>NC_080191.1:75670000-78170000 GCF_030028045.1 Hippopotamus amphibius kiboko | reverse complement strand
GCAATCTAGTGAGTGATTTAACAAGGAGTTCCAGAAGCTGTGACACCCAGCGGGGCTTGATACACTTTTTATCTATCTTGGGTTGCTCCTAGCCTAAAATACTGCAGAGGTCAGAGTGAGCCAAAGCTATACACACATCCTTGGCTGAAGGTGCCTGCACATTCATTCCCAGTGTCCTAGCATCAAATAAAAGTGGGACACACTCTAAAAAATGCCCTGACCTTTGAATGCACCTCCCAACCTATCATTTTGGGTTTACTTGTTTTGTTACATGGACTTATCTATTTATTTGCCTGGGTTAAATTTGTGAAGTATTTTCTCCTCTATAATATATGGTCACTGATGTTTTTGCTCTGGCAGTTTTCCCCCTTCTTGATTTGTTTTAAGCCCAGCTTCCTACGGGGCACCTCTACATCTGCATAGCTTAGTGTTTAGGCAATGATAGGTCTTAGACGATGTTCAAACATCTTGAGCCAATAAGATGTCTACCCTCCTACTCTCACGTAAAAGAGAATGTATAGAGAAACTGGAACACTCACATACTGCTGATGGAAATACAAAAATTATATAGCTATTTTGAAAAACAACTAACAGTTTCTTTAAAAGTTAAATATAAACTTAGTATTCAACTTAGCAATTCCAGTTTTAGGAATCTACCCAAGAGACAGTAAGATATATGTCCATATGAAGATGATTTTGTAAATGTTCAGAACAATATTCTTCATAGCATCCCTAAACTGGAAACAATCCAGTGGGTTGTTTTTTATTCTCTTTTTTGAACTCCCTTCATCCACCTCAAGTAGTGTAAACCTAGTCTTCAAATAAAGGACCCTCCTTTTCATAGGTTTGTGAATGGCGTGAGGCTCTGTTTAAAGTTGCCATGATTCATTTAAATATATTCCAGACACGTCCCTGAACACATGCGGGAGCTTCATTCTTTCCTATAGACCAAGCAGCCACTCACCCTTTGACACATGACATTAGCTTTCTCTTGGTCCCTTGGCATAATCTTACTACAGTCAGTGTGAAAACATTCCCAGCTTCTGGAAGTACCTTTCGGAACCTCTTTGCCCCACTGACACTCCCATTTCAGATGTCAACCAAATGCATCTACTTTTCATTCCCTGTGCTTCTTAGAGCCTTTTTCCTCCTGTTATCTGTCACTCGGTAGCCATATTCTTTTATCTGCAAGAATTGTATAGGCTCTGTTTTTGTGTAAAATAAATGAATTTTAAAAAATAAAGAATTAAAACAAAATAAAACAAAAGGAAACTCCAAAATGTACCATTGACCTTTTCAGCTCTCAGTTGTAGGTTAAACAAATATGTGACAAGAGAAATGTGAAGTTCAGTGAATCATATGCAATATATGATGTGAAATTCTCCCAGTATAAAGTAACTGAAGTGAGGTACATACTTCAGAAAAAAAAATGATTTTTTAAATATGTCATAAGGAATAGAGACATTTTTGACCCTTTACTTTGATAGGAGTTTTGCAATGAACTACAGAGCACACACACGTGCACGGTTGCAGAATAAGTCATTCTAATAACTAGAAGACAGACACACAATCTTGGAATATAAGATCTCTGAACAAACATGTAGCCCTACTGAACAGTATATGAATTCTTATACTAAAAGAAACTTAACATATTATCATTTATAATTTTCTTTCTGATGAAAATCTTTTGCTTATTATATGTGTAAGGTATTCATTTCAAACGTGTGAGGAGATATGTATTTAGCATAGGAAAGCTGGTATTTGAATAGGTATTAGAAATGGAACCATGGTACAAAATGGATTGCATTCCAATTCTGTGACAGTGTCAGCCTAGGGAGCTGTTCCTCTAGAAGGCAACTTCCACTGCAGAGATGTGATATGCTGCTTGGATTTACTTGTCAAATTATGGCAGTTTTTCCTAACACACTTTCACGTACCTTGCAAATCATGATTCCACAAACATGCATTGATTACTCTGACAATCATAAGAGAAGTGCAAATATTTACTCATTTCAAATGGTATAACCTCCTAAAGGGATGAAAGATAAATTCTGGCTTGAAGGATGAAAAGGGGATGCTGATGGTAGAGAAGAGAGAGAGAGAAAATTGCTAAGAAGATAGGAAGTGTTATTATAATTAAGTACATTAAATTCATTGTCTCTAGTATACTACAGCCCCAGCTTCATCCCTTCCAGAATGAAATATATTTATATATTTCATTATATAAATGAAATTTCATTATATATTTCAAATACATTTATATTTCATTCTATTAAAGAAAGTTTTCTCTTATAGAAATTATTTCTGTTTTTAAAATGGAAATTTAAAGGCCAGACACATTATCGAACCCTCTTGACAGTTAACCTTGCTGGACAAACATGGCTCCTTCGAAAAAAGGATACCTGTCTTTCCTCATTAAAAAATGAACAAAAGAATAAATAACACCCAGAATCTGCTGATTCTAAACATGAAACAGTTTTAAAGTGAACCAGGCTTACTTGGTTGTATGGTATTGCTGATAAGAAATATTAAAATGCCAAATATCACCATGCGTAGAAGATATCTTTTAACTAGGCAGGGAAAATCACCATGTTTTTACATTAGCCATGATTTTGAAAAGAACACATGAAATATAGAAAATGCAGTCACGGCAATCTGTTTTGCTTCTTGATCTTCATCAAAGAAATATCATCAGAGAAAGTTACTTGGGGAATATATGATGTTGCATTGTATATGTGCCTGTATTTAAGGGAAAAATTCAATGAAGATTTTTTTTTTTGGTTCATTTAAATTCCATTGGTGCTCATCGTAGTCAGAGCACCATTTTCATGGAGTTACACTTATCTAAATGCAATGCACATTTATTTTAACAAACTATATATTAACTAGTGCATTCTTCCAAAATAATGCATATTAATTAAGACAAGCAATTTCAATATAGAGATAGTCGGGCACTATTTTTTACATGTGTTTTCTCTTACAGGTGTCATTTGATATCACTAAGGAGCTTGTTGCTTTCAGGAGACTTTTAAAGCTACATGAAGATATTCAATATCAAGCAATCTTCTATAAATGAAGCAATTACTGGAGCAGACTTTCACTGGGGTGTAGAGTCAAACACAAGGCATGCAGAACAACCTCTAGCCAATATACAAGGCCAGGGGATGAAAACAGCAAAACGACACCTGAATGATAGTTACTTGAGTGACTCTTAGTCAAACTAAGATCACAATTAATGGTAATGATAGGAAACTGTCTGGGCACTTGGACTATGGTGACATCAATGTCCTATATGTACTTTTATCTGAACAGTCCTGTAAGAGCCTAGTTTGTAGGAAGTGTTTAGTCCTGTCATTTCCTATATCTTAAGTAGTTATATAGGACAGAAGACTGATGATTACTAATTAAAAATTGGGACAGTTATCTAATACAAAATTTAAATAAAGGAAAGCTCTTGCAATCACCATCGCTAATTATTTCAGAGGAACATTAAAAACAATGAATGAGATTCGTTTAGTGCTACATGTGTTTGTGATGTGTTCTCCCATGTATTATTTGGTCCATATATTCACCGACATTCCTTTTTCTTTGAGAGTTAAATGAATTGAAATCGAGCACCATTCAAGGCAGACTAAAGTCCTCCCCAAGATCCCTACAAATCTCCAGGTGGGAGAAGGGAAGAGCTTACATTTTCATGATCACTTCTTGTTTTAAGTTCCAGTTCTCCATCCTTAACTTTTTCCAAAACTGGCAATTTGTATATAGGTTTTGGGGCAAAGCAAGGAACCTTAAATCAGACTGAGTTCCCTGCTCTAAAGACTCCTGCTACCCACAACTGGTATTCTCCCAGCCACTTCTACCCATGTTACTTATCTCTCAGTGTCCTTCAAGGCTCTCCTGTCACCTTTCTTTGATATCTCCATTGACTCCGTGGCTAATTTTGCGTATCCAATAGCTCATTACCCTGTTCTGCTGCCTGCTCTGTTCTCACAGAAAGGCTGGCAGAGGCATTGAAAGTAACTATGTGCCCACTGACAAAATACATCTCCTTTTCGAGACAGAAGCAACTACTATACAGCTGACAAGGTAAGTGTAACTATTTACTGTTAGAACATCCCTGTAAAACAGATATTACCACTAGTATTCCTAATTCACAGATGAGAAAAATGAGTTTCAGGGCTATTTTCTGGCTTTCTGTATTCACACAGAAAGTAGAGAAAGTAAAGATCAAAACTAAAGCTTGCATCCAAGACTTCTAAGCCTGTATTAATTCATCTGTCTGGCTTTCTGTAGAATTTCTCTCTTTTTAGTAATGTGTTACCGTCATCCAATGTCATCAGATATGGGATACTTTGTAAATTAAATTTTCCCTTTTTCCTCTTTTCATAAAGGGTTATTTACAGAGCCTGGAGCTTCCTCCCTTAAGTCTTTACTGCTGCCTGGATTCTGTCTTCCACCCTGGTTTTTGTTTGAGTGCATGCAGTGCATAGACATGGGGAGTAGCCTTATGCTTGGGACCTGCACCCTCCATCATTTTTCTCCCCCCCTAGGAGAGTGCTGTGGTCCTGCTGACACAGATCTGCAGCAGCAGGACAGGGAGGATGGGAACTTGAAATCAGCTGAAAGGGTTCCAACGTTGTCTGACAGCTGGGCAAGCTTGGCCCCCTTCTCATTGAATGCAGACACTGCACGGTGCTTCCACACTTGCCGCATCCCTTTGGTTCCGGTCAGGAAAACAGAAAACATGATAGATTTTTCAAAGTAAAGAAAATTGAACACAGGCAAAATTTGGATAAATGGGATATGCAAATGAAGAAAGAACTGAAAATCCAGTTGAGCGATTTAAAGTAATTAGTTAACCCAGACTAGCAAGCATAGGAAGCTGGAAAAACCCAGTGGCTAAATGAAAGGTGGGAGGCAGGGGGCGGTCACCAGAATCTGGAAGCCAGACCATGTAGTCAGGCTGCCCGGTGAGATTTGGGCCATGAGGCAGGTGTGGCTTCTTCTGTAAGTTGTGAGGCAAAGCAAGAAAGAGAAATTACCCCTGCCCTCCCATTCTCCTGCAGTGCTCCCATTACAGAACGAGTCAAAACTCGGCTGCTGAAGGAGCTTGAAAAAATATTTTTCCTAAAATACCAAGTAAAGCAGAAGGGTGAAGAATGGAACAACTCGTAAATGAAAGGCACCCTAGTCCCCAAACACCCACAGCTATTAAATGCCTTCACATTTTCCAGATATAAATCCAGTTAATGAACAGCTTTAATGAACAGGGACTTTATAACTTTGATATCTCAAAAAAGATTTCTAGGACACAAGTTTTCTTCTTTACTATCGACATTGGTGATAGTAATAATTTTACTCTATTATTATAAGTAATGAATAATTACTTATTACTTTTAAGTAAAATCATCAAATCAAACTACAAAGCTATTTATGACCAGTATCTTGAGTTTTCTTTTTAACCTCTCCTCTCTCTTATTTGTTAATTATGATCTGGTTTTTAATGGCCAGGTTCTAAGAGTCTTTTCTTCAAGATATGGGGTGATTCATTTGGAGTAGTTCATCGGTGTTTCCCTCTCTTATAAGAAATTTTCTCATCTTAAAGCATGTCAGCATGAGGATTTTGAGAACAGGAGCTAAGGGAGAAGGGAGTTTCCAGAGATGGAGGAGAGTCTGGGAAGGGGCGGGGAGATGCCAGGGGAGCCATAAACACTTCCTCTGAAATGCTGCCTAAGGCAGATCCTGCCTTCCAGAACCAGATCAAAAAACGAAATATCAGGCCATCTTCTGCAGGTCTCAGTGAGACTGAGGGTCATGCAGGCCCTCTGTTCAGAAACTGAAGCCTACTTGCTAGGCTCAGCAGAACTTGGCTCAAGAGATCTACTGATGACAATGTCACCAACGTGGAAGATGAGCTGCCATCTCCTGACAGATCCAACTGCCTGGGCTTGCAACTCAAGGGTCTTATAAACCGGCTTCCTTTGCTCTTCTCCTGGGCTTGTTCTGACTTAAGAGGCACTGGGCTTGTGTTTAACCAATAAAAAGTGTCTATGGAATATTCGGTTTGTGTATAGTCATACACACATCTTAAAACGTTCACCAACTGAGACAATTTTCAGGAGGGAGGCTACAGGAAAAGTAAGGTTCCACTGAATAATGTTAAATATGTTATATTTTCCTTATGAAGGAAGTTTTTATTAACCAAAATGACTTAAACGATGGTCATATTTTATTTTTAATTTGTTATAAAATATCAAGTCTGAAATTGTTATGTAAACATGTCAATAAATTCAGACATTTGCGAGCTATGTTTGGGATCATTTGTGTCTTAAGTGATGCAGGCATTAAGTGGAAAACATTTAGGTAAATCTTAGTAATATTTTTTTTCATATAGAAAATATTTAATATTTAAATGTTATTCATAATATGAAATTTTAAAATACAGAAAGAATGCATCACTGTTTTATATACTTGATCTTTGTTTCATTGTAAACATTCCAGACAGAAAATTTAATTTCATTCTGCATTGACATTCATTGAATCATTAAGTATGCATTCAAAATATCTTCCACTTGGTCATTAGGATTCATTTTGCTCCAGATTTTGTTTGTTTGCCCTGATTTGCTTTTGTAATTGATGTTAACATGGCTTTTTCTAATTCAGTTTTTTTTTAAATTTTATTTATTTATTATTTTTGGGGGATACACCAAGTTCAATCATCTGTTTTTATACACATATCCCTGTATTCCCTCCCTTCCTTAACTGCCCCCCCTCAAGTCCCCCCCACACTCCTCGCCCCAGTCCTCTAAGGCATCTTCCATCCTCGAGTTGGACTCCCTTTGTTATACAACAACTTCCCACTGACTATCTATTTTACAGTTGGTAGTATATATATGTCTGTGCTACTCTCTCGCTTTGTCTCAGCTTCCCCTTCACCCCCCGCCCCCTCCCATACCTCGAGTTCTCCAGTCCATTCTCTGTATCTGCATCCTTGTTCTTGTCACTGAGTTCATCAGTACCATTTTTAGATTCCGTATATGTGAGTTAGCATACAATATTTGTCTTTCTCTTTCTGACTTACTTCACTCTGTATGACAGACTCTAGGTCTATCCACCTCATGACATATAGCTCCATCTCATTCCTTTTTATAGCTGAGTAATATTCCATTGTATATATATGCCACATCTTTATCCATTCATTTGTTGATGGGCATTTAGGTTGCTTCCATGTCCTGGCTATTGTAAATAGTGCTGCAATAAACATTATGGTACATGTTTCTTTTGGGATTATGGTTTTCTTTGGGTATATGCCCAGGAGTGGGATTACTGGATCATATGGTAGTTCTATTTGTAGTTTTTTAAGGAACCTCCAAATTGTTTTCCATAGTGGCTGTACCAACTTACAGTCCCACCAACAGTGCAGGAGAGTTCCCTTTTCTCCACACCCTCTCCAACATTTGTGGTTTCCAGATTTTGTGATGATGGCCATTCTGATCCATGTGAGGTGATACTTCATTGTGGCTTTGACTTGCATTTCTCTGATGATGAGTGATGTGGAGCATCTTTTCATGTGTTTGTTGGCCATCTGTATCTCTTCTTTGGAGAAATGTCTATGTAGGTCTTCTGCCCATTTGTGGATTGGGTTATTTGCTTTTTTGGTATTAAGCTTCATGAGCTGCTTGTATATTTTGGAAGTTAATCCTTTGTCCGTTGTTTCATAGGCAATTATTTTTTCCCATTCTGAGGGTTGCCTTTTAGTCTTGTTTATAAATCTTAGTAATATTTAACATGACTAATCATTCTCATCTTTCCTGCACTTCTGTGCTGGTTAAGGTGGTAAATTTCCTACCTTTTATTTTTTTCTACTGTTTCCATTAGGTTTGTATTTACCTCAGTCTTCCCAATGTACAGATTCATCAGTCTAGGTCAGCTGACCATGGTTTTATTTAGGCAACAGGATAAATTACAGTTGATATTGTTATGGCTTGCTAAGTATTTATGTGGTGCTTTCCTGTAAAGACTTTGTCTCTTTATTAAATCTGAAGCTAATTTGTATGACATTCAGTGGAGATAAGTTGACCGTATTAAAAATCTTAATAGTCCACCAATCCATATATGAATTCTATTCTAATCCCTATTACCAGAAACTATCCCAATGAGCTTTCCAAATCCTAAAAATTTAACTGATGAATATGCATTTTAATTAAAGAAACAAAGGAAATAGCACAAAATAATTTGACATTAAAACAAGTATTAGGGTTATGCCACATTTTCTAAACACCAACCTAGATTCTTAGAACAAAACATATTACTTGGGATAGTTTACTCAGTATTTTGTTAATTAAAGAGATTAACTCACACTAACTATAATTTGATACCAAATTCCAAGTATATTAAAGTAACTTATTCCCTCTTCCTATTTTTTTAACTTATTATTTTTCTTAAATAAGAACTATAAGAAAAATCTCATAAAACAAATTATTGGATATAAAATTTTCTAAATTATACAAAGGGGAACATTCTTGTCAACACCACTCATGTCAGGAAATAAAAGCCTCGTCAGCCACCCCAGAAGTTGCCTATGTGGCCCCCAATCATAACCTCTTTTAAGAGTTACCTCTCCTGATTTTATGCTAACTACCCCCTTACTTTATCATTCAGTTGTGCTTCCGTAGACACTGAGGTTTATTTTTGCCTGTTTTTTTTTAAATATTTTTGTTTTGATCCATAAAACCCCTTTCTATCATTTTTCTCTCCTAAAATCTATTTGTTTAAAGAGCCAGGGTTATCTATCCTGTAGTTTTCCACAGGCTGAACCTTACCGATTTCATTCCTCTGCAGTTTAACATGTTCCTCTGCCTTTTCTTCCAAATTTGTAGTTGAATTTAGAACCTTAATCCAACTCAAGTTAGTCTTTCTTTCTCTTTCTTTCTTTTTCTTTTTCTTTTTCTTTCCTTCTTTCTTTTTCTTCCTCCTTCCTTCCCTTCTTTTCTTTCTTTCTTTCTTTTTTTTGAAAACTACTATACAGTCAGTGTTGTATCCCACATGAGGGGTCACAAGGAGGTATTTAATGACTAGTTGTCTCGTCTGATAAAATTAGAAGCCCTAAATACCCAATCCCTGGATCCTTTCATTCGTTAGGATTTGTGAAATGTTGAAATTGCAATTCCTTCACCCCTTCTTCATGTGTTTGTTGAAATAGTCTTATGAAGAGACACTTTTCTTCATCTACTCTTTGGTTATCCGATTCTATAGTTCATATAGAAAAAGCAGGATAAGCACTTGATTCCTTCCTTTCATTTATATCTGGTTTATGTTTTGAAGCTGTATTGGCTGTAATTCTCATATACTCTGGAACACAAGTCCTATAACTCATCTTTAAATACCACAGCTGTGCCTTTTCAGAAAAGAGAAATGCTTATTTCAGTTTTGGCCACATATCTGAGTTATTTAAAATCTGCATTCAAGATATTACACCCTGAGCTATAATGATGCAATGCTATGTAAACTCCACTTCTCCCAAAATTCTACCTTCACCAGATGTACAGTCAAATTGCCACCCACTTTCATCCATCTTACTTATTGATGCTCTCTTATGCTCTGTACTTTCCTTCATGCTACCAGTACTAGAATTTTATTTTCTACTTCCAGTCACTAGGTTGGAATTATATTAGGCACTTAAGAAATAATCTATTGTATCTACACTAAAGCTTAGGTTTTCCTGATATTTTCACATTTTCATTTTACATCTCGTAATGGAGAAAGTTCACTATTGAATAATTGTATGGGTCAGACTAAACCCTTGGTCAAGCTGATTGAATCTTGCCAGTTCTGTTTTGCATGCTTAGTTTGTCTAATAATCTCAGTGTCATAGAGAGATAAATAAGAAACTAGACATGATCTGAGTGTCCTCAGAAATTGTGTGTGGCTTCTTGGGGAAGATGATCCAATGGGAATGTGATCATTAAGTTCTAACTAAATCTGGGCTCTGAAATAAGCATGTCCTTTCGGAGGGCAAAAACCTCCAGACTGGAAGGCATATGGTACCATGTCCCTCAAAGTGAAGGAACAAATTTGTAACATTTTCTTAGGTAACTTTCCCTGGGTTCAGTGCCCTGGTTACTATTATGTTAAATGGACATTGCCTTTAGTGTTAGCCTCATTAATATTCAAAATAATCAGTAGAACATTTAATGCAATTTATTTTTCTGAACATAAAAAAGACAGGAGGAAAGAGAGAAGAGCAGAGATCAGATCATGTGGAGACGTATTTTAATGACTGCTCTTTATTAAAGCAATGATTTTTAAGCAGAGGGGATGATAATCACATTTCCATTTGGGGATCACTGCAGATATACAGAAGAGCTTAGAAGGATCGAGAATGGGTGTGGGACACTTTTTAGGGAGATAATGAAACAATCCAAGTGTTAAAGTATGATAGATTGTGTGAACAGTATTTTTAAAAATGCATCAAATGCCTATATTAGAGAAATATTTAGTATTCCCTCCTGCCTTGGCAAAATTAAAGGTTGAATTTGCAAAATAGGCACACAGATGTGGAAAGCAAACTTACGGTTACCAAAGAGGAAAGGGGTAGGGGAGGGATAAATTAGGAGTTTGGGATTAACATATACACACTACTATGTATAAGATAGATAATCAACAAGGACCTACTGTATAGCACAGGGAACTCTGCTCAGTATTCTATAATAATCTAAATGGGAAAGTAATTAAAAACTAATAGATACATGTATATGTATAACTGAATCTCTTTGCTGTACACCTGAAACTAACACAACATTGCTAATCAACTACACTCCAATATAAAATAAAAAATTTTAAAAAACTCAACTTTCAGTGGATACCCCAGAGCAGTGGGCTGCAAACCACAGCCTATCACCTTTTCTACAGCCTGTAAGAAGAATATTTCATGACATGAAATTTATTGAAATTCAAATTTTATTATTTATAAATAAAGTTTTATTGAAACACACACAAAATAGATAATCAACAAGGACTTACTGTATAGCACAGGGAACTCTACTCAATATTTCATAATAACCTATAAGGGAAAAGAATATGAAAAAGAATACATATATATATAACACATGTATAACTGAATATATATATTTCTTCTCTTCTTATATTAAATAATCACTTTCCTGTGGGATCATTCATTGGATTTACTTCTCTTCATTTTCCTCTTTTTGTGGTGCTATTTTTTTACTAAACAATTGTTGTACTATCCGAGTCATTCATATCTGAAAAACAGACTGGGTTAGCTGGAAAAGGGTGTTTGTGCAGAATGTTAAGTTTATTTCCTAAAGTTTTCTCCCCTGTAAAAGAAGGTTAAAAGTGATTTGGGGGTCTCTTAAGGGGCTATTGTATGTGTAATTCATTTTTAGAAAATGAAGTCAGGGAAAGCATAAGGCAGACAGGCAGGCTTGGACTTGGCCCTCTCTCGGCATCACAGAAGAGAAGCAGCCCAGAGCAGGAGTTAAGCACATCAGTTCTCAAACCACGTCTGTCTGGTTCAAATTTTGGCTCTGCCACTAGTAAATTCCATGACTTGGTATAATTTTACTTGATCTCTTTTGTACCTTTTTCTGCTACATATGAATAATAGAATCTTCAACATACGGTTGTTGTAAATTTACATATCAAACATATATGCCATTATATTACATTCAAAACTTTTTAGTTTAAAAGTAAAAGCATAGTAAAGATTTTTATATTAGTAAAAAATATTTGTATATTTTTCCCTTGTGAAGAACTATTTTTGCATGTTTTTCTTTGTTTTTGTTTTTGTCTGTCTAAAACTGTATTAATTCTTTTATTGCTTCTCTTGAAGTCACACCCGCACTAAACTTCCCCAGGCAGATATGCTATTATCTTCAGTTATTCTCCAGCTTTAGATTTAATGGTACTGTTGCTTGCCTCTTTATATTGGTTGTGAAAAGTGGGGACGAGGAGAGAAGGACAAGAGGCTGACTGGCCCAGCTGTTTCAATAATGATGGCAATTATGAATAGTCATCACTGTTTCTAACAGTCCACTTTCTCTGAACTTAGAGATTAGAATTTGAATTCTCCTACTCTGAATTTAGAGTATTTCTCGAGCTTAAGCTATAAGAATGTCTTTCACTTTTGCTGCATTCCTTTCCTGGATTATAATTTTAGGCCACAGTGTACTTTAATCCATCAATGCAAATTCATCTCCTTTCCTTGTTTAACTTAGACACAATATACAGTTAAGTAATACCATTGCTTCCTCATTCCATGGATTCATTTGCCTCTGAAAATCTTTACGTCATTTTGAATTTGAAGCTACTGTCAACTTTTTCATTCTGGAATTTCCAGATTGGCTTCTGCATCAACTAAATCCTTTGGTTCATCTTCATGTATTATAGATAGGCTTATCTACATCTAATCTTTGCTCTTATTTTCCTGAATGTTTGTAGTTTGCATTTTTGTATTTGAAAACAACTACTATCGTTTGAATTTTGCAAAATTAATTTATACCATTAAATAGAGTAATCGCTAAATATGTGTTTTAACATCTATATATGTGGCTATATATTTTAATATCATTTAATATATTAACACAATTCTTTATGTTAATAAAAGTTTTGAATGAAATATACTTTCACCAGGGACAGTCTAACTTACTGCACATTTTCATTTGTTCTTATTAAATTTTAAGAGCAATTTTTTTCTGTATAACACCTCACAGACATTAAGGATTTAGATTGCTCTCTTTCTTTTAAAAATAAAATCGGTCTACTTTGAGAACAATGCATTCATTCATGGACCATATTAACCAATCAATGATTTATGGTGCTTGTTTACACATAAGATATTAAACATATGCAATTTAAATCTTTAACTATGAACAAAGAAATGAATACCTTGTGATTAAAACAGACCTGAGAAATTTAATTAATGGAATATTTTCACTTTTAAGGTCAAAAGGTTATGGCTTAAGTAAAGGAATAGATTTACCTGTGGACAGAAGAGACCATTTACTCAGATGATCTAAAACATATTTTTCACACTTCTGCCTCACTGTGTGAACTGTAAGTGAAGTTGCTGTGTGGATGAGAAGTCAAAGCTCTACTGTATGATAGTGACTGAAAATGATGGGGGGCTCCAGTGTTTGAAACTGTTTCATGTAAAAATTAAGCATTGAATTTCCGCACAATGTTATGGAATGCTCAGTCTTCTTTGATTCGATTTATATTTTTTAAGCTCTTTATTAGAATATAATTGCTTTAAACACTTGTACCACATTTTAAGGTACACCAAAGTGAATCAGCTGTATTTATACATATATCCCCATATCCGCTCCCTCCCGCGACTCCCTCCCACCCTCCCTGTCCTGGCCCTCTAAAGCATCACCCATCATGGAGTTGATCTCCCTTTGTTATACAGAAACTTCCCACTAGCTATGTACTTTACATTTGGTAGTGTATATATGTCTATGCTACTCTCTTACTTCGTCCCAGTTTTCCCTTCACCCCCCACCCCCTACCCCAGCCCCATGTCCTCAAGTCCATTCTCTAAATCTGTATCCCCACTCTTGCCCTGTCACTGGATTCATCAGTACCATTTCTTCAGATTCCATATATATGAGTTAGCATACAGTATTTGTTTTTCTCTTTCTGGCTTACTTCGTTCTGTATGACAGTCTCTAGGTCTATCCACCTCATGACATATAGCTCCATCTCATTCCTTTTTATGGCTGAGTGATATTCCATTGTATATATGTGCCACATCTTCTTTATCCATTCATCTGTTGTTGGGCATTTAGGTTTCTTCCATGTCCTGGCTGTTGTAAATAGTGCTGCAATGAACATTATGGTACATGTTTCTTTTGGGATTATGGTTTTCTCTGGGGATATGCCCAGGAGTGGGATTACTGGGTCATATGGTAGTTCCATTTTTAGTTTTTTAAGGAACCTCCAAACTGTTTTCCATAGTGGCTGTATCAATTTACATTCCCACCAACAGTGCAGGAGAGTTCCCTTTTCTCCACATCCTCTCCAACATTTGTTGTTTCTAGATGTTTTGATGATGGCCATTCTGATCGGTGTGAGGTGATACCTCATTGTGGCTTTGACTTGCATTTCTCTAATGATTCGTGATGTTGAGCATCTTTTCCTGTGTTTGTTAGCCATCTGCATGTCTTCTTTGGAGAAATGTCTGTTTAGGTCTTCTGCCCATTTGTGGATTGGGTTATTTGCTTTTTTGGTATTAAGCTGCATGAGCTGCTTGTATATTTTGGAGGTTAATCCTTTGCCCATTGCTTCATTGGCAAGTATTTTCTCCCATTCTGAGGGTTGTCTTCTTGTCTTGTTTATGGTTTCTTTTGCTCTGAAGAAGCTTTTAAGTTTCATTAGGTCCCATTTGTTTATTCTTGATTTTATTTCCATGATTCTAGGAGGTGGGTCAAAAAGGACCTTGCTTTGATGTATGTCATAGAGTGTTCTGCCTATGTTTTCCTCTAGGAGTTTGATAGTGTCTGGCCTTACATGTAGGTCTTTAATCCATTTGGAGTTTATTTTTATGTATGGTGTTAGGAAGTGTTCTAATTTCATTCTTTTACATGTTGCTATCCAATTTTCACAGCACCACTTATTGAAGAGGCTGTCTTTTTTCCATTGTATATTCATGCCTGCTTTGTCAAACATAAGATGCCCATGTGTGTGTGGGTTTACTTCTGGGATCTCTATTCTGTTCCATTGATCTTCCTTTCTATTTTTGTGCCAGTACTATACTGTCTTGATCACTATGGCCTTGTAGTATAGTTTGAAGTCAAGAAGCCTAATTCTACCAACTCTGTCTTTCCTTCTCAAGATTGCTTTGGCTATTCGGGGTCTTTTGCATTTCCATACAAATCATAAGATTTCTTGCTCTAGTTCTGTGAAAAATGCCATTGGTAATTTGATAGGGATTGCATTGAATCTGAAAATTGCTTTGGGTAGTACAGTCATTTTAATAATGTTGATTCTTCCAATCCAAGAACATGGTATGTCCCTCCATCTGTTTGTATCATCTTTGATTACTTTCATCAGTGTCTTATAGTTTTCTGCATACAGATCTTTTGCCTCCTTAAGCAGATATTCCTAGGTATTTTATTCTTTTTGTTGCCGTGGTAAATGGGAGTGTTTCCTTAATTTCTTTTTCTGCTCTTTCATTGTTAGTGTATAGGAATGCAAGAGATTTCTGTGCATTAATTCTGTATCCTGCTACTTTACTAAATTCATCGATTAGTGCTATCAGTTTTCTGGTAGAATCTTTGGGGTTTTCTATGTATAATATCACGTCATCTGCAAAGAGTGACAATTTGACTTCTTTTCCAATTTGCATTCCTTTTATTTCATTTTCTTCTCTAATTGCTGTGGCTAAAACTTCCAAAACTATGTTGAATAATAATGGTGAGAGTGGACACCCTTGTCATTTTCCTGTTCTCAGAGGGAATTCTTTCAGTTTTTCCCCATTTAGAATGATGTTGGCTCTTGGTTTGTCATATATGTCCTTTATTAAGTTGAGGTAATTTCCTTCTATGTCCATTTTCTGGAGAGTTTTTATCATAAGTGGATGTTGAATTTTGTCAAAAGCTTTTTCTGCATCTATTGAGATGATCATATTTTTTTCCTTTAATTTATTAATATGATGTTTCACATTGATTGATTTGTGTATATTGAAGAATCCTTGTATTCCAGGGATAAACCCCACTTGATGATGGTGTATGATCTTTTTAATGTGCTGTTGGATTCTGTTAGCTAGTATTTAGTTGAGGATTTTTGCGTTTATATTCATCAGTGATATTGGGCTGTCATTTTCTTTTTTTGTGACATCTTTGCCTGGTTTTGGTATCAGGGTGATGGTGGCCTCATAGAATGAGTTTGGGAGTGTTC
Organism: Hippopotamus amphibius kiboko; assembly: GCF_030028045.1. Lineage (NCBI taxonomy): Eukaryota > Metazoa > Chordata > Mammalia > Artiodactyla > Hippopotamidae > Hippopotamus > Hippopotamus amphibius. The sequence continues at coordinate 78,154,082 of NC_080191.1, read as the reverse complement.
CTCCTTCTGCTATATTTTGGGAGAGTTTGAGAAGGATAGGTGTTACCTCTTCTCAAAATGTTTGATAGAATTCACCTGTGAATCCATTTGGCCCTGGGCTTTTATTTGTTGGGAGATTTTTAATTACAGTCTCAATTTCCATACTTGTGATTGGTCTGCTCATAGTTTCTGTTTCTTCCTGGTTCAGTCTTGGAAGATTGTACTTTTCTAAGAATTTATCCATTTCTTCCAGGTTATCCAATGTATTGGCATATAGTTGCTTGTAGGAGTCTCTCGTGATCTTCTGTATTTCTGAAGTGTCAGTTGTTACTTCTCCTTTTTCATTTCTAATTCTGTTGAATCACATCTTCTCCCTTTTTTTCCTGAGGAGTCTGGCTAATGGTTTATCAATTTTGTTTATCTTCTCAAAGAACCAGCTTTCAGCTTTATTGATCGTTGCTGTTGTTTCCTTCATTGCTTTTTCATTTATTTCTTATCTGATCTTTATGATTTCTTTCCTTCTCCTCACATTGGGGTTTTTTAGTTCTTCTTTTTCTAATTGTTTTAGGTGTAAGGTTAGGTTATGTATTCGAGATTTTTCTTGTTCTTGAGGTAGGACTGTATTGCTATAAACTTCCCTCGTAGAACTGCTTTTGCTGTGCCCCATAGGTTTTGGGTTGTTGTATTTTCATTGTTGTTTGTTTCTAGGTATTTTTTGATTTCCTCTTTGATTTCTGCAATGATTTCTTGGTTGTTTAATAGCATTTTGTTTAGCCTCCATGTGATTGTATTTTTTGCAGTTTTTTTTCCTGTAATTGATATCTAGTCTCATGGCATTGTGGTCTGAGAAGATGCTTGAAATGATTTCAATTTTCTTGAATTTGCCGAGGTTTGATTTGTGACCCAAGATATGATCTGTCCTGGAAAATGTTCCGTGTGCACTTGAGAAGAAAGTGTATTCTGTAGTTTTGGGATGGAATGTTCTATAAACATCAGTTAAGTCGAGATGGTCAAATGTGTCATTTAAAGCTTGTGTGTCCTTATTTATTTTCTGTTTGGATGACCTGTCCATTGATGTAAGTGGGTTGTTAAAGTCTCCTACTATTACTGTGTTACTGTCAATTTCCCCTTTTATGGCTGTTGGCATTTGCCTTATATATTGAGGTGCTCCTCTGTTGGGTGCATAGATATTTATAATTGTTACATCTTCTGCTTGGATGGATCACTTGATCATTGTGTAATGTCTTTCTTTGTCTTTTGTAATGGTCTTTACTAAGTCTAATTTGCCTGATATGAGTATTGCTACTCCAGCTTTCTTTTGACTTCCATTTGCATGGAATATCTTTTTCCATCCCCTTACTTTCAGTCTATATTTGTCCCTTGGTCTGAAGTGGGTTTCTTGTAGACAACATATGTAAATGTCTTGTTTTTGTATCCATTCAACCAGTCTGTGTCTTTTGGTTGGAGCATTTAATCCATTTACATTTAAGATAATTATTGACATGTATGTTCCTATTACCATTTTCTTAATTGTTTTGGGTTTGTTTTTGTAGGTCTTTTCCTTCTCTTGTGTTTGCTACTTAGAAAACTTCCTTTAGCAATTGTTGTAAGGCTGGTTTGGTGTTGCTGAATTTTCTTAACTTTTGCTTGTCTGGAAAGCTTTTGATTTCTCTGTTGAATCTGAATGAGATTCTTGCTGGGTAGAGTATTCTTGGCTGTAGGTTTTTTCTTTCAGGACTTTCAGTATATCCTGCCACTCCCTTCTGTCCTGCAGTGTTTCTGTTGAAAGATCAGCTGTTATCCTCATGGGTTTTCCCTTATATGTTATTTGTTGCTTTTCTCTTGCTGCTTTTAATAGTTTTTCTTTGTGTTTAATTTTCATTAGTTTGATTAATATGTCCCTCAATGTATTTCTCCTTGGGTTTATTCTGTATGGGATTCTCTGTGCTTCTTGGACTTGATTAATTATTTCCTTTTCCATGTTGGGGACATTTTCCACTAGAACCTCTTCAAATGTTTTCTCAGACCCTTTCTTTTTTTCTTCTTCTTCTGGGATGCCTATGATTCAAATGTTGGTGCCCTTAATGTTGTCACCAAGGTCTCTGAAACTGTCTTCCATTCTTTTTATTCTTTTTTCTTTTTCCTGCTCTGTGGCAGTTATTTTCCCCATTCTATCTTCCAACTCACTTATTCGTTCTTCTGCCTCAGTTATTCTGCTGTTTATACCATCTAAGGTATTTTTAATTTCAGTTATTTTGTCATCTATTACTGTTTGTTTGCTCTTTAGTTCTTCTGAGTCATTATTAACTGTTTCTTGTATTTTCTGTATTTTGTTATCGAGATTTTGGATCATCTTTACTATCATTACTCTGAATTCCTTTTCAGGCAGTTTCCCTATTTCCTCTTCATTTATCTGGTCTTGTGTATTTTTACCTTCTTCCTTCATCTGTGACATATTTTTTTGTCATCTGATTTTCCCCCCACTTTGGATGGGTGGGATTGTTTTCCTGTCCCACTGAGTGTTTGGCCTGAAGTTTCAAGCACTGGAGTTTGTAGGCTGTTGAGTATAGCTGGGTCTTGATGTTGAGGTGAGAAACTCTGGGGGACCTCACTCTGTTAAATATTCCCTGGGAACTGGGTTTCCCTGTTAGTCCAATATTTTGGACTCAGAGCTCCCACCTCAGGAACTCAGGCCTGATCCTGGGCTTGTGAATCAAGATCCCACAAGCCATGTGGGGCAGGAAAACAAAAATAATTAAAAAAAAAAAGAAAAGAGAAGTAGGAGAACAGCAGAACAACAGCAAGATAAAAAATACCATAATAGAAAACTGACAGATGTCTTAGGAAAAATTTTTTAAAAAAAGATGGAGCAATGACTGGAAGGTAAAGCAATTGCAATAGGCTAAGTGAGGAGGTCAGAAGAAAAAAAAAGAAAACCAAAAAGAAAAAAAGAAAAAAAGCCAGAATAGGCCTTGGCTTTGGTGGCAGGGCTTAGACAGGGTAGAGGGGAGGGAGATTAGGCAATGGGCAGGGCCTATGCTTAGAAAAGGCCCTGGGGGTGGTGTGGAATGGAGTTTAGGTCCAATGAAGCAGAGAGGCTCAGGAATGCTTCTAGTCCTGGGGGCAAAGGATGAGGTCGAGGTACCCAGCCAGCTCCCTGGGCCCGAGTTGGTGGGAGAAATTCTAGGCACCTCCCCTAGTCCTCCAGTCTCAGAGGGTGCCCCCTCCTTGGGTTCTCTTCTTCCTCACCCCCTCTCCTATTCTCCTAGGGCCCTCACAGCTGGAGGGGCACTGGAAGGCAGCAGACCAGACTCTGACACCCAACAGGCTTCCCAGGGCCAACTGGGCTAGGGTAATGCCTGCGGCACTTCCCCAGATTTCCCAGTCTCATAGGGTCCCTGTCTGCCTCTCTTCCTCTCACCCGCCCCCCACTCTCCTAGGCCCCAAGCAGCTGGAGGGGGCCCTGGAGTGTGAAAGACTGAGTTGGTGAGCCTAGCAGGCTTCCCAGAGCTAGTGGGCAGGGGAAATACCTTCTCCGCCTCCCTTGATCCTTCAATCCCAGAAGGCCCCCTCCCCTGCCCTCTTCTCCTCTTCTTTCCTGATTTCCTTCTACACCCCTAAGACCAGTGAGACCTAGAGGGGTCCCTGGAGGACTGAAGACCAGGCCTGGGGGTGCAACAGGCCTCCTAGTGCCAGGTGGGTAGGGAGATTTCCCACAGCATCTCCCCTGATCCTCCAGTCCTGCAAGGCTCCCCCCCCCACCACTGTCTGCCTCTCTTCCTCTTCTCCTCTCCTCCCCTCCCTCCCACGCCTGTATGACCCACTCAGCCAGAGAGACTGAGGGACCAGACTTGGTAGCCCAGCAGGCCCATCAGGCCCAAGTGGGCAGGGGAAAGGCCCCCCACACCTCCCCTGGTCCTCTGCTCCTGGAACATCCCACCACCAGTCTGCCTCACTTCCTCTTCCCCTGCCACACTCCAACGTCCCCAGGACCAATGCGTCTGGGAAGGGGCCCTGGAGAGTTGGAGACCAGGCTCGGAGTCCAGCAGGCTTCCCAGGCCAGTGGGCAGTGGAAATGCCTTCCACTCCTCCCCCGATCCTCTGATCCCAGAGGGTCCCTCCCCCCTTCCACCTCTCTTCTTTTCCCCCATTGCTTCCCTCCTGTACTTCTAGGACCAATGGCCAGGAGGAGCCTTGGAAGGTGGAGGACCTGCCCAGAAGAAATACCTGGTGGCGCCTCCCCTATTCTTCTGATCTGGAGAGATCCCTTCCCACCCCCACTGTCTGCTTCTCCTCCTCCCCCTGCAACCCCCCTTGCCCCCAGGATCCTCACACTGGAGTGGGGCCCAGAGAGTGAAGGACCAGGCCCAGGAGCCCAGTTGGCCTCCCTGGCTAAGAGGGCAGGCGAACCACCATTTTGCCTCCCCGTCCCCTGATCTCAAAGCCCCCACCCCACCTATCTGACTCTCCACCTCCTTGCCCCTCCTCCCTCCTTCCCACACCCCCAGGACCCAGGCGGCCTGGAGGGGGCCTTGGAGGGTGGAGGACCCGGCTGGGGAGCCCAGCAGGCTTCCATGCCGGGGAGCTCAGCAGGCCTCCTGGGCGGGAGAAACCCAGTTGCGGTTTCCCAATCTCCCCAGCCCCCAAAAGTCCCTCCAGGACCTCCCCCCTCACCCAGCCACCCCCCAGGGGCACCAGTCCCACCTGGCTTCCCCTTCCCCACCCCACCCCCCGACTTCCCCCAGGTCCTACCCAGTTGCTCCGGGGTTCCTGCCATCTGCTCGGGCCTCAGGTCCCCCACTGGCCTCTGGCCACCTATCTATTTATGGGGAGACGCCATCTCCATGTCTTCCCATGCTGCCATCTTCCTTTGATTCAATTTAAAGGAAATATTTATGGAGCTTATATTGTTCCTGGCAATTCTATGCTCTGTAACATTTTAAACAAATGTATTTTATAACAAACTCTCCCACATCGAGTGTAGATAAATATTAAAATATATAATCATTTTTATGAACTGCTTTTAGTTTCTGGTGGGTCCAATTGTGTGTCCTCTGAGCCACAGGTAGCCAAAACTGATAAAAGTGAAATTTCATTTCTCAGCTGGTTGTGTCTCAAATAAAAGGACTACTTAGATCTAAAACAAAAGAATAAAACAACATAAAATAAATCAGGAGAGCACGGAGCTCAGATCCTGAGGCTGGACTCTTACCTTTTCTAATCAGATATAAAGTGAGTTTAAAAAGGCATGATTTGGTTCATCAGCTGCATTTGTTTGCCCTTTTTATTTCCCTTATGGGTTTAAATGTAAAAAAATCAAGCAGCCATGTCCTAGTAAGGTAGAGTTTAATGTTACATGGATTGTTCTTGACCTGAGACTTGATTTGTTTTGTTGAATAGGAAACTTTCCTCTTATTTTTTTGGTCACACTTTTTAGCATTTATAGAATAATTACAAAATACCTACGGGGGCCATGGCAGTGGTGATGCATGTGTTCCCACTTCATTCTACTTGTTAGGAGTTTTGGGTGAAAAAGCATTCCTGGAAGTGTTTCATGATCTCCAAATTTGACACTGAGTGGTATTTATAAAGGTTATCCTGGGGATATTTGGTTGCTCCTGTGTTGATTTCTGTTTCCTCTCGGATCTTGGAGGAAATTACCTCTTCCACTTGAGGGCCTTCAAAGGTCTTCACATCCAGTCCCAAAGTGCAGTGATTGGCAGGACCTCCAATTACCAGAGTTTTGCTAGTCAGGTGAAGAGTTACCTTTTATTATTGCACTTTATGAGCTGACTGAATTAAGTGAAACCTGTACATCATTTTTTTCTTTCTGGAAATTAAAAAGATTTACACTCACTGTTTTGAACAAGTACATTTCTGCTTGCAGCTGTCCAAACAAGCTGTCATTTCAATTATCTAGAGTGCCTATTAGTCAATTTTTAATAAAGTTTCAACTACTTTTTCCTGGTCTTTAATGAATGGCGTCCCTCACACACCTTTTAAATATATGCTCTACGGCCCCAATAGAATTCGGAAATTAGGTAGAAAATATTAAATAATTTAATCATAAAATGCTTTATATTTTCCATGTTGCCTTAGGCACACTCCTTTTCAGCAGTTTTATTTCCTTTTAAATTCCCCCTTCTCAGAAAGCAGTAATGGCAGCACCAATAAAAGTTGTATTGTATTGATGAATTCGAGATACAGCTACTTCTTGTTCAATGGAGCAAAAATGAATAGATCATTTTATACTTAGATCTCTACCTGTGTGTCTATCTATATATCTATGTTAATAGCTTTTCAATTTATTGTCAAAGGTATGACTCTTTCTTCCAACCTGACTGTAAACTCCTAAAAATTAGTAAATATGTATCATTCTTCCCTCTATTCCTCCCAATATTTAGTAAATTATTATGTATATAATTTGCTTTCATTAAATTATTCATTAAAAGTAATTCAATAAATCCTCAAGTTCAGGTCTCCAGAGTCATCAAGTACACACCATTTCCACTACAGAGATTAGGAAGCTGAGTCCCAGTGTGCTTGGCTAGTTGATAATAGGGAGACAACTAACTTCTTCTGATGGCCAGAGCACTCATGCAAGGTCTTGCCCATTTCCCCATCTTGGCTCTCATTGCTACACTCTGTCTATCCTAGAATGCACACCTCTTCCTCACTGTCTTCCTGTGGAAACCATCCTTTATGAGCCTCGTTCAATTGTCCACGACTGCCATGTAAATATCTCTAAGTCAGTAGTGGACAGTCAACAGTTCTTTAAAAACATTGAACTTGCCCTAATGGCAAAAAATCACCACTTTATTCTTCCTTAGCATTTCCTAACTCTTACCACATTTCACACTCTCCTTTTCACTATAGTTCTTTTTGTTACGTCCTATCTTTGCCACTAGATAGTGGGCAAGCCTCTGGATGTTATAGACCAAATTCTGATCATTTGGTATTCATCACAATACTTAGCATAGTTAAAGAGTATACCTACCATATTACGTAAGAATGTGGGTTCTCTAATCACATCACTTGAGTCCATTGCCAGAATATACTGTTTGTGAGATATTGCTCAAGTTATTTAATTTGGCACCTGTAGATACTCATTTTCTAATCTATAAATTAGTTGATAAGAGCACTCACTTTTGGATTTGTCATAAATTATATGACACATGTAAAACATTTAAAAGAGTGGCCACAACAGATTAAATATTCAATAAATATTATTTATTATCTTTACAATATTAATGTTTCAGGAGTTTCATACATCCCTTCAAGTGTAATACACATGTTTATGAGCATTTGTTCCTAAAGAAATGGTTCCTAAGCATTTATCAGATTTTCACAGTTACACATGAATTTAAAAATGGTTAAAAACTGATGTTATAAGTAGGGGTAATGGTCAAAATGAGGCAGAAAAAGAACATTCTCAGATATCAGTCCATTGGGAACAGAGTATAGCTTCTAGTGCAGATGGGGAGGTCATGGCCGCTTGGTTGAAGGTGAGAAAAAGAGACAAAGGATATTCTGGGCCTCATTCATCTATTCACTATCTGCCAGGAAATTTGCTAAGTTACTGGATCCAGTTCTGAGCATTCACTGAAATTGCTGTATGGTGCTTTTCCTGCCTGATACCCATGGTACCTGCCCTGTGTCCCTTCCACTACCGTTCCAAATGACCATCCTGTCTGGGGGGAGGCATTGCTTCTTTTCCATCGAACACTCCGTCAGGGCTTGTAATCAAGGTACCTTTCTCTTTTTTTAACTAAAAGGCAGATGCTTGATTTTCATAGCCTTTTATAAAGTCCCTTTTTCAAACAGACTTTGATAAATTTTGACAGCATGTTGAAATGTCTGAAGATGTTGAAATTTTCTATAGCATCACTGACACCGCGAAGGTAGCTAGGAGTATGTTAGAAGATTGTAAATGAAAACTATGGAGATAAGTGAGCTGAGGTTCAGGGAAGGGCTCCTTATGCACAGGAGGCTGGAATATGAACAGCAGATGAAAACAGGCCCAGTTATTTGAGGAAAGTTACCACTGCAAACATGAAGAGAATGTTATAGCTCAGTGGCCATGGAGATGCCTAGAGTTTTTCTCTTGATGTTCTAAAAACCAGGCTTATAGTAATAAGGATAACACCTGACATCGGTTTTCTTCACCACCACCACCACCACCATCAACCTTTTGATTATAGGCTTACTTGGTCAGAATTAGTCCAGGATTAGAGTGATGCCAAAACTAGAGATTCAAGATATCAGTGACTCCAGGTAACCTAGCTGGAGATATAAAAGAGCAAGAAGTTAATGAGGAAATCCATTATAAATGACTAGCAAGATACCTGCCTTTTACAAACTACTTTATAAAGCTTGTAACATCCAGATCTAAACAGGCTTCTAAGTAGCACTGCAGTGTCTCACACCTGCCTTGTATGTAGTGGGTGCTTAGTAGCTCTTGTGTGAATTGAGTGAGTGAATGATTAAATGAGTGAATCCTTTTCCCTTACATTTTCTTTGGTAACAGGAGTGTAGAACAGATATCTTGGGATGCTGAACTGTCATTTATTATTTTTGAGTGTAATTTTGAGGTTGAGTGGCATTCTGCCAGATAAAGGAAAACACTTGCAATTGATTAACCATCTGTCCATTCACTGCAGGATTTACTCCGTGTAAACACAGCCCTCAGCAACAAGAAGGGGCTAGACCATGCCTGCCTCTTCCATTTCTGCCGCCGTTTACTGGTCCTGGAAATTGCTAACCCACCATTGAAATATGAGCAATGGCCCCTGTAAAGACACCCCAAAGGGAGACTGGGTATCAAACCACCATTTTATTCATGAGCTAAGCTTCCAATTACTTCTATGATGCTGACTGTTCTTAAATGATTGACAAGAGTTGAAATCTTTGGATTCATTAGCAAAGTTGTGGCAATCTACATCTTTCTTGAAATTTTTAAAAAACTTATCTCAAGAATTATATGAATTTTTGTGTCCTTTTGTTCCATTTCAACCAATAATTTTTCCCTGACTTTAATTATGAGTTATGCTAACTGTGTTATTTGTCAATTTGTCTTAGACATGTGATGGTATGGCAGTAAGAAGTGGCCTTGGCCCATTCATTTTATTCTTTTTCTATAAATTTATCTTGGAGAAATCCACAAAGCCTACGTCAGCATAACAGCTGTAAAGCAAAATATTTAAAATGAAACTTTTAATGTCTTGATTACATCAAAGACCCAAGACGAAAGAGGTCACATTCTAATCTGAGGTGCGAGATACTATGCAGGATGTAAAAAAGGAGAAATCAGAATACCAATAAGGTATGTAGTTTTGTAATTTTCTTTGCATATGATGTTTCTATCTGGTTTTGATAAAGGAAAATACTGGCCTCACAGAATGGGTTGGTATTTTTATTTTTACTTTTATTTTTCTGGAAGAGTTTGTAAAGGGTTGCTGTGGAATCTTTAAATGTTTGTAGATTTCACCAGTCAAGTTTTCTTTATAAGTTTTATAAATGACTAATTTAATCTTTTTACTTGTTAGAGATTTATTCAGAATTCCTATTTCTGTATTCTCTCCTTTTACTTTTGTTTTTGTGTTACCTATAGACAGCAGCTAGCTGAATTTTTTAAATCTATTCTGATTTTCTGCAATTCAACTTTTAATATTCTTTTTAATCCATTAATATTTTATTAATAATATTCAGGGTTTTGCCATTACATTCTTGTAATATTTTAGTATATTTTCTTTCTTTATTTCTACCTTTTCTTGATTACTATAGGATAGATAAGTATTTCTTCATTCTTCTATCTTTTCTTTCAAATATTATAGATTACATCTATTTCCTTCACCAAAATCACCCCCAGTATACTACTGAGAGTTAGTCTTTCTACTCTCCAGAGAGAGTTTGTGGATATACTTCCCAAAATTTTCTGTGAATATGTAAGCATATATCATTTTATACAAACTGTTGGGCAACCAGTTGTGTTCTTTGAAAATAAATCTAGACATATCTCCAAGTTAGTACACGGAGATTTATCTTATTTTTTCATTAGACTGCTGCATGTTATCTCATTGTTTGGAAGTTATATAATTTGGTTTTACCAGCTATTTAGTTATTAAAAGGGTGACACATACTTAAAAATAAACAGTATCAAAGATGTAAAATGATAATAGAGGGCTTCAACAAAAAAGGCACACTCTTATCATGATTTAGGAAGCCTTTTATAAGGTGATTCCCATTTATCTGTCCAGCCTAGGTGACTGACAATCAACACTACAGCTCAGTGTTCCAACCAAATCACCTATTTCCTGCATCTAGAATGTGTGCCATCCTCTCTTAACTCGTGAGCTCTGCCAATTGCCCTCTTTCTACTCCACCGCTAACAATTTTATCTAACTCACTCTTCCTCTTTCTTTGTTTCTCAATGTAGATGTTATTTTCCCTAGAAAGACATTTCTGATTGTCTGGACACTCTCCAACTCTGCATTAGATGTCCCTTCCAAGTGCACCCATAGCAACTTAAACTTCATTGTTATACTTATAAAACATGCTATAAATAATGATTTTTTTCCTCTCACGCTTAAACCACAAGCTGCACAAGATAGAATAAGTCTGTCCAAGTCATGATGGTGATCAAAAGCCTTAGCAATTATGTAGATACTCAACAAATATTGGTTGAATAAATGGAAGAGGCAATAAATATTTCTTTCAGTACTACACTTTGGATTTCAATGTAGTATGTGTTCACATCAGCATAGTAATGGAAAGAATCATAGATTATAAAATTAATAATTCTATTGAGGTTAATTGCAACTATTTGAATTTTTGACTTTTAGAAGTAGCCACTTTTGAACATATGACTTATTTCCCCCTTCTTAACATACCCATCATAAGAGTTGCATTTGCTTACATTACAGGTCTGTGCGACTCAAGTATGATGTTACAAGTCTAATCATATAACTCAATTTGGTTAGTTTGTATATCACACATGTTATTTTTTTACCAAAGGAGGAAAAATTTTTGCTCTCGGGAAACTTTTCTGCTTTACAAATTTCTTCCCAGAAGCTTCTTTTGGGAAGAAGAAACTCATTAGATGGCTCCCTAAATCTTTTCACTCCATTGAGGAATTTAAATTGGGGTGAACTATTTGAAGCTATTGTAAGACAGTTGATTTTTTGTTGACTAATTGCTATTAACACTCTCAAGTCAGTTCCTTTGTTCCCTTTGAGGATATAAGAAAATTTCTCTTTGTCTTTTCCTCTCAGTTAAAGACATTATCCTACTGCCACATCTACTCAGACACCGGAGGTAACATTCTCAATTCCTCCAATTTCCTTAATCCAAACATTCTCCTCAACCCCAAATACCCCCAATTCTAAACCTAAGCTATATCGTAAATCCATTATTTTTCTTCCAGGCTACAAACGCAGGTCAGTTTCCTGTCATCTCTTCTTCGGACTCATGCAAAATTTAGGTGACGGATTTCTTTGTTTCTGTTCTCACTCTAAACTAAATTACTTTTTTATCACTAAATTTCAAAACAACAAATATTATGATTCCCCTTCCCTTCCCACAACACATATTTAAAACCTGTGAATAATTCCATTTAATCACTTGTCAGAAGCTAGTAGACTACAGGTCCAGTGGAAATATAACATGATATGTGAATCTGACACACATGTCATTTTAAACTCTCTAGTAATTACATTAAAAACAGTGTATTTATGTGTAAAATAGGTAGCTAGTGGGAACCTGCAGTAGCACAGGGAGCTCAGCTCTGTGCTCTGTGATGAATAGATGGGTGGGATTGAGGGTGGATGGGAGGGAGATCCAAGAGGGAGGCAATGTGGGTATACATGTAGCTGATTCACTTTGTTGTACAGCAGAAACTAACACAACATTGTAAGCAATTATACGCCAATAATAAAAAAAAAAACAGTAAAACAAGAGGTGTAATTCATTTTAATAATATATTTTATCTAACTCAATACATCCAAAATATGACTTTAACATATAAACAATATTGAAAACTTATTAATGAGTTATTTCACATTCCTTTTTCACACTAAATTTCTGTAATCTGGTGTATTTTACACTTATAGCAAGTCTCATTTCCAATTATTCACATTGCTGCCTAGGTAAAAACTAGTGATAAAAACAACTAGTGATTCTGTTACAGCTTTTGGATAGGACACCTGCGATCCAGGCTGAGTTCAACAAGGACCAGTTTTCCAAGGCAGGTGATTCCTAGCAACGCTGGCAGCCCTGCAGCCTTAAACTGTTAAAAGCAGCAATGACTGAACAAAACTTTTCTATGGGACTCTTGAAACAGTCTGTACATAGAAGGGGAAAAAGTGGACCACTTTTCCTGAACCAAGTTGAGATGTGGGAAAAATAGTCAGCTGTGATCATTGCTTCTGCTGTGTATTTGCCAGGACCCATTTGGGTAACGATTTTGAGGCTGTTTTAACTTTCTCCAAAATTATATGTCTTGGGATTAGAACTTGAGGTCTTTCTAGTATAGGATGGCCCCCCAAACTACACGGTACAGATAGATACATTTCTATGTTTGAGTCATGGATCAGCTTATGTGCAAAATCAGGAAATAATTTTTCAAGGTGAGAAACATTTCCTTGACTAGCAGAGAACAGGAATAGAGCTCAGATTTTCTTGTTGTACCAGGGAGACATCAAGAAGCAGAGAGAACAGAACACTTAGTGCCCGTCAGTGTCATATTTCAACAGTGCCACTTTTGCATCTTTTGGGTACATGGCTAAAGAAATTTTGGTGTATCTTTTCACTTCAGAGCATAAGCAATTTCTTCCTAATATGTGTGTAGCTTTCACTTAAATGTTTTAAGTTTCTCTAGCAGTCGCAACATCTCTGCATGGAGAGCAGTAATCTACCCATTTCGTTTCCCTCTCTCTTATGTCAACCATCCTTGCACAAGGGAAATGCAAACAACTGCTCCAGGGTTCACATCAACGTCCACCTCCACCAGAGAGAGATTCTCTTGGACACTTCCTGGTCCTACATTCAAAAATTCCAGGGGATGTTTTTGATCAGACCAGAGAGGTGAAGTCTGTAAAAGCACTGCAGATTTTGGGGTGATGGGGCAACATTGTCTAAATTGAAGGAAGATGCTTTCTCATAAGAAAGGGATGGAAGTTAAACAATGAGAAGATTCCATTTCCACAAGAAGCAGAAAATTATGATTTACTTCTGGCCCTATAGGCAGTTTAGATGGATGCTGCATCAGTTGGCTCAGAGAAGCCTGTTCATATCGTGCCTTTGATGTTTTACAGGCACTTTACATGCTGTAGACTTTTCTCCTTCAACATTCCTTCTTTTAGTAAGTGGCTCAACAGATACCCCTTGTTCGTGTCAGTTGTTTGAGACTCATTCCAAAGACTCTCCCTCTTTCATTCACCTTATCGAATGGGTCACCAATCTTCTAAGTTGAAATGTCTCGAAACCAGCAGTCTTTTCCCATCACCGCCATTCTTGTCCAAGCCATCATCTCTCTCTTGGACTCTGCAATGCCTTCACGACCGGTCATCCAGCTCCCACTCTTGACTTCCTATGACTCAGACTCTATACTATACCTTAAGTGATATTTTTAAAATGCACATCTGATCATTTTACTCCTCATTGGTTCAATGGCTTTCTATTGCTTATAAGAATTAAGATTTTAAGAATTAAGGATTTAAGGATTAACACCTGTATTCTTAACAAGTCCTCAAGGTGTGTGATTGGACACCTGCCCATTTGTTTAGCCTCCTTGCTCACTATTCTTATTTTAAGAATATATGCTTCAGTCAAATAGAATGCCTTTCAGTTTTTAAGTTTATACTCTTTAAACTCAGGTCTTTTAGTTAATATTAATTATACCTGGAACACTCTGCAGAATCTCACTCCTATTTATTCTTGTGTCTCAATGTAGACAGTCCCTCATCCAGGTAACCTTACCCAGCCACCAAGGTGAGGTGGGTTCACATGTTAAATATTTCTATGGCATGCTGCACTTCTTTTTCATTGTGCAAAGCACTTACAATGACTTGCTTTGTATCAATGTGGGCATGGACCACGTTGTTGCATCTCTGTGTTCTCAAAGCCTGGCACAAATACCTGACCCGTAGAAGGTGTTAAAGAGCATGCATGGACTAAATATGTGAATGGATGAATGGATGCTGTAATTTGCTGTTTACAGTTCTGTCACACATCCAACGTCCTTTAACAGCACGTCCCTGAGGTTTTTGTATCCCAGTTCCTAGTGTAGTGTGCACTTCATAGCAAGCCCTACTAAACATGTGTTGATTGAAAGATTAATGAAAGTAGATAATACCTGCATGCCAGATGATTTCAGTCCATCCTATTTAATTCATTTTTCCATTTTTTATGGAGTTCTTGTAAATATCGAATTACTGGGTCCCCTATTTTTCATTTATTTGTGTAAGATGTGATGACCAAAGTAACTGCCTCTGTCAAGTCCCTGAACACAATCTCTGAGTAAACCTATGAAGCAACCAATAAGCATGGACTGCTGCATTCTGCTATATCTCTGCAGTGTACACTTCATGGCAGGTTTTTCTAAACTAACAAGGAGCCCAGACCCTATGGTTCCCTTTTCTAATTTCTGTCATTTTGTTGGTTGTTGCAAATAGCTGCCTAGCGGAGCTCTGCAAAGCTCAGCACTGTTTCCAGACTTAAATCTGATAGGCCAATAGACAAAGACATACCATGAGGATATTCCTTTGATGAGTAGCTAAAGCCCCTGCCCCTATATGGAATCACTGTAAAAACTCTACAGCTAGGACCTAGGTCACTTCTCTGTCTTTACAAAGGTCTACCCTGTAGTTTTCCTCTTAAGTTGTTTCTCATTCCTTTATTGAGAAGCTATATGTAATAGGCCAAATGTGTTGGTCATTGGGAATGCAGTCAAAAAGGAGACATGGCCCATGTTGGATATATTACAGACTCTTCTTGTAGCAGGGTCACCATGAGTCAACACGTACTGTACAGTTCCCCCCGCTGCCCACCCCCCACCACCGCTGGTTTCATTGTCACTATCTGTAGGTGAGCTAAAAAACATATTCTGAGTCATTCTGTATACCACCAAACAATGGACCAGGCCCAGTGTTGGCTGGGAGGGGGTAGTTAAGGTAAGGAAGAAGGCTAGATAAACTAGTGCTTCTGAAAGACACTCTAGAATAGAAGAGATACTCTGATGGGTTAACTTTTTATCTACCCCACAAAGTGTTCATATTCACTTGACCATTATGGAAATGGCAAGTAATAAATCTTAGAAAAAAAAAACATTCAAAGTATAATTTGTAACAAAAGTACATAAAATAAAGAATGAAAGGAAGGAACTATGGCTCATGTAAATGATATTAAACTGCACTAGCATTGCACTGAGTGAGTTACTGGAGTCATAAAATGCTATAGAATCATATACATACACACAGAGAGAAAAATCAACAGAGTTGCTCTGTGTTCTTTGTTTACTGTACTCTGTTCCTGTTTGCCCAGCTGGTTCCTTTTTAGTCCTTGGTTGAACTTAACTTCCACAGCCTTGGTGGCCCTCTGTAATGCCTCCTCGCACTGTTCAGCTTCCAGATATCATAAGGACATCCTTCATTCATTTGATCAAGTGCTTAAGTCTTTCTCTAAAAAAAAAAAAAAAAAATATTTATTTATTTATTTTTGCTCAGCCAATCACATAGACAACTCTTGGTCAAAGTCTGCACAACTCTTTAGCACTATGTATTAGTTTCTGAGGGCTACCATGAAAAAGCAACAGGAATCAGGTGGCTAAAAACTAACTTATTCTCACAGTTTTGGTGGCTAGAATTTTGAGATCAAAGTGTCAGCAGGGTCATGTGCCCTTCCTTTGATGGCTCTAAGGAAGAATCCTTCCTTGCCTCTTCCAGCTTCTGATGGCTCCAGGCTTTCCTTTGCTTGTGGAAGTGTAACTCCAGTCTCTGCTTCTGTCTTCACACAGCCGACTACTCCCTGTTATGGCTTTATATGACCCAAATCCAGTATGACCTCTATAAAAATTTTGTTTCCAAATAAGGTCACATTCTGAGGTTCTCGGTGGACATGACATTTGAAGTGGGCACTGTACAACCCACTAATGTGATATAAAATTCCTATTACAATCTAACACTAGCCTACCTGTTTTTAGAATATCCTGTCAGTAAATGTTGGTTGCCTTCAAATAGTCTGCCAGAAATGCAAAAGAAGATTCAATGAAAGAGAACAACTGGTTCAGTGCTCAATTGCTGCTTTTGTGCCTTTCTAAGAAAGATGCATGCATTTGAAGTAAAACTCATTTTTACTTAGAAAGAGCCAATGCAATTTTGGGGAGTTTGTTTTCCTAAGAATTTATATTTCAGGTAATCGCAATCACCACCTCTGGTGTCTCCTTTGGGGGCACCATGCTTTACATCACATGGAGGACTTGTTACCACAACTTTTATCTCGTAAATTAAAAGAGCACATTAAGTTTCTGCTAAAGTTAATGAGTTTGACATACATTGACAGAATTTCTCTTCAGTAAGTGGTGGTGAACTTTTATTTTGAGAATTATGTGTAAGCTGAGTGTGTATGATTTAGTTGGACAAAAATGCTAAACAATGGCTTTCTATTGCCTAAAAAGCTCAGGCAGAACCTGTATGAGATCCTTCCTGGCAGCCATATTTGTAGGTCAATCTGAGCTCCTTCTCAGGGCATTCCTTTCCATCATCCATGTCTCTCTTGGAATTTCTCCAGCACAGAATGTTCATCCAAAGCAATAATACTTCTCTATGGACTGAATTCTGGTGTGTAAGCTGGATGTAGACTTTGTCTCCTGGGATGGGCCACTAGCTTGTCCAATGCACTTAACTCCATCAGATCTTAAAACCATTCTAGTGTGTTGCAAATTAGGACCAAGTCAATGTTTTGTTTTATTTTAATAAATTTATTTATTTATTTATTTGCTGCTTTGGGTCTTCATTGCTGCACACAGGCTTTTCTCTAGCTGTGATGAGCAGGGGCTACTCTTTGTTGTGGTGCATGGGCTTCTCATTGTGGTGGCTTCTCTTGTTGCGGAGCACAGGCTCTAGGCACTTGGGCTTCAGTAGTTGTGGCATGTGGGCTCAGTAGTTATGGTGCATGGGCTTAGCTGCTCTGTAGCATGTAGGATCTTTCCAGGGCAGGGATTGAACCCATGTCCCCTGCATTGGCAGGCAGATTCTTAACCACTGCACCACCAGGGAAGCCCCAGAACTAAGTCTATGTTATGTTACTCACTGTTGTGTTTTCTGTGCTTGCATGGTTGCCTAGCATGTAGTAGGGACTTCATAAATATTAGTTGAATAAAATAATGTTCAAGTTTAGTAGTCAAAAGAGAGTGGGTGTTTTACTGTCTTCCTCCCTGTTTTGAGAGCAAAGCTGTACAGTGGAAATCTCTCTCTTGCCTCAGTGAATTGATGCATTCCTTCTCTTTGAATCTGGATAGAACTTTTCTTATTTGTAGTACTGCCCAGTGCATTTCCTTTCATCTTAGAATGTTTTGTAATTCTCTCTTGCAATTGGAAATTAGTTAATTAGAATTGAAATCTTTACTTCTTTATGTGATGTAAGATCTATTTAAACTTAGTGCTTGCCTTTCCTTTGATGTTTTGATACTGCATGTGAAAAGGACTCATACCACTTATAGGAATATATCCTGGGACAAGATGTAGGGAGGGTGATGATTCAGATAGTTTCTTATTAAGGAATGATTGTCCGCTGATGACTTTCTTAGCATAGGGAGAAAAAGAAAATAAGCAGAGGGGCTGAGACCTCATGGGTAAATGTGCACATCCCTCCATAATAGCCTTACCGCTTATTTTAGCATGAGAGTTTTTATAATTACGAGAGGAGGTCTATGAAGTAGGAGGGGATGATAAGTAATGTTTCAGTGGGAGAGGGATTTTGGAAATATATTCTGTTGAAAAAGTTTATTTCTATGCTTGATACTTGGAAAAACTTTCTCATTATTTCTATTGTGCATCAAGGGTCATAAGATCTATAAAGCTCTTGCAAATGAGATTGCTCTATCTTTATTATGATAGGCTGATGACTCCTGGGAAGCAATATGACTGTGTGAGGATGGGAGTTATTTGGGTCTCAGACTGAGAACATCATGCACTGCTGCTGAAGGTAGCTATAAGGCAAATTACATTTTTGAAAGTTGATCAAGTAGAGTGGAATTGTGTTATGCATATATTTAGCTTACACAAAATCAACTATGTATACTCAGGAGATATACAGATAGAGAAATTGCAATTCATATTCATACAATATGGCCAATTCCATACATTGTGCATCTGTCCTGATTGAGTATGACAGGGCACGTGGTACTTAACCACATCCCATCAGTTTTCATTCTCAAGGGCCTCCTAGACTGGGACCATCTTGCTGAACTGAGCACCATTGCAACGTGTATAAAATTCATATCTACAAATAATAATAATAATAAATAAATAAAATTCATATCTTTATTTCAGAATATCCCCAAAATGGAAGCTAGCTACTTCATCTATTATGCAACTGACCAGATTGTTTCAGGGCCAAGGGAAAAACTCCTTATTGGACTTCTGGGAGACAATACTTTGGTCTTTAACATGGTAGATTTTCTTAGCTATATGTGAATGTACTCAATTTGGCCTTACACACTGACTTCAAAATTTACAACCACATACAATCACACTACCTGGACTTTCTTAGGAAATTATGTTCTTACAGAGCTCACTACCTGTACAAATCCAGAAAGTACCTTTCACATTTTATTCAATTAAATAGAGTGCCCTGGAGGGTGCAAATGGCCATACTATAAACATCATAAATCTGCTTGTCTCAATTTGGACAATGGTACCTGAAATATAACTTTAGAGTTTGTTCATTACATATGTGTTAACCACCCATTATGTTTCAGGCAGTATTCTGGACACTGAAGACATTAAACATTTTTGAGAAAAACCTAGCAGTCATCTAATTGAGTTCCTAACTTATAATTGAGTTCCCTGCATGAGTCTTTTGGTGATAGGGAACTCACTTCCATAAGTCATGCAACTCTTCCATGGCATTGAAGCAAAACATTTTTTTTTTGAGTTCTAATTCTAGTTCTGCCCTTGAGGGCATAAACAATTTCTAATACATTTTTTAATTATTATAGCTTTTAACTATTTGAAGAAGTTTTTCTCATTATTTCTCCCCTCTTCTGTCTTGTCTTTTTCATGCTACATAACTTCTTTCAGGAGTATTCTCTATATTAGGGCTCCAGTCTATTCCCATCTTGATCAAAGTCTCCCTTATACTTTCTCATCACCCCCTACCGTTAAATCCTGGGCCCAGAGTTAAAGTTATTACACCTGACATAGACTGAGCCTGCTGAGTGAGACTCTCACAGCACATGTTTAGGAAGCTTTGGCCAAAATATTCCACAGACTCATAAGATTATATACTCTTACTTGCTTACAAAGAATTTGGAAGTGGTCCCAGGAAACTTCTGGGATATATTTATCACTTTTAGATTAGCTCCATTTTATCTTATCTTTTCTTCAGAAATGCATGCTTATTATATAATATACAGTCTCCATGTGTTAAATAATATGAAGATTTGAAAGCAAATCTAATCAGCAACATTAGTTGTTATGGTGAGCTGGAGAAGTATATAATTATATATATATATATATTTATTTTCTAGAGCAATAGTACAAGATGTACAGGTACACGGGTATGAGAATCACAGAAGCAAACATCTATATTAGAGATCTGAGCAGATGATTGGGGAAATATATATTTCTGTATAAAAGATTTCTATAATAGATTTTTGTAAAATGTGATTTAAGATATATTTTCTTAACACATTGAATTTAACTGGAAGAATTTAAAAATATTTTATTACTTTTAAAGTGAGATTTCCATAGGTATACCATACTTGCAATCAATAAATTAATTATAGCTAAAAGTTAAAAATATCTTGAACCACATATTTTTCTGTTAGAAACTGTTAAAATATTGAATATTTCCTTTGAGTTTGATAGAATGTTTTCTACTTATTCCTTATTGTTCAGAAATGAAATTAAAAATTTTGAAATACAGCAGGGAAAATCTATTCTGCCATGACTACATTACTAAGAAAAATTTGTTGAGATCTGTAGATGGGAAAACGTTACTCCCTTAATTGCTTACATAGTATTATTTATTTTTATGTAATTACATTTTATAGACAATGCCACATGCTTTGTCCACACAATGCCAAAACATCTGGATGAAAAGTGGGAAGTATAGTAACAAACCCAGATGGTCTATAAGTACAGGGCCAAACATCCAGATGGCATCAAGAAGGCTAAGCATGTGGGTAACAAATACCAAATCTTTCATTTGGATGTCACAGCATCATCTTGACACCGTGTATCAATGGACTCTTTTCAGCGGAGACAAAGAATGTGAAACAAGCTAGAGGTCAAAAAAGAAAGAGGACAAATTTACAAAAAAAAGCATACAGTTCACATTAAATCAACTCTAACTTTTAACAAAAATAATTTGCAATGGGTTGATTTAAAATGTAACTTGTTTAAAGAGAATCTAAGTAAAAAGAAAAAGACAGCTTCTTACAGTCACTTCTTAATTGCAATAATCTTTACTGCGTTTCTGATTTGAGAGAATTTTCAGTACAGCTCACGTGTGCAATAAATAGGCTCAATTAAAAATTGGATTTGATTCCGATTAAAAGTTGCTTGATCTTTAGTATTACAATATACTGCAATCCAGAATTGCATCTAGCATGTCACATTCAATAAACAGACTTCTTTGCTATCTCTGAATAATTAACTTTATCTTTGTCACATGGAGCAAAAGTAATGAAAGCAGCATGGACATTATTCATTTATTCTTAGCCTAAGAATCGTATTACTTTGGCCTGTCTCCCCCAAGATAACCCCTAATTTGGTGTCTTGTAGACTTTATATGAAGTTATTTCTGGCAGAAGACATCATAGGTTAAGCATGAGCTCTCCTTTCTTTTTTATAAATTTATTTATTTATTTATTATTTATTTATTTATTGGCTGCATTGGGTCTTCCTTGCTGTGCGTGAGCTTTCTCTAGTTGTGGTGAGCAGGGGCTACTCTTCATTGCACTGCACGGGCTTTTTATTATAGTGGCTTCTCTTGTTGCAGAGCACAGGCTCTAGGCGTGTGGGCTTCAGTAGTTGTGGCACGTGGGCTCATTAGCTGTGACTCACGGGCTCTAGAACGCAGGCTCAGTAGTTGTGGCGCACAGGCCCAGTTGTTCCATGGCATGTGGGATTTTCCCAGACCAGGGATCGAATCTGTATCCCCTGCATTGGCGGGCAGATTCTTAACCACTGTGTCACCAGGGAAGACTGACCTCTCCTTTCTTAAGCCCTGAAAGGAATATGTATGAGATAGTCAACATGAATCTAAAGAAATTTTGAATAATCATTCACTGCGTGTGTATTAAGATAAGCAAAATGTAGAATAAACCTCCCACTTCTCAAAAAGTTTTTATAATGTGGAAGCTTGTTTATCCCAAAGAATCCTATTTCCATCAACGTGGCCCCCTTGCAAGGTGACAGCAGCTGCTGAAAGTGCCAAATATTTTTAGGACTCTTCTATTAGTATTAGCTTTAGAGCTTTATAAATTCTATGAGAAAATAATGGGTATATTCTCCTGTGCTGTACAATATACTGTTGCTTATTTATTTTATACAGAGTAGTTAGTATCTCTTAATTCCCTACCTCTGTCTTGCCCTTCTCTCCTTCCCTCTCCCCACGGGTTTGTTCTCTATATCGGTAAGTCTATTTCTGTTTTGTTATATTCACTAGTTTGTTTTATTTTTTCATTTTTTTAAATTTTTATTTATTTATTCATTTATTTTTTTAATTGAAGTATTCTTGATTGACAATGTTGGGTTAGTTTCAGGTGTTCAACAAAGTCATTCACTTATACATATATATATACACATATATATTTACCTATTTTCCTCAGATTCTTTTCCCGTATAGATTATTGCAAAATATTGAGTATAGTTCCCTGTGCTATACAGTAGGTCCTTGTTAGTTATCTATTTTATATATAGCAGTGTGCATATGTTAATCCCAACCTCCTCATTTATCCCTCCCCCTTCTATCCCCTTTGGTAACCATATGTTTGTTTTCTGTATCTGTGAGTCTATTTCTATTTTGTACATAATTTCATTTGCATTATTCTTTTTAGATTCCACATATAAAGTAATATCATATTATCACCCCTATTTTAGATGTAGAAGGTAGAAAATTTATCTCCACAATAAAAAATGCCATACAGTAATATATACTACGATAATATGCCACATGTAATGCAATCCAGTAATTCAATAAAAATAGCTATGTCTTATTTTCATTCAGAATTTAACAAACAACAGATACATATTGTGTGTTAACTATGTACCGAATAATTTGCTATTTCCAAGGGGCTTCCGGGGGAGAGCAGTTCCTGCTGTCAGGAGATGAGAACTTTGGGAAAGACAGTTAAGTGAGCAAACAGTTCCAAAGCAGGCTGGCAATTGCAATAAGATGAACACAAGGGTGTCTTGGATAGAAGCATAGAAGAAAGAAACTTCCACAGTAACTTGAGTGGAAAAGGCAAAAATGCCTTTAATTAGCTAGAGTAGTGTATGGGGAAAGTGTATTTAAGATGGATAACGATCATGGTGGAAAGGCATTGAAAGAGGACCGGGAGTTGCCCTGTTCCTACTTCATGTGTCAGTTTATCAAGCATTGACTTCATTCAGTTTAATGAACATATATCATCACATTGTAAGTCACAGTCAGTACGAAAGGGGCATACGATGTGAACTGTGGCAGAGTTTCTTTTTTTATTTTGAGTAAAAATAAAGTCATGAAGGTAAAAAAAATCAAAATCATATCAAAATCACTCAGAGACTTTAATAGAGGCAACACAGAGAAGCTGATACTTGACCCAGGCCAAGGATTAATAGGTTTCGAGTTGGGTCAAGGAATAGGGAGAGTGTTTCTGGCAAGAGAAAGAACATTCATGAAAGCTTTGGAGAGCTGGAGGCGAAGAGATTCTTTCTTTTTATTTATTGAGATGTTGTCTACCGGGGAGTAAGGAGAGGCAAAATGACAAAGCTTATTGATAAAATATAGGTCATCCATTCAGGCACAGTCTTAGTGAAACAATAGATTGAGATAAGGAGAAAGAAAGGGAAGCAAGCTAATAAGTTAGGGATTCCTCTACCTTGAAGTAATTGAGTAACGAAGCCAACGTGAGGAATACCCTGGACCAAGCTGAGAGAAGATAGAGATGAGAGCCTCATCTTCTGGGGAGAAAGTTAGAGGCAGTTAAGTTGGCAGATGGCATGGGCCCCTGACAGGTTGCAGATCATGCATGTGTGTTAAGGAAAATAATCTTATCTAAGGAAAGTTCAGCTGGTCCTGGCTCTGTTGGGGTGAGTGTTCTATTGGCATGGATGGGTTAAGGCTAGAAGAGACATAGTCTATCTTCACAAGAGGCTTTGCACTTGAACAGTGCTGCGTTATTACAGCTCAGGTGCGAGCAAGACCCAGAGTTAGGGAGACGTCATTCTTTCCGCTTTTGGCTCAAGTTACTCTTCTAGTTTGACACCTGAGGATCAGGAATTCAGCGCCTTGAGAAGCTGCAGGGTATGCTCCGTGTTGTTCTCAAAATGGGCATGAACAGTGGGGCTTCTTCAAATGATATTCAGTGTAAGTTGGACCAGAAAAGCAAGATCGTGGTGAAGATCATCTGGGGATGGAAATGAACTGGATTCAATATATTTAGGACATACCCCTTTGAGGACATCCAGGAATACATTTGGAGGAGGAGTACTTTTGTGGGAAGGTTCCCATTTTTGTGCTGGTGAGGTGAGTGCTCTAAAGTAGAATCCAGAAATTGTTGATACTGTGACTAAACAGGAAAGTATAGAAGCAGGACACTCGATTATACACCTAACAAACGATTCAAGGAAAAGTGTGAAACTGTACGTTACAAGGAAAATGTAAGGTGCAAAGCTTGATCTTGCCTGCAGCAATCATAGAAACCATCAAGGAGCAGCTAATATCTCACCTGAGCTTTAAAGGATATGAAGAATTGAATATTCAATATTTGATGTAGGGGCATATAACAGAGAACAGAACAACAAGGCATTGAGGGCTTCCATAATTTTGCATTTATATAATTTTATCTGTAATATGTTTACTGTCATAATATGAGAGAATGCACTAGAGTTGAGAGAGGTTTCATCCCATCATTCATTTATTCATTTGAGGCAGAGTTATTTATCAGCCTACTATGTGCAAGAACTACAATAACTTTTATAAATTACATAAAGGTAGGTAAATTCATGACTAGTCATAAAGCCCCAAATGAACTGGATATTTACTCATCAGGACTATGATCCAGAAATATTAATCTGACAGTAGCTTATAGGATTGATATAAGGAAGAATGTTGGGGATACTAATTTAGAAAGCCATTGTTGTAGTCAAAGGAAAGAGAAACTTAAGAAACAGCAGTGAAAATGAAGAGTAGTGGGTGGAGGAAATACATTTGAGAGATGAAGTAGAGATATATTTTGTAAGTCTTAGCAACTTTTCCGGTGTTCTGAGGGAGGGGAGTGTTGATTCAAAGGTTTTAAGCCACAAAGAGTGGGAACACAAGAGTGTCTCAAGCACAGCATGAAAGCCATAGAAGGTATCGCTTTAGATGTAAGAGAGGATGGTGAGTAGGACTTTGGATATATTGTGCTTAAGGTCCAATTTTCATGAGAAAAGTTACGTTAGAAATTATCAAATTAAAGCTGATAATGATTGGTATGGGCACTTATAATAGAGAACTAATAATTAAACCATGATAAAGGATGAGTTCTCCAAGGCCAGAGTTATGTTTTTACCTTGAAACAGAACAAAGCAGAAAATACACCCAACCTAATCTATTGTTTCTATGTATTAAAACTAATAAATGCTCAATTATAGGTGAATTAAAGTAATTATATTTAGTTTATGCCTCCGAAGTAAAATCACTCCTTATTCTTACCTTAGTTAAGCCCATCAATATTTAACAAGTTTCTGTTCACCTTAATAATTTCTTCTTGTTTAAAGAAAATGTGTTGTGATTCCATCACTTAAGCCATTCATTAATTAATCTCTCTATATCTAAATGATTAAATTTTTCTAAAAATTTGTTCAAATTGAAAATATTATAGAATGGTGCCCTGATGTGTAATAAAAATCATATGGTAAAAATTAAAAACTAAAATCTGAAAAAGAGAAGATAAAAAGAAATATTTCAATAACTCTAAAATAAATTATAGAAATTTAGAAACATATAATTCTACAATGCCAAAATCATTGATCTCAGCAGGCTATCTAGTTAATGTAATACCTAAGTAAATGACTATATTCTTTCATATAAATCAAACTGGCAATCTGAAATTTAGTACTTTTCTGCGCACATAACAAAGTACAATGAGATGAATCCTGAATCCTCTCTCTGATTTGTGTAAATCCATTAAAGTAATACTAAACCACATTTAGAAAAAGGATGAAGAAAACCCTAGAATTTTCATAGATGATTGGGATTGGATAAGTCAAAGTTCAAAGTTGCATAGAGTCGTAACTCATCTAGGACTTTATCCTCTTTAAAATATATTTGGGGAAGAGTAATAGATGCTTTTCCTAACAGAAAATGTCCTTGCTCTAAAATATTAGGAAAAAAAAGTTTTAGCGTTATTTATTTTTATGTATTATTCATTTATCTATTAAAACTTCTAGTTGAGAAAACTTTAATTTCCTTTTTAATTCAAAGAAGACTATGAAACATAAAAAGGGCAAAAGGTATCAGAGTTGTTTTCCTTATTTAAATATCTATAATGATAAGCAGAATATTAAAGCCTTGGAAAGTATAATTAGGCCAAATGTCAAGTTCTATTTTATGTGAGAATAATGTGACTTTTTTAATAGAGTTCACCATGAGCGCCTCTGCTTTCAAAGATCTGGATTGATTCCTTCTGGGTTCAGGTAAATACTTAGGTGGCTTATCTCGGATGGGGGTGTGTGTGGGGGGGGGGCATGTTTGTCTCTGTGTATGTGTGTGAATGTAGCCATTAAATTATTAGTAGAAACTTTGTTTTATACTTTTGTAGAAAAGTCAATAATTGATTCATTCTTTAACTAAGTGTAACCAATCTGCCTAGTACAGGGATTTCTTTGTTTATTGGAAATGACATTGAAACATGCATGGTATCAGAAGCAAACATATTAAAACATTCATGATTTCTTAAACTGGATACAGAGGATAAAGAGAACATACTGATGAATATTATTTTATAGAATCTAAATTCCAGAATTCTTGAACAGTACACATGGACTAGATAGAGAAATGTTTTTAATGTTGTCAGAAGAAAAACCCATACAACGTTACAGTGCTGTAATCCTCAGCAAATGGTGCTATTTGGAATAGCCACCACTATCAGGACAAGGCCAAAAATCTGAGACTGTAATGAGACCTGCTAATGAAATAATGCAGAATAACTAGGCAATGGAGATAACTGTTACTTCAAGAAAGGACTCAGAAAATGAAAACAAACACAAAACGAGTCTTAAATGTTAAGGTGTATGTTACTCAAGATATTCCCTCCTTGAAATGTATGTGTATTTTGGCAAGAAAAGAGAAAAGGAGGATTGTCAATTCCAATAATAGGAGCTATTCTTTCAGCAAGTAGAGCTACAGGACTGGGAAATCAACAAAATTGCATTACCACATCCCAGTCTGGCACCAGATGGAGACTGATGGTCCAACTGTGGCTTTCCCAGACACAGAGTTTTTTTCTTACCCAGAGTTTTTTTCACTTTATTTCACCACTTGTTACCATCCTGGGTGGTAGGTCAGAGGGCAAGGAAGAAGTGTTGGAAGGAAATAGTCAATTAATCATCTGTTGACAATTTTGGTAAAAAATTTGGTGAAACTCCAGAACTTCATCAGAGTGTAATTACACATGCCAGATGAGGGGAATTTTAACTGTCGGCCGTATGAGTGGGGACCTGAAAATATCAGTTATGACTAGACAGATGCGCTCTGGGGTGGGGATGGGAGTGAACACTGTTGTGAACTATAAGCCCATTAACTAGAGATTTATTTCAGAACAATGGACTCATTTAATAAAAGTACATTATGAAAAGATAACAAGATCTATTTTTCATTTTATATTCCTGAATTAGTACCTGGCACTTTGTAGGTATTAAATGAATATCTATCAAATTAATAAATGAATCTATGCAATTAAATCATTTTATTTACATCTTTTAAAAGTGACTCATAGACTAGTACAGAAAATAGTAACTAATAATTCAGCAAAGAACACCCCTCCTCATAGGGTCTTGCAGAAGTTTTCCTGGGAGAAACTAGGACATGATAGATGTTATGTGTTGGTGGTAAGCAAGGTGTATCTGAATACAGCAAATGTAGAATCCCAAATCAACAAATTTTTACAACAGATAGAAAACATATGTAAAGAGAGTTTCCCTGGACACAAGAGGCAGTGAGGCGATTTGGAGAGGAGGGAGTCAAATGTGAAGATCCAGTGAATAAAACCTGTAACTGGACACAAAAGTTTTGACAATGGGTCTTAATCCATAATGGGGACAGAAAAGGAAGTAGACTCCACCAATATCCCCCGGAAGAAAAGATACAGAAAAGCAGTTTAAAATTGGGGGGTTGTTTCCCCCAAAATATGTTACCTTATTGGGACAAGAGGTTATGCAAAAGCACAGGATAGAAGTTCAACAGGAGAGTTTCATGACTTGCCCCAAACAGAAGGACACATATAGCCCAAGGAAGACCCAACCATCACAAGAGGACCCTGGGAGGCTGGAGAGAAGGACCTTGACCACCCTGAGGTCAGGTGCATCCACAACTAGAGCTAGGGACCCCACAGCAATTTGGGAATTCGCAAAGAAAGGCATCCACGGCAGCAGCAGCGTAGTAGCAGAAATGGTGCAGTGGTAGCATCAGGGCAGTTGGAAGGTGGCAGACGGTGAAGGGGAAGAAATCATGCCTGCCAAGGAATTGGGAGCACTGGGACTCTAGCTAAAGGCATTGGGACACATTTGGTATCCATATTGGTAAACAATAATATTGGATAAAGCATGGGTGTCCATTTCCCCTCTACCATCCCACACCAAATTCCTAAGCTGGTATTCTTCTGGGAAACAAAAGAACTAGGTAGAGTTGCGGTTTTCATATCAGAGAGTGGAGATTTTGACATGACTCTGACAGACATTTGGTCAAGTTTATTCCCATCATTGTGTTACTTAAATATTACTGAAGATCTATAGCCAGAGCCATGGCCAAGGAAATCCTTTGATTAATGTGTACTTCTGGCTTGCAATTACAAAGAGACTGAGTCTGTCCATTCTAAGTTGTTGGAAACAAAGGTATACTTCTCATTATGTGACCAATCTAGTAATCTATGGAGTTTAGCACTTTGGAAATCATCCTTCTGTTTGTGTTTATGTAAAACTTAGATATTGAAAACAATTTGAAAGGAAAAAAAATGGAATTCCAGAAATTATTTCTACCAAGGCAATCCTACTGTTATTTATTAATTCACATCCTCAAATGATAGCTATCTTCAAGGAAGAAAAATTAAAATATTTTATGCTATTAATTATATAAAAGACATATAAAGCTGGAAAGGCATCTGGAAAATTAGCAATTTTTCCTTCCAGTTTTGCCACATTAAAACCATCCCCAACATTTTAGGACCTCCAGAAAAAGTGGTTCCAAAGCTTCTGCAGGTTCACCTGTACAATGTGCAAAAATCCTTTTACTTCCTTCCTTTGTAAAACAATAAATACTTTACTCCACAGATTGTTCTTTCATTTTATAAAGTTTATAACTATACATTTATTTTAATAAGTCTAATGCACCATCACTTGTCTTAGTAATTTGCTAAGAGTCCTACAAATTATCTGTTATTACTCCCATTTTATATTTGAAAAAAAATTGAAAAGTTGAGGGATTTGCCCACAATCCCATAGATAGTAAGAAGCAGAGCCAGGATTCCAGTCCAGGTCATCTTATTTTAAATCATATGGTCTCTACTATAATAAAATTGCTCTCTTCTCTGTAGTCACAGAGTACAATTTACAGCCTGACCTCACTGATCCTGGGATTTGGGGTTATTTTAAGTGGGAAGATAGAGGCAAGAACTTAGCCTGCCAAAAACAGAGGTATCAGTGACCTGTTCATTTAAGGAATAAGTGCAAAAACCAAAACACAAAACCAAAATGGGAAATCTCCTCAAATTTCCCCAACAGAGACAATTTTGAAACATCCTTGACTTTCTCTTTATTTAATATATGCTTTCTGCCTCTACTTTCTGTATGTATATAACTACAGTGACCAAGCTATTTCCTGTCCACCATGCTTCTTGTGCTGGTTGAACTATCCACTAGACCTAATATCCTGTCCAATAGATCTAATTTCTTGGCCTCTAGTCATTTTCTTGACTTTATTCTCAATTCCTGGTTTTCCTTGATACTTTATGACTGTGGAATCCTAAAAGAGATGAGTTTCAAACAAAATCTGAACAAAGCAGATTCTAAATGCATGGTTTCTTTTCAGAGCATCATCAGGTTGAATGCTTTTGGTGGTCAGCTTGGCCCCCAAGATCCATACCATTCATACCATGCAAGACATTTCACTAAACAATATTTATTAATTGTTTTTGATGATAAAACTTCAACTTTAAGGTACTGTTACTAATATTCAAGAAGCTATAAAATAAATTCCAAATATAAACAGATGTACCAGCATCCTCGCAGATAACACTAGGCTGAGTGCCAGGGAAAAGCTAAAAACTACCCATCAGAAGGCAACAGAAGCACAGACTGCATGGTAAGAAGCGGGTTGTGGGGGGTTAATTTGTTGGTAAGAAATGAGAGAGCGTATATAGCAATCACTCAGCTCTCAACCTTGTGGAGCAATTTATAAGGAAAGCTTGTGTGGTAGCTTCTGCTGACTTCATTCTGCAAATGTCTTAGTATAGAAGTCAGAGGGAGGGCTTCAAACCCAATCAGAGATCCAGCAGCTGTTGCAAGAGCTAAAGCAAGTCCAAGATAAGATATTCTTACTGGGACACATGCGACAAAATACTCAACAAGAGCAAGCCCTGTCCTCTTGAACATCTGTCCCTCCACACAATGATAAGTGTAAACGGCACATTGCACTTTTCTTCATCAGAATTAGATGTTCCTAATAAGATGTGTTTTCAATTTAATCGTAAACTTCCAATCTATTTTGCTACAACATACACACTTATAATTGAGAGCAGCTTCTGATATTCTTACATTATCCCAATAGTACTTACAAGAACAAGTTAATTATAATAATGTGAATTAAAAATGAAAGATAATCTAATCAACCAATTTTTGTGAGTGATGCATTAATCAAAAATTCCCAGAAATCCCCTATACACACCAATTATGATAATGTCACCTAAGGACAAAATATATATGTACTAGTACACCTCTGTTGTTTTTAAATGTTTGCCTGATAATTATAGTAATGACCTAGGAGTGAGATATTGCTTGAGGGTTAATAGTTGGCAGGGAAAACACTTCTGGCATTAACCCCAAATAAAGTCGCTGTGTTTCCATAATTATTTCAAAAACTTCACTAACATATATAGACTTTAAATAAAAACTTCAGTAATCTCTGGGTCAATATCTGTTTCTTTCTTGAATGTTACCCAATTTGTTACCTATCTGAAAAAGCTGTCAAAGACAAATTGTGAAAATTTGTGAATAAAATATCTTGCAGATGTGAGAGATACTAAAGGCACATTGTAAATGTTCTTCCAAAATAATGAATAGGATTATCGTCAAGGCGAAATGCTGAAGCAGACAAATAACCACCTGATAAAAAATTAGTAAAACTGGAAAATAGTTCTGAGGAAATCACTCAGGATAAAGCACCATACATATAAACTTGTAGAAAATATGAAAGTAAGTCAGGACAAACGTAGGAAAGAAGAATGAGAAGAGGTAATATAGGTCCAGGAGAATATACAGAAGGAAAGAACAGAGAAAAGGTGATATTTCATAAGAAAATTGCTAATTCTCCTAGCATTGGGCTCTGAAAAGGAAGATAAAAGATTAAAGGAGAAAACTTTGAGCCCTGAGAGGGTAATAGAAACAAATTCACATGAAATACCTGTTGTGAAGAAGGAACACACTCAAAGAAAGAAGATCTCAGGGGCTACTAAAGGAATAAGTCACACTGGCTGCACAGGCATGACAGTTAGAACAAGGGTGTACTTTTCAACAACAATAATAAATACCAAAGACAATGGAAAGTACCTTTAGTATTTTGAAGGATTAAAGACCCACTTAAAGCCCTAAGCTGAGATAAACCATTATTCCAAAATAAAGGTAAAATAGCTTTGTTTTCATACATTAAAAATGAGTATATTACTAGTCACACACCCTTCCTGAAAGAACCACTAAGGAATGTTGAAGCAACAGCGAGAGTGAAATTGAAACTAGAGAAAAGAAGGAGAATAGAAGAAACACGATTGCACAAAGAAACAAACATATTTTTAAGTAAAGTAAGCTACCAAATATAAAAAGAAAAATGACAATCTATAGTTTTTTTTTTTTTTTAATAAAATGACTGCAGTAAGAACACAACATGAGATTTGGTAAACAAATTTTTAAGTGCATAAAACAATGTTATTAACTATAGGCACAATGTTGTCCAGCAGATAGAACTCAAAAAAGTGTGCATCTTGTACAGCTGAAATTTTACACTCCTTGAACAGCAAGTCCCTATCAGGCCCTGATATTCACCATTCTACCTTCTGTTTTATGAATCTGGCTATTTTAGATACTCCTTCATGTAAGTAGAATCAGGCAGTATTTATCCTACAGTGACTGGCTTATTTCACTTAGCATGAAGTCCTCCAGGTTTATCCATGTTGTTATGTATGACAGGATTTTCTCCCTTTTCAAGGCTGAATGATGTTCTTTTGAGTGTATAGACCACATTTTCTTTATCCATTCATCAGTAATAAACATTTGGGTTACTTCCATTTCTCGGCTATTGTGAATAGTGGTGCTATGAACACAGGGTGCAAATATCTCTTTGAGACCCTACTTTCAATTCTTTTGGATGTATCCAGTGGGATTACTGGATCATAAGGGAGTTCTATTTTTAATTTTTTTAGGAACCTCCATACGGTTTTCCATAGCAGTTACATTATGCATTCCTACCAACAGCGCATAAGTATTAATTTCCTCACCAACACTAATATATAGATACATATAAAAAAAAGTCATCTTAACAAGTGTGATGTAACACTGGTGTGATGTGGTTTTGATTTGCACTTCCTGTTGGCCATTTATATGTCTTTAGAGAAATGCTTTTTCAAGTGCTTTGCCCATTTTTTTTTCAGATCTTTATTGGAGCATAATTGCTTTACACTGTTGTGTCAGTTTCTGCTGTACAACAAAGTGAATCAGCTGTATTTATACATGTATCCCCATATCTTCTCCCTCCCATGGCTCCTTCCCACCCTCCCTATCTCACCCCTCTAGGTCATCACCCATCATGGAGTTGACCTCCCTGTGTAATGCAGCATCTTGCCACTAGCTATCTATTTTACACTTGGTAGTTTATGTATGTCAGTGCCACTCTCTCACTTTGTCCCAGCTTCCCCTCCATCCCCCCACTGGTTTTTTAATTGTTTAATTTGTGGGCTTTTTTTGTTTGTTTGCTATTGAGTTCTAAATGTTCCTTATATATTTTGATATTAACTTTTTATCAGATATAAGATTTGTGATTATTTTCTTTCATTCCTTAGGTTGCCTTTTCACTCTTTTTATTGTTTTCTTTGTTGTGTAGAAGCTTTCTAGTTTGACATAAGGTAGAAGAAAAATACTAATGGAAATGGAGGGTGGATTATGCATTTGGAAGTAAATGTCATTCCAAGGTTCTGATATAGCCCACCCATGATAGGGATATAACCACTAAAAGAATAAAAATGAAAGGTAAAACTTCAAACCAGTGAAGGGTAAAAACGAGTGGTAAAAATATAATTATTTCGACAGACATAAAATAAGAAACGAAGGTGCCAGGAAAATGTATAGCAATTAGTAAGTGCAAAATAAAGTGACAGAAAGAAGTAAAATGCATTAATAATCCCAATCAATTAAAGATGGTAAGTGATAAGAGAAGATGCTTTTGAAACATGTCTATGAATTCATAAAAGCTTTCGAAGACAGATGATGGGCTTGGTCCATGCTACTTGAAATGAGCAACTGTTACCAATGCTCAGAATATGTAGGGACATCGGTCTTGGCTTAGCATTTGAAATAATTCTGTAACAGTTGGGATTTTCTAACACGAGTTGTCCCTATTAAGGGAAAGTCTTCAAACTCCATATGGACAAATGCTCCATGGTGTCTGTGGGTTTTATGTATGTTGATTTTTAGCATTTTTTTTTAATACTAAGCTCCTATCAAGTCAAGGTTTTTCAGGTGTATAAAACCCCAAACTTCTGAACTTGGTATACTTATCTCAATTTGAAGCTCACTAAGAAAGTACTTTGAGGGTTTGTTTTACTCATGATGGTATCTCTGGGCCTTCGTACAGTGTCTGACACTTAGCACAACCTCACTAAATAGTTCTTGAATAGAAATGAAAAATCTGGCAGATTTAATATAGTCTTAGGAAAATAATAAAAAGGTAAAAAGGATAAAAAGTATAGACCGTGATAGCAGATATAGGAACAAAGTTATTAAACTTTATAAAACCTCATACAGTGGGAAATATAAAGTGCATACAGAAAGTCATGAATATTTTTCAAAACATATGAGAAAAAGTAATTTTTTTCTGATGTACTTGGGTATAACCACCTCTGATAGGACATAAATCTAAAACTGAAAGTATTGTGTCTAGACAAGTATTAACTTTTTTCAAAGAAGGAATTATTAAAATTGATATTTTCTATCCCAAGAGAGTTTGTTAAGAAGTACATATTTTATAAGCAAAC
Source organism: Hippopotamus amphibius kiboko (assembly GCF_030028045.1). NCBI lineage: Eukaryota > Metazoa > Chordata > Mammalia > Artiodactyla > Hippopotamidae > Hippopotamus > Hippopotamus amphibius. The sequence continues at coordinate 78,119,965 of NC_080191.1, read as the reverse complement.
TATGCCCCTATTAACAATCTTATTGAGTTTTTTATCCAGAGAGTGGACTGGGGACTTCGGTTTTACTTTTCCATCTGGAAGGAACCAAATAACTTTCATTAAAAGGAGATATACCATAACTATATTTATTGCAATAAATGTTCTTCCTGGCAGGATTTGAGTATGTGATAAAGGATTTTCTCCACATATCTTGCAAAATCATTTTCTAAACTCTATATAAGTTATTTTAAAATTTTACTAAAATAAAATAATGCAATATTTACCAGAGATGACTTTATTTCACCTAGCCCACAGCAAGAGGCAAGATGAATGTTGAGTTTTCATCAGATTTGAATTAATTGCCTTTTCTTTTAATTCCTAGGGGACCTGCCCTCACAACCATACACTCCTCCCTCCTTACTGGATGTAGAAGACAGGACGGCTCCACATCTTGGTACCTGTGAAAGTACAGTGGTTGTTATTTATCCACTTCATAAGAAACTTGAAAGAGATACAGACTTCACCTCAGTTTCAAACTGCTAAAATTCTACTGGGATCCTTAAGGCCTGATCTGATCCTTCAGATCTGAGATGTAGCAGCTCTAGCAGGCTTTAAACTTTTTATTTATATACTGCGCTTGCCCCAGAAAGTATTTAAGACAATTCCTTAGGTTTTTTTGTATGACAGTGTTTCATAAACATGCCTGATCAATAGGGTCAGTTGGAGAGCTTGCAGAAATTCAGATTTGCAGATATATCCCAGCAGACTGTGTTGTAGCAATTTGGGGAGACCTAGGAATCTGTGTTTTTAAGTCTCCCCAAGTAAATGTTAACATCAGACAAGGTTTAGAAACATTGATTCACTACGCGTCACTAGTTCAGCACTTCCTCTGTCCACCATATGGTATCCTGCACCCCTAAAGGAGGTAACACACTCTGAAGGATGAGCTCATATGGGGAAGATGAACCCCAGAGCACTGTGACCCTTGCCCAGAAGTTCAGAAGCGATCAATGGCAGGATTTGTTTTGTCTTTGTTTAGCCAACATTTCTCCAATAACGGTCTTGAAAACATCTGCTTTTTTTTTTTTTTGAGGCAAGTATGGATGTAATAAAATAAGTGCTTTATTGCAGATGAAGAGCCATATGAAGACACGAGAAAGGAAGCTTATAAACTTGTAAAGAATAATTCTTACAGCCACAGTCAAACTTGTCATTCAAGTAACCTAACTCAAGAGCACTGTGGTCCTGGGCCTTTTGACACAGACTTTCCTTGAGAAGGCAGGTCACTTTTGCCTTGTTTTTATATGAGTATTGGATGAAAATCTTTGCTTAATCAATTATGCAAATAGGTGCCTAATATTGTGCTTGTCATATAGTACACTCTTGATAAATACTTATTGAACGAAAGTGTGAAGAAATAGGTGTTTTAGAAGAACAAAAGTAATATCTTGCCTTAACCATTTGTTAAAAATTTCCCCATTGATTTTAATTAAACTCTTGCTGAGTTGCAAACTCGAAGAATTTTTTTTAAGGAGAAAAATATTTTAAATCCTTCCCACAGGTTTTTCATATTCTTAATGGATAAAATCTGAACACTGAAGATTGTAACACACACACTCCAATGATGGCTATGAAATCAGCCTACATCTACCCGGGATGAAAAGAAGGCTAGGTGATAAAAATAATGGATTGTGTTCTTGATATGAAGAATACAAAACAGTAGCACTTTGAGCAAAAAAAATACATCATTTTTCTTGTGAGAGAATTGTTTTTATGGTAGAGAAGTATTTATTGAGTTTGTGTCTCTTCAGAGATCAATTTATAAGGTCTCCCACTGCAGGTTTGTAAACCTTATTCTCTTTTCCTTTAGAATGCACGTTCTCTCCAAGAAAGTCTCTTATTTTCCTCAAGAAAAAGATCAATACTATTACAGAGAAACAGAGACATTCTTATTTTCATATGGTTCTTTGAAGTTATGGATGTTACAATGAACATAAACACATTACGTACCATTTTTTAAAATAGAAATCATGGAGAAAAAAGATGGCAGCGAAGTAGAGGGACGTGGAATGCATCCCTCTCCACAGATGCATTGGGAATGCACTGAAGGATGCAATAATTCCCACAGAGAACCAGCTGAACACCAGCAGACGACCTCGGACACCAGAAAGGACGGCAAGGAGCCCAACATAACCGGTAGGGAGGCATCTACGAGGGCTCAAAGAGGGTGAAGCGGCGGAGCTGTGGCAGACAGGAGGGAGTGAGAAACATATGGAGGGTCTGCAGCGCAGCTCAGCGTTCCCAGACTGAGATGTCGATTCACAGCTGAAAAGAAGTTCCGGGAGCAGGAGCGTGGGAACCAGAGAGCTGGTTCAGGGTAAGAAACATTGTTGCCAGTAAGGTGACGGACGGAGAGGACAGGAGGGAAGAGGTCCGTGGAGAGAAGTGCCTGTCCCTGAGAGCTGCCCAGCCATGATGGCGGCTGGAGGCTGCAGGCTCACGGGCTGGGGGGAGGAGCCGCAGCCATAGCCTCTCTCTCTCTTTCGGTGCCTCTGCAATGGGCAGTGGAGAGATGCCCTGTGGGCCACCTACCACGCTCAGGGATAACAAGGACCCTCAGGCACTTGGGCGGGGCTGGATTAAAACCCCTTGAAACACCGGCAGCAGGGAGGCTGCAGGGAAAAAAAAAAAAAACTCGAGAGAGGCCCAACTCTGAGACTTTCTGTTTACACCTGAGCCACCAGTGTCCCTCTGCAACAGGCACCTCCAAGCCTGAATGAAACAACAGTGTACCACTGCTCACTCACTCCGAGGGGAAGGAGCCACTATTGTACCCTCTCCCTCCCTACACACCAATGCTTACAGACAAACAATAAAGGAAGCTCTGCTGGCCACAGAATAATGCAAAAAAACCCAAGGCAAGTAGAAGGACACTTACAGCTGAAACTCTAAGGAAACAGAAATATTAACATTAGCCTGAGGCTTGGACAGTCTTCTATAAAAACCTCTAACGCCAGGACAAGCAACCCCAAAAGTCTGGACAACCATGAGGAAACAATGGAACACCAGGCAGGCAAAGGAGCAGGAAAAAAACTCACAAGACCAAATAAATGAAGAGGAAATAGGAAAAATGCCTGAAAAAGAATTTAGAGTAATGATAGTAAAAATGATACAAAATCTTGATAACAAAATAGAGAAAGTACAAGAAACAGTTCATAAGAACTCAGAAAAACAAACAGCAATGGATAACAAAATAACTGAAATTAAAAATACTCTAGATGCTATAACCAGCAGAATGACTGAGGCAGAAGAACGAATAAGTGAGTTGGAAGATAGAAAGGGGGAAATAACTGCCACAGAGCAAGAAAAAGAAGAAAGAATAGAAGACAGTCTCAAAGACCTCAGTGATAACATTAAGCGAACCAACATTAGAATTAAAGGCATACCAGAAGAAGAAGAAGAAAATAAGAAAGGGTCTGAGAAAATATTTGAAGAGATTATAGGGGAAAACTTCCCCAACATGGGAAAGGAAATAATGAACCAAGTCCAAGAAGCACAGAGAGTCCCATACAGAATAAACCCAAGGAGAAATACACCAAGACACATATTAATCAAACTAACGACAATTAAACACAAAGAAAAACTATTAAAAGCAGCAAGAGAAAAGCAACAAATAACATATAAGGGAAAACCCATAAGAATAACAGCTGACCTTTCTACAGAAACTCTGCAGGCCAGAAGGGAATGGCAGGATATACTGAAAGTCCTGAAAGATAGAAACCTACAGCCAAGAATACTCTACCCAGCAAGAATCTCATTCAGATTCGATGGAGAAATCAAAAGCTTTCCAGACAAGCAAAAGTTAAGAGAATGCAGCACCACCAAACCAGCCTTACAACAAGTGCTAAAGGAACTTCTCTAAGTAGGACACACAAGAAAAGGAAAACACCTACAAATACAAACCCAGAACAATTAAGAAAATGGTAATTGGAACACACATGTCAATAATCACCTTAAATGTCAATGGATTAAATGCTCCAACCAAAAGACACAGACTGGCTGAATGGATACAAAAACAAGACCCTTGTATATGCTGCCTACAAGAAACCCACTTCAGACCAAGGGATACATATAGACTGAAAGTAAAGGGATGGAAAAAGATATTCCATGCAAATGGAAGTCAAAAGAAAGCTGGAGTCACAATATTCATATCAGACAAATTAGACTTTAAAGTAAAGGCTATTAAAAGAGACAAGGAAGGGCACTACCTAATGATCAAGGGATCCATTCAAGAAGAACGTATCACAATGGTAAATATCTATGCCCCCAAGATAGGAGCACCTCAATACATAAGGCAAATGCTAACAGCCATAAAAGGGGACATTGACAGTAACACAATTATAGTGGGAAACTTGAACACCCCACTTACATCAATGGACAGATCATCCAAACAGAAAATCAATAAAGACACACAAGCTTTAAATGACACATTAGACCATCTCGACTTCATTGATATTTATAGGATATTCCATCCAAAAATGACAGACTACACTTTCTTCTCAAGTGCACATGGAACATTTTCCAGGATAGATCACATCTTGGGTCACAAATCAAACCTTGGCAAATTCAAGAAAATTGAAATCATATCAAGCATTTTCTCAGACCACAACGCCATGAGACTAGATATCAATTACAGGAAAATAACTGCAAAAAATACAAACACATGGAGGCTAAACAATTCACTATTAAACAATCAAGAAATCACTAAAGAAATCAAAGAGGAAATCAAAAAATATCTAGAAACAAATGACAGTGGAAACACAACAACCCAAAATCTATGGGACGCAGCAAAAGCAGTTCTAAGAGGGAAGTTTATAGCAATACAATCATACCTTAAGAAACAAGAAAATTATCGAATAAACAACCTAACCTTACACCTAAAACAATTAGAAAAAGAAGAACAAAGGAACCCCAAAGTGAGCAGAAGGAAAGAAATCATAAAGATCAGAGCAGAAATAAATGAAAAAGAAAGGAAGGAAGCAATAGCAAAAATAAATAAAACTAAAAGCTGGTTCTTTGAGAAGATTAACAAAATTGATAAACCATTAGCCAGACTCATCAAGAAAAAAAGGAAGAAGATGCAAATCAACAGAATTAGAAATGAAAAAGAAGTAACAACAGACACCTCAGAAATACAAAACATCATGAGAGACTACTACAAGCAACTATATGCCAATAAAGTGGATAACCTGGAAGAAATGGATACATTCTTAGAAAAATACAATCTTCCAACCTGAACCAGGAAGAAATAGAAACTATAAACAGACCAATCACAAGTACGGAAATTGAGTCAGTGATTAAAAATCTCCCAACACACAAAAGCCCAGGACCAGACGGATTCACGGGCAAATTCTATCAAACATTTAAAGAAGAGCTAACACCAATCCTTCTCAAACTCTTCCAAAATATAGCAGAAGGAGGAAAACTCCCAAACTCATTCTACGAGGCCACCATCACCCTGATACCAAAACCAGGCAAAGATGTCACAAAAAAAGAAAACTACAGACCAATATCACTGATGAATATAGATGCAAAAATCCTCAACAAAATACTAGCTAACAGACTGCAACAGCACATTAAAAAAATCATACACCACGATCAAGTGGGGTTTATCCCTGGGATGCAAGGATTCTTCAATATATGCAAATCCATCAATGTGATACATCATATCAACAAATTGAAGGATAAAAACCATATGATCATCTCAATAGATGCAGAAAAAGCTTTTGACAAAGTTCAACATCCATTTATGATAAAAGCTCTCCAGAAAATGGGCATAGAAGGAAATTACCTCAACATAATAAAAGCCATATATGAAAAACCAAAAGCCAACATCGTTCTCAATGGGGAAAAACTGGAAGCATTCCCTCTAAGAACAGGAACAAGACAAGGGTGTCCACTCTCACCATTATTATTCAACATAGTTTTGGAAGTTTTAGCCACAGCAATCAGAGAAGAAAAAGAAATAAAGGAATCCAAATTGGAAAAGAAGAAGTAAAATTGTCACTCTTTGCAGATGATATGATGTTGTATACAGAAAACCCTAAAGACTCTACCAGAAAACTGCTAGCACTAATTGATGAGTTTAGTAAAGTAGCAGGATACAAAATTAATGCCCAGAAATCTCTTGCATTCCTATACACTAACAACGGAAGAGCAGAAAGAGAAATTAAGGAAACTCTCCCATTCACCATTGCAACCAAAAGAATCAAATACCTAGGAATAAACCTGCCTAAGGAGGCAAAAGATCTGTATGCAGAAAACTTTAAGACACTGATGAAAGTAATCAAAGACGACACAAACAGATGGAGGGACGTACAATGTTCCTGGATTGGAAGAATCAACATCGTGAAAATGACTGTACTACCCAAAGCAATTTACAGATTCAATGCAATCCCGATCAAATTACCGATGGCATTTTTCACAGAACTAGAGCAAGAAATCTTACGATTTGTATGGAAACGCAAAAGACCCCAAATAGCCAAAGCAATCTTGAGAAGGAAAAATGGAGTTGGAGGAATTAGGCTTCCTGACTTCAAACTATACTACAAGGCCATAGTGATCAAGACAGTATGGTACTGACACAAAAATAGAAAGGAAGACCAATGGAATAGAATAGAGAACTCAGAAGTGAGCCCAAACACATATGGGCACCTTATCTTTGACAAAGGAGGCATGAATATACAATGGAAAAAAGACAGCCTCTTCAATAAGTGGTGCTGGGAACATTGGACAGCTACATGTAAAAGAATGAAATTAGAACACTTCCGAACACCATACACAAAAATAAACTCAAAATGGATTAAAGATCTACATGTAAGACCAGACACTATCAAACTCCTAGAGGAAAACATAGGCAGAACACTCTATGACATCCATCAAAGCAAGATCCTTTTTGACCCACCTCCTAGAATCATGGAAGTAAAATCAAGAATAAACAAATGGGACCTCATGAAACTTAAAAGCTTTTGCACAGCAAAAGAAACCATAAACAAGACTAGAAGGCAACCCTCAGAATGGGAAAAAATAGTTGCCTACGAAACAACGGACAAAGGATTAACCTCCAAAATATACAAGCAGCTCATGAAGCTTAATACCAAAAAAGCAAATAACCCAATCCACAAATGGGCAGAAGACCTAAATAGAGATTTTTCCTAAGAAGACACACAGATGGCCAACAAACACATGAAAGGATGCTCAACATCACTCACCATCAGAGAAATGCAAGTCAAAGACACAATGAGATATCACCTCACACTGATCAGAATGGCCATCATCACAAAATCTGGAAACAACAAATGTTGGAGAGGGTGTGGAGAAAAGGGAACTCTCCTGCACTGTTGGTGGGAATGTGTGTTGGTACAGCCACTATGGAAAACAGTTTGGAGGTTCCTTAAAAAACTAAAAATGGAACTACCATATGATCCAGTAATCACACTACTGGGCATATGCCCAGAGAAAACCATAATCCCAAAAGAAACATGTACCATAATGTTCATTGCAGCACTATTTACAATAGCCAGGACATGGAAGCATCCTAAATGCCCATCAACAAATGAATGGATAAAGAAGATGTGGCATATATATACAATGGAGTATTACTCAGCTATAAAAAGGGATGAGATGGAGCTATATGTCATGAGGTGGATAGACCTAGAGTCTGTCATACAGAGTGAAGTAAGTCAGAAAGAGAAAGACAAATATTGTATGCTAACTCACATATACAGAATCTAAAAATGGTACTGATGAACTCAGTGACAAGACAAGAATAAGGACGCAGATGCAGAGAATGGACTGGCGAACTCGAGGTTTGAGGGGGGCAGGGGGTGAAGGGGAAGCTGTTACAAAACAAGAGAGTAGCACAGACATATATTTACTACAAACTGTAAAATAGATAGCCAGGGGGCAGTTGTTATATAACAAAGGGAGTTCAACTCGAGGATTGAAGATGCCTTAGAGGACTGGGACGGGGAGGGTGGGGGGGACTCGAGGGAGGGTGGAGGGGGAGTCGAAAGAGGGAGGGAATACGGGAATATGTGTATAAAAACAGATGATTGAACTTGGTGTACCCCCAAAAAAATAATAAATTAATAAAAAAAAAGATTTAAAGTAAAATGTAAATCATGATGAGCACATTCGTACATGTATAATCTTGAACTCAGAGAACTGTTAATATAGAAATGTAGTTGGTCTTTTGGTTGGTATTTCACCAGAAGTAAATTACAGATTGGGTCATTTCCAGTGATGTTTCTTTTTCTGCCAGATATTGGAATTCCTCAAAATGTTTAGTAGAAACTCAGCAGAACACATTATTCTGCCTTTGATACAAAAATGATGCTTCAACATAAAAAAATTCCTCGTGTAGGTTTGGTAATTTTTTCCAAGAATATTACAGTGAAACTAATAAAGTATGATTGTGTTAAATCAAACCACTGTGACAAATGAGGGGTGGGTGAAGGAGATAATTATAGAAGTGTAGACAATAAAGACTAGGACACAAGGTTAATGAAGAAACTATGTTATAAATAAATAAACTATAGAATAAGCTAAACATGATCATAGCTGCTCAATCCCAACATACTAGAATTAGGTTCTATATCTTGAAGCTGGAAAGAAATCCAGAGCCTAGAATCTAAAATAAGTAGGGATTTAGGAACAACTTAAAGGAAAATGAAAACAAAACAGTACTTTGCTGCTATGTTGTAAATTAAAATAGCCATAACTAAATGGTTTAGGAAACGGTATAATTTAGAAATTTGAGGAAATTCTAAAAAGTTGAGTGGGCATTGACAAACAGGCCCTTCTGTGGACATTCTGTTGCCCCTAACACACTGGATGACCCTGTATAATTCTCATTGTCTTGTTCTTATTCATTTAAACTATCCTCAAGAAGCAAAAATGGATGCAAGTCATGCCAATCATAATTAAACCTTTAACACCTGGTATTCATTCTAACCAAACATCATAGGGAAATTGTGAACAGGTTAGAATCTATGCAAGTTCTTGGATCTCTGTGAAATGTAAACTTGAAGACTAGGTAAAGATTGGTTTGTTTTCTTTTTAGTGGGTTACGTTGCTGGTGGTGCGTCTGCTTAGGCTAGAGTAGAAAATAAACGAAGATGCACACAGAAGTTGTGTTCTGAGAAAGTACAGCGCTTCCTCAAGCTCTGAGCTAACATGTCACTCTGAAGGAGAAAGGGAATTGCAGGGCCACTTGGGTGCCTTTTTCCTGTGCTAGTCTGAGGACATACTTTCCTTTGATAATAGATGCTCGTAAATACAAGTCATTGAAATGGTGGGAAGGGGAATTCTGTGGTTCCAGAAGCTTTGAGAGGCTTTGAAATTCAATGTGATATCCTTTATGTTGGAGCGTGCCTGAAGATCAAGGGCAATCAATCCTGGTGCTTTCAAATTTACAGATATTTTGGCTGGAGGGACTGGAAAAGATTTATCATTTTGGAATATTTCATGTCTGCTCTCTCGTCTTCTTCCTCTCTGGGTCCACATCCTAATGGAATCATAGAGAGAATGTTTGCAGAAAGATATCAGCTTCTGAGTCTAATTAGCAGCTATTCAATAATAAATATTCCAAACCAACAAAACAAAACAAAACAAAATCAGAAATGTCTTCATATCAGGTCTACAAATATCTCTTTTTATGATAACCTTTGTTATTTTACCACCTGGAGTAAGTATATAGTTCACCTCTATCTTATTAAAAAATCACACCTCAGAGAATCTAGGTCCTATCTGTTATTATTAATACACTTAAAATACCAAGCATTTTCTGTTTGACCTCTTGAAACTCTCTCTACCAGCCTCTTACCTCTATTCTGTCTCCTTCAGGTTGTCCCAAATATGGGAAATAAATCTTTCTCTATCCTGTTAAAATTAATTCTTCCCTCTTTTCTAATTCTGAAACAACCTTGGACAGTCTTTTCTCATCGAAGAAGATTAATACACACCCGTTTCAGGCTGACACAGTCTCTCGGGCCTTTTTGTTAATTGTTGCTGTTCCTTCATCTTGTAAATTACAGCCTTCTTCCTACAAAGACGTCTCCTCTGGATGAGCTTTTTCTTAATCCATCTTCCTTTTCCTTTTTTTCCCCACCACTTCTCCTTCCCCCATCTTATCCATAATTCCTTCTATCAACCAAATTTTCTTTAAAAAGTAACCTTTCATACCCAGGGTAGGGGATGGAGAGGAAGCCGGGATGAAGTGAGCCAGTAGTATTGATATTTATACACTACCAAATGTAAAATAGATAGCTAGTGGGAAGCTGCTGCATAACACAAGGACATCAGCTCATGATGGGTGATGACTTAAAGGGCTGGGATAGGGAGGGTGGGAAGGAATCGTGGGAGGGAGGGGATATGGGGATATATGTATAAATATAGCTGATTCACTTTGTTGTACAGCAGAAACTGGCACAACAGTGTAAAGCAATTATACTCCAATAAAGAGCTTAAAAAAATAACCTTTCATAATCTAAAGTGAGATTATATTCATGCTGATAATTTTTTAAAATGAAAATTAGTACATTTTCAACTTCTTTTAAAATATATATTCTAACAATAGAACAATAAACCTACTGATAAAGAAGTTGTAATGTGAAATAACGAGGTCCTTAGTTTTATAGCAGCACTTTTTGATCATTTGTAATGATAATCAGTGCATAAATTGTAAATTTAAAAATCCTTTACAGAACTCTATCAGGTGATACTGCATTGGGTGGTAAGTTCATTGATCTTCGGTAATATGCAATTAAGTTCATAATTATAAGAAATGATAATGGATCAAACCCAGAGAAATATGTAACCAACCAGACAACACATGAAAAGAGAGAAGTAACAATATTAGTTTGTGTTATTGTTGTACTTCTCAATGGCTGACATATTTTGTAGGCAAAAAAAAATTGTTTCAGTGAAAGGGGAAGATTTGGTTTGATGACTCAGTGTCATTATACTACTGTAAAAAATATATAATAAGTAAGGAATTTTAAAATTTGTTCAATAGAAATGAATAGAACAAAAATATAAAATAAGTGAATGTTCTCTCTTGGTTTCTGTGGGTTATAGCCAATTGCTTTTGTTGTTGTTTAATATTTATTTATTTATTTATTTATTTATTTATTTAGGCTGTGCCGGTCTTATTTAAGACCATGCATGCAGGATCTAGTTCCCTGACCAAGGATCGAAACTGGGACCCCTGCCTTGGGAGTGCAAAGTCTTACCCACTGGACCACCAGGGAAGTCCCTAGGCAATTGTTAAGATTACACACCAAAATACATAAAATTTGCTTCCAAATATCTATTGATAAATGAATTAATATAGTACCATGCTTACAAAAATTAGAACTCTAGGGGAAAGGATCTATAAAATATTGAAAGAAGCCATTTAAGTCCTATAAATTCTAGCTAATAATACAAGTAATTTGCTTTTGATGTAAAGAATAAAGTATTGCTTTTCTAATAGTGCTGACTCAGTAGCAGAAGAAAAGAAACCAAATAGCATTAACAGAATTGAAGCTAAGGGGCATCAAAGCAAACTACAGTAGTGATTGAGCTGGTTTAACACTATACCAGTTGCACATTTTATAAAACTAGAAATATTTCTTTCAGGTTTTGGAAAATTTGGGGGAGGCAGAATTTCAAGTTACTGACAGTGTCACCAAAATAATATGGAGGGAACAGAATATGACACCCCAAAATGTGCCACTTTGGCATATGGCTGAAGGCACTTAAGAACCAGCAAATGCAGAAAAAGCTTTTTACCTCCCCTTTAACTGCCTGCAAGTATTTAGATAGGGGACTTGGACCCGGAAGACAGATATTACCAGAGATGACTTTGTGTATCAGAAAGACTTATCTGCACGGCCTGGCAAAATATTTGTTTACCCAACATTTGTTCTTCTTGTCTCCCTGTGAATTCATCCCCTTTAAAGCCCCAGATCTTCACCCCCTTCTCCTCAACTCGGATGGTATGTAAGCCTTAATTGCCTGACTGCCTTGGAACCTCATATTTTCTATGGGACTCTCATATGTAGGCAATTAAATTTGTTTTTCCCCTGTTAATCTGTTTTATGTCAATTTAATTATTACACCAGCCAAAGAAACTATGAGGGAAGAAGGGAGAAGTTTTCCCCCCCACACACTCCTACACACCTAAGACATATATTACTCAAAAGCATTAGGTCAACCAGTGATGGTACACTGTTTATGCTCATTTCTGCAAGTATAAGATAATAAGGTGAATTACACTGAAATTTGTGTAAAGGGATATGTTACAACGTGATGGATTGATCATTGTAATCTCACTAAGTCAGAGTCCCAAAGAAGCTGCTATGAAAAATGGCATCTTGGGTTCATGGATGCGATCAGAGGCAATTTGCATGGGTTGGCAGAATTCAGTAAGTTCTGCTGACTTTGAATAAGTAGGAAAATGAGTCCATATTTCGTGTTTTCTGTCATTTAGAAATGGCTAATTTCCTGAACAAATTTTTCTAGCTTTGACCAACTGAAAAAGGGAAATAAGGTTGGAATTTGATTCTGGGATACCATTTCAATCCCTGACACTTTTCCTGCCCTTAAAAGGCAAATTGTATAACTTGCAAAGTCTAGAATTCTCAATTTTTCAAGTGGACAAGGTAACATTTGCAACTTATCAAAAGAGCTTAGGGAGGTTTAATGAGGTGACATATCTAAAATGTTATCTAGGGGAAAATATTTTTATTATCTCTGCAGATAATGCCTCAGCTTGACTGGAGAGGGAAAAAAAAGATACCACAAAATACCATTGTATTATGGCAAAGCAATGAACTACCACCTGCAGGAAATTGGCTTCATGAAAGGCAATGACAAAGAGCACATCAGGATTACATGAAATCAATCAGAAGCAGGCAGGAAGAACACAAGCCAGATGAAGTGGAGTCTTTCATGACAGGCAGGAGAATATATCAAAGCCATCCTTGCTAATTTCAAAAAGCCCACTCCCTTCTCTAGAGGTGAGAACATTACTTCAGACAGCATGTTGGCTCTGCTGGATTTCTGTGAAGATGCTATAACTCCATTTGTGGGTTTCTTAAAGAATGATTTAGGAATGAAAAGGGCCAACAAGCCTGAACACCATTAACTTAGATCACCTGTGGGAGAGAACTGAATGCATAGTTTTTCACATTTATTTTTCCATCAGGAACTTATTATTTATACCAGCTGGACCCTCATTTATGTATTTTAATTCTGAGCTACTATTCATTTAAATGCTACTTTCCAAACAAAATGCTAAGTAATTTTTCCTTAAAGAGATACATCTTTGCAAAATAAAACAAGATAAAACGAGTTGGTTAAAAGTAGATGGTATCTATCCTTGAATGGCAAAATGGAAGGTTGGAGAAGGAATGATGATCAAAAGGATGGGTGTGATGGATAGTGGACGATGGAGAGAGCTCCGTGAAGGCAAGTATTTTTCATAGCAGGAGCAGATGCTGTAAGGAAATCTGTTAAGTGTTAGAATCTTGGGATTCCCTTCCGAGCTCAGTAAAGAACTCAAGCATTCCAAGCACCCTGCAAATGCTTGGGAAGAGCATCCAGGGAAAGCTCATGGTGCTCAATGTTCATGGTCCAAGGACAGTGTCATGTAGATTAGGCACATGTACGCAGTTGTAGACAATGGAAAAGGACTGCATATCATTGGAAGTCCGATAGGCATAAGGACTCCTTCTCAGCTTTAAGTTGTTGTAGCCCGTGATGTTGACAGGAAAGCTGAAACTCCCTACCAGTGCAATTGTCATTTTTCACCTAAGAATTATCAAAACTCCTCCTTGAATGAATACCAGAGAGAAAATACATTAACTAAATACATCAATTGCATTTTCATCGGTGTCTTCTGTTTGAGTTTTTTCTAGCAATAAAGATATTTTGCATTAACAGAAGAGTTAAGAAATTCAGGGTAGTGAAAGATGATTTTAATTAATTCTACAGAGATGGACTTAAACATTTTGAGTTTCCAACAGCCCCCCTTTCTAAAATTGGGTAAACAGAAAGAAAAGAGCATTTATACTCATGAAGAAAGAGTTAATATAGTTTCTATAGAACATTCAAATCATGAGCCCCTCAGTGCCCTCTTTTTACAGCACAGTGACTGGAATTACATTTTTTAGAAAGTGGGTCTATAAAAGATGATAAAGCAAAATTACTTCATGGTTTCCATTGCCTTAGTTTATAAGACACTTTGTTGAAGAAAGAACTATAATATATCTTAAAAATCATTTCTTCTATTGTTTTCAGTCTATGTTCCAAGTGGTCCCTGAGCTAGGCTAAGACAGATACTCCCACTTCAAATAATAGTGGTCTTCTTCAAATATATAAGGGAAAAAGAGCTAACTGATAAATGTTCTTAGTTTTACGTTTGTGCCCATATTTATTTTCCTAAACCTTGTCTGCTATCATTTATCTTTTAGTAATGCTGGGAAACAGTGAATGATCAAGGAACAAAATATAGTAAAATACATCTATCAAAATGGATATGTGTTTCAATATTTCGACTGTTTTGAGATTTGCTTGTTTGTGGTAATGACTTAACCTCACTAACCTATAATAGAGTCATGTTTTATATTGAAAAAAATAGCTCCTATTTAGTGGAATTAAATTTAATATACTTGCAAAGCATACTTTTTCTTAGAGTACAATGCGGTATTCAGGTGCACCATTACCTGGGTAAGCATAAAAGCCTTGAATGTGGTCTAATGTTGAATTCTAGTTACATCACAGAGGTAGTAGAAACACAACAGAACTAAAATCCTGATATCTGACTTTGAGTTCAATTTTTCCCCCACTCACCTAGCTGTTTGAGTGACAGGAACTTCATTTTGATGAGGAAAGAGAACAGCACAGTTTCTTAACAAAGAGAGTGTGATGGGCTGGGCCACAGGGTGCCTACTTAGTTGATCAAACATTATTCTGGGTGATTCTGTGAGAGTGTTTTGCTTTTCTGAGTTTCCAGTCTGCTGGCCCACCCTTCAGATTTTGATTTCCCAGCCTCCATAAACAGGTGAGCCAATAATAAATCTATAGCTAACATAGTTTTTAATGGTAAAATATTGAGTACCTTCCCTGTAAGATCAAAACAAGGATATCCACTCTTAGTCCTTCTATTCAACATTGTACTGGAGATTCTAGCCAGTGCAATAAGGTAAGAAAGAAAAAAAAGGCATCATATTAGAAAGAAAGAAGTAAAACAGTCTTTATCTGCAGATAGAATATTTATCTATAAAGACAATGTGATGGACTCTATAGGAAAGCTACAAACACTCATCTGTAAATTTAGTAAGGTTTCGGGTTGCATGTTCAATATATAAAAATCAATGATATTTCTAAACACTAACAACAACAATCAGAAATTAAAGTTTAAAATATTACAATAACATCAAAAATATGAAATGCTTATGGATAAATCTAACATGAAAAATTTATATGATGAAAACAACAAAACATTGCTGAAAGAAATTAAAGAACTAAATAAATGAAAGATATATGATGCTTGTGCTTCAGAAGACTCAATATTGTAAAGATGTTAATTCTTCCCATGTTGATCTATAGATTTAAATGCAATCCCATTCAAATTCTCAGGATGATTTTTTTTATATGTGTGACAAACATTGTAAAATTCATATGAAAATGCAAAAGTTCCAGAAGAGCCAAAACTACTTTGAAAAAGAATAAAATTTGAAGATTATTATAAAGCTATTGTAATCAAAACAGCAGTTGACATCAGTGTGAAGACAGACAAACAGATTAATGGAAATGAGAATCCAGAAATATATATATGAACAACTGATTTTTTACAGAGGTACAAAGAAAATTAAGTTGAGAACAAAAATTCTTTTCAACAAATGATGCTGAAAGAATAGAATCTCCATTTATACCATGCACAAAAATTTGCCAAAAATATATTTTAGACCTAAATGTAAAACCTAAAACTATAGAAATTTAAAATAAAATCATATGAGAAAATCACATGACCTTGGGTTAGGCAAATACCTCTTATGTAGACACCAAGCGCATAATCTATAAAAGAATTAGTTGATAAATTGGCTTTTATTGAAATGAAAAATGTCTACTCTTTGAAACATACTATCATAAAATGAAAATTAAAACCAGAGACTGGGAAAATATTTGCAAATCATACATATAATGAAGATTTATACCCAGAAACTATTTTTAAAAACTCTCAAAGTTCAATAATATGAGAATAAACAAACCAATAATAAATGGGCAAAGATCTGGGCACTTCACCAAAGTAGATATATTATGGGCAGAAAGGCATGTGAAACAATGTATAGCATTATTAGCCACTATGAAATGCAAATAAAACCACAATGAGATCCTACTTCCTATCAATTAGTATAGCTAAAAGTACAAAGAATGAGCACATCTAGTGTTGGCAAGAATGTGAAGGAGGTGGAACTTTCATATACTGCTGGCGGAAGGGTAAACTGGTACAACCACTTCAGAAGACAGTTTAGCAGATTCTTAAAACATTAAACACATTAAACACGCACCTGCCATACCATCCAGCCATTCACTTCTAGGTATTTGCTTAAGAAAAATAAAATCGTGTGTCCACAACAAAAACTTGTATACAAATATTCATAGCAATTCTATTTGCATGAGTGAAAAACTGGAAAACACCAAATATCCATCAAGAAGGGAATGGATAAACAAACAGTGGACTAGCCATGCAATGACATGCTACTCATAAATATAAAGAAATGAACCTTTAATACATACAATATCATGGGTGAATCTCAAAATAATTACGTTAAGTGAAAGAAGCAAGTACACATTGTATGGTTCATCTATATAAAATTCCAGAAAATAAAAATAAATTTAACAAAAGCAAATGAGATTGTCTGGGCATGGGGGCAGGGGAAGTGTTGGTGAGGAGTGGAAGGAAGGGATTATAATCAGGCAGGTTGGAAATTCTGGGGAGTAGTGAATACTTGCATTATCTTAATTGTGGTAATGTCTTTACAGAGACATGCACAGGTCAACATTTACCAAACTGTACTCTTTAAAAATGAGCGGTTTATTGTATGTTGATTGTACATCAATAGATCTTTAGAAAAGAATGAAAGAAAAAAGAGAGAGAGAGAGAGGAAGGAAGGAGGAAGAAAGGAAGGAAGGGAGGGAGGAAGGAAGGAAGGGAAGGAAGGAATTAAAGAAAGAAAAAGAGAAGAGTACCTACCTACTCTGGAGTGAGACTGCTTTCCTAGTTATTAGCAATGTGACCCTGGACAAGTTATATAACCTCTCAGTGCCTGCAAAATGGGAATGGTTATAGCAGTTACCTATTGGTATAGGTTCTACAGTGTTTAGAACATTGTGGCACATATTAAGGGCTATCTCAGTGTTTGCTCTTCTTATCTATGTTGATGTTCTTAAAGCAATTAAAATAGCACATTGCCTATAGAACATTATTCTAGGTATTGTAAGGGGAATGCAAAGAAAATTTATAAAAGATAGAGACTTGTAGAAAAAGAAAAGTCTTCTTGAGAAAAATACCCACAGGCATGTACTCACGCACTATCACATCCATTTTATGTATATATATTATGTATATATATATATAGTGCAATAAAGAATTTTAGTAGTTGGGATATAAATTCTATAAGATAAAGTACAAGCTAATATATTAAAAATTATCTTCAGAATAATGATCTAGGTTAATTTTTATGAATTCTTGCATAGACTACACAGAAAAGTCAAAGTACTAGTGATAATGTTGGGTTTTTTTAAAGAAATAAATAAAACAGGCCAACTTTCACTGAAGTCATTTCTGTGCATAGTTTTAGTGACAGAATGGCAGAAATTAGCTATTTATAATTTTATTTGAAGCAAATATAAAAACAATCTAAATGAATTCTTCTACTATAAATTAATAAAAGTCACTATTTCTAGTCCTTGTCAGTGCTTCAAAGCCAGTGTGTTTAACTTGTACATTCAAAAGTCTAAATTTTCAAAAGTTTTATGTTTCAATTTTTATATAACTGCAATGATGATGTCATCTTGCCTCTTCTATCCCCTTCCACATTCAGCCTTCTGTTTGCCATTACATTTTCTCTAAGCATCATCTCTAAGCATTATTTCTCTAGCCTATAGCAGTTTTTCCCTTTTTTGTGTTAAAAAAAAACAAAACAAAAACAAGATGAACCTTATTTGGTGAATCAATAATGTTAATACCATTGTGTGCATCAGTTAGAAGGAGATTGTCTAAATTGTGCTTTGGATATTCGAAATAATGCGACAGTGATACTGTTTTGTCTTTTTTCTCTATGAACATTGTGCCATTAGTTAATTCTATTCAGTTCTCTTTTCAGCATACCTCCTTTAAGGGTGTTCAAGAGGATGGGGAAATCATCAGCTGTCTTCTCAGGATATAGAAACACAAAAGGAAAACACATCTACTTGTCAGCCTGCCTTAACACTAAGCAACACCACTGCAATATTATCCCCACCAAAAATAGATGTCTTAGATTGACAAGGAAATGCAGTATTTTAGGGGGATTCAGGAATATGCAGCAGTTACCACTTGACACTCTTCTTTTCATTGGTTATCTATCCTAACACATTCTACAGTGAGAAGGTACTGAATTATCTCTCAGATTACATAAAAAACATTCTATAAATTTTAACACTTCTTTTTAGTAATGTTATTTTCGTTTGGATAATGAATCTTCCAGTTGTAATAAAAAATCAGATTTCTTTTGCGTATTCCTCTGGGTAATTAATTATTAAGCATTTTCATCTTGTAGAAATGACTTTAGCCTGGCAGGCATAGGCATTTAATAAGTGTTTACTAGAATATTAAGAGAAGAATAAGGCATATTTATTTTAAGGGGTGTTTTGGTTAAATGTGAAATCTTTAGAAACGAAATATGTTTATAAGGCCCCACTTCTAGGTGTCTTAGAGAAGCCTGAATGTATCAAGTATTAATCAGTAATAGATGATTTTGCATTTTTAATTACATTCTATTTCCTGAAAATGTGCATACATGGTCAAGAGTTTTATTTCAGGAGCTTAAAAAGATTAGATAGATAGATAGATAGATAGATAGATAGATAGATAGATAGATAGATGATGGATCAAATTTTAAACATAAACAAATTTTAATCCAAATAGCTATTACCAGGTAATATTAGTACTTGGTCAGTTCTCAAGAGTGTTAGGAAAAAGGCCATTTTTGCATCTAGTTGTACTGAGTAGAGCAGCTCATCATTCTTTTTGTAAAATGATATTGACATTTCAGTAGTTTTTACAAACTTGAAAAATTATCAGACACGTTCAGTTTTCAAATAACAAGAAAGAATCACCTGTTATCTCGGACTTACAATTTACAAAGTCTTTACAAATAATGCTAGCTAATCAACACAACAATAGCATGGATGGGAAGTGTCTGGAGAAGGATAATGGAAACACTAGGCCCTGATTGCTCTATTAAAATTGGAGCAATTCATCACTTAACATCATTAAGCACTGATAACTTGGACCTTGTAAAGAAGACCTTTCAGAGTTTTCAGTGTTCTTCAGTAAACACAAAGCACTAGTTAATAAAAATGGTACATTCGTATTAAAATATAGATATTGCTGGCTGAAGAGAATTAGCAATTTGTTAATTAGTCATATTTTAAAAACTCATTAAAATAATATATTAGACAAAATTAAATTATAGAGAATGGGCCGTATGGATTTTTTTCTATTTACTGTATTTCATTATGGCACTGATAAATGGCATATAATTTGTAACATTGTCATTTAATAATTAAAATGACTTTTATTATTTTGTTTACTGAGTTTCTCATTTCAAGAGACTGTAATTTTGCCTTGTGATTAGTAACAAATCTCACTCAGCAGCACCTTCTGATAGAACTCAGCATGGACAATTTTCCACGCAGATTCAATCTCTGCCTGAATCACACTAATCCTTTGATTGGGCTCAAGGAAAGGCTTGGATCCCTGTAGAGTTCCTGATGCAAGGACTATTCATAAAAATAATAACAAGGCCCCAAGCAGCCAGAAATGTAGGCCTTGCACCTGTTCTTTGCCCTTAGTGAACAGGCCATGGGATGAACTCTGTGATTCTTTATTGGGACCAGACCCACTGTACTGACAAGCTAGGGGCTAGAGGGCTTTTGAGAGGTTTGTGCTTCAGGTGGTGGTTGAAAGAGCATTTCAATGGTCATAAGTCATGATTCTTTCTTTAAAGGAGGCATTGTATTTTATTTACTCTTTAAGCAAATTAAACACACCCAGGTATGTGGAAATTAACCACAGTACATACAAAAATGCAAGGTGCTTGCACATGTTGTATTTGGGCAAATAATGAAACAGATTTTCTGAGTGCCAATGCTTTTTGATGGTTTAGGAAACTTTGGAAGATATATTACTACTTACTGGTCTCAAGGGAACTATTTAGACCCTATAAATAGTCACCATGGTGGCCTTAAAGAATAAATCATTAGTTTATACACTATGCTTCTTTTTAATTAGGCAAGGTTACTGGCTTTCCCATGTGTGAATTATTTGCTCCTTTTAAATATCAACATGTCGATAATTCAAGACTCACATTGTGGGGTAAGATTTGCTAGACTACCGTCAGAAGATCATTAGAACACTAGCTTCTTGTTGGCAAAATGATACTCGTGCAAAGAGTGGAGGAATTATTCACTTTATGAAAACTTCATGACATTCAGGCAATTCAGCAAAAATAATACAGGGGTAAGAAAATACTCGTGAGGATGGCGACTATTCTGATTGCCAATTAAAATTCCAATGTGGGGTTTTTGCCCCACACCAACAAGTAATTCTGCCATACCGGCTGGGTGTCACATAATTCCACTCGATTCTGACACTTTCTACCCAGAGATAGCATCAGAGTCCAATACAAGATTCACTACAGCCCTGCAAGAGTATCCAACTCCACCCCAACACACACATTTCAGATGTCAATCACAAGTCTGGGTTGTGGGCTTCTGACCACGGGCTATTCCAAAGACCCCCTCCATGGGTTTGATTAATTCTCTAGAAGTGGCTCACAGAACTCAGAGAAACACTTTACTCATTAGGTTACCAGGTTATTGTAAAAGGATGTAATTTAGGGACTGCCAGATGGAAGAGTATGTGGAAATGTGGAACTTCCATGCTCTCTAATCCCACCACTCTGCCAGTATCTCCCAATTATCAACTTGGAAGCTCTCTAAATTCCACCCTTCTGGGGTTGTTTGGAAGCTTCCTTACTTAGGCATGGTTGACTAAATCATTGGCCATTGGTGAACTGAACTCAATCTCCTGCCCCTCTTCCCTCCCCAGAGGTCAGGGAAGCAACTGAATGTTTCCCTGGCAACCAACTCCCCCAGCCTTAGGTTACCTAGGAGCTTTCCAAAGTCACTTCATTAACATAACAAAAGACACCTTTATTCTCTTCACTTAGTAAATTCCAAGGCTTTTAGGAGCTCTGTATGAGAAACGGACAAGACCAAATATATATTTTTTATTGTAAATCACAATGTCATAGGATCAAAGGCATGACCCCAAAATTTAGGGCTCTTGGAATTGGTCCAGGTTTGTGCATAACCTCTTCCACTTATTTTTCCAAATAAATATTCGTTTTGGTTAACAAGTTTATTTTTAAATGCGTTTAAACCCCCTGAAAGGGTAAATGAAGAATTATTTTCATTAATCATAGAGAAGACTGGTGTTTCATAGCCACCTTGTTGCTTTTAAAGATTAAAAAATAAAAAAGGGTCAGCCTTATTCATGTAGACACTGATTTTGTTTGTTAAACCATGGTAAAAAGACACAGAGTTAAGTATATTTCTTTTAATGTAATACGTGCGTATATTTTTCCAGTCCTATTATAAGTGTATGGTAATATTTCTCTTTAATGTTTTATTTTAAGAACTATTTCAATGATGTAATTATCAAATTACTTTTATGGAGGAAAATGTGATTTTCATTGCTGGGAGTATGGCATACTGGGTAGTCTGAATGGCAATCCTAATTGAAACAACTAAAATGTCAGTCCACATATTATTTAAAAAGAATATTTATAAACAGAGCCAAAAGTAGAGTGAAAATAGTAACCTCGTACAGTAGGCAATTTCTAAAGCAGGCTTCCATGTAGAGGGTTGTAGATTACTGTGCAGATTTTGGATATTTGTTTTGGTGGTTGCATGTAGCATAGATAACAGAGGACAAAGCCTAAGGGTTACCTGTGCTGCACAGACGGACAGCAGAGCGATCTGCCTGCACTAATTCGGTCAGGGTTAGGGCTAGGCAAGTGAGGCATCTCTCTCTAAAGGAGGTATTTGTTCTGAGACCTTCTAGTGAGTTCTTAAATTTTGTACCTAAGCTGCCTAGATTACCTCGACTTACTTTAGACCCTGATCTTGGTGATAAATGCAGGAGAAGATATCTCTACAGAGAATGTAACAAGCCTGCCAAAGCGTAGATTCACACTGTGACTCCATACCAACTGTGAAATAAACGTCAAGCTTAGATTTTCATTTAAAAAGATCTTGGGTAGGTCATACACCAAGTGACTGTGGAACAAATGCACACCTTCGCTAGAGAAACTCAACATCGACGCAGATAAAGTCCAAGAAAAATGAGCAGCTAGTGATCAAAGACTATAAAGCATGCACGGCAAAAATTCACCATGAGGGAGAACCAGTGGAAACAACCAACAGCATTTTCAGATACTGAAATACCATAGATATTGGCATTACCAAACATAAAGAATAAATGACTGCTTTAGTAAATTTAAGAAATTTTTAAAAGCTTGAAATTATGAGCAAGTACCAAACAGATTTGAGAAAGAACTAAATAAAAACTTCAGAACAATTTTTAAAACAAAAATTTCAATTAAAACATGAGTATATTTCTCAATAGGTAATTCAGTGAACGAGAGCACATATGCAAAATATTCTTCAGAACGCAACAGAGAGAGGTAAGAAATGGAAACTGTTTTTTAATAAAAGAAAGGTTAGGGGACATAAAAATACACTAACAAATTCTAATGTGTGAGTAATTAAAATTCTAGAATTGGACCATAGAACCTTAAAGAGAACATTTAAAAATAATTGGCAAAGACATTTTCAGATTTTTTGATAGCGAATTCAAAACCAGAAAACTCAAAAGTTTTAATCAGTATAAATAAAAATTAATGCACATTGTACGTATGCTAATAAAAATGTACAACATCAACAAAAAAGAGGAAACTGTCTTAAAAACACATGAATAAGAATGGACCATGGGCAGAGAAACAGCACTGAACTAAGTAATGACTTGAAAATAGAAACAGAAACAGTGAAATACTTTTTTAAATATGATGAGGGAAAATAATTTCAATACAGGATTTTATACCCAATGAAATTATCTTTCAATAATGAGAGTAAAGATATTTTTAGATAAGTTAAAAACAAAATGTTTTTGTAAAGGTAACAAACCATTGCTAAAGCAAATTCTAAACCATACAATTTAGGTAGAAGAAAATAATTCTCAATGGATATTTTTTAAACTATCTTCAACTTCATTATCAACCAGAGGAAACTCTAACACCAAAATAAGATACTATTTCACACCCACTAAATTGGCAAATATCTAGCATTAATAAAAATATAGAGCAAAGAAAATCTTATCTACAGCTGGCAAGAGTGTAAGTTGGTGCATCCATTGTGTGAATGTTATTACCTAGAAAATTTGACAATTCTAAAAGCCAGAGAAATAGTAGCTTGTATCCCAAGCACGTGTGTTCAGGACATATACATATTTATACATGCGTACATATGCATGTGTATGTGTTCATAGCACCATTGTCTGAAGCAGCAAAATCATGGAAATAACCCAAAGGTCCATCCAGAATATCATGACTCAACAGAGCCATACAATGGAACACTACAAAGCAATGAAGGTGAATGAAAGTACAACCACGTATGGAAAAATGTCTAAATCACCAAACTAACCTTGAGTAAAAGGCAAGTCATAGGTGAATGAATGCAATATAATTCCATTGTATGAATTTTAAAAATAAGCAAAAGTAAATAATGTATCATTTAGTTCTACACAGACCCTAAATCTAGAGTAAGAGAGTGATTAACACAAAAGTGAGGACAGTGGTTATCGCTTGGGCGATGAGTCTGTAGCTGGGAAAGGGAAGCATGCAGTTATTTAAGCACATATGGTGATTCTAAGTACTAGTCATCTCCGGTACTTAACCTAGGTGGTGGCTACATACCTATACTTGCAAAACATTTTTAAATATTCTTTCAAACATACATTTACATGATATGTAGCGGTGTTTCATATAATACATTTCAAAACAACTACAAAAAATAGTTGTTATATGGAAGAATATGTTTTTATCTAAGGGAAAAACCTCAAAATTTTGTTCCACTTTTCACTTGCCGGGAAAAGCCAAAATTCAAAAGCTGAGTGAGGATAGAATTACTTACCCATAAACAGAATCAAGCAACACCAGCTGCTAAAGAACTTGGTCTTTAGGATTACTGCCTACAAAGAATAAGGAGCAGATGAGAAAGACACGTAAATTTCGGACCCTAACTCAAATGAAAGAACAGCTTCTGAGGTGTATTGAAGAAAAATGGCTACTTTGAAGTCACAAAATCAAAGCATCTGTTTCTGAAGCCCTTTCAAGCCTTTTCCAGATTTAAAGCACCCCTCATACCACCACTTTAACCTTTGGTTATAGCAAAGCAACTCCTTAATACCTTACTAGGAGGTGCTAACATTAGGCAAAGCCATTATCAGAATAAACAGGGCACAATCTAATCATAAAATAATCTTTGTTGAGTTCAAAATAGAAATAACATTAGATGAAATAACATGGCCAAAATACTATGCAAACTGACTATCTTAAATTTCTTTGAGGCAATAGCACATAGTAGTTATATATCTGGGGTTTGAAATTAGATTAATTTTATTATTTATAAAGCCCAGCCCAGTACTTACTAGCCATATATCCTTGCAAAAGCCATTTAATTTCTCAGGTTCATTTATTTTAAGGATTATAAGAGATCATGTAGGTAAAATTCGCTTGGTGACATGTGAAATTGTTCAATTAGTTTTAACCATTTTGGTTACGTACTTCCTTCCTTTCATTATAATCCTGGGATTTTAGGCACAGTTTCTCCTCTAGGGATAAACCATCCACCCCTTAACGCTAATGTATTTAATCCCTAAGTTTTGTTTTTGTTTGTGTTTTGCTAATGTTCAATGAATGTTAATAGCACTGAGGAAACAACATTCTGTGAGGGAATGGGGTACCAATTTACAGCAGATGCTGCAAACCGTTTAGAGACTGCATTTAGCAAGTTTGGTTTAGTCTTTACAGTGTTTTTAAAACTCAGTTTACATTTAAACATTGAGATAGTTCATATGTTTTCTTTAAAAATATATAGATTTATTTTCTCTTATAGAATTAAAACGAATGGCTACAACATATCCTTTCATTCTCTAGTGGCAACAATTGGTTAAAACTGGGTAGCAGGTACACATTTTACCTGCCTACAGTTCACTGGATGCCCCACCACTCTCCCCTGTCTCTCAAAATCTTCATCTGCTCTTGCCAACAGGTAGTACCTTCCTGGTGATTAAAAACACTTGAATTTGAAGCCTGGGGAATTAGGAGGAAGAGTAAAGGGAGGCTGGATTCACACTGAAGGAGAGACGTTTTATAATAAGAGGGCAACATTAAAATGCAGGTGCTCCAGTGGGGAAAAAATTATGGAGTTCAGAAGATAAAATAAGACAGCTTTTAAAATTAGTATTTTCTTACGTTACTAAATCTGTTCAAAACCACTACAGCCCTCACTCTCTGTATAAGTCTACTTCATCTTAAGCAGTGGCAATTACAGATAACATTTTACATCTTAAAAAAAAAGTTTTCATGTTTTTTTCCTGATAGCTTTTAATGCTAATTACTATTTATAGCGTTGAATTTTGTTTTCTACAAATTTTCGTTGCTAACGTGGATAGTTTCCTCTCATGTCAAGTTAGTAGGCATGTGCATACTTGCTTACAAATCTAAGTGCCACTTACATCCAATATGTTTCTCCACTTTCATCAAAACCTGCTCTTGGACCAGTTTGTTTCATCTCAGTAAATAAAATTTCTGTTCTGTTAGTAGCTTGATTGAAAATCCTTAGTTCTGCCCTGTGTTCTTTCTTTTTCTCACACCCCACGCCAAAGCTATCAGATCTATTTTTGATGTGAACCTAACAGCATCTAACAGTCATCACTATTTCTGCTTACTCCAAATCATCAGCATCTCCAACCGACGTAATAAAATAGTGCAATGACCTAACAGGTCACCCATCAATCTTGCCCCACTAAAGCCTGTTTTCTAAGTAGAGTTATTTTGTATCACTTCTCTGCCCAGATTGTCTAATGGCTTCTTGTCACACACATAATAAAATCCAGAGTATTTTTCGTGTACTATAAAGCTCTGACCCCATCCCCTTTCTGTTCTCACTCTCAATCCTCATCTCCTAAGTTCTTCCTTCCCTTCACTCAATGACTCTCTCACATTGGTCTTAGCTCTTCTCAACAACAAAAACTGTCCCGTTTCAGGGCTTTTGTCCACACTGTTACCAAAGATCCCTTTGACTCCACTGGCTTCCTTCAGCTCTTTCTCAGA
Source organism: Hippopotamus amphibius kiboko (assembly GCF_030028045.1). Taxonomy (NCBI): domain Eukaryota; kingdom Metazoa; phylum Chordata; class Mammalia; order Artiodactyla; family Hippopotamidae; genus Hippopotamus; species Hippopotamus amphibius. The sequence goes on along the minus strand of NC_080191.1, from coordinate 78,093,212 downwards.
GTCTCCTCTTCAGAGGGGCTGTTCCTGACCAGCCTTTATCAACAGCCTTTCAACTACGCTGTTTCCCTAAATCCCTAACCTATTTCAGGCTTCTGCATAGAGCTTATATCAACTAATGTGTTCCATTTATTTACATGTTTTTGTTTTCTTATTGTTATTACCTTCCCTTGCAGTGTAAACTTCATGCAGATGAGATCTTTATTTATTCATTTTTAAACTTTGAGTGCCCCAGACTGTGCCTGGCACATATATGAGGTGCAACGAATTATTTGTCAAGAGAATAAATGAACTTATAAAGGAGTTGTCAAGGGAAAATGGTTTAAATTTCACAAATAGTAACAACTGTAGGAACTACTATTATGGATTTCTCTATACATTTTTGTCAGTAATTCTATAGATACTAAAGTGAAAACAAGTCAACATCTTAATTTAACCTAAATTAAATTTGAGTCCGATCTCTTGATTTTTAAAAAATAATGCATAAGTTGATTAATGATAAAAGCTTCCATTCCTGGGTCCCTGTGTTTAGAAAAAGGACAAGAAGCTGTCCAGAATGCTAACTACTATCTTCTACTTATAGTTTGCAACACATTCTATTTAGATCAAAGAGAGAAAGCCAAGCTAGAATTAGGGGCTTCCCATGGATCTGAGCTTGAATTAGCCACCTTTTCTCTGATAAAATGAGTTGTTCCTAGTGGAATGGTGTTTGGCTTTTAAGCAAAGGCACCTTAGGGAGGAGGAAGGGGCAGCCCGTGCCCTTTAGCATTCAGCTGCATTACTGGACCATCAGTACACCTCCCACTCAGCCACCAGGGTTGGTCCCTTGGCCCAAGCAGGACACCCAGTTTCCTTCTCTTGGGAATTTTCAAACTGAGCTGAGGTATTCCAGAGTATTCTAAACTGGCTTTCTGAAATAAGAGGTAAATTGAAAATAGTGGGTTGATTGTCTTCTGCGTGTCACAGAGAATGAGAAGCAAAGAAATTTGTTTTGTAGGAAGAAAGGAAAATAAAACAGGGGAGGGAGGAGAGAGAAAGAAAGGTAAAAAAGAAGTCAAAAAATATTGTCCAAAAAAAAAAATATTGTCCGTTCTCCTGATGATATTCTCCCGTTCCTACTAAGCATCGGATCTGCATTTCTGTACTTACGTTCTAGGAGACACACCTATAGCCTTAAAATTTTTATTAATTGCATCTTTTAAATATATTCACCTTTTTGTCTTGCTTAAGCTACTGCCACTGGGTTGCTATTACTTGAAAATTCTTGATTAGCATGTGGAAATCCAAATGAACACCAATCTCCATTTAGCATATCTCCCTTTAGCCAACCATGTATGCCTAATTATTGAGTTAAAATAATCTGATTGCTCACTTACTATGCCCTCTGCTGTACAGAAAACTGAAAGAATAAAATACATTATCTGTCTTCAAAAAAAAAAAAAAATTGCTAGGAAGAGACGTTCTACCTGCCTATCTGGAATGTTGACAAGCAGAGTAAGGTCATTTTTGAGTTTCAAACGAGAGGTGAAAATAATGAGTGGGGAAAAAAAAAAAAAGCTCTGGTTTTATGTAAACATGCTGCTTGCAAACATAGTTGGACAGGTTTTTCACTGTGTTACAGGACTGAAAATTAGAGCATATACTATATGAGATTCAGATTCTCTGGAAGTACATTCAGGGTGTTTGGTTATAGAGTACCTACATGTTAACATAGTTTGTTCTGATTAGAAAGCCAATCTTTAGGCTAAAAAAAATAGTGCTGTTCAACTGAGCAGCCAATGTCTCCAGAGAACCACAGTCTATGCTGTGTGGGTTGGGCCTGTCAAAAACATTAGGGATTTCAAATACTTTCATTTCTAAATTTTTCTTCTTTCAGTGCCCAGTTTTAATGCAAAAATTTTCATTTGCTTCCAATTACTTAATCCGAAATTTTAAGAAAAATTATCCTGTTTCCTTGCATCACATAGCCAGAAATTAGACTTGTGAAACAAATTATCGCCTCCTAATTGCTTCTCAATCTAAAAAAGTAGGAAAAAAAGAGAGAGAAATATTACTGTCTTACCTATCACATGAACTGAGTCTTATTTAAGAAGAATTCAGTGAAAAATTCCCTGTTTTAGAATATAATATACCTAATGAACAAAATCCACGTTTGCCTCATGGATAAAGCAATGTGACATTTAAAACATATCATTCAGGCTACATACCTCCATCAGCTGCCCATAAACAAAAACAAAACAACTGATATTCACAATGTATAAAAGGATTACACATAAATAGACAGCCGTGCTCAGATACATATTTCTTATTTTTTCTTAGAAGCAATCTGTAATTCTGGAATTGGGATATTCTTCGGATCTAACACACAGTATCTGTGTCATATGACTGTGGCCTCATTTGCAATCAATGCTTCCCCAGAAAGGCTATACGATTATGTCATCCCTGTGGAGTCTAGAATAATACAGTATTCTTGTATGGAAATGAGAAGACTTGAAGAGCTTATGCAAGAGCCACATGAGGCTTGAGAGCCTTTGAATAAGTACCATTACTCCATAGGGATTCTGAGACTGTGGGGATATCCAGCCCTCGTATATTATTTTTTTAAGTGAGATCACAGAGAAGAGGCTAGAATCTCTTAATCGATCATGAGCAGAAAGCTCTGTAAAAGTTTTATTTTCTAACAAATTGTTTTGTCAAAGTAAGTATCCTATCGTCTAAATATCATATCATCTGGTGAGAAGGATATCAGCTCTGGCAACTCCCACTCTGCATCTCTGGAATCCAGACTGTGTGCACAGTTGCTCCAGTAGTGGGAATTTTAAGTTCATTTTCTCTTCCATGCCTGCTTCTCCTCTCGTTTCTGTACACTTCAGGAAGCCCTGGAATCAAGGGAATATGAATCCTCCAAGTTTCCAGGCCCTCCTTGGACAGCAGGGTCTCCCCAAAGCTCAAGCAGATTTTGGAGTCCCTGGGTCCAGGAGGATGTAGAGAATGAATTTTGACACAGGTTTGGCTAACACACAATGAACCTTAGGAAGTCTGAATCATCAATGGCTGAGCTATTTAGGAAGAAGGAAATCAAACAGTTTCCAAAAATTGAAAGAATCATAATCCCTCTAACTGAGAAATAATGTCGACTGACTAGACTTCATCATGCTCTATATCCATCTGCCAAGTGTTGGAACCAGATGCCCAGAGCAAGGTGGGCGGGCTGTGTGTGCAAGATGCCGGGCTCTTCCAGGGATGCCAGTCTTCCCAGAGCCAGAGTTAGCCCCTGCAGCCATGATGGCCGGAAGCCACAGTGCTGGGATGACAGCTGCAGTAACATAAAGTGTCTGATTGCACTCTGGGAAGAACAGTGCTTCCTTGTTCTTAATGACACCAGATGGCACAGCCTACCCGGGGACACTCAGGATGCTGGGTTTGCACGTGTGATGACCTTATGAGGAAAACTGGGAGAAGAGAGAGCTTTGAGAGTGCTTGGGGGAATCTGGAGAGAGCCTTCCTGGTGGAACAAGGGGGAAAAGTGGGTTTTCCCAATTGGGGAGATGAGATTTCTAACCCAAGGTTTCTTTAGTTTTGGAGCTCTTTCAATTCTTCCACATGGTTCACTTGTTTATTAATATGAGTTTGGAAGCAATTAAAATATGCATAACTGTGAGGGTTATACATGAACAACAGTAACACACACAGACAGGCAGAGATTATAGATATACAACTTCTCTAACAAAACTGGAAAATTCTCAAGTAAAAATATTGTAGAAAAAGAGATGAATTTTCAAAGAGAAAATTCCAAATCTGTGCCACAAAAATCTAGTACCCAGAAATATTATTCAGTGAAATGTGTAGTTTTTTTTCACTCTCTGTTTTAAACTATTTGGTCCCTCCTTCTGCCCCCAGAGCATATTATCAGATTTTTTTAAGGGGCACCAAAAAAACAAAACAAAACAAACAAACAAACAAAAAATCAAAAACATTGTTTTCCAGTATTTGGGCAAGTGGGGATTTTAAAACCTGCCTGAGAGTTAATCCACTCTATACCAGATGGTTTCACTATTAACTTGTCTTTGAATTCCCCTCTTAAACCTATTAGTGAATAAAAGGACAATGTAAATGATCATTGCTTATGAAAGTTCAATGAGAAAAAAGTCACTCACCCAACCACTCTCCACTGTGACACATATGTGAAATGAAAGTGCCCCCAAAACCCTAAGGTAGTCCTCCTACATGTTCCATTTGGCACTGCTTGTTACTAGATTAAAGATTTGAAACGGGATACTACAAATGTCATGTTTTAATGTCTGGTGCGTAAAGCACCCAATAGCACTGTTTCCCTAATAGTAACATTTTCATGGTGGGTGCTTGATGGAGTGTGTAGGGAGAATTGGCCCTTATCTCACTATCACACCTCCTGTATACCCCAAAATAAACATTTTTATAAATGGGGAAAGTTTTGCAACTACACATTCGTAGCAATGAAAATGCCAACAAGCTACTTTCAGTGAATGGAGATTTTTTTTTAAGTCCTCCTTGGCTTCTTTTTGGCCAAACTCTAATTTGGAATATTGTGGAGAGAAAAAAGAGAAAAGTCATATTTTAAACCACTATACTGGGGAATAATCTTGACTTGGAATGTAATCTTCTGTCATAATTTGTTATGAAAGCACACACATGGATGGTTTCATAATTATAGCATTCAGAGCTATAAGTGCCAGACTGAAGATTGCAAATCCACTTTCATTATAACCACTTGTTTTCAATCACTGATAACATTTGAAAAATTGTCCTTGGAAATAAAATTCTTACAATCTAACAAAAAAAGGAAGGTGTGACCAATTGATGTGTCAAAATGTGAGTAAACGAGTGGAAGAAGTTGAGGGGTGAATGTTCCTTTATTAATAATAATATCTTCACTGAATAAGAACGTTTACCCCCTAGGATTCCACCTGAGAACCTCCATTATAGGCTGGGGCCATTCAGTGACAGTATCAAGCCCACCTTCTGAATAATTCATGGACCCAGTCTGCTATTAAGAAGACAGGTGTAATTTTCTTCTGAATTGTTTGTTATTTAAGCAGTATGTATGTATCAGATAATTTTTAATCTTCCACTCCATTTTCTCAATAGTCATTTAAATGGTAAAAGTCAAATCATTACAAGCTTGAATAAAAAAATACTCTAAACTTACATAGCAATCCATGTTGTTATTTGAGATAAAACTTTTGATTTTAATATTCTAGTCCTCTGTCCTGAAAAATTCAAAGAGTGATTATTAGAATGTGACACACATTTTAATAGTCAGCATACGCTTAAATGAAAAATGGCTTTCAGAGGCATTGGAAAGGTGTAAAATGCAAGGAAATAAAGATGGTAAATGCAAAGTGCTGGAAAGTAGTCACGTAGAGTTTCCTTTGAGTTTATAAAAGCTTCTTTGCAATTTCCTTGAATAGTTTTTCAAATCTTCCTAGTATATCTTTGCGTGAAAAAAGTGGCAAAACATATTCCAATTTTGTTGAGAAGATACAGTATAATCATTATATAGTCACTGCAACTTGAACCAAACTCCAGTGACTTCAGGTAAAATTAGAAATGGAATTAAATTTGCTTTCTAAACACTTAAAATAGAAACCTTGGGGGGAGGATTTGGCAAATACTGGTTTGTCAAATTTTTTTGTATAAATTAATTGTTTTCGGCAAAATGTTGATTCCTTCAATGAAATTTTTGAAATATTTGTTCTATCCGCTCCAGTTTGAAAGGGTAGACAACAGATGTTTCCTCTGATTTTTATATTTTTCAGTTGATATTAGAACATTTAAGACTAACATATCTTAGTCCATTCAGGCTGCTATAATAAAATACCATAAACTGAGGTTTGTAAACAAGAGAAATTTACTTCTTACCATTCTGGAGGTAGGTTTAAAGTTCAAGATCAGGGTGCCCACATGGTTAGATTCTTGTGAAGGTCCTCTTCTGTGTTGCAGATGCTGAGTTCCTGCTGTGTCCACACATAGCTGAGGCGCTGAGAGATCTCTCTGGGACCTCTTTCATAAGGCCACTAATTCAATATATGAGGACTCCACCCTCATGTGTTGATCACCCCTCAAAGGCCTCACCTAATACCATCACCTTGGGCATTAGGTTCTTAACAAATACATTTTGAGGGAATGCAAATATCCAATCTATAGCAACTAATGTGCATTCCTGCAACATTTAGTAACTGAGAATCTTTAATACTGGAAATTCTTTTTATCATATACAGAAGATTATTTCTTGCATACCTATTTTATATTGAGAAACTTCACATGCATCATTTTACCTAGAGCTTTCAACATCTTGGTAGAAAATACATCCAATGGAAACATCTCAAAATCTTTCGCTTTCAAGTACTAACCCAATCTCTACTCAACTCCTATTGAAAACTCTCATGACCATTTTCTCAACATAATCATCATCTGGAAAGAAATTTCATATTTCTTTCTCTGAAATATGAAATGCTATATATTCTATTCTTCCTCCAGAATTTTTTTTATCTTTCAATCCCTTATTATCACTGCACCTCTTCTGCATAAAGAAGATCTTCAGTCCTGCAAAACTCTCTTTTTTCTCTCAGTCTATCATTATTTCTCATTCGGCTTCCATTCTTCTTCAAACTAGAATCTGAAATGCATCTCCATAACCACTTTCCTGCCAGTATCCTTAATGCCCTTGCCTCTGTGATTCCTCACTGGTCCTGCAGTCAGGATCTGGAACCTAGAATTCAGCCATCCACCTTCCCCTCTCCTACAGCTGAACTGCAGAATGTCATAGTACAAAATTTTCTGATCTGTCAAGTTGTCACTAGCAATGGGGATCCATGGTACCAGTTGGGTCCTCATTTGCTTTGAGTTTTTCAGACTTTACGCTGGACAGTTTCACCTCCCATTTCCCAGAGGAAATATTCCAAACATTCCAAATATTTCTCCATCACCAAATTATTCAATCACTGCAGTCCCACATCTTCTTTCCTATGGTTTAGCATTTGCTCTTGTCTTCAGTAGCATTAAGAAAATTTAAGCTATTACAGATAAGTTCTATAGAACACAAAACTACAGTTTTATCCATACAACAACATCCATGCTTCTTTCCTAAGAGTCTCAGAGAAAAAGAAGTCTGTCCTATTATTCAAGGTCGATTCCTCAATGTGTGGGCCAAATGTCACCTTCCTGGTCTCCTGTAGGCCTTGTTTTATCACCTTTTCACTTATGTAATTTCAATTCCTTCTTCTCCCTTAGTATTAGCTCTTTCTTCCCTCAGTGTATAAACAGGTAAGCATTTCTATCACTTCCATTAATTTCTGATTTTTAAATCAAGCTCTTTGAGTACTTATTTACTTTTTCAACACACATTCATCTTGCACTCATGAATGTCTGTCATTCCAGTGACATGCCTCATAATGAAATCATCAATGACAGGACAAAATTAGTGGCTATTTCCCATTTTTCCTCTTCGTTATCTCCCTGTGGCTTTAACTTCTCTTTCTGGGACTTCCCTGGTGGCACAGTGGTTAAGAATCCTCCTGCCGATCCAGGGGACACGGGTTCAAGCTCTGGTCCAGGAAGATCCGACATGCCGCAGAGCAACTAAGCCCATGCACCACAACTACTGAGCCCACGAGCCACAACTACTGAAGCCCACATGCATAAAGCCTGTACTCCACAACAAGAGAAGCCACCACAGTGAGAAACCCGCTTACCACAAAGAAGAGTAGCCCCAGCTCGTCACAACTAGAGAAAGTCTGTGCGCAACAACAAAGACCCAACACAGCCAAAAAATAAATTAGTTAATTAATTAATTTAAAAAAAAAGCTACTCTTTCTTATTCAAAGTTTGTTCCCAGCCAATTCTGACTCCCTGTTTTCTTTTATGATTACTACTTCAAATGTTATCTCTCTTCTTTAGAAGCTTTTTCTTACGCCTATACATTCAAAGTAAGTGTCTCCAGGACTCAAGGGGGGGAGTCAAGGAAGGGAGGGAATACGGGGATATGTGTATAAAAACAGATGATTGAACTTGGTGTACCCCCCCAAAAAAAATTAAATTGATTATAACATTATACTAGGAAAAGTCACTAAATTTAGGCACACAAGAACAATTGGAAAAAAGTAGTATCAACACTTTGTTTGAATAACGCATTAATATTTTTATTGGAGATTATCAGTCTTTTTTTATTAGTAGAAAGCCAGTCACCCTTAATTTATACAAGATTATTGGGTTCTGCTTATCTCAACTTATAGCTTCCTTTTACTATTTTTTGCTTGATGTTTTCCTGTTATACACATAGTGGTTGCACCAGCAGAAATTAAGCCAATAAATTAATGTCTTCACTTTTCTTGTGAAGAATGCAGTTGTTTTCTCAGGTGAAGGTCAATGAGAGTTTAACGTTGTATGAAAAATACAGACAGAGTTTGGAAAACACTTCAATTGAGGCGCTTATTTAACAGCCTTGAACTCCTGTGCTGATAAGATTTAATTAATGTGATTTACAATTAACATGAAAATTTCCTGAGATATTAAATTGTATTATACAGATTTGGGGTCTTGTTTGGATAGTGTTTCAGAGACTGGGGTGTAGCAATAAAGTAACTCAATTTCAAAAAAAAAAAAAAGTAAGTGTCTCCAGGATTCTGTACTGGACTCTCCTGACTACATCATATTAAAAGTAATCTCCTTCATTAGTATAGTTTTTAATTTCCACTAATATTCTGTGATCATCAAGTAGATATCTTAAAATAAGAACTGAGCTCCAGGCTTTTTCACCTAAATACTCACAGACATTTCAAGCTCCAAATGGCAAAATTCACTAAAAAGTAACTGAACTGTTTTTGTTCTCCCCCTCTAATAACTATTATCAATACATCAATATACACTCTTCCTTTTCAATTCCTTATTTATCTAGAATGAGGGTACTAGAAACCTTCCAGGGAGAAGTAGCCTTGGCCTCTTCACTTGTGTTCCCTACTGCAAATTAATGGTTAAATAAGTAATCTCTTAATATCTATTAAATGTCTCATGTACGGAAAAACCTGAGTGAACTTTTTGGCCAACCCAATATTGATAATAAACTGCTACTTGTTCATTTTAGGCTTTAACATCTCTCACCTTAACTATTGAAATAACGTCATGCCTTATCTCTTGTTTTTGAACCCTTTCTCCTAATCCCTTCGCCACATGACCAAGGAAGTTAAGATGTCTTAGTTCATTAAAAGAAAAGGCACTTTAATTAGTGAGTAGAGTAAAAAAACAACTTTAAGCAATGCAAAAGAACATTTAACGAAAAGCTTAAATCTCCCTCTTACTAGCCTCCAGGCTCACCACTTCCAGAAAAATGGTTTCTAACAATTTTTAAACAATTTCAGTTTTATTCTTCTTCTGATTTTCACTGTAAATGTAAATAAAATGTGTATATCTGTCCATTGATTTAGTGTTTTAAGACATATATATCAGTTCTCCACTTGTACAAATGAAAAAATTAGAAAAATTACACTACCAATTTTTTCCCACTTTCAACTCCTGATTTTTGTTATGTTGTTTTTAATTCTTCTGTTGTCTCTAAATATATAAGTAATATGCTCATATTATACATATATTAATTCATTAACTTGATTTTAGTTACATTAACTTGTAAGTCTCGGTTTAGAGTGCCTGCTACCAGTCCTAAGAAAATTGGCCTCTGCACTTCTGTCTACTTTGGTCTTTCCTTGTATTTTCTCACCTCAGTCACCTTTATTTTAAATATTCTCAGAGCTCTTCATATTTGATTTCTTTTCTATGACTGCCATCCATTATTGTATGCTTTTTCTCTTGGCTGTTTTTAAAATAATGCAGAGTAAACAGCATGTAATGCATTATCATATACACTACCTCGAGTAGTATTTTGACACAAAGTAAAGTAAACCTAATACTATGACCCTAAAATTGTGCTACTTGAAAAGAATATTTTAGCATCAGACTCCAATGTGTTCTTTTTAAGCCTATCCCACCCATTATTCAAAATCATATCCTGTTTTGTTTCATAATGCTGGAATCACGTAGATTTTTATTATTGTCCAAGTTTTAAACTGCCTTTCTGCTCGTTACTAAAATCTTCCAGATTGTACTGTTTGTGTAACTAAACACATTTTCTTCTTGAAGACGTTGTTCCTGTATTCCTCTGACTTCCTGTTATAATTGATATCAAATGCAGTCTATGTGTGTAATACAGTCGACTCACTGGTATTTCTTTTCTTTGCATGTCAGAGTTACTTCTATTGTTTCTTGAATCTTTTAATCTTCGATTTTTGTTGTTGCTATTGGTATTTTGGCATAGTTTTTCCTCAAGAGCCTTTTTTAAAAGGAAGTGCAAAACATAAAAGTCGGGGTGCTTTCTCATATAAAATTATTTGATGTTATACTTGATTAATTGATTTGTGTCTTAGACCAGGTTTTCCAAAAATAGAGCCTGAGGCAGGACTTAAGTGCAAATGCAATCCTGAGCAGCAAGATGAGGCAAGGGTGAATGGAAAGCAAATCCACATGCATCTTAACTAGCAGCAAAGACCTTGCATGTGCTTCAAACTATGACTCAGAACAGATCATTGGAAGAAAGATGGGGGACGATTTTATCTTCAGGCACTTCCTCCTGTCTCCTTTCTTTCATTAGTCAAATTTTTCCCTGAAGGGAGATAGCTCACCTGCACTGCTAGGTTCCATCACGTAAGTCTTTAGGGAGCTACTGAAGAAAGCAGATCTTTTATTCAAGTCTGAAAGCGATGGGCAGGCCAAAACTCTACGCTTGCTTACCTAATCTGTCCCAGGCTTATATTACTGAGAGCACCCATATTGTCTGTCATAGCTGCAATGGCTACAAATAGTCCTAAAGAATCTAAGGAGACCCAAGCAACGTACCTGACACAGTTGGGAGTAGAATTATAGATGTAGAGACTTCTCCCTTAGAAGTTTAATATTTTATTTCACTGTCAGCTTACAATAACAATCACCAATGAAAAGCTTGGTGTCAATCTCATTTTGATTCTCTGGCAGATTTTTGAGTTTCTGCATTGTACTTGGAGGTCTCAGGTATCATCAGCATATATCAAAGCACATATTCTTCCTGATTACCATGCTCGGCAAAGTGATTTTTATCAATCTATCTATGCTTTTTATTTGTTTGGAATTTTTTCTTCTAATATTACTATGATCATTTCTCCTCCCATTTTTCTTCTTTTCTCATTTAATATATCTGATTAGTGTATTTTGGGTTTTCTGGTTTTATTCTAAATGTCTCTTTATTTTTTGTTCATATTTTATCTCTTCATCACTTTGATGTGTATTAGCAATGAATTTTTCTACTCTGTTTTTGAGATTATTAATTTAGTTTCAACCTGACTTATTAGTGAGCAACTTTATTCTTAATTTAAAACTATTTTGCTAATTTTCCAAATATCTTTCATTTTCTTTGATTCATATGTTGTTTCTTATTAGGTTATTTTTATTACACAAAAGTAATATTCTCTTAGACATCTCATTAGAATTGTGCTTTAATGTTTCTTCTTTTTTCTAATTTTTTTGTGGTGTGAGTTGTCCTCTTTGTTCAGTTGGTCTTCTCTTTCTTGCTATTTTTTTCTCAATTAGCAAAGTATCCATAGTTAATAGTTCATCTTATCCAAAAGTTTTTGGACTAGTTTAAAAAGCTAGAGTATAATTTTTAAAAATCATTATCACTTTTCTTCTTTTAAAAGAAAAAACCTCAGAAGTTGTTTTTGTTTTGTTTTGTTTGTTTTGCTTTGTTTTTCTTTTCTTTTCTGTGGGAGAGCTCTTATTGGGCTCTGAGCAAGTAGATGGGTCTTGTAGCCAGGAAATTTTCCCTTTAATAATCATGGTCAAGGATTAGCCAGCCATATTCAGATCACCTCCCAAATGCCTAATTAAAGACTTTCATTTGTAGGTGGAGTATTTAAGTGTTATCCTCTTGGGTGCTGGTACTTCTGATGTTTCCCTACTGTGTCCATGGTAAAGATTCAAGACAAGTTATAATGCGCTCCTTTAATTCAGTCCAAATACCCCATCAGGGGCTTCCCCAAGGCTATTGTTTACCTTTGTTTTAAAATCATTTTTTCAAGGCTTTAGTTTGGGGCAAGAAGAGGAGCAGAACCAGCTATTCTGTGACAAGCTCTTTCATAAACTGGTAATGTCCCTGCCCTGCTACCACCCTGCTTTCTGTACAGACATGATCTCATCTGCTCTCTGCGCATCAGAAATTAATTAAATTCCCCTCTTACCATTATCTTTTTTCTTGTTTTTAGTGTTGTTATGGTTTCATTACTTTTTGTTTATACTTGCAGTATCATTTAGTGAGATTTTAGAAGGAAAGGAAGTCCATTTATTTACTCAATGTGTTATGTTGAATTGGAAATGGAGTTAACGTTCATAAAAATTTACAAAATTGATTGGACTATTCTCCCCTACAGTTGGAGGGCACACATAGAGGTAATCTGCACCTTATTTATTCTCCAACCTCATTTCCTCCATTTCCCTTCCCACCTGACCAACCAGGCTCCCTATCACACCAGTCTTTGTAGAACTAGATGAATGACCTCATTCAACTAACTAGTGCTTTGGCACTCAGGAAATTCTGGAAACTTGGGGACAAAAAAAAATTCAAATGCAAAGATCTGTATAATGCTCTGTGGCTATTGCTAATTCTGAATTAAAAACAGCTAAGAGCAGGCCCTAAGAAGATGGTACATTGTTTGGGATTCCTCCCTTATGGTTGTGCAAGTATCTTGTATTTTAGGAAAGTCCACCTTACCATGAATTGCAGATGTTCTGCACACTAAATGTCTGTCTCATTTCAGGGTGGAAGTGTCCATAAAGACACTCATTCATCCCTCACTCTACATATTGAGAGTTTAGGTCCAAATAGTTTAAATTAGTTTTTCAAGGTCACATACTTTAAGAGAAGAACTAACAATATGCTCACTGAAAATATCGAGATACGTGATATGTTTTATTGTTGTTGTTTGCTTCTGTAGAGTCCAGTTGCCCTGAAGAGTCAAAATAATTCTGGAACCTGAGAACAAATTTTTCTTGGGAGCACTTGAAAGAGGGATTATTCGTTTTTAAAATAAAATTTGACCAATTCATTGTTCAGAAGAACCAAATATGGTTTATTGAAACTTCCACATAGAGGTTATATTGCCAAAACCAAATTTTCGAGATGCAAAGGGTCTTCACTCTTACAGTAAGAATGTCTTCGCCAAGTTAGAAATTTCCATGGAAAACATGATTTAACTACAGCAGAGATTATTAGAAATTTGCTGGAAGATACATTCACCTAGTTTTGTAATAGATTTACACATTTTCTGTTTTACAGTATTTCTTGTTGCCTAGGCTTCTTTACTAATCAAAAATTTTATGCATTTTTATTAAAAAATCTTAATTGGTAAATACTGATGAAAATTCATTTGATTTTCATTAGTCTACCATGATTATGTTATGCTATGTTATTGGTATGCATTACATATGAATGTATTTCAAATTATGTGTTGAATTATGCTGATTTGTTTATTTTAGGATTAATGAGGTTTTATTTGATGATTTCCAGCAGAAAAGTTGCTAGGAATAAAAGTTATAGGCAAAGGTGCTTCAGAAATACACAGATGGATTGGGGGCTGTCAGGTTAAATGTATATCCAGCTCACACAGTCCTGGCAGATTTAGCATGGCTCTACTTTTTAAACTAAAGAGGTAAAATTTAATGCAGGTCTTTATTTTTCACTATGACAGGTCTATTGTGCTATTTTTATGTTTGAACATATAAGTCTGTGAACAAACAAGAAAAGCTACAAGCCATCTGAAAAAAGGCTAGCATTTCAAAGATTAGATGAAAATCGTTTAAAAGAAGAGAAAACGTAGAGGGTATGCATCAGCTGATAGTATCATTATTTATCCAATCAGGCAAAAAATTAAGTGTGCAGAAAAGAATAAAAATGAAACTCCCAGAGGTTGTAGTCTGGTAATGAGGAGGTTTGTCTGTCGTGTGTTGATGCGTTGAATGTAAAATCTGGAGAAACATTTTTTCCTGTGTTCGAGCCGACATATTCCGTCTGCCCTCTGCCTGTCACCTCTTTCTTCTATTTAAATGAGGGAGCTATCCCTTCTCCCATGTCATTGCCAAACTTCCAATGGATAGTATTTCTTATCTCCTGCATCTGGGAGGAACTGGCTACATTAGTCACCTTCTCTTTCTCCCGTGTTTTACACATTTTCCTCTCTCTGGTGGTTCCCCACATTATATCAACATACTCAAATCTTCTTATCTTATACAGCCGCTGACTTACCCCACTACCTCCCAAACTTGTGTCCAATTTCTCACTTACCCTTCACTCTTTAATATCATGCAATCTAACCATATCCACCAATACTCCACTGAGACTTTTCTTTTAAGACCAGCATTGACCCTCTGACATCTTACATTCAGCTATGATCTTCTATCCTCACCTATTTGGCCTTTAGGTAGCATGTGAGGCTATAGAGCACTCCGCCTTTTCTCAGTCATACCCTACTCTTACTTTCTATGATACCATTCTCTTCTGTCTTCCTACGTCTCTGGCCATTCCTTCTCAGTTGCCCTCATTGGCTTCTTCCCTGCTTTCCCGATCTATGTTAGTGTTGCCTGGATTGAGCCCTCTGCTTCCTACATTTCTCAATCTTTTTATTTGCTTTGAGCGTTTCTCCATCTGAAGGAAGAGCATTCAGAGAAAGGGTAACAGCCCAGCCACTTGCAGTTGCCCAGATACTCATGCTGTTTCATACTTCTGTGTCTTTGCACATGCTACTACCTGTTTCTAGAAATGACCTGTATCTTCTTCAGGTAATAACCTTCCATGCCTCTTTCCAAATTCAGTTCCAGTATTTAAGCTCGGAACCTTCTGGATTTTGGTGGGATGGTTTAGATGCCCCTACTCTGTGTTCTCAGAGCACTCATGACTTCCTCTTGCCCCCAACGCAATGTTACTCTGATGTCTCTCTACTCTGTTGTCAGTTCCTGGAGGACCAGAGTCTACCAGCAGTAAAATGTATCTTCTAGAATGGTGCTTGGCACATAGTAGATTCTCAGTTAAATGTCTCAACTGAAAAAACTGAACTTTTGATGTTACTTTTTTGTAAATTGATGTATGATTGATTTGCAATGTTGTGTTAGTTTCTGGTGTATAGCAAAGTGATTCAGTTTTAAACATATATATTAATATCTACATATATACGTACATATATATTCTTTTTCATATTCTTTTCCATTATAGTTTACTATAAGATATTGAATATAGCTCCCGGGGCTATACAGTAGGTCCTTGTCTGTTTTATATATAGTAGTGTGTCTCTGTTAATCCCAAATTCCCAATTCATCTCTTCCCCTCCTTCCCCTGAGATGATCATAAGTTTGTTTTCTATGTCTGTGAGTCTATTTCTGTTTTGTAAATATGTTCATTGGTATCATATTTTAGATTCCACATATAAGTGATAGCATATAATATTTCTTCACTTGCAAATACTCTTAAACATCGATATTGAAAAACAAGGCAAAAATACTTCTCTAGTTAAGCTTTTCTGCAAATCTTCTTTAAATAAACTCCTTAAATTATGTCATGCACCTCATATTACAGTAGGTGTGCACATTTAACATATCTATTTTAAAATCCAATCAACATACATTCTCTTCCTTTGTAGCCTTGAAATTACCTTTTACAATCTTGTTTGCACAGATGTGCTTGCTTAAAATCAGTTTGATTTGTATATAAAATTACTGTGCCCATGATGAATTTGCATTTTGTTTTACTTTTACCACTGGAGATAATTCAGTTATATAAGCTCAAGGAGGTTGATATACTCTGTGGAGATATATTTCTGTGTTCCATGTGTCAATCTGTATTAAATCTCTATAAAGATGTCTCTTTTTTTTTTACTTTTCTTGAGAATTGATTGTAGCAACCCAACTCCAGAATTCAGTTGAGAAAATCTAAACTCAGCAATTCTTTTACTGAAATACCAATAAACCATAGAGTCATGTGAAAATTAACCTAGCCTCCAGAGTTTAGTTCACAACTGCTATTATTTTCACTGGGATCCCGTTGTTTGCCTAAGCAAAGGATTTCCTAGGGTGACAGGCCTCTCTGAAATACCAAAGGACAAAAATATATTCAGGCAATAAGATGCTCTAACAGTAGACCACGTTGGCTCCAGTCCATTTCCCACTGTTTTTAACTGTATCTCTGTCATAGTCATCCGACAGCTAATTGCAAATATTGTGCTGTCTTAACAAAACACAAAAGTCTAGAGTCATGTAGTTCGTGTGCTAAGAAGCAAAGCAATTTACAGATTCATTGACTTTAATGCCATGAATATTCCCCACAGCTTTGTGCAGCAGAAAGAACGGAATAGTCACAAGGAAATTCTTAAGAATTTTGATTTCAGTATGATATACAGAGTGTAATAAATGACTATTTCTCCTGATAAGTAGATAAATATGTACAAAATTATTTCCGTAAAAGCATTTTTGTACCTTATGGCTGCTAAGAATGTACTTCTCTTTATCATATTTGGTTCAAACTACCTAATCTGCAGTAGTACTGACCACTGTTCTACTCGTTCATCTGCCTCTGAAATTTTGGAGGAAGATTTTAACAGATCTTTCCCACCTCCAGCTTTTCTTGTTACAAGCTTCCCAAATGTTACTTATTTTCACCTGCTGTTTGCTTCTAGGATTTCCTCAGCCCCCACCCTGTCCCATCCTTGTCCACCTGACAAATATTATATTTGTCAATGAAATTAGCAATACAGAACCCTGAATCAAAATCTGCAACAATTCTATGAGTAACATTTATATATTTAAGTTGTTGATGTAAATGGAAAATTACCTTTTATTTTGGCTACAAGAAGCTCCTTTTCTTTTTCTTTTCTTTCTTTTTTTTTTTTTTTTTTTTTTACTTTTCATACAATTGACATAGTCTGTATTATCCAAATCTCTTTTTTCTTACTACTAGATCACTAGATCACCAGCTTCCTGGTTACCTCTCAAGGCTACCCTCATCAGACCATGACTAGCATGTCCCTCTCTACTGAATATCTAAAACCCAGATGTATGTTTACTGTGTTTGCTCTCCCTAGAATCTTAACATGTGTGTATAAAGGCTTTTATTGGTTATACACAACAGTAGTTCTGCTTAATTAATTTTATCAGAGATTTTTAACAGCATAAGTCAAGTACTGGAATATGATGTTTCATTAAATACCCCATGACATTATGGATGGAGGAACAAGCTCTGTTGTGTGTTTGTGCCCTGTACTCTTGACTCTGGTCTTTTGCATGTATTTTTCACCCTGCTTTTTTGTTCTTGACCTATGTGTTCACACTTAACTTCCTGACCTCATGAGCAGTGCTTAAAGGAGTGGCTAGCCTTATCCCAAACAGCATTTATGACATATTTTCATTGACATGCCAGCATCTACATTAGATGTTGGAAGTCACTGATTCTATTAATAAAAACAAATGGCACTATAAAATAATAAGCTGCATTTCTAAAGGTACATCACTGATGCTTGTAAATAAACATCTAGTAACACCATTTAAAATGCAACATGTTTTTAAGACTACTCGATGCACTTGATTAATTTATCCTTCATACTCAGGACACTGCAGTTTTACATTTTAAATAGCTATCTAGAAGATATGCTTTACAGCGTGCAGTTGTGGATATCAAGAGCATATATGTGAGATAAGGAAAATAATAAACAGAAGTGCCTAGCAGATTGAGGCAGTCTGGGCCTGACTGTCGCTGAGAATTCCTGTTACCATATCTAAAAGCAGGACAATATCCAGGAGGAATTGAGTTTGAACTATGAGCATCTCAGGTGAGGCCCCTGAGCAATGAGAAAGCTTGGTTATCTGCAGCAGCATCATCAGTGTTCCTCATGGCTGCATCCTAGTGAAACCAGCAAGATGGCTATGCTGGGGATTTAGATCACCACTCAGCAGACGCTTTCTCAGAGACTATTTCAAAGTCATTTTCAGGGAGTATTTTAACCCATTTGATGATGGCCCTTTGGGTCTATCAGAACCATAAGCTGTTACAAAAAGTTGCCCAGGTGATGGGATATGGAAAAGATTATTCTCCAGGATTATGCAGCCATGGGAAGTATGCTTCTGATGTAGCAAATTAAAGTGACAACGATGAGGCATCAGGAAGTAATAAAAGTTCATTTTCCCCCACAGGCAGAATCACACACTGTACCTAAGTAGTGTTTAGGAAGGCCAGGCGCATTCTCCATGTTCTCCACGCATCTGGATAGCAAGTGCTTCTGTGAGTGATTTCTATGAACACATATGGAATAACAAAAAAGAGATGCAGAGTTTGAATTTAAATTCACCCCCAAAGGAAAGCAAACCAGCCAAAAAGAGATGTTGATGACTTATAGTAGGACACACAGATCACTAAATCACACTAAATGGCAGTATAATAGAGACTTGTCATTTTTTAAAAGCTTAAAGTTTTTAGGTAAGAAAGTAATTTGTCAGTAAACACCTTTAGAACTAAAATGGTCCATAGCTGACACAGCCAATAAATATTTTTTGAAATGTAGTTGATTTATTTTTAACAATATAATCGATTTGGGGGTTTATTTTTGTAGTAATTAATCTGACCAGGCTTATCAACTTAGCCTGAGTCTTTCTGCTCTCAAAATTTAACTCTTTTGGATAATTTTCAAAGGCTTTTTAATCTTAACTAAGATCTAAGTCTAAACAAA
The DNA here is from genome assembly GCF_030028045.1 of Hippopotamus amphibius kiboko. NCBI lineage: Eukaryota > Metazoa > Chordata > Mammalia > Artiodactyla > Hippopotamidae > Hippopotamus > Hippopotamus amphibius. The sequence continues at coordinate 78,074,397 of NC_080191.1, read as the reverse complement.
AGAATAGCAGATATTTCAATAAATGCTCTTATAAAGTCTGGTTTCATTTCCCTTGACAGCATATTTCTTACTAATCTGATTATACCCAATTCTATGAGTGAAAACTTCTCCATAACTCAATTATTTAATCATAACAATATCTTCTATTTGTATAGAAATTTACACTTTTTGAAAAACAGACATTCCCATGCATTATCTTACTACTAGCCCCTTTTTTAAATAAAAGAGTTAAATTATGACCTTTAAAAACAAAGAAGGGTATCTTGTGAATTTTATTCCAAGAACTTAGATCAAGAATGTTTAGGTACTCAATCTGTGATTGCTGAATGAATGAATATAAGGATTTCATGCTGTGTCTTACAATTGTAAATGTTATGTGACATTCAAAAAGTTTTTGCTTGATTTTTAAGGATTTAGAAATTCAGAGTTTTCTAAGAGTGAACTCATAATGCTCAGGTCAAGTATGTTAGTTGACAAAGGGCATATCTTCCCTGACCCTTCCTGGGGCTGGTGTGGCTCAGCTCCAATGGGCAATGCCACGTGCTTGAACTACACAGTAAGCCCTTCAAAGGCAAATATTTCTTTCCTCTTTGTGTTTAGATTCTGGCACAAAGAAGATACACTACATGTATTCTTTAATTAATAGGCAAGAATGTAGCATTCACGTAGAGGTCATTAATGACCCAGATGAAAGTTATATTTTTTTAACATTTGTAACTATAGGGAGGGTTATTTTTTCTATGGGGGAAAATTGATGGACAAAATAAAGAGTTCAAGAATGGCTGGCATTTACCAATATGATAAATAGGGACTATCCTGGTGGCTCAGTGGTTAAGAATCCACCTGCCAATGCAGGAGACATGGGTTCGAGCCCTGGTCCAGGAAGATCCCACATGCCTTGGAGCAACTAAGCCCTTGTGCCACAGCTACGGAGCCTGCACTCTGGAACCCGTAAGCCACAGCTACTGAGCCCACGTGCCACAACTACTGAAGTCCACGCACCTACAGCCCATGCTCTGGGAGGAGAAGACACCGCAATGAGAAGCCCACGCACCGCAAGGAAGAGTAGCCCGCACTCACCGCAACTAGAAAAAGGCTGCGCACAGCAATGAAGACCCAACACTGCAAATAAACAAAATAAATAAAAATAAATTTTAAAAAATATATGATAAATACACATTATTTTTCCCGAGACATTTGTTTGTCTGGATGGAACTCCATTGGCATTGGTCAAATGCAGGTATGATGAAAATAGTGTTTCTACCACCCAAGTCCCAGGGCATAAAATATTGAGATAGTAGCTATTCACCTGTGTGGTCTATCTAGAAATGGAAGGGTTGTAGTGAGTGTCCTTATCAGAAAAGTGTTCTATTTCTGTTTAATGATCTATACTCCATAAATTATCTTTACTCACACGATCTCATTGGAGTCTTATAGCAGTAATGTGAGAAAAATAGGGCGGTGGATATTTTTTAATAGGATCTATCTCTTTGTATATTATTATTATTGGTCATGCCATGTGGCTTGTGGGATCTTAGTTCCCCGACCAAGGATTGAACCCGGGTGCCCTGCAGTGGAAGTGTGGAGTCCTAACCACTGGAATTCCCAGGGTGGAGGATCTTATGATTCCCATGATATAGACCCCACTGAGAACAAGTGACTTGTACACTCATTTGCTTTGGCTTTTGTGGGTTTATGGGTTGCTGTTTTGCTTTGTTATTTTTGGTCAGGTGTGTTCTTGCAAAGGGTGAGAGAATGCATCTAGGCTAGTCTTTCTGTGATATAGACAATCGCAGACTCCATGATGTGCAGAAAGGAGATAATGATCTTTCTGCAGAGGACTTTTTTTTTTTGTATCAAATTCCCATATTTGCATCACCTTTAGGAGGACCATCTCAATTGGATTATTTATGCTACAGTAGGTCCAAACACCTACATTTCCTTTCATTGCAATGTGCTCAATTTTTAAAAAGTGTGTAACAGAAAAAGAATCACACAGTTACATCCAACCTATTTTTGAAAAGGTGCAAAAGAAATTCACAGAGAAGTAAGGATAGTTGTTTCAACAAATAGTGCTGAAATGGCAGGACATCAATAGCTATAAAAATGAACTTCAACCTAAACCTCAGCCTTTTGTAACAGTTAACTCTAAACACATCATAGATGTAAATGTAAAATGTAAAACTATAAAACTTTTAGAAGATAACACAGGAGAAAATCTTCATGACCTAGAGTTAGGCAGAGTGTTCTTAGACATGACACCAAAAGCAGAACTATAAAAGAAAAAATGAATATATTCAAGTTCATAAAAACTTAATACTTTTTTTCTGGAAAAAGATCCAGTTAAGAGGATGAAAGATCAGCTGCAAAACTCTCTAATCCCAATAGTAAGGGAAAAACACAATCTGTTAGAAAAATAGGCAAAAGACATTAACTTCACCAAGGAAGATATACAGATGGCAGATAAATACAGGAAACAATGCTCAAAATCAGTAGTCATTAGCAAAGTGTGGATTACAACCACAGAGAGATGATGTTACCCGTGTATTAGAATTGGTAAAATAAAAAACACTTCTAATAGCAAGTGCTGGCAAACATGTAGAGAAATGTGATATCTGGTCCATTGCTGGTGAGAATAGAAAATGGAGGAGCCACTCTGGAAATCATTTAGCGGTTTCTTAGAAAGTGAAACATATAATTTCCATATGACCCAGTATTTGCACGCCTGGCATTTATCACAGAGACATGAACATTTACATTCAGACTAAAACCTGTACATGAAGCTTCATAACAGTTTTATTTCTAGTAGCCCAAAAAAGGAAACAACCCAGGTGTCCTTCAATGAGTGAATGGTTAAAAAAGCAGCAGATCTTCCACACCATGGAACACTACTTAACAAAAAAAGGAAACAACTTATTGATACAGCTACAACTTGGAAAAATCTCAAGAGCATTTATGCTGAGAGAAAAAAGAAGCCACTCTCAAAATGGTACATATTCTATGATCCTATTCATTCTCAAAATATAAAATTATACAGATTGAGAGCCTCTTGGTGGTTGCCAGAGGTTAGGGATGGTGTGACTCTAAAAGTATAGCATGCGAAAAAATCTTTGTAGTGATGGAATAGTTTTATATCTTAAGTGTGGTGATGGTTATTCTATGCATGGGATAAAATGTCTTAGAATTATACACAAAGATAAAAAAATGCAATAAAAAACTGGTAAGTCTGAGGTAAGAATCGTAGGCATGCCAATGGTACTGTGCCTATTTCAATTTCCTGGTTTTGATAGTGTACTATAGCAATGTAAGATGTTACCATTGGGGAAGCTTTGGTGATAAGGTATATCTGAACTCTTTGTATTATATTTGTAGTCTTTTGTGAGTCTAAAATTATATTTAAAAGAGGATAAAAATGAGGGAATTTTCCACTGGTCTATAGACCTTGAGTCTAAGAAAAAAAGGTCAATAGCAACCTTGGATTGAAGCTTCAATTTCTAATATGAGAAGAAAAAAAAAAGAGAGAGAGAGAGATTTTGGTATAATGTTAAAGAAAGAAGTTAAATGGTAAAATATAAATTAAATTGTATGCAAATATTGTATATATATACACATATCTAATATATATAAATAGAATATAAATAAGCTTCTTAAAATATTCATTCATTCATTCAAAAACAAGATGCAGGAGAGCCTGAGAAAGAGAGCATGGAAAGCAGGAATGTGGCTGCCAGAGTCGGAATATGTACCGCTTTGCCACATAATAGCTGTGTGAGCTTGGCAAATTCTTTGATCTTTCTGTGCTGCTGTGTTCTTGTCTGTAAAATAAGGCTAACAATAGAATCAGGCTCTTAGTTTTGTGATGATTATATGTCTTAATACATGTTAGAATTTAAGGTATCTATGAAACGCCATCTCAGTGTCATCTCTTACTATCACTACTTATATGTTCTCATGGAAAGTTTGCTTTTTTTTTTTTTTATGGGAAATCTCCTGATTTTTTTTTTTTTGGGGGGGGTACACCAAGTTCAATCATCTGTTTTTATACGCATATCCCTGTATTCCCTCCCTTCCTTGACTCCCACCCCTTGAGTCCCCCCCACCCTCCCCGCCCCAGTCCTCTAAGGCATCTTCCATCCTCGAGTTGGACTCCCTTTGTTATACAACAACTTCCCACTGACTATCTATTTTACAGTTGGTAGTATATATATGTCTGTGCTACTCTCTCGCTTCGACTCAGTTTCCCCTTCATCCCCCGCCCCCTCCCATACCTCGAGTTCTCCAGTCCATTCTCTGTATCTGCATCCTTGTTCTTGTCACTGAGTTCATCAGTACCATTTTTAGATTCCGTATATGTGAGTTAGCATACAATATTTGTCTTTCTCTTTCTGACTTACTTCACTCTGTATGACAGATTGTAGTTCTATCCACCTCATTACATATATATGGAAGCAACCTAAATGTCCATCAACAAATGAATGGATAAAGAAGATGTGGCATATATACACAATGGAATATTACTCAGCCATAAAAAGGGATGAGATGGAGCTATATGTAATGAGGTGGAAAGTTTGCTTTGCTCAAGTTGATTTACTACAACATGCAGAAGATAAAAAGGTGAGTTAGTCAAGGCTCTGTGTCCTTGGGGATCTTACAGTTTAGCAGGAGATGGATGAAATGGACAACACGAGTAAAAAGCATAAAATCCTAAGTACATAGGAGACATTCAAACTTGGTATCAGAGAAAGGAGAGCAAGCACATTATGTTGCGGAAATTAGGGAGGGTTTGCTGGAAGGATGACATCTAAACTGAGCTTGAGGAATAGATTTGATTTCACTTGTCCCGGGAAAAGCATGTCAGGCAGCAGGAACCGCATGGCCAATGCCAAGAGGAAGTGGAGTGGGGAACACGCTCTAGGAACAGTATCTAGTTAGACTTGTGTACAGTCTAGAAAGAGGTGAGAAATTGATTATCAACACCAAAAGGCAAATTGAAAACAGATGATGCCAACATAGAAGGAACTCCAGCATAGAAACATGCCAAAAGAGATAAGAAAGATTATCCTTTCACTTAGAGCAACTTCCAAAGCTGTGATAACATGCATGTCTTCTGAATTCTCATCCTTAGCACAGCACAGATCCAGCTTCAGAGAAGCCAGTGTTGACCTCTGCCCTGGCAGAATTCCCAGCTGATGGAAGACTAGGGCAGGAAGGTACGCTGAAATACTTTGTTTTTTTAATTGCATCTTTGCACTTCCTGGTGATTTTGTGAGGGAAAGAGCTAATACCACTCACTCTGTCTGCCTGGATTTGCTCCATTCACTCCCCTTGAAAAGATGTGTCTAAATTAATGTGACTGGCAATTGTATTGTGTAAATGATTGGCAGGGAAAACAAAACAGTGTTTGCAGGCCCTGGGAAGCAACCTTTGATTGGAGCTGTTAACACCTCTTGTTGTGGCATTGATTCAACCCCATCCAGCTTTGAAGTGGTTGGATAGCTGTGTCATTCTTCACCGAATCCTGGCTTTGCATTTTGGACTGCAAACAGATAGGGCAATTTCCAGGTGATGCCTTAGAGACAAGATTTTTTTTCTAAGAACTGTTTAGAAACGTCCCTCTGGGAAAGAAAAGTGGCTTTTAAAAAGCAGAATAAAAGGTTAAGGCCCTTGGGGAATTAAAAGGACAAGAAGGGAATGCTTTACTATTTTCAGATGCAAATCCGTGTTCACCTGTGATCAGATTTGGTGAAAAATGAGAATTTCATCCTTGTACTCAATTTGTGCATTGCACTGTAGGCAAAGGGACATTTTCATTATCTTGATCTTCAAAGGCATTGATTGAATGCCATGGAGACACCAAGCACTATATCAAATGTAGAATTAGACAAGTCCCTACCCAGGAAGCCTATAATTTAAATGCTGTTTTCCTAAGCCATGTCCCAACAGGAAAATAACCTCTTCCATTTCCTTCCCAGATTCCTTTCCATCTTTTCTCACTTCCTGTCTATGCTTTCTCCCTTGACAGCAACCAAAACTCATTTTCATGTAAAGCCAGAAACTTGAGAAAGTGTTTTTTTTTTAGCACTACTGCTATTTTCCATCATTTCTTATTTTTAAAAGCAGAGTTTTCTTAACAAAGGATTCTCTAGGCATAAGCCTCAACTGAATAACTATTTAAGGTCCTTTCAGTAATCCATAGGGACGAAAGTAGATCAGGTAATAAAATCCATCATTTTTCTTTCAATTGTGCCCCTTTTTGTGCATTTTCAACTTTCAGTTTCCTGTTTCTCTACCTTAATGGCTCAGAAATATTATCATTGATTTCACTTTTGCTTTCCACATTGAAGCCTATTGTAAACCCTTTAACGATGAACTGGGAAAATACTGGGACGATATCTTATGACAGGTGATCATCAGAACTATGTCAGAGGATCTGAAACACCTGCTTCTGAAAGTTCTTGGTTATCTACTCCACACCAATTACTAGCTTACTATTTTGAAAGTTTCCTAAGCCTGACACAGGAATAATAGTATAACTGGAATTCATACACTGTTATAGCGAAGGCCAGTCTTAGGAGCTACTTTACTATCTTATTGATTGACTGATAGACTGGTTATTACCTATATCACACACACATATATAGTACGATATACATAAAATACTATAATTAATGAGATACTCAAGCTAGACATTTCTAGTTCCTATTCTTATTACCTAAAGTTCCTTTCCCTTGCCATGAGCCACTAAAAAAGTCTGAGGACACAGAGCAACACTTTGCCCTTAATCAACTATTGAACTGTGTATAAACGATCAAGGTTAAGGGAGGACCAGGCTGCCTTTGATCACCCTCATGAGTTATGACAAGCTGCTATTCTTTTGTCCACCTCCAAGGATTCTTTACCCTCCAGAAAATTTGTGTAGATTAGATGGAGTGAAAAGTTGAAGAAGGCAAAAATTTTAACCTTTTTTTGAAAAACCAAACAGGAAAAGAAAGACGGCTATATAGCTTAATAAGAAAAGCTATGCATTAGGTATCTCGCTGTCTCTCAGGTGTACAAAATCATCTTAAAGTTAAAATAACCAGAGAGAACAAAGGGAACGTATTTTAAGTCAAAGCAAGTGGGAAGTTAATAAAGCCCAAAGAAAATATTTTTCATCATAGTTATACCCTTTTTACATCCTGTTCTTAAATGAATGATGAGGAAATCTTAGTTTGCCTTTTGTTTTGCATTATAGAACCACATTCCTCCCAAGTTTAATTTTGGTCCATCTCACTTTTTTTTTTTCCCACTCAGGTTCATTCTAAAAAGAACGATGTTTGTTTCTCTTCAGTTTGTTTCCTGCTCCTTTGCATCAGATCTTGGTGATCAACCTTGATACATGAAGTCAGCAGCATAATTTCTATTCTGTTGCTCTTTAAATATGATGTTTTGTCCCTTTTCTTGCCCTTCATGCATAACTTCAGGTCTCAGATACTGCTCTTCAGACATGTCAATCATATTCCCTCAAAAAACTGCAAACATCTGAAGCCAAATTTTTACCTTTATTCCCCGCGGATTTTATTTTGCCTCTTAGCAGTGGCTATAAAATGTGTATCATCACATTCTCAGAAAAACATTATTATGTGCTGTATGCTCTCCCAGATGTCCTCCTTAAGGTGTTTCTTTGAAAGTCCTTGCCACCCTTCTCTTTTATTTACCACTTTATTTCCAGGATATATTCTTAATTAGAAAGAACTACATTTGACAGGATAAATGAAGGAAGGCTGAATTTAGAGAGCTGAATCGATTACGGTGGGCAATGCTGAGTCACAGAACCAGATGCTTTCCCCACATCCATTGATCTCCTCCAGGTCTCTTCACATCATTTTTACCCTGATTGAAACAGCCCCAAAGTGGCAGAGAATGAGAGGGACATGGCACCTGCTAGCACTGTAGACATGCCTGTGTGTGTATACACATGTGTATTGTCCACAGCCAAGGTATAAATTCTAAAATTCCTACAGAAAAATATACAGACTCTGTATTTCTAACATTCAGGTTTTAAAAATATCACATTTTGCGTGTTTGCCTCAGCTTTTTTATCTACTGATGTAAAACTGCAGACACGACCAAAAGCTCCCTAGTTCCCTTTTCCAACCTGCCCCCAAATAACAGATAATCTGAAATTCCTTTCTGTATTTTTCATGCATGAACCTATTGTGATATGTAGTAAATATGATAGATGAAAATTTTAAAAGCTTCTTTATGACCAGACATCATGAGCAAAGGTGAAACACGACAAACTGGGGAAAGAAATTGACAATGTAATTTAACAACCAAAAATTAATATCTCAAGTACAAAATGAATTACACAACCTTAGAAAAATAGAGCTCAGTAGAAGATGGGCAGGCATTTGGGAATATTCTCAGCACTTCCAGGAGGGAAGTCTCTGCATATACTGTGTGGGTCTTATTCGCAAGAACATGGGAGGGCATCTTTCAGCAACTCCACAAATAGAGGTTCCACAAGGTATCAGTTCTGGCACTTTATCATTCAAACCATCAATTTGCATTATTATTCCTGTTTGTGCAGAAGAGAACTCAATTCTGATGAACAAAACTGAAGACTTTGAATTCAGGGATGGTTACTCTGTAAGGATCTTCCAGAATATATCAGCTTAGGATCTCTTGAAATTTACAAGTTAGTTTATTTTTGCTACTATTTAACACTTATTTTAACAATTAGGTATGTCCATTTTGTTTTTCAATAAAATAAGCATAATGACATGATATCTGTTCATAAGAAGGATGTGAAAATTAATTTGAAACTTGGTACTTTAACAGAAAAGAGCTGAATGTATTTATTATGATACCCTTTACATATAGCTCAAATTTAATGATAGTAGCATAACAAGGCATTTACAATAATTATGCAATTAAAATCTTGTATACAAAGGTGAGGAAATACTATGTCATATTGTGTAGCAAATACTTTTTTTTAATGTTCACGCATACCACTAAGAAGAGAAAGAAGGAAAAAGCTATTTGCTCTTCGGTCTCTCTCTCTCTCTCCGCCCCCCGCACCCCTCTACCTCAGACCCCAGAAAAATCTCAAAGTGAAGGGTGACAAACAATTAAGAGAATACACAAGATCTATCTTCCCAAAATCAAAAGGACACAAATATGAAAAGGAGAAATGTAAAAGAAAAGGAAAGACAGGGTAGTCAGTTGCAGAAAGTTCTTCCTTGGTTGTAAATCATTTATAGTGTTTATCATGGCTCAGCCATACTTCTGATCAGTTATTTTCCTAGAACTATCGTGTTTTGACTACACATACCTGTGTGTTAGTTCAGTTATTATAAGAAACGGATGTTGTCAAGACATGTAAGATATTTGGGGGTGGAGAAAAGGTCTGAGAAGGTTAAAGCAGGGGAAGTAGGGATAGACAGAGAGAGCTGCAGACCACGATGCAGTTCTGATCTGTGCAAGAGAACAGGGAGGAAAGGGTTCAGCACATTCCAAAGATCAATTGTACAGAACAACCGGAAGTTCCCAGGCCAAAGTCAAAGAATGTGACCTTTAGCTCTGTATGTTTAGTCCTAACACTGGGGATATCTGCACAGTGAGCCGTGGGAGTATTTATGGAAATTGAACTGCACTGGAGGAAACCAAATTCAGCAGAGGATAGGAGGTGAATCCAAGTGTCATATCAAGGGGCAAGGCAGCTGTGGCAAGCAGGCTCTAAAATATTCTCTAATTATAATCTCTATCTCCTAGTATCCATGTTCTTATGTCTTTGTTCCCTGTTCAGTGTGAACAGGGCCTGTGCTTTTCATCTAGCCATAGAATAGGGCAACAGCAATGGGTGTTACTTCTGTGATTGAGTTAGACAACAGAGCGATATCCATCTTACTAGCAGACTCTCTCCCTTGCTGACGTTGATAAAGTTGCGGTGTTAGGGAGCTCCACGTGGCAACGAACCAAAGTGACCTCCATCCAACAACTAACAATTGAAGCTTTCAATCCAACAACACTCAAGGGCGCTGCAATTCTGCCAGCAATGCTGTGAGCCTGGGAGTGGACATTTCCCCAGTCAAGCTTTCAGATGAGATCCCAGCCTTGGCTGACACTTCAGTATGCAGACTTATGAAGGATCCTAACCAGAGGACCCAGTTAAGCCATGCCCAGATTTCTGATCCACAGAAAATTTAAAATAATAAATGCATCTTATTTTAAACCATTAAATTCTGGTAATCTTTTACCAAGCAATAGAAAACTAACATAGCATCCAAATATGTAGGGGAGTCAGGTCAATAGATGTTTCAGGACTTTATTTAACTGCTTAAATGGGTTTTGTGATATGCATGCTATTCTTTAGACTTTGAGAATTTGGGGTTTGTTATTATTTTTTATTCATTCCAGTCCTCAATCAATGATTTATTGGCTCTTAACTAGTCACTAACATCTGAGTAAAGCACCTTGCACATAGTGAGCTGTTAGAAATAGTTTAGTATCTGCCATTTCACCATGGGGAAAATACTCAAAATTAAGTTTAGCTACACCAAATTACTAGTAGTACACGCCTCCTTTTCCTATAGTTCATTTTGATGTAATATAATGTCCTTTCCTATCCCTTAATTGCCCTTATGTTCCACAATAAATGGAATTTAACAGCATGAAAACCTTAGATGTCATAGAAATCTGAGTGAGTATGTAGTAAAAAGTCTACTGATGTAAATTATCCTTGGACAATAAAAATGACCTGTTCACAGAGTGGATTTAACCTGGTGATTATGAAGCCAATATTTGGAGAGACAGGACTTCTGAGTTCTGTGTGTGAAATGCAATCATGCCATTTTTATTTTTGAAAATCCAAATTTGACCCAATGTACTGCATGCAACGTGCTGCTTCCAGTTCAGCATAGCATCCCACAATATAGGGAAATGAGCCACTCTTACAGGAGGTTTTGGCATTCTCCTTGCAGTGCAAATCCATTCTTTTATCTCCAATAGCAGGTGTTAATGTAAATTCACTGCACACTTTTGCAAACGGGGGAGGAAGCTAAAGGTTTGGGCTGTTTGCAAATCGCCTGTTATTGTACCTCTTTAAACTACTCTCTTTGACTGCATGAGGCTTTGATAGCTCATCTAGTTGCAATAGCATGAGCACAACGCTGCAGGCATGAGGTGATTGGGGGCAGTGTGTTATTGACAGAATCTCCTGAATGATGATTTATTATGAACATCAATGGGAACAACACTTGTTCTTTCTAAAAAGCCTGTTTGTTCCTCTTGCCTCACCTGGGAGGAACACACTGCCCAGGACAGAGATGCTGTTTGTACTGTGTTATTTAGCCTTCTCTAAAACCGCTGCATTTTTACATGGCTTGGTGATTTTTCTGGTCTTGATTCTGATGGCTTACCAATCATTTAGAATTGTGACATGCCCAGAAATATCTTAAAGCAAGACCATTTGGCAAGAAATAAATAAAATAAACAAGAACATCACCATGATTAAACACAGACACACAGACACACAGACACAGACACACACACACACACACGCACACACACACACAGTTTGCCTTTGGCACATAGCTGGTTCCCCCAAACAGAGTAAATGCTTATAACAAGAGGGTATTCATTGAAAATTTTATGCTAGAAAACAAAGCATCTTATCTGTTATGTGTATTACAGACGATTATTATTATCAACTAAATAAGGTTGGACATGCCATCTCCGTTGGCTAATTCCTGGAAATTTTGTACATCAGTTTATCTTGGTTCTGCCCCTGCCTTGGTGAACATTTATTTCTCTTCTTAAATCATGTAGGTTGAGTGCTTCCAAAAAACTGTTCTCTTCAGGTGCACAAGCAGGCCATCAATTTTAAGTAAATTAAAATATTATTCATTGGAACTGTAAATAATAAAACAAAATGTAATATGCAAAATTAAAAATCATAGTTTCTTCAAATGAGTGAGGCACTCATAATGCAGACTTTAACCAATGCATTCAAAAACATAATTTAAGTTGCAGATTTGACTCCATACAAAGTTTATGAAATACACATATGTATCTGTATGTGTGTATATTTATACACATATACATGCATGTATATATATACACACACTGTATGTATATACAGAGTGGTTTCTTTTTTATGCTTTATATTTTTACAAAATTAGAAACTTCTCCATCAAATTAGAGTCAATATCTTCTTCCAGGAATGCTGATAAACAGGTCTAATATTGACCAAGGATTTCTCATTCAAACTACTTACAGAATTTTGTCAGATGCTACTTATTTTTTTAATTTTTAAAAATTAAAAAAAAATTATTTATTGATTTATTTATTTATTTATTTATTTATTTATTTATTTATTTTTGTTGGGTCTTCATTGCTGAGTGTGGGCTTTCTCTAGTTGTGGGGAGCAGGGACTATTCCTTGCTGCAGTGCATGGGCTTCTCATTGCAGTGGCTTCTCTTGTTGTGGAGCACAGGCTCTAGGCACTCAGGCTTCAGTAGTTGTGGCACACAGGCTCAGTAGTTGTGGCTCACAGGCTTAGTTGCTCCACCACATGTGGGATCTTCCCAGATCAGGAATTAAGCCCCTGTCCCCTGCCTTGGCAGGTGGATTCTTAACCACTGTGCCACCAGGGAAGTCCCTTGTCAGATGCTATTTAAAAGATATGTCACCTTTTAAATAATCTCAAAATTGTTGAATGATAGCGGTGAAAGAATCTCCAAACCAGTATTTGGTAGAATTGAACTCTGTAAAGTGTGTCTTCCTATTTCTAAAACACTTGGATATGGCTTTTTAATATATTCTGAATGACAAAATGATTGGAGCCCAGATAGTCAAACTCCAGAATATACATCACCTAGGAAGGAGCCTTTGACAAGTCACTTAAAATCTGGGAAAAAGCAATTTCTAACATTATGAACCTCCTCCTGAGGAAGTTTTCCTTCAATAGCATAATTCAGTGGGTAAAATCATAGTCTTGTGCTTACTGTTCAATTTTTAGAGCAAACATTTATTTTGACCTTTTGTATAATGCTAAATTTTTATCAAAACGGAATGAAAATTTGGTGCAAATTATTAACTACCAAACTCTTTGCAGTGAATCAAGCTATATGTGTATTAGCATTGAAGAGATGTCTGCTCTTTACAAAGCAAAACCCTTTCTTTCTGCATCTGTAATTTATGCTCCATCAGTATACTTAAGCACACGAAGCAACTTTTATCTTCTTATGTGGGTTATAAGTTACAAATGGAAGCAAAAGAAAAATCATCAAGCACTTCTTTGTATCTGCACTATCCATTGGGCAAGGGCTGTTTTACACTGTCAATCACTGGTTTTTTCCAAATGTAATGTCAAATATCTGCTCAGAGGTATATTGAAGGTAACTATTCCTTTGTATTGTATGTATATGAATTTTATACAACCTCCATTGGAGTTTTGTCATCAAATACATTGCCCTCAATGAGGATTGCACTTCTGTGTCAGTCTGCCTCTCTTTCAGTGAAAAACACAATTTTGCACTTGCTTTCGAAGGCTTTGACACTTTTCAGGAGAAATTATACTTAATTTTGAATTTTGAAAAAGTTCTATGGCTTAATTCTCCTCTTAACAAAGTTTTATAACACTTGGATTTGGAGTAAATGGAATACTGATCCAATAGCATTGATTTTTTTTTTTTAGATATCCATCTTGACAATTCTTAAACACGTTTTTTGGCTGCTATGCAAAATTATCATACTAACAGATTCAATTGAGCCAGCATATATAGCAAAATCTATATACACAACATAGTCCTCTTTACTTAAAAATGTGTGTAATGCCATTCAGGATTCTAATATCGATTTTAGTAGTTTTATTAGTAAATTTTTGTTTCACTGAACTAAATATTCGCTAGTGAATTAGAGATTATATAATTTTCCATTGTTTCATAACAAATTAACAGAAATGTAGAGGCTTAAAACAATGCCCATTTATTATATTATAGTCCTGTAGCTTAGAAGTTCTGATGAGTATAGGATCCCACAAGGTCGAAATGGCTAGGCTCTTGTGTGGGGTTCTGAGGAAGAATCTGCTTCTAAACTCACTGATGTTGTTGGCAGAATTCAGTTGCTTGTGTCTGTAGGACTGAGGTTCCTATTTCCTTGGTGGCCAGGGACTTCAGTGCTCCTTAAGACTGTCCACATTTCTTCTCATGTGGCTCCTTCATCCTCAGCACCAGCAACAGCATGTCAAGTTCTTCTCACACTTTACAACTCTTTGACTTCCTTCTGCCAGCAGCTGGAAAAGCTTTATGGTTTTAAGCTCTCATCTGATTACATCAGGCTCAACTACCTCATGTCTCCATCATAAATGCCATAGTGCCTTATAACATTACATAATCATGGGACTGATATCAGACACTCAGAGGTTCTGGAGATTAGGGCAGGGCATCTCTAGGGGCCATTTTAAAATTATGCCTACCGTAGGGGTATAGCATGAACTCATACCAACTCAAGAACAACAACAACAAATGATAATGTTGTCGGCCTGATAATGTTAACAAAACCCAGGGGAGCTGTATTTTCTCAATGTAAGCAGAGGCAAGTGACTAACACAGTCTTTGAAACAAACATGTAATATTGAAGCTCCTAATGTTTAGACTTTGTGGATGTAGAAGAGGAAACCTTCTCCCCTATCTTCTTTGGGTCTCTGGCTAGACCTAAAAATTAAACTGGCATCAGACAGATTAACAGAAGAAAAACATCCAGATTTTATTGAATTTTTACACGTACATAGGAGCCTTCACAAGAGAATGAAGATTTGAAGAAGTGACCAGAACAGGAAGCTTTTATACCTTTAGACCAAGAAACAATAATTTGTGAAGAATTGACAAGAGAAAGGGATTTAGGCTAGGAGTAGTAAATGGTGATGAAGCAACTAGGAAGCTCAGGTTTAGTTTAACGAGGTTTGTTTGTACAGATTTCTTGGCCCCATGTTCCTTGTCTCTGGTCATGAGAAGGTCTTCCTTCTGGTAGAGGGAGGGAACATTTTACATGGAGATTTACCTCCTGCTTTCAGGACAAGGAAGGGTCAGAGTGTCCTTGTACTTCTGTTTCTTAAGAACCTTTAATTCAAAATAATCAATATGCCAAAGTGGCATATTTGGGCATGACATATTCTGAATCCCTTCAATGGCATTTTTGTGAAAATTTCCATTATTTTATGAAATTCTTGTGAATAAAATTGTCCTGTTTTGTTTTTCTAAAACAACCAAACCTCCTGTGTACTACTTGATAAACCATAAGAACCCACTATTGATGTTGCTGAGAAACACTGATCGAGATATTTACAATCCTCTTTTCTTGTTTCTACACACTCTCCCTGGGTTTTTCCATTGACTTCCATGCTTTAATTTTCATCTATAAGATGGTACCTTGTATAATGATATACTCTGTAAAATAATATACTAAATCTACCTCTTCATCCTCAATCTCAAGTTAGAAAATGTTATTTCCATTTTCCCACTGGATTTTCAGAAGATTCTTCTACTGTGTATTAGATGAACTCATTATCTCTGCCAGCCTCAATATCTACTGCTACTTCTTATGGTGAATATAAATTTATATTCCAAATAATCTTCATTTTTCAAAGATGTTTCGCTGACTCTATAACTCTGGGTAAAATCATAATTCTAGAAATATTTTCCTATTCATTTGTATTCCAACTATTGCTATTATTTTCAATCTGTTTTTTTGCAAACGTATTTTAAACTGTTTTGCCATCTTATAAGGACTGATTAATCACAAACAAAATAGTAAGAGCACCACGGTCAACAGTTCATGTCGTATTTTGGGGTCAGGAAGAAGTGACAAACTTGTGTAAGACTGGGGCCGTCACATATAAAGATCAAATGCAGGTACTGTGCCAACCTGTGTATGAAATCATAGTCTTATTATTCAGATAAAAATAAAAATAAATGGGAGAGCTAATATTTTCTTCCCATCTATGTAGTATCTATCAAGGATGCCTATGCATTTTAGGACACCATTATCATGCACAGCTCCAGCTGCAAACACTTGCCACGCATGGCTTGAAGGCTTTCTCTGGCCACTAAAGCCTGTATGTTCTCCATGTGGGGAATGCAAGAGTTGCCAAGAAATTCACGTTCCCAAGGGCAAATCTTAACCAAAGACTGATGGGAATTGATGGATAATTATCAGCTTTCTAGCCCTCATTTTTTTTCTTTTTTTTAATAGAATTGTATTTGATTTACAATGTTGTCTTAATTGCTGCTGTACGGCAAAGTGATTCAGTTATACATATATATTTATATACATTATTTTTTATATTCTTTTCCATTATGATTTATCATAGGATATTGAATATAGTTCTCTGTGCTATACAGTAGAACCTTGTTGTTCATCCATCCTATATGTAAAAGTTTTCATCTGCTAACCCCGACTTCCCACTCCATCCCTCCCCCGAGCCCCTGCCCCTTGGCAACCACCAGTCTGTTCTCTATGTCCGTGATTCTGTTTCTGTTTCATAGATAGGTTCATTTGTGTCATATTTTAGATTCCACATATAAGCGATATCATATGGATTTGTCTTTTTATAACTGACCTCACTTAGTCTGATCATGTCTAGTTGCATCCATTCTAGCCCCTCATTTGAGATAGCTCTAAATCATAGCCTGCACTGCCTCCTAGAGGCCCCGTCTGGATTAACACCAGTTGTGCATCTGCTTAATGAAGCATTCTCCATGGAATCCCTTCCCTTCCATCTCTCGCTTCTCTGCTTCCTTACTCCTATTTTCTGGGACTGCTCCCCACTAAAGAATTGTTCCATGTCTGTCACTGGGTCTGCCTCTAGCCAATCCCAACATAAGACAAGGCACCCATGTACCAACGTGTGCTCTCCCAGGGAGTATCACCACATTTCCACATTACCTTTTGGAAACCACTCTTCTATTAGATAAAATCTACACATCACATTTCATAGGTAAAGGGCCCCATCATCCGACCCTTTCCTATTCCCTCACCACCCCTCCTCCCCCATAGAACAGACTCACTGAATGTCTAACCACTCAGTAAAAACCTCATTCTTTTTCATTATCCTATTTCATTGCATCAGTCAATGATCTCTCTCCCACATGAGTTGGCAAATTTCCTGGAGGCCTGGATCATTGTGGGGATCTAGAACCAGATATATATTTTTAAATGTGGAATAGGTGAATGAATGCATAGATTAATAAATTAATGAATAAAACAACATCTTAAATACCATCTAAATAGGTTTGATTACTGGCAAAAAATTGTCTTCAACCCTGTGGTCTCATATATATTAGAATGTCTACTATATGGTAGTGCAAGTTTTGGGACAACGAATTTCAAACAACTCTAGCAGCAGCCATGAGATCAATTCTTTAAAAGGTACAACTTTATTAGTAATGATGCCGCCTCTAATATAACAAAACATAATCCTCTTCTTATCAAAAACTAGGCCAAAGAAATGGGGTGATATAGATGAGCCATGTGAAATATGTCAATAACATGCAACATTAATGTATTTTGTTATAACTTTTTTTGAAAGGAATTTCTAGACACGTATTTGCTCTCATTTATGCACCAAAGGAATATGTAAATTAGCTTCCTCACATTCAGATTGAATAATATACACAGGTGTCACCAGAACTGACAAAAGGATTTTAATCACCAGATACTCATATCTTACATAGATGATCACATCGGGAAAAGAATGCCCATCCTATGCTTTCCAAATGGCATTTCATGGTTGATACCCAAAAGTCACAGCCTGTGCAGAGCAAAGCTAAATATAGGGTACATCCTATCTGACCAGTTGTCATACAGAAGCAATGCCTACTCACAACACAACCAAATCTTGGTGATACTCAAAAAAAAAAAAAAAAAAAAAATTAAGCAGTGGACATCTAAGTGAAAGCATCCATTAACAAATCAGTTTTGAAGTTATGTGCAAAAGAGGATTTATCCATAGTTTAAAGAATACTGCAGTTATGTTTTGCAATGTAACTCAAAAAGACAGAAATGAAAGTTTTAAGATGCAACATGTACTATGTAAAACATCGAAATAAATTTTGCTGTTTTGACCTTTCGGATGTTCCTTTTACACAATTCCATCCCTCACGCTCTCCTCTATTTCAGCTTCGGGTGGATGTAACAGAAAGTAAACCATCAAAATACAAAACATGCAAATGCTTCAGAAGTACAGTTTCTGCAAAGCTTGATACATCTATAATCTTTCACAAATTAAATTCTAAAGGTTAAAAATAACTCAACACTGAAAGTAAGAATGAAAGAGGGAAAATATGCCCCCAGGGAGCTTTGAGAATCTGCTTCTTTTGTGTTCTAATAAACTGATTTCCTCATATTTTTTATTTTCAGCCTCTGAGAGTTCTAGCTTTTGGACAAAACAAGTTTATAATGACAAATAAAAACAAATGTGTTCAGGGTGGTTATTTTTTTTTTTTTCTTTTTCCCAAAGTTTGCCATGAGTAAAGGCCAAGGATTGTCATCGGGGAGTGAGTTTGGAATCCTTAGACTCACCTGTCTTTCACAAAAACAACGAAATACATCTCTATCAGAAGTCATTGCTGCCAAAATAAATTCACTTCAGGCAGTAGGTATTTCAATAGATAATAAACTGGATGGATTAGATGCCAGGGTCGCTATATTAGAGAGCTCAGATGGAAACACAGATCAAAACACCGAATGGCTAGAAGGCACGGTAAAAAAAAAAAAAATACAGGCAGAGAGTGTCTCCTCCTGCTTTTCTTACAATACCATCAAAGACAGAGGGGTCTTTGAACATTGAAGGGAACATGTAGGCAAAAAAAAAAAAAAAAAAAAGGAATGATTACAGCAGGTGCTATCTGCCTTTTTTCCCAGTAGATTGCACTGACATTTTCACAGAACCTAAGATCATGTAGGTGCAAAATACTGTATTTTAAATTAAAGTATCAACTAACACATCATCGATTAAAATCAAAATGAAAATCTGTCTCCTAATTATAATCTTCCATCTCCATTTTAACTCAGTGTTTCCACGTTTTTGTGAGATGTTAATTTTTTTCTTTCTTTCTTTGACTCCAATATTTTCAGGGAGAGATGTTACTGAATAGTTAAAATGTCTCCCTGTCAGACAGCAGAAGAGAAGAACGTGGCAAATCACAAAGTTCCAAAAACGAAATAAAAACACTACAAACTCACAAGAATACCTCCACGTAATTGTCTACCAAACTGACAGCGACGGAGTGCATTCACCGACTACCTTCCTTCAGCAGCATAAATAAACATATTGCTCTTATGGACGGAAAACAAAAATGTAATTCTACTTATTGAATATTCTGATGGTCCGCTAATATTTGCCACTGTAATCCCCTTACTAGCTCAAAGGAAGCCAAATAACAGATTAATTGTGCACAGAAACAATGGCTCTATTATTTTAATTGTCTCTTGTATTGAAGCAGATTCCCAGCAGATGTTCTCGTTTCTGTTGTTATGCGCTGCACAGACCTCTGTATAAAGCACAGCATCAAGCGCTCTATATTTGCATTGATGTTTTCTTTTTGAGTCTTTAATTGGAAGGATATTATTATTATGCTCACTTAGTATGTATTGAGCACCCACATGAGTGTATTATGCACAGCTGCATGATACAAAAAGACAGTCCCAATCCTACGCAGAGATTTGATTAAAAAAAAAATAGCGAAACTCCCTTTACGCGCATTAAAAAGGTTATTACCTAAGAAATGTTTTATTTGTTTTAGTCTTGCATGGTTACCTATTTTACAAAATTAGATCAATTTTTAATGACTCCATTAAATTGCAATGTCTCCATTCAGAAAATGGACCACATAAAATCCATTCTTTAGGTAGTTAAGAAGCATGAAAATAGAACTTGGCAGAATGCTCAGTCATTTCTGTGAGTGTGATTGCAGACAGAAATAAGAAAGAGGCATGTAGTTAAAATCCAGATGTTAGGATTTTTAAGAAAATGTTTTTCTTCCCAAGGCAGCATATTTTTAAGGTTAAAAAAAAAAATCATAGCAAATGGCAAATACCACTATGTGTACCATATAAGCAACAAAGACATATTGTATATCGGAATTGATACCAGGCCTTGGGAACAACCTAGAAAGTATAGATTCTGAGACATCTCCTTGTTTGTAGGAGCTGTAAATTAAGTCTTTATCAGAGGCTGGAGCTCTCAGAGAAAATTCATCTCAGCCATCACTGGTGAAATCAGCATAATCACCAACAATTTTGACTTCCAGGTATATTCTCACTCTTTGCAGAAGTTGTTTATCCCAGTATGTTTAAGAATTTAGGATGGAGTGTCTTTTGCACATGTAGGCAGCGTATAGAAGCTGGCCTTGGACACTCTCATACTAATGGTGAGAAGGCGACCTTGACCCACATTTTTTGTATGGGATTTTAAAATATTTTAAATGCCTTAAAAATGGTCATATTATTTAACCCAGAGACCCGACATGATTTGTTCATTAGAGAATATACTCAGTTATTGTAATAATAGTTCTTGAACACTTACTATGTGTTCGGTACTAAGTGAGTTGCTAGAGATTCCTTGTAGAAAAGGAAATATATAATGTTTTCTCCTTTATGGAACTTCTGGTCTAATAAGAAAGGCAGAACTTACACACACACACATACACACACACACACACACAGAATTGCAAGCACTGATAAGAACAATGAAGGAGAAATAGAAGACGTAATGAGAGTGTAGAATCATGAAGAGTATGTAATTTAGATTAGAAAGTCAAGGGACCTCTCAGACAGGCTTTTCCCAGACTCTGTCTACAACCTCTTCTTCCAGTTGATGTGTTCAACTCCTCTCACTATGACCCTTCTTTAACCTCATGAAGATCAGGTTGACTGTCCCTTCTTCTTCTTCCCATCCATCAGTCCTTTTAAATTAACTTTCCTAATTATCCGACTCCTGTTTCATAGTGTGTTATCTCAATATCCCTTTGGTCAATACCCCAAATCCCTGTCCCTCTGCCTTCTGCTTGCTTCTCCGGGAAACTCCACTTAGAACTCTTCCCCACTCTGCCTGCTCTTGATGGAGCTGAATCCAGCCTCGGTACCCCAACACCAAATTAAATCTTGGAGACAAAGTTTTGGGGGAAGTGGAAACAAATAGCTTTGTTGCTTTGCCAGGCAAAGGAGACCACAGCAGGCTAAAGCCCTCAAAACTGTGTGTCCCAACTCCAGTGGTGGGGTCCTGTGAGGAGTCTTATAGTCCAGGAGGCCGGGTTGCTGATAAGAATCAAGGCACATGCAGGACCTGCATTCCTTCAATCCAGAGATCTTCTGGCTTCAGGTGATGATGGGAGAACTGTGACCTTCTCTGGAATGAAGAGTGCTTCATCAAGTAGTCAACATCTTCCATTTGGTGGGGGTTTTAGTTCTGCAGAAGAGCTCAAAGATACTGTTATGTGTATCTCTTGAGGGGGACTCAGGACCCTGCCCCAAGGCTGCACTATTATTTCTTGACTGCTCCTCCCTTGTCTCAGCAACCCCTCCCTTCCTTTTGAACCTGCCCTTTGGAACTCAGGGAAGGGGACACAGAAGGGATTTTGTGCCCAGGAGCCCCACAAGGTCCTGCTCTAGCTTCACTGATCTCACAGTGTTAACGGGGGAAGAGCTATGTGTATTTATGATCACAAAACTCTGATAGATCCTTAAAATCACCTGCTTCTCCTACTGCACTTTAAACCTTCTCCTCTCTTTTCAAAATTTGTTCTGCCCTTCTACCAGTTCTCAATTCATTTGCCACTTCAAAAGAAAAACAGAGAAGCATTACATACAACCTTTATCTTCCTAATAATAAAAATGCACACTTGCACAGTGGCACCCGTCTTATATACATATACTACTTGTTACTATAAAAGAGCATCCCTTCTTCCTGTTTAAGGCTAATTCCCTTCTCATTTTCTCAGGGGTGAACCTGAGTATTGAACTTTCTCCCTCTTGATATTTCACTTCTCCCTCTCAAAGTGATTCTCCTCCCTCCCCCCACCCCTTCAAAAGTCCTGACTTGGCTACACTTTCCCTCTAGTTCCAACTTATCTCTCTGGTTCCATTCAGAGCTAATCTCATGAAGTCTTGTTTAGAATTTATGATCTCCAAGGCCATGCATCTTACTGTCTCGGATAATAGTCTCTCCTCTCTTGGCTGCCATAACACTGCACGTTTCTGGTTTTCCTCTCAACTCTCTAGTTATATACTTTCTGTCTCCTTTAGAATTGCTTTTTTCTGCCTAGCCATTTAACCTTGATATTTCACAATATTCATTAGGGTCTTCCTCTCTTCTCACTGTACTCTGTCTCAAGGCAACCCCATTCATCATTTGTCTCCTATACACACATATTTCTTAGATTTATGTCACTGCTCTGACTTCTCCATGTGGTTATATAAAAAGTACTTCATATTCACAACTAAAAACCTAAAACCTAATTCATGATCTCCTCCACCCATTTCTAAAGCATCTTGGCCACCCCAATGTTTCCTTTCCCACTGAATACACCACTTCCATCTAATTGCACAAGTCTGAAACCCGGGAATCATTTTGACTCCTGTTCTTGCTCCCCAAATCCAATCCATCACCAAGCTTTGTCTGTTTATTCTTCAAAGTGTCACTTAATCCATCTACTTTTCTCCATCTCTGTTGCTGCCACCCTAGCCTAAAGCATCATTTCTCATTTCAGCTACTTCAACAAGTGCCTAGCTGTTCAAGCTGAAGCTCCTCACAACCTGTTATCCCAAAACAAGCAGAATTATATTCTTGAAATATAAATCTCTGCATGTCATGTCCTTACTAAAAATAATTCAAAGGCTTCTCTGAGCTTTGTGGATGAACAAAACACCTTACTATGGCCTGAAAGTGTCTACATCATTGAGCTCTCCCCACCTCTCTGGATCCATCTATCATCACACTCCTATCCTCTCTCTACATGCCAGTCACCTTGGCCTTGTTTTAGTCCCATGTTTAAAATGATCTTATCTAGCCATGTGCTGTTTTGAACATGCTGTTCTACTACACTGAAATTTGGGTGATTCTTTTGAGAGTGAAATGATGCTCTATTAAAAATTACATGGGGACTTCTCTGGTGGCGCAGTGGTTGAGAACCTGCCTGCAATTCAGGGGACACAGGTTTGATCCCTGGTCTGGGAAGATCCCACATGCCATGGAACAAGAAAATTTGTGTACCACAATTACTGAAGCCCACCCACCTAGAGCCCGTGCTCCACAACAAGAGAAGCCACTGCAGTGAGAAGCCCGTGCACCACCATGAAGAGTAGCTCCGGCTCGCTGCAACTAGAGAAATGCCACTCACAGCACCTAAGACCCAATGCAGCCAAAGAAAAAAAAATTACACTGGGACTACAGACATAAACAAGAATGACTGAGAGTCAGTTCCAATTGAGGCATTAATATGATAGTGATTCATAGCGATTAAGATACTCTAGTGAGTAGGAAACAGATTTGCCACCATCACCTCAATGCCACTCATGATATAACACTCCTGAATCAGTCAGTGTTTAGAGCTGTCACATTCACCATGATTCTTTACAGACCTCCAACCCCATGCTTTCCTCATTAGAGATGCTAGTGAAGCTAGGCCCATGCATTTACATATTTTATTATGTTGTATTTCATATGAATCCCTTTTCTATTGTTTCTCTTCTATATTACACTTAGAATTTCATTTTCAATTTTGTGTGAGGTAGGTTACATCATCTATGATTTTAATTTCAGAATAGCTAAAGAAGTTTTATAGAATATTCATTATGTAAAAGAAGAGTTTTGACTGATGAGGTCAAAAACCACAGAGGAAGTGAGTGTTGGAAGAAGTGAGGAGGGAGAAAATAACAGTGATTAGGACAAATGGGGGAAACTCCCCTGCAAGGAGGGCCACACTGGGGGGAGGGGACGAGTGACCACTAAGCCACTTTGAAGTTTCTCGACTCTTTCTCTCTTTTTTTTTTTAAGAGAACTTTTTTATTTTTTGGCTATGTTGAGTCTTCATTGCTGCATACAGGCTTTCTCTAGCTGCAGCTAGCAAGGGCTACTCTTCGTTGCAGTGTGTGGGCTTCTCATTGTGGTGGCTTCTCTTATTGTGAAGCACGGGTTCCAGGTGCACAGGCCTCAGTAGTTGTGGCATGTGGGCTCAGTAGTTGTGGCAAACGGGCTTAGTTTCTCCAGGGCATGTGGGACCTTCCCTGACCAGGAATTGAACCCGTGTCCTCTGCAATGGCAGGCAGATTCTTAATCACTGCGCCACCAGGGAAGTCCCAGTTTTTCGACTCTTATGTGGTATGATGGTAAGTTTTGTCTCAATGTGGCTAGACTGTCATTCTCAGAATACTGATCTGGGTGTTTTTGTGAAGATATTTTGTAGATGTAATTAACATTCACAATCCATTGACTTTATAAATAGAAGAGATTGTACCAGATAATCTGGGTGGACCTGATCCAATCAGCTGAAAAGTCTTGAGAGCAAAGCTGAGGATTCCCAGAGGGAAAATAAATTCCACCTGTGGATGACAGCATCCGCTCCTGTCTGAGGGGTCCCTCCTGAAGGCCTGCCCTGCAGATCTTGGAGTCCTTTCAATAAATCTCTTATTATATATAACCGACCGATTCTGCTTCTTTGGTGGAACCCTGACTGATACACATGGGACAAGACATTTTAATTACTGAAATAAAGTTATTTCCACTACTAAGAAGACTTAGAAGAATTTTTTTTTCTGTATCTTTATTTTTATTTTATTTTATTTTATTTTTTTATTTTTTGGGGGGTACACCAAGTTCAATCATCTGTTTTTATACACATATACCCGTATTCCCTCCCTTCCTTGACTCCCCCCCCCCCTCAAGTCCCCAGAAGAATTTTTAATAGCTTAGAGTGGCTGAAAAGTTCAAGGCCACCCCAGATACTCATCTGGGAGAGAACAGTTATTCCCATTGAATAAAATCGCAAAGGATGGGGAGAAAAAAATGAAAATTGCATTTTGCTTATAAGACCCACATCACATGTGCTCCACAGGCAGGCTGCCCCCTTCCTCTCTTTTGGTTTTCTTCTGCTCATCTTTCATTTCTTGGCTTGAGAGAAAGAGCAGTGAGCTTTCAGAAATCTGAAAAGAACTTTTTGTCTGGCTGGAAGGCAGCAAATCCGAAGGAGAGGGCCACCAGGTGAATTGGGAGCCTCGGAGGAGAGCCAGATCACACAGTACTTTGTTGGCCAGTACAAAGATTTTACATTTTATCCTAAGTGCTAATGGAAGCCACTGAAGCACTTTGAAAAGGGAGTGATGTAATCTAATTTAAGTTTTAAGATCACTCTGGCTGCTGTGTGGAGTGGAAAAGGGATTTGAAAAAGCCAAGAGGGGAGCCCAGGAGACCCAAGAGGAGGCTATTCTGGCACTCTAGGTAAGATAGTCTTTTACGAATATACCCCTAAAAAATAATCATGAGCAGAACATTTTATTTACAAGGACGCTCTTCTTAGGAGTGTATATAGGTAGGGATTGGCCAGGTCCCCAAAGCAAAGGCCCATTTGATAACATTGTTTCTTTCTTAGGTCATCAGACTGTCTCCTAAATTCCCTGTTACCTGCACTGGAAACCCTCAGTTTGCCCCCAGAGATCCAGCTGCACTCTTTTCTGCCTGCTGGGTGGAGGTGTGGCCCATAGGGACTGCATCAGCTCAGGGGCGCCTTTGCCTCTGGCTATCCGGTGACTGGGCTGATAGGGAGGGTGACCAGTGGTATCTGCGAAGAGAAGGGCTGCGAGAAAAAAGTGAGATAGGAATTTTCTTCTCCTGATTCTTTGTTAATATATGTGTCAGGTAGCTTTTTATTGGAGTCCACAGTAATATCACAGCGATATGGGCAGGAGAGGCCCTGGCCCTGGCCCTGGGCTGAACACTCTACAGCACTCTGTTCTGCCCCTGGTCTGACTTCACCACCCCGTCCACAGAGCAAAGGGTCTGTAGGCCCAGGGGTTGCATCCAGCCAGAGCCCAGCCCTGCATTCAGGACTGAGTTCCTGGTACCCAGTTCCCCACCATTTCCTGGTGAAACAGCTCTGAACTCACATGTAGGGCCTGCGTAGGGAGATGGAGGATGGAGATGGAGATCTTGGGAGGATGGGGATCAGGGTGGAGGTAGAATTTGGTAACATGGACTGGCGTGACCACATACGTGCATATATGGTGTCTTTTAGCCTGGGACAGAGCCAGGGGTGTGGAGAGAAGGTGGCATTTGTGGGTCGGGCTGGCAGCTCCCTCTCGCCGCCCCTGCCATGCTGCAATGTGTCAAAGTCCGCAGAGTCTGAGAATCCTAAATGCACAGCTGGCACTGCAAGTCACTGTCGAGACATCTTCCCTGAGGTGGGATGATAGACCTCTATGAATTCCTCACTTGTTAACCTGATTTATAACTTCAGTATTTAGACGTATGGTTTGCAGGCCTCAATGTTGACCCTTGCTCGGGGCTGCACAAATGTTAGGTGAGCAGCAGGTCCACTGTTTTGTCAGGAGGCCTTCTCGCAGGTGACCCTCCACTTTCTGCTTCAGGACCAGGATGGTGACCCCTCCTCATGCCAACCATTTCTTTGTTTTCCTGAACCCCACCTACACCTTTATAAGTAGTCCTTACAGTAAATGCTCCTCAACTGATAGCACGAAGGTAGCACCTGTTTCCTGCCAGGACCCTGACAGGTACGGAGTGTAGAGGCCAGAAGTTGAAAGCAAAATAATACAACATGATTATAGAGCAGAAATTTGAAGTTAGGTACAAACTGTCTCTGAAACAGTAATGCGTTATATGTCACGTGTATGTAGACTACTAGTTGCTTGAGCAGAGAAACCCAGCTCTAGAACACTTGGCTCTCTTTAGCTAAGGTTGCACTATTTACACTCTGAAAGAAAGAAGCCTCCCTTTTCTCTCCAAGGCACACATCCAGTCCATGCTGTTTGTCTTTTACCTTCTGGAATCTGTTGTAGGAACTGAAGATTGTCCCTCGAAGGGATGAGGCACAGAGAACTCCTGGGGAGTCCCCCAGGCTACCAGAACAGTCTACCTGTCTTCTCTGGGCTTCCTATATGTATACAATACCCTGCCTACAGAGGGGAGAGTCTGTAACACTTGATGCCTGGGGAAGAGATTCCGCTGTTCTTTCCAACTAGGCTCTGGGAGGTCAAGAGACAATCAAGGGCTTATTTTTTAAAATTTGTTCTTGCTTTTACTAAAATATATGTATTCATGCACATAAATAAATGTCTGTCAGAATATATGAAAAAAAATTCATGAGTTGTCTTTGCTTAGCTCTAACATGTATTACTTTTTTCTGTTGCACATTTTCCTACATATTCTTATTTAAAAGTTATTACATTCATAATCCAACAATTTTTTAATAAAAATGATTTTGGAGCTTCTTGGTGAGTGTCCCAAAAATGGATACAGTGATAAGTAACCCCAAAAGTAGACAGACCAAGAAACCAAAGCATCTTCCAAAAGACAGACAACTTGGTTCTGTTACTTTGACAATGGAAAACTAGAAAATGTTAGAGTTTTCAGTAGCTCTGTAAGACCAGGTCATGTGCCTAGAATAACCATTTCAAGATCATCCATGTGAAAAGTTTTCTAAGTTTTATCATGATAATGGGGGTCCAGATAGTTTCCAAAGTGTTTGTTTTTAACTAATTTATTAAATTACACAAGTAGTTACTGAATCTCATTACGTACAGGACATTGATTATGGTGCTCTAGACATGGCAATGAATAAGTAAGTCAAGGGTTCTGCTCTTTTAGAAGTTATATAACTAGGGGATAAAGAATAAGTATGTAAGCAGGGAAATGACCAAGATAAGTTCATTTAGTGGTATGCACTGTTAAGGTAAAAATATTAAAGAAGGTGAGAAGGAAGTGCTATTGATTGTGTGGTCACCAAAGTCCCCTTTCAGAGCTGAAATATGGCTGACCCCTACATGGCAAGAAGGGTGCTTCTAGTATAAGGAAGCATACATTTAAAGTTCCTGAAAGGATGGCAAAGTCAGAGAAGATGAAGTGTTGGACGAATTCACATATGATTTTGGCGTCTTTAGTATGGAGTTTAGAAATCTCAAGTCATTGCAGTATATCAAAGCTTTGACAAAGGATAATTGCCAAGATAATTTGTAAGTCTGGGGACCACCAAGAGCACCTTTTACACATGCTCTTCAGCTGGGAGAGGACCAGTGCAGACTCTGGTGATGCACATAGTGGCCGTGGGGGAAAGATGGTGGTAATGTATATATTTATGTCTGCAGTATGAGAACAGGACAGAGTTTTAGCACTTCATCTAGGTTGCACAAGTTGTTTTATGGGATGTAATTGTTATCCACCTGTGTGGTTAATGGTTTGGATAAAAATATGACAGATGACAGATTCCACAAGAGCACCGAACGGGTTACATGTAATAAAGTGAGCCAGTCTGACTTATGGGTGTTATTGCCTCAAGAGTGGATTTATTTCCAGCATTATGCTTCAGCCTCACACACAAATATGTGAAATGGATCAATTAACTATTTTATAAAGATTTTTCTTTTCATTCAGGGGTATGAATCAGATCACTACTTCTTTACAGATTTTCCCCAGGAGCTACATTTGAATTGAAAAAGGGTTATTTTAAGAGATACATAACTCCTTCACACTTACAGCCTCAGATGAAATGATGAAGAGGTGACACAGTTTACTATTTTGTCCCGATTTTGCCTCGGTGCTCTTTTATTTTCACTTTGTAACTGTAGGCGAGACTTGATAGATGGGTGTAATAAAGAATATGAGTAGTTTAAGAAAATAAGGCAAGCTAATAGGAATAAAACTGACCATTTTTCACTTTCATAAGTCTGCAAATCCATTTAGAATGCTACACCAGTGGCCCCATGGATGCGGACAGTTTCTTTGCAATTGGTTCTAGATTAATGCACTGTTCTGCTTGCTGAGAAAATATTTATAAAGATACAGTGATTTTCATGCATTGATATATCATCTTTCTTGATAGGCATATCTAACATGTATAATTTTTTATTTAAAGGCAGAAAAATTTGAAAAGGACTAATTATATCCTACATTATCACTTGATGACACAGTATCAACAGTCTATTTTAAATGACAAGCAATTTGTTAAAGAAATACTGCCACTTGGAAGTGCCAGTTTAAAATTAAACCAGATCAATTCTACGAGCTTATTACTTTGTAAAGATTAAAAGGGTGCAGTATTAGGGTTTTTGTAAAAGCAATCATAACTTCTGTAAAAGTATGAAACAAGCCACATGAATTTTTAAAAGGAAACAAACTTACATGGATTTTGGGAACCATTTGTTGTTCTGTGTGTCCCTAGGAAACCCGTGACTAGGAAGGACCAGAAAAACTGCAGGAAGTGAGCTGTTTGAAATGATTAGCCTGTCTTCTCTCATCACTGATGATTAGGTGAAAGACTCCAAAGAATAAGAGGCAACTTGCTTTATTCCTGGCTGAATCTGAAATAGGACACATGTGATCTGGTCCCAGCTCTGCCACTAATTGATTGTAAGACCTTAGGTACATCATTTAGCTTCTCTCAGCCATAGTCAACTCATATGTAAAACAAGACTGGTGGAGTATTTGGTGTTCAAGATCCCTTTCATTTTATGCTCTAATATGATATTGCTGTTTTTTTGAGAACTCAGAGATAAAATGGAGAGAGTATAACTGTTGGCTTAAAGTAAAACCTGTAGGGCCTGGAAGTAACAATAGCTGTATTTGTTTGCTAGGGCTGCCATAGCAAAACACCATAGACTGGGTTGTTTAAACAACAGACATTTATTTCTCACAGTTCTGGAGACTGGAAGTCCAAGATCTACTTGTCAGCAAGGCTGGTTTCTCCTGAGGCCTCTTTCCTTGGCTGGCAGATGGCTGCCTTCTCACTGGGTCCTCACGTGGCCTTCTGGCTATATGCATGCATCCTCAAGGTCTCTTCCTCTTCTTATAAGGACACTAGTCGTATTGGACTCGGGCCCCATCCTTATGACCTCATTCACCTCAATTACCTCTTTAAAGGCCTTGTCTTCAAATAGTCATATTGGGGGATCAGAGGTTCAACATACGAATTGGGAGGGGGAAGCACAGAATTCAATCTATAATAGTACCTTAATAATCATAAGGAATATAAGTACTAAGTGAATATGAGTTTTAAGGTTGTATAAAATGGGTCTATGACTCCCCCAAAATGTTTTATAATTTTATATTTAGATGTATATACATCCACAAATGTGTGGTTACTTGTTTGTAGTAATTATTGGAATCAAATTAGAATTTACCTCACTAATCGTTCATTCTGAGGTTCTTGACTATTGTTTCCTTAATGGACTCAGTATATGGTCAGATTTTAAAATATCAAAAATAAAAGCTAAAATAAAAACCAAAACCCATAATAGATAACTGTCCTAAAATTAGCCCTTTATTTGCATACTGGATTGTGGCAACGGAAGACATTTCCCTCTGCAGTATTTGCAGGGAACACATTCTAGGGGTAAACCTTTCACTGTATGGCAATCGTGTCTGTGTGGGGCGCTTCCGGACTTGCATGGCTGCAGAGGTTCTGGGCAGGGTATCATTGTATTGCTTTTAGTATCATCTGTGAGTTTGGGTTTCCCTTTGCTTGAATGCCCCTTCTTAGCTGTGCTGCTTTGTGAGAGGCAATAGTTGTTGACTAAGCAAGCAACACCCAGAGTGCTCTCCACACTTCCACTGGGTCTGTGGCTTCAGGGCATCCGTGGGCATGGGGTGTCCTCGTCTGCTTCACAACAATGAGTCACAAACAGTTGCAAACTGTCTTTTAGTTCAAAGAGGCTTAAAAGAAAGGCCTCAGCAGTGTTCTCAAGCTGCTTGAGGGGAAACTCCAGTTTACACACACTTCTGAGAGACCTGCTTTAGGGATGCAGGGAAGTTCTATTGTCTGCTGGACAAAGTTATGTTTCTGGTTGGTTCACAGTGACATTTGTGTTGAAAGTCGAGTTGAATGCAGCTCTTCTGCTTTTAAGAATAGTATAATATCATGGTTCCCACACATATACAAGGATCAAAGGAACTCATCTTTCTGATCAGAACAAGAATCACAGCAGAGGACCCAGTGGGCAGAGCATTACTGGTCATATAAAAGAGGGGATGGAAAAGATAGGGACTCCCAAAGTTCAGGCAGAAATCACAGATCCTGTTCATATTAAGCCATTTCTCTGGGAATTCTCTTAATTCTGGCAAGCGAGGTTGGCTAATGAGTAATTATACTGCCAATTTCATACCATTATTATAATTCACACATTAACTATGACCCACATTATGTAAATTGCCCTTGAAACACGTCCAAAGTGAAATTTTAAAAATTTATAACATTGTCCACAAGCTGTGATTTAATGTGGTGCTTCACAGATTTGTACCTGTGACTTAGGCCTCATCAGGCTGTCCTGAGCTAAAACCCTGAGGGGCACACGACAGGAGCTAGGACCATGGGGTCTCCATTTGGATCACTTGGGTTCAGTACAGGAGAGCCTGGCTCCATCACCTGTGGCCTTGGGAGCTTCATCAGATGACTTGATCTCTTAGACTCAGTTTCCTCATGGGTAAATTGGAGATAACAACAGTTCCTACCAGGTAAGGTTGTTGCTGTGAAGCTGCGCTGCAATGGTACACACAGAACTCTTAGAGCGCCTGGAGAAGCATAAGGATGAAATAAATATTATACAGCTACAATTGCTTTGTTATTTAATGGGTTGTTACATTACTGTGTTCCACTCTAGAAAGCTGGATATATATTCAAAAAATAACTAAAAAGGTACACATAAAATAAAAGATCCAATATCACTTATTGGTATAATTTGTATGATGAAAACTACAAAGGAAAATAACATCAGCAAATAAAACAGGCATTCTTGAAACAGAAGGCATTGCAGACTTTTCAGATTATGTCTATATAAATGCAAGTTCCTGAATTGTCATCCACTTTCATTTTGAAATGATAAATCACTAGTTGATTTTAGAAAAAGAGTGTACTTGCTATCTTAATAAATTCAAATTTATTATATATTAGGCTCTCCCTTTTTGTTCAAAACCACTGAAACAAACTAACATTGAATTTACAACCATATTTATGTTGAGAATTACCTAGAGTAGCTTAAATGAATTAAGGACACTGTCACATCCATGCAGGTTGTGTCAAGGGATTAAAAATCAAGATAAAAATTCCAGTTAGTAAAATATTGTACCATAAAGAGAAACGTGGCTCTATTGTGGTCCTGGCTACCAACACTTTACAATTCTTGAAGACTTCCGAGTTGCCAATCACCATCACCCACTCTTCAGCTTTCTTCCTTGTCAAAAGAAACTTGTTCCAATGCAGACACTGACGGCCCATTCATTTTACAAGCCTCTTGTAGCTGGAGCACAGACACTGATCCCAGACATCACTCTCCCTCTGGTTTATGAGAAAGGACTTCTACCTTGATAAAAAGAACAACGTTAGGAGAAAAGACGCCTTCCATCTTGATTTCCAATGTGATTCCCTGTTGAAGATGGAGCAGCTATCTTTAGAATCATAGAGTCAAGCTAAGGGATTTTTCAAAGAAGCCAAACCAGAAGCTTCTAGGTTAACCAACTGTGGAAACGTTTACTTCCTGAGTTCTTAAAATGTTCAATAATGAATTCAAATTGTTTAAACCTATTTTGTCAGGTATTCTGATAGTTGCAATTAATATAAGCTTCTTTAAGGAGTAGTAATGCTGGTAATGGCTTCCATAACCATATAGAGTTGTTATAAAAGCATCAATTTTAAGTAAAACAGACAACATCATATTAGTTATTGAGAAGTCATTCCCCAGTCTTAAATCAATCCTGCCAACTAGTAGAAGGAAGAAACTGAACAAAAACTTTACAATAGAGCAAATTTAATGTTTCCATTTAATTAAAATGGGGAGGGAGAATAGAGAGAGAGAGAGTAACTATAAAGTATAAAAGAATTATATATTTATAAATATCTGAAATTTACCAAAATTTTAACACTGGTTACCCTGGGTATCAATTAAAATAAATTTTATACTTTTTGGAAAAAATTATAAACTAATTCCCATTTTCAAGTGTTATTTAATTTTTAATTACTATCCAAATAAAAATAATAGCCATTTTTATTTTGGAAAAAAATAAATAAAAGCAAGGATAACTCAGTCTTATCTATTAACCTGTGGTAAGGTTGGGAGAAAGGGGTATTCTCACATACTAATTGTGGAAGTGTGATTTCTGCAAATTTCCTGGTGAGTAATTTCATACTTACTTTGAAAACTAAGAAATATGCCTCTTTTTTTTTTTTACTGAGAAAAGCCACTTCTTGACACATAATGTCTTTTCTGTAGCTTAGAGAAGTGAAAATATAGAAACCACCTGTCTGTTAGTAGATCAACAGCAGTTTAATAACATCCATAGAATAGAATTCGCTCAGTGAGATATATATGATATAGAGAGATGCTCATGGCATATTTAAACTTTTAAAATATATGGATATATGTATGTATATGTTATTTTTACAGCTTCTCTATAAATGCATGTGCATAGGTATGTTTAGGCAAAGAAAAACATTTTGAAAGAATAATCACCACGTTCTCAGTGGTGGTTTTAATTAGGCTATTAGGGAAAGGTAGAGAACTTTCACTTTTTACTTTTACATGTTTTTATTATTTGATTTTTTCTTTTACCTTGAGCTTATATTGACTGTGCAATTTTTAAATTTTATAAATTGAAAAATGGGAAAATAAAGCAAGGGCTTGCTTCTGTTCTTTTAGATTGTGCTACTAAAACTCAAGATACTGGGTAAGCAAGCATGTCTTTGAATCAACATTGAATGTTTACTTTATTTATTTATTTATTGGCACATGGGCTTAGTTGCTCCGCAGCACGTGGGATCTTACTGGAGCAGGGATCAAACCTGTGTTCCCTGCATTGGCAGGCAGATTCTTAACAACTGCACCACCTAGGAAGCCCAACACTGAATGTTGATGTGAAAGGTTAGCTAGTGTGGTCAGGGTAGCTGCTGAGCACACTCTAAAAGGGTCTGATGTCCCTGGCAAGACACAGAGTACACAAGACTGCTTGGTGTGTCATCACTGAAACACATGACACTCATCGGTGTTTGTTTTTCCCCATATAATAACTGTATAGATATTCTAGCTTTCAAACAAGATGAATCATTATCAAACATAATTTAAATTTGCAATTTCAATCACGAAACGCTTTCTTTTCTCCACAGAAAATAATAAAAATAGTTACCGGTGCCCTTTCATTCTCCACTTCATTCTCTGTAGACTCTCAACTTGACCCATTAGTTGGGGGAGTCCAAGTACAAACCCCTCCCTTTCTAAACATGTAGCTGAGTCTTTCATAGTAGCTACCTTTCCTAGTTTTCTTCTCATCTTTCATTTGAGCCTAAATGTTGCCCCAAGTGACATCAACTCAAAATAATTCCACGAAGAGTCAAAGAAAATCCATGTTTGATAATCAATGTTTTAACTACGGATTTCATTTTTCACTTTGTGACTGGATCACAATTGCATGGAGATTATCTATTCTCCTTTCAGGTATTAAAGCAAGTTTCCTTGGCCAAAGAGTTCAGAGAGAGTTTCTCCTAGTAGTTAAGAGTAAACTCTTTGGGAGAAAGTTTATACTCTGTGTTTTCTCCACCAGATCCTTCATGAAGAGCAGAAGGTCAGGGAACAAATAAATGAATGAACATATGAAAATGTAGCACAGCCAAGCTTAGGAACTCAAGACAGTCTTACTGTTCAGAGGTCAGAATATATATGGATAAGTATTTCTTCTGTTTTCCTTGCTTAATTCACTGCTTTAAAATTCATTTTCAGAGTTTGCAAGGAAGGCTATTTG
The DNA here is from genome assembly GCF_030028045.1 of Hippopotamus amphibius kiboko. NCBI lineage: Eukaryota > Metazoa > Chordata > Mammalia > Artiodactyla > Hippopotamidae > Hippopotamus > Hippopotamus amphibius. The sequence goes on along the minus strand of NC_080191.1, from coordinate 78,039,407 downwards.
TCAGACAAGGCGTCCGTACTGGAGCAGAGATATAGGTTTCCCAATCTCTCTTTCCTAAAAGAACTCGGTGCCACCCCAGGCTTCCTTCCAGTCAGTGTCTTCAGGCCTCTGTTGTGTGAGGTTTAAAATCAGGTTATAATGTTGAGGGGACACATTGCCTATTTCTGAGTCAGTTGCCAATATTGACTTCACAGATACAAAAACTGAGGTCCTCTCTTGCTCACTTGGAATGTAACCATTTTATTTTGCTATCCATTTTGATTTTACCAAAGTGTTATAAAGTGATTTTTTTCCAATTTCCATTAATCTCATATTAGCTTTGAATTTGTATTTACAGAAAACTATTTTAAAATCTTATCTTAGAAGAGTCTTTTAATTTTTCCTTCTTAAAAGCTGGAATAAAGACCTAAGAATGTGTCAAATTATCCATTAAACATTTACTAAGTTCTGTAAAGGATCAGAGCAAGACGTTGAGAAAGAATAACTGGAGAATCTAATTTAGATTGGGTAACACGGGAGAAATAGTTAATTATAATAATATTCTCACACACAAAATAAGCAAGTAGACAATATTTGTTTAGGTAGATCCATAAAGCTAGGGAGACTGTGAAGCACACAGACAAATGATTTTCTTTTCTACCAAAATTATGGAAAAATCCATATTAACTAACTATCTGCCCTGCTTCACTGTGTTCAATAGCTTGAAATGTCTCATTTTCTTTACCAGTTGCAAGGCCCAGTGGAAGCATGTGAAACTGCAGTAATGCTGTGCGGGGACACTGGTAGATTTATTTTAAGTCTTGTGCGAAAGCTTCGTGCTCATTAAAGTGGAGGATTAATAACACTCTCCACGAGAGCCAGGTGGAGTGCAGGCAGGCATGTGGGTGCCTGAGCGCAGCTCTGCAAAGCCTCCTTCATCTTGACCTGCTCCCTTCCTGTTAGTGCAATCTTAGCCTGTTTGAGGAGAACCCCCAGATCATGCCAAATTGCTCAGTGGACATTGCAACTTCATTATATAGCCAAGGAAAGTAGAAGGGTTTTATGCAACTCCAATCTCTTATCTGACATTAAAAAGAATGCAAATAATAGTATTGTGGTCTCTAAAATGATAGACTGACTTTCTATTAATTGAACTGAATAAAAAATATTGGCCTCAACTTATGTCTACACTAGAAATTATTAGAGTCACTTTTTCTTAAGTACTGGCTGTAAAAAGTCTATGAAATGAATATTTTTAGGTCACAAGAGGACAGTCTGAATCATAGAAGAGCTTTTAAGAAAATATTTAGATGTAACTTGATGCAACAGAGTCAGGTGTATATATTTTTATTTTAAATATATCTTAACATGAAGAATGCTTTAAATATACGTTAGCATGGAAGAGTTCACAACTCTGGATTTCAGTACTTCCAGGACTTGCTGACAAAAAGTTATTTGTTTTTAGTAATATTGATGTAGTGTAACAATACTTTCCTGTCTCCTTATTTATTCTTATACTTCTTTTTATTTTTCTTGCCCAAAAGCCTGGATCATCTCTCTCTCCAAGCTGCATTTTAGAAATCTAAATCCACCTTTATTACAAACACCAATGACACCAGGCAGGCTGCGGATAGGTTTTACCCCATGACCTACGTAAATCATCTTTAGTTAAAAGCTATGAGTTGAATACATCAATTGTGCATGTACATAAACAAAAACTCTTCTATAAACTTAAAACTGCAGAATTAATTAGGAAATTAACCGATTCACTGGTTTTTATAGGTAGAAAGATTTAGAGCATAATATAGATAGCATCTTTCAATCTTTTCTTTAGTTGAAGTTTTAAAATCCATAGAAAGAAAACAAGTCAAAGGAATTTTAGTCAACTTTTCTTTTTTTCAGAAAAAAGTCTTTTTAATTTTATTTTCCTATGAGTGAAATGAGTAAAACTGTTTTCCAAAAAACCTTTAAAAAACATTTTGCTATGAAGTAGTTTTGGTAGCAGAGCATTTTACATTTACTTTGTACTGCATGTGTCTTCTTCCCATAAGTGCAAATTCTGTACTATAAAATTTGAACTGGCTTTACAATACATGTTACCCGAAACATTACAAAATTCCTCCTCTATTTCAATCCTGTTAAAGATTAACTTTTCTGTAGAAGGAATCTATCTAGAAAAATTTCTGTTCCTTTATTTTCTATTTTTGTTTATATTTTAATTTTTTGTCTCTGACAGCAAAAAATAAAAGGGACTGGGGCTGTAGAGGATTAAGCTAGATCAAAGTAGGCAAGTTAGGGCAGCAGTAACCCCGAGTGACAGCTGCAGTCATCTTCTGTGGCAGCCTGCCCCTCACCTCCACACACAACTCTCTTCTCTCTGCCCCACTTTCTCGCCTCCTCCCTCTCCATTACCCTGTACCACATCTGTATTTCCTTCTACACCACTTTCCTTCTCTCCCCTCTGCCTTTATCTTGGACCTGATGGTGAGCCCCACAAAATATAGTTCAGCCCTTTCTCTGGTTCTAAAATATAAAAGTATCTGTTGACGAATCTTTTGCCTCATTAATTTCCTTCTTTTTTTTCTGACATGCCTGAAATCTCCAGAATTGTCTTTAAAATAACTCAAGGAGAAGTGCTATATGAAAATGAACATATTATAGACAATATTATTTTCTGCCTTAATTTGAATCCTGAAATAACAAAAAGGAAGATACGATTTTTTTTATTTTTTAGGGATGAAAGATGGTTGTTTTATTCCTTTGGAAAGTTTTTTTTCTTACTTATTTTGGTCCAGAGGTAAAGACTCCGTGCTTCCGCTGTAGGAGGTGCGGATTCATCCCTGGTCGGGGAAATAAGATCCTGCAAGACCCACAGCCAAATAAAAGAAAATAATTCCCATTTTCTAGGGTTTAGGAAAGAGTTACTTTGGGAAGAGAAACTTTTACTAACATTTTATAGAAAACAGTGTATAGTAACCTAGATATACACATAAAACAAATAAGACTTTACCAAAAGAAAGAGAGGACATCAAATTGAAGGGCATTAACGTAGCACCTAGGGATTAACACCTGGATCTTCAGGTTGTAAGACAAAATGCTGTGCTGGACAGGAGGTCTGCCACCAGCCCAATGTATGACCTTAGACAAATTGCATGCTTTCCAAGGGCTTCGGTTTCCTCATCTCTCAAATGAGGCACATGGACGAAATAATTTTCTCAATCCTAGAGACATAGACCGTGAATACTGAAACAATGATGCCTCTGGCAACATTTACCAGTTCAAATTGCCAAGGGGATTAATTTTCCACACAGACTGAGGTCAAAATATCACTTCAATTTCACTGCATTCTTTAATGTTAATACAGAGATAGAGAAAAGCAGTACTAATGTTCAGCTTCCATTCTCTTGGGAAAGTATAGACTATGTAGTTCCCTCCCTTTACCTGTTTAGCCACTGTTTTAACATTTTTTAGCTGTACCATATTGGAATCCCCATCTGCCTTAAGAGTAGTCAATCAGGAAATCCCTTAATGGTGTCCCTCTATTTTTATTGCCAGTTCTAATCACTTTTTTACTTGAACTAAAATTTCTGATGTTATTAGTATCATCTATGTTTCCCAGTGGATGGCAATATGATTCGATTTAGTAAATAATTGGGTAATCAAAATATGCTGTAAATGCATGCTGTCAATTCGTGTGAAAGTGGCAAACTTTTCCTTACCAAGATCCAGGCATCATGTTAAACGTTTTATCTTTAGCTCATATACTTTTTATAAAACTCTGCAAGGTAGATATTATTATCATTCCTATTTTAACAGATAAGATTCTCAGATGATAACTAAATGAAGGTAGAATTAGAACACAGGGCTCTCTGACCCCTAAGCCTGTAATAATTTTTCTATTTCAAAATTTTTGGTAATGTAAATTACAAATATTAATTTGGCTTTCACATTTCTATTGTTATATCTTTAGTTGAGCCCAGATCTGACACTTTGTTTCTTTTCTTAATGTTTTGACTGAGGAGGAGAACAGAACTAGAAATTACCTTTTCTACCTGATAGCCTTTTAAATAGGAATGTAAATATATATTTATCACAATTTTTCACTGAAAAGGTGAAGAAACTACATTCATTTTGGATCCTGGGCCATCCAGATAGCCCATACATGTGTACATCCAAAGGATAATCAAATTGACAATAGCTTTTATTTCAGACTCCTCATTCACTAATGTGCTAAGTCTTCTCAACAGATTGCAAATATTAGCCCCTGAAAGACAGCAGTCTTTACATTCTTCCTTTATGTTTAAAGTATGTAAAGAGTTCCTGATTTCTCAACTGAAATTGAAGGGCCCATTCAGTCTGGGGTGGTGAATAGCAATAATTTGTAAATCATTTTATTTCAATGTTATGCCAGAGTCTATAATCACCTTGTCTCTCTTCTAAAAACCTTTGTGTTTGCAATAGGAAATATTTAAGGCAAAGTATTTTTGGACCTACAGTTCTGAATATTATGTGGAAGGCACCAAATGGCTTTCCCCCAGTGGGTTGTCTTGTAATATAGAATGGTTTGATTCCATCAGACACGGACTAAAAATGCACATGAACTTCTAATTTTAGGTTGCATCACAAGGATGCATTGTGACATTTTCAATGAGGTTAAAGGCCAAAAAATTCCCTATTGTTGCAGTTTTCAATTACTGGAAAAGCAGCTAGACTGTGTCCTACAGCTTTCTAGTGCATGACCTGTCTCTAGTATTCTCTTTTTTACCCATGTGTTATTTAACATGTAGGGCAAGTTTTGTGTGTGTTGTAAGCTGAAATATGGATCACATTAATATTTTTAAAGGGGTAAAAGGGCAGGTGGATTCAGAAAAGTGAATTAAGTATTATATATCTAAGTGGACTAGGAATCTGCCCTCAACCCATCCCTCTAAACCAGAGCCTACACTCCAGTGTTACAGCCCCACAACCCTGGGGTAAACTCAACGTCCTTGAAATCTCTCAGGTTGCCACATGTGTGCTGTTCACTTGCTGTTTGTTCTAAATCTACCAATTTTGTATCTTTAAAAATCAGGTGTTTTCCCTACCCAAATTCTTGATTGAACCCAGTATTGCAACTTTCACTGATTTTTACCTTCTTCTTTGTTGTTGTTAGTCAATTTTAAAGATGTACAATGGTTGTCACAACACAATGAAACACATTTTCTTATCTAGCACAACATAACAAATTCATCCAAATGAGTGTTCTTCTCTAGAATTACTCCAATTAGTGAATATAGTAACTCTTGTGATGGAACCCACGTGCCCCCTTTCCCAACTGAAGGACACTTATTCTTCTGGAGTACCTTTCTGAACTAGCTTATCAGCCAGATGAGAAAATAAGTATAAACATATGATGATCACAAAATACATAGCCGGTAGGGTTTTCTTTCTTTCTTTAGTTTCTCACTTTTACCAATATATAGTAATTATATAGTTATGTAATTATACATAATTATATATAACTTATATAGTTCTACCCCGTTTTTTTCCTCCCTCATGGTAATAACACAACAACACCTAAGGTGAGATCTCTGAACCATATTTTGGATGTTAGTAGAAGAATGAAATCACCTAGATGGGATATTGTTTCCTGTTACTACAAATACCCTTTCTTTTAATGCACTGAAAAACTTAATGACCTGGAAAACCATTACAATATAGATCCTTTGTCACATAAGAAGCAGAACGTGAATGTTTTCTATAATATTCTTTGTATACTGATGCTATTTGGTGGTCCAAAACAATGTGTATAAAACCCTACGAAAACCCTTCATGGTTTGTGTTTAACTCAGCACGTTTTGCACTATGTAATGAGACCCTTTTTATAAGACCCCTGGGCCACTGAATAAGTTAGTAAAGGCTGAGGGCCTAAGCAATAAACAATATTCCTTTAGGATCTAATCTTTGTTTTGAATTCCACTGGTTGGATGGAGTCGAGAGTCAACCAACTAGATAAACCTGCTGACAACTGACCCGTCTCGCAAGAGGAGATGATGACTCTTTTCTCTGAGGATGAGACCACTGTGCTGATTAACCTGCTGGGTCTGCTACAGAAACAGCAGTGCCTCCCTAACTCCCTCTGCTCCTGTCAATCTTAGCACATAGTCCCTCCCTTTGACTACTGTGCACTGATCCCCTCCTGGTTGACCATGAGATGGGCAGAACGTCCAGCCAGGGAATCTCTATGCCATTCCATCTTCCACTCTTCTGGGGACAAGGGGTTGTAGAGGCAACATTAAATGAGTTTATGTGTATGTTGTTTGGCACAACCAAGAATTAAAAATCCACAGACAGCTGGAACTGTAGCTTGAGAAGCATCCCTTGACTGTCACTATCAAGAGAACATACAGAAAACAATATCAAAACATCATATGTTCTTGAAATTGACTATACACATTTAACATCATAATTGATTTTACATATATCTATGAACAAACTGGCCATAAGTGTTGAATATTATACTGATTTTTGTACATTTCTGTGCTTTCTACAAGGATAAAATGCAAATAGAAAAGGGCTGTTGGAAGGAAAAGTCCTACTGACTTAAGCAATCCAGAATGGCAGTTCAGACTTAGAAACTGCCACTGCTACCAGCGATGGAGCCGAGATCAAAAAAGCAGACATTGTACAGCAAGGAAGAGTAGTGCCCAAATGAGGCAACTCACCAGGAAAAAGACACATTTCTTGAAAACCATGGACAAAATGACAGGGCTTGTTATGTTTGTGTAATGGTCGCCTGAAAACAGTGTGAGGGCAGGAAGGAGGGACTGGGTTGAGAAAAGAAGACTGAGACTTGGTTTGAGAAATAAAGTGTGAATTTTAGCTTTTCATTTAGACCTTCCCATGCTCTGGGTCACTGTGAACGTGACAGTGCAGTGCTAACCGCCCAAGGAGTCTCACAAACTTACTTATTCACACACGAATAGCATTGCCACTCTAGTAGTGAGAGCCTGTGGTGCATAGCTACTTCCCCACCACTTGTAGCTGCTGTTGAACTATTGAATACCTCTTGAGTAATAGTTTTACTTGAAATAACATTGCATAAGTCTATTTCCTGTATCAAGACATTGTCCTCTCTCAAAATCTATGCCATTACTTTACTTGATATTACAACACCAAAAAATAAAAATTGTGCGTTTTGAATTTAAATATAGAAGGTTATTTTTTTCCTTTGATTGTCTGTGGCATTATTCACTCAAAGAAATATTTGATAAAAATCTGCCAGATAATCTAATACACAAGATGGGAGTTGGATAAGGAGTTGATTGGCTATAAATAGTATTTTCTTTAGTGTTTCTTTCATCTGTTCTTCATGGATAATGCCCTTGCCAAAGTGAGTAAAATCTGACAAGTTAACAGGTGATTAATCAAGTTTTAATCAGTGAACTATCCTGGCAGGTCTAATTCCTGGTGAGAAGTCAATAATAAAACCTCAGTATCTCAGTCCATCGAGCTACTGTATTAACCACTGTGGTCAAATTCCTATTCATTATGGTGTTTGAGACAGGAAAATACTGCACTGTCAGATAATTATTTTTTTAAGAGAGAAAATAGCCATGCAGCACAACTTTCGAATACTCATTTTTGCTTTGTGTCAAAAGCCATACTGTTAAACCCCATAATGGAAGTACCACTTCTTCCAGCTTTCATCAGCAGTCCAGAATGTCATGCAATGAGAATTTAATTGGACTAAAGTGACTATTTGACATGCAGAACTGAGCTATGTCATCAAGACTCCACAGGTAGTGAACACTTGGTGACTGATGGGTGGAAGAGTATGTACATTCTAATAAGGGGTCAGGGGACTTCGGGAGTTCTACTCTGTAATTGCCTGCAGCAGCAGGTGAGACAGTGCATGTCAAATAAGAAAAGTACAATTCTAGCACTGAAGAACAGGGCATCATACCCCCCAAATAAATACACAACAAAGTGCAGAGGCCAAAGTTATTTAAAACTGTGTTATTTGGTGATAGGCTTTTAAAAGACTCTCTTTCACTGAAACACACAGTGGAAACTTTTTGTAATACTAATGTTGTACTAGGATGAATAACCACCTCATTGGTGAATCTACTTATAATATGTTTTGTTCAATCGGTGTTTGTAGGGGATAAGTATTTACTTCAATAAAATTGATTACATGTAGTAATAGGCCATATGTTTTATGAGATTCCAGATATAAACTTTTAAATACTTTTGCATATTCTCTAATAATAAATGCAGTTAGAGTTTATTTACTTTTTCTGATTATATGAATAAGGAATGAGAATTTTAATTTGAATTTTCCAATAAACTGAGCATTAGCCCACATAAGACAGTCAAATATCAGTGTATGCCTACTGAAGTGGCACAGACCAGCAGCTTCTGCCTGAAACCCCTCTCTAGAATATGTGATTGCATTTGCTCACCTCTGACTTGTGTGTTATTATTTTTAGAAAAGATTTCCGTTATTAACCTGAACACTTTACTAACCAAATAAGTAATCGTATTATGAATTGCATTGTCCAAAACATAAATTAATTAGGCTCAAATTGTTCCCATAAAAGTCAGCTTTTAAAAGTCAGAACGTATTTTTAGTATAATTAACATCAGTGATTGTTAAATTTGGAAGCTTGCTAACTAAGTCTATTTAAAGGAGGAAAACATCCTGGAAGAAAGACACATGTGCTAGAAATACAGAGTCTGATACACCACAACCTACAGATTTATCTGGGTCCCCATTTAGGGGTCCACGTTGGAACACCCAGATATTGCTCCTCCTGCCGAGTTCTTCAGAGGGAGCAGGTGAAAACCGAATCCAGCATCATGTCTGTTTCAGCTATTCAAAATGAAAGTTTCTGAACCATTTTCCTTTCCTGGTGTGTGTGAAGAATGTGAAGTAGGAAAAGCAGAGGAGAGGATGCGGGTGTTAGGAGAAAGGTAGTTAGAGTGAGAGGCAGGGGGTGTGGGGAGTAAATGAGGTTTCAACTGGAGCTGGTCTAGTGGTGTCTTGGCAGATGTGGAAACGGGTTGATTCCAGAAGAAAGAGGAGAGGGTTAGGCACAGACAGGTGGAGCTGGCCTCATGTGTGAGGAAATGCCAAGGGCAGCAGCTGAGGAAGGAATCAGTAAGGTGTGTTCATACAGATTCAGTTCCAGACAGACTTTCTCCTGGGGGATCATCAAAACTACCCAAGTGATCACATGGAGGAAAAAGACCACACAGAAAGAAAAAAGTCATGGAAGTGTCGCCTCACACAATCACAGATGACGTTTTGAAGCATCTATGGGAACGAAGTATAGATTTCCGTAGTGATGAAGCCTTGGGGCTCAGTAATTAAAGCAGTGTGTTAAGCACACACATGAACAGAGATTAAGTCTGGTAACAGGCGAGAGTCAGAGGGAGGGGAGGCCTTATGGTGCAGTCAAACAACACACTCAGCCCCTTCCTGGGCACTAGCGACCAGGAGCATCGAACTCAGTTTTCTAAAGCTGTGCTGTTTTCAGAGTGAATTTATGAACTTTATACCTCTGCCTGAGAATGCTATGATTCTATAGTTATTTGGCCCTAGAGATAAAATAAACACCCATAAAAGAATTAAAATGTGCTGGGAGAAGGCATCAGCAAGATGGAGTAGAAGCACTTCTTCCTATCCTACAACAAATAAAAACCAGGAAATATATAAATTATATCTATAAATATGTAAAATACATATTTCATATATAATATGTACCATATATTATCACATATAAAATATACAAAACATATATATGAGGAATATAAAACATATATGAGATATCTATATATATACACACATATTCTGAAAGGCTTTGAAAAGAAGAAAGAAGGGAGACTGACTAGAGAATTAGAAACTTCAGGACCCAACAAAGGACCCAGTGGTAAGTGCCCTGGATTTTCTTTGAGTGTCACATATCCCAGACTGAATACTGAAGTCAACCACCCAGAAAATTACAACATTGTTTGATGTGGTTCTCAATGTTTTTAGTGCTAGTAAGAAACACAATTGTATTATAAATGGGAAAGAGTAAAGGGACTAAAAGGAAAGTAAGGTTTCTAGACTCTGTTCAAACTGGTGAATCACTGACACTAGTAAACTGTGGTAAGTTCTGCCTAGAGCAATTATTGAATGTGCTATACAAAGACATACACTGAAAAACACTATGGACAAATCAAAATAACTCAGGCTATAGGGAAAGGTAATGGGATGAGCTGCGATTTTATCTTTACCATAACGGTTCCCCTGTTATGGTAAGAGGGAAAACCAAGGGAGGAATCCTATGTTCCGTCACCTTTTGTCACCTGATACTTTTCCTGTGGACCGGACCCTTCCTGTGGGGTGGCAGAAATGTCGCTGGAATGGTTCAGGAAACAGTTCAGGGGTGCATTCATCCTCAACTGGCTTGCAGGATTAATGTCACAGCTTTTACAAGCAGTTATGTCTTTCGCTCCTTAATATTTTTTAATCACTCTGCTTATGTATTATATTGATACAAACAGAATCTGTGTCAACCTTGCTCTATGGGGAGCTGAGGCAAAAGCGATTTTATGTCCAGGTGGTCACTACTCCCTCAACAGTGTAAAGCGAAGTCCTTCTGATATGAGTAAATAAATGCTCTGCCTAAACCCATTTTAACATCTTTTTGAGGTACAATTAATATGCAATAAACTTACACATAATTAAAGTATAAAAAGTCACATATTGCAATTTCCTTTATATAACATTCTCAAAATGACAAAATCTACACATGTAATACAAATCTACATATGTTATCTAATACCTTATAAAATGTCCTGGAACTATACACACGGTATGTCAATGTTAATTTCTGATTTTGACATTGTACTATCACTACAGGAGATGTTACTATTGGGGAAGACAGGATACAGGGTAAATGGGACCTCCCTTTACTATTTTTGCACCTTTCTGTGAATCTAGAGTTATTTCAAAATAAAAAAACAAAAACTGCATTGACAGACACAAATGACTATATATTATATGATTCCATCTCTATAAAGTTCTTGAAAAGTCAAATTTGTAAAGAAAGAAAACAGACCAAGGATTGATGGGGACAGAGAGTGGTAGAATGATAGAGGGATTGCTTATAAATGGGCATGAGGAGATATTTTGGGGCGATGGAAATGTTATTTAAGTGGATTGTGATGATGGCTACACAACTCCACAAATTTACTAAAACTCCTTAAATTGTACATGTTCAATGGGTGTATTTTATGGTATGTAAAATATACTCCAACAAAACCTTAAAATGCATTGTCATAATCATCATGGGAAAATAAGGTCATGTTGAATTTTTCTTAACTGAGAATTTAGCTCTATTGAAACTTTGAATTGCATAGTGTTCACATAAGGAGGTGAGCATCCACAGCTTATCCGTGCCTTGGGCCTCCAGAGGTCTCTTCCGAGCACTGGTGTGCACATGTCAAAGCAGGTGGAGTAGGGAGGGAGCCACGTGGGACACACTGAAGGGGATCTTTTCTCTCTGTGGCTGCACTGGTTTAAAGTTACTATCTGTTCCTACTGAGAGAGGTGAAGACATGCTCTATACATCCTTTCCAGTTTGCTGTCTGTGGATGCATATTTCATACGCAGAGGAGGCTGTAAAACAGTTGTCATTGCAGAGTGTGTGCTCATTCAATGTCAACAAATCATTTTGTCATCTTTACAAAGCCCTAAGGAAAAAGACAAGTGTTCCCACACACACACAAAACCAAAAAACCAAAAAAACAAAAAACCCTCTAACCTCTTTGTAATCAGGGTTGACTCTGTTTAGTATCACGTTTCCAGTGTCCAGCATGAGAAAATAAGGCCAATGTCACACTTTGCAGACTCTGCCCTGAAGAGGTTTATTTCTGCCCAGGTGTGCTTCACTTAACAAAGCAACATTTTTATCCTTCTATCATTTACTTATTAACCTGAACTGTAAAAGTCCATTTATATCACTATGTTCCACTAGACTGTGGAGTGACCATGGGAGAGGTGGCGCTTATCCTCTGCACCCCTACTACCTATGAGAGGACCTAGCACATACAAGTTACTTAACACTTTTGTATAAGTGATTACTAGTTAGTGGTGAGGCTGCTGTAAGTGAAAAATAGATGTAGGGATAAAATTTAGCAATCAGAAACTCTCTGTAGATTGCAAATCTACAATGTATTATTCATAAAATACAAAGTGAAAGTAAACTCTTGTGGTGTTAAAGCATCTTAGATTAAACAAAATCTCAACTCATCACAGAGGTAGGAATCTGAACTATTCAAGAGTGTGTGAGCTGGGATAAATATTTGTAGATTTAGAAGGGGAATATCTTGGTCAGCTTGAGCTGCCATGACAGAGTACCACAGACTGAGTGGTTTACACAACAGAAATTTATTTTCTCACAGGTCTACAGGCTATAAGTCCAAGATCAAGGTTTCAGCCAATTTGATTTCTGGCGAGAACTTTTCCTGGTATGTAGATGCCCCCTTCTTGCCGTGTTCTCATGTGGCAAAGAGAGAGAGAGCTCGGGTATCTCTTGTTCTTATGTGGGCATCAGACCTATTGGGTTGGGGCACTACCCTTAAGACCTCGTTTCATCTTAACACCCCTTCACATTCTCTGTCTCCAAATATAGTCACATATATATTTGGGGGTTAGGACTTCAATATATGATTTTCAGGGAGATGCACTTCGGTTCATAGCAGGGAATGAAAAGCTGCAGAGAAGTTTTACATTGTCCTTCTGTCTTTGTTAAGAAATAATGGTGGAGATGCCAAATATGGTTACCACGGTTGCCCAGCTACAATTACATACGGTTAGGATTTGTACCCAGGTCTTGCTGGCTTAAAAGCTAATTTTGTTACTGTACTAATTTTTTTTGGAAATTATAGGTGAATGAGATCAATGTTCTAATATGTGATTACTTTGTTCCCCATATTTTTCCCTTTAAAAAAAATCTGGGATTTTTTTTAATCTCTTTATTGGAATATAATTGCTTTACACTGTTGTACCAGTTTTTGCTGTACAACAAAGTGAATCAGCTGTATTTATACGTATATCCCCATATCCCCTCCCTCCCGTGACTCCCTCCCACCTTCCCTATCCCATCTAAGTCATCACCCATTATGGAGTTGATCTCCCTGTGCTATGCAGCAGCTTCCCACTAGCTATATATTTTATATTTGGTAGTGTATGTATGTCAATCCTACTCGCTCACTTCGTCCCAGCTTCCCCTTAGCCCTCCCTGCTCCCGTGTCCTTAAGTCCATTCGCTGCATCTGCATCTTTTTTCTTGCCCTGTCACTGGGTTCATCAGTACCGTTTTTTTTAGATTCCATATATATGAGTTAGCATATGGTATTTGTTTTTCTCTTTCTGGCTTACTTCACTCTGTATGACAGACGCTAGGTCCATCCATCTCACTACAAATAACTCAATTTCATTCCTTTCTATGGCTGAGTAATATTACCTGCGATATTTTATCACATGAGTTTTTCCTGATAATATGTTCCATGCCTCCTTAGCTAACCTTCAAGTTCAGATATAGCTCAAGTGAACAGTTCCCATACACACTGATAGCCTCCTAACCTTAGCTCCTGCACCTCTCTGTTTTCCTTCTTGGGAGCTTTATCTAGTGTCATGGGACTCTGCTGAGTCCAAGGGCAGAGCAGCCTGTAGACAACAGAGATTCAACACACTCAGGTCCAACTGCCAAAAAAGAACTCATAAGAATCTTGACAAATATTGTCAGTGAGGGACAGTTCTAAGGAAGGTTCTACAGGATTCCTCCAGAGGTAACCAGGTGAATTGAGCCCCAGTCACCCACAATAGTTAAATACTTATTACCTGTCCTGACATCCAACTCATGCTTCCTGGGATTCCCTCCCAAACACACTCTTTGCCTGCAAGTCCATATCTCAGGATCTGCCTTCAGGAGCCCAGACACATCCCCTGGAAGGTGATCTCTGCATCATCCCACCCCCAATCCAGAACAGCTTCTGCATTAATTTTTTAAAACTCTTGGAAAAATATCAATTTCTTTAGACATGAGTTTAAAAACGACATTACATTGCAGTATAGATTTTTAAATATTTGTCTTAAAATAGAACATAATATCTTAATCAGTGATAATGTCTAAATGAAAACTATTTCCTCCTCTTCATCATCATCATCATTAAAAACATTTATTCACAATGATCCTGCAAACTTTGTTTTTCACCCCAGGAATGTCATTTCCAACATCATCTATGGTAAATGATTCACAGTAATCTGAATCATTATCGTCCTATTTACATCTGTTTCAGAGTTTTCCACTGCTGTCATGTGCTTTTTCTCATTGGTCCCTCATAGCTCTGAGTTAGCTAGGACAGCTAATATCGTGATTTTACCCATGAGAAAATGAAAGCTTTGCAGGAGCTAAATCAAACTCAGCTACTCTGCTATATTCCTTCATATGCATAAAAACACAATAATTTGTAATCCATGATTCTAATGTTTCACAAGGTCATGTTGTATTGTTTATAATAATTAAATATATATTTTTTTAATTTATATGAACTTCTCGACTAGCGGCTCATTTCCTGGTTACTATAACTGTAATTCATACTGCAACTCCTTATGACCCAGAATACTAAAGCAAACTCGATTTCTCCAACCTAGATTTCTTGCTTTCTTTAAGATTAAAGTTGACATTGTTTTTAAGAGCAAGTCATTTTTTTCTGAGATAGTAAACATCATATCTATTCAATTCACTTATATCCAATAGGAAATGTGTCAGTATATGGTGATATTATTTATTTATATGTCACTCACTCATCTAACTTGCCCTCCTCTAATCCCTTCATAGCTTCCGATGAGGGATCTTACTCTGCCATTTTCATTGGACATCCCCTGCTTCCCAGAACCATCCTCACCTCCATCACCCGTTGTCCAAGCCCACCTGATTCTCAACAACAGAATCTACAACAGATACTACAACTGCGAGTAGTATCTGCTAGCCAGGCCAGTGCTTGGTCCTCTCTTACTGTGGACAATTACAGACTTCAACTTCTCTGAAAATAGATGAGTGCAGTCCCAGACGGTTTTGGAAAAACTCAGTTTTCTACTCATCTTTCCACCTATGTTTCTCTCCTTTACTCTCATACTAATATCACACCCACAACACTTCTGACACCAGATGTGTGGGATTTTTTTTCCCACAACAAGCAATTCTGCAACACCAGCTGAGTGTCCTACAATTTAACTCAATTCTGACACTATCTACCTGGAGATCTTGCAGGTTAAGGGCTCATCTCAGAAAGCTACTCCCCAACACACATTCTAGAGATGTCAGTCTCAAGTCGTAGGTCCTTAGGTTATTGATAACTCATGTCCTACGTTAAGGGATATTATGCTGTATTGCGTGTAATACATCATATCAAATGTGGCTAAAAATTGGAGTTTCCTATGACCCCCCTCCTCAAGTTTGATTAATTTGCTAAAGCAGCTCACAGTGCTCAGGGACATACTTATGTCTACCACTTTATTAAAGAACATGATAAAAGATACAGATGAATAGATGGATAAAGAGACACATAAGGGCAAGGTCTGGGAGGTTCCCAAGTGCAGGAGCTTCTGTTCCTGTGGAGTTGGGGTGCATCAACCTCCCTGTATGTGGATATGATCACCAATCTAAAAACTCTCCAGATCCCAAGTTTGGGGAATTTTTACAGAAGCTTCATCACATAGGCAAGAGCCGTCTTTAACTCAATTTCCAGCCTCTCTCTCTTCTCAAGAGAATGGGATGGGGTGTGGGGAGGGCTGAACATTTCAAGCTTCTAATCTTGTTTTGGTCTTTCCGGCCACCAGCCCTCATTCAGGAGTCATCCAGGAGCCCCCACCCCCCAGAATGGTCTCATTAGAACAGAAGACACTCCTATCACCCGGGAAATAACAAGGGTCTTAGGATCTCTGTGCCAGGAACAGGGAGCAGAGAATAATATGTATTTTCTATTATCTCACATAGACATAATTGTATGCTTAATGAATGGTGTTTGTGGTCATGTTAATTCTGGAAAGAGAAAGATATATTCAAGGAGAGGCTTCATGGAACATATGAGACCAGTGGGCCATCACAGGATTCTGACACAAGACCATCATGCAGAAAACATCTTTTCCTAATTCTGCAACCATATGCTCATAAATAGGATGGGAGAGGAAAATCCTTTTCATAGAATACATGTTTTTTTATTAATTACACTGAATAGTGTAAACGGGTATTAAAAATGAAAATCATTGAGCAGACTCCTGACCTCTTAGGAATTAGGTCGTTTCTCTAGGTCTGATCCACTTCAACAGATAAAAATCTTTTAATATCATTTAATAGCTTGGCTTTGCTTTTATTAAATTCAAATGACTTAGGTTATAGATTGCTATGATTATAAAATTTAGCAAGAAATTACTTCAGAAATATAGAACCAAAAAATACTTTATCAGAAAATAAAAACTTTTTATTAAGTAAATCATTCTGGTGTCATGAGTCTGCTTGATGGTGTCAATATCATTGAAACTGTTAAGTAATGAACCAGAGTAGCCTCAAAATTATGGTGACACACTGGAATTTTAAATAAGACTTGAACATGAATGGTGTCAGGTCTTTAATTGGAAGAATTCTCTTTGGTAAAACTTACAAACGTGGCTCACTTTTTCAATTTTACTTTTTAAAAGTTTTAGGACTAATTTTTTTTTTCCTTTACCCATTTGATTACTAAGCTTTAGTATCAAATGCATCTAACAAGAAAGAAGTGGATTGAAATGGTGACTTATCATTCCCCTAGTTCTTTTTATACAATTTCATAAGGAACAAAGACTTAAGACAGCCAGCACCAGAGCTTCATTCCTTCCTAATGTTACTCAGGCTATCGGGTTTGACCGAAGAATTCACTGAAGTGAAAATCAGATCAAGTGATAATGAGGATAAAACAAGACATTCAAGTACAATGAAACCTTAGAAAATGGTTAAATGATGACAATGAAATACTTCCATACTTTATACAAAAAGACTGGAGTAAAATGATTGCCTGACTTGTTAAATAAAGAAACACATCTTGTCAATAAACATTTCTCGATATGTGTATTTTACATAGAGCAAAATTCTTACTGAGGTAGATGTGATGAGAATGTTTGTTGTTCAAATGTCTTCAGTTTAGTAGATGCCTTCTCAACTGTAAACCTTCATATAAATTGTCATCATGTCTGCCTTTGTTATCATATCTGATACTTCACGGGGAAGAGGGAAGATAATTTCCTCTGCTTGGTTTTTATTGATTCAGTCAATGTCATATGTTTATTTTCTTTTATCTGACTCTTGTGCAAGTGCCATTCAAATTTAGAAGCTACTGAGAAGGTAGGTTGATTAAATCACTAGGAATATTGCTTATTTCTTATGGGAACTTTAAAAGAGAAAAATATTTGACTCATTTAATTATTAAATTCTTAAAGCGTACCTAAGAGAAGGCATCTTTATGGTTTGTTAGAATATCATAATAAGACTTGTTCTTAAGTAAATAAAACTCAGGAAATCTTTTAGGTATATCTATTCATCTATCAATGAGATTGAAAATCTTCTATTATCAAAAGATCTGTAATCCGCTAGTATTAAAATAGTTTTCAGTTGTATGCATTCAACTCAAAAGATAACTAACCTTTGTAATATTTTTATATCAATTCTGAAAATTTTCCTGTTTACTACCCACAACATGACAGCCCTCTGGAAATGCACACTTTAGAAGACTCTATTAATGGCACACAATTAACAACTAAACTACTTTCTGATTTATTTTTTAACTATTATAGATTTTTTTATAATCACATTGTATGCATTGTTGTAGAAACTAGCAAAAATTCAACAAAAAAGAAGAAATAAAAAAGCACTGATAATCCCACCATCAAGGATACATTGTTCCCTGCTGACTAAAAAGATTCCTTTTGAAAGATACATATTCCTTTAAAAAGATACATTGGTGACATTTTGTTACATTTCCTTAAATACGCACATGCAGTAGAAACTGTAAATATGGTTTCTACATTAAAATGCATAATTTATTCAAATATTCGATAATTAAAACTACTTCTCACTTCTGTTTTTACATACAATGCTGTGACAATCATCTTTGTACTTAAAATTTGATTCGTATTTCTTATATTTCATCAGGGTGAAAATTAATTGAAGTCTTAGGACCAATGATGTGAAATTTCAACTGTTGCAATCCATATTACCAAATTATTTCTGTGAGATTTCTTTACAAGGGCTCTGAAATTATTTATATACCAAATTCTGCCAAATGTTTCATTAGTGTGTAAAACCCAAACTGTTTTTGACTTTGAATTTCTCCATTATTCTTACATGCTACAATGAGACTATTCCACATACTAGAATGATAATTTGCCACCATTAAAAATTGGGATAAAAATCTGTGTGCCACCATTTATCTATAAATAAATGATATATTTGATAATACTTTTGTGTTTGATAAGAATACCGTGTTCTAGTATTAAATACTGTTTGGTTGTATGCATTCAATTCAAAAGATTACTAACCTTCATAACATTTTAAAATCAGCTTTCAAAATATTCCTCTTTACTACCCATGGCATGACAACATCCTGAAAATGCACACTATAGAAGACAACAGTTGATCTTGAAACTTTACAGAGTTGTCACATCTTTAATGTTTGACAATCAGGTTGAATTAAGATTAGAGTCATATGTCAATTTGAATCAAATAATTCTAGATAAAACCAAAACCATTGCTGGAAACAATGAACCATAACATCGTCAGCTAAATTTTGCTGCCTCAGAAGTCTCCTGTCAAATGATGCACAGACAAGGGACTAGAAAGCATACCAAGATACCCTGACCATCTGTTGGTAGATTTATCAAACAGAGATTGGTGCCAATAAGGCAGTAAATGTAACATCAAGGTCAGCATATAAAGGTTATGGTACTGTATTTTCAAGAACCATTATCTAGGTTCAAACTCAAACATCCTTCCTGTGCTAAAAAATAAAAAAAATTTAGCTGCATTTTTCATACTGCATTCAATATCAAGCATGGAAGGAAATAGCCTTCTCTCCTAGATAATGTGTTACTCAATTTATTGCTGTTGACTCCCAGGAAGCAAGGCTGTATGTTCTTCCCGACTTCCTACTTTCTTCATTCTGTCCTGCCCTGGGGTTATGGTTACAGAACAGGATACTGAAACAAACTCTATCCCCACTAAAGGCGGTTTGACAGGGCTGCTTAACTGCACAGCCATTTTATAAGATACAATTGACATATAACATTTTATTAGTTTCATCTCTACAACGTAATGATTTGATATTGGTATAGGTTGTGAAATGATCACCAGAAGTCTAATTGAGCATTCATAGTTACCATTTTTTTTCTTGTGATGAAAACTTTTTAAGATCTATGCTCTTAGCAACTTTCAAATACACAATACAGTATTATTAACTAGAGTCACCATAATGTACATTACATCACCATGGATTGTTTATTTCATAAGTGGAAATTTGTACCTTTGACTTTCTTTACCCATTTCATTCACTTCTCACCCCTTGCCTCTGGTAACCACCAACCTGTACTCTGTATCTATGAGCTCATTTGTTGTTGTTGTAGTTTTAAATTATTGTTGTATTGCTTTTTTTAAAAAAATATTATTTATTTATTTATATTATTTTTGGATGCATCAGGTCTTAGTTGTGGCATATGGGCTCTTTGTTTGCAGTGCACGGGCTCTTCGCTGTAGCTCATGGGCGTCTCTCTGGTTGTGGTGTACAGGTTTTCTCTATCTAGTTGTGGTGCACAGGCTCCAGAGCATGTGGGCTCTGTAGTTTGTGGCATGCAGGCTCTCTGCTTGAAGCACGTGGGCTCAGTAGTTGTGGCACGCAGGCTTAGTTGCACATGAGATCTTCATTCCCTGACCAGGGATTGAACCCACGTCCCTTACATTGGAAGGTGTATTCTATACCACTGGACTGCCAGGGAAGTCCCGTCGTTGTTTTTAAGATTCCACACATAAGTGAGATCATATGGTTTTTGTCTTTCTTTGTCTGTTATTTCACTTAGTATAATGCCTTCAAGGTCCATCCAAGTTGTGGCAAATGACAAGATTTCATAATTTTTATGGCTGAATAATATTCCATTTTATATATACACACACACACACACACATACATACATATATATCACATTTTCTTTATCCATTTATCTGTTGATAGACACTTAGACTGTTTCTATGTCTTGACTATTGCAAATAATACTGCAATGGACATAGAGCTGCATATATCTTTTCAAGTTTTGTGGGGTTTTTTGTCTGAATAAATACCCAAAAGTGAAATTGCTTGGTGGTATTATTTTTAATTTTTTGAGGAGCCTCTATACTGTTTTCCATAGTGGAAGGCTGCACTGATTTACATTCCCACCAACAATGCACAAAGGGCTCCCTTTTCTTCACATCCTCGCTAACACATTATTTCTTGTCTTTTTGATAATAGCCATCTGACAGGTGTGAAGTGATATCTCATTGTGGTTTTGATTTGTATTTCCCTGTTGATTAATGATATTGAGCATCTTTTCATGTGCTTGTTGGCCATCTGTATGTCTTCTTTGGAAAAATATTTAGTCAGGTCCTCTGACTCGTTTGTGAAAATTGGATTGTTTGGTTTTTTTGATATTGAGTTGTATGAGTTCTTTGTATATAGTTCAGATATTAACCCTTTATTGGATGTCTTCTCCCATTCAAGAGGAAGTCTTTTTGTTTTGTTGTCTCCTTTGTTGTTTTGTTTTGTTGTCTCCTTTGCTATGCACATCCATCCATTCTTGAAGCTAGGCTAGACCAAATGTTGCTGTGATGGTTAATTTTATTGCCATATCATTTGGCCAAATATTACTTGGGGGGTGTCTGTGAGAGCATTTCTAGGTGAAATTAATGTTGGAATTGGTGGGGTGAATAAAGCAGACTGCCCTCCCTTATGCAGATGAGCATCATTCAATCAATTGAAGATCTGAACAGAACAAAAGGCTGAGTGATTGGGAACTCACTTCATAGCAAAAGAAGCATGGCAATGGGCCCGTGCTTAGGGGTTCATTGTTTTTACCGTATTTCCCGTCATCCTGAAGCAGCTGGCCTGATGGAATGATTGAATGGCCCTTTAAAGTCCCGGTTACAGTGCCAGTTGAGTGGCAATAACTTGAAGGGTTGGGGCAAGATTCTTTCTAGAAGCTTTCAAGAAAGCTGTGTGTGCTCCGAATCAGTGTCTGATATATGGTGCTGCTTCTCCCACAGCCAGGCTTTGAGGTCCAGGAATCATGGGTGTAAATGAAAGTGGCACCTCTCACGGTTACCCCCAGTGACTCCACTAGCAACATTTGCACTTCCTGTTCCCATGACGTTATGCTCTGTCGGGCTTGAGGTCTCAGCTCCAAAGGGAGGAACTTCCGTCAGGAGACACAAGGATGATTTCACTGAACTAGAAATTGAGACTGCAGCCCAACCACTTTGGGATCCTTACGCCTTTGGATTAACAGGCAAAGAAGGGATT
Organism: Hippopotamus amphibius kiboko; assembly: GCF_030028045.1. NCBI lineage: Eukaryota > Metazoa > Chordata > Mammalia > Artiodactyla > Hippopotamidae > Hippopotamus > Hippopotamus amphibius. Next base: position 78,017,817 of record NC_080191.1, on the reverse strand, counting down.
TGCTATGCTGGCTGGAGTGATTGATTCTGCTTGCTAATGGGAAAGAGGAACTCTACTCCTCAGTAAAAGTAAGGAAGAGTATGTCTACAATAGAGGCGATCCCTTACAGGGTCTCTAGTGTTACTGGGTCCCAGGATGAAGGTAATGGAAAACTGCCAATTCAGGCAGAACTGCTAATGGCCCAGAGCCTTCAGGAATGAAAGTCTGAGTCACCCCAGCAGGTAAAGAACCACAACTAGCTGAAGTGCTTGCTGAAGGCAGAGAGAACACAGAATGAATAGTGGAAGAAGGTAGTTATCGATATCAACTATGACCATGTGACCAGTTACAGAAATGAGGACTCTAATTGTTGTGAGTATTTACTCCTTATTTTGTTGTGACTATGTCTGTGTGCACCTGAAATAAGTGTTTGTTTTCTTCCCTCTGTATTACCTTATCAAGGAACACAAGATGTATTGGCTTTACACAATAGCACTTATTATTTATTTATTTATTTATTCTTTTAAAGATTTATTTCATTATTTATTTGTTTAGTTATTTACTTGTTTATTTTTGGCTGCACTGGGTTTTCATTGCTGCACATGGGCTTTCTCTAGGTGTGGTGAGTGGGGGCTACTCTCTGTTGTGGTGCGTTTCTCATTGCCGTGGCTTCTCTTGTTGCAGAGCACGGGCTCTAGGCAGGTGGGCTTCAGTCGTTGTGGCTCATGGGCTCTAGAGCGCAGGCTCTGTAGTTGTGGCTCATGGGCTTAGTTGCTCCACGGCATGTGGGATCTTCCCGGCCCAGGGATTGAACCCGTGTCCCTTGCATTGGCAGGCGGATTCTTAATCACTGCACCATCAGGGAAGCTCCTACACCATACTATTTAAATACTGCTCATTAGTTATGGAATATCAAGGAGAAGAATAAACGTTACTCAAGGACCTTACTTTTTTTCTGGGAAAGGGGTTAGTGTATTCTAGGTTGTACACAAGATAGTTGTATTATGCTAGGAAAATTTGGAGCTTAAGTATGGTTTAAGGAGATGCGTATAGGTGCCAAGTTGACAAAGGGTGGATTTGTGATGGCTAATTTCATGTGTCAGCTTGACTGGGCCATAGGTTGCCCAGACATCTGGTTGAACATTATTCTGGGTGTGTCTGTGAGGGTATTTCTAGATGAGTGTAAGAATTGAATTAGGCAGACTGAGTAAAGCAGATCACCCTCTCTAATGCAGATGGGGCTCAACCAATCGATTAAAGACCCGAATAGAACAGAAAGGCTGAGTGAGAGGGAACTCCTGCTTGATGTTATGTCTCCCAGAATTGGTCTTTTCTGGCCTTTGGCCTCAGACTGAAGCATTGGCTCTTCCTGGGTCTCGAGTCTGCCGGCTTTCAGACTGGACCTACACATCAAATCTCCTGGTTCTCCAGATTGTCAACCTCAGATCTTGCAATTTCTGGCCTCAGCGACTAAGTTTCAAACCCAGTCACCACATGATCTTCTGTGAATTGGGCTTCTGTCCTTTTAAGAGTGTATCCAGAACCTTTAATAGTATATCCAGAAGCTGACCACCTATACTGCCACAATCTTTCTCCAAGTTTGGAGCTGCTTTCATTTCTTGCCTGGATAATTGCAAAAGCCTCCTAATTTTCTTCTGCTTTGGCCTCTGCCCTCCCTTTCATAGCCCTATTCTCAACACAGCAGCCAGAGTGGTCCTGTTGAGACATAAGTCAGAGCATATAATTCCTCTGCGAAAACCACTGCAAGGGCTCCCATCTCTAAGAATAAAAGCCAGTCTTTACCTGAGCATGCCTGAGCCTACCTGAAACGGCTGTCACCATCTCTCTGCTCTCATGGGCTACTTTGCTTCCTCTCATTCCCTCTGCTCACACAACTTGTGCCCACACTGGCCATTAAATACACTGGACAAACTCCCATCTCAAAACCTTTGCATGTGCTTCTCTCTCTACTATGAAGTCCTTTCCCCAGGTATCTGTGTGGCTTGCTTGTAGTCCCTTTGGTATCTTTATTCACATATCAGCTTTTCAATAAGACCAGATGTGGCCACTCTATCTGGCATATATACCCTACTATGTATAAAATAGATAACCAACAAGGACCTACCGTATAGCACGGGGAACTCTACTCAATACTCTGTAATGACCTGCATAGGAAAAGAATCTAAAAAAGAGTGAATATATGTATAGGCGTAACTGATTCACTTTGCTGTACAGCAGAAACCAACACAACATTGTAAATCAACTCTCTCCAATAAAAATTAAATAAAATTGCAGCCACCTTTGATACTCTGTCCCCTTTTCCTGCTTCATGTTTTCCTCCAACATTTACCATCATCTAACACACTGTGCCTTTACTGGTTTATCTTGTTTATTACCCGTTCTTTTCCTGAAATGTTACCTCCATAAAGACAAGAAATTTTTTCTGTTTTGTTCATTGTTATATCCTCCACCCCTAGAACCATGCCTAGTACGTTTCATGTACTCAGTAAACACATGTTCTGTGAATGATTACAACTTAGAAATGCTGTATTGTGTGTGTGCGCACAGAAAAAATTTTTTTATGGAAGTGTAGTTGATTCACAATACTGTGTTAGTTTTAGGTGGAAAAAAGTGAGTCGGTTTTATATATATATATTTATATATATAAACCTATTCTTTTTTCAGATTATTTTCCATTATAAGTTATTACAAGATATTGAATGTAGTTCCTTGTGCTATACAATACCTCCTTGTTGCTTATCTATTCTATGTATAACAGTGTGTATATGTTAATTGCAAACTCCTAATTTATCCCTCCACTGCCCTTTCCTCCCTTGGTAACCATAAGTTTGTTTTTTATCTAAAAAAAGATACAAATTAACTTATATACAAAACAGAAATAGACCCACAGTCTTAGAAATGCTGTGCTAACATTGCTATGTGTTGATTTCACTATCCTTAGAGAAGATTGTCTTTAACGATTAACTCACAGCACCCTTTTTTTTAAGTTTTTTTCTCCTCACTTCCAGAACTACTATGGTATAAGACACAGTTCTTACTCTGAAAAATCCAGCAAGGAAGAAATTTTATTGCTTAAGCAACTTTATATATTACTTAAAATTGTAATACACATTTTTGCAGAATGACCACAGCAGGATAATTCCTAGGGTCTACATCTCTAGCTGAATGCTGACCATAGGCTCAATTTCTTCCTTGTGACTCAAAAGGCAAGAGAAGGAGAGTGTGTCGAAAGAAATGCCATCTTCATCTTCCTTCTTTTTTTTTTTTGAGAAGCTAATACACCTCCTGGCTAACCTTTCAAGAATTCCCTAAAACACTTTGGCTATCATTACCACCCATTCTTTAATTTGCCCACAGGGAGCTGCCTCCACTTATAGGCACTTTAACCTTGAAATTTGGAGCTCAGTAACTGAGGATCTGGAAAAACATGGTGTCCCAGAACTGATGGGGCTTTCCACCACTGCAGTCCCCAATCTGTGGCTTTTTTCCCTTCTCCCAACCCAGTGATGAGCAAGTCCCATCAGTTTGGATTCTTAACCATACTCAACCACATCTCTTCCTACTGAATCTCACAGCTTCTCTTCTGTCAGCTGCATCATTTCCCATTTGAGTTATTGTGACTGATCTTCTAAGCCCCGGGCTGATTTGGCTTCTGTTCCTTTTGATATTCCACTTCATGAAAGAGGAATTAAAAATTCACACCTCTGAAAAACTAAAGAGCTGTGACTTCACTGCTTAAAACCCCTTCGTGGCTCACCAGTGCCTTCAGGATCAAATTCAAACTCCAGAGCAAAGCCACGTCTGCTGGTGACCTGGCATCTGCCAAAGTCTGCAGACTCGACTTTTCTGACTCTTGAAGTTTTACCATCCAGCCATGCTAAAGTATTTAAGGATCTTTGAAAGTGCCATGCTGGACTTTTTGTGCGGAATATCACCTCACTCACTTAGCCCCTCGGCTGGCAAATTCCTTCTCATTATTCAAAACTTAAATCAAATGTCATATCCACCAAGAAGCCTTCCTGATCTTGCTTTGCCTTCTCCTTCCTCAGCCCTCTTTCTTCCATTCTGGCTGGAATGCCAGTTCTCCATGTACCCTGTACTCACATAGTTTACCAGAGAACTTGTCACACTGTGTTGTAATTATATGAACTCTTTGTACTTCATTTCCTATTTAAGTTGCAAAACCTTCAGGGCTTGATGAACTGTAACTTCTCATTATCTGTCTGCATCTAAGCTTCTATGTTGATCCTGGTTGTGGCTGGTCCTCTCTCCCCCATCATAACCCTTGTAGGTCTTAGAAAGACCGTTACCTTGGGTAGAAGGGCTTAGCATGTTTCTAGAATTTTTTAATCAGGGAGAAAGTTAACCCTTTCAGGTAAAAACACAAAGGCTTTTCTCATTTATTTTATTATTTATGAAATGCATCTCAGTTGATTGTAAAGGGAGAAAAAAAAAGCGTTGGCTGGGGATGCAGCTAGAATTTTGTGTAATTTTGGAGAGAAGCCAACTGACTTCATACATTACTTCACTATGTAATTTTAATGGTATTGAACTTGCAACATGCAACCATATTTCTGAATTCGTATTTATTTCTCTGATTTCCCGCTAGACTGCAGGTTCTGATGCTACTTGTCCCCAGTCAACCACAGAGAAAGCCTTGTTATCTGCCTGTTGAAGAAACCCTGAGTGTCAGATCCCTGACTCTGATGTTTTTTACTTCTTGTCACACAATGTGAAAAGCTGGGATGGAGCTGCCGTGTGCCTGTTTGCTTCCCTCCCCCTCATGCTAGGATTTGCCCTCAGGAATTGCTGCCTTCATTTCTAGTTTGTGTGTATTACCCAAAACTCAGTGGCTTTAAGCTACCTTTTGGACAAGCCCTCTGACCAGGGCACCTTGTGATCATCCAGCCTGTGATACCCTCTCCATCTGAAGGTCCGTTTTCTGAGAGGCGGGGGAGAGGGAAAGCGTGGCCGTCTTTAAAGAGCTAAAGTATAATATTAGATTGGATATGTTAGGTATTAAATGCATAGACATTATAAGTTACAAGCGTTCAGAGGCTACCATTTTAAAAATAAAAGCTTATGGGAAAGGAACCAAAATGAATCCTGCCAAGAATGGTGTAAAAGTCACAGAGCTTAAATTTAACATGAAGAAGATGCAATCATAATAGAAAAGATAGCACATTCAATAAAGAGCGATGAAAGGAGATCAAGAAATATACATCAATTTGCATTTTTAGCCACACTGTGAGGCCTTTGGGGCATAACATACTAGAAAAATTGAGCAGTATTTGGTGGAGAGCAGGCTTTGGAGTTAGATGCCTGGGTTCAAATGCTAGCTCTGCCTCTTCCTAAACTTGGGAGGTTAGTTATTCTCTCTGTGACTCAATATGCTCTTCTGTAAATTACTGTGAATGCACATAGCACATGGCAAGTGGCATGTTATAAGGTATGCAAATATTATTAACTATTATTAATGTTATTATTATTACTACTGTTTACCTTTCTCCTGAGATATGCATCTGAAATGTTTAGAAACTTATCGCTCTTTGAAAAATAATAGAGAATTTCAAAAACATCTCACAGATTACGATGTTCTTTGAAGAATCTGGGGACGTCCCTGGTGGTGCAGTGGTTAAGAATCGGTCTGCCAATGAAGGGGACATGGGTTCAATCCCTGATACGGGAAGATCCCACATGCCGAGGAGCAACTAAGCCAGTGGGCCACAACTACTGAGCCTACCACCACAACTACTGAAACCCATGCACCTAGAGCCCGTGCTCTGAAACAAGAGAAGCCACTGCAATGAGAAGCCTGTGCACTGCAACTAGAGAAAGCCCGCTCCCAGCAACAAAGATGCAATGCAGACAAAAAAATAAATAAATAAAAAATTATTAAAAAATCCCTTCTCTGAAAGACTGTGGGGATTTGGGTTTTTGAAAAAAAAAAAAAAAATCTGGAAAGCTGTGATTGCTCAAGGGTCTATTATTTTTAGAACTCATTTGGAGCAGTCCAAACTGTCCTACTTCATATTTTCATATATGGTATTCCCCTAATTACACATGTTGTTAAGAAAAAAAAAAGCAACCCATGTTTCTTTAATGTCATTTAATAAAATTAAACCAATCAATCAATAAATCTCATCATAAGTTTGATATTACTTTGCCAGCCAGCAGATGGCCATTGTGAAGTGCATCCTGAGACCAGGATGAGTACATGGTCCCCTCAGGTTACATCATCCCACGTCTTAAGCCGTTTAATCCATAAAGCCCAGAACATGGTGAAATGCTCTCATTAACCATACTTTTGGTCAGGGAAAGAGAGAATAACAGCTTGTCCTTTGTGGGTATGACTTGAGCGTGTTTTGAATTAGTATCTTATGAACACTGCTAATGCGCTGGCTCATAAGCTTATGTTATTTGGTCCCTTGTTTAGGTTGCAACTCTGAGCTCTTTAGTTGCTATGGTGACAGTAACGATAAAGGCTGATTGGAAGAAGATAACACCTTATCTGGGATTTTTGTTGTTGAGAGGGGAGACCACATTCCATGTTGCCCTATTAGACAAGATATTGGGTTACATCTATTTTGATTAGCAAGGCTCCCTTTTTTTTTTAGTACAGATTGTTTCAGTGTGGTGCTTTATGACTAAAGTCTCTAAGACTTGACTTGGGATTTAACAAATTTAAGATAACCTAATCTCCATCTAAATGGCTTTCTCAGAAGGTAGTTGCTCAGTATATGAATTATAAGAGAGGAAATACTAAGTTTAATATCAAAAAGCCAATTTCAGAAGTTCAAGCAATATACAGTATACCTTTTGCATTGATAGAATTATTTAATAAGACTCCATTAACAGTCAGGAAACTATAGGAACTCCAGCAATAAGTAAATTATGAAGGCTTATTTCCTTTTAATTCTCTGATCCCAGCTGGAACAAGGTGTGATTGGAGAATGGTTTAATTGTTCATGGACATCTGTCTTTGGAGTCAATTGAAAAATAATACTTTGGGCATAATATGGCCTCCAGGATTTTTGACATTTTTATATCTTTCACAATCAAGGCTTTGTCAAAAAGTCAGGTAGTGAAACTCCTAAAAACTTATGGATACATTTAGGGTAGAGGGGAATAAAAACCTGGTAATATATCAATATGCACAGCTGGAAAGCAGATGTTCAATTGAATGATCTCAGTTCTTAGAGAAAGCTATTAAACCTGTTACTTACCTAAATGAGAAATCCCCATAATTTATTGTCCTTATATTTGACTTGCTTCTTTTGGCTCTTTAAATTAACTCTGGAATGATTATTTCTATTATTATTGTTGTTGTTGAAGCCAATTACCATGGAAGTTTGACTCTATGCAGTACAGTGCACAAGTGCTAAGAAATGCCCAAGGCTGCTGTCAATCAAAGTAACCGGTGAGTTACGAGTTGTTTACTGTACTGGGAAATGAAGTGATAAATGTGTACCAACCAGAAAAACGTGACATTGAGAATTAGATACACCAAGTTTAAATAGGTTTTTATTCATCTCTCAGAGTACCAAAACGTAGTTTTAACCGAGCCTTCATTATCAAAAGAGACGTGTAACTCTCAGCTGTGTAAAGTACGGATGACTGTGCAGTTTAAATCTTTTAAGGCCTGTGTACGTGGGAGGGGTCTGACCCGCTCCCATCCAGGCCCATTTTCATCGTTTTTCTGGTTACTGGCCAATCACATAAGCTTCCATCAGCTCCTCTGATTCAACCAAATTATTGGGGTGAATCAGTGAGGGCTCACAATATTACTAACTTACTGAACCTGAAAAAAAGACATCATAGGGGTTTGCACCATCCTCCAAAAAATTAAAGACCGCATCTTGCTAGCATTATTTGACGTTACAAAGTTACTTTCTGTTCACGTTGCATGACTTCTTAGCCTGTGATTTACTAACAGGATTCCTTTAAGGGTCCTACCGGAGGGGAAAACTGCCCTGCAGTACTAGAAACACTTAATAAGATGCCCAGAGGAGCTGGCAAGGAAAATTCCCATTCTGAGAGTGGCACTTAAGCATGAGTACTGCGTCGCCTCTCCAGAGGGAGAAAGATCCCTTTTCTCATAGTCTCTTATTAAAAACAAAAATTAAATGCTTGTGAATTGGTGCTCTATGAGTCTAGCTCTGCCATCTCCCAGAACACATAATTAGATAATTACATTTTAGACAAAAGAGTACTATAGTAATTCACAGCACAAATTCCAGCTAGGGAATAGAAATTGATGCATGAAATATGTATCAATACAGATATAAATACCTGCATATGTGTTCTATGCAGGCTCCAGCTATTAAGGGCCATTAAAACACTGGAGCAAATAGCTCCTGGGGATTAAGCTCTAAGAGCCCTCTTTATAATCAGAAGGCAGCTAATCCCTGCTCACCTATTTGAATGCTTAGCCTTCACAATATAACATTAAGCTATTATTTTTTATTCGTGATGCCGCATGAGCATACAAATATTGCCCAAAAATACCATCCCCAAAGATCTTAGGGTGCCTTCCGATTGAATAAACGCAGAGGTAAAAAAAAAAAATGCAGCTTGGGTTACATAGTTTTTAAAAAGGTTAAGTCCGGGTTAAACTCACTACCTCATTTATTTTAGCTACCTTGCCATTTCCCATGACTCTCCCCCACTTAACTCCTTCCTCAAGCTTCCTTTCCCCTGCAAAGCTGCCTTGCTAGGTTCAGAGAACATGTTACAATGCTGTTACCCTATCTTTTGTATCAGTGTACAAATGCAACGAGAAGCGTTTTCTTCTCTTATTCCTATCTCCTTTCTTAGTCTCACCATTTCATCCTAAAGAAGATGCTCAACGATTTCTGACTTTCCGAGTAGTATTCTCTCTTAATTCTAAAGCAATACTTCTTTAAAAAGAAAGTATTGATAATACACATTTTGATAATAGGTATACATAGACTTCATATATACAGATATATATGTTCCTGTATATAGATATGTATTCATATATATCCATATTCACATTTATGACACATTTGTTGCCTTAGAAAGCCATTTCAGTTGTCACAGAATTATGTGCTGATACAGCACCACTAAAGACCCAAGCAAGGGAATTATTTGCCATTCTGTGTTTTAGAGAGTCTCATGGATCACAAACCCAGAGAAAATAAATGTACTGAAGACTACAGATGCCCCTCTAGCTCGGGATCAAGCCGTCAGCCCCAAGCAATCAGCACCAACCCGGGACCCCACCTATACAGTCTCTTTGGTGACTAACATCTTTCAGGCTCCAAGCTTACACTGCTTCACTTCTTCTTCCTTATTTCTTCCAAACAAAAGGTCGCCACCTTTGGTTATAGTGAAGGGCTGGGGCTTATATCCATGTCCAGTTTAGCGATGGACAGTATTTCAGAGGGCAGGAGAATTGAGCTGTGGATGTGCTTAGGTAAGAAAAATTCAAAGTAATGACCTTGTCAAACCCTTCTCTCAGATAGTAGGAATGCAAGAGATTCTTGTGTGATGAAGGATTGTTTCCCAGGAGTGCTGAGTATCCATTTTCTGTCTTCTGTTCACATTCCAGTTCATGGTTCCAGAACACTAAAGAATTAGCATATCATGCGCAAGGCAGCTGAGAAAATTTTTGCCACGTTAAACAATTCTTATTATTCTTGAATTTGTATGTATGTTGTTGTGGATTTAACATGCATGAAGTATGGGACCAGTTCTTAACAGTGCCCGCTACAGAGACACAAGGGCTGTAAAAAGTTTTATTGGTATAAACATGTTATATAAAATATAATTAATTTTGCAAAAATTAAGGTTTTTATTTGTATAATTTGTGATTTGGTAATTATAAATTGTGTTTTGCACAGATAATTTACTTTGAATAACATGAAAAATAATATTTGATTTCTCACATTTACTTTACATTCCTTACAGGTTTATGTTTGCTTTCATTTACATTCTGTTAAAAGATTTAAAAAGAAAACACAGTTGTATTCAAAATGCATACCTTAATATCAGTAGTGCAAATATTTAGTAAGTGCTTTATTATAACAAGATTATTTTGCTGAAATAAAGACAAGAAAAATACATTTTATGGAATAATATGTCATAATTCATGGGATTTTCTTATTATTTTAGTTCTTATTTAAATGCCACCAACGCATTTAATGACAGGTAGCCATGAAAAAATAGCAGTTCAATTGTCTATATTTGTTGGCATTCTGTATATAAGTATCACAGCTAAACCGATTTTTTGATATTGTCATTTGAAGGTATATTTGTCAAGATAGAAGGAAAAAACATTCTTTACTTTGATTTACAATTTTAAAATATTTAGACATAGAATATGTATTCCTTCATTTGTTTTCTTTCCAAACTCATATTCGACGTACATTATGATATTAAAAATGCTTTTAGAGCGAATTTGAAAACAAATGCTCAATTTTATTTGGAAATCTTGATTTATGAGGGGCTGTAAAATCTCTCATCGTACTTCTGGAAAGCTGCCATTTGGGGAGGCCTGAAACAGTTCTGTGGTATCTGCTGTTTTCGCAATTAGCCAATGGACCCCAAACTACTAAGCCTTCAGAAATTTCCAGAATATATAGTCAGATAAGACTATAGCAGATTTGAATAAACCCTCACTTGCAGAAATCATCGAAAGCTGATGAGTCGTATAGTCTCCAGAAACACTAGATGTGGAGTCTGGTGGAGGGTGGAGGATTGGATGGACGGGAACACAAAGGCAAGAACGGGAGAAAGGGGGCAACGACGTAAGTGGTCCTTTACTCCAAGCTCGTAGGGTTATTTTTACAGCACTTTGCTAAGATCAATGTCATAGTTCACAGACTTAAATCTTCTGGTTTGTTTAAGTTTGCATTTTTATTTGCTTAGCATTAGCCCGTCTACTGCTATATTGCTGGCAGTTCTCCACAGGGTGGACAGATTAGGACTGGTGGTTAACTTGTTACCCCTGAGCAGAAAAAAGACTGTTGTAGACTTCTGTCTAAATGGGAGACAGAAGCCCTAAAGATTATTATTTTATTCCCATTTTATCAATTACCGGAGAGACAATGCTAGGTGTTTTAAAGAATGGACTTATTTCAATTTATGATCACTTTGTATTGAGACAGCGATTTTGCTTTTGAAGTGTATCACGGATTCGTTATACTTCAACATCAAATCATTTGGGGTTAAAACATCTAATGAAAGTCTAGTAATAAGAAAAGTCAAATATACCATGTTTCTTTTTGATTTACTGAATACATAACCTGTAGTCCTAAAGTTTGATCAGATTTTCATTTTTTCCTTGAATGTGGACAGTCTGATTTGAATAAGATAATCTATGTGAGAAATCAGCTACACTTCCTTATTACCTATGAGCTTTACTTTGCTTTATTTTCAAAAGGTTTATTTAGTCTTCAGATTAGGGTAACATTCTATAAAATCCTAAACATTTTTAGTACATAAATAAAAGTACAGAAATTTGTGTATTATTTTCCCACAGAAAAATCTTAAAACCTAAGACATTAAAGCCTGTGGTCTTTACCGGATTGTTTGTAATTAATTAGAGACATGGGCAAAAATTCATGAACTGTGAGTAGTTACCAATACTTTGACTTTCTTCTTTCTGACCACTGTATTCATCTCTTCCTACAAACAACCTTATTCTGTGGCAAGAGCAAATATTATGGTGCTTTTCAAGGTTATTCTCCGAAGTGCAGTTTTCATTTAATATGATGTAAATGTATCTCAAATTTATTTCTTCCAAAAAAATTGGATTATCATTACCTTCAAGGTTGAGGAATTTAATTAGCCAGATGGGTGTGGCAGAGTGAGCAGAGGAAAAAGAACAGAGAAGCATGATTTTTCTTCCTGTTAAGTAGGATTGTGAATTACATAATTTAATGGTACCTAGTCTATATAATCTGAAACATTCATCTAAAGTTTGATCACTAATTTGCCTATGTAAAAATATGGTTAGGGGCCCAAATAGGTAAGATGTACAGAAACAGGTCTCTGAGTATTCACTCCCAAATGAATCTCACCAATTTGCCAAAAACTGAGTTTTTCTTTTATTATGGATAAAGGCCTTCTTTACTGTGTGGGGGCCAACGTTTATACTTTCTTTCAGACTGGCATATGAGATTTTCCATTTCAAACATTTAAATATCTTTCTTTTTTGTTAAGGAAAAAAAAATGTACTAAAATAGGCTGAAATACCTGCCCCAAGATATCAATGAATATTATGTAATAATATTTAAATTACATTGCTATTGATTCTATTAAATATTATTTTCACTAGGCTACATATTGAGTAGATCATTATATATTTGGTCTTAATAGAGTTCATGGCGAGTTATTGTTCCCGTAAAGAATATTTAGTTCTGCTGCTGATACTTTTCCACTCCCTGTAAAGTCGCAAGTTGCAAGGAAGAAAGGAGAGAGGGAGAAAGGAGAAGGGAGGAAGGAAGGATTGAAGAGGCTGTTAAGTAAATGAATGTGAACCAGGAGGACCAAGGTTGCACTCAAGAGTAGCAGATTTAGGAAGTAATGTTTCACAGAGAACCCTGCCGGAAACAAATCTGTTTTATTTCTACATCACATATAAATACACCTGTTTGGCTATTTGACCCCAAAGTATCTAATAACCATAACTTTTTCTTTTTAATTTTTATTGGAGTGTAGTTGATTTTACCATGTTGTGTTAGTTTCAGGTGTACAGCAAAGTGAATCAGTTCTGCATATACATGTATCTACTCTTTTTTAGATTCTTTTCCCATATAGGCTGTTACAGAGTATTGAGTAGAATTCCTTGTGCTATACAGTAGGTCCTTATGAGTAATCTATTTTATGTATAGTACTATGTATACGTCAATCCCAATCTCCCAATTTACCCCTTCCCCCGTTTTAACCCCTGGTAACCATAAGTTTGTTTTCTACACCAAAAGTCTATTTCTGTTTTGTAGATAGGTTCATTCATGGTGATCAGCTTAAAATCTGCCATAGTCAGCTAACTTTCCAACTATCCTTACTTAGAAACTAGGAAACAAAAATATCTCAGTTTAAAAATCTTTGTATTTGTTTTAATATCCTTTATTATTGTTACCACAAAGGATAATATAATCCTGTAATTAAATAGAACTTTAGTGTTTCAAAGTAACCCTTTCTAACATTTGGAGCATCATATGAGCTTTTTATGTTCTAAAATATATAGAAAACAGATTAAATGGGAATTCACATATCAGTTTGTCTAGTTATTAGGGTTGTTTTAAACCAAATATATTTGACTGTGTTTTGGTAGTTTTTTAATCAATCCCAAGAATACTCAAGTGATATAGGTTGGTATTATTGGAAGTTCCATTACAAATAGAAATAATAAAGAAAAGTGGCCTGCTTGATGTGACACAGTCTGTCAAAACTGGCATTAGGAATAGAGGGAAATATGTTACTATAACTATAGCAATAGAAGAAGTCACACAATTATTCTAATCATAACTTTGGATCAAACATAACAATATAATTCCAGCCTCTGCCAATCTTTCATATCAGTGTAGACAGATGGAGAATATTGGATTTATTGAAAAGTTAAGATCAAAAAGAGTAGGATTGTTTCTAACAATATGTATAGATGTAATTTATATTTGTTAAACCACCATGCTGCGGAAATTGAAATCCACTTATGATAATAGCATTTTTCACATATCTGACAATATAAATAATATCTGAAATTCCATAATAATGTGTACTAATGTTTTTATTTGCATCTTTGCACAATACTCTAAAATATGTCTAACAGTAACTTCTAAATATGCAGGAATAATAGTTTGTAGATATGCTTCTTAAAAGCATATCTATGTGCTTAGCATATCTTCGTAAAATGTTTTATAATTGTTTTTCAAACCATGAGACACTTCTAGAGGCAGACCTTCATTTCATCTGATTTAACAACCACTTCAATTGTCATTTAAATCACAGTGGAAACATACTGTAATGATGTCTTAACATTTTATATGGTTTACAAGCCAGTGTTAAGAAATATCTTTATAAAATCTTTAATGAAGGAGATGAAACAAGGCCTTTCAAAAATTAAAAGAATAAGTATTTCTATAAAACAATTCAAAGTGAATTTGTATTTGATATTTGTCACCCACAAATTTTCAGAACATATTAAGTCAATTTATCTGATATCTAAAGTATTTTATAACTGAATTTTTTTCTCTAATTCTATTTTACAAAAATGTGTTTAGTGGAACTATGTAACCATATATTATTAACGTATTATGGTCCAAAAATGTAGGTGCTACTGTATTAAGCCGTGAAAACTTTGATATAATAATGAGAATTGAAGCCCCCCAAAAGTACTGTGGTATGTAGTGTATTCCAAATATTTTGACCTTTTTTATTTTTTCCCCATAAAACTCATCTACAAACTCTTTTTATGCTAGATGCTTTCAAGAGAATATTTAGAAATCAATCTCAGTGAGTTATGATTACTTAGTTATTTATCTTCTCCAATGAGTTATTTTATTACTACCAGTACTAGTAGTATGTTTTAAAGTCATGGATTTCCCATCTTGATTTTGTAGCTTTGTTGAGTAGCCTCACTTTTTTCCATAGAATATTTTTCAAATATTCAATTTTCAAAGCAAAATTATTTTAATAAAATTTACTTTAAGTGGTAAATATTTATATAAGTAATACAATAAATAATGATGAAGTATAAGACTATACACCTTGCCCAAATTAATCTGATTGATTTACTGGGTTATTTAAATTCTACCAAATAAATTTATATTTTCCATGATGGACTGACCCATAATAAATAAACCTGGTATGTTCTTAAATGTGAGAACATTTAACATAAAATAGCTAATTGATATACATATATCATACCATTATTAATGTATGTAATTTAATATTAAAAGAACTTCTACTCATTGAAAAGTATTAATTAATCACCTGACAATGGTTAAGGACATTATAATGAATTTGATGAACCCCTTACTTGTTTTCACAGATTTTTTGTGTCTAGTAGTAAAGATAAACAATTAAACAATAATGTCTGAATTAGAATGATGTAGAGTTAGAAGAATTATACCTGAGGGATCAGCTTCTATACAAATTTATCTCCTACCTTTTTTCAAATATACCCAGCAAACCAACTACTGCTTGTAATAATTAAATTTAATTATTTTTCTTGTAAATAGTAAGATTCAATTATCTAATGGTTTGTTAGCTATGTAGGTTTTAGTAATTTTTTTCTACTCTGCTAATAATGCTGTTTCTGTCTAAAGTGAGAGAAAATACTTCAGGGTCAAGTGTAGGTGATATTGTTAGGGGAACGTTTTCATAAAGGGTAGCTAAAATTTTGATGAGCATGGAATAAAGGCAGATGAAATGTGTGCAACTATTTTCAACAATAATGATCTCACATGAGTTTTTTTCATGGAAACTTAAGTGCACAAAAAAGGTGAGAATACTTTGCAAAGCTAACATTACTATGACAGTAGCAAAAGCTTTATTCTTAGAATTTTAACATATAAACATGTTTGCAGACATTAAAATGATGAAAAGAATATGGTAACCCACTGTATATTAAGTATTTTATAAAATATTCGCATAAAGAATCCTTTAAATTCCCCCACCTTCTTAGGTATGTGATAGGTTGCAAAATGGCACAATGATTTGCAATTCCTCCCATCAAGAGGTAGAATCTGTTTCTCCACTCGACTCTAAATTGGTCTTGGGCATTGTTTTAGTAGAAATGATGTGCAAATTCTGAACCTGCCACAAAGAAGCTATGCATTTTGTTGTATTCTTAGGACACTGTAACCCTTCCACGTGTACAAGCCTAAGCTAGCCTGCTGGATGATGGGAGGCCATCTGGAAGAGAACCAAGGCATCCCAGCCAACTGTCAGCCAGACCTCTACTGATATGGCAGCTACCCCAATACACAGATGTATACACGAATCAAGAGCATCAGCACCACCCAGGTGAGCTCAGATCAGACTGCCAACCCACATAACCATGAACTAACAAATCATGGTTTTAAAGGGTTCTGACTCAGCAAGCGTCAACTGCTTCAAAATACTGTTGTATTCCTTTTATAAAACCTCTATCCATAGCACACTAGGCACAAACTTGCTGAAAAGAAAAAAAGAAAAGAAAGCCATCGCTCTTCTCTACAAGAAGACTTATGAAAGTGAATCATGCCCAACTGGAAAGATTTTAAGGATGTTTATAAGTAATTTAGACATTAATGAAGTGCCAAACATAATATGTTCTTTAATGTTTCTGGCCAGTTGGAAACACCGTCTATAACATATGGTTCCTTGCTCAAAGGCCTAATAACCTCAACATCCTCCATGTAAAGGAGACAGAGATTGTGTGGACGGCATGAGCAAAGGAGTGCAGAGGGAAAGCTGTAAGCAGTGAAAGTTTATGCTGAGTAAGTGACCCTAAAAAGAATATAAATAAAAAACTACTCTGACACTTTTTTTTCTACTATTTGGTTATCGGTTTGGTAAATGAATATACAAATGGCCTTAGACATCATTTAAATACCATTTTAGACTTGGGTATTCAACTTTATCACCAAATATCATATATTTTTTCTTAAAATTTGCAGTGCTTATGAAAGGCACCGAAAAGACACAGACAGCAAGTGTAATTGTCAAAGTTAATTAACCTATGTTTCGTCCACTCCAGAGGTGAAGCTTCAGCCCCAAGAAAGTCCACTGATTTGCCGCTAAATGTATTACCAAGTCTGTGCTGGAGCCTCAGAAAATTGCATGGAAATAACTGAATCAAGCAATGAGTATTTACGGTCACAAAGGTTATAATGGCTACAACAACAAGGAATGTTTTGAAAAGTAGCTGCTATGCCTAAGGATAAAATATATCCAGCAAGGCTCCTTATTACAATTGAAGAAATATATTTATGTCTTGCTAAACCTTATACGAGTCAAAAAGAGCCTTAAAAAGCCATGTGTAGACAAAGGTGGGAAGAGAAATTTTCCACCCATATTTTCTTACTTTATACCTTGTATAATGTTCACCCTCAGAGACGACAAATATAGCTGATGAAAAATTAATGCAAAGGCTGAATGGTGCAGCCAGGAAGTCCAAAGAACCATTGTCTCTGAAAAAGATGCTTTCATCCTCAAATCACATCTCCCAGGCACATCAAGAATTTTGCTATCAGCATCACAATTTTGCATTTTTGAGTAAACTGATTTTGTAGTTCTAATGCCCATAATACATCTTCCATAGAAGAGAACAAAGACCCTTCAGATGATAAGATAATAAAGAAAAGTCAAAATCCTATTATTTAAACCGAATGTTGAATTGCTACAGATAAAAATGAGAATTTATTTATTTGTGTAGTAGTTTTTTATAGAAGTGTATGCATTACTCAGGTGATGGAGAAATCTCACAGGAAGGATCTCACAGCTCTCTTGGTTTTAGCTTTCTCATACAGATATTTAGATTTCTACTTTTCTCTTGGTTAAAGCTAATTTCCCTTAGAATCTAAATCATATATATTTTCCCAACTAAAATACCGACTCACTTTTCAATTTTTTCCGTATAATTTATATTTCAGCAGATTGAGCAATTGGTGTGATTACTGCTCAATGAAACCCTCATGCTGGGATGAGGCTCCCTCTGAGATGGCTGAGCCATGCGCCAACCACTTACTTTACCTTGGACACCTTGTCAGAATATTATAACCGCAAATCAATGAAAAACTGTGAAAGCTACTCATGTTTTCTCCAAAACAAGAAAATTAATCTCAGGAAAACAAGAGAGCTATTTTAAAAGATAAAGTTACTACACTAATATGTTAGAGAATAAAAATACAGATAACATGTTAAACCTACTTTAAAAATAGCTTATTCATATAAAAGTTCAATTTCTCTTGCCGTGTATGTGTATACACACACACACACACACACACACACACGTGTATATATATAACTTCATGGTGATGGGTTATGAAATGAAAAGGATTAATTTTTAAAAGCAAGTGTAATAACAAAAATTGGATACTGGAAACTTTTCAATACATAGTCTTTATGAAATAATTTTTAAAACTATATTTCTACAATAGGAAAATGTGAAAATCGTAACTTAACCAAACATTCAAACTTAGCATAAATCATAGTGGGACAACTTGAAATTATGCAGCTCGTAAAGTAATACAATATAATATATACACAGTGATGTTTAACCTGAGTCTAATTAAAACTTTAGACTTAACTTCTGGTTAACAAGAGATACAGGAGATGAAGAAACAAGCTTCACAATGAGGACATACTCAGATGAAGCTCAAACATGAGAAATTCTACAAAACTACAGACTTAGATGCTTCAAAAGACAATATTATGAGAAAAATAAAAAGATAGATGGGGAGGAAAATGATAAAGGGACTTAAGAGACAGTAATCATTTGCAATATGTGAACATATCCAAGCTCAGGAAAAAAAAAAAAAAACTATAAAAAACATGTTGGCCAAATGGAAAAGTTGTGCATGATTTGGATATTAGATGACATTAGGGAATCATTATTAATTTTTCTAAATACGAAAATGACATTCTGGTTACGGAGAAAAATGTCCTTATTCTTAGGAGAAGCATGCTGAAATATATGAGTGTTATAATTCTGCAACATACAAATGTACAGCATGTGTGTGTGTGATTATGTACATATTTTCTAAAACGTTAACTATTGCCGAACCTAGATGGAAAGACTATAGGTGTTTGTTGTGCCATTTTTTCAATTTTCCTTTGTGTTTAAAGATTTTTATAAAACATGCTTAGAAACAACTATCATGCATTATACACATCTATGCATGTAAAGATGGTAAATGTTTTTTCCAAAATATAAGTAAATTAAACAAATAGTATAGCTTTTATTTGGAAAAAAAAATTTTAATTGTGCAGCAAGCTGTGAGGCTTTGACCTTGAACCTACAGCCATATTGTTGCATACACCAATTCTACTGCCTCTTTCTCACCCTCTTACCCTGAAGTCTGTATTGTTCTCCTTGCAAAGAAGATGACCCACTTACTTTTGCTCCCTATGACATGATGGTGGAACAGTTAATCAGTACTTCTTATAGTTCAATGCAGCAAATCATCTTTCAGAATCGTTAGATAAATGTTTATCTAAAAATCTTCTAATTTCTAGGCTCCTTTCTAAAGGAAACAGTGGCTATAGATGAACACAGGTGTCCAAATCACTCAGAAGGAAGAACTCTATTTATGAGTATTTGTGAATTTAAGTAAGTCTAGTTCTTAAAACTCAGTCAAATCTGGATTACTTAATTTAACTTTAAAATGGTGAGGGCAGGCTTTGTTGTTCTGTGGAGTTCAGTTTATTTCTACCATAAGCACTTCTCGAGCCTTCACTACATCCCAGGCCTGGTACTAGAATCTGGAGATAACATCAAAATATTGAGTTATTTATTGATTATTTTCTCACCCTTCTCTGCCTTCCCTGAGTCACCCACCGGATATCCATAGATTCAGTATAGACTTCCTTCTTCCTTCATCACTGTCCAGAAAAGAGATACTTTGAGGAAGGGAACAATCCTTTTGCTGTGTTTAACAATACAATTATTATAAGGAAGCAGGACACTTGCTCCCCTCCAGAATAACAGCTTGTCTTCCTCCCCAGGCTCTAAGAGAGGACCACAGGGGAAGGATCACCAGCGTGGCGTGGGGTAGCGTCTCAGGGCAGCCACGGAAGCAAGCACTGGCACAAATGGACAGAGCCTGTGCCGTCAGGCAGTGAGGAAGCACAGAGCTTTCATTTCTGCTCCCCAGAATATATACATGGACAACAAATGTGGCCCACTTACGTGGTTGCTTACCCAACAGGCGTGACTCCCCTGCCTTCTTGATAACAGAACTTATGTTCCTCATTGGACCTCATCGTGCTTTGGGGGAGGCTCATTTCCTCCCTAGACCAACTGGTTGAATTGTGATTGATCAAAGCCAATCACCACACCATTCCTTTTATCAACAACTGATTTGAGCATGGACAGAAGAAACAATTCTAAGCAATGAGTTCCTAGCAGATACCTTCTGAGAAACTGCTGGGATGAGATGAAAATATATGCAGGGGCATGAATGTTCTTATCTTTCTGCTCTTGATGTCACTGATACCTGAGACAGAGACAGCCAACTTGTAACCAACTCCATGAGGACCAGCCCATGTGCTATAGAGGGAGAACAGAAAGATGGAAAGTATGCAGCTTCTTGATGACATCATTGAAGCCGAATTCAGCAAACCTAGAACTATCCTACCTGCAGACTCATATTATGTGAAGTAATAAATTTTCCTTATTCAAGCCAGCTGAGTCATGGTTTACTGTTTGCTGATAAAAGCAACCTAACTGAGGCAATTCTATAAGTGGAGAGAATGATAAAAATTGTGCGGCCCCAAAGCGTGTGCTTTAGGATTTCAACATGGTGGGGTAGTCTGCTGTCGAGTAAGTAGAAAAATGGAAGTAGTTGGGACTACAAACAAGAGCCATACATTTGGTCAAAAAAGGACTTAGTGGCCTGGTCAATTAGTGAGTCAGCCCGGGGAGACAGAGCTGGGCTGCAAATCAGAGTCAAGAAAGAACATCTCTGGACTCTCTGTCTGAAGCCTGGCAAACTTCCGCGGCTGATCAGAACCAGGGATGTCAAGGTGAGATAATGAGGTACAAAGAGGTTGGAGAACCACACAAATATACTCTTGTGCAGGTAACATTAGCAGAGGGAGAGTAGGCAAAAGCTCATCATCCAAGACCTCGGGCCCCAAGAAGCAAAGCCTCAAGGAAGTCCTGTGGTCCATTGTAGGGGACCCTGCTATTAGCTACAGTAACCAGCTGAAACTTCTGAGTTGAAACTAAGGCTCATGTACTAGGTCAACATGGAAATATGGAGGGATATGAGTTATGCTTTGGGGAAAAAACATGTTGTCAAGCATCTTAAAAAAGGGATAGAAAGGATGAATAAAAATTTAAGAGTGTAATATGTGAAAGATAAGCTATGCCAAGTATTACTTAAATTTTAAAGCAGAGAGAATGCTGTGATGGAGAGATAAATGGGGATTCCATGCTGTGCTGGGGCTGAGAGATACAGTTTCTAGAAAGTGAGGCCAGAGGGGTAGTGGGGCTGAGTTTGGTTGTGTCAGAATACATTGAAGGTAGCCAGCTGGGGGTGAGATGTGAAGAGCCTTAAAGAAAGACACCAGTCCTGGACTGGAGAGTCCATCTCTAGGCAGCAGAGAAGGCTGCCTCTGTTGTTCCAATATGGCAAAACCTGATTACTGCAAGCCCTGTAGACCCATCTAAGTACTCCCTGTGGGGTCCAGAGGCTCAGGCCAATTACAGCTACAGGAGCCCCTGAAGCATCCTATGCGCCCATATTCTTTACCCGTAGTTGTAGGTGTCATGTCTAGTTGACAATAAAGGGGATACAGGAAGCAATGCAGGAGCCCCACAGATATCAGTGAGGTATTCAGTGACTCAATATTGAGCATCAGAGGCTGTGGGAAACATGATGCTGATGGTTCATGGAGGTCGTAGACTGTTTATGTAAACTCAGTGCTCAGGAAAGAGGAGGAGCTGGGATGGGAAAAACCTATGCAGGCGAGAGGTCAGTGGAGGCGGCAGTGAGCAGCCAGGATAGATAGATAAAGGCTGGGAGAAAAGCGAGCTGGAGCTCTGCCCTGTGCACTTTTCATTGTGAATTCCTAGCAGATTGCCTGACACACAGCAGGTGCTCAATAAATAATTGTTGGATGAATGCTTTAATTAATCGAGGCTGTTCTGTAGCCCATTATGATCTAAGCATTATACTTCACAGCCAGAAGTGTGTGTTTATTGCTTCATTCCACAAGCTGACCTCAAGTTTCTTGGCCACTGTGTCTTCCACATTTTAAACTGGCCATATTTCTTATTTTATAAAATGAAACAAATGCTAATGTGCTAGCAAAGGAATGTAAACAAGTGTGCTTAGACAAATTCAATGTGACTAAAAAGAAACGGTAGCAGGTGGATGAAAGTGGGCCCAATTAAGATATATTTGCTTTTGTGCCACAGATTCTATGCGTTTCCAAATAGAACTGTTAGATGCTAAGGGGATGGGGACTATTTTTGACTCAGTTTTTTTTTATCTTGGAGAAATGTATTTCTTCATCGATATTTTATGCTGTTCTCTTTTCATACTTTTTTTGGTGATGCTTCCTTTGAAGACTTTTGGTTCCTTTTTATTCTGTGCTGTTGTTTATCCTGAAATTTGTTGTTGTTATTTTTGCATTCACATTCCACAGAGAAATAATACTTAACAGCATCAAAATCCCAGAACCGCATCAGGATAAAAGAGGTGATTTATAAACACATAATAGTCATTTCTGGTACTTTTCATCATTAGTCAAGCTGAGAGAACAAATTGGAATTTGTGCTTCTGGTGGGCTTTCTGAAGGGATCCTCAGATAAATGTAGCCAAAGATGAAAGATAATTCCAATTAAAAGATAATGGATATTATACACAATTATGGCTATGGCCAAGTCAAACACTTTGAAATTAAATGTCTTTGTATGAGAAACCACAGCGTTAAATAAAATAATCAACAGGAAGTTATTTCTTTCTTTGCTCTAATCTACTTGCATGGTCATTTCTCATTTTTGGTAGCAAGTAACAATTCCGTTTAAATAAAAAGACACCAAAACTTTCCAACCTGGACTAAAAGCTAGCATTTAAACTAGTATAGTGTTAAAGTTATTTAAACTCTTCAGAATATAGCATCTAATTTTATTTATGTTCATTTAATTCTGCATACTTAGAGCCCAAACTGGACTGCTTCTGCATGGCAAATAATGTCTGATCCTGGTAATGAGGCCTCTATAAATTTTCCCATGTGATAAATGTATTTTAGCTAAATATCATAGTTATGAGGAACTGTGGCAGAGACAACAGAAGAAATGATAGGATTCTCATCTTAAATGCTATGCTACCGCAGAGCAGTTCTTAGGCCTACACCTGAGACACACAGAATGGTAGCAAAGAGAAGACAGTAAAACTAGTACAACAAAATGAGTAAAAGAAATACATTATAAATTCCAGCAAATCCACTAAATCTAATGACTCACCAATATGAATGTGTCAGGTGCAGATCTTAAAAAAAATAATTTTAAACCGACTGTCTTTCTTCCTTGATAGCATGTTGACCATATGATGTTACCAATGATAAAATGGGATTTCTCCAAAGTCAGGGAAGATTTCTTATTTTAGTGCATAGGGTCATCAAAAAGAGAAAAAACAAAAGCAGAAGCAGAAATATGCAGATGAAATACAAAGCCGGAGATTATCACGCGTTATCACTTCATGCTTGATTCAATTTTAAATCCCACAGTCTTCTCAGTCTCCAAGGCAACTTAATCCTTTGTCCCATGGATCATCTCTAGGTACCATGTAAACATTTGCCCCTGAAGCTCAGTGACTGGTAGCTACGGTTTATCAAAAGTTGTCACCCTGGGAAAATAGACCACTGGGTTCACCTCACTTTGCTCTGTTAGGGCCCCGATGAGTCAGGTAAATAATAGGACCTGCTGTATCTTTTCCAGAAACTGGCGATGTGGAGAGATGCCCATTAATTTAATGTCTATGTGTTTGTTCAGTTTGTCAATTTCAAAACCCCATGGAATGGGAGGGAGGATTTGAAATTGGAACTGGCTATCAATACCCTCCCCAAATTGGACTTGGGGGACACTTTGGGAAAGGGTACAATAGGGCCCCTAATGTTTATTGCTCCCACTGCAAAGAATACAATTAAGGTCGCTTAATGTTTATTGCTCCAGCTGTGAAAGAACACCATTAAGTCCAAAACATCACCTGAGGGCATCCTCATCCAGCCATGCTCCATGAGCACAGGTGGGACGTCATGTAACACAAAGAGAGCATGGCTGCTTGCCCATCTGCATTCGGAGAACCGTCTCAGGGACCTTTCTTTAAACAAATCCGATAACGTGATAACATGGCAGCCCGCCTCCCCCATCCGCCACCATCCTGTAAACTCTGTGGCAACATGCACAGAATGGAATTAATATTCATGATTCATGGTCTTAAAAAAAGAAGGAAAAATTGAAAAAGAAAGAAAAAAAAAAAAACACCACCACTAAATGCTCTGCTGTATTAGTGTGTCTTATGAGAATAAATTAAAACCCAGCTGAGACACGACCCTGAACCTTTTGCTTCCTCTTAACTGTCAATTTGACTTTCCCTAGCCCTGTGATCAACTGCGTTCTAAGTGCAAGTTGACAGTGGCTCAACGTTCTGCAAATACAGGTAAAATGGGAGGGGAGCTGCCTGAAACTCAATGCTGATGGCACCTGGTTCTGCCCCATTACCCCTCATCTGTGTCTTCAGCTTCGTGTAGCTCCAATTTCATTTCTGTAATAGCCTGGCTTTTGATAAGAATCTTCCCCTCTCTGCCCCTCCCATTGCCAAGTTCCCTTTGTGGTGTCATTGCTAACTTCTCATACAATGCGACTTCACTTCTCTAAGAAATTCCCAGCAGTGGTCTGTAATAGCAGGTTAATGGGCTGTTAAATCTCAAATTTTCCATGATGATTTCGTTACTAGAAGTAGTCTTCCTCCTATTTCCAGTGTGGTCAATAGAGGCTTGTTTTAGAGGCAGTTAATGCTTTATACACTAAGGATATTGTGCCCCACATCAGACCAAACAAGAGACACTTTTTATTCCCTTAGGACATCAACACCATTTTAGGAGAATGTCTGCCATGGGTCCTATTTGTTATTATTCCTATGTAAATCAATAAAGGCTCTGAAAAATACAGGAAGCTTTGCCAGCGATGCGCTTACAAATATTAGATGAGAGGGTTCGCAGACAGCAGATCATCCATAAGCTGGTTCTCAAGTCTGTGTTGTTGTATGCTTCATGACTTGTTTCATTATCTGCCACTGCTACTTTATGTTGGC
Source organism: Hippopotamus amphibius kiboko (assembly GCF_030028045.1). Lineage (NCBI taxonomy): Eukaryota > Metazoa > Chordata > Mammalia > Artiodactyla > Hippopotamidae > Hippopotamus > Hippopotamus amphibius. Next base: position 77,992,819 of record NC_080191.1, on the reverse strand, counting down.
TCTTTCTTTCTGAACCTCTCATAAACAAAATCCTTAATGATGCATAGCCCTAGTGAATTCATTTACCAAAAAAACAGTGTGCAAGGTTATCTATAAACCAGAAACCCAGATGCCTTGCTGCAGGATTTCTATAAAGTATAATAGCCTGTTGGAGTTTATCATAATTTCTAATAGGATCAGTGCTATAGATAGTTAGAAACCTAGCCAATGCCGATATAAAGTTCTTCCTAACGATTTTTAAGAATGGTAGGTAGCTATTAAAATCATGATAATTAGGACAGATGCTGAAGAGTAAATGACAAAATAAAGCACCTTCCAGGTATATAGTTTTTGGATCTGATGCCTTTCATGGATACGACCTTAGGCTAAAATAACATCGCACATTTTTCACTGAATGTTTAAAATGAAGGTTGTGGCAGTTCTTAATGTATAATCTTAAGGGATTTGCATACAATTTTTATAGAACATAATATTCTTTCTTTCTAATTGAATAATATAGATATATCATCATTTATTAGAAATGAAACGGATACAGTCCAAGGAGCTATTTTTTTTACCAAGAAACTTAAAACATAGTAGGAGACATTTTTACAAGTACACAAATGACTAAAGTACAAAATGAAAATTTTAACATTTTTGAGACACACTTTTTTTTTTCTTTCAATATGTCATCAATAAATGATATTACTTAGGGTCTTTCCAATAGTTAGAAAACAGGCAGAAAAAGTTTAATGGTACAAACAGAAAAGAAGATAATCCATCATACACAGAAAAGTTCAAAGCAGGTGAATATCTTGCATGTAGACATTCAGGGGCATAGCATGTTTCCATCTAATGGATCTAGACCTCATTGTCATTTGTATCTGTCTTCAGAAAGGGAAAGGGAGGTGCAGTCTGCGTGCCTGTGTAGGGAAGGAAAAATAATTTTTCCTCTGCCTTTCCAGGTTCTTGCTTGGTCTGATAATTAATTTGCTATAAAGCAGACTAACAGAAGAAACACAAATTTAATTTTGTGTGTATGGCAGTCCCGTAAAAATATGAGACTCAAAGACAGTCAGGCAATTGAGGTTTACATACTATCCCGAGATAAGAAAAGGAATAGGGTCTGGGATTTCAAAGGAGAAGAAAACAATTTACAGAAAGATGAGAAATATTTGGTAAATATTTGGTAAATATTTGGTAAATATTTGGTAAATAAACGCTTGCTTTGCCCTGCGGGTAAATCTTTCAGACTAATAAGTTATCTGCGCTATTAGTGCTTTTCCTGGTACAGGCCCCTTTTCTAAATCATTTTAGGCGGTCAAGGGGAGGTAAGAAGATTTTCCTGAGTCTGCTGGGTCTGGATTGCCTTCGGCCCCACAAGCCAAGTGGCATGTTTTGGGGTGGCATAACCTGCTCTCCTTCACCTGCTTTTTAAAAGCCTTTGGACAGAAATAACACATATTGTTTTCATTCATATTCCATTGGTTAGAATTCCATGACAAGGATAGAGCTAACTGCAAAAGAAGGTAGAAAATATTGAATAGATCCTAGTTGTGGCCTGAAAATAAGAATATGAAGTTAAGTGAAGTGCTAGCTAGTGCTTCCTTTTATGGTATTGGGAAGTTGAAACATCGTACTGGATCAACTTTCATCACTCTTTGAATAGGAACCTTTAAAGTAGGAATCTAAGAGTTATTTGAAAGTGGACAGACAAGAGAAACTCCATAAAGAGTTGGAAATCAGAATGTCATGAGTATAAACAAGGTATTGTATGTAATTGTATTAGACACACTTGAGAAGTGAGTACTGGGGAACAAAGGAAGGAGACAGGAGAGAATCCCAAAAGTTGGGTTATCTGGTTGTAAATGGCAGAAGAGAGAAAGAGTGAGTCAGTCCTTATTGGTCATAAGTAAATAGCTAATATGACTGAGGAGATGGTTCAGACCAGAAAGGAAGGGACGTGAAAACAGGATGGAGGTGACAAAACAGGAGACTAGTGAAAAAATGAAACTCGAAGTTCTTCTAAGACAAAAGTTCAGTGATAAATAGCTAAAGAATATAAAAATAAGTCCACAGAAAAAAGAATTTCAAGGCAAGAAATCAGCAAATAAGTTATTTTTATTGATGCACTTGCGAGATGGGGTTTTGCCAGTGGGTGACTGGAGTTAAGAGATCACTGGAGGAGATGACACAAACAACTTGGGAAGGCAGGATGTTATAGAGGCACCAGTATAAACATGGAAGCTTCTGATGGTGACAGAAAGGCTGCATCCACCAGGAGAAACTGGTAGCCAAAAGCATGGCAGTGGAGAGCAAGGAAAAATTTCACCCTGCCCTAGATTTTCTGAGTTGAGAAGAAGTATACCTTAATGAAGATGGTTGTGAGAAATGAAGGTATGTTAGGGGCGATATTTTGCCACATTACTGAAAATAGAGTTTAGAAATGGAGTTATAGATTATTAGGATTCAAGTCATATTTCTGTTCACTGAGATAGTAAATAAATTTTTTTAGTAAATAATTTTTTTTTTTAAAACTTCAGGACAAATACTTTAGGTTAGGTGTAAGTTACCATGATTTAAGTCATTTCTCTGAGAGCTCAAAAATTGGAATCTTCCTAGTGGGGATGGTATTACATTTAGATGTATTACATTTAGAAGCTAGGATAACAAGGAAGAACAAAAGGTATATCCATAAACAGTGTTTATGTCTTTAAATCTACTCCCAAATCATAACCTCAGTTAGTATTATTTGCTAAGTAAAAAAATGTTTATTGAATGTAATTATTACTGCAAAATTATGATGGTCAAAATTTAAGCTTATTTTTATTTACTAAAGGCATGATAAAAACAGATGTTAGTTATTTTTAGCGGCCTTTAAGATTAGAAATGTATGGAGCAGCATAATAGATTATTTGGCTAATTAATTTTTGTTTCCATAAACTTTAAATGTATAATTATAGTCTTTACTAGTAGTGCATGGAAGGCTCAGAGGAGCTTTCCTCAATTAGGATACACTTTGGTGGGAGTAGGATGGTAGGTGGCAGGGGTTGGAGGGTCTAGAGCAACTCTATTCTATAGGTAGTATTTGTGTTATGAGTGTATTCAATCAGTAACTACCTAGATATTTATAGAAGTAAAAATTAGAGCTGAAATTCATATAACATAGGGGGAAAAGGGAAATGTTTTTATAAATGTTTTCTGATATCTGCATGCAGGAAAGCTCATTATAGATGACAAAGAAAGAATAAAGAGAGAGAGAGAAGGAGGGAAGAAAGAAAGGTATCTCATTTTTAAGATACATGTAGTTTGTCTTATTTTAGAAAACATTACTCACACAATTATATGTAAAAGCCTCACTAAGTTGGGTGGATAGTAATTTGATTTTTGAAGAGAAGTTAAGTTTTAGAATGTGCAATTGCTGTGTGACTGCTTTTGTAGTCTATAATAAATGTTTACTATAAATAATTTACAAGTCAACCACACATTACTCTGTTGAATAGGTACTCGATAAATATTTACTGAATGAATGAAAGATAGGTACAATGGATCTTATTTCAAAGAGGATAAGTGAAATGGGAAGAAGACCATGAAATCTCTCTTACACATTATTATCCTCATGTCCTTTCTTATCCTTCAGAAAACATTTCACGAATCCTTTTATGGCAAAGGAGAAATTAGACTTATTATTTTTTTAGTATTTTTACAGTAAGAATTGCTGTGGGGAAAAGAAAAAAGAAGAACAGACATGGATTCCAAGTCATATTATGTTGCTTACTTAATAATAAGAAAGAAACCATCATATTCAACTGAAGCATGAAAACACAGGCTCAAGAATATAAAAGCTGCCAGTGGAATTCCACTGAGAGCCACAGAAAAGTTGAATGTACTTTCTCTGTCTCGATGAAGTTAGGAAAGGACTGACTTCAACACTCAGTGATTAACAAAACCGTGGAGTTGTGTAGGAAGAAGAAAGCAATGTCACAAGCAGACAGGCAGTCCCAAGGCAATGCTTTGGTGTAAGGTGGTCAATAGAATCTGGGCCAGACAACGGCACTTCAATGACATTTTCACGATGATTCTTGGGAGACCATACAGGAATTCATTTTCTTTCTCGCAAAAGAATATAACTTGATATATTTTTATCCCTTCTTATTGTCTCTGCTTCCTTCTATACATCTATATCTAAGTTCATTTCTTGCTCCCTTTTCTACATATTAAATGCAAATCACTGGAAACGCCATGGCTGCTCTATTTCCTCACGGTCTCAATGCTGCATGCGGGGATGTCTTGCGCAGCACTTACTCATTTCTGAGGTCCTCAGGAGGCAAAGTAAGCGCACGTTCATATACCAGTTTTAGGATGTTGTTGCAGTCAAACATTTACGAATGTTACATTTGGAAATGTGTATTTGTTAGCTGCTGGTAGTCCTTGGCGGTCTTATTACAAGTGTCATTAAAGCATCATAATATTTGGAAGAATCGCTCTGCTTCGAGATATTCAGGTTCATTAATGAACATTTTCCATCTGACACATGTGGTACACACCAGAGCTTCAGAGAACAGCTCATCAGGGATCAGCTCAGCCCTCTAGGCTCACTTGGAGAAGCTCATGAACTCACTACTGTTCACCCTCATTAGGCTTGAGATGCAGAGTAGAAAAAAAACAACAACACTGAAAACTGCCAATATTTGTACTTCCGCGTTTAGGAAGTCTAATGTCTTCTTTTGTTGTTGTTGTTGTTATGGAGATTGGTGGGGGAGAGAAAAAGAAATGCCGTGTGCAAGTTCTGTTTGCTTCTCTTTGGAAAGTGTCAGTGTTACCTTTCAATTAAGTTCAGAAAAAATAAAAACAAGGTTAAAGTTAAAAAAAAAAAAAAAGACGTCCTATGTAGTTCCTAGGTTTTGCAGAGAAGTCAGGAGCATCTTTCAGGGCACAAATATTATTGAAAAAAAGCCATAGTAGAATGTAAATATTATTCTCTCCTAAATGACATTTCCTGTAAAATGGTGACCTACAGAGCAGGAGGCATGGTCACATTCAGCTGTGACCCATATACTATAACCCATGGAAATATTCAGTGAAACTCAATCAAGGCCAAGTTCCCAAAAGTAACGTGATCCCAAGCACACACACCTTTGGACACTTCAAATAAAATAGCCTTTCCAAAAAGCATAAAATATGTTTTTCTCATCACTGTGTAAATTATAGAGTAAAAAATATTTGAGAATCTGTGTAATATTTTTGCACATGAAAGATATGTAACCACATCTTACGGTCTTAACCTGGGAATCAGAGGATTTTAAAAAGCAATCATCGGGGCTTCCTAGGTGGCGCAGCGGTTAAGAATCTGCCTGACAATGCAGAGGTCACAGGTTCGATCCCAGCTCCAGGAAGATCCCACATGCCACGGAGCAACTAAGCCCGTGTGCCAAAAAAAAAAAAAAAAAAAAAAAAAAGCAATCATCAAAAAATATCTTTAACAGTTTAACTTCCCATATTTTATCATTTCAAAAATTTCTATGTTGATTTAGTCTAGCACGACAAAACCATTACTCATATATCTTTGAAGTCATTAATAGTTCCCTGCTAAACATGCGAACTCACTAAGCTTGCTCATTTTAAAGATATGGGGAGATTCAGCCTCCTGAGTCCCCTGAAATCTCCATATTTCAAGTGTGTCCACTGAGGCCATTCAGATATGTGGTCCGGCTGTAAAAGTAAAAATCCATTTATATTTCTCAAAAGACTTTATGACTATCGTGAAAACGAATAAACAATGTAGTGACTGACAAAGGAGTTGGAATCAATTCGGTGCCCGGAATTACATCCAAAAGAACTTCGATTCTTATTAGGACCAATAATCTTCATTCGTCAAACATTTATATTCTTTATCTTCTCTTAATTTTAATTTAGCATTCATAATAAAATCAAAATGATTATAAATGGGTGGATAAAACAGTTCATTGTATTAACAAAATATTGTTCATTATGGTAATTTGATAGTTTTCCCAAAACTTGGAGGTACCATAGGTCCTCATTTTTCATGGATTCCATATTTGCAAAAGCTTATTTGTAATCCCTAAATCAGTACTCATAGGGTTTTCACGGTCATTTGTATTCGTTCCTAGAACAGCAAAAAATTTGCCCAATGGGTATGTTCCCAGCTGAGGTGTACACATCGATGCTCTACCATGTTTCAGCTCTTATTCTGTCAACGTGTCCTTCCCGAGGTTTATTTAGTGCCTGTTTTTCATATGTTTGTGCTTTTTGCTGGTGATTTTGCTATGCAAAACGGTCTCCAAGCATAGCACTAAAGTGCTGTCTAGTGTTCCTAAGCCCAAGAAGACTGTGATGAGCCTTTCAGGGAAAATACATATTTCAGATAAACTGTGTTCAGGCATGAGTTATAGTGCTGTTGACTGGATTCATTGGTAATGAATCAACAATACATATTAAATAAGGTGCCTTTGAACAGAAACATAATACAGAAAACAAGTTTCTGTATTATTCAGTTGATTAAAATGTTGTGACCAGCGGCTCACAAGAACCTAACCCTAACAGCAATGGTTCCACATTCACTAATTCAGTGTTCATGGCAATGTATAGAACATCACTACTATAAATAATAAGAATTGACGGTATATATTATTTTGTAAGTCCTCTTAGGTGAGACTGGAACTATTGATATTACTCTTTTCTTAGGTAATGTACAAATTTAGTATTCATTAACGTGAAGTCTTTGTATGTTACAATTCTTATAAGAAACAAATGCAATATCATAAAGATTCTGTCAACTTTTCTTTGGTTATCTGAGCATTCCAAAGAATGTGCATGCAAATTAATGAGGGCTATCATTTGGTAGGAGTAATTCTCATGCAAATATTTTGGTTGGGTTTTGTTTTGGAAGTCACGTTAAGATATTATTGTAATATCATCTTGATTAATTAAGGGTTCTTCTATTTATACATGTTAAGCATGATACAATATTTGTTGTATATAACTATATTGAATCTGGCAGTGTGTTTGTGTGACTATATATATGGTCTTATATTTTTATTTGCAGAAAGAAAATAGTCATATATGAATATAGATGTAATAGTATATATGTAAATGTGTACGTGTATATGAATACATATAGATACAGCATTATTTTATACGTTGTGCAGTTTCTTCAGATACATTTGAAGATAATTATACATTTGTTTTAGAAGTAATCTAAAGAAAATAACTATTTCAATGCTGTTAACATAACTGGTACCCAGAATTGAGTTAAGCATTGAATAAATAAAAAATAATTTACTGATGATATAACAATCAGAATTTTATAAATACACCTAATGAAAATAACTTCATTTGCAAAACACAAAGAAATGATCATTTTAAGACTCTGAGCCAAGTTGTAAGAGACTTCTGAAATTTTCAAAATCTAGCCAGCCATTGGTTGGGAATTACCATGCACTTGGGACTTGAAATTGACATCAGTAGTCTGGAAGATAGGTATAGCATCAAATGTTGAAATAAACAAATACATACATAATAATAAAAATGCATTTAATATGAATATATCTGGAAACAAAAGCCCAGTGAAGGGCATGACAGGAACCGCCATGAGTTAGAACAGGCAGCAGAAAAAGAAGTGGCCAGTGAAAAGGCTAGAAGATCCTCTAGGTGAGACTCAGATGGAGGGGGGCAGCTCGCATCAGGGGCAAAAGCAAGGCATGGAGTGTTGGTACTAGTGGTGGTTGGAGCACAGTGTTTTAATCTCTGCAAGCTGGAGATTTCATGCCCGTATGCATTGTTTTCCTCTGAGAGGGACCTTCACTTGTCTCAGACACTCCTGCCTGGGATTCTTGCTGTAATTTGTCATCTACAGTTGGCCACTCCTCAAGCAACAGAGCTTAAGAAGCAGTATTTGTTGTTCCAGAAAGATTTCTGGGTAGTTATACCATCAGACCTGTCAGAAAAACCAAGAGCACTGATTTAAATTCTTCGGTGTGTTACTTAATTACCTTTTTAATTAGGATAAAATGTCTTTTCACCCTCTCCTATTTGAATACCGCCATCCTTGCTTTCGGGGCCAAGTTATAAATACACTGCGATGAATAGCTCTCGCCCCCTCCCCTCTCTTTCCCCACTGAGCCAGCTGCTCCTGCGTGTTCAACTGTCAGGATCTGTGCTTCAGAGACCTTCCGAGGGCTCCCTAATAACTCGGGGAATCGGTGCCGCTCATCGCCGATGCTGACAGCTGAACACAGCTCAGGGGAACTAAATGTGCAAGAGGAGCAGAAAGAAGAGGGGAGATTGATTCTTTGAGATGCAAGGATAAAATGCCTACAAAAATAGCCACGATCCTGCGGGGTGGGTGATGCGATTGAGGGTCGGGAAATGTGTTAGTTGAGGTGGGAAACGGAAACTACAGCTCCAGTTGGGACGTCGAAGAAAAGATAATTTACAAGGAACACTTGATTTACTTCCTTTTTCTCGTGGATAGAATTTTAAAAAATCTCCTTTGTCTGCTGGGACCCAGAACTGGGAGTCACAGATGACTGAAGTTGGGGACTGTTTGCCAGCCCTGCCACAGGGCCAGAGTTTCCTTTAGGGAAGAGACTACCTATCTAAGAAAGAAAGCCTGCAATAGCTCTCTGCGTGGTCTTTACGAGAGCTTCTGCAATCATAAAACATGCTAACAGGAAGAATCCTGAGACACAATTTTTTAAATTATGTTTAATTTTGGTAAAATACATGACATAAAAGTTGCCACCTTAAACAAGTTTAAGCATATAATTCAGTGGTGTTGGGTACATTCACATCATTGTGCAACTTTTGTCACCGTCCATCTCCAGAATTCTGTTCATTTTGCAAAACGAAGACCCTAAACCCACTAAACAATAACTCTCCAGCCTCCCTCTCCCCCTGCTCCTGGTCACCACCATTCTACTTTCCGTCTGTGACGCTGACTGCTCTAGGTACCTCCTATAAGAGGAATCACACAGTATTTGTCTTCTTGTGACTGGCTTCTTCCGCTTAGCATAATGTCCTCAAGGTTTATCCATGGTATAGCACGGGTCAGAGTTTCATCTCTTTTTAAGGTTGAATTAATTACCTATGCATTCATCCATGTGGCAACTTGGGTTGCTTCCACCTTTTGGCGATTGTCAAGAACGCTACTGTGAACATGGGTGTACAAATACCTCTTCGAGATCCTACTTTTAATTCTTTTGAGTATATACTCAAAAGTGGAATTGTTGCATAATACAAGAATTCTATTTTTAATGTTTTGAGGAATCTTCATACTGTTTTCCATGGTACCATTTGAAATTCCCACCAGCAGTGCCCAAAGTTTCCAATTTCTTTACATCCTTGCCAATACTTATTTTCTTTTATATTTGATAATAACTTCTGAATGAGTGTGAGGTGTCTCAGACACAATTTACTCTAATTTCTTTTTGCAGATCAAAAAATGTTAGGCCAGAAAGTTTGTTTCTCTCTGCACAGTTAGTAGCAACACAAGGATAAAAACCCAGGTCTCTTGGTCAACAATTTCAATTCATGTTTCCAAAAGTGGCCCAGGTTGTGTTTTGTTTTGTACATGACAGTCAACAATGTATCCAACCACACTACAGCTATCCCTTAACTTACTCTATTTGAATGCACACATATTTTGAGACTGTGGTTCTGGCCCCCTGAAGAATATCCAGCCTAAAAAGGGAAATGAGGGCACATGAAAAAGACTCAAGAGGAGCTCCTTTATTAAAAACACCACTCAATGGACAATGTCCACAGTGCATGTACATGTGGAGAACCTGTAGAGTGATGAGGGGGGGAGGGGGAAGAAATCAACAAAATCTTGCTTCAATTCTATATAGCAGCTAAACATGATGTTATAGAGTCTCCAATGTAGGAGAATATATAGTAACATTGGATGAAAATTGTAGTTGATAAATTGGGAAAATCAAGTTACAAGAAACGTGTGTAACATAAAACATTCATATTTTTATTGTTCTTGTTAATGTTTATCTACAGGAAAAGAGAATGGACAGATACTAAAATTTTATTTTCCGGTTTTGAAATTCGTTTGTTCAACCGATCAATTGAATGTCTGCTGCAAACCAAGTGCTAGGGAAATAGCACAGAGCAAGATACATAAGGTCTCTGCTCTCTTGGAACACCTTTTCTCAATGAGAGATAACTTTAAAGAAGAAGCAAATAAGCAAGATAGATATTGGTTGTGGCAAATCAGAATTCTCAGATTGGTCACCGGTGGGGAGATATGGGTAGCAGCTGACCAATTTTGTATGGCTTATTAGGTGTTTTTAAGAGCAAATTAGATGGCAGTAGGTAATATTTCAAAGTTGGAAATCTTCATGTGAAAATTCAATTTCTGGCTTTTCTTGAGAAACTGAGAAGTTTGGAAAAACTTGGGATATCATAGTCAAATAGAATAGTTATAGAAGCCATGCTGATGAAATGATTTTATAACTAACATTTGAAATACGAAAATTAACTGGGCTTATGCAGTTCTGAGGAAAGAGCCTTCAAGGCAGAAGGAGCAAGAAACTCAAGTCCTGAAAAATGGCAGAAGTTGGGATAAGGTGGGCCAAGGAGGTGACAGGTCATATGAAAGGACTGACCTAAGACTTGAGAGGAGGCTCAATTGCTTTCTAAAAGTAGAAGATGTTAAGCCAGAAGAGAGACATAGGGTGATTTCTTTCTTTTTCCCTGTATTTCCAAATACATTGATATAAAGATAAACATCACTTTTACTGTAAGGTGAGAAATAATATTCGAAAAAGATGAAAAAAAGCCTTCTTGGTGAATATGTGTTTTAGGTAATATATAGAATAGGGGGGGAATGTAAACCACTGAAAAGCAAGACTACAATTTTGTCCTTATTGAATGTAATTATGACCCTAAATTGAAAGTAATTTTCCATCTGTAGACATGCTTGCCACTTGTAGAGGAAACTTGGGAGATGAGATTGGATGAGTTACCAAGGATTATCTGGGAAAGTAGCAGGAGTTAGTAATGCACTAGATGTCACAACCTCCAGGTGGGCCATACTTACTGATCTATAAAGGTAAAACCAAGCTCTGCTCTCAATCACAAAATATGAATGTACTGGGTAATTCTTTGGGGGGCATGAACTTTTGATTTGAGAAAAATTTGAGTTTTCTACTCAGCAAAGAAGGAAATTTTTGAGTCAGGGAAAGAATGGAAACAAGGGAAGGGAAATATAATATAAATACTAGCAATTCAAAGGAATCACAGTAATAAGCTCACAGATATTCAAATAAGACAGGTCTCTGTTCAGGCCCAAATTGCACATGGAGCCTCCATGGGACTAATGGCTGGGTAAACTCAAAGAAAAATCCCTAGCTTGAATCTAAAACCTCTTTTGTTGCAGCGGAACTCTGTGATGACCTAGAATTATACTTCACTGCCTCTTAGACTCATCTATGAAGCTAGCCCATAATCACCTCTGAAATGAAACCTCTGAAACCAAGAGGGGGACAGTCCAAAAAGAGAAAAAGAGAGTCAAAAGGAGTATTGAGGTAATTTGGATTGTGTATCTCTTTCAATCTTGAATTATTTTCTCACAAGTTAATGTCTTTAAAGATATTTTTTTGATGTGATGTGGGCCATTTTTAAAGTCTTTATTGAATTTGTCACAATATTGCATCTGTTTTTTGGCTTTTTTTTTAATGTTTTGATTTTTTTTCAGTTGCATATGGGATCTTAGCTCCCTGACCAGGGATCAAACTCACACTCCCTGCATTAGAAGGCGAAATCTTAACCACTGGACTACCAGGGAAGTCCCATAAATTCATTTTTTGTTTTGTGTATTTGATTATTTTGCTCAAGTGTGTTTTCTTATAATTTTGGGAAGGAGAGAATTAGATAGAGTTAAAATGTAAGCAATAGGCATCAGAAAATTTGTAAAACATTTCTGTCACAATAGACTCCATTGTACATAGAGACTTCTGAAGAGTACCATTGGCCTCAGAACTTAGTAATGAATTATTGAAATAGTTCTTCTTTGCAGGGAAATAATAGAGTTTTAAATTAATGCAAAGGTATAAATCTGAACTATGACTCAAGCTGAGTTTGTGGGGTTGTTTGAAATAATATGATCTTAGACCAGCTTAAAATATATATGTGAATTCCTATATATTCTTAAAATTAACCCTAAAGGACTTCCTAGGTGGTGCAGTGGCTAAGAATCTGCCTGCCAATGCAGGGGACATGAGTTCGATCTCTGGCCCAGGAAGATTCCACATGCCGTGGAGCAACTAAGCCTGTGTGCCCACAACTACTGAAGCCCATGCACCTAGAGCCCATGCTCTGCAACAAGAGAAGCCACTGCAATGAGGAGCCTGCACACCACAACAAAGAGTAACGCCCCCCGCCCCCGCCACTCTCCACAACTAGAGAAAGCCTGTATGCAGCAACGAAGACCCCATGCAGCCAATAAACAAACAAACAAACAAAAATTAGCCCTAAAGCTGACTTTCAAAACATAAAAAGCTTATGGATCAGTGATGAAATATGACTCTCTTTTATAGATAATCAATCATTAAAGCTTAATTTTTAATCAATTATAGAAATAGATAGAATTCTGTAAGTGTTCAACAATTCATGATCAAAAGTTGTTTTCCAATACCAATTTTTCTTCTTGTTCAAAGAAATCACCAAATCCTACCAAGTCGGCATTTTTAAAATGCCTGATACTATTACCATTTCTTTATCTACCCTACCACTGCACCATCCATGAACAAGTCACATACTATGATATTGCATAAATCTGACTATGCTATTCATCTATTCAAAGTCCTCCAACTTCTAATTTTTGGGGGGAGGAAAGAAAGATAAAAGTAAAATAAAAAATCTTTAGCCTCTTACATAGAATAAGACCTGCTATGACCTAACTCTTGTCTGTCTCTCTCTCTCTAGTCTCATCTTTCGCCATCTCTCCTCAGACACTCATGTTCTAGGCATATGGAATTAATCCACAACTATTTTGTTGCCTGCCCACTATGTACTAGGCTGGGTGTGTGGTGGTTCTTGCCCTCAAATGCTTTATTCTAAACCATGTGGGAGAAACAATTAATAAATTTGAACTTTATATTTTCAGAAGAACAGCACAGCAAAAAATAAATGACAAAATAATAGGGAGTAGTCAGTGGGGAAGGAGGAATGCCTTTGGAGAGAAAGTCATGGAAGATCTCTTAGAATGAGTGATATTTAAGACAAAATAGGGAGTTTGAGAAGGACCAGCTGCTTGAAGCACAGAAGACAAATCATTTCAGTCTGGGGGAAAACAAAAAGAGCCAAGTCCCTAAGAGAAGGAAAGAGGTGACTAGAGCAGGATGAACAATTGTCCCATGTTGGAGATGCTCTTAGAGACCCAGGTAGTTGCCATGTCACATAAAGAGTTTTAGGCCATGATGAAGAACTGGGGTTTTATACTAACTGGGGATGGATTTAAGCAAGGAAGTAACATGAACTAACTTTTCCAAATCTCACTGTAGCCACAGTGTAAAAGAGGCAATGGCTTCAGAATATAGCAGGAACACCAGCCGCTTGTCCCTGGACTTTCTTGCTTATGCAATTCAAAGACCGTTTACAGCCAATAGACTTTTGTTTTAAGTCCCATATCATTGCGTTATCCAAGTGGATGATTTGGGGACTGCACACCTGGAAGAAGAGCCCAGGGAGAGCTCTATAGCATGGGCTCTGCACTTTGGAGCCTCCTGGACTATAGCAGCGGTGGGGCAGCTTCCTCCATCTCAGCCGGGTACCACGCTCATGGCTTTGCATTTCATGAACCTCTGATTCAGCCATTTCCTTAATGGGTTAGTGGAGAAAATAACAATAGTAGTAGCAGGTCAATAATAGTAGCCATCATTATCTGAACCCTGAGCATAAGTTAGGTATTTGTGATGGGCACCTTATCATCTCTGATGCCCTTAACAACTCTGTAGGGGAGTTTTTCTCATTTTAGAAATAATAAAATTTGAGAGTCTGAGATGTAGAATCTTAAGTGGCAGATGCAGCATTCAAAACTGAGTCTTGCCTGACTTAAAGGCCACTTTCTTTTCATTATATCGTGTCAAAGAGAAAAGGTTTTGTTAGGATTTATATTGTTGTTGTCATTGTATTAGAAGAGAAAACAGTTTAGTACTTTTGTTTCCACCCCTTAACCTCTATAGCACTTTAAAATCAAAATTTCATCCACAGTGTTCAAGCAGGAAAAAAAAAAATAAGTAAATACAGTTATGAGGAAAGTGTAGAAAAAATGAATAAGAAACATGAAAAGGAAAAGCAAATCCTTCCTGACATTAAAAAAAGTGAGGGGAGATCAAAAAGCAGTTTGGCCTAATTTGCATCTCCCTGGGTGGGCAGCACTGGCCAGCAAGAAAATGCCTGTTAAAATAGGCGAGTGTCCCGCTTCCCGCCTGAAGTTGGTAGAGCCACATCAATGCAGCCACCTGAAAGGGCCAAATGGAGAACAAGGACCAAATCCCTTACTATGTGAAGCCAAAGGCCAACTTATGCTCTCCAATGGCTGCACAACTGGTCCTGGCCCTTCTGGTCTTGAGAGCAGTCCTGACCGTGCGCGGATGAAGGCTGTGTGGCCCAATGAGAGATGCTGAGGGCTTCCACCACCTCTAAGTCCATTTAGCACCTGAGGAGTGTGCAACCTATTTGGATGCCAGAGAAGAAAGCCTTTAGATGAGGCACCAGTCCCAGAAACAGTCCACTGACCTTTGTTATTTATCCAGTTCCATTCCTAGCTCCCACGCTTTATATTTCATTCTGGAAGAATCAGAGAAGGGGAGTCAAATATCATGACAGATATTACTTTTGCTGAGTGCTGAGAGCTGCCTTGGGAGAGGAATAACAGCCGTGACATGAGTGTACACAGGCAACGGACAACAGGAGTTAAAATTAGTTTTTTTGTTTTGGCAAGGGAAATTTTTTTTTAATTTGTTTTTCTTTCTTTAAGGCAAGGGAAAATTTTAATCAATGGAATGGGTATGGGCTCTAGAGTCAGACATAACTAGATTTTAACACGAAGTTCCCAGCCATCTTATGACCTTAGGCACGTTAACTGGATTACACTGAATCACAGTGTCAATATTGACAAAATGAGAAATAATAAGCAGTTTAAAATTTATATGAAATTGTGCCTAGGACGTAGACGGTGCTCAATAAATATTTGTTTTTTTTTTTTCCTTATTTGAATACTTTCTTGCAGCAAAAAGGGGCTGAGCCTTGAAAAACTGCTTATTTATCCATGGCATGTTGAAAAAAAACCACTAAGGAAACGTGTCCTTCACCAATTTGTTTAATATCTCTGAGTTTTAGTTTCAACATCTTTCAGAGAAAACTATCCCCCCCAGAAAGCAATTATGGAACAAAAGATAAGAATAATTATGATTCTCATAATCTCTACTCAGAGATCTTTGCTCACAGAGTTTGAGAAAAAACATGTTGAAAAAGCCAGGTACTTTGATTATTATCATGTATTCATATTTTTATTAAGCCTGATAAATGCAAAAAGTAAGCACCAAAGACAGATTTGAAAAGCAGTGCTATTCCTTTGGAACTTGCTCCTTTCCAAAACTTAAGACAATTTTGATGTTCCCTTAGATTGCTTTCTGTTAGAATTGGTTTGACATAGATACGTACCTATCCAATCCTTAGCCATTAGTACTAAAATGTGTTTTCTCTCTGAGATATAAATGATGTTCAAAGGCCAATCACTCCGTACAAATGTCACAGTCCTCAAGATTGATTTAGCATTTCTCCAACCTTCAACAGATTCTTGAATCAGTAATACTTGGAGACACCAAGCACATCAAATATACTAGTGTAATGCTTACAAAATCAATACGTGGTGGTCTTGTGAGTCTTGTTATGTCTATTTCATTGATGGAGTTTTTATTATATCTGTAATTATAGTTCAAAATACAATTTGATAGTCTTAAAAAAAAGTATTAACTCTTAAATCTTCTTAACCATAGGGCTTTGACTTTTTCCTTTTCTCTGTTGCTCTATCATTTAACCTATTCTACATCCAAACAAACAACAAATCCGCAATATGACAGTTTTCTCTGAGGTCCAGGGGCTGGAGTGGAGGCTCTTATTGTGATAGTTAGATAGGTCCACCTGTCTACACAAGGAAGTACTGGGAAGCACTCCTTTAACTCAGAACTTACTGGAGAAGTTCTTACTGAGACTGTGTTGAAACTGACTCCTCTCACTCTCTCTAATGAGAATAGTACTTGCGTACAATAAACTCTAGACAGTGCATGTGATTTCTGGTAGTCTCCAATGTCTTCTCATCAACAAGTTGGTGATAGTTATTAGGGCAAACTGCTGTGGTTCAGTTTTACTCCTCTTCTGGTTCTCCTGCTTCCTAGATCTCCTACCAGGAATAGACTATTGAGAACATTTTCTCTGTATTCCAATGTCCTTATTATTATTTCATATGAGGACTAGAATTTATTTAAAAATACCTTGGCATAGGTTGTGTGTGTGGCAACTATTTGGAGATGGTCAGTTGTCCTAATTATAAATTCCCTCTAAGGGGCAGTCAATATCTAACTAGAAAGGACATGCCCAGGTGCCATTTTTGTTGATCAAACATGCTTGAATATTGTCCATTTCCTATGGTTCAAATTCATATAATCACTTCAGCAATGCGTGACTTTGAGTAACACAGAGACTTAACTGTCTAGCATCATCCATTTTTAAAAACGGGTTTCCATTGGTAAAATTAGTATCTTTGACGTGTTTACGTTAATGGGTTTTTGGAAATCATCTTTCTCTAGTAAAATTAATGCTACTCAGATATGTGGATTGGATTAATTATTTCAGTGACAAACTTCTCTGTCATGAACAGAGTATATAACATCTTAACAAGCCCTTTAGGGCATAGCCATAGGGATGGTGCCTGAGGCTTGATCTTTTAATGGTCCTGTGTCCAGCCATTGACCTGTAGAATAGTGTCATATCTGCTTCAAGTGACTTCCACAACGCGAAGAATGATAGTAGAACCTACAAATATAGGAGACTGAGGTCTCGTTTATCTTCTAGAGTAAGTTGTTTAAATGTTTTACGCCTGCTTGCCAACACATGATTGTTTAATATATGACTCCATGGGTGGTCAATTTGATCTGACACTTGCTTACATTTTTGCTTGGGTAGAAAGTATAGCAAATGGCAGCTACATGACCACCTAAGATATCCTAACAGTGATGCATAACTAAGTTTTCTAAGGTCACTTTATGACACAATATCTTAATCTTCTAAATGTGTCCTTGATCAAATACAGACTTTGTGAGGTCATTACTCACCAGTCTCTGTGGAAGACTTTCTTTCTTCCCATAAGGCTGCCCTGTGCAGAGCAGCTCTGCGATGTCATGGTTCATTGCCCCTAGACCACGTGCTCTGTGTTAAAATCATGTGGTTTGTGTCAGTTCTCACTGGGATCAGCATGCTCTCTGAGCGGATTTAAAACCTTTTCAGCTGGAAGAGTCACCTCTTGCTTAAGGGCCAGGACTCCAAACAGACATCACCTTATCAATGGGAACAGCGATGGGGTTGCGGTACTCAGTGTCCACATTACTAGACTCCCGGCCCTGAAGTGTGGGGGCATTACTGCTTTATGGTTTCATGTCCAATATCTTGGAGGAAAGGCATTATGTGTATCCATATCCCACTTTACAACCTGTATGGAAGCGAGGCACAACTTGCTGTGATTTATAATGTAACATATTATCACATTAATTTTGGAACACAAATACCAGAGTTTAGGCACACTGATTCATATCAACTGGTCATTGGGTGTGAGCTGCTCTCATAAAAGGGGTGTGATATTGGGCAAGGCTGCTTCTTTTTGCCAAAGACAGTGCCCAGAGAGGGACCTGGCTCTTAGCTATCAGCAGCCAGCACTCGCTGGAACTTGAAGAATCAGGACCACAGTCCTAAAGCCTGGTCAGGTTAGCACATCACAGCATCACCTTGAATTTAGTCTGAGATTTGGACTATTCTCAAGGATTATTAGGTCCCTTTCTTTTCCCGAGAGAGTCCCCCTGGTCTGATCTTCACTCAGTCTCAACTTTGCCCCTGATTTCGCCAGTGCTACCTTAATTATCTGGGCTCCTCTGCCTCTCTTCATAAATATCATGAACCCCAAGGGGACAATATTCAGCAAGAGAGTTTCAACATCAACCCAAAGTGCTTCTAGCATCAAGTAATAAGGGGAAATGTAGAGACAAAACACTGTTGAAGAGAAATATGGTAATTTTTAAAAAATATTGATTGATTGATTGATTGATTGATTTGCTGTACAGTAACCTCTACCTCCTCCAATGTGAAGATGGAAAGAAAAGAAAATACAGAAGCTTCCAACATGGAGCCAAGTGCCCCTGAAGAATAGGAGAGGCTAAAAAAGAGATTAGAGTAATTCAATATTTTATATAACTTAGTAAGTTAAAAAACAATGGCTGAGAAGAAACAGTCAAAGATGAATTAACAACCTGAAGGTTAGAATTGTACCAGAGTGAAGAAAGGAAATGATAGTGGGAGAAAAGAGTTCAAGAAAATGTTAAATTATTTTGATATGATATTTCTGGGAAACCAGGAAAAGCAAGAAAGAAGGAGCTGGACTGATCAAAGGGTGGGTGATGTGACTTCTGCTACTCTTAGGCTACCAAGTATTCTCTGATAGCATTCACCTACAAGACCACCTTCAATTTCCCCAGGTTTATAAGACTCCACATTAATGCAACCCCTGCTCGGGGACAACAAGAGGGGGATTAAGGACAGCATTAAGGTCTTCAGGAAAAAAATGTCATCCTTTAAAATAGCATACTTTCTCCAAAGCTTCTAGATAACATTTCTAATTTTAACCTTTTACTTAAATCACGTGCAGGCATATCCCGCAAATTTTCACCTCACCAACTCTGCTTTCATTCAAAGTGTTTTCGAAATACAGCTTCCACCATGAAGTCTTCCCTCATAAGTATTTTTTTTTTTTTGCAGTTCTAGCTAATCTAAGCATGCAAATGTAGTGACATTCTCACTTATCCCTGCCCTGATTTCATATACCCAGAATATGTGCTTGTGTAGAAATCTATTCCCTAGTTTTCCTCATCCAGTTCACCAATCCCAGAACTTTACAGGTAACTTTGATGCCAATGAACTCCTGCAGAATAAAAAATGCGTACCAATGACACAGTTTGTCATTCAAAATGATATCTGATTTAAGTGTCAGTATGGTCACATCGTATACGAGAATACACACTACACAAAAGTCAGAAATCCCTTTGAGGGGCCACTAGTCATCCCTCAGACTGAATTTATTCACATCTTGATCCATAGCTACCATTGTGAATATCTGTAACAGTCTCTAGCTCTATAATATGTCATCTACATCTACAGATATAGAAATAAAGATATAAAAGGAACAGAGGCGACCCATCATCTTTAAATGAAAGGGAGCAATGATCTTCACAGATTGTCTCCATGCAGAAGAAAGTCCCCGTGGAGAGGTCTATAAACAGAATGGCAGTGCAGTCATGATACTTTATTCAGAGATATGAGTGTTTATTTTTAAACAAAAAGGAAGGCTCTCAAGACCCATTAGATTTCTCTTAACCACAGACAAACTTCACCCACTGCCTTTGGAAGCCGTGGTGATTTCCATAGTACTCTGGATCATTTCAAAAAGAATAAAATATAATGAAGGGCTGCTCTTACAAACACAAATTTTATAGAATCCTTTGGACTGGCAGCTTTGGAAATTCTTCTCTCAGGGGAAGTAAATTTAAGTGGAGCTGCACTTGAGTTTAGTTTGTATTCCCCTCTCAATTACCATGAATGCAGCTGAATCAGGAGCTACACCAAAATTCCTGAGATAGCTTTTTAAAAATCTAAAATAAAAGAAGAAAGTGTTATTGCAGACTGAGGTGAAAGAAATCTTGATACAAGAGGGACAAAATCCCTGGAGGGAGGGAGCTGAGGGCAAGAAACAATGAAACAAAAACCTGCAATACCCAAAGCAGAATATTCACATTGTGACCTTTGTTCTTTCCTTTAATAGTTTAGGCCTGCAAATATTTGATGTGGGGTTGCTTGAGTTAAGAGGCAAGGTAATTTTGTAACAGATATAAAATAAACAACCCAGGTGATTATCATAATGTGGGAAAGGAACAGCCAGTTGGGGTAATATATTTGGATGTCCCTGTGAGATTAGAAAACTCCCTAATGATGGACCTCAGGCAGCAGGCAGTAGGAGAATCCCAATCATGCCTTATTGCTTAGGCATGCTGCAGGCCACTACTGCGTGAGCATTTAATAGCTCAAAGCAATACCATGTTTGTAAGAACATCATTCAGCAGTGCTTCTCTACTACCAGTGGCTAGATCTTTGCTTAGGCTTCGACTTTTCAATAAGTAAGAGGCATTTTGACTAATTAAAATGTGAAAGTAAGTTTCGGAGCTGGTTGCTGGATTTAAGCCATTGCAGGAAAACAGCTCTTGCAGATAATAATGCAATCTGATGTTTATGAAATGTCACTGAAACAATAATCAAAATGGAGTAATTAGGAGTGGAGGTATTCATCTCTTATCTACCTTCATGCCTTAACCCAAGCCAACAATTCAAGCCATACAAAACATTCAGCTCTTTTCTGAAAGCTCTAAGTGTTATCAGGAAGGGGTTTCACATAGCACTAAGAATACCCATGGGAACATCTTTAAAGTTGCCCAGAATGTGCACCGTGATGCATGATTTCTAGTCTGATGTCTCTGCTCTATGAAACACCCTCTGGTTCACGTATGCATGTCAGTACCATTGCAGACTTCTGTCTGCTGACTCAAGGTACCATTTCACAGATCTAAACTGTGTCTACAAAGCAAGAATCTGAGTCTGTTAGATAATAGAACTAGGGTTGTCTGATTCCAGAAAGATTTTCCAGGGTCCTTCCACAGGCATTTTTGAAAAAAGAAGAAAAAAATAACAACAAAGAATTTGCTCTACTTTTTCAAAATTGACTAAACAAATCAGTATCCGATATATGAGGGTGAATGTAAAGTTTACATTTTGATTCTCATCTATCACAATATAAATATGCTAATTTCATGGGTCCATAGCAGGTAGTGCACCAAATACTGTGGATATAAAGGTAGAACAGATCTGGGCTGCAAGAATTATATTATAATAACACATTATTGACAGGAGATGTATTAATACCACAGGTGTTAGTTTCTGCAAAAATTCCCTGATCAATAATGTGTTAACATACAGAAATGCATAAAATATGTAAAGTTAAGAATTGGATGAAGTTTGGATTTTAGTAGATATAAGACTTTGGTGTGAGCCAGATCTCAGATTAAGACCTGATGCTGCTGGATAATAGTTCCGTGACCTTGGGCAGATCTCTTCATCACCCTAAACCTCCATTGTTTTGTCTGTAAAATGGTATTCACACCAAAAGCTGCCTCATCGGGTGATTTTGAAATTTAAGTGAAGTAATTATGTAACTCACTTACTATAGAGCCTTGCCCATAATAAATGCTCAATTAATGTTAGCTAAATAGTATTTTAACCAGTGATTTAAAAAGAAACAAACAGACTTTGGGTTTAAAGTTCTAAATATACAACAATCACACAGGTCCTCGTGAGAGGGAGAGAGAGGGAGAGAAGTGATGGTTAATGTGTGTTCCTCTACTAACTGGCAGCTTTAAGTTCCACTTCATAGGGCTGTTCAAGAACATAATAACAGGGCCACAAACACAACTGCCCTTCAATAACATGAAGGTGAGCTGCACGCAGAAGGTGGGCAGAAGGACTACAAAGGTGCAGTGAAGCACAATGGGAGGAAACATAAAATAGCTGTTGATCAGTGGGAAGTAGTAACAGCAAGAGCTGGCGGGGACCAGTCAGAGGAGAGGTGGCTCAGAGGAAGGGAGACAACTGAGCTTCCCATGAGGCAAATTCGCTGAGCTCCAAACAGCGGGCTACTGGGCAAATCCACCAAAGGATTTCCCCTTGTACTCTGGCCTGGGGTGCTGTCCAGGTCAGCGTGTCTCTCTCGCCGCGGTTGGTGCATAGATCAAGACGACATCTCCTGGGGACAGCCCGGGAGAGTGAAAAGAGCAGAGGCTGTGTGTTTTCCTACCGCTCCACCACCTACCAGCTCGGTGAACTTGGGCAAGTCACTTGAC
This sequence comes from Hippopotamus amphibius kiboko, assembly GCF_030028045.1. NCBI lineage: Eukaryota > Metazoa > Chordata > Mammalia > Artiodactyla > Hippopotamidae > Hippopotamus > Hippopotamus amphibius. Next base: position 77,970,599 of record NC_080191.1, on the reverse strand, counting down.
CTCTGTGGAGTTCAGTGACAGGTCTATAAAATGTGAGGACATTGTCAACCCAGCAAGCAATCAATAAATGTTCGTGTCCTCTGATTTCCCTCTCAGCCCCAAGTCATCGAACATTTGGCTTATTTATATGTATATCTTTTTATTTTAGTACAAGATCTAGTGCTTAAAGCACCTGGGGATTACTAAAGCGAATCTGTTGATTCTTTGCCACGGGGACCAAGCAGATTTTCCTTCTGTGTCACAACAGGAAATCATCACCACCCATCATTCCTCGGCAATCATTTCAGCTGCAGCGGAAACCCGTCCCATTCTTTATCTCGGGATTACTTTTGCTCCAAGGAACTCTCTTGAGCTTCAAAATTCTTGGTGCATTTAACGAATTTTGCTTTCAATCCAGGTTCCAGATGCAGACTTGTAAAATGAGTATTATTTTTTTTACATCGTGGCCACCAAACTTCCAGTCTTTTAAAACCTCAAACCTGCTGTCATTGGTTTTGCCCTTATCCCAATCTGCACGTACTTCCTGACCACAAATTAGGTCACAGATAAGTCTAGAGCTGCCAATCAGCCTTGGATTCATCAAGCATTTTAAACTGCTGGTGCCGCAGTACAGACGCCAGTGTGTGGCTCAGATAACGGTATCATTTGCATAGTTACAATCAGTTAGCGATAGAATGCCTGAGAGGCAGAGGGGATGCGTGGCAAATGCAAAGTCACTTTCAGATTTGCATTCATTTCGGTTTTAAATGGGGAACAGAGGACCTGACTGAAAGGGGGCATCACCTCGTGTACCGCTTGATTCTGCGGCGCCTCTGCCTATAGAGCGTTCCAACCCTTTGAAAGTGCTTTGTGATCTTCCTGTGAGCCATTCTTCTCAACAATGTCTGACATACCTAGTAGGCATTATTATCCATAATTTAGTGAAAGGGAAGTGAATCAAAAACAGGTTGAATGACTTGTTCAACCCCGCAGGAAGTCACAGCGCAGGCAGAGGAAGAACCCACAGCTTTGTACCGGCTCCCCATCTGTTGCTAAGCTCCATTAGCTGTGCTTCCTACCTGGACCGAGTCATTAGCCAAACGAAGTGCTGCCAAATAAGAATGTTGCAGTGATTTTTTTTTTTACTTCATGTTCGCTCTTTTGAACTTACTCATTTGACTTGCAAAACATTGTGAAAATACCTCCCCCCCCAAAAAAAAAAACCCCAAAAACAATAAAAAAAGAGAGTGGGAGCTGGCGTTCATTTACTCGAAGGATTGAGAGCACAAGGGGTTAATGTTTCTAAGTACTCTGCCTGGTGCTGTGCGAGAGGCTGGTAAACCTGGAGAGAATTGTGCTCCACTTAAATGACAAGTACCAGGATCTGATTGATATTCTCTGTAAAGTTTTCCCCAGTTACATCGTTTTTCCCTGGCACCTATGATTTATGGAATATCCCTGTATTAATTAGGCATATGCTAGTATTTTGGAACAAGAGTCTATAAGACAATTCTCTCACATTTCATTGCATAATATATACAATTTGTGGAAAAGACATGACTTTAGAAACTGGGAGAAAAGGTTAAGCACCTGCTTCAGGTGCCATAATGGAAAATGCTGTCAGAAGGAGATAGCCATCCCCTAAATATCAGAAAACCAAAAAAGTAAGTAAGTTCTTTAGTAGGGAAAAAAGTTAAAAACCATAGTAATCCCTGACTCAGCAAGCAAAAGCAGTTGATAGATGCACTTGCCACCCTGTCTACAGCTGATCTAGCCTTTTCAGGGTGGCCTTATCAAGGTAGGATCTTGTTGGAGAGTAATGAACACGAGGAAAGACTCTGGTCCTCAGTTGTTCATCATTAGAGATCTTTACATGGCTTGAGGGGGACTGGGATAAATCGGTGCTTTGAACCTCCTGGTAATTGGTGTTCAGATCTCAGAATCTGGGTATTATTCCTGGCTAAAGTATCTGCCACCTGGCTGGACTGCCCCCTAAATGGCGAAGACAAAGCGGGCAGGCATTCAGCCTCACAAAGGGACTTGGCAGAATTGGACACTGTAAGAGCCTGACCTAGCGTGCACCCCAAGCAGTCTCTTTGTACCTCAGTTTCTCCCACATGGATTAAGAATGACAGTCACTTCTGGAGAGGGCAGGGGAGAGCACACAAAAGGGGAGATTACTTTCAATTAAAGTGCCATTTAAATGTAAAAGCAAACCTACATATCACAGAAATTTAGCCATGTGAATGAAACATTTGTTGAATACCGACTTAGATGTAAGTGTTAGGCATTTTACAAAGGATATTTCTAAGCATCGTAAGAACCCTGCAGAACAGGTAGCTCAGAATGACCTACATGGGCAGCTTTAGCCAAGAGTAACGGCGAGGTCTCTAACTCTGGGATCAGAGGGCACTGCTCCCAAGGCCCTGTTTGAATCCGTTGGGCAATTCATAGGAAATCCAAAAGTGAGTTCTTCCTTCTGTTATCTGCAATCTCTTAGGCTTGCTCAGTCCTCAATCAATTTTTATGAATACAGCTACTTCCAGGGACTTCCTTATGTTCTGATCTTCTTTATGTGTGCTATTTTCCTGTCAGTGAGGCATCCTTGGGCATCCAGTCATCCGACCACAGGCTGATAGACACCCTCCTGTAAGTGGGAGCATTTTTATTCTCTTCTCCACCCTACCCCCACTTTATCAGTTCCAGATTCCTTCTCTCACTCCCATGGGATTCTAGGGATAGAATATTTCTAAGAGCCTGCTGTTCATATCAGATAGGTCCTAGATATTTTACTATTTTAGGGTGACTCACTTAAAGATTTGTTGCAGGTACAGGAATGCAGGGTCAGGTTTTTCTAACGTTTCTGAAATTGTGCAGAACACTAGTGCCAATGATTACTGAGCCTGGCTTAGGAAGGGGTCTGCTAATGTGGGACAGTCCGGGGGGGCTCAAGTCATGGTTCAGGCTATGAGTGGCCAGGGGATGATCATACCACAGTGGTCACTTTGCCCATCATAGATTTATCTTTGTCTAATTTGCTTAAGAGGAACGCTTCACATTCATTTGTCCCCATTTTATACATTTTCATCCAATAGAGATGGATAAGACACGCTGCACAATGGACAATTAGTTTTTTCCTAAATCTGTCCAAGACATACACATATATAAAATATATTACCTTTCCCAAAATAGCCAGTATGGCTGCATCGAAATATGTAATTAAGTATGTAGGTTCTGGAGTCAGTTACTGAGATCCTTGCCGTGAGTTTTGGGGAAATGTATTTCATTTCTTTAAGTCTTTGGCTTCCTTCTGTGGAAACAAAATAAAAATAGAACTTACATTATAGGGTTGTTTTGAGGATTAAATGTGATAATGTATATAAAGCATGCCGCACCGCTCCCAACATGTACTAAACACTTGATCATTGTTTTTACAAGTACCTCTGTCCACTCGCAATACAAAGGGCACACACAAGGCAAGCAGAGCAGTTCATCAGCAGGATGCACACTTCCTATAATGAGTTCACTCCGTTAGAGGAGATATTACTGTTCTCGTCTTATCCATGAGGGAAAAGCAGAGACAGATGAAAATGGCCTCCGCAAGCTCACACGGCCGGTTATTGATCAAGTAGGAATCAATTCAGGATTCCGATCCCAGCTCGTCTCCATACAAAGGCTCTTTAAATCGCCGCACTCTGCTTCTAACAGCACAGCTCTCTCTGCTGTAGGTATAATCAGCATGAACAAAAAGCAAAGACATAATAAAAAGCATCATGAAAACGACTTTCAACTTATCCCACATCCTCTTTCCACAATTCCTCCTAACTATTCACCCCCTGATTCTCTTAGAGGATAGATATGCAAGGCTAGTTCCAATTCACCTGATTTTTATGTCTGCACAATTCTCATGCCCACAGTTCTAGATGGATGATGTTTTCAGGGAGTGCCACCTCCTATGAGGGTTGATCATTTTAAGGAAGATTCTTGAAGATCCAAATGTATAAAATCCAGAAGAGTGAGTCAATAATGGCAGAATTTACGCTTCATAACAGAAGAGGCAAGGAGAAACTGGATGTGAGAAAATGGAATATTTGGTTTTAGCTGAGGAACTCTTCTGAGATGCTCAAATCTCTTCCTTTTCAGGAACTGCCCTGCTCCACATAATGCTTTCCTGTCATAGTTTGTTTTATTTGTTTATGTTTTCTTACTGTAAAACTTTATAATAAAATAGTTCAAGTATTATTATAATCATATACAAAGAAATCAGTCACCTCATAGCTGAGCTTTTAAAATATCAACTAGACAATCTCCTTTTTTAAACATGAACATGCATAATTCTGATTTGCCCCCTTGAAACTTTTTGATATTCAGTGAAAGTTAACTATCCAAAAGAGCCTTTTATATTTAAAATTAAATAAATATAAAATATTTGATACATATTATAATTTAATAATAAATCACATTAAGATATAGTTTGCATAATACTAGAATGAACAATAGTGTCTTTTAAAAATATCAGGGACTCTAACCAGTCTGGTTCTGAGTAAAGATGTTAACAATATAGCCAACAGACATTCCATGTTGTAATGGATAGATAGCCTTGTACATCAATGTATGTTTTCAAGTCTTGTTTCTACCACTTGCTACCTATATGAATTTGGGCAAATTTATAAATCTCTGTGCCTTGTGGTTTCATTTGAATACAAGGTTAAGAATAATTTCTACTTCCTGGAGTTGAAGTAATGATCAAATGAGATAGTTCATGCAAGATGCTTAAAAAATATCTGTCATAGTCAATATTTGATAGAGCTTTTGCTCTTATTACTAATATTACAATGATTAGGTACTGATTTCAGGGTAACCAAATCTGTGCAAATAGAAGTCAGTTTTTAATGGTGTTTTCTGTAACAAAGTTTTCAGAACAGTTACCGTAAAATGGTGTGTCTTAGCCAACTGGGCTTTCAACGTGTGCTTTACTGAAAATTCTCATTTGTGAAAAACAGAAACATGCTCAAAATAGCTTAAATAGTGGGTATTATTGTAATTCTCACAGGAACCTAAGCTCAAGAAACACAATCCCGCTGGACTTAAGGTCTAGCAAATATCAGTCTTTCAGCACCAAACAGTCTATGTCATGTTGGTTTCTCCCTGCATCTACTTTTTCCTTCCTTTCCCAATCAGCACCCTAATTCTTCCTTCTCTCGTATGTGGCCCAACATTCCCACCACCTGTGTTTGCTTACTGGGGATATAAAATCCAAATACCACCTGATATTTGGGGTCATCCAATGGATTGAGGTCCATCTGGGTCTAATCACCCACAACCCGCGTAACACACGGCTGTAAGGATGCTGCTTCCAGAGGCTGTGGGAAAACCAAGTAATACAACTTTTAAAGCAGAAATAAAGAAGATTAAAAATATTCTTAACCTTGAAGATTTTTTTAAAGTTCCATTTATGTCTAGTTATTTTCATTAGCTATTTTCACATAAATCTTATTTATACGTATTGTAAGTTTCAATAAAATGTGCAATGGCTCTTGTTTTCTCATTTTATATAGATCTGTATCATCCTTATTGACTTTACTTAATGAAAAATTGGCTTCCCAGTGGCATCCGTATTGATCTTGATGAGGGTGAAAGTGACTGTTAACTCTCAAAACCATCTGTAAATATTTAGTCTTTCCCACTGATACTATGAGAAATAGATCATGTGTTCCTTTTCTTTCCTGCAATAATAGCACTTGACTCTGTAAGTGGAAGAAATCTGTATCCTCATGGTTAAAAAAAAAACAACAGCAAAAAACAAAACAAAACAAAACCCTGGATATCTATGAGACTTCTCAGATTTCAATAAAAGAATAAGGACAAAGAATCTAAAATTAAATATTTTTCTTAAGACGTTATATGGCCTCATGGCTAACAATACAAAAACATCTGAAAGAAGGTGTGGCCAATATCACAGCTGCTTGCCAATATTCCCAGGAACACAGTGGGACTCACCTATAGGCACCTTCTTAACAAGGTGTGGTCATAGGACTTTCTTTGGTTACATGAATGTTAGCAAAAGTAAAATATTTCAGTCTGAAATAGCTAATTACCAATGTTGAATCTCTAGTTCTTTCTTGCCCTTTGAGGTTGGTTGTGGAAGCGCTCTTGTATTAAGATGTTGAAGGAGCCTGGATCATGTGCTGAAGGGGGCTGCCGTGAACTCATGGATGGCTTTGAGTGATTGATAACTACACTTTATTTTGTTAAGCTGCTGAGATCTCTGAGGTTGTTTAACCAAACCAATCTTGACTTATTAGCCTAGCTATAAGATATTGATGTCCATTTTCGCTTTTACTAAAAGATTAAAAACAAAATACCCAAAGACTTCAGTATCAACACGTGGCCAACTTTTTGTCCATATATGTGATTAGAAGTGAGGGACAATAAGGATTAATGATGTAAAATTTAGCTAATAATTTTACCTCCTCTCTAAATTAACCTTTATTTTAAACTCAAGGGCCAGTGGAATGGACAATTACTGTTAAGCCTTCTCAGCCCATTATCTCTAATAGCTTCCAGTAAACAGAAGAAAATGCCTGGAAAGAAACTCAGTGATATAGTTATTCAATATTATTCTTAATAAAATTAAACCCTTAAATTTTTTTCAAGGATATATAGGAAAAAGAAGATTGAGAGAAAATATACATATGTCAAAAATAAGTTCTATTACAGTGGAAGAATTCTGAGTTGTTTTTGTCATATTCCATGTAATGTATTTTTTTATAATTTGGTCAAATAGCATTTTTTCTTTTTGTCTTCTTTTTTCTTGGCTTAAAACATCACATATTTTTTGGCTCACAGTTTCTGTGGATCAGGAGTCTGACCCAGCTTCGCTAGATTCTCTGCTTCGGGGTCTCACATAAGTTCAATCACAATGTTAGCTAGGAATATGTTTCCATCCAAGGCTTGACTAGGCAAGGATCTGCTTGTGTGGTTGTTGGCAACATTTAATTTCTCGTGGACTATTGGACTGAGGGCCTCAGCTTCTTGTTGGCTCTTGGTCAAAGGCCACCCTTAGTTCCTAAGATCTCCTTCAATCCTTCCCCGTATTTGTCTCGTTAGTCCCAAGAGATCCAATTTCCACCTGCTCCGCACACCAGGAGGCAGACATCTCTGCAGTACATCAGCTGAGCTCCTCTGCCTTCCAACTTCTGGTTGTGTTTGACCAATGGAAACTGAGCTTGTGTTTCTATTTCCCTGGTTCCCTCCCTGCCAGGCATTGAATTGGGTAATTTTTTCTAAGCAAAATTCAAAGCATTTTAATCAGGGGCCTTCAGATCCACCTGTTGTCTCTGGATGCTGGTAACTAATTCATCCCCTTGCCACTTAGACAAAGAGCGGTAATGGCTTCTGCAGTTCATTGGTCCTGAGAGGCTTTACCATCTGTGTTGGTTTCCCTTAATGTGCTCATATCTTTGAAGATATTCCCATATTTAAACTCGCCATATTTACCTCATTTGGCTGTGTATGTATTTGTCCAGGACCCTGATATAACCTACTTTGTGATACATGGCCTAATTTTAAATGACTACTCAGTAGCATCAATCACTTTCTTCTCTCTACCAATTATTTTACCCCAGGTTTTTACATAACATAAAATGTATTATCTTAACCATTTTAAATTGTACACTTCAGTGGCATTAACTACATTCATATTGTTGTGCAATCATCATATCCAGAATTCTTTTCATTCTGCAAAACTGAAATTGTACCATTAACCCATAACTCCTCTTTCCTCCCTATCCCCAGTCCCCGGCAACCACCATTCTCCTTTTGGTCTCTATGATTCCAACTACTCTAAACATCTCATAAAAGTAGAATCATACAGTTTTTCTCTTTTTGCTTATTTCACTTAGCATAATGTTCTCAAGCTCCATTCGTATTATACCACACATCCTTCCTTTTTAAGGCCACATAATACTCTAGTGTATATGTATATCACATTTTGCTTATCCATCTGTCCATTGATAGGCAACTTGGGTTGCTTCCACATTTTAGTTATTGTGGATAATGCTACTGTGAACATGAATGTACAAATATCTCTTGGAGACACTGCTTTCAATTCTTTTGAATACTTACCCAGAAATGGAATTGCTGGGTTACATGGTATCTCTATTTTTAACTTTTTGAGGTACCACCATACTGTTTTCCAAAGCAGATATATCATTTTACATTCCCATCAACAGTGCATAAGATTCCAATTTTCCACATCCTCATCAACACTTGTTGCTTTCTCGGTTTTGGAGATTTTTTTTGATAGTAGCCATTCCAACAGGTATGAAGTGGTAGTTCATTGTACTTATTCTTTGAATTTCCCTAATGATTAGTGATGTGTGTCTTCCCAGGTACTTATTAGCCCTTTGTATATCTCATTTGGAAAAGCATCTATTTAAGCCCTTTGTTCATTTTTGAGTTGGTTTATTTGTTTCTTTGCTGTTTAGTTTTAGGAGTTCTCTCTATATTCTGGATATTAATCCCTTATCAGATATATGATTTGCAAATATTTTCTCCCATTCTGTGGGTTGCCTTTTTATTTTGTTGATAGTGTCTTTTGATAAACAAAAGTTTTAATTTTCATGAAATCCAATTTGCCTATGATTTTTTTTGATGCTTGTGTATTTGATGTCATATCTAAGAAATCATTGTCAAATCCAACGTTTTTAAGATTTTGCCTTACATTTTCTTCTAGGTTTTACATTTAGGTCATGGATCAACTTTAAGTTAATATTTGTATATGGTGTTAGGTTAGGGTCTATCTTCATTTTTTGCATATGGATGTCCAATTTTACTAACATCATTTGCTGAAGAGATTGTCTTCTCCAGGTTGAATGATATTGACACACTTCTCAAAACTAATTTGAACATATATGAAGGTGTTTATTTGTGGACTATCTATTCTATTCCATTAGCTTATATGTCTATCTTTATCATAGTATCACATGCTTTTGATTGCTGTAGCTTTATGATAAATATTGAAATAGAAACTGTTAATCCTCACACTTCATTCTTTTTTTTTTCAAGGTTGTTTTGGGTATTCTAGGTTCCCTTAACAATGCATATAATTTAAGGATGGATTTTTCTATTTCAGCAAAAAACATTATTGGGATTTTGATAGGGATCACGTTAAATCTCTATGCAGATCACTTTGGGTATATATTAATAATATTAAATCTTCTGATCTTTGAACATAGAAGGTCTTTCCATTTGTTTATGTCTAATTTCTTTCAGAATGTTTTAAATGTTTTTATTGTATAAGTCTTTCACCTTCTTGGTTAATTCCTAACTTATTCTCTTTGATGCTGTTGTAAATGGAATTGTTTTCATAATTTCCTTTTAGTATTGCTTATTGTAAGTATACAGAAACACAACTGAGTTTCATGTGTTGACTTTATATCGTGCTACTTCACTGAAATCATTTATTACTTCATTCATAAAATCATATTGTCTATAAGCAGAGATCATTTTACTTCTTCCTTTCCAATTTGGATGCCTTTCACTTATTTTCCTTGCCTAATTTGCTCTGGCTCCAGTACTATGTTGAATAGAAATGATGAAAGCAGGCATCCTTTTCTTGTTCCTGGTCTTAGAGGAAAGTATTTTAGTCTTTCACCATTGAGTTTGACTTTCCCCGAGGGTTTTATCCTATATGGTTTTTATTATGTTGAGGTACTTGCCTCCTATTCCTAGTTTTTTGAGTGTTTTTATCCTGAAAGGGTGTTGGAATATGTCAAATTCTTTTTCCACATCAATTGAGATAATCACATGGAGTCTGGAGTCTTTTTTTTCCCTACATCTGCTGTAGGAAAAATGTAGTGTGTTACACTCAGTGATTTTGGTATGTGGAATCATCCTTTTATTCCAGGAATAAATCCCATTTTGTCATGCATATAATCTCTTTAATATGCTGCTAAATTCAGTCTTCTACTATTTTGTTGAGGATTTTTGCATCAGTGCTTATAAGAGATATTAATCTGTAGTTTCCTTGTAGTGCCTTTATCTGGCTTTGGCAAGATAATGCTAGCCTCATAGAATGAATTAGGGAGTATTCCCTCCTTTCCAATTTTTTGGAAAACTTTGAGAAGAATTGATGTTCGTTCTTTTTAAGTTTGGTAGAATTCACCAATAAATCCATCAGGTCCATGGCTTTTCTTTGTTTTGAGATTTTTGATATCTGATTCTATTTCCTTACTCTTATAGGTATAGTCAGAATTACTATTTCTTCATGGTTCAGTCTGAGATCCTTACTAGCTACTGTAAGGTCTCTTCATCACAAACTTTTCCAAGACCTCAGACCTGCGACTGGATTTGCTGAAGATACTGGAGCTAGCCTACTGGTCACCAAGGTCTGTGGGATCCAGAGAGAGCCTTCTAATATGATACTGATTGTCCACATATTCCAGAATCCTCTTATTTCTTTTTTTTTTGGGGGGGGAGGGAAGAATATTCCTTTCTCCAGGGCTTTGGTTCTATCCACCTGCTGAGCACTCAAATGCCTGACATCCCAAAAGACACGCTAAGTACCCCTGTCCATAACCATGAGCCAATGGAGTAAGTTGCTTATTGGATGACCTGACAAGCAGAGGAACCTGCTTTCTGGTCCTGAGCTGAATGTTCACCTAGTCACCTAGGGTCCCAATTGCCAGGTCTGGGACTCTGTATTGTTCCATGCTCTAGATTTTTCAGGAGCTAGAGTCATGCCTCACCTTCAGTCTTAGAGGCTGAATTGATTGATTGATGATTGATTGATTTTTGGTTTCCCTGATCAAAAGTCGAGTCCTCCCTCTTGCCTGCTTGATTACACTTTGAGAGCTGGTAATAACTTCGTAGGCCCAGATGGAAACTATGAAAATAGAAAAATAGAAGATTCTAACTCTGCCCATACTCCAGTTGGGGAAAAAAGTTACAAATGCACAAACTAACTGGAGATGCATAGGGATAGGAAGTTAATAGTAAAATGTTTTCTAAGATAGAACAAACCATTTGGATTTGTCTAATAAGCAACATGTAGTCATTGCAGATAAGTTCTCGAGGAGCCAAGGAATATGTGAGACAACATCATTTATGCATGTTGAATGAAACTGACCTTGAATGATTTGCTTTATAAAATACAACTTATTTTTAGTAGATTACATGTATTAGATAATATAAATACTGAAGCTGATCTAAATGATCTGATCAGGATATTTCTGTACTGACTGCACAGCTCCTTTCCACTTCTTGTAGGTGCCTACTTGAGAATGAGATTCTGGGAGGTGGGAAGCGGGACTTCTTTACAGACTGCAAGGCCCTAGGACATACATATTTATAGGCCCAGTTTTCACTTTATCGTTAGTGTTCCCAATGTCACTCTAGCTGTTTGAGCAGCACAAGATTGTAAACAGCTTTAAAATTCAAACAAATGAAAGCCCATTAACGCATTTCAGGGTGCAGATACTGCCACATCAGGTAAATTATGATTTTGTATCTGCACAGACTTTCATGGAATCAAATTACATCAGCCCACTGGAGTCTCAGCATCCTCTTCATAATTCTCTCTTCATTCAGTGGGTCTTCACTACCTCTGACCCTTAGAATAATGGTACACGCTCAATGATTCATCTCTTGTCACAGCCTGGAAATCAAGAGTCAAAAGAAATCCAAGACTTCAGCTCAAACTGTTTTTAACCTCTGTCACTCAAACCATCCTTGGGACATCCCCTGTGATCTGTCCCTAATAATCTCAAACCATTCTTCTCTCTCCTGATGGAAGCTCCTGATTTTTCTCCTTTAAAGACCTTTAGCTCACTTGAAATTTGCTCTTTCTCACTCTGTCTCCCACCAAAATCACTTAACATCAGGGATCAAATCCTCGGGCCATTCTCAGCCACATGAAATTCAAATTATCATGGGAGTTTTGTTTCTTCTGAGATAAGTCCTAGCATAGTCAACCTTTGCTCAACAATTTAATTAGAGATTAAGACCTATTCCCTGATGTAAATGATTTTAGGAAGAACACTTTTTTTTTTTTTTTGGTCATAGTCTAGTTCTATTTATTAAGTGCTGAAATCCGCAGAAACCCCCGCCCATACCCTCAAATATTAAAGTTAAATATCACCACAGTTATGTAAGATTTGCAAGTAATAGATGTCATCTCTCTGCTTAATACTATGCAAATCTGCCTCAGATAAGTTTGAAATGTCCTCAGAATACAGGGAGATATAACAAGAATTGAAGAGAACTCTGTAACCTTAACTTTAGTGGTGGGAAAAAGTACTTAAATGTTCAGATGTGTAAAACCGCCCCCAAAATAACCTTTATGTTCCCACTCTCTGCAGAAATATTTCCTAAAGCTTAGTAGAGCTAGGTAGAAATGGGCTCAGGATTAATTCTGACCTTCTGTGGCAACGCATTTTCAAGCCCAAGAATTTATGTGTGCAGAATATTAAATGTCAAATGCAAATATGAAAATGGAGCTACACAGTTGCAGATCGTCCCTAATTGATATTGAACAGCCTATTCCCTTTAAATGTTAATGAAACTGTTGTAATTACTAAATGACCAAAACAGCTCAGAAGCCAGGGTTCACAGCTGTAAACCATTACTTGTAAATTACTGGCACAGGACCACATTAGCAGATGGCTCGGTCCGTGGAAGAAAACTTCCTCAAGATGCTTTTCTTCCAGGCCTGGGCTCGGGAGCAAATTAGATGAGCATATTAGAGAGGGCCAGAGTGCCTGTTTGGACATGTCACTGGAGATAAGCACCTTCTTTGATCTTCTTATTTTTTTTATTACATTCTTTGCAGAAAGTGCTGAATATCACAGAATATAAAGAAAAGAGAAGGAGAAACTGACAGAGCTTATAAATCTTGCACAAGGGTTCAGATATGCACATTTCTACCGGCTTTTTGGGACCAGTGGGTTTCCTAAACTCTGAGGTAGATGGACATGCTGGGATGGAGGTAAATACTGAAGTGGGGGAAGGGAGAGACTGAGAAAGAGGGAAGCGGGTGAAAGAAAGAGAGAGAGGGAGAGAGAACGCGTGAGACCTGCTAACAAGCCAGTGGCAGAAAAGCAATTAGAAGAAAAATAGGGCATTTGAATGGGCTTAGTACCCTCCAGACAGAGAACATCTATAAAGCTGTGTAAGCAAAACTATGCAGTAGAAACAAGCAATGTCTTTATTAGAGAAGGCCTGTGGCTCTTCACAGCTTTGTTCTGTAAATTCCATACCAGCTTTGCAAACTCTCTGAGGTTATTAACCCTAGGGAAGATTTTTTTTAAAGAGTTGGGTGAGTCCTGCAGTTGAACCTTTCATTAATACGAAAGGAAGATTAATTAAGACATCTGCCAAGAACAGGAGGAAGGAGGAGCTCATCTTACAACGTACGCGGCAAACTCTCCTAAAAATGAAAGGATGGATTTTTCCGCGCCGTGAACTACCCTGTAGAGAGAATGTTTAAGGGATCAGGTGTTGACTATCAAACCAGAGAGTATGGGCAATTCCCATCTTCTGGAATGTTCAAATCCCAAAGTGGTATAGAAAGCAGTTGTTAGGATTTCAGAAGGCATCTTCACAGATGAAGAATCTTATAACTGTTTCTATGTTTAGAGGAAATATCAAATGAATCTGAACAACCTGACCTGATGTGGCAGAAGTGACAAAGCATAGAGGTGTGGGGTGTGTAAACCAGGACATGCTGTGAAATTACCAGGTACAGAAAACTGAGACATAATTTGAGAAATTTGGCAAGGTAATACATAACACTGAACTTTCCAAGATATTTATGTTTTATTTGTAAAACCTATGAGACCAGAATTATCAGAGTTAGAATTGACCCATAAAATCAGGGACCAATGATCAATGTGTTGATACAGTGTCTTGAGTCTGGATTCTAGGATTAGGAGGTACTGCGTGTAAGAGGCAAAAACATGATGTCTGTCATCCTTAAACACCTACTATGCGCTAGTAGTAGTATTACATGTGGGGGTAGCAGGATGTGGGGCATATGAAAACATAAGATAAATCTTGTCCCTCCCCAGTGAGAAATGAAACAGTAAAGAAACATTATCATGCACTAGGTGCTATTTACTGGGAGTACAGTGCATTCTTTCATAGAGGAGGAACTTCTAGCCCAGACTTGAAAAAAATCAGAAAAGATTTCTTGGGGGAAGTGGCCTCTGAGTTGAAGCCTGAAGGAGAAGTAGGCATTAGCCAGTTAATGATGGAAGAGTTTGTTTTTAGCATAGGAAACATTATTGGAGAGTGTGGTTGTAAGAGAGAGTAGTGGCAGAAATTTAAATTGATCAAAAAAGCTAGAATATGACATATGAAAGAGATGAGAACAATAGATAACATAGGAAAAGTGAGCAGGACCTTTTTGCCCTATGAAGAAATCTTGACTGTATTGGAAAACACTGGAGAATCTTTGAAAGTTTCCAAAGCTAGATTTGCACTGTAGAAAGCTGACTCTAAGGGCTATGGGGAATGGACTAGAGAAGGACAAAACTGGAGTGAGGGAAAGCGGTATCAAGTCACTTGCAGTAACACGAGGAAGAGTGTCAAGAGAAGTGGTTGGATTTATGAGATTTTTGTAAGAAGTAGAAAGGATACAATTTTATGTATTTGGATATGAAAGGTATGAGGAAAGTTGAAAGTTCATCGAACATTTCTATTTTAAGCCACTGAGTTGTTGTTGGTACCACTGTTTCAAATAGATACCAGAGGAGAAAAAAATGTTTGAGTTAGAAAAGATTACGTTTTGTGATTATTGGATTTCAGTTTTTGTGGGCTATCCAAGTCTCCACTGGGGCATTAGATATGCAGCTCTGGGCTGGGGAAAGAGATACTTGAATCAGTAGCATTTGGAAATAATTGAAGCCACAGCAGTTGATGGGATCCTATAGAAAGGGTGATAAAACCTTAGTGAATTAGAGTAAAAGCTCAATTGCTATAACAAAATGACCCTGTAATATGCTTGGAGAAAAAAAGTATAGTTTTCTCTTCAATGACAGTCCCAGTGTGAAGAGACCAAGCTGGAAAGATAGCTCAATTCTACACAGCGCTCTTAGGGACTCTTCTCTCTGGGTGATGTGACATCCCGTAGGTGTCATCAGTAGCATGCCTCCACTGGATTCCAGCCATTTGTCCCAATTGTCAGTACAAATGGAGAGAAAAGACCATTAGTAGACCATTAGTGCTACTACTTAGCAAACCTTGTGCATGGTTCATAATTTTTGCAGTTATTGTCCTTTCATCCATTCTTACCAGTATGTGCCCATCTGCAAAACAAAAATGCTAATAATCAGTAATAGTCCTATAAAAGATGTCAACTCTGTTTAGTCATTGACTGATCTTGCTCTACACTTAAAAGTTTGTGATATTGACCTCTGTTGCATTTATTCTACCCCCCCCCCCAAATTATCTAGCTGTTTTGAATTGTCAACATTACTCTGGTGTATTCACTGCTGTATGCATTATTGTTCTTTGCTGCTGTTTTATGCCTTCATATTATGAAATTCTATGAAAAACAAAAAAATTCCCTTTGATATTTTAAAAACAACAACCACAGCCCCCACTTTCCTTCTGTAACAAGAAACAAATTGCCCCTTCTTGAGAACTTTACTGTCGAGAATTTAGTAGAAGCAGATATACTTATATCATTTTGATGTTTTTGTTCAAGTTTCCAGATGATCTTCATTACACATGAGTTATCAGCAATGAGATGTGATTCCCCAACCCCTGCCCACAAGACCTGCGTAGGGTCTTACTGTAAGTTAAAGGGCGTTTTGCCCTAACTCATGGATTGTGCAAGAAGGAACTGCTGTTGGATTTGACTGATTGTAGATTGGTTGTGGTATGGTGTCTCTGAAGTCTATCAAATGCAATGCACGATGCTTAATAAAAAATCTTTATTCTTTTAGTATAAAACAAGAAAAAATGGAGAGGAGAGAGTCAATCTACAGATGCATGTTAGCTTACAGATTTGATGAAGGAAGTTAAGAAAACTTCTCTGTGAAGGAGAATAAAGATTATCTACTGAGAGCAAGGTAGCGGGGTGGGGGCATGACAGGGTTATAAATCAAAGGTGTAAAGAAGTTAGATTGTCTTCATGGAGAACTAGAAACAAAGGTTTTTGGAGAAAGTGAGTGGTCCAGATTGCTGGTCATTCTGGAGCACCTAATTAAGTTTTGAAACCATAACTTTATAACTGTTTTAACAAACGATTCAATCAGAAAATGGTAGAGATGTAACATGAAAGAAATCTTTGCAAATATTTATGTTTTCATTGTTCTCATGCATTTATAAATATAACTAAATGCTCCTTAATGAAAAGCTTAAGCCATCCAAAATGTTAGATCTAAATTTTACAAATATGACAAATCAGTTTTGCCCCAAAGGAAATGTCAATAAGAATCTGTTATTATTCAGCTTAGAATATGAAATTGTCATATTTTTGTCTTGAACGTATGCTTGTTGTCTTTGACATCTAATTTTGGTATTTTTGGTGACTGTGTTTAGGTGACCTTGCATGCTAATGACCTCATTTACGGAGACATATGAGTGAAATCTATGCGCTCACAATAGGCTTTGCCAGGTGAGTGTACATTGTGAAATATAACTGAATTCTCCAGACATCTTGACTTGAAATCCTAGCAAGTCCTTTGTCCCAAAGTCATCTAGGTCAAAAGGTGCCACAGTGATGCTTTCTCTGTCAGCAAGAAGTGGATCACAAATCCAGAGTTTAATATGTAAGTAGTTTGAGTAGCAGTAACCTTGGGAAGGACTCTATATTTTTTCCAATGATCTGTCGATATTACCCCACAGAGAATTTGGCAAGGCTCTATTACCCTCAATGCAGACTAAAAACATGATTTTTCTAGCATCTATAACTTTGATCGTTTCCTGATTCTAGTGTTTGGTTCAGAACTGGTAACTTGGATACCATAGTTTGTTGTCTGTTGTGGTGGTGGCTTGAGGTAGGGATGGGGATGGTGTGTTTGTTTTGTTTTGTTTCTAGCAGCATCTGTAATTCAAGGCTTTGCTTTGAATGAATCACCTCATTTATATTGTCAAAAATAGCCTTTCCTTACTAAAAATATGGGTCAACTCTGCCTTGTCCAGTAGTTCTGAGTGAATTTTCCTTTATATCACTTTTGTCTTCCACCTGTCCCCCTCCAAAAAAAATGAATACATAAAGAAAGAAGAAAGAGAGAAATGAGGGAAAAGAAAAAGGTAAAACTTTCCCCAAATGCAATCAAGCACTTAAAGTTTTGCTTTTGGAACAAGTAGTAAAGAAGTTAATATTCCTCTTTCAACCTTTGACAAAACATGCCACAATGAGTGATTTAAATCGTTGGCTGTGATACAGTTGATCTTTCCATGGCAGTGGACGAAGATTCTTTCAGAATTGCTGGCAGAGTCTCTTATGCCGTTGCATGCCGGTTTAGAAGGCAGTGAGTCATTATGACATGTGGAGTGCCTTTCTTCAAGAAAGCAGCCAACCCAGATGTGTTGCCAAGCATTGCAGGTGCTCCACCTGTGCAAAGAACACCAAGATTTGTCTTCCAGTGGAAGCTTTCCCTGGCAAAGAAGTTTTTCACCATTTTGAAGACATTGACATTATGTCCAGGTTCCAAAATGGGCTCATAAAATGCAACTTCTTCTTTGATGGCAACAATGTGCACACAATAGATGAAAGCTAGGCGCTGGCTTCACTGAGGGATACCTATATTTTTGTCCAGTTGCATGCAGAATGCAAAGTAAATAGCTGCCAATTTCTTCGAGTGTTGCTTTAAAATAGTGGAAAACATATCAGTACTTCTGGAATGGATAACGTTTGTTGACAAAGGTAATTTTCCTTGAGAGCTCAAAGATGTAAACTGGCTGAACCTGACTCCACAAAAGTCTCTCCAATATGGCAACTTATTTTGTTTGGGAGAGAAATAAGCAAACTTGTGATGCTCTAATATAGGACTTCTCAGTTGGAAATCTAAGTCCTTATAAATATCTAATCTTAAATTAAGGCTTTTTCTTACAGAATGGATTCATATCACCTGATGTCTTTGCTTGATGGCCAGTTATAGGATTTGCCTTCCATTTGGTTAAATTTAACACTGGCTTTTTCCTCCCATGATTTTCAAAAATGTGATAGTGAGATCAAAGGATACATTACTTCCTTCACTTGTTTTCATTTATGTTTGCTGCCTTGAGCTGGACCTGATGTCCATAATCATAATAGTGGGATACGTTTTAATATATGTCAATAGAAAATATTTTAAAATTATGACATGCAAAGATCAGCTAATTTATTAAAAAAAATAATGACATATCTACTATAAGTCAGGCACTGCTCTGGAAATTGGAATCAAGCAGTGAACAGAAAAGACTAAAATCCCTTCCATCACAGTTTACATAGTAATGTATCACCAATGCATGCTTCTAAGTATATATAGCAGCACTCTGTGTCACTCAATAATTGCTTTGAACAAAATAAAACACTAATAACATAATTTACAAAATTCATGCTAAAATTATTTTTTATAATTTTCAAAATAATGACAAAAGGATTAAAGGAAAGAATTTTTTGGTTTCCTTGTTAATTTATTTGATCATTTTTTGGCTGGTTCCTAACTCCCTGAATCCTCCACCTGAATCTCTAGGGTCTCACAGACCTCATTCACAAAGTTCAGGCACCAAAATAATTAATTGTTGTAAAGTAAATAGTTACCATATATTCAAAGTAGCAAAGGAAAGCATCCTATTTATTTGAAAGGATTGAAAGGTAGTTATTTTCTGAGCCTTACCTCTGTAACAATATACTTATTTACATAATTATACTTATTTATATTATATTATATCATAGAGTTTCTTTTTAAGCTACTTTTTTTAAAAGTTTTTTGAGCATGTGAAAGACTTGTTAGTAAAATTTTCATGTTACTTTCCATGATACCAGTTCATTTCTCATCTGTCTCATTCAGCTTGGGCCAATAGCATAAAGCACGATAAACTAAGTGGCTTACCAACAACAGAAATTTATTTTCTTATAGCTCTGGAGGTTGGAAATATGAGATTATTGTGCCAGCATGATGGAGTTCTGTTGAGAACATTCTTATGGGTTGCAGATTGTTGACTTCTGTGTCTTCACATGGTGGAGAAAAGCAAACTGGCTGTCTGGCCTCTTCTTATAAGGGCACTAATCTCATCCATGAGGGCTCCACCCTTGTGACCTAATTACCTCACAAAGGCTCCATCTCCAAATACCATCACATAGGGTATTAGATTTCAAGATATAAATTTTAAGAAGACACTAACATTCATCTGTAATAACATCACAAAGTTACTTATCCTTGGAAAAGGTTTTAACCTTCTTAAGTTGCTTCAATGGAACAGTTTTCCTTTGGAACTAACCCAAGTTTTCTTCTGTGTGTAACTTTAAAAATATGTATGAGTTAAACTATTCTGTTTGCTGCCTTAAAATTGTGGAAACACTTTTATTGTGCTGCAAAAAAAAAAAAAAAAAAAAAAAAAGGATAAGTACAATTAAGCTTCTAGGACAATGGTCTCCAATGGGAAAGTAGGAAGCCAAAACAAATAGTTGTTAACAAACATCTGTTGTTTTGTTTGTCTGGTGCAGCAATTCACCACGTGTGCACCACACTCCCACCAATTCATTCTAGCAATTTCCTTGCCCCAATACTAACTAGATGATTTCAAAGGAAGCTGCCATCTTCTTACAGATTCTGATACCCTGTCTGTGGTGATTATTGCTAATGGAGTCAGTATCTGAGTCAGGCAGGACCAACCTTGGGTTTTATGAACCTGAACAATATGGAAGAACTCTTGTGTCCTCTTTGGTTTCATATGTTAGGAACTTAAATGTGGAGGCTGCCGTAAGATTGTGTGTAGCAATTACAGGGGAAGTCAACAAAAAGAAAGAAATAAGCAGAGTTAAGTGGATAATACTTATCCCTGAGCCCTCATTACAGCTCTATGCTTACCTTGGTTATGTTAGCCAATAAATTGCTCTTGTTTGCTAAAGGTAGTTCAAGATGTGTTTATGAAACTTGGAGAAAAAAATGTCCTGATCATATAATGGTTCATTGATTTTCAGTTTGTAAAGTTGATTAGTTATCTCATTACCAATAGATTAATTGTATCAATAAAATAAGCCCCATTGAAATGTTCTTCAAGACTCCTTAAGACCTTCATTCCATTGACCCCACCCTGAGTGGAGTGGATTCAAAAGAAAAAAAGGAGTGACAAAGGTGAGAGTACAGATAGTTTTTGAGGTGGTTTGTCATAATGTGAATGAGAGAATGAGTGTTGTAGGTAGAAGGGAATAGAAAAGTCAGTGGAGGTTTTTGTTTTTATTTTTGCTTTTGCATTATAGATTTTTTTAATGTACACAAACAGAGAGAATTGTATAATATACAATTGTACACAGGCACTGGTTACCCAGCTTTGTTGTTTATCAACATTGTGACAAATTTGTTAAGAGACAGATCCTTCGGGGCAAAAAAACAATAGCAATGTTTATATGCTAATGAGAAAGATTGAGAAGAAAAATGTGACAATGCAGCAAAGATAGGGAGAAGTACTAGAGAGATTTCCTTGTAGAGATGAGAAGGGATGGGGTCTAGTGCTCCTGAGGAGTTAGCCATTGTGTGGAACTTGAACAGCAAAATCATTCTTTTATGGACACAGTGTAGATGGGAGTTAGGTGTGGAAGTTCTCTTGCGTGTGCTTGTATTTCCTGAGTGAAACAGTGTAAAGAGGTCAGCAGCTGTGAATGAGAATGAGTGAAGGTGATGGAAGTTTGGGGAGAATGTATGTGTAGTCCTCTAGGAAAGTGAATGGTGCATAGACTTGGGGAATGTAGCATGACTGCCCAATAACCTTAAGGCCCACATCATGAATTTAAAGTGGGACCGGTTTGCATGACAGTGTTGATCTGCAGCTGTGCAGGCTCAGAGTTTGTGTAAGTTGGTAGGTGGTTCAGACAAGCAAGTACAAGGAAGCAAGAAGACAAGGGCTGTTGAGAACTAAGTAAGGGAGGGATTATCATGATGGAGGTCAAATCTAAGTTGAGTAAAGAGAGTAAAAAGGGCCTGATGGAGGTAAAGTTAGTGAGAGAAGGGAATTTCTGCCATGTCTTCATTGTGTGAAATAGTAAATGAATCAAAAATCATTGGCTTTGAAAAGAAGACTAGGAAACAACTCATGGCAATAATTTTCAAAGGCCTTGTGATTTGCATTTTAAGTCGTGCTCTTTGTATTACGTTGATGTTGTTGTTCCTGCCTTTAAAGTGACAAGAAAAAAAGCCACAACAACCCAAGCATTTGGGGATTTTCTTTTTAATATTGTTCAGTATTACAAATTGGAAAAAAAAAGATATTGCCTCACATAATAAACTGTATACTCAAATTTATGTGCTGTTGTTTTGAGATCTTTCTAAGCAGAGATCACCCAGAAGGAAATTTGAACAAAAAGAGTATTTTTCTTCTTCACAAATGTTAGGGGACTAAAGGACTCCATACTTCATAGCTTGCCTTCTTTCCTTCCTTCCTTTCTTTTTTCTTCTTTCTTCCTTTCTTTCTTTCTTTCTTTTTCTTTCTTTCTTTCTTTCTTTCTTTCTTTCTTTCTTTCTTTCTTTCTTTCTTTCTTTCTTTCTTTCTTTCTTTCTTTCTTTCTTCCTTTCTCTCTCTCTTTTTCTCCTTTCCCTCCCCTCTCCTCCCCTCCCCTCCCCCTCCCCTTTTTAGTATTTCTTCGCTGTCAGCTGTGGTTAAGAACAAGCTGTGGAGTCAGATTGCCTGAGCATTTATCCTGGCTTAGCCACCAAGGCAGAATTTTTTACCTTAGGCAAGAAACAACAAATTTAATCTCTTTCCCATGTATAAAATATGCTTAAATGTTTTAAAGCCATGGTGGACAGGCTAATTATGTACAATTACATTCTATGACATACCACCCAAATGAACCACAGTCTACAGTGCCCGGAATATGCCAAGAGATTAACACACGTGGTTCTGTTTTCCTTTATTGGATTTATTCACTTGCTGCCATTGTTGCTGTTACTGCTGCTGAAGTCTAGTTTGTCTAAATACCCCTATTGGTAAATCATGAACCCAGTTCAAGTTTCCTCTATACCAGGAAGTATTCTCTTTGTCTGGCCCATCTTTCAGATATAGAAGCCCTGTTTCTAAGCTCCACTAGTATGACATCTGCCATTTCCTTCTGTCATTTTTATGTTCACACTCCTTTTCCTAGTAGAAAGAAAGATTTCTACAGAGAAGACTGGGTCTGATTTCTCCATCTTCCCACCACCTAGCAGAGAGCCCAGCTCACATGTACTAGCTACATTATAAGTGAATACATGTGAACAGAATTTGAATTCAAGGTGAGAACATTTCCTGGTTCATGCTATTTATAGTTAGGGTTTCATTTATTTTACTTCGTATTAATCTTTGCTGTTAAAAATCATTTGTGCTTTAATCTGCTTAAGTGTCTGGAGGTTTTTCTTTTGTTTTTTTGTTGTTGTTGTCATTGTTCAGTTTGTTTTTGATCTGTCTTTTATTGTCTGTATCTGCTGCAAAATTCTCCTCTCAAGCTTTCCCCAGGCCTGGACCTGCTCTATAGTCTATTTCATCTCCAACATGCTACCCTACACCACACCAGCCCTTTTTATTTTATTCTATTTTCTATTCTATTCTATTCTATTCTATTCTAATCTATTCTATTCTGTTTTATTTTATCATAAGGGCCTGCCATTGGTCACCTGCTTAATTTCTTCCCCTTAGTCTTTCCTACTTAGAGTTTTCAAGCATCCTGACCCCACATTTTTTTCCCCATCAACACTTGCCTGCCTGTGGAAGCTCCTGCCACAGCATAGCCCACCCTACACAACAGTTGTTTCAAAACTCTGCTTCTTTTGATTTAGGAATTCTCAGAGTTGCCTCAGAGGTCACCATCGAGAGAAAACATCAAATATAGGAGCTTCTCTTGTAACAATTTTATATATTGGGAATGTGAGTAAGACTTTTTTTTTTTTTAAAGAAAACTATAGTAAAAGAACATTTGGTAAATATTTCTTCACATTATTTTCAATGACAAGTAATATGTACTTATGCTTTCAGGGCATTTATTATTAATGTTTAAATATTCTGAACATTGATATTAAAACATAGATAATGTATCCCACCTCCCATCCACTTATTCCTTGAAGCTACATGATTTCTAAAAAGTGGCATCAAGGGTTTTCACAATTTAAAACACAACTTGAGACGTTTAGCAAGACATTTTTATAATTTGCTTTTATTTGTCACTATTTTAAATTTAATTAGACGTGTCCATGTGGAAGTACATAGATATGTGTATGTATATATAATATACATGAAAGAAGCATATATGCAAATATATTTTACATATATTCTGAATCCACAAAAGAGCTGCTATCTGTCTGCAGAACATATTTAATAAGGAGATTATAAACATGAAAGTTAAGTGGAATTAAAAGTGGCTTTTTATTGTTTTACTAATCTTTTTAGAAAGAAAGACATCACATACAAAATTTACCTGAGAAAAGTAACTGTAAATATAGATTTAAAGTTTTCATTCAGGCTAATTTGAAATCTCAGCAATTAAGTAGTACAGAAAACTTTACCATCTTAAGTTTTAAAACAAGCTGGACATTCTAAGTTAAGGCTATTTATTGCTCCAGATATAGTCATAGTCCCCTTCCTGTAGATCATTCAACCATCTAAATGACATGATGAATTCACCAAATTGAAGTAGTTAAAGTTTTAGAATGTGGCCTATGGTTTCTATCGTACTTAACTACCCTGGAACTTATCATGTTTTTGACCGCTCCCTCTCTCTGGAAATTCTTCCTCCCCTTGACACCTTTGACATTCTCTCCTCTAGTCTTCCCCTACTTTTCTGGCCATTTATGTACAATTAATTTTTCATACTTTCTTTAAAATGTATCCATGAAATGTTGAAGTACCCCTGAGTGATGGTACTTGGAGATTTCATTTGCTTCCATGATTAAACTACCAATGTTTTATGTTCAGAACTCATAAATATATTAATAGATTTAAAACCTAGTCCTCTACTTTTTTATATCTACCTGCCTATCACAGACAGAAACTTATTCATCAAATTCTTTTTCCTTCCCCTATGAGGCATCTGGGTAGGCTAACTTCCTCAGCCTCCTGCAGGGTTAGGTATGACCATGTGACTAACCTCTGAAAAGTAGGATGTGTGTTGATGTGATACTTGCCTCTTTCAGGCCTGCCTCCTGAAACAGTCTTGCCTGTATCCTCCCATTCTTTGCTCACCCACATGCTCCACAGAGAAGGTTCTAAGGCGAAATAAAGAACAGAAAGAGCCTTGGTGCGTGAATGGCTGCATTGAGCAGAGACCCTCCCAAACATCCTTCTTTGGGCTGTGATATTGATGAAATAGAAACTTTTACTGGTTAAGCTAATGAAATGGTTATTTATGACAGCAGTCAGTGTACTCTAACCAATACACATTCTAACACAAGCATGTCTGATGTTGAATTTATAGCCTGTCTTCTTTTCTATAGTTCTCTTATTCAGATTCCTCAGCATAACATAGAAACATATTGTCCTTACCTGAATATTCATCTTCATGTTTTATTATTCTCTCCTCTCTCTTCCATCATCACACTCTTTTGCCAGTGTTACTCAGAGAGCTCTAGGATCTCCCAGTCCCACTCCCTATACACACAGATGACTCTCACACCTGTAATACCTCCAAGGGTACACCCTCCACCCAAATGAACCTAGCTGACTCCTACTCAGCATCAAGATTCCACTTGCATGTCATCACCTATGGGAAGCTGAGCTGTTGGCTGATAGACATATCCCTCTTTTGTGATCCCATATCATTTTGTGCTTATTTCTATCATAGTGATTATTTTATATATGTTTCTGTCTTTCTCTAGACTGATTTCTGAATCTAAAATATTATTTTTTAATCTTTTTATTCCTAACAGAAAACACGAGACCTGGCCCATAGCATACATTCAGTAAGTACATGCTGAAAAAATGTATAATATGATGAGCGTTGCAGCATAGACATGTCAATTTGCTTCCACAGACATGCATTGGCCATATACACACTACTAGGTGTTTTGAATGCTAAATTTGGATAACATATGCCTTGACCTACAGTTTACATGTAACAGCTTAATATAGAAAAATGTTTCTATAAAACTAAATTTTAATTACAGTTCTGTTTAAAGGTTAGACGTTGTACCTGTGCAATTACATACTTTAAACAGTAGTGGCTCTGGTGCTTAGTAAGAGCAATGACTTTTCCTAATGTTAAATCAATTTGGCACTAGTCTTACTGAATCTTACTTCAATATGTCTCTTAATTCCATCCCATTTTCACCATTCCCCCTTCTACTGCCTTCATTCATACTGTCCTCACTTCTCAATTGCACTTTTTCCCCAATATTTCTATCCTGGACTTCCTGTTATATCATCAAATTGACTTATCAGAACATCTGCACCTGAGTTTTCTATTTATATTACAAACTTACCCTGGCTTTGACCTCATCATTTTCCCTGCCTCATCCTGCTATGTCTTCTCTTCCTCTCTTGAATTCTCCAATGTTGGTAAATATCAACTACTGCTAATCTTCCCTGCCTGTCGGAAAAGTGGAAGGCTTTGTCAGTCTGTCAGCTAAATGGTTCTTAACTATGATTCCTGTTCCCTAGTTTCTCTTTCACTATCTATGTTTATTTCTTGCTTAGACTAATGCAATAGTTCCATCATAAGTACCTGCAGAGTTCACATCCCTGCATCAATACACCATTTACATTCTCTTCGAGTAATCTTTGTAATATTCAAATCTGACTGTCCTCCTTCAGCATAAATTCCCCCCATAGGATAAAGCCCCAGTTCCTTAGCTCTGTGTCACCTAGCTCTCTATCATCTCATTAAGCCATCCTCTCACTTTACTGTGTATTCTGACATCAGTGGTTTGCAGATAACGGAATATGTAATGCATTCTTGCACTTATACATTTTCTTCTGATTATAATACCCTGTCCCTTCTTTCTTCTAACTTGTCCTTCTAGAAGTTTTAAATATAAGCAGTCCAAAATGGAATAGAATGTGACACAAATTAATGTTCCCTTTCAGTTGAAGTATTTTAGTAATTGCTGGAAGATCAAGCCACCTTAAATATATCCTTGATTTCATCAACTGACAGAACTTATGAACCTCTGAAGACACTGTAACAGTCATAATAAGGACGATTAATAACAATACTTACCCAGAAACTTTGGTCTGAACCCAGAGTTCCCTTTTTAAACATTTAGCCGAGATTAACGGTGGTTGGTGTTTGAGAGCAATAGAAAACAATAACAAAAGGATGACTAAAACAAGTATGTATCTGTATACGACCTTCACCTCCATCAGCCTAGACAGATAGAGGTGAAAGAAATTTTTTTCTAGAATAATCAGTAAGCATCAGTTCTGCTCAAAGCCCCAGAAATAGATTTGCTTTGGGCCAAAAATGAGATAAGTTGAAAGAGAAAAATACTTTAGCAAGGTAAACACTAATAGAAAGAAGTAATCAGGCTCCTTCCATTATCCCCAGAGTATGTGTGTTTTTATGTATATATAATCAGTTCAATTCAACAAATACGTACTGGCCACCAGACAAAAATGTATAGAACATCTAGAGGCAGAATTTTGTAAATTTGGCAGGTAGATAGATTTTATATTCTTTGGTTTCCTGTCATTGGTTTCCTGTCTCAGAGTGTCTGGGGTGAATTGGACAGAGGCCTGTTTGCTCCCTAAAGATGGGAGTGTAGCCAGTCCACTTGCTTATGCAAAGAATGGAGCCAAACATATATTGAATAGATCACATTACATTTTAATTAAAACGTGTTTCTACTGCTTACATTTTCATTTACTCATACACTGGGGTGTTCAGTATCTATGCCAGTACACTTATTTATTTTTCTTAACATTTTATAACAGTATAACTCAAATGTATCCAATGATGATATTCCTGAGAAAGCAGTGTATAAATCAAACACCATTTTCACTTGGATTTCCACCATGAGTTTAGTGATGCTCAATCTTAATTTCGAACAGATTTTAGGTGGAAGTGGTTCCTCACATGTCACTTCTGCTCCCCATCAACTTGCTTTTAACCATGGCTTTTATTATTGTTTCAATACGAATTGTTTACACCTCCCCTTTTCTATGGCGATATTATCATCAACAGTTCAAACCATGCCATAGAAATAATATTCTTTATAAAGGAGAACCTATATTTTCTATATTTACAAATGTCAATAAAGACATCTTTAGATTATTGTTTTATCTGTGAAATACAGTCTAAGTTGTATTATTATTCAAACACAGTTTCAAGTTGCCCACTTCTGTTCAGATTGTTGTGCCCTAAGCCAATCCTGTCTAGAAATTTTAGAAATATTGGAGCAACTTAAATGATCAGAATACCGTAAATTTGTTTTGAAATCCCATCTGGTTTGCGTGTTCAGTTTTCCTGAGTAGTGTTTGCCATTTCCTTATGAGTTTTCCTCTACCCTAAAGCTATGCAGTTGCCTCCTTCTTGGCAGCAGGCTGAACGGTTTCCTGTCCTCATTCTACACTCACCTCTCTGGTACTGGATCCCTTGGAAAAGACGGTATCCAAATGTAAGATAAATAAAGAGTTTTCTCTCCTCCCTCTCCTTTGGCATCAGGGGTAACTCTGGGAAAACTCTGTCAAGGAAGCCATGGTGTTCTAAGACCTGGAAATGTTTAGTGTTCTCTCTCAGCAGAGTCCATGTTCTGAGCCGTCCAGAGGCTCCTCGCCAGCTGAGACATCATCTTCACTCAGGACTCCCACCAAATTTGGCCCTTTCTGCCTGGTGGGGGTCAGTGCCCCCTCCCTGTCTACTGTGCCTGAGGTGCCCAGGACCATACAAGTTGCTACAAGTGTTTAAGACTCCTCTACTCATACAGCTCTGCCCTCCTTTCCTTCCTATTTTTTTTTTTTTTTAATTTGTAGAAAGATGTGGAAAGCTACAGAAAAAAATGTCTATTCTTTTCCTGCCTTCAAGAGAGTGTGGTAAGCTATCCTGTATGGCCCACATATCTTTGAGCTTTTTCTCAGGGATCTTCCCAGCTGAGAAGATAGTTGACTTAGAGAGGAGGAATTCTCAACGATTCACTTATTTCCTTTCTTTTTTCCTTCTCAGAGCAGAAGTAATGATGTTTGCCCTCATCTTCTTCTAGTCAATGATGCAACAAATATTTCTTGAATAATGACTGTATGTGTGGAACAAATGCAGGCTCTGGGAATAGAGTGGTGAATAAAAGCGATCAAGGCTCTGCCCTCGTAAATCTTACAGTCTCAAAACAAGCAGAAGAGCCAATCAGTTTAATCATCTCTCCTGACCACTGAGCAGTGACTTCATCCCTCCTAGATCTCCAGCTCCGGTCAAGGAGGCCAGGAAGTGATGGAGGACCCAGGTGATCCTTCAGGTAATGATGATGCTTTGGTCTGCAGGTGCTTCTTATATCAGAGCATTTGTCCAGGCACCCCTAAAATAATTCTCAGCCACATCTAGTTTCTGTATTATATGCAAATCATATTTAAATATCAGGGCATGATCTGACTTCCGTACTCTAATTCAATCCTGTCTGTGAGGAAGTTTCATAAAATGCATGAAAATATATATAGTGACACAAAGCTAAATATCTGCAGTAAAGAAATGCAAATTAACTTAACCGCCATATTATTTTCCTAGCAGGAGATTCTAGCTAATATGAAATTTTATGAGGCATCACAGCACCCATAAAGTATGGAGCATAAATAAATGAATTCCTGAACAATGTGGTATAAATTTAATGTTACCTTTAAATATGAAAAATAAACCTGTGATATATATCTCCATTAGGATCTTGAATTTGTCTAACTGGTTATCACTAACACCCTATTGAAATGCAATTGAAAATTAATATATCTGGCAGTAAAAAATATGACCATTAAGGAAAGTTCATGCATGATATTTTTATAGACTTGCCAAGTCTCTTGAATTCAGAATGTGGGACAGATGGTCACATGGTGAATTGTTCTCACTCACTAATGCTTTCTGCTGCTTCACTGACTTTTGATCTTCAGATGACTTCAGTCTCATTCAGAACGTGTGGCAAATGAAAGATTTCCAATTGTCTTCACAAAAGGTAAAAAGTCTTAATACGTCCATGACAGAAAATTATAAAAATTTCATAGATCTAAGCCAGATCACAGCCTTCCTAAATTTATAAGTCCTTTACAGGGAAATTTTAAGTTTATATCTACAAGTAGAAGTTATTTTTCTGAGAGTGTACCATGCTTAAATCCTAATTTTTACTAATGTTTTCATTTTTTCAGTCCTTCGTTATCCTATGCAATAAAGCTATTCTTTCAGTTATTTTCTTCACTTATTTATTTAGCCATAACTTTAGGTATCTTTCTCTGCTCAGGCTAGCATAACAAAATACCACAAACTGGGTAGTTTAAAAAATAGACATTTACTTTTCACAGTCTGAAGACTAGAAATGCCAGAACAAGTTTCTGGCAGATCCTGTTCCTGGTGAGAGCTCTCTTCCTGGCTTGCAGGTGGCCTCCTTCTTCCTGAATCCACCCGTGCCCTTTCCTCTGCGGTCTGTGGACAGAAAGAAACCTCGGTGTCTTTCCGTCTTTTTATGAAGACATCAGTTCTATCGAATTAGGGCCCCGCTCTACGACCTTATTTAACCTTTATTGCCTCCAATAGCCCTATCTCCAAATACAGCCATGCTGGGGATTAGGGCTTCCATATGTAAACTTTAGGGTGACACGATTCGGTCGATAACAGTAGGATACCCATTTTTCATCATTATACAATAAAATGAAGGTTACTTTTGACATTTATGGTAGGGTATACACTTTTCTATTCTTCTCATTGCAAACGATTATTTAAAAGTAGGTATTATACCCGCTGAGTGGCACGATAATTATTGGCCCTGAATTGGCATAATTTTGAATCAGTGGCAAACGTAGGTTGTACATATCACATACACAAAGTTCAAAGCCAAATACTCAATAGTATGGTTATGAAGAAAAAACACATGTTTTCTCACGAAGGAAATCGAACTACTCTTTATTATCAGTATTAATCGAGATGCTGTTCATAATGGGTCCTTCATACATGATACCAATAAATCAGGTATTTCATGACAGGCATAAGTGTTATTATACAAACGGTGAGATTTAAAACAATTACTTATGAGGGTCGCATTGGTTACAGACCAATGATCCACTGCTCTTGGTCACAGCTGATTGGGTAAGTGTTGGGATTTGATCTAAGGACAGGCAAACTGAGGGTTAGTCGGGTTAGTCAGAAGTCCACAAAGGGTCATTAACAAATCTTTACACTCACACAGATTATGGTGATAAATTGGACCATTCTTTCTCTTAGAAATTTGAGCTGAAGTTTCTGATCAAGTCTACCAGTTGGTAGAGGCACCAAATGATAAAGACACAGGGAGAAGCAGTGAGTGGGTGGGTGGGTGATGGGTGGGAGGAGGGATGGCAAAGCTCGGTCAATGCAGAGGCCTGAAGCAGATTCTCAGGAATGTCTCCTGTATGGTCTGCAACAAAGAATGGGACCTTGCCAAAAAGAGGTCAGGCCTTTGCTTCCACTCCTGCAAGGTCACCTCTAAATCCTTGGATGCCTTGCCTCAAAAAAGTGTCTCTGTTTGCCTCGAGGCCTTGGACCATCATCCTACATAGTCTAATGATGTAGATTATGGTGATTTACCTTGTATCTCAGAGCAGCTGGAGACTGAGATCAGCCATGTGGTCAGTCATCCATGCCTATGTGATGGGACCCCAATAAAACTCTGGACTCTAGGCTCAGGTGAGCTTCCCTGGTTGGCGGTCTTCCATGTGTATTGTCCCGCTTTGTTTCTGGGAGAGTCAGTGCTGTTTATGAATCCAAGGGATAAGACCACCGAAAGTGTCTTGTCTGGACCTTTCCTGGTTCCAAACTTGCCTGACACACCTGCCAGGCATTTTGAACAAGGCCTGCTTGTAGGTAGTTTTAGTTCTTCTGAAACCAGATTGCATGACCTTTTCTAGGTGGGACCCAGTCATTGGATGCTTCCCTTTCGTGTTTCCTCCAATGTCCCTAAAGTGAACTCTGCTAATTGAACATCTCTAAGAGTGTACGAGAGTATAACAAACCCAGCAATGGAGTCAAAGAAGTAGTGTCTAATTTAGATCCCTTTAGTGTCTTTAATTCACATTTGCAAATATGTTGTAGTGAAATACAACTATTTGCAGGAGAGATTTGTTATGGTCTATGGCCGCTGCTAAGGAAATATAAGATGAGAAGAAGAAACCCAATAGGAATAGTTGTAGAACAATAATAAAAATTTGCTATAGAAATTTTGTTCTTTGCATTTACAGAAAGGTTATTCTAAGGTAGCTGGTAAGCTTTGTAAGAAGAGAAATGGCTTTCAGGGTATCGTTGTGTTTGCCCTGCAGCTACTGTGATGCCTGCCAAAGCTTTGGGCATATCCTTCCACATGGATGCTCTCACGGAAAAGTGTCTGTCCTGTGACTCATTTTCTTGGAATTGGGTTCCCTGATTGCCAAGAAAAAAAGTTGCTAATATGATAAATTTACCCTTGCTGATTTATTTGGTATTGTTGGCTTAATACATAATGACTCAGTAATAATATTTATAGTTTGGGGAAGCTCTTTTGTAATGTGTATCCACGAATCAAAGAAGTATCTCTAAGGGAAAGCTTTTAGGTAGACCAGTGGTGGGAACCTTTGGCCTCAGCGTTTTGGGAAAAGCATTAGGAGACATGTGCTCTATTCTGCCACTCATGACCTGTGAGACTTTGAACAAAGGACTTGATCCTCATGTGTATCCTCAACTGTAGCATGTTGTAACTAGCCCTACAATCTTATACACAGGGGACTCTGCCAATGGCTAAAAGCATTTTCTCTATGGAGAGTGACTGTATATTTGGCTTTGCAGGAGACAGTGACAATTTATGCCTGTTGCCCCAGCATATTTATTCATTAATTATTAAGCATACCCCCTTCACTCTCAAAAGCAGCCCCGTTTGGATGGTATCCAAGCCATTTTTGTGCCAAATGCCCAGTTTATAGGAAACTTTCTCATTATCGTTGTGATAACTTCATAGAGATGAGCGTAGGTAAGATTTAGCTGCTCAAGGATCTGTAGCTAAACCTCACCCCAGATTGAAAGCCAAACTCTCCAGTGCCTGACATAGGTAATAATATCTTTTAAAAATTGTTACAATGATGAGCCATTTTACCCAAAAGGTCTTTATATAAAAGTTCTATGTCAAAACATAATTAGATTGGTTTTAGGAAACCAATATGATATCAATATTTTTCTTTCATTCTTTCCTCTTTCTATCCCCTATCCCTCACCCCTGCCAATACTGTAAATCTAAAGGGAACAAAAGTTATCTAACTCTAATTATCTAGGTTTACATTTTCCTCAGTTCACTGAAATCTTTCCTTTTTGAAAATCCCCTCCATCCAGGAGACTCCAGCGAGCATATTTACGTTTGAAACAAATCTGCCTTTGTTAATCATCAAAAGGTATTTTCTTTAATAAGGGAAGCTCGGCAGGCCCTGCAGCTGTGTTGTTTATCTTATGGCAAGCACAAAGACAATTTATTTTTTTAAATACTATAATTAGATTAGTGTTCTCTTTACTGAAGCATCTGTAGGAAAATGAGTGTGTTTCTTTGAGTGAATGAGCAGTCACATTTATTTTTATTAAATCTGAACTTGTCCGCTGAGAGAGTTGAATTTAATTTTATGTTCTAATACAACATGTAATATTCCAACTTTTTTTCAGATAAAGCTCTGGTTGCCCCAAAAAGGAGGTTGGACTAAATTGAATCTTCTGATTCCAATTTTATGAACTGCATTAAAATCTCTCTAGGGTGTAGGATTATGTTTGTGTTGAAGAATGACTACATTAAGGTATGTATTTGCATACATAAACAAATATATCCGATGGTTATCTATGACCTGTCACTGACACAGGGAGTATTGTAGAATATAATAACATTTTACCTTTGTTATGACTTTATATGTCTTTACTAAAAAGTTTTAGAAGTGCTGTTTATAAATCAAAAAGATTAATTTCCAAAATAGAAACATTTTTAAAGTTTTGGAGACTGATAGATCAACACTGCCTCTATAAAATGGCTCCTTAGAACTTTCTAGACAGTAATTAAATCACCCAGGGAATAAGACATCACCTCTTGACCAGACACCTTTCCTATTCACTTTGGCATCGCCAATAAGGAAACTATTTTCCTTTTCCTAGGCTCTTTTCATCTTAGTTGATAAAAGCAATTTTTGTGATACTATACCTTTAACAAGGGAAAACTAGTCTGGTTCTCTATTGTTGTGTAACAAACCACAAATTAAGTAGCTTAAAATAATAATTTATTATTGCCTTTCCTGGTCTGTGGGTTGACTGGGCTCTGCTGGGTGGTCTTGTTTGGTGCTTCTCAAGCAGTCCAGTGATGTGGCGGCTCGGGCTGGAGTTATTGAAGGCTCAACTGGGCTAGACACCCAGGGGTATCCCACCTAACTGACTTTTCAGCTGAGAAGGTTTGAACCAGAGCAGGAAACTGGTCAGTTAATCTCTCTCTTTTCTTTACCCTTTTTCTCTCCTTTCCAAGTGCCTTTTTCACATGCCCATTCAAATGGCTAGTTTGGCTTCCTGACACCATGTCCAGAGTCTCAGAGCGAATGGACTTCTTAAATGGGAACTAGCTTTGCCTAGAACAAGTGTTCTAAGCCCAAGCAAGGCAAACGCTGTGTGGCTTCTTATACCCTAACCTTGGACATCATACAGCATCACTTCTACTGCCTTCTCTTTTCTGTGCAAGGACCATTGCAGCCTCAGAGTGGGAGGAAACTTCGCAGGTACTTGAGTTCTGTGAGCTCCAGAAGGCAAGGTTCATTGAAATGTGATGAGGCGAGGGCAGAAGTTTTGTAGACAAACTACCACAGAACACAACAAAACATGATGTTAGGATAAATTTAGGTATAATAAAGAATAGATGCCATCTACTCCTCAAGTCTATAATGTTTCTAAAAAGTGTTTTTCAGAATTTTCATGTCTGCTTTTAGCTCCTTAAATAATGGTAGGCACTTTTTTCTATTTATTTTTAATTTTATTATTTTTCTCTTTTAAGCATAGTGTTATTATTTTCTGCTATATTCCTTTATAAAACATGTTTTTATTTTAATAACATGTGAAACAGATATGTATGAGATGTGCTAAGGACCTACAGCCTCTGACAGAATTATTCGTCAATTTTGGGGACATAATTTATTTGAGTCCTGAAGAATTCACATAGGCAAACCTCCAAGCAGAAATACAACTTGCTGCAAAAAAATAAATAATAACTTTTGAGAAAATATGTTTATGACTGTGTTAAGATCTAACAAAGAACATATCCTGTTCTCAGTGGCAGTGATATGTTCTAGATCTTACCCTAATTTTGAGTTATATCTGTAAAAAGAAAATATAGGTTGGATGTGAGGGCAATCTGGTTGGGACATCTGTCACCCCATTCATCACCAGGGTTGATTCAGCTGGTCTGGCTGGCTGAGTGGGTGTCCCCTTCCTCCCTCACTGCTCCGCTCCACGTAAGTCCCTCCCAAAGCTGCGTGCTTGATGGAAAAGGATGACCTTCCCTGATAGAGGAGGACCATTCTTTGGTCGAGGGTAGAGGATATACGAGTAGGTGAGCACTCCCCTGCTAAAACCTCCAAAAAAGATCTCAAGGTCCTCCATTTGTAGGAGAACATAGGTTAGTCAAGCTTCCAAGACTCCAGACACATCCAAATGAGGTGCTGCATGTGATGGTATACCTTTCATTAAGAAAGAAAGAAAGAAAGAAAGAAAGAAAGAAAGAAAGAAAGAAAGAAAGAAAGAAAGAAAGAAAGAAAGAAGGAAGGAAGGAAGGAAGGAAGGAAGGA
This sequence comes from Hippopotamus amphibius kiboko, assembly GCF_030028045.1. Lineage (NCBI taxonomy): Eukaryota > Metazoa > Chordata > Mammalia > Artiodactyla > Hippopotamidae > Hippopotamus > Hippopotamus amphibius. Next base: position 77,935,517 of record NC_080191.1, on the reverse strand, counting down.
AGGAAGGAAGGAAGGAAGGAAGGAAGGAAGAAAGAAAGAAAGAAAGAAAGAAAGAAAGAAAGAAAGAAAGAAAGAAAGAAAGAAAGAAAGAAAGAAAGAAAAAGAAAGAAAGAAAGGAAGGAAGAAAAAGAAAAGAAAGAAAAAAAGAATATAGGAGTTAATTCATTTTCAAACCACATTTTGGGTGTTAGAATATCTAATTTCTATTGATTAATTTCTTTTTTTTATTTATTTATCAGCTGCATTGGGTCTTTGTTGCTGCGGGGACTACTTTTCATTGCTGTGCTTGGGCTCCTCATTGTGGTGGCTTCTTTTGTTGTGGAGCCCAGGCTCTAGGCATGCAAGAGCTTCAGTAGTTGTGGCGCATGGGCTTATTTGCTCCATGGCATGTCGATTCTCCCAGACTAGGACTCGAACCCATGTCCCCTGCATTGGCAGGAGGATTCTTAATTTTTTTTATAATTCACTGCACCACCAGGGAAATGAAGTCCCTCTACTCACTAATTTCTTATTCAGTCTCTACATCTCTTCATATTTAAAAGCTTTAGAGACCTAAGGAAATATATTATCTTAATTAAATGCAAGTCTTCTTACCTAGGTGAAAAAAGTGCAATTTCTACTTAATGGAAAGTTATTAATTTCAGGAAAATAACAAGGAAGCCTTAAAACCTACACAAATTATTCAGTAATATTTTCAAAAGTACCTTTATTTTGCTTTCTCTGTTCTGAAACATTTTCTTACTATTTAAATCAATATATTTTAAATGTTTTCAATCACTATTTCATTGTAACTTCCTCCCAAAACCATTTGAACTGTAAACAGTGTAGATTTCCATTTAAATAAAAGGTTATAGAAAGTTCTAAAAGCAATAGTAAAAGCAATCCAAAATACTGGAATCTGTATTTTTCCACAACTAAATTGATCACAGAACTCTCCTGGTTGAGATTCATTGTTTTCAAATTGACGTTATACCCAAGAGAAGGTTCACGTAAGGTATTCCTTGGAATTTACTGTAAATCTTTTAGATACGGGCCATCAATTTACAAATAAACTGTGTAGTGAAACACTAGACACAAGGGGAAATAAAAAGAGGTAGTAAGTTAAGTAGAAAAAAATCCTTGAAATATATTAACAAATATAAAGAAGAAGAAAAAGCCAGAAAAACAGTTCAAAAGAAAGAAGGGTAGAGGCAGCCATAGGGGAATGTTTTAATGAATTGAGTATGGTAGAAAACATTTTTTCAGTAAAGAAATTCTTTTTAAGAAGTTCTGATAAAATGGGGGAGGGGGAAGGAAATTTTTACAGGCCAATGGAACATACAGAAAAAGTGTTGCAGAAAATGGAATCATAATTTGTAAGCCAACTTTAACCTTAAAGTAAATCACAGTACTCTAAGTTAGATCTAGCAAACAAGGTTGAATATTATTCCTTTGTTTTGTCTTACATGATTCTGCAACTATATTCCAGTATCTCCTTTGCCTGTTTTGAGAGCTGATTTTTATTGACTGATGGCCTCAATGATTTTTTTCTCTAAAATAATAATAAAAAACCAATCTATTTGTAGATAGATGTGTGAGATGACACTTTCATCTAGCTTAACATTTTCACTCTGTGTTTTCCATTCCTAGGTGAATTTGTACCAAATTTGTCTTGAACACTTTGCAATGAATAGCATTATCTTCTTCTATCTTTTGGCATAGTTTTTAATTGCTTACCACAGTGATTAATTTTAACAGGTTTTTTTGTTTGTTTCTTTTGCAGCTCAGATTTATGTGGCAAGATGCTATAGTAGGAATAAGCAGGATGGAGATGATGATGGTGGTAACGGTGGGGGTGTTATAGAGTCATTAAACAACAAAACAAAACACTAAAGTGACAATTCATATCACAAAGGTTTAGGAATTTTTTATATTATTATTAAAGTGAATGAAGTGTCAAAAGTAAGACAATGGGCCCAAAACGGAGTTGCTTATGATAAACCCCACCCCCATGTCACCAAACATATTAAATTACAATTCTGATTTTCACAGGCATGGAATCTTAAATCAGCCAATCAAAAATCACCTGATCTGTGGGCTTCCTAGGTGACGCAGTGGTTAAGAATCCGCCTGCCAATGCAGGGGACATAAGTTCAGTCCCTGCTGCAGGAAGATCCCACATGCTGCAGAGCAACTAAGCCCATGAGCCACAACTATTGAGCCCCCGTGCCACTGAAGCCCACATGCCTAGAGCCTGTGCTCTGCAACAAGAGAAGCCACAGCAATTAGGAGCCCGCACACCACAACAAAGAGTAGCCCCCGCTCGCAGCAACTAGAGAAAGCCCGCATGCAGCAAGGAAGACCCAACACAGCCAATCAATCAATCAATCAATCAATCAATAAAATGTTTCACCGTTACCACAAGTCTCTTTAAAAAAAAAAAAAATTGCCTGATCTGTACTAAGTTAATCTGGCCTAATAGGTCCCTACTATCCCTCAAAGGAAAGTAACCTTGCAATTGCCAACCAACTTTTTTAACTAGCATATAACTTCCATGTTCCTATTCCCTTCTACCTATAATTGTCTAATTCTGTACAGCTCCTCGGAGATCCTTTATATGTGCTAGATCAGATGCTGCCCAATTCAAATCAGTTTTTGTTCAAATAAACTCTTAAAGTTTTTGATATGCCTCAGCTATCTTTTAACAGGGTATTTTCAGTGTTAAGACACGTAATTCAGAAATGATGATGTGTCCTGTGTTCTGCTTCAAATGGAGAAGCTTATGTGGGAAGATGTATTTTCCAGATAACAAATACCTAAAAGTGTGTCTTATTTCAGCCTGCAGTTGCTTTGCGTTGAGCCTGACATTATTTTTGACATATTTTGACATTATTTTGGGGTACCTGTGGCTCTTTCCTTAGCCCACAGGCTGAAGCTCTACCTCAGGGCATCCTTGAAATGCATCTTTTTCCAATTGTTCCACAATAACTCAGGATACAAAAGCTGCTTAGGATTCCTGATCTTTTCCTTTCCCATCACAATCCCTGCTGGTGGGATGTTTTATTATCATGAGCATTGATTTAAGTTGGTGACTTATTCTCAATCTTGTTGGCTGTGATCTTGACATGCTCATAGGTAATTATGAATAAACTACTCATTTTGTCCATTCTGATATCCTCTTATTCTTTCCAAGAAGGTTTGGAATCCCTGAGGGAAATACACAATAATTATTTCTAGCAAAAAAAATATATATATATCCTTTTAATTATCCTCTGAACTGGGGACCAATTGAGTATTGTCTCTGTCCAGTTAATTATGCTTCTATAAAATATTGATGACTATAAAAAAATTACTGTATCAGACTATAAAATAAGTGTCTAATTAACTTAGCACCTGGATGATATAATACTTTACAAATAATAGATACTAAATAAATATCGAATAAATAATTATTTTTTCATTTTAAGTAATTGCCTTAAACAAACTTATTTTTACTACTTTTTGAAGTCCTTTAAAACATATGCTTAACTGACTAACCATTACAGGATTATTTTTTATCACCATTCATTTCTCATTTATATTTTTATTAAATTCTCATTGTTTTTGGTTATGACTGCTTTATTCAAGTTATTTTATTATGAAAACAATTGGATGCACATTGGACAAAATTTTTAGTACAGAAGTCCCTTGCTATCTGCAGGAGGATTGATTCCAGGACCCCTGTGGATAGAAAAAATCTGCAGATGCTCAAGTGCCTTGCATAAAATGGCAAAGTTATTTGCATATAACCTACTCACATCCTCGCATATACTTTAAATCATCTTTAGATTAGTTTTAATATGTAATACAATGTAAATGCTATGTAAATAGTTGTAAATACAATGTAAATACTATGTAAATAGTTGCCAGCATGAGGCAAATTAAAGTTTTGCTTTTTGGAACTTTCTGAAATGTTTTTTTTTTCAAATATTTTTGATCTGTGGTTGATTGAATACAGGGATACCAAACCTGCAGATACGGAGAGTTAACTATCAAATTATATAGGAGAAAAAAAATTTAAATCACCCATAGTTCCAGACTTAACACCCAGATATAACTTCTTGAATATCCTGATATTTTTAGGAGCTATGTTTGTGTGTGTGCTCCTGGATGTGTGATGATGTTACTACTACGTTGCAATTGCATACCCCACTTTTTTCCTACTAGAATTTAGAGATTTTTAACAATTCATTTTCAACATTTTTATATTTTGCTTTCCCCCTGCTGTTTCAAAAAGCACGTTCTCCACAATATTAGTCTTCAAAATTATGGTTTTCCTTGAGTGCTTAATATTCTATCCTACAGATTACCATAATTTAGTTAACCATTCACTGGTTATTGAACATGCTACGTTGTATTGCTCCCATAAATAATGCTGTGATGAAAATCCCTGAGAGCAAATCTTTTATTGTCATTCTGATTATTTTTTTAAGAAAGATTCCTAAAAGTGGAAAAAGAGGGAGAGTCCTTCAGAGTTTTGTCACATGTTGTCAAAGGGTTTTCCAGGAAGGTTGTATTCATTTGCACTTCCACCACTGGCAAAGTACAAGAATGCCTATATCACTGCATCTAAGCATCCTGATATCCATAGATACTGATCTCCACCAAAAACAGGGCTGTGTTTGTTGTTCTCTCCTGTGTCTATGAACCAGCTCAGTTAGACACCCATAGTCATTCAGTAATTATTTGAGGAGAAAATTAGTAAATATTTAAGTCTTTGTAAATTAAAAAGGCAGAATATTCATTCTTTTGAAAAATACCTATTGATATCTGATATATAACAAATGCAGGGCTGAAAATGTGTGATTGCTATTCTTATGGGGCTTGTAATCTGATGTTGAAATCATAGTTTTCATTTCAATTACTGCATTACTAATAAGTTTTTTTTCTTGTATATTGACTTTTTCTGCATTCTTTCCTTTTTTTTTAAGCTCTTTATTGGAATACAATTGCTTTACACTCTTGTACCAGTTTTTGAGGTACACCAAGCTGAATCAGCTGTATTTATACACATATCCCTATATCCCCTCCCTCCCATGACTCCCTCCCACCCTCCCTGCCCTGGCCCTCTAAGGCATCACCCATCATCGAGTTGATTTCCCTTTGTTATACAGCAACTTCCCACTAGCTATCTATTATACAGTTGGTAGTGTAAATATGTCTATGCTACTCTCTCACTTTGTCCCAGCTTTCCCTTCACCCGCCCTCCCCCCCCCCCCCCACCGCCGCCAACCCGGTGTCCTCCAGTCCATTCTCGGCATCAGCATCCTTATTCTTGCCCTGTCATGTGGTTCATCAGTACCATTTTTTCTTTTTAGATTCTGTATATATGAGTTAGCATACAGTGTTTGTTTTTCTCTTTCTGGCTTACTTCACTCTGTATGACAGATTCTAGGTCTGTCCACCTCATTACATAGAGCTCCATTTCATTCCTGTTTATGGCTGAGTGATATTCCATTGTATATATGTGCCACATCTTCTTTATCCATTCATCTGTTGATGGGCATTTAGGTTGCTTCCATGTCCTGCCTATTGTAAACAGTGCTGCAATGAAATTTATGGTACATGTTTCTTATTGGATTATGGTGTTCTCTGGGTATATGCCCAGTAGTGGGATTACTGGATCATATGGTAGTTCTATTTTTAGATTTTTAAGGAACCTCCAAACTGTTTTCAATAGTGGCTATACCAACTTACATTCCCACCAACAGTGCAGGAGAGTTCCCTTTTCTCCACACCCTCTCCAACATTTACTGGTTCTAGATTTTTTGATGATGGCCATTCTGACTGGTGTGAGGTAATACCTCATTGTGACTTTGACTTGCATTTCTCTAATGATTAGCGATGTTGAGCATCTTTTCATGTGTTTGTTGGCCATCTGTATGTCTTCTTTGGAGAAATGTCTATTTAGGTCTTCTGCCCATTTGTGGATTGGGTTATTTGCTTTTTTGGTATTAAGCTGCATGAGCTGCTTGTATATTTTGGAGATTAATCCTTTGCCCGTTGCTTCATTGGCAAGTATTTTCTCACATTCTAAGGGTTGTCTTGTTGTCTTGTTTATGGTTTCTTTTGCTGTGGAAAAGCATTTAAGTTTCATGAGGTCCCATTTGTTTAATCTTGATTTTATTTCCATGATTCTAGGAGGTGGGTCCAAAAGGATCTTGCTTTGATGGATGTCATAGAGTGTTCTGCCTATGTTTTCCTCTAGGAGTTTTATAGTGCCTGGCCTTACATTTAGGTCTTTAATCCATTTTGAGTTTATTGTTATGTATGGTGTTCGGAAGTGTTGTAATATCATTCTTTTACACGTTGCTGTCCAATTTTCCCAGCACTACTTATTGAAGAGACTGACTTTTTCCATTGTATATTCGTGCCTCCTTTGTCAAAGATAAGGTGCCCATGTGTGCTTGGGTTTACCTCTGGGTTCTCTATTCTGTTCCATTGATCTTCCTTTCTGTTTTTGTGCCAGTACCATACTGTCTTGATCACTGTGGCCTTGTAAAATAGTTTAAAGTCAGGAAGCCTAATTCCACCAACTCTGTCTTTCCTTCTCAAGATTGCTTTGGCTATTCAGGGTCTTTTGCGTTTTCATACAAATTGTAAGATTTCTTGTTCTAGTTCTGTGAAAAATGCGATTGGTAATTTGATTGGGATTGCATTGAATCTGTAAATTGCTTTGGGTAGTATAGTTATTTTCACAATGTTGATTCTTCCAATCCAAGAACGTGGTATGTCTCTCCATCTGTTTGTATTGTCTTTGATTTCTTTCATCAGTGTCATAGTTTTCTGCATACGGGTCTTTTGCCTCCTTAGGTAGGTTTATTCCTTGGTATTTTATTCTTTTTGTTACAGTGGTAAATGGGAGAATTTCCTTAATTTCTCTTTCTGTTTTTTTCATTGTTAGTGTATAGGAATGCAAGAGATTTCTGTGCATTAATTTTATACCCTGCTACTTTACTAAATTCATCAATTAGTGCTAGCAGTTTGCTGATAGATTCTTTGGGGTTTTCTCTGTATAATAACATGTCATCTGCAAAGAGTGACAATTTTACTTCTTCTTTTCCAATTTGGATTCCTTTTATTTCATTTTCTTCTCTGATTGCTGTGGCTAACACTTCCAAAACTATGTTGAATAGTAATGGTGAGAGTGGGCACACTTATCTTCTTCCTGTTCTTAGAGGGAATTCTTTCAGTTTTTCAGCATTTAGAACGATGTTGGCTTTTGGTTTCTCATATATGGCTTTTATTATGTTGAGGTAATTTCCTTTGATGCCCATTTTCTGGAGAGTTTTTATCATAAATGGATGTTGAATTTTGTCAAAATCTTTTTCTGCATCTATTGAGATGATCATATGGTTTTTATCCTTCAATTTGTTGATATGATGTATCACTTTGACGGATTTGTGTATATAGAAGAATGATTGCATTCCAGGGATAAACCCCACTTGATCATGGTGTATGATTTTTTTAATGTATTGTTGGATTCTGTTAGCTAGTATTTTGTTGAGGATTTTTGCATCTATATTCATCCATGATATTGGCCTGTAATTTTCTTTTTTTGTGACATCTTTGCCTGGTTTTGGTATCAGGGTGATGGTGGCCTCGTAGAATGAGTTTGGGAGTGTTCCTCCTTCTACTATATTTTGGAAGAGTTTGAGAAGGATAGGTGTTAGCTCTTCTCTAAATGTTTCATAGAATTTGCCTCTGAATCCATCTGGCCCTGGACTTTGGTTTGTTGGGAGAGTTTTCACCACAATCTCAATTTCCGTAATTCTGATTGATCTGTTTCATATTTTCCATTTCTTCCTGGTTCAGTCTTGGAAGATTGCACTTTTCTAAGAATTTATCCATTTCTTCCAGGTTATCCAATTTATTAGCATATAGTTTCTTGTAGTAGTCTCTCACAATCTTTGTATTTCTGAGATGTCAGTTGTTACTTCTCCTTTTTCATTTCTAATTTTGTTGATGTGTGTCTCCTCCCTTGTTTTCCTGGTGAGTCTGGCTAATGGTTTATCAATTTTGTTAATCTTCTCAAAGAACCAGCTTTTAGTTTCATTGATCTTTGCTATTGTTTCCTTCATTTCTTTTTCATTTATTTCTGCTCTGATCTTTATGATTTCTTTCCTTCTGCTCACTTTGGCGTTTCTTTGTTCTTCTTTCTCTAATTGTTTAAGGTGTAAGGTTAGGTTGTTTATTCGATCTTTTTCTTGTTTATTGAGGTAGGACTGTATTGATATAAACTTCCCTCTTAGAACTGCTTTTGCTGCATCCCATATGTTTTGGCTTGTTCTGTTTACATTGTGTTTTGTTTCTAGATATTTTTTTATTTCCTCTTTGATATCTTTAGTGATTTCTTCATTGTTTAATAACATATTGTTTAGCCTCCATGTGTTTGTATTTTTACAGGTTTTTTTTTTTAGGTAATTAATATCTAGTCTTATGATGTTGTGGTCAGAGAAGATCCTTGATAGGATTTCAATTTTCTCGAATTTACCGAGGCTTAATTTGTGACCCAAGATGTCATCTATCCTGGAGAGTGTTCCATGTGCACTTGAGAAGAAAGTGTATTCTCTAGTTTTTGGATGGAATGCCCTATAAATAGCAATTAAGTCAAGATGGTCTAATGTGTCATTTAGAGCTTGTGTGTCCTTACTTATTTTCTGTTTGGATGATCTGTCCATTGATGTAAGTGGGGTGTTCAAATCTCCTACTATTATTGTGTTACTGTCAATGTCCCCATTTATGGCTTTTAGCATTTGCCTTATGTATTGAGGTGCTCCTATCTTGGGGGCATAGATATTTACAATTGTTATATGTTCTTCTTGGATTGACCCCTTGATCACTATGTAGTGTCCTTCTTTGTCTTTTGTAATAGTATTTACTTTAAAGTCTAATTTATCTGATATGAGTATTGCTACTCCAGCTTACTTTTGACTTCCAATTGCATGGAATATCTTTCTCCATGCCTTTACTTTCAGTCTGTATGTGTCCCTTGGTCTGAAGTGAGTTTCCTGTAGGCAGCACTTGTAAGGGCCTTATTTTTGTATCTATTCAGCCAGTCTGTGTCTTTTGGTTGGAGCATTTAATCCATTTACATTTAAGGTGATTATTGACATGTGTGTTCCAATTACCATTTTCTTAATTGTTTTGGGTTTGTTTTTGTAGGTGTTTTCCTTCTCTTGTGTTTCCTATTTAGAAAAGTTCCTTAAGCAATTGTTGTAAGGCTGGTTTGGTGATGCTGAATTCTCTTAACTTTTGCCTGTCTATAAAGCTTTTGATTTCTCCATCGAATCTGATTGAGATTCTTGCTGGATAGAGTATTCTTGGCTGTAGGTTTTTCTCTTTCAGGACTTTCAGTATATCTTGCCATTCCCTCCTGGCCTTCAGAGTTTCTGCAGAAAGATTGGCTGTTATCCTTCTGGGTTTTCCCTTATATGTTATTTGTTGCTTTTCTCATGCTGCTTTTAATTTTTTTTCTTTGTGTTTATTTTTCATTAGTTTGATTAATATGTGCCTCGGTGTATTTCTCCTTGGGTTTATTCTGTATGGGACTCTCTGTGCTTCTTGGATTTTATTAATTATTTCCTTTTCCATGTTGGGGAAGTTTTCCACTATAACCTCTTCAAATATTTTCTCAGAACCTTTCTTTTTTTCTTCTTCTTCTGGGATGCCTATGATTTGAATATTGGTGTGCTTAATGTTGTCACCAAGGTTTCTGTGATGATCTTCCATTTTTTTTATTCTTTTTTCTCTTTCCTGTTTTGTGGCAGTTATTTCTCCCATTCTGTCTTCCAACTCACTTATTCATTCTTCTGCCTCCATTATTCTGCTGTTTATAGCATCTAGAGTATTTTTAATTTTGGTTATTTTGTTGTCCATTACTGTTTGCTTGCTCTTTAGTTCTTCTGCATCCTTATTAACTGTTTCTTGTATTTTCTCTATTTTGTTGTCAAGATTTTGGATCATCTTTACTGTCATTACTGTGAATTCTTTTTCAGGCAATTTTCCTATTTCCTCTTCTTTATTTGGTCTTGTGGGTTTTTTTCCTGCTCCTTTGCCTGCATGGTATTTCTTTGTTTTCTCATTTTGTCTAATTTATTGGATTTGCTGTCTCCTTTCCCCATGCTGCCTAGTAGTAATTCCTCTTGTTTCTGCCCTCTGTCCCCTGTTTTGGGGTTTGTCCAGTGTCTTGAGCAGGCTTCCTGGTGGGGGGGACAGGGTCTGGTATCTGCTTTCCAGTGTGTGGCTCTGTGTCTTTTCTCTCTGATGAGCAGGGCCATGTCAGGTGGTGTGTTTTAGGGTATCTGTGAGGTTAATATGGCTTTAGGTAGTCTGTGTGCTGAAGGGTGGTTTTGTGTTCCCGTCTTGTTTGTAGTTTGGTGTGAGGTGTCCAGCACTGGCATTTGCAGACAGTCGGACAAAGCTGGGTCTTAGACTCTGATACAGGGTTCTGTGCGAGTTCTCTGCAGTTAATCTTCCCTGTGTCTGAGGACTCCCTCGTAGTCTAGCATCCTGTATTCAGTGCTCCCTCCCCAGAGCCTCCTACTTGACTTCTGATCAAGTAGTCCAGACTTCAGAGGTTGCTTGTCCCAGGTATGTCGAGATCTTTGCAGTCCTTTCTGGTGTTTGAGGTCGTCTGCTGGTGTTCAGCTGGTTCTCTGTGGGAATTATTGCATCTTTTGATGTATTCCTGATGCATGTGGGCAGCATTGGAGGGCAAGCAGACTGAGGAGCCCTGAGGAAGAGAAGGAGGCGGCAGAGAAGGGGCAGCCCAGGCCTGCATCTGCCACAGCTCCAACCCCTTGGCGAGGAAGTGTTTCTGTGAGCAAAGCCCTCCTGTTCTGCATGCAGCTGGGAGACCAAGCCCGAGACCTCTTTATATATTATTAGTTGTTTGTCATATTTGTTGCATATGGAGTTGTACTATATTTTAATACTGGGGTTGATAGACCGGCTATCTATACCATCTTGGAAAAGTTAATTATTCTAAATCTCAATTGAAGATTGAAATAAAAATTACCTCAGAAGATCTTTGATGTGAACAAACTGTATAATTCGGATCCTAAATAGTAAGCACTCGATACATAAACATTAGTTTTACTGTTGATGTCATGATTGCTATTTTTGTTGTTCAAATAAGACTTACTCATACAAATATCAACAAAAAATTAATGCATGCTTTTTTCTGTTTGTAACTTTTACAAACTCTCTCAGGTTGCAGCTCCCTTAGTGTCTAAGTAATTTTTTCAGTGTATCCCTACATCAAAAAAATACCACTAAGTAATTAGGCCCAAACAATTTAAGTATATAAGTCCTACTAACAACTTAGCTGTTTGAAAAAATTCATCCAAATTAAAACCACTTTAAAATTTTATTCCTATATAACCACAATGACTAATGGGATGTGTTTGCCTACTGTGTACTGTACAACTTCTGAAATCTCAGATTAACAATCACCACCCTCACTTCCTGACATACACTGTATTTGCTTCTGTCACAGCAATTATTATGGTAAAAATACAGAATGCCAATGAAATGAATGTATTGATAGCTCAATCTAATGAGAACACTGTGTGTCTGGAATTAATAGCTTGTGCCACATTCAATAGACGTCAAATATTGGTATGTTTCCCTTGAAAATTTGAAATATCCCATGGTGCCCCTGAATTGACCCTTTGCACCTAGGGTGATTTTGTGCAAAATTTGGGGCCATGGAATTATATGTTCTCAATTAGCTTTTGTTTTCTTCTTTATATATCATTCTTTATTTGCAAATTACTTTCAATAATTTAAGAGTATAATTTTTCATAGCAATACTTACCAACATCATTGAAAATGTTTCTTTTCTTTGGGCTTAATATTTGTTTTATCGCATATCAAAGTAATATGTAGACCAGATGCATGAGACTCACATTGAGTGCTTGTAAATAATGCCAGGTTTAGTCAGAATACCTTTGGACAGGATCCCAGAATCTGGATATTTTAAGCAACATTGATAGGTGACCCTTGGGGACCCTAAACTTGAGAATAATTTTACTGAGATCCGCTTCTGGGTTATCTATTCTATTCCACAAATCTTCTGTTGCATTTAGATTGATTTTAATTGCTCTAGCTATATAACATGTTTCCTTATCAGAAAGAAACAGTCTATTCCTATTACTCTTATTTTGTAATGGCTATTTGTATAAATCATGTGCCATCGGTATTTTTTATTAGCTTTAGAATTTATTAGCTTAGAATAGTATTTATATCTGTTAACTATTTTCTACATTTACTGTCTTATAACTGAAATAAATTCAAGCTGAAGTGCTGTCTAATGTCTAGTGCAAAAAGATTGTGATGTGTTTTATGGAGAAAATATGTGTGTTAGATAAATTTTGACCAGGCGTGAGTTGTAGTGCTGTTGGCTATAAGTTTAATGTTAATGAATCAAAAATATATTTTAAATAGTTGTACCTAAGCAACAAGATGCATAAAACAAGGTTATGTATTGATCAGTTGATGAAAAGTTCATGACCAGAGACTCCTGACCCTAACGACTGCTTTCCCCTGGAAGCAGTAGTTCAGCATTCACTAATCTGAGATTCATGATGACTTTATAGAACATAATTACTGTGAATAATGAGATTTGACTGTATAATATTTTCACCATACAGATAAGATAGACTTGCATAACTTCAAGATCATAGAAATTACTAAAATAGAGTAAAATTCTTAGGAAGTGATTCATCTTGAGTATTTAATACCTACATTTTTAAAATAATTAGTTGTAAGTCTATAGCATTTATTTTTTAGTACTGGCTGTGCTGGCTCATAAAACTTCTGAAAGTCTAGCAGTGGACTCTTTTGAGCTTGTATAAGTCAGCTCCTTCATATCTCTAAGTTCCCTATATCTGGGGAACTTGGTAGGCAATAAACTCACTCACTCACTCAATCAATCAATCAATCAATCAATAAAATATTAGATAAAATTAAGAGTTATGTTATGTCAGAGAGAAGAAAAATTGTTAACAGGAATGGCCAGGGAATGCTCAGATGAAAAGTTCACTTGTGGGTTAGACCAGAGGGAAGTGAGAGAGCTAGTTCTTTTGATATTTGGGGAAAGAGCATCCCATAGAGAGAATGTTGAAAGCAAAGACACTAATTTGAAAGCATTACTGGTATCTCTGAGTAGGCCAGAATGGCTGAAGCAGAGTGGACAACAGGGTCAATAATAGATAACATCAGAGTTATATTAAAGGAGGCCAGAAAAGATGGACTCCATCCAACATTTCAACTTACAACTTCATTGTAAGACCTTTACTCTGAGCTTTTGGAGGGTTGTTAGCAGGGGTGGGGGATGAAATCTAGTTTTTTACCACGATCACACTGTTCTCTGTGTTGGAAATAAACTGTCACCAGGCAAGGACAAAATCAGGGAAACCAGTTAAGTCACTATTATTGTTTTCTAGGCAAGAAATGATGATGGTTTATTCAAGGATGGTAGCAGTGCAAACGGAAAGAAGTACTCAGAATCTAGATATAAAGTGAAGGTTCGATTAGTCCCTGGAATTGATTTGGTGATGAGATAAAAAAGAGGAATCAAGGATGATTTCAACTGATTTAGTGTGAGCAATTGGAAAAGGGAGTTATTATTTAGTGAGAGAGGAAATTTTCAGAGAATCCAGATATGGTGTGGAAATAAGGGGAACTCAGTTTTGAAGATGCTTGTGATTCCTGTTAAACATTTAAGTAGAGATGGCAAGTGGGCATTGGATATGTAGAGCCTTTTATTGAGAGAGCATTTTAAACTAAGTTACCAACATACAGTATGGATGAAATAACCTATCAGTAATGATAGTAAAGAGAAGGACTGTGGGATACTCTTACATTTAGAGGTTATGGAAATGAAAAGAAACCAGCAGAAAAGACTAAGAAGATGGAACCAGAGGTAAAGGTAGTAAACATGGAGGGTGTTGTGTTGTGGAAACCAAGATAAGAAGGAGTTTCAAGGAGAAAAGATAGATAATACTGTGTCACGTGTTCCTGTTAGTTCAAGGAGGATTGAGAATTGACCATTGGGTTTAGAAACGTAGGATACCATTGGTTAAGAGCATTTTCTTTGACACGTTGAAGTGCGCAAAAACCTTTTGAAATAAGTTCGAGAATGGGAGAAGGGTTACTGGAGATAGTATGTACTGAAATTTTTTTCCAGGTGCTTTGCTAAAAGAAGAGTAACATGGGGCAGCATTAGAGTGGAATGTGAGACATTTGCTTTTATATGCTGAAATCACTTAGCACGGGGATGCTGTAGAGTGGGGAAAAAAGTATTCAGGAAATCAAGAGCAGAATTATTCTAGCAATGTCTGTGTATAGATGAGACAGCATGAGATCTACCACACAGAAAGGGTCATTAGCCTTAATGTTTATGTCTCTACCAGTAGGAGAGACGGAGTAACATAAAGAAGTGGTGAAGGTACAAATAGTGAAGGTATAAGGATGCCTGTGAATGTTCTCTTCAAAATTTCCAGCTATGGGACCTCCTAGGTGGTGCAGTGGGTAAGAATCCGCCTGCCAATGCAGGGAACATGGGTTCAAGCCCTGCCCCAGGCAGATACCACATGCCACGGAGCAGCTAAGCCCGTGCACCACAACAAATGAGCCTGTGCTCTAGAGCCCGTGAGCCATGACTATTGAGCCCATGTGCCGCAACTACTGAAGCCCGTGCTCTACAACAAGAGAAGCCACGGCAATGAGAAGCCTGTGCACCACAATGAAGAGTAGCCCCTGCTCACCACAACTAGAGAAAGCCCGTGTGCAGCAATGAAGACCCAACACAGCCAATAAAATAAACAAATATATAAATAAATAATTTTTTAAAAAAAATTTCCAGCTACAAAACTTGCAAGGCCACCAGCAGGTTTTCTTAGTATTATGTCCTCATATGTGCTGCCTCTTTAATTAAAATAATAGTCAATCTTTGATCTCATTTAATTTTCTTTTGCCTCTACAAATGGCATTTCCATCTTTGATATTTTACCTCATTGTTTACAACTATCTATCTGATAACTCATTGCTTATTCTGTTTTTCTAAAACTTGTTTGTGCCATTTTGTTGGAATATGTCCTGTTTTAAGACGTTTCTAATTGGACTTATATTGAACTAAACCTGAGCATCTTTATTTTCGAATAAGTTAAACCAATCATGTTTAACATGTCATATTTTGTTTTACCCTATCATTTTATCGTTTATGTGAATAATTATTATGTCTGAATGGAACAATGTATATATTTTCATCAGTCATATAGATAGTATATATCTTGACTTTCACCCTACTAATGGTTATGTTTTAAGTTCCCCCAAAAAAGCCTTCAACAATATTTTATGAATCAATTAATCAAGAATAAAATGGAAGTTATGGGGAGGCTTCTATGTAAAGAAAGGGAATTATTTGATTTTCATTGTCAACCAGAGAGGCCTTCCCTAATCTGGAAATTTAGACCTAGCTAATTATTAATGTATCATATTCATATTGTGTATATTATCTCTGAAGCATGTTAATTCACATCTATTTGTTATAAAAACTGGATTTGTAATTGCGATTTAGAAGCTTATATTTATCTCTAACTGACTTTAATACTTAAATTCCACTTCTTTTCTCTATTCAGCCATTTTCTATATTTCCCTCTTCTCTGGTCTTGTTTTACTCCCTTCAACAACTCCTTTTATTACATAGATCCTGTTCCTTTCTGGGCAAATTTATTCCTTGGTATGTTAAGATGTGGTTACTATTGTTCGTTGAACTTTTTAAATTTTAATTTCTAAGTGAAAATTACTAGTATAAATTTTTAAAACTATTGGTATTTGTATATTTTTCTTGCATTCTGTCACCTTACCAAAATCTTTAATTAGGAATAACAGATTTTCATAAAGATTCTGTGTTTCATTATGCAATTATATTATCTGCATATAAAGGTAATTTTGTCTCCCCTGTTTAAATATTTATAGTATTTTCAGGTCCTCTTACTACATTAGTCAGAACCTTAAAACTGAATAAAAATGATCAAAGTTGTTTTTGGCTTAAATGGCATTGGGGCCAGCATTAATTTTTATTTTTTAATATGACAGTATTCTCATTTTTCCTTCCTAGTTATGATTCATCTTTCCTGTTAAAATGTATTTTAAGTGATTTATTTTAGAAGGCTAATACTAGATGTTTTTATTTTATTGCCTTGCTCTTCTGAAAAATTGATTTTTGCCTTCACACATAAAAGTAAAGCAGACTGTCTACAAAATTCAAGGGCCTCAATTTTTTCCAGCAAGACTTTGCAGGTGGTTTCTCAATTTCTTTGATCACTTAATAATATTGCAGAAAATTCTGGTCAGTCCACCTTTCCTCCTCCCATACATTTTCCTTCCTCCCCTGCTCTTTCCTACTTCCTCCCTCCCTCCCTTCCTCCCTCCTTTCCTTCCTTCTTAGGGTCCTTCCTTTCTTCCTTCCTTCTTTCCTTCCTTCCTTCCTTCTTTCCTTCCTTCCACTTTTTTCTTTGTCTGTTGGGTCAATCTCTGCTGATGAGAGCTTTTGACTATTTCATTAACCTTTCAGTTTCAGAGTTTTGCAAGAATATATTTCTGCTAAAATACTATTTTACTTATGTCTTCCTAAAATGTATTTAGAATAATCCTATTGCTTAATCTCAAGTTACACAATAAATTCATAAATATTCATATTCATAAATATGAATTATGAATTATGTCTTTCATTTTTTTGTTCCAGTTGTCATATAGGAATACCTACAACTTTTAGATATTTATCTTTGTTCTTTTTCTTTCAAGTTCTCTTCACCACTTTAACCAATTTATTATTATTTTTACTTCTCTGATAGAGCTTTTCAAATTTTTCTCCAAATTGCTAGCATAATTTTTGTTTTTCATTTACGTTCTTTGGTGATTCTAATAAAGAGTATTCTAATAAGTACTATTAGACAGTGTGATGCCTTACAATCCTTAATTCTCCATCACCTCTGGTTGTAATCTTACCTATCGTTGTTCTTTCAGCTTTCCATTCCTGTTTCTTCAAGGTCCTGTCTTCTTTGACCAGGTTAAGTTTGGCTCACAGCTATCCAAGAACATATTCTGGCTTTTGGAGTAAATAATTTTTAGTTGTACTCTTTCTGTAAGTCTTCAAAGTAAATTCCTTTTCTTTCTTTTAAAATTTATTTTGGTGATTCTTTAACTTGTATTCTTTTTTTCTTTTTTCTGTCTACCATTTTTCAAAGAAAAAAAAGGCTAATTTTCTCAGGACATTTCACATCCTACAATATGTAGAATCCTCTCCCTTCCACTCTATAGCTTCAATATTGCCTTTCTCAAATGTGCAATTGGGTGGTATGCTTATGTACATAATTTATAACCTAATTCCAGAAACCTAGCAGACATCAATCCATCACAGTTCTATTGGCTTGATACGAGCATAACTGGCTCTCTGACACTTAAACGAAAGTAGATGATAAAAGACAGAAAAAAAAATCTTCCAAGCCTTCCACTGCCAGGCATTACTTTCCCCTTCCCTTCCCCACTATGCATAAAATAGTGATCCCCAACACGAACTACTTTCAGAACATCTTCTCTGTCCTCTCTGAGTATGCATCCCACCTCACCACCCACCCCCCAGTATACAATGCAGTACTACTAATTCCCACTTCTTTCTTTTCTTTTTTTAATTTTTATTGGGGTATATTTGATTTACAATGTTGTGCTAGTTTCAGGTGTACAGCAAAGTGAATCTGTTATACATATACATATATTCACTCTTTTTTTAGATTCTTTTCCAATGCAGGCCATTACAGAGTATTGCTAGAGTTCCCTGTGCTATACAGCAGGTGCCCACTTATGTCCTGTCAGTTATTTTGGTTCAGCTTATGTCAGACACTATTCTGATAGTATTTTCTCACACAAAACATGGGTACCAATTGGCCTGGGGGTGAATGACACCCTAGCTTTCTCAAAAAGTGGTAATCATGGAGCAGCTAAGTAGAGGGAGTTCTGCTCATTGTCTAGATTGCATGGAACTTGTGTTTTTGAAACAGGCAGCCATGCAGAGGATATGTTCTGAGCAGGGCAAAGGGTAACAGAAGGTGACTTTTCTCCCAGGTTTAAGGAAGGCAATTATATATACGCCTCTACCTGCTTAATTTAGACATATAAGGAACCCAGATTGGAACCTACTTTAGCCTACTTATTTCTGAAAGTGAGAGGCCTCTTGGAGAAATCTGTACCAGAAAAGCGTGAGAGGACCATGGTACAGGGAACCTGAGAAGTAAAACACGCTCAGACCTCCTTTCAGCTCTTCATAGCCTTTGGACAACATAGAAGAGGATCACTATAGTGCCCTTTCCTCCAAGTGAAGGATCATGGAATTTAGTTTAAGATTCAGAAGGCTGAACAAGGGGTTACTATACCAAGCAAAGCAGCCTCACAACTAAACAGAGAATTTTTTTTTTTTTGCATGACTTCTGGAAGGGTCAAAGAGTGCTTAAACTTCTAATACAGAATCTTCTCTTATGACAGGGAAGCTGAGGGGAAGTGAGTACTTCTTCAAGGAAACTGCACAGTCTCCTCCGTAAAGACCACTAGCATCAGCCGAACCCGGTCAGAGTGGAATGGTGATTAGAGATGCTCCCACACCACATATATCTGACTAAATGAGATCTCGGACTTGACTCTCCTTTCTCTCTGTCCCCAACTCTTGAAGAGCTACGTTCAAAAGGGGAAATGATCCAGAGGCTGGCTGAGATCTCTCTGCTGTTCAAAGTGCTAAAATGGGAAGAGGAGAGAAAGAATAGATCCCATTCCCTGCCCAATTCCAAACAGGCTGGGAGGAAAATTTCTGTCAGCTATGAGACAGAATTTAATATGCGCTCAACTAAGTTGAATGATAGAAAAAGATTAGAAAGTTTTGGAATTTTTCAAATATATATTTAAAATGTTGTAAAGGGAAAATCTATATAACACAGTTAAATAAAATGGTGGGGAAAAAGTGAAACCAGTTCATGTAAATAATCAATCTGAGACTCCTCAGTAACCAGTTACATTCAGTTTTAGAGAATTTATATATTCTCTGTTGACTAACAAAGCGTTTTCCAAATATTTTCTTTATAGTACCAGTATGTTCTTTATATCCAATATATAACTGTATTTTAGTCTCTTGTATACGTATATATCATTCAGCCTCACTGCTCCCACAGGTATTTTATAAAGTCTTCTATAGATTCTTACTAATATGTATAAGTTCAGCTTTTTTTTTTCCTAATGGTAAAGTTTATTTCTTTCTCTTTTTTCAAAATAGACAAAAAGAGGCAAAACATCTGGCATACAAACTTATATAAGCACATGAGAAGGAAGATGCAGGTTTATAATACATGAGAAAAGGTCACTGACCGGGTGAAATATTTGTGAGAATTAGACATGGCACTGCAAAATTTTCAAAGCAAGTACAGTAGATGAACCGAGAAAGTGTTCCAACACAAAAGTCAAAAAATAACATAATCAGGACCACAATAAATCCTAGAGGGCATGCAGATGTCAACTCAGGAAAATGAACAATCTTTTTCCTTTATGAACCAACATTTGTCAGGTATCCACTCTGTTGAGGACCAAACATGGTATCACAACACATTCTTCTGGCCCCAGAGCACCCTTCTGGGCTCTCCTTCCCTGTGGGGAGTGATTTAGCAGAGAAAGGCCAGAGCAGGGCTGCTCTGCAGGGTAAAGTCAGTAGTGCCCCTGGGATAGGTCCTCACTGCAGTCCAAACGAGAGCCATGATTTGTGCAAGGAAAGTGCCTGAGCCAAAGGAGTTATGCGGGTACCATGATGAAAGTATCAAGTCTATAATTCTTATCAACTTAATCCTTTTAGGTGATAAGAACAGAAATGGAACAGCAGTCCAGCGAATGTTTTCCTTCATGAATCAGCTTCATGACCTGAGCCTGCTCCGCTGAACTCTTTGGGATTCAATCTCTGAGTGAGGACAAGTGACACTGTCCTGCAAGATCACTTTCAGTCTTTTTTGGAGGAGAGTAGAACATGATAGGTGGAGAAAGTAGAATATATTCCTCTTTTTGTTTGCTTAGATTTTTACAGAAATCTATTTTTTAATGAAGAATTTTGAAGTCCAGTGTTTCCCAAAAGTTTCAGTGCAGTTTTACACTTTAATAACTTCAGAAGTTTAATACTACAAATTTATCTTGAAAAGTACATTTGAAAGTTCAATTAAGCATAATGATTATACTTTTTGGAATTTGAGTAAAATCGTTTTTCATTTAAAAATTTTTAGTTAGTGTTTGTCTTCTTCAGTTGGAGAGACTAAAACCAAATGTTAAAATTTTCATCAAGATATTTAAAATCAATAAGTGTTTATTAAATGTAAATAATTATGCTTTCAAGTGAACTTTTATATAAAATTTAGCATTTATACATCAGAACTTACTAAAGCTGCATCTGCACTAAAGCTTCTGGGACAGCGTGTTCATGACTGTAGGAAGCTTTTTTAAGTTCTAATGGAGTCAAAGCTTTGCAGCCTTTCTTGAAATACTTCTTGATTTAATATACGTGTAACTTACTTTCCAGCATTTGTGGCAAAAATTCTCCATTTTCATAAATTCTGAAAATGCAGTTTTTGTGAGTGGTTAAAACCAAGTCAGGCTGAAAGTAGAAGCGTGAAATTGGTACAGATGGGTGTTAGGAGAGCAAGTTGGGGCACAGGGGGTGGGGGTGGGGGAGAGAGGAGATTCCTGGGAGAGGTGAAGAGAGAGGGGCCAGGCTGGCCAGCACAGGACAGCTGTGGAGGTACCAGGCAGAATCACTAATAAACAAAGGATAAGAGGGAAAGACAAAGGAACGTGACAGTCCTCTGGGCCATGTCAGAAGAAGGTGGTTTTGATTGATATACACTTTCCCTGTGATGTGATTTGTATATTAAGATAAATTTCCCTACATTTATTTTCTCAGTAGAAAGCACAAATTCTTATCTTTTTCTCGTAATGAAACTTTTAAGTATTGATTGAGTTTTTGAAAACCAAATGCAATTGGAACATCTGGTCCCCTATACAGATTAAACTTACCCCAAATTTTACATATATATATATATATATATAGTATACATTTACACACACACAGGATTTAATGTGTATATGTAAAACTTAAGCCATATCATATATAATTAACTAAAGCAATTATACGATTGAGACAGAAAGCCAATAGGTCCTACACAACTGTGTAGTGTTATCAAGAATCTTAGGTTAAAATTAACAATCACATGTTAATAAAATTATTTTCCTCCTCTGAAATATTTTACCTAAGCATCCCTGATGTATTTCCTAAATATTTATATTCTCACTTAAAACATATTCCTTCTTTACAGATAAAGCTACACTCTTTTAAATTTTAACATGCATAAAGGGGTTTTAGAGAATGTGTTGGATTCAGAAGATGAGAATACTTTGAATTCTCCTATAGTATAAAGAATACACCATGCACAAGGCAGTCCAAACTCTTGATAAATGACCATGCTGAATCCAGTTTGACTGTCACCTCCACATCCTATTCTCTAACTGTCATGCATCTGCTATTGACGTTTCCAGGACAAATTCTCTGACTCAATATACTCTGGGTTTTATTCATTTTTAAGGAGAAAAAAATGACATACCCCTGGATCCTGTTTTGAGGGGTGGTTTTTAAGTCCAAGAACCTCAAGATTCCTACCACAATGTTCCCCCTATATAATTAGTAAAGTGCTGAAGCAAAATAAATTATTGACAAGTAGTTCGTCACTCTCATTTTTGAAATGTCAGTCAAAAAAGTATTTATGAAGGATTAATTCATGTCCAGAACTCTGCTAGGTGCTATGGGGGAGAAAAGTTCCAGAACACAAATCTTCTACTGAATAGGGACTTAGGATCGTTCCAGGAAAAGTATTGTCCCACTTATTTTCAGCTAGTCAGCTCTGATATGATTACTATGGGTGAAACTATTTGAATTGAGATATTGCTTGATTCCATTTGGAACAAGAAATGACAGCTTTAGCAAAAAACTTACAGAGGTTAGCTCCTGGGCAAGATTGCGTATGAACAATCGGATACATTTAGCGTTTTATCCTTAAGTCTTAATATAATTCTTAGAGGAAGTGACTCCCACACATCTAGTGTTTCACAACTAAGATCGTCTGGCATATTTTTCCTTTTCTATTTTCTATATATTATTAAATTATACAAATAATATATATTTATGCTAAAAATAAAAATAGATCTTATCAAGAGAAAAAATTTCTAAAGATACTATTTTTAAAAATTGACTAATACCTATCTGTAGTAATTTCCTCTGTCTACCGAGTACCACAGACTAGGTAGCTTAAAGTCTCACAATTTTGTAGGCTAGAAAACTAAAAATAAGGTGTTGCTGGTTTGATTTTTTCTGAAAGAAAGAAAGCCCTCTTCTCTCTGTCTTCACAAGGGCTTCCCTCAGTACTTGTGTGTCCTAATCTCTTATAAGAAGCTGCTCTTGTGATCTCATTTTACCTTAATTACCTGAAACTTACATTTTGAGGAATTGGGGGTTAGGACTTCAACATATGAATTTTGGGAAACTCAGTTCAGCCCATAAATCATCTATATAAATAATTGATAGATAAAGCTAAGCACACACACATATATATCCTCCTTTAACATATGATTCTTATATAAAAACAATTTTTTTAAAAACTAAGAAATATTTTCCTAATGGCTAAATGTTATACAGCTATATTACTTAGCACAATGTATTGAACCTGTTTCCCGATATTAATCATTTAAGTTGTTTCTAGTATTTTTTACACTTAAATACTGTTGTATGGACATTCTTCTATATGTGCTTTAACATAATTTCCTATTAATTTTCTTTTGATAAATGTCTAGTACTGAATTCTCTTTGTCAACGAGTGTGCTTTCTTTATCCCCTTAGGGATTTTCTTTTTAAGATTTTTTTTTTCTTTTAATGCAGACAGTCTTTAAAGTCTTTATTGAATTTGTTACAATATTGCTTCTGTTTTATGTTTTGGATTTTTGGCCATGAGACATGTGGGATCTTAGATCCCCGAGGAGGGATTGAACCCACACTCCCTGCACTAGACGGCAGAGTCTTTAACCACTAGACTCCCAGGGAAGTCCCTTCCCCTTAGAAATTTTTATACTTCTGCCAACTTTGCATTAATTTTCACTCCAACATGTACGAAATACAAATACTTCTTTTCTATTGCCATGCCAACTTATTGTTTCTATCATTTCTTTATTTTTTTTTTCTGATAAATAAATGATAACTTACTGAATTTACATTTTTACTTGCTGGAATTAACTTGACCCTGGGAGGGTGTGAAAATTTTTTTTTCATGCTTTATACCCATCTATACTCTTCCTCTTGTGAATGCACGCCTCATCTGAAACCTCCCAGCTCCTTTTATTGCTAAATACAATTAAAGCTTATTATTTTCTTCAATGAATCACTTAGAATGTCATTGCAGTCCCTACCAAGGAAAGTTCTATAAAATTAAATAACCCATCACTCTCCTTGCATCGTATGCCCTCCTAGTGACACCTGTAAATTCTGTCTCACCTGGGATGTTGTAACCTGAGTGGATACAGTGCTTTAACAGAAATCCCACCAGGGCTGTGGTTCAGTGAGCGTCGTGTTCCCCCATATTTTCCAAATATTAAGCATAGCTCTTATTTTTAGACAGTAGCCTTTCCCTGCATCTGGACATTTGAAATATCTCAACTATAATACTTTTACGCCCCACTGGTTGCACACTGTGAGGCAGTGTTGGACATTACATCGTCTCAGGTTAATGTGGCCAATAAAGCAAAGTTTTAAATATTTTACTGTCAGTTCCTTTTTTCTGTCCTACTCATTTCCCTGCCATCCCTCATTTATATTTTAAATGGAGATTTGTTCCTTGGAGACTTGGAAAAATGGTCTGAAAATGATATCATAGATACTCGGTATGCCTCTCAGTGGTGGCTTCTCAGAAATAAGAGAAAAGTAATCGATTTCCTCAGAGATACTGACACTTGAGTTCACAGGCTCTTCTTGGTTTGTTTCTATTCCATATTGAATTCATCTAGGTGTTCTGCATGATCAATTTAAGTGTTCCAGACTGCTGACACCATATGCCTTATGAGAGTCTTTTTTTCCAAACTATTTTTCATAGGTTCGGAATGAGATGAATTATACAGCACATTAAACAAAGTGCAAGATTGAAAAAAAAAAAGAAAGTAAGAAAAGAGAGAGTGACTGCAAGATGATTTCTTTGCTTTGGAAAATTTAACTTTACTTACCAAACTATCCAGTTACCTTTTCAAGAACACCAATGCCCTCATCACTATCATTGTCCCACCCCACGTTTGTCACAGCTCATTGCTCCAGGATGATTCAAACTCTCAGATGATTCAAACTCTCTGTATGTTTCTGGCCAAGGTCACTGTGGGAGTCAAATCTCCCTTACAGAATAGACAGAGTTTTAAGAAAACACCTAAACATTGTCTAGAAGAGCCACTTAATCTGTCTTTCTTTTATTTTTCTTTTCTCTCTATCTCATTCTACTCCTGGACACATCAATTTAAACTTGACTTTGTTACCTTTGGGTCTTCATATAAACATCAACTTGTAGATGTAGAATGGCAACACAGGTGCTTATTTCTGCTCAAGATGCAGACAATATTCTTCAAACACTTGATGAATATGTCTTTCATTCAACAGAGCTAATTAGTTTCAGTTTCTGAAGCTGAGCAACTATTTGCTTCAAAGAAGATATTATATTTGTTTAATTGCATTTTTGTTCTAAACACTGTAAAGGAATATTTTCCTTCTAACTAGTTGGAAGACAGCTTAGGAAACAAGGGTCAAGAGAAAATTTACAACCAGTTTGAGTGATAGTATTTTTTTTCTGCTTGTTCATATGACCTACTTATCCTCCATACATTAAATATTCCATATCTACTTAATCACATTTGATCTTGAATCATATAGACTCCATAAGTGAAAGAAATTCATGATTAATTGCTCGGTCTAAAGCGGGTCTTGGTAAGCAAGGTGACAACAATATCACAAAAAAACAATCACACGAAACTACTCTTTCTGGATGTTTGGATGGAGTCATTTTATTGTCACTCTACAGTGTTTGGGTTGTAATTAAGACACGCTTCAGCAAATCATTCTTAGTAAGTGATACTATTTCATTAGACCAAAATGAATTACCAAGTAATAAATAAATAAAACAAAAATGACATAAAACAAAACCAATTATTTTTGTTTTAATTTTCAGCTAAACAAATAAATAAGCCAATGATGAAAGCAACTGATGGCTGGAACTTGATAGTATCAATCCATCACCCTCTAAAAACTGCTTCCCTTTGGTATAGGAGGCTTTATCTCTGACTTCAAATGAAGTGACGGCAAGATACCAAGTTTAAAATTCTCTAACTGTCAACGACTGTTTTACTAATTATCCAGATTCCAAGGCAATCATACAACCGTAATCATTCACCTCACGCCTGGAAACATAAGTCTTGTTCTTTTGATGAATATTTATAAGACAGTGTAAAGCAGTCTACTTTCTTTTCCCTTCAGGCAAGACAATTTGGAGTTCATCAATATGTATTACCAAGGACTTTTATAAAAGGCACTTCAAAGAAAATTCATCAGGCATTCCTTTTGTCTTGATTTCTGTTAGACTGATACTTCCTTTTGACAAGTATCAATAAATTATCCTCTGATGGCTGGAAACTTGATGTCTTATTCAGAAACTTCCTCACACAGCAAAATCTGGGCTTTGAGTTTTAAGCAAAATTATTAAGACCCCGCATCTAATTTAAGGACAGACAGAAGATATGCAAATTAAAAACAATAAAACAAACATGTATGTAGTCACCCTACAGCACACAGGATGGAGTTTTACCATAGTTGAGGATTTTCTTGCTGTACACAACTTGCAACTCTTCTATTTGTCATGCAAACATATTTAGAATTCCCTCACAAGTTAAAAAAAAATTGCAAGCCTCAGTTCCTGGATAAATGGAGAACCACACCAAATTAAAACCAAATTAATGTAGATATGGAAGTGGAGAATGACAACCTATCTCTCTCCGTAAGGCTGATTAGTTTTCTTTTTTGAATAATATTGGTGAGATTCACATTTCTGTAAGAGGAGGGTGAATAAATGCAATTGCCTAAAATAAGAATGAAAAAAAATCACTGTTCTATTTAATGAGCTTTGAAAATGGATATAAAAATCCTTTTACTTGCATCCTTTCTAAAAAAAGTTTAGTTGTTTTGTTTTATTACTCTGAAAAAAAGAATTTGGAATATGGGCCCACAATTGATATCTATTTCTATAAATAAACACATAGAATAGCATGTTGACTAAAGAGTTCATCTTATTTTATGGCTTTATTCACTCTTTATAAAATTATCATGGTAATTATAAAAATATTTCCACGTTCTAAGAAATTGTTTTGTCATTACCTGGTACACTGTAAAATAAAATATAACATCTAATTTAAGCTTAATTTTAAAAAGGAGCAAAGGGGTAGCATTTGAGCTTGAACACGTGCTTTGCAAATCAACTGTAATGCGAATCAAACAGCCATTCTATATGACTTCATATGCGCTACCAAAACATATGTCTCGGTTGTAAAAATATAATCCACAATGAATAAGTAATTTGGAATATAGAGTTTACTTTATAAAAATAAAGGAAAGAAAGAAGGAAAATACTATAAGTAGAATACATGTGGCAAACAGAATGGTATAGTCACTGAGTCCCTAAGAGCTGGGATACAGTATTCAATGGCTTTATAATTGTCATTGAATAGAAAGATATTATTTTCAGATAGTTATTTTTAATATTACTTTGTAAGAATGATGATGATGTAAGTCTGAGGTGCATTTTCTAATTTTGCACTCCAAATACACCATGAAAAGCATTTCTATGTTCTTGACACAAAGGCTATTAATTTCTACATGTAAAAGTAAAATAGAGAGAGGATACAAGATCAATTATTTCTGACAATATTCCTTATACCCCCCACACTCATTTTAAAATAAAATCTGCCCTGAGTGCCATATTGTCTATTGTTATATAACCAATAACTCCAAAATGTAATGGCTTAAAACAATAAACATTTTCTTTTCTTATTAGGTCCATGGTTTAAAAAGCAGGAGC
Organism: Hippopotamus amphibius kiboko; assembly: GCF_030028045.1. Taxonomy (NCBI): domain Eukaryota; kingdom Metazoa; phylum Chordata; class Mammalia; order Artiodactyla; family Hippopotamidae; genus Hippopotamus; species Hippopotamus amphibius. The sequence goes on along the minus strand of NC_080191.1, from coordinate 77,908,269 downwards.
AGCTTACTTGGATGGTTCTGTTTTAGGATCTCTCATGACGTTGCAGTGGAAGTGTTGGCGGGGGCTGCAGTCTAAAGGCTTGAGTAACACTGGAAAATCTGCTTCCAGGCTCACTCACAAGGGTGTTGTCAGGTGGTCTCTGTTCCTCACGGGCTGGTGCCTGAAGATCTGTTTCCTGCCATGCGGTTCTCTCCATAGGGCTGTTTGAGTGCCCTCGTGACATGGCAGCTGGCTTTTCCCTAAGTGAGTGAACCAGGAGAGAGAGGAAGGAGAAAATCAATTTTTTGTTCTATCCTTAGAAGTCACCCACTGTCACTTTCACCAGACTCTATTTATTAGAACAGGAGAACATCACTAAGTCCAATGCACTCTGAAAGGAGGTGAATTAGGCTGCACTTTTGGAAGGGATTATTACCAAAGATTTGTGGACATAGTTTAAAAGGTCCACACATGTGCTCACGGTGTGTGAATCTCAGAATTGTAGGTAATGACGGTGCCACATATAGTGAAGATACAGAAAAAATTCAAATTGTATCCAGTAGGGAGATTTGGACTGATTCCCTCGAATTAGTCAGGACCGTATTTTAAAAAAAATGTAAAAGGGCAACTTGATACAATGTGCAATTATATGTGATGTTTATTACCACATAAGATATTTTATTCATATCTTAATTTTAAAAATATACGTACAAGAGCAAGCATGGAAATGCTCCTGTGTTTTTTGTCTGGACTTACAAATAAATGCTAAATGAGCTTTACCCTTCAGGAGGAAATAATGACTCATGCAAATTTGGGAAGAGGGGGTGGCATGATAAACTGTTTAAAATACGGAAGGAAGCCTAAAGATGGAAGACCAATTAAGAGGCAGTGAAATAATCTGGACAACAGACAAGAATTAAAACTTATGGTGGTGGTCACAGAAAAGAGAAAAAGGAAATGGATTTAAGAAACATGATGAAGAGAAACAATTATCCCTTACTTAAGAAAGATTTACACTGTATTTTTTTCTGATTGGTTCTTGAGAAGAATTTATATATCCATTTCACAGCTAAAGCACTTTCTTTTGCAATCATGAAGGGGAAGCAGTCCTAATTCCAGATTCATGCTTGAGTATTCAGTTCACTCATGGCTTTTGGTAGAAAATGCATGGCTGTAGCAATGCTCACACAAGCAGAGGGAGCGTGAAAGAATAAGAGAAAGTGAAAAAGCATTATTATTAGAACATTCCTATTCTTTTTCATCTTACGTGGTTAAATTAAATGTCATCTGGGGGTAAGCTTTTCTGAAGAGACAGATGATACCAAAACACTAGTCACAGTTTTTGTTGGTGGTATTTTTGTGGGAGTAACATGTTATATATTTTCCAACATAGTCCCTGATGCATTTTGGAATAAATTGAATGATAAGTTGGAAAAATTTATATAGAATAATGTGGAGGAGGAGGGAGAATCTTGACACACAGATTCCTAACTTGGTTCCATCACTACCTAGATTTGTGATCTTGGACATATTCCTTAAAATTTCTAAAACTTATTTCTTTAAAGATGATAATTGAAATTCACTAGAAGACTGAGAGGATTTAATAAAATAATTTACGTAAATACAAAGGACAGTGACTGACACTTAGTAAGTGCTAATAAATATCTATGACTAACCTTATCTTATAGATAATATTATTAAGAATGCTTTGATAATATGGAACTAGCTGAGATGAACTGGGAAAAGGAGTTGTAAGAATGTTCCCTGAAGCTGAAACATTGACAGTCTCAGGCGGCAGCAAAAGTCTTCTTCGAATTGTCTTTTGGGATTCACATCATTCATTCACTGAGATTGGATCCACGTTAGCAAAGGTCCATTGGTGTCCTGGAGCCTTCACAGAATTGCTAAGAGAAAAGACACTAATCACTTCAAACCAGCCCTCTTGAAAACACATGAGGCGGGGAGCAGTGACAGATAATTTTGTCCGTGGGAGATCTAAATCCTTTGAGGATCTTGATGGATTCCAGAGAGAAGATTTTGGAGGCCTTAATCCCAGTAAGAATGTTGGACACTATCTCATAGATACTGAAATCTGCATTTAAATGGTTTAAGCAGAGAGTCATGTGAGCAGCAGTGGCCTGATGCTGTGTGACTGATACATTGGCTGCCTACAGGTGACCCCAAAGTGAGGGAAGCTGCAAGCTCAGGGACGTGCCACTAACAAGAGACAGGGAATAGACAAAAAGGAGCAAGACTCTGTACTTTGAAACTGCATTTCTGGAAGAAAGTTAATGTAATTAAAAGAAATAGATGAGTTCAATGAGGACGTGCTATGGAAACGTTTAAAATAATGAGTTTGGTTATTAAAACACTGATTATTTTGGAAAAATGGTGGACAATCAACCCTCAAAGCAGCCCTGAGTTTATCAGAAATTATCTTAGTAATTGATTCCAAAACAGAAGGACTTTTACTAAGAAATATTTTTTCATGTAGAATCTATTTTTTTCATAAAATCTATCACATATATTTCCTATTAAATGATAACAGATCATATTCTAACAATCTTCAAGAATTAGCATCCTTTCTTTTATAAGTGAAGGAAGATTGGATGCTTTTACTTTTGGGTCACCTATATTACTTTTAATTTTTTAAATATTGTGTTGACAACTGAATGATTCTCAAGCATATAATGCACTGTCAGTGTTACACGTGATTTTGACAGCAGTGATACAATATTCCTCTTTCACATGTTAATAAATTAAAATGATAAAATAAATGTTTTTTATAGTGCCTAAAAAATAAAACCACAAAGACATTCACTGAATGAATAGAACTCCTTGTATGTTTTTAATGAAAAGCATTTCCAATTACTTTTTATCAGTTTTTGCTTGTTAACAAATAATTCTATTGACACTTTCTTATACATTTCTAGAAGGTAAGTATGCTATAATTATTGAATTATTATAGATTTTTAAGTTTTAAATTATTCTATTTTTTTATTCCTGATGAATACTAAATTATTATAATAAGGCCAAATATTCCATTAATGTATTAATTTTGAACACAATGATCACTGAATAGCTATTAAAGAGCTCTTTCTCACTGGGCAAATCAGACTTCAGACCTACTCATTTAACATGTTTTTCACAAACTTTAGGCCATTCCAAAGATATTCAAGTTGCTCCACTCAAATACAAATGTATAATTCATAATTTTATAGCTAACTTGTTTCAACTGTCAAAAAATTCACTATTAGTGTAAAATATCATTAAAAATATGATACAAAATTTTTTTTCTATTAGTGAGAATAGATCAAAATTAACATTAGCTACTAAGGCATTTGCCATTTAGAGTAATTTAACTACAGTCACCCCTCAGTATCCGGAGGAAGATGGGTTCCAGGCATCCTGTGGAAACCAAAATTCGTGGATGCTGAAGTGCCTTCTATAAAATGTATGTAACTTCCTGTATGCTTTAAATCATCTCTAGATTACTTAAATATTTAAAACAATGTAAATGCCATGAAAACAGTTGTAAGTGCTATGGAAATAGTTGCTGGTGCACTAAAAATTCAAATTTTGATTTTTGGAACTTCCCAGAATTTTTTCCAAATATTTTTGATCCACAATTAGTTGAATCCATGGACATAGAACCTGTGGACACAGAGGGCCAATGGTATAGTTGTTTTGTCATTATAGATGGGAAAATAAGTCCATACATGAGCTTCCACAGAATGCAGTAGCCCTGAACAAAATGTTAGTATTGTCCATGAAAAGAATAACCAGTATATACGGTTAGGCCATCATCATAACTGAAATAATGAACACACCCATCATCCAGAAGTTTCTTCAAGCCCCTTTGTAATCTCTCGCCCTTGCCCCTCAATGTATTTTATCCCCAGGTATATACTGATGTGTTTTCCGGCACTACAGATCAGTTTTCATTTTTCAGAATTCTACACAATTGGAATCACACATTATTTGTCTATCTACTTTAACTCAGCATGATAATGTGGTTGTGTATGTTGGTAGCACCTTCATTTATATTGTTGAATATTCTTCTATTTGTATATGCCACAGTTTCTTTACACATTCACCTGTTTATGAATATTTCTTTCTTTCTAGTTTTGAATTATTACAAACATAACTGCTATGAATATTTGTGTAGAAGTTTTTGTATGAATATATGCTTTTATTCCTCTTGAGTATTAATACCTAGGAGTGGCATATCTGAATCATATAGTAAGTGTATGTGTAACATTATAAGAAACTCTGCTGGATTGTTTTCCAAAGTTGTTCTGCTATTTTAAATATCAATTCAAAAAGTGTGACAGTTCCATTTTCCCACCAACATTTGGTATGGTCAGTGTTTCTGCTTTTAGCCATTTTATTTTGTATGAAGTGGTGTCTTAGTTCACACTGATAAAACAAACACAATAGACTGCTGGTTTAAACAATAAATATTTATTTCTCTCCGTTTTGGAGGCTAGGAAGTCCAATATCAAGGTGCCATCCAATTAGGTTCCCAGTGAAAATTATTTTCCTCTTTTGCAGATGGCCACCTTCTGGCTGTATCTTCACATGGCCAAGAGAGAAATCATTTCTCTTTTGTCTCTTCTTACAAAGACACTGATCCCATCATGAGGGCTCCACCCTCATGACCTGATTACCTCCCCAAAACCCCACCCCTAAATACCACCACATTGGGAATTAGGGCTTCAACTTGTGAATTTGGAGGGAGAATACATTCAGTCTCTAGCAGTGGTATCTCATTTTGGTTGTACTTATTCACTTCCCTAAAGACTAATGATGCTGTTTTTCAAGTTCTGTAAGAATTTGTATAGGTGTTATATTATTTCTTCCTTACACGTTTGATAGAATACATCAATAAAGCCATATAAACCTGGAGTTGTCCCTGTGAGAAGGCTTTTAGCGTTAAATATGACGTCTTTAATGGATGAAAGGGCTATTCAGACTATCTTTTTGTTGCTGTTGTTCTTGAGAAGGTTTTATTACTATTGTCTTTCAAGGAATTTATCCATTTCACTTAAGTTGTTGAATTATTGGCAAAACATTGTTTGTCAAGTTTCTTATTATCCTTTTAATACCTGTTGATTCTACCATGATAGCATCCTTTTGTTTCTTTGGTAATCTGTTTCTTCTTCCTCTTTTATCCTGATCAGGCTGGATAGATGCTATCAATTTTATCAAGACTTCCTCAAAGATGTAGCTTTTGGGTTTATGAATTTTTACCTTTTTTTCTGTTCTCTACCTTCTGATTTTCACTATGGTCTTTATTATTTCCTTTCATTTGCATTGGATTTAATTTGCTCTTTTTTTTAATCACCTAACCTCTTAAGGTAGAATTGGATGTTACTTATTTGAGACTTTCTTATTTTCTAGTATAGTAATTTAGTATTATAAATTTCTCCCTATGTAATGATTTTGTGGCATCCAGCAAATTCTGTTATACTGTGACTTTATTTTCATTCAGTTCAAAATATTTTGGATTTTACTTCTGATTTACTTTAGGATCCCCAGGTTATTTAGAAGTATGTTGTTTAGCTTCCAAATATTTGGAATTTCCTGATTTGAATTTTTCAGATCTGTTATTAACATCTGATTTAGTTTCATTGTGGTATGAGGACTCCTCTGTATTATTTAAATCCTTCACATTTATTGAGACTTGTTTTATAGTTGATCTTGGTAAATGTTCCATGCACAATTGAAGGCAATATGCAGTCTGTTGTTTTTGGACAGAGTATTCTAAATTTGTCAATCAGGTTGATTTCATTGATAGTATTATTCAGGTCTTTTATATTCTTCCTGATTTTCTGTTCACTTATCACTTATTGAGAGGAGACTATTGAAACCTCTTACTCTAATCATGGAATTATCTCCCTCTCCTTGCTGTTCTATCCACTTTCCCTTCACATATTTTGAAACTCTCTTATTAGATGCATAAACATTTAGGATTATTCTGCCTTCTTAATAAATTGATCCTTTTATAATTATGGAATGAGATTCTCTATCTCAAAAATATTATTTTCTCTGCAATCCACCTTGGCTGACATTAACATAGCTTCTTCAGCTTTCTTTGGATTACTATCAGCATGGTATGACTTTTTCATTCCTTTTAACTTATTTGCATCTTTTAACTTATTTATGAGTTTCTCATAAGCAACATATAGCTGGATGTTGCTTTTAAATCCAGCTAACAATATCTGTCTTAATTTATTGTAGGAACAGGCTCACATGATTATGGTGACTGAGAATTCCCACAATCTGCTATCTGTAAACTAAAGACAGTGGTAATATTCAGCCCAAGTCCAAAAGCCTGAGAACCATATGAGCCAATGCTGCAAATCCCAGCGCCAGGACAAGAGAAGATGACATGAGATATCTCAGCTCAAACAGTGAGGAGGGAAAAAAGGGTCCAGAATGTCTTTCCTCCAACTTTTGTTCAGTTAAAGCATTAATTGGGCTGATGTCCACCCACATTTGGGAGAGCAATCTGCTTTACTAGGTTCACTGATTCAAATGCTAATCTCATCCATAAACACCTTCACAGACACGTCAAGAAATAATGTTTAATCTGGGCACCATGTGGCCAGTGAAGTGACATTAATTATGATGCACAGTGTCTTCTTTTTTAATATCAATTATACAATACAGTGTTATCAACTAAAGTCGTATGTCATATATATGTGTATCTGTATACACACATATAGATATATGTATATATAGACATATGTGTGTTTGCATTTATACACACACTATTAGTTCTCTTTCTCTGGAGCACTCTAACACAGTATATCACTTTGTTTGTTTTAAAGATGGCCTCAAATTATTTGACACTTCCTACTAAGACATTCAGAGGTGAGGTCTAATTCCCCTAGCATTGAATGTAGTCTGGCCTTAGTAAATTACTTGCAGCTAATAGTATAAATCAAAGAAAACAATGCATGATTTTCCAAGGCTATGTCAGAAGAAGCCAGGCAAATTCTGCCTCATTTGTCGGAATGCTCCCTCTTGGAGCCCTGAGCTCCCATGTAAGATACATTCCTACCTGAATCTGCCATGCTTTTTTTTTTTATAATAAACTGCATATATTTAAAGTGTATAATTTGATTTTTTTTCTTGTTAGTAATGTATATATGGCAATCCCAATCTCCCAATTCATTCCCCCTCAACACCCCCACTCCTCACCCCCACTTTCCCCACTTGGTGTCCGTAGTTTGTTCTCTACATCTGTGTCTCGATTTCTGCCTTGCAAACTGGTTGATTTGTACCATTTTTCTATATTCCGCATATATGTGTTAATATACGATATTTGTTTTTCTCTTTCTGCTGAGTCTGCCGTGCTTTGAGAAACACCAAGGAACATAGTGGTATTTCATGTGGACACTCCAGCCAATATTCCAGCTGAGCTCATTCTTTGAGTCATATGAAACCAGACATTACAGATGAGAATAAGTCTCCAGGTCTTCCTAGCTATTAGTTTCCCCAATTATTTAGGTCTTCCCAGACAGAGTCTCAGACATGGAGCAGGGATAAGTCAGGTCCACTGTGTTTACATCCAAATTTATGGCTCAAGAAATCAATAAACACAAGGTGATCATTGTTCCATGCCACTAAGTTTGGGATATTTTTTTAATAAAACATAACAAGCAGAACAACTTAAATATATTCAATAATACATTCTTAGACACACCCAAACACTCTTCATAAACATTCATATTATAATGCCTATTGATATAGACTGATATCATAATGCCTAAATAATTTACATCAAGGATTGAACTGCCATGGTCTGAGTACTCAGTTTTTTAATAGTCTGGGGCACATAGTATTTCCAAAATTCTACTAATCATAAGAATCACGATGGATATAGTAGAATATATAGATTTACCAGCTCTTCTTTTGAAGTTTCTGATATACTGAGTTTGAGAAATTGCAGGGAGTTGCATTTTTAGCAAATACTCCAGGCATATTTGGAAACACTAGCTCAATACAATGTTAAATTTAAACTATCAGAAACAGTAATTATAAATCAATTTTCAATAGATCATTAAACGTTCCTGACATCTAAATTTGTAATCAAAATTTTGTACAAGCATGTATATATTTTCTTAAGAAACTGTATAATATTTATTAGATTCCAAAGGCATTTGTGACCCCCAAATCAGGAAGAAAACATCAGTCTGAAAGAATCCTCAGAGGACCACACATTAATAATTTTTCTCATAAACTTAAAAAAAAAAAAAAAATTAATGGGTATCTCAACACTAATATCGCTGACAAGTAAGTTGAATTCTATTATTTTTCCTTGCTGGTGGACTGCTAAAGTGTAAAGTCATTTTCTTTAATATTTAAATAATCAGGATGTAAGACTACACTAACATTTAAAAAATAAATCTAAGCTGTTCCACAAGGACAGACAAATAAACAGAAATTTATTCCACCTCCTAGTAACGATGAACCCAAGGTGCCTTATCCAGTGAACTAAGACTTTCCTCTGAAGAGATGAATTTTGTCAATTGTAACACACAGAGGAAGGAATGATCACAGGTCCCTAATTCTGCAGCATAGATCATAACCACACAATCATTTCAAGCTGTAAAAAATTTCAAGCTGTTGTGACAAAATGTCTTCCTTGGCCATTGTTTCAGATTTATAGAATCACAAAACATTTACTCTTCCTGACATGAGAATCTTTATCTAGTTACCTGAGACAGAATTTTTTCACAGATCCTAGAAAGTAATAGTTATCCATGGAATTTTAAATTTCCTTGATCTATCATATGCTTTCTCATCTACTATTCAATCACATTTGCATAGTTGTCTATCACTGAATAAAAAATTACTTCAAAATTTGGTGGCTTAAAATAACAATAAACACATAATACATCACAGGTTACTAGGGGTCAGGAATCCTGCAGTAGCTTACCTACATGGTTCCGGCTCAGTGTGTCTGATGAGGCTATAGTCAAGATGTTGGTCAGTGTATAAATGTCAATGCTACTCTTTCACTTTGTCCCAGCTTCTCCTTCGCCCCCTCCCCGTGTCCTCAAGTCTGTTCTCTACATCTGCGCCCACTACCAAATGTAGAATAGATCGCTAATGGGAAGCAACTGCATAACACAGGGAGATCAACTCGATGATTGGTGATGACCTAGAGGGTTGGGATGGGGAGGGTGGGAAGAACACGGGAGGGAGGGGATATGGGGATTTATGTATAAATACAGCTGATTTGCTTTGTTGTACAGCAGAAACTAGCACAACAGTGTAAAGCTATTATACTCCAATAAAGATCGAGAGGATTAAGATGGTGGAGTAGGAGGACGTGCGTTCACTCCCTCTTGCAAGAGCGCCGGAATTACAACTAACTGCTGAACAATCATTGACAGAAAGACACTGGAACTCACCAAAAAAGACACCCCACATACAGAGACAAAGGAGAAGCCGCAATGAGATGGTAGGAGGGGCGCAATCGCTTTAAAATCAAATCCCATCACTGCTGGGTGGGTGACTCACAAACTGGAGAACAGTTATACTGCAGAGGTCCACCCACTAAAGTGAGGGTTCTGAGCACCACATCAGGCTTCCCAACCTGGGAGTTCAGCAACGGGAGGGGGAATCCCCAGAGAATCAGACTCTGAAAGCCAGTGAGATTTGATTGCAGGACCTCCACAGGACGAGTGGAAAGAGAGACTCCACTCTTGGAGGGCACACAAAAAAATGTGCTCACCAGGACCAAGGGGGAGGAGCAGTGACCCCATAGGAGACTGAACCAGACCTACCTGCTGGTGTTGGAGGGTTGCTTGCAGAGGTGGGGGGGCAGCTGTGGCTCACCGAGAAGGCAGGGGCACTGGCAGCAGGGGTTTTGGGAAGTGCTTATTGGTGTGAGCCCTCCCAGAGTCACCATTAGCCCCACCAAAGAGCCTGTGGGCTCCAGCACTAGGTGGCCTCAGGCCAAACAGCCAACAAGGTGTGAACACAGCCCCACCCATTAGCAGACAAGCAGATTAAAGTTTTACTGAGCTCTGCCCACCCAGCCCAACCCACCATCAGTTCCTCCCATCAGGAAGCACACAGGAGGCTCCTAGATAGCTTCCTCCACAAGAGGGCAGACAACGGTATCAAGCAGTATCAGCAGTATTTCATCTTGTGGAACTGAAAACCACAGCCACAGAAAGATAGAGAAAATGAAAAAGCAGAGGACTTTGTACCAGATGAAGGGACAGGATAAAACCCCAGAAAAACAACTAAATGAAGAGGAGATAGGCACCCTTACAGAAAAAGAATTCAGAATAACGATGGTGAAGAGGATCCAGGACTTTGAAAAAAGACTGGATGCAAAGATCGAAAAGTTTACCAAAGACCTAGAAGAGTTAAAGAACAAACAAACAGAGATATGCAACACAATAACTGAAATGAAAAATACACTAGAAGGAACCAAGAGCAGATTAACCAAGGCCGAAGGGCAAATAAGTGACCTGGAAGACAGAATGGTGAAAATCACTGATGAGGAAAAGAATAAAGAAAAAAGAATGAAAAGAACTGAAGACAGCCTAAGAGACCTCTGGGACAATGTTAAACGCACCAACATTCGCATTATAGGGGTCCCAGAAGGAGACGAGAGAGAGAAAGGACCTGAGAAAATATTGGAAGAGATTATAGTTGAAAACTTCCCTAACATGGGAAAGGAAATAGCTACCCAAGTCCAGGAAGCGTAGAGAGTCCCAGGCAGGATAAATCCCAGGAGAAACACGCCAAGACATATAGTAGTCAAATTGACAAAAATTAAAGACAGAGAAATAGTATTAAAAGCAACAAAGGAAAAACAACAAATAACATGCAAGGGAACTCCCATCAGGTTAACAGCTGATTTCTCAACAGAAACTCTGCAAGCCAGAAGGGAGTGGCATGATATATTTCAAGTGATGAAAGGGAAGAACCTACAACCAAGAATACTCTGCCCAGCAAGGATGTCATTCAGATTCGATGGAGAAATCAAAAGCTTTACAGACAAGCAACAGCTAAGAGAATTCAGCACCACCAAACCAGCCTTACAACAAATGCTAAAGGAACTTCTCTAAGTGGGAAACATAAGAGAAGAAAAGGACCTCCAGAAACAACAACAAAACAATTAAGAAAATGGTACTAGGAACATACATATCGATAATTACCTTGAATGTAAATGGACTAAATGCACGCACCAGAAGACACAGACTGGCTGAATGGATACAAAAACAAAACCCATATATATGCTGTCTACAAGAGACCCACTTCAGACTTAGGGACACATACAGACTGAAAGTGAGGGGATGGAAAAAGATATTCCATGCAAATGGAAATCAAAAGAAAGCTGGAGTAGTGATACTCATATAAGATAAAATAGACTTTAAAATAAAAAATATTACAAGAGACAAGAAAGGATATTACCTAAAGATCAAGGGATCCATCTAAGAAGAGGCAATAACGATTATAAATATATATGCCCCCAATATAGGAGCACCTCAATACATAAGGCAAATGATAACAACTATGAAAGAGGCAATGCAAGGCAGAAACAGAGACACAGATGTAGAGAACAAACACATGGACACCAAGTGGGGAAAGTGGGGAGGGTTGGGGGGGAAATGAATTGGGAGATTGGGATACCAAATTGTACACTTTAAATATATGCTGTTTATTGTCTGTTAACTGTATCTCAATAAATATTCTTAAAAAAAAAAAAAAAGATCGAAAGAAGAAAAAAAAGATGTTGGTTACGATTGCAACCACCTGAAGCTTTGGCTGTGGTTGGGAAAGGCAGTCTCATGCATGCGGTCTTTTTGATCCCTTCAGTTACATAAAGAATAGGCCTTGGTCCTGAACACTTCTTTCCCAGGACATAAAGAGTCCACACAGCTTATGACAGGCTTATCACTTGGTGTAACAATCTTTCCTTATTTCACACTTAATGAATACTCTTTTGTTTCTGCTTAAAGCACAGGCCTCATATGGCAATTGGCCAACTCCACTGTTATACCTGTCCTCTAGGGAGGGGAATAGGGTCCTTCCACTATGACGCAAAACTAATCTTTCTCTGTCTTTTCTATATGCAAACAGAGCTTTGTTCTATCTGCTACTTCACTGAGTTGTGTTTTCCTTGGTGATTCTGATGCCAGGATGCAGTGGGCAGAAGTGTTTATGGTCCTCCCCTAGGATTAGTAACTGGTACACGGTACTCTACTCAACACCTAGTTTTGAAGAATCTAATTCTACATTGGCTCGATCTCATGGTTGGAAAGCTAGTCCTGGATTTGGTAGAAGGCCTCAATTCCTTTTCACATGGACCTCTCCATGGGCCTGCTGGAATAACCTCACAACATGGGAGCTTCCTTCTGAACAAGTGACCTAAGAGAAAAAAGATGCGTTTTGGCCTCACCTCAGGCATCAAATTCCCAGAATCTTTTGAACCTCGAGCTCTCTTCACTTTGGTCCTCTTTACCACCAATCTCCTTGAAAAATATGAATGTAATTCACATCATTTCCACAATACTGTAGTGCTTAAAAGATCCACTCTATTAAATGTGGGAGGGGACACACAAAGGAACACCAAACAAATCCTAGGAATGGGACCCATTGGGTGCATCTTTGAGGCTGTTTACATGCAGTCAAATCATAAATGTGGTTGGACACACTGAGAAAGCTATGCCAAAGGTAATTTCAAAGTCAGTGTGAATACTCTATTCCACAAAATCCATCAGCCACCTCCTTTATCTGCTCTTCCATAAAGACTTTGCCTCCATTTTGGTAACCACTTGCTAGGGCCGCATTCTGGATCTTAACAGTATTAAAATTTCTAGTATCCCATTTCCCGAAACTCCTATTCCGGTTGCTTAATACCTCATTATTTTCTACAGATGTGTGTCATTCGAACATTTCCTGATAATCTTTATGTATTCTTCATTAGCTCTTTTTCACACTCTCCAAAGAAACTACTTCAAACCTTCTGGTATAGTTTCAAATCTCTGGAGACCACCTCACCTCCTTCCCTGCACTCTCAGCAGATTATCTTGTGTACTACTCAGCAAAGAAAGCTGAGACCTGTTAGATGCAATGTTCTTAACATCCTTAAAAAACTCACAAACTTAAAAAGCCTGGTCTTTTTTGTTTTCTTTTTCTTCCATTTTTCTTTTCATTATAATAGAAGAGAAGTCTTTCCCCCTTCCTGGCCCCTGGATCCATCTGGGCCCTTCTGCCTTTGAATGTATTTTACTCTATCAATTTTTCTCCTTCTTATATTATCAGCCTTTTCCTTTTATCTGTTGTTTTTCTACATAAATGTAGTCAAGAATCTTCCATATTAAGAAAGAAGGAAGGGGACTTCCCTGGTGGTCCAGTGAGTAAGACTCCATGCTCCCAATGCAGGGAGCCCGGAGTTCGATCCCTGGTTGGGGAACTAGACCTGACATGCTGTAACTAAGAGCCTGCATGCTGCAACTAAGACATCCACATGCCTCAACTAAATATCTCACATGCTGCAACTAAGACCCAGCACAGCCTAAATAAATAAATACTTTAAAAAAAGAAAAAAAAAAAAAAAAGGAGTAACTCGAATTCTGGTAGGGTATTAGAAAACAATTTAACCATATAGTAAAGAGGGTACAAGTCATAAATAGAAGGACTCTGGTGGCTGAATCATGTGAAACTGAAATCTGCCTCATTTACACCCAAACATCATAGTTCTCTTTAATGATAGACCCATTGAAAGACTTGTATATACTTGCTGCCTCCACTTTTTCACATTCTATCCACTCTAACATCTTCAATCTGGCTTATAGACCCTCATCACAACTTTAAAATGAACGTTGGAGTACCCCTGCAAATAGAGAACCAACAAAAGGGTTGGTTGGAAAGAAGTGGGTGGAATTAGAGATATTATCATTGTCATGGCCCTTTAGAGAATCTAAACTTGTCATGATACTATCCTGATTTCCTTTAACAAAAATGGACATCAACTCAGACACACTTAGTTGTATCTACCTCTCTGTGCTCCAGAAACTTTCCAACAAGGAGAAAGCTTTTCAACAGTGAAGAAAGAAATCTTCCAACAAGAAGCCTGGATAGGAAATGGGACATCCCTTTTTCCTTGTGTGACAAAATCTGGGAGCAGATGCACTCTGGGTTTCCCTTTAACAGGTATGAACAAATTAAAAGATTCAGACACAACACTAATTTCTCAGCAGAAGATAACCTCAAAAACAAAATACAACCAAACAGTTGGAGGACTATAGAAAGAAAAAGATAAATGTAAAAAATCCTGTTGGCTGACAAGGGAGTAGACATTTATCCTTCACACGTGAAAATTTTACTGAGAATGTACCACACTGAAGACACCATACTGATTCTAGTATGAGTTGAAAATTGAAGACATGTTCTTATGAGCAGTTATTCATGGTTGTGCCCCGTCATTGAAAAGCCCTTCAGCAGAGAGACAAGAACTCTTTTTCTTGCCCTTTAAGGAGGGTCTGAATACTCATTAGTTTTAATATACTTACTGTGCCAAACTAGATGATAGTGGTAAATTTTTTCCATCAAATTTATATCCATTAAAAAAGCTTGTAAATACCTTAACATACACTCCAACCCTAGAATGTGAGAATTGCATGCATAAAAACTTTATCAGCTGCCTTTCCATGACATTGTTCCGGGTATGCAAATGTGTCTTGGAAAACTGAGCAGTAATCAGCTTGTGTCGTACCAAGATTGAGGATACTGCCATTTCCCTTATATTCACTAGGAGTCTTAGATTTAACTTTTTCTCCCATTGAACTACATGCCACATCTTCAAAAGTAAAGTATCTGAAGAGTCAAATTGTTGCGGCACAAGTCTACAGAATCTGCATGAACAATTGCTAAAGGTATAATTTCCTAAGAGAGTTAATCAAGAAGGCATTGTGTAGTGAACAAAGGTGTACTTACAATAAAGCACATCCAGACTTTTCACAGTTAGAAGACGGAATCACAGTGGACCCTTTTACTATTGTTTCCTTTTCCTTATTGAAAACCTATAACTGGAAAGGGATACAAACAGCTTTTGATTACCCATTTTCAAAAGAGACAAAGTTAGCCTAGACAAATTATACCCATAAATAAGTCTAGAGTACAATATTCTTTGGGAGTCATCTCTCCCAACAAATATTTCTCTAGAAATTTCTCAAGAAAATAAGGTGATTTGACATTGATGGTCTCTTACATTTTTCTTCTGATGCTCTACTGGAGATGATTCAAAAAAGGGAAAAAAAGCATAGAATATGGGGAAACATAAAGAAAGCAAAAAGCATGTTTAGAGTCCAGAGAACTAATTAGGACCTTGACTTTAACTACATGATAGTCTTTTAACTTGTCCTAGTTTAGTCATGTTGCTAACTCTGGTTTCGACATCTTACCCAAGTATATCTCTAACAATAATTTTAGTCAGTTGTAAACGTCAATGACATTATTTCCAACTACTGATTAACAACTGAAAACCAAATTCATTTTCATCCAAATAAATTCCTTACTCTCAACTAATAACTTGATTCTTTCTTCCCTGATAAAAACAGAAGAAATTGAAAGATAATTTAATCTTCTCATTAACAAATCCAACAGTCTATCTCAACTTATAGCCGTCTGTTGTTTTCCTTTCTTCACAAATGGGTGAATGACCCCAACAACTAAGTCAACCCCTCCACTGTGGCTAATGTCACTTTTCTGTTCCACTCAAACACTTTGAAGTTGCATCATCAGTTTCTCCTTCTCCACAAGAAAATATCCATTAGCATATAAGCATGCTCTACTATCTCTTGTACTTAAAAAAAGACACTCCTTTGACCTTACAGCCTTCTCAAACTGCATCTTCCACTTTCATGCTCTCGTTTATAGAAAAACTTATCAAAAGACTTCTGTATCTGCTATCATTGATTCCTTCATTCCTATTCTTTTATAATCTTCTCCATTCAACATCTTATCCCCAACAACCCACTGATGCTCTCTCACTGAATTCTTCAGCTTGAATGATGGTTTTTCAGACCTTCTCTTTTTTGAGCTCTGGGCAGCATTTCAAACAGAAGATGCCCCTGGCTAAGTGAGCCACTGTCTTCACTTGGCCACAGGGATAACACACTCTCAAGGTTTTCCTCCTACTACAAAGATGATTTTTTCCCAGTCTCCTTTTTGAGATCTTTCTTATATTTCGAAATTCTAAATACAGATTCTGCAGACCTCACCTGGTGCATCTTCTTTTCTATTCACGTGACGTCATTCAAGTCTCCCTTTATCTCTAGTTCCAAGCTCTTCTCTCACTTCTACACATATTATTACACTGTCTACTCAATAGCTCCATTCAATTGTTTACAAAACACAGAAAACTATTCTGGATCAAAGCAGAAATGTCCAACCTCCCTCTTGCAACTAACTCATCTCAGGGTTTCATACCTAAATCAACAGCTACAAGTCACTTTGACTTGTCCCATTCTCTCTACATTAGCAAGTGCCTTAAACTTTGCCACCTTCAGAACTGATTATGAATGCAAATGCTTCTCACCTCTGTACCACAAACATCCTAGATCATCCCACCATCGTACTCACCTAGACTCCTGCAGTAGATGCCAACTGATCTCCATCTTTCCTCTTTTTCTCCCTATAGGCGTTCCTCCAGGTAAGAACCAGGAAATCCTTTCGAAAATGTAAATTAGATAGTGTACTTTTCTGTTCAAAACCTTTCAACAACGTCCCATTAACACTAGAGTAAAGTCGACTGTCTAAATCCCATGGCCTGTAAACCCCACCTTGCTCCGATCTGTGCCTATATTTCTAGAAGTATCTCCAGTCTTGCTCTAGCCACATTTGCCTTCTTGCCATTTTTCACCCATTTCAAGCTTACCTTGCTTGCTATTCTGACTGTCTGAGAAAGTTTCCCTCTGTATTTTGAACGTCTCCTTAATTTTTTAAAATTAGGTCTCTGGTCAATTATCACCTCCTCAAAGAGGCCATCCCTCACAGTTCTATCTGAAAGAGCCCACTTCTGCCCTAGACATGGTTTTAACTAGTACTTATTATATAAAATTAATAACATATAGATGAACACTGTCCGCTTCCTGACATTCTTCCTCCTATTACAGTAAGATCTCACACACTCTACTTGTTCTGCTTTAAATATATATCTTTAAGTAGTCACCAGTGCTACTTTTTAATCTCATACAAACAATATCTTAATTTTTACATTATTAGGGTTCTGTATTTTGTCGTTTTCTCTTTCACTCAAGAAATCTACCCCTGTCATTCTCATCCATTACCTCCATTTAAATTATCATTAACCTCTACTTTTATCTATGTCTTTGTCTTCAGTCAAGATCTGTATATAGAAATCCATGTCCATCTATTAGATTACTTACTAACCATGTCAATTTAGACTCACACAAGCACCTTAAACTCCACATATTCCAAACAACTCACAATCCCACCTTTTATCTTTTTTGAAAACTTAATCCCTGTTCTATTTTCCCTACTTTTGTTTATGTCACTATCAAGTTTCCATTTACCAAAACTACAAAACCTGGAGACATTCTTCATTTTCTCCCTTTTCCACACCTGTCAAAAACAATCCGTTGACACTTTTAAAACTTTCCACTATTCCCTATTTCTACTTCCGGTATGTAAATTCAAGCTCTTCTTATTTCTTGCCTGGACAGTGATAAGAGTATATTCCTTTGTGCTCCTTTGCTGGTTGCCTACCTAGCAGCCATTACTGTATTCTTTCCCTTTTCTGCTTTTTTTTAAAAAAAATAACATTCATAATTTCCTTTTGGAAGCTAAGTTTCCCGCTTTGTGTAGCTACCCCCCAGTACGGTTGGGATAAACGTGACTACCAGCTCTAGTCATTGCCTCTCATCAACATAAACCAATGTCGGTGATCTCATCCCTTCTGCTGCAGTGTTCAAGATGGGCTAATAAAACCAAAACTCAGAATCATTGTTTAATCATTGTGGGAAACAATACTACTCAAATATGAGAGATTAAGTACGCAGTACCAGTTAGTGATGACAGCCATTTTATACCTTGAGGGGAGCCAGTCCGAGGAAAAGTCAAGTCATGGAGGAAGCCAGTGAGGACTGAGAGAGAAATGAAGCCTAAGCCTTGACTGAACCCTTACAGAGAATCCACCTTAATACTGGTTAGGAACCAATTAATCATCTTTAAGCTATTAATGACCTCAGATTGAATTTTCTGTTACTTGCATTCAGTCTGAATGACCTCACATATTTCATGGTTACCATAGGACCACAGGAGTAATCATATTCTCTTACCAAAAAAATCTGATTTGTCAATTTTGTCACAGCTAAAATTTCTTCAGTGGATTCAAGTTAAAGTGCAAACTTTCTAGCATTGCACATCCTGCACTCTGGACATATCGAATCCTGCTAGTTCTCTAAACATGCCCTAGTTATCATGATGTAGTACTTTCAGCAAGGCTGTTTACTTTGAAGAAAACTTTTCCTCCTTGGATTCTTATCTTTAAGCCTCATCCTAATTGTAACTGCCTCTGGGAAATCTCATTTACCTCTGAGCAGAGTTGCCAACACTCTGTGCTGTATTTCCCAATCAGATTTCTGATATAACTAAATTTATGTCCATATCTTGTCAATATCTCTCCTGATATGGTCATTATTGCTTTTCTTATCTTTCTCCTTAACTAGACCCCCAGTGGTCTGTCTTATTTACCTTTATGTTCCTACAACGTGTCACATGCTCCATTATTTTTTCTTGAATGAACCAAACAGTCAAGGACTTTGCCCCCAGTACAATTTACATTCTAGAAATAATATGAACACAAGTCTACAGAACCAAGGTTAAAGTCCTGAGGGCCTTGGGAATTGTACAGAGGAACTGACTCACAAGAGACAGTTCTGACTCTTTGCAGCTGAGATAATTTAACAAAAGAACTTTCAGATAAAATACAGTGAAACCCAAAATGGACTCTTCTACCCTTATGCTCTATATAACACTTTCTCTATCTGTGATAATTTTGAAGCGAAGGACCGCAAAGAGAGCTAAAATCAGTGAAATGTACTCTTGATGATGTGACCTCCTTTGACATAGAGGGTGCCTCTCTAATCTCTTGCATGGTGACAACAGGTTCCCCAGTAAGACAGTTATCTGACCAGTTTAATTACATGCCAAAAAAATGATCTCTATTGTCTACCTTAGTCTATCAGAATATAAACTAGTGAAGGAAATTTTTAAATGAATAACATCCTAGTTTTTTTGGTTTTTTTAATATGCTCTTGTTACAAATACCTTCTGTTTTTCCAGGTAACCTTTATTTATATTCCTGACTATAAATCTATATATTTAAATTTGTTCAGCATAGATGTAATAGCTTTAATATCAGTTCCATGCCATTATATTTTCCATATCAAATGGAATCAGCAAGTGAAGAAAATAGAATTGCATAGGAAAAGGAATGAATACTTATTCATTCATTTGTATTATCCTCCAATAATCTATAAAATATAATCTTTAAAATTATTTCAATATTTACATTATTTATGTATATTTTTTCCCCCTCCCTCCCACGACTACCTCCCACCCTCCCTGTCCTGGCCCTCTAAGGCATCACCCATCATCAAGTTGATCTCCTTTTGTTATACAGCAACTCCCCACTAGCTATATATTTTACAGTTGGTAGTGTAAATACGTCTATGCTACTCTCTCACTTCGTCCCAGCTTCCCCTTCGCCCCCCACCCCAGCCCCGTGTCTTCAAGTCCATTCTCCACTTCTGTATCTCCACTCTTGCCTGTCACTGGGTTCATCAGTACCATTTCTTCAGATTCCATATATATGTGTTAGCATATGGTATTTGTTTTCTCTTTCTGGCTTACTTCAATCTGTATGACAGACTCTAGGTTTATCCACCTCATGACATATAGTTCAATTTCATTCCTTTTTATGGCTGAGTAATATTCCATTGTATATATGTGCCACATCTTCTTTATTCATTCATCTGTTGATGGGCATTTAGGCTGCTTCCATGTCCTGGCTATTGTAAATAGTGTTGCAATGAACATTGTGGTATATGTTTCTTTTTGGATTATGGGGTTCTCTGGGTATATGCCCAGTAGTGGGATTACTGGATCATATGGTAGTTCCGTTTTTAGTTTTTTAAGGAACCTCCAAACTGTTTTCCATAGTGGCTGTACCAGCTTACAGTCCCACAAATAGTGCAGGAGGGTTCCCTTTTCTTCACACCCTCTCCAACATTTATTGTTTCTAGATGTTTTGCTGATGGCCATTCTGACTGGTGTGAGGTGATTCCTCATTGTGGCTTTGACTTGCATTTCTCTAATGATTCGTGATGTTGAGCATCTTTTCATGTATTTGCTAGCCATCTGCATGTCTTCTTTGGAGAAATGTCTGTTCAGGTCTTCTGCCCATTTGTGGATTGGGTTATTTGCTTTTTTGGTATTAAGCTGCATGAGCTGCTTGTATATTTTGGAGATTAATCCTTTGTCCGTTGCTTCATTGGCAAGTACTGTCTCCCATTCTGAGGGTTGTCTTCTTGTCTCGTTTATGGTTTCTTTCGCTGTGCAAAAGCTTTTAAGTTTCATTAGGTCCCATTTGTTTATTTTGATTTTATATCCATTATTCTAGGAGGTGGGTCAAAAAGGATCTTGCTTTGATGTATGTCATAGAGTGTTCTGCCTAAGTTTTCCTCTAGGAGTTTTATAGTATCTGGCCTTACATTTAGGTCTTTAATCCATTTTGAGTTTATTTTTGTGTATGGTGTTCGGAAGTGTTCTAATTTCATTCTTTTACATGTTGCTGTCCAATTTTCCCAGCACCACTTATTGAAGAGATTGTCTTTTTTCCATTGTATTTTCTTGCCTCCTTTGTCAAAGATAAGCTGCGCACATGTGCTTGGGTTTATCTCTGAGTTCTCTATTCTGTTCCATTGATCTACCTTTCTATTTTTGTACATACACACACACACACATATACACACAAACCCTGTAAGCCTGAGAATTAGGAGTGCATTCAGACACTGTTTTTTGAATAAGGGACATTTTCTATGCAGGTGTTTTGATAATTGTGAGGCACTGGGAAAAGTCCCCTTCTCAGTGGTGCTCAGTCACACTTCGCACTGTGGTGTGGGGAGCAGCCCAGTGCTCACACACGGAGCTACAATGTGAAACACAGAGGGGAAGTACCTGGAGTAGTCTCCCTTCAAGATGTTTTTCCATTATCACCACCATCACTTCCCTCCTCTGACAGCCCTCCCCATCACTCTGTTCTCCATAGCCTATCTTAGAAAGTGAGCATTTCTGCATTTGCAGTTTTCTTGTTTGAGATACCCATCAAAAAGTATACATTCCATTCCAAGAGTGTATATTCTATAACTATAGACATATTAAAAAAGAGTATGTTTCAAAACATAGGAAATGTCTACATTTAATTAAAAATATATGTGCCTCTTGCTTTCCTATTATTTCCAACAATTCAGGAGAAATTTGATTCTAAGGACTCTGCATAAAGCCTTTCATAAAACACTTAAAAATTTTCCAGTTCACCACCATTCCCATTACTTAATGCATAAACTTAACCAATTTTTGTATATCCAAAGTAGAGTTTTTCTAAGTGTTTTTGTTTATTTCACCTCTTTCCCTAGACATTTGTGGTAAATGCAGCAGGTTAAGGCAGAGGGCTGGGTCCCTCTGTGTCCTGTCTATGTTGTCAGAGACATGTCTGTTTGATTTCCAACTCTGTGACACACACCCCCTGTGAGCAACAGGGCCAATCACATCATTTCTCTGTTCAACAATTTCTCCATAAAACATGGCAGCAATTGTCTATTTTTTCAAGTCTGTTAGGCAGGGAACACTTTAAAAGGTATATAAAATTTCTAGTCCCTCACCTTATATACAGTGGGTATTTTATGCATATTAGCTTATTTTCTTCATATTTCTTCTCCTTTATACATACTTTGAGCCACTTAGACACTCAACAAGCTCCCTTTAGAATGGTTTCAATAACGCAGAGAATTATTTCTGAAAGTTTAGCAAGTTCTCTGTCGCACATTTTCTCTATCTTCAAATCCCACAGTAAGATTATAGTATGCATTTTCATTTAAGTGCATGATGAGGTAAGAATTATGAGTCTATAAAAGTCAAATTTCTGTTCAATCTCTTTTCCTGGATTTCCTATTGGTATTGGATCCACCTTGCACTAAATGCTGACTTTTAAAAAAAAACCCAAAACTATGATTGTTTCCATCTGCTGTTATGTTCTTGTTCAATCAGAAGTCTAAATATCTTCCCTGAGAAATACTACAGTGTCTAGATATTAGGTTTTTTGCATTTGTTTAGATCTTTACAAGTAATCTATAATCTACAACATTCTTCTGCTTGAATATGAGATATTAGAAGAAAAAATCATTTTACTAAAGGACTTAGAGACTATGACTTTATTTAAAAATTATAATGAGCTTTCTTTTGTGGACCATTAAGAAAAGAGTCTGTGTAAGAGTGAATGAGCAGAGAGGATTTGGGTTTTATATAGATTTAGGTAAAGGCACTGCATGGAGAGTTCTAAAAGCCTTTTCCATTTCTGTGGCAGACACTCCTGGTTGCCAGCTTAATAGCCACTGCCCAACAGGATGCTGAGTTTGTTACATAAAATCATCTTGCTTTTCAATAAAGGTTGCATCCCTGCCCAGCTGAGAGCAGGTTAGGAAGTAAATTTTAATTAGCATAAGTAAATCTATGTATTGATTGGTGTATAAATGAGTGTGACCCAATTCTGAATCATGAGAAATGAGAGACTCCATTGGGGATAGAGTAGTATGCCCATACTACTCAAAATCATCTATGGATTGAATGTAATCCCTATTAAGATTCCAATGGCATTTTTACAGAAATAGGAAAAAAATTCTAAAATTTGTATGGAACCAGAAAAGACTCCAAACAGCCTAAGTAATCCCAAAATAAGAACAAAGTTAGAGGCACCACATATAATCCAATTAAAAATGGGCAAATGACCTGAAGAGACATTTTTTTGCAAAGAAGATATTCAAATAGCCAGCAGATACATGCAAAGATGTTCAACGTTACAAATGATCAGGAAATGCAGGTCAAAATCACAATGACTACATCTTCGCATCTGTCAGAATGGCTATCATCAAAAATACAAGAGATAAATTTTGTGGAGGATGTAGATTAAAGGGAAATCTTGTACACACTTGGTGGGATTGTAAATTGGTATAACCACAATGGAAAACAGTATGAAGTTTTCTCAAAAACTTAAAAACAGAATTACTATATGATTCAACGGTTCCACTTCTGGGTATTTATCTGAAGGAAATGAAATCAGTATCTGGAAGAGACATCTGCACTCTATATTTATTGTAGCGTTATCTACAATAGCCAAGACATGGACACACACATACACATGTATACACAATGGAATATTATTCAGCAATTAAAAGAAGAAAAGCCTGCTCTTTGTGACAACATGGCTAGAACTTGAGGGCGTTATACTAAATGAAATAAATCAGACAGAGAAAGGCAAATAATGAATAGTCTCACTCATATGAGGAATCTTAAAAAAAAAAAATGGGCTCACAGGAACAGAGAGTAAATTGGTGTTTGCCGGGGGGCAGGGGGGAAATATGTGGAGGTGGTCAAAGGGTACAAACTTCCAGTTGTAAAATAAATAAGCCCAGGGGATGTAATGTACAACACGATGACTATAGTTTACAGTAATGTATTTCACACTTGAAAGTTGCTAGGAGAGTAAATCTTGAGAGTTCTCACCATACTAAACAAAAAAAACCATAACTCTGTGAGGTGATAGATGTGCTAACTAAGCTTATTGTGGCAATCATTTCACAATACATACATATATCAAAACATTACTTTGTACACCTTAAACTTACACAGTGCTATACATCATTTATATCCCAATAAATCTGGAAAAAGATTTTAAAATAATTGCTCAGTAATTATTACCCGAGGCCATGGAAAGTGGGTCCCTCATGACTAGGAGGGGATAAGCCTCAGAACAAAGGTCAAGAGGCTGAGGATGGCAGGGTGAAAATCGGGAAAATCTGGCACCTCACTGACGTTGTCCAGCTGCAGAATAACTACCCTTGGATACTCACTTGAGGACTTATCATGTGAGAGCGATATGCTAATTATGGCTGTTACCTGAAGTTGAAATTATCCAAACTAATAACAAATGCTAAGAATTATACAGATATGTATGGACAGCTTAAAAAAGGAATTGGGAAAGGGTATCTGCTCTATTGCCTGCATTTATAGAGGGTTGACAATGAGCTTTGGGGACTTTTGAATTACCTATCAGCAAATGGGGAAGCCTTATGTAATAGC
Source organism: Hippopotamus amphibius kiboko (assembly GCF_030028045.1). Classification (NCBI taxonomy): domain Eukaryota; kingdom Metazoa; phylum Chordata; class Mammalia; order Artiodactyla; family Hippopotamidae; genus Hippopotamus; species Hippopotamus amphibius. The sequence continues at coordinate 77,883,870 of NC_080191.1, read as the reverse complement.
CAATTACTGAGTGAAATCCCAGGCTATTAATTATATGCCAGAAAGGACATCCACTTACTGACTGACGATACTCTGGAAACTGTTCTCACCTTTTTCCTATCGGGACTCTGCCACCATATTATTATTACTGCACCTGCATCTTTGTTGTTCCCTTGCACAAATATTCTATGATACCACCATCATTTGTAATCATTCTGTGATTATGGGAACATGCTGGATAATTTCTAAGGCCAGAGAGGAATGTGTTGTTTCCATTAGCCTCTTCTTACTTCATGTTAGAGGCAAGATGGTTAACTCTGGACTATCCTACAGGATCACTATCAAGCACTGTTTCCAAGATCTGCAAAATTCATTTATTCGGCACAGACTAAACCATTAACAAGCAACTGGTCAATATGAGATCACTGAGTGAGAAAATTAAAATGTATATGGTAGTAAGTCAAGATCACCCTCAATTTATATTTACTGACAGAAGTTGGGGGGTTGGGGGAGTAAAACACAGCGATAGTAATGGCTCTCCTTGTAACAAACTCTGCAACTGACAGGTATCCAGAAAATAAAGGCAGCAGTGCATTTTTCATTAGAAGTCTCATTTGATAGACTGCGAAGCTGTCAAATGTTAACTAGCTTACCTTCTGCTCTTTGCAAAAAGGTTAATGGATACAGCACATTTTCCAATGTGACTCTGAAAAACAAAGAATTACAAATAGTACGTGGTGGTATTTGTTTTTCTTCTTTTTTAGCCTACCCGATGTTAAATCTAGGGGTTGAAAGCCACATCAGAGCTTTCAGCTATCAAAAAATAGTTAGTGATCACATGTGGAGCTGGGGAGGGGATGCGGTAGAGCTGTAGCGGAGGAGTTGTAAATGAATTTATAGTAGTTAGTGTGTGATATTAAGGATGAACCTTTACATATTTAAGAATCAAAGCTTTAACCTTAACCTTTTGGAGGAACAGGCTCTTTATTTATCATTTGTCTAGTGTGTTCAAAAATATTTTGTAACTGTGTATTATAAAATGGTATCATTTATGCCAACAAGTATGACTAACCTATATGTACAGATTAAAATAGTGCCCTTTCTGAGCAGCTTCTCATCACTTCTGGGAAGAAAGAGAACATTATCGCCAATACCCCCATCCTCTGCCCGGGAAGTGAGCACTAAACTATATTTCAAACTGACCATTCCTTTGATTTTCCTCAGAGTTTGCCACATATATTTGTATTCCTAAACATGATTAGGTTTAGTCTTGCATGTCTGGATATTTTAGTCAGGGAAACATATTGTGTATACTCTCGTGTGCTTTATTCACTCAGCATTTGGCTTTGGAGAGTTTCTCTAATAGATGGTTCATTTAGTTATCCTGTGTCTAGGAATTTGTTGCTAGATGCACTGCTGTTTTAAACATCCTTGTGTACATTTCCTAGTGCACTTAGGAGTTTCGCTAAGGTGTATATGTGGGAATGAAACTACTAGATTTCAATAGTTGTGTGAATTCTTACAACAACAAAAAATAAAACCTTCTGAGTTATTATTTTTAAACTTTAAAAAGTTTGCTGATATGGAGGATATAAAATGGCCCATATGGTAATTTTTATTTGCATTAAATGATAACTAATAAATTCAGCACTTGTTTTACACATTTATTTGCCATTTTTGTTTCCCTTGTCAGGATTATTTTCCTATTGGAATTTCTTTTATCTTTTTATTATTTTGGGGTGGTTCTTTACATATTTTGGACACTAACACACTGTTGGTAAATGTAGGAAATAACTCTGTGGCCGTGTTTTGTGCTTTCACAATTTTTGTGAAGCAGATTGATAAACATTCTTAATTTTAATGCACTCAGGTGTAGCAATGTTTTCCTTTATATTTTGCGCATTTTGTATTTTTAAGGAAATAATTTTCTACCTTAGTTTCATAGATGTTTTCCAATATTCTCTACTTAGTTTATTTTAGATGTCCTCTTGTGTAACCGATCACTTGTATATATGTTTCTGGATAAACAATTCCTTTCGAGCATATTCTAAATAATATATCTTTTTCTCACTAGACGCTCAATGCCACATTTGCTGTAGTTCAAGTTTCCATATTTATATGTGTCTGAGTTTCCTGTTCTGTTGATCTGTTTTTCTATCTCTGCCTCAACAGTATTCTGATTTAAATATTGCTACTTCATTATTTGTCATCTGATATTAAAATGCCTTCCAATCTTTTTCTTCTTCAGAAGAGTATTAAATTTTCTTCATCCTTTCTTTTTTTGTACAGACTATATAAAATTATATATAGATTACAACTCATATATAATCATATATAGAATATACTCTATAGATTATAATTTCCAAAGATAGATTATATACATTATATATGTGTGTGTGTATATAAATACATAATATATATATTCAAGTTCCATGGGAAACTGTTGCAGTTTTGATAGGAATTAAATTGAATTTGGGGAGATTGCAGGCTTAAGTCTTGAAACTGAGCAGGACCCTGTAAGACCTCCCAGGGAAAGACTACCCCTCCCTGGTGTCCCCCTCTGTGTCCCCTTTGATTGTAGAAAAGCTTTAATCTCCTAGGCCTTTCCTGAGCTCCAAAGAATAAATTTAATCGGAGAAGTGAGAAAATACAGAAACAAAGGAAAACACTCAAGACAAAATAATAATAGTTTAGACGTAAAACAAAGTAGGACCTTTAGCTCCTCCTTGGGGGCTTAGATAATATTCTGAGCCATATCCTTGACCTGTTTTGCAGATGCTAAAACCCCCACCAGTGGGAGGACGTTCACTGTGTGCTGACCCAAGACAGGCTGGAACCAGCGGTTTGATGATTGAGATTCCCCATCTCCTGGTTACCTCACCATGAACCAATCAGAGAACTGAGCACTAAGTGGTAAGGCACCCTGCCACCCTCTCCCTCACCTTGCCTTTAAACCCTTACCCACTGGGGAGTCTGGGTCTTTTGAGTATGAGCTACCCCTTCTCCTTGCTTGTCCCCACACTGAGCGCCTTGCAATAAACACTGTACCTTCCTTTATCACAATCAAGTGTCAGTAGATTGGCTTTGCTGTGTGACAGGTCAGCCGACCCAAGTTTGGTTTGGTAACAGTCTTTCCAATTTTGAGTATTCCTACCTATAAGTGTGGTGTCTCTCCCTACATCTATTTAATCTTCCTTAAATTCTTTGATTATTTTTCTTTTTTTTTAAGGACTTTTATTGAGATGTAATTCACATACAATAAACTGCGTATATTTAAAGTGTACGATTTGATTTTTTTTTCTTATTAGTAATGTATATGTGGCAATCCAAATTTCCCAATTCATCACACCCTAACACCCCCTTCCCTCCTTCCCTGATTGGTGTCCATCTGTTTGTTCTCTACATCTGTGTCTCTATTTCTGCCTTGCAAAGAAGTTGATCTGTACCATTTTTCTAGATTCAGCATATATGCGTTAATATACGATATTTGTTTTTCTCTCTCTGACTCACTTCATTCTGTATGACAGTCTCTAGGTCCATCTATGTCTCTACAAATGTCTCAATTTTGTCCCTTTTTACAGCTGAGTAATATTCCATTGTATATGTGTATCACATCTTCTTTATACATTCATCTGTTGATGGACTGATTATTTTTCAATAATATTCCTCAAAATGAGATTTCTGAAATTCTATTACTTTAATTTCTATTTCTAAAATATTTATGTGTATGAAACATGTATATAAATGTTTAAGTTCTTAGTGTAAAATATAAAGTAATGCAGTTAATTTTTATTGATATATTTGACAAACTTGATAAACTTCTTTATTAAATCTAATAATTTCAGACTGTAGACCAGGAGTTGGCAATTTTTTTTTTTTTTTTCTGTAAAGGACCAGATAGTAAACATTTAGATTCCAAGGGCCATTTGGTCTCTAGCAATTATTCAACTTTGCCATCATAGCATGAAACAGCCATAGACAATACCCAAATATATCTAATAGTTCACTGATGTATGATATTTACTGTAGTTTACATAGATTCATTAGCTTATGGAAGTTTCCCTCTATTCCTAGTTTGTGTGAAGTTTTATCATTGCTTTTCCCTTATATCTATTTAGGTGTTTAAATGGTTTTTATTCTTTAACCTGTTAATGTTATGAATATATTAATAGATTTTGTTTGTTGAACCAACACCATATCTCTTGCACATTTGTACAATATTACTTGGTTTGTTTTGGAACGTTGGCATCTACTTTTATGAGTGAAATTGACTTGTTTATTTTGTTGTTTTTTTTTTCTCTTACTGGCCTTTTCTCGTTTGGAAGTTGGCTGAAATAGTTACAATAATAGAGTGATCAAGTATCCCCTCTTTTTATGTTCACTGCATGAATTTGTATTCTATAAATAAACTCTGCCTGGGATTTTCAGTTGACTTTTATAAAACTATCTATGCCTGTTATAATGTCTGTGGAAAGATTCTTAATCACTGATTCAATTCTTTAACAATTACAGAAGTATTCAACTTTTCTATTACTTCTTGATTCAGTTTTGGCAATTTGTAGTTTTCTAGAAAGGTGTTTTGACTAAGCTTCCAAATCTGTTGACACGAATTTACTCAAAACATTGTTGAATGATATTTTTAAATTACTGCAACAATTGTAGCTTTATACCTGTTTTGATTCTAATATCATTTGAACCCTTTCTATATGTTACTTAATCAATCTTGCCAAAGCATTGTCAATTTTATCAATCTTCTCAAAGAGCAATGGTGTACCTTCATTAATTCTCTGTGTTATTTTTTTCTATTTCATTGATTTCTCTTATTTTTTATTCCCCTTTGCTTCATTAGTATTTATTCTGTTTTTCTTTTTCTGATTTCATAAGTTGAACACTTAGCTTACAAATTTGTAGCCTCTCTTTCTTTTCAAATATAAGCATTTAGAGTTACAAGTTTTCCTCTGCACTTTTAACCATATCCTATATTTTTATACTCTAATTATTATTTATTTATACTTATTTTCTAATTTATTTTTTTGCCAAATGAGTCAGTTGGAAATGTGTGTTTAAATTTCCAAACATACAGGATTTTAAGGTTACCTTTTAATATTGATTTCCAACTTTATAGCATCATAGTCAGACTGTTCTGTATTATTCCAGTTCTTTGATTTTTTTCATCACTTAGTATACAGTCAATTTCTTGAAGATTCTAAGTGTGCTTGAAAAAAATAGTGTATTTTCCTGTTCTTGTGTGACAGGTTCTATAAGTGTATATGAAATCAAACTTTTTAATTGTGCTGTGCAAAAATTTATACCTTTACTATTTTCATTTTCATACTATATCAGTTAATAGGAGAAGTGTATTACAATCTTTCCCTAATTTCTTCTTGAAGTACTATAGGATGCATATCTATCTATCTATCATCTATCTCTCTATCTTTCTCTCTATCTACCTATCTACGTTATTAGATGCACACAACGTACAACTGTTATGTCCCCCTGTTGAGTTGAAGCTTGTATCCATTTTTCAAGAAATGCTTTTTAATAAGAGTTCATATATATATGTTTTAATATAGCTACCACAATTTTTAAGTAGTTTGTTTTTGTCTGGTATTATTTTCCCCTTTCTTATAATTCCAAACTTTCTACAAGTTAATGCTTCATCCTTATTTTTTATGAACACTATGAGACTAAAATTTTAAAATCAATTCTGAACTTATTTGTTTTTAAGAGTATACACCATACATACAAAATCACTGACATATTTTGTATTTTTGAGTCTATATATTTCCATGATTTTCTCCCTTCTTGTGATTGTTTCCCTTCATTTTTTCCCCTCCTGCTTACCTTAAGCAAACACCTATCTGTAATAGTTCAATGATCACCTTTGAAATTTAGTATACCATATAATGTAACAAAGTCTTTATCGTGCTTTTACCCTGATTTATCCATTTACTGAAAAGTAAATGTCTTTATTGTGCTCTTTCCCAAATTATACCTTTTTCAGTTTTTTCCTTCTATCTTGCTTTAACACTAGGTCATGATGTTATGATTTTATAAAGTCAATATTTTTTAGAATTATATGTTTCTTCTTTTGTCTCACACTGTCCTCCTGGAATTTCTTTTCTTTTCCTTAAGTTTTTGGGAGGTCCTAAAACAAGAATGTCTGGTTAGCAAATTCTCTCAATTTTTAAGAGACAAAAGAAGAGTCTGTATTTCATCATTTTTCTTGATAGTTTTGCCAGGTGCAGGATTCAAGCTATTTCTTCCTCAGGACATTGGAGGTATTATTCCATTTCTTTCTGACTCATATTGCTGCTGACAAGAAACCAGCTTTCAGTCTAATTGTCATTCCCTAGTCAGGAATTTGTCTTTTCTTTTTGATGACTCTTCACATCATTTCTTTTTCTTACATGTCCTTCAGTTTTACTACAGTGTTTGTAAGTATAGATTTCTAACAATTTATTTTATTTGGGATCTGTTGGGCTTTTGAAGGCTGAGAATTCCTATCTCTCTTCAGTTCTGTAAAATTCTGTCTGTTGTTGCATTTTCAAATAGTGCCTAGTACTCTGCTCTCATAACCCTTCCCCCTAAATCTCTCTTACAGGAGGTCTTATTAGATGAATATTTGACTTATTCACTCTAATCACCTTGATTCTGAATCTCTCCTCATTATTCTGCATCTCATATTTTTTCTCCATGAGACACAATCTTTGTCGATTCTTTATATCTAGCTCCCAGTTCACAGACATGTTGAATATCTTAATATTTGAGTTGGTTTTATTCAAGCTACACATAAGGGTATGAATATTGGCCTCAAACTGAAAAGAGGAAATTAATCCTTTGTCAGTTGCTTCGTTGGCAAATATTCTCTCCCATGCTGATGGTTGTCTTCTTGTCTTATTTATGGCTTCCTTTGCTGTGCAAAAGCTTTGAGATTTCATTAGGTCCCATTTGTTTATTTATGTTTTTATTTCCATTATTCTAGGAGGTGGGTCAAAAAGGATCATGCTTTGATTTATGTCATAGGGTGTTCTGCCTATGTTTTCCTCTAAGAGTTTTACAGTGCCTGCCCTTACATTTAGATCTTTAATCCACTTTGAGTTTATTTTTGTGTATGGTATTAGGAAATGTTCTAATTTCATTCTTTTACATGTAGCTGTCCAGTTTTTCCAGCACCACTTATTGAAGGGGCTGTCTTTTCTCCATTGTATATTCTTTCCTCCTCTGTCAAAGATAAGAGGCCCATATGTGTATGCAGCACATGCATCTCAATATCAAAAAAAAAAAAACAAAAAACCTAATCCAAAAACGAGTGGAAGACCTAAATAGACACTTCTCCAAAGAAGACATACAGATGGCTAACAAACACATGAAAAGATGCTCAACATCACTAATTATCAGAGAAATGCAAGTCAAAGCCACAATGAAGAATCACCTCACACCAGTCAGAATAGTCATCATCAAAAAATCTAGAAACAATACATGCTGGAGAGGGTGTAGAGAAAATGGAACCCTCCTGCACTGTTGGTGGAAATATAAATTGGTACAGCCACTATGGAAAATAGTATGGAGGTTCCTTAAAAAAAAAAACTAAAAATAGGACTACCACATGACCCAACAATCCCGCTACTGGGCATATACCTGGAGAAAATCATAATTCAAAAAGATACATGTACCACAATATTCATTGCAACACCATTTACAATAGCCAGGATATGGAAGCAACCTAAATTCCCATTAACACATGAATGGATAAAGAAGATGTGGAATGTATATACAATGGAATATTACTCAGCCATAAAAAGGAATGGAATTATTTGTCGTGAGGTGGATGGACCTAGAGTCTGTCATACAGAGTGAAGTAAGCCAGAAAGAGAAAAACAAATACTGTACGCTAACTCATATATATGGAATCTAAAAAAATGGTGCTGATAAACCCAGTGGCAGGGCAAGAATAAAGATACAGATGTAGAGAACCAACTTGAGGAGATGTTGGGGGGAGGGTGGGGAAGGGAAAGCTGAGATGAAGTGAGAGAGTAGCAATACCAAATATAAAATAGATACCTAGTGGGAAGCTGTTGCATAATACAGGGACACCAACTTGACGATTGGTGATGACCCAAAGGCGTGGGCTAGGGAGGGTGGAAGGGAGGCTCAAGAGGGAGAAGATCTGGGGATACATGTATAAATACAGCTGATTCACTTTGTCGTACAGCAGAAATTGGCACAACAGTATAAAGAAATTATACTCCATTAAAGATCTGAAAAAACAAACTAACAAGCAAACAAACAAAAAAGAGAGCCAGCTTAGGGAATAAATTCTCAAGGGAGATCTTCTTTCCACAAGAAAGGTTATCTGAATGAATTCTGATGATATATATGAATAAATACACAATGCATTTTCAAGCCAGCTTCCTTAAATACCACTTTACCCATTTCCTGCTTATCTATATCCAGTTTATTTTCACCTTTTTAATTCTGTACTTAGCCTTTTTACTTTTTCAGATTTATGTACTAATCCGACAGAAATGCATACAGAAATTTTTACTTTATCATTTCTAAATTCATAGAAATATTTTTCAATTATCTTTATTTCCCTTCCAGCTTTGTTGACCCTGAAATTACCTTAACTAAAAAAGTCTTCTAAGCTATTGTATTTCCTCTTGGCTATTTGGCCACTCTAATATTTTAAAGAGTGCTCTGTGTACATTTCATCTTGTTGGGTTCCTGCATAATATTATTTTCTTTTATATCACTTTTAATGCATTGATATAGTTAGTTATACAGGAAACACTAAAATCTGTAACCAGTCTTATGTTTTATTGCTAATGTCTTATATGACATTGAGAAAAAAGTCCCTTCTTATTCCATCAAGATCCCCAGCTACAAATATCTATTGGAGATTAATATTTGGGGTTGAAAGTCCTTGATTAAGCCTGAACATGCAAAGATGTTAAATGATCCAATTCATTAATGTTATTTAAAATGTATGACTCTTTCTGCAGCAACTTTAGTGAATTAGTATCCAGCTACCTGAAAAACATCAATTTACGCCATATGGAGTATGTAGGAATAGAGAGAATTCCAAATTTTATATTATATTCAACTTTACACAATGCCTAAAAAAGTTCAATGTGGAAACACATTTAAAACCCTGCCCTGATCTTTTTCAGTAAAAATGCATTTGTATGCAAATTATACCGTACAGTGTACACCTGAAAGTGTATTGCTTTGCATTTTTCCTAAGCCCCAGCAAAATAGTTAAAGGACGTCTGAAGGATGTTTGATTTGAAAATGCTTTTGAATAAGAATGTAAAATAAATTTAAAAACAATTTCTTCATGCCTGCCACAAGATTGGTATCTGGTGTAAAACTGGCTCAATATTCAAAAGCATTGTTTTCACTGACCTTATTAGTGTACATGATGGCCCATGGCATAATTTGTTCTACATGCAGGAGGCAATGTGGAATGTATATATTGTTACAAACATTTTGCACAAAGTGGCGTTTTCTTATCAGGTCAGTAATGGAAAGATCAGAGGTGAAAGTGAGTGTGGAAGACTGGAAGGATCAATTGTCTTAGAAACTAAAGTACATGATTTAAATCTTTTCTCTGCCATTTCCTAGATGCATAATTTTGGGCAAGTTTTCATCATCTCTAAAATTGGTTTCCTTACTTATAAATGTATAAAAATATTTAAAATTAATAATAGTATGTTAAATAGTGCAATCTAAACTTTTAAGGTGATCTTTCCAATCAGGTATTCATTTAAATTAAATTCAGGGGCAAGTCCTCAGTCTGTAGACTAAATATGGTAAAGATGTGGCTAAACTTACATCATTCAGTTGAATCTCTGGGGATTAGAGGAAGAGAGAAATGCTGATATACTACAAGTTCTCTTTGTTTCCTTAAATGAAAAGGAACACACCTGTAAAAATGTGGAGGCCAAGCCACATGTGAGACACCTACTAACCTGGATTATGTTTGTACTGATATTATGTTTAAAAACATCAGTATTTAACACATATTCAAGTTACATTTTCTTATGTGGATTTTAAATGAATTTTAAGTAATTGAGCAAAGAAATTTGTAGTCATGGATATCATTCTGTTGATTTTGGCATCTGCCGTCTGTCAAATTTTATTTGTGATAAAAATAAATGAATAAAAAATGAAAATAAGAATTGTATTAAGATATTGTTGCTCTCTCAACTGTGAACTGGGGAAAACAGGCTTTTTTAAAGATACTTATTGAAAACATAAAACAATGAAGTATATCTGTTTTGCCTTCAATATCCCATCTTTTTTATATTCATAAAGATCTCATATGAAGTTAATGATGATTTTTTCTTTAGGACTTCCCTGGCAGTCCAGTGGTTAAGACTTCATGCTTCCACTGCAGGGGGCACAGCTTCGATCCCTGGTTGGGGAACTAAGATGTGGCCAAAAAAAAAAAAGTTCTGTAAATGATAAAATTAAACTTACATTAATAACCTGAAAAACACCAGTTTAGATAGTGGCCATAAATTTTCATCTCTGGCCTGTTATGCATTGATATGCATTTCTTTGGAAAGCCAACCCCAGTGTATTGTGTTACACAAGACAGCAGGCAAATACATCAAAAGAAAGAATGGCCATAATATACAATAGTTCTCTCTTTTAATTGAAAGTACGTATTTTACCTACAATTCATTCTTGTTCTTATTGCAGCTACTTTTAATCTTCTTCCTCAGAATTATGGTGTCAAGGCAGTGCATCAAACAACTGCTTGGAATTGTTATATATCCCATTTTCTGGATACAATAAGTAGTACCATTACAGTCAAGATGAAAATTGATTCGGGGTGTTTCCTAGTAAAGAATATAGTCTTTAATTCTTCAAGGAATCAAAATTCTTAGTTAATGTGCATGTCATTCCTATAAGGAAGCTTCCTGAAGTTACACTAGTGGCAAGAAAGACCAAAAAAAGTCCCTATTTTCCTTTCAAGCTTAATTTAAATGGAAAAAAAAAAAAATCTTGGGGTGGACTTTTTTTTTACTTAAAGAATCTGAATATATGAATTTGACCTCTACCTAGGTATCTTCTATTTCTGTGATTGAAAATGTAAGTACAATGAGATAACATGCAATCAATAGATTGCATGTGTAATTCCCTTTAAAAGCACACCCATCAAAAACATATAATGAGAGAAAAAATGATGGTGCCGAATTAGAGGGAGGTGGAATGCATCCCTCTCCACAGATGCATTGGGAATGCACCGAAGGACACAATAATTCCCACAGACAATCAGCTGAACACCAGCAGACGACCTCGGACACCAGAAAGGACCACAAGGATCCCGACATAACCATTGGACATTAGTCTGAGGCTGGGACAGTCTTCTATAAACACCTCTATCGCTGGGACAAGCAACCCCAAAAGTTTGGACAACCATGAGGAAACAAAGAAACACCATGCAGGCAAAGGAGCAGGAAAAAAACCCACAAGACCAAATAAATGAAGAGGAAATAGGAAAAATGCCTGAAAAAGAATTCAGAGTCATGATAGTAAAAATGATACAAAATCTCAATAACAAAATAGAGAAAGTACTAGAAACAGTTCATAAGAACTCAGAAAAGCAAACAGCAATGGATAACAAAATAACTGAAATTAAAAATACTCTAGATGCTATAACCAGTGGAATGACTGAGGCAAAAGAACGAATAAGTGAGTTGGAAGATTGAATGGGGGAAAGAACTGCCACAGAGCAGGAAAATGAAAAAACAATAAAAAGAATGGAAGACAGTCTCAGAGACCTCAGTGATAATATTAAGCATACCAACATTTGAAATATAGGCATCCCAGAAGAAGAAGAAAACAAGAAAGGGTCTGAGAAAATATTTGAAGAGGTTATAGTGGAAAACTTCCCCAACATGGGAAAGGAAATAATTCACCAAGTCCAAGAAGCACAGAGAGTCCCATACAGAATAAACCCAAGGAGAGATACACCAAGGCACATATTAATCAAGCTAACAACAATTAAAACAAAGAAAAAATATTAAAAGCAGCTAGAGAAAAGCAACAAATAACATAAAAGGGAAAACCCAGAAGGATAGCAGCTGACCTTTCTACAGAAACTCTGCAGGCCAGAAGGGAATGGCAGGATATCCTGAAAGTCCTGAAAGAGAGAAACCTACAGCCAAGAATACTCTATCCAGCAAGAATCTCATTCAGATTTGAGGGAGAAATCAAAAGCTTTTCAGACAAGCAAAAGTTAAGAGAATTCAGCACCACCAAACCAGCCTCACAACAAGTGCTAAAGAAACTTCTCTAAGTAGGACACACAAGAAAAGGAAAACACCTACAAATACAAACCCAAAACAATTAAGAAAATGGTAATTGGAACACACATGTCAATAATCACCTTCAGTGTAAATGGATTAAATGCTCCAACCAAAAGACACAGACTGGCTGAATAGATACAAAAATAAGGCCCTTACAAGTGCTGCCTACAGGAAACTCACTTCAGACCAAGGGACACATACAGACTGAAAGTAAAGGCATGGAGAAAGATATTCCATGCAATTGGAAGTCAAAAGTAAGCTGGAGTAGCAATACTCATATCAGATAAATTAGACTTTAAAGTAAATACTATTACAAAAGACAAAGAAGGACACTACATAGTGATCAAGGGGTCAATCCAAGAAGAACATATAACAATTGTAAATATCTATGCCCCCAAGATAGGAGCACCTCAATACATAAGGCAAATGCTAAAAGCCATAAATGGGGACATTGACAGTAACACAATAATAGTAGGAGATTTGAACACCCCACTTACATCAATGGACAGATCATCCAAACAGAAAATAAAGACACACAAGCTTTAAATGACACATTAGACCATCTTGACTTAATTGATATTTATAGGACACTCCATCCAAAAACGACAGACTACACTTTCTTCTCAAGTGCACATGGAACATTTTCCAGGATAGATCACATCTTGGATCACAAATCAAACCTCAGTAAATTCAACAAAATTGAAATCATATCAAGCATCTTCTCAGATCACAATGCCATGAGAATAGATATCAATTACAGGAAAAAAACTGCAAAAAATACAAACACATGGAGGCTAAACAATTCACTCTTAAAGAACCAAGAAATCACTAAAGAAATAAAAAAAAATATAGAAACAAATGATAACGAAAACACAACAACCCAAAACCTATGGGACGCAGCAAAAGCAGTTCTAAGAGGGAAGTTTATAGCAATACAGTCCTACCTCAAGAAACAAGAAAATTATCGAGTAAACAACCTAACCTTACATCTCAAACAATTAGAAAAAGAAGAACAAAGGAACCCCAAAGTGAAAAGAAGGAAAGAAATTATAAAGATCAGAGCAGAAATAAATGAAAAAGAAAGGAGGGAACCATAGCAAAAATTAATAAAACTAAAAGCTGGTTCTTTGAGAAGATTACCAAAATTGATAAACCATTAGCCAGACTCATCAAGAAAAAAAGGGAGAAGATGCAAATCAACAGAATTAGAAATGAAAAAGGAGAAGTCACAATGGAAACCTCAGAAATACAAAACATCATGAGAGACTACTACAAGCAACTATATGCCAATCAATTGGATAACCTGGAAGAAATGGATACATTCTTAGAAAAATACAATCTTCCAAGACTGAACCAGGAAGAAAGAGAAACCATGAACAGACCAATCACAAGTACGGAAATTGAGGCAGTGATTAAAATTCTCCCAACACACAAAAGCCCAGGGCCAGATGGGTTCACAGGCGAATTCTATCAATCATTTAGAGAAGAGCTAACACCTCTCCTTCTCAAACTCTTCCAAAATATTGCAGAAGGCTGAACACTCCCAAACTCATTCTACGAGACCACCATTACCCTGATACCAAAACCAGGCAAAGATGTCACAAAAAAAGAAAATTACAGACCAATATCATGGATGAATACAGGTACAAATATCCTCAACAAAATACTAGCTAACAGACTGCAACAGCACATTAAAAAAATCATACACCATGATCAAGTGGGGTTTATCCCTGGGATGCAAGGATTCTTCAATATACACAAATCAATCAACATGATATATCAGATCAACAAATTGAAGGATAAAAACCATATGATCATCTCAATAGATGCAGAAAAAGCTTTTGACAAAGTTCAACATCCATTTATGATAAAAGCTCTCCAGAAAATGGGCATAGAAGATAATTACCTCAACATAATAAAAGCCATATATGAAAAACCAAAAGCCAACATCATTCTAAATGGGGGAAAAATGAAAGAATTCCCTCTAAGAACAGGAACAAGACAAGGGTGTCCACTCTCACCATTATTATTCAACACAGTTTTGGAGCTGTTAGCCACAGCAATCAGAGAAGAAAAAGAAATCAAAGGAATCCAAATTGGAAAAGAAGTCAAATTGTCACTCTTTGCAGATGACATGATATTATATATAGAAAACCCTAAAGACTCTACCAGAAAACTGCTAGCACTAATTGATGAGTTTAGTAAAGTAGCAGGATACAAAATTAATGCCCAGAAATCTCTTGCATTCCTATACACTAACAACAGAAGAGCAGAAAGAGAAATTAAGGAAACTCTCCCATTCACCACTGCAACCAAAAGAATAAAATACCTAGGAATAAACCTGCCTAAGGAGGCAAAAGTTCTGTATGCAGAAAACTTTAAGACATTGATGAAAGAAATGAAAGATGACACAAACAGATGGAGGGACATACCATGTTCCTGGATTGGAAGAATCAACATCGTGAAAATGACTGTACTACCCAAAGCAATTTACAGATTCAATGCAATCCCGATCAAGTTACCAATGGCATTTTTCACTGAACTAGAGCAAGAAATCTTAGGATTTGTATGGAAACGCAAAAGACGCCGGATAGCCAAAGCAATCTTGAGAAGGAAAAATGGAGTAGGTGGAATCAGGCTTCCTGACTTCAAACTATACTACAAGGCCATAGTGATCAAGACAGTATGGAACTGGTACAAAAATAGAAAGGACGATCAATGGAATAGAATAGAGAACTCTGAAGTAAGCCCAAACACATATGGGCACCTTATCTTTGACAAAGGAGGCAAGAATATACAATGGAAAAAAGACAGTCTCTTCAATAAGTGGTGCTGGGAAAATTGGACAGCAACATGTAAAAGAATGAAGTTAGAACACTTCCTAACACCATACACAAAAATAAACTCCAAATGGATTAAAGACCTACATATAAGGCCAGACACTATCAAACTCCTAGAGGAAAACATAGGCAGAACACTCTATGACATCCATCAAAGCAAGATCCTTTCTGACCCACCTCCTAGAATCATGGAAATAAAATCAAGAATAAACAAATGGGACCTCATGAAACTTAAAAGCTTTTGCACAGCGAAAGAAACCATAAACAAGACTAAAAGGCAACCCTCAGAGTGGGAAAAAATAGTTGCCTATGAAACAACGGACAAAGGATTAACCTCCAAAATATACAAGCAGCTCATGCAGCTTAATACCAAAAAAGCAAATAACCCAATCCACAAATGGGCAGAAGACCTAAATAGACATTTCTCCATAGAGGACATACAGATGGCCAACAAACACATGAAAAGATGTTCAACATCACTAATCATCAGAGAAATGCAAGTCAAAGCCACAATGAGGTATCACCTCACACCAATCAGAATGGCCATTATCACAAAATCTGGAAACAGCAAATGTTGGAGAGGGTGTGGAGAAAAGGGAACTCTCCTGCACTGTTGGTGGGAATGTAAGTTGGTACAGCCACTATGGAAAACAATTTGGAGGTTCCTTAAAAAACTACAAATAGAACTACCATATGATCCAGTCATCCCACTGCTGGGCATATACCCAAAGAAAACCATAATCCCAAAAGAAACATGTACCATAATGTTTATTGCAGCACTATTTACAATAGCCAGGACATGGAAGCAACCGAAATGCCCATCAACAAATGAATGGATAAAGAAGATGTGGCTTATATATACAATGGAATATTACTCAGCTATAAAAAGGGATGAGATGGAGCTATATGTAATGAGGTGGATAGACCTAGAGTCTGTCATACAGAGTGAAGTAAGTCAGAAAGAGAAAGACAAATATTGTATGCTAACTCACATATATGGAATCTAAAAATGGTACTGATGAACTCAGTGACAAGAACAAGGACGCAGATACAGAGAATGGACTGGAGAACTCGAGGTATGGGAGGGGGCGGGGGGTGAAGGGGAAACTGAGAGGAAGCGAGAGAGTAGCACAGACATATATATACTACCAACTGTAAAATAGAAGCCAGTGGGAAGTTGCTGTATAACAAAGGGAGTTCAACTCGAGGATGGAAGATTCCTTAAAGGAATGGGACGGGGAGGGTGGGGGGGATTCGAGAGAGGGTGGGGGGGGCATCGAAGGAGGGAGGGAATATGGGGATGTGTGTATAAAAACAGATGATTGAACTTGGTGTACGCCCCCCAAAATAATAAATAAATAAATAAATAAAATTTTAAAAAAAACAAAAAAAAACCATATAATGAGAGATATAAACATTACCCAAAATATCCACAGCCATACGCACTACATAATCTCAATACCCACCCAACCATCCACTTTTTGTGTCCTTTGCACTCTCTATGGTAGTGGTTAATATATTTGTCTTTCCCATTAGAATGTATATTTCTTGTGATCAAGAATCCTTTGCCTTGCCATTGGTATTCCTAACATCTAGGTCTCTACTTCAAATAAATTGGGCATCTTTTAAGATTTTTTAATAATGAATGAATGAGGGAGAGAGAAGAGGGAAAAGGAAGAGAGAGAAGAAAACCTGAACTACGTAAACCATGGTAGAAGCGTCTCCCCGAGGAAATATGCATAAAACACTCCAATCTAGGGTTCTTTGTAAATTAACATTTCCACATATGCATCTGTCAAATAGTGCAAAACAAGTGGGCTGCAAAATGTCTAAAGAAGTTTAAATGTAGTGGGTCTGAGAAAAATAAACACATAGTTTATTCAGAACAAATATTTGATATTGCGTTTAAAAAATAGATGCTTAATTGTTATTTAACATCTTTTTCTGGGTTGTTTTACTTTCTAGCTGCAGAAACCTCAGGCAACTAGCATAACTCTGTGACTCAGAGTCCCTTACAGGTGAAATGAACATAAAAATATCAGTCTTCCCTGTTTTAAAAAGTCATGAAAATCAAATGAGTTAATGTGATATAAGGTGATAGTCATGTTCTAGTGAAAATATTTGACATGTTAGTGCCTAGCCACCTGACTGTTTATATTCTTAAGATTTCCTTTATATATCTAAACTCAGATAACACGCTTTTGATTGTGAAATAATATTTGATAAACCTTGTTAAGCAATTTCTTCTTCACTAAATTATTTCATTTTAAATTTTAACTTAGCAATTTGTTATGATGTTAAACCTATTACAAGTGTTTCATCAGACATAGTTGCAGAACAGAGAGCAAACATTTAGCTTGCTCACAAAATCACACCTGAGGGGGTTGAAAATCTCCTCTGACATGATGAAATAATTTCAAGTCACAGAAGATTGTACACAATTCAACAGAGAAATCAAAGGCTCAAAGAGAGACATCAGAAGATAAAATGAGTTGAAAACGTAATTATGAAAGGCAAGTTAGCAGATAGTTCATTTATCACATAGCACACCTGTGCATCTGCTGTAGGTTACATATGCGGAACTGTCATATGATATTCAAGAAGTAGGATTCCTACTGAGGAATTTTAAACATAAGCATAGGTAAACCTTAAAGAGCATATGTATATTGGCAGAGTTTTTAATGGAATGAGCTATATGGAACCATTAAAAAAGAAAGATCACTTATATGAGGAATCTGAAATATTTAATACAAATGAATTTTTATTTGTAAACAGAAGCAGAGTCACAGACATAAAAAACAAACTTATGGTTACCAAAGGGGAAAGGGAGAGGGGAGAGGGATAAATTAGGAGTATGGGATTAACAGATACATACTACTATATAAAAAATTAAAAAGCAACAAGTATTTACTGTATAACAGAGGGAACAGTGTTCAATATCTTATAATATCCTATAATGGAAAATAATCTGGAAAAAAAATATATATAACTGAATAACTGTTGTACACCTGAAACGAACATAATATTATAAATCATCATAATTCAATTAAAAAATAAACTAAAAGTCATTTAGTAATCAGAAAAAGAAGAAAAGAAGTGAAACAGAAACTAACATGAGCTTTCCAAAAGAATCACAACCACACACACACACACACACACACACACACATATCACATACATATACATATTAGTCTTAATGTTTAGTAAACAGGCTTGTCAAGGGATTCTATTTGTATTTTAAATCTCTCATTGCATATGTACATACACACATAGACAAAGTAAATAGAGTACATGTGTTTAATACACTGTCAGCCGCAGGCTGCATTTACTTCACAATTTACTTACTAATATGTGAAGACACAAGAAAACGTTGCAAAGTCATACTCTATAAACCATGTGTAAAGAGAAGAGAGAAGCTTGGCCCAGCATCTGGAGGCTGAGGCTTCTTAAAATAAGTTGTGAATTGCCCTTTTTAATCAGGACACCAGGGAAGAGAATGATTTCTTTTGAGTGCAGGCACTTCAGAATTCCTGGTGTCAAGTGGAAGACCACAGGCTTCAGGAGCCAGGCTCTTCTCCCTCGAAGAAGTTTCAGTGCATGCACATTAGATGCTTACATGCTCTTGAATGCAGCCTATTATAAGGACCACAAAGAAGAGATCAGTGAAAAGAATTTCTTACAGAAATAGGCATCACCCCAGGAGCCAGTTTTAGGCTGGGAGTAATAGAAAGATAAAATAGAAAGGTCGTGGCCTTCATTCTTCATCTCCCTACAACTTGATGGCTTATTCTTGATCTAAATGCTTCTGGCTAAAATATAGACTTAAAAAAAAAAAAAAAATTAAAAACACCAGACTTTAGTAAGGTGTGAGAAGGTGGAGGGGGACGGTTCTTGTGGAGCAGAACTCTGATTACAGAGAGGGGGTCAGCTCTTTTTTCGGAACAAAATTTATTTTGTAAGATTTACTCTCGGAGCTCTCTCTCTATAGCTACTCACCCTATGAGCTCATCAATTAATCCCAAATATTTTGGAATCGAGGAGGATAGTACTGTTTAAATTGGATCTAAAAGTTTGCTAATTATTTCTTCCTGTATGCTGTTACCTTCATGCATTTTCATCTTGCTCTCATGTGAAAATTCGGTAACTTATTAAATGCACTGAACAAAACCAACATTCTAATCTCAGGAGCATCTCAGCTATTACATAAAAAAATAATTTATGTAATTCCTACTTTGATCATTATCTTCTTTACTTTGCATGTAAGTATTTCTGCAGCTATTAATTACCCTGGTGGATGCATGCTACTTAGCCCCTTTTCATACCCACCTGCCCCTAATTCAGTTCTCAGTGACTTCGGCTCCATCCACTGATGGCAATCACACAAACGAAAAAAAGAAAGAGAATCATGGCCTCGCCAATTTTAGCCCAGTTCATGGAATTCTTGAAAGAAGGGAGATCCCTTCCAGGACCCGAGAGGGGACTCTTGTCTAACACTCGGAAATGAATTGTCAGAGGAGACACACATGCTGACAAAGCAAGAGACTTTATTGGGAAGGGGTGCCCGGGCAGAGAACAGGAGGGTGAGGGAACCCACGAGGACTGCTCTGCTATGTGGCTTGCAGTCTCGGGTTTTATGGTGCAGTCTTGGGTTTTATGGTGATGGGATTAGTTTCTGGGCTGTCTCTGGTCAATCACTCTGACTTAGGGTCCTTTCTGGTGGTTTGCACATCTTTTAGCCAAGATGGACTCCAACGAGGAGAATTCTGGGAGGCGGGTAGGACATGTGGACACGTGGTGTCTCCTTTTAACTTTTCCCATATTCTTCCGGTTGGTGGTGACTTGTTAGTTCTCATGCAAATTGTTATTTCCTGCCTTGCTGGGGTGGGCAGTTACAATCTGTGTTTCCCCTAACAGAATGGCAGAATTTACTTCAGGATATACCATACACATAACAGACAACAGTAATAGAACTTCACAAGGCTAGAAGCTACAGCACTCCCATGAATACACAAACAGTACACTTTCCCTAAATGAAATGAGGGTTCTGAATCATTCATTTTAACTGTACGTGTGTAGTAGGCATTTTTCAAGAGCTAACAATAACCTGTATATATGTCCCAATTATCTGTACATCTAACCTAAGTTTTCTAAACCTATATCTTCTTGGGTTTTCTCCAGATAATTAAAATAATTGTCCTCCTGTTGCCTTACTATGTTCCAGACATTGTTCTATGTGCTTTTAAAAATAATCTAGTAACCATTCTGCTAATTTTCAAATAGCCCTTGTATGAGAAGAAAGCAATGCTAGGACATTATGAGAGATGATCTTGTTCCATCCCCCCTCTAACAGCTGATGACATTAGACACCCTAGAACAGAAACATCATCACTGCAGGCTGCACAGCTTATAAATGGCAGAGCCAGATGGCTCAGGTTTCCCAGCTCCTTTCCTGTTAGGGTAGGTAACCTACTGCTTGGAAAGGAAGTCCTCTATGGGGGCCACCATGTAGGTTATGGTGCTGATGCTTAGGTGACCAGCAAGGAAGAATTATGGAGTTTGGAGAGAATGTATTAGATGGGGAACCTCAAAGAACCATGGAAACTAGAAGAAAAGAAGCAGTTGGGTGTAGCATTAAGGCAACAAACATTAAAATGATTACCTTGAGCTAATCACTTATTATCTCTGAGTACGATGCATCTACTAGTGTTTGAATAAGCCAGTAAACAGAGGACATGTGCCAGTTACTTATTTCATCAAGAGGCTTTTTTTTTTAACAGATGAATAAACTTAAACAGAAATCTAGGCGTCTCTAAGATTATAGAGCTAATTGTGGAACTGGGATGCAAAGAATTTTGCAAAATTATGATGATAATCTCTACTTTGTCTAAGCCCTAGGGTTGTCTGAAAAAACAAATAAAGCAAGTATATGGAAAACAACATTGAAAACTGGTCTTATCCCATTTTGCCTGAGACAGAGGGTGTTTTGTCAGACACAGAGCTAAGTGTGGGAGGTCTCTGACAAACTGGGACAAGATGTTGTAATGCTAAGTACAATTGTTGCAGGAAGGGGGACCCCTTCCAGGGCCAAGAGGGGGCTCTTGTCTAAGACTCAGAAATGAATTGTCCAGGGAGACACACATGCTGACAAACCAAAGGACTTTATTGGGAAAGGGCGCCCGGGCGGAGAGCAGGAGGGTGAGGGAACCCACGAGGACTGTTCTGCCACATGGCTCACAGTCTCGGGATTTATGGTGATGGGATCAATTTCCAGGTTGTCTCTGGCCAATCATTCTGACTTAGGGTCCTTTCTGGTGATGTGCGCATCTTTTAGCCAAGATGGACTCCAGCGAGGGGAATTCTGGGAAGTGGGTAGGACATGTGGACTGGCGTCTCCTTTTGACCTTTCCTGTATTCTTCCAGTTGGTGGTGGCTTGTTAGTTCTGTGTTTGTTACCAGGATTTCCTGTCATAACATAACTCATGCAAATCGTTGCTATCTGCCTGGCCAGGGTGGGTGGTTTCAGTCTGTGTTTCCCCTAACACACTGTGCATTTAGTGTATTATATCAATTCATATATAACATATATATAACATACAGTTCTGTAGATAGAGGTCAAGGATATTTTGAGCTGAAAAAATGCAGCTTCTACATCAAACTGAAGAGTATCTGTGATTCAAGCCAAAGAACTTTGCATCCTCAGAACCAAAACCTGAGAATAATAGCTCTGGCATAGCTGAGAAAGCGCCTACAGTTAGGAAAGAGTGACAGATCCAGGGGCAGATAGAGTTTAAAAAAAATACAGTGGATGGATGACAGAAAAAGGGAAGTTCCAGCAAGAACCTGCATTAAGCCAAGCCAAGCTGGATTTATTTTAAACTGGGCATGTATGATTTAACTACTTTTTGCATTTCAACTTAATTCTGTTGTTATTTTGGTTTACTTTTAGACACTTCTACAGTGGTAAAAAGAATGAAGAGACGACATAGCAAAAGAAACTCAAAAGCATAATGTTGAAATCTATATAGGCCGTGATTTTCTGAAAAGCAAAATGAAAAACTTCAAATGTAGCAAAACAGGACGTATTTGGTTTGAATGTTCATTTAATCTAATGAAAATTAGATATTCCTTTATTATGATTTATATCAGAGTAAGTGGACTTCCAGCATGGCTCAAGAAGAGGAAAGTCTAGCCCCAAGTCCACTGCTAGCAATGGGAATGATATTGAATCCATCTGTTTTCCTCTGCGAGTTTCATTTGCTTCCTCTGTAAAGAAGTGCCCTTGGACTAGAAGATCTCTAAATTCCTTTCCAGTTCAAAACCCCATACTTTTCAAATCACAAAATTCATATTCTGGTTATTTGGCTCTTCCTTTACATTTTTACCTCACACTAAAAAGGTGACATCCTCAGCCACCCAGTGAGATGGGAAGGCAAGCGACAGGGGTAGCTGATATTTCTACGGAGACTGTGGGATCTAACGCACAGATCTTTTGAATCCCACCTCCAAGATGTACTGGCCAGAGAACCGCAGGCGATGTGACCTTGTAAAGTCTAAGATCGCTCGTTTGAAAATGATGTGTATCATAGCTCCGAGTGTGACTGTGATGACCAAGTGAGACAGTTTCACAGTGCCTGGCACCAGCTAAGTGGCCCATAATTTTTTTCTTGCTTGCTTTCCTTTTGGGTTATACTGACATAATATATAGCTTGTAGCTAAAAGATGAAAACACAGCAAATGACTTGCAAAACAATACGTTTCTTCTCTGCAGTCATCATAAGTATTTACCCCCAACCCCAACACACAGATCATCTGTTTGGGAAGGTCCTGACATTCCTTCCTAAACCCCAGATGAATCGCTTTCCATAACATTTAAAAATAAAGTGAAATAAAGAATACAGATATGGAATCGACAGCACCACTAAATTTCCCTTTTGAATTTCTATAAATAATTATTCCTAACGCCTCCACAGCAATTTCAGAAACTGGTACAAATGGTTTAAACGAAAGCATTTTTGGCTCTGTGACAATAAGTACAGCTACCATGTACACCACTTCTCCTTTTTCCCTCCCCACAGTGATGTTAATTCGTTCTGGTAGCAGCAGAAGAAAGCCACTGTCCTATCCCATCAGCTACTCTGTTGGCAAAGATTCACTTTAACTCTTCTTTGAATTTATACGGAATGAATCAGAAAAAGATTCTGTTCCTGAATGGTTCACTTTACTCCATATCTGTATTTATTCATACTTAATATACACATGAATCTTCAAAATAATTATACAATGCACATATTCATGTATATACTTACACAGAGGTGATGCTTAAAAGAAAAATTGTCACATTTATAGGTGCTGATTTATTCAAAGCACACTGGCATTGTTAACACCCAGTACACCTCATTTGAGGAATCAGTCTCAAAAGGGACTAAACAAACTCCAATTTGCAATACCAAGTAGGCTCATAAGGAAAGGGTTATCATTTTTTTTTAATGAGTGGTGCTCTGACCCCTGCATTCAAGGTCAGACTGGGAAAATGTTAAAATGATACGTGAAGCATGAATATTCATTTGACACCTAGATACACACACACTCATCTTTGTTTTCATATAAGTTACTGGTGGGGCAGAGATTCCTCATTAAAAGAAACCTTTTGTGGTTGAAATCTGTTACTCGCTTACGGAAGCACCTGTCTGCTTTTACAACACATATGGTATTGGATCCAGGATGCCACATGGGTACCCGCTCTCTCACTAGGATTTGGCAGCCTGAAACGTACACCCGGGATCTGTCCCTCCTGAAATCAGATTACTAACTTGCAATCTGTTGTATCCGTGTCCATGAGAACTTCAGGCAGATTTGAGGATCCGTGGGCTGGGAATGAACAGTAGCTCTGTTCCCTCCGCACAGGGTGATGCTTCCTACACTATCACCTGGCTCCAGGTTCTGTCCTCTCTTACTTGAAGTGCTGCAAGAGTATTCTGATTTGTCTGCCAGATTCTAGTCTTGTGTCTTTCAAATAGGTTTTCCACTTTGCCCGTCAAATCTGATCTTGTTTCTCTTTTGCCTAAAAGCATTCAAAGCGCTTAGGATAAAATTCAAAACTATTAACGTGACTGAGGTCTCCCTGGCGTTCTGTTGTGTTGCTTCTCTGCCTTGTGAGCTCTGCCCTGGCCACAATGAGACTCTTGCAGTGCCCAGAATTGGATGTGTATATTCTTGCCTTCAGGTCTCTGCACATTCTATGCCCTCTGCCCAACCTGTTAGCTCTCCTCCCCCAGCCTCCCCATTCACCCTGGAACTTCACTAGGTGAACTCTCGGCTTCTCTCCTTTAGGTATTAATATAGCTGTGACTCCCTCTAAGAATCCTTTCCCAAAGCCTCCACAACCTCTTCTCAAGTGTTCATGATTTGTCCCTATCTGATATCACAGATAATTACTCATATGTGGGACATGGCATATCATGCCATAGTTCCTGGTTTGCTTTTTTGTCTCTCCCGTAAAATTTTCTTATAAACTCCTTGAGTGTAAGGAAAATATATTAGCAACTGTGGTATTATATATCAAGCTGAATAACCAGCACTTAGTAGATGCTTAATAAATATTGATAATGAATAAGTAACAATAATTAAGGCTAGTTATGACACAAGTCATGTGCTCATGAGATGTATGTATTAATTTACTTCCAAACAAAAATCCCATTCCTAAGCTAGGAGATATGCTCTACTTCATAAATGAGCATTAGAAAAATTTTAAATTGTTCTATGTGGAATTCTAAAAATATTTATCCTCTAAATAAATATCTTTAAATTCATTTTCATTTGAAACCCTGTTACTCAACTCACCAAATGGAATGAAAATAAGAAAAATAACCTATAATTTTACAACATTCTTTTTTTCTTCAATTTCAAGAAAAGCAAATATGCAGAAATTCATTTGCCTTATTCGTAGCCTTTGCTGATCACGCCCCATGTGACTCATTTACCTACCTTATTTCAGTGCCTTCACAACTGTTCTGGTTACCTACTACTGCACAACAAATTACCCCCAATTTAAAGGCATAAAAATGATCGTTTATTATCATCTCTCATGGTTCCAGATGCTGACGTGGGTCAGCTAGTTAGTTGGTGCTCAGTGCTTCTCATGTGGTTTTAGTCAGATGGTGAGCTTGAGTTATTTTGATGGTTTCCCGATTAATAGTCTCATGATGGGTGCTGGCTGTCAGCTGGGGACTTTAGTGGGAGCTGTTGGCCCAAATACCTACAGGCAGCCTCTCTGTGAACTGGGCTCCTGCACAGCATGGAGGCAAGGTGCCAAGAACAGTTTCAAGTACCTAGTCTCAAAAGTCATGCTATCTTGTTGCCCTTGCCTTTTTTTCTTTGGAAAGAAGTTTATAAGGCCAGTCCATATTTTAAAGAGAAGAGACTTGGACTCTACCTCTTGATGGGAGGAGTGTCCAAATCTTGTGGGCAGGTTTTAAAACTATCAAATTTGCCTAACCCCTAGTCACTTAGCATTCTTCTTTCTAATGGACATAATACTTCACCTATCCCTCTCACAACAGGCTCACTGCCTCAGCATTTGTTCATCTATTCCTGCATGTTTGGTTTCTTTCTGTGAAGTGAGCTCAGCGAGTCAGAGAGTGTGTGGGCACGGGCTTTAGAAGTATGCATCCACGTGAACATGAGAATACTTGTGCTGGACCTGAAAGGATGCACACCTTTGTGTTCATGTGTGTGGAAGGATGCAGATGTTTCAGTATGAACCCTTCATCGTCACTATGAGTTTCCCTCTACGTTTCCCTATTACAGCTACTGATGTGGGTAAGAAAAGATTTAAAATATGTCTTTCTAGTTTGGGAACTGTAGTTTTCTTAGGTTATGGTTTACTTTTTCCTGAATCAAAAGTGGTTGATTCTCTTTTTAAAAAAAGTCTTCTGTTTGGGATGATAAAAAAAATTTTTGAAAATAGATTGTGGTGAGAGTTGCACACTATCGATGTAATTAATGCCATTGAATTGGATGCTTAAAATGATATTAATTGGAAAATAATGTATATATATATATATATATAGAGAGAGAGAGAGAGAGAGAGAGAGAACTATAATTGTAAAAATTAGTAATGTTGTATACCAAAAACCACTGAATAGCACAGCTTAAATGGGTGAATTGTATGGGATATGAATTATATCTCAATAAAATTGTTTAAAAATGTTCAGGGGAAAGATGTGGATACTGCTTTTCACCTCCCACAATTCTAGAGAAAGGTGCTTGGAGTCATATTCTATTCAACATTAGAAGAAAAAAGCTCTATTATGCAACCAACATGTTTATATGGGGCTTACTGGTTATTTAATCAGCCTGTTACTTGGATACTTTTCGGCAGCTTTCAGTCACCAAAGATATATTTTAGGTCTTTTGCATTTTGTCTGGTTTATGGACAATTATCAGAGGCTCTTCACACTCCCAAACTGGAGGCACTTTATCTGTGCTGATGCTAAGAGAGCATCATACACACACACAAAGGACACTAGCCCTAACCTGACAGATAGAAATCTAAGTCAGGCAGTGAATAGTTACAGATGATTTCATGCATAAATTCTTTTCAATTTTGTATGAAACCCTTCCCTCTGTTTTATTTCTAATGACTTCCATCATGAAAATATTTGGCTCCGAAGTGAAAATGTGGGCATGGAATGAGCATATGGAAAAATATATGTGGAACAAAGTAAAAATAAAACACACATGGGTGTAGAATTTTGTGTTTTGCTTTGTTTTCATTTTGGGCTGGGCCCAAAGAATAAAAAGGTATCTAATCCAACCTCCTACTTTGAGTGAGGCTCAGTAAAAACTTCAGCAGGCTGACTTTCTGAATGAGCCCCTCTATGGATCACACGATCACATTTCTGAGTATCCTGTTCCAATGCTACTCCGGTCCATCTCATCCCATCCCATCCCATCCCATTCCATCCCATCCTATTACGGTCAACCGCCCTCAGTCCTTCCTTCCATTAGAGCTTAGCTTGTCAGTGCATAGGAAAAACTGTACTGGTCTGATTAATCTAAATAGGCTCTTTCTATTCCTTTACATGGTTGTTGAGAACATTTACAAAATGTGTCAGATACCCAAGATCCAAACCATAGATTACACTGTTATAAAGATCACACAGCCTACACTTGAGTCTCTAGAAAGTAAGCAACTAAACCAATGAAACATCTTAAAAATCATCTTCTCCAGAGAATGTAAGCCAGCATAAACTACTCAAAAAGCAGAATTTTTAATAAACAAACAAAAAGTACATTACCTAATGAACTGTTATCTAACCAATATAGCCCCATTTTACTATTTGGAGGAACATACTGATTACACACTATTTAGTCATCTCTTTTAATGATAAACTTAATACAACTTCAATTAAGTCATATTCTCTAGAACTGTGAAACAAAAATTCAGTTGTCTTCATTCCTTTGGGCTGCTATAACGGAATACCATGGACTGGGTGGTTTGTCAATAACAAAAATTTATTTCTCACAGTTCATGGCCCAAGTGCTAGCAGATTCAGTGTCCAGAGGAAGCCTGTTTCTTGGCTCTTAGATGACCATCTTCCCAAAAGACACGGTAGCAGAAATGAAGGAGCTCTCTGGGGTCTCTTCTACAAGGGCTTTAATCCTGTTCATGAGGGCTCCATTCTCATGACCTAAGCACCTCCCAAAGTCTCCACCTCCAAAGCAATCACATTGGAGATTAGGTTTCAACATACGAATTTTAGAGGAACACTAATATTTATGTAACTGTCTATAATACAGTTATGTGTGGGCTCCAAGCCCTAGGAAGGCAGGCACAGTAATCCATTGTACATTTGCTAAAGTCTCCTACTCTATTACATCATTAATAACCCCATGTCAGGGAACTGCAGATCTGGGCTACATACTGAATTTGAGAAGATAATTTCTTTCCCATCATCAAAGTCACAGTTGATACTTCCAAATGCCTTCATACGGTTGATGATGATACTTCTAATTTGCATTAGTAAAAAACACCCCCCCCCCCACATATTCTGCATCGCCGTGTAAAGTAGCATTTTCCTTTCAGAGCAGGAAAATGTGTTTGCCTTTCTTTTGTGTAACCGGAAGATACATCCTGATGAATTCCCCCAAATAATGGTGATGGCATCTTCTAGTAAAAAAAAAAAAGCATCTACCAGAAATTCAACAGATCAAAATTGTCTTGGTGAAATGTGAAAAAAAATTGTGAAGTCACTCATTACAGGCCTCACACTAGGTCTGCAATACACAAGGAAGAGAAAATGAAAATTTCAGAAAGTCCTCAAGTTCATGTCTCCCAAGAAGTGTTTTCTAATGTTAGAGAAGCTGGGAGAAGATTCTCAACCTTATCACACTTACTTCCCTTTTTATTACAAATATTTGACATCTTCTCCACTATACTGAAATGAAATTCGTAGATAATATAATCTACTCTACATACAATTGCAAAGAATCAATATGATGACATGACATGTAAAGAGGAAATAACAGGAAGGTAATTTATCATAAGGTAGTGTTTAGTTTACATGTAAATGCTTGAAAACTGCACTAGAATACAAAATAAAGTGGTTATATACTTGTGTCCATTAGAAATAAATGAAAGAGCCACAAAAGGTTACTGATTTAGGTGTGTTTTATTTGCTACACAAATTCCACTACAATAAGAGTGTTGGTAATTTGATTTTCTGTTATATGAGAAAAAATAATTTTACAGTTCTGAGCAAAATAAAGCACAGCCTTCCCTAGATTTACACAATATTTGCATTCCAGGTAATTCAGCATACATTATGATTATGCCAAAAAAAAAAAAAAAAAGAAACAACTTATTTTGTGTTTATATGTATAAAAGAGTTCTGTTCTAGTCTCAGAAAATTAAAATCTGTTTCTGACTCACAAAAATATCTGATGGGATATTTCAAAATCCTGTAAAAATTAAGACAATTCTCAATATGCTGGCTAGCTAGCGACCCAGATCACTCCCAAACGGCTGTCATTCCTCCAAACTTGGGACAACTAAAAATGCCTTCATAAATTCCCAAAATGTCCTTTAGAAAGAAGTACCAGCCACCTCTAGAACTACGTTCTAGGTTTTCCAGAACGAGTTATTCTTCCTATCTGTGAAGCTGTGCCCTGGATTGCCCTGGTCCCTCAGTGATCAGGGTTTTCTCACTCTGCTGATCACCAATGGTCTCACTTTTGGGTTTAGATTCGCCAGAGCCTGGTCGGATGCACTGCATTAGCTGGTGCATCTGGTGTCTTTTCACACAGCCCCATATATTTCAAGAAGGCATCCTCTCCCCCTTATGGTCGTACCTAAATGTCAACAAGGAAAATCATGGGAATCTCCTCCTGACTTGGAACTCTAATTCTTCCTGAAGCACTTGTCGCCCCTGCAGCTCTGAAGCTGCACCCACGGTCACTCACACCTTATCTTGAGACCCATCCTCCCACACACTGGATGCAGTGCACTGAATGCACCAGATAAGTTACCTCTTCTCTTTCTGAGATCATCTTCTCATTAAAAAATAGACTTCATTTCAATGCTGATGTCCTCCCTGTCACTTAATGAGGTTGCAGTTATTTTCCCGTAGGGACAAATCCATGCCTGCTCGGGTTTGTCAAAGTGAGGCAGTGAACACACAGTGAACTTTCAGTTTGCTCAGTAAACACTGGATTGAATATTGAATCTGGAATTCTGGTGACCAGTACTGGCCAGAAGCTTTCACTCTAGGAATATACCCTCAAATTTCATTTTTCTGAAGTCAGCAAGAATGGAGGCTTTGCACGTGCCAAACAAAATGTCACAACTTATCATGTTTGGTCTGTTCCATGTTTATTATTCTCTTCCCTCCCTAAGCAACATCGAAAAATAATCAGTTGATATAAACTGGGAAAATGCCATACTGCTCCCTGGGCTAGTCTCACCTTACTTTGCTTAAGCCTAGGACAACATTTTCCTTGGAAAAAAAAATCTGGTCATCATGATATAAGAAGAGGAGAGGAACAGTTAACCGTCTACAGCAGCATTTAAGGTTGTCATGAGACATATTCACGACAATTAATTTGATTTAACAGATTAATTCCAGAATAGCAGTTTAGTTATAAAACTACTGCTGTGTAGTTTAGGAAGAAATATTTTTTGTAACTGTGACAGGAAAAAAAAAAAAAAAACAACCATCACCACCCACAACAACTATTCTTCAAGCTATCATTTTCCCCTACATTCCTTTCCGTTATCTTTCTGCTTTCTCTGGGGAGAAATTTCTGCCCGCGCCCGGCGTACACACACATATACACCTTTGTGATTAAAGATAAATAAAGACCAGTCACATTGTCTGCTCCCTTTGTTCTGTGCTTTGAGTCTGTGAACATTTGTCAGTTTGTAGCTGCTGCCTGCTGGCACAAGCAAGTGTATTTCTTAATCTATTTCACACGATAATGGCCCAAAGAGAGATCACTCCGTTTCTCCTTAATTTTGTTAAAGAGGCCTGTGCTTTTCAGGGCGGAGCTTAGAAAGAAAAGCAGCAGGAAAGCCAAGTGCACTTAATGAAAACACAGCCCACAGCTCTGAGCTTCACACGTCGGTGGGGCCCCCGCAGCTCTGCCGCGCCTGCGATGCCGAGGTATCACGCCTCACCACCAACGTCGTAGGCACAAGTTCACAACACATTAAAAAATGAGACATTCTCATTACGTGGCAGTCTACTCAACTGAGTTATCAGGGGATCGAAATAAAAAGATTTCGGTCATCTTTTCTGAAAAAGAAAAGGCCATGGCACCCACCCATTAGGAAATGAATCAGGATTCCTACACTGCTGTTGGTGGTGGGTTTTTGTTTTGTTTTGTTTTCTGTAGTATGGATGTGGTGATAGAAATAATAATTCTAATGATTATTTATAAAAGGCTCAGCATGTGCCATGCACAATACTTAATTTTTTATCTGCATAATTTTATTTCTCTACCTCTACTCTACAAGGAGAATTAAGGTAAAACAGGTAGAATTAAGACAGTATTTTGGGGAGACAGGGTCTTCATTGTCTGTAAATTATACCCTACTTTTAACAAATTAGAATTTTAGTACGCCTGAATGTTAATCTTAGCCTGCTCACATCTACAGTGCTATATTTTAAATTTCGTGTATAAGTTTTAGAGCCAGTTTCACGTATGTTCAGTGCTTTAAATGAACT
Source organism: Hippopotamus amphibius kiboko (assembly GCF_030028045.1). Taxonomy (NCBI): domain Eukaryota; kingdom Metazoa; phylum Chordata; class Mammalia; order Artiodactyla; family Hippopotamidae; genus Hippopotamus; species Hippopotamus amphibius. Next base: position 77,852,502 of record NC_080191.1, on the reverse strand, counting down.
GAATATAAATCTTGATATAACATTTTCAACTTTTTGGTTTAGGTGATTAGATAGTCCATTGGGGAAAATTGTTAGACTACATCTATTAACATGATCTAAACAGAAGTCCAAACAATATAATAATTGTTTCATTTCTTTTAAAAAATATCCACTTGACTTTTAGCTGTAAAGAATAACAGTGGTTCAGCATAAAAAGTTCACTTGCAAACATTTTCTTTTGAAATTAGAGTGCCCTTCAATATGCTATTTGAAGTGTTTCTACTCTATGCTTTTTTTGGGTATTTTTATCCATTTAAAATTATAATGATTATAAATATAAACATGGAGTTTACATAGGAAAAAAAATACTTGAAACTAAAATCTTAGCTATAAAACCACGGACAGTAATAATATGGAAACCATAATGAAGGGATCACAAGTGTAAAAATAAACTGAATTTAAAATCTATTTTCTAGTCTCTTAAAAGCCCATTCACCATTCAAGTGTTCCATTGTAAAGTGTTTTATAATTCTGATATGTCACGTTAAATCCTTTAGTTTTCACTTGGGCTTTCTGTAGGTGATATGTGCATACTGCGTAAAATTTCCACTCCTGAAAATTTTGGAAAACTTTCAAATAAGTCTAAAATTATGACAGAAATAGAACTTTTGAATAGTTCTTCCAATCACATTTTCCAGCATTGAGAATAGGCAGGCCCTGCCGTCTGGAGCATTTTCCGCACAGCCATGGTAGAGAGCTCTGCCCGTCATTTCTTGCCCCCAGTTCATATAGACAGAGTTGGAGGGAACCGAGAATAAGAAATTGCCCATCAAAGTCTCCATCTCAGTGCTGTTATTTGATATAGTAATTTCTGGAATTTATTAGTGCCCAAGGAATTGAGAATCTGTACATGACCTTCAAGGTGGAAGAACGTTTTACTAATTTGGAAGCAATCTGTCTTACTCTGAGATCCCCCAAGAACAGAGACTTAAAAGTCTCCTGTGCAGGGGGCTTCATGATGTGATACCAGGCAGCAGGACAGGGGGAGGAAAGAGGAAGCAAAACGGAAAGAGGGAAAGCCAATCAAGAATGCATCGCTGCATTGGCCACTGCTGCAGGCCACTGGTGCTTACTGTCACCTGGACCTTCTGAGGAACCTTGAGAAAGGCTTCCCTAAACCATCCACACAGGAGACCCAAAGAGGAAGCCTTACCATGGGCTTCTGTCTCTCACTGGTCAAGATGCCCTCACAGACATCAACACCCTCCTTCCAAGTTGTATATGGATGAATGCCAATCGTTGTTTTCATCAGGTCCCATGAGGCAGCATCTGAGAAGCCCTAGAACGGGAAGCAAGAAGTATGACTGTATAAGCCCACTGCCAAATGCTGGCAAGTTACATATATTAGAATATGGTTGAAGACTGGACATAACTAGTCACCACTGTGATAGCTGAAGTTGAGGTTAAGAGGATTTGAAGTGATGCCTTAAAGTCTAGAACAATTGTTACATGGCTCAATTTCTTTCTCACCTTTAACCACGAGTCTACTTAAATCAAAGATGTCAATTGTGAAAAAGATGACAATTTGCTAACATTCACGTCATGGCAGTTACATCATTTACGTGTAAAGATGTAGCCAGTAACCAATCCCAATAGGGCCTAAAGATATATTATTAGTATCATAGGACTCAAATATAATATAATTTGATACCCTGTGAAGGAGAAGCTTGTGCATTAAAGCATGAGGACTGAGATATAGTGTGATGCCCTCATCAAAGCAATATCCTTTCTACATATTTTATATTTTACAGACATTATTTAGTTTATAATCTGCTTAAAAGATCAATTAAACCCACTTTTATTCCCATGTCACTTGTTTTTCTCCTACACTTTATGAGGTTTTATTTTTTTAATGAGAGAACAAGAGGTAAGGAAAGAAAGTGCATACACACATACACACAGAGAAAGAGAGAGAAAGAAAGAGGGAGAGAGGGGAAAATTGCAAGTTCTTGCTGGGGATTTTTTTCTTGGAAAAATTGTTAAATGTGAAAGAGAACCATGAAACACTTCACAGTCCATTCAGTTTCTTTTGGAAAATAATAGCTGGATTGAAATGAACACTTTAGAAGATATTTCATTTCTTGGCATTTAAAATCAATATTTTTCTCACTGTTATGAATATTTGGGGGAGAAGTCTAGGCAGCTATTTTTGTTCACTGTAATTGTGGCTCCACCGTAGGTGAAGATGGAACACCTTTCTCTCATTATGAAGAGCTTAGTAGGCCTGAGCTAAAGGCTGTGATTCTTCATGTCACCGCTATGGTGGCAAATAAGAATTCCCATTTAGTTTCTAGTAACCTCATTTCTCAAGAAGACTGTATTTCAAATTTATATAGATTTAAGGCAAACAAAAATGAGACAGCTGAATGCCCCTTTGGTCATAAATTGCATTCATCAATTAGAGGAAAGTTAAACTAATGAGAGATTAATTGTACAGACTACTAACCTATTTCAAATTTTATTTTTAAAAGATGTGCAAAGTTAATTTAATTTTCAAATTGATTCTCCATTAATGATAGTGTCAAACGTGCTGTTGATGTAAAAGAGCCCTTATATGAACCGCATCCCAAGCGAGGAAGATTTTAAATTCCCGAAACTTTACTGTGAACGTGAAAGTGAAAATAACATTAGCAGAATGTTCTGCATGGCAGTTTAAAAAGGCATTTTTAAGTAAAAGCTTTGAAATTGTTCTCAAGTCTTCCTTTATGCTTTCAATTTTAGCCTGAGTTGATCAAGAACTAAAAAAAAAAAAAAAAAAAAAAGGTCATGCTTTGAGAAACTTTAAAACCGTCTCAATCTTGAGATGACAAGCCTTTCAAGCCAAATGACTAAACCCCTCTGAGGGGGAGAAGTGCACCCTGGGTCCCTCAGTGCCTCAAATAAACTCCAGGCTTCTTACTAATGCATCCACGTGACACTGACTTGTGTGGCTTTATAAACCCTTTCTGAGTTCAGATTATTCTTGGTTATTTCCCACTACCTTGCCTACCATCCAAAAATGCTGAACTACAGCTTCACATGTAGAATCTGATGCAACTGAAAATTCAGCAGAACCAAGGACTTGCTAATGATGCAACAAACCCAGGGACACATTATCCTGACAACTCTCACTAAATCCCCACTGTGCTCCTTTCTCTTCCATTCTAATCACTGAAACAATAGATGCTACTGAAATTCACAGACAAGCGGTAATCAACATCATTTCTTTATGTCATTTCAGCACGCAGAGGTTGCATATTTTCTCAGAACCTATCAGATTTAGCTTATATTACCTTAGTTTCCATCAATAGCCAGTTGATTTTTCCAAGTTTTTGATCAATATTTTTTCTTTTTTTTCACCCAATTGATCTAAATTAAGCTTCAAACGTATATATTTGCATGACAAAATGCAACAGGCAAAACATTGAAAAAATAAAAATCTTTTAACTTTAGTGTGTTTTTCACTAGCTGTTTCATTTTTCATATATCAATTAATTTTATATAATAATTAATTAATTAATTGGCTGTGGTGGGACTTCATTGCTGCGGGCGGGCTTCCTCTAGTTGCGGCAAGTGGGGGCTACTCTTCGTTGCGGTGCACAGGCTTCTCATTTCGGTGGCTTCTCTTGTTGTGGAGCACTGGCTCTAGGCACACAGGCTTCAGTAGTTGCAGCATGCGGGCTCAGTAGTTGCAGCACATGGGCTTAGTTGCTCCATGGCATGTGGGATCTTCCAGGACCAGGGATCAAACCTGTGCCCCTGCATTGGGAGGTGGATTCTTAACCACTAGGCCACCTGGGAAGTCCCTCACTAGCTATTTTAGCCATCGTGTTTTATTGTCCAAATATCTGAGGAAATATGCAAATATTTTTCTCTAATACCATTCTTGAATACATAAAAACTTCTGCAGCAAGTAAAATCTTGTATCATTTTTCCAACTATTCTTATTACTTTTGCATAGAATCAAAAGTCTGGATCCAACCAGATTATAATATATAGCTTAAAATCTATTGTGTCTTGCATAACATGCTTAATCTAGCTGTGAATGGATATTAGCACATCATTTAATATCATGGAAATTCTTTCCATCATCCACTCTCAAACTTCAGTATATAGAAAAGCACTTGCATTTTGCTTCTGGGGCGAGGCCCAGGAACCACGATTTTCACTCGCCTCCTGTGGGTTAGACAATCCTCGGAAGAACTATTATTTTGATTATATTTACATTGCACTCTATCTTCTTTGAATTCTTTTTCTTTTTTTCCAGCTTCATTGAGGAGGAATTAACAAACATAACTGTGTATATTTAAAGTGTACAGTTTAATGACTTGATATAAACATACATTGTGAAATGATTACCAAGATCACGTTAATTAACACATCCACCACCTCACACAGTTGGCTCTTTTTGTGTGTGCAGTAAGAGTGCTTAAGATATACTCTCAGCAAAGTTCAAGGATACAGTACCATATTAACTGTGACTATCGTGCTATGTATTAGGTCTTCAGAATTTATTCATCTTATAACTGAACGTTTGTACCTGTTGATGTACATCTCCCCATTTCCCATTCCTGCTGTTCATTCTACTCTGTTTCCATAAGATCGTTTTTGTTTTGTTTTGTTTTCAGATTGTGTACATATGCCACACTTTCTTGATCCATTCATCTGTCAAGGGATACAGAGGTTGTTTCCATATCTTGGTTATTATGAATAGTGATGCAATGAACATGGGAGGACAGACATTTCTTTGAAATACTGATTTGATTATCTCTTTGATTTGTAAGTAATAAAAATTAACCACAGGAAAATGTTTTAATTAGCTTGAATCTTGAATTTGATGTGATTCAATAAACTAGCATCTCATTCATGGAGAACATTTGTCTGGGACTGGGGATAGAATATCCCTCCAATTTTAATATTTTATCTTTAACCATCAATTATTATATTTCAAATCTTATGTCTACGGACAAATGTAATGTGAATTTGAAGTACACGGATATAAGTTCAGTGTCCAGAGTAAGGGAGATGAGAATTTCTTTCTTTCTGTAAATATCAGACTTCCCCTGGTGTCCTGCCTTTGGTTCTAGACACTGAGCTTTAAGAACAGTGACAAGCTTATAAACAATCAGAGGAAAGAACCAGTGAGGTCGAGGAAACATCAGCACAGACATGATCAGTCATTTGGGCTCTTAGATAAGCAGCCCTAATTGCACCCTCAAAGTGAGACTGCCATGGATAATGTGGCCCAAAGATGATGTTAAGAACAATTCATGCCAATCTGGGAGTTTGGTTTTTTAAGGAATTTTAATTATTTCTGTTATATTCCTGTGGTAAGAGCTTTATTCTAAGCTCTTACAATTATTTTGACTTTGGTTCTCCAAATTTTGGTGATCTGGGGTAAAATCTATTCACTTCTTTAAAAATGAGGAATGTTTGATGAAATTTGGGTTTTTTGCTTTGTTTTTCTCCTTTGAGAAGAACAGGTATTCATTCATTATATACACTGTATGTCAGAATTCTGAATTACATACAAAGAAGTCCTCTCAGGCCAGCATAAAAAGAGAAGAGCCAATAAAAGGATGTTAGGGACCTCACAGGACCAGAGCGCCAGGCTGGGTGTTGCCTGATCCTAACTGCCCTGACTTAAGCCTCACAGCATGTTATCCTCTCACCGTTGGGAGTATATCAACTCCACAATTAACTCTAATACAAAAGGCACTTGAGACCTTATGCCCCAGCTCAGGACCAAGCAACTTCTCTAGTCACTCACTGCCCAACGGAAGTCTTCAGGGTAGATGTGACAGGTAAAGTCTGGGTTCTGTGTCTATGCTCAGCTGCAGAGGAGGCTGGCGAGGCAGACATGTGGCTTTTCCCTGGCTGGGCAGGTAAGACCATAAAGGAAGAATTCCCCCAGTGTTTGAAGGAAGATCTGAAGGTGGTCAGAAGGCTGAAAATGTGAGGAACAGTCACTATAAAATTATATTTATTTAGTATGGGCCAGGCTTTTTGCATGGCTCTTGGGTATGAAGAAAAGGGCTTTTATATACAGTAATTCTTAGAAATAAGACTAAAGATTAAAAGTTACAAGAAAACAACCTCACCTCAACTCCAGCGAATAAATTCCTAATGTTACTTGTACAAGAAACTTTGTACAAGTTTCAAAGACACTTCACATTGTAGAAATCTCAGTAAAATTTGCTTAAATTGAAAACCAAATCAGGATAGGGACTAAAAAATTTTGGACTAAAATTTATTTGTAGTTTCAGAAATCTCAGAAACTTCAATAATCAAAATGCTTAGCAGAGTGACTTTTATTATTTCAAGCTAAATATAATAGTTGATCAAAATAGTAAAAAAAAAAAAAAAGAGTTCCTAACTGTCATGAAGCAAATACAGAACTTTTCAAAAAGTCAAACTGAGAATCAATGAGCTTCTGATCATCAAAATCAATTGCAGTACAGTTTACAAGCCTTTATGTTAAAAAGGAACACAAGGCCAGCTAAGCAGACAGCCACTCAGAAAAAGCAGATGTTGATTCCCATTCGACTCACACCAACACTTTTTGCCAGAACACAAAAAATGCGATCACAATTGCAGTTATATATATCCAACAGTAAGTGTCACGTGCAAATCACAGTCCCTCAGTAAACTCAGCAAGCAATATAAGGAGTGACTGGGTCTCAAGATTAGAAAATAATAATACCTAATATTTGTATAGCACTTACTATGTGATAGTTAAGGTTCTCAGAGTCTACATGTGCTCATTCATTTACCCCTTACAAAAAAAACCTCCATAAATATTATCCTAATTTTATGGATGAGGACAGAAAGATAGAGACAGGTGAAATCATTGCCCATGAGAGCTAATAACTGGCAGAGGTGGGATTTGAACAAAAGAAGCTGGGCTCCCACCTCTGGTCTTATTTTCATCACGATGCTCTATTTTCTCTGAGTAAGTAAGTAACTTGTTAACTGGCTCGACCTTCCCCAAAGGTATGCCATGGCACTTTAATGTGTCATGAATGAATATAGCACATCAGCCTGAGACTTATCTCCCCCAGGCCTCGGCAGCTGTGCACCGTCAGAGGACAGAAGAGGGAGTGCCCTACTAACCAACAAGGGAGTAGGATCAAAAAAGAGAGTCATTGTACCCTATGGTTTCCAAGATAAAGTTGTCAAGTTATCTCTAAAATAATCTTTATTTTTTTTAATTTTTTGTCTTTATTGGAGTATAATTGCTTTACAATATTGTGTTAGTTTCTGCTGCACGACAAAGTGAATCAGCTATATGTATACACATATCCCCATATCCCCTCCCCCTTGAGCCTCCCTCCCGCGCTCCCCATCCCACCCCTTTAGGTCTTCACAAAGCATCGAGCTGATCTCGCTGTGCTCCGTAGCAGCTTCCCACTAGCTATCTATTTTACAATGGGTGGTGTATATGTTAATGCTACTCTTTCACTTCGTCCCAGCTTCCCCTTCCCGCCACGTTCTCAAGTGCCTTCTCTATGTCTGCGTCTCTATTTCTGTCTTGCCACTAAGTTCATCAGTACCATTTTTTTAGATTCCATATATATGTGTTACCATATGGTATTTGTTTCTCTCTTTCTTATTTACTTCACTCTGTGTGACAGACTCTAGGCCCATTCACCTCACTACAATTTTTTTTATTTGTAATGTATATATGGCAATCCCAATCTCCCAATTCATCCAACCCCAACCCTCCCCGTTTTCCCCACTTGGTGTCCATATGTTTGTTCTCTACATCTGTCTCTACTTCTGCCTTGCAAATCGGTTGATTTGTACCATTTTTCTATAGTCCACGTATATGTGTTAATATACAATATTTGTTTTTCTCTTTCTGACTCACTTCACTCTGTATGACAGACTCTAGGTCCATCCATGTCTCTACAAATGTCCCAATTTCATTCCTTTTTACAGCTAAGTAATATTCCATTGTATATATTATGCCACATCTTCTTTATCCGTTCATCTGTTGATGGACATTTAGCCGTATCCTGGCTATTGTAAATAGTACTGCAATGAATGTTGGGGTGCATGTGTCTTTTTGAATTATGGTGTTCTCTGGGTATATGCCCAGTAGTGGGATTGCTGGGTCATATGGCAACTCTATTTTTATTCTTTCAAGGAACCTCCATACTGTTCTCCACAGTGGCTGTATCAATTTACATTCCCACCAACAGTGCAGGAGGGTTCTCTTTTCTCCACATCCTCTCCTGCATTTATTGTTTCTAGATTAGATTGAAGAGCAAGTTCTTGTGGACGCTTACAAGTGCTTTAAGCTGTCTCAAAGTAAAACCCCTCCTTCTCTCCAAAGCTTTAGTAAATCCTGATATACACTCAGAAGCACATGTGAATTCCTCATGGACATCTAGGAAAGGGTTGAGTTGCAATGAATGCCATGGAAATAACCCCTGCAGAACAAACTTTAGAACTTAACCCAATTCAGCAAAGACAGCTTCTAGACAGAGAGAACGTTGGAAAGCTGGAAACTGATCCCTGCACTCTGCACCCCCCCACCCCACTACCTACTCCAAGTCCCTAGAGAGTTTGAAGGGCTAGGAGATCTGCTCTTATTCGAAAATAGTTCTCAAAGGACAGAGTAACTTAATTGACTTCTGAGTTACACTTTTAATTAAATTTATTCTAAAATGAAATGAGAGGCCTCAAGAGATACAGTTTTTGAAAGACAGTTCAACAGATTCTTGAAGTGCTAAGAACTTCATCCATCCAATCCCTAAGATTCTGTTTTTGAAAGACAGTTCAACAGATTGTTGAAGTGCTAAGGACTTTATCCATCCAGTCTCTAAGATTCTGAAATTCTATAAATAATTGGGGAAATTTTTGTGTGCTTTTGTGTCTTTTAAAAAAAACATGAAAATTGTTTTTCTCACCAATGAGGAGCGTTGAAATTCCAGGAGGAACTAATAATAAAATCATTTTATTTGGGAGAATGTCATACATTCTGAAAGTATGTGTTCAATAGCCATCAGAGGCTTCAAAATAAATCTTCATTAATGTTCATCATCAATCTTAGATCCCAGTAATGGCATAATGAAGTGGTATAAACCTAACCCAAACATAACTTTGCATTCCTTCCTTTAATTAGAAAGAAGCAAACTATAATTATTTCAACTCCAGTTTAAAGTATAAACAATAAATACATCTCAAAGAAAAAGACCCTTTGAATGACAGAAACAGCTTGTTTAAATTTAGAAACAAAGCTGTGCCTGTGAAAGAGAATCAATGTTCCTAAAAACGTAAGCCCTTGAATACTAACACATTGTGAGAGAAAAAAATAATGAAGAAAAGTAAGAAATAATAAAATAATTTTTAAATACTGGTTAATCAAAAGGGATTTTTCCAAAGAGTCATGACACTGATCTTAAGAAGCAAGTGTCCTGTAAAATATCTAACTTAAGGAAATGCTGGTAGGAAGAATCAGGGGGCTTTTCATTAGGGATATAAAAGTAATCACATACAAAAGGCAACACACACACACACACACGCACACACACACAACATCTGTGAATGCATTTATTACCAGTATATGCCCCAAACCATGAGGTCATTTTAAAATTATTTTATATTATATTATGTAATTTTATGTATATATATGTGTGTGTATATAAATTCAGCACCTTCTTATTGAGGCAAAACTGAAAATGTGAATTGAATGTGAAACTTCTAGTTACTTTCCAAAGTACTTACCCTTCTTCCAAAGTACTTACCAATTCTACTAATATGGTGGACTAAATAGCTTTTTGATTTCCTAATATAAAACACCTAGATATGAAAATGACCAAAAAATCAGATATTCTATAGGTATTTACCTGAGATTAAGCAAATAAGAGAAATCTCTAGGATCCAAAAGTTAAGAAAGAGGTGAAAACCTAAGTAAGTAAGATTATGTTGATGCTTAAGGTTGAGGAAGCAACTCAATGAAAAAAAAAATTAAACGAGCAAAAGACCGGAATAGGTATTTTTCCAAAGAAGATATACAGGCACATGAAAAGATGCTCAATATAGCTAATCATCAGAGAAATGCAAACGAAAACCACAATGAGGTATCACCTCGCACCTGTCAGAATGTTTATCATCAAAAAGTCTACAAATTACAAATGCTGGCAAGGATGTGGAGAAAAGGGAACCCCTGTACATGGTTGGTGGGAATGTAAATTAGTGCAGCCACGATGGAAAACAGTATGGGGGTTCCTCAAAAAATTAAAAATAGAACCACCATATGATCCAGCAATTCCATATCTGGATTTATAGCTGAAAAAACCAAAACACTAATCTGAAAAGATACATGCACCCCCACGTTCATAGCAGCATCATTTACAATATGTTGGAAGATATGGAAGCAACCTAAGTGTCCATCAAAAGATGAATGGATAAAGAAGATGCAGCATATAAAGAAGATGCAACAACATGAACGGACCTGGAGGGTATTATGCTTACTGAAATAAGTCAGACAAAAAGACAAATACCGGATTTTATCACTTATATGAGGAATCTAAAAAATAAAACAAATAAATGTATATAACAAAACAGAAACAGACTTACACTGACTCAGAACAAACTAGTGGTTACCAGTGGGGAGAGGAAAGGGGGAAGGGGCTAGATAGGGGTAGGGGATTAAGAGGTACAAACTACTACATATGCAATAAATAAGCTATAAGGATATATTGTACAGCACAGAGAATATAGCCAATGTTTTATAATAACTTTAAATATAGTATGATCTATAAAAATATAACATTACTATGTCACACACCTTAAACTAATATAATATTGTAAATCAACTATACTTCAATTTAAAAAAAATAGAAGTTCACTAGAAGATGAAAAAAGCAAGTCTCTTCTCTTAACTTGCATAGCATTTGAGGGAATATGATAGAAAAATAATAAATACCAATCCAAAGGAAGAACCAAAAAACTAAGAATAGAAAATGCAGGACAAATGAAAAATACAAAGTAGTACAGTTAAAAAAATTCAAATATACCAAAATAACATGAAATGTGACTGGACTACACTTGCCAGTTAACTATTGGAAAACTTCTGCTACATACTATTCACAAGAGACATAACAAAGGTAGAAAATTTAAAGTTTGAATTAGAAGTAAAACCTCACAAGATTAGTACAAGTAAAAGCAAAAAATTACAGGCCAGTTTTTCAAGGGAAGACACATGAAAATCAATTCCAAACAGATTGCAGATCTAATTGTGAGAGATAAAAACATCTATCTCTTTCTATTTAAGATTTTAACATAGAAAAATGTACTCATGATCTTGGGGTAGGAAAATATTTCTTTAAAGAAGACTCAAGAAAGTACTAACAATCAAAGAAATGACATATACATTGAATTTTATTAAAATTAAGAACCCCTGTTTATTAAGAAAAGTCATAAAAAGAGTGAAAAGGCAAGCTAAAATTAGAAGATATTTGCAATTCATATATCCAACAAAAGCCTTTCCTACAAATTGAAGAAGGAAAAGACAATCCAATAACAAATGGCAAGGTACTTGGAAAGGCATGTCCTAAAGAGAATGCTCACACTTCAATAAACAATTACTCAGTGTCATTGTTCATTAAGGAAATGGTCATTTAAATCATGATACTATACCTATCAACAGCTACTAGAATGGCTTAAAATTTTTTAATTGAAAAGAGTTATGACAATGTGAAGCAAAGGAGCCATCATATACTGCTGATGAGAGAATAAATCAGTAAAACCATTTAGGAAAATTCTCTGTATCTGCTGAACATAATTATACCCTATTACCTAACAACTGGATCCTTAGGTATAAAGCCAAGAGCAGTACATTCATTATGTATACCAAAACCATGTACTGGAATTATTCATAGAATCATTTTTCTTAATACCATAAAACTAGGAACGACCCAAAGTCTATCAAGAATAGAATTGGCAAATAAAATGCAGTATTTTCATGCAATGGAATACTATACAATACAGAAAAAGGTTATGTTACACACAGAAACATAAATCAATCCCACAAATATATTGAATTAAAGAAGCAAAATATAAAATATATATACTGTATTGTTCCAATAATATACTGTTATAATGTATTGTTCCAATATATATAATATAGTATTCCAATATGATGTTAAAAAACAAGTAAAACTAATCTACAGTGACAAAAGTAAGAGTAGGGCTTGCCTTTGGTGGGAGTCATGGCTAGGAGGAAACACGAAGCCTCTGGGATGCTGACACATCTTGATCGGGATTGAGGTCATCAAGGTATGTTCACTTTGCAAAAATCTATCAAACTGCAAATGTATGATTTGTGCATTTAAAAATATATTTAAAATATAATACTTAACTACTCTCTCTTGCCTTCCACCCTTTGATTTCCTGCTGCTGCCTCCCACCGGCTGAACTCCTTGAGAAGCCAGAAGGAAGGTAGAAAATGGTTGCAATAGGTAGAACGTCAGCCTGCTAGAATACTGAGCAAGGCCAGGAATACTTCTGAAGTGGCCAAAAGAGAATTACCCAGCTCAGGGGCTGTTCCAAGGCGCACACTGGAGCTTAGCTTATAACAATGGAAAACTGAAAACAGATTGAATGTCCGTGATCAAGTGAATGAATAAATTAGCTCTAAAATAAGTATAAGTACACAGTGATATACCGTATACCATTGCAAATTAGAGGTGGATGGATCCGGAATAATGCACAAAATAAAGCACAAAAGGGAATTTCAGAAAGAAAATATACGATGACACTGATTTTCTACATTTTTAAAATATATAAGACTATTGTTTATTATTTGGGGGTACAGTCACATAGCAGTGGAAGTAAAATGCTTAAGAAAAATAAGTATCAAATTCAGGATAGCTATTTTTTTTCTGAAGAAGTGTGGAATGTGATCATAGGGGGCTTTACCTGTATTTGTAATATTTTATGTCCTAAGCTATGGGAGAGTTTCATAGATGTTGGTTGAATCACTCCTTACACCGTGGTGAATATCTAAAGCATTTCATAATAAAAAGCAGCAAAAAATTCTGGGCTCATAACATATCCATTTTATATGGCATTACTATAATTGGGAATAAAAACAATTGATCATTCCCGTATGGTTAATTCTGACCCATCAATGAAGGAACAGTGGGTTTGTGCCATCAATATAGCACATCCTTGAGTTGTTTATTCCCGGACTAGGGGCCAGCTTTAGATGCCCTTTTGTGAGCAACTGTGTGTAGTTGTGGAAGTTACTTGGGGATAACAGCACAGTATGTGGCTTCTGAACACAGAAGAGATAACTGGTCCACATGGAGATTTAATCCTCGCTTTTGACTCATCAGCCTAATACTCTCAGAAACTGAACTCACTTTAGTAAATGCATATATGCTTCATGACGTTTTCTATTGTGTGATGTTTATATCAATTTATATAGATATTAAAGATCTCTACCATCAAGTGACTGTTCTGATTTGTGTTCCTTCAAAGTTATTTAATATCTGTTTCCTTTTAAGGAAGACCTTTGGATAGTCTTGCTTTCTAATTATTTAAAGTTTTAGACTTTACTTCCTTAGTTCATATCTTTATCCTTGAAATAATATCTAACAGAGCTGTCCTTTATTTGGCAAGCATAACAAAGACTCTATGTTGTGTAATCCTGGAGGCTTTCTGATGAGGGCTGCGTAAGTTGAGGTCCATTTAACAAATATGATCTCATGCACTGTCAGCATATGTGTACTCACTATAATTAAAATGCAATAACAAGAAATGCATGGCAAATGAGTTTTAAACCTCTACCGACGTATGAAATAACTTCTCCCTTCCAGGGTCAATTGAACCACATTTCTCACTTAGTTTGCCCTATGTCTCCACATAGATCTATAATACTAAGGGGAAAAAATTCCCTTTCTCATTACAGAGCAACACTGTAATAATTTAATTTCATTGCTCAGGCTAAGGACTTTTAAATGTTACCATTTCTATGGCAATGCCCCTCCCATTTATTATACTGGAGAATATCTGCAGCCTTTTTATTCAAATTTCATCCACAATATTATCAGGTGCAAGCAAATTGCAGCTAAACCAATCACAGCACGGCGATTCTTGAATTAATCTTAAACAACGAGAATCATTTCAGAAATGCTTCCATGTTTCTCTCAACATGGGAGAAATCAATTCAGTGTGTCTTGTGATCACTAAACCTAAAGATTAAAAGTGGAAAATTTCAGGATCCATATTCTTGGCCTCGAAATGTATTAAAAAATAGCTGGACTTTGGATATTTTTCTTCGATTAAGGTTGGCATTTATTCAGCTAAGCATTTAGATATAAGCAGATTTTCTTCCCTCCAGTTGCTGTTTGCATGGCATGTGCAAATAGATTGTCCTCCACAAACACCTACTGCAGCTAAAACATTCCACTGTCTAGAATAACCTGAAGATTGAATTTATTTAGATAACGGTGTTCTTTATAAATGTGGAAAGCACTTTCAGTTACATAGACAGAATTTCCTATAAAGTTTTCATTCAAATATTTGATATGGTGTAGACACACCTTCAGTTTGAGTGGACAGAAGAAATCATTTCCATTTTGTTTCCTTAGAGAAGTAACAAGATAGTTAAAATTTTTTGTTGGTGTTGCTGGACATTATTTACTTACCCTAACAGGAATTTCCTGTGGTCTTTTTTTTTTTTTTTTTTTATTAATGTGGCCTCCGCGAAAACCCTCGATGCCCATGGCATCATCTCCATCCTCCAGAAGCCAGAGCCTGGGTAGGAGCCAAGCTGAGACCAGAAGCGGAGGCACAGCCTTCAGCACTGCTTCCGGGACACCTGTTCCATATGGTCTTTTAACATTCAGTTTTATAGTCTATCACACACAGCATTTTTTTTAAAAGGATGAAAGAAAAACATCGATGAATGCATTCAACCTGAATGTTGATACCTTAAGTAAAGGTCACCAATAAATAATTTTATAAGAATGGTTTTAAGGACGGGATGGAGAAAGACTATTGTATTTCTTTATTCTTTACCCATGTTAATTAGCTATTCTTCAGCAGCTACTAGTATATTATACATTAATAATTTTAAAGAGCCTGGTGTTTTACATCTAGTAGAAGTACAATATAAGTGGTTGATAAATTATATGAAAAGGTAATGAAGCTTTCAAAATTTTAAAATTAATTATAGAAGAAAGCATTAGTGACAAGGAAACAGAGTCAACTACTTGCTAAACTTTTCTCATATGTAATTCTTTCTTTCTTTTTTGCTTTGTAGTTGAAGTTTCTGGCAATAAAGTTTTTTAATTGGAAAATTTGAAGAAGACGATTAAGTTAAATTGAAGATAATTGACAATATTTAACATTATGTTGCAATCAGTAGTGCACTGCTATTCAGTTGTGTCTTCTTTCTCTTTTGGTACGTCTTTTCTGATAAGATTCACTTAGGTGATTTTTATTTTAATGTGATAAAAAGTGCGACGTAATGTGTCTAATTATTTATCTATGTAAGCACTACACTGGCCATATTACATCTTGAATATAGTAGTATCTTATTTAAAATGATTCACACATTTCTCCCGTGTGCAAAGCATGATGCTAAAGACTGAAAACATTCATAAAATTGGACATGGTGCCTCTTTATAGATTTATAATATATCAAGAGAAATAAATTTCTAATAAATTGATACATGTTCTAATAATATTCTGAGCTATATTCTATGTAATCGCTAAGGGTGTTAATTAATTAAAGTAGGTTATGGAAAGCTTTCAGAAAAGGGCATATGTGAGGTGAATCTTGAGGAATAAGTGGGAGGGAGGGATTTAATACAAATAATGACAGTTTCTGAAGTTCAGTCATTGTGAATCACATCCAAGACCTATGTAAACACCTCTGTAAATAATTTCATATTTTCCTCCATATGATTCAAGTTTTAGTAAACTTTAAACAAATATACTTAAAAATAAAACTGTGTAGGACTTCCCATAATGAAAACAAATAAACAAAAACCACAGTATCATCTGCCACAGATGAGAGAAGGTAAAATTAAAAAATAGATATGTTGAAACAGAGAAAATTGTATTTGATGTAGCTTCTGTTGTTACCAAAGACTCTAAACAGTCAGATGCAGTCCAGGTCTGCATTCCTTCTTTAAAAAGGAATGCAGCACAAGGTACTGAAAGAAAATAAAGACTCATTTGAAGAGATAACAAAAGGATTCTGCAGTGATCCCACTTGTGTCTCCCCAAATTCATATGACAAAACCCTAACCTCCAATTTGATAGTATTTGGAGATGAGGCCTTTGGGAGGTAATTAGGTTTAGTTTAGGTCATGAGCATAAGCCCTCATAATAGCATTAGTACCCTTACAGGTAGAGACACCAGAAAGCTTGTTTTCTTTCTTTTTCTGCCATGTACGGTCACAGTAAGAAGGCAGTCATCTACAAGACCTCCAGGTTCTTTCCTTTTTAATAAAATAGAGTTCCTAGTCATTCCATAGACAAAGACAAATTGGTGATCAGAAATTAAGCAATGTCGGTATTTCACACATGTGAACAGAAATATATTAAATCATGACATTTATCTGCTCACTACTTTGATAACATAGATCTATTCTATTTTTAATCCTGAATAATTTAAAAAATTACTCTACATTAAATATTTAACCTATTCAAAATGATCCTGTCCTAAATATATCAATTAAATGCATACATTATATGCAAGATCACTTTTATTAAACCAAATTAAATATTGAACCAAATTTAATAATTAAACTGGATTTCATATTAGATCAATTTAACACAGTGTAAAAAGTTCAGTTTGTGCAAGAATGAAAGGGTAACAGAAATAAATATTGGATAGCTTAAAAAAAACGACTATAAGTTTAGTTAATAAAATATCCAACATGTAAATTTTAAGATAATAATTCATATGGCACAAACGTGCATGTACCCTATGCTGAGGCACTTAAAGATAAAAATACTGTTACTAAAGCGGACCCTTATTCTGGAGAGATATACCAAGATATTCATGACTTCCTAGAATTCTCAGGCACCACCATGGCATTTATTTTCCCTCCTAAAATGCAGGCAAGTAGAACTGAAAACCCTAAATTACCTCCTCAACCACTAATGAAAGCCACCATGTTCATAATAAAAGATGTTTAGATGCTGTCTGAGCAGTTAACTAGCCTCACTCTAAGCTTATTCATTCATTGAAAAGAAAAGTCTTTATTCAGCACTTAATTGTGCTGGACACTGGTTTAGGTCCTGAGGGTATAGAAATGAATAAATCAGAAAAGATCTCTGCTCCTATGGAGTTTCATTCTAGTGGGAGGCAGCAGAGAACCAAACAACATGAAGAAAAATAAAACAGGATAAGGAGGACAGAGAATGACAGACAGGAAATTTTATTTTATTGGGGGAGATCAGACAAGGCCTTTTCAAGAAGGTGATATTTGGGCATAATGCGATGAGGGTGTAAGTGTTTCTGACCTGGAAGAAGAGTGGTTAAATCTCAAAGCTGAAGAAAAGTGACTACTTCCACTGCATGGGGGGGCGGGGCACAGATTTGATCCCTGGTCCCTGGTCGGGGAACTAAGATCCCGCATGCCACAGAATGTGGCCAAGAAAAAAAAAGAAAAGAAAAAAAAAAAGAACATTCAGGAAGTTTTAAAGATCACAGACACTATCAATATCATATATTTAATTATCATGTGCGCTTGGATCTATTTTAGGATTTTCTACTTTGCTCCACTGATCCGTTTCAGTAACTGTACCACATCATATTAAATATTGTAGCTTTAAAGTAAAGGTTAATAAAACAAGTTCCTCCTTATTACTCTTCTACAGGCATACCTTGGAGATATTGTAGGTTTAGTTCCAGACCATTGCAATAAAGCAAACATCTCAATAGAACAAGTCACACACATTTTTTTGGTTTCCCAGTGCCTATAAAAGTTATGTCTACACTAAACTGTAGTCTGTTAAGTGTGCAATAGCATTTTTTTTTCAAATAATGGTATTGTTTTTTGTTATTTATTTATTTATTTATTTATTTATTTATTTATTGGCTGTGTTGGGTCTTCATTGCTGCACACGGGCTTTCTCTAGTTGTGGCGAGTGGGGACTGTTCTTCATTGTGGTGCTTGGGCTTCTCATTGTGCTGGCTTTTCCTGTTGTGGAGCACAAGCTCTAGGCGTGTGGGCTTCCTTCAGTAATTGCGGCACATGGGCTCAATAGCTGTGGCGCACCGGCTTAGTTGCTCCACGGCATGTGGTACCTTTCTGGGGCAGAGATCAAACCCGTGTCCCCTGCATTGGCAGGTGGATTCTTAACCACGCGCCACCTAAGAAGTCCCTGCAATAGCATTTTGTCTACAATAAATGTATATACCTTAACTTAAAAAATACTTAATTGCTAAAAAATGCTAACCATCATCTGAGCCTTCAGTGAGTCCAAATCTTTTTTGCTGGTGGAGAGCCTTGCCTTGATGTTGATGGCTACTGACTGATCAGGGTGGTGGTTGCTGAAGGTTGGGGTGGCTGAGGCAACTTCT
This sequence comes from Hippopotamus amphibius kiboko, assembly GCF_030028045.1. Taxonomy (NCBI): domain Eukaryota; kingdom Metazoa; phylum Chordata; class Mammalia; order Artiodactyla; family Hippopotamidae; genus Hippopotamus; species Hippopotamus amphibius. The sequence continues at coordinate 77,833,925 of NC_080191.1, read as the reverse complement.
TAAAATAAATCAACAATGAAGTTTGCATTATAAATAAATCAATAATAAATAAATAAATATCATAGACATCTGAGAAAGGTCTCAAAATCCTAAACCTTTGTGCAACTCTCAATTTAGGTCTTTTTTTTTTTTTTTTTTTTGAGTCTTTATGGAAGTTGTTACGATATTGCTTCCATTTAATGTTTTGGTCTTTTGGCCATGAGGCATGTAGCATCTTAGCTCCCAGACCAGGGTCTGACACTCCTGCATTGGAAGGCGAAGTCTTAACCACTGGACTGCCAGGGAAGTCTCTAGAAGTAAGTTCTGACACACGTACACACCCCAGTGAAATTCAAAATATAATTGTTTATACCTAAAACTTAAATCAAGACTGGACTCCTATCACTGATATACAAGATTAATGCTATCTTCTGTTTAACTTTAGATAAACTACAACCTGCGGTCTTTCCCTTTCTCAAATGCCACAGTCCCTTTTCTGCCTTTAGAAAGAGGACACATAGAACATGGTTGAAATTTCTTCTTTGATGACCGAAAAGCTTGCGGGGCCTTGGAGTCCTCTCTCTGACCATTCATTCCCACTTGTCTTGTACCATTTGCAGAAGTAAAAGGTGTAGAAAAATCACACTGAATTGACACTAAAAGCAGGATGTGAGCTGGAAGTTTGGGGCTAAAACTCTACAATAAAGCTGGTTTTTAATAAAAATCAGTTTCAGAAAATTTTTCCAAATTGTATTATTGGGGTCTTCATGATTTCTTGGCTTCTAGTGAGTCCGTTTCATTATATAACAATTATTAGATGTTATAATTTCCATTTCTTTTCATCTCAAACTTTAGCAATTATGAAAGGAATCAAGCCAACATAATTTAGCTGAAAAAGTAGAAAACTGGGGTGGCTCAACATTTGACACACGTTCTATTTTCCACCTCATTGTCACAGCTCTGCAAGTACATACTGCCTTTCTGTCTCATGGCATAAATGGAACAGGGAAAGTGAAAATTCTCTCAGTCCAGAGCTATCATCTGTGAAACTTGCTTCCCCAGGAGATGTTTCCTTCCCATTGCCTTGGCATTTTATCTAGCAAAGAATCTCTGGAACATCTATTTGGTAGCTTTGTTTGTCCCTAAATAAAACAGTGACAAATCAAATTTACTCTAGTCAAAAGCCGCTTACTTGCCTGGTAAAGGTACTGCTATCACTGTAAGTGTCTTAAGGTCTCGAAACAAATTGTTACTCTTTTCAGGATCGTCATACTTTAAAGAAGTGTCTGACATGCTATAGGAACCTCCCCCCGCCCCTCCATATTGAATTCAACTAAACCAAAGTGAAATACCCAGGAGCACATACTACCTCTACCTCTTAAATCTCCATTGTTTGCCCCTGACATGATTTGGGCCAAACTTTATTCAATAGCATTTGTCTTACTGTATGCATTCTAGTATTCACTATTTTATCTCAATAAAAAAAAATTAATGAAAATAGTAACACATGTCCTAAATCTAAATATATCTTTGCTACTGCTCCCTAAACTGTCCTTGCTTTTGTTTAATTTCCCTTGACTTCACTTGCAAGAAATTAAATGCATACCTGTCTACAACTTACACTCAGGTTCTTCACTAAGCTCTCTTGATAAAGCTCTATTCATGAGAAAATAAGACAGTTTAAACTGCATTAAGGTGATTTTCCAGAATAACGATTGTTGATATCAACTTATTCTCAAATGAAAAAACAACAAAAAAAGATTTTATTTAGAATTCAATTGCAGTGTGCTCCTGGTTGTTGCAGGTACATATTTTTAAAAGATAGCTTTCAGGCATTCTTTTCTTCTATTGTACTCTTGTAATATGCAAGATAATATTATACACATAGATGCTAAAACACACCAGAAAGAAGATCTATTCATGCAACTTTGAAGTTGAAACAATTAGCTCTCCTTTGGAATTATTAATTCCTCTATTCTATAATATTTTCACAATACTTTAGTCCTATTTAGCAGAGGCCACCAATATTTTTGATGTAAAATCCTTATTTTAGAGAGATTTGAACTAGCTACGCTCTGACTCTAATACAAGTCATTAATTGGAGAAGAAGTAAAGCAAATTAGGAGACATATGTAGGCTAGGACTGGACTTTTTATATTTTTTTTTCCATTTTTATTCCTTGATTTAAAAGGAAAGTTGGATCAGAGCCATGGTTTCCCTTGAACATGGGAAAATGACTTTGGGGACATCAAGTGGATAGTGACAGAATACTGATTCAATGATTAGACATTCTTAAGATCATTTGCTAAACTGACTTTCTAAAAAGTAGGCTTATAATTTAATTTTCTACCTGTATCCACACCCTGCTGTTTCTGTGAGGTTTGGACGTCTCTTTGCATTATCCTGGCTCTCTGGCACAGGACAAGACTACGTCCTATGAAGATTTCATTGTGTTACCAGCTCCCTACATGTATTTTTCAAGGAAGAAAATCATGGTTATGCTACTGCCACAAAAGTGAGGGGAAGGAAGAACATCAGATATTTCAAACCTCAGCAGCAGAATTCTTCTTCTCCTCGTGTGGTATTGAATCATCTCTGTCAATTCTCCAGGACCTCCCTTAAGTAGGTTTATACATCCACAGCCTTCTTCATGACATAGTTCTCCCTCTAGAGGCAGAGTGTGTTGCTCTGCCCCACTGATGTTGTAATTGATGGCCCATACTTGGTCCATGGAATGTGGAAGAAGTGAGGATGTGTTAGTTCCAGGCAAAGGCCACAGAAGACATTAAGTATTTCTGCTTATCTTTATTCACTCCAATAATTCACTGTGATGTGAATGTCTCAAGTAGCTGCTGGTCCATGAAGTATAAGAAAGTATGTGAAGCTGACCTATCCCAACTTCATCCTGGATGCATGGTAACCAGCATCCCAAAGCAAGGCTGTATATGCTGACTCTCAGGACTAGGACTAAGAAAAATGCTTATTGTTATAAAGCATGGAGTTTGGGTATTTTTATTATGCAGCAGTATTGCAGCAATAACTGATGAATACAGATAGTATGTCCACATTAAGAGAAAAAAAAGTAACCAGATGCTTCTCAGAAACAATAGCTAATTCAGTGATATATTAATATGAGTAGCCAATTATTTTAATCATGAAAACAATGATGTGTTTCTTAAGGTTTCACTGAATGACCTCTGTGAATAGACCCAAATAAAAGGGACTAAGACAGGTTTGACTGAAATATCTTTCTGAATATAAGATGAAGTCTTGAGTTATAGACTTAGTTATGAACAAACATGTGAAGTTAATTGTGTCTCATTCTCCAGCATGTGTAATTATAATTTATAAGGTCCTCAAAAAATATAAATTAAACAGACATGTTTGATTGGAAGAATCTTTGAAAATGTTGTTTGCCTTATAGCACGATCAGTACCTAGGAATAAAACAATGCCCCATCCCAACCTGCCTAAAAAATTGTTTTCTCAAAACTTGTATAACCTCCAAAACTATAACTTTTCACATCTCCTTAGACCCTTTAATTCTTTTTTCTACACAAACCCTTGACATGACTAAGGGGAGTAAACAAGGGAAGATCATCAGGAGAACTCAAACCTTCAAAGCTTCTCCTAGGAAGTTCCTGACTATTCCTTTCTTTTACTATGACCTCCTGAAAGAGAAACAGAGACAGAGACAGAGGGAGAGATTTTTTTTCTGAGAAAATTTCTTCTATTTGTTCCTGAAAACGAACTTCCATCATAGATACATGCATATCTTTGGGTTCTGTGAAAAAAAACATTACATCCTTAAAACAAATTTCCCCTTTTGCTTACAAGATACTGTCAGCATTTTGAATTGTATTCCTGCTGCTTGAAAATAAGTAATGGAGAAATTAGTTTCAGCAGTGGGGATTGCAATTCACAAGCCCTAAAATATGAACCTGGAGGAAGTGAGATTAGGTAGGAAGCATCCAGAACTGAGCCCAATCATCTTTATGAGAGAGAACTTATTATTTAAACTCTCCTCTTCAGTTTCTCAGGAATTAATCCACATGCTCTAGAAGATTTAGTAGCAAAAATGGTAGAATAGTTGAGTATATTTGCATTTTCTATATAAAATATATCAAAGCTAGTCTTCATAAAAACTGAAAGGAAATAACAGAGGAACTGTATATGTTTCTTAAGAAAAAGCTTTTTCTTCCATAGTCAAAGGTCTAAGAACTGATGAAGTTTAAATGACATTTAAACAATAAAAAGCCTCACTGAAAGTCAGCTATCTCAGACTCAGTCATACTCTAAAGCCAGAGCACCAATTGGGAGGCTGTGCTGTGGCAGATGACCTAAAATGTGCCCCCAAAGTGACCAAGTTGCAACAGGAAGGACACTGCTCAAAGGTAGATTAGGAAAAAGTGGCTTCCACTCTGTCTACACCAGCCTATGGTTTCCCATCTATGCTCTGGGGCAAGAACCAATAATGAAGAGAGCTAATTTGATGGGGGAATTCACAGATCTGGTTCTAAGAATTAGAAATCATTCAGATGCCGTGTGATGTTGACCATGGGCTAGAAAACAATGACTCCATTGGCTAATGGAGACGAAACTGAGGGTCAGTCATTATGGCTTGGAGATAAGCGTCACGCTTACTGAATGAACAGTGGTGGCTGATTAAAAACATGGCCATGTTCATACGCGATCATTCCCACCCACAGTAGATGGACTACATGGACAGCAGGAGAAATCCTAACACAAAACCATCTCAGGACTGACCTTCAAAAACAACGAGAGAAGAAAATCCTTCCAGCAGACAAAACTGAAGCGACTAGCCTGACCAACCCAGCTGCCACTAAACTTAGAGTTTAGTAACAGGCAGAAATCTCTTGACAGACTCCACAACACTTTCACATAACCAGGAGGCAAGCTGAAGGAATGACAGCATGGTAGGTAGCTTCGAGGGTTAAGTGATGTAGATTAATCCATGAGGGTACATTACTTATTCAGGAAACTCACAGTTTTCAGGAGGACTCTGTTCCATGCCAAAAGCTATCGTGTTCTCCCCAAACTCCAAAAGCCAAACTTTCCCCAAATTCCAAATGCTTCAAGAGATATACTCATATTAGGGTCTTGTGGTGATATGATATTTGATACAAACCATATCTAACTATTTTTCTGAATATTTTAAAATGCCAGTGTTTTCACATTAGTAGTCATCATTTACCACAGCTTTCTCCCTTGACCCTCCCCACTGAACCCGAGGTCCTCATGCTGACAGCTGTGGTTATCCTGGAAAGGATGTGAGCTTGTTGACGGCAGATTACATCTCATTAGATCATGGAAGGACAACGCAAAGAAAAAGTCAACAAGAAAGCAAGAAATACAGAGCTTTATAAAGCTCAACTATGGGTCATATAGAATTGAGATATTCCACCTAAAAGTAAGTTTATAATAGAAATATTACCAAAAGACAAAGTATCTTAAGGGATCGTGTAATACAGGGAAGAGCAGAGGGTCTATAATATAACATACAGAATTTCCATTAGAAAAGTTCATCAGAGGGCAGTCAGAAGGGGAAAGAGCACTAGGAGGGCAGGGTGAGTTTAATTACCCAGCAGAACAAAGGCACGAGCCTCTCACAGGGAGGCAAGCGGTGCTGCTCTCTTTTTATAGATAATTATTCCTAGTGAGGCCTAAGACCCAAGTTCTTCCACTCAGGCACTTACTCTAGAAGTGAAATACTAAAAATTTTACTAAGCCAAATCTTTCACAACATCTTCGTCTATTTCCTTTTTCAGGTGTACACAGTTTGAAGGGAATAAAGACACCCTCAGCCAGGGGAGATGGAGGAAAAAAAAAAAAAAAAAAAAAAAGGCTGTACCTGGTGCAAGCCTTGCTGATTGCAGAACAATTGGGTCAATTCTGTGAGTCACAGAATTACAGCGATTCTGGTAGGAGATTTTCACGGCCTCATAAGAACTTCATAGTAATCAAAGAGGTTGTCCTTCTTCTGTTAAAAAAGAAAAAGTAGGGGGCTAAGAGGACAGGGGAAATCTTCACCTGAGTGTTAGAGGGGACCAGTTTCCCATTAGCAGGCTAGTCCTGCTGGACCAGTTCATTAACCATGGATGCTTTGTTCCTTCGCAGAATGTTTTGCAGCCCTGATGAGTCTGGCTTTGAATGCCTCCCCGGAGGAGGGCAGACTTAGTGTTGGGAACACAGCAGGCTAAGCTTGTGTTCTAAGGAGAGTGTACAGTTGCTAATAAAGTGTTTGGATTTTTCTTTTCTTCTTTTCAGGTGCAGAAAGCTCTGGTGACCCTGATGTGCTGCCTGAGTGTTTTGATCTCTGTCTAAATCTATGCAGTTTTTTATGCATCTAAAAATAAGTCTTCAAGAGAATGTATTACTTAATATGTATTCAGAGACAGTAGAAGGGAAAGGAGGGCATTTTATCAAAAAAGTTAAAAGTAAGTGAATCTGCAATGACCTTATGCCCAAAAGATATAGAATCACAGGATCTAAAAGCATTGAATAAGACCTCAAGGGTCCAACCTCACATCTTATTCAAGTCACTGTCTCAGAAGCTAGCCTCCTCCTGAACATATCGAATGAGAAAGGAGCACCCACCTCCAAAGACAGCCCCTTGATTTTTGGCCATTCCTAATTATTCCATCATCTAATCACTGGTCTCAATTCTGCCATCAGTGGCCTATTAACACAAGTCTAATTCCTCGACCATATTTGTTTATCAAATTTTGAAAACACCATGTCCTCTGTCAACTCTTGTTCAGACTAAATAATCCTAATTTTTTTTTGGACTTCTTACATGGTTTCAAGTCTTAAAAACTTTGTGCTAACATATTATTTAGGATAGTGTTAGCATGTTAGCACCTTAGTTAGTTGCAAGTGACTGAAATCCAATGGAAACTAGTTAGGCAAAGAGGGAAATGTATCATACAAACACTGGGTTGTTTCACAAAATCCAACAATTTTGAATCAATTATATTCTGGATATTTTTGCTGTTTGGCCACACCGCGTGGCATGTGGGATCATAGTTCCTGGATCAGGGATTGAACCCATGCCCCCTGCAGTGGAAGCACAGAGTCTTAATCACTGAACTTCCAGGGAAGTCCCTGGATATTCTTTTGACAGTTAAGATTCTTTAAAAATGTGATGCAAATAGCCTCAATAATGTCTGACCAGTTCAAATTAAAGTCTATCTATCATGTCCTCCTTTCTAACCTGTATCTGTTTATTAATACAGCAGTTCTCAGCTCAGCCAGTGAAGGTGCAGAGGAAGCTTCCCGTGGGGAGGCAGGCGTTCTATCATCACCTGGGTGTACTACTGGCTTTACTGGGTGGGATCTATAGATGCCACATCTCTTGCCAAACAGAGACTATTCTGTATGATGAACAATTATCCTGCCCAAAATGCTAACAGCAGGCCCATGGAGTAACAGTGTTAAACGTACTCAGAGCTTTTAGAAGCCACATCGACATTTCACAGGAAATGTCACTAAGTCAAATCTCTTTATCTTATATATTTTGCATTTGGATTTTTTAATCACAGTGCAGCCTCATATTTATTTTAATTTAGGTCACTCTTGCTATTGTTCATCATGTGTTCCAAGCTATTATTTAGTACCTTTGTAAAATTTTAATTTTGAGTAAGTCCTAGGAGAGGCACCGGAAAGTACCTGTTATATCATGGGCTAAATCAGACAGACATAGATTTAAGTACTGACTCTACCACATTTGAGAGGAATGATCAGAGACAGACTAACCTCTCAAATCGTGCCTTTGCCAAGTGGGGCGTTAATGGTCAGCTCATCATTTGGTTGTGAAAATAGAACGAGAGAGCCTAGGATAAAATTGTTCGATGCATGGCGGTCATTACCCTGGTAGTAATTATTATGATTATTCACAAATTTCATGAAATTGCCTTACACTCACCACATTGATACAAACGCTATCATATACCTCTACTCTGGCCTCCTCTCAGGAGGCCTCCACTTGCAATGATCTTTTTCTGTGGGTCACCATCCCCATAAAACTTGCTGAAATGAGAGGCAGCTGTTATGTTGTCAGTTACATTTAGCATCTTAGGTCATAAATTGTCCACGTGTATGTTTCTTTAGCTTCAGTTCCATCTAAATCACACCCTGGCATTTCTGGTCTCAAAATGATTTTCTAACTAGAGAAGGAACAAAATTTTGTTTCAAGTAATCCAGGATTCGCTATTTTTCCAATGGAAGTTAATTAGGAGAGTAAAGTTGCAAGTTAAAAAAAAATTCATCCTGTTCCAGCAGATATTTTAAAGCAGTCACAGAAATCCTAAAATTTAGGCATAATTATCAACTCTTCAAATGTAATCTTCAAATGCAATCATTTACATTCCCACATCAAAGTTTATTGACTAGGCAATTATCTGTGGATCCAAATAAATGATTAAATTCACCAGGCCCTGAGGCAACACAGATCATTGCTAGAGCACATGGTTCTCCTTTAACTTAGGATCTAAATGAAAGAGACATATGTTATATGTTTCTTTTTTTTTGGGGGGGGGGGGCATGTAAGAGAAGAGAAGAGACATGTAAATAATGATCAGATTTAAGATCTTCAAGAGAAGAGACATGTAAATAATGATCAGATTTAAGGAAAAATTAAATAAAGGAAATGTTTAAAGATCCAAGTGTATCTCTCTGTCCTTACTTGATCTTGGAACCAATCAGAGACCTGAATTTGGAAAAGCCATATGAATGAGGGTTAGTGACAGGTTCCATAACCCTCTCCTGGATAGAAATGCTGAGTGTGCAGCAATTATCCCATCTTTTAGGAATGCCCCATTTGGGTCATATAGGAATAAGCGCTCTTTCCTTTGTCCTGAGAACATGGTATTACAACAGTGCTCGTGTAAATATTTCTCATTAGCCTAGTTGAGGGTATGGTCTGGAACAGAGCAGAGGCTGCAGGAGCAGGCTGTCCCGCCACATTGCATGTGGATACACGTGCATGCTGTCCCCAAAGGGAGGCACTGACAGCAGCCTGGACCCTGCATCTGCCTACGAAAATGCATGCCCAAGCCCTATGGGTGCCCTCAGGTAATTCCGTCATCTGCTCCTTTCCACGATAGTGTTACCCTCATCATTTGAATTTTGCAGGAAGCCATCAAACAATGTACATTGAAAATGTCCCACAGGCTGGCATCTCCTGGGTTACAAAATCCAAAGAGACACAGTTGCCTATGGGTTAGTGGAAAATTAAAATTTTAGGGTTTTCCATAATAAAAAGTATATGATCCACCTCTAAGCTACATCAATTTATTCTTTCTGATATGTATATTATTTTTCAGATGTAGAAAAATGTGTGGAGAGTGATAGAGGATTAGAGCTGAAAGCGATGTTTTAAAAGTTAACTTTGCTGTAGTTCACTTTTGTCACATCCATATTCAACTAATAATTATTGAGAGACGATTGAGGTCTATTTCCAAGTACTCTTGCTGCATTTGATTCTCCCCACAAATCTATGATACAGATTGTTTTAATGTTTATTTAATGGACAAAAAGAAAAAAAATTAAAAAAAAAAAACTGTTCAAGTCAGGAAAGGAACGTGCTTTGCCCAAGGCGATTTCTAGAGTAGTTCTTTTAATAGTCACATGCTAAAAGATATTAAATATGTGTATATACACATATAGTTTTGTATTTACACATAAAAATAAAATAATTTCACTTGATGTTTTAAAACTTAGCTTTAAAATGTTATATATATATGTGTATACATATATAGTAAAATTCTATCTGTGTATATGGGTGTACTATTGATATTAACAGTATTTGAAATAGTAATAACTGTACATAGTGTTTTAAAGTTTTCAGAGTGGGACTTCCCTGGTGGTGAGTGGTTAAGAATCCACTTGCCAATGCAAGGGGACACAGGTTCGATCCCTGGTCCAGGAAGATCCCACATGTTGCGGAGCAACTAAATCCATGGGCCACAACTACTAAGCCTGAGTGACACAGCTACTGAAGCCCACGTGCCTAGAACCCATGCTCAGCAACAAGAGACGCCACTGCACTGAGGAGCCTGCACACCACAATGAAGAGTAGACCTCGCTCGCCACAACTAGAGAAAGCCCACATGCAGCAATGAAGACCCAATGCAGCCAATAAATAAATAAATAAATAAATACATAAATAAATTTATTTAAAAAATAGTTTTCAGAGTATTTACACATGTATTATACTAAATGCCAATAAAAATAGTACTATTATTAATAATGACTTTTTATTGTCAAAAATTTTGCTAGGTGCTTGGGCACATATAAGTTAATCAAAGCAGGTTTTATTTTTACATTTTGCAGATGAGGAAATAAGGAACATGAAACCTAAAATTACTTGCCCAAGATGATAGGGCGAAAAAGAAGCAGGACTAGCCAGGGCTTAAACCCAAATTTTCTGATTCCAAAGAATGTGTAACACTAGAATATATATGTCAGTAGAAATCTAACATGTTATAGACTTTATATATTTGATCACCTTTCTCAACGACCAGGAAATGTGTCAGAAATTATTATAAGCCTGAAAAATAGCTTTACCACTGAAATGTACAAAATGTTTAAAACTCAGCAATAGCAGAGGCCCTAGAAATTTCAGTTTCTGCTGCATAGACCTTAGTCATGAACTTTCTGTTCAGGACTGGAAGCCATAACATTCTGAGTCAGGTTAACTATCCTCACGTGAAACCAACCCAGAGCCCTGTATCCCCCCATACCACTTCTACAAAAGATTAGGGATGAAATATTTTTGTACATCGTTTCTTTTTTTACTTTAAATCACAAATTATTGCACAAACAAGCAACTGAAAGCATAACATGTCACTAGTTTAGATTTAGAATACTTCTCTATGTCTGTGAGTCTGTTTCTCTACTGGATAAATTAACACAAAACTGTAAATCAACTATACGTCAATAAAATTTAAACAAAATAAAACAATAAGGGATTTCAATTTATAAACGTCAGAATGTAAGTACTGTCTAATGAAACTGGGTTGTATTCACCTTTTATTGGCTAACAAAAACATGAGCTGCTCCAATACTGGAAGCCATGATTTCAGCTCCATAGTTATTTTAGTAGAATTGGATATCTCCCTAACAAGGTCAAGTATCTGGCTGAATCACAGCCTAATCATTGCAAAATTAAAATGTTGATTAACAAAACATCTATCACACAGGAAGTCACATGCATCGCATTCACGATCTGCATTGAGCTGTTTGCACAAACAGGTTATTTGAACAAAGATTTTAGAGAAGCATTCTGACATCAAGGAAGGGAAAAAAATGAAATAACATTTAGATAAATACCTGACCTGTCGTGGCATGCAAGTTAAGCAGTAATAGAATAGTTGCACAGACCATAATCTACCTATGGTCTAGTTGGAACTGCATCTGTATTTTGACGGCAAATTCAGAGTGAGAGAAGACAGAGTAACTGCAAGCTTGGGTTTTCTTTCCAAATAACCTTTGCTCTGTGCTAGGATGCCTGACTTCTACAGTGGTGGTAGGGTTTTATATTTTACAGAGTGAGATCATTTAAGAAGTACTGTTATGCAGGCAATTAAGATTAAAGTCGAATTCCCCTTCACACTCCCTAGTAATATGCTTCTGTATCCAAAAGATAAGAACTTGAGAAATGGCTCACTGGGACAGGCCAATGGGCCTGGAGTCCAGGACTCTGTTTCCGACAGAGATGGCAAAGGGTTTTATAGGGGATTGCATGGCTACCCTCCATGACATTCGCCTGAAGAAGCAGGAGATGGGTATTGAGAACACATGATGACCTTTACTCATCTGTTAGGAGCCTAACATCCAAGGATTTATCGAAATTGTTTGTGAACGTCTACATTTTTTTGGCATCTGATGCCTCTGTTGTGTTAGGCAGCCTTGGACCAGGAGTCCAAACATCCTTTGTTTCAGTCCAAACTCTTTCACCTACTAGTTGAACGAATGGTAAATCTTTTTACTTCTCAAGGCCTCATTCTTTTGTCTGCAAAAAAAGCAACAACTACTGTCCTGCCTATAGTATCAAATTTCAAACAGTTATTCTAAATAAAAGACAAATGAGAAAATTAACCTGAACATGCAAAGATCCCAACGTGATAGTAACCTTCTAATTACCTTACAGAATCCAAAGTCTTGTCCCCAGAGGCTAGCTGCTGACTACTTGGAGGAGATTGTTGGCATCTAAAATTTGAAGTTCTCACTAGGCTTCCCATCTTTCACATCATTAAGAATGCAAAATAAGAGCAGCGCAGTGTTTATTCTTGAAATAGACAATTGTTCATTTATCTCACCCAGGGAAGTCCCTATTCATCTTTGCCTTTAGTTTATAAAATCAAAAATCATTTGTTCAAAAACAATTATTACATACTTACTATGTCTACAGGCTGCTCTTCTGATAATTTTTCCATTGTTTTATATACCTATACACACTGCTGTTTTAAAAAATAGAACTCATTTTTTACAATATTCACAAACTGTTTCTTCCCTCCCATGTTTATTCACCCCTCAAAAAATTCCAGTAACTGAGTAAACAATAACGTATCCTTCCAGAAATCCTGTTGTTTTTCCACAAAGAGAAGATAAGACTTTACTGTAAAAAAGAAATCTGGGGGGCTTCCTAGGTGGCGCAGTGGTTAAGAATCTGCCTGACAATGCAGAGGTCACGGGTTCGATCCCAGCTCCAGGAAGATCCCACATGCCACGGAGCAACTAAGCCCGTGTGCCAAAAAAAAAAAAAAAAAAAAAAAAAAAAAGAAATCTGGGGAAGGAACAAATCAGTTTGTGAGAAAGAAGGGTTAAAGAAGAAGAAATATCCCCTCAAAGAGGAATACGTGATTTGATCAATTTCCAAAAGATTCACAATGATTGATGTCATTTAACAAATTTTCAGAAATTCAGATATATTGAACCAGTCAACACGTATTTTTGCCTTCCCCAAAGCAGTTTCCAATTTGTAATTTTCTATCAGTTATCCACACTTTACCATTTCTGACATGTACTGACCTTTCCATATTAATATGTTCTTTACTAGATTTACAATTTTGCTAATACAGCTGTCAGGAGAGTGTTGTTGTCAGATGTGAGGATGGGAGAGGTCAGCAGTTTCAGTTACATCCTTTTTAGTAAGATCATGAATTTATAAAGATGCTACAGAACCGTAGCCAACTCTCCCAGATAATTTCAACTGGGATATGTGATAGGTGACGGTGGAACATTGCAAATAATACAGCTCAAAGAGCTCAAAGAGAAGATTTTTTAAAAAGAAGGAAATTAACAAATTCCTAGTAAGGTGAAGCCTTTTCTCCTTCAAAAAGCTAGCTCAATTTGAAAGAATAACTCCAGAAATTCCCTTTGTTCACCTTTACCTTTACCAAGACCGCTACTCTTTTACAAGTCACGTGCAGTATTTTTCCTCCAGTGATTTACTCTGTAATTCAACTTTGCTAATGATCATCTCTCTCCACTTTCATTGAAACATTTATGAAATAAACTCAGGAAGATCACAGGGGAATTCCTTTGAAACCTACACAGTACCTACCATGTTTGAAGTTCCATCCTATTAAACCATCCTGTGTGATGGGTGCATACAAGATATCTGAGACAATTTAAAACCTGCTAACTGCTTTTTCTCATCTTCTAATCATTCTCCAAGTAGCATTTGGCATCATTATCTTGGTTTCTTCATTCATTGTAAGACCAAGTCCCAAGAACCTTATTTGTTTGTAATTGTTCTGCCCAGTGTCTAAAATATCTGTAATTGTTTTACATTTGAATCAAATTTATTAACAGACATATGGTTATAACAGAGAAAGCACTCCAGCTGGTGCAGCCCTAAGCTAAGCCCACAATAATTTGATCATTTGCAAATCATTGTCACTTGAATGTTTTCTTAGTGCAGCTTAATTATGACTCAATGCAGTCCAGAGTACAATGCACTTCCTGGGAAAAGAAGAAATTGAGAGCTCTCAGTACAAATAGGGTGAGCTTTGTTATGCATGTACATCTCTCCTGTACAACTAAACATCTGCTAACAAATGTGTTTCCAGTCTCAATGATAGCTTTTGCCTTCATCAGTCAAACCTGGCATAAAATTTACATCAACTGAGAATTCATGTTATTTACTCATTGCTAACTATTACGATCCCATTAAAATTTTAGCCTATCATACCCTCTGGAAAATTAGAAATGTTTATCAAAATAAATGCACAAATAAGGCAGAGAGACATTTTGCCTTTTTTCCCAGAAGCTCTTTGACAGGTGGTCACCTTGAAATTATGCTGCAATAATACAGCCGATGTTTTAAAAAAATGATCTTGATACAGAAGGTAATCAAGAGCTCTTGGGAGCCACCTCTGCATTTTTCCAAGCAATCTTTTCTTCAGTTTAAATGTGTTCATACAAATCCTGAATGACACAGAAAGCAATTTTTCCCTTCCAACGATGGAGATCAGTCGTAGCACCATAATTAAATGTCACAGAATGGCAAATAATTATCTTACTTAAATAGTTAATATAGGAAAAACCCATTAACTATCAGTCCTGAATATGTAACATGATACTTGTGACTCTATTGACATAACTAAACTTAAAAGCAGATTTGGTTTACCTGGCCCCACACTGCCACTGACAAATCAAGTTTGAGAATCGGTGTTTAACTAGAGGTCGCCAAGTCCCATGACTTTACTTCAACCCACCCCTACTTAGATTGTCTTCAAATCTGAAAACCCGATAGTCTCCACTTGCCAAAAAGAGTACGAGCGTCAACTTTTTCCACGTGAGGGACTTAGTAAATGTACGATTAGTAACAGCCTCCTTGCCGTGGCCTGTCTTTCTTTTCCAACAGTTTCCTACTGCTTTGGCAGATTCTTGGAATTTACTCTAACACAGAGCCTGTCCACCTCTTTCGAGGGATAAGAGGCTAAACTAAGCTCATAGATCACTCCTGGCAGCCTAAAAAACTGCACAATTCCTATCATTCAGAATGTTTCTTAATTCTGCAAACCTACCGAAAAAGCCAGTAGCTGTGATGCAATGTGGTACCATACTGTCAAATCCCCCTTTCAGCATCCTTCCCCCAGTTGTTATGTTGGAGACCAGTATTATCTAACTCTCTTGCTCTGGGTGGTTGCTTTACTTCCCAAGAGCATACACTCCTAGAAAGAAATAAGGAGTTTGAGAGCAAATCCCTAAAGTCTGGCTCATAACCATTTCTCCTCTGACAGGGCCTGGAGCCCTTCTGCAAACCTGATGCTCACATCATGCCAGGGACATGCCATGTAAATGCAGAGCAGATACATCAGTGAGACAACAGGACCCTAGTGAAGGAATATGATACAAACCGCCCATACCAGTCCATCTTTCTGACCTTGATGCTACTGTACTTGTTAAGACAAAGGGTCAGCAAATAAAAACCAGAAGAACAGAAACAAAAATATTACTCAGACTGAAAAAAAAAAGACCATATTTTCCCTTAGTCAATATTGGTGAAGAGTTTGTATCAATCCACAGGGGAGGGAAGATTGGAAGTTAAAACCTGAACCACACTCTTACAAACATGTACAGTGTATGTGTTACAGATATATTAAACAAGCAAGACTCCTGGGTATAAGAGTAAAACAATGTTTTTTTTTTTTTTCAACAACTCTCTAAAACGTATTTAGTGGGAAAAGTTTCTTACCTGCCCCTAGATGAAAACTCCTAGGGTATGAAACTTTTTTGATCAATCTTAGGCAACAAAAATCCTGTGATTTAATCACAAATCTATTTCAATGCAGTTATTGAAATATTTAGTCTTAAAATCAGTAGAAATTCTGAACTTGGTTTAAAGTTAAATCTTTTCTGATGTACCCTACTGGACCTGTATCAAGCAGTAGGTCAGGGAAGAGGCTTATGGTTCTTCTCCCTTATCCTGCCTTATGCTTCAACCCTCTCCTCATCTCACCCGACAGCTGTCTGATCACATTTCATCAGGACAAATAAGGTGAGAGGAAGGAAAGGTAAAAGCAGAAAATTCATGCTCAATGGTAGCTTGTTAAGTTGAATTTGTATCCCCAGACCTGGCAGGTATTTAAAGTTGACTGTGGGGACTTCCCTGGTGGCACAGTGGTTAAGAATCCACCCGCCAAATCAGGGGACACGGATTCAAGCCCTGGTCCAGGAAGATCCCGCATGACACGGAGCAACTAAGCCCATGCGCCACAACTACTAAGCTTGCGCTCTAGAGCCCGTGAGCCACAACTATTAAGCCCACGTGCCATAAATATTGAAGCCCACAAAACTGGAGCCCATGCTCTGCAATAGAGAAGCCACCGAAATGAGAGGCCCATGCACCACAATGAAGAGTGGCCCCTGCTCGCTGCAACTGGAGAAAGCCTGTGAGTGCAGCAATGAAGACCCAATGCAGCCAATAAATTAATTAATTAATCCAAAAAATTAAAAAATAAAGTTGACTGTATTTGGTGGGTTTTTCGAAGATCTCTTACCTAAAGTCCCTTTGGTACAGTTAAGGCAAGCGCCTCGGTTTGGTCTATTAGAAATTCTGTATAATTTTCTCTTTTTTCCTAAAGTTTCTTTCTTCCTATGAGCAGCATTCCCAGATAGGACTCAGAAAACCCTATGCTGCTTCTCTCTCCCTCTCTGTCTCTTTCACTCTCTGTATGTGTGTGTGTGTGTGTGTGTGTGTGTGTGTGTGTCTGGCTGGCTGGCTGGCTGGCTGGCTGGCATGATCCCTATTGTACACAAAAATCACACACGTACTAGTAATTTAAACAACCTGGGGAAGACAAGCCAAGCTCTGCACAGCAGCAACATTTATCATCACTCCCACCTCCAGGGCAGCTAACCAGGTCATATCTCCCAAGCGGGAGACAAACACTGAACCACTGAGATGGCCACATTTTAGGAGATATATATGAAGTCCTCCTAGGAATCTTGATAAAGTTTTCTTACTAGACTTGAGGTGAGTGGAAGTCACAGCACAACTCTTGCCTAAAAAATCCTCTTCCCATATTTGTTCCTACCTCCAAAATCCAAATCCTTTTATAACCTTGTTACAGATAGCTAGCTCTGTGTCAGAGTCCCCAAGACCATCTTAAGGCTCTATGATTCATTTGAAGGGCTCATAGGATTCTGAAATAGTGTTATAATCATGGTTACAGTTTATTACAGTAAAAGGATGCAGATCCAAATCAGCAAAAGTGAAAAGGCACATAGACCAAGTCCAGGAAAAAGCTGGTATAAGCCTCCAAGTGTTCTTTCTAGTAGAGTTGCATGGGGACATGCTTAATTCTCTCAATAATGATGTGTGACCACACATGGTAGTATTGCCAACCAGGGAGCTCATTCATGTCTTAGCATCCGGGATGTTATTGAGGACCAGTCACATAGGCATGCAGCACCCTCCTGGCTGACCTTAGTTAGCTACTCAGTCTCTTCCCACCCCCACCACCCCCAGACATCAAATTGACACAGTGTGGCCCAGAGCCTCAGGTACACAGAAACAAACATTCACCAAATTTCCCTTCGTGAGCATAAACTATCTGTCAAACAGATGCATTATGACCCAAAGTCTAAAGCATGCTAAAATACTTTTATTAAGCAAGATATTCCAAGGGCTCAGAGATTATATCCCGAGGAGCAGGTCAAGGGTCAGTCCTCTGGAAGACAGGCTTTTCTTTGAAATGTGCAGAGTTTGAGCAATCCAAGCCTGCTGAGTTAACCTTTTCCTTCACAGGTTCTCACTAAGATTGAAAATCAGTTTGGGCTGCTACTCATTCCTCAAATTCAAATCTGAGGAAGTTATAGAAACCAGAGAGAATCATAGATCATAAAAATTAATAACAATAACAACAAATTTTGTAAAAAAAAATCCCTAGGGAATTTCTGCCATAAAGTTATCATAAATTAATAGAAATGTAGAGATTTGAGAGGCTGGTGGAAAAGGAGGACTCAAAGTCAAAGCCCTGGGTGGCTAGAGGAAGTGGTGAGAATATAGGTTGGAAGAAATGTTTCTGTTTAGCCCTTCCATCTCCCCTCACCACAAAATCGATTGACTCTTCATCTTTGAAACGGGGAGAAATGGCCCAAGTTGCCAGCCAGAGAAGGATGAAATTGAGTAGCACCAGAACCCTGCTGAAGTAGGGATTTAAGGATAGTGATTAAATACCTGCCTTCTGAGTAAACCGAGAAAATGAAGACTGAGAATTGACCCCTGAACCTAGCAACAAGGAGGTCACAAGTGACCTCCACATAAGCAGTTGATTTGGGGGATAGGAGATGGAGCTAAAGTACGGAGAAGAGAGGCAGCTAAAATTGATTAAATTATATTTAAGAAAGAAGAGAGACAGAGAATTCAAGACATTAAAAAAAAACTCTAGGAGAAGGAAAGACATCAGCAATAGCTAGAAAGAAAAATGGAAAAATCTGTTAATAGAGAAGAGGGAGAATGATGGAGGAAATAAGGGAGAATCACTGAAGCAATGTGCCTGGGGAGGGGTTGGCCTTAGCTAGAAGTAGATACAGTTCATGCCTTGTTGGTTAATTTGGGTTCCCTAAAGATGGATACAGAGACAAGAAATTTCATTCCGGTAGTTTAGTTGTTAGGGAATCCTAGGAAGCAGAAGTGAGGCATTAAGGACCATGAAACAAGGAAGGTTAAAATAAATAAATCAATGAAGAGTATGTTATTAAGCCAGTTTCCAATCTGGGAAACTGGAGCTCAGTCTCTCTAGGGACCCTCTAAAGATCCATAGAAAGTGGACATCAGAACTGTCCCACTGAAGGACAGGGACGCTGGGACATCCCATACCCTGTTGGGTAAGGGTCACTCCTCGAAGTATTATCTCCTCTGCACACCTTATATTGAAGGGAGATGAGTGTAATTAGACAAAATTGTGATAAGCAGTTGGAAATAGGACATAGTTATGAGAGAGTGGGATGCTTGAAATAAAGATTATGGAAATGTTGCCTTTGTTAGTAATGAAAAGGACTAGTGTAGCCATCCACCCATGGAACTGGATGGTTACCTTGGGGTGGGACACATGATCACTGAAGTAGAGGTCACATTGAGGAGTCTGTATTGAAAGATGATCCCCTCAAATAATGAAATCTCAAAAAATGAACCAAAGAGGTCACTTGGAGAGACTGAGAGTGAGCCAGGAGCTAAAATCTTCATAAATGAAAGGAGCAGCCTAAGAACTGGTTGATGTCTACAGCAAGTAAGAACAGTGTGCAATGACATACCCAAGGCTTTAAATAATGTTTAGAATTGCAGGAGCATGGTGATAATAAAAACATACTGGCATTTTTTGGTTTTATGTTAGTTTTTAAATTCTCTAATACCTTAATTACCTGGACCTGGAAGAGACTGCATCTCCACTCATTCTGATACATCTCAGAAAGTGTGCAGTGTATATTGAAGATATGAGATTTCTAAAATGTTAGTGATACTAAGAGTAGGGAGAATGTTCTAGAAGCAGCAGTAAGTACTAAGAAAGATATCTATATCATCCCTAGGCACAGCAGTATGAGGAACGTAGGCAAGATCTTTTGAGAAGGCTGCCCAAGAGGGAGTATTCCAGGGACCAACCAGGAAAAAAAAAGAGTTGAAGTACTAATTAGTGACGGTGACTTCCAGAGAGATCAGTGGGTGACTTCAGGATTTGAAACGGCATTAGAAGGACTTAAGAGGGTCAAGCAGTGGCCAGCCAGGTATTAGTTAGAACAATAATGTGAAGGAATGTTCAGAGAATTAGTTGAAGATTTAGGAGATTTTGCTAATTGCTGACTGACTTCCAGAGGGTACAGTGGGGTTGTTTCAGGAGATGGAGAAGGTGAAAACAGTATTAGTAAAACAGTGGCCAAGAGTTATGTTAGAATTGAAGTCTTAGAGTTATGAAATTATCTAAAACCATAAACCATTAAAAAAATCTAAATCTATTAAGAAATAGAATCAGTAGCTTGAAATCTACTCACAAAACAATAGTAACAAGTCAGATCCAGAAGGTTATAGATGAGGTCTGCCAATCTTTGAAGGACCAAAGCATCCATCCCTGCTTGATCAGCACCATTCCAGAGAGCTGGAAAAGAAGAAAGTTCCCCCAGAAGTCTACATGAATTCCATACTAGGAAGAAAAGTGCAGGCAAATCTCACTTCCCAACCTAGCTGAAAAAATCCTACAATAAAATTAGTAAACTGTATCTATCAATTATTTTTAAAATTACAAGAAGGCAGAATTTATCAAAGTGACGCAAGAAAGGTTAACGACATGAAACTTATTCACCATGTTAACAAAGGAGAAAAATAAAAACTTATAATCATCTCTATAGATGCCCAACATTGTGATAAAAATTCAACATGCTTTTATGATTAAAAAATAGCAAACTAGGAATAGAATGGAATTTCTTTAATCTGAAAAAGGTTATCAAAAGCCTACAGCAAAAAAAAAAAAAAAAAAGACTACAGCAAATTTTATTCTTAATGGTACATCATTACATACATAACAAGCACAAGAATAAGCACAAGTCTTTGGATGCAATCACCAAATGGTTTAATTTTGTTTTAGAATCATCTCTTGGCCCTTTATTCTTTCATGTGAGTATTAGAGTCTGTTTTTTGAGTTTAGGGTTTGTTTGTTTTTTTGAAATATTCATGCTCAGCATTTTAAAAGAAATTGAGTTGAATATATAAATTGATTTGAAAATTATCTTTAAAATATTTATTCTGCCTAAATATGAACAGGAATCATCTCCTCTTTTCCTAGATCTTCTGTTAAGCCCTACAATAATGTTACATTTTAAAGTTTTTAAACAACACTTATTAGATTTATTCTTTTGTACTTAATTGTTTTTATTGCTATCATAAATGGAATATTTATTAAAATTCAATTTTTAATTTGCTGTTTCTGGGTATAGAAAAACTATTGATTTTTGTATACTAATTTGTTTCCAGTGAAGCTCCTAAACGTCATTAATTCAAATGAGTGTCTATAGATTTTCTTAGATTTTCTGTCTAGACAATCATAACATCTATATATAAGGAGGATTTTGTTTCTTCCTATCCAATCCATTTAGCTGTCATTTCTTTGTTTTTATTTGTATTTTATATTGGAGTATATTTGATCTACAATGTTGTATTAGTTTCAGGTGTACAACAAAATGATTTAGTTGTACGTATTCATATATCTATTCTTTTTCAAACTCTTTCCCTGTATACGTTATTACAGAATATTGAGTATGTTGCCTGTGCTATATAATAGGTCCTTGTTGGATATTTTATATACAGTAGTGTGTATATGTTAATCCCAACCTCCTAATTTATCTCTCCCTACCACCCTTCCCCCTTTGGTAACCAAAGGTTTTTTTCTAAGTCTGTGAGTCTGTTTCTGTTTTGTAAATAAGTTCATTTCTATAATTTTTGATATTCCACATATAAGTGATATCATATGATATTTGTCTTTCTCTGTCTGACTTCACTTAATATGATAATCTCTAAGTCCATCAATGTTGCTGCAAATTTGTTCTTCTTTATGGCTGAGTTATATTTCATTGTATATATGTACCACATCTTCTTTATCCATTCATCTGGACATTTAGGTTGCTTCCATGTCTTGGCTATTGTAAATAGTGCTGCAATCAGGTGTATGTATCTTTTCAACTTATTGTTTTCTTCCTGATCTTATTGTATCAATCTGGTACCTGTGGAGTAGAATCTGGTGGTCTCTGCCTCCCATTAAGATTTCTAATAAGAAGGATACTAGCTGACCAAATGAATGACAAATATCCCTGACAAACAGGAACAAGAAAGAGGATTTATGTTGTTGTAGTTTTGATGAGTTTGTTGGGGAGGTGAGTCCAGGGTCTTCCTACTCTGCCATCTTGATTCCACCTTTCAAACTACATTTCTTTTCTATGATGCTACAAAATTCAAAGATATTCTTTACTTTTTTCTTTCTCAACAAAAAAAATTGTAGCTGCTGAGAGAAAAGATGGCGGCGAAGTAGAGAGACGTGGAGTGCATCCCTCTCCACAGAGGCATTGGGAATGCACGGAAGGACGCAGTAATTCCCACAGAGAACCAGCTGAACACCAGCAGACTGCCTCGGACACCAGAAAGGACTGCGGAGAGCCCGACATAGCCGGTAGGGAGGCATCTACGAGGGCTCAAAGAGGGTGAAGAGGCGGAGCTGTGGCAGATGGGAGGGAGTGAGAAACATAGGGAGGGTCCGCAGCGCAGCTCAGCGTTCCCGGACCGAGACATCGATCTGCGGCTGAACGGAGGGTCCGGGAGCGGGAGCGTGGGAACCGGAGAGCTGGTTCAGGGTGAGAAACAGTGTTGCCGGTAGGGTGACGGACCGAGAGGACAGGAGGGAGGAGGTCCGCGGAGAGGAGTGCCCGTCCCTGAGCGCTGCCCGGCCATGATGGCGGCTGGAGGCTGCAGGCTCACGGGTAGGGGGGAAGAGCAGCGCGCGTAGCCTCTCTCTCTCTTTTGGTGCCTCTGCAACAGGCAGTGGAGAGACGCCCTGCGGGCAACCTAAGGTGCTCAGGGATAACAAGCACCCTCAGGCACTCGGGTGGGGCTGGATTAAAACTCCTTGCAACACCAGCAGCAGGGAGGCTGCCCAGAGAAAAAAAAACAAAAAAACAACAGCAACAACAACAAAAAAGCCCGAGAGAGGCCCAACTCTAAGACTTTCTGTTTACGCCTGAGCCACCAGCGTCCCTCTGCAACAGGCACCTCCAAGCCTGACTGAAACAACATGGCACCACTGCTCACTCACTCCCAAGAGAAGGAGCCACTATTGTACCCTGCCCCTCCCCACACACCCACGCTTACAGACGAACAATAAAGACGAACAAAAATTCTGCTGGTCACAGAATAATGCAAAAAAACCCAAGGCAAGGAGAAGGACACTTACAGCTGAGACGCTAAGGAAACAGAAATAGTAGTATCAATACCTATTGAACTGGTCCATTCTAGGATCAGTTCTGGATTTTTTTTTTTCTCTTTTTCTCTCTCTTTTTTTTTTTTTCTTAAATACGATCTTAGCCCTAAGGGATCTACAAGTTTTATAACATAATTTTTTAATGATATATTTTATTCTTTTTTTTTTCTTTTTTTTTTTTTTGCCTTTTTATATACTTCTATATCTAGCTAAGTTTTTGGTAGTACGGACAATATATCTCTCATACTTTCCTTTCATCCCTATCTTTTATACATTTCTATTCCTTTCTTTTTATTTGCATATTTCCAACCACATTACACTCCTCTGTTCCCCTTTCTACCAGCCTTTTTAAGTTTATTTTATCTTAACATACTTATAAGCAACACTATCGGTCTGCTCAGACTCCTTGCTCTATTCTCCAGATGACGCACTGCCTTGGTATTTAATGTTAGGCTTTTGTCTTTATCTTAGTTCTTAGTACAGTTGTCTAATTTCATTCTGAGAATCTCCATTCTCTCTCGTGGTACTCTGGATCTTTTCTATATTTGATCCTAGCTTACAAAATCTCCCTGGATGAATGTTTGTATGTGTAGGGTGTTATTTGTTTGTTTGTTTGCTTTTGCTTTTGTCTCTGATTTGTTCCCTTTCAGTTGTCAATTTCTGTTGGGTTTCTCTTTGAATATCTGATAGCACACTGGGGTTCTGTCAGGTCTTTCTAGAGCCTTATGTCCTAACAGAGTCAGTAATTGTGTGTCTTATACGTGTATGTGTTTCCTAGACTGAATATTCATTTAATCCAATACTTGGACATTAGTCTGAGGCTTGGTTAGTCTTCTATAAACACCTCTATCGCCAGGACAGGCAACCCCAAAAGTTTGGACAACCATGAGGAAACAAAGAAACACCATGCAGGCAAAGGAGCAGGAAAAAACCCCACAAAACCAAATAAATGAGGAGGAAATAGGAAAAATGCCTGAAAAAGAATTTAGAGTCATGATAGTAAAAATGATACAAAATCTCGATAACAAAATAGAGAAAGTACAAGAAACAGTTCATAAGAACTCAGAAAAACAAACAGCAATGGATAACAAAATAACTGAAATTAAAAATACTCTAGATGCTATAACCAGCAGAATGACTGAGGCAGAAGAACGAATAAGTGAGTTGGAAGATAGAATGGGGGAAATAAATGCCACAGAGCAGGAAAAAGAAAAAAGAATAAAAAGATTAGAAGACAGTCTCAGAGACCTCAGTGATAGCATTAAGCATACCAACATTCAAACTATAGGCATCCCAGAAGAAGGAGAAAACAAGAAAGGGTCTGAGAAAATATTTGAAGAGGTTATAGTGGAAAACTTCCCCAACATGAGAAAGGAAATAGTTAACCAAGTCCAAGAAGCACAGAGAGTGCCATACAGAATAAACCCAAGGAGAAATACACCAAGACATATATTAATCAAACTAATGACAATTAAACACAAAGAAAAACTATTAAAAGCAGCAAGAGAAAAGCAACAAACAACATATAAGGGAAAATCCATCAGGATAACAGCTGACCTTTCTACAGAAACTCTGCAGGCCAGAAGGGAATGGCAGGATATACTGAAAGTCCTGAAAGAGAGAAACCTACAGCCAAGAATACTCTACCCAGCAAGAATCTCATTCAGATTCAACAGAGAAATCAAAAGCTTTCCAGACAAGCAAAAGTGAAGAGAATTCAGCACCACAAAACCAGCCTTATAGAAAGTGCTAAAGGAACTTCTCTAAGTAGGAAACACAAGAAAAGGAAAACACCTACAAATACAAACCCAAAACAATTCAGAAAATGGTAATTGGAACACACATGTCAGTAATCACTTTAAATGTAAATGGATTAATTCTCCAACCAAAAGACACAGACTGGCTGAATGGATACAAAAACAAGACCCTTCTATATGCTGCCTACAAGAAACCCACTTCAGACCAAGGGATACATATAGACTGAAAGGAAAGGGATGGAAAAAGATATTCTATGCAAATGGAAGTCAAAAGAAAGCTGGAGTAGCAATACTCATATCAGACAAATTAGACTTGAAAGTAAAGACTATTACAAGAGAAAAGGAAGGACACTACATAATGATCAAGGGATCCATCCAAGAAGAACATATCACAATGGTAAATATCTATGCCCCCAATATAGGAGCACCTCAATACATAAGGCAAATGCTAACAGCTATAAAAGGGGACATCGACAGGAACACAATAATAGTGGGAGACTTGAACACCCCACTTACATCAATGGACAGATCATCCAAACAGAAAATCAGTAAAGACACACAAGCTTT
Source organism: Hippopotamus amphibius kiboko (assembly GCF_030028045.1). Taxonomy (NCBI): domain Eukaryota; kingdom Metazoa; phylum Chordata; class Mammalia; order Artiodactyla; family Hippopotamidae; genus Hippopotamus; species Hippopotamus amphibius. The sequence continues at coordinate 77,808,632 of NC_080191.1, read as the reverse complement.
AAATGACACATTAGACCATCTCGACTTCATTGATATTTATAGGACATTCCATCCAAAAACGACAGACTACACTTTCTTCTCTAGTGCACATGGAACATTTTCCAGGATAGATCACATCTTGGGTCACAAATCAAACCTCGGCAAATTCAAGAAAATTGAAATCATATCAAGCATCCTCTCAGACCACAATGCCATGAGACTAGGTATCAATTACAGGAAAAAAACTGCAAAAAAGACAAACACATGGAGGCTAAACAATTCACTCTTAAACAACCAAGGAATCACTAAAGAAATCAAAGAGGAAATCAAAAAATATCTAGAAACAAATGACAACGAAAACACAACAACCCAAAACCTATGGGACTCAGCAAAAGCAGTTCTAAGAGGGAAGTTTATAGCAATACAGTCCTACCTTAAGAAACAAGAAAATGATCGAATAAACAACCTAACCTTACACCTAAAACAACTAGAGAAAGAAGAACAAAGAAACCCCAAAGGGAGCAGAAGGAAAGAAATCATAAAGATCAGAGCAGAAATAAATGAAAAAGAAAGGAAAGAAACCATAAGAAAAATAAATAAAACTAAAAGCTGGTTCTTTGAGAAGATTAACAAAATTGATAAACCATTAGCCAGACTCATCAAGAAAAAAAGGGAGAAGATGCAAATCAACAGAATTAGAAATGAAAAAGGAGACGTAACAACGGACACCTGAGAAATACAAAACATCATGAGAGACTAGTACAAGCAACTATATGCCAATCAATTGGATAACCTGGAAGAAATGGATACATTCTTAGAAAAATACAATCTTCCAAGACTGAACCAGGAAGAAATAGAAACCATGAACAGACCAATCACAAGTACGGAAATTGAGGCAGTGATTAAAAATCTCCCAATACACAAAAGCCCAGGACCAGATGGGTTCACAGGCGAATTCTATCAAACATTTCAAGAAGAGTTAACACCTATCCTTCTCAAACTCTTCCAAAATATAGCAGAAGGTGGAACACTCCCAAACTCATTCTACGAGGCTACCATCACCCTGATACCAAAACCAGGCAAAGACGTCACAAAAAAAGAAAACTACAGACCAATATCCCTGATGAATATAGATGCCAAAATCCTCAACAAAATACTAGCTAACAGACTCCAACAGCACATTAAAAAAATCATACACCGTGATAAAGTGGGGTTTATCCCTGGGATGCAAGGATTCTTCAATATACACAAATCAATCAATGTGATACATCATATCAACAAACTGAAGGATAAAAACCATATGATCATCTCAATAGATGCAGAAAAAGCTTTTGACAAAGTTCAACATCCATTTATGATAAGAGCTCTCCAGAAAATGGGCATAGAAGGAAATTACCTCAACATAATGAAAGCCACATATGAAAAACCAAAAGCCAACATTATTCTCAATGGGGAAAAACTGGAAGAATTCCCTCTAAGAACAGGAACAAGACAAGGGTGTCCACTCTCACCACTGTTATTCAACATAGTTTTGGAAGTTCTAGCCACAGCAATCAGAGAAGAAAAAGAAATCAAAGGAATCCAAATTGGAAAAGAAGAAGTAAAATTGTCACTCTTTGCAGATGACATGATATTATATATAGAAAACCCTAAAGAGTCTACCAGAAAACTGCTAGCACTAATTGATGAGTTTAGTAAAGTAGCAGGATACAAAATTAATACACAGAAATCTCTTGCATTCCTATACACTAACAACGGAAGAGCAGAAAGAGAAATTAAGGAAATTCTCCCATTCACCATTACAACAAAAAGAATAAAATACCTAGGAATAAACCTGCCTAAGGAGGCAAAGATCTGTATGCAGAAAACTTTAAGACATTGGTGAAAGAAATCAAAGATGACACAAGCAGATGGAGGGACATACCATGTTCCTGGATTGGAAGAATCAACATCGTGAAAATGACTGTACTACCCAAAGCAATTTACAGATTCAATGCAATCCCCATCAAATTACCAATGGCATTTTTCACAGAACTAGAGCAAGAAATCTTACGATTTGTATGGAAACGCAAAAGATGCCGGATAGCCAAAGCAATCTTGAGAAGGAAAAATGGAGTTGGTGGAATCAGGCTTCCTGACTTCAAACTATACTACAAGGCCATAGTGATCAAGACAGTATGGTACTGGCACAAAAATAGAAAGGACGATCAATGGAATAGAATAGAGAACTCAGAAGTAAGCCCAAACACATATGGGCACCTTATCTTTGGCAAAGGAGGCAAGAATATACAATGGAAAAAAGACAGCCTCTTCAATAAGTGGTGCTGGAAAAATTGGACAGCAGCATGTAAAAGAATGAAATTAGAACACTTCCTAACACCATACACAAAAATAAACTCCAAATGGATTAAAGATCTACATGTAAGGCCAGACACTATCAAACTCCTAGAGGAAAACATAGGCAGAACACTATATGACATCCATCAAAGCAAGATCCTTTTTGACCCACCTCTTAGAATCATGGAAATAAAATCAAGAATAAACAAATGGGATCTCATGAAACTTAAAAGCTTTTGCACAGCAAAAGAAACCATAAACAAGACTAAAAGGCAACCGTCAGAATGGGAAAAAATAATTGCCTATGAAACAACGGACAAAGTATTAACCTCCAAAATATATAAGCAGCTCATGAAGCTTAATACCAAAAAAGCAAATAACCCAATCCACAAATGGGCAGAAGACCTAAATAGACATTTCTCCAAAGAAGACATACAGATGGCCAACAAACACATGAAAAGATGCTCAACATCACTAATCATCAGAGAAATGCAAGTCAAAGCCACAATGAGGTATCACCTCACACCGATCAGAATGGCCATCATCACAAAAGTCTGGAAACCACAAATGTTGGAGAGGGTGTGGAGAAAAGGGAACTCTCCTGCACTGTTGGTGGGACTGTAAGTTGGTACAGCTACTATGGAAAACAATTTGGAGGTTCCTTAAAAAACTACAAATAGAACTACCATATGATCCAGTAATCCCACTCCTGGGCATATACCCAAAGAAACACATAATCCCAAAAGAAACTTGTACCATAATGTTTATTGCAGCCCTATTTACAATAGCCAGGACATGGAAGCAACCGAAATGCCCATCAAGAAATGAATGGATACAGAAGATGTGGCATATATATACAATGGAATATTACTCAGCTATAAAAAGGGATGAGATGGAGCTATATGTAATGAGGTGGATAGACCTAGAGTCTGTCATACAGAGTGAAGTAAGTCAGAAAGAGAAGGACAAATATTGTATGCTAACTCACATATACAGAATCTAAAGATGGTGCAGATGAACTCAGTGACAAGAACAAGGATGCAGATACAGAGAATGGACTGGAGAACTCGAGGTATAGGAGGGGGCGGGGGGTGAAGGGGAAACTGAGAGGAAGCGAGAGAGTAGCACAGACATATATATACTACCAACTGTAAAATAGTCAGTGGGAAGTTGTTGTATAACAAAGGGTGTCCAACTCGAGGATGGAAGATGCCTTAGAGGACTGGGGCGGGGAGGGTGGGGGGGACTCGAGTTGGGGGAGTCAAGGAAGGGAGGGAATACGGGGATATGTGTATAAAAACAGATGATTGAACTGGTGTACCCCCAAAAAAATAAAAAAATAAATTAATTAAAAAAAAATGTAGCTGCTGAGAGACTAAAAATTCCAGGCAGAATTGTGTTTTATAGTTTTATGGAGCTGGAGATGCCAACATTTGTATACGACCCATCAAAATGGAGTGACCATAATAAATATTTCAGGCTTTTAGTTGAAATTTCTGAAATGGGCACATTCAGGTGATAAATTCATATTTTGTTGGCTTTCCAGAGGAGACTGAACTGTCTCTGAAGGAATATGACATCACCCAGAGCCTCTACAATATATCATGCTCATTGTCCAGCATTCACTAGAAACTGGCCAGTGTGCTAGGAAATAGAAGAAAGTTACTAAAACCCAAGAGAAAAGGTAGACTTAAAACATATTCATAGATTACCTAGATATTTTCATCATCATAGAGAAAGTTTAAAATAGTTATGAACAAGAAAATAGAGAAAAATATGGAGAATTTTGCCAGAGAATTACAAGGTATGAAAGGAGAAAATTTAAAAATCTGAAATGTAATCAGTTGAAATTAATACTTAAATGGATGGATTTAACAGCATATTAGATAGGAATGGGGGGTTTGTAAACTAAAATGAACATGATGATTAAGTATTGAAATATAGTCAGCTTTAGCATTTTTACCATTAGTGCATAACATACATTTGTAATATGTGCTTACTTTACATTTGAATGATAGACATGTTTTTAACTTTTCAAAAATTTTACTTGTATAGTCTTTGGAAGTTCCACTGAGATGCCCAAGTGGATTATCCCATGAGGTAAGCCAGCCAGACCAGCTGGTGTAGCTGAAAGTAAGGGGAATCCAAAATGGATGTGAACAAAGGGATACGATGTATATCAGTTATAGCCTTGGGATCAGATGCAACAATGGAGCTTGTTGCTTACTCTATTAACACTGTTCTTTTAAGGATTCCTAGAAATGTAACCAAGAAGAACCTTGGAGAAGCTGCAACAGGATGGAGTAGACTTAATGTAAGAAGCGAATGCATATAAGTAATTCAAGGTTTAGACTATAGAAGTTACTATCGATGATTTGCCCATACACACTTGAATTCCTCTAACCAGGTTGATATGCCTGTTATCCAGCTGCTAAGAGCATCGCTGCACACACCTGCAAACTCCTCTGAGAATTATCACCTCACACGAAGTGCCTGGAAGTTATACCCACCTTCCCCCAAGGGAGGTCATAGCCAACACCTGATTGCTGTAAGAAGTCCTAGCAAAGCGCCAGTCTCTTGCCTCAAGGTATGTGTGAGGGGATTGATACATTCTGGGTTTTTTTGGTTTGTTTCTTTCATTTATGCTTTGGAGCTTCCCAAATGATTATGCTCATGCTGGATTTCACCTGAAGACAGTCCTCACTTCATTCTTCCATCCCCTGTCCTATTTCTTCATTCTCTAAAGGGTTCACCCTATAAATCACTTGCACAGGGATACAGCATAAGTCATTTTACTGTGTTTCACTCTATTGCGCTTCACAAGTACTGCATTGTTTTACAAATTGAAGATGTGCCGCTGTGTTGCATTGAGCAATTCTATATCAGCACCATTTTTCCCACAGCATTTGCTCACTTGGTGTCTCTGTGTCACATTTTAGTACTTCTCACCATATTTCAAACTTTTTCATTATTATTATATTTGTTATGGTGAGCAGTGAGCAGTGATCTTCGATGTTTCTATTGCAAAAAAGATCATGAGTCGCTGAAGGCTCAGATGCTGGAAACTCCTCTATGTCTGGCCCCGTGCTCAGCCAAAGGTTCAAGACGATGTTCTTCCTCTGAGCACCTGCTTCAGCTGGCACGCTGCCCCGTAAATTTCATCCTCCTCAGCACCATCATGGCCGCCTGCTGGGGCTCAGCTTCTCTGCACCACAATTAGAAAGTGCCCCTCACAGAGTCCACCTTGTGTTTCTCACTTTCAAGATCAGAGCTCCGAGCTATCTATTGCCTAATATTTGAAAACTGCTAATTCATGTATGTTGTTCAGTTTTAGGGTTTATTACAGCCAATATAAGTCCCATATTTGATAATTCATTGTGACAAAACCCAGAAATTTCTGATTATCTATACAGAAAAAAATTGAATCGTGACCCCTACTTCATGACACTTATAAAAATCAACTGCTGATGGATTCTAGATTTAAATATGAAAACTAAAATAATAAAACTTCTAGAAGAAACCTGGGGGTGGGCAGATATCAATATGTGTTAGACAAGATGGGTACAAGAACTTCAACATTACTGGTAGTATTTCCAAGCTGTAAACATCTCAAATTTTGATTAACAGTAAATTGATTGTGGTTTATTCACCCAAAAGTGATGAAAAACCACAACTTATGTCTTAAAAGTATGCATAGATTTCACAAGAAAATAGGCACATATATACTATACGCATACTATATATTCCATTTATTAAAAGTTGAGAAACAGGCAAAAGTATGTATGCAGTAATAAAAATAAGTATGGTGATTGAGGTATTTCCCATTTGAAAAGAAATAAAAAGTAAAGAGAACACGAGGAACACTCTGGAGTGCGGGTAATATAACTCTATCTAGGAAAATGAGTACACAAATACATTAGCTTTGAGAAAACTCACAATATCTACAAATACAGTTTATGAACTTTACACTGTGTACCTCCTGCTTCAATAGTAACAAACATAAAAACAGACAAATCAGACAGTCATTCTTGGTCAGATACTTCCTTACAGCTCTTGGCCACCTTCTCATTCACTAGCATCCCAGCTCCAACTTGGATTTCAACACTTTAGAGAGATCCCTTCACTTCTTTCTAGATAATCCATGAATGATATGTGCTATATATTATCCAGGATTTTTAAAAATATTTATTAATGGAATGGTTCATTCTTGCCTGGTAGTCCATTATTGCAGGAACACAAACTGCTCGTGGGACTATAAATTGGTTTAATCTGTCTCAAATATAGTTTGACAGTTGCATCAAAAGCCTGATAATGGTTCACTTCATTCTTTTGTTTTGGCTGTGTTGGGTCTTCATTGCTGCTTGTGGGCTTTCTCTAGTTGTGGAGAGTGGGGACCACTCTTCATTGTGGTGCACAGGCTTCTCAGTGCGGTGGCTTCTCTTGTTGCAGAGCACTGGCTCTAGGTGGGAGCACTCAGTAGTTGCGGTGCACGGGCTTAGTTGTTCCATGGCATGTGGGATCCTCCCGGACCAGGACTTGAACCCGTGTCCCCTACATTAGCAGGCAGATTCTTAACCACTGCACCACCAGGGAAGTCCCATGTTGTTCATTTTATACATCTCTTTCACATTACCACTTTCAGAAATTTTACATTGAGGAATTATTTGACTATATGTCTAAGTATGCACACTAGTGAAACAAAACAAGGTACAGCTAGTGACAGCCACATTACCAGGACAAAAACAAATCCTGAAAATGGCCTGTTTCCAACAATAGAATATTAGTTACATAAATTATGATATATACTTAAAGTCAATGATGAGGCTAACATTAAAGTGATGTTGTTGAACTATATTCAGTGACATGAATTTTCATGATATACTGTTGTTAGGAAAGAGAGCATGGAGCATCATGTGTTCTATTAGTCCCACTTCATAAACAGAGATAAATATTAATGAAAGATATGCACAAAAGTGCTGATGGTAGTACTTCTGGGTGGTATGCATTTGAGAAATTTTCTTGGTTTTTCGTTTTGCATTTTATGCTTTGTAATTTTTTTTTTTCTCTTTTGGTGCAAATTGTAACCATATGTGTGACTTTTTTTTTAAAGAACTTTTATTGAGATACAGTTAACATACAATAAACTGCATATATTTAGAGTGTACAGTTTGGTATCCCAATCTCCCAACTCATTCCCCACCAACCCTCCCCACTTTCCCCACTTGGTGTCCATGTGTTTGTTCTCTACATCTGTGTCTCTATTTCTGCCTTGCAAACCGGTTGATTTGTACCATTTTTCTATAGTCCGCATATATGTGTTAATATACGATATTTGTTTTTCTCTTTCTGACTCACTTCACTCTGTATGACATCCATGTCTCTAGAAATGTCCCAGTTTCATTGCTTTTTCCAGCTGAGTAATATTCCATTGTATGTATGTACCACATCTTCTTTAACCATTCATCTGTAGATGGACATTTAGGTTGCTTCCATGTCCTGGCTATTGTAAACAATACTGAAATGAGCATGGGAGTGCATGTGTCTTTTTGAATTATGGTGTTCTCTGGGTATATACCCAGTAGTGGGATTGCTTGGTCTTATGGTAACTCTATTTTTAGTTTTGCAAGGAACCTCCATACTATTCTCCATAGTGGCTGTATCAATTTACATTCCTACCAACAGTGCAAGAGCATTCCCTTTTCTCCACACCCTCTCCAGCATTCACTGTTTGTAACTTTTCTTATGATGCCCATTCTCATGGGTGTGAGGTGATACCTAATTGTAGTTTTGATTTGCATTTCTCTAATAATTAGTGATGTTGAGCAGCTTTTCATGGGCCTCTTGGCCATCCGTATGTCTTCTTTGGAGAAATGCCAATTTAGGTCTTCTGCCTATTTTTTGATTGGGTTGTTTGATTTTTTGATATTGAGCTGGATGAACTGTTTATATATTTTGGAGATTAATCCTTTGTCTGTTGATTCATTTGCAAATATTTTCTCCTATTCTGAACGTTGTCCTTTCGTCTTGCTTATAGTTTCCTTAGCTGTGCAGAAGCTTTGAAGTTTCATTAGGTCCCACTTATTTATTTTTGTTTCTATTTCCATTACTCTAGGGGATGGATCAAAAGAAATCTTGCTGTTATTTACATCGAAGAGTGTTCTTCCTATGTTTTCCTCTAGGAGTTTTATACTGTCTGGCCTTACATTTAGGTCTTTAATCCATTTTGAGTTGACTTTTCTGTTTGGGGTTAAAGAGTGCTCTAATTTCATTCTTTTACATGTAGCTGTGGAGTTTTCCCAGCACCGCTTATTGAAGAGGCTGCCTTTTCTCCATTGTATAACCTTGCCTACTTTGTCATTGATAAGTTGACCGTAATTTATCTCTGGGCTTTCTATCCTGTTCCATTGATCTATATGTCTGTTTTTGTGCCAGTACCATACTGTCTTGATCACAGTAGCCTTGTAGTATAGCCTGAAGTCAGGAAGCCTGATTCCACCAACTCCATCTTTCCTTCTCAAGATTACTTTGGCTATTCGGGGTCTTTTACGTTTCCACACAAATTGTAAAATTTCTTGTTCTAGTTCTGTGAAAAATGCCATTGGTAATTTGATGGGGATTGCATTGAATCTGTAAATTGCTTTGAGTAGTATAGTCATTTTCACAATGTTGATTCTTCCAATCCAAGAACATGGTATATCTCTTCATCTGTTTGGGTCGTCTTTGATTTCTTTCACTAGTTTCTTATAGTTTTCTGAGTACAGGTCTTTTACCTCCTTGGTTAGGTTTATTCCTAGGTATTTTATTATTCTTGTTGCAATGGTGAATGGGATTGTTTCTTTAATTTCTCTTTCTGATCTTTCATTGTTAGTGTATAGAAATGCAAGAGATTTCTGAGTGTTAATTTTGTATCCTGCAACTTTACCAAATTCATTGATTAGCTCAAGTAGTTTTCTGGTGGCATCTTTAGGATTTTTTGTATATAGTTACATGTCATCTGTGAACAGTGACAGTTTTGCTTCTTCTTTTCCAATTTGGATTCCTTTTATTTCTTTTTCTTCTCTGATTGCTGTGGCTAAAACTTCCAAAACTATGTTGAAGAGTAGCGGCGAGAGTGGACATCCTTGTCTTGTTCCTGACCTTAGAAGGAATGCTTTCAGTTTTTCACCATTGAGAATAATGTTTGCTGTGGGTTTGTCGTATATGGACTTTATTATGATGAGGTAGGTTCCCTCTATGCCCACCTTCTGGAGAGTTTTTATCAAAAATGGGTGTTGAATTTTGTCAAAAGCTTTTTCTGCATCTATTGAGATGATCATGTAGTTTTTATCCTTCAATTTGTTAATATGGTGTATCACATTGATTGATTTGTGTATATTGGAGAATGCTTGCATTCCACGGATAAACCCCACTTGAACGTGGTGTATGATCCTTTTAATGTGTTGTTGGATTCTGATGGCTAGTATTTTGTTGAGGATTTTTGCATCTAAATTCATCAGTGATATTGGTCTGTAATTTTCTTTTTTTTGTAGTATCTTTGTCTGGTTTTGGTATCAGGGTGATGGTGGCCTCATAAAATGAGTTTGGGAGTGTTCCTTCCTCTGCAATGTTTTGGAAGAGCTTGAGAAGGATAGGTGTTAGCTCTTCTCTAAATGTTTGATAAAATTCACCTGTGAATCCATCTGATCCTGGACTTTTGTTTGTTGGGAAATTTTTAATCACAGTTTCAGTTTCATTACTTGTGATCGATCTGCTCATATTTTCTATGTCTTCCTGATTCAGTCTTGGAAGTTTATACCTTTCTAAGAATCTGTCCATTTCATCCAGGTTGCTCATTTTATTGGCATATATTTGCTTGTAGAAGTCTCTTATGGTGCTTTTTATTTCTGTGGTGTCCATTGTACGTTCTCCTGTTTCATTTCTAATTTTATTGATTTGAGTCCTCTTCCTCTTTTTCTTGATGAGTCTTGCTAATAGTTTATCAATTTTGTTATCTTCTCAAAGAACCAGCTTTTAGTTTTATTGATTTTTGCTATTATTTTCTTTGTTTCTATTTCATTTATTTCTGCTCTGATCTTTATGATTTCTCTCCATCTACTAACTTTGGGTTTTGTTTGCTCTTCTTTCTCTAGTTTCTTGAGGTGTAAGTTTAGTTTATTTGGGATTTTTCTTGTTTCTTAAGGTAGGATTGTATTGCTATAAACTTCCCTCTTAGAACTGCCTTTGCTACATCCCATAGGTTTTGGATCATGGTGTTTTCATTGTCATTTGTCTCTAGGTATTTTTTGATTTCCTCTTTGATTACTTCAGTGATCTCTTGGTTATTTAGTAGCATATTGTTTAGCCTCCATGTGTTTGTGTTTTTTACAGTTTTTTTTCAGGAATTGATTTCTAATCTCACAGCATTGTGGTTGGAAAAGATGCTTGATATGATTTCAAATTTCTTGAATTTACCAAGGCTTGATTTATGACCCAAAATGTGATCTATCCTGGAGAATGTTCCATGTGCACTTGAGAAGAGCATGTAATCTGCTGTTTTTGGATGAAATGTCCTATAGATATCTATTAAATCCAGCTGATTTATTGTGTCACTTAAAGCTTGTGTTTTTTTTTTTTATTTTATGTGTGGGTGATCTGTGCATTGGTGTAAGTAGGGTGTTAAAGTCCCCCACTTTGATTGTGTTACTGTCGATTTCCTCTTTCATAGTTGTTAGCATTTGCCTTATGTATTGAGGTGCTCCTATATTGGGGGCATATATATTTATAATTGTTATCTCCTCTTCTTGGATGGATCCCTTGATCTTTATGTAATGTCCTTTCTTGTCTCTTGGAACATTTTTTATTTTAAAGTCTATTTTATCTGATATGACTATTGCTACTCAAGCTTCCTTTTGGTTTCCATTTGCATGGAATATCTTTTTCCATCCCCTCACTTTCTGTCTGTATGTGTCCCTAGGTCTGAAGTGGGTCTCTTCGAGACAGCATATATATGGGTCTTGCTTTTGTATCCATTCAGCCAGTCTGTGTCTTTTGGTTGGGGCATTTAGTCCATTTACATTCAAGGTAATTATCAATATGTATGTTCCTATTACCATTTTCTCAATTGTTTTGTTGTTGTTTCTGGAGGTCCTTTTCTTCTCTTATGTTTCCTGTGTAGAGAAGTTCCTTTAGCATTTGTTGTAGGGCTGGTTTGGTGGTGCTGAATTCTCTTAGCTGTTGCTTGTCTGTAAAGCTTTTGATTTCTCCATCCAATCTGAATGAGATCCTTGCTGGGTAGAGTATTCTTGGTTATAGATTCTTCCCTTTCATCACTTGAAATATATCATGCCACTCCCTTCTGGCTTGCAGAGTTTCTGCTGAGAAATCAGCTGTTACCCTTATGGGGGTTCCCTTGTATGTTATTTGTCCTTTTTCCCTTGTTGCTTTTAAAAACTTTTCTCTGTCTTTAATTTTTGTCAATTTGACTACTGTATGTCTTGGCATGTTTCTCCTGGGATTTATCCTGCCTGGGACTCTCTGTGCTTCCTGGACTTGGGTAGCTATTTCCTTTCCCATGTTAGGGAAGTTGTCAACTATAATCTCTTCCAATATTTTCTCAGGTCCTTTCTCTCTCTCTCCTCCTTCTGGGACCGCTATAATGCAAATGTTGGTGTATTTAACATTGTCCCAGAGGTCTCCTAGGCTGTCTTCAGTTCTTTTCATTCTTTTTCCTTTATTCTTTTCCGCATCAGTGATTATCACTATTCTGCCTTCCAGGCCACTTATTCGCCCTTTGGCCTCAGTTAATCTGCTCTTGGTCCCTTCTAGTGTATTTTTCATTTCAGTTATTGTGTTGTATATCTCTGTTTGTTTGCTCTTTAATTCTTCTAGGTCTTTGGTAAACTTTTCTTGCAACTTTTCAATCTTTGCTTCCAGTCTTTTTTCAAAGTCCTGGACCATCTTCACCATCATTATTCTGAATTCTTTTTCTGTAAGGGTGCCTATCTCCTCTTCATTTAATTGTTTTTCTGGGGTTTTAGCTTGGCCCTTCATCTGATACAGTCTTTTGCCTTTTCATTTTTTCTATCATTCTGTGTCTGTGGTTTTCAGTTCCACAAGATGAAATACTGCTGATACTGCTTGACCCTGCTGTCTGCCCTCTTGTGGAGGAAGCTCTCTAGGAGGCTCCTGTGTGCTTCCCAATGGGAGGGACTGATGGTGAGTTGGGCTGGGTGGGTGGAGCTCAGTGAAACTTTAATCTGCTTGTCTGCCAATGGGTGGGGCTGTGTTCACACCTTGTTGTTTATTTGGCCTGGGGCTACCCAGCACTGGTGCTTACAGGCTCTTTGGTGGGGCTAATGGTGGACTCTGGGAGGGTTCACACCAATGAGCACTTCCCAGAACCCCTGCTGCCAGTGCCCCTGTCTCCTCAGTGAGCCACAGCTGCCCCCCTCCTCTGCACGCAACCCTCCAACACCAGCCGGTAGCTCTGGTTCAGTCTCATATGGGGTCATTGCTCCCTCCCCCTTGGTCCTGGTGAGCACACTTTTTTGTGTGCCCTCCAAGAGTGGAGTCTCTGTTTCCCCCAGTCCTGTGGAGGTCCTGCAATCAAATCCCACTGGCTTCCAAAGTCTGATTCTCTGGGGATTCCTCCACCCATTGCTGGATCCCCAGGTTGGGAAGCCTGATGTGGTGCTCAGAACCCTCACTTTAGTGGGTGGATTTCTGCAGTATAACTGTTCTCCAGCTTGTGAGTCACCCACCTAGCATTTATGGGATTTGATTTTAACGCGATTGAGCCCCTCCTAATGTCCCATTGCAGCTTCTCCTTTGTCTCTGGATGTGGGGTGTCTTTTTTGGTGAGTTCCAGTGTCTTTCTGTCAATGATTCTTCAGCAGTTAGTTGTAATTCCAGTGTTCTTCCAAGAGGTAGTGAGCACATGTCCTCCTACTCTGCCATCTTGATGTGAGTCTATGTGTCTGCTTTGTAATTTTTATATAATGAATTAGACACAAAGTAATTGTGCAAGCAAGAGTTAAATGCTCATGTGTTGATTTATTTTTGAAGGAAAATATTTTAAAAATAAATATATTGAGTAATATATTTTGTAGCCCCAAATGCTAGAAAGCCATATGTAATATCTTAATGTCAAGCCCATCAAACTCAGTAAGTTTGGCTTCTGCCCTCTCAAGACAAAATAAATACATTAAAGAACACAAGCTGTTTCATAGTTCACTGAATTATTTTAATATGAGTAAAAGTTTATCTTATGACTATTCTTATTGTTTCCAATTTATATATGGCACTTCACTATAATTCCATGCTGCGTGTTTCCATTGCTTTAAATTTTCTCACTGTTTTGGAAACCTGTAAATTAAGAATTAACTAACAACTTAGAAGTTTTGTGCGGTCAATCTCTATGTACTAGTATGTACTGTTTTCTGACAAGTGTACAGATGAGAAAGTAGTGAAATACAAATCAAAATGAACTTATTTCATTAAAGCCATGTGATGATCAACAGTAATTAGTTAATTAAGAGAAGTAAAAACTAACAAACACACAGACATTGTTTTTTCATCAGACTTTCACTTATGAGAAATTTACAAGCCTGGACATCTAGGAATTTTACTGAATTATCTCTTAAGTGGAAGTGTCATGAGGTCATGGTGAGGGGAAAGGTAATCCTCTATATTATTTGTGTGTATAAAATCTATTTATTTATGCACAATTAGAGCTCCATGAAGCCTTGTTTTAGTAAATACAAAATAAGAAAGTTTTAAAATTTCTAAATTACTTCCATTTTCATGAAATACAAACAATAGTGGGTGCTTTAAGTCCAGTGTATGTAGCTACCTATTCATCATAGCTGGCTTTGCTGAGATAGGTCTTTGCAACCTTTCAGAACTATATAACAGGCCACTCTCCATACCACAGAACTAGGAGATATCTAAAGTATCTTCCAACCCTGAGATGCTACAATCTTTGGAAAAGCAGAAGATGTATTTCCTTAATGTATAGACACCCCTTTTGGCCTAGAGTGCCAGTGTGTGGTGTCATATCCCATCTCCCTCTCGAAGGATGCATTGCTTTTCTTCATTGGTCCATGTGTTGCCATACATCTGTTCACTCCAGTACATCACTGACTGAGGACCACCCGAGGAGGAGAGCTCACTAATAGCTCACTGATCTGGATTCCTTATGGAAATTTTAGGCTGAGAATAGTTTCCCTGAACTACAAGATTCAACAGGCTTTGCCATAAGCTCAGAGATGGCTCCAGAAGCACAAAGGTGTCTATTTTTAAATATATGAATTTTATTATGTATGTCACAAAGTCACCATCCATATACAATGACTTCCATATGCTTAAATTTTCAATGATGCTTAAAATCTTTGTAAATCAATGTTGTGGACTTGTCCAAATATACAGTGTTTCCAATATCCAAGTCTCATGGTGTCTTCTTAAATATAGCTATGGTGAAAGATAGGAAATAAGATTGAACTGACAACATACCCAATAACCTCTCTCATTATTGTCGACAGCACTATGAAGGCTATTCAAATATAAAATGAGAAGACCTGGCAGCCCCTGGAAATATTAGCATAAGGCTAACATCAAGCCAAATTTTCTATGAACCTAAGATAGTGCTCTCCTTCAATAACTGGAATACAAACATCGAATGGGAAATATCCTTCAAAACTTATCAAATTTGTGATAAAAAATTAAAATAGAATTTGTCAAGAAATAAAGAAAACAATATTTTCCTTGTACCAAACCTGGCTGAAAAACTCAATATCCTGAGAACAGCATCAGGATCATCTATTTGATTAGATTTTACTCAGCCTCCATCCAGAATTCCAACTTAACATGCAGATAAAGCTAAGAAAATAATAAACAAGTACATTTCACTTTCTCTTTCTTTAGGAAGCATGGAAATGGAGGAATTTGCCACTTAAGTGTTTTCCTAACAACTCAAACTGCATTTAAGTTTTGTTTTACAAAACACATTTTCAAAGTTTATAGATTTCTTAACAGCTTTCCTTTGGGGGGACATTCTTTCATTTAATGAGTTACCTCCATATACTTGTAGCAGAGATTAAAGTCAGATTAATATCTGGGGTCTATGATCATGTTACATTTAATCAAATTTCACTCATATTTAAGAAAACTCAGGTCTAATTTTAATTCACAGCCATCACATCTTCTCTAGCTTGTGGAATCATGGAAAGAAGTTAGAATCTGTGAGCTTTTTTACACCAGAGCACTTAGTTGAGTATTACAAGCACTCACCCCAAGTACAAAAGAGCTGCAGTTAGTGAACAGAGATTCAGTTCATTGTCAGTCATACAACACACACACTGGCATGAAAAAATTAGGAAGTATTCACAGATGACTTCCTAGGAGCAGATGTAGCACTTACATAATTCTTTTACACACCATGCAGCATCACAGACATTGACTCATAAATCTGATCAGCTCTTCTCTATTCCATGGCCTGTATACTCCTAACAAACCATACTTGACCTGGAGAAACGAGAGTAATCCTTTTTACAGTTCACATTATTTTAATGGTATAACAGTCAAAAATCTTCACAAGCAGGAGGTACACATTTCTGTGATTTATAATCTCTTCTTCATAGGACAATATTACTTAGAGAAATATTGCTTAAGAAAAATGTAAGGGTTTATTCCCACATAGCTCAGGAAGAGAAAATGTCTGGTGTTTAAAATTAAACCATTTTATGCTCTTCTTTACCTATAACCAACACTATTTTTGTAAAAGGCGCTATATTCTCCAGTGTTTGTATAAGACAAATAGCATAATTTTCAGTTTTTTTCTCTCTCTCCCTACTTTTTTTCCTTCTATTTTCTTCTCGACATGAAAGCATTTTTATACAGAGAGCTTGGTTTTAATTTTTTTAATTAATTAATTTATTTATTGGCTGCATTGGGTCTTCATTGCTGCACACGGTCTTTCTTTAGTTGTGGAGAGTGGGGACTACTCTTCATTGTGGTGTGCAGGCTCCTCATTGCGGTGGCTTCTCTTGTTGTGGAGCACAGGCTCTAGGCACATGGGCTTCAGTAGTTGTGGCTCACGGGCTTAGTTGTTCTGCAACACATGGGATCTTCCTGGAGCAGGGATTGAACCCATGTCCCCTGCATTGGTAGGTGGATTCTTAACCTCTGCACCACCAGGGAAGTCCGGAGACCTTGGTTTTAGACAGAGAAAAATGGCTTGGAATTTAGAGGCTTAAAAACTTTGGACTCACTATTAGAGCTGTGAGATTTCCCTAGGTTACTTACTTTCTGTGTGACTCAGTCTCTATCTTTAAACTTGGAATTGCAATGCTTGTTCTTATTTATTTTACCAAAATATGGTGAGGGCTAAATAGGGTTAAGGAGTTTTGGAAATACAGTTGCTGCATAAATCAAGATAGGGTATTTTGGAATAATTATTGTAGCACATCAACTTCTCATTGACAGCTAATAAATCATTTAGCACTTTAGTAACAAAAACTACTAATTATGCTAAGTGAATGGTGCCCTGATATAATTCTGTACTTTATTCCTGGTAACTCATTTAACATGGATAGTCTCTGCTTCTTACCACTCAGTGCTTTGCCAGCATTTTCTTTAATCTTATCAGATCTCTTTGATTTAATTGAGAAGTCACTCTAGAAGAATGTCATTTTTCTTGCATCTCTTCAACAAAGTAATATAATTAAGATTATGCAAAACAGAGAAGATTCCCTGAATGCCAGGCAAGAGTGAAGACCTGTGAAATCCCAAAATTAGGAATTGCTGTAGTCAACATAAATAATTGACATTTAGATGACCTAATTAAAACAAATTACATCTCTGTGGGGGCAACTTAGGATTTCAAACACAGGATATTCTTGAGAAATCATAGACAAAATATCTGAGATGGCTCTGCTTTATATTTTCTATAAAAATCATGCAAAACTGGACTTTATTCTTGACAAAATAATATTCAATGTTTGGGAGAATTGTGGAGAATTGAAAATATGTCAGAAAGAGAATACTCTTGACTACTGTAAAGGCAAAATAGCATAGCAGTTGAGTGGAACAACTGTAGAGCCAGACAAAGACTCTTAAATCATGTCTATGTGAATTCCTTAAACTCTGTGCCTCAGTTTCATTGTCTATAAGATGGGTACCTCCTGGGGTTTTTGCGATGATTAAAACGTTTAATGCATGTAAAATGTCTTGAAGAGTGCCTAAAATAAAGTGAAACTTGGATAAAAATCTCCAATTTGTGGTAATTTTCAATTTTTTACATGCCCAAGTACTCTGATGATAAAAGGAAAATTGGAAGCATTGTAAAAATAAAATGGGCAATTGACCTCAATATTTTTTCAATTAATTTACTTTCAGGATTCCTTAAGAAAAAATTATATTTTTCCCCATGAAAATCACACTCTTACTCTAGGAGGACTTTATTATCTCTTCTTCTTATAAAGCAACACATTTTTATACAAACTCCCTCAGACATTTCGAAATGTGCTCTCATTTTGGAAATGTATCAGTTATGCTCTACTGCTCTAACTGCTTTGAATTTTGCTCATTGTGTCAAATCACCTTTAATAAAGAAATAGAATTATAGATGTTGACACCATAGGGAAAAAAGCACTTTCACATTCTTTTTATAAGGAATTTTGTCCACTCACATTAATGAAACAATATCTAGCATATCTCCTGATGAGTGGATTTTTTAAAGCAAAGAACCTGCTGATAAAACTTTGTTAAAATTTTATCAAAATCTTATTTCAAATGCCCATACCAAAAGCACTTTTGTGTGATACAGTATCTACGAAATGATGAATTAAAATGATTATCTGTTGAAACCTTATCAGCGGGGTATTTTAAAACATTGCTTTCTCTTGTTGAAAGCAGAAGGTGGATTTTGGTGCAAATGTACCAAAGTCCACTTACTCTATTGCAAAATGTGAGATGCAAAGCAGATTGTCTTCAACTAAGCAATGAATTTCTACCACATAGTGATTAAAAACAAATTGTGAAAATTGTACTGCCCAAGCTCAAAACCCAGTGCTAGTTTTTAGCTGTGTGACCTTAGAAGAGTTATATAATGTCTCTGTGTCTCAGTTCCCCCTCTGTAAAATGAGGAACAAAATTGTATTTACCCAATGGAATTGTTGTGGGATTAATGAGATGAGATGTGAAATATTTGGAATAGTTTATGACACACAAGAAGTACTCAAAAGCTTTCCCTCCATCATCATGGGTATGTGTATTTCCTGATCAATAGCTGGTATATGTGTTTTAAATATTATTAGGGAGGACTTCCTAGGTGGCACAGTGGTAAGGAATCCGCCTGCCAATGCAGGGGACACGGGTTCGAGCCCTGCCCTGGGAAGATTCCACATGCCATGGAGCAACTAAGCCTGTGCGCCACAGCTGTTGAGCCTGTGCTCTGGAGCCCGTGAGCCACAACTACTGAGTCCATGTGCCGCAACTATTGAAGCCCATGCGCCTAGGGCCCGTGCTCCACAACAAGAGAAGCCACAACAATGGGGAGCCTGTGCACCACAAAGAAGAGTAGCCCCCACTCTCAGCAACTGGAGAAAGCCTGTGTGCAGCAGTGAAGATCCAACACAGCCAATAAATAAATTAAATAAATTAATTAATTAATTAAAAAAATTATTAGGGAAATCAATCCAGTGATGCAACAAGTCACTAATTTTAGGAATGTTGTCATTGCATAGTGCTACCTTTAATGTACATTTGGAAATATTAGTATAAAGAACTGTTTTTTCAAAACCCTATCTATTGACACATTAAATACTGATTAATACAAGATTATAGAAAGTAACTGAGTATCCAGAACAAATGAATAACAAATATGGTATCTTCAGGTTATGTGTACAAGTTAAAGTTTTCCAAAACTCCCTTTCTTACTGGAATGTTTATTGTTTTAAAAGTCACAGCCAAGAGAAGAAGAAATGGGTGGGGGCCTGAACAGAGGGAGTTTAGTTTTCCTGAAAGCCAAGGCCACTGCCCAATCAAAGCAGACAGCTTTACTATTAATTCCTTGATAGTTATTTAATTACTCCCCCTACAAAAATGTTGCTCTACTTTTAAAAATAGTAACAGATGTATAAAATAGATAACTAATGAGAACCTACTACATAGCACAGGGAAATCTACTCAGTGCTCTGTGGTTTCGTAACTGGGAAGGAAATCTAAAAAAGAGTGGATGTATGTATATGTATGACTGATTCACTTTGCTGCACAGCAAGAAACTAACACAACATTATAAAGCAACTATACTCCAATAAAAATCAATTTAAAAAATAAAAATAGTAATAGCTACCATTTTGTTAGCAACTATTAAATATTAAACACAATTCTAAGTGCTGTAAACATTATTTCAAATTCTCTTGACAATCCTGTCATAAGAAAAATAAAGAAAAATCATAAGAAGTCTGAAGTAAAGAGAAAATGCAATTTGTTTTTCATAATTAATTGGGATAACACTCATTACCTGGTTAGCATGAAAAACTAAGTGCTCAATTTAAATATAATCCAATCTGATTATATAAACAGCTGCTGTAGGGCCTGGTCTCTAGCTGGGGTAAATTGTTCTCTCCTCCTGGCTTTTCCCTAAGATGAGGTAACAGAGAAGGAGTGTATGGATGACTTGACCTTGCAGTTTTGGAAGGTGGCAAAATGTCCTGACCTTGAGCTAGTCCCTGGGTCTACACTAGTTGTTATCTACTGGATTCTAGGGCAGCTCTTCCTGTCACCTGCTAACTATTAAGTCTTCAGTCTGTGGCTAGTGCATTCATGGTCCTTCATTTTGGGCTGGGCAGCACTCCTGGAGTAGCTTGAACTCCCTTCAGCTCTCCCAATAGTGGGCCCAGAGACCTCCACCTACCCCCATGTCCTGAGGTCCACCCAGCCTCTAGTACAGGACGGATGGAGATGTCTGGCAAGCCCACTAGCTTCCAGTCAGCATGCACCCCGCACAGGAGCTAGAGGCTGGATAAGGCCAACCAGAGCCTCTCACAGACTGATCACAGCATCCCACTCTTTTAAGTAGATTAAGTTGCCTGTGATATTACAGATTCCTTCTAGAATCCCAAAGGGAGAATGGGGAGAGAGAGCTCCCCATGCTAGATATATTCAGTAACTTACCTAACACAGGTCCTCTCCAAGCTCAAAGAAAGGAGCTTTAAGACACATGGACTTGTTTCATCCTTTCACACTCTCTCTCGTCTCCATTCCCTCCTTTCCATAATCCTTCAGGACTATTTTTCCTTCCCTGTATCATACACTCTAAACCATAGAAGAGCAAAGGTTATGATTTTTTTTTTTTTAATAAAAGCAGAAAAGCCATTTTTGCTACACTTTGGCAGAACACCTTGATCTGGATCTCCTCCAGACTTGGTTACTCATGTAAGAGTGAGAGAGAGGAAGGGATTAGTAAAGGAATACAGCACATCTCTCTCCACAAAGCCCAAGCTGCAAGCATATTGGTTTGTTGCTCTCTCCTGGTTAATAACAAGAAGCTGAAATAAAACATGATATAGAAAGTAAAGTTAATTTCTGACAAAACACTCTCCACTTGTACACCTGTAACATATGTTATTAATCCCAGAAAACTGAGGCACAAAGGAACTAAATAACTTGCACAGATCAAATTTCCACTTTTCCCAACTGTGTGGATGCCTCATTTGCCTTCATTAATAAGATGCTGATATCTTGGCTGAGTGTGTAGTTCTTTCCTTTACAGAAACACCCAATAGTCTTTGCACAACACACTTCCCTATAAAACTCAACCAACATTCCTCCTGAAGATCTGATGAACTTTCTTTCAGAATTTTTATAAATGTAGCGTAAAATGTAAACCCCAAAATATCATTAAATATATCATATCTCCATTGTTGCTAAGTTAGTTTGAAAGTACAATTAGATACTGAGTCAAATTAAAATTGTACCTAATGCTATAATGTCTAAGGACAAACACGTATCTTGGGGAAGATAGAAAATAACTCTTTAAAGAAGTCACTTTTGTAGTCCAAATTCATTTAGTTAACAAGTAGTTTTTGGATTCCAATTTTGTCCCAGGCATATATTAGGCACTAGAATTACTACTCTGAACAAAACAAATTTCCTTATGGAGGGAGGTCTATGTAAACATCAAAAGGATCTCAACCCATGGTGGGGAGATGGATAAAAATAGATTGATGCAGAAAACTGTAAGACACTCATGAAAGAAATCAAAGATGATACAAACAGATGGAGGGAAATACCGTGTTCTTGGATTGGAAGAATCAGCATTATGAAAATGACTATACTACCCAAAGCAATTTACAGATTTAATGCAATCCCAATCAAATTACCAACGGTATTTTTCACAGAACTAGAACAAGAAATTTTACAATTTGTATGGAAACTCAAAAGACCCCAAATAGCCAAAGCAATTTTGAGAAGGAAAGATGGAGCTGGAGGAATCAGGGTCCCTGACTTCAAACTATACTACAAGGCCATAGTGATCAAGACAGTATGGTTCTGGCACAAAAACAGAAATATAGATCAATGGAACAGAGTAGAGAACTTAGAGGTAAACCCACACACGTATGGGCACCTTATCTTTGACAAAGGAGGCAAGAATATACAATGGAGAAAAGACAGCCTCTTCAATACGTGGTGCTGGGAAAACTGGACAAGCTACATGTAAAAGAATGAAATTAGAACACTTCCGAACACCATACACAAAAATAGACTCAAAATGGATTAAAGAGCTAAATGTACGGCAGACACTATAAAATTCCTAGAGGAAAAGATAGGCAGAACACTCTGCGACATAAGTCAAGGCAAGATCCTTTTTGACCCACCTCCTAGAATAATGGAAATAAAATCAAAAATAAACAAATAGGACCTAATGAAACTTAAAAGCTTTTACACAGCGAAAGAAGCCATACACAAGACAAAAAGAAAATCCTCAGAATGAGAGAAAATATGCGCCAATGAAGCAACTGACAAAGGATTAATCTCCAAAATATACAAGCAGCTCATGCAGCTTAATATAAAAAAATCAAACAAACCAATCCAAAAATGGGCAGAAGACCTAAACAGACATTTCTCCAAAGACATGCAGATGGCTAACAAACACAATTAGTGATGCTCAATACCACTAATCATTAGAGAAACGCCAGTCAGAACCACAATGAGGTATCACCTCACACCAGTCAGAATGGCCATCATCAAGAAAATCTAGAAATAATAAATGCTGGAGAAGGTGTGGAGCAAAGGGAACCCTCCTGCACTGTTGGTGGGAATGTAAATTTGTACAGTCACTATAGAAAACAGTATGGAGGTTCCTTAAAAAACTAAAAAGAAAACTACCATATGACCCAGCAATCCCACTATTGGGCGTATACCTAGAGAAAGCCATAATTCAAAAAGATACATGGACCACAATGTTCATGGCAGCACTATTTACAATAGTCAGGACATGGAAGCAATCGAAATGGCCACCTACAGATGAATGGATAAAGAAGATGTGGCACACATATACAGTGGAATATTACTCAGCCATGAAAAGGAATGAAATTGAGTTATTTGTAGTGAGGTGGATGGACCTGGAGTCTGTCATACTGGACAGAGTGAAGCACTTCACTAGAGTAAAGTAAGCCAGAAAGAGAAAAACAAATACTAACGCATATATATATATGGAATCTAAAAAATGGTACTGATGAATCCAGTGGCAGGGCAAGAATAAAGACACAGACATAGAAAACAGACTTGAAACAGACCTGGGGGGCGGGTAGGGGGGAGTCGAAAGGGAAGATGGATGGGACGAAGTGAGAGAGTAACATTGACATATATACACTACCAAGTGTAAAACAGATGGCTAGTGGGAAGCTGCTGCATAGCACAGGGAGATCAACTTGATGATGGGTGATGACTTAGAGGGCTGGGATAGGGAGGGTGGGAAGGAGGCTCAAGGGGAAGGGGATATGGGGATATATGTATGAATACAGCTGATTCACTTTGCTGTACAGCAAAAACTGGCACAACAGTGTAAAGCAATTATACTCCAAAAAAGAGCCAAAAATATAGATTGACACATAAATAAATAATATTTCAGTTGGCAGTAAGTGCTATAGGGAAAAATAAACAGAATGAGATAGAAGTGGTAAGGTGTCTATTTTACACACAGTATTGGTGAAAGCCTTTCTATAATTACATATAGGCAAAGCCACGAAGGAAACAAGGCAAGAGGAATTCAGGTTTCTAGGGAAAGTCTATTTTAGGTACAGAGAACCACAAGGGCACATACCTGAGTGGGGAATAAGCTAGATGTATTCAAGGAGGAACACAGGCACCACTGTGGCTGGAACAAGGGGCACCAGGGGAAGAGCTGTGGCCCATGAAGGGCAGAGGCATGGGAAGCAGATTATGTAAGACCTTTAGAGACGTCACCTTCCATTCTGTGAAAGGTGCAATGCCACTGGAAGGTTTTGAAAACAGTGTCATCTACTGATTAGAGCTGCTAGATGAAGACAAGGTGGAGTGTGGGAGAGCAGCTGTGAAATGAGGAAGAGCTGTGAGGAGAGGATTGCAATAGCCTAGGAAAAAGATGGTCAGGATTCTATGAAAGACGATCATGAAGGTTGTGTAAGGGAGAGCCATACAAGAAATGGAAGAATCTATTAAAAGGCATTTTCTGTGGGTAATTTTTTTCACCACTTTACGGATATACATTTTTTAAATATCATATTTACATTTTCTCCTTTAGAAAATAACTTTTATTCAATACAGCATGGGGATTAAGACCTCAGGCTCTCAACTCTGTCAAAGGGTTACATCATTCCTGGAGCACTTCGTAGCTATCTGACCTTGGACAGGGTATTCTGTTTTCTCTGAACCTCGGTGTCCTTATCTGCAAATTGGCGATAGTCATGAATTGAGTTTTGGAAAGTGTTAAGTGTGGCAATGCAAGTAAAGCTATATAGAAAAAGTTTGATGAAACTTACACCTTATTACATCCTCCCCCTTATTTCTGGAAATTTGGAAAACATGGCAGTGTCCACTGAAAATAAAAGCACAACCTAAAAGTTGAGAATTATGTTTTATTCTGCAGACATACTGAGGGCTTAAGCCTGGGAGACGCCCTCTCAGATTGCTCTGGGGGACTGCTCCAAAAAGGTAAGGGAGGAGCCAAGATATATGGGAGTTTTTGCAAAAACAAAAACAAAAACAAAAAACAGAAACCAAGGTTGATGGAACATCAAAAGATTACTGTTAATTAAAGAAAATCCAGACATCTCAAACAAATGAATTTAGCACTTTTCTTTGTATGGGAAGATGCAAGAGTCTGGGCTTAATAAAATCATTCCTTTGATATGCACCTTAACTCTCTAGGGCCAGTACCCTGGGTTTTTTTTCCATCCTGACTCGCCTCAGGGTACACAGCTGGGGGTGGCTGTAGTGGCTGATGGCTTGATGGCTGCAGCATCCTCTGTTTACTGATGTGACAGATGACTTTTTTGTCCACAGCAATATAAAGAAAGCAAAAAAGACCAGAGAGTATACTACCCATGTCTTTTGACTCTATTAATATATTAGCATGACCTGAATGTGAAAAGTTAATATAGTTTATTTTCTTTACAGATTGCAATGTCTTTTTGGTAATAGAGCACTTTTTTACAATCAATTTGTACATATACACTAATTACCACACACTCACACACACACACACAAACATATGTCAAGTAAGAGGCAAAATAAGGCAGAGATTTGCCACAGCCAGAGCAGCTTTGCCTTGTTCCAAAAGAGTAGTAAAAAACTGATTTAAAGTGAATGGAGATTAAATGTAAACACAGCCTAGGCTAAATAAAATACAAAAATGAATTCTTCTCAAGGTGCTATTCATTCAAATAGAGGATTTGAAATTCGATCAAATGCCAATGCAAAGGCATACAATGCTTGAATGACATTAATTAGCTGAATATTGAGCCCAGGAGCAAGCGAGGCTCATCCATTGAATATGTACATAAGAGTTTCCTATCAAGGAGAACCACAGAAAAATAGCTGCAGCGGCTTCCTCCTCTTATTTACATTCTAGTTCCTATTAACATTTTTCTGAGAAAGAATTTCATGCAAATACAAGCCTTCCAACTTAACAGCAAACTGATAATAAAGCCAGCACTTTCTTCGGTGAGAAAATGCCTCTAAAAAGCATCTGAACCAGGAAAGTATTTAAGAGACTATGATTTTAACCAGAGTATGTTTTAAGACATCAACTGCAAAGGAGGATTTCAAAGATCCCCTTATATTCTCTTCTTAATTCCAGAGAACTTTATAGTTTCTAGCTTAACACCACTATTTGACAAATACTAAATTCACATTTCTTAAGCTTTCATCAATTCTTTTATTAGCTTTGTCTGTTTTTGACATGTTTTTCCTTTTTTGTTTATGTAAGGTGAGATGATGAAGTTTTACTCTGATTTGCAGCTTTTTTCCCCAAAATGAATATTATGAGCCTAACCAGGTAGCCAATCTAACAGCTTTGATATCACAAGCCTCCTAGGTTTTTTAAACAAATTCATCTTCACCATTCAAATTTGACTGCATATGCAGTTTCAATATATTTGGATATAAAAATGTTTTCTATACTAAATATGTATTTACTTTGAAAGTTCACAATAAAATATACTATTATTGCTACTTTCTTACATGTGTTATAGTCCATCACTTAAATTCATCCTTTCTGAGCCTCAGAAATCCTTCACAGACAAATCAGCAAAAGGCCAGAAACAAATCAGTATAGCAAGAAATAAACTGGAAATTTAAAGGTCATGACCTCTAATACCTTTTTAACTATTAACTTATCATCTGACCTTTTGCTAGTCATTCACCCTTGCACAGCCTCCTTTCTACAGTTTGTAAAAATGAGAATGACAGCATTGTAGTTACCGCCCAAAGCGATTGGGTAGAAAAAACTGGTACCGGGGCTGTAAAATACCTTGCAGGCCATAAAATGCTACATAAATGCTTGATAATAAAACAGTTACAGAGCAACACAGTTTAATAGAAAACTAGTTTTTCAGCTAAACTAAGTCCTAGCAGAAGCAACTGAGACCAAATAGGAAAATATGCAAAGCTCCTGGTCATAATTGAAAGGGTTGATTTGTTTGAATTGATTTTATGGACTGATGGGTAGATGTCTGCACAGACTGTGATCAAATGTATAGAGTAATCCAGTCATCACTGGTCCGCTAAAAAAGAAGATCCAATCAAGCAGGCTGAAATCAGAAGCTAGAAGCCATATCATTACACAGTCCCATGGGTGTGTTCCTCTTTAGATGAGTTCGTATGTGTGTGTTTTGTCTAATAGCACTGTTTTATGGTAAACAACCAGAAGTAGAGGAAATAGTTTTGACATATTTTTTATCCACTCTAGTTGAATAGGTTCATTATGCCATTTTTCTTTTGAAATTCTAATTTCATTTACTTAAAGCTAACATTATTTATTTCAAAGAATTTTCCCCAAATTATGATTTTACTCTGGAATTTAATCACAATGAGATGTAGCCTAACATAATTTATGTAACCTACAGAAATATCTTAATCATTTTCCAGTTTCCCCTTTTTGTTCTTCAGAAGAGAAATGAGAGTACAGGACAGATCGTGTCACCTCTCACCAAAGAGCTTTGGTCTTAATCTCAGAATCACTTGTTAACTTAATATTTAATACTTTTTAAGAAAATTGTAAGCCACCTGAAGAATAACAACAAGTCCTTAATCAGGAGAGAGAAGACACACTAACTCATACAAAGAAACATATATATTATTAGCATGTAGTAAATAGTATAGAGTATTTTTACTAGAATTGATACCTCAGAGCCATCACTAGATGAAGACACAAAGGAACACACTACAACTCCATCTTTTTACTTATTAACCGTATATCCCTGAGCAATCACTAAACTTTTAAATTCACCAGTTTCTTCATTCATTCAACAAAGATTCATTGAGACCTGCTATATGCTATGCATTCTTCTAGACACAAGAGATTCAGTGAACAACAGAAATAAAAGTCTCCACCCTCATGAAGCTTGTATTCAAGTACACATTGGAAATGATACCTACCCCACCTATCTCAAAGTGCCATGACAGCCTCAACATGACAATTTATGGAAAAATGCTTTGTAAATTATTATTAAGTTCCACAGGAATATGTTATTCCCATGATTATGGTAATTATGTTATTACTTGTACTATTAAGTGTTAGATACAAAGGCAGGTTTTTAAAGATAAATAATAGATTTCTGGCATGAGTAGGGGAAGAAAATAAGACATCTAGAAATGGAACAAGCCAAGGACATACCTTGTGACTTTATCAAGTTTTCTAAGAGCAACTAATAGTCTTCTGCTTTTTTGATATATATAATGTAAGGAATGTGAGGTTGTGAGAAATTAATTTGAGAGAGTGACATTAGCAAGATGACAGAATGGAAAGTCGCAGCCCATGTGCCCCCATAGAAACTTCAATTTAACCACCACCTATGGAAGAAAGAGTGGGCTTAAGAGTATCTAAAGGAGAAATGTCTATTTAGGTCTTCCGCCCATTTGTGGATTGGGTTATTTGCTTTTTTGGTATTAAGCTGCATGAGCTGCTTGTATATTTTGGAGATTAATCCTTTGTCAGTCGCTTCATTGGCAAATATTTTCGTCCCTTCTGAGGGTTGTCGTCTAGTCTTGTTTATGGTTTCTTTCACTGTGCAAAAGCTTTTAAGTTTCATTAGTTCCCATTTATTTATTCTTGATTTTTATTTCCATCATTCTAGGAGGTGGGTCAAAAAGGACATGCAGATGGCTAACAAACACATGAAAAGATGCTCAACATCATTAATCATTAGAGAAATGCAAGTCAAAGCCACAATGAGGTATCACTTCACACCTGTCAGAATGGCCATCATCAAAAAAACTAGAAACAATAAATGCTGGAGAGGGTGTGGAGAAAAGGGAACCCTCCTGCACTGTTGGTGGGAATGTCAGCTGGTACAGCCACTATGGAAAACAGTTTGGAGGTTCTTTAAGAAACTAAAAATGGAACTACTGCATGATCCAGTAATCCCACTACTGGGCATATACCCAGAGAACGCCATAATTCAAAAAGAAACATGGACCACAATGTTCATTGCAGCACTATTTACAACAGCCAGGACATGGAAGCAACCTAAATGCCCATCAACAGATGAATGGATAAAGAAGATGTGGCACATATATACAATGAAATGTTACTCAGCCATAAAAAAGAATGAAATTGAGTTATTTGTAATGAGGTGGATGGACCTAGAGACTGTCATACAGAGCGAAGTAAGCCAGAAAGAGAAAAACAAATACCATATGCTAACTCATATATATGGAATCTAAAAAAAAAAAAAAAAATGGTACTGATGAACCCAGTGACAGGCAAGAATAAAGATGCAGATGTAGAGAACGGACTTGAGGACCCAGGGTGGGGGAGGGTGGGAAGGGGAAGCTGGGACAAAGTGAGACAGTAGCATTGACATATATACACTACCAAATGTAAAATAGATAGCTTGTGGGAAATTCCTGCATACATAAGGAGATAAACTCAAGGATGGGTGATGACTTAGATGGCCAGGATAGGGAGGGTGGCAGGGAGTTGCAGGAGGGTGGGGATATATGTATAAATACAGCTGACTCACTTTGGTGTACCTCAAAAATTGGCACAGCAGTGTAAAGCAATTATATTCCAATAAAGAGTTTTTTTTTTTTTTAAAAAAAAGAATATCTAAAGGGCTACTGGCGGAGGTAATGAGGGAAGGTCTCAGCTCCCTTCTAAACTGTGCAGGTGATCATGCTTCCTCCTATTCTCTCTCCTTCTCCTTCTTCTGCAGTCTGAAGTTTCAGAAAACAGCCACGAATTATACATACCAATTGTTTTGCGTCGAGCAGCCTTTGAGTCTGCTTTGGCAGTGGAGGAAGTGGAGAAATGAAGGAGAAAAATACAAATGAAAACATATAAATACAATCTGTGCATACTACCTTGGAAGAAAAGCAACATTAATCATGTATTTATTTATTCATTCTCTCATTCATTAAACAAATGTGTACTGAGAACCTATCTTATGCTAAGTACTTAGCACAATGGAGACTATAAAAAGAAATAAAACCTGATCCTGGCCCTTGAGGAATTTACAGTCTAGAAGAGAGGGATTCATATTCGATTTTCTTCTAAATACTTCAAATCTGAAAGATAAGAGAATCTGAGAACTTTAATAATAAAAAGCCCAGAAGAATAACTTGTGCTTTCAAATAATTTTGTCTATATTCTAATCATAAAATATAAAATATGTCAAGATAATTTATTCAATGTGCATGAAAGAATCTCTGTTTAAATAGCATCAATGTCGAGCATTGGTTGGTTGGTTGGATGAGGTGACCTTCAAACCTCTTCTTAGTCCCAATCAAATCAACTCTTCATCGAGTCCCCTACGACAAGATGCTCAGTCCATTTCTAAAAGTTAAATCTTTTCCTTCACGTTGAATGAAAGCATACTTTTTTTTCTCATGTTATTATTTTGAATCAAATAACCCATAACAAATGCCTGTGACTGATTTTATATATATATATATATATACACACATATATATGTACATACATATATACATTTCAATTCCAAGCTATAATTCTTTTATTCATAAGTGCTCTTTCTAGCATCATGGATTGGGGTTTCAAACTCTACCTTTAAAGAAAAGCATGTCCTCCCTTTCTATCCTCTAGAATCTTTTAAAAAGCAATCAATTTAAAGTCTCATGATATTTAATTTCTCATTAATTTTCAATACCTCACTATAAATGTATGTATGATATTCAAACTCACAGTATTCAACTAAACTTTTAATAAATCCTTTTTACTAGTCACACTTGAGAAAATAATCGCAAGATTTAGAAATGTCTGCATAGTCATTTACATAACATTTAATCACTGTTTCCAATTTTCTGTGATTTTCCACCCTTTTCATCCTTATGTCCTTCTCCTTGCAACTATTCATGAAGTTTTATCACCTGGAGATAAAGCAATTTAAGTTTGTTTTTTTCCAATTTGCTCTTTTCTGTGTTCACAAGTTTGTCAGATTCTAGAAGTCCGTAATAATGCACCAACATTCAAGCTGAGCGTACTTTTGTGGTTCAGCAAAACTAAACATTTGCCTCAAGGTGCAATAATTCCATGTATAATTCTACATTAGACATATGCACTCAGAGAGTAAATATACCCTTTCTTTGGCCAAAACATCATTCAAGAAAATACAAAACATACGAAACACTGTCAGCCCTAGTACTTGCAGTGATATGGACGCAGAAAAGAAAACAAAATTTAAAAACAAGCATAATTTTCAACTGCCATGGTTAAGATTGTCCATCGGAGCTTTGGATCCTGCAAGATCCAACATCAGTATTAAAAGAATACTGTAAACAAAGGCGAAACGTCAACCTTTAAACCATTTCCTTTTTATGTCTTTCTGTTGCAATTGTAAATTCTGTCACTATGAAAGCAGGTGACATTGCAATTGTGAGGCCATTTTCATCTGAACAATCAACAATAATCACGTGTTGTGAATAATACAGTTGAAAACTGTTTTGGTGTGAATTCTTAGCAAGATATTTTTGCCATGTCCCAGGCTTCAAAGGGATTGAGCTGTAGTGCAGATTACACTGCTTTTCTGCAACTCTATTCAAGGATGTAGACTATTTGAGTATCACCATACTTATGCATTACAAATCAGCCCAAAACACAGTTCCCTCCCTTTTTCATGGAAAATAGAGTATTAATTCATTGTTTTATATCAGATGAGATTGGTTCCTTAGAGAAGGGCAAATAAGCTGTATATAGCTCTGCACAGGAAGTACATGCCAGAATTAGGTGTGAAATTTTTGAGTAGGAACACCTCTCAAAGAGCAGTTTTAAAACAGTGTAAAGCCTTGTTTGGTCGTAGTTGCTAAGGGGTAACACAAAACCCCATCTCCAACCCACCTCACTTTTTAAAAAATTGATACTAGTATCTTTCCAGATATAGACAGTTTTAGGATTTTTTAAAAGTTCTAAAAGGATGTCACATGAGACAAATACCTATTCTTATGCCTAAATAGTGGAAAAGAGACTTTTCTGTAAACAACCCCAGTAATCAATATCATGAACTAAAACAAACAAAAAAACAAAAAAACAAAACAACAGTGTAAAGACTCTGTACTAAGTGTCAGGAAATCTGGCTTTTAGTCTCAGCTCTGCTGATGTCTAGTTGGGTGACCTTTGATATCTCAAATCCTTTGTACATTTTTTATCTGATTGAACGGGACTAGCCCAATGATTCTCAAATTGGCTGGACATTAAAATTAGTTGGAAATCTTTTAAAAAATATAGCTGCCCCCAGCCTTCCCCAGACATGTTAAATCAGAATTTCTGAAGGTGGGGCTGAAGCATTAGGATTTTCGTAAGCTCCCTGTGTGACTGTAATATGCATCCAACAATCACTTTCAACTCTCAAACACTCTGACATTTTATAAAACTTGCCGTTTGAGAACCTCAGCATGTGTTTCAAATGAGCTCTGAGGAGAGAATTTCCAGTGTTAGGTGTTGGTGTTTGTTCTATCAGCTGCATTCATAATGTAGGCTGACAAGAAAAAAAGAAAAAGAAAAAAAAAAACCAAGAAAAAAAAAATTAACAGGGAAGGTAGACAGGCCATGCAAACGAGAGCTCAATTACAGAAGAGCTGTCTCCAGGAGACCAAAGTCATGCTCTTTAACATTCTAAGTGATTGGTTTGTGCAGTGAACCAAATCTGAGCAGTTCCAATGTTTGAAAATGTAATGACTTAAATAGAAATACTAATATACCCTTCAAGGTCATGAAACAGTTGCTTGGCCTTAGGAAACGTGTAACTTCTGTGAGCTCATGTAGGTCAATTTGATGGACCTCTTATAACCTTAAGATTCATCTTGCTCTTCTCTCTGCATTAAAATATGTTAATACCAGCTTGGGAATCAAATTGATTCTTTTTTTTTTTTTAAATCAGCCTTTCTTAAACTTCCTTTTCATTTGCAAAATGACCAAGGAGTTGTTAAAAATTACCATATTTTCTAACTCTGAATGAAATTAAGCAAAGGACCAAAGTACGAAAAGGTCATCAAAACAAGAGACTATAAAGGAAATCTGAGAATAGCTATACATTGCTAATGATAGCCTAAAGTTTAATTTAAAGTGAGTCCTGAAAATGTGTAATGGTTGAGGATTGAGTTCCAATTCTTAGCCACATATTTAAAGAATTTTGTGTATTAGCTATCGCTAACTAAAGTAGTGGCGGTGGGAGAAGGCAGGAAACAACCCTCTAAGAATTTGTTCATCTCTAGCTTTTTTTTTTTATCTTTTC
The DNA here is from genome assembly GCF_030028045.1 of Hippopotamus amphibius kiboko. Classification (NCBI taxonomy): domain Eukaryota; kingdom Metazoa; phylum Chordata; class Mammalia; order Artiodactyla; family Hippopotamidae; genus Hippopotamus; species Hippopotamus amphibius. Next base: position 77,775,888 of record NC_080191.1, on the reverse strand, counting down.
ATTTAGAAGGATAAGCTGACAAATATAATATATACAATGTGTACATAAAATGTGGTCAATACTGCACCTAACATACAAAGTCTGCAATGGATTATACATATACAGCGGGTTATAGATCTATGAATCAGAACTAGCAAAGTTAACATTAATCTAATTCTTAGCAACTGTTGCTAAATTATGGCCATACCCACCATTTCAGACCCATCACCCTTTTTAAAAATAAATATTTTGTAGACCACCTTACCTTCCAAATGATACATGCTATCCTCAACTATAATTTACGTAAGTTTAAAGGAATGGAAGATATATGAGTATGCATTCATAACTACCCTATCTTCCTATCTGGACACTTCGCTTAATTGTAATGAGTAAGTTTAGGATCAAGGAGAGCAAGATGAGAAGTCATCCTATACAAAAAGTTCAGGAAAAATGGAAGAGCAAAGGTAGAGATGGACTCTAAGCTAATAAAAGGTCAGTCTTAATTGTGTAAGGTCACAGATAAGTGGAAAAAAAAAAACTTAATTCAAGTATAGATAACATGCCAAGGTAAATTACAGTCTATCAATGTTGACCAAAAATGAGGACATATGATATTCTTGTGAATAAGCTATTTGTAAATGTACTTTCAAAACAATTCAGTATGTTATGGCATGAGATAAGGGGCCAATGAAATGCCCCTGGAAACATACTTCTCTTCATGGAGCCAACCACATGTCCAAAAAATGTGTTTAGTCTGTGCTACTCAAAAATTCTCCAAGACAGTATCCTTCCCTAGGCAAAGGGGTGATTAACTTGGACAAGCAATCTAAACAAGTAATAAAAGAGGCTGTACAGAAATTATGCAGTATATCTCTGGGGACAATTTCAGAGTAAGACTGAAAAAAATCTTATAAATAATCTAAATAAATTCAATGTATACTTTTCATGACATAGATTTCTTAAACTGTGTTAAAAAACATTTTAAAATATAAGTGGTTTTAAAATAACTTTCAGCAGTGTGGTTCCATTAATTTCATAGTAGTTGATTGTAAGTTTTAAAAAGAATTCTTCTATTCTACTTCTTACATTTTACCAAATAGTTTTGCTTTTGCTGAAACTGTGCTACTAATATGGAATCTCTTCAAATTTGTGTGTGGTTAAATAGAAGAAAAGACTAACAGTAATTTAACTTATTTTTAAAGACGTGGGTATGAAAGTCTTAAATGGATCCAAATCCTTTCATAATTAGGCTAATTAAATTGTGCTGTGGTCTAAAAGTTGTGTTTTAGCCTAATTAACTCTTTTCTTGTATCTTGGCTAACATGTTCCACAGTCATTTCAAATGGATTAATCACCCAATCTGGTATTATGTAGTTCATTCAGAATTTTAAATCTAACCATCATATCTCATTTATTAATAAAAATGAGAGTAATCTATTCCCAATTAATATCTTTAATCTCTAAAGTGTTGCAAAGACAGACACTTTGAAAATTCTCAGTAGCAAGGTCATTTTTAAACGTTCGTAAGTTTGTTGATGAATCCCATGATTATCTACTTCATTTTAATGAAATTGATGTAGTTTTGCTGCAACTTAAGGTGACCAACTATATATGAAAAAATGACCCATCCATTCACAATCTATCAATCTTGACCTTTATTTTTCTGTTGGTAGAATTTTAAAACTGAAACAGTATTTAATAGTAAACAGGATCTGTTTTCAAGATTATTCTTTGAGTACTGTCTTGGTTTTGTGTCTTGGATAAGATGTTTAAACACTTATCGGAGTGAGTTATGTATGAAGTAACCAATCACTCAAAGATTTATTATTAATTGTGTTATTAATTTGGTTAAAAACATTCATTGATTTGTGGAGTTTTTCATAAAAATTCTCAGGGACTGCATGTAGTTCATGAATAATGCAATGAATTGCTAAAACACCTGGTGCAATTTTTTAAGTCAGCTATAAACCGACATTGCCAACCACCCACGGCTGGCAGCCCCATCTGTAGCAGAAGCAATGACCCCAAAAGAGGAATTATCTTTTTTTCATAAAAATTTTTTTTAAGGATTTCAAATATGGACAAGCCCTTCCTATTTTTTATCAATAATTTTAAAAACAATATTTCCTCTACGATTTTTTCATTCCATATGAACATTGTAAATGCAGGCGGTAAAGCTTCATTATCCAAGGGACATTTCACCCACTTGTAATGAAAATTCATTTTGACTACAGTTCACCTCACAGCTAATTTTTGACATCTTTTGCCATCTCATCAATTATTCGTCAAACAGTATCTTCGCTCAGTGGAAGAGAAAAATTACTTCACTTGGATTTCTTTGGTTGGCATACCGAAAACATTTTGTATAGTTGGTAAAATTAATTTTTCCTCACTATTGTGAAGGGTACCATTTGTAATCATGTATTCACACATATGGAGCAAGTGGAAAATTATACTTTTATTAGAAGGATTTTTAAAATCATTCCAGAGACAATGTTAAATTTTTGAAAGTTTTTCTTTAAATCTTGGAAGTATGATATATGCCTATTAACTTTATCAACATTGTTCTTTGTAAAATTTTTTTTTCTTGTTTGTTGTTTGCTTTTTTAATTTTAACAGGCTGACTTCCTCATTGGAAGATAACGTGTGGGCAGAGGGTACGTTGGTTCATTTGCAGACCAATCTATAATATCCAGTTTCAAACAGATATTTAACATTTTTAAATGAGTTGAATAAACGTATTAAAAGGTTCCGAATTAATGTGAAAGCAACAGCCACAAGCCAGTGGATATTAATGTACTGTGTTCATTATTCTTAGCACTCGAGCATCTGGCTTCCTGGTGCTGCCTCTAAACTCCTGCATCACCTCCGATCATTGTGACAATAATAATATCCCACAAATTTTCCAAAAAAAAATTTAGAGTATGGTATTATTCCTATTGAAAACCAATGCCCTAGACCTTGTTTACCAAAATTGGCACTTTCTAGAGACACCTTGTTTTCAAGCACATGACTCTCCAAATACTACCTCCTGTATGTTCAGGTTAATCCTCTGGTGTTCTAATTTTGGAAAAAGAATCCTCGAATCAGGATCTCAATCCCCTGACTCTATCATCTTTACTCCTCTTATCACCACTCTCATATCATCTCCCCTTCTAGGTCCAGTCACGCTACATTCTATGATCCTTCAAACCCTCTCAGTTCTGTTGTGACACTCCTAAGTTAAATCACAGCCCTGGTTAAGGCCAGCTCTCCATGCAACCTGGCAGAATGGTCTCACCTTAAATGTTTGCTTGTGAACCTTAAGGAAGAACCTCAGCCTCTTTGGTAGCTCTACTAAATTCTCCTCGTCTGCTCACTTTTATTTTTCTAGACCATTTACCTTCTTTTCTTCCAATATCGAATCCTGCGTCCCAGTCGTCAAACTTGCCTGATTGCTTGACTGCTCCACTTCTGTTTTCATTGAGACGAGAGAAGAAATCAGAAGAGAAACACCACGTTCCCCCAGCAGTGAGTCTCCCCACCTTCTAAGAGGTATCCGCGCTGCTCTGCCTCCTGCCACCCCTGAGAACTCAGCGCTCTGGGCTCCATCCAATCTCACCAGTCAAGAACGTTGTTCCTGGTATTGTCCTTACATTCTGTTTACCATCAAATTTTACTTCTAGATGAGATCATATTTATCGGCATCTTAACAAACCATAAAAATCCATCTTTTTTAAACAAATGAAATAAAAATCTCTTAACCCTACATCCCTGCTAGTTTGGGTCCTATTTCTCTGTTCCAATTTACAGCAAATTTTCTTTCTTTTTCTTTCGTTTCTTTCTCTCTCTCTCTTTCTTTCCCTCTTCCTTCTTTTACCAAGCTACTTTATTTTTTAGCTTTTTAAGTATGTCACATAAGCTGTATTTTCTCTTGAAAGAATATATTTAAAGCAATCTCATTAACCCAATCGAATACAGTGCAAAATATATGGGCTTCGGTGCAACTTATTAGCCACAAGAACTGCCTTAAATTGATAAGCTTTAGAACTAGTAAGTCTGTAGTAGCCATCCTGAATCTGTTGTTTTACAGTTTCTGTCTTCTATTCCTCCATGTTCCCTTCCTTTTTCTCATGAGACCACTTCAACCAGGTTTTTTTTTTCCTCCTGCCACAGGAAGTGCTCTTATCAAACTCAACACAGATCTCTATATTGCCCAATGGAATGCCCATTTCTCATTTGTCTGCTTTCTTGACCTATAAGTAGCTACTGATACTGCTGATTAGTCTCTCCTGAAACTGTTTTCACTTTGCTTCTCCCTGCTTTATCTGCGTCTCTAACCAAATCCACATTCTCGGCTTTCAGTGCAAGATTTTCATCTTCCCAAGCTCTGAATAGTGGATACCCAAGACTCAATCTTTGGTTATCTCCCCTTTACCACTAAGTAATCTCATCTACTCCTATGGCTTTAAATGCCACTTATAATGCTATTTATTCCTACATTTAAGAATCCTGCCCAGCTTTCCCTCCTGAACTCTTTAACCCATTGCCTATTTAACATCTCAGCTTGGATGCCTAATAAACATCTCTAATTTAACATGTGTAAAACTGGACTCATAACACTCCCTCCCCAAAGAGCCATTCCTCCCGTTTCCCCTGTCTGAGCAATGACAACACCACTCTTTCAGTTGCTGTAGCCAAGACATTAGAGTCATTCTTGTCTCCTCTATTTCTTCCACACCTCACATCCATTCCATTAGAAAATACTTTTGGCTCTAATCTGGAATATATATTCAAACTGAATCACTTTTTATCACCTCTAAACGTGCAGTTCATTTCATAAAACTAAAAATTCTGCATCTCCATTAGTTCACTTTACTTGCATTAGAGAGCACTTTAAAATGTAGTGGCTTAAAATAACGGCCATTTATTATAACTTAAAAATCGGCAGTCAAGTGAAAGGAGTTCTCCTGACCTGCGGACAGTTCAGCTCATCTCAGCAGGGCTCACCAACGTGTCTGGAGCCTCAGCTGGGAAGAATGAGTCGAGAAACTTCTGGTCCACGTGATTTCTCTTCTCCTAGGGAAGTTAGTCCGGGCTTGTGATGGCAGCTGGCAGGTTTCCAAGAGAGCAGACCCATGCAAGGCCTATCAAGACCTAGGCATGGAAATCAGAAATCACACAATGTAACTTTGTTTTTCCGTTCATTAAAGTAAGTCAAAATTCCACCCTGATTCGTTGTGAAGAAGAGTCACAAAGTGACACGACAAAGACGTGGATATGTAGAGGGGAATGATTACTGCGGTTTTGCATTCAATCTACTTTGCATTCAATCTACTACACCGTTTCATTCAGAATAAGGTCCCCAAATCCAATCTCTGGCCACCAAAGGTTTTTTGTAATCTGGCCAGTCCCTTACTTTTCCAACCTTACCTCTTCTCTCTTTCTTCCTTCCTCATTGCATTCCAGCTACACTGAACATCCTCCTATCTTAGGGTCTCTTCGTTTGTGCCCTTCCTTTCAACCTGGAATGTTCTTCTCCTAAATCTGCTGGGCTCTCTCCCTCTTTGTGTTTATGTCTCTGTTCCAATCAGAGAGATGTACTGTGACTCAACTGTTCAAAATGTCACCCTCAACCCTTCCACCCTCTAAAGGTCCTTTATCATTCTTGATAGCACCTATCATTTCTTTGGTTTCAGTTTACTGTTTGGCTTCACTAAAGAAATGTCTGCATCTTAAGAGCACGGACTTTGTTTTATGGACACCTCATTCCCAGTACCTAGACCAGCACTGCCCAATAGAAAAGTAATGCAAGACACATGTGTCATTTTAAATTTTCTAGTAACCATGCAAAAAAAGGTAAAAAGAGGTAGGTGAAATTGATTTGAATAATATTTATTATTTAGCCCTACATATCCAAAACAGTATCAGTTCAATATGTAATCAATTTTAACAAGGGTTGAGATATTTTATGTCACCTTTTTTGAAACTGTCTTTGAAACCCGGTGTATATTTTACATTTATACACATCTCAAATCAGATAAGTGCTCAATAGTTGCATGTGGTTAGCGGTTACCATTTTGGACAGCCCAAATCCAACTCACTGTTAATGCTCCCTAAGTGTCGGCCATTATTGGTTTAGCTCAAGCAGTCTAAGCTCAGGTAGGCCGAACTCAATTGAAGGAAAGCCCTGTGGCAAAACTGAAACTACTAGTTCCATAGCTTTATCAATTTAAGACAGATCTTATTACTTTCTCTACTTCTTTATTACATTGTCCTTGAAGCTTTTAAAGCCTGTTTCCCCAACTTGAACTCAATGTTCTTGACTGCTTTACTATTTCTCTACTTTTCTTGATCTCGTTGCTCTTAACTCTTTTAAGACAAGAGTAAAACATTCAAGACCACTGGGACAAAGGTAGATCAACAAGAAAACAAAAAACAAACAAAAACCCCCACAAAATAACTCAAGTCAATTCATATCTTTGTTTCTCTCTTCACAAAAGTAATATTTTTATTCTCAGCATTCCAGTTAGTTGCTTTGGCCAGATGTTTTAAAAATCAATACCTTGTCTTCTTTTCCATCTCTTTTCATTGTAGGAGTCTTGTGGTCAAAAACCCTGTCATGGACAGAGATTTCTCTGAGCCGTATTCATACCAGCAAATAACGAACACAAGTTCTCCCTGTCTCCAGGCAATTACACTCTCAGTTCATTTCGCGTGGAAAGCATGCCACCCCCTCCATCCAGCTTTCCCGTTCAGATGTCAGATTAAATAACTCCTCCTCAGAGAGGTCTAAATTAGACCACCCTCCCTATTATACATGCTCATGGCACTCACTTTCCTTCATAGCACTTACCATGATGGTAAATACATAATCATTTGAGTAATTATACAGGAAGCACAGAATCATGCTGTATCCCTCTCATATAGTATAGCCACTGACACAAAGCAGATGCTTGAAAGTACTGAGTAACGAATATAATAGGTGAATAAATGTGGTGGTTGAATACAACAGAAAGGAAAAATTTAGAACTAGAAAATATTGTTACCATCAACTGATGCTCAGCTCTTTCGTTTAAGATAACAATTCTAATGTTGACACTGGAAAATTGTTTAAACAAAGAAATGAATGCATGAATGGCTGAGTAGCGCATGTGTCTATATATACATACATACACACAGGTGAATCTATTTAACTTACTTGGCTGCTTATTTGTACTTGAAAAGTTTACTTTTGAGTAAGTATAGTATAAGGGGGGAAAATGCCACAGGGCATGGTGCGGGGCACCCTGAGAAAAGCTGAGCAGATGGCCAGGGGATACAGCCAGGCCTCATTACTAAGCAATTACGTAACCTTCAGGCACTCTGGACCTTAAGTTCATTCTTTATAAAATGACTTAACTGGCTTTAATATCTATGAGCCCTATTTTTCAATTCTAAAATTTCCTCCCCACCCCCCACATTTTAACCTCTCTGAAATCAAGATGTATCATACAATCAATGACACTTTACATCCCTGTCAAGTATGGTTGTGAGTGACATGAACAAAATAAAAATCTTGCCTTGATACCTTCTGGGAAGATCAAGAAAGCATAAATACCAAAGCATTTCAGATTTACTGAAATACAGGGACGTAGAGGCATAAAAGTCTGTAATTCTAAGTTATTTCTTTTACTACCCATTTCCTAAAATTTTAAATTAAAAAAAAATGTACAGAATACCATTTCTTGCTTGGATCACTGACTTGATCCCTGTTAATTATTTTATAGGTCAAAAAGCCCAGGATGTTTAGGCTTATAATGGACGTAGAAATCTTTACAGTGTGTTTTCACATGTAGCTAACCAAAATGCTACTCAAACACACACATTCACCTGAAGATATTCTTTTCCAGCTGAAGAAAGAGTCCTCAACCTGGAATCCTCCAAATAAAAAACTTCATTTCCCTACTCGGTGAGATCAGCATAAGCGCTGTGAAAACCTGGAAATAAATGGTTTGCCACTTTTCATATCCTTTCACACCAAGGTGGGTTTTTAATGTTTATGAACCTGCCAGCATCTATTTATTGAAACCATCATGATATATCTTGATAAATAAACACCATGTTTATTGGGCCCCTCCCCCCACCTCAGAAGCATGTGGGAGGCCTTTCACTGCTTTATCATTTCCTCATTTCTTTTTTAATTATTTTGTGTTCAACATTCTGCTCACAGTTTCAGTTAATTGCCCTAGGAAACGCTCTAGGAAAAAAAAAAAATGGTGGATGTACACATTCTCCCAGACCCAGAATTTTATACACAGAGCCAACATCTGGACACATCTATACATGCCACCCCACCTCCACAAAGACTTTCTTCATTGGGCTTTTTTATTGCTTTGTCTTAATAGTTAATGCTTTTCTATAGACCATATCGAATGCCCCTTCTTGGGGTAAAAATAGCACAATGTTTAATCTCCTCTTTTATTCCCAGCATCGGTTTGTTTTAAAACGTATTGATGAAATGTCAAATCTTCACTGCAAACTGGCTTTTGGATAATTTTTGTTATGCAGCTACTATTATTTAAGCAGAGGTGTTTGCACTTACAGCCAACCGAAGGCAGCGTGAGCCGTGGAGATTGTGCAATAGGGAACACAGCTGATGGATTACAAGTCTCTGCATTTCACTAACAGAAATGGATTTGAATCCATCAATTTTATTCCCTTCTGCCAAATTGAGGAAGTTCAGTTTATGCAGATCTGTCAAAATATTACATTAAACACCTAGATGAACGAGTTAAATTAATTTAATGTTGCAGTTTGCCTTGATTGGGTTAGGCGAGTTCTAGGCACAAAGCAAAAACTCCCAGGAAAATTGAGCCTCGTCAGAGAAGCGATCATGGCTGCAGCAGCTCGGCGTAGCTGACTGGTCAAACAAAGCGTTAGAAATCAGTGACCAGGCAAGGGAGGTGCCTGGACTTTCCCTGTGACACCCATGCCTGTCTTTTACTTAACACCTATCTGATGTCCCCGAAAGAAAGTAACCACAGCAGTGAATAAAATTAAGATGAAAAAAGGCCACTGCGCTTGCAATGCAGAGCAGATCAGTCAGGGCGACCAAAATGAAAGAGAAAAAGGAACAATACTCGTGCTGTGTGGTTATATAGCACCTTTCATGGAAACAATGTGCGAATTCTCTATTTTTGCAGGCCAGCTCCCCAGAGGGCTTTGAAAGCAATTCAGGAGGGAAATAAAAGGATTGCAGAACAGATTTCAGGCTTGAATGATAAAATGGACATTCTGCAAGACAGATTTTACTGAATTGATAACTGGATGATTGAGGCTGTCACACATAAATAGATTGAAAAGGAGTAAAATCCAAAAGAAAGCAGGAAATTTTGAAAGGATGTAAAAGTACAAAGAAAACCCGATGACCTTGAAAGAAGGTCAGAGAACCAGTCTCTATATTCAGAGACAGTCAAGAGGATTCAAACCTGGAAACCTAGGGGGCCACTGGCAGGTATGATCAGTACTAAAATGTGAGATCCATACCTTTGCGACACGGGGCAGTGCTAATACCACACAGATGGCAAGGGTGAAGCAGTTATCAAATCGTGGAATAGTTACGTGGATTTAAGCAATATTCACTCTGAAGTCTAGTCTTCTTTTTGTATCTTTATTCTATGGAAGAATGGGTCTATGGAGGAGTCACTATGGAGAGGCCATCACACAGGATCTGGGCTTCTGCTTTTCCCATGTGTCTCTTCTGGGAAATCCTGGGCCCCACAAGATATGCATCCCATAGGCTGTGTCTCATTCCCCAAGGAGTAATAGACAGAAGCCACCTTGGCCAGCTCTTTGGGTTACAACTTAGACCCTGAAGGAGGATGGAGGAACAGCTACCACAAGAGATCTAGAGAGGCAAGGGGTTCCATTGGAGTCTCCTCTCCTCCTGCTGTTAGAAAACATCCATCCAACTTATTCTCCAACCATTGGAGATGCTGATGGGTCATGGTCGGGGCATTCTTCTCTCAAAGACAGCTAGGAAGAGGAGTTGGAGGATGCTGGGTGAGATGTCTAAGCAGCTGCTTGTCATGGGCAAGGAGATGTGCCCTGTCCCCTGTGCCTCCATGTGATCTGCAAGTCTCAGGGTGACTTTCTTCCTGGAAGAAGTGGCCACCTTACCTCTTGTGTCCAGGGAGCACTGGAGGCTGTCTTGCCATGTGGGTCAGCTTTCCCAGGAGATGGGCCATATACCCTTTCTTGACCAGCGAAGACATCAATGAGAAGGAAATGCAACGGTGTCCAGAAGTACATACGAAATAGACTTTCAGTCCCCTCACATTATCAGCTTCTCCCCTTCTTCTGCAGATTCAAAGATCATGGATCAAAGTGCCTCGTTACTTTTGCAAACATTAATAGTAAAGATTATGCTGTTTCACCTTAAGCCTGAGCCTGGTTGTCACACTGAAGGAAGAACCACAAGCAAATTTTTAGAACAGGTTTCTAGGTAGCGCTACGCTGTAGAAAGTACTGATGTGTTAGTCCTGGTGATATCTTACACTTTCCTTGTGAATGTGTCTATAAGCATCATCTGAAATGGATTTCTTTCTGTGATAGGCATGTGGTACAAACCTGAGTGTGAGTGTACATGAAGGTGTAAACGAACACACAGGTTGTCATTCTGGAATTGAAATGTACTGTTAATAATGAAATGATGATATTGCCGTGAACCACCTCCAACAAAATTTTAGGGTTGATTACAGTGAAGAGTATGTGGCCTAAGTGAACAAAATATGATTTTAGAAAAAGAAAGGTGGGCATAGCTCGAAAACAGATGCAGTTCAAATCTTAACCCTACCAGCAAGCTTGGCTAAATTAAATTCTCTTGCCTTGTCTTCATGTCTGAAATGATGATACGAATACCCACCTGTCTGGGTTAATGGCAAGATTAAAAATTATGTAAATACAGTGGCTTCACCCAGCAGGCATTCAATAAATTGTAGCTGCTCTTATTACTAAGCATCTGCACGGTGTAGAACAAAGAGTAGGGGATTTCAAAAGGAAGGAACTGATTTGAAGTCCAGTTTGATACTTATTAGCTGGATAACTTTGGGGAAAATTCTTACAACTATGACACTCTGTGGCCTCACATGTCAATTGGGTATAATAATAATAATTTCATAGAATTGCTGTAATAAGATGCGATAAGGAAAGCTCTGGCCTGGATCATGCTAACTTGCTCAAAGAATGTGAATTCTCTTGGTCCCCTGCCACACAACCAAATAAATCTACTTTTGCATAGGTTTGTTCTTCAACAGTAAAAAAACCGAAAAGCATTTCTAACCAGATACCCAGAGAGCCTTCCTATAATTACTCTCAAAATAGCCATGGCATGCCATCAGAATGTTCAATTACACAGAAAGTTACTTTGTGAATGGGAGCTTCCAGACTCCTCAGGAAATTTCTGTCACTTAAAATCATTCTTTTCTCTTTCTGCCTGTTCACGTCCCTCCAACTCTGAGAAAGCATCTACTATGTTTAAGGTGTGACCTAGAAGCTGGAGTCAAAGGGAAGGGAAAACCTTTATCTAATTAACGTGCACTCCCCTTAAGGTAAGACCCTTCGCTGACAGTGTTTCCCTTCCCAGCCTCATAAAGCCTCTATTGTGTTGACTTCTCTGCCAATAACTCCCTGTTACTCCTCTTTCAACCATTGATTGCATTTCCATTGTCCTGGCCTGATACTGTGCTAAACCAAGCATTGATGCCAAAAGGGAGAGGGCCAGTGGAGGAGGATTCATGCCCAGAGAGCCTTGGAGCCCCTCTCTCCACAGCCTGGCCAGGGTAGAACAAAATTTCACCAGCAGCTGCAGCAGTAGTTCACGGCCCTGTGAGAATGTGACAACTCACTCTTTCATTCAGAATGCTTCTCTGCTCTCAGCTTCTCTTAGATTTTTGTTTGCCTGCCTCTGGGACTCAGATGCTTTCATAGAATTGATGCAAACCCCTGGGAAATTTATTTGTCCTCTGATATCATCCGTGCTAATGCTCCCCTCCATTAGCTCAGATAATCAAGAGTTGACTATACATAGAACTGTGGGGGATTACAAAAGCACTTAAAATCTAATGAGAGAGAGTGGAAAAATACTGAAGGAATTAAAAAAAAAAAAAAGAAAGAAACAGAGAGAGCAGAAAGCAAGCCACAAATATCTCCATAAATCAATTTATAATGTCCTAGCAAAACACAAGAATTAAAGAGGATATGTGATAGAATTACTGGCATAAATGCCACTAAGACCAGGTCAATGTCCCAGTGCCACCAGAGTCAGAATATTATAAATGTGGGTCAGGGTTTAGGAAAGAGGTTCTATGACATTTGGGGAAGGAAAGTCAGGGGACTGTCATTCAAGTTGACTCTGGTCCCTCTGAAATTAATTCCTTACTTTAAAAATGGGTTTTAGAATGTAACTCATCTTGAGTCAATATGAAAATCAAGCTACAAGGCAGGCCCAATTGTTAATATTAATAGTAACCCAACCATTGTGTATTATGAGCAGTTCCATCCAGGACATTAAAGGATAGTGCTAGTTTATAACATCAGCATACTGACCACATTATTTTGATAGTATGGGTCCCTGGAAATGCAAGAATAGCCCCCCACTGTTCTTGGTGGTTCAACCTCATAAATATTTCTTACTAGCAGAGTGGAAGAAACCACAGGCCCACCAATATCATAAGAGAGAAGGGTTTTGGTAAGCTCCAATTTCCCTTTTAATTGCTGTTATTTTTTTATATAACAGGATAGGGCATTGGAGTGGTTCATTGCAAATTAAAATATTGGTGCCCATGACAGCAGTGGTTATATAACCGCAGAATTAGCATGTTGTTCAGATTCCAGGTGAATTTTTGTGATAAGCAATTTCATAAATACTATTTTCTCCTTCCCCAGTCATGGATACCAGCCAGTTCACATTCACTGGGAGGGTTGTAAAGCACACCTTCATAACCCCTTTGGATATTGCCAAAAAAGGATTTATCTGACTAGTCTCATAAAGTCATTCACCCAAGATTTAGTGGAAGTAAACTTAATACCTGATAAGCTGTTCCATCACTGCAGCAATGACCTAATTGCTGGAATCAAAAGAAGGTGATGAAGGCTCGTATATGGTAGTGAGTCATTTGCAACAAAATTCTCAGGCATTGGTGTTTCAGTGGTAGAATTCTTGTCTGTCATTTGCAACAAAGTCAAAGTGCCACTAACTGTTAACATCTGGTGATTCACTACACAGAATGAAACTATTCAGATAAGGTGAAAAAAAATGCAGCTGATCTTAGATAAGGCACTTGATCTGTAAAAAGGAGGCACTAAAATTATTTAGACTCTCTGGATATAGGAAAATACAAATTTGGAAGGTCTATGAGAGTCCTCATATCAGAGCATGGAAAAGAAAATGAACTTCTAGAAAAAAACTAATTCCATTGTCATATCTCCTCCAGGATGGTTTAGGCAAATTCTTTCATAATCCAACCTCGTTAGGCAAAAGGTGGCATCAAGTGAAAGGAGTAGAGTGATCTCCATGAGTTAACAGAGGGCGAGGGCATTTGTTGTATTTTTTCGTACACAAGGTGTTTTCCTTAAGGAAAGGAGAATAGAATATTCCTTCTGTGCCCTCAGCCCTGAATAAGCATCAAGCAGTGGGAAGATCCAGAGGCACTAACACTGAGGGAAATATGTTTCAGTAACAGAGTCTACCTGGTCTGAGACAAAGATAGCAGAGTGGTGGAGGTAATCACAGAGGATTAAGCAAATACAGAATGAGCGCAAAGAGAGAGCAAAGAGATACGCGCCATGTACGGATAAACTCGCTACAAAGGGAGTATCATCCCTTAGCAAACTGCACCCTGGAAGACCACTGCTGTGAAAAGAGGGAAGTTTGTATCAGTCACGTTGATCCTCTTGGCAGTGATCCCCTCCAAGTAGTCTTCATTGCGTAGTATCAACAGGATACAGGGTGACCTCCACAGCTGACTGGCCATCTGTGGGAAATGGCCACTGGAGGAAGGCTGAGAACACTTAAGCAACTGCTTTGGTGGGAAGAGGGTAAATAACTGCAATGTTGTGACCTGAGGAGTGTAAAATGCATTAGCACGTGCACTTCAGCAGCCTCAAGAGCCCGAAGATAAACCATGCTGGGTCTGAAAGCAAAACACTGGATCTTCTCCGAGCTCAAGATGTTTTCCTGGGATTTTTTTTTTTTTTTTTTTTTTCACTAAACCTGGGTTTCTTTTTAATTTGTTTTTAGAGGATACTGGTATAGAGTTGCATGGTAATGAATAGCACTTTTTGTGTTCATATTATTTTAAATGCTTCTGAATTTTTAACGTTAAACTTTGATTTTGAGATAATTGTTGAGTCACATGCAGATGTAAGAAATGACGCAGAGATTCCTACATGCTGTACCTGGTTTTCCTCAATGTTAACATCTTACAAAATGGTAGTAAAGTATCAAACCCAAGATATTGACATGAATACTGTCAAGATATAGAACATTTTCATTACCAAAAGGATTCCTCATTCCTTTATAACCTCATCCTACACAGTCCCACCTCCCCCCCACTCGCCATCCCGTCCTTGGCCCAGGCAATCATTAATCTGTTCTCCATTTCTACAATGTCATCCTTTTAATAAAATTATAAAGATAGAGTTATATAGCATGTAATCTTTGAGAAGTGGCTTTTTTTTCATTCAGCATAATTCTCTGAAAATTCATCCATGTTGTTGAATGTATCAATAGTTGTTCCTTTTTATTTCTGAGTAGTATTCCATGGTACGGATTAATTGTCCAACCATTCAACCTTTGAAAGACGTCTGAATTGTTTCCCTTTTTGGTCATGGCTCATAATGCGTCCATGAACACCTGTGTACTGCTTTTCGTGTGAACATGCATTTTTATTCCTCTGGAGTAAATATCCAAGAGTGAAAGTTCTCAGCAATATGACAATTGCATAGTAAGTTTTGTAAGAAACCACCAAACTGTTTTCCAGACTGGCCGTTCCATTTTATACCACCACCAACAATCTGTGTGTGATACAGCTTTTCTGTATCCTCATCCGTATTTTTTATTTTAGCCATTCTGATAGAAGTATGGTAATATTTTTATGGCTTTAATTTGCTTTCTCTAATGATTAATGCTCTTTAGTCTCTTTTCTTCTCTTTTATTTGACATCTGTATGTCCTCTTTAGTGAAATGTCTACTCATGCTTTTTGCCTATTTTCTAACTGGATTGTTTCTTTTCTATTGAGTTTTGGAAATTCTTTATGTATTCCAGTATCTATATAGTTCTTTGTCCAACAAATAATTTGCAAATATTTTCTTCTGGTCTTTAGCTTCTCTCTCCATCCTTTTAACATGGTATTTCACAGAGCAAGAGTTTTTAAATTTGGTGATATCCAATTTATCAATTTTTCATATAATGAATCATGCTTTTTGCAACAAGTCAAAGAATAAATTATCTTGCCCTAGAATCTAAAGATCTTTTCATCCTTTTACTTTCAATGTACCTATGTTATAGTATTTGAAGAGAGTGTTTTGTTGATAACATATAGCTGAATTTTTCCACCACTCCGCCAACCTCAGCTTTTAATTATATATTTAGGTCATTTACATATAAGCTAATTATTGACGTTACAGCTTAAGTCTGACATTTTGTTATCTGTTTTATGAATATTTTCTCTGTTTCTCATTCCTCTGTTCTTTTTTCTTGCTTTTTCATGGGTTATTTTAATATTTCTTTAGGGTTCCATCTTGATTTATTAATACTATCATGGAGTATTGAATTTTCTTAATAGTTGATTTAGATGTTATAATATGTGTTCATAAAATCATAGTCTACTGTAATTGATATTTTACCAAAATTTATTGTATCTAACCATCTTGAAAGAAATTCATTTGTGTCAGTCTATATCTAATTAGTATCATATCAAATGTTACATATCTAAGAGTGGATATGTACTCTTCAAATATTCAATATTCAAAATATGTTAATCAAAAACCAGCAGAACTGAAAGGAGAACAAGACAAATCTACAATTATAGTTGGGGATTTCAACATCTCTCTTTCTTAGGAATCGCTAGAACAATTAAACCAGTTAAGGATATGAAAGACACAACACTTTCAATAAACTTGATCTTGTTGGCAGAAAACAGCAGAACACATTTTTTCAAGTACATGTGAAACACCAACATAGACTGTATTCTGGGCCATAAACAAAATCCTAAATTATCAAAAATAGAAATAACATAAAGTAAAAGTTCATAAAGGCATTAAATTAGGAATCAAAAGAAAAAGATATCTGGAAAATCTCTGAATATTTAAAAATTAAATAATATATACTGAAATAATTCTAGGTCAAAGAGAAATCCTCAAGGGAAATTTAAAAGTATTTTGAACTGAATTAAAATGAAAATACAACCTACCAAACTTTCTGGGATACAGTTAAAACCGTGCTTAGAGGAAAATATGTACCATTAAATGCTTATTTTGGAAAATAAGTAAAGTTGACTATCAGTAATCTTAGCTTCAGAAACTGGAAAGAAAAGAAAAAAATGAAACCCAAAGCTAAAAGAAGAAATGAGATAATAATCTTAAGAGCAGACATGAATGCAATTAAAAAACATAAAAATAGAGAAAAGCAATGAAAAAACTGTATGAAAATATAAATAGATCGATACTTATGCCCATAGAGTCAATAACTTAAATGAATCAACCAAAGCCTTGAAAGATACATACTAGAGAAATTCACTCAAGAAAGAAGAGCATATCCCAATATCTATAAAATAATTTAAATTAATAATTAAAAATATTTCACCTAAGAAAACTCCCAGCCCAAGTGCCATCACAGATGACTCCTACCAAATATTTGGGGAAGAAAAACTACCACATCTATACAAACTTTTCCAGAAGTTGAAGAGGAGGGAATACTTCCTAACTTCTCTTATAAGTTCAGCATTGCTCTAATAACAAAACCAGAGGAAGACGCTACAGGAAAACAACAGGCCAACATCCCTTATGAACATAAATGCAAAAATCCTCAACAAAATATTAGCAAATCAAATCCAACAATATATAAAAAGAATAATAGATCACAACCAAGTAAGTTTCATTTGAAGAACACAAGCCTGGTCCAGCATTAGAAAATCAACTAAAATAATTCACTAGGTTAGCAGACTAATGAAGAAAGTCACATAATCATCCGAATAGATGTATAAAAATCTTTTGACAAAATTCAGCATTGATTTCATAATAAAAAAAAAATCTCAGGAAACTAAAAAATCTCTGAATGCTTGCTCGACCTGATAGATGGATTTTACTTAAAATTGAGAGTTGTCATTATAGTACTTATAAATAAAAGACTGAATGCATTCTCCATTGACTGGGGAATAAAACAGGGATGTCTTTTCTCATAACTTCTATTCAACATTATACTGAAATTCCTAGATAGTGGAATAAGACATAGAAAGAATAAAAGGCACACAGACTGGAAAGAAAGAAAGAAGTATGTCTGTATTCACAGACAACATGCCTATGCAGAAAATCCTAAGGCATCTATAAAAATCTTCTAAATATCATGAGTCAGTTTGAAAAATTTACAAGATACCAAGGCAACATACAAAAGTCACTTGTATTTGTCTATATGTTAGAGATGAATAATTGAAAATTGTGATTTTTAAAATACACTAAAATTTACAATATCACAGAAAAGTGATATATGTATGTTTAAATCTAACAAAATATGTTTAGGATAAGTATGCTGAAAACTATTAAACATTGATGAAAGAAATCAAAGACTATTTAATAAATGGATAGGTATACAGTGTTCATGAATTAGAAGCCTGAATACTATTAACATATAAATTATTTCCGTATTGATCTACACATTCAAATTAAATTCCCAGGAGGCTTGTTTTGTACATATTGACAGTTTGAGTAGAAAATGCATATGGAACAGTGAGAAAACTATAGGAATCCAGTTTATTATGAAAATGAAAAAAAAAAAGGAAGACTAACACTACCCAATTCAAGATTTAATAAGAAGTTCCAGTAATCAAGATAGTGGTGATAAGACATATAAGTCAATGGAACAGAGTCCAGAAATATACCCACGACATCAAAATCAACTGATTTTTGCAAAAAGTGTAAAGGCAGTTCAGGGAAGGAAGCATAGTCTTTTCAACAATGGTGCTGGAAAAGCTGTACATATGTGTGTCCAGGGTAAATAATGAACTTTGACCCTCATTTTATCAACTCAAAATGGATCATAGACCAAAACACAAAAGGCAAAACCATAAGACTTCTGGAAGGAAATATAAAAGAAAATCTTTGTGATTGCAGTTTAGCCAAAGAATTTTTATAAAGCTTATCGGATGTTTAGATAGAAGATATTCTACCAGAATGGGAAGGGAAAGCAAAATATCAGTAGAGTACAAACGGCGACGAATGAACTCAACTGCATTACCATTGAGTAAAATATCCACACTGAAGTGAGCAGGGAAGATAAGAACTAACCTGAGTTACTTTGGGAATCAATAGGGAGACTGTAGGTCAACAACAAAAAGAACTATAAGAAAATATTTTTACTATATTTAGGAGATTTCTTTCTCCCAGGTGTGTGTACAGGTCAGCAATTCTGAAACTAATTTTTGTGAATAAGGTTTGAAAAAATAAGTGAGTATATTGTAGATAATGAGAGTCAAGTTTCTTACTATCAGATAAAGAAGTCACAATGTAAGAATACAGGAAGGCTGGGACTTCCTAGGTGGCACAGTGGTTAAGAATCCACCTGCCAATGCAGAGGACACTGGTTCGAGCCCCACTCTGGGAAGATTCCACATACCACGGAGCAACTAAGCCAGTGTGCCACTATTATTGAGCCTGTGCTCTAAAACCCAGTGAGCCACAACTGTTGAAGCCCACACACCTAGATCCCGTGCTCCACAACAAGAGAAGCCACTACAGTGAGGAGCCCACACACTACAATTAAGAGTAGCCCCCGCTCACCGCAACTAGAGAAAGCCCATGAGTAGCAACGAAGACCCAACACAGCCAATAAATAAATAAAATAAATAAATAAATTTTAAAAAAAAGAATACAGGAAGGCTAAAGTGGGGAGGGTTGGGGGTGAATGAATTGGGAGATTGGGATTGCCATATATATATTACTAATAAGAAAAAAAATACCACGTTGTATCCTCTAAAGAATACAGGAAGGCTAGAGTAAACTTATGATACTGGATTGGAATCAGAATTCTAGTATGAACTCATGATTTTATACCATATATGCTGATAGATACAGAAATAATTTAAGGTGTGTATATTTGTGTGTGGCGGCGGGGGAGGGGGTGGAGCTGGGTTACTATATATATGTGCATTTCCAAGTTTTATCCACTGAGAGGGTCTAGATGCGATGAGATTTTGGTAGCAATGAGCACTCCTTCCATCCAGATCTTGATTTCTAAGTACCATCATCTAATTAAAGGAATCAGAGGTCTGACAAAATGGTTGATTCCAGTGCTGCAGCAAGAAAATGCAAGATGAGACTGGAGCGTCTTCTGTTGGCATAAAGTAAGGAAGTGGTCAAATTGAAAGTTCATAAAGGCCACCCTGAAAAAGCTCCTGTTGACCAAAGCTGGAAAATTCAGAGAAATAAAATTAACAATAAGATAGCATTAGATTATAACCCACAGGATAAAATAAATACTAAGCATTCCATACTGTATAAATAAATATTAGCACACATGAATAAACAAGGGAGAAATAGCAGCTCTTCCTTACAGAATTTTTTCAATTAATAAATATGGAAAGAATAAAGCTAATGAAAAATCACCATTAGAAAATCACAGTAAAAATTGTTGCAGACATGATCGAAAGATGGATGCTAACGTAGTGGGCAAAGGTTGGAGGAGAACAGGATATTTTTCAGTCTCAAATTATCTTCCCTAGGATATTTATTAGCTCAAAAGCAGAAAATAGCAGCATTACCACGGAGAAGCACAGCAGATACCACTTTAACCAGTTGATAAAGATACCAACTTCACGTATCCTTCATGTACACTTTGTAAGTGTATGTGTGATGCACTTACAAGTACACACCATTTCTGTGGCATTCTTGCCAAAAATGCATACCTTAAATAATTATGAGAAAAGATTAGAGAGATGAAAACTATAAAGCATTCTACAAAATAACTAACCAGTACTATTCAAAAGCATCACAATCACGAAAGACAGGAAAGACTATGGAACTTTCACAGATTGGGAAAGACAAAGAAGACATGAAAGTAAATGCAATGTGGTATCTCAGATTGGAGCCTAGAATAGAAGAAGTACATTAGTGATAAACTGATGTAGAAATTAGTAGAAATCTAAATAACATCCATAGCTCAGTTAAGAGTATTGCACCAAAGTTAATTTCTTACTTTTGAAAATTATACTAATATTATGTAAGATGTTGGCAAGCTGGGCGAGGTATATATGAAAACTCTCTGAATTAATTGTGCAGTTTTGCTCTAAACCTAAAATTATTTCAAAACAAAAGTTTTTAAAGGTACATATTAAATTCCTCTTATAACATGAGCATCATACTCTCATTGCATATAGCACTAGTTCTCAGACTCCTTTCTTGATCCTTAGGATAGTACAATATTTGTCTATCCCTTGGGATAGTACAATATTTTGAAAGTGGTTGTCAGAGGTAATGTGATGATCATGGTAATTCTATGTGAAAGAATTAATCAGTTCATTTCTTCTTTAAGCTTAAAATGACGTTGAGGTGAATATCTTCTAAAATAAAGGGAAGAAAATAATTTGCCTACTTCTCTTTGATCCCCCCATCTTTCTGATAGAATGGTTTCTATATAAAACACCATGCCAATTGTGGGAGGAAAATCTGACTTCTCCTATATTCTGTGGGATCACATGTGGCACAAGCTAGAATGAAATTTAGAGGTCAGGTGCAGGGTTCCAGAACTAGTGAGCTGCAGTGCTATGGTTTACTGAGCACCCCCCCAGTCCAAGGATTTTTTGAGCATCCTTTATTGCATCCCATATAGTAAATTTTATATAGCATGTTAAGGGTTTCAGTTGGATTGTTTTAATGAAAGTAATAAAATTCATAATTAATTTTAAATTTAGTAATTGAAGAACAAAGGAAATGTTCCTTGATGAAATTTCTTCGCATGATGTCTCAGATGGTTTTGTCATCACCGTTTTCACTGAGAACCATCACCCTGTTAGAAACTGCGATCCAAACAGATGAAGCACCTTTCAACCTGAGTAATTACCTCCCAGGGCTGTAAACCCTCTGTGTCCAACACATAACCAAGCCTTGTCATTAAAATGTAAATTATCTTTCCCTTTTTGATCTATTTTAAAAGAGAATTGCAGGCTTGACAGCTGACTGGGAGGCAGGGGGTAGAAGAAATCGGAGTAGAGAAGAATGTTGGCCTGGAAAGCTTCTCTTCCCCTGAAAATAAGAAGCTTCTCCTCCCTTGAAAATGAGTTCTGCTTTGAGGCTTGGGTTAGGAAAATGTTGGGGACTAAAGCAATAGATGTGGATGGAACCAGGAAATCAAGATACAAATAAAACAACAGCTGCTTCCCATCCCTTCCACTTTTTGGCTTTTTCTTATCCATGATGAGTTTTGTAGCCCTAGTTGGCTACAGAGCAGAACAAACTAAAACAGTCACTGTGGATTTTTTTTTTTTCTTCCAAAACATTTTCAGTACAAATAACTTCAGGACACACACACCTCAGACATTAAATTAACGGCCTTTTCTCCTTTGCTGCCACCAATATCCCCTAGTTATATAGAAAAGAGGATTGAGAAAATATTGCCTGGTGGACCTCCTGGGCAACCTGAACTTCTAAAAAACAATAGCTACAACAGATGTTTCTTTCATATGATCTGTGTTTGATCTCCTAAATAATGTTTCACTACCAGGGGCTTGGCAAAGGGTCAGGAAGTGCGTATAATTCAAGGGGAAAATATGGAAACAAAGGAAAAATCCCATGATACCCTGAAACAACTGCTAGAAACTCCGCTGATCAAAATATGGTTTATGTTACAGCAAATAATCTTTATTTTAAATGTCTAATTTCCAAAGATACGTTAAGTTTTCAGACAAAGGCAGGCAGCCGTTTGCAATAAAACCACACGGTTTCATTTTGCAGACAATAGAAAAATCCTAAGACAACAAGACACATGTGGATGTCAAAAGACAGGTTCTCCCTAAAGCCTTCCACTGATTTTTTCAAATCAGCTCTTGGAAATCTAGTCTATGACTTCTAAAACTTGACCTTCAGAAGTTTATTTAAATGTCTGATTGGACTATCTTCTTATTTATTTCAGGTATTCCTTTTGCAAGAAGAAACAGTCAGTTAATAGTTAACTACTCTTAGTAATGCTCCATAGACTTAAAGACCACCAGTAATTTCCTCTTTAAAAATCTTCCCTTCACACACACACACACACACACACACAACACACACAGTTATTTCCCCTAACTTTTAAACCATTATTCAAGGATCCTTTTCTCTTTCCTGTAATCCCTGTGAATATTAAAACCTGCATCCTTACTCTTGAAAATACTCTGAGAAAAAAAGTTCTTTTTCTTGAATATTTGTCTATAATCAACATGGTCAAAGAAGTTTAGCCTAATATATCTGCATCATATTCTTCTTCCATTTTAAGTACCGTTAGCTAAAACAATTCTCTTCATCATAAGTCATTCAATTGCACCTTCATTTGGTGTCACTCAGAAAGTTACAATTATTAAAACACCAACTCTCCGGGATCAGATTTCTGGAAAAAAAATGTGTGTGCCAGTGGTTTGAATCAACATACAGTGATGCCACACTTACCTTAGGAAAGAATACACATGGAATCAATGTGGTCTGTCATGCAAAGCATTTATACATATAAAATATGAAATTCATGGTCACAATTGGGAAGAATGCCAAGCCCATGAAATAATATCTTACCCATCTTTGTATGACCCAGTCACAATCATAGAACACATGCAGTATAAATCGAAAAGTGAAACAATTTTATTTAAGACCAACAAGAGAGATACAAAGTTATTTCAGTTTACAGTGAAGCAAATATGCCCCATACTAAAAAGTGTTAAATGTGGGCTGGTATTCCTTTCAAGAGCCACAGAAGTGACTTTTCCCTGTTTCTTTCATAGGATGAGTCTCTCAATTTCATTATTATATATTTGCTCTTTTAATTCTGACTCCTCAAAAGAACCTATGGTGCCCTTAGATGTCACTCCAAAACACAATCTATTGCCCTTCTAAGCCATAGAACATAGCAATTCTTTAGCCATATGGCTTTTAGTATCTGAAATGAGATCCCAGGAGTGAAATTCCTTATATTCAAGATCAGTTTCCTTCTCAAACTTGAGGTATAATAAGATTTGAACTTCAACTGATGAAAGTAAATGCAATTGTGAGAAAATGATTTTTTTCAAATAGTGAGAAATTCCCTATAAAGTAAAATCCCATAGGAATCCCTAAACTCAAAATAAGAATTACTGGTTTTTAAAGAATTCACCCATCTATCTACACATAAGTGAAAAATGGTGCTATGTTAAAAGATGCAAATGCTTGTTAGTTAAATTTGTCATCATATGTCACTCTTTTGTATGCACCATCTGTTTTTTGTTTTTTGTTTTGTTTTTTTTTTCTAGTTTGAATTGAGTTGAGGGGAGTATATTTTGGATGTGGCTAAATTTGACAGAATACCTCCACTTAAGTTATCTCTGTTTTTTAGGGTGATTTTCTATTTAATGGTGAAGAGAGAACCTTACTCATATTTAAGTAACTAATTTTAAAGAAGGGAAATAAGAATTCATACACCTTCAATGTTTGATTTAAAAAAAAATCTTTTACATGTTAGATAAAGATTACCACATTTAATAAGTTTTCCCTTAGGTATCAATTATTTAAAATCCAGATTTCACTTACTTCTATAAGAATGTGATGGTTATTTAGACCATGAATACCTTTCAAGAGATCAAAGGCCTTTAGAAGACTAATGTATGAAGTAGAAATAAACTTTCCTTTTTCGTTGGTTCTGAGAAGATCTCTTTCAATTCAAAGGCAGCAGGGCTCACTACTGGCCTAGTTGTTGAAACTTTTCTCTAGTCAAATAATTGGATGTTGCTTGGGACTAAACTTCTATGGGATAAAGGCAAAGTCTAAGCATATAAATAACACAAATATTCAACTAGATTTCAAAACCTCATGATTTACTGCAATACAGTGTGGTGGTCTGTTTAAAGCTCAGCATAAGGATGCTCCCATCACATATGGCATCTTGAAGATACGCTTTTGGAATTCTGTAATTCTTCTGGACAACTAAAGACCAACTGTGATGTCAGTCAAGTTGCTGGAATAGAGCATGGGAGGAAACTCTTCTAATTTCATGGACTGTGTTTTATGAATGGAATGATCAACAAGAACTTAATCAACAAATATTTTGTTTTTGTTATCATTCCACAAAGAAAAATGGCAGAGGAATTTGTCCTAGCATTGGCTTTTAATGGAGGGTACCTTAGTTTCCTGTGGTGGCTGTAAAAATTATCACAAACTACGTACCTTAAAGCTACTGCATTTATTCTCTTGCAGTTCTGGAGACCAGAAGTATAAAATCAATAACACAGGCTTGACATCAAGGTCTCAGCAGGACCATACTTCCTCCAGAGGTTCTAGGGAAAAATCCATCCTCTGCCTCCTTCAGCTTCTGGTGGTGCTGGCATTCCTCTGCTTGTGGCTGCATCACTCCAATCTATGCCTCTGTAGTTACATTGCCTTCTTCCATGTTTAAACCCCACTGTACCTCTGAATTATGAGTTTACATATAATTGCATTCAGGACCAGCCCACATAATCCATGATAATCTCCCCAGCTCAAGGTCCTTAACTTAATCACATCTGCAAAGACTCTCTTCTCCAATAGATTCCAGGGATTAGGATATGGATATCTCTGGGGAGCCATTTTCAGCCTACCTTAGAAAGATAAAATATATCTCCTAAAAATTCAGTTTCAAGCTGATCTTTGTCTGATTTGTGGATCTGAAAAATATCCAAGCCAATCCTAAATTTAGAATTGTCACAAGATAGCACATTCAGATACTTGATATAAATAAATGCAAGTCCTCTTTAAGGGAATACACCCTTAAACAGGAGAGAAAAATATCTGGGTGAAAATAAGTTCTCAGGAAAGAAAAAAAAGCACAAGAAAACAACATGATAAACAAAAATATATAGAAAAAGTAAACATCAAAATCAGATCCACAAAAACTTCAATATAGCAAAATCCATAAAAAATGTTTCCACAATTCAGACCTAAAAATATTAATGATTGGGTCCTAGGACCCCAAAACATAACTGGCTAGTTACAATAGCTCAACCTACTGATTTTATTAAGTTTATAATAACACAAAGCCATATTTTTCATGATAGGTTTTTTGACCACTACTCATAGTTTTATGGGGAGAACTAGAAATTCAACTAGAAATTCTAGACCCAGATTAAAATAAATGTGTCTAGTATGGCTAAAGAAATAAAAATGAGAATCAAAGTCATGAGGAGAAAAAATAGAAACTATCAAAACAGAGAATTTTTTAAAATTTCAGAGAAATTTTAGAAATAAAAATGTAATACTTGAAGTTTCAAAATAAATGGATATAACGTCTCAGCACATGAAACACTCCAACATGGAAACACATGCACTAGTATGGAAGAACCTTGAAAACATTAAGCTGAGCAAAAGAAACTGGACACAATGGACCACATATTGTATGGTACCATTTATTTGCTATACCAAGAACAGGCAAATTCAAAGAGACTAAAAGCAGATTTGAGGCTGCCAGGGGCTGGAGGAAGGGGGAATAGAAAATTACTTCTTATGGGGTATGGGCTTTCCTTTTCTGGTGATGAAATGTTCTGAAAGTAGATGGTAATGATTACACAACATTGTGAATGTATGAAATGCCATAGAACTGTACACTTTAAAATGGTTAAAATGGTAAAAAAAAAGAAAAAGTAAATGGATGGATTAGATAACAATTTAATAGAGAATAACAATAGCAAACTCATAGTGAGGTTTACTATGTGCCAGGTACTCTTTTGAGCTTTTACATTAATTAATTTAATACTTATAACAATCCATGAAATAAGTATTATTATTTCTTTTATTTTACAGGTAAAAAGTTATAAGGACAACAGATTAAGACATTTGTTTAAATTGTATAACTACTAGGTAGCAGAACTAAGGTTAAAACCTCAGTAGTCTGAGGATAAAGCCACTTTCCATTAAAATATTCTGCCAACTTGATCAGGCACAGCCTGAGGATAGAATTCTAGAACTGGGAAGCAATCCAGAATAAATTAACCAAATTGTAGAAACAAAGAAAAGGAAAATGTGAAAGAGAGGTGAGAAACAGAAGATAGGGTAAGATGGCTTAACATATATCTAATCTGATTTCCATAAGGAGACACTAGAGAAAATGCAGGAATAATAATAAGCAAACAGACAATTTTTGAGAAGTTGCTCAGATGGATGTGATGAGTCCATCTATTCAGGAATCAAAATCAATTCCAGACAGGACCCCCCCCCCCAAAAAAAAAAAGGAAAGAAGGAAAAAAAGAAACCAATGCAGTTGCTGGGATCTCGAGGGAACAGTGGCGGGCACGTCTGTGGCTCGATCTCCCAGCTGCACAGAGCGGGAGGGCTTTCCTCACAGAAATGTTTCCTCATGGAGGGGTTGGAGCTGTGCCAGAGGCAGGCCTGGGCTGCCCCTTCTCTGCTGCCTTCTTCTCCTCCTCAGGTCTCCCCGGTCTGCTTACCCTCTGACGCTGCCCCGGGTAAGCAACTTCTGAACTCTGGACTACTCCATCAGAAGTCAAGTAGGAGGCTATAGGGAGGGAACACTAAATACAGGATGTTAGACTACTAGGGAGTCCTCAGACACAGGGAAGATTAGCTGCAGAGAACTCTCATGGAGCCCTGTATCAGAGTCTAAGACTCATCTTCATCAGACTGTCTGCAACTGCCAGTGATGGATACCTCACACCAAACTACAAACAAGATGGGAACACAAAACCACCCATCAGCACACAGACTACCTAAAGCCATATTAACCTCACAGATACCCCAAAAATCACCACCTGATATGGCCCTGCTCATCAGAGAGAAAAGACACAGAGCCACACACTGGAAAGCAGACACCAGACACCCCCATCAGGAAGCATACTCAAGACACTGGACAAACCCCACTACAGGGGACAGAGGGCAAAAACAAGAGGAATTACTAACAGGGAGCTTAGGGAAAGGAGACAGCAAATCCCATAAATTAGACAAAATGAGAAAACAAAGAAACACCATGCAGGCAAAGGAGCAGGAAAAAAACCCACAAGAACAAATAAAGAAGAGGAAATAGGAAAATTGCCTGAAAAAGAATTCAGGGTAATGATAGTAAAGATGATCCAAAAGCTCAACAACAAAATAGACAAAATGTAAGAAACAGTTAATAAGGATGCAGAAGAATTAAAGAGCAAGCAAACAGTAATGGACAACAAAATAACCAAAATTAAAAATACTCTAGATGGTATAAACAGCAGAATAACAGAGGCAGAAGAACGAAAAAGTGAGTTAGGAGATAGAGTGGGGAAGTAACTGCCACAGAGCAGGAAAGATAAAAAAGAATAAAAAGAATGGAAGACAGTCTCAGAGACCTTGCTGACAACATTAAGCACACCAACATTCTAATCATAGGCATGCCAGAAGATAAAGAAAAAGAGAAAGGGTCTGAGAAAATATTTGAAGAGGTTATAGTGGAAAACTTCCCCAGTATGGAAAAGAAAATAATTAATCAAGTCCAAGAAGCACAGAGAGTCCCATACAGAATAAACCCAAGGAGAAATACACCGAGACACATAGTAATCAAACTAATGAAAATTAAACACAAAGAAAAACTATTAAAAGCAGCAAGAGAAAAGCAACAAATAACATATAAGGGAAAACCCATAAGGATAACAGCTGATCTTTCTGCAGAAATGCTGTAGGCCAGAAGGGAATAGCAGGATATACTGAAAGTCCTGAAAGAGAGAAACCTACAGCCAAGAATACTCTACCCAGCAAGAGTCTCATTCAGATTTGAGGGAGAAATCAAAAGCTTTACAGACAAGCAAAAGTTAAGAGAATTCAGTACCATGAAACCACCCTGACAACAACTGATAAAGGAACTTTTCAAAGTAGAAAACACAATAGAAGGAAAAGACCTACAAAAACAAACCCAAAACAAGTCAGAAAATGGTAAGAGGAACATATATGTCAATAATCACCTTCAATGTAAATGGATTAAATGCTCCAACCAAAAGACACAGACTGGCTGAATGGATACAAAAACAAGACCCTTCTATATACTGCTTACAAGAAAGGCACTTCAGACCAAGGGACACATATAGACTGAAAGTAAAGGGATGCAGAAAGATATTCCATGTAAATGGAAGTCAAAAGAAAGCTGGAGTAGCAATACTCATATCAGACAAATTAGACTTGAAAGTAAAGACTATTACAAGAGACAAGGAAGGACACTACATAGTGATCAAGGGATCCATCCAAGAAGAACATATAACAATTGTAAATATCTATACCCCCAACATAGGAGCACCTCAATACATAAGGCAAATGCTAACAGCCATAAAAGGGGAAATCAACAGTAACACAATAATAGTAGGAGACTTTAAAACCCCACTTACATCAATGGACAGATCATCAAAACTGAAAATAAATAAGGACACACAAGCTTTAAGTGACACATTAGACCATCTTGACTTAATTGATATTTATAGGATGTTCCATCCAAAAATGACAGAATACACTTTTTTCTCAAGTGCACACGGAATATTCTCCAGGATAGGTGACATCTTGGGTCACAGATCAAGCCTCAGTAAATTGAAGAAAATTGAAATCATATCAAGCACCTTCTCAGACCACAATGCCATGAAACTAGATATCAATTAAAGGAAAAAAGCTATAAAAAGTACAAACACATGGAGGCTATAACATACTCTACTAAACCACCAAGAAATCACTGAATAAATCAAAGAGGAAATCAAAAAAAATCTAGAAACAAATGACAATGAAAACACAACAATTCAAAACATATGGGACGCAGCAAAAGCAGTTCTAAGAGGGAAGTTTATAGCAATACAGACTTATCTCAAGAAACAAGAAAAAGATTGAATAAACAATCTAACCTTACACCTAAAACTATTAGAGAAAGAAGAACAAAAAAGCCCCAAAGTGAGCAGAAGGAAAGAAATCATAAAGATCAGAGCAGAAATAAATGAAAAAGAAATGAAGGAAACAATAGCAAAGATCAAAGAAACTAAAAGCTTGTTCTTTGAGAAGACAAACAAAATTGATAAACCATTAGCCAGACTCATCAGGAAAACAAGGGAGAAAAAGCACATCAACAGAATTAGAAATGAAAATGGAGAAGTAACAACTGACACTGCAGAAATACAAAAGATCACGAGAGACGACTAAAAGGAAGTATATGCCAATAAATTGCATAACCTGGAAGAAATGGATAAATTCTTAGAAAAACACAACCTTGCAAGACTGAAACAGGAGGAAACAGAAAATATGAACAGAACAATCAGAATTATGGAAATTGAGATTGTGATTAAAACTCTCCCAACAAACAAAAGCCCAGGGCCAGAAGGCTTCACAGTTGAATTCTGTCAAATATTTAGAGAAGAGCTAGCACCTACCCTTCTCAAACACCTTCAAAATATTGCAGAAGGAGGAACACTCCCAAACTCATTCTATGAGGCCACCATCACCCTGATACCAAAACCAGGCAAAGGTGTCACAAAAAAAGAACATTGCAGGCCAATATCACTGATGAATATAGATGCAAAAATCCTCAACAAAATACTAGCTAACAGAATGCAACAGCACATTAAAAAAATCATACACCATGATCAAGTGGCATTTATCCCTGGAATGCAAGGATTCTTCAATATATGCAAATCAATCAACGTGATACATCATATCAACAAATTGAAGGATAAAAACCATAAGATCATCTCAATAGATGCAGAAAAAGTTTTTGACAAAATTCAACATCCATTTATGATAAAAACTCTCCAGAAAATGGGCATAGAAGGAAATTACCTCAACATAATCAAAGCCATATATGAGAAACCAAAAGCCAACATCATTCTAAATGGGGAAAAACTGAAAGAATTCCCTCTAAGAACAGGAACAAGACAAGGGTGTCCACTCTCACCATTATTATTCAACATAGTTTTGGAAGTGTTAGCCACAGCAATCAGAGAAGAAAATGAAATAAAAGGAATCCAAATTGGAAAAGAAGAAATAAAATTGTCACTCTGCAGATGACATGATATTGTACATAGAAAACCCCAAAGATTCTACCAGAAAACTGCTAGCACTAATCAATGAATTTAGTAAAGTAGCAGGATACAAAATTAATGCGCAGAAATCTCTTGCATTCCTATACACTAACAATGAAAAAGCAGAAAGAGAAATTAAGGAAATTCTCCCATTTACCACTGTAACAAAAAGAATAAAATACCTAGGAATAAACCTGCCTAAGGAGGCAAGACCTGTACACAGAAAACTAGAAGATACTGATGAAAAAAATCAAAGATGATACAAACAGATGGAGAGACATACCATGTTTTTGGATTGGAAGAATCAACATTGTGAAAATGACTGTACTACCCAAAGCAATTTACAGATTCAACACAATCCCTATCAAATTACCAACAGCATTTTTCACAGAACTAAAACAAGAAATCTTAGGATTTGTATGGAAATGCAAAAGATCCCAAATAGCCAAAGCAATATTGAGAAGGAAAGATGGAGGTGGTGGAATTAGGCTTCCTGACTTCAAAGTATACTATAAAGCCACAGAGATCAAGACAGTATGGTACTAGCACAAAAATAGAAAGGAAGATCAGTGGAACAGAATAGAGAACCCAGAGGCAAACCCAAGCACACATGGGCACCTTATTTTTGACAAAGGAGGCAAGAAAATACAATCGAAGAAACACAGCCTCTTCAATAAGTGGTGCTGGGAAATTGGACAGCTACATGTAAAAGAGTGAAATTAGAACACTTCCTAACACCATACACAAAAATAAACTCAAAATGGATTAAAGAGCTAAATGTAAGGCCAGGCACTATAAAACTCCTAGAGGAAAACATAGGCAGAACACTCTGTGACATGCATCAAAGCAAGATCCTTTTGGACCCACCTCCTAGAATCATGAAAATAAAATCAAGATTAAACAAATGGGACTTCATGAAACTTAAAAGCTTTTGCACAGTGAAAGAAACCATAAACAAGACAAGAAGACAACCCTCAGAATAGGAGAAAACACTTGCCAATGAAGCAATTGACAAAGGATTAATCTCCAAAATATACAAGCAGCTCATGCAGCTTAATACCAAAAAGCAAATAATCCAATTCACAAATGGGTGGAAGTCCTAAATAGACATTTCTCCAAAGAAGACATGCAGATCGTCAACAAACACATGAAAAGATGTTCAACATCACTAATCATTAGAGAAATGCAAAGCAAAGCCACAATGAGGTATTACCTCACACCGGTCAGAATGGCCATCATTAAAACATCTAGAAAATATGAATGCTGGAGAGGGTGTGGAGAAAAAGGAACTCTCCTGCACTGTTGGTGGGAATGTATGTTGGTACAGCCACTGTGGAAAACAGTTTGGTGGTTCCTTAAAAAACTAAAGATAGAACTACCGTATGATCCAGTAATCCCACTCCTGGGCATATACCCAGAGAACACCATAATCCAAAAAGAAATATGGACCATAACATTCATTGCAGCACTTTTTACAACAACCAAGACGTGGAAGCAACCTAAATATCCATCAACAGATGAATGGATAAAGAAGATGTGGCACATATATAGAATGGAATATTACTCAGCCATAAAAAGGAATGAAATGGGGAGATAGGATTAAGATGGCAGAGTAGGAGGATGTGTGCTCACTCCCTCTTGCAAGAGGACTGGAATTACAACTAAATGCTGAAGAATCATTGACAGAAAGACACTGGAACTCACCAAGAAGACATCCCACATCCAGAGACAAAGGAGAAGCCGCAATGAGATGGTAGGAGGGGCACAATCGTGTTAAAATCAAATCTCATAAATGCTGGGTGGGTGACTCACAAACTGGAGAAGAGTTATACTGCAGAAGTCCACCCACTAAAGTGAGGGTTCTGAGCCCCATGTCAGGCTTCCCAACCCGGGAGTCCAGTAATGGGAGGAGGAATCCCCAGAGAATCAGACTTTGGAAGCCAGTGGGATTTGATTGCAGGACCTCCACAGGACTGGGGGAAACAGAGACTCCACTCTTGGAGGGCACACAAAAAAGTGTGCTCACCAGGACCAAGGGGGAAGGAGCAGTGACCCCATATGAGACTGAATCAGACCTACCTGCTGGTGTTGGAAGTTTGCCTGCAGAGGTGGGGGGTGGCTGTGTCTCACTGAGGAGACAGGGGCACTGGCAGCAGGGGTTGTGGGAAGTGCTCATTGGCATGAACCCTCCCAGAGTCCACCATTAGCCCCACCAAAGAGCCTGTCAGCTCCACTGCTAAGTAGTCTCAGGCCAAACAACCAACAAGGTGTGAACACAGCCCCACCCATTAGCAGACAAGCAGATTAAAGTTTTACTGAGCTCTGCCCACCAAATGGGATTAAAGTCTTACTGACTTCCACCCACCCAGCCCTACCCACCATCAGTCCCTCCCATCAGGAAGCATGCCAGATCCCCCTAGATAGCTTCCTCCACAATAGGGCAGACAGCAGAATCAAGCAGTATCAGCAGTATTTTGTCTTGTGGAACTGAAAACCAAGGCACAGAAAGATAGAGAAATGAAAAAGCAGAGGACTTTGTACCAGATGAAGGGACAGGATAAGACCCCAGAAAAACAACTAAATGAAGAGGAGATAGGCACCCTTCCAGAAAAAGAATCCAGAATAATGACGGTGAAGATGGTCCAAGACTTTGATAAAAGACTGGATGCAAAGATCAAAAAGTTTACCAAAGACCTAGAAGAATTAAAGAGCAAACAAACAGAGATATACAACACAATAACTGAAATGAAAAATATACTAGAAGGAACCAATAGCAGATTAACTGAGGCAGAAGGGCGAATAAGTGACCTGGAAGGCAGAATGGTTAAAATCACTGATGCAGAAAAGAATAAAGAAAAAAGAATGAAAAGAACTGAAGACAGCCTAGGAGACCTCTGGGACAATGTTAAACACACCAACATTCGCATTATAGGGGTCCCAGAAGGAGAAGAGAGAGAGAAAGGACCTGAGGAAATATTGGAAGAGATTATAGTTGAAAACTTCCCTAACATGGGAAAGGAAATAGCTACCCAAGTCCAGGAAGCGTAGAGAGTGCCAGGCAGGATAAACCCAAGGAGGAACACACCAAGACATATAGTAGTCAAATTGACAGAAATTAAAGACAGAGAAAATTATTAAAATCAACAAGGGAAATACAACAAATAACATACAAGGGAGCTCCCATCAGGGTAACAGCTGATTTCTCAGCAGAAACTCTGCAAGCCAGAAGGGAGTGGCATGATATATTTCAAGTGATGAAAGGGAAGAACCTACAACCAAGAATACTCTACCCAGCAAGGATCTCATTCACATTTGATGGAGAAATCAAAAGCTTTACAGACAAGCAACAGCTAAGAGAATTCAGCACCACCAAACCAGCCCTACAAAAAATGCTAAAGGAACTTCTCTAAGCAGGAAACATAAGGGAAGAAAAGGACCTCCAGAAACAAAAACAAAACAATTAAGAAAATGGTAATAGGGACATACATATCAATAATGACCTTGAATGTAAATGGACTAAATGCCCCAACCAAAAGATACAGACTGGCTGAATGGATACAAAAACAAGACCCATATATATGCTGTCTCCAAGAGACCCACTTCAGACCTAGGGACACATATGGATGGAAAGTGAGGGGATGGAAAAAGATATTCCATGCAAATGGAAATCAAAAGAAAGCTTGAGTAGCAATAGTCATATCAGATAAAATAGACTTTAAAATAAAAAATGTTCCAAGAGACAAGAAAGGACATTACATAAAGATCAAGGGATCCATCCAAGAAGAGGAGATAACAATTATAAATATATATGCCCCCAATATAGGAGCACTTCAATACATGAGGCAAATGCTAATAACTATGAAAGAGGCAATGCAAGGCAGAAATAGAGACACAGATGTAGAGAACAAACACATGGACACCACATGGGGAAAGCGGGGAGCATTGCGGGGGGGGGGATAAATTGGGAGATTGGGATACCAAATTGTACACTCTAAATATATGCTGTTTATTGTCTGTTAACTGTATCTCAATAAAAGTTCTTAAAAAAATAAGGAATGAAATTGGGCTATATGTAATGAGGTGGATAGACCTAGAGTCTGTCATACAGATTGAAGTAAGCCAGAAAGAGAAAAACAAATACTGTATGTTAACTCATAAATACGGAATCTAAAAAAAAAAAAAAATTGTACTGATGAAGCCAGTGACAGGGCAAGAATAAGGATACAGATGCAGAGAATGGATTGGAGGACATGGGTTTGGGGGGCGGGGGATGAAGGGGAAGTTGGGAATAAGTGAGAGTGTAGCATAGACATATATACACTACCAACTGTAAAATAGATAGCTAGTGGCAAGTTGCTGTATAACAAAGGGAGATCAACTCGATGATGGGTGTTGCCCTAGAGGGCCAGGACAGGGAGAGTGGGAGGGAGTTGTGGGAGGGAGGGAATATGGGGATATATGCATAAATACAGCTGATTCACTTTGGTTTACCTCAAAACCTGGTACGAGTGTGTAAAGCAATTATATTCCAATAAAGAGGAAAGAAAGAAAGAAAGAAAGAAAGAAAGAAAGAAAGAAAGAAAGAAAGAAAGAAAGAAAGAGGGAGGGAAAGAAAGAAAGAAAGAAAGAAAGAAAGAAAGAAAGAAAGAAAGAAAGAAAGAAAGAAAGAAAGAAAGAAAGAAGGAAAGAAAGAGAAAGAAAGAAAGAAGGAAAGAAAGAATGCAGAGAGAGGGAAGAAGGAGGGGGGAGGGAGGGAGGGAGGGAATAAAGGAAGGAAGGAAGGAAGGAAGGAAAGAAAGAAAGAAAAGAAAAAAGAAAAAATGAGCAGCTAGAATAAACAAGAGGATTTTTACAGACTATAAAAATCCAAACTAAATATCCTGGAAAAACTTTGATGTCTTATAAAGTTTATTTGTTTAAATATCTGAAATTTATTTTCTTAATAAACATGCAGCAAAATTGAAAAAAAAAAAAAAACCCATGAATAGATACTTACTAGCAAAAATGCAGAACACCAAAGAAAACTATCATTCAAGAATGAGGGTTAAATAAATGACTGTTCAGTCAAAAAGGAACAAAGTGCGCAACAACAGCAGAAATTCAACAGAGGAAATTACAGAGGTTATTATTCTAGGAGATGAAAAATGATCCTAGAAATAGCTCCGAAAAATAACCTGGAAGGCCAATTTTAAAAAAATAGAACATATGTTAGGTAATCCATACAAGTATTGGTTATATGTCAGTAATAATAATATCTAATTTGTGATTTTAAACACATCAGAATAGAGCTGAAATACTAATCAACAACCTTTGACAACAACAAAAATGAAATAAAGCACTTAAGATTTTCTGGTAGATTTGAACTGTGGTTTTCAGACCAATCCTCCTATTCAGAATATATGGTAATTCATATACTGGAAGAACACATAACAGCAACAACAAAAAACTGTTTAAATATTTGGAGAATGTCTAAGGAAGAAAAGATTTGCGGGTCCATAATCCAGGACAAAGAGAGTTCTAGAAAGGTACACTTGGCTAAATGTGGCTTTTGGAGACCCTTTCCACACAAGTAATTGTGGATTCCAAAAGTGACAAACTGAAAGCTAAGAAACTGAACCAAGTTTTTTGTGTGGTTATATAGAGTAAGAAGACAAAAATTGAAATTCAGGTATAGACAAAGAAGAGGGACTTTGGTACACACCAAGACTTTTGTGGGGACACCAAAACACTCAAATAATCCCTCACAGGGACTGAAGGCAATTTCCAATCCTTTTAATATCATATTGGACTAAGGTGCTCAAGAACTGTTATTACCCTTAGCCTAGCTAATGACCAAAGGCAAAAGTAAATCCCTCTGGAGAAATATATCCAGATTCTCAAACTGTAAATACTACCTTTTTTTCTGATGAAGTCAGAAATAATTAGACATTCAAAAAGATATTTTTTTACTGAAAGCCAAGAATAAAAACAGATATTCAAGTATCTAGAAAGCATATTAATCTGACATGAATTTTTAAATCACATGAGAAAAGTTCCTGCAAAATAATAGAAGTCATTTAAATCTAGTTACTACATATATCTCCCCAAAACATACAGATTATCAAGGCAAACAAATAAAACTGCCTATAAATCACTCTATCAAATAAATGACACAGAACATTACAAATTTTAATTTCCTTGTAATTGAAGAAAAAATATCAAAGATAAGCAGAATGAAATATGGCACTCAAGTTGGAGGAAAGAGGTTAAATTATGCAGAAAATAGATGAGGCTAGTGGAAGCCATGAAGATGAAATCATCCTAGAAAGAGAGAATCTCAACATAAGAGAGAAATAGAAGTCTGAGACCTGGCAGATATAACACTGACAACAGGTAAATAAAAAGGAATGGGCTTGTAAGTGTATGGGACCAGGGATGGACGTTGTGGGCAAGGCACATATTCTGAGGGAGAAGGAGATTGTGGAAAAAAGGGGAAGATATCTTGGAAACTTGGTAGATTAAAAAAAAGAGATAATAAGTGGTGAAAATTAAATAAGTGTTCTAAAGAAACAAACTAGGATTACCAAACCAGGAGACACACCAACCTCTTCATTTGGAAAAACAGCAAACAACAACAACAACAACAAAAACAAAGCAACAAAAATACCATTAGTAAAACATACTACAATTTAATGTACCATGTGAAGAGTGTTTTTGAAGCAACAACTCAGTAAGGCACCAAAACCCCTGTTAACATAGAATCACCTCTTACTGCTTCTTAGGAAAGCTTTTGTAAAAAAATACAAAGTATAGAGGAAAAAAAGAAGAAGCAGCAGTGATTTCTGTACAAAGCTAATATATGAAGAAAGAAAACTAGAATAAGAACATTTTGGATAATGTAACCATGCTCTTGTTGCTCATAGCCTCCCAACTCCAGCCCCATCTCCCCAAGACACACTCTTACACAAAGAAAAAAGAAAACATAGGAACACTCTAAGACAACACGTCACTCTTAATTAAATTTTCTTAAATGAGCAATGACAAATATGAAAACCTATCACATCTGAAGTTTAATAACTCCAAAACAAAACAGACAAAAAGCAGAAAAATGGGGAAGCGTTCACCAAACTCAGAAAAATAAATGAGAAACAAAGGAAAAAAGTATAAATAAGTTGAAAATTAAACTATGTGATGTCTGAAGGAAAATATAATTGATTGAATAGGCATTGTGAAGGTTAATAAAACTTATCAGAGAGAATGTGATAAATATGGATGGTAAACAAAGAAAATCCAACAAGTGTACAATTGAAGTCCTTGAAGAAAAACAAAACAACAAAGGAATATGAGTAATAATTAAAACTATAATCTAAAATGTCTTTCCAGAAATAAAAGAAAACCTGAACCTACTTATTTAAAGTTCACCTTATACCTAGAACACTGACCCAGAATTTCAATCCCAAGTATGAACACACAAAATAAGTGAATGATAAAAATTGAAATGAGAACTTAAAAAAATAAGAGAGTGTCATGCCCAACTCTATGATAATAAATATGAAAACCTGCAGGATATAGAGAATTTCAAAGAAAATGTGATAGAACACAGAAAAGATAGAAACATTTAAAAGATTCATTTCCTATAAATAGAAAAATTATAAAATAACTTGATTATGAAAAAAGCCCAGCAGATGATTTCACAAGGGAATTCTGCTAAGCTTTTAAATACCAGATAACACCAGTGCTTGGTAAACTGCTTCAAAACATATGAAAGAATCAATTGTAGCATTTACAGCTAACCTGATGAAGATATCACAAAAAATACATAATTAGACCAATTTTATTAGTGAATATTACTAATCTTAAATAAATAATAACAATCAGAATCCAGTAGCACTTTTTAAAATGCTTCATTGTTAAGTGAGATTTACTCCAGAGATGCAAGAATGGTTCAATGTTAGAAAATCTATGGATATAATTTATGATATTAAGAGATGCAAAAAGAAAATAATATACTTATTTCAGTAGATGCTGAAAAGATCTTTAAGAAAATTCAATGCACATTCTTGATTTAAGAAACACACTCAATAAAATAGGAAATTGGGTACTTCCTTAACATAAAATAAATATTTTATCAAAATAGGAAATCATGTATGTTACTTCCTTAACATTGTAAGACATCTATTTTTTAGTGTATATAGTAATATCTATTTTTTCTACTTCATTTAATAAGTAATCTTTATTGGCATTCTCACAAAGGTTTCTTAACAAAGCAAATATTCCCATAGATCCACTACTATTTAATGTTGCTTTGGAAGTACAGACTATTATAATCAGACAAATGACAACACTTAGAGGTATAAAAATTATAGATGTATAAATGTATACATAGGAAACCCAAGAATATTGATAAATATGATCAAAACAATACAATAATTCAGTAAGTTAGCAGGTTAGTAATATACAACTAAAATACAAAAAAAATTCATATATAGAAGCAATAACAAGTAGAAAGAGATGACAGAAGTAACTCATTTATAAACACAGCAAAGAATATTTAATACAATTAACAGTAATTATTCTAAGAATTATATTATTTTTTTAATTCTTAAAAAACAGGAAAGTAAATGATCGAAAGTCATCCTCTGTGTTTTAATAAGATGACTCAACATCATAAAGATGTCAATTCTTCACAAGTTAATATATAAATTATCATAATCCAAACAAGACTTTTAATTCCTAACACTATCATAGTTGATTTAAAAGTTTTAATCTTACCCACATTGATCTATATATTTAAATCAACTCCAGTCAATATCACAGCAAGGTTTTTGGGTGGCATAGACAAGCTAATACTAAAATTTATACAAAAAGGTATAGGTGTTAGAATAGCTAAAACAATCTTTAAAAAGAAAATAAAATGGTAAATATCATTCTACCTGTTATTAAGCCCTGCTATATAGCTACAATAATGAAGACAATGTGGTATTGGTGCAGAGATAGACAAATAAATCAATGAAACAGAATGCAGAGCCCAGAAATAATTCCAGACAAATATGTCCAAATGAATTTTGACAAAGTTACAAAACCAATTCAATGAAAAAGGATAGTCTTTTCAACAAATTGTGCTGGAACAATTGGACATTCATAGCAAAAGAAACGAACCTGAACCTAAACTTCTCATGTTATACAAAAATTACAGTTTAAATATCCATTTATTGTCAACTCTGTGCAAATTTCTATGTCAATGACTATGATATGTGTGAGCAAAAAGCCCTTGACCTACACTAGAACATTATGAAAAGAATAAGTGGACATACACAAATTACAGTTAAAAAAGGAAAAAATTAACTCAAGATGGATGATGGACTTAAGGGTAAAATATAAAACTATGCAAGTTATAGAAAAAAATAGAAGAAAATATTTGGGATCTAGGGCTAGACAAAGAGTTCTTAGACTTGACATCAAGAGCTCAATACAATAAAGGAAAAAAATGATAAATTAGACATCATCAAATTTAAAGACTTTTGTGAAATACCCTGTTAAATGACAAAAAAACTTCAGATTGGGGGAAAAAATTGCAAACTGCATATCGGTCAAAGGTCTAGTCTCTAAAATGTATAAAGAACTCACAAAATTCAATGTTGCTAGAACAGACAGTCCAAATGGAATATGGATATATTTGTCAAGGTTCTCCAGAGAAATATAACTGATTGGATGGTTGGATGGATAGATGGATGGATGGATGGATGGATGGATGGATGGATGGATGCATTTATCATAGGAATTGGCTCACGTAATTGTGGAGGCTGAGAAGTACCAGTACTTTCCTCCTGCAAGTTTGAGAACCACGAAAACCAGTGGTGTAATTCAGTTCAAATTTGAAGGCCTGAGAATCAGGAACTCTGATGTCAAAGAGCAGGAGAATATGGATGTCCAGCTCTAGTAGAGAGAGCAAATCACACTTTCTCCACCTTTTGGTGCTATTTAGGCCCTCAGCAGACTGGGTAATGCTCACCCACATTACCCGTGAATACTCTTTTCAATTTTATTCATAATAGCCAAAATATTGACAATAACTCATATGTCCTTCAGTAGTTGAATGGTTAAACAACTAAAGTATATCTATACCACGAAATATTACTCAGCAACTAAAAGAAGCAAAGTACTGATGCATGTAGCATCTAGATGAATCTCTAGGTAATTAGGTTAAGAAAGCTAGCCCCAGAAGATTATACACGGTGTGATTCCATCGACATAAATTTCTTGAAATTATAAAATTATAGAGATGGAGAATGTTACAGTGCTTGCAAAGGGTTAAGGACTGAGTAGGAGAGGGGGGAAATCATAGCTATAAAAAGGCAACACTAGGTATCCTTGTGGTGAAGGGACTCTTCTATATCTTCCTGTATCAATGTCAATATCCTGCTTGTGATATTGCATTGCAATTTTGAAAGATATTACCATTGGAGGAAATGAGTAAATGATACATGGGAGTTCTCTGCATTATTTCACAAAGTTGTATATGAATCTACAGTTATCTCCAAAAAAAGTTTAATTAAAAAAAAAAAAAAAAAACAAGGAAAGACAAGAAGAGAAAAGAAAAGATAGAGTGGGAAAATTTTACACAGAAGAGCAGTAAGGGGAAAATAGCCCTGCCAGATATTAAAACATACTAACAAAGTCTTTATAATTAAAATAGGGTGATCCCAGTGCACAGGTAGATTCATAACAAATGAAACAGAAGAGAAATGCCAGAAATAGATGCAAGTACATATAGAAATATAGTGTATGATAAAGAAACTATTTCTAATCACTCAGGAAAGGAAAGATTCAGGGAAAAAACATGTTTGGATGGCGATTAGATAGCCAGCTGGGAATTCATTCACACCATACATCAAAATAAATTCCAACAAGGGTAGAGATCTAAATGTAAAAGCTAAAAACCAAGAACAAACACAAAAACAAACAAAAAATCCAACAAACAGAGCCATAAAAGTACTACAGAAATATGGGTATCCATTATAACTTGGGTGTAGGGAAGCCTTTCTAATGATGATGCTATGTACATCAGACTCTAATTAAAATTTGTATTTCAAAAGAGGACCTATAGACAGAGAAAAAGATAAGTCACGAACTACATCTTAATAGCATGTATAACCAACAAAATATGAGTAACCTATATATATAACAACAGTAAGTTAAAAACAGAAAAATGACCAAAAGCCAAGAACATATTTTACATAGCAAATAGGCATGAGACCTTCATCATGTTTTCAGGAAAATGCAGATTCAAATTACAATGAGGTACCATTTTGTGAGATAGACAAAACTGAAAAGTCCAATCATATCAAGTCTTGGTGGGGATATAGAACAATAGGAAGACATTCATTGCCTATGTAAGTATAAATTGATAGAAACACTGTAAGATTAAACAGGTGCATATTTTAACCTCAGTAATTTCCCTTTTATATAGCTGAGAGAATCTTTTGCATGTGGGTATTAGGAGCTATCTATGAAGTTGTCTAGGAGACAGTTCAATTAACAGTTATGAGTGTGGCCTTTGAGGCGAAATCATCTGGTTTTCAATTCTACTCCCAACATTTCTAGGTCTAAACCATGGGCACATTACTAAAGCATGCCGTACTTTAGTTTCCAAACATTTGCAATACGGATGATAGCGGCACACTGTGTTTTCCTCAGAGGTTTGCTCTGAGTATTACATGAGTGAATGCTCGCTACGTAACTTTGAAGTGAGTGATGATGGCGATGGCTGTGGTTACGGTGGTGACAATGATAAAGATGGTAGCTGCACTGATTGAAAGAAGAGATACTGGAAACCCCTCAACTGTTCATGGAAAGAAGAGTAGAAACATGTAATGCAACAACAAAAGGGAATGAGCTCTGACTACAGGCATCAACCTGAATGAATTGCACAAAGAATGGAACAGGAAAAAAAATCAAATTACAAAAAAAAAAAAAAATACAAACATACTGTCATGTAGAGCTAATTTAAAATATGTAAAAGAAAAGCATATTGCTTAGGGATCATGTTTTATCAGTACAACTTTAAGAAAATTGTGATAAATGCAATTTCATTCTAAATGATGGGGGAATATGTGGGAGAGAACAGGAAGGGAAAATGATGGATTTTGGGAAAGTAGGGAAATTCAGCAGGATTCATAATATTCTCTTTCCGTGTGTAGCATACTCTGTGTAGTGGGTATGCTAGCATGTTTTATTATTCATTATACTTATATAATTTATACTGGTCACATTTATATTATTCACACTATTATATTATTCACATTCTTTTGTAAGTGTGGAGTATTTCATGATAAAATTATTATTTAATAAAAAGGAGTGAGTCCTTTTGTATTACCGT
The DNA here is from genome assembly GCF_030028045.1 of Hippopotamus amphibius kiboko. NCBI lineage: Eukaryota > Metazoa > Chordata > Mammalia > Artiodactyla > Hippopotamidae > Hippopotamus > Hippopotamus amphibius. The sequence goes on along the minus strand of NC_080191.1, from coordinate 77,733,104 downwards.
CATTTCAGCATGTGCTTCTCTTTATTCTTTGGAAAATATATGATCACAGACTCCTTAACTTAAATGCTTTCAAGTTCAGTTCTGATAACTGCTGTGACATGGAGACAGGGAACAGCCAGTATGTCATTCATGAATTAAAAATAAAAAATTCTGGATTCCCTGATGTTATCTATGGCCAAACCTTACTTTACTCTTAAAATGTAGAAATTCTTGTGACCCCCATGAACATTTTGATGCTCTTCTGCATGACCTTATTTTCAAGGGAACCCTTGGAGTTTATGGGGTTTATTCTACTGCTCAAATTCAGGAAATATTCATTGAGCGTCTACCACGTGCTGGCTGCCCAGAGGGGACTCCCTTGTACAAGACAATCATGGATCCTGGCTTTATCGGGCTTAGAGTCCAGCCAGGAAGAGTAGCAATAAACAAGTAGTTTCAAGTTTGATGACTGTCATAGCAGGACAGGTTCCTAAGCAATACATGGCAAGGTATCTTGTCCCAATCAGGAGGACAACATGGACCTCATGCAGGTGGTCTAGCCTAGAGGTTAGGGATCCTGAGTCAGAAGATCTGGTTTCATGCCTCTGCTACACCATTTACCAACTTTTGACTCTAAGTAATTTACCTAGTATTTCTGATCTCCAGATTCCTTATAACATAGTACCTAATGTGATATAAATGCTCAAATATTTGTTGAATTCATGAAGGAATGGATTGAGTGGATTGAATAATCATTGGTGGTATTTTATATCATATGTGTTAGGATTAATATTAACTGGCTATTAATTATTAATGGGATAACCAACAAGGATCTACTGTATAGCATAGGAAACTATACTTGATATCTTGTAATAATCTGTAATGAAAGAGAATATTAAAAAAGAATGTGTATATACATATATCTAAATCACTTGGTCATACACCTGAAACTAACACAACATAGTAAATTAACTGTATTTCAATAAAAATTTTAAAAATATTGATGGGATAATGATCATAAAGGCATGTCAGGTAATTTGTAATTATGTAATGATTGTTTTCCTGCAGAAGCTAGGTACCCGGGAAAATGTTGGTGAGATTTGTATACGGTAGCAGCAAAATAAATATAGTTGCTGAGACTACTCATATTTATCTTAGAGTTTTATTTCTTTTTCTCATTTATGCAACAGAGTAAACTTGAACATGATTTTGCAAAAGGGGAACAATTTTATTTTTCTCCACGTTTTAATTCAAATATGAATTCCCCCACCCCATCCCTTGCCCACAGAAATGACAGACTCCCAAATTTCCCCTCTCTCCAGTTAAGGTCTAACCACTGACTCAGAAAAGGATAGTCACCTGCTTCTGTTTCTTACATCTTCTCCTTCCTCCTGTTAGGAGCTTCAAAGTCAGGAGAAGGATGGTAAATTAAAGGAAAATAAGTAAAAAAGTCATTTATTTAAGTTGCTGCTGCTGTTTCTTCTCTCTTGCCTATTGATGCCATCTGCCATGGTGGACTTCTAGATGACAGCTTTTTCTATTTCAGGACCCTCCTTCTTGCTTCCCCAGCCCGCATATGCCTAGGGACCCCTGCACGGGGCAGCTTCTGGAGTGGAGGATGCTCTCTCCAGCTGACCACTTGGGATGTACCATAAGCACCTGCTCTCTCCTGTCCTACCCTCTCTTATCAGGGATAACCTCATGGCATCTCAAGCTCAGCTACCTCTGCTGCATGCACTGGCCTTACAATTTTCTTTGAAACTCCTGAAGTAAGTCAACACTTGGCTGCTCTTTTTCTCTCCTGTCATCGTGGACTGTTGAAGTCAGATGCTTGGCTTCAAATCTTCAGACAAGAGTTGGACACCAATCATTTTGTTCCTGTTCCTCCTCAGACTTTGAGCAAGACAGTTGAAGTTCCCCATTCTATTAATGCATTCTGGTCAAATGGTATTCAATGGGCATGTGAGCTCAGCACGCTTCCAGACAGAGGAAGACAAGCCACCTACCCTTTCTCTCTGTTTCCTTGGAACCTTCTCATTTGGATTAAAGGGAGATACCTAAACACCAACCCCTCTGGCAAGAGGATGAGTCAAAACACCAAGCACTCCTCTTCCACCAAACAATTCTTTTTCCTCTTTGACTTTCCTAATGCAATCTAGTCTTCTGCTAATATATATGGGTGGAGACTTACAGGGGAAAGTGTAAAAGGACCCATATGGCTTCCTTTTATCCATCCTTGAGGTGAGTGTGTGGAAGTTGCTGGCTGTTCTTTTTAGAATACAGAGGTACTCACCACCCATTGTGGTCAGTTGGGGCTTCCAATAAGAAAAAATCCATCCCATGATGTGTTACTTTTACTCTCTAGATGGAAGCAGAATGAAGGAAAGTAAAAACCAGAGCCATAAAGGGATTGTTAATAGAAGAGCCATAAATACACACAGGTCCTAGTTCATGACTGGCTTTTAAATAGAAGCCTTGTGAGCTCTCTGTGGAGCATATCAGAAATAAAATGAAGGGACTTCCCTGGTGGCTCAGTGGGACATGGGTTCGAGCCCTGGTCCAGGAAGATCCCACATGCCCCAGAGCAAGCCTCTGTGCCACAAATACTGAGCCTGAGTGACACAACCACTGAAGCCCGTGTGCCTAGAGCCTGTGTTCCGCAACAAGAGAAGCCACAGCAATGAGACAACCACGCACTGCAACGAAGAGTAGCCCCCACTCGCTGCAACTAGAGGAAGCCAGCGTGCAGCAATGAAGACCCAACACAGCCAATAAAAAGTAAATAAATAAATAGAAATAAAATGAAGCTGAATTCAGGAAATCCAGTAGACCAATGAAGTAACAGAGAAAGTGATTCAAGCATAAGAATATAAGCTTACAAGCTCTATGAAAGCAGATGCTGTACCTGTGATTTATGTTTGATTCTCTGAGTTTAGCAAGGGACTGAGTGTATAGAATAGATTTGATACATATTTGTTAAACTAATGATTTTCGTGATGAACCAATGTAGTTCTGGAAGAAAATGTCTTAATTGACCTCCAATAGCATTTAGCAGCTTGGTTTCAAGAGTCATGATATATAACTGGTGGCCACACCAGGCTCTCCAGTCTTGGACAAATTATATCACGTCTCTTGTTTCTCAGATTTCTCAACTGTACAGTACTTTTATAGTAGCTTTTTATAGTCACTGTAGAATACTTGCTATATGCTAAGCACTGAGCCTGGTGATACAGATCGAAAGATTAAAATGATCCAGTCCCTGTTCTCAAGAATCTTTCTGGCTAATTGAAGAGAAAAACAGGTAAACTAAAAATTGCCATAGATTGATGATATACGCTTTGTTAGGAATTGGCATCCAGTGTTGCAGTTGCAGAAAGAAGGCATATTTCATAATCAGGGAGAGGTGTGTACAAACCGAATCTTAATGGACCAGGAGTTGTTAGGCAAACAGACAAGCAGGTGATCCAAGAAGAGGACACTACATATTCAAAGACCCAAAGGTATGTTAGCATCCCTGTGGCACAACTATTATCAAGCTATAAATGGTTTTGTGAGGCTGGAGGTGAGATGTGTGTGGATGAAGGGAGGCTCTTGGGGCAGTTCCTGGCATAGACTGGTTTGCCTGCAAACAAATGCAGAGCTAGCAGCTCTCATGTCAGAATACAGTTGCACCCTGATACAGCATTCACATGACCATGAAGTCTCATCCACATTCTAAGGAGGGTGTCAGGAGGGCAGGGTAACTTTGGGTTCTAGGAAAGCATCCCAGTTCTGCTTCTACCCTCTTGTAGACAGTCAGACAGTTTCTGTAAGACCAGTGTGAAAACGGGAAGATCGTCTGAGAACCATGGGACCACCAGAGTAGAGGGCAGAATGGAGGGAGAAAGAAGAAAAGCAAGTCCAAGAAGTCTAAAAGACTAAACGGGGGAGTCTGAATCAGGAAGTTTCTACATTGTAGGGAACAGAGACAGTCGTTTTTTCTACAGATCAAGGAAGCTGCAGCAGGAGAGTAAACCTAGGGTCTAGAACAACTGACTAGAGTTAGAACAGTTGTCGACAATGGGCATGTTTCCAGCAGGGTGTTTAATGATGGGATATAAAAGGTCTCATTTCGAATGGATGTAAGCCACCAATGTATCTGGATGATTCAAGGAAGAAAGGAGTGCAGGGGAGAATAGCTAAGGATATAAATCACCTATGTAGTTACAATTCCCCAAATGCACATGGTCATGGACAAGTCCACTAATGTTTTACTTCATTCTGGTCAGATTTTTAGTGCCAAAAAGACAAAATGTTCTTTGGATAATATATGGACTCTATTGGAATGACATAGTTGCCACGGAAACTCATAGGTTTTGTTAATGCACGTGATACTAAGAGAAGAAAGTGCAATTTAGGGAAAACTAGCATACTACCCTTCAGTGGTTAACAAAACATTCATGGAATGTCAACTGAATATTAGTGCCAACACAGTAATAGCTGTGCCTTGGTATTCAACATGTTGATGCATGACTCAGAAACAATGGCCATATGTGGCTATCCTATTAGGACACGTGGTCACTTTCCCATGCACAGCAAGCACAGTATAAACATGTGAAATAACAAGATAAGATCCAAACATGGCAACAACCCAAAACACATCAGCATCACTGAAATAGAGACCATTGTGATCTCAGCACTGTTCCCTGAGGAAGCTGTGTCTCTTGAATAGGGGGCTTTCAAATCCCATAAAGAAATTCTACTAAGGGCAACAACATGGCTTCATCATTACTGAACTAATGATGGGTCATTGGCCTTTTCACATAAGAATGCAGATAAAAGCCCATTCCATGGAATGTCCAATTCCCACTGTCCTTAATATGTGTCTTTCAACCACAGCATGCGAGTTTAGTGAAGCATTGGTGCTGTGTTATTGTTGTATATTTTTGGATACGTGAGGAAACCGAGTAACTCATTTACATAATCACATATTTCATGTGCAACTTACCGAAAGCTGATCTCACAGGGATCACTGTATTCCAACACAGCATCACAAGCTCATGAGGTTAGATAGAGCAAAGGTTACTCTATGTTCACAGGGGGTGGAAATTGTGTCTTGGGGAGTACCTGTCCAAGATTACACAATTAGTAATCAGTGGAGTTAAGATTTGCTCCAAGTCCTTTGACTCCAATCTAGTATTCCTTTGATTTCTGAAATGTCACAGAGGTAGGAAAAACATGTATGTTTCTGGTAGAAAAATTAGACCAATAAAATATTCTGTATATTTTGAGTGTTTCATTTGTGACATTAAAATATGATTTATAGGTAATATATTTGCAAACTTGGCACAAACTGACATTTATGTTCCATTAAAATGACACTGAGTGGGAAAATTAGTAAAATGAAGAAATTAGGTCTAATAGATTTTAGTAACAGAAAGTAATGACTTCACTGTTTCAAAATCACCTTAGAAATGTCATGTATTTTTTTAAGGAGAGTATTGCAACTAAAGAACTACCTCCTGAGGGCACATTTTATCCGTAGTCTTCTAAAGGAATTTGAATTTTCTCTGAGATTTCAGGTACCTCTGGGCCAAAATATAGGGTAAGGGTCTTCTTTACAGCAAACTTCCAGAATAAAGAAAATTACAAGATACCCAGTATTCAGAGTATAATTGGAAATACAAACCTGAAGCTTAATAGAAAAAGATTTCAAACTCAGTAATAATGATGAGAGAAAGTAATACAAAAAAGATTTGAGATCATTAGGATTTATGTGGATAAATTGAACACTTAGTCATCAATCTGCAAAATCTTCCAAACACAAATCAGAAAGGTCTGTCATATGCAGTTCTAACATTCTAAGATGAAAATTCTCTGAAGACATCACCTCCATCTAAAGCTGCAAGGAAACCTCTCTCCATGAAATAGAAAATCATACAGTCAGTTGATATTCTTTTGAAGTTAGCAATAATGGATCTAGCAAATAGGCTTTAAACTTGGAAATTCTTGACCTATTTAATTCTGTTAATCTCCAAAGTGAATTTCATGGGTACTTAGATTCCAAAAATCAAATCCTAATTTGTTCTCTGTACTGTGCCTTACATATACAGGTATTCTGCATATAGTAGTTACTTCTCTGTGTCTTAAATGCAGAAGATACAATAGAATACTTACTATTAAGACATAAAGAAGAAAAAGTAGGTTCCTTTACCATTGGGAAAATTGTGCCATTATGTAATTAAATATACAGTAAATGATTTCATCGTATGATTTTGAAAAATCAGAAAAATGTAAACTATATGTCAACATCAGCAACAAAAAAAATCACTGCCTGATATAATAGAAAAATCACTAGGCTTGAGTTCAGAATACTATATCGAGTTCCCAACACTACCATTTATTAACTGTGAGAATTTCGGCAGGAAATTTAATCTCTCTAAACTTTTTAGTGTTTATCTTTAAAAATGAGAGGAGTAGTATCTAACTTATAGGGTTGTCATTGTAATTAAAAGAAAATCCAGGCCCTCTCAGAGATGGTGGCGAAGTAGAGGGAAGTGGAATGCATCCCTCTCCACAGATGTGTTGGGAAAGCACCAAAAGATGCAATAATTCCCACAGAGAACCAACTGAACACCAGCAGACGACCTCGGACACCAGAAAGGACCGCAAGGATCCCGACATAACCTGTAGGGAGGCATCTACAACGCCTCAAAGAGGGTGAAGTGGCTGAGCTGTGGCAGACGGGAGGGAGTGAGAAACTCACGGAGGGTCTGAGTCACGGCTCTGCATTCCTGGACCAAGACGTCGAATCACAGCTGAACAGAGGGTCCAGGAGTGGGAGCGTGGGAACTGGAGAGCTGGTTCAGGGTGAGTAAAATTGTTGCCAGTAAGGTGACGGACCAAGAGGACAGGAAGGAAGAGGTCTGTGGTGAGGAGTGCCTTCCCCTGAGAGCTGCCCGGCCATGATGGCAGCTGGATGCTGGAGGCTCAAGGGCAGGGGGGGAGGAGCTGCGGGCATAGCCTCTCTCTCTCTTTCGGTGCCTGCAGCGGGCAGTGGAGAGACACCCTGTGGGCTACCTAAGGCACTCAGGGATAACAAGTACCCTCAGGCCCTCAGGCAGGGCTAGATTAAAACCCCTTGGAATGCTGGCAGCAGGGAGGCTGCCAAGAGAAAAAAAAAAAAAAACCTCCGAGAGAGGCCCAACTCTGAGACTTTCTGTGTACACCTGAGCCACCAGCGTCCCTCTGCAACAGGCACCTCCAAGCCTGACTGAAACAACAGTGCACCACTGCTCACTCACTCCCAGAGGAAGGAGCCACTATTGTACCCTCTCCCTCCCCACAGACCAATGCTTACAAATGAACAAATTCTGCTGGTCACAGAATAATACAAAAAACCCAAGATGAATAGAAAGACACTTACAGCCCAGACTCTAAGGAAACAGAAATATTAGTATCAATTCTATTGAACTAGTCCATTCTGGGATCAGTTCTGGATTTTTTTTTCTTTTTTTTTTTTTTCTCACTTTTTTTTTTCTTGTATTAATTATGATCTTAGTCCTAAGGGAACTACAAGTTTTATAACATATTTTTTAATTCTATTTTTTTATTCTATTTTTAATATTTTTTGCCTCTTTTGTATACTCCTATTTATAGCTAAGTTTCATAGTATGGACAATATATCTCTCATACCTTCCTTTCATCTCTATCTTTTATACATTTCTATTCTTTTCTTTTTCTTTGCATATTTCCAGTCACACTACACTCTTCTGTTCCCCTGGCTTCCATCCATTTTTAGTATATTTTATCTTAACATACTTATAAGCAACACTATCGATCTGCTCAGACTCCTTGCTCTATTCTCCAGATGGCACACCATCTTGGTAATTAATATTAGGTTTTTGTCTTTATCTTAGTTCTTAGTACAATTGTCTAATTTCATTCTGAGAAACTCCATTCTGTCTGGTGGTACTCTAGATCTTTTTTATATTTGATCCTAGCTTACAAAATCTCCATGGATTAGTGTTTGTATGTGTAAGGTGTTATTTGTTTGTTTGTTTTGCTTTTGTTTCTGTCTTGTTCTGTTTTGGTTTTGAATTTCCGTTGGGTTTCTCTTTGAATATCTGATAGCACACTGGGGTTCTGTCAGGTCTTTCCAGAGCATTATGTCCTAATGGATTCAGTAATTGTGTGTCTTATACATGTATGTGTTTCCTAGACTTAGTATTTGTTTAACCCAACACTCGGACATTAGTCTGGAGCTTGGACAATCTCCTATAAACACCTCTATCACTGGGACAAGCAACCCCAAAAGTTTGCACAACCATGAGGAAACAAAAAAACACCATGCAGGTAAAGGAGCAGGAAAAACACCCACAAGACCAAATAAATGAAAAGGAAATAGGAAAAATGCCTCAAAAAGAATTCAGAGTAATGATAGTAAAAATGATACAAAAATCTCAATAACAAAATAGAGGAAGTACAAGAAACAGTTCATAAGAACTCAGAAAAACAAACAGCAATGGATAACAAAATAACTGAAATTAAAAATACTCTAGATGCTATAACCAGCAGAATGACTGAGGCAGAAGAACAAATGAGTGAGTTGGAAGATAGAATGGGGGAAATAACTGACACAGAGCAGGAAAAAGAAAAAAGAATAAAAAAAATAGAAGACAGTCTCAGAGAACTCAGTGATAACATTAAGCGTACCAACATTCGAATTATAGGCATCCCAGAAGAAGAGGAAAACAAGAAAGGGTCTGAGAAAATATTTGAAGAGGTTATAGTGGAAAACTTCCCCAACATGGGAAAGGAAATAATTCACCAAGTCCAAGAAGCACAGAGAGTCCCATACAGAATAAACCCAAGGAGAAATACACCAAGGTACATATTAATCAAACTAACAACAATTAAACAAAAAGGAAAAATATTAAAAGCAGCAAGAGAAAAGCAACAAACAACATATAAAGGAAAACCCGTAAGGATGACAGCTGACCTCTCTACAGAAACTCTGCAGGCCAGAAGGGAATGGCAGGATATACTGAAAGTCCTGAAAGAGAGAAACCTACAGCCAAGAATACTCTACCCAGCAAGAATCTCATTCAGATTCAACAGAGAAATCAAAAGCTTTCCAGACAAGGAAAAGTTAAGAGAATTCAGCACCACCAAATCAGCCTTATAGAAAGTGCTAAAGGATCTTCTCTAAGTAGGAAACACAAGAAAAGGAAAACACCTACAAAACCAAACCCAAAACAATTCAGAAAATGGTAATTGGAACACACATGTCAATAATCACTTTAAATGTAAATGGATTAAATGTTCCAACCAAAAGACACAGACTGGCTGAATGGATACAAAAACAAGACCCTTCTATATGCTGCCTACAAGAAACCCACTTCAGACCAAGGGATACATATAGACTGAAAGTAAAGGGGTGGAAAAAGATATTCCATGTAAATGGAAGTCAAAAGAAAGCTGGAGTAGCAATACTCATATCAGACAAATCAGACTTGAAAGTAAAGACTATTAAAAGAGACAAGGAAGGACACTCCATAATGATCAAGGGATCCATTCAAGAAGAACATATCACAATGGTAAATATCTATGCCCCCAATATAGGAGCACCTCAGTACATAAGGCAAATGTTAAGCGGGGGGTGAAGGGGAAACTGAGAAGAAGCGGGAGAGTAGTACAGACATATATATACTACCAACTGTAAAATAGTCAGTGGGAAGTTGTTGTATAACAAAGGGAGTCCAACTCGAGGATGGAAGATGCCTTAGAGGACTGGGGCAGGGAGGGTGGGGGGGAATCGAGGGGGGGACGTCAAGGAAGGGAGGGAATATGGGGATGTGTGTATAAAAACAGTTGATTGAACCTGGTGTACCCCCCAAAAAAATAAAAAAAAAAAAAAAAAAAAAAGAGCTATAAAAGGGGACATCGACAGTAACACAATAATAGTGGGAGACTTGAACACCCCACTTACATCAATGGACAGATCATCCAAACAGAAAATAAATAAAGACACACAAGCTTTAAATGACACATTAGACCATCTCGACTTCATTGATATTTATAGGACATTCCATCCAAAAACGACAGACTACACCATCTTCTCAAGTGCACATGGACATTTTCCAGGATAGATCACATCTTGGGTCACAAATCAAACCTTGGCAAATTCAAGAAAATTGAAATCATATCAAGCATCTTCTCAGACCACAACGCCATGAGACTAGATATCAATTACAGGAAAAAAACTGCAAAAAAGACAAACACATGGAGGCTAAACAATTCACTATTAAACAACCAGGAAATCATTAAAGAAATCAAAGAGGAAATCAAAAAATATCTAGAAACAAATGACAATGAAAACACAACAACCCAAAACTTATGGGACGTAGCAAAAGCAGTTCTAAGAGGGACGTTTATAGCAATACAGTCCTACCTTAAGAAACAAGAAAAATATTGAATAAACAACATAACATTACACCTAAAACAACTAGAAAAAGAAGAACAAATGAACCCCAAAGAGAAAAGAAGTAAAGAAATCATAAAGACCAGAGCAGAAATAAATGAAAAAGAAAGAAAGGAAGCAATAGCAAAAAAAAAATAAAACTAAAAGCTGGTTCTTTGAGAAGATTAACAAAATTGATAAACCATTAGCCAGACTCATCAGGAAAAAAAGGGAGAAGATGCAAATCAACAGAATTAGAAATGAAAAAGGAGAAGTCACAACGGACACCTCAGAAATACAAAAGATTATGAGAGACTACTACAAGCAACTATATGCCAATCAATTGGATAACCTGGAAGAAATGGATACATTCTTAGAAAAATACAATCTTCCAAGACTGAACCAGGAAGAAATAGAAACTATGAACAGAACAATCAGAATTATGGAAATTGAGGTAGTGATTAAAAGTCTCCCAACACACAAAAGCCCTGGGCCAGATGGATTCATGGGCGAATTCTATCAAATATTGAGAGAAGAGCTAACATCTATCCTTCTCAACTCTTCCAAAATATTTCAGAAGGAGGACCACTCCCAAACTAATTTTATGAGGCCAGCATCACCCTGATACAATAACCAGGCAAAGATGTCATGAAAAAAGAACATTACAGACCAATATCACTGATGAATATACATGCAAAAATCCTCAACAAAATACTAGCTAACAGAATGCAACAGCACATTAAAAAAATCATACACCATGATCAAGTGGGATTTATCCCTGGAATGCAAGGATTCTTCAATATACACAAATCAATCAACGTGATACATCATATCAACAAATTGAAGGATAAAAACCATATGATCATCTCAATAGATGCAGAAAAAGTTTTTGACAAAATTCAACATCCATTTATGATAAGAGCTCTCCAGAAAATGGGCATAGAAGGAAATTACCTCAACATAATCAAAGCAATATATGAGAAACCAAAAGCCAACATTGTTCTCAATGGGGAAAAACTGAAAGAATTCCCTCTAAGAACAGGAACAAGACAAGGGTGTCCACTCTCACCACTATTATTCAACATAGTTTTGGAAGTTTTAGCCACAGCAATCAGAGAAGAAAAAGAAATCAAAGGAATCCAAATTGGAAAACAAGAGGTAAAATTGTCACTCTTCGCAGATGACATGGTATTATATATAGAAAACCCTAAAGACTCTACCAGAAAACTGCTAGCACTAATTGATGAGTTTAGTAAAGTAGCAGGATACAAAATTAATACACAGAAATCTCTTGCATTCCTATACACTAACAACGGAAGAGCAGAAAGAGAAATTAAGGAAACTCTCCCATTCACCATTGCAACCAAAAGAATAAAATACCTAGGAATAAACCTGCCTAAGGAGGCAAAAGATCTGTATGCAGAAAACTTTAATACACTGATGAAAGAAATCAAAGACGACACAAACAGATGGAGGGATATACCATGTTCCTGGATTGGAAGAATCAACATCGTGAAAATGACTGTACTACCCAAAGCAATTTACAGATTCAACACAATCCCTATCAAAATACCAATGGCATTTTTCACGGAACTAGAGCAAGAAATCTTACAATTTGTATGAAAACACAAAAGACCCCGAATAGCCAAAGCAATCTTGAGAAGGAAACATGGAGTTGGTGGAATCAGGCTTCCTGACTTCAAACTATACTACAAGGCCATAGTGATCAAGACAGTATGGTACTGGCACAAAAATAGAAAGGAAGATCAATGGAATAGAATACAGAACTCAGAAGTAAGCCCAAACACATATGGGCACCTTATCTTTGGCAAAGGAGGCATGAATATACAATGGAAAAATGACAGCCTCTTCAATAAGTGGTGCTGGGAAATTGGACAGCAGCATGTAAAAGAATGAAATTAGAACACTTCTAACACCATACACAAAAATAAACTCCAAATGGATTAAAGACCTACATGTAAGGCCAGACACTATAAAACTCCTAGAGGAAAACACAGGCAGAACATTCTATGACATCCATCAAAGCAAGATCCTTTTTGACCCACCTCCTAGAATAATGGAAATAAAATCAAGAATAAACAAATGGGACCTCATGAAACTTAAAAGCCTTTGCACAGCGAAAGAAACCATAAACAAGACTAGAAGGCAACCCTCAGATTGGGAAAAAATAGTTGCCAATGAAACAACGGACAAAGGATTAACCTCCAAAATATACAAGCAGCTCATGCAGCTTAATACCAAAAAAGCAAATAACCCAATCCACAAATGGGCGGAAGAACTAAATAGACATTTCTCCAAAGACATACAGGTGGCCAACAAACACATGAAAAGATGCTCAACATCACTCATCAGAGAAATGCAAATCAAAGCCACAATGAGGTATCACCTCACACCGATCAGAATGGCCATCATCACAAAATCTGGAAACAACAAATGTTGGAGAGGGTGTGGAGAAAAGGGAACTCTCCTGCACTGTTGGTGGGAATGTAAGTTGGTACAGCCACTATGGAAAACAGTTTGCAGGTTCCTTAAAAAACTACAAATAGAACTACCATATGATCCAGTAATCCCACTCCTGGGCATATACCCAAAGAAAACCATAATCCCAAAAGAAACATGTACCATAATGTTTATTGCAGCCCTATTTACAATAGCCAGGACATGGAAGCAACCTAAATGCCCATCAACAAATGAATGGATAAGGAAGATGTGGCATATATTTATACCATGGAATATTACTCAGCTATAAAAAGGAATGAGATGGAGCTATATGTCATGAGGTGGATAGACCTAGAGTCTGTCATACAGAGTGAAGTAAGTCAGAAAGAGAAAGACAAATATTGTATGCTAACTCATATATACGGAATCTAAAAATGGTACTGATGAACTCAGTGACAAGACAAGAACAAGGTCCCAGATACAGAGAATGGACTGGAGAACTCGAGGTTTGGGGTGTCAGGGGGTGAAGGGGAAGCTGAGACGAAGTGAGAGAGTAGCATAGACATATATATACTACCAATTGTAAAATAGATAGCCAGTGGGAAGTTGCTGTATAACAAAGGAAGTCCAACTCGAGGATGGATGATGCCTTAGAGGACTGGGACGGGGATGGTGGGGGGGAGTCGTGGGAGGGAGTGAATACGGGGATATGTATATAAATACAGATGATTGAACTTGGTGTACCTCAAAAAAAAATAATTAATTAATTAGTTAATTAAAAAAAAAGAAAATCCACATAGAAAGCAATATACAAACCACATAACATTATGCCATGTAAATTTCTGTTAAGGATGGTCCTTTTAACCAAGTGTTCATTAAACAGATAAATCGGAGAAAACCTTGACTGAAATCAAGTCCAAGACGTGACTTGAGCGCAACAGAGGACTGGGTGTGTAGCTAGATCCAGTTATATTTCTACCTAAAACTTAGGATTCAATAGCCCTAGAGGCAGCAGGAAGCTAAAGACAGTTATTTCTTATAGTCTTCCAAGTTAGAAGTGGTGCTGGGGAAAAGCGGAGTGCAGAGTCGACAATCTCGTCACCTGAATTATAATTGAATAAAGACAATTCCATTCAAATGGCTTAAATACCAATTAGTTCAGTGACAAATTTAAGCTGTGATTCCTTGCTTAAGGGCAAGGTGAAGCTCTAAAAGTAGTGGTGTGAAATCCAGAATAAGGTGACTGTCTGAAACACCTGATATGCTCAAGCTCGTAAGCTACTATTAATTGCTAAGAAAAGTCAGATAATTGAAACTAGAAGAAAATGCTTTTCATGGAATGTAAATATTAGTTTCTATTCTATATTGTTTTGCAAATAATGTATACCAATATTGTTCTAAAGGGCACTGACCACAAATAAATGCAACATTCATTATTTTAAAGAATCAAAATACCTGTTTTGGTAAATGAGGTGTGGTATTCAATAAAACATTGAAAAACTAAAAAGAGAATTTTACACCCTTTAATCTAAGTTGGAAGTTCTCAAATCTAGCAGGACATGAGAATCTCCTGAGGAGCTTTGTAAAAGTACCACTTTATGGGCTTCATCCCTAGAGCTTCTGATTTAATATGTGTGAGTTAGACCTGAGCAGCAGCAGTTTTAAAAGCTCCACAGGACACTGAGCATCTCTGATCTCCACATAAGATGTACGGCCTTTACATAGATCCTAGAGCTTTAATGCATTTAGACCTTTTAAGCATTACCACCAGAAGTCACTGAATAGATAGAGTGAAATTGTGGCAAATAATATTTTAATTTAAAGAGACATGCCATTAGGCCATGCCCTCATTACTCTATAAGTATTCTTATTTAGTTTCTCCAGACCCTGCCTTAATAATCAGAAAGGTTAACATTTTCCTCTATTCTGTTGACCTTCTGACTAAATATTACCATAAACAATAGCTCTATACCAGTTTGTCAAAACCATCAAAATCAGCATCTCTCTTTACAAAATCTCAGCTGATGAGATTAGCTCATTTATTGACGGGGCATTTTGAAGAATATTTAACCTAGGAGACCAATCAGAATGCAACATCCTCAAAGGTATTAGATTTTTCAGAAGTCAAGTTAAAGTTTTAATGGCAGTGATGAGCAGTAGATTGTTGTCTTGCCCCAAATTTTCCAGAACTCTTGGTCCTGCTTGTAAATTCTTTGCAAAAGGGAGCACAAAATTAGCAGTGTTATATAAATACGGTTAGTTTTGTCTTTATGCTCTCTTACATCCTCCATTCATGCAAACATTCTGTAGCCTTCTGTGGAGAATACATGTCCAGTTCTTTATCCTTTGTGACACATGTGCACCCCTGTTGTCTAAAAACATTATTATGACACTTCAGGCAAGCCCACTCCAGATGATTTGCTAAACTGCTCTACCAAGAGTAGTCTACTCCTGCCAAGAGCAGTGCTAACATGCTGATTTTTACAACATTACCTGAATTCTAACTCACTAACCACTAATTTATTTAGATTATAAGGTCTACCCTTATAACAAAATAGTTGATGAGAAAGCTAAATAACTGGTCTAGTTCTTAGAATGTTTTAAATTATGTCATCATGTCATGTTTGCTTACAAGACAATAAAGTACATTTAAACATATATATATGATTTTAAATAAAACATATAGTATATACAACATAATATTATATAGCATATATAATATTTAAGATCAACTTATTACTAAATTTCATAATATTAAAACCAGCAATAGCCAATGGAACTTTCTATGGTGATGAGAAGAATGAAAATATTCTATTCTGTATAAACCAATAAAATAGCCACTAGACATGGAGCTATGTGGCTACCATATTGAGCTCCAGTAGGCTTATAAAAACTACCACTTTAGGGGTTCCAACATGTCCCACATTTGACATGTGGCTAGGAAGACTGAGAAATTTAATTTTCAGATTATTTTTAATTCACTTAACTTTGATTTTAAACACACTTATGGACAGCTAAGATTTAGACAAATTTTGGGCTTTTCAAATACAAATGATGACTGCTGTTATTGCTTAAATTATGTATTAAATACACAGCTTGATTTGTCAAGAAACAACTATAAAATGACAATATATACTCAAGATTTTTCACCAAATATGTATTAAAATGTATATTATGCAACAATATGAAAAGCTGATGAACATATATGATATATATATATACATATTATTTAAAATAGGGTGTCTGAAGGTCTTACATTTCATGGTTTAAAAGTCACCAACATTCTTTTTATAATTTTGAGGTTTTGTTTCTAAACTATAACTTAAGAAAGTTTCAACGTGATAAATTAAAGTACTTCTCCTCAAATAATAAATTGAGAGATTTGTGAATAATCTTATTCCCACTTTGTATTAACCATAACTGTATTTTCTTATTTTAACATTTTTCTGTTCTTTTGAATACTAGACTCATCTTAATGTGCTATAAAAGAATTCTAATGAAATGTACATGTTGATATACTAAAGAGAATCATAAAAGGAATTCTCAGAATTAGTGTCATTCACGCACTCCTTATTAACTTATACTTCAATAGCAGTCCTTAACAGTGTAGCACTATTGGTGTTAATTATTTAATTTAGGGCTAAGAATAAAGCTGATTTAAAATTAATATACAATGGCCAAAATCATCACAGTGGTTTAAAGTGCGTAGGTGAGTGATAAACTGATTGACTGAGTTATGAATTCTGCTTCTAACTATTTGTTACTCACTCAGAGACATCTCATATAGTTCCAATTCAAAGGAGAAGTTTGGGAGGAACATCCTTTTGTTTATTTCTTTTTTAAAACAATAATTGCAAAAGCAGAGTTTTTAACAAGGCATTCCCCAGGGGGCACCTTTAAGAACTTCTAGTCTCTATCCACTGGTTAGGAAGTGCTGCTACCTCCAGGTTATGATTCACTTTGTTTGCTTCCCAGGTGCCTTTAGACACACTCTGCACGAGACCATCGCCAGATTCTGCAGAGCAAGGTGCAACAGTGGTCTTCCTTCTCCTTCTTATTAACACATATATAGCTTGGAAAGGCACATTCATGACCATGGAGGCTTTCCAGAAGATAAAAAGTATCTCTTGGATCAGGTCACATTTCCTAGCATTTTTATTTTATTTTTATTGACTTTATAGATTAAAGAGACCTGAGGGTACAATTATTTGTATAGGTGAATCACTCATGGAACAATCTCAAGATTTATCAGGATCTTGAAACAAGTGTAAAGAAACAAACCAAAAAAAAATGCAGATTGCATTGATGCTATGTTTAAAAACCACGTCATATAATTTGTGACACATGGAATACTTAACTAGGAAGTTTTCAAGTAAGAGTTTCCAGGAAGATGACAGGCTAAAAGGTTATACATACTTCTCTCTTTCCCAATTTCAATCAAAACACTCCACTACTCCAAAGCTGGGACTTACAGTACAAAACTGTTTTTATTTAGCTGATCATAGCAGCCTAAAAATGGGAGTAGACATTTTAAAGCCTTATGGTGAGAATCAAGGGTGGGCAGAGAAATTTAACATGTTAAGTATCTAGATATCTCATTTTATTGTGAAGTGAGTTTGAGGATTATAGTGCATTAGCTGCTTGTGGGGATATATCTTTAAAATGAGATTATGTGTTGGGTTATGAATATCAGCTATATATAAGTAAGCACTAATGGAACAAAAGTTAGAGCTATCAAAAATTAAAAATATATATAAGAAAAGAAGAAATGATAACTTGATTCAAAGCAGCAGGATTAAAAAGAATTAAGAAAAGGAAAAAACAAAGTAAAACTTGTAAAATTTAAAGACATAGATTAAATCAAGTTGGTAAAATTCCTAATTAAAAAAGACAATTGTAGGACTTCCCTGGAGGTCCAGCGGTTAAGACTCTGTGCTTCGACTGCTGGGAGCACTGGTTTAATCCCTGATCAGGGAACCCAAATGCCTTGTGGCATGGCCAAAAAAAAAAAAAAAAAAGACAATAGCAGTACAGTTTCAGAGTCAAATGTTAACTTAAAAAAAAAATTTAAATATGACTTTTTAAATAAAATCTTTAAATGAGAGATAATATTATTTGTTATTCTCAATCAGATGATGGTATAGAAAATGCAATCTCCAGTGCACTTTTCCCATTGCATATTCTATTGAAGTATTATTGATTTAAATATTATCATAGATTCAGGTGTACAACATAGTGATTTGATATTTTTATACATTACAAAATGATCAGCACAATAATTTTAGTTACCGTCCATCAGATATAAAGTTGTCACAATATTATTGATAGTATTTTCTATGCTGTGCATCTCCCTGACTTATTTCTTTTATAGCTGGAAGTTTGTACCACTTAATCTCCTTTGCTCATTTCACTCTTCATCCTACCCTGCCCCTCTGGCAACCACAAGTTTGTTCTCTGTATCTATGAATCTGCTTGTTAACGTTTATTCATGTGTTTTGTATTTTAGATTCTATGTATAAGTGAAATCATATTTTGTTGATAGTGTCCTTCACTGTGCAAATCTTTCTAATTTGATGTAGTCCTGTTTGTTTATTCTTGCTTTTGTTGCCCTTGCCTGAGAATATATACAAAAAAAAAAAAAAATGTTGCCAAGACCAATGTCAAAGAGTACTCTGTCTATGTTTTATTTTAGAAGTTTTATGGGTTTGTGTCTTACATTTATTTATTTATTTTTTTTTAATTTTTTTTTATTTTTTATTTTTTTGGGGGTACACCAGGTTCAATCATCTGTTTGTGTCTTACATTTAAATCAATCTATTTTGAGTTTACTTTTGTGTATGGTGTGAGAGAGTAGTCCAGTTTGATTTTTTGCATGTAGCTATAAAGAAGTTGCCTTTTCACTGTTGTATATTCCTGCCTCCTTTGTCATGAATTAACTAACCATATAAGTGTGCGTTTATTTCTGGGCTTTTTATCCTGTTCCATTGGTCTGCTTTTGTGCCACTACTGTACTCTTTTGATTACTATAGTTTTGTAGTATAGTTTGAAATCAGGGAGCATGATACCTCCATCTTTGTCCTTCTTTCTCAAGATTGTTTTGGCTATTCAGGGTCTTTTGTGTTTCCATGTAAATTTTAGAATTATTTGTTCTAGTTCTGTAAGAAAAAATGCCCTTGGTATTTTGATAGAGATTGCATTGAATCTGTACATTGCCTTGGATAGTATGGTCATTTTAACAATACTAATTTTTCCAACCCATGTACACAGTATATCTTTCTATTTGCTTGTATTGTATTCAGTTTCTTTCATCAATGTCTGATTGTTTTCCCAGTTCAGGTCTTTTACCTCCTTGATTAGATTTATTCCTAGGTATTTTATTCAGTGCATTTTTGAAGTCATCTTAACTTTACTGTAATACTGTAATTTCAAATCAAAGCAAAAACTCTCACTTATGAAAAAGAACAAAATTGGGACATTCGTAGAGCCATGGATGGACCTAGAGACTGTCATACAGAGTGAAGTGAGTCAGAAAGAGAAAAACAAATATCGTATATTAACACATATAAGTGGAACATAGAAAAATGGTACAAATCAACTGGTTTGCAAGGCAGAAATAGAGACACAGATGTAGAGAACAAACATAGGGACACCAAGCGGGGAAAGCAGGGGCTGGTTTGGGGGGAATGAATTGGGACATTGGGATTGCTATATATACATTACTAATAAACAAAAATCAAATTGTACACTTTATATGCAGTTTATCATATGTTAATTGTATCTCAATGAGTTCTTAAAGAAAAAAATATATTTTCCTCTTATTTCTTCTATATTGTATTTAGACCATTACATCTATTTTTGAAAATATATGTAGGTAGGCTATGTTATCTATATTTAAGGATAATAAAGGGGTTATTAAAGTCTATTTGCAGAAAGTATATATTACATCTAACAGGGTGGAAAATTCTGATTCATATCATCAGGAGAAAAAGAAAATTAAAGCCATTTTTATTGAGAAAAATAATTTGTGCCTAAATAATTGATTATAAATTGAAGAGGTATTTTTTTGTAACCATCTGGCCTTTCCCTGGTGCTGATGAGGGATGACTGGAAAATAAGAAAGCTGATTTAAAGTCCCTGGCAATTTCTGGATAACAACTGAAGTTAGGTAGCCATTTTTTATTTACTTGTCCTACCTTCAAACAGTCCTGAATTAAAAGTCTTTTGCAAGTAAGATACTTTCTCTTGAAATTCTCCAAAAATATACTCTCTAATCTCAAATAATTACATTTAGTAGGAGTATTAGAAATCATCTAGTCTGCCTGCATATGAAGAAAGAGACTCAATGTTTAATGTCTTTCCCAAGAATATACAGTTTTCAAGGAGCAAAGCCATGATTCAAACTTAGAAATTCTATTTTCAGATCTGCTGCTCTTTCCACTCCACTGGACTTTCTCTTCTCATGATGGCAAGCAAAGAAAAAAGTCAAAGTACACTGCAGATGACAAATATAAAATAAGTTTAATATCTCTCTCTACTTGTGTGTGTATGCATATGTGTGTGCTTAAGCAAAACCTTCCACATAAAAATAAGAAAGTGCAATAGAGCAAAGAAGCAAGTCTTGCTGGGGCAGCCACTTAATTAACTTTTTCCTCCTACATTATGTGGGATTTTTGTTTCTTTTCTGTGTCTTAGTAATATGTTGGTTTATAAAGGCAGTGACTTCCTGTTCCATTTTGTCTTTCATATCAACTATTAAAATTGATCATAAATACTTAGTGAACAGGCATTTCAGATCTAGTTTATATCTAATCCTCAATTTTCATGGACATGAAAATTCAGTACAATTTACTCAAATATCTAAGATTCAATTATGCACAATTTTATTTAAATTTTAGAATGGCTACTATTTGCTGAAAATCACATAAGATCCAGGAAGAATCTTTGAATGTAACTTAATTATCAGCAGTAATTCCAGATGGAAAAAATGCTCCGAGTTTATTTTGAGAGGTAGCTCAGCACAGCACATGTGGCTGATTACACCCATTGTCTTTGCTCAACTGAACATGAGCTATCTCATCTCTACATTTTACATCATAAAGCATCCTCGATTTAGAGTCACTGAGATATTTTCTGTTTTCATGTTGTCTCCATTTAAATGCTTCTTTTGGAACATATATTTTCAACAAATAAAAAATGTATAACCCTGGGTAAATGATTAGAAGAAAAATATGGGATATTAAGAATGCTTTTCCAATGGGTCTAGGAATGAAATCTTACCAATGTACTTCTCCTTTCACACTCCCTCACCCCTAGGTGGGATGGTCTAAGGTTACTTAGTGATTACCTTAGATAACCTTGGCTGCAAAAAGAAATGCACACAAATTATTATCCTTACCATTATTTATATATATATATATATTTTATGTTTTTTCAAAGTAAAAACAATACCCCAAACTTTAGAGCTGTGAATATATGTTTATATTAATTCTTCTCATAAGTAAAATGCTTAAGACTTTCACAAACACTCTTCTTCTGTGAATAGTTAACCTCTAATTAACTGTTTTTCCTTATTTGGTGAAGTCAAAGAAAAGTGTCTTTTTGCGTGTGCAGATGTATATACTGGCTTTGAGTTACAGTCATAGAAACAGTCCCAGACGTTTTGCAGAAACAAAAGAAAGGGGCTTGTATCTTTGTTATGAGTTAGCATTCTATATATAACTTTTGAAAACTCCTATATCGACTTTGTGTCCTAATTCTGGTGCAGTTTTCATACCAGTCTCAGTTCTGGGTCAAAGGTTTATAGGCACTGTAGTAAGTATAATAATTCTTTGACACCACTAACAAAGGAATTAATATACTAGGTTGACAAAATTTTAACAAACACGCAAAACAAGAGCCAAGTCAAGTTTGAAGCAGAGATTTATTTTGTACTTTTTTTTTTAATTTGGGGAGATTTTTTTCCTACTTTCCCCATAAATATATTATTTTTAAAAATGTACACATTCAAAAACAGGAGTCTATGATAAAATTGATAAAAGCATAAACTTTGCACCATTCTTCTCCCAGATTCACTTCATTGCCTTAAGAGATCTGAGACGAAACTGTGGTTGAACCAACCAAGTAAGAGGTCAAATTTCATGGATGTAATATTCTAGTGATGACTCCCATGGAGTTTGCTATAAGTCCAGGTACATGTAATTTGTAACCAATTCTCCCAGTCACATAGTAATCCCAGGCACACAGTCAAAATACCTGTTTTCAAAATAACGTAAACTTTTCATTTCTCACTCTCTCTTCATGGAATAGTTTCCTCCTCGTAGTTTGTTTCGATCACATTTGGCAGAAGAGAAAACATAATAGGAAAATAAAATATTTTTCTTTAAAATAAAAAAGGTTATTGTCACAGACCAAATCAGAGATAGAGATTTACAAGAGAAATTTTTATCTGGGCGTGCTCTTGGTCACAAACCTTGTGAGGGAGTGAGGAGTGAGTAGAAGAAAGGGTGGATGAAGATGCAATTTCAGAAGAGGACTCAGCAGTTCCATGACTTGCTGTGGTGTTGGGATAATTCTGCAGAGATGTCGCAAGGGAGCCATGAACAGTAGCCCCCACGACACCCTGTCATTGAACGTGGGCTGCCCTCGGTGAGAAGGTACAGCCTTGGGGGAGGCAGCTCTGCTTGGACAGGAGAGAAAGACTCAGCTGTGAGCTGTCAGCATCCTCACTCCCAGGGGCTGGGAGATGAACTCTTGGATCCTGAAGGACCATCTGTGTGGTGCATCTCTGTAGCCACTACAGTTACTTAGTAGAAATTTTGCAGTAGAAAGTTGGATCCCAACAGCACATAAAGGAATGATGGATGAGTCCAAGGAGGAGGAGTCGAGTACCTTGCTAAAAAGCTTCCTTCTTTCTTTCTTTTCCTTTTTTTTTTTTTTTTTCAAGCACTGGAGTCCTTACCATTTCTATCTTTGGTGATGGTGGTGGGATGAGTAAGGAGAGATGTTTGGACCAATTCTGGAGTCACTATTATTTGGCTTCACTTTCTAATTTATGCATTGAGGTACACCCCAAACATTATTTACTGGTTAATGCTCCTTGCTGTCTCTTTATCTATGGATTTTTCACATATACAGAACCAAGAGAGTTAAATTAGCAAAATGTCTATTGCTGAGAAGAAAATAAGTGTACTAAAATAAAGGTTTTCTAAAAAATACACTGCAAAACAGACTATTTTTAAGAATTCATTATTTAGGGAATGCATAGCAATATATATACAATATACATAGAGAGAGAGTATTTATATATACATACATATATATATACATACATGTAGAAATAGCAAGATACATAATAATAACAATAAAAATGAAAACTGTAATATCAAAATAAGAAGCAGACAATAAGGGGTTTTTATTCAGCGTAACATACCTAGGCTAGGTTGACCTGCTGCAATCAGAATAAACTATTTTCAGAAAAAAAATCGCTGTCTTATATCAAAGAGCATACTCAAGTGAAATAAGTCAATTAATATCAACTATTACACATAATTTAAAATTAAAACAGATAAATCAAGGAATTTAGAGCCACATCCTATTTCTCTTTAGGAAGAGTTACTTTGAAGCTAAGTCTTTATTTGTTTGTGGGCTGCCTAGAGAGAGCATGTGGACACTTTAAACTTATGAAACTTACATAACCCTGACTTTCATAAATGTCACACTGGAGCACACCTGTAGCTCTTCTTTGATTCCCTTCTCTGTTATCTGACCAGAAACACCTGACTTTAGTCTCCTTTCCAGTTTCTTTGTTTCCCACTTGATTCGTTGGATTTTGGTAGTTTCCAAATTATTGAAGGCTGGGTTTTGATTTGCTAACTCTCAGGCACCTGGTGTTAGAAAAGAAGCAGAAAGAAAATGCAATTTCCTCAAGAAGAAAGCGATACATAAATTGAGCCTGCCCTTTCTGACAAGAGAAGAATAATTGTCTTACTTTTTGAAAACAGAAAAGCCTATTATCGTTAGCATGGGTTGTCATATAACCTTTGGAATCAGGTGTAATATAAATGCATTTCAATAATAAATAAATATTGTTACTATGGTTACAATATGGTTCTCTGATGAGAGACAACGTCCTAAATCAATTCTAATGAAGTAGCTCAAGGCTTTATGATAACACAAGCTGCAGAATTCATCACGACGCCTCCTTCTTCGTACTCCATACGCATCTGTCGCTAAAATCCAGTGGACTCTTAATCTGCAATACAGCTCATAACTCAGCCTTTATTTCCATCCTCACTGGCCTTGATTTAGTTGAACCTTTGTCATGTCTTACGTGGACTTTGCAGTGGCCTCCTCATGGACTTCGCCTCTCATCTCATTCTCCTCTAAGGTAGCTCTCATATAATTTAGTAAATGAGAGATCAGGTGTTTTTTTTTCAAAACCTCTCAATCAGTATCTATAAAATGAAGTTCAAAAGTCTTTTAGCATATAATTCAAGGCATTTCCATCTGCTCTGTGTATCCAACTGAGAGTATTTTCTTCATTCTCCTATCGTGTCTGCTCTCAGCACACTCTCTCTAACCTGATCATACCTGCAAAATCTATGCATCTGTAACATTTTGCATGTGATCCCAAAGCTGAGTATCGATCTCCTTAGCTATATGTCTTTGATCCTATCCAAGGTTCAATTTAATGCTTCCTTTCCATTTGTTTTCCCTTCTATCCGAGAGCAGAATTTTGATGCATTTCACTGCCAACTGATCACATCTCGTTTACTTTTTGAGTATAAACATCATCACTCTGTCTTGTAATATAGGTTATAAATGCTTTAGAATAATTATCCTTTTGTCTTAAAATTTATATTCTTCTTTCTCTCAGAATCTAGAATTCTACTTTATATGTGAGATGTAATACCTAAAAGTGAAAAAGTACATGGGTTGTAGAGGTCATCTTGGTTCCAATCCTGAATCCCACATTTAGCAGCATCAGATCTTGAACAAATTATTTAACTTCTTTAAACCTAAGTGTGATCCCAATGAAATGCTTATGTTTATAGTACCTATATTAGAGAATTCTTATGAAGGTTTACTCAAGACGTATTTATGAAGACACTTCTTCAGTCCAAGCATAAACTGGGGTATACAGTGGAGAAAAAAATAGTTGTGCTTTCCTCCAAGGGTTATTATAAAGGGTAAATGAGATAACACATGTGATAAACACTTTATACTTACATTTTAAGTGCTAAAGAGGGATTAATAGTTAATAATGTTGCTCTAATTTTTTATTTATAAATCTTCACCCAACATTTATTAAAAAACTACAGATGCTGGATTCTGTGATGACTCTAGAAAGAGAGAAATAAAGATGTCTCTTAAACTCCAGAGCTTAAAGCATAACAGGAGAGCAAAGTAGTATGTGAGCAACATGGTGCAGAGAGGCAGGTATTGATGTACCAAGTACTATGAGAACACAGGGATGGGACGTAATCTAGTGCCGGTAGAGGGGCAGAGGTTGGAGAAAGACACTTTTATCAACTCTTTATGGTCTGAGTGCTTTTTCCAGATGAAAAATGAGAGAAGTGACTTCTAGGCAGAGAGAGGAGTCTGTGCAGAGGAAGGAGGCATGAGGGACCATAACATAAATAAAGGTCTACATATAATTGGCTAAAACTGGAAAACATGGCAAGAGCAGGGAGGGCTACAGAAGCCAGATGCTGATGAGTTCTGAATGTCATGCCAAGCATTTTGCACTTCATTCGGAAATACATAAGGAGCTACTGAAAGATTTTAATCAGGTTAATAAAGCGAGTGAATCTGCCTCTTTGAAGGATTACGCACCCTAGCTGTGATGTGTAAAATGAACCCAGGAAGAAAAGGCTAAAGGCACAAGAAGAAGCTGAAGGGTAGGTATTACAGCAATTCAGGCAAGATGTGAAGGAGTTGTATAAACCAGCAATTTTAACAATTTACACCCTTCACATTCAAAAGCAGAATGTCTGCTGTCATTTTATTATTTAGAATTGCTTTGCACCACAGCTGTCTGTTCTTAAACATTTAGGACATATTCACTAAGGGCTGGCCATTGTTCAATAATTTATATGGTGATGTGAAAGATAGAATTATAAAATACAGTCTTAGCCTTCCAGAAAGCATATTACGTAGATACCAACCTAACACAAAGGACATAATGGCAAACATAAAAATAATAAATAAGTATACACCTAATTAATAATAACAATAATAGATTTTCACATGCCAGGCCTATTTGAAATACTTAAGTGATAAAGAGACTGTTATGGACTGGGCTAGTCAGGGAGGCTTCATGTGGCCTGACGGAGAAGGAATTTGGCTAAGCAGATTTAACTTAAAGCAAAAAAAAGTCATTATTTTCATCTTTGATTATTAAAACTGAGAGACATTGGTCAGGAGGACCACATAATGGCTGGAGTGGAGATAATATTAAGTAATTGCTGCTACCTTTGGCATTTTTGAGGTAGACATTATGATACACATAGTTGGGTATTTCTTGATCAATCATCTTAGTCACTTGGAAATACCAATTAGCTCTTGTAAATGTTAATAATAAAAGCCTTAAAGAACAGATGGCCGCATGATCAGAAAACAGCTGCTGTTTTCCCGTCAAACCAAAAGATGTGAGCAATGTTTCTAAACAAGGGCCCGGCAGAAAAATTGTGGGGGTGAAACTTTCTGCTCCAAGCCCACGCCATAGATCTTCTATCTAAAGCCGCTTAAAGGTGTTTACGGGCACTAAGGGCCAGTAATGGTGTTGGTGATCTGTGCGGTGTGGAGCGGTCCCAGATAGCACGCAGGTCCCCTTCGGCAGCCCTGCCAGCCAATGTGGGGGATAATCTCTTCAAAGCTCAGGATAAGCTCCGCCGGCATCATTCAGTTCTCTGCTCTTAGGATCTTCAAGGGCTTAGGAACCAGGCTGGAGAGACAATCTAAACGCTCCAGTGTTCCACACAAATGGGATTGTTGCCATCAACAAAGACAAAAGGAGACTTTTCCTGAGTTTACCTGGAACGGCCACTTAGGTCCGGACTCTGCCTGCTCTGAAGGTTTGATTTCCATCTGTTCATCTTCTTTCATGCTTCCCCTCCCTTTCCATCCCCCTACTTTTCTCCTGTGCCAGTAGGAGCAAAACTGAGGGAGAGAACGAACTGTGTCAGATCCTTTGGCAATAAACTTAATTAATAGTGTTAAAAGAATCCATTGTGTGCAGATGCCTTCTGAAATATTTTTTCTTTACATTCATCTGCTATAAATACGCATATGATTATATTTTCACTCATGTATGTATACGCACAGACTAAACTCACAAATGATCATAAATATCAAATGGTTAAGGGTCTAAAGTACCTGAATACAATTTTTTTTAATTTATTTATTATTTTGGGGGGCTACACCAAGTTCAATCATCTGTTTTTATACACATATCCCCGTATTCCCTCCCTTCCTTGACTCCGCCCCTCCTCAAGTCCCTGAATACAATTTATTGTGTGTTTGGATGGGCTAGGAATTTGGGCACTTACTTGGAGTCAGAAAAGGCCAAGTTTCAAATGCCTGGCCTCTTCCTGCTGACCGTCAAAGTCCTACAGGAGGCATTTGTAGTTCCATCTATCTGGACCTACGGCACACTTAAGCCAAAGCAGCTGATACGCTCGCTCAGGGAAAATGAACTTTCTGGAGCTAGCACAGTGTTTGTCCAGAGTGAGATCACTTAACATAAGTTCATACAACTGTGGAAATTTTCCTCTCTGAGGATGGAGGGGAAAGGGTCAGGCAGCTACTCTTGAGCGGAATATGCCTGCTTCTGGGTCCAAGCCCAGATGAATGATCCTGAGGAGATCATGGTTCCACAGCCAGGGAAGCCTTCCAGCCCCTCTCCCTTCCCCAGCTAAGGACAAGCCCTCCACTCCTCCTATGTCTAGAGATTGGCTAATTATACACCGAGGTTAATTTCATTTCTTACTGGCTTACAGCCAGACCCCATTTCCTAGTTTTGTGTGCAGTTTGGCATGGACATGAGCTTGAGTTCGAAGTAATGGGATATAAACACCAATAATGTGCACTTCTTCCATGCCTGGCCCTTACCAGTCTCCCGTATACCACCTTCATCTTTTTCTCCTTCTAGCTGCTTGATGCAAACAAGCGTGACGACCTTGAGAGCTCAGTGCTGAAGATGAAAGAGACACAAGATGGAAGAAGCCTGGGTCCCTGAATGACTTGGCTTTATACTTTTTAGGGTAGTTCTAGCTCAGTTTGGTTCTAAGAGTTTTAGCTCCTAGAATACGACCCTTACCCTAGGAGTGGTTTTCACCTGGAAGGACTGGCTTTCTTGCCACAGTGCTCAGTGAAGTCTCTCCACTCCAGCTGTGCCAGAACCCCACCATCTCTCCAAACTTCATAGCCGATGGCAGCTCTGTTCAGGCCCCATCCCTGTGGAAGCTTCTCTCTGCAAAGTCTAGGAAGTTTCTCCTGTTAGGTTGAGCCCAGTGCTGGGGCGAAACCTGTAGTGAACTAGTGAACATTCACAGAGACATCTTCCTCCATCCCCACAGCCCATTACAAAGTTTTCACTTCCCTTGTGTCCTGCCCTGTAAGTTTCTCCAGGAACTCCAAAATATAATGTGTGCCAACTACATCTCAATAAAATTGTCATTCTGCTTGGACTACACCTCACTGCACCAAAATTACTCACCAAATACTCTAAATATTACGGAAGCATGTCAATCTACATTATTCTTTACCTCTAAATCACTAAAAGTAATTCACTTGTGAGATTCTAATGCTTTATTTATTTTTTATAAAATCTAGGTTTTTGCAATTTTACATGCATCTATTTTGCTAGCACATTACAAAAATCACTTGAGAGTGCTTATAATTTCAGGAGAAAACAGTAGTTGCTTTAAAATATCTGTTGTTTAAGATGTGGCAAAAGCATGATATAAACAATATGTTCAATTGGAAATCACAGGAAAGTGGTTTGTTAAAGATGCTTCTCGTAAAAAACAGGGAGTTTCATGTCATTTCCAAGCATAATTTAACTTGAGTATAATGGGGAAAGAAAGAAACATTTCTGATATTCAGAAAAGAATAATGTCCATAAGTAAAATATAATATTAAAAGTTGATTTTAAAAAACATGAAAGTAGTCATCCTGGAAAAGAGACAGAATATAATTATTTATATGAATGCAACCTGTTAAAGAAATATATGTCTATCAGACACATTTTTACAATGAATGTGTATCACACAGTGAAAATGCTTTTTTAAAGAAAGGGCATGCAGCCATATATTGATACTAGAAAATCTTTATGATGAAAACAAAAGAAAAATAGCCAAGATGTAAAAACATAGTGTATTAGGTTCCTTGAACAAAATTTTATAAACTTTCCATTGTCAATTAAAGTAATAACAATGGTTAGACGTGTAAATAGCTATTTAGATGCTATAACAGACCATCAGAACGGCTGGTATATGTGGACTTAAAAAATATATTAAACGTATTGATTATGTGATAATTCAAAACAAAGTATATTGAATTCAAGTGATTTAAATTAACAAGCGATGAAATTACTTTGAAAAGGTTAAAATTATCCTAAGTTCTGTTGTTATTTGTCTTTCCCTTCATTCTTATTGATACAATATCCATGATTCAATTAACTGATAATTTCCCGTAAAACCTTTGTTCTTATGTTTCAGAAATTGAACAAGATACTGGAACTCAAAAGAGACCGATGGGCAAAGCCTGCATTTTAGGTGTCTTGAAGATAAGTTTGAGAAAACTCAGCTAAATTGTATACTTTTGATGTCGCAGCTTTCAAGTTGGTCCAGACGCTTAGCTCCGGTCTAAATGCAAGGACATTGGATACCTCCATTTCAAAGCTTTCCATTTCTCAGGATGAGGTGTTCAGTTTTTGAAATGTAACATTCCAATTCCCCCATGATCAAATGGGTTTTGAAAAAGAACAGAAGCTTCTGAAACATTGTTATAACCAAAAAAAAAAAAGGAAAAATAACTACAAAAGAAGAGATTCTTGCTTAACCAAAACTAAAAGGCAAAAGGACACATTTCAGATAGTTCCGTTCAAGGACAAAAACCAACAGAAAAACAGGAAAACGTTTTAGCAGGGGCAAAACACTGCAAATGAAAGAAGTGTCCCAAGCTTGTGTGTCTCAAAGAGCTAAAGGTTATAGAAACGTTTTCATATAACTCACTGAATACAGAGATAACAGAAACACTTAGCAATGGAATTGGGTGGAGGAAGTATGGACTGTTAAAGGCTAACACTATTCTTCCATATATGTTAATAATAAAGGGAAATAGCTAATTTCAGTTAAAACACTGCAAAAATTATAGTAAGAAAGTGCCATGCAAAGTAGTGTGTGTGCGCGCGCACGTACACAGAAGTCACACACACATGTGCAGGTGCTTAATTAATTAGCATAAAATTAGCCAACCCGTAGCTCCTGTATTCAGTTCATCCTCACTCATTCACCAAATATTTGACGTCCTCGGAGCCAGATGCTGTGTAAAGCAGTGAGGATGCCTTGATGGATGCAACACACACGATCCCTCACTTATGGTCCCTAGCAGCCTGTTAGGAAAGATGGACCATAGTCACGTAATCAAAAAGATAAAATAAATGTTTAGGTAATTAAAACAAAGAGTAATAAGTGCCCCCTCCCAAAATTAGGGTTTCCATGGGTGCAGTAGAAAGGCCTGCATGGAAGCAATCTCTGAGTCAACTAAAGCAAGTTCAGACATTCAGCAAGCCCAAGCACATATTCTACACAAGCTCTGTAAAGGAAAACAGTGAATAGCTGAGGACATCAAGTTTTCCCTGTCAGGGTATTATAACTTTAAAAGCTCTACATTGAACTATAGGACAAATAAATGTGAATTAATACTAAAGCATTTTATAAATATCTACATCTAATATTCCACATGTATGTATTTGGGGGATCATTGAAAGCTACTACTAATAGTACTACTACTATTATTACTACTATAGTCTTTTTTAAGAAATGTACTATTACGGGGCAACAAACAGCAGTGTCACATTCTAGGGACCAACATTCGCAGTGTAATTGTCAGACCAAGAATGCGTAGTAAACCACTCATCTTCTGAATACCGAAATATGAATATCAGACTTGGCCAAAACAGCCCGTGAAACAAGTTGGCAGCTCAGAATCTGCATAAGCAATAATTTCTAGTTTTCACTTGTGGGCAAATCCTAAATAATTTATGTTTAATAGACAGAAAGACAATAAAGTTCAGGAAAGTCATCACCATAAAAAGGCTTCCTGCTTCAATTTCCCCACGCCCTTCGTTCTTGAGTTAATTTTGCAGAGTGGTTTCTCCTCCGAAGACCAATATCCACAGCCGTTTCCCCTTTTCTTTACAAATTATCCTCGAAGACAAGAATGCTCACTCAGTAGTTTAGTAATTATGTGAAAACAAGATTATTTTATTATAAAGGCAAAGGATGCTTAAGGTCAA
This sequence comes from Hippopotamus amphibius kiboko, assembly GCF_030028045.1. Lineage (NCBI taxonomy): Eukaryota > Metazoa > Chordata > Mammalia > Artiodactyla > Hippopotamidae > Hippopotamus > Hippopotamus amphibius. The sequence continues at coordinate 77,701,701 of NC_080191.1, read as the reverse complement.
ATTCTAAACAGAATTAATAGACAACAGGTGTGTAACCTCACATATTTCCGTTCATTTTGGCACAGGTTTGTGAAGGCTTGGCTTTCCCAGACTCAGGAGTCTCCTTTCACCCTCATGGGCAGCATCCAGCTCATGATTAGAGTGGCCTCTTCAGTCTGGCTGCCAACTCCCTTGATGAGTGGAGAGTCAAGACTCTTCTCTGAAAAAAACTACAGGCCAATTGGAAAATGGTCCTAGTCTCCCTAGACTCTGTAGCTCCCTAGACTCTCAAAATGTCACCCCAACCAATCAACGGCATCAGTATCACCAGAGATCTTGTTACTAATGCAAATCTCAGGTTCCACTCTAGACTCATGGAATCAGAAGCTCTGGGGTGGGGTCCAGCAATCTGTGTTTTATGTTTTAACAAATCTTCCCAGTGATTCTGATACATGTTCATGCATGAGAAGCATGGCTCTAAGGGCCCCAAATTATTTTCTCTCTTCTTTGGCCACAAAGTTGCTTACCAGCTCCCCTAACTTCGCCACAAGCTCTTCTAACTCTCAGCCTTTCTCTAAAAAATGTTCATCTCTTCTATGAGCTTGTTTTTAATATATATTTTCCTGTATCCTTATCCTTTCTGAAAGATCCAAGTGTTTTTGTATATCTACCACATGGAATCACATTCTTTGGAGACTTTCTTCTCCACTACAGACTCCTGAGCCCCTTTAGATTTGTAAAGAGAGTGGCACCAAAGAGATCCAAAAATATAGTGGCCTTACCTTCAGTCACATTCATCATAATGATAATAATTGTTCTCTTACTTAAACGTCTATAGGAATCCCAAGCCATAAAGTCATTCAGGAACTCAAGGTCCTTCTATCTTGTGTTCCCACCATCCCCACGGCCCTCTCCTCATCCACATAGATGAAGCTGGATGTGGGCACCACCTGGTTCCAAATCAAGAGAAAGAAAAATAGAGGAAGTCCAGGGAAAGGGACTTCCTTTTAGGCAAGTGAGCCCAAATTTGCTACTCACTTTCCCTCACATTCCACTGTTCACACTTTGCCTCAGGGGAGTCTGGTCAGCCACGTGCCCGGGAAGGACAGAGACCACTGCTGTCCTATCCAGAAGTTCCCTCTCCTAGACATTCACATTTTATACTCTCTTCTCTTTGCAAATTATGGCATGACCACGTCTTAATCAATAATTTGCTATAACTTATTTATGAGTCTTCTTTCTATGATTCCAACTTATCACGAGATTAGTGGCAGGACAGAGCTCTCAATATGTAGAGCCAAAAGATCTACCTGCAATGGATAGAAAAAAAAATAGGTGTCATATTAGAAGCCGGAGTACCAATGCTTAGAGAATCCAGATGTCCCTCCTTCTGTTCACAAATCATTTTCAGTTTAAATTTATTTGTGCGTACACGTGTATATGTGTGTGTGTGTACATGCATGTGTGTAAGTATACACACACAAACACACAAATATACGTATAGGCAGTGACAAACATATAAATTGATTTTTTCACTATAATAATCTTAAAATCCACTCCTTAAAACTTATAAACTATTTCTTATTAGGAGTAAAATGATTATAAATGAGGGAGAAAGTCCTAGACTATCATACAGAAGAATCCTATTGTTTGATAAATTAATATGGGGCTACCGTATTACTATTTGTCTAATAAATTAGTATAGGGCTATAGAATTAATGTTTGTGAAGGCAATCATATGAAATAATATAACTAGATATATTTTTCACGAACTTCCATGGGGGATTTAAAAACCTTCCCCTTCCTCCCCTCCCACCACCCCCACCCACCATAATGTGAGTTGGGGAGTACTCATCACTCTTACTAAGCTCATACCTGTCAACCACAGAGAACAGGGACCACCTCGAAGCTGCTGGGGTGCCCTTGGCTTTGGCCAGGGGTCCACCTGGACTGCGAATGCAAAAGGATTGAGAGTCGAGATCGCTCTCTATGGAGCCCCAGTTAGGCCCTGTGGGCCAGGCTTTCTCGGTAAGATGCTACCGTGGAGAAAATTTCCAGTCTTCAGGGCCTTCTCATTCACACTTCATCGCTCCTTCTGATATCCCCAGGGATTGGCCAACTTGTATCGTTTTTAAATTCAACCCACATACCGTTTACAGCTGGAGTTTTGGTCTGCTCTCTTCTATCGGTGAATACATTCAACCATCACTATATTTATAAGACATGACCCTTTAGAGGATGACGCTAGTGGGTCAGTGAGGGGTGAGATTTTCTCGTGCTTCATGCCCTTCACTTTCTCATTTACACTCTAAGGGTAAAGCCCAGGTGCAGTGTTGCTTTGGTGGGGTCTAGCTGTACACGAGAGAGTCAGAGAGCTCCACATGCAGAGTAAAAGTAACTGGACTAGGATGATCCTAGACACTGCACCATAAGTGTGGGCACAGAAAAGGCTGAAATGGGTTAAGTGGGACAGGGTAGGGGAAGGGAATACAGAGGCCACAATAAAATGTAAGAAGGCATTCAACTAAGACTGAATTTTTTTTTTTAAATTAGAGTTATAGGAATAGGTGAATGTTTTATAAATAAAGTATGTGCATAACACACATGAGTATATTTTGCTTAATTTTTACAGTCACATACTTAAGACTCACCCAACATTGCATTGACATGCCCAGGTATTTGTGGTAGCTGTGTGGAAGTAGCACACAAACATATAAAATCATGTTACTGAGGGTATGAAAAAATGTTGAACAAAAAAGAAACTATTTTCAGTTTATTTAAAAGGTTCTGATGAAAAAAATCTTTAATAAGCAATATGTACATTTAAATATAACTTGAACCACAATGTAGGCATCTTATTTATTAAACTCCACTAGTTGTGAGGTTTTTATTATTTAATTAGGTTTAAGCATTTCTTAGCACAATCTTTTCCAAGGAAATTGCCAAGGAAGAAATAACTAAAGGTTATCTGAAAATATCCTTGTGAAGAATAAAGTGTTATTACGTAGTGTATGGTTACCTATTTGCATGGAATCCATGAATGTATTGATATCGAAAAATCTTTTTTGATCTGTTAACTCCATTGTTCAAAATATCTACAGAGAAGTGTGACCCTAATTATTTGTTTAGCATTATTTAAAAGTAAACACATTTATCAGTTAAAACAGCTGTGATTTCTATTTACTGAACAATACCAGAATCTCCTAGATCAGTCTTCTGACTTTAATTAGGTCCACATACAGCTACAAAGGTTTTCAGTTGAGTGCCTAAAAACTGATTTAAGAAAACCAGCTTCCAGATCTTCAAATTTCTTGTGTCCTCTTTGCAAAAGTGATATGCCAAGAACGGGTCAGGCCTCAAGTTCTCCTTTCCCACTTCCCCTTTCAGAATCACATTTCTCCCAGTTATAAAACATGTACCCCTCACTCAGCTGGCTTTTTATGATCAAGCAAAAACCTCTCAAGTGCCAAACAAAGGAATAATTTTTCAGCTCCTTTAATAGAAGCACATGCTCCAATAGTGTTTGTTGAGGTGCAGTCTCAATAAATTTACTTTTTATTTTTATTATCAAAATTTCTTATTTAGTATGCTTTGATCAAGTATATATTACTAATAATGGTTGTAATAATACAAGTGCTTTTAAAAAATGGTTGCAGGAAGTTAATAGAAACCATTAAATGTTCAATCCACACTTTTTTTTTTTTTTGGATGATAGGGAAATGATAGTCCATTAAAACTTCCAAACATAAGAGCATATTACTTTAGAATAGAAGTCTGTGAAGGAACTTGGAATTGAAATATAAGCTCAGGGAGAAAAAGGAAAGATAAAAACTCCAACTACTTAAGAAGCACTTGTTCATGTATTGTTTAAATGAGTTGTGGAAGATAGCAAATCACTGTGTTATTTGTGTGCCACTTGATGTGCTTAAAATAATACAACAGTTTTATTTCAAAATCTCAATATGTAGTTCATTCTGACCATTATACCCTTTAAAAGTATCTAAACTTATAGGGAAAACTTTAAAAAATATCAGCCTTAAAAGTATGCAAGAAGATAAATAATGCTCAACATTATTTTATAGAGTATACACACCAAAAATTATCTGAGGACCACTTCCCTACATTGTTCTGAATTATTGAGACTCTAGTTTACTCCCCATTCATTCATTCATCCAATCAACGTACACAAAGAACTGGTAAATGTCAGTAATTGGGATAAATGTGAGGGAGTATGGGGTTACCTAGTGATAAAATAAGAGTTCTTAAAATCAAAGAGTTCACAATCTCTTGAGAAAAATAACAAGTAAAGAAATAATGTTTACACATCATAGTATCATAATGAAGACAACCACAAACTGCTATGGAAACGATAGGAAGGACACCACGTTCAGGCTGATGTGAGGTGGGCAGTCCGAGAAGACAACCAGATTTCACAGGTTGTGTGGCGATCTCTTTGCTGAATATTGTAAGATTCTTAAAAGTTACCCAGGTGAAGCACATGTATGTGTGTGTGTATCGCAAGGTGGATGATGGAAACAGACACAGCTAGAAATTGTAAACTGGAAGTCAACTGTGTGATAGAATAATAATCTGAAATATTCGTTTGTGGATTATCAACAATTCTCCTCCTAGCACTGTCCCAGCAGCATCTCCCACTCGAAACATGAAGACTGGGTCAGGGAGATGCGAATTATTAGGCTGAACAAATGCACCGGATTTCCCACTTCCAACCTGAATTAATTGCGAGAAGAGTATAAAACAGAATAGGTTTGAAAGAAGACACCAACAAATTGAAAGAGTTCTTTTATGGCTCACACACCAAGAGCAGGAATGTCCTTCGACCTGAGAGGAGAGCATGTTTGGAGAGGAGGAGGGGAGTTAGAGGTACTGTGGGATCCACTTTGCCCCACCCTCAGATAACCTAAGGCCATGCAGTGACATGGTGGTTATTTACCAGTTCTTCATATTTGTTGACTTAGCAGAATCTATAATTCAGAATTCAGGAGTAGTAGCTCTTTACTCCTGGAACTCTACCTCACCAATGTACCCCTTGACACAAGGGGGTATAGGCAGGGAAGTGGGATGGGTCCAGGAAGAAAGAATTCCAGAGAGAGCCCTGCCAGAGTCTCTAATTCCTCCTTGATGAAATAAAGAAGGATACTGAACTTCCCAATGGCCCTAAGAATGATGAAGTGAGTGGAGAAAAAGACTCTCTGGGACTTGCCAGGGGCACTGCACAGCATATCAGGGGTAAATAGTTTCCAACAGTAATCTAAGGAGGTTGGACCACTAGTTCCAGGGACCCAAGATGGGAGTGTCATCAATATCCCAAGGGAAAGCAGCTTGGAACCCATTCAGATCAAATTTCACACACAGTGCACCCTGCATCACACTCACCCTGGTGCCCCTTGAATAACCCCCTGAGGGATGTGGTCAGGGTAGAAGACATATAGGAGTCATCCTGATTATGATTGTATTTCAAACAGGAATGACTGAAAAATGTATGATTTGGACAGAGCAACCTGGAAAGTGTCTAAATTAAGTTGTCTGTCACTATACAGAGTTTCAAGAGTCAGAAAATCAAACTGAGTTATTGAAATAAAGTAACATTTTTGCACATCAGAGTTTGTAACTTGGATATTTATAGCTACTGCACATGAAAGGCCTTGGATGTCAGACTGAGGAGTTTGGGTTTTGTCCTGAAGGCAACGGGAAGTAACTGGAGAATTTTAAATAGAAAAAATGTGAGAAGCAGAACTGAATTGTATAGAACTCATTTAGGCAGCAGTGTGGAGCATGGGTTGGTGACTTAGAGGTCAGAGAGATGGAAAACCAGAGGAAGGAGCCCAGCAATGAGCCTTTTGACCTAAACATGGACAGAAACAACAGGGCACAGGATTAAACCATAACAGGGGGGATGGAAAGGACAGGATTCATTTGGGATTGTTTACGTGGCAGGTGTCTCCGCCCAGCTCTGCCCATTCAACCTCAACAGCTGGGTCACTGAAGCAAGATTCTGACCACAGTGCCACCGGTAAACCACCCCCAATTAAACCAGCTTGCTGCTCCTGTACTGTCTCAGAACCTCCTGAATTCATGCCTATTTGCTATAACATTTTGTTTTAATTTATTTCACTTCTACTTCTTAATAGGTGCTAAGTTACCATCCATGTACACTCACACCATTTTACATATACTTACATTATGTCCACTGACCATATACCACAGGAAAAGTCCATGTATAAAGTCTTTCAAATTAAAACTGTAGAGTTGAAAACAGTATTGGTTGACTGAGTGTAGCCTTCTATCCTTAAACCTTACTTGCTGTTTCTATAAAAGCTTCCAGCAGAATAGCATTTGCATAACAGTCTCTGAGAACAGAATTCCCAGGTTCAATTCCAAGCTCTAAAACTTATTAGGTCCGTGATCTTGAGCAAGTGGATTTATCCCTCTGTACCTCTTATGACCTGTAAAATGGGGAAGATAAGGGTCCATTTCATTAGCCCATTCAAGGCACTTAGTACAGGGCCAGGGACAAAGAAAGCACACAGTGATGCTAACAATTGATTGTGTGGCAAATCTGACGTTCCTTAAACGTGTTTAAATTTTTAAGTTGCATAAAGCACCAGGAAGTTTCCTCACCAAAATCTGTCTGATGCTAATATGTATTTAAACAAGGTGACCTTCATGTTAAAATCTGTGGGTATGAAAGGACAAACAACCACAGAATTCACACATTTCTTATTAGTCTTCCCATTGCTTTGGCCATCTACGTACAGATGTCCATCTATCTTTACGCTGACTCTAAAACATTTTATAGAAGGGCAGGATGGAAGCTGTCCTCTGTATTTTATGTGGTGCTTGGTTCAGATGTAAGCATTCAATTTACAACAATAATAAAGGCTAGATAAGAAATAATCCACATGGAAAGAAGACTAGCCATTTGGGTTATTTCTACTGAGCAGAATGTTTATTTTTTCATAGAACAAATTAGAAGTTTTCCAGATGGTTTATCTAAAGTATTTTTCTCTCCTCCAGGCAGAGGATAAATTAGGAGTGTTCAGAAAAGGTCATTCCCACCTCTCCAAGAAGTACATTTTCATAATTAAAAGAACAAAAGTTCAACCACATATGAAGTGATCTCTACTCAACATAGGAGTTACATTTGTCTATTACAGGCAATTGTGTAATTTGAAATTTGTCAAAAAATATTTTAAAGCAAATAATCACCTTTTGTGGCCATCTCTTTGTTGGAAGCACTAACCTTCATCATAACGCTAGCAAAAGAAATGCATTACACTAATTTGCCAACAGCAACAAAGGAAGGATTTTTAAATTCAACTCACTAGCTAGAAAGATCTAGGTGGGCACGTGATTTGTCACATAACAACACATTGTCAGGCTATTATCAGAGAGAAGAGGGGTTTTGTCTCTGCTATAGCATCTTCAGATTAGGTAAACAATTTATTTCTAACTAGACCCTCCTGAGATGGTGAAGAGGGAAGAATTTAATACTGAGTTTTGCAGGAGGGATTTTAGCACTTGTCAAATTAAGATAGCTGCCTTTGTGAGATGGAAAATGAATCAGAAAACAATGCTGAGTCTCCAGCAGAAATTCATCTTGATTCTGTGGTGCTTTGCAGAGAGTCCTTCTGTCTGTAGTCCCATGGGACTGTGGGCTCCGGAAGTCAGAGGAGGCCAGGCTCTCCACCTGCCAGCCAAGCAGAAGTCAGACCTCCATGCGGCCCCAAGCTGACCAATCTGCTATGAGCTGCTGTCCTGGTCATGAATACATTATAGACTTCTGGTTCTGATCATGCAGTTCAGCGAAAGGAGTAGAGAGGTATTTCCCAGTGATCACGCAAGCAAAACAGGATGATTCCAATAGACAAGCATCATTCTTTTTTGATAATCATGAGGTAGTCATAATTTTAAATAAAAAGATATTGCGGAGGCATTATAGAGTCACTTTTTTGTCCTTTCCTTGTTTGAGGGGATCAGTTGCATTGGAAGTAAATTTTAATTTTTGGATTGTGGAGAGTTTACTTATGGTTTAAAGGGGATTCTGGGTCAGTTGTGATGGAAGATGATTTAGGGTCATATCAATATCTTCAAGACTCAGATTCAAGAAAGGGAAGACATAGCAGCATCATCTATGATCCTTAATAACTATGAAATTTGTTCAATGAAATTAAGTTTCTAATGTAAGTTACCATTGATGTACCTATTCATTAAAGTGATAGATGAGTAGAATTATTCAGTCTACAATTAGGGAGGACTAATCTGTTTCTCATTATGAAAGTTTCCTCTCTCTCCCTACTATGACTACATATGGTAATTTATTGGCATGCTTTTATGATTCTCGCTTTATTAAAAATAAACAATGTTATAGTTGTAATGGTTAAGTCCAAATGACCCAGGGGAATTTTAAAGACTATTATCACATCTCATGAATAAGTTTGAACATAAACTGCAAGTCAATAAAAAGACCCTGTAAGCCCCCTTGCAATATTCCAGCTAGGAGGTGATAAATTCTCTAAGAGTTATTTTACCTCTTTGAGAAAAAAAAAGATGTCTTTTTTTTTTTTGCATGTGAATAAAAGTCACTTCAATGTTTTATCATCTTCCTTTGTTTCTCATTCATATTCAAAATGAGAGAAATCAGAATTTCTTAGCTTTTCAAATAGTTTGGCATAAGCAGAACCCATCTGTGGTTGTTCCTATGTGTGTTGGGAAAACCATCTCAGGATACCTTCCTGGATCCAAGCCCTGGGCTTTTTGGGGAGGGCAGCATGGCTATATACTCTTATTCAGCAGCCTTCAGAATGTCAGCCCTTGCCTTGAGAGAAGGGATCATTCTTATAGTCTCTGCCCCTACACCATCTGGGGGAGCCTTTCTTTGGGAAGACATTTTAGCGTTGGAAGGGGGAGTGGGTGGGGCGGCTTTGTCCACACTCATCCAAAGGACACCCCTCCCCTGCCGCAGGGAGCTGCAACATGCACTTGTTTGCATAAGTTTTATAAACTATTTCATTTGAACAAAGTACTCCCTAGCTGATAAAACAAGCATATTAGCTCTTCTACATCGAATTTTGGAATCAAATAGTGGCCAGAATTGCCAGTGTGATATATTATTGTCCCTGGTGAGAGGAGAAAAAGACATCGCGATGTTGAAACCTTAATATTATTGTGTTAGAATTTAAGGAGGTTGTATTAAATTTTACAGGGGTTGCCAGAAAAATGTTATTTGTCTCCATTGCTTTATTAGGTGTATTTATTACACCGTTTGGGGTAAGCTATGTAAAATTTATACTCTGTATATACTATAAAATCTATGCTATGTATGTACCATAGGAGCTACATACAATTAGGTTCTAAAAAGTTTGCTTTTTTTTTTAGAAAGCTTTGTAAGAATTTGCAGAAGGGAGTTTCCAACAATTAAAATTTTACCTAGGAGTATAGATGAGGTTCTATATTAATAATTTAGTTTTAAAATCTCTCCACCCCTCAAAATAAGTGCTCATTAATTATCCAACCTTATTAGAAGTGCTATAAATATGTAATTGTCATTCTCATAAGATAGTATTTAGAGGATAGACTAATGAAGCAACAATAACTGTGAGAGTCCCAGTGTGTCCTCCAGCTTGTTCAGAAGGAGACACCTGACCCTTGGGTGCTCTTTGTGAAATGCCATGGAAGACTTAGTTGTTTAATGGCCTCAAACAGATGTGGGATAACTTATTAGCAAAAAAAAAATGTCTCTATCAGATGCTAAAATATGACATCACAACCAAGGCCATATGTTTGCATTAGAATCATAAGCTATTTTTGGTTATATCAGAATATTTTCATTACTCGTATAATTCATTTGTTTTGTCATCTGCTAAAATACAGTCGTAGGAAAATAGTAGCAGTCACCAAAAATTAAAGAAAAAAACTGATTGGAGGAAAATTTCAAGTTCAGTATTTAAGTGTCAGGTAAAATCCTGCAATATTTCATTTTATCAAGAGAAAAGCTGGACCAAATTCATAAAGCGTTAGCATTCCTTTAGAGTATTATTTGAGGACCATGAATCTAATCTTTTTGCCACATTTTATAAATGAACCAAGCAAGCCCCAGACAGGTGAGCAACCCACTCAATGACACCTCGTCATTAGCAAAGCTAGTCAGAGCACAGGTCTCCAGCTCCAGGCCAGCTTCCTGGCTTTCTTTGTTCCTCTATGTCAGGACTTATTCCGTGTGGAATCTGGTAAGAGTCTTTTCTGAATTTTGTCCCCATTGTTGACAGAGTTCATTTCACTAAGTACTGCTATGTCTGTACCCGTTGGCACGCCCCTCACTACTAGTGCATGAATGTCTCCATTTCTCCACATCCTCACACCAGTCAGTGTGGGAGAAGCTATTAATTGTTTTCTCCAAAGTCCTCCATCCATCCTTTTGCCTTACTATTTTTTTTTTTTTTTTTTTTTGGGATTGACGATGCATTCCAGGGGCAATTGTTCTTAGCCAATTTCTCCTTGCTAGATACACATTTTTCCAGTATCCTTGCTGCAAAGGACTGATCACGTGATGTACTTCTGATTAGTGAGACGCAAGAGGAACTCTTCTAGGAATTATTTCATTTTTCCTGTAGAAAGAGACAGGCATGCAAGGAGACCTCTTTGAACATCCTCATCTCTTTCTCTGAATGTTTTCTTGCGATCAAATAATGCATAGAATATTAGCAACCACCTTATCTCCTCAAAGTGACCCCTTTAAGATGAAAAGCCAAACAAATGAGGAAACCGAAGGAAAGAAGGTGGCCTTGATGACATGGCTGAATTTCTATACCAGTCTAGAGCCCCCCACCTCTATATTCATGACTGTGTAAGATATGTTGATGTCTTGGTTGCTTAGACCAATATTAGATGGATATTCTGCTACAAAGTAACAGAAGACATTAACAGGTATGTTTGCAATTGCATGATTTTCCAGTTAGTCATGCCAAAGAATTTAAAATGGTGTCTCACTTTTTGTATTAATTTGAATACCTCTGATAATCAGTGAGGTTAAGCATCTCTATCATACTGTATTTACAATTAAAGTTTCATGCCCTGTGAATTTACAACCATTGCTCATTTTTCTATTGAAGAATTGCTTCAATAGTTTGTTCTTTGTATGTGTGCTTTGTTAAACAAATAAAATAATCTTAATAGTCAAATTTATGGTATGTGCTTTCGGAATCATGCTTCAAATGTTCTTTCCCATCCCTTGGTTATAAGGATAGTCTTCTATATTTTTTCTATTGATTTTTTTTTAAACTTCGCCTTTCATATTAAGTATTTAATCTGGAGGTTAAAGGCTTGAATATATTCTCAGGTAGGGATTAGGCTTTATTTTTCTCCATACGGTTAGTCACTTTCTCCATATCATCTATGGGACAGCCTGTCTTTTCCTCTCTGATTAATGGTGTTACCATGATCTGACAATGTTACCATTCAGACAGGAGTCTTTTCTATCCCAATGGTCTAAGTAATATGTCTTAGTATTTGGTAGAGGGTGTCTCCTTCTTTAATTTTAACTTAATGAGCATGTATTTTTCTTTACTAATTTTAGAATACATTTGTCAATTTTCTCAAAACTTCTACTGCAATGTTGATTATAACGGCACTACATTTGTAGGTTAAATCGAAAAAACATCATCTTTGTATTTTTAATTTATATCATCTGTAAATGTAGTTTAACTCTTCATTTACATAGTTTTTATTTACTTCAGTTGCTTAATTTATTTTATTTAGTGTTTAATTATTTCCTATTTACTTGTCTCCTTTAGTATTTTGTTTTTTATTTCCTTTAAAGCATTTTAATTTTTCTGTAAAGTTTTAATGTATTATTTTATTAGGTTATTTCTTAAGTACTTTATAGTTTTGATTCTTTCATGAATGTATTTCATTTCTTATCATATTTTCCTGCCTTCTCTTCTTGGTTTAGAGAAGCAGTCTTAACTTGTAAATTTACCTTGACTCTAACAATTTTGCTCTATTCTTTTATTAGTACTAATTGTTGACAGACGGTTCATTCTGACAAATCATATATGTAGAGAACTTGCAACTGTAAATAATAACAATTTGTCTCTTTTAAATTTTATAGCTATCATATCTTTTCCTTTTCTCATCTTTGACCTGTACCTCTAGTACTAGATTCAGTAACAGCTGTACTCGTTGATCGCTTTCTTGTGTATGAAGATTTTACCAGACTCAAATAAGTATGGGGACATTGCAGGGGCGAGCTTGAAATAAGAGAACTCCCACCAACACATCTCTAAAAGATAATAAGCTGGTTTATCAGAGTTTTTCATGGATACTGGCAGAAGATGTAACACTCCAGAAGATATAAAACTCCACAAAGGACTTTATTATCCATAACAATAGCAGAAGCCAGAGTAGTAAGAGAATAATAGTTCCCCAAGCCCCAAATCCCACAAGGTGTCCTAACTGCAGGGTGGAGCCTCGGTACACAATAGGGTGTTCCGCGGGGTGGAGGCCTGTGCTTTCACAAGTAGCTGGGAAGACTGCATTTTGTCTGAAGGGAGAGCAGATCTACTGCAGGATTATGTGATGTACTCTAGCACCGCATTCTCTCACTTTTTAGAATTTCGGGCTACAACAATCCTGCAAATAGCCCAAGTGAAAACATAGTCGGGGCCTTCCAGTTTTGGCAAACTCTGCAGGAGGTGTGAGAGAGCCTGTGACATACTGTTCCCAGCACTGTGTTATTTCTGGCCTCCAATGGATTGATATATAGTGAAATCTTCTGCTAGCTTAAGATTTTTGTTAGATAGAATCGGTAATTTCACGATGTTTCCTCCTATTTCTTTCCAAGCTATTTATCATAAAGAGTTTTGAATATTTTTAAGTGCTATTGTCGTATCTATTGAGATAACCACGGGATTTTCTTTGTTAAGCCACTAATATGATAAATTATAGGTATGTGAATATTCTCATGTTGGTAGGAAAATAGTGCTTCATGACAATGTATTTTTATACACATGCCTGGATTCACTCAACTAATATTTAACTTAAATTCTGGTATCTGTGTTTAAAGTGAAGTGGGACTATAATTTTCTTTTCAAGAACTATCATTTGCTCTAAAAACTAAGGTTACACTTGCCTTAAAGATGAGTTGGACCATATTCTCCCTTTTTATTATTTTGTGCAGCAACCTGCCTGTCTCTGTAAAGTTAGGTAGAACACACCTGTGAGTGGGTGTGAGTGTAAGGAGTGCATGTTTTTTGGGATCTTGGTTTGTTGGGATTTTGTTTGCTTGTTTTGTCTTTGAATTTGTTACTGAGGAGCTCTGATTACTATCTCAATACATTTTAATGGTTATTAGAAAATTCAATTTTATCTTTCTTCCTGTAAAACTGTTCTACTTTGTCTAAGTTTAGAACTTATGAATTTGAGCAGAGTACTTTTTATGGTCTCATGTCATAGTGTCTTTTTTCTTTTTCAATACTCATAATTTAGGTGTTGTTATTTTTATGTTCTATTCCACTGAATTCTGCTCCTATTTTTTATTTTCTTATTTCTTGTTTCTTATTTCTTATTTCTTGTTGCTCTTTTCCTTGTGTCTTGTACTGAATACTTAGCTTGTTTGTTTTTATTTATTCTCCATTGTGTATTTAAAGCTATAATTTATCTCTAAGTACTGTATTAGCTGGGTCTCACAAATTCTGAAAAATAATGCCAGGATTGGTGTTCAAGCATAAATATTTCATTGTTTCCTTTATGATTTTCTCTTCTACCAAAATGTTGACTTTTTTAATTTCTTGACATCAACTTTTTTTTAATTTTGTCACTCTGATATTGTTATTTATTTTTTAATGTCATTAAATTATGGCCCCAAGTCATAGGCTAGAAGATGGTGGTTCTTTCTTCTTGAAACTTCCTTTGTGGCCTAAGAAATGGTTAATTCAACATCACATTAAAAATAAATATATTCTCTGTTAGGTATAAAGTTATTTCTATTAATAAAGATATTGGTACAGATACATTTATAAGTATAAACTTAAGCATATTAATCAAATCTTCTCTTTTTTGTCTGCTAGATCTTTCAAATATTGATACAATTATGTTGAAAACCTCCAAATACAATTTTTTATTTATCTACCTCGTCCTGCATTCCTGGCCTTGTTTCTTTATCTACTTTTATCTATTATTTATAAATTTGATATATCCTCTATCAAAAGATTTATTGCCAGTGTATTGAGGTTCATGATCATTTTATTTCTTTAAACCATTATTTCTTTTTAGAATAGAAAAGTCTATCCATTTTAAGATGGGAAATATATTGAAGAAAGACTATCTTTCCAAAGAAAATAAGGACCATGATATGCAGCTTTCAGTAGTTTTTAAAAATTGTTCTTTGTACTTTTCTTTTTAATATAATCAATCTCATTGATTATATAAATCATTATAATATTGGGATGGTATCACCTCCAAAGCTAATCAATACGTATATGGAACATGACAGAGAGATGGATTTTGAAAGTAATTCAGCGTTAAATCCAATACCGTAACTATCACAGGATTTCAAACAGTCCATGACACTCCTTTGTAACACCTTATATTCGTTTCTAAGGGCTATATCTTCCTCCACTGTAGTTATCCCTATAAAAGAATTTTACAAGTACTCTTATCGAGATTTCTATAGGCTTGGTCTGATGGCTTTGAACAATAGTGGCAATTTGCGATATACTAGCTTCTCTCTCCAATACTCAGAAAAATCAAAGCATAAAAAAGCTGTTTCTCCTGATGCAGTTTAGGACCAAATGAAAGAAAGAAAGAATTTGGTCCAATCTAGAAGTCTACTCTTTACTTCACACAGTTTTAGTTAAAAAAAAAAAAAAAGAAAGAAATTCTGAGATTTATTTCTATGTGTGTTTTGTTATATAAAGACAAATGAGAAAATACACAAATTTTTCCGCTTTAATACTTCATGGCATATTTATTTGGAGACTTTAAAGAATAAACATTCTTTTCTTAATCAGACTATGAATTAACCAAGTGTGATAGATTTAATTTAAAACCTACAGTAATCAAATATTTGGTTTTTATGTCTTCACTTCTCCCACACAGAATACTTCAAATAACTTTATGAACTTGGAACATGTATAAATCATAAATATCAAATATTATTTTCTAAAAAATAAGATCAACTTTAATTATCAAGTGGACGTTCAATAATAAGCTGAGATTTCAATCATCTTATAGAACTAAATTACTGTGGCTTTCCATGAGTCTGTTCTTGCTAGAATTTTGAAGATCTACAAATCATAAACACGTAAGCTCAGTTTAATAAAGATCAATCCATCAATGAAAATTATTTACCAATAATAACTTCACTTTTTGAGTGAATTGAGTACCCACCATATGCCAGCTAACAAAAAGCTACATTTTGCCTCCTTGTCCACAAGAAGCTAACCTCTAGTAGAGTTCAAGGTATGACCCTGAATGGTACGCATACATTCATATGTGTAGCAGGGTGACTCACTGATAACAGCCAGTGCTTTCCTTTCAAATTTTGTTAATTGCCTCTGTCTGGTAACCCTTTCCCCACCCCTCTGTCACCACATGGCAGCAGGTAGCGTTCTCCTTTCCCACAGCCCCAGACAATGGAGGTGACAAAGAAAGGCTTTAGAGTTGGAAACAATCTTGATCAAGGATCACCAAAAGCCACACTCACGTCATAAATAATGAACTTGGAAACACTGGTGATATAAGAGTCAGGTTACTTTTAGCTCGCTGGTTTGTTTTTTATCCTAGACTTGGTAAAACTTCCATGGCCAGAAAAGTGAAGTGAATATTCTAAAGAAAGCAAAAGAGTTTAACTGACTGGGATGTCTGAAAAGGAGCGATGATCACCCACGAACGTACCAACAAAGTGCAATCCTTTGTTAACAGGAGTTTATGGAAGGTGATATTACCAACCATCTAAGTTTGGAGAATCTTAAGACAAACGAATTGATTTGGACCTGCTTCCCAGCAGCAACGCTGAAGGTAAAGGTTAACACTTCCTTAGACGTTCTCCAGGTCACCATAGTCAGAAAATTAGAAGAGCAACAAGACACTGCATGACATGTCGGGTGTAGAGAGAACCAAAGACAGCACTTTCCGTGTCTCCTGCTGCACAAAATGACTTTGGAAAGCAGCTGAAGTTTCATGTGCTCTTCAGAAGGGAACACAAGTTGAGAGTGAAAGATTGTGTGTCAACTAACCTGAAGGTGTCTTGGGATATTGACAAGGGGATGTCACAGAGGAATATGGTGTAAACCAGATACGAATTAAATGGAAATGTCGACACTCAAGGGGTGTAAATAAGGACAAACAAATAATTGAGGACCAGGTGCTGTTGCCCCCATTCCGCAGCCCCCCTTCCCAACACTCCCTGCGCCATAATAGGACATCGAAATATCCAGAGACTTAGCTGGTATACTGGAGAAAAAAAAAAAAGAATGAAAAAATCCCAAGATGAATGAGTTTAAACCTGAAATACACTAATATATATTACTGAGAAACTCTAATACCTGAGGAACTGGAATATACTAATCTTCCTTTCTTGAGGGATAACTGGTATAGGGGCTTAAAAGAAAAGCAAAGTTGAGTTCTAGAAATATAACTTTTCTGCACCTCTAAAATTTATGGACGTTTAAAGAGTTAAATAAGCAGGAGTTTTCAAAGTGCTTAATATAGTGGCTCCTGCCAAAAACTGTGACGGGTCTGAAATTTGAATTTTCTTCCAAGGTCGCTTGACACAGTTATGTGGAGGGTAGAAGACAAGATTCTTAGCCCAGTGATGAAAAATCATTTATTACTCTCAGCAATAACAGTGGCCAGAATATCAGCATTGTTAGCGCCAGTTCCCTGAGCCCCAGTTCTCATAGGGTGAAGATAATAGGGCCAAATGACCCCAGTAGTGGCTTGCATTACAAGACAGCAACTGTTTATAAAATCCTCCTTTCTGTCAACCAACAGCAAGTTCATTTTATACTATACTATACTATACTATATATACTCTACTATACACTTTATATGCCATAATAGACACACACAAAGATATTGATATCCACATACACATACACAATGAATATCAATATCTTTATACCCATGTTCTTTTTAGCAAGGACAACCCTCCTTCACCAGGTCCGCATATATTAACTTTTCTATATTAAACCAGTCCTATATCAATAGTCCTTAAAAAAGAAATTTTGACAAAACCACTTCAATCTCAAATGATTCAGAATTGTTTTCCTTAGGAAAACTTTTCTTTTCTCAACCTTATCATGAATTAATATTTTCTTCCTTACCCGTGTGTGTGTGTGTGTGTGTGTGCGTGTACACATGTGACCATGAGGTAGAAAGCAATACACTTTCAAGAGAATTAGAAATGTATTTAGATATCAGCTTCCAAATTGCATCATGGATTTTTGGATACAGTTGTATAAACTAAAGAAAATAGGAGTCACTAAAAATGCTGTTTACCCCCTAGCGTAACAAGACAACAAAGAAGGCAACAATATGATTATTTCTACCATAGTGAAGAGCCTTAGCACCATGGCAAACTTCTCGGATCAACAAAATGTGTTTAGTTATAAGTAGACCCAAACTCTATTGACACTGCCAAACATTTTTGTAATACGGGCTTCCCTGCATTTCTGCCAGGAAAATTAAAGTGTTGTGTGATTCGCTACATGGTAATTTCAAAAAATGTTGGAACTCTTAGCATTTTTTAGCAAGTTTTTAATCAATCCAACTGAAGCCTATAGCTTGCCTAGTGATGCAAAAAGTGAGGTACTAAACAGATCCCAGTTTTTCTCTTTGAATAAGTAACAATAATTGAGTTCTGAGTATATGCCAGACACATATATTATTGAACCCTCACAACATATAAAATAAAATAATTATTTGAGAGATAAGTTCCATTATTATCCCTATGTGGGAAATACTGAGGAGTACACAAGAGGAGGAAATGATTGAAAATAGAGCCAGTGGCATATCAGTGCGGGACATGGGAGAACTGGGGAAGCCGTCTGCATTGGTTCAATATACAATATATACAATGTAATGAATTTTATATATGGATAAATATGTATATATTACATATATTTATACATGTGTAAACTGAGGGGCAGCAATGTATATATAGAGAGATAGATGATAGATAGATGATAGATACATGGATGATAGAGAGATAGATAGATGATAGAGAGATAGATAAATGGACAGATAGACAGATAATGAGGGGCTGCATTGCATACAGAGAATTTGAGAGCAATAATAAAAACAACTAAAAGCCAGTCCGCTTTATATTATGGACATGCACTGAGGATGATTAAATATCCTTCCCAGAAAAAAATTTTCTTGTTTAAAAAAAAAAACCTAAGCCTAAACAGTTGCTACCATTACAGCTGAGATTTGAATTAGCTTACTTTTATCACTCACTTTTTAATAAACGCTGTATTCTACATGGTGATTTTAAAGATGAAAACACTAATCATATTTGGATGTGCAGTAAACCCAAGAGTCCCATCATAGCACGAAGAAAGAACATATATTACATATTGCTGATAGCCATTCACAGCAGGTGAGTGGATGGTCTTTTTCTGCAAGCATGTGCACTCTTCCCCCGAGAAACCAGGATCATCGTTACCTTTTCTCTCTGAGTCTGTATCACATCAGTAAGTACGTACATACACGAGGCGGGGTTGCGAATTGGACGGATGTTTGAGAGCATTTGGTATTATTTTATTATAGGATTTTGAACTATCCAAGCCGTGATCTACAAAGCACCCTTTTCCTCTGTGGGTTCCTGAAGAAGATACTGAAGAAAAACTGAGAAAATGAGGCACTTCATTCCTAGCTAGGCCACAGCACAATTCCTCCCAAATGTAAGCGCTCGTGAATCATGATGGAAGTGGAGGCTCCGGGTCCCATCAAATACAAAACTACAAGGTCAGTGTGCCTCTTTCAAGTATGTGTTAGCTTTTCAAAGATTACAAGAACCCTCCTCTCTAAATTTTGGTAGTGTACAAGGATTATAGAGATGAGAGGTCTGGGAAGAGTCAACTGATCCCAAGACGAACTGTAGAGGCCACACTTGGCAGAGGACCCCAGAGCTGAACCAGCTGCGCCCAGTGGTGATAAAAGGCAAGATTACTGAAGGGCTGGAGTGGAGCCTGTGTGGCTATAAAGGAGCCGCCTCCTGTCTCTCCCTCTCTCATTATCCTCCCACACGTGGGCCTCCCGAACAACCTCTGATATCTATAGCTTGACACTCCCTGACCACAGAGCTGATTGGTCTGTGTGAACCTTATAATAAAGGCTTCTGTGCTTTGCCGAGGGTCTTTGACTTCCTTCTCATAGCTGTGACTATTTATACTTACTCCTGAGTTATCCCCAAATGATGTCCCCTGCATTTCTAAAGGACTAGAGAGAAAGGAACTAAGCCACTTTTGTGACTTGTACCATATCTAGTCCCATTGATTCCACTTCTGTCTGCTCTCTTTAACTTTCTGTGTCTCTGAAGAGGAGCAC
The DNA here is from genome assembly GCF_030028045.1 of Hippopotamus amphibius kiboko. Lineage (NCBI taxonomy): Eukaryota > Metazoa > Chordata > Mammalia > Artiodactyla > Hippopotamidae > Hippopotamus > Hippopotamus amphibius. The sequence continues at coordinate 77,682,150 of NC_080191.1, read as the reverse complement.
CTGTATCACAGAGCACACACTGGTCTGTCTATGGCCTGGAACCCATTTCCTCTTATTTTCTTCAGTTATTATGTTGCACATTTGCATTTTATCTGGAAGCAGTTCCCTCCAAGTTGCCCTACAGGGTATTTTGAGGATGATCTACACACCCTCCCTTCCCTGGGAACTTTTCCTCCCCATTCATAGGGGAGAAATCTCCCAGGAGATGTGTTTGTCTCCTGGGATACCATCCCCTAGGCACACCTGATAGGTCCAGGGTGGGAGAGTGACCCAACATGGCCAATCAGAGTCCCTTCCTCTGAGATCGGTGGTTGTCAGGAAGAGATTATGTTTTCAGTGGGAAGTGATTTCTACAATTTGTAGGCTATGTGGGGAATTTATTTTTTGCATAGACACTGGGAAACACAGAAAGCACAGAGGGTCTTCAGGGATACAGAGAGAGAGACTAAAGCAAGAATGCAGAAAGTTGAGTGAGAAAGAAAGAGAGAGAAAGCCCAAGGTCTGTGAGTAACCATGTGTGCCTGGACAATTAATATGTACTCAGAGGCTGGCCTCGCCCTGGCACAGAAGAAGGGCTCAATAAATATCTGTTAAATGAACGCATGAACAAATGTGGAAAGATTCCAAACAGCTTTCCAGTCCCTGAGTCCAATATCTTCCTAAGGTCTACAAGGAACCCATTTCATTCATACATAGGCTTTCTATTTCAACTAGGTCAAGTTTTTGTTTTTGTTTTTTTCCCCAAAAGACCAAAAAAAGAAAAAAAAGAAAAGAAAAAGAAAGAAAGAAATTTAGTTTATTCCTATACCTACTAAGGTCGCACTCTGTTAAAAAATAAAATCAATGTGATAACACTTACAAATTCCTTTCAATTTCAAGTCCGTGGAACAGGCCATTTGCTTCTATATGACTTTACAGATTAGCACCAAACATTCCCATACCTGACTTTAGCACATTTTACCTCCAGAGCAAGCACACTGAAAAATTCTCACACACACACACACACACACACACACACACACACACTCCCCTTTATGATGTATGTATCCACTTGTTATTCCTTTAGAAGCTAGAATGATATTGTGAAGAGACAATGTAGCATTGTAAGCCTCCCCAAACTGAAGATCTATACAATGGTGTTTTAAAATGATTAGAGAAGACAATTTAGGTGATACAAACAAACTTTAACACTTCGTGAACCAAAGGGTCTCTTTGGAGAACTGCAAAATGGTGTAGGAGGCAGAAAGCTTTTGTAGAATAAAGAATAAAGAACAAGGGAGAGAAAAATAGAAAATATCTGATTGGCTGGGGCCAACCTCATCGAGGTGAGAAGGCCCGGAGCTGGCTTGGCGTCTGGGGACTGGCTGACAGAATACATTGCGTTTCTGATCAAGTGGAACATCTATAGGGACAAGAACGTGACCTAAGTTTGAGTTTCCTAATGTGGCACCCTTGGCAGGAGCAGCTCCTCCTTGAGTCTAGAAAGTTATTTCAACAATGGTCACAATACTGTCCCCTTGTATCTCTGATGAAATGTTCTAGGCCTATAATAAATATCATACCTACCTTCTTACATCTTCTTCATTCTTATACATGGGTCATATTGAGCATCACTTGACAGACTAGGGCAGTTGTTCTCTAGAGGTAATTTTAGTTCCAAGAGCATATTGGTAAAGTCTTGAGATATTGTGGTTGTCACAACCGAGGGAGGGGGTGCTACTGACATCTAGTGGGCAGAGACCACACCTCTTACCAGGCACAGACAGTCCTCCACAATGAAATATTATCTATTCCAAAATGCAATATGGCAAAGGTTGAGAAACCGTGGTCCAGGACTGCTTATCCTAAAGTCTCGGCATAGACTTAAGCTAGCACAGATGTAGTATTTGTGACTTGAATAGAGATAAGATGGCTGGTAAGATCCCCATAGGTGGGCTGAGGTGAGATAACCATTAGCAAAGTGCTCTGACAAAATATTTAAGGCCCCAAGGAGCAGCATAGGTAATAATGTGGTATCCGTAGAGATGATGGGAAAGTCAGATGGCAGACGAGCCTCAAAACATGACTAGTTCCAGTGCTCTGGACCAATTCCAAGTGAAGTGTTAATGCTTCCTGAAGCTTTGGCTCTCCACTTGAAAAAATGTAACCAGCATCAGAGAAAAAAAAACCCTGTGGGCCATATCCATAACTTTGCTCTCTCTCAACAGACTACACTCTCCAAGAACAGCATCTTCAAAAGTGAATAATAATGCAAGTGTGCTTGGGCCTGTCCCAGCTAAAAGCAGGCAGAAAGCAATGTCCAGGGCAAGCTGAAACTGATTAGAATAGAACTGTAGACAGGAGCCTACTGCATGCGTTCTGAAAGTGTAAACTTTTAAAAATCCTCCACCTAATTATTAATGTCACCGCATGAAATTGCGGCCAGAGCCTGCAGTCTTTGTGCTAAATGGATTCCAGAACATTGTCTAAAATTTGAGCACGTGATTTAAAAATTTAGCATACCAACTCGTGTTGCTGACTACAGGTAACTACAATTCAAACTGATAAACAGCTGGAAATAAAAGATAATGTAACATCATTCTAATCAATAAACATTATTTTTCCTTAGTTCTAGGTTAATTTTTAGTTAATTAATGTAAACACACTTACGATTATTTCCCGCACGATGTCATAATATCATTAACCCATTTTCTTAGCCTGATGAATGTTTATCACCACAATTTGACTACAAACCTAAACTGAAGTATGTCTTTCTTTGCAGGCCTTACATCAGAGAGTTTCAGACCATAGGCCACAGGGCTATTGTAATGGACCTGTCAATCTGCCCACTTACACAAAACACAGTCTTTAGAATAATTTATGTTCTTTATACTTTTTTCTCTATATGAGATTGCTGATGTAGTTAATAAAACAAATATTTTCCTTGAATTATTTAATTAAGACTAACGTATTCTCAATCAATAAATGGTACAATCACAATTATTATCAACTGGACACCTTTTTATTATTTTTAAAATGAGGTCTTATCTTCAAAATACTAAGAGGCACTCTCCTATGCTAGGAGGGCTGGATTTCTGTTTTTATGTTCCTTGCATTTATGTAAAAAAAAAATCAGTTAACCATGGGATATTTCTTCTGATTCCACAGTTGCTCGCTGTGGCATTCATAGTACAGCTGTCCAAATCTACCTTGGAATTCATATTTTCCTTCAAGATCAAAGTTTAGTGTACTTAGCTGTGGGCTTTGTTGATCCATTCCTCTTGAACTTCGTTTGGGCCCATAATTACATGCCCAATATAGAGAAAAATGTCAAGAAAGAAACAGATTTCAATTTCAAGCTTCAGAGGAGTTCCAATAATAAAAATGTAGTGAAAATGATGAAAACTACCTTGACTGATGTACTCTGGTTTTTAGGGACAGTGTCCTATGCGGTGGCTGAGAGAAAGGAGATGTGTCAGTTCTGAGATCAGGCCGTTGCCGGGGAAAGTTGTCATTTTACAAAAGGAAAAACTCTTTTGACGTAGGAAAAATGTCCAGCCATGCTACTTGCTATGCAAAAACAGTGGGATTGCTTTCTGCATGCCAGAAGCAGGGCAAAGGTACAACACACCCACTGCCGGGCTCCATTAGCATCTTTTGTCATAATACATGGCAAATGGACCAGTGACTACCCACTGTCAATTAGAGTGATGATGAGCCAGCCTAAAATAGGCAGGTGAGCAGACTAAGTGCCCCTGTGGTTTGCCAATTACCTAAATTATCTGCAGTAGTTTTAGTGCACCGCTACCATGAATACAAATATAAAACACTCTAGTATTCAGGGGAGTTAGGCGCTGCTTGGTATCAAAAAACAGAGAGAAAATAAGCAGAATTTTCAGAAGCTGAGTTCCAGCAATTGTGATATCCAGCGCCACCCAGATGAAATACTATCCTGCATTTTGTTTGACGATTCTGTCTCCTCCAGGAAGGGTTCCCGAAAGGAGGAAGCATCAATTTCTGTGCTCAGTGTCACCAATCAATTGCACAAATTGTTCTCAGTGATTCTCACTAAATGGACATTGGAGCAGATCCACGGCCCTGAATGAAGAGTTGGTATCAGAAGACCCCAACTCAATAAAACTACTTTTGCCGAGGGAAAAAAAATCATTTATAGTGGATATAAGGAGATAAAAAGAAAGAAAAGGCAAACAAGGAACTTGCGATTCCTGCCATTCCCTCAAATTATGAAGATCATAAAAGAAATCAACAGCATCCTTTGTCGCAAGCACTTAGGCACAATCATGGAGTCTGAGCAACAGCCTTGTGAAAAGACTTCATCCTACAGGACCTCGACTTTGGCAACAGCCCCGCTTACATTATCAGTGGAAACCACTTTTGATTTCCCCTTGTTCTCACATTTGCAGTTACGAGGAACAAGGAGAGAGCTCAAGACTATTTTAAAGGCAGTGTAAGATTTTCTAATGAAAAAAAAAATGATGCTAACGTATGTGTTTAACATTTCCCCATCTTTTCAGAAAATTACACATACATTTGCCTCCGAATACAGCGTTGGGTGTGAATACACAATCTGATGCCGTTATAATCATGTTCACTTAAACTCCATAATAGATTAGGATGTAGCAAATGATTTTAGGAGAGTGCTGCCATGCTTGGTGGATCATATGTACAGTGCTGGGTTAATGTTAATAGCAGCAGTCAGAAATCTGAGTTATATTGCCTCGGGACTGAACTAATACGTGATCTTTGACAAGTCACTTAATCTTTCATCTTTCTTAACTGTAAAGATAGTTTATCTAAATTATAATAGCAGATAATAATACCTTGCTTGGAGTAGTGTGGTAAGACGTGATTAATTGTCATGCGTGGAGCACTTTCAGGTCTTTGGATAAAATGTATTACTAAAGTGCACGGCATTAATATTATTCACCCATTAACAATGTTTTTCTGTGTAATGGTCCAATATACTATCATTTTAAGACACATTTAAGGATATTGTGAAGGTGGAGTCGTAGAATGACAAGCATTTTTACCACTCCCTGCATACACCTGTGTTGTACAAACTAGTCTACTTTATAGAATATTCAATATAGTTACTAAATTCCACAGACTGTTTTATTATGCTAATTGATAATCTAGTGTGCTCCAAAGATTAAAGAAAAATGAAATTAAACTGAAAAAATCAAAGGGTAACAACTTTATAATGCCTCTTTAATTTAGCGAAATACAATTAAAGTCACACAGTGATAGAATTGACTGTGAATACTAAGATGACTGTAATTGACAAAGTAAATGTTACAGAGCCAAGCTGAATAAAAGCAAAGAAAAATGCCAATAGAGTTCAGCGCCATGGGATATCCATGTAGGCTCACAAAAATGAACCAGAAGACATCCGGTGATGTCACTGAAAAGATTCTGAAGAATGCTTAAGTCACTGGAAAAGATTTTTACTAATCAGATGAAAATGCACACATTTAAAAGTAACACAGGACTTCCCAGGTCAGCAGTGGTTAAGAATCTACCTACCGATGCAGGGGACATGGGTTCGATCCCTGGTCCGGGAAGATCCCAGGTCCATCCCACAGAGAAACTTAAGCCCATGTGCCACAACTACTAAGCTTGCACTCTAGACCCCACGAGCCACAGCTACTGAGCCTAGGTGCCACAACTACCTGTAAAGCCCTCAAGCCTAGAGCCTGTGCTCAGCAACAAGTGAAGCCACCACAATGAGAAGCCCCTGCTCGCCACAACTAGAGAAAGCCTGTGCACAACAATGAAGACCCAACGCAGCCAATTGATTAATTAATTAAATTTAAAAAATTAACACAAGAATTCCTCATTGTCTTCACTAAGAGGAAAAACAGGATCCTGAGAAAGAATTGGACTCTACTAAGCTTATTTGAGTTACTTGATGTTTATAAACACCTAGGACTCCATAGTGCCTGCTTTAAAGAAAAACACATGCACAAAAGTCACATAAGCGTCTTCCTGCTGACACACGTGCACAAACAAGAAGTCTGTGAATATATGGCTTAAAAATCCAATTGAATTAGTAACTCCAGTGAGCTTCCCTTATAAAACCCACAGGATCGGGACTCCTCCTTTATATAATTCTACAATCGAAGGTCTTCACATGATTATAGCTTGACTGGAAAAAACAAGTAGGCTTAGATACTGCCGGGGGAATGGAATATTGTTTCAAAGTCTTAGGTCAGCAATGCATAATACCTTTAAAACACTTATAAAATTCCCCTTCTAGGAATTTAGCATTATTAAGACTGTATTCTTGCATTCTCAAGTTTTTTTCACCAAAAAACCTGGAAGGGCAGAACCACCTTCATGAAGGGTAAAATATTTCTGAAGAGTAAGATTCTAACTTTTAAGTTAATGCAAGTATCAATATTATATCTTACTCTCTATTATATGCTTTGTTGTAGACATAAGTAAACTTTTTCCCAAATCTTTGAGATAAAATTGACACACTAAGATGCTATGTCGTGTGGATCCTACATCTGTCTGTAACCCTTAGCAACATATCACAAGCAAAGATACAAATATGTAAGTAGAAATTGTGAAAAAGAAATAGTATGAGGTAAATGAACAGGGGACAGTGATTGAGAGCAAGTCATCAGGAAAAATTCGTATTTTAATGGAATGGCATCTTTGAGGAACAGGCTCGTGTGAGAGCAGGGAGAAGTAAGGGTAAGTTGATTTGAGACCTTTTCCTATAAATGTATATATACATATTCACTCTTTTTTTTTTAACTCTTTATTGGAATATATTTGCTTTACACTCTTGCACCAGTTTTTGAGGTACACCAAAGTCAATCAGCTGTATTTAGACATATATCCCCTTATCCCCTCCCTCCCACGACTCCCCCCCACCCTCCCTGTCCTGGCCCTCTAAGGCATCTCCCATCATCAAGTTGATCTCCTTTTGTTATACAGCAACTTCTCACTAGCTATCTATTTTACAGCTGGTAGTGTAAATACGTCTATGCTACTCTCTCACTTCATCCCAGCTTCCCCTTCACCCCTCACCCCAGCCCCATGTCCTCAAGTCCATTCTCTACTTCTGTATCTCCACTCTTGCCTGCCACTGGATTCATCAGTACCATTTCTTTAGATTCCATATATATGTGTTAGCATACAGTATTTGTTTTTCTCTTTCTGGCTTAATTCACTCTGTATGACAGACTCTAGGTCTATCCACCTCATGATATAGTTCAATTTCATTCCTTTTTATGGCTGAGTAATATTCCATTGTATATATGTGCCACATCTTCTTTATCCATTCATCTGTTGATGGGCATTTAGGTTGTTTCCATGTCCTGGCTATTATAAATAGTGCTGCAATGCCAAAAATGTTATTAGTTTTTTTTTTTCTTTTTGTAGTCATAAAAGTAGTACAAACATTGTAAAAACTCAAGAAAGAGAGTTTATTAAAAAAACATCCATAACCTCATCACATAGAAAAAGTTCTGTTAAAACATGACATGTGCTCTTAACGCTCACAATGTTATAATAAATAAACTAATTAAGAGTGAATATGGATTATGGTTTATAAAAGAAAAAAAAACTAATAACATTTTTGGCAGAATAAAGGACGCTGTTGCTTCTTGAAACGTTGAAGACTGTTCCAAAAATTCCAAATTTTTTCTCATCGCTGATAAAATCTTAATATGTAGAACTTACTTAAAATACAAGAATTCTATTTATCTTTGTGAACACTAAAGTCCCAGAAGCACCTGCTATGTTTCATATTTTGAACAGCACATCTATCACTTTCATAAGAATCATGAAAAAAAAATGTTTAAAGCAACATTTAGTGACTCCTGAATGTACCAGTTGGAAATTATTTCACTTCAAAGTGAAATTTCAGGGAGGCTGCTCCCAACGGAAGACAATAAAACATTCTAGATTCAGGACGACACTTTTTTAAAGTAGCTATATATCTTCTGAACCTGGGAGCCAGAAATAGTAGGAAAAGCATTGATAATGCAAAATTCCTCCTCCACACCTACACAAATGAATGCTCATCATGCCTGCCAAGGACATCAAAGGGAAAATGAATTCCTACTCTCCTCATAATATTTCTAGAAAGGAATCATCATTAGTAACAGAAATAATGCATAAGAGTAAGACCATGACAGACAAGATTTATGTGCCAGTCTGTTTATATAGGTCTCTGCTCAGTTGGATTTCTTCAGAGCCTCACTCATCTCCTCCTTAAAAGGTAATCATATAGGCCACAAACACCCATTCACTATAGGCCACCCAACCAGAACAACCTCAGGAACTCTCTCTCAGATGTAAATTTAGTGGACTACGCACCACATTTTTTCCCAAAAGTTTTAACATCTCATAATATATTTTTAAATTTATATTATAAATTTCTGCTAAGGAAAAAAAGTAAGAATTCATTCCTCTGTATGTGGCATTGTACATTTGGCTAAATCAATATTGGGCCCTTGGCATTTCTTAGAAATTGCTTTCTTGGTTACAGTAACCAGGATATAGTCTGGTTAGAGCTGTTACTCAGATGAAATGAGGATACGCGTAACTTTCTGGGAATGTATTATAGCTCTGTAAAATATGTTATTATGTAAAGAGTTGAGGCAGCATGCTAGTAAGGTAAGATTTTTTTCTTCAATTATTGTGATGTCTTCATTTAACAAATTCTATCAACTTCCCAAGAATTCATCCTATTCTCTATAAGGTTACTAGTTGTAATATTATTAGCATCCGCTGGAAATTGATGGAAGGACAATGCGTCACTTTCATGGGCAATGAAGTGCATTTTTAAGAGCGAGGCACTACAGTTATCCACCCGGACTTTTACTCCGGGTTTCACCACTTACTACCTACGACCATGCAAATTAACTGGACTCTAAATATCACCATACCAGTAAGAATCTCACAGGAGTGTCACAAAAATGAAGTGAGATAATCCACATAAGGCAGTTAACACAGTAATTAACATGTACTAAGATCTCATATTGTAGTTATTATTAGAATTCATCTTCAAAATAACAGTTTTCCAAAAAAGAACACTGCCATCTTGCAGACTTCAGGGAAACTGCTATTAAAGAAACAGAAATAACAGTCAAATTTCTGTAACTATAGAAACTGAATTTATTTTGTTCTCATTGCTATATTGTCATTAATTTAGGGTATCTTTTATTTCTAAGAAGGGTGATGTAAGTTATTAGGCTTCTGGATAAGTAAATTTAAAGTTTTGCCTTTACACATCTGATGATGTTGGCTTCAGTGAAAGTGTTAGTTAGATTTAATTTTTTACTTAAACGATAATAAAGAACAACTAAATCTATTAATTTTCTCTAATCATTTTAGAATCTTCTAGAAGCTGAGGCATATAATACACTGCCTTTTACTAAACAAACAATGCTGATACATTTTAAATCCTTAAAAAGGTACTGGATATGTAATTTAAAAATGTCTCTTTTAAAAAGAAACTAAGCTCTGCTATCATAGAGAAACATTTGGTCTCTGTCGCTGGTTCCTGTCACAGAGTTCCCCAAGTCCTCGGAATATCTTAAGCAATACGGGTGATAGGAACGTCTTTTGTTCCAATGAGGGGACTCCTGGTGGGTCCCTAGATAATTTCAGGATGGAAGCTGCTGGCCTGAAACACCATCCTTGACTAGAAACTTGAAAATGCCAGCCCCAACACCCCCTGACCTCCAGGTCAGGGAAAGGGGCTGGAGGTTGAGTTAATCCCTGTTACAGACTGAATGCTTGCGTCCTCCCCAGAATTCAAATGTTGAGATCTTTAATGTGATGGTATTAGGAGGTGGGACATTTGGGAGGTCATTAGGCCATGAGGATGGATCCCTCAGAAATGAATAGGTGCCCTTATAAGAAGAGACACGAGAGTCCTGCTTTCTCGCTCTTGCCCTCCACCATGTGAGGACACAGTAAGAAGGCAGCCATCTGCAAACCAGGAAGCAGGCTCTCCCCAGACACCACCTCTGCTGGCACCTTGATCTTGGACTTCCTAGCCTTCAGAGCTGTGAGGAATAAGTGTTGTTTAAGCCACCTCATCTACAGTCATTTGTTATAGCATCCCACGCCAATGATTTCATCAATCACAACTACATAATGACACCTCCATTAAAAAAAAACCCTTAACTATTGGATTCAGGGAGCTTCTGCTTTGGTAAACACATCCATGCACTAGGAGGTGGCAAACCACTATTTCAGGGACAGAGGTTTCTCTGCTTAAGACCCTTCAGACCCTATGTACCTCTTCATTTGGCTGTTCATCTGTATCCTTTATAATACAATAATATATGTAAGTTAAGTGTTTCCCTGAGTTTTTTGAGCCATTCTAGCAAATTACCAAACCTGAAAGGTGGGGAGAAGGTTATATAGGAACCCCTGACTTTGTAGCCAAGTTAGACAGAAGTGCAGGTAACCTGGGACTTCATACCTGTATCTGAAGTGAGGGCAGTCTTGTGGGACTGAGCCCTTAAACTTGTGGAGTCAGACACTGACTGTGAGTAGTTAGCCTTAAAATTGAATTGAATTGTAGAACACCCAGTTGGTGTCAGAATTGGCTGGTATCAGGAGGACAAAAGAATCTCTCAAGAGATCTTGATTTAGTGTCTCATAAATTTATCTGATTTTTTCTTTTTGTTCTGAACAGTTCTTCCCTTTTTCTGCTTAAAAGTGTTGCTATTTCAATAGAAAATGACACCTTTTGTTTAAGATTATTTATATTAGTATAGTTTGGAACTGTTTTCTAAAGTCTTTCATAGTCAAAAAAGCTTAAAATTCCTCAAGTCTGTTGTCTTGAATCATGAAAACTTCACCTGTAAAAATTCAGCCTCTCAACCTGAGATACTGTGTCTCCATGTAGTATCTGTCTTTTACTCCATTGGTTAGCTCATATCTATCTTATACTTTAATCGCTGTTTGAAAATTTTATTTTTTTCCTGAAACTTTAGTGCACTTAACGTCAGCTCAATAATGTTATTCTATGATTTGAATTATACATGTGTATATACATACATAAACTTTTCGTATATGTGTATAAAGGTAAGCAGAATTACCTTGAAATTTTTATATACATAACATTCAAAGGGAAACATCATTTTATTACTTGCTATAACTGCGACAGTTACATGATAACATTCAATGCCTATGGTGGCAAAATAATGAGGATAAAATGTTTATTTGACTCCTTATTGCTTGATTAATTTGTAGCAGTTGTGGAAGCAAATTTCTGTTTTCTAGGAACAATAGTAATGTTGCACACCTCTATTTTCTGGTAGAGTTAAATTAGAAATGCATGAGGAGGAGAAAAGTCCACATTAAAATCAAAAACTAAAACCAAAAGGTAAGTGAAGAAAAGCAAGCAAAGAAAGAAACAAATAGGAAAAAAGCCTGTGTCAACCTGGGGACTCGCTTTTTCCAAGCAAAAACCTTAACAATGGAATTTGTAGATTTAAAAAAACTCCTTTTAAAACAAAATGGTTGCAGCTTACCTAAGTCATTCAAATTGTAACTCTGTATTTCAGATCTGAAGGTAAATGTTTATCTTAAAGTTACTGAAAAATTAATATTTGGACTTTTGCCCTCTGATAACACTGCAATACTTTTTTAATAACTATAGAATTGTATTGTTTAAAAATACTCATAATTATTTATTTTAAAACGTTTTCTGTACTACAAAATTATTTATTTCCTTTCTAGTTCCTCCAAAAACTCGAGATTGAAATATGGTTACCACAACTGAACATGATTAGTTTGGAATTTCACTGGGTCTGCAAGAGTTTAGCGAACCCATTCCCTCATGTGACTTTGATCCCATTCTTCACCATAACATCATATTAAACTTCTAGCAGCTGCATCATTTTGTTGGGGTCAACAAAAAACAGAAGTCATTTTCACCTTAACTGAAGCCTTGTCACATTTCTCTCATTAGAGACGCATGGGATTGATTTTTTAACCTAAATGGACAACTTTACAATTATCTATAAAGTCTTACTTTAGTCTATTGGGATGAATTTACATCTTTATTTTATCCTCTATTGCATTGGACATAGTTCCCACTTTTGTGTCATCTAAAAATATGAAAAACACACTATATTCTCATCCAATATTTTCAAAGCCCTGAATTCTATTTATTCCCACTTGAGATGCTTCAAATAGTTCTTGAACATTTCAGGACTGTATAAAAAATATTTCTCTCACATATGCTTTTCAAATATTGAACGGAAGAACCAAGGACATCTGACTTCTTGGCAAGTTCTCTCCAAATCAGCATCATTCTATAAATCAACAGTTTCTGAATAGGAATGTCAATAATATGCAATCAAAAAAAAAAAGAGTGAGGTTAGGAGGAGATTATTAGCTCCTAGTGTATTCATGACTATTTCTATCAACCATGTATGTTATTCTAAGGCCTCACAGACCTACGACATTGTCCTCTGCTCTCAAATATTAACAAACACCAATATTAACCTTTATGGATTGTATTCTCTGGAATTTCTGTCTCTATCCACTTTTTTAATGAGATAATTCTTGATCATTTTTCAACTTCTGGGAATTCTCTTTTTCCTATGATTTTCCGTGATTTCTCCAACATTATAGGCAAGTTATATTTGAGAATATATCTATAATTGTATTAGAAACCTGAGAGATTTGAGTCAAGGGATTGTTTAGAACCTCAGTGCAAAAGAATACATAACTTACAAAGTGTGGACTGCCCATAATAGAATTCAGGATGATTAGAAAGTCCTTGGAAGGATATCCAGGGGTGGTAAGAGGGTGTCAAAGAGGGAGGGGCAGGGAGAAGCTGGGCTTTGATGACTTCTTGAGAGGGAGGGAAGGGAGGTGCTTTCCATCAGGATTGTTAGAGCAGTTGACAATCATTTCAGGAGAAATGAGAAAGGGGAGTGAATATTCACGGCACTGAAAATTAACTTGAGGTCTACAAGTTGTCACATTGTCCTCTACACTTTAGGACTCGGGAACCGATAGAGTCATGGATCTATCCCAAAGATGGTATCTCCCTCTCTCTCTCTCTCTCCCTCTGTGTGTGTGTGTGTGTGTGTAGTAGAACAACTGACTGAAACCAAGAATGACGGTTCACCGCAATCAAGCTGCCATATAGATCTAAAAGGCAAAACCTATCTATTGAATCGAATAGCTACTTATTAAACACCAGGGTGGGACAAATGAAGTAAGAAACCATGTCAACAAGGAGATAGCCTAGGAGGCAGACAGGCAGAAGAATTAGAGCATTAGAAGTCTAACCATTGGTGAAGGCTCACCGTGTTGCTCATATTTTACAGTCATTTATTGACGGCTGAGTGCTAGAACCTCAGCCGCACAAGGTCAGGGATTTGTCCTGTTCGCCATCACATTCCAGTGCCTGGAAGGGTGTCTGGCTCTCAGTATGCCCTCAGTAAATATTTATCCTAATTGATTAATACACCAGGAAATAAGTATTATGATAACAATTACAAAGATTAGGAAACACGCTGGAAAAAAGTTAACTTGCTAAGAGTATATAACTAACAGTAGGTGCCAGAGTCAGGATTCCAAGGCTAAGGACACTTGTATGAGATTTCCTATTTCAGTCATGCATTTGCCTTTTAAATATCTTTCACAAATAAACACTTTGAAACTGATATGTGGAAAAACAGGTGTGGTCTTTACTTAGTATGAGTCAATTTGTACAGCTGAAATAGAGAAAAACATTAATTGTCATTTGATCCACCTAAAATGCCAGTGCCCTTAAAAATAGGGCCATTAGTAATGCAAATATGTGGTCCCCAGGATTGTGAAAAGCTTGCTTAACCAAACAACTGGTCTCAGGAGGCAAGGCTGCTTCCAGAACTCTTTCTGGCCTGGCTGCTCTGCATTTTCGTAGAAATGGTCAGCCTGCCAGCCCCTAAAGAGCTAAACATCTATAGCTTGTGACAAAAGTTCTGTAATGTAAAAACACTATGTACTGTATATTCAAACTCTCCCACTTTTCATATACTCTGATCACTACGTATTGATATTAAAGCATCCAAATGGCCATTTAAATCTCATCTGGACTAGGTTTCGAGGATACAGACCCATCATTTCTTTTTACTGGAAATACATAAAGCAAGATATACTGGTGTGGTAGAAGCAACCCTTCAAGTTGAACAAGATGAAAAGTATATTTTCCTGAAATGGAAGTCTTCCAGGGCTCAAAGACATTTGGTCAGCATTTCTGGAAATCTATAGGAAACCAGATAGATTTATGCTCTCTGAAAGTCTCATCTTATAAAATGAGTTATAAATTAAATCCAAAATACCGATCACATGTTGTCATCTTCCTTTCTCTTGTTCTCTCATTTATTTGTTTTATTAATATCCTCTTGTTTTTAATGGCATTCAGCATATTTGTATAATACATCTTTCTATGATAAACATTGATTTTTAAAGAAAGAAAAATAAGTTAAATAAATGATACATGCAATAACATTTTTCTTGTTTACAATGTTAAGTCAGAGAGATACATTGTTTCTAATATTGATTTAAATGAGGATGAAAAATGTCATGGTTTTTATATTGGTCCATGACTCTAATTCTTATTGACAGAATTAAGAAACCAAGGCCAATTCAAGCTAAACACGTAAAACTTAATGAAGAATACATATAAAGCACACTTAGGGTTATAACTAATTTCACAGTAAACAATTTAACTATTTATAAAATACTAAAATGTGTTATTACTGATACTCATTTTACTTTGGTTGTCAAATGACATCATTTAGTGAGTCGATGGGTACTATGCACGTTGCCATCCTCTAGCTCAGGGGCCAAAACCTTTTTCTATAAAGGGTCAAATAGTAAATATTTTAGGTTTGGTGGGCCATATATGGTCTCTGTGTTATATTCTTCTTTTCTTGTTTTTTAGAAGAATATTTTTAAAACATGCTTAGTTGGTGGACAGGATCTGGCCAGTGGCCTACAGATTGCCAACTCCTGCTTTCCTGTTCTAGCTTTGAGCCCGCAAGACAAAGCTCTAAACCTTTTGCTAATATTCTTAACTTGGTTGAATGGAGAAGGAAATGTTTGCTAAGAGGTGAGAAAAATAAAACTTTCCCGATTCAATTGCTTTTCCCCCCTTTACAGTGGCATGCTCAAAGACGTGTACATTCTCAAGAACAGACAATTGCAGGGCCTTCTGAGTGCCAGCACAGGGGCTCAGGGCTCCCCCAGCCCAGTCGCACAGAGAGCAAACCTTCAGTGGTATAAAGTCGCAGTTCTAATAATACATGTAAATGAAAGGGCTGGTTGTATGGTGAATTCTGTGCACGAAGTCTGGCTAGTCTGCATCTGTCCTTTCATTTGGCAAATGGTCATTAAGAGCTTACACACCTCAGGCACCATGCAAGACCTAGGAGATCCAATAGAGATCAGACTTGGAAGGCCTGAGTCCATGTGGTCCTTGAAGCAGAGACGGGGAGAGAGAAATAAACATGGGAGAAAATAAACAAAGCCAAGGGATGGTGCACATCACTGTCTAAGTGAGGGTCAATTACTTTTTAAAGCACAAAGTGTATTGATTGACGCTTAAGCTCAAATACAGAAATGCCCTCCAGGAATACTCAATTCAGGTCAACAATATTCACACAAATTGAGGCCCCATATGTGGAAAGAAAGGGATTTTTTTCATTTGAATTAATGCAACCAACTATTGCTTTCATTCTGGAGTGCTAAATAGAAAAGTTTGGGAAAAGCTGCTGACTTGCTTATCATAGTAAATTTTACATAAAAAATACCAGCCTCTAATGTGAAATTTATCAAGAAGAAATAGCAAGTACCCTGGAACATCAACAACTCTTCCTCATAATCTGGTAATCTTCATAACTTTCACACAAAGAGCTTGGCAGTTTACCCTAATTGTCAGCAAAAATGTAACACCCAAGAGAAGATTCTATTGAGATAATTACCTAAATCTTATCAAGTGCAGTATGAAGTATTAGAAATAGGTTAAACTCCTTCAAGATAAATGCAGAATATTTGATCTCTCTAATTTCACATTCTGTGTTTTCACATTCTTGCTAATCCACAGAATACAGTAACCTATAGTATACCTCTCATTGTTATTGCAAATTAGCAAGCTTCGATAACATTATATTTCAATTCCTTACCATTAAGTACATTCAGATCATGGGACTTATTAAAGCCGGCATTCATTCTCAACTGATTTATTTTGCTTTTCATGACACTATTTTAAATTTATTTAAAATATAATTTTAATTAATCAAAATAACCAGGTAGAGCACATGGTTTTTCTGCCATTAATCCTACCTTGGGGATTTTATTGAGTTCTTGAGATATCAAGTTCTATTTCAAGAAAGTTTTGTTAAACCTCATAAGAGAAAACGTTGGAGAAAAGCCACTGAGATCAGGTTTTAAAATGGGGCCTTCTCAGAGAAAACAAAAAGATTCAGACAATTTGACAATGAGGAACCATAAAAGGCTGGAGCAAGCCAGGTCTTCTCAAATGCAATGAAGTTTAGAGAAAAAGAGCACATAGTTTTATTACTCACAAATTTGGATTATGGTTGCAAATGGCTGTTAGATATAAAACAGAATGGGAGGAGAAATTGCAAGAGAACTAGGAACATCTCTTTGTCTTAAAGATATTATAAAATAGGCTCCTATTGATCATTATTATATATGAACAGAGAATAAGAGTCAATTCCTATATTTGTAGTATGTCATAGAGGTTTTCCATTTTTCTTCCCCTTCTGTTTCCTTGAGGAGGGATTTCCAGGAGTCAGTCTTCGTTACCACTTCTCACGCGTTTATGTGTGTGGTAAACCTGGGGGAAGAAACTGAGCCTGCAAAGTTCAGGCCCATCACGGTTGTTTTCTTGGTTTTTTACTTGTTTTTTTTTTTTTTTTTTTTCTTTTTTTTTTTTGAGGCAGCCCATCCTTGTGAAGCTGACCCTTTCCTCTCCTCTGTACCTTAGAATCACAGAGAAGGCAATGCCCCCATGGGAGGTCGCTTGTGTCCCAGCGCTGCCTGTGACTGGGTGGGTGAATCGGTCTCACTCAGAGATGAAATATTAACCAAATTCTCCAATCAGTTCTTTCTCTGTCCTCTTGAGTTTCAACTGGTTCTAAACCGATTGAAATGTTACTTACGTGTCCCACGGAGTCCTACCGGTAGAAGGCGCCCCACTGGACTCAGCATCAGGAAAGCAGGGTTCCAAGGCTGCTTTTCCTGCTAACCTACTCTAGCACCTCAGGAAAGGGCTGTCCCAACTTGGCCAAATTTTATTTTTCTATAATGGCAATGTTTGCACTGACATTCCTAAAGTTCCTTTCACTCTTGATCAATAAAAGTGATCTAAAATGATGTCTCAATCGAGAAATATTTCATTAAAATTAAAAGGCATTTTATATAAAGAAAACAGCTATTGTTAACTGGCTCCTGACCATGTGGTAGCTACTCTGCCAAGCATTTTATATTTACTAGCTCAGTTTTAATTCTCACAACAATCTGTGAGGTATCAGCCTTAACTCTGAGTTCAGGAATCAAGCATACATCCCAAGGTGACATAGCTATTAAAATGGAGATTTGGGATTCATCTGAGTCAGTGTGGCTTTAAATTCCACATGGTCACCTAACAAACAGCCTTCCATCAAAATTTCTTAGTGTATCTTTTACATACAAGATAAACGAGTTAAAATATTCTAACACTAGTCGTATGATTTGTCCTCCAAAGCCCACTGTCATTTTTCCTCTATATGTTTATCTATACACACACAATAGTATAGTTTAAAAAATTCACAGATATATATACATACCATACATTATACATTAATATATAATATTATTTTATATACTATATGTTATAGGTTAATACAATATTTATATTATACATAATATATACTACAATCTAGATTATATAATGTGGTATACACATACACTACTTTTTTAGTTTTCTGTATTTTCAACATTTTATTTAATCAACATAAAAAACTTTAAAGTATGGATCATGACTAAATTCACAGATCAAAAACAAAGGAAAATAACTGTTCCTCATAGTTTACTATGGGTGTGTTAAAGAAATCACAATTTAGACTTAGGTCACAGAAAAAGACAATTGATAGAAAGAAAAACTACTAATACTTTCTCATTATATTAATTTATCTTCCTGGAGTATGCTTAACAAAACTTTTTATGTCTTCCCATACATAAATGTCTTCATGTATATAATTTTATTTAAAAAAGAAATGACCTGGAATCCCCAAAATGACTAAATCTAGTAAAATTGGAGAAGCTATCAACTTCTACTTTCTAGTAAATAACAATTAAATTTCACTTATAAGTTTTAGGTTTTGCCTGAGACACT
Source organism: Hippopotamus amphibius kiboko (assembly GCF_030028045.1). Taxonomy (NCBI): domain Eukaryota; kingdom Metazoa; phylum Chordata; class Mammalia; order Artiodactyla; family Hippopotamidae; genus Hippopotamus; species Hippopotamus amphibius. Next base: position 77,663,771 of record NC_080191.1, on the reverse strand, counting down.
AATTTTCTTATGCACTCCAAAGTCAATGAAAATATCCCCTTAAGAATTTTAATGTTTCCTAAAGCAATTAAAATATAGTACTTGAAATGATGGCAAGCTTAATGTCCTCGAGAAAAGATAGAGTGACGTAGTTTATATTTCCTTTTATGTAAATCCACTTTGGATTTAAAGCTAATGTGATCTGTAATTAAAATGCCTTCAACAAGAAAAGACATCATAAAAAGTTTTGTTAAGCCTCAGCCTCCCAAGAATCATTACAGACTTAAAGCCAACAGATTTGCATTATCCTGCAGAAAGACCCGACATGAAAAAAAACCCGGAACACCGAAAACCAAAACACACACACACCATTTCAACACTGTGTAAGCCGACTAGAAGAGGCGAGTATGACACCCCAGCCTCCCATTTTAACTTTGACACATACTACTTGTGTGACCTCTGACAGTGGACCTCTCCTGGTGTCAGTGTCCTTCCATCTTCCCTCTCCAAAGGGTTATGTGAGGTAACCAGCACAAACTTCCTGCAACACACAAAGAGCTCAACAAATTATAGTTATTATGTTAGTAAGGATGTAATATTGTATTCATGTATTTCCAAACAAATGCTACTAAAATCTCATATTTTCCCCAGATGGTGAGTAATCAATAGCTTGATTATTCAAATCAAAAACAATCTTTTCTGTAAAAAAGCATTTACACATTTATAATCTCCCCTTTGTCTTAGATTTTACATAGCTATCTCTATTTGTTGTGTTATAATGAAGTCACTCCTTGAAAATAATAAAAGTAAAAACACTGTTATATCTGAAGAATAAAACTTGGAAAATATGATAGATGTGAAACACTATAAACGTAACTGTACTACATTACACTGAAGCATCACTAAATATTCATGTGCTTAATAAATGTTTTCAGAGTAATATCTGTTCTGGTTTGTTCTAAAATGTGGTAAAGCTGGTCATTGTTGTAGAAACAACGGTTATGTTTTTCATAGACCCATATAAATCCATCCATAAATAAGATATCTTTTACCAGCTAGTGTGAAAGATTTTTGGATTTCTAGGGCAATAATAAGATTTTATATACATATATATCACATACCCCAGGGGAACACATTTTTGGTGTGTACTCATCACTGACCTGACTATAAAAAATAGTATCAACGTTTCAATAAAGAGATTTAAAGACCAATATTAGAAAGCAATATTGAATTGTTACACCTCATTTCCTGGCACGCAGGTTGTCTGATTTTACCCAGAGGGTGTTACGTATCTGGGATTCTAAGTCTATTTGGAATATGCTGAAGTTTACGCCTACCAGGCACACTTATGCCCTTACATTAGTAAACAGTCTGTAATGTTCTCTGAAATTTTTCTAACCTGAGAAACATGTAAAGATACCTTCCACTAGATCAGGGCACAGACACATTTCAGAAACAGTCACTGCTTTGTAAAAAATCTATGTGTAAAAAACCATTGAAATGCCTTTTGAAGGAGCAACTGTAGCATTATCTTCTACAGTGAGTATCACTATACTTTGGTGATCTGAGTTTTGTTTTTGTTTTGTTTTATTTTCTCCACTTCCTTCTAGCCGTGCCTTCCAATCGTCTGTCCATAAAATACATACCTAGCATTTTTTGAGGCATGATACTTTATGACAGAACAGAGATATTTATAATTCTAAACACCCAAGCCACACTCTTTAGTGTTTTATTTTTCCTTTTGGTATTTTTAAAATAATATCTATTCAATATTTTTCTGTTATTTTCACAAATTCGAGCAAATGCAATTGTGTCCCCTTTGTTGTCGAAAAGTTCTTTTAATTTGTTAAGTAGTTGTTTTGGGGTGCGTACTCTCTTGGAGAGTCTCTGATTCTCTCAAATACTAGGTTGACATGTGTTGTAATATTTGGTATGCCTTCTGCTGTGCTTCAATTCTCCAAGTGATAGTGAAATCTTTTATAAGATTGGTTGAAAATCAAATGCACATGGAAGTGATTTGTAATCTATGAAATGTTCTCTGCCCTAGTGCCACCCACCAGGAGGGAACACAATAAGTAACAATGATTAAAGAGATAGAGATGATGTTAAAACCAAGTTACTCTTAATCTTGAACATTCAGTGGGGGGGCGGGGAGGGGCTGCAGGAAATGGATGTTGGAAAATGACCAGAGATGCATCGTTTTGCAGAGAAGTCTTCATGCTGAGGTGGAAAAGATATAATCTACGCAGTCAGATAAACTGAGATGCCATGGCCAGTTCTGCTGATTACTACCTACTTATTGTATATGTTAGTATTAGTTTCACCACCTATAAAGCAGGAATAATCATTCCTACTTGATAGCATTGTTGAAAAGATTAAATTTCATATATATATAAGGCTCCTGGCACATAAAACTTCTGGTACATCATTATCTTTCCACAATGTTCATGTCATTCAGTCTTCCTGCCCCTTCTACATCACTTAATTTCAGCAATTAGTTACTAAGACTTTGTATAATACAGTAGGTGCTAAGGGATGCTACCCTTTAGTAGCTCAAAAGCTAATGAGGGCAATACCCAGCCCAAGTACAATGTACACAAACAAACAAGAACACACAACCAACAGCTCTGTCTATTAATGGTGCCATTTTCGTCCTTCCATGCCCTCTCTTCTCACAAATTGAACCCTGACTGGCCATCAACCATCAGACCCCATCAGATCTATTCCCTGAATATATCATGCATCTGTTATATTTTATTCTTTGTATTCTCCTGCTGGCCACTGCCCTACTTCAGATCATAGTAATGTAATTATTTCAAGAGTTTCTCAACAAGTTTTCCTTCCTCAGCACTTTCTAATGCATATTTTGCAACACTAGTTCAGTTATTATCATTAAACAAATTTATTTCCTTCTTCTCCTTTCTAAAACCATTGACTTCCCCATGCAAAACAAAGCCCATTTGTTTAAGTTAGTAAACACCTTGACCTCTTCCTACACTTCTATCTTCTCCTAACTGGCCAATCCATTCCAGGTCATAATGATAATGTGTTCCTTAAGCAGGACCTGCATTCTTTTGCCTTCCCTCCACTTCTCAAATTGGAACTACCTTTCATGACACATCCTTCTCTCTTCACAAAATATTGTCTTGTCAAATCTCACCCAAACTTCGCGATACTGATCTGCATTGTTGGCGTGGATCTTTCTTCCCTATTCTCATACCTATGTTATGACCTCCATAAATATGAGCTCTCCAAGAAATATGCATCCATGTGCCTATATATCTCCTCCACCAGAATGTGAGATCCTGAAGGGCAGGAAATATCAGCCCTAGTTATGGATTTTCCTAGACCTTAGAACAACACTTTGCTTTTTTTCAAGGGCTTGAAAAGAGGGTCTCTCAAATGCAACTGGGTTCAGCTTCACTTAGGCACACTGTTCTCACCAATTTATCTTGTGTTTCTCTCTCATTTATTCAGATATTACCTTTTTCAACTCTTTAACATAGTTCCCTAGCCCTTAACTAGTGAGATTCAATCCCATACTCCCTTTTATTTTACACAGTTTAACAGTTTCCTTTCAGGAGTGGAGTATATAGTCATCTTCCCATATTGGTTACAAAGAAGCCACGTAATGTTATTTGCACAATCAGGCATTTATGAAATCCTGAACTTATAGCAGAAAATTCATATACTGATTGAATGAATTGACCACAGCTTAGAATATACCAGATATCCACAAGAGGAAGATAAAGTCATAAAACAGTCACCTACCAATTGGGTATTCCCTTTAGCTAGTGCTGCATAGCAAATATAGTGCTACCCCAAATCTTAGCAGTGGCTTAAAACAATGGCAACATCTATTTTGCTGGAATCTGGAATTTATTTTTTTTTACACACTCTACTTTACTTAGCATCAGGGGGTGTGGCTTGAAGACTGTGGGCTGGAAATAAATGAAGGCCCACTCATTTGCATGGCTGGTCAACTGGAATTTTACTTGAGCTTGTGGTCAGAACACCTATAGACGGCCTTTCCAAGTGGCTTCCTCACAGCAGAGAGGCTGGGTTCTAAGGGCAGGCATACCAAGAGGAAGAGGTAGGAACAATAATGCCCTTTATGATCTCTTCAGAAGTCACATAGCACCGTTTCAGCTGTAGTAACAGGCCTCTTAGGTTCAAAGAGGAAGGCACATAGAACTCATCTCTTGGTGCAGCAATGCCGACATCATACTGTAATGAAAGTATGTGGATGGGAGATACCGGTGTGTAATGTTTGGGAAACACCGTCTTCATATTAAGCTTGAGGATGACCTCTATAGGCGTAATCCTCCTGTCTCCTGATAATGTTTCCCAGTGCATATTATGGGCTGTGGGTTGCTATGATAATGGTGAGGGGGAGACTGAGATTATCAAATGTGCTACCCTGTAGAGTAGAGTTTACTTTCTGGAGCTGGAATTAAGACATCTCATAGCTAAATACAGATATTATCAAGTTCTAGGGTATCTGCTTAAAGATGCAGATTCTGGTAACCAGGGATATAAAATGAGTAGGTCTGGTCTAGCGACAAGGTATGCAACAGACACCTTTAGTGATTCCAAGGTGGTTGATTTAGGACCCACACCTTGAGAAACACTAGCTTCTATTTCAGCATATACCATATAGTAAAGATAATCCATGTGTATGAGTCTTTTCAATACACAACCAGCATTTTGAAAGGACAGAGTGCGGGGAGGGAAAATGACCAGCTGTGCTGATATTTTATTTTCTCAGCCTTACTGTCTTGGTCTTCAGAAGCAAGTTAACTGGTGCTTGCCAAATGAGACCTGAGATGTGAGAAATAGAAATTGTTAAATATGGTCAATCTCTATACATATTTCTTCATCTCAAACTTCAAAGCAATTCTGTATTTTACATACAAAAAAGCTGAAGTTTAAGGAGATGAAATTGCATTCAATCAGAAAACTCCAGAGAGGTAGGGGCCAGAATCCAAAGTTTCTCTGGCCCCAAAGACATCACCTCTTTGTCCACTATCCTTCAATGATCAGCATCAGTGGAATAAAGTCAAAAGTTAATTGCATGTCCTCCATCACTTATGTGAGTTATTTACTTACAATCAGACATCCTACAAGGATCATAAAAAGGCTTTTCACTCCCAACAGACTAAGAGAGTCTTTGATAACACTTGCCATAAATATGTTTCATCCTGAAGTCATCTTGTCTCCGCAATGCAGCACTGAACACAGAGGTTCGCCCAAATACCCTTTGAAATGCTTTAAGAGATGAAACACCCCTTTTTCTGAAAAAGATTGGCACCATTTTCAGGTAACCCTATTCCCACAACTGAAGATGAATTGAGTTGACCTTCTGTCTGTCTGGGCAAGAATACACGTCTCTCTCTTAAACTTTCTCAATTTGGGAACCACTTTTCCTTCTTAACTAAGTTTTTCACTTCAGCACACAACGTAGACAATCTGCACTGCAGGAACCTGGGAGGATTCTGTCATGAGTTAACTGCCGCCCAGCACAGACCAAAGGCTCTCCTAAGACTTACGATATTGAGGCAGGATAATGGGTATATTAACTCTCCCTTCTCCGAGCCTGCAGGCGTTCCCCTCACTATCAAGCTTAATCATCAGAAAGTGGAAAACCTTGGCCATTTCCTCTTATCCCCTGCAGAAAGGCCTTCTCTGAACACAATTGAATGTTATGTTCTCAGCCTGTAAAGTGAATCAATACCAGAACAGTCCATTTCAACAGTCTTTATATTTCTTGCAGACATTGTCTGTTATGTTATTCAGCACATCTTACACAAGGAACCTCATGATAAATTTCTCCTAAAATTTGGTCCCAGGAAAACGTTTATTTCTAGAGACGAATGTGTTTGTTTTCTCCTGGCAGACAAGAAAAAAGAAAATGTGTAAACCAATGTGTTTATCTTCTTGTCTTTCCTGCTAAAAAACTTACAGCCATTTTGCGTGCCCAACTATAGTAACTCACTTATACCAAGAGTTTGCTGACATCTACTTGGTTATTTTGAACCTTTTGGAAAATTTCTTATTATCTTACATTTTTATTTGTGTTACTTTTTTGGTTACAATTATTTTCGGTTTAAAGAGTAAATTATAAAGAATGCAGGGTCAAATAAATAAATACAGATAAAATAAGTTAAACAATATCTCCCAAGACATCAGGAATCTTCACTCCAGCATTTTGTAAATTTTCTCTCAATAGAAGTTGCAGTGACAGGATTTACTGATTAGTTCTAGCATCCAGGTATTAGAAAGCCAGAAGGTCTTTTTTATTCAAAATTACTCCTTTCAGCTCTTATCAACATATTAGGGAAATCATGTCATTGTCAAGTACTGCTATCAATCATTTGTCAGTTACCAAGATGAGGGTAAATAGTGTAGTCACGTCACATCTGGGCCACTTTTAACCTCTTTATTGCTGTAGCCCAGATTCCTCTGACTTTAAAATAAGAATTATACTTCTCTTTAAATTTCCATAAGAGGTACTGAGGTAACAATTCATGAATAGTGTCCAAACCTAGACTTCTCATAAGTTCATAGGTATTGATATGGGACTAGTACTGCTTTATAAATTGTTAACCTAAACAAACATCTCTTTTAGTGAGTAAGACAGCATGGCATTTAGTAGATAAAGCAGAAACCAAAAATTGTGAAAAATTACACCAAAATGTATCTGTAAAGCTAAAACTAGAAGTGAATCTGTTCATACCCTCTCCAAATTTGTGACACTATTATTGAAATGAATAATTTAGCGGTTTAGGAATTTGCTTTGTAACCAAGGCTTCATTTTAATTGGTCAGTTCCCTAAAATGTTATAAATGTTTAGAAAGGTTATAATCTTCTCAACTGGGTCACTCGAAAGTACTTTACTGTTCATTTATGTGCTATAAACACTTTCGCATGACTTGCCTGAATTATACACAATAAAGAGTTGTTTTTCTTGTTTTCAGACTGTAAAGTCAAAGGAAAGTAAAAACACCTTTATGGAAAGGTTTTTACCTTCACCAACTCATTGTCTTTATAGGATCAAGATCTCTAACTTGCAGGGTATGTGACTGGCCCCCACCTCCCCTACGCGCGCGCACACACACACACACACACACGTGTGTGTAATTCCCTCCTCTGATCACAGCACTGAAATGAAATTTGGTCGAGCGTCTCTCCCACAAATATGGACGTGAACACTGCAGGGAATCAGACCACGATTTATAGACAACTTTTTGGGGCTTCTGAGATTCTTTGTGAGGAAAAGGTAAACTGTTTGCCTGATGCTTCCAATTGCTTAATGCAGTTTTACAAAGAAACAGTTTTTATAAACAGCCCTGAAATCAATACACAGCACACACGTGCACACATCACATAGCGGGGATTCGGGTTTTACATTTTAAATAAAATATATCCATGAGCAGTGTGTGGGCTTGGAACCCCTTCAATGTTTTCTTCTCATCTCCAGAAATACCAGGCCTTTACGTGCAAATGCATGAGGGGCTGTCCCTTCATAACAGACAGTTATTACCGCTTGCAGAACGAAGAATGCTTTTTAGTTGCAAATTTTCATTACGTGCAAATTAATTCATATTGGTAAAGGTGGTATTTAACATAGATTTTAATTTCCTTCCTAGTTGCATGCCAGTTCCATGCAAACATGAAGAATAAATGACACGGACCAAAAGATGCTGAAGATGACCGGAGTTCTGATGTACCCATTAAACTCCACCAAAATGTTTGATTAACACAGGTCAGAGGATAGCATTATTTATGCCCTGGATGGTAAAAGGCAAACATCACACCCCAAAGGGCTTTTTAAGAGATTATTAGGCTGCACTAATCTTAACCTAGCCTCACTGTGTTTACAAAAATGAAAATCTGTATTAAGGGACATGAGAAATACATGCCGTAGGGATTTCACAGTGGCAATATTTTATTATACATATAATAGTAAAAAACATTCTACAAAGTTCATTTTTAAAGTAAGCTTTTCATATTTTATGATGAAAATGGCATGAAAGAAACTTTTGTTGTTTTTTAAAACAAAAAATGAACTGTTGGAATCAATGGAGAGCTTACATCTTTCAAAAAAAAAACATATACATTTTCAGTTTTACAGTATGTCCTGCACTACACACAGTAACGCATCTCTGTCTCATTTCGTTCTGGGAAGCAAAACATAAATCATGTACATGTTCCTTTTGGATGTGCAAGATCGAATTTCCAGTGTCCATCTTCTCTTCCCCCCATACACTGACACTGATGACAATTATAAAAATATATTATACTCATTTCTCTTTAGTTGTTAACTGACTGACTAGTTGTTTAAGTAAGGTAATTCTTAAACTTAATGAGATAGATTTCTTTTCCATCTCCGAGTTCATGGAGATGTAAGCACAGAACTGCCTGATGAACACTGCTTAACTTTTGGAAACTGAGGCCCTCACTCATGAGCAAGATGTGACGACAGCTCGGACAGCTTCTGAAATGTAAGGAGAGGTGTAAACAAATCCAGAGACCTCTTCACATTTGCAAATTTCCTAAAATGTATGATGGGCAAAGGGGAGATTTTCTGAATCAATGTTTAATGGTTTAGAATTAAAGCTGTAAACATGCATTTTCTTTCTAGAAATATAAAGCCAGAAAATACAATTATCAAGTAGATTCCTCAAAAGAGAAATTTCCCTTAGGCAGTAAAACTTGCCTATAAATTACAAATGACCGAACATAAAAATTGTAGAAGCTAGGAGTAGGGAGAGCACTAAGTCCCTGATGAGGGTTAACAGTTAATAAGTACCCACCATGGGTTGGGCAGGAAGAAAGTGCTTTCACATAGATTTCACCTTTAATACTCAGAAGCGGCATATGAGGAAAATATTATTACTGTCCCCATTTTTTGGGTGATCAAAGTAAGGCTTAGAGAGGTTAAGAAACTTGCCCAGGACCACACAGCCTCCATGAGAAGTGCCTGGCTGCCTCACAGAGAGCCTGGCTCCAGAGTCCAGATCCTGTCACTCTTGCAGGCTGGCTCTCTAAACTAACCTCTTGCTTTTATTGAAGCAGAGTGAGAAAGAACATATTCAGAACCATGCAGCCACGTAGGGGGCAGCCAGAACTAAAATCAAGGCCAGCCTGGCACTTAAAAAATTACTTCTTAACAAAGGGAAACAGACATAGACCCACAGCTATAGAAAACAGACGTAAGGCACCAAAGGGGAAAGGAAGGGCGATAAGTTAGAGGAAGGGCGATAAATTAGGAGATTGGAATTAACATGTATACCCTATCGTATATAAAATAGATAACCAACAAGGACCTAGTGTATAATACAGGGAACTATACTCAATATTTTGTAATAACCTGTAAGAGAAAAGAATCTGAAAAAAGAATATATATATATATATATATATATATATAACTGAATCACTGTGCTGTACACCTGGAACTAATAGGATATTGTAAATCAACTACAGTTTAATAAAATAAAATTAAAAAAAAAAAGAGAGAGACAGGACAGATGACATTGCTTATGTGGCCCAAAAAGCAGAAGCGACCCCTATACAGGAGTTTGTGGTTTGAGCCTCACATTCGGACCGGCCCACTCCCCACGACTCTCCCTTCTGTCCCCATCCATTTTCCTCCTATCCAGCCTCATAAAATACTCCTGGGTGGATTACACTGGCCAACCACACCACTGCAAGCCTGGCCTCACGCGTGTAAATTGCCTCTCAGTGGGTGGCTATTATATTTATATTGGTTTAAACTGTTTCCATTGCCAATCCATTATGCTGGAATTCCCCCTTGCTGAGGGCAGCTGTGTTATTCTTTTCTTTGACCGAAGCCCAAGAACTATCTCTCCAACTCCTTGGGAACCAACCCTTGAAGAGTAAACATCTTGAGTCCATTGGGGCCCCTTCTTACCCCCACTACCACTTGCTAAATCAGGAGCTTTCTCCTCTGGCCCCAACCAGTTCCTATTGCTCGTTTTTCAAGGACATAGAAATTGGAGTGGAGTGAGAAAGTGATGTGATGCCTATTTATGCAGCGAGTGAAAGAAACACACTGGGAATAACACTTGAATAAGTAATTCTGCTTCCTTAGAAGGCAGAGGATTCAAGCATCAATACAAAGATGGTCCAGATGGTCCCCGATATGTCCGTCTGAGTACCCTTCAAGTAAAATGTAAGTCTGCAAGTGCCCCTTTCTGACCAGATCTCCTAGCAAATATTAATGGCTATCTCATCCTTAAAGTGAAAGTTCCTTTGTCCAGCTGAGAGTTCAAAACTAGTGACTTAAAGTCAAGAACTAATTGAACATTAGTAATATGCATTTCTATGTATAACTGAGCCTAATAATATGAATTCTGTTCAATAATATGTATTTCTATTTGTATGGTGATACAACAGAATTAGGAAGCAAGTTTACAAATTTAATCATTCCCTTGAGTGCCAAGTTTATCACTACAAACTGATGACTCTTCATAACCTCACCTACTTGTCCGGTAAACAAAGACCCTTAGTCATAGAGGAAATAAGAGGAAATTTGGAAATATTATTGGTACATGTGCAAAGGCAACCCCCAAAAACCCTTATACGATGGTGTATCAGTTTTATCATTCTTAATTAAGGATTCATCCCTAAGAATGATACTGTTGCCAGGAGCAATACAAATTACAAATAATAATTCTCCTTGCTAATAAAAAAGGGGGGGGGCAAAGAAATTACTCTCCTATCGCTTTTTCTTAGAGCATTTACTTTAGAAAACTTAAAATTGTAATTACTTTCTTTGAAATCTATAAATGTATATCCTTTGGAAAGCTAGATAGGCTTCTGTCATCTTTAAGACCCAGGAACGCCTTTCTCCAGGACTCGCGAACATCCAGGGAGACAGCGCCTCTACCTCCATCTCTGTTTCTGGGCGGCTGCGGGGTGAGGCAGGCACCTTGCTCCAAGTTGCAAAACTACCTACTCACATAAAGATATGAGAAGTTCGTTTTCCTGTGAATAAAGCCAATTAGCTAACACAGATCGTCATTCCAATTACCAGGTAAAATTAGGATGACCTATGTGGGTCCAACAAAAGTGTTGTCAAGTCCTCTTACTTGAGGACTAGTTATTGTTTATCTTGAAAACGTGTATAGAATGGGTTGTATCTGCCTGGCTGTAGAAGAGGGTAAGATTTATTTTTGCCTTTGCAGTCAGTCTCTCAGTGATTGCCCTGTGATTGGTATTGCATTCTGATTTAATGCGTATTCACCAAAAGTAAATTAAAAACAAAATAATAATAGATATAATAATTCAAATAGTGAAAGTGAATAAAAGTTTCTTTCCCACTTTTGTAGACAGGATTTCTTCTGGGATGGAAGAAGATTTTGCTTTTCATGATAGTTCCCCAACATTGTCAAATTTTGAAGGAAAGAAGGATTTATGTGGACTTTGGAGGCCATGTGTAATGGAGCAAGATTTCCTTGATTCAAGAGGCCCAAGTCCTCCCATCGAATGCACCAAGGCGCATGTGCAAACCAACCTCTGTGTCAGTCAAGACCACAGTCAGACGACGTGTTTCCTCTGCTCCTACTCGCATGTGTAATGTACTTCGGGTCCATTAAATTGACATTACCTTGTTATAGCAAAGTCTCTAAAGCAAAAAAAGAAAAATAAATGTTTCAAATGCTCACGAGAAAAGCCGATGAAGGTAAAGTTGAAAATCATGCCAAGGAAATTTTAAGGGGACAAAATTAGTTTGTTAAATATATGAAATTCACATGTATAACAAATTGTAATAATGTGGTATTTGAGAAGGGTTTTTTATTAGGACTCTAGTTCTTGTCTTTAAAGTGTATGCCATTTGTCTCAAAATTTAGTTAAGTATTAGAATCACATGGGCAGTTGTTTTAACACAGTTTCATAGGATCCACCCTTGAGAGTTTGCTTAAGGACATAGGCATGGGTCCTTCCATTTTTCTGAACACCCCAAGTGGTCCTGCATCAGGTCACCCAGGGACGCTCAATTAAAGAAACTTTGGTATGTGCAGTAAATGCATAACTTTCCAAATCCCAGCCATTGGAGCTCAAGCAAACCTAGTATCATTTTTGAATAAACAATATATATATATGAAATTATTGTTCTTTTCTTCAAGGACTATTCAGTTAGCACACTATTTTATATGCATAGGAAAAGAAAACACTGAAAATTATGGGAAAAAATAAAATAAAAATCATTACATTGATGTGTTCCAATATTGCTAAAATAAAGAAGACCTAGACTTATATTTAAAAGCACTGTATTAATTTGCAATACCAGAAGCCAGAAAATAAGGAAGGCAAAATTAAATCAAAATAAAAAGGAATAATAATAATAATTTGGCCTTCAAATTACATGCCAAAAGTTTTATAAAACAATAGAAACCTCATTTATCTTTGTTAGAAAAGGGAACTCCGTACCTGAAATGTCAAGCAGATAAGTCTTCAAAAAGTAGAGAGAGAGATTCACCCGCCCCTGGAGAAGCACTTACTCTACCTGGATAGTGCAGGAAGGAAGGATTTCTGGGAGGCAAGTTCAACGGGAATTACTTTGGAAATTTTTCCTTAGGGGCACAAATTCTAAACTTACATCACTATGGAAAGATTAGCACTGTTGAAATTGAACTCCCTTGGTGAGAGTCGTAGCAGAACGGTATCTCCTGTTAAACTTGCTGTCAGATTCCAGCTAACTCAATCTCAATTTCTTTGCTTTTTAAAGCCCCCCAAAGCTTTATAAAATGCCACTGATATACTTTCTCTTATGACACGGATCAGTACTGTCATATAGGAAAGTAGTTTTGACTCTGTCTCCATGAGATCTCCAATATCAGTGCTGCCCTCTTTTAATATTTCAAATCAGTAAAGTCTTTAGTCATAGAAATCATAGGCTGCCCTGCTCAGCCTTACAAAGTGATAGTCATTTGCCAACACAAAACAATAACAAAATGCAGTGAAAACACAGTGTGTGGTAGAACTGGATTTCTACTTCTTTTTCCTTCTCTTTATTTTTGTGTCATTGCTCATCTGCCCCTTTTTTCTGCATTAATCTCTTATGCATTCTATTTTATATCTTTGTACAACTATTCAACTTTCGTTTTACATACTGACCATATTGATTTATTTTATTTTTTGTTGCCTTCTTTTTTCACATTGTTTCCTATATAATACTTTCTAACTATGCAAGAGTTTCTTTTATACCTTATGCTTTCCACTGTGACTTTCTCTTCTCGATTCCATTTACTTTTACTCATTTTTACACCTTACTCTTTTCCCTTTATTTCCCCTGCTATGGGCCCCCCAAAAGTCTTTTGTTGTGCACTCCCAAAATTGTGTACCCACAAACTTCCTATGTTGACATGCTAACAGAATGTGGCTATATTTGGGGATAAGACATTTTAAAGTAAAATGAGATCACAGGCATGGGCCTTAGTCCAATATGAGTGGAGTCCTGTAAGAAAAGGAGATTAAGACACAGACTATATAGATGCAAGGAAGACCAAGCAAGGACACGGCCGGAAGGCTGCCACCTACAAACCAAGGAGAGTGGCCTCAAAGGAGACTAAACTTACCGAAGCCCTGATCTTGGGCTTCTAGTCTCCAGAACTGTGAGAAAATAAATGTGTGTTGTGTAAGCCCCTCCCCCTCCATGCCCAGTCTGTGCATTTTGTGACGGCAGCCCTAGAAAACTCATATACCCTCTGTTTCCATCTTTTCTCCTATTTACATTCTTATTAGAGCTCATCCTTGGTTTTTGAATATTCAGAGCAGCAGGCATGCCCTGGGGCTCCCTCTCTTTCTTCCTCCTGTTTATTCACTTATCTTCTTCTCCGTTCATTAACACATGAAATATTAAAAAATATTCAAAAGTGCTTTCATTGCTCAATGCATTGTGCTGTGAGGGTTTCAACTTCTCTGTACTCTAGTTTCATTATCTGGAAAAGGGAGAGGATCAAAGTATTCATCCCACATAGGAGCGTGGCAAAGATTTGACATAGTAACCCCTACAATGCCAAGAACAGTGTCTGGCATGTAATAAGCCAAAGTAAATGTTGGGTAGTGGTCTTATTATCATTGTTCTTTTGTTCCACAAGTATCCTCTGAGTGCTGATGCTGGGCCAGGACCTAGATTCCTGTAGCTCACGGACAAGTGGGTAAAACAAGAGAAAACACAAACGAACCAACAAATCCAGAAGTACTACCAGAGTTTGATAAATGCTATGCAGTCGATTTTAAAAGGGGATGTCATACCAAGTAATGGGGTGGCTATTTTAAATGGGGTGACCTTTGTAGAAATGACTTTAGTTCTGAGAAAAAAAAAAAAAAAAAAAAAAAGTCAGCCCCGCAAGGCCAGGTGGAGTGGCGAGGGAAGCAGTGGGAATGGTTGGTGCAGACCCTACAGTGGGCATGAATTTGGTGACTGTAGGGAGCTGGGAGAAGCCTCAAGAAGGCGGGATGTACAACATGAAGTCCTAGGGAAGCCCAGTTCATACTGGACCTTATAAGCCACTGAGGCTTTGAGAGGTTACGTAACTTGCTGATGTCAGCACTGGCTACCACTTTCTAGAAAGATCATAAAAGGAGTGGGACTCAAGGATGGAGCAGAGCGCTAGGGCCTGTGTGCTCTACAGAGGCTGCTCTACCTACCTGAGAGGCACACCTCTGCAAACAGTTACCAAAATATAAACTGCGCCGTCTCTTTTATTCCAGTCCTAGGAATTTACCATGAGGAGACGTTTGACAAGTCCATCCGAAGATACATGCAAAGATGTTGTTTATAGTAGGAAGGAACTTGGGGGGGGGAAAAAAAAGGAAAGGGAGTAGAGAATCCATTCAAAGTGTTGTCTGCCATGGAAGGAAGGTAATCCACTCGTGCCTTCATAAGTATTTATCCCCTCCCACAGGTGATAGCTACTGGAGTGTCTTCCCATAGCACAGAAATCCCCCTGCTTTAAAGTTCGTCTCTCTCTCCCAGTCCACTGAGATAGGCCGCCAACAGCTATCCAATCACTCAGTCATTTAACAAAGATATGTTGTGTGACCTTTTTGTAGATGATAGTGACACCCAGAAGCCACAGCCCTGGTTTTTTTTTTTTTTACTATTAAGTCTAGTGCTGCTATGAATATTTTAGAATATACCTCTAGATGAGCATGTGTAGTCTCTATTGTGTATATACCTAGGAGTGGAATTCCTGGGCATAGAGTATGTCTACATTCAACTTTAATATATACTAGGACAATGATGTTGGATAGGAATATGATGCAGGTCACAAATATAATTTTATATTTTTAGTAGTTACGTTAAAAAAGTGAAAAGCCACAGATAAAATGAATTTAACACTTAATATATATCCAAAATATTTTCCTTTTGACACACAGAGTTAATATGTAAACATACTAATGAAATATTTTACATTACCTTTTCACACTAAGTTTTGAAAATCCAATATATCCAATATATGTACAGTACATCTCAGTTTAGATGAACCTCATTTCAAGTACACCTGTGATTAGTGGCTACTGCAATCAACTGTACAGTTTTGGGGGGAAGGGATTTTGGTTCCTATTATTTACTACTGTGTAAAAGGAAAATTTTACATTCGCTTCAACACTTGCCTAGGATGTAATAAAATTGAGTGATGTGTTTCATCACAACCAGTTCTAACCAGCTGAAGCTGATAAACTGCTAAAAACTTTGAGTGACCCAGAAATGCCAGGCCCTCACTGGACCTAAATGAAGACTTTTTCCTGGTCAATGACCATGTTTCCAGAGCTAGATATGGTTCATTATGAGTAGAGAGTAACACAGGTGACACCACATGATATAAGATAATGAGGCAGACGTAGCAGTGTCTTCATGATTTTGTAAACGCTGCAGTCTTTATCATGTAAGTCAGTACTTTTTCAGTGTTTTGGGTGCACATGAGTCAGCTGGGAAGCTTACTGTAAGTGCAAATTCCAAATTCTGGAAGATACATTTTTACAGTGATTTCGATGCAGGAGGTCCCAAGTCCACACTTACAGACATACTGTTGTATTTTGAGGAAACCAAAGAAAGCTTTGAAGCAGGTAAAGAATATTCAAGTTTGTTGTTGTTTTTGTTGTTGTTTGTTTGTTTGTTTTTAAGATCTTTCTTGTAGAAACACTTAGCATAGTTTTCACGGGGTGAGATTTGGAAGTAAGGAGAATCATATGAAGCTACTGCAATTGTTCAGGTAAGAAATACTAAAAACCTGAAGCGTAGTACTTTTGGCTCAAGACAGGAGAGGATGCATTGGAGAGATATGAGGACCATCTGAACCTAGTGTGCTCTGGAAAACGAAGTCAGGAGAAAAACATGGGAGCTGGGCAGCAGTTACTAGATGGACCATGATGCTGTTACTCATCAAGATAACAAATACTAACGGGGACGTGGAAGAAGCATGCTTGCCCATTCCAATGCAGAACACGAGCGGGCTAATTGAACAGGCTCTATGTTGTCAGTTTCTCTCAACCAATCCGCCCTTTCTGGCTAGCAATGGCTGTGATATGAGCCATCGTGATATTAGAAACAGAGTGATTAGACTTAGAGAGCGAACTTATGGTTACCAAGGGGAAAGGGAGGGGGAGAGGGATAGATTGGGAGTTTGGGATTGGCATGTACACATTGCTATATTTAAATGGATAACCAACAAGGACCTACTGTAAAGCACAGGGAACTCTGCTCAATACACTGGAATGACCTAAATGGGAAAAGAACTTGACAAAGAAGAGATACATGTGTATGTATAACTGAATCATTTTGCTGTACACCTGACACTAACACGACATTGTTAATCAACCATACGCCAATATAAAATTTAAAAATATAAAAATAAAAAATAAATAAATAAAATAAGACCAACTTGCCCCTCCTCTGGGCAAGAGACTTTCAAGACACCTGAATATACACTTTGCAATTCCATTTTTAATGGTGTTGCTCCCCTATCTCGTTGTGAAAACTGGGAAGTAAAAAAAAAGGCTTCAGTCCACATGCTTCTCTTCCTGCATCAACTATTGTCAAACATAATACACAATGATTTAATAAATAACTGGCCAAGCTTACCAAAAAAAAAAAAAAAAAAAAGGAATGGAATGATTAAACAGAAATGGGATATTTAATACTCTGACCCATGAACTAGCCTAAAACACCCATGTTTAATACTTATAAATTAAGAAAGACTTTTCTAATCAGAATAACTGTATATCTCCTTTCCTCAAAGTTTCTCCAGAACTCAAAAGATATCTGATTCCTCTGAGGGAACATGGCCACCAGAAAGACTTCAAACAGAGTATTCAAGTTAAGTACACAGAGAATTGCAACATTATATCCCTCCTGGGCTTAACAAGAAACACTTTAGATTTATCAAGGATTAATGATAAGGACACTGAAGCCAGACCAAAAAAAAAAAAATAAAAAGCAAACCCTTACAGGGTCAATCAGAGTCCTTGATATCATGGAATGAGGTCTTAATCTTGCCTTAGTTGTCTTAGAAAGTTCTCAGTGAAAGAACCTTTCCAGGTACTGTTAATTTGAGATTCCTCACCTGCATGGACGCTGTTGGACTATTAAAATCAA
The DNA here is from genome assembly GCF_030028045.1 of Hippopotamus amphibius kiboko. Taxonomy (NCBI): domain Eukaryota; kingdom Metazoa; phylum Chordata; class Mammalia; order Artiodactyla; family Hippopotamidae; genus Hippopotamus; species Hippopotamus amphibius. Next base: position 77,646,163 of record NC_080191.1, on the reverse strand, counting down.
AATTCTGACATCCAGAAATGAGAAAAATTAGAGAATCAGCGCCTCTTTAACAAGTTATATGTGTGTGCACTGGCAGATACACAACAGAGGCTTCCCTTACACTTGCAGAGAGTAATTGGGAATGATATGAACACTGACGTGTATCCCTCTGTGAGCTTTCTATTTCTTGCTAGGGTGGGATCTGAAACCAAACTTCTATGGTGCTATAGCTCAGATTTTTCCATGATTGCATGAGCTGCCCCCTAGTGTATTTGGTTTAGAATCGCTTTTTTTTTTTTCCCTACTGTGGCTGGTATTCCTGCTTGAATCTAAGTTGTGTTCACCGTAGGATTCGTAAATGAATACACTTGAAACACATGCAATCAGCTCAAAGACAATGGACTAGGATAGACATTGTACTCTGTCTGGCTTCCAGATTCCTACCCAAATCTTTTCTTAAGGATTCTCCAATAAGTGACATTAAAACCAAAAGGAGGGGAGGGTGGGGGGGACTCGAGGGAGGGTGGAAGGGGAGTTGAGGGAGGGAGGGAATATGGGGAAATGTGTATAAAAACAGATGATTGAACTTGGTGTACCCCCAAAAAAATAATTAAAAAAAAAAAAAAAAAAACAAAAGGAGAGGCTTCTCTAATGCTCGTTAGGCATCAAATAGCAGAAGCTTTGATAGCTTGGTAGCAGCAGAGAACTGGTGAGAACAGTGGCAGCAACAACAGTCCTTCCTGTAGCAGCACTGACACCTTTGAGATTTTGGCAATAAGTTACAGTTTTGGGGACCAGCAGTGATAGGACACACCGTTCAATGAAACAGAGCTGGAGAGAAAGAAAATGGTGGACTCTCTCTGGCCACCCCTTTCTCAGTCTCCACTGGGCCTTCTCTCTCTGACCTCTAAATACTAAAGTACAGAGGGCTTTAGTCTTTAGAATTTCTCTGATACTCATTCCATAGGTGATAATGTTTGGTTTATGGTCTCAACCATGCCATAACCCAATGATTCTCAAATTTATACAGTCCAGTTTATACTTCTTCCTAGATCTCCTGATTTGTATATCCAAATAGCTGTTTCGTATTTTCATCTGGATACCAAATAGGTGTTTCAAACCGACCGTATCCAAAATCAGATTTTGATTTTTCCCTTTAAATCTCTCCTTCCACATTTTTCCTTCTCCCAAACGGCCACTCTGTCCTTCGAGTTGTCCGCACCAAATATCTGAGTCACCACCGATTTTTCTTCTTGTCCCATCCCATATCCAATCCATCAGCAAATCCCCATAGTTTTTATCCTCAAAATATACCCATATCCACTCCACATCCACTGCTACCACTTGGTCCAAAACTCCATCACATCTGCCCTGGACTGTACTAGCTTCCTCACTGGTCTTCTGGCTTCTAACGTTGCCATCTTAAATAGAATTCTTAATAGAACAGCCAGAGTGAAACATCTAAAACATGCATCAGACCCTGCTTCTCCAAGGATGAAAATCCTCCGATGGCTCCCCATATCATCAAGATGAAATCCAGAGTTGACGCAGTCACTGTGTCCCACGTGCGGCCCCACTGCCCTCCCGTCTCCTGCTCACACGGTCCCCTCCAGGCATAGCCAACCCTTGCTGATCCTGAAAAAAAGCTGCTGGCTCCAAACTCCAGGTGGTGGGACCTAGCCACTCTCTTTGTTTAGAACACCCTTCTGAAAAATATTTACATACCCTTGTTCCCCCAACTTCCTCAATCTCTATTCAAACATCACATGATGGAAGTGACCTCTTGAGCACCTTGTATCGAAAAGCAGCCCTGCTCCCACACGGACTTTACCTTCTTTTCTCCATCATTCTGTCCCTGGCTGACTTACCAAATACACATTTACTTGCTTAATTGTGGATTGTCTCTTTCCCACAGTGGAATAAAAACTCCAAGACATCAGAACTTTTTGTTTTTTTCAATGTTTACCTCCAGGGTCTAGAACAATACTTAGAAAGCAGTGGGCTGTAAATTTATATATATGGAAAGAGTGGAAATAGAGTGGAGGTTCACAGATAATGCTTAATCATCAATGAATGGAAGGAACTAAAAATATAAGTATTCCAGGGCCATTTGCAGACCTGGTAATTCAGAATTTCTGGGAGCGATGCCTTAAAATCTGAGTTTTAGATAGCTCCCAGGAGATTATGATAATCAGTGAGACTTAAGAAACATGCAACCTAAAAACTAGTCCTCAGAGATCCTGAGAAATAACCTCTGAGAATCCCCAAAACTACCTGGGAGGAATGTGAGAGAGCTGGAATTCCCAAATATAGGTCAGGTCAGAGTCAGATAGATACAGTTTTGTAACTGGTATTTTGACCCTGTTCTACCTCCAGGCTGCCCCAGAATGGGAAATGTGGGTTGCAATGGAAAGCATCACACTTTGCTGAGAAACCTTGGGCTAGCCCCGTTCTGTCTTTCTCAAGAGACACCAGGACCACCCACAGCCCAAGAAGAAATGTAGAAATGTTCCTGATTTGTACTTTCAAGGAGCTAGAGAGTAATGGAAATCTTGCTCTGCACAACCCTATAGACAAATTATGGGTCTTATTCCATTTGGTCTGAGGTGTAGTAATTACTCCTGGGTGTGTGATAGATGGACTCTTGGATAGGAGTCAGGACACCCAGCTTCTGGTGGCAGATCTGTCTCTAATTGGATGTGTGACCTAGAGTACATGGTAGAATAGCTCTAGGCCTCTCCTCTCTCTTCTGTTAACTGAGGTCTTCTGATTCCAAGGGCCTACTGAGTCCAGGGCATGATCTCAGCCCTTCAGAAACTTAAAAGAATTGCCCCAGAAGTACTCTTCTCTCCTGAAAATGACGAGAAAGGTGTCCAAGTAGGTAGAGTGGGTGAGGGCAAGAACAAAGGGACAAGGGTGATGCAGTGGTTAAGAATCCACTTGCCAATGCAGGGAACACGGGTTTGATCTCTGCTCCAGAAGATCCCACATGCTGAGGGGCAAATAAGCCCATGTGCCACAACTATTGAGCCCATGTGCTGTAACTACTGAAGCCCGGGTTCTGCAACTTCTGAAGCTCATGCACCTAGAGCCAGTGCTCCACAACAAGAAGCTACCACAATGAGAAGCCCGCTCGCCACAATTGGAGAAAGCCCGTGTGCAGCAATGAAGACCCAACGCAGCCAATAAATTAATTAATTTAAAAAAAAAGAAAAAAGGGACAGAAGCTTCCTGTGGATAATCTAAGCCAACTGACATGGACTGGTATTTGGAATCTAGAAAAAGAAATAAATGCTCACTCATTCATGCTCAGCCTCTCTCATCTGGGCTACAGAGAGGGAGCAAAAGGCTCACTTCCATGAAATGCTTTGCTGTCACTTTGCCATGAATTGATGAGGCCAGTTGCCTCAGGAGAGGACCTGTCGATGTTCTTATCTACAGCAGGAAGTGTAAAAATGATGTTCAGCTTGAGAGTGTCGTAAGTACTGTACTTATAACACCAGTTTACTTGAATCCTGAAAATATCCTTTCTCCATCTAAACCCAGACTACACTGAAAATGACTTGCCTTTTTCACCTGCCCCCCCATTCCAGCAGACCAGGTGAGCAGAAGTGCTCCCTCGCAGTGCTCCTCTGGGGAGCTAAAGTGGACGAATGCATGCAGCAAGGTTCTTTTCAAGATTAAGTGAAGGGGAAAGTTTAACACAGAGGCTCAGCAATTCTACCAGGATCTCACTTGCAAACAGCCATGAAAAAAAAAAAGATTACGTAGGAGGGAATGGGTTGATGCTTGCTGTTTGCTACAGGGCATCTCAGAAGCAGCAAAGGCAACCACAGACCAGGCCAAGGATTGCTGTGTCTTAACTAGCTTCCCTGGGGGAGGTGCCCCCCGATATTATCTGGGAACTGAATGGAAAATGGCAAGCACGTGAGACTCCTTCATAGGTATAGAGTGTTTTTCATATTCAAAGCTCTTTAATGCTTCCCTCAGGAGTCTTGGGAGATAAGAGGGGAAGTGATTATATCCTCAGTTTGTGAAAGAGAGAATCATAGCTGAAGGGTCAAGCAATTTGCAGAGAAAATAATTGGAGTCAGTGTCCAACCAACATCAGGCCTCAGGGGTTCCTGGTGTTGAAGCCAGAGCTTAGAAAATGAGGCCCAGAGCTAGGGTCTGAAAAGCACATATCAAAGGAAGCAAGTACCCAAGCACAGCCTCCTAATTAAAAGTGATTGGACAAAATTCAGTCACGGGGCAGAAGAATACAGGCAGATTTAGAACTGAAATGACAAATAAGTGACCCTTCACGGAAAATTGAATTAATTTCCTAGAGCTGATTTCTGTGGGCATATTGGCATTTGATGGACATCAGTACGCCTTGATAAGAAAGCAGAGATGAAAATCAAGAAACCTCTGGATGCTGGAATTTGTCTCTAAAGAATCATCACAACATTTCAAAAGGAGCTCAAGTTAACTTGAGTGAATAAAAGCTTAACTCTAAATCTCCCTTTCTCCATATCTAGCCTTTTCGTTTCTTTCTTCTGTTGAACTCCTTTTTCCTTTGGTGCTGTTGGCAAAAAAAAAAAAAAAAGAAAGAAAAAAAAAAAGGATGGGGGGGAAATTTGGAGGGAAAAAACCCAAGTTAAATCATCTTTAATTCAAAGGATACAAGAAATTTTACAGAATATATACCAAGCACTCCTATTTTTTGCTATGATAGAACCTCATCCATGAACCAGGATGTCTTCGTTCATGCTTTCTTTGATTCTTGGTTTCTAAGAACACACTCAGGTGAGTACTCCAAAATCACTCCTGATGATATCTGTGTGTGTGTGTGTGTGTGCGTGTGTTTGTACACCTAGCAACCAATGGGGATGTGAAGAATGAAGCGTCAGAGGTCAGACTGCATGTGCTCAATCCTGTCTCCATTACTACAGAACTATATGTCTTTAGGCAGGTAAGTCTCAGTATTCATAACTATTAATTGGAGATAGTACTTCAAAAGATTCATTGTTTCACTGTTTCCCTGAAAATTATAAGGAATAATATGTATAAATAAAGTAGCATAGTAACAGATGGAAAGCAAATATTTGACAAAGACTAACTTTACAGTAGAGCATTTTGGCTTCCCCCTTCTCACAAATTACACAAATCTAATGACAACACACATTTACTATCTTACAGTTCGGTAGGTTGGAAGTCTAAATAGGTCCGTCTCACTGCGCTAAAATCAAGGTGTTGGCAGGGCTGCATTCCTTTCTGGAGATTCTAGGGGAATGCACCTCCTTACCTCCATCTTTGAATAACCTTACATCTCCAGTAATATTCCATCTTTGTTTTTCTTCTGTAGTCGCATCTCCCTCTGACCCTCTTCTGCCATCCTTTTTCATTTTTAAGGACCTTCGTGATTACATTGGACCTGCCTTGAGGATCCAGAATACTCTCCCCATCTCAACTCATCCCCATCTCACAGTGAGCAGCTGTGTCAGGTAGAAGAATGGCCTTCCAAAAACTATCCATGTCCTAATCCTTGGAACGTGTAGATGTTACCTTCTGTGGATAAAAGGACCATGCCGATGTGATTAAATTAGGATCTTCAAATGGGGAGCTTATCCTGGATTGTCAAGACAGCCTCTAAATGCCATCACAAGTGCCTTTATGAATGAGGGGCGGGGGGGGGGGGAGTGCAGAAGGAGATTACACGCACAGAAAGGAAAAGGCAACTTGACCACAGAGACAGAGATTCCAGTGATGTGGTCACGAGACAAGGAATGCTTTAGCCACTGGAAGCTAAAGAGGCAAGGAACAGATTCTTCCCTAAAGCCTTGGGGGAAGCACAGGACTGCCAAGACCTTGATTTCATCACAGTGGAACTAATTTCAGACTTCTGGTTTCCAGATCTGTGAGACAATTAACTTCTGTCTTCTGAAGCCACCCAATGGTTGGTAACTTGTTTTTGCAGCTGCAGGAAACTAATACAGCAAGAGTAATTCCATCTGCAACCTTCATTCTCCTTTGCCACGATCCCAGGTTTGGGGGATTCAGGCATGGACAACTTTAGGGGACAACTATTCTGCCTACTACACTCCTTTCACCCATCAGTTCCATAAATATATTCCTATAGTTCCCTTCACCCTCTTCCACAGAACACATTGTACCATGGTTCTTGCCTTTAAATTTGATATCTTAGTGGTTGGAGAGTGTTGCTTCTAGAGTATATCCAGTACAACACTCACTAACTGTGTGACCCTGAGAACTTACCTAATTTAGTTTCCTACCAATAAAGCAGAGACTATATACTACCACCTCATAGGATGGTGAACTGATTAAATGATATAATGTATGTGAAGTTCTTAGAGTATTGTTTCACACATAATAATCTTTCAACACTGTCACATAAGATTATATTATTCTTTTCATTACCAGCATCAATATCTAGGTGCTAGAAGAAACATGGGTATAACAGTTTTCTATTACACAGTAATAGAAATAGCGGCTTAAAACACTAATCATTTGCTATTTTATCATCACATGGGTTATCAATTTTGACCCAGCTTGTTTGGGTATTTCTCTGCTGGTCTCACTTGAGCTCACTCAGGTGGCCGTAATCAGCTCAGCAGGCTTCACAGTCCCAGATAAGCTTATTGCCATGGCTGGTGGTTGACACGATGCCCACAAGGTGTTGCAGCCTCATGGAGTCTAGCCCAGGTTCCTGGGCATGGAAGTCTCAGGACTAGACCTGGGTCTTGAAGTCAAGGCTCAAAACTCCCAGTTGTAATGTCTGCTACATTTTGTTGCTCAAAGCAAATGCCAAGGACAGCCTGGATTCAAGAGTGGCCAGACAGATTCCACCTCTGGATGAGAGGAACAGAAAAGTCACTTTTCAAAGAGGTGTGCAGAGAGTGGTGAGAGGAATTTGTGGTCATTTCTTGCAAGCTGCCACTGTGAGCTTTGAGAAAACAGTCCTGGAGCTGAAATTTTGCAAATGTGTGAGATTGGGCAAATCGCATAACCTCTGGTACAATAACAGTATTTGAGGGCCTATTATATGCCAAACACTGTGCTAAAATCTGGAGATATTTAGAAAGCCTAAGACATGAAAACTACCCTCTTCTAAAGAAGGTAGTTTATAAAATCAGGGTAATATTTACCTTAAAGAATTGCTGTGAGGAGGACACAGGTAATGTCTATAAAATGTCTAGAAAAGTGCTTGCTAGTACCTGGGCGCACAGTAGGTACTCAATAAATGAGAGTGATCATTATTATTTAATTTTCATAAGGACGTCCAGATTTCACTTATAAATGGGTATGGAAGGACCTGTTATTTGTATTAGGCTGCTCAGGCTGCCATAGCAAAATACCATAAACTGGATGGCTTAAAAACCAAAAATTTATTTCTCACAATTCTGGGGGCTGGGAAGTCCATGAGCATGGTACCGGTAGGTTTTGCTCTGAGGCCTCTCTTCTTGGCTCGTAGGCAGCTGCCACCTTGCTGTGTAATCATATGGCTTCCTCGTGCAAGGACAAGGACACTCTCTCTTCTTCTGAGGACACTAATCTCATCAGGTGGGCCCCACCCTCATGACCGAACCTAACCCTAATTACCTACCAAAAGCCCCATCTCCAACTGCCATCACACTGGGGGTTAGGACTTCCACCTATGAATCTGGGAGGCCGGGCGACACAAGCGCTCAGTCCTTAACACCATCTTTCAGGCCCAGAAGATGAAAAGCTGGGAGGTATGCTCTCTAGTGGCCTGGAATTGATTTCACAGCTTTGAATCAGAGCCATCTTTTAAGTAAATATTTATAATCAAAACTAAAAGTGGGCATTCAACCTCAGATTTGTTCTATAAATACAATCGTATGCATAGGGTGCAATTACCAGAGCTATAAACACATAATGCACTAATTCATTCTTCAACAAGGACAGGTGTTTAAATGCCTTTCACTGCCCAGGGAGTGGCAAAACCTGGATAATAACTTGTCTCAGACACAGCTTATTTTTTTGTTCAAAGGCTTATTGCAAATCCTGGGTATCAGAATCAGGCAGTATAAAGAGAGAACAGGACTGAGAGTCCGACCACCGGGCTTACACACCCAGCATTAGTGCTAACAGGCTCTGTGACCCAAAGTAAGCTATCTAACCTCTCACAGCCCCGGTCTCTTAGTGCACAACAAATGGAGGGATTGGCTCAGTGTTTCTGCACCACATGCCGTGGCACCCAGTGAACAGATCTGCAGCAGCAGGAGGAGGCAGGGATAGCTTAAGAGCCCTCCACTATCCGTATCGGCTCAGCACCCCTCCCTTGTCTAAGTCTCACGAAGTCATTTGAAGAAACGGTCCAATGTAGAAAAAACGGTTAGTGGTTGGAGGTGAGTGGGCTAGATCAGAGAGTTCCAAACTTTAATATACCTACAAAGCAACTGAGGATCTGGTTGAAATTCAGATTCTGATTCACTATGTCTGGGGTGGTCCGTTTCTAAGAAGCCTTTAACCCCTGCTGCTACTGCCCATCCCAGACCATTTTCTGTCTAGTAAGAGATTAGATTACCATGTGAATCTTTTAAGTCCAAATTTCTTATTTACTAAAGAAAAATGTTTCTAGGACAGGTGCCCGAGCATCAAAGGAGGGAGGCAAATGAAGTTTTGGAATCTTAGGGATATTCCAACAGATCTCATATCCACAAAAGCTTTTCCTCCAGGAAGAGCAGGTCTGAAATTACCTTTGGAGGGATGGGTCCACCAAGATAGACCTGGGTGAGGTTTGGGGGTGCCTCCACCTTCCTGTGGAGTCCAAAGCAAATCTCTTCAAGGGCTGAGTGCAGTTCTATTACATTTTCCATTGTTCTTTTCATTTTCTCGCTCCTCTGTGCTGCCTGTTTCCAGGTGAGATGGGAAATAGAAAGACCAAAATACCAATAATAAAAAAGGATTTTCTTGCAGTATTTGCGGTCCAGCTGGAATTGGGAAGTAACAAAAAATCTCACAAGCAAAGCAAGTCTTGAGGCCATCCAGTTTGGCAGAACCCCGAGCGACCAACTAAGCATCTAATGGGGAGAATATCTAAAGTTTCAGCCCCCTAAAGGCTCCCCATCATTCATTTCAATCCCAGAAATTTCCAGTCCCTACAGCTCCGATTCCCCAACAAGTTGGGTAATTAGCTTGCTATCTGCCCCGTCAGGGAACTAGTCTTAACACTATTATGTTCAGAGGCACACACCTCCCTGATGAACCATATTATTAAGGGTTGCAAAGATAATCCAGAGATGAATAGACTGCAAAGCCACATGAAAACTGCCAAGATGAATTCAATTACATTCCAGAGACTAAAGAATAAATTGGAAATGAGGCGATTTCTTATTCAAGAAGACTTCCAGTTCTCTCCGAATGTAAACACACGGCTCTCTGCTGAGGATGGGGTCACCCACTGCCTGGGGAAAGCAGCTTGAATTTTATTACCTTGGTGATCCTTGGCAGCATATACACTTCAGGAGGCGCACACCCTGCTCCCCTTTACTTTGTCTCATGTGCTGGTTTCCAGCTCTCATAACATTTTAATTAAATTTGGGCTTGTCTTTCTCTCTCACCTTACTCTCTGCATCAAAGGAGAAGTTTTGCACGTGCCGCCTGGCTGGGGTCCCTGCAATTCTTCCATTCCAAAAGCAGGCTGCTTTGCCAGACAAGGAGAGCGGCAATTAAATCAAAGCAGAGGTAACCTGCAGCTTCTCGGAGAGAGAGCTGCACATCACTTCAATGTGACTTATACAGAAAGGTAATGAATTCTGTAATGCAAATTTACACACAGGTCAAATAAGAAATGGCTTTGCATTTGATAGTACACTGGGTATCAGGTAGTTGTCACGCAATAAATAATTCATCTTGCATCATCACTTGCTATGTAAATGATAGTCTATGTATATTAACACATTTAGCACTTAGACTAAAATGGACAGCTGGGGCCAAATGAATCTCTCTTAGGACATATTACCATCACTGCTCCCCGGTGAGTTTAACTCTTCACTTTTGAGGGTGGTAATGAGGATGTTAATTGAATAGGGCATGGGATTCATTTTGATGAAGTCAGGGTTACACAAAAACAAGGGAATAATTTTAGTACACCTTGATGGCATTGACATTGGCGCGGTCTGGGTTAATAGTCGTGACTCAAATCGATCTGGTTGGGAATCAGTGGAATTCAGGAATATGACATTTTTACTTTCAAGTGGCAAACTCTCCTTACACTCCTTTTCTTTAAATGCCACTTAGCCATATGAAAAACACATTTAACCTTCTAACCGTTCAACCAGATTTCCTGATTTCCACGTTGACGTTTACTATCCATTTGGATACCAAACCTACGGAAAGGAGAAGTCATTTTCATACTTTGCTTTATAATCAAATCATTAAAAAGATTTCCCTGATGTCTGAATTATCAAATCATTATTAAATTCCAACCAAAAAGATGTTTCTTACTGGTACTGTTAGGCAACATCTCTCACCGTATGTCTATTTTTGTTGGACTAAGGTGTGTTTTGAGAAGTTATTTGAACACTGTTCAGCACCAGGATTTAGATTTTTGATAAACCAGGGTGGCTTAAGTAGAGACAAAGTCTAGGGAGGGAGAGTACACAGGAGGGGAAGTGGTCCCTGAGGAAGTTCTCACCATAACAAAAGCATCTGGACATTGGGTGTCCCATTCAGCCCCAGGACCACGGATGGAAGAAAGGAAGAGAGGTGGTTTCTAGGAGCTTGCGTCAGTCTGGGTTCAGCCAGAGAAGCTGAAAGAACATCAGAATTTACACAAGGAATGAGCCATTGTGGAGACCAGCTAACCAAATACTAACATCCATAGGGTGGCAGTGAGAAAAGAAAGATGATGACCAGATAGAAACCCAAAGAAAACAAGCTGAAGCCGTCAACCACTCGTGTAAGTCATGAAGAAAGATCCAGGGGGAAGGAAGATTCAGCTGTTATTTGGAGTCTCAGGACTCAGGGAAGACCTGAGTTCTCTTTACCAGACTTCCAACTAAATCGGTCAGGCCTACCAAGAGCAGTGTCTTTTTTGATTCATTGAAATTACTGATTCATGGCTATAACCACATCTACAGAAACCCTTCCTAGCAGCACCTAGATCAGAGTTTGATTGACAAGAAATGGATGTTTATGCCACAACATGGTCACTGCCTCCCTCCAACCTGCATCCCACCCTGCCCAGAAACAAGCTAGAAATGGAGGTCTGGGAACTGTAGTTCTGCCTAGCCAAGTTGACATATCTAAAAGCTATCACAGAGCTAATACCAAGACTTATCTAGAATCATCAATGTTGAAATTGTGTCTTCTACTGGGGGGAATTTGGTAGTTACATGAATGGAAAAGTTGTGTCATCACGTACTATAACTCTTTGGAACTCAAGCAGCTTTGCAGTGGAACTCTCTCCTGCATTTACTTCGTTGAGCATCTCTAAGGGGGATTTTTCCTTCCAATGTTGCAAGATTAATGCCAAGAGGTGGAGCCACCTGGCTCCAGTTCTGCTACCATTAACTGGACTCCAGCTCAGAAAGACGTGATGGTAACAGCAGCAGCAGCAACAGGAAATGCTCTGCTTTGACACGGAGATTAGAGGACTCAGCTTCAGGGGCGAGCAATAATGATGGATTAATGAACATATGTTAGCATATCAGGGACAGCAAGGAAACACTTGTTAGAGTAGGAACCACAAAAGGCTGGACATTCTGGAATCAATTACGTGGGGAACTGAAGCCATTCAAATTTGAGTAGTGATGTAACTGAGATTCTCCAGCTACTGACATCATAGGTACTGACCTAGCAGCTGCATATTCATATGTATCTACCAAGAGTCCATGGAATGTTCTAGGGCACTGGGTCACTAGGACAGGACGATACTAAGCCAGTGCCCAGCCTAAGGTCTGGAAGACCAGGGCCGATGGATGAGCAGTCAGAATCAGGTTGTTAGGATGGGACTGAAAACAGAATCTCAGGAGAGGTAGCCAAAGGAGACCAGATATAGGACAGGAAAGTGGTAATATAGGGAAACCAAGCTCAGAAGTAAATAGCGAAAAATGTAGAAGCCCTTCAACAGCCAATAATCTAGTCCCTGAAGGTCACAGAAACCTTGCTACATCTGGAAACATCTCCATTTTCCCAACTGATTTTGCTTCAAAAAATAAGCCCTGTCTTTCCTGTCTACCTGGTTCTCTAATAGAACTCTAACCACCTCATCCTTAACCCCAGGTATTCCTCATGTAAAGGGAAATTGAGAGTTCTTGGTGGAAATTTCAGAGACAAACAAGGGATAATAATAATAATCCCAGCAGGGAAGTAATTAACTTGTCATCACTTGAAAGAAAAAAAAACTACCATTTGGCTAATTTAAGTTGAAAAATTAAAAGTCAGCATAATACTGCCTTCCAACCTCCTCCTGTGGAAATTTATATTATCATTGATCATAAATGTAAAACACTAACAATATAAACATACAATTGAAAAACAAACAATGGATCACCACATTATTAAGATGGAAATGAGAAATCCAGAATCCTTTGAATTTCTTGGAAGGAGAGTAGACAGGAGAGATGGAAAACCCAAAATATGGAAATATGAAAGAGGTTCTTATTAAAATGGGAGTGATGAAAATTCCACTTAGAATTCAAGAAATATGGATCCAACATAGGAAGTACATATATCTATATTTCATATTTTCAAATATAAATATGTAATATGTATCTGTAATGTTTATTTGTTTTTCTTCTGTCACCTTATAGCTAGAACTGTCAGTAGCTTGGGAAAAGAGGACGCAACAGGTATGATCACAAGACAGAGACTGAGAGAAGAAGGGTAAAAAAAGAGAAATTGAGGATAAGAGAGTGAACAGGGAGGGGATTAGGATAAAGAAAGAGTAGGAAAAGGCAGAATATGAGGAGGAGTCCTGTAGAGGAAGTAAGGAGAAGAGGGAAATAAAGATGGGAGAGAGGAAAACAGGAAAGACAGAAGGGTCATAACATAACTCGGTTGAGAATATTTCCAGCGAGCTCCATTTGGATGAGTGGATCGTTCAGTATGGGGGAAGCACAAACCACAATCTAACAAAAAAGAGAGAAAGAGTAATAAAGGAGAGAGGAATAAAGTATACCATGATTAACGCTGAGATGCCCTATGATAGGTCTTAATGAAACAAACAAACAAAAAAAAACCATGGGCTGCTTACTGACCTCCTTAGAGCTTTGATCTAATTAGAAAGAAACCAAAGAAAAATTTTTAAACCAGCTCCAGCAGAGAAAAAGGGCTGTGTTTTAAACCTAAAAAGTTGTTCTCGTACAATCCTTCTCCCCTCTGGCAGCAAAGAGGAACCCCCCCCCCCAATCCCTAGGAAGCCTTTTCTGATCCTTCTTAGAGTTCTCACTGCACCAGGTGAGACCGTTTCCTGAATCTTCCACCTCCCTCTGCCTACCAGCTCCATCCCTTCAACAGTCAAAACTCACTCTCTCACTGTCCATCCCCCACATCCCCACGGCCCCGCCAGCCATTGCCATATCTGTCTACTCTTCAGGAGGAGGAGATCAGAGAGTTATTTCAAAAGTGCATCCAATCACGTTACTCTTTCAAAACCCCTCCAAGCCTTCCCATTGTAGTCTCAACATCTTCAACATTTGATCTACAAAGCGTTGCCTGATCTGGCCCCTACGTACCCTGTCATCCACTATGCTTTAGCCACGTGGACCTTCTTTAAAGCTCCTGGAACACCTAGTGCCCAGTTCAGTCCTGCCTAAGCTGTTCTTCCCTTGGCCTGAAAGTGTTGCCTAGACTTTCATATGCCATCCTTTAACTTAAATGGTACAACCTCAAAGAGGTCTTCCCTTTGACTAGGAAAGAAATTATGCTAAATCACAGCACTGTCTTCTTCTATTATGACTCTTTTAAATAGATTTTTTTGCATGCAGGTAGTGGTTGAACGTCTGTCTCTCCCACCAGAGTGCAAGAAAAATCACTGAACATTTTGCTTACCTCCATATCTACATAAATAAATGTACAATGTAGCCTAGAAGCAGATCTTATAAGTACAGGAGTAGGCGCACCTACCCTTAGTCCAGGGATTTTTATGTTGGGAAGGTTATCAATACCTGGAAAATTCATCATCTATGTCAAATGTGTTCTGGAAAGGGCCAGAAAGCAAATACTTGGGGCTTTGCAGGTAATAGGTCTCTGGTGCAACCACTCAGCTTGGCTTGTAGGGTGAAAGCAATCACAGATAATAGATAAGTAAATGAGCATGGCTGTGTCCCAACAAAACGATACTTTGGACACTGGAATTTGAATTTCACGTGTCATGAAATATTATCCTTCTTTGTAAAAACTATTCTTAGCTTGGGGGTGATGCAAAAACAGGCAGAGGGCTAGCTTTGGTTAGTGGGCTGTAGTTTGTCAACCATGATCTATGTGAGAACCACTTGTCATCGGGTCCTCTTCGTTCCCTTCCCAGCCTCTCCTCCTTGTAAAAACAAGCAAGTGACTATGACAACAGTAGCAAAGACTGCTTCCCAGAGAGAGAAAATAATCTAATCATGCCATGAATACACATGTGTGGGCACACACACACACACACACAAACACTGCTTAAGTTCCTCCAGTGGCTTTCCATTTCTCCTAGACGGAATCAAAATCTCTCAGCAGGCCTTAGAAGGCGCCTAGAGATTTTGGCTGAGCCCACACCCCCAGCCTGTGCACGGGCCAAGCTGGCTGCCTGTCACGTTGCCCTAGTCTAGCTCGCTCAGCTCCAGGCCTCCACGAGGCTGCCCTCACGTTTTTCTCCCTGCACTTCCCTAACTAGCGATGGCTACCTGTTTAGGGGAAACTTCTGTGCAGGGGTGATGCCAGTTGTCTGTTTTCCCTGGAGCCTGCCCTTCCCCCACGTGGCAGACTCCCTGGGTGGCCCATCCAGGGTCCCTGTCTCCCTCCTCCTGTGACCCTCCTCTTACCTGGCGGGGCTCACCTTCCACCAAAGGGCTAGAAACCCACTTCCTAATGAGTTACTTTTTTATTTCTCACTGTTTTGTGCGTCTTTTGTTGCTGTTGTAAAAGATACCTCTTTTCCCCCATTTCTAACTGTTCGCTACTGTGATGCAGAAATGGGACCGATTCTTGATTGTTGTATTGTGTTGGGCTGAGTTCAGGCCTTTTTGGCTCTACATCCAGCTACCCCCCATGTCACTGCCACCCCCATCCCCCCCAACCGCCAAGCTCATCTCCTTGGCACCAGGAGCAGTGTCTGGGAACCGTGTCACTGGGTTATCATCCGAGGCCTGACTCTGGGTCACCGGCCCCTTGCTGTGGTCTTCCTCTCCCTAAAATAAGGATTGAAACACCTGCTCTCTCATCTTTCCCAGGAATGTTAAAGATGAGTGACTGATGTAGCAAGAACCTCAGTGCACCAGCATGAGTAGTTTGACATGGTCGAGACCAGTTGCTTTTTTCTTCCTAATCCAGGTGTTATCATATAATGACTAGGCTCTGGCCGTGTGATCTTATTGTGGCCAATGAGATTTGTTAAGAAAAACATCTTGTGGTTTTGTTGATATTTGTTCATAATCCTTAGCTTGAAAAATTAGATAATAACACATAAATAGCATAGATATTGTGATTTTTCATTTTTAGAAGAGTATGTATCATTTGAGCTTCAGAATAACCAAGAGAGACCTTAAAATTTTTAAAATGTCTTAAGATGTCAGGTGCCTTCCACCAAATACTTAAAACAGGAAGTGATGGAATTAAAGCCCATCTTTTGGCTTCCAGCCCAGAGCCTTAGCTCCAACTCCCCCACCCCCCTAATATTGACAACCTAAAGTGATGACAGAAACTAGAGATTCACCTTTACTTATTAACTGTGACAATGGACATGTATTGTGGTCCCTATGAAGAAACTAGCTGATACCCACTTATCTGTATAAAAAAGTAAAGGGTTATTTAAAAGGAACAAACCTAACAGTAATGCTATTAGGGATAGCAATGTAGAACATTTTGCATGATTGTCCTCGTTCAGAATTACCATTGACCGGGTGGCTTATCAACACTGGAAATGTCTTTCTCATGGTCTGGAGGCTGGGAGTCCAAGGTCAGGGTGCTGGAGTGCCAGGTTCTGTGAGAGCCTCTTCCAGGGTTGCACGTGGCTGCTTTCCCATTGTACCTTCACATGGCGGAGTGGGAGGCAAAGAGGAGGCAAGTTCTCTTGTGACTCTAACTCCATTCATAAGGGCTTCCTCCTTCGGGCCTCATCTCATCCTATTTTCCTCCTAATTACCGTCACATTGGAGGAAGGTTTCAACCTACCGATTTGGGGGAGACACAAACATTCAGTCCTCAACAATGGTTGAAAGACACCATACGTTAAAAAAATGAGAAAAAGTATTTCTGAAATATTCAAATGTGGAGAAATAAATTTTGGTAAGTTAGAAAGTTCAGAGAAAATGTTCACAGTGAGGAAGGACTTGGCTAATGAGATGAATGTGAAATGAGTTGGAAAATCCAAATTTCGTCTTTGTCTTCAAGCAAATGTTACTATTGCGTGTGTGTGATTTAAACTCTGAGGAGACCGCCTAGAAGACGGAAGTGTACACAGTGGTGTTCCACGCAGGGTCCCTCTTCAAGGCCTTTGTACCCCTCTTCCCTCCACAGGAAGAGCCTCTGCTCTGGCTCACAGCTGGGCCCTCGCTGGGAGTTGCCCTCTGCAGTCAGGGAACTTCCTCGTCCAGGGTCATGAGCCCTCCCCCGGGGTCCTGGGTGCCCTCTGACTGTTATATGCTGGGATACAGAGGTCTACCCCTTTTGCCTAAATTTTTAAGGTCATTCAAGCTCCAGAGTTTCCTCTGGAACATTGTCTGAGTCTAATTTGCAATCAGATCCTAGAGCCAGGCAGTTCTATCTTCCTCACTTGCTTAAAAGGGTATCTCCAGAGAGTACTTCCCAGAAAGCCTTTGGTATGCAATTCTCCCTCTCAGAGTGTGTTTTCAGGGAAACCAGTCTAAGACAAAGGTTAATTCTGAAAAAGTAGAGCATGTACATATATATATATATAAATATATATATATATATATATAGTCTACTTGGTTGAAATTTTTATTTCTCAGAAGATGAATAAAACTATATGAGGGAACTGCTAAATTTGGCTTATTTCTGAATAAATTTTGAAAAAGATAACTGGTTGCTGAAGTAGAAAGCATGACAATGGGGAAAATATAATATTCCGTCAGATATTTTAAATAGTGCTTTTTGAATACAGAGAAAAAGCAAATGTACTCTTTCTTCTGAAAGTTCGTAATAATAATGATCCCAGTTAAGAACATATAATATACTTCACTGAAAGTATATTCAGTGAAAACAAAGCAGCCCCAGAAAGAGCTGTGACGAACTTATTTTTATAGAAGGTACATTGCATTAGGACAAGAAGAGGATCACAAAATAAAGAGACATAAAACTAAACCAGAAAGTGTTAAGCCTAAGATTATCTAAGATATGCAAAAGAGTGATAAAGGAAACTAAAGTTGTTGTTTTTTTTTTTTCTTTTTGGGGAGGGTTAAGTCTCCCTACTAAGCTTCAAAGCTTGGAAATAAGCTACAGATCATTCCAACATTTACTCTACCATCTCTTTTTTCTCCTACATGTATGTAGGTCCTGAAACATAATAGGTGCTTTATAAAAGAGAAAAAAGGGAAGGAAAGAAGGGAGGGAGGGAAAGAAAGAAAGAAAAGGAATAAATGCTGTAATTTAAAAAGGCAACAAAGAGAGAGCAACATTACTTGATCATATTTTGTTTCCATATTTGTATTTTTTTGTTTGTTTGTTTTGTTTACAAAAATAATACTTGGTGTGATAAAATACTGTTAAAAAGAAATTGAAGTCCAAAAGAGGCCGTGTAATGGAAAAAAATGTTTTACTTCTTGAGTCTTTCAGAACTAGGTTCAAATCATAGCTTTATGACTTTGAGCAAGTTATATATGAATATTTTATAAATATTTTCATAGATAACTTGGTGATTGTAAAAATTATAAAATACAAAACTATTTACATCAGCCAGCATATTGTTAACTCTATATGTAGCCAGCTATCATCTATCATCTATTCATCTGTCCATCCATCTATTCGCAGCTTAGACTCTTCTATCTGGTGGGTACCCCTCCCAGCTCTAGAATCTGTTGAAATGATGTCTATCTATTAAGACAAATCTTTGCCTTTGCTGACATTTTTCTACTTAATATGATACCTTTCTACTTTTACTTAAATTTTCATTTGTACTCAGTGTATAGTGTTAATATTTTACCTTATACCTTAACCTCCAAATCTGCCTCTTCCTCATTTTGCATCCTTAAACATCTAGGAAGGGCCCATGCACATACTAGTGTCTCAAAAATATTTATTCATTATGTAAACAAGAAAAAACTGTAATATGTATTCCATCTACATTCAGAGAGTTAAATTTTCTCCTCATATTTATATAAGAAACTCAACAGATTGTCATATGTTCTATGGAACAGCTCATGCTTATCTAAAAATATTATTTTAAGAGATATTCTTAAAATAACAATGCCTTGAATTTTCCTGATGTCCATGGCTGAGAGAAAAATATATTCTCTTTTTGAGAAAGATCAGATAGTTGTGTACCTGAAAGTCAAACATAGACTGAAGTTATTAAATATCTATCACCCAGGAAGAATGATTGATTTTTCTTATTTCTGTTCACATTGGTACTATAAAGGTTTATTTATTTTTTTATTAAAACTATAAACTGCAATTAGTACTTCAAAGATTCAGGGGAGGCATTTGCTTCCATTCCACAAAATGTAAGACTTATAAATTCATACTACTTACAAAATAAAACAGTTATTGGCTGGTGTGTGGGCTTTTTATTTACTGATCAACTTTGGAATGAAAAGAAATAATACATTAATTTAATCATTGTCCATTGTTGAGACACTATTAGCCAGTTAGGGCTCTGCAGAGATTTAGAGTTTGAGAAACTTGACACAGGTCAAGAGCACAGCTTTTAGTTCACTAGTAAAGTGATACTCTAAATGTTATCTTGATGACCTATAAGGGTTTATGCATTTCCTAGGTAAGCACTTTATACCATAGTTAGTGGTAGAAACAGCCCTATTAATGTATAGTTAGCAGAGCATAAAAATTTTAAAGATATGTGTCTTACTTGAAGCACTAAAGGTTAATTAAGTGAGGATGTATTTGAAGGAGGAGAAGGAGGCTTTCCTTTAAAAACAATACTAATCACTAAATTGTCAGCGTAAGATTTCTAAACAATGCCAGCACACAACTGAGACCCCAAAACAACTTCCTGTTGAAATATCCAGCCCAGAAGAGCAATTTCTGAGGCAGTGATGAGCCTTCACAACGGGATTTATGAGCTAGGGTCAGCACTTTGAATTATACTAACCAGCAACCGGAGCAGACTACTGGATAATCCAAGAGCAAAGACCTTGGTGTAATAATTACTCTGAACTTTCCATACGTACGGAATCCAAATAAAAGCCATAAAATACATATCATGTAAAGACGACTGATGTTAGCAAAACAATGGAGTACAGAGTCAGTGAAGTCCGTTTGAGAAACTGGACACAGTGAAAAGTCACACCATTCTAGGACCCAAGGACCTAGTCCATTAGGTGACTGAGCCTGTATTTCAGTCCCCTATTTATTGAATTTGGGTTTGCTCTATGTTTTTAATATATTCTCCCATTCATTTCTTGCTTTGCTTGCAATGTGCAGCTTTCATTTATGTACTCCCTTTATCTGTTTTTCTGGGTTTTATCAGTAGATAGATTGTTGTCTTTTTACTTGTTTTTCTTTTTTTTTTTTTTCACGTACTGTGTTTTTTATTAGTGTGGGTAAACTTTTATCTCTCTTTCATGACTCCTGTTTTTATTTCATCATTTCTAGGGTGTGCATTCTCTTCCTCAACAGCTCACTTTTCCGATCTCTTCTGAAGGCAGTTCTTATCGGGATAGTCTCACTGAAATCTAGTGATAATGTTTTATTAAATGTTACATTGAGGCTGAAATCTCCCACAGCAGGTAGCCTAGGATCATTACCAGTCTGAATATTTTCTGTACCGAGATGATCATGATAAACCCAAAGCCTCAGCTGGAGGTTTACCACTTATTCCTTAATCCACAAACCCCCTGTGGGTATATTTTGGTGTCTTCAAATGCCCACCCAAGGGTTGTACAAAAGCCTGAAGCTAAAATACATAAATAGTTTTTAAAAGGTCCTATTATACAACATAAGCTTTTTTGCTTTAGAGAGATTGTTATCTTACTAACAACAAGCCCAAAGTAACCCAAGGATTTGAAAAAATGTGCACACCACTAAGTGCCCCTTCTAAGCACTTTGAAGACTCTTCCTAAAATATTTTTCTTATTTTGACTGAGGACCAACTGAAATGCTTCAAATCACCATTTAATGAATTGTTTAGATAAGGGCAGTGGAAGGGTTTTTAAAAGACCTGTCTCCAGACATCCTACAGTCTGTAAGTTGAACCAGCCGAGCACAAAAGGCCAAAGGGATGAACATCACCCTAAGCAAAACGATGGCGAAAATACCAGTGTATAGAAGAGTGAACCACTTATGTTCTTAAATGCACTTGGTGTCTCTAACCTGCAAAGTAACATAAATCCACTTCTCATAATATGAGGACTGACCGGATTTGCTTTTGTTAAAGAAAAATATATATGTGATGGGCAGCTAGGTTTTGAGATCAAAATGAAGAGGTGAGAGAGTAGAACCCGGATGTACTGCAAGGCCCCAGTTCTCCTTCCTCAAAGATGCCAAGGAGGGTTTAAAGACAGCAATCACCAAGTGAGAAAATGAATCAACTGAGAATGGAAAAACAGATGCTTTCCGCATTTGAATTCCATTTTCAGATGACTACGGGAAGGCGGTTTCAAAAAGCAACTCTTCAGAAGACAAAGCTTTAATTTCCAAGTAAAATACTAATGCTCTTTGAGACACGGCTTGCTTTATGAGGAGAGGTGAGCTGTCACTCGTCACTCAGCTTATCCACAGGGAGTCCTGGGGAGTCCTGGGTGATGGTGACCAAGCACTCGATGCAAATTGGAAGTGACCTGGGTGAGCATCCCATTGTACATTAACTCTTGTGGGACAAGGGTGCAACAGTCCCACCACATGGCTGGTATTGAGCTAGAGGTCATGCATGCCATAAAGAAGGCTAAAATACAATGCCTGTCCCCCAGGAACCAATGAGGAAAGGAAGGATTTCTTGAAGAGAAAAGGAAAGTTAGATATAACTATGACACAAAATAAAAGAAACAAGTGTTTCAAGAAGGGTAAAGTCTCCTTTGACTGGAGTGACGAAGAAAAGCCTAATGCATCAGAGAAATACCATCTGATCTGGATGTGAAACCGTGAGTAAGAGGTGTTTTTCAAGTTTCTTATAGCAAAAGAAATACGCATTCATGGTAGGAACTTTAGAGAATGTAAAGAGACAAAAAGAAGAAAACAAAAACTGACTCAGAGCCGCTGTTAACATTTTGGTGTATATGCTCAAAAATAACTCAGTTAACACATGTAATTTAAAACATGCTACCATTAGAACTGATAACATGGATATTATTGACAGGGAAATATGTTCACTATTGTTAAGTGAAGGTACATGATTGAATTGGTTATTTATATATCCATGCATATAAACACATACTGTGAATCAGGTATGCTATGGTAGAATAAAAATTGTGTTGTATTTTTTCATAACTACTTATTTTTTTTTTTACTTTTTAAAAAAATTTTTAAAGAGGAGGGCTTTTACATGCATTTTTAACTTAAAATACTTGACAAGTTTTTAATGTCTTGGTAGATTAAATATAACAAAAATCAATATGATAATATCTGTTTAATTATCTCCAAGTCAGTGAGCAAATTCAACCACTTAGGACTTTACAACTTCAAGCAAACAAGAGTCCTCTACAACAAATATTCTTACAGCTGTGGTTTCAGAGAACAAACATGTAGTCTCAAGGTTATAAGCCAACAATTCTTGAGGAAAAAAAAAAACTGTTATAGTAGAACTATGAATTTTACATTGAAGCTCTTTGTCCTTTGTGATAAACAGAAAGAAACTCAACTTTATGATGATAAGATACAGGAAAAGTATAGATTTAACTTAATATTTATGGTAATGGAATGCAAATATTCTTTAACCTTCTTTCTTATCTTTCCAAATAAAGGGTAATAGCCAAGTCACTGCTTTGCATTCTCAGAGACTGACAATGTAAACAGATTATTAAAGCCAAAGTTTTCCATTAAACACCATTTGAAAATTACCACATATGGTTTCAACTATAATTTTAATCAAGAATGAATCAAAGTATTTGGGGCTTTATAATTTTCCATTTCCATAACACATACTGTTGACTAAAATGGTGTTTTACTTAACAATATAGCAAAAACATCTATTCCTTCTGGGGATTAATATAATATTATCTTATTGCCTGCATTATAGTCCATTCAAGGACTAAATCATACTTTAAGTAACAATTATTGTTGGATATGATCAGTTTTTTTCTAACTTTTTATTAATACAAATAATGTTTCTGTGACTATCCTATTATGAAATACTTTCTACATGCATGCATATATATTTGTACATTTTCTCATATTTGTCTTAGATAATTACTAAGAAGAGGAATTTTGGAACCAAGGGTATGCCCACTTTAAAGGTTATCCTTGAGTGTTGCCCAACTACCTACCTGAAAATTGCCTACATTTATGCATTATATACCCCTCAGAAAAGTGTTATAGTATCTATTTTTCTACAAACTTTTAAACACTGGGTATTACCATTTTCCAAAAGTATTTCCCAATATTTGAGTGAAGAGTGAGTGGCATCCTATTTTGCTTTAAATTGCATTTTATTTCTAGTGAGGCTTTGTTATTTTTATTTTTTGTTTTTTCTTTATTGGTTCAATTTTACTGGCACAAACTAAAGCATAATTTTTTTTTCCCAGAAAAAAATCTCAAATTTGTTATATGCCCTGGGTTCTTTTTTTTTTTTTAAGCTTTTTATTGGAATATAATTGCTTTACACGCTTGTGCCAGTTTTTGAGGTACACCAAAGTGAATCAGCTGTATTTAGACATGTATCCCCATAGCCCCTCCCTCTCATGACTCCCTCCCACACTCCCTGTCCTGGCCCGCTAAGGCATCACCCATCATCCAGTTGATCTCCCTTTGTTATACAGCAACTTCCTGCTAGCCATCTATTTTACAGTTGGTAATGTAAATATGTCTATGCTACTCTCTCACTTCATTCCAGCTTCCCCTTCTCCCCCCGTCCCCCAACTCCATGTCCTCCAGTCCATTCTCTGCATCTGCATCCTTATTCATGACCTGTCACTGGGTTCATCAGTATCATTTTTCGTTTCTTTTAGATTCAGTATATATGAGTTGGCACACCGTATTTGCTTTTCTCTTTCTGGCTTACTTCACTCTGTATGACAGACTCTAGGTCTATCCACTTCATTACATATAGTTCCATTTCATTCCTTTTTATGGCTGAGTAATATTCCATTGCATATATGTGCCACATCTTCTTTATCCATTTATCTGTTGATGGGCATTTAGGTTGCTTCCATGTCCTGGCTATTGTAAATAGTGCTGCAATAAACATTATGGTACAAGTTTCTTTTGGGATTATGGTTTTCTTTGGGTATATGCCCAGGAGTAGGATGACTGGATCATATGGGAGTTCCATTTTTAGTTTTTGAAGGAACCTCTAAACTGTCCTCCATAGTGGCTGTACCAGCTTACATTCCCACCAACAGTGCAGGAGGGTTCCCTTTTCTCCACACCCTCTCCAACGTTTATTGTTTCTAGATGTTTTGATGATGGCCATTCTGACTGGTGTGAGGTGATGTATGGGTCGTATTTGGGGTCATTTGCATTTACCTGTGATTTGCCTGTATTGGATGGCAGTTTCCTATAACCAGAGCCTCTCCCTAAGGTGCTTCTCCCTGTGGGTGGAGCTTGCACCCCACCAGTAAACTCAGGTGTGGCTACGCAAATTGCTCTTCAAAGAAATTGGAGTGGAAATGACATGCCGCTTCACTGAAATTTTAAGAATTAGCTCTTTATTTTTATATTCTCCTTCCTTCTGCCACCAGACTGATATCCTGGAAAGAAGCTGAGCCTGGGAAGAGTTGCTCTTGTGGAGAAGTTGCCGCTGAGAAGAATCACAGTTGTCCCATAATTAACATCTAATGTGAGTGAGAATGAGATTTTTACTGCTGTGAGTCACTGAGAGTTTGCTGTCACCTGTTTCCTTAGCATAACCTAGCCCTGTGTGAGTAGTTGAAAAACTTGAACCCAAAGTGAGAAATAATAGCAAAAAGAACCCCATATATGTGGCGTTCACTTCAGGGCTGACAAGTGGTCAATGAATAAATTTTTCCCAGAGCCCGATGGGCAGTACCCACGTCATGTGATGGTGAAAACATTCAGCCCTAACTTGGAAGTTGGACTGTGGACTGAAGGAGTGTGTTACCTGGTAAAGAACTTGCAAAACAGAATGTTAACAGCTGCCTTGGTTATTATTTTGTTCCTTCCGCTTGGTGCTTGTAAAAGGAGATGAATTATTAAAAGAATTTACTTGTTTTCCATGGAGAAAAGAGAGTCTAGAAACACTGAGATTATAATGCTGGAAGATGCAATGAGTTTCTATCACCAACTAGGGAAAGATAAAACCCAGAGAGCCTTTGAGTGACAAAGGATAATTAAAACTCAGCCTCATAGCAAGGCCCAATTCAAGGCTGTTGAAACTGAATTGATTTTAGCACCTAGTAAATTCAAGTAAAAGACACTAGAAGTATGGCTTTCCCAAATCCCAGCATGATAAACTTAAGGTACGCATAATTAAGTGTGGAGAATCAAGACCTGAAAACATTGTGAATGTTAAGTCCTGGCACATTATGCTAACTGAAAGCAAATAAAAGAAGCTGACTATGTTTTTGAATCTAACTGCCAAAATTGCCACCAACCTGGCCTCAAAGAGATTATGGCTTCTTGAGAATTAAAATAACCCTAGAACACTTTTTAGATTGAGAAACCTTAAGGAAAGGATGTTCTGTACAGCAAAGGAAATAATCAATGGAATAAAAAGAACCTATGAAATGGGAGAAAATATTTGCAAACCTTATATCTGATGAGTGGTTAATCTCTAAAATATGAAAAGAACTCATACAGTTCAATAACATAAAAAATCCTAATAACCAGATTTTAAAATGGGTTAAGGACTTGAATAGACATTTCTCCAAAGATGACATACAGATGGCCAACAGGTATATGGAAAAATACTCATTGTCACTAAGCATCAGGGAGATTCAAATCAGAACCATAGTTTTGTCAGGATGGCTATTATTAAAAAAAACTAAAAACAAGTGCTGGTGAGGATGTGGAGAAATTGAGATCCGTACGCACTGCAAAATGGTGCGTGCAAAATGGTACAACCGCGATGGAACATGATATGGAGGTTCCTTAAAAAATTAAAACAGGAAATACCATATGATCCAGCAATCCCACTTCTGAGTATAAATAATTGAATCAGAATCTCAAAGAGATATCTGCACCCCCATGTTCACTGCAGAACTATTCACAATAGCTGAGATGTGGAAACAACTTAAATGTCCAGCAATAGAGGAATGGATAACGAAAATGTGGTCTATACATACAATGGATACTAGTTTGCCTTTAAAAAAAGGGAAATTCTGCAATATGTGACAACACGGATTGACCTTAGGGACATTATGTTGACTACAGTACACCAGAGACAGAAATACAAGTACTGCATAATTCTGCTTATATGAGCTATCTAAAATATTTAAATTCATAAAATCGAAGACTAGAATGGTGGTTTCCAGGGCCTGCGTTACCTGAGAGGGGGACTTGGGAATGATTCATCAACTGAAACAGGCAAAAAGTGATGAATAAGCTCCAAAAATCTGCTGTACAACTTTGGTGTCTACAGTCAACAATCATGTACTGTACACTTAGATTTTGCCAAGAGATAGATCTCATGTTAAGGGCTCTCACCACAATATAATAAAAAGAAAAATACCAAAAAAATAGTCTTTGTAATCTCTGTTGTCCTTTACAGAAATAGTTAAGGAGACGAGAGAAAAGGAAGAAACTCCCAGAGAAAAGAATCAAGGGCCACAGAGAACAATGAGTAGCTACTCCCAGGGAGGATATTGAAGTTTCATGCAGCAAATGTTGCAACATCTGTCCTGTGGGATTTCAGCTGTGTCCTTCCTTGTTGTCTCATTTCTAATGGGAATTGTACTGTGGGGTGACCCTATCCCTGCTCCATCAGTGTGTACATGTGGAGGATAAAGGTGAGGCATATTGTTATTATATTTAGCTTACATATTGCCAGTTTAAGAGGAACCTTCTTCGTGCCTGATACAGGGACAATCTGGCATCTCTCAGGTATCTAAAGTTTCAGCTGATTGTTGTAATTCGATTTTCTCCCTTGAGTGGGGGTGGTAGCTTAAATTACAGTTCACTCAAATTTGGTACTCCTCCTCATAGGCAGATTATAAACTTCCACTCTCTGAAATCCAGGGATGGTCATATGTCTTGCTTTAACCTATGGAATATTAGTGGAAATAATGAGTCTCTTCCAGTAGTAGCTTTAATAGGAGATCATGGTTCAGAATCACTCTTTTCCTTTGCTACAGCAGCATCAAGTTTCCAGAAGGGCTGGTCTGTTAGCCTAGATCCTGTAAGGAAGGCAATGTGGAGAAGCACTCTAACTACCTCATGACAGACTTGAAGCAGAATGAGAAATAAACCTTTGTGGTATTTGTTTCCTCAGTGTAACCTAGCTTATCCTGATTAATACATGTGTTATCTTTTGCTCAATTGATGATATGTGTTTGTCAACTGACATGTATATGTATTGTATAAGAACATATATAATAGTTTTCATGGCAAATAATGGTTCCTTTTGTCATTATTATTATTTTTTAGATAGTGTAGCCTGGAAAAAAATTTTTAAATTTTCATGTCATTGAATCTCTCCATTTTTTCCATTCTGCGTGAGGGGTAGGGGGGCAGTAGGATTGATATATTTTACCTCACTGCCAAAGTATATATAAAAGTTAAAATTTTACTCCTAAAGTTTTGCAGTTATTTCAAAACTATATCTGTCTTCAATTCTTCTAGGAAAGAGTCTGGTGAAGAAATAAAATGCTAGTTGTCAAATGCCATTTATTAACCCCCCCCCCACTCCCACTGATTTGAAATGCTATCATCATGTGCTACATTTTCACTTAACTTGAGTCCAGTCAAGTAGAAATCTGGGTTCTAGATGCACCGTTCTATCCCATTTATCTATCTTCCAGGTACACAATATTTTAGTGACTGTGAATGTGTTTAGAATTTTACATCATGTAAGGTCCTACACCCTCAGCATGCCTATTATTACTCTGGTTTTTCAAAATTGTATTGGCCATTCTCATCCATTTACTCTTATAAATTAGCCTAATAATTATTTTTGTCAAGTTCTCTCCAAATTTCATCAAGAGAATGATTTCCCACACAATTGTTAAGTTAATTGGGAGAATTGACATCTTTAAATATTAAGACGTCATGTCAAGGAAGATGGATGTCACTTTACTGGCTCATCTTTTATTTTATTCCTTTGTAGAATTACCTACTCTGCCCACAGAAAGTTATAAAATGTTATCCCAATTAGGATAAATTTGTCTATTTTTTTCATTTAAAAAGAGATATTTTACATCCAACTTACTAAGATTTTCTGTTTTCAATTTTTTTTCAACTAGGTCTTTTGAATTTTTCAATTAGGCAATTACATAATTTAAAAATAATGATATTTTATATTAATTTCTAAAAGTGATATATGATTTTACTTTAATTGTATGACTAGAACTTCATAAATAATGTTGAATAATAGTGGACATCCTTGTTGCATTTGTGATTTTAATAGAAATACTTTTTTTATTGCAGTTTTTAAAATAACAGGGACTGTTGGTTTCTTAGTAAAACTTTTTATGTTAAATAACTCTCTCTCGAAAATCTGTATATTCTGTTTCTATCAGAAGTGGGTATTAAGAGGGAGGGTGGGGGCGAGTCAAGGGAGGGAGGGAATGCAGGGATATGTGTATAAAAGCAGATGATTGAACCTGGTGTACCCCCCAAAAAATAAAAAAAATTAATAAAAAAAAAAAGCAGATGATTGAACTTGGTGTACCCCCCAAAAAATAATAAAAATAATAATAATAATAAAAAAATAAAAGGGTGAAAACCAAAAAAAAAAAAATTAAATTACTTTGCACTTGAAAAAAAAAATAAAAGTCTCTTCATTGGAGAGGATTATAATGTGTTCATATTATCAACTAATAGGTTGATTATTTTAACTTCATTAAGATATATTCTAACATCTTTGAATTTTAGGAATAGATTCAATTGTCTATAATGCATTGTTAGTTTAATATCCTACTAGTTTCAACTTGCTACATTTTATTTAGGATTTTTTTTTTTTATTTTGTTAACAGTTCAACTCCATGAGGACTACGATCCTCTATTGTATCTCTACAACAATTTATAACTAATGAATGGATACCTGTATATCGCTAAGTGAGATTGTTCTTTTTATGTGTTTGCTCTTGTCAAATTACATCCTTCTAATATAGGGACTTAAGGAACATCCTTGAAAATAGCAGATTAAACTGACATAACTGATTCCACTACCCTATCCTCTGCTACAAAAAATGAAAATGTGATGGATAAAACATAACAAAAAAAATCCATTCCATTAAAAAAAATGAAAGAAAGAAGTAACATGTCTGTTTACAAGAATGAGAAGAGAAGGCGAAAGCAGCATGGTAGTCCTGAGAATGATTACCTGGCCACTCACAGGGCTTTTATCACAAATAGATTCCTAAGAGGCTAGAAGCTGGGTCCTAATGCCCCCATGAATTAGGAGATGTGACCTCAGTCCGATGGGAGGACTGACAGGGAGCAAAAACTGATCTATCTCCATAAGCCAGGAACAAGCAAGAGGTTCCTCTTCTGTTTACAAATAAAGAAGGAGTGAGGAGGCTGGCTTGTATCTAGAACCTTGAATGAAAAGAAAAAAGGTCAAAACTTCATTTGTTAGGTCCAAATCTACTGTACCTTTGTGATTCAGCTATAGATAAAGAAATGTATATTTTTAGCTAGGCCAGGGCCACTGTAACTTCATGGAGCAGACACAAGCTCAGCAGTGTTCTGAAAGCACCCGTTCACCCCACAAAGTTCACGGGAAAAGCAAGTCAACAACATCGAAGTAAAGAGCTATAGACCCAGGAGCTCACGAGACAAAAGCTACAGATTACGAGAGAAACAAGTTACAAAGTGGAATCAACAGATGTCACAAACAAGATAATTAGCACATGACAACCTCCAGATTACAGAAAATAATTATGATTAGAATTCAAAAAATAAGGGAATTATAATGAAGAGTAGGACACTATTAAGAAATAAAGATGGATTTTCAAACTGCCAGATATAATTTTTAGAAACAGAAAACATGACTGTTGACTCTAAAAGCGTGGTGCATTGGTTAAATACCAAAATAGGCACACCTGAAGAGTAAAATTAGTACATAATTAACGTATAGTAATATATATGTAAATATATTTTTCTCATTCTATTTGATTTCTAGATATTCTATAATTTTTATATTCATTACCCTTGCCATGATTTCCTTCAATTAATAAAAATAGCACAATGTGCCAAATACTTAGATAATATCCAAAAAGTGCCTGACATTAGAATGACATTATTTACGTGAATTACCTAATATAGCAATCTTATGAGATAAGAATTAATACTATTTCCATTTTTACCCCTGAAGAAAGGTAAGTACTGGGAGGCTGAGTGACTTGCCCAAGACCACACAGCTAGTAAGAAGGAGAGCCTGGTTCTCCCCCAGGCCCTTGGCAAAATAATAAACCTCCAACTCCAAGGATGTCACAGTCTCCACCACCACAGGATACTTTGTACTTACCAACTAGATCATGTGTTGTTATGTCTGTTTATACGTTACTTTGCAGATATCATACTCTAGCTTTATTACATGAGAGTCCAAGAATGTAGCTTATTCAATTACCACTCAGAAAATTTTTGAGTGCTTAAACAATTTCATATACATAATATTGGTTATAGGTGTATATTCTTATATCCTATCTACTGATTTCCTTAGGTAATTTTCAGGAAGCGTATATGAGTGGTAGACGAATAATACTTTGCATACCTAAAAATGTCTGTGTTGTATCCTCAAGTGAATAATCATTGGGCAATAGGTAGAATGACGGGGACTCAGTCTTTTATCCTAAGAAAGCCATTTGTAACACCTGTTGCTTAGAGAGCTATGTTTTTATCAAAACCCACTTCTGTTCCTCCTGGGCAAACCTTTACAAGCTTTCTGGGCAGTAAACCATGGCTGTATGAGTAGTAGAACTTCAGGGAAGTGATGGAGCCCCCATCCATGCTTGCCCCAGAAACACTGCTCAAGCTTCCCTGTCTCTCTTTCCCCATCTATTAACTATTTTTTTTTGTTTTCTTTTTGTTTTTTATGTTTTTTTTATTTTATTCTTTTTTATAAATTTATTTTATTTATCTATTTATTTATTTTATTGGCTGTGTTGGGTCTTTTTTTGCTGTGCGTGGGCTTTCTTTAGTTGCAGTGAGTGCAGTAGTGAGTGGGGGCTACTCTTTCTTGTGGCGCGCAGGCTCCTCATCACCGTGGCTTCTCTTGTTGCAGAGCATGGGCTCTAGGTGCATGAGCTTCAGTAGATGTGGCACATGGGCTCAGTAGTTGTGGCTCATGGGCTCTAGAGCACAGGCTCAGTAGTTGTGGCTCACAGGCTTAGTTGTTCCACAGCATGTGGGATCTTCCCAGACCAGGGATCAAACCCTCGTCCCCTGCACTGGCAGGCAGATTCTTAACCTCTGTACCACCAGGGAAGTCCCCCATCTACTAATTTTGAAAAAAGACTCTGCAAACCTAGAAGATGGAGCCCCAAAGAGGAGTCTGAGTCTCTGAACGAGCACAAGGAAGGCCACTTGCTCAGAAACACCTGCTGGGTTTTACAGAACCAAAAAATACTCTCACTGTGTTAAGCAGCTCAGCTACAGGGTATTGTAACCGCATCTTGTGTTATTCACCATAACCAATCTAAGACAGTTCCCGGGATCATAGTGTTTCACAGGTTTTATGCTAATACTATTCTTTCCTTTTCAAAATCCAATGCTTGTTAAATTTCCCCTTTATCCTTGTAATTTAGGATATATGTGGGTATTCTTTTTATTAATTCTGTCCTTCACTCCTTGAACTCTTTCCATATGGACACACAGCTTGTGGTTGGTGGAAGACCAAGCCTCTGAGGATGTCCACATCCAAATTCCTGAAATTTGTGATCATGTTACCTTTTTTGGCGAAAGGGATTTGCAGACGTGATTAAGCTAAGGACCTTGAGATGGGGAGATCATCTTGGATTATCCAAGGGGGTCCAATCTAATCCCAAGGGGCCTTAAAATTGGAGAACCTTTCCCAGCTGTGGCCAGAAGAGATATAAAAAGAGAAGCTGGATCAGAAAGATATAAAGTTGTTGGCTTTGAAGGTGGAGGAAGGGGCCATGAGCCAAGGAATGTGAGTCACCTCTAGGAGCTGGAAAAGGCAGAGAAGTAAGATGCTCCCCTAGAGATTCTTGAAGGGAATGCAGCCCTGCTAGAAACCTTGACCTATCCCAAAGAGACTCATTTTAGACTTCTAACAAACTGAACTGTAAGGTAATACAATTGTGTTGCTTTAAACCATTGAGTTTGTGGTAATTTGTTTTAGCAATAACAGAAAACAAATATGCAGGTCTCTGGTCATCTCAGGAAATTTTATTGTTATTTATTTTATTACTGCTTTTATTCTGTAAATTCTATTGCCTCCTCCTAAAATTCAAATGACATGTATTGGATCATACAAACGTATCCTTCATTGCTCTTATTTCTCTCATTACATGCCATCTTTTTTTTCTCATCTGAGTTCTGGTCTTCTAATGTGCTAATTATGTTTTACTGATATTGAAAGTGTTTTCCTTGGGAACAATTAAAGAAATTTTAGCTCAGCAAGTATTGTTTTAAAGCTCCAAAGCAATATCAGTATATCATGATCTTCTTTTGTCAGTGCAAAATTTTCTTGAGTCTCATTGAAAATCTCTACAAGCTCTAAAAAAACATTTCCAATTTCCCATAATAACTGCAGGACATATATTCTGAATGCTCAAAATGGTTCCCCTCTTTTGGGCTACTAAATTTTTAAATATACCAATTTATTTTTCTCTGCATTCTCATCCTTCTGGAAGTGGATATAATGATGATTTTTGGTGTCTAAAATAAACAAAAAACATGGGAAGAAAATATTTAAGATATGTTGTGATTTTTCCTTGCCTAGATAGTAATCTGGTATTTCCTATATGGTTAGGATGAAGTTGTAAGCAGTGGGAGGTGTCTGAAAAGTGTGGAGTTCGCCCTTGTTTAAAACTAGTTTATCCTTTTGTCTCTCTTAGCCAGTTGGACCCAGCTGGACATGGCAACCCTCTCCAGAAGCAACATGGCATGACCTACCAGGGTATTGCTCAGAAACCCACCCTTCAATATCCACATACAGCCCACTGTCCTCATTTTAGCTTTGAAAATCATAAGAGGTGTTGGATGGAATTGCCCTCATTTTGATCTGTAGACACTGGGGAGAAGGCATTTTAGGTGTGAAGAACAGAATTCTTTGCAGTTAGGGACTGGCAACATATTGGAGGAGCAGTACGGACCCTGGGTTTGATTGGCATCATATCATCACTCTGTACCTCAAAGGACTATTTAAAGAGCCATGAATTTTCCTTCCGGTTTCAGATGTACTACTTGTAATGAACATTATTGGTTAAAGAGGAAATTTAGTGGAAAAGGCATTTTAAGAAATACTTTTTTCTCATAATCAAGTTATGTTATCAGAGACCTGGACATGTCTGGGTGGAAGAATAATCACATATGATGAACAGCACTGTGATAAATGCTTTTACAAATATTATCTTATTCATTCTTGTTTAACTCAATTAAAAAACTGTTGAATAAATTTTATAGGATGTATTACAGAGAAGGTAATTGAAACTCAGAGGATTAAGTGCTGTTCAAGAAAACATAGCTGTAAATTAGCAGAGCCAGGATCAGAATTCAAACACAGATTGCCCAGCTCCAAATTCAGTTCTGAAATTGAAGTGCAAGTATATTTAGTGGTCAAGAGTTCCAGGGTGACATGTGATGTCTGTGTATAAAGGAAATAGTATATGTCTCTTTTTTTCTGATCTTTATTGGAGTATAATAGCTTTAAACTGTTGTGCCAGTTTCCACTGTACAACAAAGTGAATCAGCTGTATTTATACATATATCCCCATATCCCCTCCCTCTTGAGCCTCCCTCCCACCTTCCCTGTCCCACCCTTCTAGATCATCACCCATCATCGAGTTGATCTCCCTGTGCTATGCAGCAGCTTCCCACTAGCTATCTAATTTACATTTGGTAGTGTATATATGTTAATGCTACCCTCTCAAATTGAGACATCTGTGGTATGTGTCATCAATGGGTCCTGGGTGTCCCCAAACTCTCTCAGAGTGTCATGTGAGGCTACCTATATCACAGAAGTAATGTGATTGATCAAGAATCTTTTGCACTTTTTAATATAAATTACATTTCTGTGATTTTTCACAATGTAATTGCTTCTGTGTGTGGTTCTTTTTCATGCTAAATTTCACATTTCCTTGATGTGGTCAGTTCCTATGAATTCAAATCAGTGGAATTCAAACGGGATTACATTACTTTCATCTAAATAATTTATCTTAAAAAAATGGATGTGGGGAGAGTGGCTTAGAAATGGAAAGCATTGAATACACAGAATCTGCTCTTGGCTTCCAGGAGTATAAAGGAAATTGCACAATAAATCAATTTTTATGGATGCTATTGACTTGCAACATTTGCTGCTTTTAAAAATTAATAGCTGAAATAATGAACATTCAAAAAACTCTCTCCACCATCAGTTTGATTAATTCCTTGATATCAAGTACAGATGACAGATGCAATATTTGAAACTAGATTTTCCTGCAGTCCAATCAGAGGAAATCCAGATAGAGACCACCGT
The DNA here is from genome assembly GCF_030028045.1 of Hippopotamus amphibius kiboko. Lineage (NCBI taxonomy): Eukaryota > Metazoa > Chordata > Mammalia > Artiodactyla > Hippopotamidae > Hippopotamus > Hippopotamus amphibius. Next base: position 77,611,911 of record NC_080191.1, on the reverse strand, counting down.
GGCCAAGATGGCCTTTTAATTTTTTTTAGCTAATTTGTGCAAAAGAGCCCCTTGCATAGACATGCCCTATCCAATAAAATGAAAGTTTAATTATTTGTATAAATATGATTATAAATGCACAATAGTGCCTCCACAGTCCAAGTGTCATCATTTTATATTAATATTGCATTACAGTAAAACTGGTAATAAAGTGCTGCTCTGAAGAAATTGTGCATGGGATTTTTAACATGGTGCTCAGCCAGGAGACGAGTTTATTAAAGTTACTGAATTATGTAGTGGAAAAAATGGAGTTACTAAAATCCTACCGGTGGAAACTGCAACAAAACCAAGCCAACGAAATGGTTACAAGAAGTGAGAGGCCAAACTTTGTGATTTTTTTTACACTAATGTGAAATCCATTTAGCTATCTATAAGCCAGACAATTTATCCAAATTAATTTCCAATAAATTCGCACAAACACATGAAAACAAGTGATAACATTAGGTAAAAAGATACATACCAGAACATCAAACCCGGTTAGGACTCTCGAAATCAAAATGCTCACAGAGACCCCCTTGAGGATCTTAAAGAGTCTCCAAGGCAGAAGAAAAAGATGAAGAAGTATGCAGTTTTCATTTAGATCTTATCAAAAGGGCCCTTGTCATTCATCTACTGTTGTACTGTTGTATAAACTTGAATAGCTGACATACCACTTTCCAAAACCCAACCTTCCACTGAGGTTGTTATTTTGAAGAACAGCATCCTTAGAGCATCTAGGTGAATGTGTGTTTTATTAAAGTTACGTTAGTTTGTCATTTGGTCTGTACGAGTGTAAGGCACAGGGATTGAGAGCTTGGCTTTGGAGTCGGTCTAGTTGGTTGTGCAACTTGGCCGTTTGCTGTGAGTCTGCACAAGTTAATTAACTTATCTGAGCTTCTCCCATTCTTGGAGGGCTAATGCAAAAAATAAATAAAGTATCCCTGGAAAGTATTTAGCAGATGGTCTGACTTAAAATGCACACAATAAATATCAATTATTATCAGAATGTTTTATTTTAACTTGAGATGTATCCATGTAACACTACAGTAAGCCCAGGAAACATACGCTGACAGATAAACAGACCACAAAGGAGAATTTCCTTGAGGAAGCAACTGGGTTGATGTGGTGAAGCATTTAAGCAAAACTGGTTGTAAAACAGATGAACAGCTCTAGGAATTTGAGGTGAGGAGAGAGTATCCTTTAAAAAGTAAACTGGGTTCAAAATCTTTTATTATTCTTTTCTGGCATTGGAGTGGCTTTTTATAAAACACATTTTTTTTTTCTACACTTCTTCCATAAAAAATGTTGTAAACTGCGAGTTCATGAGAACTTTCCCAGTTAGAATGTTCATCAGAACTAAAGATTTTCTTATTTACAGACACTTTAAGTCCTATGTGACTTCTATAATTCTTAGCCTATTTAAACATGATGCAAGTGTCAAATCACAGTATAAATTTAAGCATATTTTTGTTCATAAATTATTTTTGTTCTAGGTCATCATTTCTGACAAGCTATACCTACTAAAAGAGGTACAGCAGAAGCAGAATCTACATTCCATTTCAAGACTCAATTGTAAATAGAACAGAAAGCTCCAGTCACAAGAGAAAAAATGAAACAAAACTGCTACTAAAATTGAAGGCAAATCTTATCTGTCATATATCCATGGTGGGTATACAACCTGAAGGCCAGATATTGTGAAATGATCCTAAAGTATGAATCAGGCTGTATTTCCTCAGAACTTTCAAATCAATATTGTTTGGTGTTAGATGTTGATAAGCTAATGGCCTACAAATAGTATTTCATATTTTGTGCCTAAATAAGGCAGCCTAGAATTAACTGGATAGAAAAACTGGGAAACATTAAGAAAAAAATCAAGCTCAATGACTGAGATTTTATAGAATAAAAATATACACAACATACTTTTATCTGTTAATATAAAATTCAAAGATTATTAGAGGATAATAAATGCAAATTATTTATGCTTTGGGGAAGTTCAAAGAATTTGGTGTAGTTTTACAGAAATCACTTCATTAGTATTAAAATGGTAGACTGTCAGACATCCCTAGTGGTGCAGTGGTTAAGAAACCACCTGCCAATGCAGGGGACACAGGTTCAATCCCTGGTCCAGGAAGATCCCACATGCCGCGGAGCAACTAATCCCGTGAGCCACAACTACTGAAGCCTGTGCGCCTATAGCCCATGCACCACAACAAGAGTAGCTACTACAATGAGAAGCCAGCGCACCTCAATGAAGAATAACCCCCCACTTGCTGTAGCTAGAGAAAGCCTGTGTGCAGCAACAAAGACCCAATGAAGCTAAAAAAACAATAATAAAAAAATAAAAAATGGTAGACTGTCAAATTAAATTTTAATATCCAATCCAAAATGCTTGCCTTGAAACAGAATTATCATCACATAGCAGTATCAATACTTTAACTTTTCAATTTGCAAGTTCAGACAAATATCTGTAACCATTACTGAAGAGAAGTAAGAATGTCAGAACAAATGTGCTTTGATGATAATAAATGCCTAGAATGTGTAGGTATGATTTTAAATTTTGGTTAAAATTTTAAAAATTACTCTAAACAGTTTGTACTAATGTGTCAGTGGTCTCCAAGACCACCCTTAGATTTGATGATTTGCTGGAAGTGCTCACAGAACTCAGAAAAGCTGTGATGTTCATGGGTATGCTTTATTATAGAGAAAGAATACAGATTAAGGTCAGCAGAGAAAAAAGGCATGTAGACTGGAGTCAGGAGAAACCAGTCAGGACACTCCAGTTGTCCTCTCCCAGTGGAGTTGCATGGACAGCTCTTAATTCTTCCAGCGATGAAGTATAACATGTACAAATTACCGCCAATGAGGACGTTTGCCTGAACCACAGTGTCCAGGGTTTTTTACTTATCCACTTGACTGCCCTTGGATACTCAGGCTTCAGCCCCTCCAGATATCAAACTGATATAGCATGGCCCAGGATCCCAGGTGAACAAAAGCAGACATTCGCCACAAATCACAACGTGAGCAGAAACATCTGACATAGTCCAAGGCTCAAGGTATAGAAATACACTCCTCTCCGATGAGATAACTCAAGGACTTGGGGGTTATCTTGAAGGAGCTGGTCTCTAAAATAAGGTTGCCAGACACAAGGCAGGGGCCATCCCAGGGCATGAGGAATCAGAACAGAAAACATGAGAGAATGCTTTGCTTCCCCTGATTCCCTCCAAGGCAGAAGTCGTGGATGTGAAGGAATTGAACTGTTGTCAAATTTCTTAGAACCCAGCCCACAGCTGAGTGCCCAGAATTCTTCACTGAGTTGAGTCCAGGACCAGCATCAAGTTTGAGAGGGGTTCTCTTGCAAAGTGACCCCATCACAGTGGCCATGGCTCCACTGTAGTATATGGCATTTAATATTGTGCTTCATAAAGGAAATTAGTAGATAGCAGCCGTTTCAGATAGTTTGGTGAATTAAGGGCTAAGAGGGAGTTAGTGCTTGATAAAGAATTTGTTAAAACTCAGACTTTGGACCTCCTCTTCTTCTGTCCTCCTCTGCCTTTTTTTAACTTTGCTCAAGAAATTTCCATGTTTATTCAGAGTAGGTTGTATAATAGGCACACAAGGACATCAGGTCCTAATCCTGGAGCCTGTGAACATGACCTTATTTGAAAAAAGGAATCTTTGCAGATGTGATTAAAGATCATAAGATGGGTATTATGGACTCTACTGTGTCCCACCAAAGTTCACACACTGACGTGCTAACCACCCCCAATAAATCAGAATGTGACCTTATCTGGAAATAGGATTGTTGCAGATGTAGTTAGTTAAAATGATGTCATACTGAAGTAGGGTGGGCTGTAATCCAGTATGACTGGTGTTCGTATCAAAAGTGGAAATTTGGAGACAGACATGCGTTTAAGGAGAATGACGTGAAGACAAAGGTAGACATCAAGATGATGCTTCTACAAGCCAAGAAACACCAAAGACTGACAACAAAACACTAGGACTAGGAGAGAGGCAAGGAACAGGTTCGCCTTCACAGCCCTCTGAAGGTACCAACCCTGATGACACCTCGGTCTCAGCCTTCCAGCCTCCAGAACTGTGAGACAATAAATTTCTGTTGTTTTAACCACCCATTTTGTGGCCCTGGTGACTGCAGCCCCTGGGAAATGGATACAGGGAGATTTCCCTGGGTTATACAGTTGAACTCTAAGTGCAATCATATGTGTTCTTGCAAGAGAGATGCGTAGGGAGATAGGTACAGAGGAGAAAACACAGCCAGGAGAAGCAGTAATGTGACCACATAGGCAGAGACAAGTGTATTGCAGCCACAAGACAAAGAAGAGTGGCATCCACCCAGAGCTGGAAGAGGCAAGGAAGGGATTCTCCCCAGAGCCTCTGCAGGGAGCACAGCTCTACCAACACTTGATTTCAACCCAGTGATACTGATTTTGCACTTCCAGCCTCTAGGACTGTGGGAGGGTACATTTCTGTTGTTTTAAGTAGCAAAGTTTGTGGTAATTTGTAACAGTAGTCATGAGAAAGTAAGACATTATGTATTAGTAATAACACATTAACATAAGAGCTGTGTATCCTTATTATGTTTTCTGGAATAGAACCTCTGAATTTAGCTATGGCAAAGGGCATCCCAGAGCACAGTAACAGTGATGGCTCATGTTTCATCTGCACTGTCAAGTCTATACTTACATAGTTAAGATGCTTTACCAAATACAGGAATCAAATGACAGCAGCTATGAAGTTAAGGGTTTTATGGATGTTTTATCCTATGGTACCAGGATAAAATATTTTGAATGACCTTAATGTTTTTGGTTACAATAAAAATGTAAACATTTAGACCAAAAAATGTCATGATCACTGGGAAACATTTCTCTAATCACAAACTACATCAGACCAAATTTATTTATTTTCTTTGCCAGCATTAGTAGACAACACGTGCTAAGAAACAGGATGGGTCTGGAATGTCTGGATTAAGACCTTTGAACAAAGGGGAAAAAAGATGGGCTGGATGTTAGATGGGAACACAGTAAATACATGTAAAGTAGAAGTGGATCTATAATTAGTTAACACTACCCTAAAGGGTGCTGTGGATCAATGCCAGGGTGAAAGGAGGCTTCAGGTAATATGAGCAGGCACTTCCAGGGCACTTTCTATGGGCCAAACGCTACCTCAGCCCTCCCTCCTGTTGTTAAACATTATCTGTTCTCTCCAGCTCTTTAGAACTTCTCCAACAGTTTCTTGCTGCCTTGTACCTTTTCTCCTCTTCCCCTCTCTTTTCTACTTTCTCTGCAGTATTTCTCATTGCTTAGGCAGATTTCAAAATAACTAAATTCAATTCTGTGCTGTTCAGTACAATAGTTACCGAGCATTTTAAATATGGCTGGTTCAAATGAGATTTCTATAAATATAAAATACATACTAGATTTTGAGACAATATTAAAAAATGTAAAATAGCTCAACAATTATTTTTTATATTGGCTACATGTTGAAATGAGTATTTTGGACATATTATGTAAAGTATATTATGAAGATCATTTTACCCACTTGATGTGGCTACTAAAAATGTTAAATGACAGATGTGGCTCCCATTTGTGGCTTGAATTATAATTCTGTAAGGGAGCATTGCTCTAGATGAAACCTCAGGGACCTTGCCTTTGCAACATAAGCAAGAAATTCTGCTAAACAAAGGGACATCTACCCTAGAAAGATTTTTGTGCCATTCCTTTAGGGCTAAAAGTCTGGCATGGGCAACTGTGGTTTCAAACAACGATTATTTTTTTCTTCAATCTAATGAAAAAATTACTTCGTCAGTTTACAGAATGTGTTGGACAGAGGTGTAGAATTGTCCAGAGTAGCTGTCTTCCTCCCTCACATTCTTTCCAATCATGTTCTTTGAAGTTGATCCCTCCCACCCCTGGACGAAATCACCTGCAACTCCCAAAGCTTTTCTGATTCCTTTCAGAAAGAATAACAACCTCATTGCAAAAATTTAAAAATCTCATCAGGTCTAACAGTACAATTTAATATATTATACAATTTAAATTATCTTTCCCCAGCTGGGGCCTGCCTCAGCTGCACACCCTGCAAAGAATAAGGAGAGCGTGCTTGGCGTCAAAATTCTCAACACCAGCCTCCCCACTGCTGTCCTTTCCAAAGCAATGCATTAAAAGAGGAGAGGTGGCAGGGGAAAAACTCACAAGGCCACCTGCCTGGTGTAGTTAGCACATGGCTTTAGGGCCCTGTGGGCAGCAGATGGACAGCTGCTTTTTCTCTCCTGGCTAGGTTGGATGTCTCTGAGGTCCTGGTACAGACCTCCAACCACGGCTCTCATCTCCCTTTGGTGGAGAGCACATCTGTTTCTGGAGAATTTGATCTCTCTCTCTCTCTCTCATAACCATGTGCTCTGCCCTAGGTTTTAGAGTGTGTCTATGTCCCCAGATTCAAGGGAACGTGAAGCGAAGCTTTCCAAGTGATTTGCTTCACACAGCCCCCTCTTTTGGCTTGAGACAGTGTACATTCCCCCCATTTTCTCATGAGTGGCTGGAAAGGGGAACTACTACAGCACTTCAACAACTCATTCCAAGAGAATTTAGGTCTGTATTAGGGTAGGCTAAAGAATGATACCAAAGAGAATACCAAATTTCAGTAGCTTTAAAAGAAGTTTATCTAGTTCTTCTGTATCAGTGCTGGGTGGGGTTTAAACAGATGGCTGGCTTTCCACCAGTTCATCATTTAGGGACTTCTTCTGTCTCCAGCTACACAAGCCCATGGGGCCTCATCATCGTCTTCATCCAGACTGAAGAAAGGAGAATGTGGTGAGACACATCCACTGTCTCAGAAGCCCTAGCCCAGAAGTGTCACAAATCTCTTCTGCTCACCTTCCATCAGCCATCCCTACCTGCGTGAGAGCCTGAGAAACGCACTCCAGCCATGGAAGAAAAACAGTGATGAAAGCTGGGAAAAACAGTTTCACAGTGTCTTATAGCATGCCCCCCCTCCCCCTTTTAGGGATCATGCAGGGATGCTTGTACCTGCATTGTTACTGTTTTTTTCTCAGCATTTGAGCTTCAGTAGAAACTGAGACAAAGTGTACCCTTGTAACATTTCTTACTCAGTGATTCATTGAGTAGCCATTCTACACCATGCACATTCTATTTGCCAACTTATTTGCTTTTACAATTCTTTGACATAAGTATTAGGCTCAGGGGGGTTATTTGACTTATTTTAACTTAATTAAAACAGCTAGCACAAAGAGGAGTTGAAATTCAACCTCCATTTTTCCTTTTTTTTAGCTCTTTATTGGAATATAATTGCTTTACACTCTTGTACCAGCTTTTGAGGTACACCAAAGGGAATCAGCTGTATTTAGACATATATCCCCATATCCCCTCACTCTCACAACTCCCTCCCACCCTCCCTGTCCTGGCCCTCTAAGGCATCACCCATCATCGAGTTGATCTCCCTTTGTTATACAGCAACTTCCCACTAGCTATCTATTTTACAGTTGGTAGTATATATATGTCTATGCTACTCTCTCACTTCCTCCCAGCTTCCCCTTCGCCTCCCCACCCCCACCCCAACCCTGTGTCCTCCAGTCCATTCTCTGCATCGGCATCCTTATTCATGCCCTGTCACTGGGTTCATCAGTACCACTTTTTTAGATTCCATATGTATGTTAGCATACAGCATTTGTTTTTCTCTTTCTGACTTACTTCGCTCTGTATGACAGTCTCTAGGTCTATCCTGCTCATTACATATAGCTCATGTTCATTAATTTTATGCCTGAGTAATATTCCATTGTATATATGTGCCACATCTTCTTTATCCATTCATCAGTTGATGGACATTTAGGTTGCTTCCATGTCCTGGCTATTGTAAATAGTGCTGCAATGAACATTATGGTACATGTTTCCTTTTGGATTATGGTTTTCTCTGGGTATATGCCCCGTAGTGGGATTACTGGGTCGTATGGTAGTTTTATTTTTAGTTTTTTAAGGAACCTCCAAACTGTTTTCCACAGTGGCTGTACCAACTTACATTCCCACCAACAGTGCAGGAGAGTTCCCTTTTCTCCACACCCTCTCCAACATTTATTGTTTCTAGATGTTCTGATGATCGCCACTCTGACTGGTGTGAGGTGATACCTCATTGTGGCTTTGACTTGCATTTCCCTAATGATTAGTGATGTTGAGCATCTTTTCCTGTGTTTGTTAGCCATCTGCATGTCTTCTTTGGAGAAATGTTTACTTCGGTCTTCTGCCCATTTGTGGATTGGGGTATTTGCTTTTTTGATATTGAGCTGCACGAGCTGCTTGTATATTTTGGAGATTAATCCTTTGTCCATTGCTTCATTGGCAGGTATTTTCTCCACTTCTGGGTGTTGTCTTGTCTTGTTTATTGTTTCTCTCGCTGTTGAAAAGCTTTTAAGTTTCATGAGGTCCCATTTGTTTATTCTTGATTTTATTTCCATGATTCTAGGAGGTGGGTCAAAAAGGATCTTGCTTTGATGGATGTCATAGAGTGTTCTGCCTATGTTTTCCTCTGGGATTTTATAGTGTCTGGCCTTACATTTAGGTCTGTGATCCATTTTGAGTTTGTTTTTGTGTATGGTGTTAGGAACTGTTCTAATTTCATTCTTTTACATGTTGCTGTCCAGTTTCCCAGCACCACTTATTGAAGAGGCTGTTTTTCTCCCTTGTATATACTTGCCTCCTTTGTCAAAGATAAGCTGCCCATGTGTGTTTGGGTTTACCTCTGGGTTCTCTATTCTGTCCCATTGATCTTCCTTTCTATTTTTGTGTTAGTACCATACTGTCTTGATTACTGTGGCCTTGTAGTATAGTTTGAAGTCAGGAAGCCTAATTCCACCACCTCCGTCTTTCCTTCTCAAGATTGCTTTGGCTATTCAGGGTCTTTTGTGTTTCCATACAAATCGTAAGATTTCTTGCTCTAGTTCTGTGAAAAATGCCATTAGTAATTTGATAGGGATGGTGTTGAATCTGTAAGTTGCTTTCGGTAGTATAGTCATTTTCAAAATGCTGATTCTTGCAAACCAAGAACATGGTATGTCCCTCCATCTGTTTGTATCGTCTTTGCTTTCTTTCATCAGTGTCTTATAGTTTTCTGCATACAGGTATTTTGCCTCCTTAGGCAGGTTTATTCCTAGGTATTTGATTCTTTTTGTTGCAATGGTAAATGGAAGAGTTTCCTTAATTTCTCTTTCTGCATTTCCATTTTTAGTGTATAGGAATGCAAGAGATTTCTGCACATTAATTTTGTATCCTGCTACTTTAGTAAATTCATCTATTAGTGCTAGCAGTTTTCTGGTAGAGTCTTTAGGGTTTTCTATGTATAATATCTTGCCATCTGCAAAGAGTGAAAATTTTACTCCTCTTTTTCCAATTTGGATTCCTTTTACTTCATTTTCTTTTCTGATTGCTGTGGCTAAAACTTCCAAAACTATGTTGAATAATAATGGTGAGAGTGGGCACCTTTGCCATGTTCCTGTTCGTAGAGGGAATTCTTCCAGTTTTTCACCATTTAGAATGATGTTGGCTTTTGGTTTCTCATATATGGCTTTTATTATGTTGAGGTAATTTCCTTCTATGCCCATTTTCTGGAGAGTTTTTATCATAAATGGATGTTGAATTTTGTCGAAAGCTTTTTCTGCATCTATTGAGATGATCATATGGTTTTTATCCTTCAATTTGTTGATATAATGTATCATGTTGATTGATTTGCGTATATTGAAGAATCCTTGCATCCCAGGGATAAACCCCTCTTGATCATGGTGTGTAATCTTTTGAATGTGCTGTTGGATTCTGTTGGCTAGTATTTTGTTGAGGATTTTTACATCTATATTCATCAGTGATATTGGCCTGTAATTTTCTTTTTTTGTAGCATCTTTGCCTGGTTTTGTTATCAGGGTGATGGTGGCCTCATAGAATGAGTTTGGGTGTGTCCTCCTTCTGCTATATTTTGGAAGAGTTTGAGAAGGATAGGTGTTAGCTCTTCTCTAAATGTTTGATAGAATTCACCTGTGAATCCATCTGACCCTGGGCTTTTGTTTGTTGGGAGAGTTTTAATCACAGTCGCAATTTCCGTACTTGTGATTGGTCTGTTCATATTTTCTATTTCTTCCTGGTTCAGTCTTGGAAGATTGTATTTTTCTAAGAATTTATCCATTTCTTCTAGGTTATCCAATTGATTGGCATATAGTTGCTTGTAGTAGTTTCTCATGATCTTCTGTATTTCTGAGGTGTCTGTTGTTACTTCTCCTTTTTCATTTATAATTCTGTTGATGTGCATCTTTTCCCTTTTTTTCCTGTTGAGTCTGGCTAATGGTTTGTCAATTTTGTTTATCTTCTCAAAGAACCAGCTTTTAGTTGTATTGATCTTTTCTAATGTTTCCTTCATTTCTCTTTCATTTTTTTCTGATCTGATCTTTATGATTTCTTTCCTCTGCTCACTTTGGGGTTCCTTTGTTCTTCTTTCTCTAATTTTTTTAGGTGTAAGTTTAGGTTGTTTATTCAATACTTTTCTTATTTCTTGAGGTAGTACTGTATTGCTATAAACTTCCCTCTTAGAACTGCTTATGCTGCATCCCATATATTTTGGGTTGTTCTGTTTCCATTGTCATTTTTTTCTAGATCTTTTTGATTTCCTCTTTGATTTCTTCAGTGACTGCTTGGTTGTTTAATAGTGAATTGTTTAGCCTCCATGTGTTTGTATTTTTTGCAGTTTTTTTCCTGTAATTGATATCTAGTCTCATGGTGTTGTGGTCAGAGAAGATGCTTGATATGATTTCAATTTTCTTGAATTTACCAAGGCTTGATTTGTGACCCAAGATGTGATCTATACTAGAGAGTGTTCCGTGTGCACTTGAGAAGAAAGTGTATTCTGTCATTTTTGGATGGAATGTCCTCTAAATATCAATTAAGTCAAGATGGTCTAATGTGTCATTTAAGGCTTGTGTGTCCTTATTTATTTTCTGTTTGGATGATCTGTCCATTGATATAAGTGTGTTGTTAAAGTTTCCTACTATTGTTGTGTTACTTTCAATTTCCCCTTTTATGGCTGTTAACATTTGCCTTATGTATTGAGGTGCTCCTATGTTGGGTGCATAGATATTTACAATTGTTACATGTTCTTCTTGGATGGATCCCTTGATCATTATGCAGTGTCCTTCCTTGTCTCTTGTAATAGTCTTTACTTTCAAGTCTAATTTGTCTGAGTATTGCTACTCCAGCTTTCTTTTGACTTCCATTTCCATGGAATATCTTTTTCCATCCTTTTACTTTCACTCTATATGTGTCCCTTGGTCTGAAGTGGGGTTCTTGTAGGCAGCATATAGAAGGGTCTTGTTTTTGTATCCATTCAGCCAGTCTGTGTCTTTTGGTTGGAGCATTTAATCCATTTACACTGAAGGTGATTATTGACATGTGTGTTCCTATTACCATTTTCTTAATTGTTTTGGGTTTGTTTTTGTGGTCTTTTCCTTCTCTTGTGTTTCCTACTTAGAAAAGTTCCTTAAGCAATTGTTGTAAGGCTGCTTTGGTGGTGCTGAATTCTCTTAACTTTTCCTTGTCTTAAAGCTTTTGGTTTCTCTATCGAATCTGAATGAGATTCTTGATGGGAAGAGTATTCTTGGCTGTAGGTTTTTCTCTTTCAGGACTTTCAGTGTATCCTGCCACTCCCTTCTGGCCTGCAGTGTTTCTGCAGAAAGATGTTATCCTTATGGGTTTTCCCTTATATGTTATTTGTTGCTTTTCTCTTGCTGCTTTTAATATTTTTTCTTTGTGTTTTGTATTCATTAGTTTGATTGCTATGTGCCTCAGTGTATTTCTCCTTGGGTTTATTCTGTATGGGACTCTCTGTGCTTCTTGGACTTGATTAATTATTTCTTTTCCCATACTGAGGACGTTTTCCGCGCTATAACCTCTTCAAATATTTTCTCAGACCCTTTCTCTTTTTCTTCTTCTTCTGGAATGCCTATGATTCAAATGTTGGTGCACTTAATGTTGTCACCAAGGTCTCTAAGCCTGTCTTCCATTCTTTTTATTCTTTTTTCTCTTTCCTGCTCTGTGGCAGTTATTTCCCCCATTCTATTTTCCAACTCACTTATTCGTTCTTCTGCCTCTGTTAGTCTGCTGTTTATACCATCTAGAGTATTTTTAATTTTGGTTATTTTGTTGTCCATTACTGCTTGTTTGCTCTTTCATTCTTCTGAGTCCTTATTAACTGTTTCTTCCATTTTTTGTATTTTGTTATCAAGATTTTGGTTCGTCTTTACTATCATTACTCTGAATTCTTTTTCAGGCAATTTGCCTATTTTCTCTTCATTTATTTGGTCTTGTGGGTTTTTTTCCTGCTCCTTTGCCTGCATGGTGTTTCTTTGTTTTCTCATTTTGTCTAATTTATAGGATTTGCTGTCTTCTTTCCCTATGTTGCCTATTAGTCATTCCTCTTTTTTCTGCTCTCTGCCCTCTGTGGTGGGGTTTGTCCAGTGTCTTGAGTAGGCTTCCTGGTGGGGTGGTATGGTGCCTGCTTTTCAGTGTTTGGCTCTGTGTCTTTTCTCTCTGATGAGCAGGGCCATATCAGGTGGTGTGTTTTAGGGTATCTGTGAGGTTAATATGGCTTTAGGTAGTCTGTGTGCTGATGGTTTGTGTTCCTGTGTTGTTTGTACTTTGGTGTGAGGTGTCCAGCACTGGCAGTTGCTGACAGTTTGACAAAGCCTGGTCTTAGACTCTGATACAGGGCTCCATGAGAGTTCTCTGCAGTTATCTTCCCTGTGTCTGAGGACTCCCTCGTAGTCTAGCAACCTGGATTCAGTTCTCCCTCCCCAGAGCCTCCTACTTGACTTCTGATGGAGTAGTCCAGACTTCAGAGGTTGCTTGTCCTGGCAATAAAAGGGTTTAAAAAAGACTGTCGAAGCTGCAGACTAATGGCAGAGTGTTGAGTCAAACAAATGCCAAATTAAGGAAACACATACATGTACAAGACACACAAATACTCAATCCAATGGAACATAAGTCACTAGAAAGACCTGACAGAAGAAACCCAGTATGTAATCAGACAATCAAAAAGAAAACCAACAGAAATCCAAAACCAAAAACAAACAAACAAACAACCCCACACACACACACACAAACACAAATCCAGGGAAATTTTGAAAGCTAAGATCAAATATAATAAAGAGCAGTAGTACCACCAGACAGACTGAAGATTCCCAAAACAAAATCAGACAGTTATAATCAGAACTAAGATAAAGACCAAGCCTAATAATAAAAACCAAAGCATTGTGTCATCTGGAGAATAAAGCAAGGAAACAGAGCAGAGTGATAATATTGTTTATAAGTATATTAAGATAAAATAAACTAAAAAAGGATAGAAGACAGGGCAACAGAAAAGCATAGTGTGACTGGAAATATGAAAAGAAAAAGAAAAGAGAAAAAAATAGATATGTATAAAAGATAGAGAAGGAACGAAAGTAGGAGGGATAAAGTTAGCACCTCAAAAAAGTTAGCTAGAAATAGAAATATGTAAAAAGGCTAAAAATAAAAATAGAAGAAAAAATAGAATAAAAGAATAAAGAAATACATTATAATACATGTAGATCCCTTAGGACTACGATTGTAATTAATTAGAAACACACACACACACACACACACAGAAACACACATCCAGGGAAATTTTGAAAGCTAGGATCAAATATAATAAAGAGCAAGAGTTCAACCAGACAGACTGAAGATTCCCAAAAGAAAATCAGACAATTATAATCAGAACTAAGATAAAGACCAAACCTAATAATAAAAACCAAAGCATTGTGTTATCTGGAGAATAAAGGCAGGAAACAGGGCAGAGTGATAACATTGATTATAAGGATTTTAAGATAAAATAAATTAAAAACAGATAGAAGACAGGGCAGCAGAAGAGCGTAGTGTGACTGGAAATATGAAAAGAAAAAGAAAAAAGTAGAAATGTATAAAAGAGAAGAAAAGAAGATAGGAGAGATAAAGTCAGCACTACAAAAAAGTTAGCTAGAAATAGAAATATATAAAAAGGCTAAAGATTAAAATAGAAGAAAAATAGGAGAAAAAAATGTTATAAAACTTGTAGATCCCTTAGGACTAAGGTCATAAGTAATTTTAAAAAAAGCTAGAACTGACCCCAGAATAGAATTAATAATAATATTTCTGTTTCCTTGGGGTCTCAGCTGTCCTTCTACCTGCCTTGGGCTTTTTGTATTACTCTGTGACCAGCAGAGCTTCTTTTATTGTTCTGTTGTTCACCTGTAAGTGCCAGTGTGTGGGGAGAGAAAGGATACAATAGTAGCTCCTTCCCCTGGGAGTGAGTGAGCAGTGACACCCTGCCTGGGTCATGGGAGCCCAGGCAGTGGTGGTGGTGCCTGTTGCAGAGGGACACTGGTGGCTCAGGTGTAAATACAATGTCTCCAGAGCTGGGCTGCTCTATAGACTGTTGGCTGATGGCTGCAGGCACTCTAGGTCAGCTGCACCCGGGGGCCTTTGTTGTCCCTGACTGTGATAGCCAGGCCCAGAGGGGTCCTTCCTTTGTCCGTCTGAAGGGCCAAGAGAGAGGCTACACCCACAGCTCCGCCTCCCTGCTTGTGAGTCAGCAGTATCGAGCCACTGCCATGGCTACCCAGCTTTCCATGGTAGGCATTCTCCACTGCGCATTTCTTCCTTCCTGTCCTCTCAGTCCATCTCCCCACCACCGACAATGTTTCTCACCCTGTACCAGTTGTCCGGTTCCCACGTTCCAGCTCCCAGACCCCCTGTTCAGCTGTGAGCCCACATCTCAGTCCAGACACACTGAGCTGTAGTGTGGACCTTCCATGTGTTTCTCACTCTTTCCCATCTGCCACAGCTCAGCTGCTTCACCCTCTTTGAATAGTCCCAAATACCTCCCTTTTGACCCAGTGAAATTCCCCATTGGAGAAGGGGTTTCCCCATCAGATAAGGGATGGTTCCCTGAATTCGGCAATCTCCCCTCTGTTTCAGATCCCCTGCCCCAGGATGTGGGACCCATCCCTTGCCTTTCTTATGCTCCTCTTTCTTCTCTTTTTTTTCCCCTCTGTCCTACCTAGTTATGTCAGGATCTTTGCAGTCCTTCCTGGTGTCTGAGGTCTTCTGCTGGTGTTCAGCTTGTTCTCTGTGGGAATTATTGCGTCTTTTGATGTATTCCCATTGCAAATGTGGAGAGGGATGCATTCCACGTCCTTCTACTTCACTGCCATCTTTCTCCTCCCCATTTTTTCTTACTCTTCTGGTAAACTACCTCTAGGTTATCCCCTTCTAATCTTAACATTTTATCATATTTGTTTATTTTTGTCACTTTTAATTTCCCTTTTAAATTCTAACATCAAGGACATAAATAAGAGTAGTATATATATATATGCATACATATATGCAGTGTTTATATGCAATACATATGTGGTTTACTGATTATAATTGAAAGAACATGGAAACAATCACTCTTGGAAAATTAAGATTTTTTTTTTGATAGGGAAAATTATTTCTTCAAAAATATGTACTATCCATGGACTATATCTTAAAATTTATTATTGAAAGAGAGACTTGTACAAGGGAAAGCATTATTCTGAAAATAATAATTTGTCAATTAAAATAAGGGCAATTACATCTGTGTAGAAAAAAAAAACTTGACCACACAGTTTCTAATATAAACATTTATAAAACCTTTAAGGGAAAAAAATACTAACATTCTAGAATGATTTTTCACTTGTAAGAGAATATTAGTCAGGGTTCAGTCACAAAGTAATTGGAAGGGCTGGGGGAGCAGATTCTGTACTGAGCTTCAAGAACAGCTCCTAGAACACCCATCAAGGCAGACAAGGGCAGTTCTGTAAAATCCAAGCACAAAGGGGTTCACGAGGGACTGCCACCACCACTGCTTCCAAGAGAGCACCCCCTCCCATATGCTCTGAGCCAGCCACCTGCTGGCTGTGGTCCCCACTGCTTGACATCCATGGATTTGGAAGATGGGCATTCACACCTCTGCTGTGGCTGGTACCCAACCCTCCACAAAGACACTCGTCAACAGAAAGAGCATAAGTAGCAGACATGTGGCCTCTGCTGCAGGACAGTGGTATCTCCCTTTCACGTCTCACCACAGGTCCTCTGCTTAGTGAAAGCTCCATCCTGTTCAGAAGCTAAGCCGCAAAGGAGTCTGGCTTTAGCCTTCAGCCTCCATAGAATCATGTTGCAAAGAGTGGGGATGAAGGTGGGCAAAGCAATGTGGGTGGAAGGGAGGCAGTGAGTGGAAATCATCAGGCCATAAAAATAAAAATTGGTTTGAATACCATTTTCACACAGAAGAAGAAAAATAATTATCGCTGGATATTTTACAAGCAGACACTGGCATTCTGATTGCGTGTTTGAAATGTACAATCTTTCTTCAGATGAAAATATTATTCCTATTTGGAAAAGTCTTGACATGATAAATAAGGGGCTATCTGATGACTCCAATTACAGCTGTTTTCACAAGGACCCTTGAATGGGTCATGCTGTGATGCATTATTTTTTCCATTTCAAACAAAGTAATTAATTGTATTCATTTGGGAATAGTTTTGTCTGGATGAGGAATATGATTTTATTCAGAAAGTTTATTTCCCTTTATTTAAATATGTGTTAGGCACTGAGATATCTCTTTTAATCTTCACAACAATTTTCAGAGGTAAAAAATAAGAGCTCTATTTTGTAGCTATGAAATTGAAGCTCAGAAAGGTTAAGTGATCTGTCTAGAGCCACACCACTAGGAAAAAAGTCCATGCTGGGGGTGAACATGGTTCTCTTGACTTCTCTTTAATATTAGGTGATTCCCGCACACTTGGTACTACCCTGTGTGTTTAATAATGGCTCACAGATTTTCTTTCCGCTTGTGTACTTCACCAGCCTTCCACATAGACAGTTGTGTGGCATCCGTATGGTATGCAACCTTAGCTGGTTCTGCTAGCTACTGAGGAAGAAAAGCAGGGTTCTGACATTCCATTAAGAAGACAGTTAGAGAGGTGGTAGCAAGAAAAGAGCTGAGACAGGATTTTCTTAATGATAGTGTAATCAGATGGAGAGCTGGAATCTAGGAAAACCAAACCTACCTATATACGAGAGGGAGGAATGAGAGAAGGGAATAAAACTTTCATGGACCTGTTATAGCTGCCATCAACAGAAATTCTGCCACAAAGGCTAGGAAAGGTGGTAATGAAATGGAGCAAGGAAGACAAGGCTTCTATGTAGAACAGGGCTGCCATGCTTTCTAAGTAGATGCATAAGCCAGTCAAGTAAGTAATTTTGATTATGATGAGCTGGTTAAGCAGTAGAGAAAGTCAATAGTGGGAAAGATTATTGAATCGTGAGTTTGAATCCTTAGAGATTAATAATAACAAATAGCAAAAATATATATCGTGTATCAAGTTTCACAGGTAATTACAGTTTTAATAAAATGTATTTATGTAAATTCATGGAGAAGCCACTTTGTATTAAGATGGAGAACTGTATCCTAAATGAAATATAATTCAGCTGATTTTTAACATGCTTAGGTAGAATTCAGAGTAGAAGTAATAAGTATCATCAAACATAAAGATATTTTAAAGTATTTTATAATTGTGATGTAGATATATTGATATATAATTTTGGTGAAATTGTGGGTTTAATCTTTCCATGTTGGTATCTTGTCACTGTGGCAACTATGAGCAATGTAAATAAAGGGAACTCCTTGCCCAGTATGTCAATATATTTGAATTAACTCATTTCCAGTGATTTTTTTTTGTATCCTTGTTCACTTATTTAACAAACATTTGTTGAGCATCTTCTTTATGTAAGCCACTTGTAAATCAACCAAAATAATCTAATCAGAATGCATGGAGATCTAATCAGCAACCTTATTTTGGAAAAAATATTTCTAGAAACTCTCAATTTTTATAATACACTTAGTATCTAGGTGTAATAAGCAAACAGAAGTGTATATTATACCAGTGTAACAGTATAAACTTTTCTACCCACAGGGAGAAAAAAAATCTCTTCACATTCAATACTCCCCACATAGAGAGATTTGATTATTCATGCCTTTGTATTTTTGTTCAGAATTATTAGTGCAAATAAAATTATATTACTACACTAAGCCAACCTATCTGTATATAAAGCCCAAGACGGCTACCTATAGGCTATATTCACTTGCAGGTAATATGAAACATTCTAGTGGAGTTTAACTCTTGACTTAGTGTGCTGGGAATTTGTTTTTAAAAAATTGAAGGGCCGCCCATTTTTATCATGAAGCAATTAATCATTGAAAAGTTGTTCTATGACAATGATAGTTCAGATATTTTTCAACCAAGCTTAAAAAAGCTACCTTTCTATTCAAAATAATTTTTCACTTTAAATAATTTGTAATTACAAGTAACATCAATCAGTATTTCAAATTTATTTCAAATTTAGCATCACCTCTGATATTAGAATAATTAAATACATTTTCTAATGACCTTTTTTTACTAGATGCCTAATTTTACTGGTTTACAAACTATTTGTTAACTTTAGTTAGTTAATGTTATTAGAGGAAAATAGAGTCCAAATAGCTATATTTTTACACAGTTTCTGGTTATGAACTGAAAACTAACCAAGACATAAACTGAAAAATTATGGACAGTGAATCTATCTGTAGGGGGTTATTACTGCATCCCTAAAGGTCTCATCTGTATGAGAGCAAACATCTTCCTGAACCGTAATGAGCCACAGTGTAAATCTCTTCAGGGTCATGTTTAACAGTCTCTGCCTATGGAAATCATAAGATTATCTGCAATACTGCTCCGTTTCTTTCTGTTTCTCGCTGAATTAATTCTGCTCTATTGCACAGTTGAGCAACTGAGTGATTTCCAAAACAATAATTATGGTGATCCTCAGGCTCTGAGAGTCTGGCTTTAACTTTCCTGAAACTTAGAAAAATAGTGTGTATTACTCATAAGGGTAAAAATTCACCAGATATTTATTGAAATGAAAAAAAAAATAGTTTCCCATCTTTACAAATCCTACTGTATACCCTGCTGACTCAAAGCCTGGGTCAGCAATATTTAACAAACATAAAGACAAAAGAAGTTAGCCAGCCAATATTACTTAGCCATAAAAAAAAATGAAATCATGCCATTTACAGCAACATGAATGGACCCAGAGATTATAATACTGAGTGAAGTAAGTCAGACAGAGAAAGACACATATCATATGATATCACTTATATGTGAAATCTAAAGACAGTGATACAAATGAACTTATTTATGAAACAGAAATAGACTCACATGCATAAAAAACAAATTTATGGTTACTAAAGAGGAAGGGGAGAGGGAGAAATTAGGAATTTGTGATTAACAGACACACACTACTATATAAAATAAAGAACAAGGACCTACTGTGTAGCGCAGGGAACTATATTCAATATCTTGTAATAAGCTATAATAGAAAAGAATCTTTTTCATATGTATATATTCAGTTACATATATACATATTCTTTTTCAGATGTATATATTCAGTTATATATATTTACATATAACTGAACCACTTTGCTGTATACCTGAAACATTGTAAGTCAACTATACTGCAATAAAATAAAAATGTAAATGAAAGCAGATTTTTTTAAAAGACTAGCCCTCTACAAAGCTTTACTCAGCCTTTACTCTTGGGTATTACAAAGCTGATCAATGAGACTGTGGAAACCACATTTACACCAATAATGAGGTGGCAAAAGGAAATAAATAAGAGGAAAGAGTTGTATTTTTTCCTTAAAATAATATACAAACAGTTGTGGAATAGAGACAAGAAAGCTCTAGGTCTACTTCTTTCACTTACTGTAAGAAACATATATTCAGGCAGCCATACCATGTAGCATGAAGAGAACCAAACATGTTATATTAAAAGTGTGTAATTGAGCAATAGAATATGCATCAGGAAATACACACACACACACACACACACTCAAAATATATTCAGCTAAGTAATAAAACACAGAGGGGCTATATTATTTTTAACTGATAACTACATAACTTTAATTCCATATTGTCAGTACTTGAATGAGTACAACCATCAATGGGACCACCAAAGAATAAGAAATATAGGTTAGAATTTGCTTTCTAGTCACTGATAAAATTTAAGTGAAAAGTTATAAATGACAAAATGAGCTTGCAAGACAAATGAGAAGAATTTTATTTGTATCCCATGTCATCTAATTAGATCTATTATTCATGAAAGACTCCAGATGGACAGAAGTGAGGACTGCAGTAGTTTACGGAGATACAGGATGCAGGTCTTCAGGTAGCACGTGCTCATGGCGGCGGTGTCTCAGTTACAGCCCTGCTCCTTCATGCAGTATGTGCTCTGCTAATATCTGTTTTCTCACCATGAGATTCAAAATAACACTCCCACCCTTTTCACAGCAGATGGTCTGAGGATAAACAGATGAAATGTTCACTAAGCAATGTGACGAGGTTAAATCTATAGTAATGTAATCATCCTCTATAAACTCACAGCTACAGTCAAGTTAGTGAAAACCAGTTGTTTTCTTTATGGATTTATTATTCATGTTTAACTTAAGGTCTACAGTCTCACACAAAACTGTTTCAAAATATCTTAACTTTCTTTTGATTATCTGATTTTTACCCAACCTACTAATACTGCTGGGCATGTTGACTTTAGAGAGAAAGTAGTAGAGATTGATGACCTTGATCTGAAAAGTCCGAGGAATACAGAGGAAGAGGGATGAACTTGGAACTCACATTCATGTTCACACTCTGACATCATTTGTGTTGTCCTAAGTAAGTTTTAAATGGGTCAGACTCAGTCTTCTCATCTACAAAATGGGGGTGACAAGAGCTTCTTCACAGAGTTGCTGTAATGAACTAGACCAGTTACCCAGTGAGTCCTTGGCTGCATCATATTTACGAGTTGAATTTGAAGACACGCCAAAATAATCAAGGCATTAGCCCTTGTCAGTGAATGGAGCCAAGGGTTTGATTGTTCTGTCCTAAAGAGTCATGTGTTAACATTCCTATGTGGGAAACCTGGAAAATATCTCCCTAGTTTGTTGCCCCTTCCGTATTGAACCTGTGGTAAATTTTTCATTTAAAAACTCTATGATAAACATAGTAAATCCAAGTCAAAATGTAACTACATGTTAACTAAGTTATTGTTTCACAGCGTGCTCACATTTACATTAACTTCTCATCTGTCAAAGTATTCTAGTTTAGACAGCTATAGGTGAGGATAACTCTCCAGTCACCAGGGGAAAATGAAGCGTGAAAAGTCTGGTCCAATAGCTTTCATATTTGCTTATCAAAGAGCTGATTCAGAATTGAGTCGCTTTTCATCTGCGTGAAATCTCTGGTCAGCGCTAGTCCCAGTTTAATTTGCAAACATTCAAATTCATATTTAAATGTTGTTGTCACTGTGACAGTTGATATAAAATTATTAATTTTATGGACAAAAGTATGAAAATCTTGAAGGCACAGATTGTGTCTTGTATTTACGTGTGTGTGTTTATGTAAGTGTTTATATGTTTGTGTATGTGTGTCTGTGTGTGTGTGTGTTTGTGAGTGTGTGTGTATGCATATTTTCCCCACATTCCCACTCTATGAAAGAATAAGTATGAAGATATAGGACAATTTATTTTTTATTTTGGAAATAAATGGTCAATAGCGGGAACTGACTGATAGTGTCTCAAAAAAGAAAAAAAAAGGCTCGAAACCCTTACATTTCCTCACCTGGACCATAAGAGCCTCTCAACTGCTGTCTTTACCTGCAACCTCCAGGTGAGTGTCCTTGCCCCTTTACCCCGCTACATACGCACACTGATTGCAGAAAAGTGCCCAGACTCACACAAAAAGCAACCGTTGCAGCCACCACTAGGGCCGTAAGCCCTACCAAGGCAGAGGCAAGGATTTCTCATTCATCCTTCGTCTTACTGTCCTAACACTGCCTGAATGTACACCTACCTGGAAATCATCCCTGGATGGCCTACATGCCTGCATGCTTCTTGCTGTTCCCTCAGCCTAAAATATCTCTGATTTCTCCTCCAGCTAGAAAACTCTTGGATAGCTTCTAAGTCAACTTCTATAGCTCCTCTTCTAGGGATCCTTCCCGAAACCCTTGCACACTTAGCGCAGACTTGATCCCTACTCACTTCCTTGTGCACCCACTGTATTATCCCCAGTTACAATTTCTGTTTATGTATGTCATAATATTTTAAATTAATTGAGCACTTCTCACGAACCAGTCACCGTGCTATGTACAATTGGTGAGACATGAAAGAGAAACAGTCAGAATATAAGCGAGCTATAAAAGGCACTTTGTATAACA
The DNA here is from genome assembly GCF_030028045.1 of Hippopotamus amphibius kiboko. Taxonomy (NCBI): domain Eukaryota; kingdom Metazoa; phylum Chordata; class Mammalia; order Artiodactyla; family Hippopotamidae; genus Hippopotamus; species Hippopotamus amphibius. The sequence goes on along the minus strand of NC_080191.1, from coordinate 77,589,511 downwards.
GAGTACTGAAATTAGAGTGGAAACAAAATCCACCTTAATCTCTCTTTCTCTCTCTCTGTATATAAATATATGTGTATTTATACACACAAGTATTTATTTTGGTCTGTCTGGACAATGCAGAGCCTAAATGAGCCTTCTAATGAAATATAAGCCCCTTGTTCTGGGATTCGAGTTGCGTTAAATAACCATAGCGTTATATTTCACCTTTCCTAGATAGGAGTCTGATGTACTGATATTAACCTTTAGGGAGGATACAGGGCTCTAGCAAATGTCCTTGATGCTAAGATGACAGGAGCTCCCACTGAAGACTCTCCCAGTGGGAGTGGCGAAGTACTCTGTGATATACCAAAATATACCAAGAGTCCGTACACAGGACAGATCACCAGATTAGCCTTCAAACTGGATGCAAATTTCCCTTTTATAAGTTCATTTCTGTTTCCCATCATGATATTCTAGTTTTTAAAATAGAATGTAGTACAAGGTTGATATGGACCTAGACTTTGGGTGATGGGGCAATGAAGGAAAGTGTTTTAACCCATAAAATTCCTTGTCACAATTACTTATTTGAACTTCATCTGGGATATTACATTACATAGTCTTATGTTGCTGGCAAACATCCTACAGCCTCTAAAACATTCAATGATTATCTAAACCAAAGACAACTCCAGGGAACAGAGAATTCTAAAGGGCTCTCATCTTTGCAGTCATTCCATGAAGTGTGTATATATTCTCTCTATTTTATAAATGAAAAAACCTGAGACAATAAGAGATTAGTGTGGATTACCCAATTCACTGTGTTTGCAATAGTACCAAAATTTCAGCACAGGTCTGTTTAGTTCAAAACCTGTATTTTCCACGTTTAGTTATTCATTCAATAAATGTATATTGTGTTCTCACATATCTCAAACACGAGTAGACCCAGGTACAGATCCTAATTTATGTGGTGTGTACAGGAAAGTTCTCTATAAGGTGTTATCTAAACTGAGACCCAAATGATAAAAGAGAGCTGGGCAGAGGGAGGAGATCACTGGCAGGGGAAACATACATGCTGAGGAGAGAAGAACTTGGCAGGTTATAGGACCAGAGGAAGACCAGCGTGGCTGGGGCACAGTCAGTGATGTGAAAAGCAATAGGAAATTGTTGTTTATTATTTGTTATTATGGACGGTTTAAGTTATTATACTTGTTCTCAAGGAGTTTGCAGGCTTCGTTGATACTTACTGAAATCCTAATTCAGGTATTATTGGTTCATAGTATAATTTGTATAGTTCAGAGAGGTTGATCAATTTGCCCAAGATCACACAACTTATGAAGTGGCGGTACTAAGGTAAGAATCCTGAGTTTCTCACTCCAGATTCTCTATTATTTTCACTATATCATGCTATGCACCAGATTATATTTTAAAAACAATAAATAAGCACACAAGTTTTTCTAGACTTAAATTTCAAATGTTAAATACAAAATCTACTTTGTACGTTCATGAAAGTTGTTAGCTTTGGAAAGTGCCACTTGATGTGGAACAGAGCAAAAAATACGAAGCTAGTTTGGATATGCAGTTTCATTTTTTAATGGCCAATAATGGCCTGTAATCAAACTATAGCTTGTTAGGTAAATAAATGATTACCTTGTTAGCTGAAAGTTTAAACATGGACTAATTCATTAATCTGCAAATTGTTCAGTCAGCTGTGCTTATGCATATGTGGGCTTAAGGGAGTGAAGGAGACTTGGGTAAATTTAGGTGTGAGACCGGAGGTCCCCTCCACCCTCAACCAGCTCTAGGAGTCAGTGGTAAGGTAGCTGCCTAGCTCAGGATTGAGAGAAGCATCACTAGATCAACCACCACCTGATGACAGGCATTTATTACGTGGGAGGCAAGCTCCTGGGAATTTGGTCCTTTTGTTTCTTCTTCCTTAATTGTTGTAACCAAATTCTCACTCTTAGAAGCACCATGACTGTCCTAGACAAGTTTGACTATATCTGTTGGCTCCTAAATATGCCACTCTTTAACTTCCATCATTAAAAATTCACACATCAGAGCATTAAATTTACATTATGTGTAAAAATTAACATCAATACCATAAGGTACCTGAAGACTAACAGAGGAGATAAAAATGGGAATCACATTCTGCTGAGAACGTTAAAAATGCGAATTATTTTCAAATGAAAAATTTACGGTAAGTGAAAGAAATATACCTTGATTGTGACTGTTTTTAAATTTTTCCTCCATGTAAGTTTCTAACCTGAAAATATAAAAACATTTTACCTATTTTGCTAGGATCCAGTGATGTCAGTGGACAAGAACTTTGATATGGACATCAGGTCCTCCTACTGGCCTCCTTCTGTCCTCTCATCCAGTGAGCAATGATTTTATTTTTGGCATTTTGAACACCTTGTGGGTAGGGACGGCAAAAGAAGAAGCTGTTGGTCTCCTCAAAAAAAAAAGAAAAAAGAAAGAAAAAAAAGTCAGAAGTGGCGTGAGAGCAGGCTCACTAAAATTAATGACTGGGAAAGCAAGCAGACTGAATCCAACCTTTCCATTACATTGCCTAGCTTCAATTACTCTAATTGGGTTTTGAGTGCCCTAAATACATTTGAATAGTGACTGCCAGTTTCTCACAATCCTCTTCTTTCAAGGTGGCTGAGGTAGGTATTCCCAAGCCTGGCTGTTGGGCGAGGGCTCTGCCCAGCCTGAGTATTTGGAGGCTCAGACAGGAGCACCAGGAAGAGGCTCTGCTAGGTTTCTCGCGATGGACCACAGCTTCATTCACAGGAAAGGGAGACAGTACTAAAAACAGCAGAGCAGACAGGTGTCGAGATAGAATTCATAAAATGGCATTTAAGCTGGACGATGCTATTTACAAATGCTAGGAAGGATGTGCACACAATTGTTTGGAACCTGAGACTCCTTATAATAGGAAAGCGTTTCTGCTTTGCACAGGGGTTGCTTCGTATCTACCCTGAGGTTGTAGTAAGTGATCTGTTGATGGAGTAAAGCACTCCTCTTTCCTTTGGAAAGGGTTGTTTTTAATCTGTTAAAAAAGATGGCTCTTAAAACAAACAAACAAAAGATGGCTCTTGTATTTTTATGTAAAATAAGGCCATCGTTCTGTCACTATAAACTTGATTCACATGAGCTTTTCTATGGGTCTCCATGTTCATAGTCAAGGAGCAAAACCTATCTGGTGGGAGGCACTGACATTTTGATTGTAGGGAGAAGGAAATGGCAATAATTCCTCAGAAGCTGGGCAAATTATAAAAGAGATACAGAAAATGCGACCCGGGCTGATACTGTAACACCTTTAAAACACAGATGGTCGGCAGCACTCTGATAAGATGTCCCCCCACTGCATAAAAGTACAAAGATTGAATAAATCAAATGCCCACCATCGCGAACCAGCAAGCGCATGGAACCATGTCCCCTGCGCTCCGTTCCTTGTTCTGTATGCGCAAATTACATGACCTCAGGCAAGATGAAGAAGCAGTGAGCGATAACCCCCCAAAACCCCCTAACCTTTTCAAATTCAGTAAAGTATTTTACAATAACAGCTCTCCCGTTAGATATATACAAATTGCCTGCAGCACCAAATAATTGTTCTGACTAGCTAGCTGCACCCTCGCTCTATCCTCATAACTCCGACTTTTGAAAAATGTAGGAAATGTGGATTCTAGAGAATAAACATAATGACTGTTAAATGTCCCCAAAGTCATCCTTGAAAGGTGTTATCAAGGAAAGTTTGTAGCACAGGCATAAAAAGGATGGGCTTATTTAGTCTTTCTTTAAAATAAGAGACCAAATAACTAACAATTATTATGTGTTAAGGTTGTTTCAAGACAGTGGAAGAATGTAGCTGTCCACTGAAACGTTCTGAAAAAAATCGTATTATCTATCCTTCCAAAGTCTTCAGAATGCATTAACTCTCTGTAGTCCTCGCTTTGTCAGTAGCCCAAATACCAAAGAGGAAAGCAACCCATATATCTTAGCAGTTAGTAGGATGTTTTGAACACGCCACTAGGCACACGAACAACAGACCTATCATCTTTAGGCCTCTGTTTCTGTGAAATGCAAATAATATTAGTAGCTACCTCATGGGTTTGTTGTAAAGAGTAATTGAAACATTGCATGTGAAGCACAGCACATAAAGAGACTGTCATAGTAAGTCCTCAGGAAATATTAGTTATTATAATTATAACAAGAATAATTACTATTAGCTGGTTGATATGTACGAATAATATTCCTGTCATTACACATTGCTTGTTAAAATACCAGGTATTTTTCCTCACTAGAATCAGAACTGTCTAGTCAATTTTAAAAACTTAGTCTGGGTGAGGGAGAGAGGGGGTTTCTCCTCGAACTAGGCTTGTGCTCTCAGCCTAGTTACAGAAACGACTTGCGAGGTGTTAAAAGAATAGTGAGAGGGTAAAGATATTAAAAAGTAAACCTCTTGGTCTATATCCCTTACTGCTGCTATGTTACACCACAGTGGAATCAGAGCTCTGTGGGGACAGTGGCTACTTAAGTGCTTATTGCACTAAATCAGGCAGCACTCCTATTTCCCTGTCCTCCCCACCCCCTACACCCACCCCCCCATGTGAAATGCTGTGGTATAATAGATAATTTGTCTGGTCTTTGTCCTGGGTGCCTGACAAGGCTCTTCCAAAATGCTTGCAACCTCCTCAGTGGTAGGAGTGGCTTTGTTATGCTAATGGGGTGACCTCTGGTGGCATCTAAAGAGCTTCAGGTTAGGGGCTGGGCACCAGAAGGACCAGCCACCTGGTTAGAGGCTGGAATATTCAACCACCTGACCTCTGGGGGCAGGCTGGGGGGCTGGGGATTGAGTTCAATCATGTAGCCAATGATATAGTGAATCATGCCTACATGAAAAAAAATTAAAATTAAAAAAAAGAAAAAAAGAAAAATCTCTGGAGGAGGAAGCTCAGTGGAGCTTCCTGGCTGGTGACCCTGTGGATATGCCGGGAGGGTGATGTGCCCTGATTCGACAAGGGGAGGGCACAGAAGCCCTGTGATCTTCCCCAGATCTCACCCTATACATCCTTTATAGTAAAACTGTAATAACAAATATAGCACTTTCCTGAGTTCTCTGAGTCATGCTAGCAAATTATGGAACCTGAGGAAATCATGGGAACCCCCTGATTTGTAGCCAGTTGTTCAGAAGTGTGGGTGGCTTGGAGATACTCTGAGAGCTGTGGCTGGTGTCTGAAGTAAACGAAGTATTGTGGAACAGTCTACCCTTAACCTATGGGGTCTGTGTTAACTCCAGGGAGTCAGCGTCAGAACTGAATTGTATTCTGTCCGGTTGATGTTAGACCAAATATTTCAATAAGATTAAATTTCTAAAAAGTTCTAAAGAAAAATGATGTGAATGAAGAAAGCTATGGAAATCTCTAAATAATTGTGAGAGCAAAAAACAAGTTAAAATTTTACATTTCATCTACCCTTTCTGAAAACAAAGATTGCACAAATAATGAATCAGAGAAGTAGGTGGATTACATTTTACAATTTGTATGGCTAAGAACCTGGAGGATTTGCAAACTGCAACAAAATATGTCTCTTGTATCAATAGATAAAGAAAGAATTAGGCACTCTGAAAGTGGAAAGAAACAATAAACCATGAAATCAATATCTCAACATATCCTATGGCCAGACTTTACTTAGTTAATGAAGTTTAAGAGAACCCATTTGAACTTGAACTTGACACTTAATACAGTGTGCCACATAGGATTTGTGCCACATAAGATTAGCAAGATAGAAATATAATCACACACACAAACTCACACACACACACACACCCATTTGGTATTCTAACTAATAATATTTGTATAATCATAATACTGTAAATGCTACTTATTGGTTTTCAATTTTTAGACTAACCAATATACATGCAGTACTTAATGTTGGCAGCGTGTTAGAATTGTTTAACTATTTTACAAAAAATAATAGTTCACAGCCTCAACACTAGAGATCCTGATTTAATTGATCTGGGGTGAGGCTTGGCATCAAAATTTTTTTAACACCCCTAGACAATTAACATGTAGCCAGGGTTTAGAACCACTGCAATAACAGCGTGGGGGACTTAGTTATACAGAATGAAATGTACAGGTTATAAACCTTGGTGAAGTAGAAAAAAAAAAAAAAACAATGGCATAGCTGTTAGAGGCATAGCAGGAAGGTAGAGAATAATGAGAAGAGCGTAAGTTTACTAGGACTCAACATGGAAAGAGTCAATAGTATTTATTTAACATAGATAGATAAAGAAATAGAAGTTGAAGAACATTGTTTGAAGTTATGAAGATAACCACCAGAAGTATACAAAAAAACAATAATAGGCTAATTTGGAAAATCTCTAAGTGATAAAGCAGTAAAGGAGGTAGGAAGTGGACTATCTAAAATCAATTAATCAAGAAATTGAAGCAAGTTACCTGCATCCCCATGTTTATTGCAGCATTACTTACAATAGCCAAGAGATGAACCAACCTAAGTTCCCATAGATCAATGAACAGAAAAAGAAAAGTAGTGTGTATATATTATATATATATATACACAATGAAACATTATTAAGCCATAAAAAGAAGGAAATTCTGTTTGAGGCAACATAGATGGACCTTGAGGGCATTATGCTAAGTGAAATAAGTCAGGCACAGAAAGACAAATACTGTATGATCTCACTTTTATGTGGAATCTAGAAAAACAAACAACAACTGGAAAAGGGAAAAAAAAAGAAAAAGAAAAAAACACGAGCTCATAGATACAGACAACAGATTGGTTGTTTCCAGAGGCGGAGGTGGGGAATGGGCAAAATGGGTAAAGATGGTCAAAAAGTACAAATTTTCAGTTATAAGACAGATTAGTTCTGGGAATGTAATAATACAGCATGGTGACTATAGTTAACAGTACTGCATCTATATTTGAAAATTACTACGTGAGTAAATCTTAAAAGTTCCGATCTCACACACATACGCACAAATTTGTATCTGTGTGGAGATGGATGTTAACTAAACTTATTGTGGTACAGTTTGCAATATACACATATTTCAAATTATTACATTGTACACCTAAAACTAATACAGTGTTATATGTCAATTAGATCTCAATTAAAAAAAAATAGAGGCATAAATACTTTAGAATTATGTTTGTATTCAACACAACAGCTAGATACATTTTTTTTTTTAAATGGCCATTTCTAGAAAATGATCCTGGGAAGAGGTGGGATGGAGTGGAATTTTTGCTTTTAATTTTGTACTTTCAGTGAGGTGTAATGATTTTTAAACTAGGTACATGTTCTGCATTTAAAATTTTTATTAAAGCAGTATTTCTCAAAGCTGCTTTCAAGCTTTACAATTAAAGGTCACAGGAAAATTCTATACTATAAAATAGGGAAAACGTCAGGTGCAATATTACATCAATCTTTTCTTTTGAAAGACAAGGTCAGAGTGTAACCATCACTCCATTCTCTTTGTTACCTCACTAAGTTAATATGGCACTCAGTTATTCAGTTAACTTTAATCAAGAAATATATACTAGAATTATTTTATAGCACTTGCTCTAAATCATGCTAGATATGCTATTAAATACTTTATATACTCAATAAGTAAAACAGAAATGCATTTTACTAAAGCTGTCAGATTTTCATAAAGGATTTTTAAAAGAAATCAATGTTATTTAAATTACCTATCCATTAATATCCAATTTCTATAGGTCAAGTCCAAATAAATGAATCCTTTTTTCTGCACTATGGTATTGTCCATTGTTCATTCCTCCTCTTTTAGTCATTATGGTCTAAAATTACTATTTGGCTTTAAAAGGAAAAAAAAAACAACACAATTTTTATGATGTGCCTTTGAGTTGACAAGCACCACAGAGTACTGAGGATACAGTAGATTTTCAACTGACATGGATTAAAGTCCTTTCAAACCAGACAGTTCTCAAGGTTATAGTAAGTAGCTCACATCGGAAATGACATAAATCCTAACCTGATTTTTTTTAAGTATTACCTTCTCTGGCCATTACTTTTTATTATTAATTACAGCAACCTGTTGTTCCGTGGTGTATTATAAAATCTTCCCAAAGAACTTTGAAATATATTACCTTAGGTAAGCTCACAAATAGTACACAAAATTAATATTATAACCCCATTTTAGAAGTGATGAAACTGAAACTTAGCATAATAATTTTCAAAAATTCTACAGCTTTTAAGGAGAAAACAGGAATCTTAGCCTGTTCTTCTGCCGCTCTCCCCCAGCCCATGCTTCTTTTCAAAGGCATGAAAGAAATCACTTGTTTGGCAACTCTGGTGTATAGATCATTGAATAGTTTAACCAAAAGAAGATAAGACCGTGTTATCTGCCCTTATTAAGCATTCACAATCTAGAGGAGAGCTATATCCTTGCAAATGTTCTATCTCAGAATGACTTGGAAAGCAAAAATGACAACTTGAGCTCCTATTTATACAAGACTATTCAACTTTCTTAGATTAACTGTAAGGTGATTTGCCTTACAGCGTTAAGAAATACACTTCAGTACAAAAAGTATAATTGTTAAGTACTGACAATAAACAAGGCATTCAGCTAAACAGGTGTTTCATGGGAAATTGGTTATGTTTTGGCCTGCTGCTTCGTAGGGCTCCACCCACTGAGGCTGAAGCAGCCAATGACTGGGTGATTACAATTTCAAGGATGAACTGCAAAATGAGCATTAAAAATCATTTTAGCTGCAATGGTTATGATAGCCAGAGCTTTTCTTCACAAGAGCCAAAATTTATGAGAGATAAATTCCGGAAACTTCCTTTTAACAAGAACCAGAGGCTGGCAAACCCCAGAACGACATTTTTCTAATAATATGGATTAAGGAAGATACTAGATGCAGAGTACTACTTGCAGCTTCATCTGTCCTATGAGGAGGTTAAAAAAATCCTTTCTGGGATGGAGGGCAAAACTGGTGGCAAGAAGGTGGTGGAGAGAAAAGGTGTGATTTGTGATGTGGTGGGGCCTAACTTTGCTCCTCTTCTTGGACTTGAAACCCCAGCTTAGGGATGGGATGGAAAATAAGACCAAACTCCCAGGAGAGAGACGGCTTTTTCCCAAACGCTCCTTGATGGGGAGCAACTGACCGGTGTCAACAAAAGCCAGCACGGAGGCCTGATCAGCACGAGGAAATGAATGGACTCCTAAGAGGAGGCAACAGGACACAAGTTAATCCAGCAGCACACCAACAGTACAGGATATGGGGAGGACAGAGAGAGTAGTTCAGCCTCATCTGCCCTCTGGGTGAAAGAAGAGAGGGAAAGAGGCCAAATTCAAACACTTACATAAAAGACTGAAGGTGCAGGCTTACAGTATTTTAAAGATATTTGTGTTTTGCATAGCCATCTGGAATAATAAAAATAAATAGTGATTTGGCAGCAATTTGAATTGAGTTCCAGAAAATAAAGTTGCATTTCTGTACATCTGCATGTGGAAATGTACAACCAGGCTACTCTGTCAATGGAAGATATAGTAAAAGTAGATAGACACGAAGTTAAAGGCTAACTAGAAAGAATAATCAATATTTAATTGCTTTAAATAAACTAGGGTGTGAAACATCAAATCCAGAACTTACATGTGAGGAAGTCAAAAGCATCTATGTGTGGAGACCAAGGAGAGGCAATAAAGTTTGGGGCTGCATCACCTAATTCAATTTCTTGTTAGAATCTAAAATTGTTATATTCTCATACCTTTATGGCATAAGTTGTATCATACCATAATTCTGATTTTTTAAAATGGTTTTCTGGTTTAAGAGTGATATTTTTTGGTTTTAAAATTTAATTCTCTAAATAATTCTTTCTGTGAGAGTTCAGTCGCGGAAAGGTTGATTGGGTCAAAACATTTGAGAAGGTACCTGTGTCTAGATTTGTCCTACCCTTCTCCCTTTACCTCATTTGTCAACAGCCATACTTGCCTCGTGGTTCTTTAAAGAGACTCCTGCCTTTAAGCCGTTGTGCTGGCTCCTCCTTCTGCTCCTAGAATGTTCTTGACATAAATGTCCACATAAGTCACCTCCCTCACCTCTTGCAAGTCCTTGTTCAGATCCTGCTTCAAATGCAACAATCTGACCCTCCATCGGGCACCGCTCATGCCCCTCACCCTGTTCGACTTTTCTGTCTTCAATAACACGCATTACCTTCTAAATGTTATGTAATTTACCCATTCATTGCTGGTTTACTGGGCACTTGATGCTACCCACACTCACATGTAAGTTCCAGGTGGGCAGAAGCTTTGTCTTCTTTATTCATTGATAAGCCCCAAGTGCCTAAAACAGCACTTTGCACTCGGAGACGGCACTCAATCAACGCACACTGAACAAAAGTGTTCACATTTCACATCCACCTCAAATATTTCTTACATCGTTTCATCTTCAGAAGATAAAAAATAAGTTAATCTCTCAAGTTCTGAAGATCAAAAGGGCCTGACGGGTTCAGTGACTCCCCTAATTTCTAGACTGCTTCTTTTACACCCAGTGAGCCCTCGCTTTGGAACATGTATTCTAAGAGTCTTAGCTCTCAATCTCAATCCACCTGGTGTTTTTATTTCAGAAAGGACTTTTGTGCACACAACCCCATCCTCCCAGGACATCACTTCCACAAACATTGAGCACTGACCAGAAATTAATATAATGCCTCAAGATTCCTAAGGTTCTTAAGCTCTCTGGTCCATTTCATTTCACACCTTTTAAAATTCTCACATCCCTGCCCCCACCATGGTCTCTTGATGGTACATCATCCCCCAGTAAACAATCCTGTTTGATGCACCCCTTTGGATGACAGTTTTATTCCTTCACTCAACTATGTGCTCTCTTCTGACAGGTCCCTTCATTCTCTATTTTATAAGGAGGAATTTGGAGCAGATATGTCTGTTTCCATGCCAACAGGGGTCATCTACAACCCCTATCCCTTTATCCCAAGGAACTTTAAAATCAGTCTTCTTTTAGTGAACCCTAACCCTGACAGCTAATAAAAGACACATTCATGACTAAGGAATTTATTTCGTTTATCTTACAACCCCAAGAGGCAAGTTTGGTAAAATAATTTCAACACAACAGTTTTCTTCAAAATGTCATTAATTACATTTAAATTTCAATGCTTTACATCTTGACCTATAGGAAAAAATGTTATGTCAGCCTAAGAACTCTGTGCCCATTTTCTCTTGTCTAGAGCCAGTGAAGACCACGGACTTTTCAAAAACTCTGAATTCTAACTTTTCAGACACTTCAATATAGTCTCCATTCTAACTTCTCTTCTTTGCCTTCAATAATCTCACTTCTGGGAACTTTCCCCTTCAGTCTGGTTTTTCTGCTGTTTAATAATCCTTCTAACTTCCCTCGACCCTGCACTACAGAGTTTCATCACGATCATTTCAATTTTGCAGCTACTCTGCAGCCACTTCTGGAGGCGGAAAAGTAATTTTTTTTCACAAGAATGCAATACATCAGATATCTACATTAAGGTGCAGTGCATATAAAAAGTCTTTCTTTTTAAGAATATGTCTGACTGGCCTCGATGATAAGGACAGAAATGATATCGTGGCACCTTCCTCTATAGAATCTGAAATAGTAAGAGTTAAAATCAGAATCAAATCATATATGTATATATACATGCCCTACACACACACTCACACACCTGCATGAAGAGGGAGTAAGGAAGGAAAAAAGAGGACGGGGAAACTGCATCGCATTCTTCATTACAACATGATATCCTCTTGCTATCCGTGGTGAAGAATTTTTTTTAATGAATGAGTGGGCCAAAGAGAGAGCAGGGCTTTGGAGTTGTAATTTATTTCTGAGACAGGAGGATAATTGTGCTCTCCAGCCCCGTAAATCTCAGTCTTAGTTGAGTTATAGGCAAGTACTGACAGGACACACTGAATAGTTGAATGCAGGCAGTATAAATGATAAGAAAGACATTTGAATAAGAAACTATTAAGTTCAATGATTTGAGAAAACTAACATGGCAGTGTGCTGGCTTAAACATACAATCAGACCCGTGAGCTTCCACAAAACACAATTTCTTGGTTGTTACTTGACTATTTTTCATACTGATAGATGTTTTGCCCTTGGGGTGCACTGCTTTGCACATAAAGAATGATTCTGCTTTGTTCCCATTAGTTTGAAAGACAAGACAGTGACACTGTGTAAAACAGAGTCCAGTATGAACACTATATTCGAACAAACCCACTTTCAAAAGCCCTAGTCCGATGATAAAGAAACAGAGATGAATTTTTTGTGTGTCTGAATTTGTGATCCCTGCAGTATGAGGGGAAAGACATGGAGTGTGTCCCCTGAATAACAATGAAGTATTGGGAAGCAATGACATTCTAATCACTGCCTCAAATGTCAGTGCCAGGATGCTGTGGGTAGCAGCCCCAGTACATAAGTTAACGGCTTTACTGTAAAACCACGGGGGAGCAATTAATGGAAAGCTGTTACTAACCTTCATGAATTCCATTGCTCAAGTGTCTAGAGAAAAGGTCTAATTATAGTTCTAACCTTTCCCAATGGGCCATGAATGACTCTCCAAATATAGGATGTTGTGTAAGAAAAACTAGGATGAAGATGTGAAATTGCCATATAATTGAATTTCCTGATACAATGTACCCATAGTAGAACAACAAATCATATTGGTAACAATTTTCAGCAGTTTCTCATTAAAACAAAAATAATAAATTCTGTGAAAAGGTATATGATTGAGAAAAATGGAGTAGTCAAACATATACAACTTCATGTGAAAAATCTAGTATCAGAATATTACACTATATCTTAACTAAAAGCATAACATTTTAAAAGGCAAGTATTATATTTGAAGGAAGAGCTGGGACCAACAGTGAATGTGAGACTTGGCCTCCCATTCAACAATACGATTAAAGGGAAACTGGTTAGGCAAATATTTTAATTTCACAAAAAATTCAATAATTAGAAACAATATGAAATGGTTTGCTTATAACAGAAAAATTAAAAGTCCAATATCACTTTTTGGAAGGCACGTATTTCAAGATGACGGTACGTTTGTTTGTTGTTTATTCTAGGTAAGATATTTCTTGCAGTGTGGAAACTGATATTTTTATAAAGTCGAGAGACCCTACTCATTTAAAAAATATTCATTGCTTTCTTTGTGCAAGGCAGCTATATTGAGGATAAGAAAATCACTACCTTCAAGAGATATACAATGTATGTAGAGACTTAATACTAAGTAAATGTATAAAGGGAAGATGTAATGGGAACTCTATGAGCATCTGGCAAATCTAGTGATACCTGATACACAGAGGAAATACAGGAAGTCCAGAGGAGGGCAAGGGTGATCAGAAAGGTTTCTTGGAGAAACTGGGGACAATGGCCTTGCTGGGCATTCAGTGAGGAAGAGGCCACTCACTAGGCGGTCCGTACTTATTATTCTCCTTGAATACGAGAAGGAAGAAGTATTTCATCAAAGAAAAAGCCGTAGACTTGACGACAGCCTAAAAGGTCCTACGCGATCCCCTCCTCCTCTTCTCCTTTCCCTCCTATCTCCTCTTCCCCACCCCATCTCATCTTTGACTGCTTTCGTCTTTGCTCACTCTGCTCTAGTCACATTAGCTTTATCCACAAACACTCCAGAAACTTGGGCAACACCACTGCCCCAGGACATTTGCAAAGCTCTTCACTCTGCCTGGACCATTTTACTCTGCAAGGACCACTCTTCCACTAGATACAGGCATGGCCACTTCCTGCCCCTTCTCAGTACATTCTCCCATGACCATACTATTTAAAGTTGCAACCAGCACGTTCAGCACTGCCCCACAATCAGCCTTCTCATTGTGCTCTTTTCTTTTTTCTGAGCACTTTTATTACTGTCTAATATATGTGCGTATGTGTGTATATATAACATACATATTATATATGTATGTATAATTGTAATGCATAGAATATACATATACATATATTCACTTATTTATACATATATACACTTTATTGTTAATTTTCTCTCTTTCCTGCTGGAATACAAGCGTCACACAAACTTTTGTTCACTGATGTATCACAAATCTCTGGAAAAATTTCTGGCACGTGATAGACGCTCAGTAAATATTTGTTGAGTTGAACATTTGAAAGTCGTGCCCTGTGAGTAAATTTTAAGTCGTAGGTCCATTTTGTGATAGAAATGGATGAATAAAGTATTTCCCAAATTTGGAAAACAATATCTTTTCTCATTTTCATGTGTATAATCTGGAGTCACAGTCATCTATTCTTAAATTGGCTTTCAAACGTATCTAATCTTAATCTGAGCCTTTTTTATCTGCTTAAAAATGTTAATGTAATTGTGGTTATTGTCAATGTATTATTTGGATAAGAGTAACAGGAAATGGTAGATGGGTCAATACTTGCAAATGCCTTCTTTGCTTTACTTTAAATTCCTCAAGTCACTTTTACAAATATGAACCATGTCTGTTAATTTGAGAACAAGACTGTTTTGAGAATCATTTTAAAAATATGATAATAGAGAGAGACCTTTTATGAATTCTTCATTAACTTTTCACAATACAGTTACACTTAAAAAGCAGTATTATATTGATATCATCAATGTAGTTCTAGCACATTGTATTTACCTTTTCATCATAGGGTTATAGTAACTTTAGTTTGTAAAAAGTTTAGGCAGAAATAATCTTTTTAATTCTGCTTTTTTATCTTCTAGATTATGCCTACATACATATATGTATTCATATATGTATACACACACACACATATGTATATACTCATTTATTTGTTGATTTGCTGGATGTGTGCTGTGCTTCACCCGATAGGGAACCCACATGATGAGCAGTGTAACAACCATGAGCAGATATCTATTAAACCAAGTGGCATAACATTAAAACACTAAGGAAATAAAGTCTCTAATGTGAAATCAGTGGTTGGTCTGTTTCACCAACATAAGACAACAATGAGAAGTGTGATGATGTGTTATGCTCCAACTATTCAAAACATTTCTGGATGACAGTAGTTGCTCGATGAATTCTTGTTCAATAAGAATGCTGTTTAGTGTACATAGAGTGTTTTAATGAAGACAGCTTTTACATAAGAAAGTGGAAATGAACTACATCAAGAAATTAGACTTAGTTCTTATTATTCATTTATTAATTTTGTAAGTATTTATTGATCACCTATTTTTTTTCAGATGATATGCTGTTAACAACATAATTAAAGCAGGCTGAGTAAGCATTACAATACTGGAAAAGAGGTCGAACTTTATGACAGAATTTTTAATGGTAAAGCAAGACATGATGAGTAAATATAAGAAATATACAATAATATCTTACATTCTTCAAGATCTCACAATCCATTTGAGGATATAAAATTTATACATAAATAACTACAGTACAAGGCAGTAATAATGAATGATACATTAAGAAGCAACGAAGAATTTCTCTGAAAGTAAATCACAAACGTACCTTGAGTGGCTCTGCATCTGGTTCTCTCTATTCTGTTCCATTGTGCATATGTCATTCCTTACACCAACAGCACACAATAGTTCTCCCACCTTGTTTCCCTTTTACAAAATTATTTTGACTATTCCAGGTCTTTTGCATTTCCACATAAATTTGGGAATCATCCTGTCAATGTCTACAAATAAAGCTTGCTGGAATTTTGATTGGGATTGTAATAGATAGACCAACTTGGGGAAATTCTAATAATAATGAATTTCAATCCATGAACTCTCCATGTACTTGTCTTTTTTCATTTCTTTCAGCAATGTTCTTTGACATTCAGTGTACAGGCTTTGTATAAATTGTGCTAATTTTTTTATTTAATTTTAATTCTTCATCCTGTTGATGCTGTTGTAAATGGTATTTTTAAAATTCCAACTTACCGTTGTTATTTGCAATTAGAAATTTAGTGTATAGAAATCCTATTTGCTTAATATATATTACTCTTGTATCCTGCAACTTATAAACTCCTTTTTTTATTCTGGTAGCATTTTTGTAGATTCTTTGAAATTTTCTATACATGTTGCATAGAATTAGGATTATTTCTTCCTTATGGTAGCTAGGGCTGCCATAACAATGTACCAGAGACTGGATGGCTTAAACAACAGACGTGTATTTTCTCACAGTTCTGGTGGTTAGAAATACTAGATCAAGGTATTAGCGGTTTTGATTCCTTCCTAGAGACTTGAGAGATGGCTCTGTTATGGTCCTCTCCCTCTGGTTTGTAGATGGCTGTATTCCCACTGTGTCTTTCCATTTACTTCCTTCTGTACATGTGTGTCCAAATTTCCCCTTCTAATAAGAACAGGAATCATATTGGATTAGTGACCCCCCCACCGCCACCCAGTGATCTAATTTTAACTTATTTATCTCTGTAAAGACTTTATCTCCAAATAGGGTCACATTTTGAGTACTTGGGGTTAGGATTTTGGCATATGATTTTGGAGGGAGGGGCATAATTAGCTCATAAAAAGAACTCTGACTGGAAAGCGTCTAGATATGTTTTACTCTAAGCTCCTTGGACCTGTGACTCATTGTCTTTCATTACTTTTGGTAAATTATTAGCCATTATCTCTTCTAATAGTTCTTCTGCCCTGATTTCTCTCTTTTCTCTTTCTGTGACTCCAATTTCCTTTTTACTATATCATTTTGTATTTTCCAACAGCTTTTGGATGTTCTTTTCTCACGTTTTTTTTTCCCCCTTTTGTTTCAGTTTGCGTGATTTCTATTGATGTATCTTAAAGGTTACTGATTTTTCCCTCTTCTGTGTTGAGTCAGCTGATAAGCTCACTGAAGGAATCCTTCATCTCTGACATTGCATTTTTCATTTCTAGACCTTCTCCTTGACAGTTAATTATAGTTTGCATCTGTCTGCAAAAATTTCCCATCTCTTCATGTATACCTTTTCCACTAGGTACTCTAAAATATTAATCATAGTTATTTTAAAGTCTCTGTCTGAATGTTCTAATATCTGAGCCATCTCTGGGTCTCATTCTGTTGATTGATTTATTTCTTGACAAGGTTTGTTTCTTTTGCTTACTATTTTACATGCCTCACAATTTTTGATTGAATGCCACATAAAAGAGCACTATAGACTGAGGTAAATAATATTTACACCCAGAAACGAGCATACCTGTCAGATTATTAATGTGGGGGGGAAGGGAGAGGCTGAAGAGTTGAATCAAACCAGCAAATAGAGGTGCTAAGTCTGGGTTTTGTTATTGCCGTAGTTACACTCACAGCCCCTCTGATGCCAGATCCCTCTACATGTGGACTCTTGCTACCTTGGAGTTAGACTAAGGTGGAATGTCTCTCAGGGTTCCTGCTCCGTCCTAAACTTGCTGCAGTCCCTGCACACCTGCACAGCAGAGAGGGTGTCTCTTCATTTAGCCCTGGACTGCTTTCTCTCACTTCTCAGTTCAAGCACCCTGGTGGATGCTTCACTTCTGCCATGTCAGCTTCAGTCTTGAGCAGGTCCTGTGTGCTTGAGCTTTAGAGAGAGAACTTTCCTCACCTGCCTCCTTGAGGCCAAAATGCTTTTAGTTGCTGGGCAGCCTCAGCATGAGTGACTTTCCTTTTCCTCTCCCAGAGGCAGTAGAGCTGTAATTTCTATGTGTGTAAGACCCTGTGTGTGGGTGGGTCCCATTTTCCACCTGTGGCAGCAGGTAGATTTTATTTTCATCCTTCCCTCAGCAGCACCCTGTCCTTGGTCACTGGGAGGAGCAGAAGAGTCTCCTGCCCCTTGCGCAGCAGCAGGCAACTGTTGCCTCATGTAAGAGAAGGGTCGAGAGCACAAGTGGATCCCATACCTGACCACCACTAGGTAGTATTACCACCTGCACTACCAAAGGGGCTTCTCTGAGGACTTCTGCCCTGCTTCCCATCCTTCTCATGAGTATCTCTTGAAAGTCCATGGAAAAGAGGAGTGAAGAACTACACTCTTCTTGTGTCTGGGGCTCCCACACATTCAAATTTTCATGCTACCACACTCGACCTTTTAAAATACATTAAAGTTCTAGTTGTTTCCTCTAACCTTCATCCTTATATAGTTTTCATCTCTTCCTCCTATGGTGCCAAAGGTCAAAGTTTGCGTGTCCTACCCTCCTCCAAGGGTTTTGTGGAATTCGGGTCACCTAATTGTCTTGCAACCTTAACTGGATGACAGGCTCAAACAAAGTGATGATTTTACCCATGCTTTAGCTTTTTCTCATTGTTGAATGGGAAGGAACATCCTCTGTGGCCTTCTACATCCTAAAGAGAAGTCGAACTTGCTCTGCTCAGATTTTCTTTTTTTAAGTTTTATTTTTTTAAGCTCTTTATTGGAATATAATTGCTTTACAGTCTTGTACCAGCTTTTGAGGTTCACCAAAGGGAATCAGCTGTATTTAGACACATATCCCCATATCCCCTCCCTCTCGCGACTCCCCCGCACCCTCCCCGTCCCTGCCCTCTAAGGCATCACCCATCATCGAGTTGATCTCCCTTTGTTGTACAGCAACTTCCCACTAGCTATCTATTTTACAGTTGATAGTGTATATATGTCTACACTACTCTCTCACTTCGTCCCAGCTTCCCCTTCGGCCCCGGCCCCCCCAACCCCGTGTCCTCCAGTCCATTCCCTGCATCTGTATCCTTATTCTTGTCCTGTCACTGGGTTCATCAGTACCGTTTTCTTTCTTTTTTTTTTTTTTTCTTTAGATTCCATATATATGAGTTAGCATACAATATTTGTTTTTCTTTTTCTGGCTTACTTCGCTCTGTATGACAGACTCTAGGTCTATCCACCTCATTACATATAGCTCCATTTCATTCCTTTTTATAGCTGAGTAATATTTAAAGGAACACTGGGACTTCCCTGGTGTCACAGTGCTTAGGAATCTGCCTGCCAATGTAGGGGACACAGGTTTGCGCCCTGGTCGGGGAAGATCCCACATGCCGTGGAGCAACTCAGCCCATGCACCACAACTACTGAGCGTGTGCTCTAGAACCTGAAAGCCACAACTACTGAGCCCATGTGCCACAACTACTGAAGCCCGGGCACCTAGAGCCTGTGCTCCGCAACAAGAGAAGCCACCGCAATGAGAAGCCCATGCACTGCAATGAAAAGTAGCCCCCACTCACCACAACTAGAGAAACCCCACACACAGCAAAGAAGACCCAACGCAGTCAAAATTAAAATAAATAAATTTATAAAAATAAATAAATAAATAAACACTAACAAATAACTCATCCAGAAGAGATGAATGTAGAAAAATAGACATTCTTCTGCTTCTTCTCCCCGTAGTTCCACTGTAACTTCCAGGTCAAGCCATCAAAATAGTCTCCACATAGGTCTTCAATTACCACTTCTACTCCCTAATCCAATCTGCAAAGAGCAATCAGAATAATGTGTTGTTGTAAATGTACATCAGAGCATGCCCTTGAACTGCTTAAAATTCCTCCATGGTTTCCTGTTAAACATCAGATAAAATGAGAAATCCTTACCACCATCTACAGAGCCTTGCTCAGCTTTCAATGGCCCACATCTCAACCTTCCCTCTTGTTACTTTCCTTCCACGCTTTGCTTCTGTGTTTGAGTTACCTTGGTTCCTGTCCTCTCTTAGACTCTCCCCTTTTTCTGAAACACTACAACCTACTGCCATGTAGCCCCAACACACACACACACACACACACACACACACACACACACACACGCTTTATATGACTGGCTTTTTTCTTATCTCATCCTTCACATCTCAGCTGAAAACCAGGGAGGCACTTTCAAATCATCTTTTCTCTCTCTGCCAACCTTATTCTACATCTTCGCACATTGTTTCTTTGTGACACTCACCAAAATGTATTTGTATGGCACTTTGCTTGTTTGCTTTTTCACAAAGCAAACTTCCCTTTCATTTTCCTCTCCATGGTAATCTTCAGGAGGCCACGAACCATTTATGTCTTGTTGACCAGAGCCTTTGCTGAACCTAAGACAGTGATTTGCATACCACTCATTCAATAAACATATTTTAAGTGTATTTAAAAAGTGTGATATCTCATCATTATATATTATTGCAGATTATATCTTCTCATATATTAAGTACATCCAAATAAATTATTGTATTATTATACATTAAATGTTGACTATAAAATATCTAGATTAATTTAGCAATGTAAATACTAGTGAAACTAGACAAAGCTTCAACCAAATGATAGAATAGAACCTAAAAGCTAATTCCTTAGAATCTAGGTAGACTGGCACTTAAATTAACCTAAGTGAGTTTCTAGCCATTCCTTAAAAATAGAAAATATTTATGTAAAGAAATATGCAGGTGAATGTAATTTTCTGGGGAAGAGTATCCAGGGATATAAATGAAAGTCAGTTTGCAACCTGCTATTTCATAAGAGTCTGCTCTTCAGGGATTTTTCAACTTCGTTTTGCAACATCAAGTAGCTCAGTTATTTTGAGTAAGCATATGTACTTCTAAGTGGTTTTTCAAACTGAATTGGCTGAGTCTTTTAAGGTTTAGTGCTCGCTAAATGTTATATAGAACCAGGAAAAGATGGATAGTAAAATTGCAGGGACTCACCAAATTATTAACATTTTATTCTTCTGTGAGCAAGAAAATAGCATCAAGTATATTGATATAAGGTAGAATGGTGTTTTAGAATATATAAGCCATCCGCATGCCTGAAGTGTGCTCAGGGATTTATTGAAGACTTGGTTTAGTCCTGTTGACATATCTTAAAATAGAAGATTAAAATAATGTTGACAAATACATTGAAACAAGGCTTCTCATTAAATTGGCCCAGTGGCCTAAAGGATCTTATATCTGTAATTTATTCTGTGGCACCATTTTGAAGTCTTTCAATAATTAGAATTTTTTAAGAAACCACATTCAAACCACCTTAGAACTTTATTCTATGTTAATGTTATGAGTAAACATGTAAAATTTTATCTTCAAAGGACTTCTTTCTTTATAAAAAGCTGAAAAGAGTGAGAAAGCAATGGTTCCTAAGACCTGTTCCTTAAGAGGACTAACTTCTGTGACCAGATAATGTAATATGAGGCAAATCCCACCCATGGCCTAGTTTAGATTCAACTATTTAAATCACATTATTAAAAATAAAATAAAATACATAAAAAGTTTAGCTGGTATTTATCTGGAATGTAATATTTCTGAAATCATTAAAAAGTTTGAGACAACAGCAGATAAAAGACACTTTCATAGTGAATTAATAATAATATGCTGTCCTTTTTTGCCTAAAATATATATCACAACTCAACCCAAAACCAGCTCCATTAAAAAATGGGCAAAGACTTGAATACATATTTCTCCAAAGAAGATATAAATGCTCAATAACCACATGAAAAGATGCTCAACATCACTAATCATCAGGGAAATGCAAATCAAACCCACAATGAGACATCACACACCCATTAGGGTGGCTACTGTCAAAAAAACAAAACAAAAAAGAAAATTAAAAAAAACAGAAAATGGCAAATGTTGGCAAGGACGAGGAGAAACCAGAACCCTTGTGCACAGTTGGTGGGAATGTAAAACAGGGCTGCAGCTACGGAAAAGAGTATATGCTGGTTCCTTTAAAAATTACAAGTAGAATCACCTTATGATCCAACATCCCCACTTCTGGATAGATACACAAAAGTACTGCAAGCAGTCCTGGAACAGATAGTTGCACCCATGTTCACAGCAGCATTATGTGAAAACAACATAAATTTCCATCCATGGATGACCGAATAAACAATGCTGTAAGTCCATACAGTGCAATACTGTTCAGCTTTTAAAAGGAAAAACATTCTGACACATGCTACAACACAGATGAACCCTGAGGACATTATACATACTAAGTGAAATAAGCAAGTCACTAAGGGACAAATACTGTATGATTCCACTAATGTGAAGTACCTTGAATAGTCAAGTTCATAGAAATAGAAAGTAGAGTGGTGATTGCCAGGGGAGAGTGGGGAGAGGAATGGGGATTTAGTGTTTAATGGGGACAGAGTTTCAGTTTGCAAGATGGAAAAGAGTTCTGTGGATGGATGGTGGTGATGGGTAGGACAACAATACGTACTTACTGTCAGTGAACTGTACACTTAAAAATAGTTAAGATTGTAAATTTTATGCTATGTGTATTTTACCAAAATTAAAAAAAAATAAAGCACAAAAACACATATCAATATCATTTTTGGTATAAATTCTTCAGACTTATCTAAACGTTAAGATTCTGTCCATTTCACTCACTATGCTATCTCCAATTTTAAGCACACACTAGGCATTCAGTAAATAGACTTCATTTAATTTGAAAACTGAACGGATCGCATGTGACCCTCCCAAAAGTTTTTTCATTTGTTATCACTGGTACTTAAATAGAAAATGTTGATATTGCTATCATACCCAGTAGTTCACTATCATCAAGTCCTTTCAGAGACATAGCAACAGAACTTTCTATACTGTTGCTTCTCTGGTTCAAGCAATTATGCACAAATAAAGACAGGCAAGCAAAGATCAGCATGATTTCTGCGGTAATCCACATTTAGAATTAAAATGATGGCCATCATGTGACCTTCTCAAGTGCGCGATTCATAAATAACACCACTCTTTAGAGTGTCACACAGTAAGCCGACCAATTTAGGCTCGTCTGGACCTTCAGAAATTAAGCGACAAATTAAAAATGGGGGGTGGGGAACTAGGAAGAAGTTCGAAGGGAAGGATAAGACAATTATGATACAGGGACGTATCAGCAAAACACAAAGGTGAAAGAGGTTACAGAACTAATATTTAGAGAGCACCTACATATTATTGTTTAGGCATGTTTTTATATGTCATCTCATCTCATCCTCACAAGAAGCCTGCTAATTATATCCATTTTTACAGATGAGAAAACCGAGATTCAGAGCAGTTAAAAGAAAAGGATACCTTTTAGGTGACAGATTCAGGAAATGAACTTAATGATGTAAGCTAGTATTGTTCCACAATGATGTGAACAGTCCCATTTTACAAGTGGTCATGAGAAAAGAACTTTGAAGATTTAAAGACCCTATGAAAGAGGGATTTTAAATTATGCAATCAATATTTCAAAGCAGTAATTGCCCTCCATCTGTACCTGCATTCAATGGCCATAATAATAAAAAATAAGTGTGCCAAACATAAACGTTTATACATGTATATACAGGAGGGAGAGCACCTCCAGCCCGCAGGAAGCTATATTTTCTGCCTGATGTACAAGCAGAAATGACAGCACAAGCCTTTTTGTAGAAACCTGAGTGTTACAGAGTAACTCAATCCTGAAATATTTAAAAGTGTGGTCCCTAAAATCTAAAAGGTTACACAATGATTCCTTTTATAGTAAGATTTTAGTTCTTCTCTCATCTTTCATTCATTCCAAGTTTACGTTTCCTCTCCTCTTCCTTCCTCTCTTCCCACTTTACTTTTACAGAAGCAACAACTTCACCTTTACAGAACTCCAGCGATTTTTCCCTACACAGAGGCGGCAGCAGGCGGCATTACCACCAAGTGAGGTGGAAGTTTTCTATGTCAAAGAGGCCAGTGGAAGAGGCCCCTGGAGCATCAGAAGATGAACGGGGCCTCTCTGTGTGCACTGCCTTGCTTCCACAGCAGCTCACAGAGAAAGCATTCGTGTCCTCCAGGGGCACTGCTACAGAGCACACTTCCGGAACATTCTTAAGCATTCAAGTCAAACCTCAGTCTTCCTGCAAGTCTGTCTCAGGAGTGGAAAGAGGAGTTTAGGCCATGACAAGCAGAAAACTGACTTTGAAGTATTTCTCGCTTACATCTCCTCCTTGTCCTTATTTGTCTTTTTTGAAGCGGAAAGTAAAAAGCAAGTGACAACAGAGTGACGGTTACAGGAGAGCTTGGAGAAAGAAGGCCTTTCAGGGGAGAGACACTGCAGTAAGGCAAAGCAGAAGATGCGCACCTTCCAGCCTGCAGACACAGGCTCGCTTTCCGTCCTACCCGGCCCCCTGCAACAATATAACGTCTTGATCCTGCCTCTGTTGCCCCTTTGAGTGGGGGAAGAAATATGTGGGCTTTTCCAGAATGCCGCCCATGTACTCGGCAGAGTTGTCAGAATGATAAGTGAGATGACACTGATGGCACCGTACACTATCTTCCTACCTTGTAATGACATAATGAGTGTATCTGAGACCGTATTCTGGATTTTCATGAAATCCTGTAGAGTTTTAGAACTTTAGTAATTTAGGCTGTAGGTGTGACAGACACAGACAGTGAATGGCTTTTAAAGGTAAATTGATAACCTTGCCCACATCTGAAAAACATGAACGTCATTTGTCCTGATCAAATGTGGTTGTCGTTTTCCATTTGTCATAGGATCTGAGATAAAATTCTTTGTGTACAATTATGTAATGGTAACACACTACACTGTAACACGTTTGCTTTGAAATCTCCAGTAAAGTTTCTATCATAACACAACCTATTATATATGATTTTATGAAAACTTTATTTACGAAGTGTATAACTTTGGAAGAAATTTATTAAATGAAATAATAGTGGCATACTGTTTAATGGGATATTAACATGGACCATATTTTTAAAGCTATAATTTTGACTTAGGTTACTTAACCTATAAATTACTATAGCAACTTAGATACATAGCATATAAATTATTTTTTATGGCTGCTATAAAAAATAACCACAAATTTAGTGGCTTAAAACAATAGAAATGTATTATCTCACAGTTCTGTAGGTTAGAAGTCCAACACAGATTTCACTGAACTAAGATCAGGGTGCTGGCTGAGCTGTGTTCCTTTCTGGACGCTCTAGGAGAGAATCTATATTATTGCCTTTTTCAGCTTCTAGAGGCTATGTGCACTCCTGGGCTCGTGGAATTTTCATTTTCAAAGTCAGTAACAGCAGGTTCAGTCCCTCTCACATGATCATCTCTGTGGTTCTGTCTTCCGTTTCTTTTCTAGTTCTAAGGAGTCGTGTAGTTAGATACAGCCCACCCAGATAATACAAGATAATCTCCCTATTTCGAGGTCAGCTGATTAGCAACCTTAATCATAGCTGCAACCTAATTCCCTTTTGCGATATGAATTATGCCACACTATTTGTGCATTTCTCTTATGTATCCCAGTCAAAATCACTTCTTCTCATGATATATTTATCAGTGGGAGTATAAAAGAGAGTAAGAGAAAGAGAACTAAGTAGAAGCCTTAAATAATCCGTTTCAAAGGGCTGAATGCTGCCTGACTGAAATCCCTGCCATGGAGTAAACCAGCTGTCATGCAATTTGGGACAAATCACAGCGCCATTATACTTGCCAAATCTGAGCTCCAGGACAAGCTCACCAAGACCAACTGAGACCAAAGGGTGGAATTGGCCTCAGGCTTTTGCAGGAAACCAGACCCCAAATTTGTGTTTTATGATTCCTGAAAGTCCCTGGATCAGATCTGGCCTGCAGAGTGTGGTGATGCTTTAGTGTCTCTCTTCATATGCTGAGCACTGAGAGTGACACATTTGCCAAACAGCTACCATGTTCCAGGTACTTCTCATAGGAGTTACATAGTCTATCGCTATTAATACAAATATTGCAACATTTTATTTGCATAATTCGGAGTACGTAATCCACAGCCCTCAAGATAGACATCTTTGTCCCCATTGTGAAAATAAGGAAACTGAGGCTCAGTAAGTAATGAAGTTGGGATTTGAACACAGGTCATTTTGATCCCAAAGATCATAGTCTTTTCCTCACATCACATTGAGTCTCCAATCCAAAATCATGACACATGGCTAAAAACAGGAAACAGGAATAGGAGTTACTTATAAATTTAAGTTGCACTGAATATAATTTTTAAATAACAGTTAACTTCAAATAATGCAGTTCTCAGGTTCATGTAATTGGAAGTTTCCATGGTAATCTCAGGAGTTAATCTCATCCCTATTTTATTTCAAGTCTCTAAGAGGATGAGTGGGGTAAGCCAAATACTAGCCTCCCCAAAATGTCCATGACCTAATCCCCAGAACCTGTAAATACATTATCATACACAGCAAGAGAACATTGAGGTTACAGAAGGAATTATATTTGCTTATCAGCCGACCATGTAGAGATTATAATGGATTATCTGGGTGGACACAATGTAATCACAATTGGCCTTCGATGGGGAAGAGGGAGGCAGAAGTGTCAGGACCAGAGAAAGATTTGACTGACCACTGTTAGCTTTGAAGCTGAAAAGGATTCATAAACTAAGGAATGCAGGAAGTCTCTAGAAACTGAGAAAGGCAAGGAAACAAATTCTCCCCTAGAGTTTCCAGAAAGCAATGCAGCCCTGCTGAGCCCAGTGACACCAGTGTTGGACTTTTAACCTCCTGAATTATTAGATAATAAATTTGTGTTGTTGTTGTTGTTGTTGTTGTTTTTAAATTTGTGTTGTTTTAAGCCACTAAAGGTTTGTGGTAATTTGTTACAGCAGCAATAAAATACTAACATAGTGGGTATTAATTAAAGCCACTCAGGAACAAAAGAACCAGGCATCATAAGGGGGCTTTGGAGGCTTGTTGACTATTTCCATACCTGGGAGTTCATTTATGAAGGAGAAAATAGCACCTATGTGATGGTTCTAGATCTAGTAGGGGGAAGAAGAAAGGAGAAGTAGAAGGACATCAGGTAGACTCCTTGGGAGATTTTTTAAAATGATCTTCCTTTGGATGTTATCAGTTACTAATTTGTTTAGCCTTTTAAAATTTATGTTGTAATCCCAATTAAAAGAAAATATAATTTAACCTATAAATATAAATATATAAATATAGTTTATAAATATATAGTTTAATTCTCTTGCCTTCTGCATAATCAAACAAGAAGAGATGACTACTTGAATATGATTAAAATAAAATAATTTTTAAAGCTGACTGTTCCAGCTTTAGCATTTCACTTACTTTTCAGATCTTCATAAGTGCTGGATTTCCAGTTTTTATGCCCTCCTCCACCAGAGATAACCCGGTGAGATGTTAACAGTACGATGCTGGACTGTATTGCCCAATAAACTGAAAAGCAAAAATCTAATTCAGAATTTTTCTCCCTATACTTCTCTTTAAAGGTATATTTTCTGTCTTCAGAGAAATCTTGAATTGCTTTTTTAAATTATCTTAAAGAGAAAATATTTCAGGAAAAAATTCAGGAAAAATCTTTCTTCCTTTAAATAGAAAAATAAGAGAAAAATAAAAGTTAAGCGATGCCTACCTCTACACTATTGGAAGAGACAGAGACACTAGAGGCTTTTATCTTAATAGTACCATTAGTGGACTTAAGTAATTATAAGGCATCACAGCCTAAATTTTAAGATTCAGTAATCAAGATGGGTGTTCGCGTTGTAGTAAATCATTGGTGAAAATAACGGAGTACGGAAAAGGATGGGTGGTGTTAAAACAAAAGAAGAGTTCACAAAAATGGGGGCGCGGGGAATAGCCTCCCAGAGGAGATGTATCTGGCAGTACTAACAAATGTCTCCACAACCCTGATTTCCCTCGTGGTACTCTCTGAGTGCTAGGGCTGGGCAGCCGAACCAAAATGGATGGGCAATAATTAGGATGCGATGAGTGAAGGACCCACATGAGGGTTAATGTTTCTGGAGGAGTTAATGAAAGGAGAGGCAATCGCCAGGTTTCACAAGGATGTAAAATGGATGCAGAACCTCCAAAAGAATTTTAAACAACTGGCTTCTTCCCACTCACCTAACAGCACGTTTAGAGGGGGCAATGCACACACAGAAAATGGATCACAAGTGGAGAATTTTAATATGTGCACACCTCCAGTAGTAAGATTCAGGGTCACCCAGAGCTATTATTCAAAGTCAGTATCAGACCATTTAATTTTCTGCTTCAGTTCCTTGCTGCTTCTCCCCCTCCAACCCCAGCCTAATGGTCACACAGCATCTTCTCGCTTTCCTGTCCTTCTGCCTCTTCTAAGTGCTGTTTGTACTCCGAACGGAGCTTTATGACTGATGTCTCCAGGTACTGTATCTCTTCCCCTTAATGAAACTCTTACAAAGGATTTCATTACAAAGAAAGTGTGTAGAGTGGACGTGGACATACTTAGCACTCAGCTCAGTAAACAGAAAATGGGACATGGGCGGTACAGTTAAGGCTGTAAATGATTTGTGGTGACTTTCACATCAGCTGGCCTTTCTCTTCCATCCCTTACTGGAAGCCCCAGAATCCATTTTAAGTTAATTCCAAAAGCCAAGTCTGAAACAAATTGTATAGTGACAGGTGAAAAATGTAAGTGGGAAAACATTGCCCGGGGCTATAGTATGCCAATGCGTTAATCCTCTTGGACAAAAGGCGCTGTAAAATGTCTGAAAACACACCCGTGTGCCTTTAACTGCCTGGGTAGTTTTTTTTTGCTTCTTTTGATAATCATATCCTGATGCATTTGATATTACAATCGCTTCCTAAACTTCACCATTTCCTCTTACCCACATCCATTTCCAAGCTAAGAGACTTCATTTTTTTCTCTTTCATTTCTTTTGTTTTTCCACCGATTCCATTTCTGATTTTAGCATTTGTGTCTAAGGATTAAACTTGTTGGGTTGTAGGTGAGCAGACACAGGTATACACAGTAACTGAACTAACAATACAATGGCTGTTTCTGCTATTACCCAGCAGCTGTCTTGCTCAGTTCATCCTGGTGGGAAAACTAATAAACCTTAGAAGTTAAAAAAGAAAGAGAGAGAAAGAGAGAATGAAAACGGGGAAAAAAAGAGAAGAATGAACATGCTTTTAGGGCTACTGTTCTGGGAAGAGATTGAATAGAGGATGGTTGAGATCAAAGAATGATTCATTTAGACTGTGAAATCCGGCAGCGGTCCATTTCAAGGACAGTGTGACCTCTGAGAGGGCACTAGTTGTGTGCTCCTCAGGTGCATAGGCACTTTCACAATTCTAAACTTTGGGGGAGCTTTTCAGTCTTGTGAGTAGTTCATTAGCTTTTCAACTGCAAACAACTGATCCATTTCAACATACAAATCACGAAATAACATGACTTTGAAGTAAGTAGCTAATCCCATGATATATCTATCATTTCGTATCAAATAAAACTCAGCTAAGGACAAGTGTTCAAGTACAGGTGTCAATTAATAAAGGATGAATTGAGATTGTGAGTCCCACAGTCAAGATTCCATGGAAAGGATGACATTAATAGTAATTAAATTAAAACAGCTTAGGTTACTTGAAATTTTTTATGAGATATTAGGGTCATCCTTTAACACTATATTATTTTCCTAGCAATAGTAGAGCATTGCAATGTACACTTGGATCACAGCTGTTATTTATCATGATACGTATTTGAATGATAATTATCTGAGTAATAGCTACCATTTGACTGCCTATTAAGGACTTCATGTTTTATTTAACACCCACCGAAACCTAATGAAGTACGTGTCTCCACCCCTAATTTTACAAAAGAAGAAATGGTGGCTCAAAGAGTTGAAATAACTGGAATTCAGTCACAAAGAGAGTGAGTGGCAGGGCTGGGATTCCAACCTGATTCCGTGAGGTTCAAAAGCCCATGCCCCCTCCCTCCTGCTACTGGGACCTGCCAGTATGATATTGTTACAAGTTGAACTGTGGCTTCCCTAAAAAACAAATGCTGGCATACTAACCCTCAGTCCCTCAGAATGTAACCTTATTTGAAGGCAGGGTCTTTACAGAGGTAATCAAGTTAAGATGAAGTCACTAACACGGGCCATGATCCAGTATGACTGGTGTTCTTATAAAATGGGGACATTTGGACACAGAGACATGCACACAGGAACACCATGTGAAGATGAAGGCAGAGACCAGGATGATGTGTCTATAAGTGAAAGAACTCCAAAGACGGCCAGCACACCCCCCCAAAAACAGAGAGGCATGGGGCAGAGTCGCCCTTACAGCCCTCAGAAAAACTAACTCTGTGGATACCTTGATCTCAGATTTCTAGCCTCCAACACTGTAAAACAAGAAAACTGTTATTCAAGCCAGTTTGTGGTATTTTGCTATGACAGCCCTAGGAAACTAATACATAAATATAAATATCTGTATACAAAAGATGTAAAGTATAAATACATACAAAATATAAAATAAAATTTAATATGTTCGCATTAGTTATTTTTATTCGTAAGCTCTTTTAAAACATTTTCTTTTTTTTTTTTTTAAATTTTCTTTCGGTAAATTTCCAAGATAGCTTTGGAAGTGAATTGGTTGATAAGGAATTTAAAGAAAAGAAGAATGGAAGAAATCAGTGACTAAAACTTGGAAACACAGGGAAAGAATCAGACGTAACAAAGATCAATTAGTTCGCTGCTCTCCAGCTAGCTGCTCTAGGACAAGAATTCCCCTCCTTAAAAAAAAATGAACTCAGTGACAAGAACAAGGACGCAGATACAGAGAATGGACTGGAGAACTCGAGGTTTGGGAGGGGGCAGGGGGTGAAGGGGAAGCTGAGATGAAGCGAGAGAGTAGCACAGACATATATATACTACCAACTTTAAAATAGATAGTCAGTGGGAAGTTGTTGTAAAACAAAGGGAGTCCAACTCGAGGATGGAAGATGCCTTAGAGGACTGGGGCAGTGAGGGTGGGGGGGACTCGAGGCGGGGGAGTCAAGGAAGGGAGGGAATACAGGGATAAGTGTATAAAAACAGATGATTGAACTTGGTGTACCCCCCAAAAAAATAAAAAAAAATAAAATAATAAAATAAAAAAATAATTTAAAAAAAAATGTCGGAAGGCATAAACACAGCAGAAGTTGATTTCTTGCTGGTGTAACAGTGCTGGTTAACTGAACAGGTCAGTGAGGCAAGACCTCCTCCCATCTGGGGCCTTGCTTTCTTCAATCTGTGGACCTCTAAGGTCATTCTGGGGTTGAGCTTCATTCTGGCAGACAGAGAAAAAAAGAGGACAGAGGGGTGTTCATGTCCGAGCTAGAGGCTCACACGGAACACTCCACTTCTACTTACAATGCAGCCATCAGGACACAGTTCATTGCAAGGGAATTTGGGAAATGCCATTTGTGTGCCCTAGAGGAAGAGACCATGGATTTGGGTGAACAGGTAGCTAGCAGGCTCTCAGTGCTGCCTAGAAATCCTACTTCATTTCCCTCATCCATCCCATCTCACTTCCTCCTAGGGGCAGAACCTCACCTCCCTCCTCAATCACCAATACCTCCCTCCCAGGCCTTACTCTGTGCTGATAACCTTGTATCCAATTTCATAACCTCCAACTGTTTTGTCTGCCAACTGACCAGCCTTTGCACCCACATCCCCAACTTCTGTCCTGTTAATGTGAATGGTGTCTCCACAACCCCGTCTAAGGCAACCCCTCTGGTTCCTCCTTCATGGTACAGCCCACCACTTCTTGCCTGCTCAGGTACCTTATTCCAACAATTCTCTTGTCCCTGCAGATTCGTCCATGTTTTTCTCTCTGTGGGATGTTCCCACCATCAATCAGACATAAAGTAACCCCTCCCTCTCAAAGGATCCATGTACTGTCTCATTTTTCTGCTCCACTTTGTAGGAGTTTTTCAAAAGAGTTGCTTATACTCTCCAACTCTAATTCCATTCTTTCCATTCATTCACTTTGGAATTCACTCCAGTCATTCTTACTACTCAAAAAATAGCTCTGGCCAAAGTCAAAAATGAATCCCTACTGCTCTAACCAATAATCAATACTCTGTCCTTGTCCTATTCAGCCGTGCTTGACGAACTTCATTACTGTGTCCTTATAACACTTTCTTCACTTGGCTTCCAGCACAACATCCTTGCAGGTTCTCTGCCTATCTAGCGGCTGTTCCTCCTTGCCTAACCTCTAAACATTGGAAAGCCATGTCTAAATTCTCATTCTCTTATCTCTCCTTTATTTTCTGCTCACTCCTCAATAATCTGTCCTAGTTTCATGCCTTTAAATCTGTATGGTGGTATCTCCCAAATGTATATTTATATTTCCAGTGAGACCTCCCCTCTTGATTCCAACTTCACATATTCAATCACTTACTTGACATTTTCAGCTGGAAATCTAATTGGAATCTCAAATTCCACATGTCCAGAAATGAATTCCTGGTTCTCATCCTCCCCCCAAACAAGCAGGCGAATGAGGCTTTCCTCTTCCATGATCTTCTCCAACTCAGTTAACAGCAAGCCCATCCTGCCAATTCCTTTGGCCAACGAGGAGTTTGATTTTTCTCTTTTTCTCATCTTCTGTTGGGCAAATCTTATTGATTCTATTTTCAAGATGTATACAGAGAGCTTCTTACCATTGCTACTTCCACCGCCCTGATCTAAGCCACCCTCATCTTTCACCCACCTCTATTACTCAAACAGCTTTATAACCCCTTTTCTTATTTCCAATCTATTCTGAAAGGAGCAGGCAGAACAACCTATTAGAAACGTGCCTCTCTGCTCACCATCCCACAAGGCCTTCAGATCTCAATGATGTGAAAAGTTGTTATCTAGGCCAGCCAGACCTTACGCACTCAGCACACATGGTTCTCCTCTCCCACTTTCTAACCTCATCTGTCACTCAGTTCTCCCAGTCATTCTGCTCTGGCTGTATAGGCTGATTCTGAATCTGTGAACAGGAACACGCCAAGCATGCTTCTGCAACAAGGCATTTGCTCCTGCTAATTCCTCAGCCCAGAACTCTTTTCCCCAGATGCCTGCATGGCTTGCCCCTGAATTCCTTTCAGTTTTTTGCTCAAATGTCACCTTATCAGTGAAGCTTTTTTTGACTTCGCTATACAAATATCAATCCCCACCCACACCAGAGCTCTCCATACCCTTTCTCCTGCCTCCTATTTCACCACAGCATTTAATTTTACCACCTGATATATCATATATTTTTACACATACCCTCAAAAAGCATGGACCATGTCTTTTTCCTTAATTTCCAGTTTCCATGGCAACTGTGTGACACAGTGACAACAGCTATATTCTTCAACAAACTTTGATGGAATCTCTATGATGAAATTCACAATTTACACCTTTCTTTTCAATGTAGACCACAGTTCTGAAAAGACTGGGAACCAAGAAATTATGACAGTCAGTAGAAGTAAGCAGAGAATTTACTAGAAGATGGAATTAACAGATAAACAAGCACAGTATTGAAAATTTAGCTTTTAACAATTGAGTTGATTATATAAAGAAATGTTCTCCCTTTTTCCATAGTGAATTAGATCGGCAAAATTAAATAATTTTAAATAGAATCTAATTTGAAATTACCCTGATTCCCATCAGAACCCTCCCAGACCTTGCCCTATGTATCTCTCCATCCAGCTGTTCATCAGTATCCTGTATCATACCCTTTAATAAGCTGGTAAATATAAAATGAAGTGAAATGGAAATGAAATGAAATGGAAATGAAATGAAATGAAATGAAATGAAATGAAATGAAATATGAAATATTTGGAGTCTCCTTCTGGAACAAACTGCAATCAATGAAAACCTACATTTGCTCTGCAGGTAAACAAACGTGTTCATTATCAACATTGCAATATACTTCATAGTTTTTCTTCCCAGAGTTACTTTAAAGAGTGAACTCACTTGCATGAGAAGGTTTTATTTGTGAAAATATTTTTAACACAGAAACACACCTATTGTATAACATTAAATTGCTGCAATGATTATCACTGAAAGAATATGATTCACATTAATAAAATATTATGCGGAAATACAAAATGAAGTCTTTCTTAAGCAAAATAAAAACCTAAATTTAAGTATTAAATCTGACCTAAAACTAAGTGAAAAATAATTAAATAGAAATGTATATATTTGTTAATTATCAATTACTGAGATTCACTCTATAGATTCTTCTGTGTACTATATTTTCCTAATATTCAGCCAACTACTAAGTCTTCTGGATTCTACCTTTGAATTGTCTGTTAAAGCAAAGACAAAAGACTTACAGGAGTTTTCTTTGTACAAAAACAGAATCTCTTCATTGTAGAAAATTGAAAATATATAGACTAAGGCTTTTTGTGTTTCTATAGACAAATACATTTTTTAAATTGAAATAAAGATCCAAACACCCCAAGAGAATATATTTTTTTTTTAATTTTATGTTTCTAAATTGGTTGTACTGCTTCTGATGATGCTTCCAAAGGTAAGCTTCACCCCACCCTTCACCCCCACAGACTTTCTTTCAGCACCTATTGTTAGATGCAAGTGCAAAAATTACCATGGGAAGAAGGAGGACTTATGGGGTAATCAGCTAAATTGTCTACGTTTTTAAAAGAAACAAAACAGACAACAACAAAAGAATTTTTGTTGCAGTCTCTGGAAGCACACTCTGATCTAGTATGAGACAGTTTACATTTTAATTTTATTTAAATGAGGCATGTTCGTGAGAAACTGATTTTGAAAGTGATTCAGAGTGATTCAAGAATCAGACAGTGCATTCATTCATTCCACAGTCATTTACTGAGTGTCTTCTCTTTGTCAAGCACTTTGCAAGGCTCTGTATGTACAGCAGAAGACAGCTCTGGGAGTAGGGGCACCCCTGGGAAACCTGCAGGAGGTGCAATGCCATCTGATGAGCATTAAGATAGGGGCATCTGCAGACAACTAAGGATACACATGTGTATCCAGTCTTGAAGGGATGGAGAAGGATTCAGGAACAACCTTGCAGGTTGCTGTTCCCATAGAATTAGCCCTAATTTCTGAGATGAGAGGCAGAATAGAATATTCCCTTCATAGGTTTCGTAGACTCTGATACTTGTATAATACTTATCTCTAAGGTCCATTATATTTCTCAGTAGGACAAATAAAGTCAAAGTGGAAGGAGGTTTCAGAGGAGAGAGAGGAATAGAGAAGGCACTGTCTGAATTTGGGATGTGCTTGGAGAATGAGGTCAGATTTCACTGGCAGCAACGGGATAGGATGCTTGTTGAGAAGGAGCAGTCTAAGCAAAGATCCATGGCATTTAATAGCAGCAGAGAATAGTATCTGAGAAGCATACAGTCTTCCCTGTAAACAAGTAGATATGTTTAGGGGAATTGTGAGACAAAATGTGTGCAAGGGCCTTATGAGCCAGATTCCAGATGGCCTTCAATCAGGCTTGTACTCAATTTCATGAGCAACAAAGCTTTATTAAAGAGAAGTAAACGCTTAAAGATTTTCTTTAGAAAATGCAGTTTTAAACACATATGCCTAAGTCGCATATTTTTATTTTTATTTTCCTAGTGGAAATGATTAGTGAGTTTGCTTGTAAACCAGGCACTTACTATAGGAGAATACTGGGAGAAATCTTGACCTCAAGAAGTTTATCGTCTAGTTCGGGAACAAACTACAAATACATGGTTGATTAAAGAACAACAGTTAAAAATACACATCATTTTATTCAGATACGAATCACTATATAATTAATCGGCAAGGCCCTAAATGCCCCTAAATATTACTTCTAGGGAAAACATTCTAGAAGGGCTTCAAAATAGTGACTAGTCCCACTTATACTGTATACATCCTAAATTGTTCTAGGAATTTATTCATAACAAGAAATACAACAGGATAACTTGAGATGATTTAACTTCCATCTTAGTTTACTTTCTTCAGTAAATTGATCAAAAAAGAGGGGGTAACTAATATTTTCACCTTATACTGTTTGTCTGAAGGTCCATTTAAGTTATTTAACTTAATCCTCATGACAGCAAGGTAGGTGTACCATATCATTTTTTTTCCCAAACAACTGAGGTCCGGAGAAGTTAAATGATTGTCATTGATGACACAGCTGCAAAGTGGATGGGAAAGGATCAAAATCAGGCCCAACTTCCCAGTCCTTCTCTCTCGGCTACACTGGTCTTCGCAGTGGCAGATAAATGGAGGTTTGCTTTTTGCTGATGTAATATAAGCCCTCTAGAAACCTCAGCCACTTGGCTCTAAAGTCTTCTCTTTTATACAGTAAATAACATTTGCATGAGTACAATGCTAACTACATTTCCCAACCCATTAGAAAAAGCAAACTTTATAGTATTAACTCAAGTTAGAAAAAATTTAATTTAGGGCCTATAAAGAACATAGTAAAGCCCACATTAGTTCTTAATATGTTATAATTGTCACTTTTGGGGTTTAGATATCTGCCAAAGGACTTATTTTGAATTCCCAAATGTAATTTTACTGCACAATTTCAAAGTTGTGAGTTTCATATATTTTAAAGTTGTTTAGTCTGATGCTATTTGTAGAAAAGGCTTCCATTTTAAAACATAACTGTCTGTCTTCAGTTTTATCATGTGGTCACTTATCAATGCTATTTTAAGAATGTTATTATTTAACTTTTTTCATACATTTTATTCTAAAGAGTATCTCCCAAGGTTTTCTTCCACCTGCAAGTTTCCTCCTATTTAGAAAAAATTTTAAATTTAGTGAAAGTCAATATCATTTTAGAAGAGTGTATTCTTGCACATAAAAACTAAGGTGGGTGTAAATGGGAGACTGAGATTTAATTTTTTTTCACTCATTATACATTTAAGATGCACGAAGTATAGATATCATAATTTATTATGGAGGGGAAAATAAAAGAGATTTTTTCGGAAACTCTTTTGTTTCATATTCCCAAAACAACTCGGTAGCTTGTGCTCTGACTTTCAGGCAGTTATAACAATGGCATTATGCTTCCAGAAGCAACAGTAAAAAATTAAACATTCATTAAAATTGTTGCTTTTTCAAAGATTCCCCATTTGGTAAAATCAAATGGACTATAAAAACAAAAATAGTTCCACAAGGCTAAGTAAGCTGGAAACTCCATTCTGAGGTTCTCCGCTGTCTTCAGCCTACTTTCTTCAGCTACAGATAATAGTACTTAGGTTTCAAGGTTATAAGGAAGATTAGAGGTAATATCTGTAAAGCATCTGCCACAAAAGCTAGCTCATGGCAGGTATTCTTGCAGCATCTGCTATTCCTCTTTCTATTTGCATTCTGTATATTAGGATGGTCCTGCTGCACCAACTTGGGTCCACAATAAACACACATTAATTTTTACTGCTCCATTCTATAACAGCTCCTTGACTGGCCTGTCCCGATCAGATCAGCAGGAAGGCCACATTCCTGATGCCTTCCCCCCACGCAAGCACCAGTGCAGGTACACACACCACCACCATTACCCAGAGGACTCCAGGGTAGATCACTTCTCCGAGTCCTTGGCCCCAGGTTACTCATCATCCCAGAGGTTGCTAGTTAGTCGTGCTCGATTACCAATAGGTGCGTTTCCACCCACATCTGCTGCTGTTGCCAGCAGACAGCAGCACCGTTTGCAGGACGGCTGAACACCTGCAACAGCTGCCCTGGGGTGAAGAATGAGGGCGAGGCCAGAAGGAGCCTTTCAGCAGAATTTAATCGGGCCAAAGGGAATGCTAAGGCAAGGACGTTGTTGGGGTCTTGAATGGCACATGTATGTGATAAGTAGTGAAAGAGGGGCTATACGATTCCACCCCCAGCGGTGCCAGACCGAGGATAATTACATATTTGATCAAATAAAAGCCAGTCACTTTACCTGCTTGTATTGTGATGTTTCAAATAAAAACGTTCACGAAGCAATACGGATTTGTTGGTCAGCGTATGTGGTTGAAAAGCTTGGTACGGTACATGGGACCAGCCCCAGTGGGGACCCAGCACAGTGACATATGGCTGCATGATCTTGGACAAATAGCCTGACTCCTTTAAACCTCATTCTGCTCATGTGTCAAATTGACATAGTTTGTATTTTTACATGTGATATATATGATGCCTGGCACATAGTAAGCATTCCATAAATAGTAGCTCCTATAATGTATTATTATTCTTTCTAAGTGGCAGTTCTGTCCTCTGAAAAATGAGTATAATAATATCTACATGAGGCTTGTTATGAGAATTAGAAACAGCACATATAAAGTACCAGGAATATAGTTGATGCTCAAAAAGTGGTTAACATTCATATTTGGGGGATGGTGGAGGAAAGATTTAAAAAGCAATGAAAAGAAATTGAGTGCTCTGTCTGATTTCCTGTGGCTTCAATCCTCCAAAATATAGGGCAAAGCTGTCCAGCACATATATAACACAAGAGACACATGTAATTTTAAATTTTCTAGTAGCCCCATTAAAAAAGGAAGGGAAGACAGGTGAAATTAGTTGAATTATGTATGCAATCAATATAACTAAATATTAACTTGAACAATAATCAATGTAAATATTAATGAGCTTTTTATATTCTTTTTTTTTTTTCAAAAAAAATTATCAAAATCTGGTGTGTATTTTATGCATACAGCACACTTCAATCAGACTGGCTACATTGCAAGTTCTTAATGTGCTGGTGGCTGTCATATTCAAGACCACAGATATTGTCACTTGACATTCATCAAAACATTCAGCTCTAAACCAACCCTTCCCTTGGACAGGAGGAATTTGGGATTCCAGGTTAAATGTCTCAAGTGATTTAGAACAGCTAATCTCTTATATTTTAAAATTTTTTAATTTTTTAGAATTTTAAATTTCATTTTTATTTTATATTAGAGTATAGTTGATTTACAATGTTATGTTAGTTTCAGGTGTACAGCAAAGTGATTCAGTTATACATATACATATATCCATTCTCTTTCAGATCCTTTTCACATATAGGTTATTACAGAGTATTGAGTAGTATTCCCTGTGCTATACAGTTGGCCCTTATAGATTATCTATTTTATGTACAGTTAATATGTCACATATAGCTACATGTGTTAATCCCAAATTCCTAATTTAATACCCCCCCACCCCACATTTACCTTTTGGTAAAGAACAGTTGATCCCTTGTTATTGGTTCTACTTTGTCTCCAGTTCCATCAATATATTTCTGTTCAGATTCTCCTCCATAATTCCATCTCCTGAGGATGGCAGGATTTGCCAGAGCAGGAGACAGCAAAGCGGAAACGTAGTTACATGCTGGATGCACTCACCAGCCTCTGTGCCCCTGCACTGTCAGACAGTTGTCTGCATTCCCTACGTGTCACCCTCCTACGTAAGAGCCCACCTCCTGGGCGTTTCCTAAAAGTTAAGTGTCACATCCTGGTCTATAAAAGGACAGAGTCCTACAATGATCATGCAGTCACAGGGCACAACTCAAAAGAGGCTATAACACACTTGCAAAAATGATGGTAGGAGTGCGGTTTTAAAGATTCTAAGAGACAATTCCATCAGCTCTCCTGTAAACTGAACAGCCACTGTCTTGCTTGGGACTTAGACAAACTGAAATGTGTGATAAAGGTTTAAAAATTACATCACGACAGATAAAATAAGCTTGGGAGTACTGGCAAGTTAGTGGAAAGGCAACACCCCATGTGTGTCCAAAAAGGCTGAGAATGGCTCAGCGCCCAGTGCCACACCCTATAGACTCTACGTGAACGACACCCGCCAGCATTGCGCAGTACACAACCAGTATCCTTATCACTGGCTGTCCTCTGAGGATTCAGATGAAGAGAATTAAAATGCTCTACATAGCAAGATAAAAAGTTGATTTGTGGAGAAGGGAGTATTGCAAAATAAGAAAGAGCTAGAGAATTGCCTCAAAGACTTTTGTCACAGAGAACTTGAGGAATGATGATTTGGACAGTGGCTTCTGTGGGGGGACGCTCTGTAGAAAGGGCTTATGCAGGGCAAAAGAAAGGAAATGCAGGACAGAAACTGAGATGGAGTAGATGCAGAAACTTGGAGGATAGAAGATGCGGCTATATATAAGTCCCTCCGTAATCCTCAAGGATTTTGTGGGGGATGCTAGGTTTCTCCAGACACGTGAGATATGGATGTGAGTGTATTCTATTTAAATATTAGACACCCAGTTTTCGTGGGCAGACTAGAGACACGGGCAGACGTTCTCCCTCCACAAACTGATTGATCAACAATACTCTGGTTGACCATTAGCCATGGAGACTTAATAAAGATCTGCAGAATAAGTGGATTATGGGCTAGACTAGCAACTGACCCCTAAACTTAGCTGTTCATCAGAATTACTTAGAAAACATATTTAAAATAGATTTATTGGCCTTAACCATGGAGATTCTGACAATGTAGGTGTGAGTTAAAGCCCTAAAAATTGATGCTTTTGACGAGTTCCAAGTATTTCTGATTCTACTCGGAAACAGCTGGGCCAAGGTACAATTCAAATATCTTCCGTTACTAAGGTTCCATGTCTCTGCCCAGAGATCAGATGACTCCAGGCAACACTGAGAGCCCTTGG
Source organism: Hippopotamus amphibius kiboko (assembly GCF_030028045.1). NCBI lineage: Eukaryota > Metazoa > Chordata > Mammalia > Artiodactyla > Hippopotamidae > Hippopotamus > Hippopotamus amphibius. The sequence goes on along the minus strand of NC_080191.1, from coordinate 77,549,331 downwards.
TGTAATCCCCAGTGCTTCGAAGACAGGCTGGGGGAATCAGCTGCCTCAGTCCATTCTCAGAGATCACTAAATTATCTTCATTCATTTGTTGGTAAAACCAACATGAAAACCCAGGAGTTTTCTCTAGCTGGCCCCTAGAGTGGAAGTCAGGTGAGATTCAAAGTCAATCCCCTAAACACTGGGTAAAAATATATGGTTACAAAACAAAACATTTCCATTGTTCATTTTTACTGATTAATAATAGAACAGCCTATGTCTGAATACGTCTATACATATCAGCTAAAGCAGTAGGAGTTTCACACCCTTTTATGTTTCACTTTTCCCTGCTTCTCAAGAACAGTAAAAGTCAAACGTAATAGGGAAGGGAAAAAAATCCTCAACTATTTCTACAACTTTGTGGAATGAGAGATGGAAAATACATTTTTATTTATGCCTATTTATCCCTCTGAGCTCAAACTAATCCTGAAGGGTTTGAGCAAAGAGCCAGCAACACTAATGCGCAGGGCCAACGGGTGATTTTAATTTACTCGCTATAAATTGTTGAGGGGAACCTGCGCTAAGTCCGTTCTCATTAATTCATCTACAATCTCCTTTCCTGGAGTGAAAGTTGCTGATTTCACAGATAGGATCCAGAAAGAAAGGCTGAACTAAGCAAAATACAGAATGTCAGCTTTTTGTGGACACGATTGGGATGCTCTCCCATTGGATCCAATACACCAAAAATCCTCAGGTCTACAGAAATCATAAAATAATGCTGGGGGGAGATGAACGCGTTCTTCAACATTGTGTCCAACTGAAAACACAAATAAAATGTATCAGTTCCATTTTGAATATTCCTCAATAGCTAAACTTTATTCTGAAACCTCCAAAACTCACAGCATGAGGAAACTGCCTCCTATTAGGAAATGGGGCCCACAGCACTACGCTCCCAAGCTGTCCAGCTCCTCCCACCTCGGGGAGCAGGAATTCATCCCATAAACGATTGTTTCCCATTATATCCAAGACACTGTACTACTTAGTACTGGGGACCAGACTGAACGTAATATGGTCCCTGTCAGGTTCAAGGACCCAAAAAGAAGGAATGGCTTGAAGAAATCCCATAGAAATTTTCAAAACTTTGAAGTATTCTGTCTCCACTGGTTCACCGATATGTGGCTTAATCTCTCTTCACATTTATCTTCAGTGGTGTCCTATGGAGAGATTCTTCGGTGTATTTGCTGGTTCAATCATGGGAAGAAAACCCATTTTAATGGACAGGATACCTGTTAGGTATAGAGGGATGTAAAGTTTCAGTGTTTATTAGGAAAAACTGAAGTACAAAAGTATGCCAAAGGCTGTCCCTAGTCCCCATCTCTAACACATGTCCCACCGGAGTCTGATTTCCCACTGCCATCTCTGTTTGCCCCAGTGGAAGAGGCAGTACCACAAAGTTATGAACAAGCCCCAGGGTATCAGAGAGACTGAGTTCAAACCTTGGCTTTGCTTCTAACTCTTGAGGTCCGAGCGCAGGTTGGAAAAGAATTTCCAGGCACAAGGCAGATAGGAAAATAGAGTTTATTAGAGAGAAGGGACGCTGTGAAGACAGCCGGATGACTTCCTGGAAGACCAGGGAGAGTGGACCCTCTCGTGGGCTCATAGCCAGCTTTTGTAACCCCAAGACAAAGAAAATTCCTGGTAGGAAAATGGCATTAATCAATTGGTCAGTACGCCATAGGCAAAGGGTGTCATTAGGTGATTGGTCAGGTTGCTAAATGTTGGATACTTTACCTAGTAAGGAGTGGGGGGGGGGGGGGGGGTGTTCCATTCAGCCAAGGTCTTGGGGTGGAGAGGGCTGTTTGGCCAAAGTCAAGGGAGCCCTTGCTGACAGCTTCTATTGGACTTAGTCCAGGGGCTTCTTTTGTTCTGTGTCCTTGCCATAGGGCTCCACACTAACTAGTTATGTGATATTGGTCAAGGGCTTCCCCTCTCTAAGCTTTAGTTCCTCATCTGTAAAATGGAGACATTAACAACTACTCACAAATTTGAGGATTAAATGAAATAATGACTCTAAAGTGTCTGCAGAGGCCCTAGTACTTAATCAGTGGTTAGTGCGTGGTAGCTAGTCTTATTATAGATGCCTTTACCATGCTTATGCCAACCTATGCCTGCCAAGCCCCATGGTAAGTCCTCAACTTCAATGCATTTTATTACTATGCTTGAACCCGAAGCTTTGGCCTCTATCCTTGCCCAGGTGGCCATGACCATAACCATCGTTCCAGAGATTTTCTGATCCCAATGTTCGTCGCGAATCTGCATCTTTTGCACAAACCCTGCTGCAATGATAACCATCTCCAGAGTTTCCTGCTTATCAGAGAAGTCTGTTCTCTCATAAAAATTACAGTCTAGGAGATATGAGGGTTAGAATTAGGAAAGAAAGAAGTTGACTGGCCCAGCTGGGGTGGTCTTCTTGGAGGCAGTGGCATTTGAACTTGGCTCTCACGTGGCTGAGTTGAGAGGACCATACATCTAGACTCAGGGAATAATATCAGCAAAGGCAATAAAGCATAAACACGAGAAACATGTCCAAAATGTAGGAGGGACCATGTATTTTGTTCAGAAGCAGTCTTTGGAAAAGAGTTCTTAATCCTTTGTTGAAAACTCTTGGGATCATATATGTTCTGGAATTCAGAACTTTTCAGATTTTAAAAAAAGGATGCAGTTCACATACTCTATATTAAAACACAACTGTAGGCTCTGGGAAGCACCTAGTAACCGAATACCATAGTATTTCTACATCAAACATGCAAATATTTGCACAGTGACATACATGAAAGACATAAATAGCTTCATGTCAGCTTTCATCAGAAGTTGATGGGACAGTCTTACAAATCACTTCACACATTCAACTTTTAGTCATTTTTAATGTCTTTTTTTGAAAATATAATTGTTGTTTCTACCATATCTTATTACATGAATTTTTTCTCTTAGCTTTTACTTTAATATGTTAACCTGTCAATCAGGTCTCTCCTTTTATTCTTCTACCACATGCAACAGAAGGATTCTAAACTGTAACTTAACTGCAACTCTTTATATTACTATTTTTAATTTCCATAGAGTAAAACTGATTCCTTTTGGTGTACAATTCAATGTGTGTTAGCACTTGTAGAGAGTCACATAATCAGGATCCCAATGAAGATATGGAACAGTCCTATCACCCCCACAACTTCCTTGTGTAGTGGTTTTTTTAATCACACATCATCAGAAATTGAATGAGGGGTCTACTGTCTTATCTCCTTGAATCCCTCTGCAAGGTAGGAAAACTGTAGCTGTGGATTTCACCTAGAATCAATAACTGTTGTTGGCCCAGATGCATGTGACCCCTGATCCTTTATTGCAATGAGTCCTGTTTCCTGAAGGATGCAATTCACAAGGGTATTCATTTTCCAAAGGTTAACATGAGCTGAATTTTTTTCAAAGAGTTACTTAAAGTATTAGTTCTCCACTGCCTTTTTTTGGAATACAAATGCAATTCTATTCAGGTGGAACTTCTTGCGAGAGTCCTCTAGCTCTCAGGTTTTTTTACACACACCTTCCCCCATATTAGACCTCCATAACATGTGTTGTTTAACTTCAGATACAGCCTCCACACTCGAACAAGTAATTTAGATTCAACCCATATCATTCAAAAAAAAAGTACTACATGCCTTTAGGATGAGCGATGCTTAATCTACACCTTCAACTGTCGGATAAGTGGTATCTGTATTATAGCTCCAACTGACGTATGATTGCTCTGTGGCTCTGTAGGTACAAGAGAAAAACTCAGACATGAAAATAGTAAAAGCTGCTTGATGCTATGCTGTAGTGGCCCAAGGCTCCCCGTTGCATAGAAATCAAATAAAGATTCTTATTTGTGTGCCCCGCAACTTAGTGTACCCCTGTCCCAGACATGTCAGTTCCAAAACCACTCTTTACCAGACTGTTCCATCTTTGCGACTTTCTTCTTTCATCCTGTATATCACACATCTTAGGAAATGGCTTAAATATAAACTTTAGAAATGAAGGTGCCCAGCTCAACCTTGTGAAGTTTTGGGAAATAAAACAAACCAACCAACCGAAAATATAACTTAAACCTCCAGTCAAAAAAAATGTGTGAGTATTTGGGACGATTAAACACATTTCTCCTTTTTATAAATACGTTCAAGCCTCAGAGTATTCTCTTTTCTTTTCTGATGTAGTTAAAAATAACACAAGGAAGAAAACATTCAGTGCATTTTTGAATTTCTGTGGGAGGGTATGTGAAGGTGTCCTTTAAGGAAGGACAGCTGAAAGGGAGATACAGAGTTTGAATGAACTTATCTCCTGGTAAGTTGACAAGGTTTTATTTCCCTTGAGTGGGACAAAATGACACTAGAACTGTATGTTCTCTACCAGTAGAGTTCTTGTCATAGATTTTATATTAACAAAAAGAGCACATATTTTATAGGCTGTGAAATTATCCAGTTTTACCTCTACAAGGCAACTGGGAGAGGAGTTTACAGGTGGAGAGGCTATCATAAATGAATACTGGACTGGACACATCACAATTAATTCAATAATTGTTTTTTATGAAGTGCTTGCTGAACTGACTGCTAGATGAAATGATCCCCGGTAGGGCCGTACAGTTAGCAATGTCATCTCTAAGAGAGGGGAGAATGTAAATCTTATAACAGTTTACAGATGTTTTTATTGAAGATCTCTAATCCAAAAGTTCTGACAAAAATGAGGCCACCCTGGAACTGCACAATGGCGGTCTCCACAAGGCAACAGTTTCCTACAAGTAGCAAATCCTCATTAATCTGTTTGGAATTCATTGTAATGACACTAATCACGTCAAACTCATTGGGTATGAATACAAATGTTGTATGTAACTCCATAGGAATCCGGAACAAAACTCCTCCAGTAGCCTGTATCCTTTCTCCTGAGAACTGAACAACAAAAACTGGGTTACAGCCTAAGTACCCAGTTATTGTACATAAATATGTTGCCCATTATAACGTCTCCAATTGAATACAACACATTTATACCAATGGAGGTGCCACAGGTGAGCAAGTCATGGTTAGGCATTTACTGTTTTTCAATAAGAGCGAATGGACTCAAGAAAGCAAAATAATTCCCCACGAGATGTAAGTCAAGTCTCTTGTTATTCTGCCCTCCTTTCTATGGCACCGAGAATAATACTTCTGGCACTTGAATAAGCAGCAAAGGTTCTTTCAGTGAAACCCTCGGAGTGTGAAACAAGAGAGGTGCCTTGCTTCTCCAATGATCAAACTTTCAAACCTACTATGACTCTGAGTCCTGTGTTAGTGACTGGGTATGACCTCCTTTCAGGGCTGCTGTAACAGCCCAATCCCAATGGTTCCCTTACAGTTTGAAAAAAGAAAATTTGTGTTTCTCTCTCGGGGTACCCTGAGCTTCCCAGGCATGGTGAAGTTGCTCAGGGCTACTTAGGAGAAAAGTGTTCAAGAAATGGAGAGCAGCCACAGAGAGAAATACGGGAAAAGGAGGCAACTTTCACGTATGTGTGTCCAGGAGAAGCAGTACCTCAGAAAAGCCACCATCAGCTGCATCTCTTTTGCAACGGCTTCATTTTGGACATTGCAGTTGTGTTATGGTCTCAGGTCATATTTGCATAGCTACTGCAATTAACAATGACATTATCCCAGCCACCCTCTGTGGTGAAAAAAAATCAAATACTCACTATGCTGCACTAAGGGATATTAAATTGATGACGTCAGCTCTGCTAAAGACAATTCTATAAATTCTTTGATGTGACAAATAAATGCTGACTGGAGTGAGAAATCTAGTCTACACTAACCATCTTGACTGACGCACTGCTCAAATTTACAATTCATCCACTACCTAAAGAAGTGTTACATAAGAGCCCCAACAGGAAGGTGTACACTGAAAGTATGAGCCACAGAAGACAGGCTGGAAACACGCTATTCGATCGATAAAATGAACGGAAATCTCTGGGTGGACACATTTGCACTGCACCCACAATATTATTCTTGGTTTGCTAGGAAGAAAGCAATTTATTCTGTCACTTTCTGGGGACTTAGAGCTAATTGGCCTTTCATAGTTATGTGATTCTGCAAATAAGCATAAAAGTGAGAGCTGACAAAAATTCAAACAGGAAATCTGAATCTGCCTATTTTCATAAGTATCTTATAATGGTTTGTAGAAAGGGATGAGATTTTGATTAGAATAGCAAATTTCTTCATGCAAAGGGAAGTGCTCCAAATTATCCATCACTGTTTCTGTAACAAACAGAAAGATTGCTCTTCATTCAGCCTCCTGGTTGGAAAAAAAAAAAAAAAAAGAATGTTCTTTCCTGAATCCCACCCCTGCCCGCCCCCTCCAGACCATCCATTGTGGTCCATCAGCACTGTCATCAGTGGGCGTTCCTCAGAGTATATGACCTCTCAGGGCTCACCAGCTCTTTGTGGCTCTTCCCACCCCAATCCACTAGAAAGAACATGCATAATACATCACATCCTAGAGACAACGAGACAGTGTGTCTACAAATGCAGCAGCAGGAGAAAGAAAGAAAAATAACTGAAACCGCCACACAACTTTAATAGAAAAGAAGCTGGAAAAGATTAAGTTCAACAGGAAAAGAAAAAGTTCTCCATAGCCTGAAAAGAATGTTAAGGTATTTTCACAGTGTCTGGCACAGAGGACAGAATGAACATCATTAAAGGGAAAGCAAAGAGAAGCAAACCTGGGCAAACATGAAGCATCATTTTTCAGGCACAAACTATACAGGGAGAAATTGCTGAGGCCACCAGACTGGAGTCATTAATGAAACTGAGATCAATCTAGGCCAGAAGCTAGTTTGCCTTTCAGATTTTTTTGGTTTGGCTTAAATTTCTCCTCTCTTCACTTCTTCTCTTTCTTTTCTCTTTCTCTCTCTTAATGACTAATCTCTCCTCTCCATGGCTACCCACGTGACAACATTTACAGGAAAAGCTGCAGGTCAAGCCGACTCATCTGGGATTCACACTCTGTGGTTACGCATTTTGTAGAGCATGGTAGGCACTGGATAAAAACTTACATTTCAGAAAAGCAGCTCTTCTGACTGCTGGTCCTTTTTGCCATATTGAGGCACTAAAGCTCCTTTTTTTCTCCCTGAGCTTGAGCTTTCAAAGTTATTTTCCACTCTGATGCTTACAGACAGCTCGACAGACAAAGAAAAAGGGGATTTAAAATAGGCAGTCACTGCTAATATGTACTTTGCTCTTTTTGACCAGGAAAAAGAAGCCCAGGTGTCATATAGCCATTTCTTAATCATCAATGTCAAAAAAAAAAAAAAAAAAAAACCCTCTTCTGGAAATGCAGACATAAAGATGCATTTATACTGAAAAGATCAGAAAAAAAAAAAAAAAAAAAGACAAATCTTGCTCACAGTGTCCTGGGTTCCTACAGGGAAATGGGGGATTAGAACGAAAGAGAATGGTGAGCATGAAACTTTGAATTTGTAATAAGAATAATATAAAAATAAAGGAAAGATATGTGCTTAGAATAAGTTTGCTGTTACAGAATGTATATTCTGAGAACTGATTCTACAGTCCATACTTTCCCTTGCAGACCCTCAACCTGTCAGCTCCTGTGTGTGCTAAGAAATCTACTGTATTGGTTTCTATTCTTATATTTTAAATTGCAGATCTGTTAGTTCTCTTTCTTTCTCACTTTACATCAAGCTTGTCATATTCAAACATCTAAAAATTCCAAAAAACAAAGTTACAATGTATTGTATTTTATCTTATTTCAGAATATTGTGGGGGACAGTTGATCCAGGGCAAAGTGAAGTACCGTTGCTATCAAATTTCAGTGGTGAAAAGGAAAATAATAAGGTGATTCTGGGTGCACACACAGTGAACTAGTTTCAGTATTCTTTATCATTCTCAAAATCATGCCATGTACTTTTTAGATGTGTTATTAAAATCATGGTGTTTTTAAGAGTGACTTTAAAATACTAATGGCTACTACACATATACTAAATCATTTTGTTGTATGCCTTAAACAATGTTACATGTCAATTATATTTCAATAAAACTGGGAAAATACTCATGTACTTTAAAATAAGATAAAATAAAATAAATAAAATAAAATACTAACGGCTACTATTTATTGAATGCTTACCTTGTAATAAGCAGAATGCTGTGTGTTTCATAGAAATAATTTCTGTGATTTATGTGTTCTGCAGAGTCTTTGTATCTTTTGTCTGCTTACAGAAAGGGAAACTGAGGCTCATGGCGATTGCATCTGGGCTGAGGCCACCCCACTAGTGATTGGCAGCTGGCATCAAAACCCAAGGTTCTGGGGCTTCCCTGGTGGTGCAGTGGTTAAGAATTCATCTGCCAATGCAGGGGACACAGGTTCAAGCTCTGGGCCAGGAAGTTCCCACATGCCTCATAGCTACTAAGCCTGTGAGCCACAACCACTGAGCCTGCGCTCTGGAGCCCACAAGCCACAACTACTGAGCCCACATGCCACAACTACTGAAGCCCACATGCCTAGAGTCCGTGCTCTGCAACAAGAGAAGCCACCACACAGAGAAGCCCGTGCACCACAAGGAAGAGTAGCCCCTGCTCTCCGCAACTAGAGAAAGCCCATGTGCAGCAACAAAGACCCAACACGGCCAATAAATAAATAAGTAAATAAAATTATAAAAAACAAAAAACAAGGTTCTCTGGGTCCTAAATTAACACTCTTTCTCTTTCCCCAAATCATGTCATTTTCCCCAGTTAGCTTCCCAGTAACAAATTATTCTGCAGGGTAAGATATAGTTAATGGATTTATTCCTTATAGGATAAACCACAGAAGCTTTCACTAACAGGCCTGTGATGTCCCATAAATGAGTCAGCAAAGAACCAGGAGGCAGGACAGAAGTGCTGGACCACGATCTAAAAATAACCATAAACATTTTATCGAAGACCTACAGCACTGGCTTCAGAGATATAGGGGAGTATGAAGTGAGTTATCTGCCAATGAGAAACTTAAATTCTCAAAGGTAAAACTAGCCTAACATGGATATGGAAAAATAGCCTAGATATAATGATGTCTAAAATAGCTGGCCTGGTCAGAGAATAAGAGGATTCATACATTGATAAACTATCACACCTTTAAGCACCAAAAAACATTGTTTCTAGTATCCAGCACTTGATGGTATTCTCATCTCTATTACACACTTCTCTGGCTTCATAAACAGAGCTCACGGCACATCATTTTTCTTTTCCTTGGTGACTTGGGATCCTAACTCTGCATATCAGTCACTGTCCTGAGCTGTGGGAGCACTGTGCTTCCAGGAGTTACTGAGTCCTGAAAAGCCATCTGCCTGGACACCAAGTGGCCCCTGGTTTTAGGACTTTCAAGGTTCTTGTACCCAAGCATCCTTCCTCCCCATCAGATGTCCTCCCTTACTACTCTCATTGTGACTTTGTTAATTGTAACCTGACGTTCCCAGGCATCACGTGCAAGATCTGTCATGGCTGCATCTCTAGCTTGTTTGTTCAACTTTATCTCCTAAGTTGTCTTTTCCCTCCCATTAGTGCCATTCACTGTAATTATATTCCAGCAATTCAGAAGTCTTTTTAGGTTCTAAGCACAAATATACGCTCTTTCACACTTCTGTGGCTATGCATTGGATGCCTTTTCCTTTACTTTGTCCACTTAAAACAACAACAGCAACAATCCTTGTCATTCTTTGAATACAACTTAGAAATAAGAATCCCCAAGGAGACTTCCTGATACCGTTTCCTGAGGGCAGGGTAGAAATCATCAGGGTCACCACAGCATTGAGTGTATTTCTAACTACACTACATTGAGTAGAAGGTAAATTTTTTTGCTTATAAATCTGTTCTCTCTACTGAACTGTAAGCTTTTTAAAGTTTTTTCCACTTTTGCATGCCCAGCACTTAACTTATGGTTTGCACTATAGAGTAGGTGCACAATATGTATCTGCATACCTAAGAACGTGCCTTGGTTTGGGGTTTGTTATTTATTTATTTATTTATTTATTTATGTATTGGCTGCATTGGGTCTTCGTTGCTGTGCTCGGGCTTTTTCTAGTTGCAGCAAGTGGGGCTACTCTTCACTTCGGTGCACGGGCTTCTCAGTGTGGTGGCTTCTCTTGTTGTGGAGCACAGGCTCTAGGTACATGGGCTTCAGTAGTTGTGGCACTTGGGCTCAGTAGTTGTGGCTCATGGGCTTAGTTGCTCTGCAGCCTGTGGAATCTTCCCGGCCCAGGGCTCGAACCTGTGTCCCCTGCATTGGCAGGTGAATTCTTAACCACTGCACCACCAGGGAAGTCCCCGTGCCTGGGTGTTTACGTAAATATGTCCCTCTCCTCTGCAGTCAAGCAAATGAGTGCTGGGAGATTTTGCTTTAGCACTGCTAGTCAAACCTCTGCATAAAGAAGGCGTGGTTATTTGTAATTGTGTGCTGCGGAAAACAAATACATTACAACAGACTTTCAGTACGAGACATTTCATGAAATAGAGCATCTTCGTGAAATAGGGAAGGCTTCAGGGAAGAAGTGAAACTTGAATTGACCCCTCTCAGATGATATACACAGATATTTGGTACAGCCCTGATAGCAAATGGCTTGTTTATGGGGCTTATGTAAAGTGAATGGCTCTGTATCTCTGTAAAGATGCTATATTGCCTTGTTGGTCTATTAAAAATAAAGTGTCTACCATAATGTTAGAGCTTCTTTGACTTTAGCTGAGTCTCTCGGATTTACTGAGAGGCAGGAACAGGGCCACCAAGCTTGCTCGGAAGATAAGCTGAAGCACAGGTATAAATAAAATAAGCTGTGGAAGAAAAATAATGTTGGGGTCATTTGCAAAAGCTGCGATCTTCGGCCCCTGATGCCCAGTGGGGAGGAGAGAAGGGCTCTGATCTTTTTTTTTCAAGTAGCTCTCATGATCCTGATGGTAAGATTGGGGTGATAGGATATGACTCCTTTTGCTCCTTAAAAATGGCCAACCAATAATGTTGGGCTAGGTTCTCTGACCTTGGCCTCAACATCTTGCCAAACTCTCAACCTCTAGTCAATGTATCTCTCTCACTAAACTGCATTTTTTTTAGAAGTTCAAAACTTCCATTTACTTTTCTCAGTAAATTTTCCCTTGACCCCAGATTTCACAATATTACAAAATAAACCAGTGCCCATTATCAACTAGTTTAAGAAATATAGGAGCAAGAAATGGAAAGGTTTTGTTTTCTTATCTAACCTTGACTCCAGCTTCTTTCTTGATGCGATTTTCTGTTACACTATGCAGCATTTGAAGAAGACTTTCATAACACAGAAATCTCAAAAAAATGTTACGAACTGAAAAGCAGTTCATCAAAAAGGACAGTCAGAGTCCACCGCAGCAGGTTATAAATGAATTCCCAACAGTAAAGGCACAGACATAGAAACCACTTATGTAAAACACAAACCAAAAGCAGGAGACCTTGGAATTGCATGTTACAATACTCAGAGCAATTTGTGTTATGTATGTGTGCCAACGTGTCACACAAAATGAATCCAGAAACCACGCTTGTAAGTGATCCATTTCATAAGCCATTCTATTTAGGATGGTAATGCCTCCTTCTTTGAATCTTTTCATAAGATGATTTCCTTAGTATTAAAAGGCAGGACCTGATCTAACATTTTGTTTACTTTAACCCATTTTAGTGATACATTAGCACTGTATTACCAACTTGCAGTGGCTTTCATTTGGAATCAACTGCAAAATATTCTTATTTTAAGCCTCTCACCTTCAAATTCCTTCCCTACATTTCCTTCGCTTTGCTTTTGCGAGGGAACGACTCTCCACACCTTCTTGATCAAGACAGACAACCTAATGGCTGAGTGGGCTTTAATTTCTACACTTCTAGCATTCAAACCTGATTTGCATTGTCATATGGAATTATTTGGTATTCAGCATAAAACACTATTTCTTCCTCTCCTTTCTTCTTCCCTTTTTGAGACAACTAACCGCTGGGAAATTATTGTCAGTCTTAAAATGATTTCCCAATGATTGCTTGTTAGTACAATACAATTTCTTTCTCAGTCCTGGTCTCTCTTCAGCTCCCTTCTGGGGACCAGGGACTTGCCCAGTGCCTGCAGCTCACAGAGCAGACACACTCCAAACATTCAGGTCTCTCTACTCCTCTCTGAGCGGCACTTAGGGGATATCTCAGGGACTAAACAGGAGATGGGGAGGCAGGTGGAAAAAGACAAAAGTAAAAGATGAAGGCTGTGAATTTGAAAAGAAAAAGGAAGATGATTCTTCACAGAATTTAAGGAAGAGTTTTTTTTTCACATGAAAAAGCTGGTGACATTGGAGGACAGAAGGAAGCAAACGGCACCCTTGCCTTCAAGGTGCTCACAGTGCCATCAGAGGGATGGAGATGTGAGCAACTGGCTGTTGTTCAAGGCCGACAGTTAAGGGTGGTACACATGAATTTGGCTAAACCGAGTGCTATGGGGATGTGAGCTAGTAGTGATTTATTCTGACTTGGCGGGGGCAAAGATCGCAAGGGGGGTGTCGTCTCTGTTCCCATTTCAATAGGTAGAAAAGTTGAGGAAGGGAAATGCAAAAGGGGGCAGATCATAAAGAGAAAAAATAAAATGATTTGAGGGTCAAAAGAGGAATGGGGGAGGCGGGCAACTCACTGTAGATCTAGGTGAGCATGCTGGCTCACGCAGCAGCTGGATGCTGGATGCCCTAAGCCAGCATGGTCCAGGGACGGAGAGTCAGCTCTGTGGCCCCAAAGTGTGGAAAGGAATCCCAGCTCTGGCACCAGGCCAGCGGCCGACGGTGATATTAAGAAGAGGACGAGGGGAGAAGAAAGATGGTGGTGAAGTAGAAGGATGTGGAATGCATCCCTCTCCACAAATGCATCAGGAATACACCAAAAGACACAATAATTCCCACAGAGAACCAGCTGAACACCAGAAAACGACCTCGGACACCAGAAGGGACTGGAAAGATCCTGACATAACTGGGACAAGCAACCTCTGAAGTCTGGACTACTCGATCAGAAGTCAAGTAGGAGGCTCTGGGGAGGGAGCACTGAATCCAGGATGCTAGACTACTAGGGAGTCCTCAGACACAGGGAAGATTAACTGCAGAGAACTCACACAGAGCCCTGTATCAGAGTCTAAGAATCAGCTTCATCCAACTATCTGCAACTGCCAGCGCTGGACACCTCAACCAAACTACAAGACAAGAGGGGAACATAAACCCACCCATCAGCACACAGACTACCTAAAACCATATTAACCTCACATATACCCTAAAAAACACCACCTGACATGGCCCTGCTCATCAGAGAGAAAAGACACAGAGCCACACACCAGAAAGCAGACAGCAGACTCCCCCACCAAGAACCTAATCAATCAAGACACTGGACAAACCCCACCACAGGGGGCAGAGAGCAGAAAAAAGAGGAATTACTATTAGGCAGCATAGGGAAAGGAGACAGCAAATCCAATAAATTAGACAAAATGAGAAAACAAAGAAACACCATGCAGGCAAAGGAGCAGGAAAAAAACCCACAAGACCAAATAAATGAAGAGGAAATAGGAAAATTTCCTGAAAATAGAATTCAGAGTAATGATAGTAAAGATGATCCAAAATCTTGATAACAAAATACAAAAAATGGAAGAAACAGTTAATAAGGACTCAGAAGAATGAAAGAGCAAACAAACAGTAATGGACAATAATATAACCAATATTAAAAATACTCTAGATGGTATAAACAGCAGAATAACTGAGGCAGAAGAATGAGTAAGTGAGTTAGAAGATAGAGTGGGGAAATAACTGCCACAGAGCAGGAAAGATAAAAAAGAATAAAAAGAATGGAAGACAGGCTCAGCGACCTTGGTGACAACATTAAGCGCACCAATATTCGAATCATAGGCATTCCAGAAGAAAAAAAAAGAAAAAGGGTCTGAGAAAATATTTGAAGAGGTTATAGTGGAAAACGTCCTCAGTATGGGAAAAGAAATAATTAATCAAGTCCAAGAAGCACAGAGAGTCCCATGCAGAATAAACCCAAGGAGAAATACACTGAGGCATATATTAATCAAACTAATGAAAATTAAACACAAAGAAAAAATATTAAAAGCAGCAAGAGAAAAGCAACAAATAACATATAAGGGAAAACCCATAAGGATAACAGCTGATCTTTCTGCAGAAACACTGCAGGCCAGAAGGGAATGGCAGGATATACTAAAAGTCCTGAAAGAGAGAAACCTACAGCCAAGAATACTCTACCCAGCAGGAATCTCATTCAGATTCGACAGAGAAACCAAAAGCTTTACAAGCAAAAGTTAAGAGAATTCAGCACCACAAAACCAGCCTTACAACAAGTGCTAAAGGAACTTCTCTTAGTAGGAAACACAATAGAAGGAAAACACCTACAAAAACAAACCCTAAACAATTAAGAAAATGGTAATAGGAACACACATGTCAATAATCACCTTCAATGTAAATGGATTAAATGCTCCAACCAAAAGACACAGACTGGCTGAATGGATACAAAAACAAGACCCTTCTATATGCTGCCTACAAGAAACCCACTTCAGACCAAGGGATACATATAGACTGAAAGTAAAGGGATGGAAAAAGATATTCCATGTAAATGGAAGTCAAAAGAAAGCTGGAGTAGCAATACTCATATCAGACAAATTAGACTTGAAAGTAAAGACTATTACAAGAGAAAAGGAAGAACACTACATAGTGATCAAGGGATCCATCCAAGAAGAACATATAGCAATTGTAAATATCTATGCACCCAACATAGGAGAACCTCAATACATAAGGCAAATGCTTACAGCCATAAAAGGGGAAATCGACAGTAACACAGTAATAGTAGGAGACTTTAACACCCCACTTACATCAATGGACAGATCATCCAAACAGAAAATAAATAAGGACAAGGACACACAAGCTTTAAATGACACATTAGACCATCTTGCTTAATTGATATTTATAGGACATTCCATCCAAAACTACAGAATAGACTTTCTTCTCAAGTGCACACGGAACATTCTCCAGGATAGATCACATCTTGGGTCACAAATCAAGCCTTGGTAAATTCAAGAAAATTGAAATCATATCAAGCATCTTCTCTGACCACAACACCATGAGACTAGATATCAATTACAGGAAAAAAACTGCAAAAAATACAAACACATGGAGGCTAAACAATTCACTATTAAACAACCAAGCAGTCACTGAAGAAATCAAAGAGGAAATCAAAAAGATCTAGAAAAAAATGACAATGAAAACAGAACAACCCAAAATATATGGGATGCAGCATAAGCAGTTCTAAGAGGGACATTTATAGCAATACAGTCCTACCTCAAGAAACGAGAAAAAGATCAAATAAACAACCTAACCTTACACCTAAAACAATTAGAAAAAGAAGAACAAAGAAACCCCAAAGTGAGCAGAAGGAAAGAAATCATGAAGATCAGATCAGAAATAAGTGAAAAAGAAAGGAAGGAAGCAATAGCAAAGTCAATGAAACTAAAAAGCTGGTTCTTTGAGAAGATAAACAAAATTGACAAACCATTAGCCAGACTCATCAGGAAAAAAAGGGAGAAGATGCAAATCAACAGACTTAGAAATGAAAAACAAAAAGTAACAACGGGCACCTCAGAAATACAGAAGATCATGAGAGATTACTACAAGCAACTATATGCCAATCAATTGGATAACCTGAAAGAAATGGATAAATTCGTAGAAAAATACAATCTTCCAAGACTGAACCAGGAAGAACTAGAAAATATGAACAGACCAATCACAAGTATGGAAATTGAGACTGTGATTAAAAATCTCCCAAGAAACAAAAGCCCAGGTCCATATGTCTTCACAGATGAATTCTAACAACCATTTCAAGAAGAGCTAACACCTATCCTTCTCAAACTCTTCCAAAAAATAGCAGAAGGAGGACACTCCCAAACTCATTCTAAGAGGCCACCATCACCCTGATAACAAAACCAGGCAAAGATGTCACAAAAAAACATTACAGGCCAACATCACTGATGAATATAGATGCAAAAATCCTCAGCAAAATACTAGCAAACAGAATCCAACAGCACATTAAAAAGACCGTACACCATTATCAAGTGGGGTTTATCCCTGGAATGCAAGGATTCTTCAATATACGCAAATCAATCAACGCGATACATCATATCAACAAATTGAAGGATAAAAACCATATGATCATTTCAATAGATGCAGAAAAAGCTTTCGACAAAATTCAACATCCATTTATGATAAAAACTCTCCAGAAAATGGCCATAAGAGGAAATTACCTCAACATAATAAAAGCCATATATGAGAAACCAAAAGCCAACATCATTCTAAATGGTGAAAAACTGGAAGAATTTCCTCTAAGAACAGGAACAAGACAAGGGTTCCCATTCTCACCATTATTATTCAACATAGTTTTGGAAGTTTTAGCCACAACAATCAGGAAAGAAAATGAAATAAAAGGAATCCAAGTTGGAAAAGAAGTAATATTGTCACTCTTTGCAGATGACATATTATACACAGAAAACCCTAAAGACTCTACCAGAAAACTGCTAGTTTGAATTTAATCAATGAATTTAATAAAGTAGCAGGATACAAAATTAATGCACAGAAATCTCTTGCATTCCTATACACTAACAACGGAAGAGCAGAAAGAAATTAAGGAAACTCTCCCATTCACCATTGCAACAAAAAGAATAAAATACCTAGGAATAAACCTGCCTAAGGAGGCAAAAGACCTGCATGCAGAAAACTATAAGACACTGATGAAAGAAAGTAAAAATGACACAAACAGATGGAGGGACATACCATGTTCCTGGATTGGAAGAATCAACATCATGAAAATGACTGTACTACCCAAAACAATTTACAGATTCAACGCAATCCCTATCAAATTACCAACAGCATTTTTCACAGAACTAGAACAAGAAATCATGATTTGCATGGAAATGAAAAAGATCCCAAATAGCCAAAGCAATCTTGAGAAGGAAAGATGGAGGTGGTGGAATTAGGCTTCCTGACTTCAAACTATACTACAAGGCCACAGTGATCAAGACAGTATGGTACTGGCATAAAAATAGAAAGGAAGGTCAATGGAACAGAATAGAGAACTCAGAGGTAAACCCAAGCACATATGGGCATTTTCTCTTTGACAAAGGAGAAAAGAGTATACAATGGAAAAAAGACAGCCTCTTCAGTAAGTGGTGCTGGGAAAACTGGACAGCAACATGTAAAAGAATGAAATTAGAACACTTCCTAACACCATACACAAAAACAAACTCAAAATGGATTACAGACCTAAATGTAAGGCCAGACACTATCAAACTCCCAGAGGAAAACATAGAGAGAACGCTCTATGACATCCATCAAAGCAAGATCCTTTTTGACCCACCTCCTAGAATCATGGAAATAAAATCAAGAATAAACAAATGGGACCTCATGAAACTTAAAAGCTTTTGCACAGCGAAAGAAACCATAAACAAGACTAGAAGACAACCCTCAGAATGGAAGAAAATACTTGCCAATGAAGCAACAGACAAAGGATTAATCTCCAAAATATACAAGCAGCTCATGCAGCTTAATACCAAAAAACCAAATAACCCAATCTACAAATGGGCAGAAGACCTAAACATACATTTCTCCAAAGAAGACATACAGATGGCCAACAAACACATGAAAAGATGCTCAACATCACTCATCATCAGAGAAATGCAAGTCAAAGCCACAATGAGGTATCACCTCACACCGATCAGAATGGCCATCATCACAAAATCTGGAAACAACAAATGTTGGAGAGGGTGTGGAGAAAAGGGAACTCTCCTGCACTGTTGGTGGGAATGTGAGTTGGTACAGCCACTATGGAAAACAATTTGGAGGTTCCTTAAAAAACTACAAATAGAACTACCATATGATCCAGTAATCCCACTACTGGTCATATATCCAGAGAAAACCATAATCCAAAAAGAAACATGTACCATAATGTTTATTGCAGCCCTATTTACAATAGCCAGGACATGGAAGCAACCTAAATGCCCATCAACAGATGAATGGATAAAGAAGATGTGGCATATATATACAGTGGAATAATACTCAGCCATAAAAAGGAATGAAACGGAGCTATATGTAATGAAGTGGATAGACCTAGAGTCTGTCATACAGAGTGAAGTAAGCCATTAAGAGAAAAACAAATACTGTGTGCCAACTCTTATATATGGAATCTAAAAAAAACCAAAAATGATACTGATGAACCCAGTGACAGGGCATGAATAAGGATGCAGATGCAGGGAATGGACTGGAGGACACCGGGTTGTGGGGGGAGGGGGCGGGCAGTGAAGGGGAAGCTGGGACGAAGTGAGAGAGCAGCACAGACATATATACACTACCAACTGTAAAACAGATAGTTAGTGGGAAGTTGCTGTATAACAAAGGGAAATCAACTCGATGATGGATGATGCCTTAGAGGGCCAGGACAGGGAGTGTGGGAGGGAATCATGGGAAGGAGGAGATATGGGGATATATGTATAAATACAGCTCATTCACTTTGGTGTACCTCAAAAGCTGGTACAAGAGTGTAAAGGAATTATATTCCAATAAAGAGCTTAAAAAAAAAAGGACGAAATGGCAAAAAAAATTAAAAAAAAGAAATGGGAGTAGGAAAAGGGAACAAAATGTCAAGAAACAGGGCTAGATTTGATTTCCAGGGAATTAACCTGGGAAATACTTCTAACACAGAAGGCTATGTATCTAAGGGCTTTCTTTTAAATGCCAAAGGCATAAAATAATCTCTTTAATTAGAAAAATATGCGTATATTGCACTCTGAGTAATTTCCCAGAGAAAAATTTATTTCTTTTACAGTTAAAGTTTTTGTTCAAAGCCTCCCATTCCCCATTCTCCTTGCTCTCCCTCAGAGCCACACCTCTCTAGCAGGTACTCACACCTATGCAATTATTGTCAACCAGGATATGGATATGACCCTTCCAAAATCTCGTATTTGTTTTTTGGGTACTGAAATAGAAACCCATTAACCTAGATATACCTGAGCCCTCCACCAGGTATTTTATAATCACAAAGAAAAAAAAAACGCAAAAGGCAATTTCTTCAATGACTCACCAAATCTTCACGATGGAAAATAATTCAACAGGATAATTCAGTAGATCTTAATATCCTATCAGGTAGTGAAAATACTCAAAATAAAACAGAACTTCCCTAGCCAATTCTCCATCCCCTTTCAATAAATGAGTAGAGTCTAACAATATTCTCTCCTATAGCAGTAAGGCAAGGTGCTTAGTCTTCCTTATACCTGTATTAAGAGGAAAATAGATTTTGGTGGCCTGCAAATTGAAACAAGATAAGCTCCTCTTTTAAAGATGCCACCGTCAGGGCTGCAAATACAAAGTTGAACACCTGATCGCAATTTTGCTCCTGAATAAGGAAGTTTGAATATATTAATTGAACCAACACAACCATTTATTCCAAATAAGATTAAAATGCTTTAAATATGCTTCTTGTGTTTTCAGTGAAAAAATTAAAGGAGTATATGCTCATTTCTAATCCATTTGCACCTAGTTTGTACTTCTAGCTCTTTCTACACTTTAACATACATGGAATAGCCTCAGATAATAAATACCAAATCGAGTATGATCAAGTCAAAATAAAAATACTTACATAAGAATGAAACCAAAGCATGCCAAAGACGTAATGGATAGGAAAGGAAAGGAAGTAAGGGTTCTGCTGAAGCCCTGCTTGGTAGCTGAGAAACATGTTTTTAAAATCTTTGTGGTGGTCCTAAGCAAAATTAATAAAAAGTTTCAAAACCAGCTCAACTCGTATTTTCCTTTCCTTTAATTTTAAAAACAGAAATGGATAATCTTGGGACACAGTGTAATGTGATCTATAATCTGCTCTTGGGCCCAACGAACTTTATTACCTGGAGACACTGTGTCCACAGTCAAACCCATAACGTTATTAAAAACTGTGACCAACGAGTCATTCCAGGTAGGTGTCCTCACATCCAAGTGACCAGAACTTGAACCTGTGTTTTGATGGCTAAAGGCAAAGTATCTCATTATAAATAAAGGATGGAGTTTAAATCTCAAGGAAAGCTTTCTTAATATCTGTTTTTGCACTGAATATTAAATACACTTCAGCGTACTTTTATAAACACCTATGACTTATGATTTCAGAAACATGTGTATGTAATTGTTCTGTTTTTATAGGTTCTTTGAATGCACACACCATAATTCTTTACACATTCTGTATACATATGTGTAAGTAACCCAAAAACTCAATGAATGTATTTCTAAAGGTTAACAAAGGTGTGATGAAAGCTTTATTTTGATATGCCTTTACTATTCTTTATTGCTCCATGCAAACCATAAAACTGTTCTTATAACTAACAACTAGATCTGCTAAAATGATCTTACCCTAGGAATTATACAACACAACTTGCAAGTTATTTTTATATCGAATCAACTCCAGTTTGAAATTGTTTCCCCAATTACTAACAGGCATGCTATGCTCACATAAAAGGATTGATATCCCACAAACTTGCTGCGGTGTGTTTTTTCCTGGAAAACTCAAAATAGGATCTGTCAGGTATATCCGCTAGCGTAACAAACATGTCACCCAGATTTGCATTGGGAATTAAAACGTTCTGTAGCCTGACAAAAGGCTGTGTGTTTTTAGCAACCGTGACGAGAAGAAGGCATTGCAATACCTAGACGTTGTGAGGTAAAAGTCCCTCATCAGTCAGCTTGAAAAAGCACTATAATCCCATGATGGAGCTTTCCTGAGTGGCGAGCCTGCTGCAGAGAACCGTGGCTGCATCCCCACCCCAGCCATCAGGTGTGTCTAATTCTATCTCCTACAAACCCAACATTGTCTTTTATTCTTGCATTTACACAACACTTATATCGGCACCACGAATGTAGGAAAATGCATGGGGAGCTGGTGAGAAATGCCGTTGATATTAAAAGTCCAAGCCACATTTTCTCTAACGTCAAATGTGGAACAATGGTATTTATGAAAAAATACTATGATCACTGTGTGATAAGCAAACAGTAACATTAATTAGCTTACAGGACAATACCATACAACTTATCTCCATTAATTTCATAAAAAGCATAGCATTGCTAGTTTAAATGAGGAACAAGGCTAAGAATTCCTCCATTTATATAATACATCCTTCATGCTCTGACTTAAATAATTTCACTAGAGTAGTCAATTTCTTAGTTTCAAAAGAATGCCCAGCAAATAACTCTAACAATATGTTGTACACTTCAATAAGAATCTGCACTTATTTGAATCACAGATATGTGATAACCAAAAAGTGTTCTCTTCTGCAGAAATACTGTAATTTACACAGTTTTGTTTGAAATACCACCGGCTTCCCTTGTTTTTCAGGTCATTAATGGAAAACAGGAATCAACTTATTAGCAGTTTCATAAAGGCAGTCTTTTAGAAATATTTCCCATCACTTAACTCCGTGTGTAATTCCGTCATGTCATTAGCTCCACAAGCAAGGCTTTTCTGTAGAAAAGATGTGACAGAAACCAAATAAAGCACTCATCACCCATGGATAGAATTTAACTTGTACAAATAAAAAAGAGGTTGCCCAGCAAATGTTTTAATAACTTTACATTTTAAAACACAATGTCCATTAAAGTTATTTATTAAAAGAGTTCCTTTTATTGAGTAAGCATAACTGACACGCTGGATTCAACTCTGATACATGAAATACAGTTTTCGTTTCAATATTTCTACACCAGCACAATGAAGGGCAGTGAACCACGTGCATCATAAAGAAACACTAGTACTTACATTCTTCAGTTTCATAAGACCAAAAAAATATAAAAATACAAATCATGAAGCGACAGAGGCTCCCACTCCCACACTACGAGTTAGCACTTTTTTGGGGTATCTTAGCATACAAGACTACTATTTTCATTTATTCCTTAATAGCGCCTATTGCTACGTTTAACAGCGCTTACTGATGGGTTTAATAGTGTGTATCGATACATAAGTACATCCTTAAAAAGTAGAAGCCAGACATCTTCGCACTCGACACCCATAAGCAAAAACTGAATGCACGCTCCACACCAGACACTTACCTTCATGTATTCAGTCCCCACCTTCCACCTCAGGGGTTGAACTTCATTATCCCATTTCAGGCGAGTAAAATGAGACCAGAGGAGTTAAGAAGCATATCCAAGTCCCACAGCTCATAGCATTAGAGAATTCGAAAGCAGCCCTGACTGATGACAAAAGATACTGCCAACGCTCACTCTCAGTGCCTTAACTAATTCCGCAATAGCTGTCTCCAAAATATGAGTAATGTGAAGGGTGGCTTTACAAATTAACATTTCTTGGTATTCTTTATAAATGTTTCCTTCCGTATCCTTCCTATTTAATATACAAAACCTAAAAACCTATTCATAAAACCATGGCCTTGAGAGTCCTCATCAAGATACGCGTGCCTGGGTTCTGCCCTCTCTGTGGGGTGGAGGAAGGGATCCAGACACACTTGGGCACCATCTTACCCGGGGAAGCTCCGTTTCACCATCAGCCTTCCCAGAGGCAGCGTCTTTTTCAAGTCCACTCTCAGTCACCATTTGTTGACACCATCATTCCAAATGCCATCAATGTATTTTGATTATTTTCTGTAACAGGATTTAAGAATTTAGAAATTCATTAAACGTGTTCTTTTCTTTCTGATTTCCAGTTTTCTTCCAGGCAGAACAGACATAAGACAGAGGAAACGAAGTCAGTTGCTAGACTAGGGTCTGGAGAGAAGTGGTTCAATTCAGCCAATTTAATTCAACACTCATTTATTGATGGGAGTTACCAAGCTAACAGGTCTTTGAAGGAGGAGGAGTTCTCAGGACCTTTATGGAAAAAGACAGTTGATTGGAAAGATGAGTAAGGAATTGTCATTCCAGAGGAGAGAATGAACTGAGAGGTATTAAGAGCAACTGTACCTAGACTTGGGATAGCATCCTTTCTTTTATCATTCTTCCTTAGACGGGAGACATCCCGTGTGTGTCAGGAAGATGGTGAAGAAGTTTGTGCAACCGAAGAAAGAGCTAAAAGTGGAATTTGTGCTGGCAGACTAACTTCTCTTACCTTTCACTTCCTTAATGATTTTCTAAATGATAAAAATACTGGTATTTAGAATACACATTCAGTTTTCAGTAATACAAATAGAAAACTACTTACCAAAAACATCTTTGGCCTCTTAAAAATTTCATCTAAATCCTCTTACAGATAAATAGTAAATAGTTGTACCAGTTTAATACAACCTCAGTCTGAATTTCATTTTTCTAGAAACTTTGTCCAGTCATTTGCCTTCTGGATGTTTTGATTTTTTTTTTTCATCTCTTATATAGAAATCATTCCAAGAATAGGATTCTGTAAAGATGAAATGGATTAAAGCATTTAAAACCCTTATTTGGCCCAGCGTCCGGCAGTTCACGAGCTGTTAATAATTGGTGGATGTGAATAGCTGCTTTGGTTTACTGGCTGGTTTGCTAGCTCTCTGAAAAACACAGTATGTTCAAAATGCCTGCAATAAATCTGACTATACAATATTTTTAAATTAAATCAGCAGTTTAGCTGGATTCCTAGTTTCTTTACCTCAAGTGAACTTTCTTGTCATTTACACAGCAGTCTTATCCTTAATAAACGCAACAGAAAACTGCCATCTAAAAGCTCTTAGAGCTGATGAATGGAACCAAAAAGTACCTTTTCCTAATGTCAGAACACAATGGCTCTTGCTTAAAATTGATCTCTTCCGTTTCAAACTTTAAGAAGCCTCAAAGGCTATCACGTTAGGTAAAGGCTGTCACATTAGGTCAAGCCTATGTCCTAATCATACATTCCATTCTTGAGAAAGCCCAACTATGAAAGAAAAATCACTCGGATTTTTATAGAACAATCACAACATATTTCCTTCTGCCTTCTTCCTTCCCCAGTGAAAATGAGAAAACAATATCATGATGAAAAGAAAAGAGGCGGGATTCATAGATAGACAGGCTCTGAAGAACAAAAGATAGCTAACAGTGAAAGATAATTCAAACAGTGGGATCTGGTGTTCTTTTTTAGCTGTCCTATTAAATACTTTTTTTCTTTTTTCACATTTCAATTGTACCAAATATGAAAAGCCCAGATACAAAAGAAACAATAAAATGCTTGTTAATCTAATAACAGAATGCCAAGAACAGAAACCCTATCCTACCACAAAGTGGTAAGCGAGATTGCCTGCAACACAGACAGTTTGTGATCAAAACCTTGGGGGAAAAAAAGCCATCAATAGAAATGATGTTTCCACTGTGAGCTCATGGTCACAGCAAGGCTACAAGACCAGGGATATAAAGCCCTATTAATTGTACTTCCCTGGGGTCACCAAACATCTCTGTTTGCCGGTGAGAGTCCGGATTTATGCCTTTTATCTGGTGTAATTATTAATAGAGTTCCTTTAGCTCCAAAAGTGTCCCAGTTTGGACAATAAATTATATAGTTGCCCTTGGCTTACCCCTACTCCTTTTCACTTCCTTCTCCTTTCCAGGAAAAAAAAAAAAAAAACCAACACCCAAGGGCAAGCTATTTTAACTCTTCAGGGTATGTGAGAGGGAAGAAAAAGTTTATCTGTTTCTTAAGCTCAGCTATTCATTTGACTACCTTTCATTTTCTTAAAGCAGGGTAGATTTCTAGTCTGAATTAACTTTGACATGGTCCCATTCATCCATGAAATATTTGGAGGCAGAATTACCCCCTCTCTTTTTCCATAACCCTCTCTCCCTTATGAATTTCTGCCTAACTCCAAGCCACAATGTTGAATTCACTTATTAAAATCTATCTGAAATTTTCAAGGAATTATACCTCACATGAAGACTCAATATAATTGCTGTTTCTTTAAAAAAAAAAATCAGATGTTCAACATAGGTTATACAGCCAAGAATAGTAGTTCATATCAGCCGCAAGAAAGTCTGAGCACCTTACAGAAAGAGCCCCTTAATCAAAAAGCAATCTTTTGGGATGAGTTAGTAGTACTTTGCCTCCGGCGCTAACCAGATCCCCTAGTTTCATTGTATATTTCCACAGGAGTCTAATGATGAAATACATTAGATCTTCTCACAGGTGAAGTAGAAAAACATTTAAAGCATTGCCTTCTGAGGGTCACATGGTCCTTCTAAAAACAAGGGGAGGAGGTCAACAGCAGTAACAGCATCCTAACCAACAATGTATTCTGCAACTAAAGCCTCGATGAGGAAGGGGGGACATCCCCCTTCTCATAGAAATATTCATGGGAAATTCAGGATGTGCAATTGTGAAGAAAAGCAACACAAAACAGTTTCGTTTTTTTCATGGGTGGGGCAAATCTTTGTTTAAAAATAAAAGGCTTACCTTTAGTCAATGAGATGTCCTTGGCCTTTATCCAGAAAAGCTTCAGAACAGCAAGGGAAAAAAAATAAAATTCATTTGAGGAAAATATCCTGGGATTGAGAATAAAGGTTTACATGTTCCTGGTGGATTTGAACTGCTCTAGATCTGTAAAGACACAGGCATCATTTCATGGGTAAGAAGAATATAGAAGGATGTGAATCTTCATCATTTGCACAAAGAGGGCATGGATTGCATTCAATTGAATTATTTTATTTATTTGTATTTTATTTGTTTTCACATATGCATAAAAACATAATGCACACACACATGTAGACACAAATAAACTATTTTCTCTCTTTTAATGTATATCCTTAAGTAAACAAGCAAGCACCCTCCCTCATGTCAAGTTTTGTAGCACATGTGGAAGACAGTATCTCCCCCAAATTCTGGTCTCATAACCGCCCCCCTCGCCCCGACATGGTGGGGGACCCCGGGAACAGGATAGCAGGTAATATCTTAGATTTGCTGTGCCTTCCAAACAGCGGCCACTTCCTTCGGGTTCTGCAAGTAGCCTCAAGTTAAAGAGGTAAAAACAAATCATGAATCAGGGTGAAAGGCTACACATATGCCATATTTGTTTTTTCGGTTGGTTTTGTGGTTTTTGTTTTGTTTCAATTTCAGCCTTCACTGATTTGGGGGAAGTAATTAAGTGTTTTGGCATAAAAGATCTCCTGCTGGGTGATAGGCTACATGGGAAAGGGAAATTAGACCAAAGATATTGAGTAATAACCGCAAATGACTTTATAGCCTATTCTGTTTGAATGTCAATAGAACTCGGAAGCAAGATTTGCACAAGGTAATCAGCAATGACTCCCCCAAGTCTAATCAGGAATTGACGAAAATTAGCCATTTGTAAACTTTTACCTGCTGGTATGATTTCTTAGCTTAGTGGGAAAAAAAAATGGCATCATGATCTAAAAGCTCCAAATTATGAATGGCAGAAATTCCCAACTTTAAAAGCCATTTACTATCTTTCCCAAAATGTATCAGCATTGAATGAATTTGGCAGATTCTTTTCGACTTTGCCCAGTGATGAAGTATGTATCATATAGCCCTATACGTATTATTGTAAGCTGATTCAAAGCTTTTGAGGAATGAGGGGAGGGCAAAAAAATAAATATAACTATACATTGTTTAAATAATGGTTGTATAAAGAAAAATTATATTAGAAATAACTGAATGAAAAAAGTACATCAAAAATATATAGTCTGTCACACTGGGCTTTGCACAAGAAGATAAAAACTGTGTTTGGATGTGTGTTTCTTTAATAGTGACATAGTCACTTAGGAGAAAGTGAAGCCAATAAGAAACAATAACTGTTTATACAATATTAATTCGGTTACAATGACTTTCCCACATATACTCAGGCTAATGAGCTTAATCAAACAAGGAGCTGCTGAAAACGGACTAATGGATTTGAAATTACAAAACTCTGCCTTCCAAATTTAGAGACTGAATTCTTTAAAGGGCCTTTAAAAAAAAAATTCCAAATTATAATCCATAAGGAAAGATTTTCAGTCTATCAGATATATTTCCTAAGGCAGACTGCGCCAATAGAGTATCAAAATGCCTAAATCATAGGTAAAAAAATTTAGTCAGTAATGAATTTTTTTTAAGGCAGTCACTCTACCCACATGATACAGTTCCTGGGTGTGCTGGGCATTAGGAAACCCTGAGTAAGCCACCTTGATGGTTATTAAGATACCATGTGAAAGAAGAATATTTCCCAACAGGAGGTACTAATAAGATAGCCAGCAGCATAAGAAAAGCATCAACATGAAAAATAATAAAAAGACAGCAACTGTGTCCAGGCTGGATGTTCCTATTTAGTAGCCAAAATGTTGCTGAGCTACAATGATCTATTCCTTGAAAGTCCAAGGGTTTAAGCTAGTAAATTTTATTCAATGCAGTTTGACACATACCTCTTATGCATCTAAAATGTGCCTAGTGATATTCTAAGGATCTAAAAGAGATCAAATCTAAAATAACAGGACTCACCCAAACCAGGGGTTCTAGATATTTGGAAACAGAAATCCACAGAATCAAAATATGTAAATAAACATTTTAGAAAAAAGCAATCACCAATATTTAATTGCGAGCCATCTTTGAGCACTAAATCAAAACCTTATTGGTAAATGCCTATTTTGAAGTTTCACGAGAGATGAGATGCACCCTAGCAAAAGAAAAATTAACCCTCCCTAGGGACAATCCTCTTAGCTGGCCCTTCTTGTTCTTTCTCAGCACCTGCAGGGTGCATGGCTGGCCGGAATCCCATGCACCCTTCTTTTTGTTCATGTGGTTAAAGGCAGACTCACATCAGTTGCTTTGCACAATGACCTAAAGAGGGCAAAAGACCCAAAGCCAATGGGTTTCATCCAGACATTCCATGGAGATTCTATATCCTTTGGGCAAAAACGAGTCTTTTAGAAGCTGTCAGGGAACCTGGGATGGTGGGTGTGAGTGAGGGTTAAGTTAAGGAGAGATGGTCCTCTGCTCTCCATGGCAACTTTGTAACCTGTCATCCTGCACTTTTTTCCTATTTTTTTTTCTTACATCTCCTTGATTGTAAACTGTGCTCAGGAGGATTCCCCTGTGTCTGAGCAGAGGTGGAGGAATGGCTCACAAAGCTGCTAGAGATTATTTGCATGAGAGACTAAGATACAGTGCCAAGAATGAATTATCCTTGGAAAGGGCGTATCATAAAAGTCACATCCAAAGTCAATGCCTCAGGGTCGGAAGTGAGGCTTTTATTTATTGGGTTTTCTCCTGACTACAGCAGGAGGGGATTCCACTGGCCAGACACCACTAGATCACAAAGAGAGATCATCTAACTAGAACATTTGGGAAGCGATTTCCTCTGGAAGAAAGAACCAGCACACTGCCTGTCTGATGGTGGGGTAGGCAACAGACTGCCGTGTGAACAGGGGTGAAAAGCTGTCATTTGCAATCAGTGATACAGCAGACTCAAGCCCGGAAGAAAGTGGTAAGGTCAGCAATCCACTTCAATTCGGCAGCCTTTATTCAGCACCCAGGTCTCGGCTAGGTCAGCATCAGCTGCTTGCAGACCACACATGGTGGCTTCCATCGGTCCCAGAGAGCAGCGCTGGCACCGAGGGCATAGCCATAGGGACAGCCCAGGGGGTTGCTCCTCTCTCAGCGGGAGTGAGAGCAGACACAGCAAGAGAGGAGAGAAGCAGCAAACATGGGACACCCACTGGGAAGCCCTGCGATGATGGGAGATGAGCAGTTAGCAGTCCCCCCTTAAAAGTACGTACATGCCTTACAGAGAACAAACTTGTGGTTGCCAAGGCAGAGGGGGTGGGGGAGGGATGGATTGGGAGTTTGGGATTCCCAGATGCAAATTAGTATATACAGGATGGATAAACAGCAAGGTCCTACTGTAGAGCACAGGGAACTATGTTCAATATCCTGTGATACACTGTAATGGAAAAGAATATGAAAACGAATGTGAGTGTGTATATATACATACATATATGTGTGTATATATACATACATATATGTATGTATAACTGTACACTTTGCTGTGAAGCACAAATTAATACAACATTGTAAATCAACTATACTTCAATAAATCACATTTTAAAAAGTATATGTCTCATTCTCCTCCAAGGAGCCTTGCCTACTCTCCTTCGTCTGACTTAGATTTGCTTCCCAGCTGGTTTAGTAACTCCCAGCACACACGTCGCTCCCCATAATCTGATTGCTAATGGTTTAACATGTGTGTTTGTCTGCCCCTCTGGGCTCTGACTTGCTTGTGCGTTTTAGGGGTGGTCCATGGAGCTGGACACACCCTCGTGCTTAGCAGAGCTGCTCCTGTCAGACACACGTCTGTGGACTGAATCAGTGACTGAACAAGCAAAACCTCAACTTGCCTCAGAAAATATCTCTACTTACACAAGAACGTAGTTCATCCACTTTCGTAACTGTGCCAGCCATGATCTCTTGGGTTTCTCAGTGGAGAAAGTGGGACCTGGGATGAGGGAACAGAGAAGATTAGGAACAACCCAACACTGCATCTTGTCTGAACCTGGTTTGCCACTTTTTTAAAATCAAAATTATGACGCCTTTGTCCAAGTTTGTAAGGGGAGGGAAGAGAGGCTGCAGGATGTTAGTACAAAGAGTAGAGGCAGAGATACAAGAAGGTCCATGGAAGGGCCAGCTCTGATCAGCTGGGCCTCCCTGACAGCCCACAGCCCGCGGTTTGATGTGTTTCTCCAGCTTACGAGAGAGACAGTTGTCTTAACGTTTGGAGAATTTTCTCTAGGTAAATATTTATTCTAGATTTGGAAAGCAACTAAGCATCATCAGATTCTCCCGAATATGTTTTCTC
Source organism: Hippopotamus amphibius kiboko (assembly GCF_030028045.1). Taxonomy (NCBI): domain Eukaryota; kingdom Metazoa; phylum Chordata; class Mammalia; order Artiodactyla; family Hippopotamidae; genus Hippopotamus; species Hippopotamus amphibius. The sequence goes on along the minus strand of NC_080191.1, from coordinate 77,519,483 downwards.
CTTTTGAAACTAAACATTCTCATACGAGGCTGCAGGAAGGCCCCATCAGACTGACTTTGGGTCCCTCACAGACGACTAACCAAATAGATGACCCGTGTCATTTTGTTCACTGCACTGTGTTAAAGTATTTGGCAAAATCACATCAGACATGAAGTTTGTGTCTCTGTCTCATGAGGAATGGTCATAATTATACATCTGACCACAATGATAAATCACTGCCTCTGACGGGGAGGGAAGGCTTGCCTGACACTACGTGGGACATTTAGCTTTGCTGAATGTTTTGCTATCCAGAAACTACACAACGTGCTACATCACTTAAGTTCTTGGGAGGGAGGTGCAAAGGCATAACTAGAAACGTTTGGCCCAGGATTTCACATTCTGAGACAAGGACGGCAGAGAGCTTGTGGGGTATGCAGGTGGGACTCCCAACAAAAGGCTGTGCAAATAACAGCAATTCATTAAAGACTGTGGCTTCTGCAGCTTAGTTTCTTTACACGCACTCACACAGAGAGCTAATGGCCGCCTTAGCGCCATTTCGTCAAAGATGAAGGTAGCAGAGTAGAACGGAAAGAACTTCTCGCTTAGATGGACTGAAACCTCAGCCCCGGCCTGGACTTCCTGACAATTGAAATGGGGCCGCTTCCTTCACACCCTCAATCACCACACCTGGAAAGTGGCACTGATGTTAAAACTGCACTGGGTCATCTTGAAGTTTTAGTCAAATGCAGTCTGTGAAAAAAATACTTGGAACTATGAAGACTTCCACAAATGTTTGAGTTAATACGTTTATGTCACTACCTCATTCCAGATAGATTTTCCTGTAGGTTTTAAGGCAGCTAAATCCGTATATATAACATGCATGTCACTTGGCAGACCAAAGACCTGGACAGTGGACTGCATTTTTCATGTTTTATGTTTCATGTTTCATCCAGATGTTTTGGCACTTCAGAGCCAAAGTAAGTTTTTTCTTCCCGATGTGTTTCATTTCTGTTAGGGCTGCCAGAATTCCGGCTGACTGCAATAAGTCACGTTAGCTCTTATCGTTTTCCGTTCAATTAATGTACCCATTGAAAAATCTAGGGGCAATTATGAATTTCTCTTTCGGGGAGTTCTGCCCATGTGTGAGATGGCGGTAATGATGGCATGGGGGTGGTGACAGTGTCACCTCAGAGTAGCTGTCTTGGATATAATAAAAGAATGGATGGATCAAGCATGGCAGAAAAAGCCATGAATCGACTACAGATGGAAAGAGGGACTTGGTTAAAATATAAAAATCCTAGGAGGAAAGAGAAAAAGATTTGAGTCTATGTTCATCGGTAAATATGCATATAAAGTAACTGTCCTTCATCCTAGAAGACTGAGCTGCTAAAATCTCGGTTTCTGCGGCTAAAAGCCCGGGGCGCACAATTGAAAGCTATGCTTTCATGGGTGGCTTCAGTTGCTATTTACATTCTGCTGTCACCTGGGGCCCCGCCTCCTCTCTTCCTAGGGTGCACGCCACATTTACTCACAGGCCAAACCCAGAAGCCCGGTCATCTGTTGGTGGGCTGTTTTCCAGCTTTCTCTAGCTGTTCCACTCTGCCTCCAGAATGCTTTGTTCTGGGAATTCTTAGAATTTCATACCTGCCTCCCATGATTTGCACTTTCCCCTATTTTAAGCACAAAGTAGGAGCTCAACGTGTATTTGTGGAACCACTTAGTGAATGAATGAGTGAAAGCATCCTGCTGACATCAAATAAGATTCAGCAGTTGTATTGCAGTTAGTGTGATTTCTGAATGAGTGGATCTCAATACACAGTTATCCTCTCCTGCATTTCAATGGTAATATTTAACATGCTTTACTGCCTAAAAATAACTCAATGCATATAAAATTTAACAAAAATTAGGCTTTTTGCAATGTCATCTCTTTGTCATCCTCTCCTTTGATAATCTAACAGTGTCTTAAAGTATGTCAGTGGGGTTACAATGCTCCTTCAGTTACAATGCTCCTTGGGAACCTGCCCCAGCCTGGCCCCAGCCCAGTTCCCAGGAAAGGAAGAAGCCTTACCTCACGTCTGCTCTGGGATAGCGATGAAGGGTTCTGCCAACTACTGGCCATGGACCACATCTGGCCAGCATAGCCTGTTTTTGTATGGCCTTTGACCTAAGAACGGTTTTTACATTTAAAAATAATGACATGTGGCAATTACATGAAATGCAGATTTGAGCATTCATAAATAAAGTTTTCCTGGAACAAAACCTCCCCCACTCATGTGTGTATCGTCTATGGCTGCCTCCCATAAGCTGAGTTGCAATTGTGGTAGACACCTTGTGTCCTGCAAATCCTAACCTCTTTACAGAAAAAGTTTGCCAGCCCCTGCTCTAGAACATGGCGATAGTTCAATGTTGGAATTTTGTACAAACAATGGGAATGTTTGTCTAGTAATTATGTGTGCAGGCAAAGTTTGCTTCTGTCTACATGAGGTTATTTCAGGAGCCCTAGTTTTCTAATAACCTCTGTGAAAACGGAAAGGCTGTGATTACAGATCCCCTTCTTTTTTCTTTGGGGGAAATACTATAGGGCCCATCTCTAAGTCATGCAGTACTTTTGTGCAAATTAGCCTCAGGCATCCTCTGTGCGCAGTGAATTAGAAAAAATAGCCCATGCCTCCAGGCAAATCCAAGCATGTCCAAGGTGCAGGGCTGGATGAACTGGGCGTAGGCTGGATTTCATTCTCCACTTATGCTTTGGCTGGGTGTTTGTTGGCAGTGCACAAAAAACACACCATAAAGCAGAGCCCTGGGGATCACAGCAAAGCATATTAGACAGTCTTAACACTTCTAATGTGACTGAGTGGGCCACTATTTTATAAACGTGCTTGTCATATACTTTCTTAAAAGGATTTTGAAGGAGAAATTGTAGAGACAGCATGAATATGAAAAGGACCCCCAATTCTAGGATCGCGGTAGACTGTGGATGGAATTCAGAAGAACAATTTGTCACCCTCCTTCATCTTGCCAAGGGCCAACCAGTGCTGAATGTCCAGATATATGGAGCCCATCCTTACAAACACATTAGATCTGCCTGTGTTTTTTTTTTTCAGTAGTATCTTTTTTTTAATTAATTTATTTGTTTATTTATGTATTATTGGCTGCACTGGGTCTTCGTTGTTGCATGCCAGCTTTCTCTAGTTGTGGTGAGCGGGGGGGCTACTCATCGTTGCAGTGCACAGGCTTCTCAGTGCAGTCCCTTTTCTTGTTGCAGAGCATGGGCTCTAGGCTCACGGGCTTCAGTAGCTGCGGCATGTCGGCTCAGTAGTTGTGGCTCTCAAGCTCTAGAGCACAGGCTCAGTAGTTGTGGCACACGGGCTTAGTTGCTCCACAGCATGTGGGATCTTTCCAGACCAGGTCTCGAACCAGTGTTCCCTGCATTGGCAAGTGGATTCTTAACCATTGTGCCACCAGGGAAGTCCCTGCCTGTGTTGTTTGAGAACTGGGATCCTTTACAAATCAACACTAGAGCGAGGTGTTGTGAATATATGTTTTGATCTTTCAGCTCAGCCAAATGGCTTTCTAGGCAAGTAACTGCTATGCAGACCTTTGCAGCAGAACCTGGTGAGAATTGTCATTTCAGTCTATTATAGAGGAGCAGGACTCGCCCTCCCACTAGTGAGTGAAAATAAGAAAGTTGGCAGGTCAAAAGATTATCATAATATAGAGCCTTTCAAATCACAGTGGAGATTGACAATCTGGCCACTTGCTTTCCACTCAAACAATAATAAAACAGTTCTCATTTTCCAAAGTGGGATTGGCTTTCTCTGTTAGGCCGGAAAAAAACCACGGTGCTTGGCGGGATATCTAAGACGGCACCTCCCAGTTTGGCCCTGGACAGCATGCTCCCACCAGGTTTAGTCAAGTTTGTATCAACTCGTTTATTTCCAGAACCAAATAGCTTATTGCAGTTAATGAAAAGAAAACCTGATCCAGGCAAAATGACTTCTGGTTGCTGGGCTGCTGTTTGTAGCTTCTCTTTCCCCCTTAGAACCAAGTAAACCTCTGTTGGTTACAACTGGCAAAGCACAGAAAAAAAAAAAAAAAAAAAGCATTTATAATACACAAGTGGTCAATGAGGCAGCCTTTAAGGAAAAACACTGCTGATAAGATAAACAGCTTGTGATGTCCTTAATTATAATATTTCATACTCATTTAGCCATCTCCACATCACAGAACTAACAAAGTGGATTTCAAACAGGAAATAAGGCTCCTTCCCACCAGCCCAGAGGCCTAATTATAAAATAGCAACCTACTTTTTCTGTAGTGAATACAGGGTTCTTTTTCTTTTTTTTTCTCCTCCAACAGAATTTATTGAGCTCATTACCAGGCTGCTTATGAAGTGATTTGAAATGAGGCAACATTAAATAATTCCACAAATCCCTTGTACTTAGTCATCCTGACACTTTATTTGAACTCGGAGCACTGATATGGAATAACTGCCGAAGCCCCACACTTCTGACTCTATTATCTGACAGGAGGTCTGGAATCCACAAAAATGATATATCATCAAACTTTCTTAATCATCACAATAATTTGTCGGAAAGAACCAGGTACAACTCGGGCATCACCAGACGGGCTTGGCTGCTGGAAACAAGGCCAGTGCAGCATGTGTGCCTTACAGGAACAGAGTCACATTAATCAGCCAGTGAAAGGACCCAAGGCGGTGTATGTACGTGTGTATTTTAAGAAAAATTGACAGATAGGCTTCAAAGCAGCAAAAGCACTGAACTCCCCGTGTGCTGTTAGTCCAACTCTAACTTCTGTTCTCTTGTAATCCAAGAGGCAGCTGTAGACTGACCCTCCCTGGGTTATCACTGAGGCTAATACAGCATAGTTCAAAACCGCATCTGCCAACGTTTCAAAGAGAGGGAATATATCTGTGAAGAAGGACACAAAAGTCTGTGGAAGTTGACTATCTGGTATGTGAAAATGGTGCTCATTTTTGGCTTTTATTACCTCTTTCCCTAACTTACTGAACCAGTAATGAATCCGAATCGAAAGAAATGTTTCCTGTTAAAGAAGAATTGTGTTTTATATCTCCCTAGGTCCTATATGTATCCTGATGTGCAGTCTGCCTTCGAAAAATTTCCTTTTTTAAGGAGAAGATTCATGGAGGAGAGGGGATGTGTGTGCCTGTGTGCACATGTGTGTGTCTGCATGGGTGAAGGGGAAACAGTCCAGCCTGTAAGAATAATGCATCCCAAATGCAGTTCTTGCCTTAGAGAGAGGTTGTGTATTTTCAGCTATAGCTACTACTTATCCTTGCTATATTTCTTGCCACAGTCCACAATCCAGTGGCCAGACTTGCAGGTTAAATGTGGTTGTATCATCAAGGAAACATTGAAAGAAACTTCCAAGCCATCGGAAGAACTTTTGGTTTTTCTAGGGTAGGCTTTGAAATAGTGTCTCAGCATAAGAACAAGTTCTAGGGGAGTCCCATTTGAATAGAATACCAGAACATATGGTACCTCCTGTCACCCATGACATCTTCACCCTTGACAGTTAAAATGCCATACCAAATCCACAACATCTGAAATGAATACACGTCCTTCAAATGACTTCCCTTAGGAAAACTTCATCAATATCCCTTAAGAAAGTATGAATGAATGGAGGGTACCTGATATAATATTTTCCTCAGATAAGAGAGAAACCTGCCACTAGGCACAATCTCCACTATGCATACCCATACTGAATGTTGACTACATGCAAGTCTTGGGACTAAGTTCTGCAGAAGATTTTTTTAAGTAAATCCCATGAATTCACATCCATAAGAACTTTTTTGACTCAAAGCTCTAGAATTAGAAGAAGCAAACATGGGATTTAACATCTTCCATAGATAAGCTCCAAGAGAATCATACCCCATCATGTGTGTACCATTGATATGGAATGTGTATCACCAATAATGCTGAGACACAGTACCTGGATTAAAGAAGTCTCCTTAACCTAGGTTGATTTCCTGGAGCTCTCCTCATTCAACCTTTTACCACCTTAGTCTCATAAGTCTTAAAACACCCAGCATTAGTGACCTCCATTTCTACCCACTTTCACTGATCCAATAGTACAACACACCTCAGATCTCAGCATCACTCCACACTGTTCTACTAAGAACTTGAATTACCCCCCATTTCTCCCACTAAGTCACTCCTACCAGACCTACTGTTCATCATCAAATGCTTTGATTATTTGCTTCCTTTTCTCCCAATTTAACCAGATCTCATTCTGGTTTTTGTTAATTCCCTACCTAGGCTCAATCTCATGAGAGTCATGGCAAAGCAAATAATTTGAGGCAGTGCTGTATATTGATTGGGAACAAGGGCTCTGGAATTAGAGTGCCTGGTTTAAATTCTATCTGGGTCTAAACTGTCTCCACGACGAATTAGCTCTGTATGATCTTGAACAAGTGACTTGATGTCTGTGTCTCATTCTCTCCATCAGTGGGAAGGCAATAAATACTTCAGTGTGGCAGATGCTGTGGTAAACACTAAGGATTAAATATTGAAGCTGGTGAAGAATTTTAAGTAGAGAAATGATATACTGTATCCTAGCTTCTCCCATGACCAGCTTTGTGACCTTCAGCTAACATTAATCTCTTGATGCCTCAGTTTCTTCAGCTTTAAAATAGAGATAGTAATATTGCTGAGAGGATTGCAGAGAAGGGTTGAATGAGATAATAGTAAGCTACAAATAAATCTTACCTCTTCATGGTAGCATATGCCCATGATACAATCTTTTGCACTACTGCAAATGTCATAGAAAAGCAGTCTGCATTCCCTAACTTTAATTGTTCCCGATTCCCTTGTTGAAGTTTCAAAATTCGGTTGTAATTTTTCATTCATTCCTTTACAGAAGTATTTACTAAATAGCTTATAAATGTGAGTCCTCTACCAGGCGATGGCGCGATGGTAAAGAAGACAAACAGTCTCTTCTTTCTTGGCCTTTAATAAAATATTTAAAATTATTGAGCAGCCTATTTTCATGAAAATATCAAGTTCTCCTATTCCTTGGCATCCATGACACTATATTATTTGGGGTCTTTTATTTCTCTAACCCTGCCTTCTAGCTCCTTCAAGAGCCTCAGTTTCTCACAGCCTCTTAATATGAGAATATACATCCCTCTGTCCCTACGGTATCTTTCTCCTCAAAATCCCCTATTCTCAGAGCTCCTATTCTTACTTCTTTGCAAATGACTCTTTATCCTAACCACTTTATCCTCTGACCACTTTCCTGATTTCATTCCATGCTTCTTAGTGTCTGCTTGTCGTCACTTGCAGGGTGTCCCAACAAGTCCTCCAAGTCAACGTATGCTAAGTTAGCTTTCCATCTTTTACCAACACCCAATACCATCTCCTAAACTTCCTAATTTTTGTTTCATGTACCTGAGATTGAACCCTCAAAATCATATTTTATTCTTTATTTAACCCACCCTCCTAATTTTTAACTGATTTCATAGATTCTATCTCTATAGAATCTTTTGCATACCCTCCTGTCTTTCTTTTCTAATATTATAGTCACTCTCCTGGTTCAGACACTTCTCTACCTCTCACTTGAACTATTGTATGCGTCTTCTATCCCCACACCACATCCCTCAGTCTCTTTATCTCTTGGTCGATCACACAGGCTACTGCAAGATCCAACTTCCTCAAGACTTACCTGGGCTTTGCATTGCCTTTTCTGAAAACTTTAAGGGTTCTTCATTGCCTAACAAAGTGTGTCAACACTTGTAAGCCTAATATTTCATGTTCTCTGTATTCTGGCCACACACTACCTTCAAAAATAAGGTCTACATTTGTATAACTCCATAGAGTTTGAAAAGCATTTTGTATCTGTTATCTTATTTAACCTACTATTCACAAGATGTCTTATGATGTAGATATTATTACAGCATAAAAGCCTTGTGTTATTATTAATAAATCATAAAAGCCCTACAGATGAGGAAACTAAAGATCAAAGGGATTTGAGGTCTCCTTGAGTTACGTAAGCATTTCTGAACCGGAACATAGGCAGATTTGATGAAAGGATTTTGACCTAACAGTGGAATCAACACCCCTTATTCTTGCAAATAATAATAATAATGGTACCTCTCATTAGCTTCCTTTGTGAAGCACAAAATATGGACTATTAGAAACTATGGAAAGAAGTTGATTAAAAGGAATTAAAAGCCAGTAAACCTGGGTTTGTTTGGACTCTGTATTAATTTCCTAAGTCCATTAACAACTGTATGTTTTATTATATTTGTCTGCAAGACAGTCTTATAATTCCTGAAACACATTTGCTTCACAAAGAAATGATGAAAAATAATGGAATTACAGCCATTTTAAGTATTTAATGTTAAAGCATATAGTTATCTTCTATCATATGAGACATCAACGCTTTTTATACTCATTAGGCATCTGTATTACCCTATTGCTACAGCTAGGCAAGTGTAAAGTCAAGTATTTTCCTTAAGGTCAAACACAATGCCATTCCATTCATTGTTAGATGAAGACTTAGAACCCTCAGTCCATGCTCCCAGGTAATATTTTTATTTCAGAGTAATCTATAGAACATCTTGAGAGAAAAAAGACAGCTTCATAATATCAACTCACAGTTTATGTTCATAAATAAAGCAACCATATATTTCACACGGGTAAAGAAGACACAGTCAATGGCTCAAAATATCAGAATATAGTTTTTAAGAAAAATTGTAATAAATCTTTGGACTTTCTATTGAAATTAGATCTTGTGGCTCTCAAATCTAGATTCCTCACAATTTACTGTTTTCAAAAAGAAAGAGAGAGAGAGGAAAAATGAAAGAAAGAAAAAAGAAAGATGAAACAAAGAAAGAAAAAATTAAAAGAAAGACAACAGCTTTAAGAGTTCCATGGTAAACAATCGCCATGGTAACACACAATGCACCATGATCACTGCTCATCCCTAGAATGGGGAGGGTGTTGCATTTTCAGCTTTGTTGGTCAACAGAGCCAAGCTAAGGAATTTTGAAGAAGCAGTGAAAGGCACTACAGCTACTCCCTTCAGGATCAACTGATCGAGTTCTAGTTAAACACTCTATAAAACCTTTTTCAGCTCAGAAAAAAAGGCTCAGGAAAATAACTCCCCAGCTGTTTTCTGCTGATAACTGAAGAGAAGTAGAAGAAAACTATACCTGTGTCCTCCAGGAATTCCTGACAACCAGCCCACGCAACACTGAATATGGAACTTAAAAAATCACTTTCAGTTCAGAAGTATTCTGAACGTTTTTAGTTCTTTGTGTATAAAGCCACATCCTTTACAAAGACTCAAAGTGGCCTGTTGATCGTCACAATTTGAAAAAACAAAACCAATCCAGAACAAGAAGGGAAACCAAACTTAAAAGGAATCAATGATCAATTTCACACAAAATTAGTATAATCAAAAAGGAGTTAGCAAGAGGGATACAGATGATTCATTGGGATAAGTGTTTGCATGTAGCTTATCACCCAACATTACTTATCGTATTCAACGTGTATGTATGTGTTTGATGACACCGTATAAATCAGTCACATACTTTACTTAATTTTATTAAGAGAGAAGACAAACTCATGACTTATAGAACATCAGAGGGTGCATAGTAAATACTTAACATGTATAAGTTTTTTCCCCTTTATCCACCTCCTTCCAAAACGTAAAGTAGAAGTCAGTTCATGACTCCAATTTTTACTCTTTGGATTTAAGTTTAATCTACTAAATTTCTAATCACCTCATATGGAGCTGGTGGCAGAATAATTCTTTTCCCACCTTTTCTCACATACTTTACTTCTCATCTATTAGGTTATCCACTACCACTTTGAGCCAGATATGTGTCAAAGTAGTTCTTTTTTCTGATTAATTAAAAAATAGGAATATTAATTCAACAAACAACTTGAACCATTGAAAGAGCTCATGGAAGCTTTTTTATTGATATAGAAATTAGAGGAAATAAATTCTGTTTCTAAAGAATTATATCATTCTTCAGTTGTGAAAACGAGTTTGTTGCCCAATTTCAGATATGGGTCTGCTAACATTTATAGTGAAAATGCATATTTTTTAAAATGAGACATGTTCTGATAGAAACATTATTCCATCTTGACACAATAGCTAACAAGACTTCAGTCCAAGTGTGACATTCTTTACTACAGCTGAAAGAAAATATATTTGCGTTCAAAGTAGTGTCTTTGCTATTCTCAGTAACACAGAGACTCACAATGCATTTTCTATTACTACACTTTATTCCTTGAAGTTTTTTTATTTTTACTAAAAGTCAGAGCCTTGAATATAAATTTTAGCTTTTGGTACATGGATTTCTTCTGTCTGGTAATGTAGAATCATTCTTAAGACATAAGCAACATCCATCAGACAGACATAGTTAGGAGTGAATGTTTCCGACAGTTACAGTTCCTGCTTGATCTTGTTTGATAGAGCGTAAACTTATTTCAGCAGTTAATCTGAGCTTTTCATGGGTTTAAACACTTATCACAAATAGTTTATTAAATGGGAACACTTTTTGTTTAATTAATGTGTTTAGGTTTAAACGTTATTAACATATATGATTTTTCTTAATTTATAAAATTACTGGGAAACTAGCTATATTGGGAAAATACTGAGAAAATATTAGAAATTTTTGTCTTATTTTCGTGCATGTTTTTAAATGTGAATCACACTGCTAAGAGCTAAGAAATATGGAATTATATAATGGCTATCAATAGAGCTATTAGGCAGTTTAAAAAAAATCAATGGATTAAAAATCCATCTACACAGACAGGCCATCAGCAGGATTAATGTGGTGAAATGTCCTTCTGGAAAGGAATCAACAGCTGGGTGAACAAAGACGGGGGACCTTGGGTAGCTCAATGTCACCGCAAAGATGCTGAGATACGCAGATGTTATGGAATCGTGTGTTTTTCTCTCCTAACTGCCATGTATATTCTCAACTTACTGGGGGTCCACACAGTGGAAAATGCTTAGCCACTATAGTTTTTATAAACATAGAAGTAGGAAGAGTGAAAAAGAGACGGTGAGTTTAGCTGATAGAATAAGGAGGTAGAATGATAAATGCAAAGGCAATTTTTATTTCTGACAGTGATAAATCACACATGGGGTAGGTTCTGTGCAGAACTACTGCCGTGCCTGAGCCAGTGACCCATTCAATGTCTACCTATAGGGATAAAGATCACTTTCTTTTCCTTCATCTTCTTTTTCCAGGTTGCCTTTCTGAAAGTTTTAACCGCTAACAACCACTCATGGTCTATCGAATTCCCTTACTCTTTCCCAAGTCTAAGTCATTCCAGAATTGGTCTGGGAAGTGGTCGGGAGTACTGGTCAAACTCTGCCAGCCCTCCCCGGCTCTCTGAAGGGCCCCCCTCAGCCCCGCCTGTAGTGAGAGGCCGCAAGCCAAGGCTTTCTCTTTGCAAGGAGAGCTTTGCAGCCACATCTCCCTCCATGTACCACCAGTCTCCCCAGACATCTGTCAAGAGGAGAGGGAGGAGGTGAGAAGGCGAGAGAAAGGATAGATGGCTCTTCTCCTGTGACAATGTATTCTACCTATGATATCAAGCACTCAGTGTCAAAACCTCAGGTCTCTGATGGAACCCACAATGGATGCATCCGAGGCTACAGTAATGACATTGTCTAGGGCACTGAAGCATCCACCTTCCATTCTTTGCCACTAGTCTCCGCTGCTCCATCAAGAACTTAATTGCTACTCAGCCAAACTCACTTTTCCAGCTTGCAGAAATATTTTTTTAAAAATTCTCTTATTGTAGGAGGGAAGGCCTTTAGAGAGAAGGGCTCATTCTTATCCTCAGCTAGTAGGGACCCTTTTTATTAGCACACTTAGCGGTACTTCTCAAGGAACACATATAGAGCTGATCTTTTGTTACTTTCAGTATGGGAACTTCAGCAAATCTTTAAATAGGGTGGTGAAAAGAGTGAGTGGCCTTGCAGAAGAGAGGCACTAGTGCAGAGGGGTTAGAAGGAGGGGTTTTGAAGTTAGGCAGAGCTGGGCTCCAATTCCACCTGTGTGGGTTTTTGGGTACATTACCTAACTTAATCTATAAGATGAAAAGAATGGAATCAAACTCAATGAAGGATTTTATTAAATGAATATGAAGTGTTTAGCCTTATTTATGATAGCTATTGTCAATCAAAGGAGATTAGAAAGAAGTATAGTGCTCTAGCAATGGATCAGTAGAAGCATTTCCATTGGAAATGGATATTGAGTGAGTTATCATTAATTAGCTAGTCATTTTCTTCCTTGAAATATGTATGTCCTTGCTGAGTATATGGAATACAGGCTTAGTCAAATCAGATCAGACTATGTAATTCAGGTCATGTGAATTTCATTGCTTGTCATTTCCAATCACGCTTCATAGTAGGTGCTGTGAGAAGAGCCTCGTCCTCGGGCAGCCTCCAACTCTGAGATCACTGAGCCGCCAAGCCCTGCGACCTTGCTCACGTAGCCTGACTCTGCCTTAGAGACAGATTACTTGTTACTTGTAGAACTGATGCCTGGATTTACCGTTAATACAAAGTACAAGAGCCTTTTCTCCGCCATCAACTAAATTTATGTGTCCTGCCCTTTTCCCCTAGACATTTAAAAAAATGGGAACATATAGCTAAGAAAAGGAGATGAAACTGTATTTAAACTCGAATCATGGTCGCCATATAGTCTGTTTCTATATCTACGGTTAGCTTTTACGTTTATTTCTGATGCAAGAATACAATTTTTCTCCTTTCTTTCCACCTTTGAAAGAATTATGGAAACAAAGACTCATTCACTTGTGCGTACCACTAGCTCCCTTTCCATGTGGTCTGCACAGGGCGCAGACTGCTGACAGCCTCTGTGTACAGACCCTGGTGTGTGTATTTTGACATTCTCTCAAGGGCCAAGAGAAACAGCAGGGTGGTTAGTACATTTCTTCTTCCCTTCGCACTCTCCCACGCCCAAAATTTGGCTGTAAATTTTTCACGATAACTTCTCCGTCAGCTTAGAACGTTTCTGTGTTTTTTTAAACAAGATTTCTTCTACTTTTGTCCTCATATAATGTTTCTATTTTGAAATCTAAGATTCCTACCTTATCACTCTTCAAGAGCAGGACATCTCCCCCCAACTCCCCTCCACCTCTGAGCTTGGAACAAAACTCCAGTGACTACGCTGTATTTATTACTAGTCCTTAATGTGTTTTAAATGTTAATAAAATGAGAAATGCCCTCAGCCATCTCTAAATCCAGTATTTCAGACTAGTTTCTCAGGATTGGCAGCATTTGCCAGCTTTGTAAGACAACACGGCCAAATTTGGAAGGACCTGGGACCTCAAAGTATTGATTCTTTCAACAGCAAATGCATGCGGGTCCCATTGCTTATAAATAAGCTTCAAATGAGACAGGTCAAGGGGCCGTAAAAAGTGGAAGGCAGGAAAGGCGTGTGACTGAGTTGAGGACCAAAGCACACAAAATTAAGTACCTTGCCCAGAGTTTAGCTCAGTGACCAGGGCGCTCTGATGCTTTTCATAGTCCTGTGTTCACTGAGGATTTTATTTACTGTATTTGTTTATTTGTTTTGGCCAAGACAACCATTCACTGAGAATCTCAGAAACTCAAAGCAAAAGCTTATTTTTTTTTTTCCCATTGTGAAGGAGAGATTACAACTTTTCACATTTTATTTCTTTCTTCTTTAATCAGCTCATTTTATATATCTTAGGCAATAAAACAACCATTGCTTTGGGAATGGTATTGTGCATTTTAATAAGTATTATTTTAATATATTAGTTGAGCAGTGTTATAAATAGACCTCTTATTCCTGGGGTAGGGGTATCAACCATGATTACCTGGAAAAAAAAAAAAAAAACGGAAAGAAGCGGTACAGATGACAGTTCAAAAGAAGCCTGTGGCAAACTGTACATTGGTTTTGGCAAGAATAATTTATAAATGAGGGTTGTAAAACAGGACCAAAGGAAAGCTTGCAAACGCAGACTCCTGAGATGACATTTGTCATGACTGAATGGGTCAAGTTTGACATTAGCTGGAAAAATCCCCTCACCCTAATTGTCTTCTAAGCTGTGAAGTTTCTGTTGTATTGTGTGTATTGAGGGCCTCTCCTCTTGGATACCTTGATGGTAATGAAATAAATGGCTTTTCTGTAAGTAACTTTGCATTTGAAGAACCTCCTGTAGATGATTCAAAGAAACCTGGTACCTCACAGAGGACAGTTTAATGAGCATGGACTTTACATAATTTTTCCTTTTCTCAAAGATCATAAAACACAGGGCCCAGGGCAGGGAAAGGCAACTGAGGGAAGGCAAGTTGTCAGTGATGGCCCTTAGCTCTTCAAAGAAGATCCAAAACATGAGGGAATGAATATTTAGAGGTTCCACAGCGTCAGAAGAGCCAAGTGAAGCTTAATTACTGACTGTCAGGGAAATACAAGGTAATATTCCACTAAAACAATTCACAAGATCAGTGACAGCTCCAAAGAAGGAAGTGGCTAAACTTCACTGGATTTGGCTGCATTATCATGTAGCAAGAATCACCTGCTAGTGTAGAAAAACTGACTTTCACAGGACAGAGTCCATGTGTTAAAAGAATTGTATGCCTAGAGGGTAGCGACGACAAAGGTTGGCAAAGTCCAGCCCATCTCTCTGATCGTGAGTGCAAGTGATGGGTGGCACAAAAAAGAAAGAGTAGATACCGGCCAAATGTTGGAGAGTAGAAATACAAGAATACTCAAAGCAATAAATTAAGGACCATGTACAATGTAGACTAAATTGCGTGAACAAATTACAGCCCAAAGGCCAAATACAGCCTCAGCCTCTTTCGTAAATAAAGTTGTACTGGAGCTCAGCCAGGACCGTTTGTTTCTGTGGTGTCCGAGGCTGCGTTCACATCACAACAGCAGAGTTGGACCACATGGCCGGTGAAGGCTAAAATGTTTCCTCTCTGACCTTTTACAGAAAAAGTTGCTGACCCCTGAGCTAAATAAAAGGGGATACATGGCCAAGGTTGACAAAGAAAGTGATGAGTTACTCCACCCAGAGCCATAAAACAAAAGGAAAAAAAAAATACCACGTCTAATCAGCAGAATACTCAGAGGGGAGGCATCGGATGATAAAGATGATTTCCCCTGACAGTGAAGCCAGGATTACCAGACTACACTCTCAGAAGTGTGAACAAAGACATCGCAGGATGGACAAGAAAAGGTTGTTCTCCAGGAAGTCATACAGTACAAGCACGTGGTTTATTTCACAAACATTTCTTGAGCCCTTACTACTCTTCTAGGCCCTGGGCTGAGGAGGCACTGGGGATCTGCACGACAATGACTGATTTCTGATCCTACAGAGTGGGGGACAGCTGCGAAGCGGATTGAAATGGAACATGGACCTGGCCAGGCCACTTCTCCAACATTTTAGGGATTAACACACAGAGCATGCTTCCTCTTCCTGACAAAAGTCTTCATTCTTCCCGCTGTCAGAAACATAGTACTGGCCTTTCACCGTGAGCCTTTCACCACAAGGGGCATTTCTCAAACAAGAAATCGAGATGTTCCTTTCTAGAAATTAATAGTCAGAAAGTGCCAAGAGATGGTCCTACACAGAAGAGGTTTTCAACGAGTGCCTTTTAGGCAACTGACTTTTCAATTGAACTCACTAATTTTATTCCCGTCCTTATAATACAGTTCTCCAAATGATCTTCGGCTCTACGAGAAGGAAGTATCTGTTGCCGTGTATTCTTCACCCTCTAATATGGAGAGAACTAATGAGAGGTTGGAAGACATAAGACGGGGAGGGGATGATAAAGCTTTGTGATATTTGTAAACTCATTATTGGGCTGAAAAATTGCTTTTTAAACAGTGAATTACCTTTGATATTCCATGCGCTAGAGCTACTTCATTATTATGCTTTAACTGCAATTGAGCTGAAGGAATTACAGAGCTTCTGGAATAGGCCTGTGCAGTTTTCCCACTCATGGTGGAAGTATCAACTCATACAATTCCTAGAGTAACTTTTTCCTCAAACTCCATTTTCATTTACTGCCTTGCTGAAAACATTTGATAGATCTGTGATGCCTATTATATTAAATGTCAAAACCTCAGCCTCACATAATACACTCTACACTGATTAATCAGCCCCTCCTGTCCTCTGATTCTATCTCACACCACGTACCCCTGTGCTTTGCTCAATGGAACTGCCAGCCATAGCCCGGGCAGGGAGGTTCAGTTCAGCCCCTTGACCTTTGCATTGTCCTGCACGCTTTCCAGCTTCTCTTCTGAGGGCCATTCTTCACTCCTTCGGAATCTGGCTTAATACTAACTTCTTTCAAGAACGTTGTCTTACATTGCTGGGACTTTCCTCGTGGCACAGTGGTTAAGAACCCAGCTGCCAATGCAGGGGACACGGGTTTGAGCCCTGATCCAGGAAGATCCCACATGCCACAGAGCAACTAAGCCCATGTGCCACAACTGCTGAGCCCTCGTGCTGCAACTACTGAAACCTGGTGCACCTAGAGCCCGTGCTCCGCAACAAGAGAAGTATCTGAGAAGTAACTGAGAAGCCCGTGCATCACAATGAAGCATAGCCCCCGCTCACCGCAACTAGAGAAAGCCCACATGCAGCAACGAAGACTCAACAAAGCCAAAAATAAATAAGTAAAATAATAAATAAATCTTTTTTTTAAAAAAAAAAGACCTCTGTCATACATTGCGATTGTCCCTCTCAAGATGCTCCTGATTTTCTTCTGTTTTCTACCTGCGAATGTATACATATATAAATATATACATGTGCATGTGTGTGTCCTGATATATATATGAAATATATTATCTATGCATACATATGATATATATTTATATTATATATTTATATTATATATGTATACCCTAATTATCTTACTCTCCCAAAATAGATTGCGGTATCTAAAGAGCAGGAGCCCTAACTCTTGTAATCCCCACGCATCACCATGGCCCCCAGCACAGGGGCCTGCAAATCACAGCCTGACTGACCGACGGACAGGACGGCCCACGCTGTATCACTTCAGCATTCCCACTTCTCCTGAGTGTATTTTCTGTCTGTGTCTCATAGTCTTGTCTACTTAACGTTGTGTTGTGCTCTCTCGAGGTCATAACACACTGCTGAAAATGAGACGTGGGTATGAAATCATTATCATAGGGCCACTTAGGCATTTTACGGCAGGAATTTTGATTTAAACAATGTTTTGTGCTGGTGTGTGCTGTTTCGTCTCGTCATCCATCATGTTCGCTAGTAAGCCGTCGCCCCTGACTTTTCCTGATTTGCACAAGAGCTCGGTAAGATATTCTCAGCCTGATAGAGACATTCAGGGTCTTGAAATAAATAGGTTCCATCGATACTGGTGATTGCAGACTAATTCAGATGTGTTTTCCTGCAAAATAGAGCCGGCTTTGTTTGAACTTCATGTCAGATTATCCACATTAGCGTTGATCCGTGGCAGAGACGGGCACTGGCTTCTCAAAATATCTTTTAGCTATTACCTATAAATGCTTGAAAGAATTCACAAATGCAGATACCTTGTTATGCATGCTGCTTCCCAAAACCGCCTCTGAGACACCAGATGGCACAGGGAGAGCTGTACGAGTGACAGATGATAAAGTGTATCAAGCCACATAAATTAACCTCATCACGGCCATAGCCTCAGATGCCACAGGGACAATCAGGAGGACCGGGGAGCAATGGCACTATATTACCCACAGGGACGAATTTACAATCCATCTGGGGTCTCTCATGTGAGGTTGCAGGAACCCCAGATGGCCTGTGAATTTTGAACATTTGTGTATGCAGGGGTTGTTTAATCTTTCTGGAAATGAACTGACACTTTGGTCAGGAAGGATGCTTTAGCCAGCACCAAAGCCATGTTTCACTCAGCCTGGACAGCCTCTGAATAGCATTAGAGGGAATACACCCAGGCTTCCCCCGCCAGTGCACCATGATGGTTCCAGGCCGAAAGGATGAGGGAGGAACCTGTTTCTTGGATGTGCTTCAACCTCAAGCTAATGAGGCCGTTCTGTGTGTGATGCTACTAAGCTTTGTAAAGACACCACGGGACATCCTAGGAGACAGAACAACTGCCCACGACCGAGTTATGAGAATATGAAAGCATTCACAAGCAGCTGGAGGAAGAACAGAGAGAGTCTCTGAAGGGTCATCTGGCTCAAGCTTGTAAACTGAGAGTTCTGTCTCTCTTGGTATCACTACTTCTGGATGGTGAACTGCTTTCTGATAAGCAGTTCTAGAAAGAAGCAACTACTACAAAATCATGCTTAAGCAGGAGTACAGAACAGTTCTTAAAAATGGACTGGCCAGAGGGGAAGAGAAGAAATAGAGACAAATTAAGAAAGGATGACAGGCGAAATGTTCCTAGGAGCCAGTGCAGAGCTGGCCTGGAAGAAGGTGAGAGCACGTTATGTTGAAGGGGTGAGGTCCAGAGCGCCTGCCTCTGGAAGAGGAGCTGTCAGGGGAAAGCAGCGATTCAGCCTCTGACAGCCCACTTGAGGGAGGCTGGCATCCGCCTCTAGACACTAAGTACCAGAATAAGCCTTGGAACTATAGAGAGCTAGACCCAGCAGGTCACGCTAGGAGAGCAAGCAGAGTCGGAAGGAAACTGGGATGACATGAAACCACTGGTGCCAGAAGGAGAGAGGGAGGCTCAGAGGACAGTTGCGTGGTTGGGGCACACAGTAGGGCTACAGCCTGGGATTGAGGCAGGAGCTCTGTAGCCAGAGGCCAGGACATCTGAGGAAAATGTGCTTTAGGCCAGAGTTGGCCCTGGGGATTTGGGCCAGGGCTGAGCCTACGAATGAGAATTCAAGTCAATTCCTCTGGAAAGCCTCCTTTAACCACCCCCATTCACCTTGATTCTCCCCATCCCCCCATAGAAACCCGTGTTCACCCTTATCCTGCCATTGTTCCTTGTCTCTCTGTCTTTTTTCTTCAGTATCTGCAACTTCTTGAAGGCAGGAACTAGTATTTGTATTCTACGTGTCTGGCACGTGGTAAACACACGAGAAATAAATTGTTGACTCATTGGATGATTGGGGACGGATGCCAATTCCCAAAACCAGGATGGAAGCAGCCGGGCCGCCTGTGAGGCTGGGAGGCCACACGAAGCCATCACCCGTGGCAGGCTCAGCACACCGCAGCCACCTCGGGCCCACTGCAGGCTCTGCACGTGAGTTCTATGGAAAGACCGCCACACTCCCTTGTTTGCCTGTTTTGGGGAATCACTGGGGCAGACACCACAAGGCCCACAAAGCCATGTGTATTTACCATGTGGCCCTTTAAATAAAAGTTTAGTGACTCCTGACCTATGGAACTTGTGAAAATACCATGGCCTGGGCCAACCACTGAAATTCGGATTCAGTGGGGTGCAGGTATGAGTGTGAATGTGTGTGTTTTCAGGGGTGTGTGTGCCTATGGTGTGTATGTTTGTGAGGGTGAGGGTTTATGTGTTTTCAGGTGAATATGTTTTGAAAAGCTCCACAAAGGAAATTCTGATGTACAGAATTTACAGAAGAGAAACACCCAATGCCAGCCCAGACAGAACAACTAGTAAAAGCTAGAGGTTTAAATAAAGTCATATCCTGGGGACACGACAGTATCCTCCAACACTCAAATAAAGCTCATCCTGACCTGGCCACTGTAGCTGACCTTCCAACAGGAATTATTTCGTGTTAAAAGGCACATGTTTTACATCTTGGGGACATTTTATGTGAAATCACTTATGTTTCGTGGAAAATACCTTTTCAAAAAATTAACTTTGGTTACTCCACGGGGCCAAGGGAGACTTTAATGTATAAGAAGTGATTACAGAAAGTGGATTCAGAAAGAAATTGAACATGGGGTGCTGCTGGAGTGCTGCTCAGCAGGGGTCCTCGTGCCAAAGGAGGTAGAAAAAGAACCAGTGAAAGGACAGAATTCCCAACAGTACGGACCGCCCAGGGCCATGCCGCAGCTTTGAGAAGCTGTGGAATCTAACAAAAAAATGATAGAAATGAACTTTTTTACAAAACAGAAACAGACTCACAGATCTCAAAATCAAACTTACGGTTACCAAAGTGATGGGAAGGGGAAGTCATAAATTAGGAGATTGGGATTAACAGACACACATGACTATATATAAAATAGGTAAGTAGCAAGGAGCTGCTGTATAGCACAGGGAACTATATTCAGTATTCTATAATAACCTATATGGGAAAAGAATCTGAAAAAGAATATATATTTATATATATATAAAACTGATTCACTTTGCTGTACACCTGAAACTAACACAACGTTGTAAATCAACTATACTTCAATACAAATTTTAAAAAAAAGTTGTTAGATCCCTTGTTGCTGTTTTATGGCTGCTGTTATTCTAATCCATGGAAAAGTCTCTTTGCCTCGACCCCCAAAGCGTATCTCAAATCTATCCCCTTCTCTCCATCTACACTGAGGTACCCCAGCTGCCCACCCACCTGGGCTCTAAGCCATCCTCATCTGTCTATGGGTCTGCAGTGTTGCTCTCCCCTGACAGACCACCGCCCAGATGCTGCAGCCTGCTAACCGTTCTCCCCGCTTCCATCCTTTCTACCTTCAACCCACTGCCCACCATGCAGCCTGGGTGATTTTTCTAAACAAAATTCACATCATGTTCCTCCTCTGCTTAAATTCTCCCCTTGACTTCCCAATATGCTTAGAATAAAATCCAAATTCTTCAGCCTAGCTCAATGAGGTTGGGTGCTGCCCGAGGTCACATAGCTAATTTGAGATGGAGCCCTATTTGGATACTGAACAAGCAACCGTTTTCTAGCAGAAGACCCACAGATACTTTGCTCTACTGACCGGGAATCCACTTGTTCTGGTACCCGCGCCCACTGCTCTCTCTCCTCTCTCCGTGCCTGTCCCTGACCCGGTACCCCAGTACAGGCTCCTGCCTCTGGTCTTCTCCAATTGGCTTGTCCCACCAGAGTGAAACAGATCCTGACCACGGTGTCAGGGATGAGAGGGAAGTAGATGAAATGGAAACCATAAAGAGAAATAAACATTTCCTCATGATAGCAAGAGCAGAAGTTAATAGTGAAGAGGACAGAGCCCCCAAATGGAGGGTGACATAAGCATGATTTTTACTGAGATGGGAAAGACAGATCTTGGTGTGTATATACTTCCACACGGTTCTTCTTATCTACCCGTACATGTCCATGTAGCAGCACGTCTTGAATATCCACCTGTGTCAATTAAATGGCCACAATTTGGGTCCCTTAACTGTGCAAGTCTGGCCACAATGAATCAAAGCCCATCCCAGCCTGACATGAGGGAGGCCAGCGGTCCGTCACGGGGCCCAGCTCAAGCACTCTACCCAGTGTGAGAGGTGTACACTGGACAAACCCTCCTAATCAGACCCTTTCTTGGCAAGTTAGGATATAAAAACAATAAGACATTACATGGAAAAGGAAGACCAGAGGAGCAGAAAGACTCTTAAAGAGAAGGTGGTACACTTGAGTCATGAGAGAGCGAGAACAGAGAGGCAGAGGAGGGTATGAGGCAAAAGGGTAACGGACTTTCGGAGCTTCTGAGGGATTCTGAACAACGCTCCAGTCCTCTGGGGGTGGGGGAAGGTGGTGTGTTACAAGGCTTTGCACACTTTCTTACTTCCAGTCCAATACACGAACTTTGCCTGGGTGACTGGAGGTCATGTGATGATGGCTCTGTTACCTGAACCATCCCAACTAAGGTAGAATTCCCCGACTTCCCGTAACTCCTTTTTTAGGTATTTCATGTGAATTTTCTACAGGAGGTCGGAAGTGTTTCACAGGTACCTCTTCTTCCTGTTTCCTTGATGAGAAAAATGGATCAGTATATACGTATGTAAATTTTCAAGCATAAATAAATCTTCAGCCAACAAAAACATTCAAGTCCACATCGATTATATTTTGCAATGTCTCTGATGTTTGCCATGATATTCCATCTATTTTAAATCAATACGTCTTGTGTAGATTCTACTATTAACAAGAACAAATCTCAAAGATGAAATGGGATAGATGAAGATTTCCAACCTAATGTTAGCTTCCAGGTTGCTTACTTAATGTTTTTATGTCTCACCCTCCACGGAACAAGTTGGGTCCTTCCCTATCTTAGTCTGTTTGGGTTGCTATAACAAAATATCACAGACTGAGTGACTTAAATGATAGAAATGTATTTTCTCACAATTCTGGAAGCTAGAAGTCCAAGCTAAGGGTGTTGGAACGGTTGGTGTTAGGTGAAAGCTCTCCACTTGGGTTGCAGTTGGCCGCCTTCTCCACGTGGGCAGAGAGAAAGGAGGGGCGCTCTGGTGTCTCTTCTCATAAGGACACTAGTCTTATGGGATCAGGGCCCCACATTTATGACTTTATTTGACCTTAACTGACCTCCTTAGAGGTCCCATCACCAAACAGCCACACTGGGGGTGAGGTCTTCAACATAAAATTTTGATGGGGATACATACATTCAGTTCATAACACTCACTGCTTCATCTAAGATACTTTATATCTTATGCCTTTTTGTGAAAACAACAACAATTTAAAAAAAAAACAGGATATTAGAGTGACTTTTCAGTGAGAGCTCCATTATTAGTACTTCAAAATATAAGCAACTTATAGAAACTAGAGTTCCAACAACTCTCAAAATAGACTCCTACCCTGAGATCTTTTTAGCATCAGTACAGTGAAGATTCTTTTTCTCAGAGATAACCTTGTACTCATATGACTGCTCTAAAAATAAGGGAATCAGAGGTTTTGCTTTCGTCAGACCTTTTCTGAGAGCTCCTGAACCTGCTGCCTTCACTCAGCTGGACGTTTTGCTCAATGCCAAGATTATGTCAGGCGTGTTTATGTAAATTCTGGAATTTTCATCACAGGTGTAATGTGCTAAACTCCATTCTGGCTGCTGCCTCTAGTTCTCTGTCTTCATACTCACGGAGATGCCTATTTTCTCAAACAGAGGAAGACAAAATGCTTTTATTTCCTTTAGAATAGAACAGGACTGTCCCACTCATTCCCAAGTGTTTTTCTCCTTCCCAGTTTGGATAAGGCCCATTTATCTTATTTCCTTGATGTTTCTTTATATATATATATATATATATATATACATACATTTATTTATTTATTTATTTATCAGTTGCATTGGGTCTTTGTTGCTGCACACCAGCTTTCTCTAGTTGCAGCGAGCGGGGGCTATTCTTTGTTGTGGTGTGCGGGCTCCTCATTGCTGTGGCTTCTCTTGTTGTGGAGCACGGGCTTTAGGTGCACGGGCTTCAGTAGTTGTGGCACATGGGCTCAATAGATGTGGTGCACAGGCTTAGTTGCTCTGCGGCATGTGGGATCTTCCTGGAGCAGGGCTCAAATGCATGTCCCCTGCATTGGCAGGTGGATTCTTAAGCACTGTGCCACCAGGGAAGTCCCACTGGTGTTTCTTATTCTCTTTTCAAGTTCAAAATATAGGCAAATAAGAGCCGTGCAGAATTTGGGTATTTTATTTGATATAAAATCACAGCTTATGTAACCTCCAGCTTTCTCACAGGAGACGAATAGAAAGATCCATTATTGCATCTCCAGTAAAATAACCTTAAGTCTGTCACCTGAACACAGGTCTTTTCCATACACAATTTACTGGCAAGTGATCACGTAATGTAAATCAATTTTGATCTTTGCCATTTTTGTTTTTTCTCACCTTCTTTTCTATCCTGATTTCCATGTTGGTCTGTCAACACACCTTTCTTCTTTTATAAAGACACACTACCTTAACAGGACCTCTTATTTGTTATTTACCAAAAATGTATTTAATATTCGGGGGATCTTGCCATACTCTGAGATCAGGAAAATTCATCACTCAGGCTTCTCTCTCAGTCATAATAAAGAGCACAAAAGGACTTTCCCTTTAACCAACATGTACTTCTCACAGCCCTCTGGTGAGATTGTACCTACAAGGAAAACATGAAACAGATATGAACCAGTTAATTTTTCCCAAGTGTCACAGTAGCTAAAGGCCAAAGTCTAGGTGATGGCAAGATTTCTTTGCCATAGCCAAGGCTCTTCTCATTAAAGTATAGCTATTACCATTTAAAATCCAAAAGGAAAAAAAATCAACAAATTTCTTAGAAAACTGGCTGCTTTCGCCTTGTTCAGAGACAGGATCAGGTGTGAGCTCGGTCTGTTTTACGTGTGTGCACTTTTTTGGCAATGGCAGCCTTGGCCCTAGTGGAGAGCAGCACCTGAGCAACAGCGGCTGGACCAGGTACCAGGTGTGGCCCGGGGCGCCGCTGGGGCAGTCTCACCGGAAAGTGGTTAGAGACCCAGTTTTCAGTCTGCTCCCTCTGCGCTGTTCCCAGGGGTCGGCAACCATGTGCATGCACTCTTCACAAGCAGAGTCTTGGTTTCTTGGAGCCCTCTGGTAAGCCCCACTGGTTTTCGAACCAGCGAAGGGGACTCGTCTTCCCGGTGTCAGACCCCAGAGTCGAGGTGCCTAACGTGTGGCTCAAACTCCTCTCCCTAGGGAGCATCTCTGAGCCTGTGATCTCCCCTCCTCTTCTGTGTCCCCGGCTAAGGGCACGGGTCCCCACCCAACTGCTTTTCCTCCCCTCCTACCTGACTCCGTGTTGATCTTTCTTTATGGCCTCGGTTATAAAAGAGTCTTTCTGCCCATCACGAGGCTGTTTTCAGCTACAGTTGCTCCACATGTGAGTATATTTTTAATGTGTTCATGTGGGGAGGTGAGCTCAGCACCCTTCTACTCCACCATCTTGATCTCCCTCCTCCCCTGCCACCCACTTTTAAGGGAAAGTATCACAAATATGCCTCTTCTCTAGTCAGGCCTTTTTGCTTACCAGCATCAAAGACAACCTCAAGTCACCTCCAGCAGCAGCAGTTTATTTTCAGGATGTTTACAAATAGATAAAGCTTTCCCTCTGTCTCAGAAAGAGCAAAAACTGAAGTGTGTTCCTCTGGCTGTAGGGACCGTAGACACAGGAGGCCAGGACCCCTCACTCTGAGCCAGCTCCACCTTCCCCTCCACACAGCTGCTCGCCTTCCTTTATACCCCATGTGTGTCTCATAGCTCATCTGTTTTCTTACTCATAACCTTGGTCCCTTGGTGATTTAGATATGCACATTATCTGGGGTAACAGGTTGCAGTGATGGCTCCACAAGATGCCCACGTTCTAATCCCTGGAACCCATGAATGCGACTCTATATGGCAAAAGAGACTTTGCAGATGTGATTAGGTTAAGAACCTTGAGATGGAAGATTATCCTGGATTATCCAGGACGGTCAAATATAACCACGGGGATCTTTATAAGAGGGAGATAGGAGATCAGAGAGACAGAAGAGTGTCCTGACAATGGAAGCACAGAGAGATTTAAAGATACTAAAGAGTCACAGATGAAGAAAACAAACTTATGACTACCAAGGGGAAAGGGGGGCAGCATAAACTGGAAGATTGGGATTGATACACTATTTTATATAAAACAGATCACTAATAAGGTCCTACTGTAGAGCACAGGGAACTCTGCTGAACAGTCTGTAATGGCCTATATGGGAGAAGAATCTAAAAAGAGGGGATATATGTACATGTAGAAGTGATACACTCTGCTGTACAGCTGAAACTAATGCAGCATAGTAAACCAACTAATAAAAATTAAAAGAAAAATAAAGATACTAAGGTACTGGCTTCAAAGACAGAGGTAAGGGCAAAGAACCAAGGAGTTCCAGGTATGCAGCTCTAGCATCTGAAAAAGACAAGGAAATGGACTCTCCCCTAGAGCCTCTGGAGGGATCATGGTTCTGCAGACACCATGGTTTTGGCCCAGTGAAACCCATTTTGGACTTCCAAACTGTGATAATAAATTTGTGTTGCTTTAAGCCACTAGGTTTGCTATCATTTGTTTTCATCAACAATAGAAAACCAATACATCCAGCAAGGCATTACCCGCCTATTGCTATACGAGAACGTTTAGCCTCAGCTCCCGTTGCTAACGAGCTCCTTGCCTTGGCGTTCCTTGGTCCTTGGTTTAAATTCATAAAAGACTTGTTCGTTGTTGTTGTTTTGCTTGTTTTTTGTTTGTTTGCTTTGTTTTGTTTTGTTTTGGCTGTGCCATCGCTCGGCATGCAGGATCTTAGTTCCCTGACCAGGGATCGAACCCGCCGTGGAAGTGCAGAGTCCTAACCGCTGGATTGCCAGGAAATTCCCCACAAGAGAGTTTCTTACAACGCATTTAGTTTGTTGTGTGTTGTATTTTTGTCTGTGTACATGGGTATGCCAGGTATCATCAGAGGTGGCTGGCCAACTTAAGAACTGGCTGGGCTTGGGTAGAATGACCCTGTAGCAGCTGTGGCTGAGAAAACAAGACCATGTGATATAACACCTCACTGCTTAACTAATTCCCTCTCATCAAGGGCTGAGGATGAAGTCTGGTCATCTGAGGGAGGGCAGAACGTTTCCATCGTAACTCAATTCTTGTTTAAAAAATAACTTGTTAGGTTTGTGTCTCCGACACAGGTGTACGTAATTGATTATCCTTCCTTTAACTTGAAAAGAGAAAATGTTCACTGACATAAGATCCCAGGGAGAGACAGGTTCTAAAGGTCCTGACTGGTTTTTAGCCGACAACCCCTTCTCCTTGAAATACAGTCTGAAAGCCACGATTTTTCTACCACCCACGTATCCAAAGGAAGCTTCCAGCTCACAGTTGTAGTGGTGAGGTAGCCTCAGCTCCCAGAGCAAGCTGGAGGTTTCAGCGCACAAATCCTTGGCTGTATTTCTCAAATAAAGCTGCAAGAAGAGCCCCTCTTCCAGCCTGAGTGTCCTCAGCAAGCAGGGAACGCTGGAGGCTCCTGAAAGGCAGCCCTCTCCATGGGAGTTCAGTCACCTGCCAGTTTAGGGATTCACTTCTCAAGGGAGAAAGCGGGTTTATTTCATGAAGAAGTGAAGACCATTTTTATTTACATTTATGAAAATATTTAGAGCAAAAGAAAACACCCTTGAAAGGTCACAGAGGAGACTTTTTTCTAAACCTAAAAGCCAGGCTGCCAGTTTCTCTTCCTTCTTTTTCATTCAAGATTACACTAGAAACACTTCCTTTTTTTTTTTTTTGGTAGTATTTAACATCATACAATTGATCAGCATCTATGGTGGGAAAGCAGAATGTGTGGATTATAGAGGTCTGTATATCTAATCTTTTAAGACAGTTATTCCTTTTATTATTTCCAATTGAATAGCTAATAAAGTTGGGTGCAACGAAATGATCACCATTTGCTCATTTATTCTTTAAGAAGACAGCTCCCAAAAGGATAGAATAGCAAATAATTTAACTTAATGCAAAAGATGTGTTCCTGCTATACCATTTTTACTATGATTTTAGAGAACTGCATTTTAAAATTATATCCGGGTAAATTTCCAAAGGGACAATTAAGTGAACATAGAATAAGATAATTTAGAAATACACATATTTCTGGAAAATGCCAAATCAAGCCAAAGCATCAAGAATATATTTACATTTATTGTATATAAAGTTACCTAAACACACACATTTAGTATATTCACATGTTCTGTTGTATATATTTCTGTATAAATGTATATTCCTAATAATGTCATAGAATAATCTTTCAATGAGATTTAAATTATATCTATCCAGTAATAAATATTAACTATAATCAATATGATCATGTGTCTGAAATTTGGTCTTAATCTATAAATTTAAAAGAACATTTTTTTTTCATTTTAGGTCACTCAGTGGTGAATTCCTCACACGTATTATGGTAATATGATAGGGCAATGACTGGAAATCAGAGATAATTTCCAAATTGCAACTTTTTAAATCCTTCCAAATTTTGCCCTCAAAAACATTTTTGTTTTTTTTTTACTATAGCTTCTTACTAATAACCATTAAGGTTTCAACTCTCATCATTTCTCCCTATAACCCCAGATCAGTGCTGGCTAATGAGGCTTAGAAGTGTAAAAATCCTAAATGAGGGCTCTTGGAGGGAAAAGACGCAATGGGCGGTAATAATAAATTCGCGGATGAAAGTGAGGTTACAAGAGAGCCAGTAAAATTTCGTTGCAGGTTCTTTTCTTTAATATTTTGGAAAGGTGCTGTAAGTACATAAATTCAAATAATGATTTCTTTCTAACATTTGAGTGACCAAATAACTTTTTTTCTGACTTCTCAAAGAAGATTTACCTTCCTGCTGTGTTCTTCTTAGTAACCTTGATTTATATTCCCTCAATACACAGTAGCTAGTTTGAGATGACCCAGGAATATGATGTCAGCCAAGAGAAACCAAAACTCTGCATCCTGGGAATGAATTGTTCCCATAGTCACACAATGGATATGACAGCCTAACTCATTTGTATCATATTTCAGTTTCCCCAATGATATACCTACGGATACATATTTATAAATACATCCTATTTATGGACGTTGTAAAGATAACAACTTAATGTCGTAAAATAGCAATATGCAGCTCACATAAGCCATTACCTCCATTTCAGCTAATAATCGACTTCTGCCCCAAAGCAAGCTGCTTACTCATTTATAGCCATATCCCTTCCAGCACTTTCTACCTTATCTTTCAACTATCCCCTTCTGCTAAAATTTTATTTACTATTATCTTTTACAATTTATATTATGAAAGAAATAGAGTAGGTTTACAGAATATACTTTTACAAAATACATAACCTGCTCTATATACACGCACAAAAACACACACGCACACAGACACACACAGACATTCTTCCCCACACAGTATCCCAAGAGTCCATTCTGTGAATCACTGTTTAAAGAGTGGCTGCTATTAATGAACAAAAAAACTGCTGGCATCTCAATAAGATACTGCATTATGCAGAGACAATCTTGAAGAAAGAAAGCTTCAGTGGCCTTGGGATACATAAGATAATATTCAGTGATTTCAAATTTAAGAAAAAAATATACTCACTAGGATACTAGTTCACAAAAGCCATAGCGTAAAATATGAAGAATGATTACCAACGTGATGAATTTGAAAAAAGCATCCCAGAGAAGGAGGTTTCTAAACCATCTGTGGAATGGCTACCAAGTAGTGTTAATTTGGTTAAAGAAAAGGGGAAGACAGAGAAGCGACCAAGATGGTGGAGTAGGAAGACCCTGAACTCTTCTCTTCCCACAGACACACCAAAATTACAATTACCTATAGAGCAGCTATCTGTGAGAACGGCCTCAGGATTAGCAGAAAAGAATTTCTACAACGAGAGACATAAAGAAGGAATCACAACAAGATGGGTAGGAGGGACAGAGGGGTGATATGGTCAGAACCCACATCCCCAGGTGGGCAAATCACAAAAGGGAATCATATCACAGTTGTAGAGGCCCCCCACAAGGGGCCAAGGGTGCAAACTCCACATCAGGCACTCCAGCCTGGTGGACTTGCACCAGGAAGACGAGAGAACATCTGACTTTAAAAACCGGTAGGGCTTATGTTTGGGAGAGCCTGAGGGCTCCAGGAAACAGAGATTCCGTTCTTAAAGGGTACACACAGAAAGTCACACACTCCAAGTCCCAGTGTAGAGGAAGTCGTTTGAAAGGACCCTGGGTGAGATCCACTTGCTGCTTTTGGAGAGCCTCCTAGAGAGGTAGGAGGCAAATAGAACTTGCCCTGGGGAGAGAGATGCTGGCAGCAGTCATCCAAGGGAGCTCCTTCTACCATGGTAACACTGGCTCTGGCAAGCAACCTCTTGGAATCTTCCCTTTAGCCTATTAGCTCTGGGAACCTGGATCCACCCACCAACTGGCCTGCACCAGCCTCTCAACCCCCTAAGCCACAAAACCCCTTCCAATGGGCCCATCCTCACTCTGAGCACCCCCAGGTTGCATAGACAGCATGTGGAGACCCAGCCGCACCCTCCAGCAGGCCAGCAGCACCGCATGCTCCCAGGCAATGCAGCCCACCACCCAGGAAGCCTACCCCACCTTCCAGTGGGCACAAAGCATAGCCTTGCAGCCAACCAGGCCAGAGCCCAGCCCCACCTAGCAGCATGCCCACAGCAGTTGACCCTGACACAAAAGAAGGGTGCACGCAGCCCACATAGGGAGCACTCCTAGAGCATATAGCTCAGGTGACCAGAGGGAAGCAAGCTGCTGGACCCTATAGGACATCTCCTACATAAGACCACTTCTCCAATATCAGGAAATGTAACTGACCTATCCAACACAGAGAGAAACACAGAGAACTGGGCACAATGAGGAGACAGAGGAATATGTTTCAAATGAAGGAACAAGACATAACTTCAGAAAAAGAACTAAACAACTAAACAAATTGGAGATAAGCAATCTACCCAGTAAAGAGTCCCAGGTAATGATCATAAAGATGCTCACTGAACTCAGGAGACAATGGATGAACAGAGTGAGAATTTCAACAAGAGTCAGAAAATGTGAAGAATCAAACAGAGCTGACAAATACAATAACGGAAATTTAAAGATACACTGGAAGGATTCAACAGTAGATTAGGTGATACAGAGGAACGGATGGATCAATGGTCTGGAAGACAGAGTAGTGGAAATCTCATGAGCCGAACAGAAAAAAAAAAAAGAATTCAAAAAATTAGAATAGTTTAAGAGACCTCCAGGACAACATTAAGTATACTAATATTTGCATTATAGGGGTCACAGAAAAAGAAGACAGACAGAAAGGAGCAGAAAACTTATTTGAAGAAATAATAGCTGAAAACTACTTCCCTAACCTGGGGAAGGAAAGGGGAAATGCAGATCAAAACCACAGTGAGATATCATGTCACACATTTCAGAATGGCTGTCATCAAAAACATGACAAACAAAAGTGTTGGTGAGGGTGTGGAGAAAAGGAAACCCCCATGCGCTGTTGGGAATGTAAACTGGCACAGCCCCTATGGAAAACAGTATGGAGATTCCTCAAAAAATTAGAAATAGAACTACCATACAATCCAGCAATTCCACTTTTGGGTATTTATCTGAAGAAAACAAAAACACTAATTCAAAAAAATATATGCACCCCTATGTCCATTGCAGCATTATTTACAATAGCCAAAATATGGAAGCAATCTAAGTGTCCATCACCAGATGACTGAATAAAGATGTGGTACATATACATGTGGATATGTGTGTGTACACACACACACACACACACACAATGGACTATTACTCAGCCATAAAAAAGAATGAAATTTTGCAATTTGCAACAATGTAGATGAACCTAGAGGGTATTATACTAAGTTAAATGTCAGACAGAGAAAGACAAATACTGTATGATTTCACTTTATGTGGAATCCAAAAAGCAAAACAAATGAACAAACATAAAACTGAAACTGAGTCATAGATACAGAGAAAAAATGGGTGTTTGACAGGGTAGGGGGGAGTAAAGGGTTCAAATAGGTGAAGGGGGTAAAAAGGTACAAACTTCCAGTTATAAAATAAACAAGCTACGGGGATGTACTATACAGCACGAGGAATATGGTCAATAGTATTGTAACAATGTGGTGTGGGGACAGATGTTACTAGATTTATTATGGTGATCATTTCATGACAGATGCAAATGTCAAATCACTAGGTAGTATACCTGAAACTAACATAATATTATATATCAACTATATTTCAATTTAAATTTTTTAATAAATTTTAAAAAGAAAGTAGAAAACTTGGTATTTGAATATGTTTATTTAAAAATATAATATCCCAATTAAAAATGTTTAGAAAGTGCTACAGAGGAGAGAAAAAAAAAAGGATGTTAGCACATGTCTCATAAAACAGAATAAGCCAAACTAATAGATCTCAGCCTTGCCATTGTGGCTATGGGAAAAAGGCCAAAAATATATTAACAATATATTCAAAACTAGAGGAAAGTAAATAATTTGATTTTCCATAAAGTGTTTCAGAGTTTATAAAATACAATAATGAATTACAAAGGAGAAAATATATTTGTTACAAGTTTCTTGGTGTCTTATCTATCTGGTCTCTTAAAATTCAAAGGCCATTGACTGCTTCTTTTGAAATGAAGCCCTGAAAGAAAAATAAACGAAGCATTTGGACAAAACAGCAAAATAAATTATTTAAAAGACCAAAAAAGAAAAATTCAAAGGCCATTATCCCAAGTTCACTGAAAAAGTCTTATCAGTGTGAGATTCTGTTGTTTTAAGTCCCTGCCATCACCATTAAAATAAATGTTGATTACAATAAATACTTTAGTATAAGAACTCTATTGGGAAAAAAATATCTCCATATGCAAAGAAAAGATCTTAAAAATTTTTCTTTGGGAATAAGTTTTCAACAATTCCTCTAGAAATGCAACAAATGCCTTTTCCTATTCTATCTTTTAAAATGTCAGTCCTTAAAGAAAAGTATCTAATTGTGAAAGATTTATGTGATAGTCTAAGAGGAATAATTTAAGTTGACTCTGGAATTTTAAAAATTCCATTTATAACAACTTGATATCATGTCACTTAACTATCCTTCATTCTTCCTCATTTCTAGAATGTCTCCTCTAATTATTAAAACCATTGACTTTGCACCACAAAACATTTCCACAAGAAAAAAATGTATGGAAGTATCCATGCCAGAAACTTCATTTTATATCCTACAAAGTGGAAATTGTTTTCACACAGTGAATGATCAAAGGCATCTTTATCCAACTTTTGCACACTGAAAATGTGGCATCATTAGAAAATGTCACTGCAACAGGACAAATGATGGTCCTGGATATAGATTCAAGTAGAGTCTCATCTGCACACCATTTAGAGAGATTTAAATCTCACCCTTTTTTTTACCACTAAATAAGGAAACCAGAGCTTTTATTTCAGCCTCACAATTTACAGTGCTTAGTTTGTCCTCAGCTTAAAGAGCAGCAGGTCCTTTTCCTGAAACAAGAATTAGTCTAAGGAAAATGATTTTAATTTGGAGAAAATTACTGATGGGCCTCACCCCCCCCCCACCCCCCCCACCCCCGGGGACTCAGTGGAGAATGGGGAACTGATTTCTCCACCAGCGCCTGGGGAAGAACACAGTCTGGTGCCTATTTTCTCTTGCTAGCCTGCTAAATGCCAACCAGGATCAGACTTCTTCAATAACAGATATTTGAAATACTGGGATTTTTTTTTCTAGGGGAGGATGTGAGGGGCGAGAACTCTGTGCCTCAGCAATGCTCTGAGACAATAGTACAGTCCTTGGGAGGAACACTCATCTCTCTGGGTAGAGCAGCGGCAGATCTAAAGCTGTGTCACCTGCTCAGATGTGACCACGTGGTATCCTGTATAAATGATGCTGGTACCAGGACAGAGAAGATGGAAAAGGTAAAGGCAGCAATCTCAATCTGAAGAAGATGGGCTGTTTTATGCAAATCTATTTTAACACATTGCTCAGTTGTGACCTTCCCATCGGATACAGTGGTTCACAGATGGGCTCCGGAGAGAATATCATGATGTTTTTGGATGGATGGGTGATGGCTATCGCTGTGAAACCTTGGAGACACTGAGGATGTAAACCAGTTCAAGGGCAGAGTATCTCCAGACTTCAATTGCTCAAGCACGTATTGTCAGGAAAAAGAGCAAGATAACTGAATGTTCCTAATATTTTAAACCATTGTGACCGTGGAGTTCATTTTTCCTCTGTGTAACAATGAGACATTGAAAGTTTTATTAGTATAACAATTAAGAGTTGGTTCTCGCCTGAACCAGACTATTGAGTTTTAGTTTCATAAATCTCTTATTTCTGAATTATTTTCAACCTTTGAAAAATCATTCACTAATAATTTAGCTACATTTTTTTTTACCATCACCAATTAGTCTTGGGAATCTAGAAAATAAAAAATATATATCAAGAAAGCCTAGAGGTCAATCATGTGTAATATATACATAAGGAAAGAGCTAAGTGAGTGCCAGAGAGCAATTCTTCAGCAGTCGGAATGAGTTTTAATTGTGAGGGAGTTGGATAATTAAACACTAACAGACGGTGGGAGTAAATTGGCAAGCTTATAAAAAGAGCCAAAGGAGCACATGGCTCTACCGTGAATGAAGACCCTTTGACGTGCAGGAAATAAAAGGGGAAACTCCCAAGGGAACGACTTCACCCGAAGGAGACAAAAAGGGAAAAAGACACAAAGACGTGTCAAGCAGTACGAATTACCTTTCTCCTGTCTCCCGTTTCCTTGACTGTGAAATATTTTCTCAATGTAAAGGGTACAAGAAGGACCCTGGGAGGGCTGATGTTGGCAAATTTCATTGTGTAACAAAAAAGAAGGGAGAACATTTCACCAGAACTTTCTCTCTGTCTCTATGTATACATTCCTATCCCTTACGGAATAGAAACCTTGTCAGTGGAGATAATGTTTTCTTTTGGTTGGTTTGATTTAGTTCAAGTTGTTCTACTTTATTAACATTCCTTTAGTTTAGATTCAGCTCAATTGTGAGAGCATGTATGAAACAGAAGCAGGAAAAAACATATTTTCCTCAATAATGGAATTTCTGAAATTTATAGCTATAAGTGGACTTCTTAAGGCAGGACCAAGTATGTTGAAACTGTTTAAGTGTAACATTTCAAGGGGTCTCACCAGCATAGTTACTAATACTGCTGAAGTTGCCTCTTTGGGCTGCTAAAGCCAGCGACCTGATGAAGTACAGGGTAAATATTGCTGTTGTCAGTCATGGAGTCTTCTCCCCAGCCCCACCTTCACTCCCCCCACCCACACACACACAGCATCTTCACTTCTTGGACTCTAGCTAAAATGCTAATATGTTGACTAATAAGTAAGAGCAGGACCAACTCACATCTCAGCAACTCAGTCTCATAAATAATAACTACACCTAGAAATAGAAGCAAAATCCCCAAAGTCTGTTTCCCCACAGTTCTATAGCGTAGTTCTAGTGCGTCTCAGGAGACCAATAATCATAAATTTATCCTTTTTCCTTCCTCCAGGTTGGTTTAAGTATAAGTAGAGCATTGCCCATTTACACAGCAAAGGATTGGGGGGACGATCCTTTGGGACCACTGGGTCTAAGTATAAGCAGAGAAATGTGCTGGGATTTTTAGTAGAAAAGATATGAAATAGAAATTCTAAAAAGAGACAGAATGCAAATTACAAAGAACCCAGGACGAGGGGAGCATATGGAAACCATGATACTGATTGGGCATGAATTCCATAAAAAACAGACCTCAGAGAGAATGATTCCATTCCCCACATATGCTTGATCTCCTTCCTGGCATGGCCATGTCCAAGCTGCGTTTAAAAAGTTACTTGACCTCTCTGTGCCCCAGCCATTAATTTATAAATGCCAATAATCCTTCTACCCTATTCAGGAAGTTGTTCTGAGTAGATGATCACATAGGCGACTATCCAGCAAAGTATATATCGGGTTTCAGGTTGTACCTTAAGTTTCTGTGTCAGCGTTTTTATCTTAACCTCTCAGGCCTCAGGTTTCTCATCTATAAATGGTCACAGCGACATAGGATTCCTTTCCGGCTCTACTATTCTATTCTGTGAGATTATCAGCAAAATGTAAGGTTTCTCAGAATGCTTTATTTGTGACAGGTTCTCACAGAAGTGATCGCCCAAAAAGGATGAACAGAATGGCTCTTTCATTCAACATAGGCTTCTCTAGTGCCTACACTCAGGTTATGCAGTGTTCGTGAGGCAGGTGTGGACCCAGCCTAGAGAAAGGAGACCACGTGCGCCGGATCAAGCAAGGAAGCCCCAGATGCTCAGAGAAGGCAGGAGGCAGGGGTCCTCCGCAATGTGGACAGCTCAAGTGTGGTGTTCTAGACAAAATGCCCCTTGAACCAGGGTCAAGTACACACACGCATTGCCAAAATCTATTCAGGCTAGGGCTGTGTTTCTCAAAATAACTCAGATATACCCCTACTCACTGATTGTCCGACTTTCCCCATCCTCTTGCTTTTGTTAACTAACTTCATTAACACAAGTCACTTCACAGTCTACACCAGGAAGGTGGGAGGGGAAGAGTTTGAATGGAACTGATTAATTTTTTACTTAATCACGCACTATCTTTCCAACTGACCTTTTCCTATTCACATTACTCCAGTCTCTTTTCAGAACGAACTTGTTCTGTGGAACAATTAGCCTTCTCCTCTGTCTTGTTACATTTAAGTGACTCTGTTTTATAACACCTCTGTAGGAAAAACGGTCCTCCCCATCCCTTGGTAAAATAAAGACGAGAAAGTGGATTAAGTTTCTGAATACAGAACAGTCCCAGCACAAATTAGAGACATCCAAACTCTTTTCTGTTCCCTGACATACATGCAGAGAACATTCTGCAGCATTTCTTGGTTCTTCAAGGGGTTACCAGGCCAGTTCTGAGGCGATCGTTATTTTCTTATGAAAAGTTCCTATGACCTCTACCTCAGGCATTAGAAAACTTATCCATGTCTCTCCTCATTCTTCAAAAGAGTGAGCCAGCTGTGGAAGCTAGCAGGTAAGAAGTTAAAATGCATCCCACTAAAAAAAATAATTTTAGGGGCAGAAATTATCCCTTTCCCTTCTGAACGGACACACCTTGTTGGAATGAAAACACATCAGTGGCCTAGACTTCAAGACCAGCCACTGAAATCCAGGAAAAAATTAAGGAATGTGGGAAGTGTGTCCTTGGAGGTGTATCTTGAAAGCAAATCTGCATAAGTGCTGCATAATTGATAATGAAACACTTACTGGTCTTGCAAAAAGCGCTAATGAAATAGCTACTTTCTGCTGCATTGACTATTTAGCTACTGTTAAACTTGAGCAATTTAACTTTGCAACTTTACTCACCAATAGCACCTAATTATGTTTTGGAGTTGGTAAGAGCACCCTCATAGTGCCAGGGGCTAGCCTATGCAGGATGATGAGATTGGCAGTTAGTCTCTAGGACCTCTGATACCCATTTTTCAAGGCTGTTTATTTGCTTGTTTTCTTCTTCAAGTACCAAGATCTTCACGTTCTTTTTCTCTATCTTTATCAAAGCCTGCTTTCAGGAGCAGACGTGACAAATTCAGTTTTACTAAGATGCTTATAATAACAGCTTCAAAGTCCTACACTTCTAAGGGTATTTTTGTTTTAACAAAAACTATACTCTTAGACCACAGCAGTAGTTGTTAAAGAGGAGGGAATATCAGAATCACGTGTGGAGCCATGCCAATGCGTGGGCTCTCAGCCTTCAGTGCAGAGATTATGATTCCAGAGGTTTTGACTGTGTCCTGGGGAAAAATGTGGGGGGGGGGTGGCAGGGGGTGTGTGTGCTTATGTGCATAGGTACTCACAAATCTTCAAAAGTAATCTGATGCAATCCCTCAGTGGTAAATTACAGGCTAAAGGAATGAAGCTCTAATGGTAAACTTCCAATCACTAATCAGTGGTCGGGGTAACTTTGGTTGGGCAGCTGATGGTGTCTTGACATCCCACCAATTATAGAACCACCTTTTTTTTTACATATATGTTAGACTAACTTGCTAGATAAAAGAATAGAGACACAGATTAAAGGTAGACAGACACATTCCAGCTGGTGTTTCTCCAAGCAGTTCATGTCACATGCATTGGAATCTTCCAGGGTGGTGTATAAACTGCAGTTTCAAGAGCCTTTCAGACCTTGACTCAGATTAAAGGCAGAGCTGGGAAATAGGACTTAGAAAAGATGCTTTTTAGGTAAATAAAGTTGAAGAACCACTTATGCAGGAGTTGATTTCTCAATAATTATTTTCTTGTAGTTATTATCAAAAAAGTATAAAATACATAATGGCCATCCAAAGATAACCTATTATTAATATTTTTCATATATTTTCTTACTCATCTTTTTTTTTCCTATGCAGTATATATGATTCTATATCTATTATGGTATTAATACTATCTTAGAAATCTTTTCCCACATCATTGGATAGCTTGCAAAAAAATTAGTTTTAATGGATATATATTTTTGTCCATTATATAAATAGAATGTACTTCACTAAACTAATCCCCATTGTGGACTTTTAAGTTGGGTCCTAATTTTTCCTATTAAAAATAAACAATAATCTAATGGATATCTTTATATATACATCTTTGTTTTTCCTCTAAATCCTAGGAGGAGAATTGCTATATGAGAGGTTTTGCCAAGTGTTGAATGTTTACCCTGGAGCTAAAAGAGTACTGTGACCTGCTCTTTGTAGTCATAGTATCAGCAAGAGTTAAGTATAGGTGACTGGAATGGAATAAGGATCTTCTGGAAGGACAAACTGTAGTGTTTTTAATTCCAAACAACTTACCACGGACTTAATGATGGTCCTGCAGGACTGGAGCCCAGAAGAGTGCCTTAAGGTGGCCACCTATCCTGGTTTGCCTGGGAATGCAAGGTTTCCTGGGGTGCAGGGCATTCAGTGTTAAAGCCAGGAAAGTCTCAGGCAACCTTGGATAATTGTTCACCCTAGTCGTCATCTAAACTTTGAGTTTGTAAAGTATCAGCAGAATTTTAGCTGAGTTTGGCATGAATATGACATGTTATGGTAAGAGTTCTCATCATTAGGCTTTTCTTCTACCGGAAGACTGAAGAGAATCAGGCATAACTGCTCACCTTTTACAAATTATAGAACTTACATGGCTGATTTGAAAAAATTGAATTAGGACCCTAATATCACCAGCTGAGACAGCAACACTGCTGGCTCTGTTGCCAAGCGCATCTAGAATCTATACTGCAGTAACAATGGTTCTTGAAGAGCCAGCATTCTCTCACTTGGCTGCATCTTATTATGTACAAGGATTGGGAAGAGAATGCAAACTCACCTCTTCTCTTTACTGGCCTGCTGGCTTTTCAACTCATTTAAAAGCAATTCTTCACTTCTCATTGCTCTTTAAATGACTAAAAATTCACTAATGCCAGGCAATGAGGTAGCCATCTGACTTAAAAGAATAAAATAATTAACTAGCAGGGTGATGGAATTACTTCATTGACTCCATCTACTTCCCCAAATGCACAGTGCAATGCCTTCGTTTCAATTAAGGGTGATGGTCAAGATAGGAGTAAATGCTCATTTACACTCTGCCTAACACTCCAAAACATTAAAGAGAACATTATTTCTTTTGGAGTCAATAATGCCCAGAATGTCAAAAACCCAGGCAGCCTATTCATATACACGCCTTTACGCCTGCCTTTACCTTCATGTTTCATGACTATAAGATCATACAGCTGCCACAATATATTGATGATTAAAATGATGTGAATTTTCAATTGTGGAAAGAATAGAAAATATATATTCAATTTCAATTATCTGGACTTTCTTCAGAACTGGATCTATCTGTAGCTTCTGAGTTGCTTTATTGCACGTAATTTTTTGAAGCAAAGATGCACATTTAGAAGAATTTTAAATAATGTAGAATGAAACCTTGTTTAGATTATTGTCTTATTATGTCTCACTCTTTACTTGGAGAAACATGAATGCTTCACTTTGAAATTAATTTGAAATTAATTCATTCATTTATTGATTGCAAAACCTCCTGATTTCTATTTGTTTGCCCCTGTGGATTGGTATCTTCTTTGTTTTAGTCTCCTATTGTCATTTTAAGGATGGAGCAGTGATAAATGCACATGTTCAATTAGCCATGTTTATGCATAATTCAAAATAATCCGGGACTCATGAAGGTAGTAAGATCCCTGTTACTTGATAGGTACTATCAGAGAAGGGGAATGTTTTTCAGGAAAGTGATATAAAGGAATTACCACCTGGACTGGAAAATTGTAGATAATTCTATAGTCAATTCAAACTCTCACTATGATACTCTATTGAACAACTGTGTGCTCCTGAGTGTGCACTGGAATACTAAAATTTGTGTTTACTTTCTGCAAACATCAGCATATCAAATATTTACTAAAAAGCTATCCATGATGCCTTATTTGTTACTTAGATCTGAATGGTACTCAGATTATTATAACTCTTGATAGTTCTGAGTACTGGACAAATTGTCTTCTAATATGCTCAAATTTTGGACATATCTGAGACTTATTTGGTAGAATTGCCCCACTGTATTTTCCTGCTTCAAGACCTCTTATTTAAAACACCATGGCCTATCTGTGCTGGCTAAACAGGTTAACTATTAGCCTATCCACACCATAGGACCTTAAACTTCATTGCTATGTATCAGTGGTAGACAGTTGCAAGGAAACAAAATTTTGAATTTAGTATTTGCAGCTTAATATTTGAAGAAACATCTGTATTACACTTGCTATAGTAGATAGAATAATGGCTCCCAAAGTTGTCCACATCCTAATCCCAAGGAGCTGGGACTGTATTTTATGAAGCAAAAGGAAACTAAGGTTGCAGGTGCAATTAAGGTTGCTAATCATCTGACCTAAAATAAAAAGAGATTATTCTGAATTATCTGAGTGGGCCCAGTGTAATCACAAGGGTCTTTAATTAGAAGAGGAAGAACCAGAGATATGGTATCATGAGGAAGACCTGACTAGCCATTGTCAGCTTTGAAGATGGAAGGAGAAAACGAATCAAGACATGCAGACTGCTGAAAAAGTAAAGAACAAAAAAGCAAAAAAAAAAAAAAAGGTAAAGAAAAACCGAGGATTCTCCCCAAAGTCTCCAGACAGGAACCGCGTCCTGCTGATACCCTGAGCTTAACCCAACAAGGTTCATTTCAGACTCCTGACCTGTAGAACTGTAAGATAAAAATTTTTATTGTTTGAAGCCACTAAGCTTATAGTAGTTCAATACAACATCAGTAGAAAACTAATATACTTGACAAATAAGCAGGGCTTTTAAATATAAATAACATGGGGACATGAGGAAGGACAGCTACTATTCTATAATCGTCACACAACACCATCACAATTCTCCTTTAATCCACCTCAGGGTTTTGCACCTATGAGTCCCTCAATATCTGTCACTCTTGTGTTGCTGATTACTTCTTTTTATGTCTTTATACTTCCACTCACTAAAAAAAGTGCTTCCATTTAGGTCGACCATACACCATCTCAGCTTAGGGTACTCCACCAGGACAGGGCTCTTCAGGGAGACCCACTCATGGACCACTGGCCAACTTGTAGATGGCTTCCCTGGGTCAAGTGACCATCCTTGTACAGCTAGCAAGGACCATAATGGAGAATCATGTAGTTAGCACATGGTAAAAAGCCAATGTGAAAGGAAAGGGGGGTGATGTCAGCCACCAGTATCTCACATGGTCTCCCACATAAGCATCCGAAGCTCAACTAGTTCATCCCTTGGATTTCCAATTCAACTGCATATAAACCATCTAAATCATAAGGCTGCTACTCTTTATCTTAGTCTTAAAAATGTTTTTTTAAAAGGAACTTTTCTATGTTTTCTCTATTCCAATTTGGCCTTCAGTAATCCTTAGTATAAAGATGTGTTTGATGACTTTTTATAAAATAAGTCACAAGAATTATAAGGTCACTTTCTACTGAAGAATAAGAGTCAGCATTCTCCTTATAATAATATATTATATACTTAATGGAGAATTAATGACATGCCCCCATATTTTCTCTCCAGATTAAAGAGTCCAATCTTTTTGACCTCCCTGTCAGGCCTCTGTGAGAGAGTTCACTGCAGTGTTTGAGACCAGAGCCTCTAAAATAGATTCTCTGGGTTCATATTTTGGCTTCATGTTTTACTAATAGTATAATCCTGAGAACGTCACCTCATCTGTGCCTTAATACCCTTATCTATAAAACGAGAATGATAATAATACCTTCCCATATGATGATTATAAGCTTTAATAATAAATTTATTTATGAATTACTTAGAACTTTGCGTATACATAATAACAAATGGAGCTATACAGTTTAATCCATTTCCTTATTTTGTCTTTTCATCTCCAGCACTTTCTCCTCTTTCATTTTCTAAGAGATACCTAGCTTGTTTCAATTAAATAGAGGTATTCCAATTTCTCAAATGTAAAATTAAATAAGGCTAAAGTTCTGGGATTAGGATCAATTATCATTGTGTCCTGAAAATATATGTTGTACCACCGAAGACTAAACAATAAATACACTTTGATTAGTCATCTTAAAAAATGCGTTTTGATGATCACATGCATAAAAATGTCAGTGTTCCAGTACTAATCACCATGAATATTAGAAAAAAGAGAGGGCTGGCTTAGTGGTAAAAAGTATGGTGATGTTTGAGTCACACAGACTAGGTCTAAAAATTGTCCCCACCATTGACCAGCTGTTTGGCATATCAGGTAGGGTAATGTTAGCTGCCATAGCAAACAGACCTCAAAATGCATAAGAGGTTTATCTTCCATTCACACAACAGTGCAAGGCAAATGCTCCTGTTTGTGAGGTGGGTGGCTTTCCTCCTTGTGGTGATTCATCCCCTTCCACCTTGAGGTCTCAAAAAGCTCAGGGCTCTGTTGTCACCTGTAACTGATTGTTGAAAAGAGGAAGAGTGTGCACATGGGGCAAGCCTACTTTTAAAAACCTTAGTACATAGATGGCGTAATTCAATTCTACTCTCATTCCATAGACTAGTGGTATTTCTAGAACACCTAGAAGTTTCTGCCATGGCAACCGGACCAGTTGCTTTATTTGCTATAGCCTCGCGTTTGTTATTTGCAGCAACAAGAGTTATAGTAATAATAGTTTCTACTCCACTGGGTTACCATAAAGCAGAAAATGTCTCTGGCTCAGGTAAAAAGGTAGCTATTATTTTCAATATTATTTCAAGGTGAATATACTAATAACATTAGAACGATTGTATGCAAAAACAGATTTTTTTAATGTCTTAACATGCTACTATTTTGGCTACATAATCTAGATTCTGTCATGTCTTCCTTAACTCTGTTCCCAATAAAATATTGATCAAATTAGAGGTCATTTGTTAATTCGCTTCTACTTTTCACAGGAGTGAACCATTCATTCACCATGAGATTTTATTCTCCAAGTTATTTACAAAAATACTAACGGAAAAGTCCTAAAAACTGAATCTGCTGACATAACACCATGTTTTTACTACTTGAAATAAGAATCTTGTGAATTGAGGCATCAAAAATTCATTTTACATTGATTTTCACTTTAACAGGAAAATTTGTGGTAGCAGCCACAAAATCTCTGGGTTACAAGGACCTTATTTGTCATCTCATCCTGCCCTTGTTTAACTAAGGCTACCCTCATGTTCTTTTACAATGTCCCTGATGGTCTCTCATCCAGTTCAAGCCTAAGCACCAGTGCCTCCCAAGTGCACACAGCCATTCCTGGACAATTCTGACTACAAGAAAGTGTCTCCTTATAGTGAGTCAAAACCCTGCAACCTGGTTGTGTCTACACATTAGATCAAGTTTTACCCTCTGTGACACATAGGTAATTACTCTTCCAAATGTCATTCTTTTAAATGTTTAAAGACAGAGGTAGTTTTTAAGTAAATCTCTTGTACTAAGGTTAAATGCTTCCAGTTCTTTCCATATTTCTCACACTACAAGGTTGGAAGGCTTCATCATCATTTTGTTTTCTATGGACTTATTCCTGTTTGACATAAACCTCTTAAAACCCATACTTCAGGACATATGTAACTGTCTGTAGTTGTCTGACTAGCACAGAGTAGTATATTCTCATACATTCTCTCTGAGTAAGGCTACACTTCAAATATTGCTGGGTGAGTCTACATTAACATTTTACTTTATCAGTCATATAAAGTAACGTTAGCAGATGCTCTGTGACTCCACTCCACAATTTCATCAAGGACAGATTTTAGAAGGCCAACATTTAGAAAAAATGGAAGAAATGATAAGTCAATAGTTTGAGAACTGTGTCTATAATATTGTCTCAAGCGGCATATTCCTGGGAAAAAAATGATCTAGAAAACTTACACACACACTTCCATTAAGAAGTTTAGGATATAGCATATGTTATACTTACTTGGAAACTAATTTAATTTAGTTGAAACTCATTTGACAGTGAGACCCCTTAGAGGTACTTAATACCAATTAGTATCTCAGAAATATTCTTTCACAGAAAACTGTGCACAACACGGGTGCACTCAATACCAGCATTAATACAGAAAGAGGGAATAGATACTCTAAACTTTCCTCCCACCCATTTCTTGCTTCTATTTGTTTATGATTACACCACCCAAACAGATACAAGTCTATAGATCAATGAAAATTGTCTAATCCAGATTATCCTTACTCGTCAGGAGGATATCTTGTACAGCACAGTTCAGAAGGAGAACCAAATATTTTATATGCCTTATCTAGTATTTCCTAC
Organism: Hippopotamus amphibius kiboko; assembly: GCF_030028045.1. NCBI lineage: Eukaryota > Metazoa > Chordata > Mammalia > Artiodactyla > Hippopotamidae > Hippopotamus > Hippopotamus amphibius. The sequence goes on along the minus strand of NC_080191.1, from coordinate 77,475,243 downwards.
CTTACTCATTCACAGAAGAAAATCGAAATTTTCTGATCTAAATTGCCTTTACATATTTATTTTGGATTATCACTGTATGTGGGGCTGTTAAATGGATGTGTGGAAATTGTGATTTTATAAACTCACTTTAAAGGCTGCTTCTCTTAACATTTTCTGACAGAAAAGAAAAACAGACAGTGAAGGTAACTTTTGTTTCAAACATGCACTGGAATTCCTTCTAAAGCAAACATCACAATAGAAACGAAAGCCTAATTCACAGAATCCTGGAAGATGACACGTAAGTATTAAATGGAAGCCCAGGTCCTCCACCTCTGAAATTTGAAAGTTTATTACATTACCAGCACATTCCTTTCACATGTAGAAATTGTTTCCTTTACCTCTCAAGTCCGGAGAGCCACAACCAACCCATGCACACAATATCCCGGTTTATTTATGATACTGAGCAGGCTAAGATGAAAAACACTGCCCCCTTGATGCTATGGATGGCTGATCTTTGATCTTTACCCCGTAAGAGAGTCCTTCTGCAAATTCCTCTGAAAGCATTTCCATGACCTGCTGAGCTCCCATATCATTCCATTTTTAAACGCTTTGCTAAACTCCTTCATTTTTAATAAAATGTAACTGTTTCCACTTTGGACCACTAAAGGGCCAAAAGTTCTTCCCAGGTTCTCCCTGTTTTCACATCTGATTTCACATAAAAGTTAGACAAGTTAAATGGATGAGAGCAGTAAAATTCCACGGTACTCAGAGGAATAATGCCTCAGGCAAAATGAACCTAGAGGACAAAGTCAGACATATGGTGTTTGCTAATCAGAATTGCTTGGGTCAAGGAATAAGGTTGTGACTCTATGGAGAAGGATCTACATTTGTTAAGGGAGGAGTCTTGTTTTTCTCTTTCTTGTATCTCCATCACCTAATCTCTAGCCTGGAGCAGAAGAGGCACTTGGTAAATGTGTGTGGAACTGAATTGCCTGTGTCGTAAAAGTAATTGCAGTGCTGAATGACAGAAACATGCCAAGGATGTGACTGAGGAATGTCAGGGATGCCTTCAGTTGGAAATCACCAAAGACACTGGATCTCTTTTTCAAAAATAATAGTCACATCATCATACTAAAAATAGATTCACCACTTATTCAACAGTGCTTTTAAAAGTGTTTTATAGAGAGTTCTAAAAATGCTTTATACATAGTTTACATTTAATCCTTACAAGAACCCTGAAAGGTAAGTAGTATCATTGCTGTCATCACAGGAAGATGGTGAAATTTAGGTTAACCATGCTGCCAATGGATACAGTCCTGGAGCCAGGATTAAGCAAAGCCCTGACTGACTCCCAAGCCGGGAACCTTTCCACAGCCCTGTGCCGATTTCTTGTTTTCTTGTAGCATCACATGGCATTTCTCTTATCTGGAATTCAAGCCATTTCCAGAAAGGCAGCATTTTCCAAACCATGCTCCAAAACTCTCCACTTAACTGTACAAACGAATGACTTCAAAACACTGGGCTAGGTGGTTGTGAATTACTGTCACGGAGACTGTCAGCTATTTAACAGAACTGAATACTCAGGAATGGTTCTGCAGCCACCAAGTGAGAAACAAGGTGGAGAAACTGCCTCAGAAACGAGGACGAGTGCAATTTCTAGCTCAGAAAATGCCTTTCTTTTTATCCTGTATAAACACTTCCTTTGCCTTCCTTACTGTATAGGTGTTAGCTGGGGACAAGAATTCCTTCCTTCAGTCTAGCCATTTCCATTAAGATATTGAGATGCTTTTTTTCTCCTAAGTAAACTGTCTATTTTATTTTATATACCAACTCCGTAATCAGTTCCATTTAATGCCTGATTCTGTAAGAACAACAACAAAAAAGCGAGATGTTTATTTGTAAACATATATGTATTTTGTTCCAAGAGTAATCACCGTATTTACACATTCAATAGAACTGGCACTCTACATGAAATGGGGACAGTAGCTAATGGCATCATATTAACTTTGTGGATGGCCAGTTTTGCATAAACAGAATGAGATTATTAACATTGAATTTGTATAGCAAATCTAAGTAAGAAAAAGAAAACACAGGCATGTTTCCTTAAAAAGTTTCTTTAAGAAAAGAGACTAATGAGTAACGTCAAAAAGCAAATATTCCAAAAATGTAAATCAAAGCAAATACACTAATTTTAATCTTCAAAAACTAAGAGCTGGTTTTTAGGGAGGAAAAAAAAATAGGCAGAGCTCTAGAAAATCTAATTAATAAAAGAAGAACACAAATGAAAACTAAATTACTACAGGGCTATAGTATACAGAGAGAGTTATAAATCATAGGAGACTACCATGTACCACAGTTTAAAAATTGGATTAAATTTAAATTTCTGGGAAAACAAATGTAACCAATAATTCAGGAAGTGGAAGAATGTCTCAAGAGACAAAAATAAAATTTTAAGACTATTTTTTAGAGCAGTTTGAGGTTTACAAACGTGAGAAGAAGTTACAGAGGTGTCCCTTACACACCCTGCCCCCGGACACTTACAGTTCTCCTCATTCAACATCACTCACCTTTTTTCACCAAGGATGACTCTACATTGACACATCATAATCACCCAAGGTCCATTGTCTACCTTAGGGTTCAGTTTTGGAAATTTATGTTCTATGGGTTTGGACAAATGTATAAGCATCATTATAATAACATACAGAATGTTTTCACTGCCCTAAAAATCCTCTCTGTTCTGCCTATTTATCTCTCTCCCTTACCACCCCTGGAAACCACTGATCTTTGAATTGTCTCCATACTTTTGTCTTTTCTAGAATGTCACATAGTTGGAATCACACAGTATGTAGGCTTTTCAGATTGGCTTCTTTCACTTAATAATATGAATTCATTCATAACATGCACTTAATAATATGAATTTAAGTTTCCTCATGTGTTTTCTTGGCTTGATAGCTCATTTCTCCTTAGTGCCAAAGAATATTTTATGGTCTTGTTGTACCACAGTTTATTTACGTATTAACCTGCTGCAAGGCATTTTGGTTGCTTCCAAGTTTTAGCAATTATCAATAAAGCTGCTGTATTCATCTGTTTACAGGTTTCGTCTGGTCCTGTCTTCAACTCTTTTGGGTAAATACCAAGGAGCACGGCTGCTGGATTGTGTGGTAAAAGTATGCTTAGTTTTCTACAAAATCTCTAAACTCTCCTAAAGTGGCTATACCATTTTGCATTTCCACCACTAATGTATGAGACTTCTGTGCTTCCACTTCCTTGCCATCGTTGGGTGTTTCAGTGTTTTGGATTTTTGGCCATTCTAATTTGTGTGCAGTGGTATCTCACTTTTATTTTAATTTGCATTTCTCTGATGGTGTATAATACGGAGCATCTTTCCATTTATTTATTTGCCATCTGTATCTTTTCTTTGGTGAGGTGTCTGTTAAGGCCTTTGGCCCACTTTGTAATCAGCTCTCTGTCTTCTTATGGTTGAGTTTTAAGGATTCTTTGTATATTTTGCATAATAGTCCTTTATCAGCTGTACATTTTGCAAATATTTTTTCCAGTCTATGCCTTATCTTCTAAAATTCTTGACATTGCCGTTTACAGAGCAGCTTTTAATTTTAATGAAGTGCATTTTATGAAGTATTTATTTCATGGATTGTGTCTTTAGTGGTGTAAATAAAAAGGCATCACTACACCCAAGGTCATCTAGGTTTTCTCCTATGTTATATTCTAGGAGTTTCATAGTTTCGCCTTTTAAATTTAGGTCTATGATCCATTTGGAGCTAATTCCTGTAAAGGTACAAAATCTGTTTCTAGATTCATTGTTTTGCCTGTAGGTGTTAGTTGTTCCCCATCACTTGTTAAAGAGATCATCTTCGCTCTATTTTATTTCCTTTGCTCTTTTGTTTGTAATCAGTTGACTAATTTTATGGGGATCTATTTCTAGTCTCTCTATTCTGTGCAATTGATCTATTTGTCTATTCTTTCACTAATACCACACAGATCTGGTACCTATCTCATTAGATTTGTACCTAAGTATTTCATTTTTGGGATGCTAATGTAAATGGTATTGTATTTTTAATTTCAAATTCCACTTGTTCATTTTTGGTATATAGGAAAACAGTTGACTTTTATATATTAATCTGGTATCCTGCAAGCTTGCTATAATTGTTTATTAGTACTAAGAGGGTTTTTTGGTAGTTTATTTGGATTTTCTATATAAACAATCATGTCATATGTGAACAAAGACAGTTTTATATCTTCGTTTCCAATCTGCATGCCTTTTATTCCCTTTTCTTGAGTTATTGCATTGGCAAGGACTTCCAGTATATTGTTGAGAGGGGACATCCTTACTTTGTACCTGATCTATATATATATTATATTATATATTATACATATATATACATATACATGTAATACATATATTACACATATATATTATATATATATGTACCTGATCTATTATATTTATATATGTAAAACCTTATGTATGGTTACATACATATATATAACCACATACATATACATGTTTTTATAAACACCCACACACACATATATTTCTACACCCTCTTTTCATTAGCACTGATATATTTGCTTTTCTTGTACCAGTGCTACACTTTCAAAATTATACACATTGGCTCTTCATGGGGCAAATACTCCCTTTTGAAGTGTTTCAACTATAAGTTATATTTAAGCACTTACTCTGCCAGATGAACTTCAGAATTAGCTTCTCAGTTTACATTAAAGTCCTCCTGTGGTTTTTATTTGTAATGCATTGAATTTATATATTAATTTATGAGGAATTGATTGTCTTTGCAAACTTGAGTCCTTTCAACTAGGAATCAGTAGGTCTTGCCGATAATTTATGCTTTTTTTAATGACCTGAACTAAAGTTTTGCAATGTTCTTCATATATAGCATGCAATTTCTCATTAAGTTTATTCCTAGTTGATATATTTTTTTGTTGTCAGTAATGGGATCTATTTTTCATTTTCTAATTGGTCACTCTTGGAAAATTCAAAAAATGGTATATTTTTCCATTTAAATACTAACCCATATCTACCTCCAATCAGTGAGTATTAATCTTGTCAGCATACTTAATAGTGAAATACTAGATGCAGTTTCAATAATATTAAAGAAACAAGTAGCTAACCAACAACTCTCACCATTATTCTTTAACCTTGTTCTACAAGTTCTGACCAAAACAATAAAACATGAAATAGAAAGAAAAGAAGTAAAATTCCAATGAAGAGATCTGGGTGAAACCTCCTCCCACGTGTGAGTAGGTTGTCCCTTGTCTAGGGCTCCAAGCCAAAGGTGAGGAGGGGCTGAAATGCTCAGCACACTCTGTTTTCTGGGGTGAGGTTGCATTTGCCCAACAGAAATTCTTGGCTCTACTTTCCATAGAGGATCTATCCAAGAACCAAGCCAGCCACCCATGTAGAGACATCTGCCTAGGTAAGGTACTTTTCCTCTTATTTTTGCACAAAAATGACTTAATAATGCCATTTACAGCAACATGGATGGACCTGGTGATTATCATTCTAAGTGAAGTAAGTCAGACAGAGAAAGACATATATCATTTGATGTCACCTATATGTGGAATCTAAAAAAAAATAATACAAATGAGCTTATTTACAAAATAGAAAGAGACTCACAGGCATAGAAAACAAACTTATGGTTACCAAAGGGGAAAGCAGTTGGCGGGGCAGGTATAAATTAAGAGTTTGGGATTAACAGATACACACTACTATATACAAAATAAATAAACAACAAGGACCTACTGTATGGCACAGGGAACTATATTCAATATCTTGTAATAACCTATGGTGGAAAAGAATCTGAATCATTTTTCTGTACACTTGAAACTAATACAACATTGCAAATCAACTATACTTCAATAAAAAGTTATTTGCTATGAAAAAATAAATTAAATTAAGTGAAAAAAGAAATATACATTTTTTTAAAAAAGCTAATACAGTCCTGGAAATGAGAAAGCAAATTATCATTTTCCCATGATGTAACAGAATATCCAAGAGAATTAAATTAAAAAGTATTTCCATTAAGAAAATATGTTTAAAAGTCATTGGAAACATGCTATATAGCTATCTATATATTTATTACAGTCAGCAAAATGGTCAAATACATCACTTTTTAAAAATTCATTCGCAATAGCAACCTTAAGCACAAAATTCCCAGGAACATATTTAGTAAAGAACAAGAGGGACTTAAGTAAATTAAATTGCATAAGGCTACTGAAAACATGAAAGACCTTTTGAGTGAATAAAGATAACAACTTTCTATATATCTGAAAAATTATTAGAAAAACTTAATGTGAAATGGCAACAAAAATAAAACCCAAAGGGCATTTTTGAAAAGCCAAGGCCACATGCTACTCCGCAGACAGCTCTCCATCTCCTTCTGCTCTTCTGACATCCATGGTTACAAATGGGATCTGTGGAGGGCGTAGAAGTTTCAGGTTTGATCAGGGCCAGGGGAAGAAAAATGGTGAAGATCAGGGTTTCTCAGCTGGCCCCTTGAACTCTATTTGAACTATTAAACTTAGAGAAATGAGAACCAAAACTATTTTTCAAGACTAACTTTGTGAACATCTGAGCAATAAATGTTGGTCAGAAGTCAGTCTCTTTGCGTCTCTGGCACAAGCACAACTGCGTGTGAGTTATGGTGACTGTATGCAGAGCACTGAGGGGGTGAGGGGACACCTCTTACTGCGTGGGTGCCTGCCCAGCCAGCTATCTGGAAATGCTGAGAGGAGTGGACATGGCACCCTTGGCAAGAGCTGCTGCTCCTACATTGAGTAGAGACAAAAATGGAGGTGATCCCTCTGAGTAGCTTTACCAACGATGGCTAGTGACCAGTGGAAGGATGTGGACATGGCACCCTTGGCAAGAACATTGGTCTTGCCATCATGAGTAGAGAAGCAGTGGAAGGAGACTTCACCTTGAAGCTTCATAGACTTGGGAACATGACCAGAAGAAGACAGAGCAGGAAAGGACAGATGTAGATTAGGGTTTCTGACCTCAACACCATTGACATTTGGGGTTGGATAATTCTTTATTGGGGACAGTGGGCAGCAGGGACTCTCTTGTGCACTGTCAAAAATTTAACAGCATCCCTGGCCTCTACACATTAGATGCTGGTAGCATTCCCATCCTAATAATGAAAAGTAAGGGTGTCTCCAGACATCACCAAGTGTCCCGGGGGGCTGGGAGGGTGCTGCCAAACTAACTCAACTAAGAACCACTGACACAGATTGACTGATAAGGAACCAGATTGAAACGGTGAGATGGGTGTGCACCCCTTTTGGGGACTCTCAGAAATAAATGAGGGAGGGGCTTTGATAAGTACTAATGTTGATGTGTACATGTTTATACCTAGATCCACATAATGGATGGGCAAGTGTATACGCCTGCCCAGAATGTTAACGATGTTGTGGGTTAGGATAAATAGATGACTTTTATTATCTTATACATTTCTTTATATTATGTTATTGAAGTATAGAGCATAGCACAGTGATTCAGTTATACGTATATATGATCACTGTGCTATACACCTGAAACTAACACAACATTGTAAACCAACTATACTGCAATTAAAAAAAGTTTAAAAAATTTTTAATTTAAAAATAAAACTAGAAAAAAAAGAGAACACGCACTACATATGCTCATTTAAGCATTTTTTCAGGTGCCTCCTCTTTGCCAAGTAGACAAATGACAGAAGAGATTGGGACTGGAAATTCCAAGCAGGGGTTGAAGAGGTACACAGACCACAAACAATAAGCATAATAAATAATTGCGTGTTAGAAAGTGATGAATCCCATTTAAAAAAATGAGTGGAGAGGTGATAACCGTAAATAAAAGTCATTCTTAAAAACACAAAGAGAGCCAAGTTGAGGTGGAAGCATTCTGTCCTCCTTCACGACCACCTTGTCATCTAGTCTCCATGCCTGAGTACTCCTGACCTTTCATACAAAATGACCTTTCTGTGGATTCCGGCTGTCGTGCTTTTTGTCTGGCCCCTGAAGACCTCATGAGTCAAACACAGCTTCTCACTCTATGATACTCATCGGCCTCAAACAGCTTTATCAATAGCCCTCCCAGTCATTAGAACAGACACTGACATCTATTTTCCGAAACCCTTATGGTTCTCACGGCCATTTCATTACCTGCGGCACAGATTTGCTTGCAACTCCTGCCATGAGAGCTGGAGCAGAGCTGCTAACGCCTTTCAGGAAGGCCAGAGCTCGGGGTCTGAACCTGGTTGGAACGGTTAACAACCCTGTGAGTTGTGGCTGCCAGCTGGTTGCAACTTAACTTGCTGTGAACAGTGGTTATTAAATGACTCATTTAAACCTGAGCCAAAGACCAGATAAATGGATAACGTATGCAAATGGGCTGGAGGAGAGGAATGGATGATACGTTTGCTTCCATCTCAGTAATTAGATTGATCAGGTCTTAGGTAAACCAGACAGCTGTGGTGTGTGCAGTCTTCAGGAAACAACAGCACACCTTCTCTGCAGTGCATAGAAGAGAAGATACTGTAATGTTTCATTTCACTAAAGCCTGTCACACAGAATCTGATGGTCTTTTCTACAACAGCAGCAAAATACATAGGTTTGTGGGAACTGGGTTAAGCAAACCGTTTCCTGATCATACTTTTACTGAGAATGGACAGAAATTCCTCTTCGGGATCTGCCCAAAGAACATCCAACTGCAAATACTTTTAAAAATTTTCTATCAGTGCCAGATGAAAAAATAAAATGATAAAATAAAATTGAGGCTTAACTTCATTGTTGCCCTTGCTGAAACCATTTTTTTCAAGTAGTTTCAGGTACGTTTGCAAACCTCAGAAAGGTTGGGTCCAGGCTGGCGGTCTTTGAAGGTTTTGCAGTAGACAAGGTCCTCATAAGCAGAAAGATGTCTTGTTTCTGGCAAACTCTAATTTGGAAAAAAAACAAAAACAAAAACAAAAAACAAAACACTGACTTTACTTTGAAGACTTTGCATCAGTCTCTGGAGGCAAACAGGGCAGAAGTCCAGAATTTTCTTGGCCGTCAGCACAAAGGAGGCTGCACATCAGTAACAAGGAGAAACAGCAAACTTCAGCAAAAACAAAGACCTGTCCTGGTTTTAAAAGGAAGACGGAAAGAGAGAAAACGGGACATATGATCACCTAAGTCAGCTGCCAAGTATATGAAGTAGCTCCAGAAAAAGTTCAGTGTTCCACTGGAAATGAGAAACTATAATTACAGCTAGAACATCGGGAGAGATAAGTTCCATAACGCTGCCAAGCGCTAATTGCGGATGGGCAGTGGAGTGAAGACCTTTGAGGGAAGACAGGCCTGGAGGAACAGCCATTGGGCATTGATGTCAGCATCCTTCTCAGGACCAAACCTTCTTTCTGTGAGCTCTGTGTGATGGGAAACCAGGGCTTCCCAGGAGCATGGAAGCAGAGGGAAAGCCTTTTGTGACCATCAGATGTGCTGAACTGGTTTATTGCATTGGAATTTCCTCTAAGGATTTGTGTTGACTTGAAAGGACAACCAAATGGCTGTCCTCAGCTTACACAGGCACCAATCACAATGGGAGAGCAGGCTGCCCAGGGGGCGGTGGGGGGGTGGTCGTGCACAGGGGGACTGGTTCCGGAAAAAATGTTCTGCAGTTGTGGAAAATGCTTATGCTCCGGACCAGGTTATACATAAACTTCCCAAACATGTTATCCAGTCCAACAACAAGGCAAGAAAAAGTCGCTCTGTATTTCACATTTCTGTTGCATTTTTATTCCTTCTATCTCATCGCTCTTGGGATAAGATGATGCTTCTAAGAGCCATCTTTACAGCCTTTGTTTTAAGGTCCAAATACTTGATATATGTCAAAACCATGTGTCTCTCTTGTTCACAAAAGAACATTCATTTCATCGGATATTGGAGATCCCAATAGCCTGCTCTTGATTTATTCTGTGGAGAAAGCTCCAAAGAGAACTCTACTCTGAGACCTATTTCCTTTTTGCAGTTATGCTACAAGAAAGCCTATATGAAGTAGTATGATGATTATTACCATTGTATATTATGGGAGTACTTTAGGAGTCAGCTCTAATTTATGTTCCTAATGGAATCAATCTTCTCAGATTTCTTTATGCCTAAGTCTCCTCATCTTATCCTATAAAAAATAATGTCAAAGGGGAACTTAATCCCTGAGTACAAAAAAAAAAAAAAAGCATCTAAACTGTGAAGCCTGACTCAGAAAAGAATCCAGGTCACCTCATTCTTTGAAATGGGACAGTTTGAGCAATCTTGGAAATAGTGGATTGTCTCTAGTCTGATGGCTTAAAGAATCATTGATGGAACTGTTGATGAAATTAAGAATGGGTGTGATTAAATAGCAGGAGCCAGGGCTCTGCCACAGCCGGGCCTGTGGGGAACCTCAACAGAAAAACAACTGTCATTTGCATCCTCAAGAAGATTGCTTGATACACAAGGTCAAAGCCAGTCAAGAAACAAGGGACTGTCACATATCAGCATGACTCAACTCATAAAATGTTACTGCTCACCGAAGGTGATAAAGCAAAGAAAGAAAAGGAGAGTGAAAATTAATAAGAACTGATATTATTTACTAGTGCCCTTTCATAATCACAATTCTTAAAGTGCCCAACATAAAGTATACTTGTTTGGGGCAGTGGGGGGAAGGGCAATTGTCATGCTTTAGATATTTTGTAAACACAATTTGCATTTCTGTTAAAAGCAGTTTGTCTTCAAATCAACACCTACAAACTGAAGTGCCTGCACACGGGGCTGTGTTGGAAATCAGGGTGCTTGTTCTGGCATCTTACACAGGGCATGGCAGGTCCCTCCCAGTGGTCAGGGACACAGGCCCCTCAGGGCACATCTGCTTTAGCTTTTAAGCTTTTAGTTGGACACCTGGTAGGTCGGATTACCATTAACTACAACAGGACTAAAAGAGAAGCAGCACATTTGGGAGAGAAGTTATGACAGATTTTGAGTTGCCCTTGAGACATCCTTGGGGAGATGTCCACACAAGCTGGGACTGCAAGAGGGCGAGCTATTCTGACTCTCCTCTGACCACTATAATTTCTCTTCTCAAGCCCACTTTGTTGTTCCCCATTCATCACACACCCCAGAAATACACAAACTCCATAGCATTAATTGTGAACATTCCATGTAACCTACACTTCAAGTCAGACCACTTAAAACACAACCTATAATTGCTGAAAAATCTTTTTTTATATGATCCACTTAAAAATAAGAAACTTATTCAGATTATATCACTGCAAAATTGGTATTTCAGAAAGATTCTCCATGTGATATATTCATCACCTAATGGAAAAAACCAACAGTCAAATCATGAATCACCAGCAAAAGTTCTATTGTATTCAAAGTGACAACTATTTAAGATACAAACATTAGAAGATCCTAGTTATTTCCCTCTCTCTCTCTCCCTCTCTCTCTCTCTCCCCGCCCCCCTTCCTTTGGCTCTCTACCCCCTCTCTTCCTCTACCTATGCATCTATATCTATCTATATATTTATCTATCTCTAAATAATTGATGGCATCCAAATTTATTTTCACAAATACCATTATTCTATGAAATCAATCACCACAGGCTTTGTGTCTTATTTATTAAATTTTAAGAATACGAAGTTGAGAAGATACATAGCTTCTTTTAAAGCAGACTTTCTTAAAATTACAGGCGAATTTAGATAGTAGCACTAGGAAGTTGAAGGCAGCAGATCTGTACTGGGGTTGAATTCAACTTTTTGTTAAAACTATTTATATTTTATAACAAAATTCCTTATCCAGTTCCATGGAATGACCTGTAATTTCACCTCCTGGAAGAGAATATCTCAACTTTTTAAATTAACATACAAAATATGCAGTGCAAAGCACTCTATATTATATAAGCAAATTTGAGCTATAACAAAGGCTTCATTATGTAGGCTGATTTTAGAGGATTTTAGCTCCAGGGGACATTAGAGATTTTGAGTACATTTAAGCTATGTGGCATCACTGTCCTCAAATTTAATTTTCTAAGTCATAGACCTGAAAGGAATTCACTAATTCACTTTTTCTAAAATTAGAACTGGACTCCATTCCTTTTTTGTGGACATTTATATTTAAGTATATGAATCGTTGATAAACACACCATTTCAAAGCACTGCAGAATGAATCATTTATTTCTCACTTGCTCTCCCAGGATCTTACCTTATCACAGCATCCTTTTCCAAACACACAACTCCTTCTAGTGTCAGTGTATCACTGTGATACAGTCCAAATTGCAAAGGCCCCTCTACCAGACACACATGCATATTTTCCGTCTCGTTTTAGAAGACTCCAGTGCAGTTGTACACAATGCAGAAACAAGATAAAAACCTGAAAGCTCTGTTAGTGCATGCCTCTTTGAGGGACATAATTCCCCTACCACTTCTCCAGGACTTGGTCCCTTCTCCTTGTAAATTGTCCAACCCTTGAAACTTCCATAGGTTCCCTTGGGTCTCCACCTCTGGCTCTGTTATGTAGTTTAACACACTTTACTCTTCAAAAACTTCCCCTGACATTCAGCCCAAATGTGCTTTAGTCTCACTCACAATTAATACTCCCCAGGACTGACCTTTGTTGGAAGTACAATAAACCATTTCTTTCTCTCCTGAGTGCTAACACTCTTTACACCCTGTGATTCCTCCCTGACTCTTAGACGTCAGTGAAAATATGAAAGTGCACTCAAGATACACATTTCATTGCAGCTCAGCTCTTTGATGATAACAGTTCTTAACCTTCAGAAGCCAATTCGATCATTGATCCATTTGTTGAACAAATATTTTTTGAGCACCTACTGTGTACTCAGCATTGTGCGAAGCGCTGAACCTAAGGGACCTACCCCCTCATTTACGATATTCCAAGTCCACTCTTGTCTGCCACATCGCTCCTAGTAACAGGTTCAACAGGAACATCATTTTTCTTTTTTTTTTTTTAAGATGTATGTGTGTGTGTGTGATTCTTTTATTGATTGATTGATTGATTTTATTTTTGGCTGCATAGGGTCTTTGTTGCTGCGCGCAGGCTTTCTCTAGTTGTGGTGAGTGGAGGCTCCTCTTTGTTGCTGTGTGCCGGTTTCTCATTGTGGTGACTTCTCTTGTTGCGGAGCACCGGCTCTAGGTGCACGGGCTTCAGTACTTGTGCCCCATGGGCTCAGTAGCTGTGGCTTGAGGGCTCTAGAGCTCAGTATGAACATCATGTTTCCTTTGCTGAAAGCTTCATAAAGCCTTCAGGTAGCATGTATTGTATCTCACATTGTGAATGAAAACTAGACCACTTTAATTCATTTGATGCAAGGCTCAGCCATTTGGAATATTTGACTCCAGAAGATGGAGATGCCTTTGGTTCTCTTGTCTGATTATGAACTGCGGCATTCTTTACCCCTGACGTATGAAGACAAATTGTGTGGTGTAACTTTCCTCATGAGGGAACGGAAAGTCAGAAAGGAATTCTTTTTAAAATCATCCTCCTAATTTCTCTGGCTGCTTTTATGCTAGATGTAATTCAAGCCCTTAAAACATATTCTTTAAACTGAATTTCACAAAATGAAATAAAAGCCCCCTGCCCCCTGCCCCTCAAAAAAGCAGAAAAGACTCAGAATAAGAGGACACCATCCAGGTACTCTTACCAATACATTATTTTTTACCCAATTCTGAGAGAAAGATTTTTGTTCAGAAATTGGTAATATGTAAATGTAATTGAAACAGAGAGATAGAAAGGAGCAAAGGACACATGAGAGAAATGAAAAGAAACAGACAAGAGTAAATATTTGTGACACAATAAGAACAACCTGTTCACCTAGTAAGCACTATATTTGTGCTTATTAAATAAGGAAAGAAAGGCTGTTTAAGTGAAAGATTTTTAAAACAAAAATAGGGACACACAGTTTAGGCTCCTGCACTTCAGGGTTGGGTAGAGTTAGTTACTTTCCCCTCCAGGAAAAGGGAGAAGAACCGGTAGAATCAAACCCCATCGCTTGTACCTTTCAGCACTTAGCAGCATCGAAGCTGTTTTTGTTGAATATCCACACTGTCTGGAAAGCTACAATATTTCATTCATGGTTGTGTAGATTTTTACTAGTGTGTAGGAAGATTAAAACGGGGGAAGGAAATGTTGGAATTTTAATTAGGTACTTCATCCCCCTCAATATGGAAGGAATTAATGTTGCATCAGTTACAAGTTTATGTATTTCTATTGTAACTTGTACTGACCTAAAAGCAACCATCTGAGTTATAATTCTTTCTGTCTTCTGTACACAAATTCCCTTGTTTTGGCTCATTAATCAAAACCACCTGGTAATATAAAACAAATTGGACAATTAAAGAAATGCTAAAGACTTGTAGGCATTAAGAACGAAGACGCTACCCCGCCCCCAGTGTGTCGGGGAATCTGCCAGAGAGAAGCAAACGCCATGTTCTTTATTAGCATCCATTATCACAGCACCTAATCATCCAAGTAGTGTTCAACTTCTATAGCAGGATAAAAGAAACAGTGTCAGGCATCTGCTTCAGAAACTGCTGTAGCCTACAAAAATGACTGTGAACATTATTTGCATTTTTCTATATACATATGCACTTACCAATTTCAGGCCATATATATGTCCCTGATGCTTAATTATCAACAAAAAGTCACTCCTTTGGAACGAACTTTTGGATATTCACAACCAAGGCACACAGAAGATTCACATAATGTTATGTATAACTTCCCACACATGTTACCAATTACTTGAAATATACTTAACAGAAAACATACTGTAAACAAAATGCCATGAAAGCAAATATGTTTTCTGAATAACTGCATTTGTTTTACAAATCATGAATTCCCTTCAAATCTGGCCAAATGATGCTGAATGATCAAATGAAGTAAATGGCAAGACTGACATTGTTTTCACAAAAGCAATATTCTAGGAGATAGCAAACGAATTCCATAAAGTGAGTTGGTCTAAATCCATGTGCGGTAGCAGGAAGGCAGGCAAAGCCTGGGATCAGAGGAATCACGATGGCTAGATCAGGGACATAAATGAGAAACTGATATTGTCTCTCTAATGTTAAATCTTACTTTTCATAAAAGTCATGACATTAAACTCTTGACTCTTAAGCTGCCACACCAACTAAGGTTATTTTTGTTTCAAGCCTTCACAGAAAAATTCTTGTCCTTTGAGAAATAACAGAAGGACTTGCAGGTTTCTGTAAGGGTCTCCAAATCAGAGCCCTACCTAGCCACGCATGGACTGTGTTACAAGTCTCATCACTGGAATGAGCAAAATCATCAAATTTTCTGGCTTTTTAAAACATGGCATATGCAAAAGGTCAAGACGCCCTTACTGTGCTAGTAACGCTGAGCTATCTTTAATAACATATTGAAAAGTTTTTACTTCATTCACTTATCCACAAAACATTTATGATACTATGTACTTAGTACGTACTAGACGCTAGTCTAGATGCTGGAGACTCAGCGCTGGGGAAACAATAAAACAGACTAAAGTCACTGCACTCATCAACACTGGGAGAGCAGAGGGAGACACAAAAGAATATACAAGATAAACTTATATGGATAATATATGAAATAGTGATAGATGATGGAAAAATAAATGCAGAAGAACAGAAAATGGAGAAGACTTGCAATGTTACATAAGATGGCCAGGGAAATAGTAAGTGCAAAGTGCCTGAGGACCAATACCAGCGAGAAGTCCCAAGTGGCTGGGGCTGAGTGAGGGGAGAGAAGAAGATGACGTCCGAAATGGGCGCAGGGTTGAGAGTAGAGAGCAAATCTTCCGGAGCCGGGTAAGCCTCTATATTGTCACGCCAGCCCCCTGCTCATTTGTGCTTCCCAGGACACCACTCATACACAATTCAATATGAATTATGATCCTGGACTTTAGAAACTTGTGATCCTGCCAGCCATTGTAAGATCTTCATATTTGTGCATTTTCCAGTGCGTGGAAATAGTTATTGAGACCTTGTACGACTGTGGACGCACTTAGAAGAGTGTAAAATGTAAATAAAATATCACGTCTAACTCTGAAAGTGTCACAATTTATATCCTAGCCTGAAATTGCCCTTATCAAGCACAGTATCTCATCCCCAGGTTATATAAAGGCCACCTTGAAGTCACAGTTTTAATCACCTGTGCTTTAATTTGTCTTAACATGATTATCAATGTGAAATCCTCTCATTGTTATTTTACCTGCACGTCAATATAACCTATTTAGATTCCCGAGTATCTTCTCTTGAAATTGAAAAATGGCTGTTTGATGTGGAAAGCCATCAACAGGTGATTAGACCAGCCAATTTGGTTGATGGAGATAAGCAATGGAGCTGAGACTTTCATCTAGCACAGCTGTGGGAATATCCTGTGTAAACAAGGTCACACGAGACCCAAATTCCTCTGCCAACCCTCATGGCCACAGCAAACAGGCCTAAGAGCCATCTCGCTCTGGCCCTTTTCCAACCCAGTGATGAATCCGTTTATCAAAATCACTGTCAGGTAAATGTTGTAAGACCTTGACTAGGGTATTCCTTAAACTTTAAAAGATGGAACACTTTGTAATGTATTTTCAAATTGAAAGTCATTTATCCTCTTAGCACCCCAAGAAGGTTTATGAACCAAATGCATGCTAAGAAATATTTTGAAAAGAACCAGTTAGGGCTTAGATGGAAAGCACCAACACAGTGGATTGTGGTATATACTCCACAATTCTATCTAAAATAGGTCTTCAGAATTTAAAGTTTAGGGTCCTATTTACTCAGGAAAAAATAAATAAATCTGAAGTACTGGAAATGGGATGCAGTAAAACTCTAGGATTTCATCCAACTATTGCTTGGAAATGAAAATTCCCCAATGGGAATAGGTCTTTGAAATGAGACATCTGGGTTTTACTAAGTGGGTAATTAAAAGTTTGAAATCTTGCCTGGAAAATGGGACAAAAGCTCAAATTACCGAGATAGGTGAGACATTCCCCACTGCCTTTATCATAGGAATGGCAGGGGTCCAGCCTCTCACAAAGCAAAGCAGAGAATGTGTGGAGCCTTAAACCACCCAAGGATAAAGAGGGCTTTGAAATCTGATTTCTAGCGGATACTTGTCAGAAAGCAGGCTATACTTCCCACAGCTAACGAAACATCCTCTGTTCCTAGTCTAGCACGGAGTGACTAAGGCTCAACCAGGTAAATCGTCATCCTAAAACATCTTCTACGCTTTCCTGACTCATGATCAAGACTTGGGCTTCCCAGGGCAATGGCCAGGCACCAGCTCAGAATGAAAGTTACCATCTCGATGTTGGCCTGAATCGCCTGCTAAAGCATATAGATGCATCTCAGACTCAAATTCAAACAGCAGCCATCTGGCTGTGCTTTATTCTGAGAATAGATGAGGTTATAGGGTGCAATACTGAACTTAAATGAAAATCTGATTAAATATGGAATTCGGGTGGTCTTCTCAAACCAGCTCGTCTAGGACTTCTCCCCATATTCTATGCAACTTGCTTAATTTTTCTGACATTTTTGTTTAAAGAACATTGTGTAGAGCATCTAGCTGGGTAGAAGGATTAGCAATAATAGACCCAGAAGAATGCTCAGGAAAAATTGTCACTGGATCACCATGGTTCAGGCTGTGCCTCGTGGTAATGACATTCTACTCAGCAGGTTACTCCATCCAGGGGGACAGTTTATAATATCATCTGACAGTGAACATTAGTATCTTCAGGGTCTTTGCATCGCAATCCTCCAGGAGGCCATGAGGAATCATGGTTCAAAGCCTGAAATATTTCACTCTGCACACAATTTTGTAAAATAGTGGGAAAAGTGTAAAGTATAATATTATGGTAGGAGCGTGAGCACTGTGTCATGCTAAGAAAATGTTTAGTTAGTTAGTAAGTATAAATTAGTTTAATTTGGCACCCAAAGGAAGAATTTCCCAAGGCTAAGCGTTAATGTCCAACATTAGCGTTTCACAGTTAGAATTCAGAAATGTTCAGCATTTGTCCTAATGTTGCAAATCTTCTAGGAAAACAATATTTTTGACAATCAAGTCTATTTCAGTCTCATGGTAAATTCTGACAACAGTTTATTCTTTTTTACTATACAATAAAAGGGATATATATATAGCCTGAAAGAATAGATTACGAGACCAGGGAAGAGGGTTTTCCAAGTTCAATCTTGTCCTCTCTAATGTTTGTGACATTGTGCAAGATGCTGAAGCCCTCTGCGCTACAGTTTTTTTTCATACGGGAATAATCGTGTGGTGATTTTGTTTCAATCATGTTAAAATTTTGATTAGAAATTGTTTGATATTTTACAAAGGAGCAAACCATCTCACTCGATCAAGGCCACAATCCCCTCTTCAATCATCTGCCTACCTTTGCCTGATGCCCTAATCCCACTTTTTAGGCCAGAAGTTCCTGGAGGTAGTTAAGCAAGACCAAATACTGACTTGCTTGTTTTCATGTTTATCAGAACCCTCCAAACACCCCAGTCACTAGGGTGTGTTAGTTGGTCTGGTACCTCATTGCACCATCCTTGACCTCAGGCCTTGGCCAGGAGCCAATGGAGGACAGGACAATAGAAATGTGGGCTACCCACCAGCTTTCCAAATGCCCCGCCAGCTGTGGCTATGGGTAGCTGAGGACAAACATCTGGGTCTGCTGGGCGCACTCTCTCACGGAGGAGGAGACAGCCATAAGGTACCACCTCATTAGTGATCCCACCGGGCATTGTGTCCTCACACCCCTCGTCCATTTCATTACCCCACCGCTATTCCCATGTCACCACCTGCCCCTGATCCCATCCCTCATTATCCTTCTGGTCATCTCTTCAAAGAGTCTAGTATCACAAGGCTTCATTCAGGTTGAGAGCAGAGAGGCTGGTAATCTGAACTCAGAGGTATGGGTTGGACCAGAATGGTACTCATTTTGTGTCCTCTTTGCACTAATTTTAACTCATTTACTGCTATGCCCACACATGTCTTAAACATGGGACCAAGAAGAAAACAAGGGAAGAGGGGGCAGAAAGTAAGAACTTATACTTTCAAACTGAAGTATTTTGATGTCATATTTTAGCCACTACCTCAAACGTATATTAAGGATAAAACCTTATTGAGAAGCTAGAATAAAAACTGTGAACCATCAAAGTCCATTCCTTTGCTTATTCCGACTTTTTGCTTCAATAAATCAACATGTAGCTTTTGTATTCAGTCGCCCAACACTTGCATAATCTCTCAGATTCTGGATTTCTTCAAAAATCTCATTATGTAATTGATCAACTTTGTAATAGAATAAAAGCGGTTATACTTTTCCCCTCCATTGAAGGTATCAAAGACGACAGTTTTTACTTTTAAGAAAAGTAACCAACAGATGCTAAAACTTAACCCAACTAGACTCTGAGCACAACATATTGAAATAAATATTCTGATAAATAAAACAATATGATATATGGAAAATTTATGAAAACTCAATAGATATAAAAATAATTTGTCTCATAAAGTTCAAGGTTGAGGTCTGGATACTCTTTTGGGGTTCAAAAATTCCAGAATTGAACCATGGTATAAAATGCAAGGAAGGTACAAATAAACCTTTTAAAGTGTTTTGGGTTTTTTGGGGGGTTTTTTTGTTTTGTAAGATTGGATACAAGGACTAAATGAAATAATCATGAAATGTCAAAGCACAAAATGTGGTTCCAGCACAAATAGCCTAATCAAGGATAGGCTCTCCAAGTGCCCCCTGCTGCTACGATGCCTTTCCTGGTGAACCATGGCTATAATCGACCCCAACCCCAATTCTGAACACAACCAGATAAATGCTGACGATTCACATAGTGCTTCCTGAGTTTACCTCATAATTTAAAGCCCTTGAGGAAATTCAAAAGAAAAGCTAGAACCCTATCCTTTAACTCACAAATGGGAGGCTTTGACGTTTTCTCTGTGTTTATTCATGAGAAATTCCCGAAGAAATCCATGGCACTTCGCTGGTGCCGCCTGCAGCCTGTGTAACAGGGAGAAGTGTGATGTCTGTAAAGGATCCCAGGGGAGTTCCCTCTGAAGAGTTTGCCCAAGTTCACAAATTCTCCCTCGTACTTCTGTGAATATCACGAAGAGGTAAACATGAAGAAAGAAGAAAAAAGTCACTAGCATAGGAAAAGGATGTTAATGAAGAAAAATAGACTGGAATTAAGAAGAGAGAAGTTTTAGCCTAAATATCAAGGGGGGGGAAGAACTTCCTGATAATAAACTCACTGGATTAAAGTATTGAATGATCTTTAAAGGATACAATGATTTCAAACCCATTTAAAACTAGATACCTAGGGAAAAAATACAACAGATTTTTTAAAAAGCTTCCGTTAGCTCCTAGAGGAGAATATATCTGATTATACACATATTTTTATAATTTAGCATTTTCTAGGATATTCTTTGACGCTAAGAATACCTATTTACATAGTTCTTAGAATTTGCCAGTCTTTGCTCTCAGCACTTTAGATACATTATGTTATCCTCACAATAACCCTTATTACTAAGCCCATTTTTATAGATGAGGAAACTGAGGCACCAATAATCTAAGTAACTTGCTCAAAGTCACACCGATTGAGCAGTAGAAAGATTCAAACTGGAGATATGGCTCCAGCATCTCTTGCGTAGAGATTTGCATACACATATCTTGGTTTAAAATATCAAGTTATTAGATAGCTAATTCATCCTTAAGCAATTGTTATCATTTTACAGGGTCGAATGAGGCGAAATTATGAAAGAGGTGAAATTTGTCTACTTCGTACCTTTCTATGTTCTTTTTCTGAGCTCCATTCCCCCCTTAGAGAATTCCTCCTACAGCCCCTGGCAACCAGGATCCTCTTTTCTTTTTCAATCTTTCCTTCTAACAAAATCTGCTGACCGTTGTCAAAATGACTTAATAAACATATTCCAATGAAGGGCAAGTGACCAGAGCCTCCTAGTTAAACAGTCAGTGCCCGATAAGTAACTATTGAATGACTACTGAATGGTTAAGGCATTGCCGCTCCCCAAAATATCTTAATGACTTCCTAGTACCAACTTGCTAGGCTTCAGCAGCTTCAAACCTTCACATTGGTCTTTCCATAATTGAAATAATAACTTCAGAGTTAGGTAGTACAGTTTTGCAAAGCTAATCTCACTTGCCTATGCTCAAGTCAGTTGTGATGTGTGTGTGTGCGAGAGAGAGCGCGCGTGCGCGAGCCAGCGAGCATGGGTGGTATTGCCAAAGATTAAAACAAAGGTTAGTGTGCCCTTTGATGGGCGTAGGGGGGAGTAGAGGCAGCGTCTGGGGCAATGGTGAAAAGGGTGAGAAAGGACAGTTCTACACCCTGGAATCTCAACACCTTGGTGTTCCACAAAAACCAAGAGCCAGCTCAGGGGGGAACACCTGCCAGCTGCTTCCAAATGAAGGAGAATCATTCTTCCAATGAGAAAATAGGGATGAAAGGTCATCTTGAACTGAGAACGAAACTGAATTTTTACGGTGCCAACATCAGGCTTATTTTTAAAATATTCCCCCAACATTTGTATGTGCACCGGGAGAAAGAGAAACAGGAATGCAGTTCCTCAGAATTGAAAGCATGTTGGAAAAATAGTTCCATTAAGCATGTGTCTAATTTAAAATATGGAAGTTTTATTAGGTTGAACCATATAAAGCTGACATTTTTGTAAACCAAAAATGGTCACATGGCGGCAATCTCATAGGGTTTGACCTAAAAGAGGATGTCATATTAATCAGTAGGTGACTGTAAATCACAATAGTACCTAATATTTTTAAGTTGTGTTTGTGATAAAGTGACTTTCCAATGGTCACACAGCTGGCAGGTGGAACGTTTTCTGACTGGCAAAGTCTCCCTTTTAATAGACCATCAGTGCCTTCCCTAGAGCCTGTATTCATTCAACAAGTATATCTGACCATTTACCACACGCCATGCACAGTGCTGAAGGTCATTAACTCTTGGCCCCCAAGGGCAGTCAACCAGGAAGCCCTGAGTTTGTCCAGTGTAAGTCAGATCGCAACTGGGGGGCTGAGTGATGATGAGAAATGACAAAGAGAGGCTGCAGACCTGATCATGAGATTCGCCTGCTTTTTTGAGGAAGCAAATGTGCATTTTTGACCCCGTTTCATGTGGAGAAAGGGAGGCAGTCTGGGCAGACACACCTTTAAAGAAACCCACCCAGTCCTGCCTTGTAGTCATAGCTTTCTCCGCTGAGAAAAGTCATGTCAGGGGACTGGAAAGCAAGGGTGGAAACAGTCCTTTCCAAGGCCCTGGGATGTGGGCCCTGGACCAACAGCAGCAGCATCTGGGCGTTCGTGAAAAATACACACTCCCAGGCCCCCCGCCCAGACCTTCCGGACCAGACGTTCTGGGGCTGGGGCCCCGCAATCTGAGTTTTAACAAGTGCCCAGGGGGAGTTGCAGACACAAAGAGCTGAGGGGCTCTGTTTCTGGGAAAATGAGAGATCCTGCCAGCAGGGTAAGACGGTTCAGGCAGTGCAGGACCCCCACAGGGAAGTGTAAGAATTCAGGCTGCTGTCCAGTCAGAAATACAAACTCTGCAGGATTTCCCATTTTCATATGAAAACATAAACACTCTGTCAGTGAGCATTTAGTCAATGAAAAATAAAAATAGAAATAAAGCAACAACGAACACTCACTGAATGCTTCTTAGGTCCCAGGATCCTGGCTAAGTACTTCACAAAGGTTTCATTGAGTCCCCAAAACAACCTTATCCTAGAGCAGGTACTTAACAGATAGAGAAACTCTAGAAATCCGGGAGCAGACAAATACTGGTAGGTTAAATAACTTCCCATTTTCCGTGCATCTCACAAGTCACGGACCTAATTCTGAGTGAGGCAGCCTGATTGCACTCAGCTCTCTGCTTTATTTCGCAGGACATCCTAAGGCATCTTAGCTCTTATTGCGGGTATGAAAATATGCCCATTTACTCGTACATTTTTCCATCAAAATACTGTAACTCCCACAACAAGGTGAGAGGAAAGAAGGACATATGCTCTTTTTGCTGACTTGCTACCCAAACCAAACGCTTTTTATAGTTTCTTTTAAGGAAAAAGCATCCACCGGAGAGCAAAGGATGTAGCTCCACCTAGTGGATGAAAGTCCCCATTTATCTCAAAAGGCTTTTGGATTGTGCAAAGAGCCCTGTAATGAAAATAGAAGCTACTCCTGACAAATCACTACAAAGCAAGCAAGCCCAGAGAGGAGCGGAGACTCGGTTCAAGAAGCAGGCTCAGCTGTATTCCTCTTCGGTCATAACCTTCTCCTGTGAGCTGTCTGTGCCACAGCCCGTGCTGGAGGAACACGAGAAAGGACACGCCCAGCTAGGATCGCTGTTCTCCCCCCCATCCCTGTGCACTGCTTTCTGAATCTATGAGCGCAGAGAACGCCACCTGATTTCTCTGGGTGAGGAAGGATTATGCTTGTAAAACAGAAATGCTAATTCTGCTTAACCACAGGGACCCCAATTAGGCTTCATTGAATAAGACACACCTTTCACTGTCTGCACACTCTCCTGAGAAAAGGAGAGGGCAGTGAAGAAAATGGGACACAGGACAGTGAAGCAATTTGCCCCAGTTCCTTTAGTGACAGGAAGATCAAAATGACAGATTTTACCAGGCTTAATCTGACTCTCCATCCAGATCTATCAAGAAAAGGAGCATTGCCTCGGGCATGCGCTCCAGAGTTGCCCAGATTTTTCAGGGAAAATTTCAACTTCCTGCAATATCGTGAACTGCTCCAAATAGATAAAATTCCAATCTGCTTTTCCAAGCCACCCACGGCAGCAACATTTTCCAAAGTGTAGGAAATATTTACTCTACGACAATGAGGTTCTTCGTTTATTCAAGCTTAGGAGACACCAGATTAAAAAACAAACATGCAACAACAACCAAAAGAAAGCCTGTTGACTGAATCCAGAGCTTTCTACACTGATTAGATGATAAATCTCCAAATGAAAGGTATGGTTCACTGCACTTCCTCAGGTATCTGGCCAAGGACCCTTCTTTCTTTTTTCGGCAAAGCACCCAGTAGGGTGGGACACACAGAAAACCCTAACCTAAGCAGTGCTTGTCACAAACCCTGCTCTCTTAGTGCACAGCTGAAAATGAGGCATCCAAACAGGCTGTCGGGGTCAGTGCGCTAACTTCAATAACCCGTATTTAAGATATCCAAACAAGCATGTCTTTGAGGAAACCTAAATATCCATTGTAATGTTCCAATATAATTACAGGTCGTTTCTTCTTATTGGCTAGCTCCACCAGCCCTGGGAATTGAGATTTCTATCTGCCCTCTGCAGACAAGAAAGAACAATCTTCTTCCATCTCCTCCTCAGCACACGTCTCTAAGTCTGAGTGTACTGCCCTCTGCCCCCTGCAGCGTTCTGGAGGCCCCTCCTGTCTCCAGGGTCTGATTCTTCCCATTAGCAATTAAGGATGCATTCGGTGGCCTGGCTGACAGAGGTTCTGGGAATTCGAGGAGACATAAGGCACAGTCTCTGCTCTCCAGGAGCCTAGATTCTTATCTCTGGGATTGCTCTTATCTGCTCAGCTGCTGGCTTTATCCTCTGCCTCTAAGGATGGAGGATTGCTAGGTGCATCTGCTCCCCGCAGCAGCTGTGCCCTGGATCTTCCAAAGGTTTCCCAGCACACCTGCAATTGGCACCTCTGCCCCTACTTTTTCGCTGAATAGGGCTGGGGCCATTGTTGGAGCTGCTCTTGGAGATTTTTGCTTGTGTTTCGCATTGCCTCTCCACGTCACAGCTGCTCCCTACTAGAAATGGCAACAGCTGCTTTTACTGTTTTTCCACTTTTTGTAAAAGTAAGTACCAGAGACAGACAGAGACAGAGAGACAGAGGCCCCAGTCACCTGCATGCTGTCAGTTTTCTCTTCAGTTCTGGAAAGCCAGAACGCAAAGAAGCTGCCACCCAATCACTCTGAACACGCTGAACAGGCTCTCAGAGCTGTGGGACCATCCTAACTATAGCCCGAGGCAGTGGCCTCACAGCCTTTCCAGGCCCAGCTCAGCCAGCCGCCAGCCAACGGGGATGTCCTGCCCTGGAGATCCCCTTTCAACACCAGAGTTTATGTTTCTCCTTGCAGCAATCCTTCTCCCCACCCAGAACCCAGACAGCATTTCCTTTTATCATTCTAATTTGACAAAAATGTGCCTCTTTCAAAATCACACCTGGGAGAGAGGGAAAGAAAGGCTATTCTTCCTTTTCCTCTCTTCTGAGCTTCATCATTCGTTTTCCCTGGGCTCAGAAGACCAGGCTGTTAATGCAATCACGGGCTTGCAAAGGAACAGAACTGCCATTTATAACCTCACTTCTGGGGAAAGGGCCATGCCTAGAGCACAGAGTCAGGCACCCAGGGAAAGACGCCTATTCAATTATTGAAGGGTTAGGGTTATCCTGCCTTCTGATATACAAACTTTCAAAATGGAAGTTTATGAGTTGGGGACTTCTCTCACTTAGGCATTGACCGAATGATCCTCTAAACCCATTGAAAATAAAAGATTGAGGGCTCTCAGAAAGTAAACCTGGTTATGCAAGACTGCAAACATGAGATGGGGGTGGGAGAGGCGAACTACAGTTCCCAGGAGATAGTTGGCGGAAAGTCCCATGTCAGAGGGCACATAAGTTGACCTCTGACATCCTGAGTAATTACCAGTGCCCATCTTGCCCCTTCTAAGGGCTGGTCCTTCTCAATGTCTGGATAATAGGAAGTGCCATCTGCACACCTCGCTTTGAAGGGATGCTGACTCCTGCCTTAGATCATCTGCGGGAAAAAAAAAAGCTCCAATCTAAATTCCAAGGGAAGGGAATTGCCTGGTGGCTCAGTGGTTAAGAATCCGCCTGCCAGTGCAGGGGACACAGGTTTGATCCCTGGTCCGGGAATATCTCACATGCCACAGAGCAACTAAGCCCGCGAACCACAACTTCTGAGCCCCCATGCCGCAACTCTTAAAGCCCGGGCATCTGGAGCCCATGTTCTGCAACAAGAGAAGCCACTGCAATGAGAAGCCCACTCACTGCAACGAAGAGTAGCCCCCACTTGCCGCAACTAGAGAAAGCCCACGTGCAGCAGCGAAGACCCAATACAACCAAATAAATAAATAAATAAATAAATTCCAAGAGAAAATTAGATGCTTACATCTCAGTTTTTTTTTCTCTCTCCTACCACATATGTGGACAGAGAGATAAGACACCTTTCAATGAGTGTCAAGAGTTCATTGTGCTAAAGGATAAATACTGAATTCTTTAACATGGTCTTCAAGGCTCTGTAAGACCCCATACTTCCTACTGGCCTCCCAAGCCTCGGTCATATCACTCCCCACACCAGCTCAGCTGGACCCCTTTCAGACCCCCGGGCGCCAGGCTACTTCCTGCCTCAAGGTCTTTGCACAACTGTACCCTCTGCCTGGAATTAACTTCTTTCTCCAAAATTCGTCCCTAGACCCCCCTCACCCAGTGAATGTCTCCCGGTCCATCAGTACTCAGCTCAAATGTCTCTTCCTCAACAACTTCCTCCCCACACCATCCTCAGTTGGGCTTCCCCATCCCCACCTTGCCATATACTTTCATAGCCCTCTTTGCTTCCCAGTACTTTTCATAATGAGAAGTGAGTCATTTATTGGATAATTGACTGATTCGTGCCTCCCCCCACCCCACTAGCAGAAAGAACTGCAGCTAGAGGCACCCAAATTGTGAAACGAGGAAGGAACCATGAGGCTTTAAAACAAATTTGAAAGAAACCCCCCTCAGGTCACAGCCTCTACAGAGAGGCCATACGTCATAGAATCAAGAAAACAAACTCTACACTCAGACTGCCTGACTGTCATCTCAGCTCCGCCACTTGTCAAGTCTGTGACCTGGGGAAATTTGCACAACCTCTCTTTTTCAGATTCCTTCTTTGTAAAAATGAACTACTTGCACTATGTAACCTCCGAACACTGCTGTTTGTTTTTTGGTTCGGCGGTCATTTTTAAACTTTCAACCAGAGGGTAGGCTACCCGAGGCCTTGTAAACTTGTAACTCTTACCGGGCCAGACAGGGTTCTCTGTCCATGGTTTGGGTTGTGGGATTTCATTTCATTCCTTTAAAATAAGTGTGGGGGGAGCACTGTGCTTTCAGTGACCATCCAATGCTCTGTACAAAGCTGATGTCTATGGACTGAGGTCCTTGGCAATGTTTTGGAATATAAGTACTATCTTCATTGGAAAGCTGTGACCACAACATGATCTTCACAGAGCAGAGATTATGGATTTTCTTGTGAAAGATTATTTTGGAATTGTCTATCTTTGCCTTTCCTGATTCCTTTTCTCCCTCCAACTCGGGAACTTGGATCACACAGAGCATCAATCTCAATGGGATAGTTTCCAAGGTGTTCATGCAGTGTGAGATACACACACACACACAGACACATACACACACACACACGTAGACATGTGAACACACACATGCACATATGTGGAATCTTACCTTATTTTGCCCCGATAATCTCATTTGCCGGAAAGCACCAAAAATCTGTTGAGAGAACCACTCAACATAATCGTAGTCAGAAGGATCCCAATTCTGACATTGCAGTCACTCAAACCTCTATTTCTTCCTAAATTTTAACACTCAAGTGCCTTCATGACCAGCCACATCTACCCAAAATACACAACACGAGGTGAAAGACGAGAGCGTGAGAGCAGCTCATTCTTATATTTCCTAATTGGTTGTCTCCCGCACAATCTGATGTAAAAGGGCAGCCCCGCAATGTGGAATGGCATTCTCACCACCTATTACTGGTCTTGCCTGAGCTTTAAAAACATATAGATATGCATGAATGTATAGAATGAAATACAATAGGCCATGTAGTTAGGTCACCAGAAAAGCAGGGAGACAGGGTGGAGGTTTTCTCTGGATGCCCAGCCCATTTCAAATCAGCCCACCAAAGGATGTGGGTGACATGTGGGTGTCCCAGTGAGGGTGTGACACCATCTTATCGTCCCCTTGGCTGCAAGGAATACATTGGCCGTGTGATGATTCAGGATCAAACATCTTCAGTCCGTAAACAAACTGGCCCTGTGACGACTCAGGACTCAAACATCTTCAGTCCGTAAATTCCACTAGCCTGCCTCCCTCCACACTTGATGCACACCTTTCCAGCTGCTCGTGGAGCTCCAGAGAAGGGCAGGAACAAAGACTGGGCACATATTTGCTAATCGAAATTGGCTTCAGTCCAAATTTGGCACCTGAAACATATGTCTCCTCCAATGCACGATTCCACCTGATATCACTGCAAAATCACATTTGATTGTACTTGTTTCTAGTTTTCTACCTTAGAGTTTACATGATTTTCCTTACATTTCATCCCCAAGTTCATGAGATAATTTATTACCTGATATCGACAAAGTGATTCCATTTACTGTTATTATAACCATGTCATTCTTCCAGAGCTTCACTCTGGACTATTATGACAAAATAGCAAGAACATAGTTTTAACACACATAAAAATTATTACCACGCAGCTGTGCAAGTATTTCTTTCCTGTACTGAGGTCCACAATCAATTCTATTTGTGCATACGACACAAAGAGAGAAATAATTTAACACCCCTTGATTTTTTTTCTTCTTCCTGAAATCTATTCAGGAGGTTGTAAAAGGCCTCAAAACCCTAAGCTTTGTGCCAAATATCTGCAACAGTCCTCCTGCAAAAAACTCGAACGAAATAATTAAGAAGCTGCTTAAGCAACCATTTGCCACAAACCAGATTGAGGGATTTGAAATATGTACAAATATTTTTAAATAACCCCCCAAAGGGGAAATTCGTACTAATAAGTGAGGGCTGTGGCAGCTCCTGCTGCCAGCTCTGCATCCTGGGAGTACATATGAGTAAATATAAACAGGTTCCAACATTTTTTATCTTCCCTAAGGTATCTGAAAGAAAGGCTCTGATTTTCACGGCTACAAATCTGGGGCAGAGCCTTTTCTAATAAGATTTCATAATCTTCGCAGCACAATACTCTCTATGTTAGAGCAATCCCAAGACTCATAATTCCCCAGCAGTTAGTGTGCCAGGGTGAACTTCTGAGTCTCAGATAACATTACGGCTGTGGTTTATGCCCTGATTGATAACATAGTCGATGGAAGCAACCTGTCCCAGAGAAAGGATCCAAAAAGCTTTGCATAGTGTTTACGATACAGATAACCTCCCGGCTGACATCCACGGAGGAAAACCTTTGATGGATGAAAGAGGCTATAAGATCCTGTGCACCGAGATAGCACTGGTGAATTTCTCGTATATCACTCTTTAGACAATTATGGCACTTTAGTCACTTTATTTGGTCACAAACGCTTAACTGATTTTTATAACTATGTTTTGCAGAGAGTATTTGATAAATACAATGAAATCATTTTCTGCTGGATCCCAGGGGACAGGCCAGGAAAATGCTGTTAAAAGACATATTTCTTTGTTATGCAACATATTCGGTCTGTACTGTTACTGGAGCCTGAGTGGGAATGTTTAAGAGCCTGCTTGACCAATACATCCTCTACTTAATCCCTTGCTGCTCAGAGTGTAGCATCTTGACCCCAGCATCAGCACCACTGGGGAGCTTGTTAGAAATGCAGAATCTCAGGACCCACCCCACACTTACTGAAGGGGAATCTGAGCATTAACCAGATCCCTGAGTGTTCCTATGCACACTGAAGCTTGAGAAGTACTGGTCTATTACATCTTAGCGCAAGTTGCAGCCACAGGCTGGAGGCAATAAATAATAGAAAGAAAAATGGTGTGGACACCATGTAACCAGGCTCTTTCACATCTCTTCCCTTGAGCGTCCTTTGCAAGGAAGTTCAGCATTGGCTAGCAGTCTTAGACTGCAACTTAAATGTCTCCAGTGGAGCATGGATTACGTGTAAAGTAGTGAACACACGGGAGGGTCATGTGAAAAAGGAAGAGAAGGCACTTCTAGAGAACCTGATAGAAGTATGTCTATAGTTTAGACTGAAAATTCTTAAATTGTTTCAGAGCAGTTTAATAAGTATGGAGTGTGCAGAGCAGAACTCTACAGCCTCTGAAATCTATCAGCTTCTCAGGTATACCTTACCTATATTCATAACTTTGGTCTACCATGATTCATTCCATTCCTAACAGGCTTCACCAGTCTATTAGAGAATATACAACTAAAAGAATGAGTTATGATACTCGAAAGGCTAATAGGACATACCTAAAACAAAGAGAAAAAACAAAAAAGAAAAAAGATAATATTATTTGGACTGTGATTCTGATGCACTTGTAAAATTTCTGGTCACAGAGAATTTGAGATCAGTTGCCATATGCACCCTCTTTAGAGATTAATCATGACTTGGAGAGGCTCTTAGCTGATTGAACTGAACATTAGCTTTTTGAGCTGCCAAAGGGACTTCTTTAGACAACTTTAAAAGATCAATAACCAGTGTAAATAGCATCCTGGCTATCCACCTCTCCTAAAACCCAAGGTGAAGTGCCACGTGCAGAATTCTGGAGAACAAATTGGCCAGCACCACGCAACCAGATGTTTCCAGAAAGCTTCCCAAAAGAGAGAGGGCTTTACTGAAGAAGGAGTCTTTAACCTCCAAGTGGCAGGTTTCTGGAACAGAAACTACTGGATTGTTCTGTTGTTGGCTAAAGGAACAATTCAACTTGACTGTATCCTTGTAACAGCAAGAGAGCCCCAAACTTAGCAGCTTTCATGTTTTGAAGG
The DNA here is from genome assembly GCF_030028045.1 of Hippopotamus amphibius kiboko. NCBI lineage: Eukaryota > Metazoa > Chordata > Mammalia > Artiodactyla > Hippopotamidae > Hippopotamus > Hippopotamus amphibius. Next base: position 77,444,454 of record NC_080191.1, on the reverse strand, counting down.
AAATGAAAAATAGTAGAACCGAATTATTTTATTTTTGAAGTCCTTGGGTCAATCAAGAACAGCTCTGGGGTTCTATCACTATTTTGCATTCCATTAGGCCAGCTGGCGGCCGAGCTGGCTACAGCAGAGTGCTTTCGTAAATGGATAGAAATGTCTAACATGAATGATAGGGCTCAGATCTTTTCAAGCTATTATATTAACACACCAAAGATCCTTCAGCCAAACTAGGTCACAGGGCCATAAGCAAAACCCCCCAAAGAAATGTTGCTTGTTGTTTTTTGTCTTTTCCTCTAGCATTGTTTTACTTGATGAAATTGAATAACAACATCTAAGATATAGCTTTATCATGTTTACACTTTACAAAGCACTGTCACATTCTCTTTTATTTAATACCCAGAGCAACTCTGTGCGAAATATATTAACATCCCTGTGTTATAGATGAAGAAACTCAATTCCCAAATCTCTGCTCAGCCTCTCATGGGTAACAGGTGAAAGAGATGCTGTGTTTCCTTAATAGAGAGAGGTCAACACTATACTTAATTAAAAAGGAGATATGTCAACAGTCTCTCCCTAATCCCACCAGGAGAAATTCAAATTTTACAGAAAAGTGTAGAGAGGTAAATGATAAATAAAGGATTCAAGCCTTCATGCAGGGTCATTTCCTAGAGTAATAGCACTATGAAGAGTTTTCTTCCCTTATCTTAAAATGCAGCTCATCTCTCTACACTTTCAAGTCCTATTCATCGCTTAGAATCCAGTGTACATCCTTCCTCCTTGAAGCCTTCCTTGCATACCAGCCAGAAGTGAATATTCTTTCCCTCAAACTTCGGTGGCAGGAATATTGATGAGATGTGGATCATATATCCCGCCTGGTATGATTGTTACTCCTATGCATGGCTAGCCCGACTATTTCCGGTGTAGCCTCTGAAGTGCAGGAGCTGTAAATGTATGGGTGGGTTGACATAGCCTCCTGTGGAACACATGGACTCTGGAGTCAGTGTGTCTAGCTTCAGATCCCAGTGCCTCCCCTTCACAGCCATGGAGCCTTCCTTGTACCTCTCGCAGACTGCTTCAATGTCATAATGTCTCTCATTTTCACTAAAGCCCCTCCAGTTATCAGCATGATGATATGTAACTGCTAACATGTGCTCGAGAATGTGGTCAGTTACCGCTCTAGCCCAGAGAGCCACATTCCAGATGTAGCTACTGCATTTCCTTTTCCTATTAAGATCTTCAGCCACAGCAGACCTCTTGCTAACTTACATACACTAATCTTGTGCCATTATCCACCAAAAGAACCTAAACATTTAGCACAGGCATGTAGGTTTAGGTCCCTTTGCCTCATTTTCTTATCTGTAAACAATGGTAAGAACACTTGCCTTTCAGAGGCTTTGTGTGGATGCAACTGATATACTAAGTTTAAACAATTAGCATCTCATTCAGTAGAGTTCATTCACTCTCTTTCTAGTAGACAACTATGGTACACCTTCCCATCTTTCCCTAAATCTCCAACATCTTCTCTCTCTCCTCACTCTCAGCTGATAAATTTGCTCCCCTGTCTACTAAGAAAGTGGAAGCAGCACAAACCACCTTCTGCCCACACAGCCACCACATCCACTGCCCCAGCTGCCTCTGAACACCTGGAATCTGGCTTCCGTCTTGTGACTTTGGTGATGGGTCCATGCTCGCATCTAATGCCAGACCCTCATGTGTTCTCCAAATCCCATCCCCTCTCACCTGCAATCATATCACTGCAGCAACTACCCTTCTCTCTCCTTAATCATCAGCTTTTTTTACCCCTGCTTATAAGATCATTCCCATCAATGAGTAAACATACCAAAATTTCCCATGCTGTAGTTTTGAGTCCAACGAATAATAATTTAAAAAACCCTTACTAGATCCCACATTCAACTCTAGCAACAGCTCCCTTTCGAGTTCTCATCTACAGCAAAATATTGGAAAGAATTATTTATGCTCTTGTGTCTAACACCTTGTCTTCTCATCTGGAGGCCATTCAATCAGGCTTTTATCTCTAGAAAATGGCTCTCCTGAAGGTCTTCTATGATGTCCTCAATGCTAAATAATTCATTATCAGTCTAATTCTCAAGGATTAGAATTATCAAGAACATATGATACAGGCTTCCTAGGTGGTGCAGTGGTTGAGAATTCACCTGCCAATGCAGGGGACATGGGTTTGATCCCTGCTCCAGGAAGATCCCACATGCCGCGGAGCAACTAAGCCCGTGCGCCACAACTATTGAGCCCATGTGCTGCAACTACTGAAGCCCACACACCTAGAGCCCGTGCTCCACAACAAGAGAAGCCACGGCAATGAGGAGCCTGCGCACCACCATGAAGAGTAGCCCCCACTCACTGCAACTAAAAAGAAAGCCTGAGCACAGCAAAAAAGACCCAACACAGCCAATAAAACAAATAAATAAACAAATAAATTTATTTTAAAAAAAAGAACATACAATACAGTTGGTCACTTGCTATCCCTTTTCTTTTTTTTCCCCAGCTTTATTGAGGTATAATTGGCAATAAAAATTGTATACACTTAATGTATACAAGGTGAGATTCAGATATACTTACCACAATCAAACAAATTAACGTATCGATCACTTCACAAAGTTGCTTGTTTTTGTTGTTGTTGTTGGGGGCGGGGCAAGGAGGAAGAACTAGGATCTTAGCACATTTCTAGTGTAAAAGTTAGTATTAATAACTGCAGTCACCACCCTGCACATTAGATCTCCAGAACTTATTCATCCTACATAAGTGAAAATTTGTACTTTTTGACCAAAGTTTCCCTGCTTCCCTCACTTCCCAGCCCCTGGTAACTACCATTTTACTCTCCCTTTCTAAGGGTTCAACTTCACTTACCCTTTCTTGAGATGCTTTATCACTTGGTTTGAGTCACCACACATTTGAGACTGTCCTTCTAACATCACTGGCCACTCCTTTTCCAGATTCTTGGCTGACTCATCCTCTTCCTCGACCTTCACGTGCTAGAGTGGTCCGGATTCAGGCCTCACAACTCTCCCCTATCTTCACTCACTCCCTAGGTGATCTCATCCTACCTCCTCTCTTCAAATAGACATTGATACACTGAGAAGCCTCCCTAATTTACATCTCCAGGCAGAACCCTAACCCTTGAATCCAGGCTCACTTCTTCCGTCTGACTTGACATCTTCTCTCTGATGCCGAGGAAGTGTTTTAAACTTAGTGTGTGTAAAAGTCAAACACCTCATCATCTCTCCTATCCTTATGTCAGTACAAGCAACTCCGTCCTCCCAACTGCACAGGCCAAAAGACCTTGGAGTCGTCCTTGACATTTCTCTCCCTCCCACACCCCATATCCAGCCCATCAACCAGCCCTACGCACTCCTTCTTCAGAATCCTGCTTTTCTTGGTCCGGATCCCTATTGTCCCATCATTAACTGTAACCTAGGTTATCATCAAGTCTTTGGACCGGTTTCTCTGCTTCCTCCCTGGCCTCCGTAGGATCATTTCTCTGCACAGGAGGCAAGGTGACCCTGTTAAAAGCTAAATCAGACCTTGCCATGGCTCTGTTCAGAAAGCCAAAATTCTCAGTGACCCATGAGGCCCTATCATCTGACCCTACTCCCCATCTGCCCAGCTTCTTTGACCTCATCTCCCCTCCTTCCCCTCTCTCATGCTGCATGGACCCTTCGCTGCTGTGACAAGCCCAGCACACTCTTCCCTCAGTACCTTGTGCCAGTTCTTCTCTCTGCCGGAAAATGTCTTCTCCCAAATTTCCTCATGGCTCCCCCTCCCTTTGTCAATAATGATGATGTTTATTCATCATGTGGCCACAAAGGCCTTCACTAAATCTCCTGCATAAAAACTTCCCAACATTCCACACCCCTGTTCCCCTGTTCCTCCCTTTTATCATCATCTGACGTGGGATGTACTTCATCACTTATTGTCTGTGTTTCTTCTTATTAGAATATGAACCTTATGTTATGGGGTTTCTCCGCAGTGTCCCTGGTACACGATAGGTGCTCAACAAGTGTTCATTGAATGAGTGAATAGCAACTACTCCATAACTTTCGTTGTTTCCACCATCATCATCACCATTGTCCCTCAAATCTATACCCAGGGACCTTCTGAGAGAAGCACGTGGTGGTTCACTGCTGATGGCATATATGTAATGAATACACAGTGATAAACGTAAATCTCTTCTTCTTTCTAGGTGTCCATAGATTTATAAACCCATGATTTACACAGATGTCAGTCCAGAGTAAATGTTTTAGCCATAAGAGACTTTCTTCTGGGCTTCCCTGGTGGCGCAGTGGTTAAGAATCCTCCTGCTAATGCAGGGGACACGGGTTCAAGCCCTGGTCTGGGAAGATCTCACATGCTGCGGAGCAACTAAGCCTGTGCGCCACAACTACTGAGCCCATGAGCCACAACTACTAAAGCCCGCATGCCTAGAGCCCATGCTCTGCAACAAGAGAAGCCACCGCAACGAAGAGGAGCCCCCACTCTCCACAACTACAGAGATCCCGTGCACAGCAACGAAGACCCGACGCAGACGATAAGTAAAATAAATAAATAAATTTATTTTTTTAAAAAGAGAGACCTTCTTCTACCCACTTAACAGTCATGGAGGAGGAGGATGATATGATGATTTTTAAGGCAAACAGAAAACAGTTCAACTACACACCGAATAACACGTGGGGAAAAATGGTTTTCTCATTCTTTAGATACTAAAGAACAGTTACTTGGACTAAAAAGGGTGAAACTAAAATTTGGGGCTCTATAATAGAATTGTCTAATATGACAGCATCTTTTGTTATATTGTTATTAACAAAAATATAGTGCATGTAAAAAAATAGTATCCTCTCTGCTCTGGCTCCCAATTGACTGCTTCGTTTCATAAGAGCCCAATGTGAGAGATAATACAAACTTTTCACCCTCAATCAAGTTATTTCATTCAGGATTTACTGGCCCACAACCCTTTTCTAGCCATATTATGTCATCCTCCACATTTGCTTTATTTTCATAAAGTCCTTTTAGTAAGTTCTTCAGGATCCCAAATAACCATACCCATCAAGCACGTAATAATTGTAAATTGAAAATCTACATATGGGATTAGCTCAATTACTCATTTTGTGAATAATTCAAGTCCCCAAAGAAACTCACATTCCATTGCTGTGTTATTTATTCTGGAATTGTAAATACAGTAAGACTTGACCCATGTGGGCTCCATCAATTTGGAGTTTGAAGAAATTCAGACAAGGTGAACACTGAAGGTTATCTTTGATTAGGATGTTCTTTTTATTAGGTTGAATAAATTAATTGAGTAGCAAAATATAAAGTGGAAAAGTACTTAAGAATAAATAATCTTTCAGAACTCCTGGAAATAGAAATAAGATTTATGTTTTGCTTTGGCTTTTTAATGGAAAAAGTGCTTAAATGTACATTCCATTCCTTTAATTTCATTTAGTAAAGTATCTAACCAGCAGCAGGATCCTTTCCACTCTGAATCTGATTCAATGTTCTCCTCAACACTTTGATTTAATTATTTTAGGCTATAAGTACTTCCATTCAGCACTAACCCTGCCACTTACACTGAGTTACAATAATTATATTAGTTGTAGTAGTTTAGAACTAATAAACTGAATCACCTTTAAAATAGATCCTGAAATTCAACATGCTTGCTATTTTACAGTTGTTCTTCCCCATCTAGTCTGAGTTAGTAATATTTTAGTATATAAGAATGCTGCATGTGACGGGAAACATTTTAAGAATCACTAACATTTTTTGAACAAGACAATTTAGGTGCAATTTACCTTCAATGAAATTTTGCTTTCAATTTAAAGTAATCATATCTTAGTGAATTTGCGTTTTTGTCTTTGAGATATCAAATCGTTTGCTCAGTTAACTTTGTTAACACAAAATTAATTATATTCTATACCTACATGAAAATTGCAAATTTTATATTTCACTGCAAGAATTGTTAGCTATATATATTGGTATAAATTCAATACTCAGTGTGAGTTCAACTGAGTTTAACAGACTTTCAAAACCGGTAACTAACTTGGAAGACATTGCTTTAACCCTCTTGTGTTAAAAAAAAATTGCAAAATATTTCTCCTTATTGACACTGAATATTTATTAATTCACTATTTATTGGCTTGTTTGTTGTTTTCATTACTTGAAATGCCTCAAGGAGCCATCAGACCCATGGATCAAATAAATCAGGCATAAATCATATGAATTAAAACTATCTCAGCAGACATGATGTTGGTATGTGGGTAAAAAATTCTGTTTTGCACCTGATGGTCGACAACCTAGCAGTTTGCTTTCCAGAAGGGAAGGGAATTTCAGTGACAAGGGTCTTCTGAAACCTTCTGCGTCTGCTTCCCTGAGATGCAAAAATGGCCTTGTACGTTCTCTACAAGCCTCAAGGCTTGAAAGTCATCCAAAAGCCAGGGACCAATCTAAAGTAGATTGGCTTATACCCAAATTTAACGAAACTTCCTTAGAGGGAACTGATTTCCCGCATTATCATTTATGTAGATAATACGTGGAATTAATTCTCCTCCACTAAGTTATCATTACATCGAGCAGACAAACACAGATATAATGTTATTAAAAGTAATGGAAAGAGTTCATCCACTGTTAACTTTAATGATTTGTATCCTCCCAAGTGTCCCAGAGAAATGCCTTCGTCTCACCGTTTAGCAGATTAAAGGTCAGGGCCAAGGTTATCAAATTTCATGCTCACTAAAGAAGGATTGGCTCTCTCTCACGCCTTACTCCTTTGGAGCTCTGAATGAAGCTGGCCTAGGAGCAGACATAACTGTTCTAAAGACTTTTTTCCAACTGTGATGGTAACAGACACAGCAATGTATTTCTACATATTTGTTTTGCAAATTAATTGCAAAATATTTTATTCTTACAATGAAATTATAAAGAGATATATATGAGATATTTAACATTTGTTATAGGTTTTTCCTTTCTGGGTTTTGGAAGTAGTATTTCTTTGTTAATATTCAACAATCTTACTTATATGCTTATTAATATTCAGAGTGAGTAAAGTCTGGGCAGGTAACATCTTTACATTTTAAGCATCAATCTTGTTGTTCATTTTGCTGAAGTAAAGCCTAATCAACCTTTCTTTGCTGCAAAAAAGACTTTACTAAGTATCTCTCAGCTGTGTAAAAAAGAGAATTCCAGAACTGTAAGTGCAATGGAAGAAATATGCAATTACACGTCACATATTCATACATACACACTTGCATATATATAATATAAAATATGTATTATATACTTATATGTTAAACATGTAACAGAACAACACAAACGTGTGTGTACTCTTATTTTAGTTTCATTCATTTAACAAGCATTTATTAAACCTCTACTCTGCATTAAGCATTACGTTAGTACTGAGAATATAAAGTTAAACATATAAAGATTTGTGCCCTTTAGAAGTTAATGATTGAGGAGGGAAGGCAGATTTAAGTAAATATCCATAACTACAATTAATGAGAACTGCTCAACACACAAAGAATATGTTTGCATTAAAAAAAAATAAGAAGAAGAGCAAGACTTCTGGACAAAATGTAGTAACAGGGATCAAATTTACCATTCTGTCTGAAAGAACTAAAACACCAGACAAAATACATAAAAACATGGTTGTCAACACATTAGAAATAAAGAGAAGTGACCTCCAAAAAACATGCAACAAATGAGGGGAGCCTTATCATTGCCCCAGCTTACTTCTTGGAGAAAGTTCCCAGGTTGTGACACAGGGAGAGGAAATTCAGGCAAAGCCCATCAAATATTATGAGTTGAGGAGATAGAACTAGGAGTCTAGGAAAGCCAAGATGACTGGTGGTTGCAGGGCAGGATACTGAAGAGGAGAGAGAGGAGAGAAATGCACAGAAAGTGAGCGCCAAAGATCTCCACATGGTCCCTACTGTAGCAAGTAGTGCATTTGTTACCAGCCCTCCCACGTTGGACACCAAAAAGGGCCCTTCCTTCCAATGTCACTCTCACCAATAGAAGGGGACCAAGTTTGGTTCAGAAGCAAAAGACAGTTTTATTCTTTGATCAAAGAAGGGAGAGAGGTAAGCTCGTGCTCTAGAGCACACACTCTTCCTGCAAGGCCATGTTTGGGGCTGCGATATAGGATTCTTCTCAGCAGGGAGGGGGCAAAATTCTTGCAGGTGGGGTGCAGCTGTGCTGCTCACAGCTTCAGATTGCAGTGCCGGGTGCAGCATCTCTGCACGTGGCCCACTGCCACCGCCTTGAATTGCAGTGTCATGCACAGCACATCTGCACACAGCCTGTGCAGCTGTTTTGCACTAGGAGCTCTGGTCTGAAGTGCCAGATGCGAGGCCTCTGCACACAGCACCCTATGAGCAAGTGAACCTGGACTAAGCACAAAGGAAAAATAAAAGGTCAGACTTCATTATTCAGATTCTATTTTAACTTCCTGGGAATTGTTAATGGGCTTTGCCAATGACACATTCATGTAAGGAAACTACCTGAGGCTAGGGAAAGAACCACCCAGAAGGATTAAAGGTAATACTACCAAGGAATCATTTAAGACAAGGAATCATGCCTGACCCCAATAACCAAAATGGAAAATTTTATAATTATTTGGCATCAGTTAGAGAACTAAGAAGAGTATTGCTTCAAGAGTGGGGGCAAATAAACATTGCTGCCGTCTCACATAACAAAGCTTTAAAAAGACCCAAAACGTTTAAATTATTACCAAATACTTTAACTGCATTTCAGTATAACGTTTGAGAATACTTTTTTAGAAATACAATATCCAGCAATCACAATGCCTCAAACTCACAAAAAATTGTCAACTATACAAAGAAGAAGGAAAATACAATCTATAATGAGAAGGAAAATCAATCAAAACTAGTCCCATTCTGGTATAAATTGGCATTAAAAAGTTATTATAACTGGATTCTATGTATTCAAAGGCTAAAGGATGGATTGAAGATTTAAACAGAAGATATAAAGAAGACCCAATTTGAATTTCTAGAAGTAAAAATTACAGTGTCTGCTTTGTAAAATACACAGGATGAAAATATGACAGATGACATTTCAGAAGAAAAGAGAGTAAACCTGAAGATATAGTAATAGGAACTATTCAAAATGAAACACACAGAGAAAAAAGACTGACAAAAGAATGAACAAAGTGTTAATGAAATAGACAATTTTAAGTGACTGTGTGTGAGCAATTGGAATTCCTGAAAGGGAAAGGACAGAAAAAATATTTGGAAAAGATAGTGCCTTAAATTTTTGCAAACTTGATGAAAACTGTAAACACACATATCAAAGAAGCTTAACAATCTAAGCACAAAATATATATAAATAAAACTATAGTCTGGCACATATAAGCCAATTACTTAAAACCAGTGATAAGAAGGAAATGTTAGAAGCAGCTAGAAGAAAATAATTGCATGCAGAAGAACAGATATATGGATGAAAGCAGATTTGTTGGAAATAATGAAAGCAAGTAGACAATAAAGCAACATCTTTAAAGTATTAAAAGTATTAGAATTCTCTATCCTACAAAGATATTTTTCAAAAATAAAAGTAAGTTAAGGACTTTTTTTTAATTAAGACTTTATTTTTTACAGTGCTTTTAGGTTCCCAGTAAAATTGGGAGAAAGTACAGTGATTTCCCATATACTTCCTGACCCCACATGCATACCCTCCCCTGTTAGCAACAGCCCCCACCAGAGTGGCACATTAGTTTCAATTGATGAACTGACATTGATACATCATAATCACTCAAAGTCCATGGTTTACATTACCATTCACTCTTGGTGTTGTACATTCTATAGATTTAAGCAAATGAATAATGGCATGTATCCATCATTACGGTATCACACAGAATATTTTCATTACCCTAAAAATCCTCTATGTTCTGCCCATTCATACCTCCCTTCCTACTTCCAATCCCTGGCAACTACTGATCTCTTTACTGTTTAAGACTTTTTCAGACATGCAAAAGCTGAACAAACTCAGTACGAACAAGGCTGAACTACAGTAAGTGCTGAAGAAAGTGCTTCAAGCAGAAGGAAAGTGATACCACATAGAAACTTGGATCTACAGAAAGAAATAGAAATCAATGGAAATGATAAATACATGGGCAAATATAAAGGCTTTCATTCTTATTACTTAAATATCTCCAAAAGATAATTGACTGCTTAAAGTAAAAATAATAACATATACTAAAGTAAAATAACATATAATAAATAAATAAATAAAAATAATATATTAAAGTAAAAATAACGTATAATAAAGTAAAATATATCATGTTAATAGCACAAGATGTATACTGTAAGCACTAAAGGAAGCACTTAAATGTCAAAACAAAGAGTTACAGCTAATAAATCAACAAAGGAGGCAAAATGGAATCATAAAAAACTCAATCCAAAAAAAGAGGGAAAAGTAAACAAGAATACATGAGACAAATAGAAAACACATAGCAAGATGGAATATTTAAATTAAACCATATCAATAATAACATTAAATGTAAATAGTCTAAATGTTCCAATTAAAAGGCAAAGATTGTAAAATTGGATAATAGCAAAACAAGTATATGCTAACAAGAAGCTCATGTTAAATATAAAGACACTAATAGGTTAAAAGTAAATTGATGAGGGGAAAATGTCCCATCTAACACTATAATCAAAAGAATGCACTAGTAGCTATCCTGATATTAGGCAACATAAAACAAAGACAATGGCAGGGACAGAGAGGGTCAGGTTACAATGATTTTAAAAAATCATCAAGAAAATATAACAAACTTTAACACTTACACACTTAGTAACAGAGTTTCATTATACATGAAGTAAAATATGAAACTGCAAGTAAAAATAGACAAATCCACAATTATATTTGGCAGTTTCTACACCCTTAAATCAATAATAGCAGGAACAAACAGAAAATCTGTGAAGGTATAGAACACTATAATAACAATATCAATCAATCTGATATAATTAAAAGTTATAGAATGAACTAGCCCAAAAAACACAGAAAACACATTGTTTTTAAGTGAACATGAAACATATTGAGCCACACAACAAATCTTAATAATTTAAAAAGGTTCAAGTCATTGAAAAATCTGCACTCTGAAAATGTAATTAAATGAGAAATCAATAACATAAAAATATCTGAAAAATCTCCAAGTATTTGGACACCATATAACATACTTCTTGGAATCAAAGAGAAATCAAAAGGAAAATATTTTGTACTGAATGAAAATGAAAACACAACATATCAAAATGAGTGCTAAACTGGTACTTAGAAGGAAATTTATAGCACTAAGCTCCACTTTAGCATTCTATCTTGAGAAACTGGAGAAAAAAAAAAGAGAGAGAAATTAAACTTAAAGTGAGCAGAAGAAAGGAAATAATAAACAGTAGAGATCAAGAAAATAGAAAACAGAAAAGCAATAGAAAAAAATCAATACAACAAAAAAATCCTTTTTTTGAGATCAATAAAACTGATGAACTTCTAGCCATAGTGATAAGGCAAAAAAGAGGACACAGTTTACCAATACCAGGATTGAGAGAGGTAAATTTAATACTGATTCTACAATTATTAAAAGTATAACAATGTAATGTTACAAACAACTTTATGTCAATAAATTTGACTTGTTTAATAGATTAATGTAAATAAGGTAAATAGCCCAAAATCTATTAAATAAGTTGAATTTTTCATGAAAAATCTTTCCACAAAGAATACTCCAGGTACACATGATATCACTGGTGAAATATGCCAAACATTTAAGAAAAAATAATACCAATTCTATACTCCTATAAAAAGTTGAAAAGGAGAGAATATTCTAACTTATTCTATCTGGTCAACATTACTCTGATAACAAAACCAAACAAGGATATTACAGGAAGAGAAAACTACATACCCCTATACATAGATGAGAAAATTCTTTATAAAAATTAAGCAAATCAAATCCAAGAATTCATAATAAGGATAATAAACAATGACCAAATGGGGTTTATCTCAGTAATGCAAGGTTGTTTTCTCATTTGAAAACTGATAAATGTCATTCACTGTGTTTACAAACTAAAAAGTAAAAACAATATGGTCATCTCTGTAGATCAGAAACGTTTTCGACAAAATTCAAAATCTAACATCTATTCTTGATTTTAAACAAAAATGAAATTTCTCATCAAGTTGGCAGTAAAAAGGAAACTTCTCAGCCTGATGAAGAGTATCTACAAAAAAACAGAAACCAAAACACAAAACAATAACAACAACAAAAAACCCTGTCGCTAATAGCATAGTTAATTGTAAAAGACAGTGTTTTCCCTCTAATATCAGGAACAACACAACAATGGTTTTTATTGCCATTTCTATTTAAAGTTGTACTAGAGATCATACTCAGAGAATAGGCAAGAAAAATAAATAAAAGTCTTTCATATTGGAAAGGAAGAATAAGACTGGCTTTATTCACAGATGACATGGCATTTACCTGGGAAATCCTATGGAATCTACAAAAAGCTACAGAAATAAAAAGTGAGTTTAACAGGTCGCAGGGTACAAGGCCAACATACAAAAGTCAACTGTCTTTCTACATAGTGCTAACAAGAACTGGTAGATGGTATCAAAAAGACAATGCCATTTACAACAGCAAAAATAATCTGAAACACTGAGATAAACCTGACAAGTAACATACAACAATTTCTATATGCTTAAAACTATAAAATATTGCTCAGATAAATTAACGAAGACAAATAAATGGAGAGATACACCATATTCATGACTGACAAAACAACCTAAAGTTCATACAGGAATGTAAAGGACCTAGAATAGCCAAGCCATTTGGGAAAAGAAGAACATATTTGGAGGACTGCACCATTTAAGACATAAAACTATAGTAATCAAGACAGTAAGTACTGGCATCAAGATAGACAAATAAGTCAATGGAACAGAATGGAGAGTACAGAGATAGATCCACACGTACACCATCAACTAATTTTCATTAAGGGGGCAAAGACATTTCAGAGGAGAAAGGACACACTATTCAGCAAATGATGCTGTAACAATCAGATATCCGTATGCAAAAGATGAACTTTGATCCATACTTCACATTATAGACCTTAATCTAAAATTTAAAAAAATTTATTTGGAAAGGACTTGTTAGTTTTTTTTTAAAGAGTTCTGCATACACTTATCACACAACCCAGACATTTCACTTTTAGGTATTTACCAAAAGGAATAAAAACAGATGTCCATATAAAGACATACATGACTATTTATAGCTGTGTAATTTGTAATTGCCCCAAACTGAAAACAACTCAAATGTCTATTCACAGGTAAATATTGTAATATATGCATAAAAGATTGTAATATATCCATAAAATGGAATACTACTCAGCAATAAAAGGTAATGAACTATGGATACACCCAACAATATAAACCAGTCAAAATAATTAAGTAAAAGAAGACCACGAAAATGTAAATATGGTATATGTATGAATTTATATAAAATTCCAGAAAGTGCAAAGTAATCTATAGAGATGGAAAGCAGATCAGATTGCCTGGGGATGTGAGGAAGGAAAGGGTCAAGTGAGGTGAGGAAGGGTTAGGGGATGAGGCATATGTTCATTATGTAATTGTGGTGATGGTTTCATAAGTTTATAAATGTTCAAACTTATCAAAATGTAAACTTTAAGCGTGTGTAGTTTATATCAATTATAATGCAACAAAGTTTAAAAGAGAGAGAAAGGTTGTGTAAGTTCAAAATTTTAAGATAAAACGTAGATCAGAAATGAATCCCAAAGTTGGGCAAGGAGAACACAGTTTCTGACTTGCCCCAGGACATCAAAAAAAGAAATGAAAAAAAAGAAAAGAAAAGAGATGTTCAAGAAGGAAGTGGTTTTCAAAGTATTGAAGGGTTCAGATATGTCATTTGGAATATAGTGGAGAAAGTCAAGCCATTTGGCATTTTTCAGGCACTGGTGATTTTTAGGAACGCAGTTCGATCAGAATGATGTGAAGGCATGTTAAAGTCAGCCTTAAGACGTAAATGGAGGTTATAGAAGAGACATGGTTAGAACACTCTGATGAGGGATGAAAGGAAAGGGATTAGGAATGGGAGTCCAGGACTTCAAGAGGGAAGTAGAGGCTCAGGAAGGGTCTTTGGTGATGTGGATACTCAAATGTGTTTGACAGCTGATGGCAAACAGCCTGTGGAGAGGCAAACTGGAAGGCTTAAGAAAGGAAGGAAGGAACAGGTGAAGCAAAGTTCTAAATTGCAGATCGGTATGGAATTAAGAGTAAAAGTGGATCAGGACACTTCAGAAAAGAGGAAACCCTTGTCTTTTTTTTTCAAGCTCTTTATTGGAATATAATTGCTTTACATTCTTGTACCAGCTTTTGAGGTACACCAAAGGGAATCAGCTGTATTTAGACATATATCCTCATATCTCCTCCCTCCTGCAACTCCTTCCCACCCTTCCTGTCCTGGCCCTCTAAAGCATCACCCATCACTGAGTTGATCTCCCTTTGTTATACAGCAACTTCCCACTAGCTATTTTACAGTTGGTAGTGTATCTATGTCTATGCTACTCTCTCACTTCGTCCCAGCTTCCCCTTTGCACCCCACCCCCCAACCCTGTGTCCTCAAGTCTGTTCTCTGTATCTGCATTTTTATTCTTGTCCTGTCACTGGGTTCATCAGTACCATTTTTTTAGATTCCAAATATATGTGTTAGCATATGGTATTTGTTTTTCTCATTCTGGCTTACTTCACTCTGTATGACAGTCTCTAGGTCTATCCACCTCATTACATATAGCTCCATTTCATTCCTTTTTATGGCTGAGTAATATTCCATTGTATATATGTGCCACATCTTCTTTATCCATTCATCTGTTGATGGGCATTTAGGTTGCTTCCATTTCCTTCTCTTCCACTGAGAAAGGAAATGAGAAATAAGAAACGAGAAATGGATAGAATTCCTGGGCAAATGTGTTAGGGGAAAAGAAGAATTTGTAAAGAGGAGTGTTCATATAATGAGAACACCTTTTCACTATCTTCTTAGTGAAAAAGAAGGTCAAGGTAATTAGCTAAGTTGGACTAGGATCTTTAAAGGGGTGTTAGAAATTTATAGTAGTTACTATAGGATCATCCAGAGATAAGTAAAATGTTGGCAGGTAATACTGAAGGCTCAACCAAGTTTAAAAAACACAAATTACTATAGAGCCAACAAATAAAGAGATATGATTTTCTTTATTCAGAGAAAACAAATGGTTAATTTGACCAAGAGTTGGAGGTTAGCCAGTGAGTGCAGCCAAAGGTCAAGAGGGACCAGAATTGTGGTTGCTTCTTCAAGTGTATTTGAAATGGTTTCCTCGGTTCTGACACATCCATCCATTCACTGAAAAAAAATATTTACTTAGGATGTGGTAGACCTGTGTTGTGAAGCATGCAAGAACAACTGTCTTCAATGAAGGTTAACAGTATATAATCAGTAGGAGAATAAATACATTTATTGATTCCAGTTCTTTGCTGTGGACATTAGCCTACAATTGAATCACAGCATCTTAGAGCCAGAAGAGATTTTAAGGGTTATAAAGTTTAACACCATCATTTTATTGATGAGGAACACAGAAAAGCCTGGGGATTTTTCCAAAGGTAATAAGAAAGAGAAAAAAATCCTTTGGCTCCCTGTATTTTAGCCACTCACCAAACTTCTTTTTCAAACTTCCTAAGCAACATTAAAGGCAATATATTGGACATTGCACCTGGGAACACCAAAATATGTGTATTATTATAGAGAAAATTCTTGTTAGGGAACTCTGCTCTATTGATGAGTATAAAAATACACTAACAGTGGCCATATCACCCTCTGTCTCCAAGGAACTTGAATTAAGTAAATTTTACATTTGGGACAATATCATATTAGACGATACACATTCTTTGCAGACTCCAGTGCCAACAGTGTTCTTTCACATTTCCAACTGAAAATGTACGACTGTTTCTAATAAAGCTCTTTTACTGCCTAGTTTTTCCAGTGTCTAACTGATTTCTTCATTATAACGTAAATGTCATAAACGGAGTTGATTTGGACTAGAAATTCTGGGTTTACAGAAATAGGGCAGATCAGAAAATTATTCCCAAATGGAAAATATGATTATACATTCCTTGAGGTCAAGGACCATGCCTGTTTTGTTCCATGCTATATTATCCAGCACTTAGAACACTATCTATCATATAGTAAATGCTCAAAAATATTATTGAATGAATTCATAAAGTGAGACAGATGGACACATTGGATCCCACCAGGAGAAGTGCATGGTGTCCAAAGTAAAGGCAAGTGCAAATTTGAATCATCTAGGCACCAAATGATGCAGGCGAGCCTAACCTAGCAGGTGCAGCACAGCTAAGAATACCCAAGAGTGGAAGAGGTAGGAGTTTATTTTGTGACTTAGTGGTTTCACGGGTCAAGAGGACTCATTTGTGGCACACAGAATAGCCTCTGTATGATATAGATAGCAAGGATGAATTAAGGGGAAAATAGGTAATGTAGAAAAAGCACTGGATTTGGCTTCAGAAACACTGGCTTTGAAGTTTATTTCTGTTACTAATCAACAGGGTTGAGCGATTTGCTTGACCCACTGCCATTCTGTACCCACTCTCTTGTTAATGAACCAGTAGCCACCTAACTATCAAAACAGTGACAGAGCAGCTTAAACAACAAACATTTATTTCTCACTGTTGTGGAGCCTGGGAATTCCAAGACTGAGGATCCAGCAGATTTGGTGTCTGGTAAGAGCCTGCTCCCTGTTTCACAGACAGTCATCTTCTCGCTGTGTCGTCATGTGGCAAACAGGGAGAGGGAGCTCTCTGGGTCTCTTTTGTGAAGGCACTCATCCCATTCGTGAGGGCTTTACCCTCATGACCTAATCACTTTCAAGGGCCCCACCCCCAAATACCATCAATTAGGAATGAGAGTTCAACATATGAATTGGGGGGGAACACAAATATTCCGTCTACAGCAACACTCCAGCCTTCAATTCCTTCTCCTCTATTCTCCATGTTGTGTAATGACACTAGCTAGCGACCCAAACAAGGATTGGTCCCAGATATCTCCATCTCCCTCATCCTTGTATATTCAAGCAATGATTTCACCTTTGTTTTCCATCTGTTAAATATTTTTTACATATTCCTTTCTTTCTCCTATGCTCACTGCTACCCAGTTTAGACTAACCACTTCTTCTTCAAGTGCCTCCTGTAACTAAGACTTTCATCCGCCTTATTCTTTCTATCCATTTCTCCACTCAGCTTCCAGAGTGACCTTGTTAAAATATAAATCTAATCTCAATATTTTCCTGCATAAAACTATTTTATTTTCCATAACTAGCTGACTACATTTTACAGTAGTCCTGGCATAATTATTAACAGAGCCTCCTTTCATTATATACTATATATATACTATATTTTACATATATTATATATAATCACCCTACTCATACCCTAAAGGATAAAGTCTAAACCCATTATCATTATACGCAAAAGCATTTTATGACATGAACCTTATTACCCCTTTAGTCTCATCTCATTACCTGACCTCTGTTCTAGTCATGTTGAATTACTTGCTATTTCTGCATGTGCTCACCTCTTTTGTGTTTTTGTGGAGAAAGCCATCCCCACCGAAGTCACTACATAATCTTCATTCTTCCTTTAAGACTCAAATCAAAGATTTTCTGTGATGCCTTGCCTGATCTCCATGACATCTCTGGGAAGAAGAGATCACACTCTCTTGCATATTTACTCCTTTTATAACAGCCACTTAATATCTTTTCCTTTCTTTTAACATATCAGTCTTTATGAAATTGTGATTCTTCAGAGATCAGGAGCTATGTCTTATATGTCTTTAGTTTCTCAACACATAGCACAGTGTCTGGCACATAGAAAGTGATTAATAAATGTCTAAGGAGATGATTGGATTAACGGATACATAAGAAAGTTCTAGTGGATGGGAGAATGGACATGAGCAGAATTTTAAGGTCAAGGCAGTGAGTCAACATGGCAACCTATACGGGCTTCTTTCACCTCCTATGTCTGAACTGTAATCTCCCAATTCAAATTCCATTACGCATAGAAGTCTTTGGCTTTGAAAAATTACCACCAGTAAAGCTGCCCTCTGGCACTACTGGATCGCACAACAGGAGAGCAGGGAACCAGCTGCCTGTAGGATTTTTTTCAAATTCAATTTTCAATTAAAACAGTAGGGAATTTCCATTTAAATAATTTTTGCTTTGTTAGAAGCCTACAACCTGGAATGAGTCAATCTCAAAAAATAAATAAATACCATCAATAGTTTGAATTAGGAGGCTTCACTTCGACCCACATAAAGCTGCTTATTCCTTTAGTAGAAGTTCATGGTTTCTTTTCCCAGTGGTTTGCCTCGTTATTTCAAAGTTCTATAGGCCTTATTCCAGGAAGATCTTTGACTCCTTAAATACATGTGAGAGAATCTTCAGAACTGGACTGGTCTTTAGAGATACCTAGAAAAGCCCCTTCATTCTTACAGATGCAGAAACTGATATCTAGAGAATGTAAGCACCCCATGTCACACTTTCTGTGAAGCCAGGTCTTTCACCTCTCACCTAGTTCCCTTTATCATCCCCGTCATAGTAGAGTCAAATAAAACCCATTCAAATGAGGCAGGATGAATACCAGACCCCAAACACTCCCTAACTCTGCCATTATTGGGAATCTTGAATTGCCAGTATCTTGCATCTCAATGTTGCACCAGTCATTTTCCAAGAGGCTAGTTTGGAAAAAAGTCAAATCCTTTACCACGTGTATTTCTAACATGCATTCTCGTCCCCCTCCTCCGTACTATCCTCTCTAAAAAGAGCAACACTTTCTGCTTCGTTTCCATCTACAAACTGAACTGACAACTGAGAAATGACTCAAAGAATCTTACAGTCCTTTGGTCTATAAGGCTTTATACGAAATATTCGCCATTCTTTTCACTTCGCTACCCTGGGTGGTACCATCCTTCTCCCTCTTTAAGGTGATAATTATAGCAATGACCTCACCATCAGGTATTTCTTGGGAATTAATGATCAACTGAAGTTAATGGCCCACAGAACAGCCATGGTCCATCAGCTCCACCCAGGCTCTCATTAATCCCCAGGAAATGTCCTGCTTCCCAATTGTTATTGCTTCATTTAGACTCTATTCATTCTCATCAAGCCTTACAATATTGCTACCTCCACCAAGAAGCTTTGTGTTTCATTTTACTAGTCCATGTCCTAATGGTTCAGCAAGGGTTATTTCCCTAACTGGTGATCAAATGAAACTAGAATGGACCTTATTAAAAGTTACCTTAACAGCCATTAAACATCTCCAGACTTTTTAATATTTTATACACAACTTTTAAATCAACAAATGGGACAGGGTACTGTATCCTTAAGGTTACAACCCCCAGCTCACTCTCCAAATTCCTCTTAGCCCTTTCCTCTCTTCATCTCACAGAAGGAACGTAATCACTTTATTTTTACAATTCCTCTCCTCATTTAAAGTGGTTTTAAACTCTAAATGGTGTCATAAGTTTTCTACGACACTAAATGTTACATATCCCTTAAAAGCAGTTTCCAGACGTTATACAGCCCACAGCACTGCCACCTCTTTTACTTGCTGTACAATTCACTGCAATGCTTCATTTCATTCAGAGATGCACAAAGCTCTGCTGGCCCTCTTTCTGGTTCATTTCCTTCTTCAGTTTGATGAATGGAGCTACAGCAGGGCTGAGAGAGGGGAGAGTGTAAGGCACAGAGAGAGAAGTCTAGGGGTAGCACGTAAATACCCAGAGCTCTTTCAGCACCAAAGTCAATTTCAAAAAAATACAGCCAGGTCCTTAGTATGAAAAAATATATCTTGTCAACAAATAGTATTTAATAATGGGGGGAAATGATACCAATATCGTCATATTTTCATACGTGTACAAAGCAGAACAAGGAAAAGCTGGGGAATGGGGGGAGGGACAGGGACAGATGATTCTTGTTAATTTCATAATAGTTCTTTTAGTACAAGTAGAACACAATAAAAATATTAAGGATTCAAAAATAAGTATAATGGGACATACATAGGCTTCAGAGACCCAAGAGATATGAGCTTCAGTCTTACATCTGCTAGTAATTAGTTATATGACCTTTAACCAGTTATTAATTCTCTCTGGATCTTAGCTTCCTCATCTAGAAAATAAGGTAGTGAATTAGATAATGTTCTCATTTGTTCTCAACAGCAACATTTTATGATTCTTTGAATCCATAATCAACTGTTTGAATAATCAACTGTTAGAATTTAATTATATCTAACATGGGTTTTTTTCAAAATAGTTATTTTCTTCTACTCCAAGCTCATATCTGTACTTATATGTTTACTTATTTATCAAATAATAGATGACATACTACTAGAACACATACTAAGCCAAGTAAGCAGGTAAACCAGGTAAACAGTGATGTCAAAAAAAAAAAAAAAAAAAGGTACATGGAAGACAGTAAGTGATCCTTGCTCCTATACCAAGTAGCTTACAATCTAGTAGTGGAAACAGAAAATGATATTAATGATGACAAATGGAGATAAGTAGGAAATGAAGAGGGTAAAAAAAGAATAAACAGCTTGGAGCAGGAGGTATTTGATAAGCTGAGACTAGAAGAAACTGGTTGTATATCAAATCCAAGGTAGCCAGAATCCCTGGGAGAAGAAGTGAGACTGGCAGGCTAGATCAAGTTGGACCTCATAGTTCATAGTAAGGAGTTTGAGTCTCATTTGAAGTAGAATAAGGAATTATTGGAGACTTTAAATAAGTAATTGTTAACTAGAAAATTCACTGAAGACCTTTCCAAAAAGAACATAAAAATAGTTTTATTCCACCAGAATATTAGTAATAGAAACTATTTCAGTTAACCAAATTTGAATACAATTTTTTAAAATTACACTTTTAAAAAATATATGAGCAACTATGTTAGGGAAATGACTATGATAATTAGTTGAGTTATATCTTCTAGGTAAATTTTCTATTTATGCAAATAAACCCAAGTGCTGTTTTTACCTCCAAAATGTGAAATAATTCTCACTATGATATATTTCACAATTATTTGGAGAGGATTTGGAATTCAGCGTAAGTCGAATGCATTTACCAAAGAAGAAGGGACTTGATCTATACAGATGTGCAACTACAGTAATAGAACATTCAGAGACAAGGCTAAGAACCAAGAGCACTGAGGACATTAATGAAGAAAGGAGGGAACTGTGTTTGAGAAGCCCGATCTCACTAGTGACAGCAATAAGTGAGTTTACTTTGGGTTTCAGAACTATCTGGCATGCCTCAGTCTACTATGTGAGACACAACCGTCAAAGGGAATTGATAAAAGCCTTAGCACTGGGAACTTTTAAACTCAGACCGGATAACACATTAGGAAGGATTTTCAAGGAATCTGTTCTGCACTGGGAAGAAATTGAACTCTATGACATGTTTCATCCTTATACTTTTCTACTGTTCAATAAAATTTTAAAGAATAGGGGAGGGGGAATTACTCAGAATTCTTTTTATCTTCTCATATACACGATTTTAGTTTCCTCAAAGATAACTATACTTGTACAACTAATAAAAGTGAAAATATACTTTCTATTATACACTGCAATTTTAGATGTACAGTGGGTAAGATGACATCGAAGAAATAGATGCAATTTTCAGTTGACTGGATCTTAAGGGGTCATGAGTTTTTAGTGAGACATGAAGAAAATTATTTGGCTCTTTTGCAGCTCAGACTTCTCAAATGTAAAAATGGAACGACTAGGGGTAAATCTCTATACAGCATGTTTACATATTATTCAATCTTCGATCTATGTTTATAACATATTTATAAACATATCGTATGTTTATAACATAAATAAGTAATAAAAGTATGCATTAATAATAAATAAATGCATACTGTTCAGTCAAAACCATTTTCCTAGCAAACTGGAATTGGTTTAAGGGAAAAGGAGAATGTATTAGTCCTCATAACCGAAACACGTAGAGAGTAAGTTTAGGCACAGTTGGATCTAGGAGCTCAAATGACATTTGAGCATGGGTATAGGGGTTGGGATGCGGCTGGGGTACTGCTGCGCAAAGGGGAAAGACAGAAAGATATACTGCACAAGTGAAAACAGCAAAATCGACTTCACATTTAAACATAAACGGGTTAATATAGATTATGTTCATGTGCTAGTAACAGAGATCCAAATAACATAGGAATTGATTTCTCTTTTTCTAAACAATCCAGAAGTAGGCAACTCAGAATTGTCTGGGAAGCTCCTCCATCATATATGAGCCAAGCTACCTCCAACTTTCTGCTCTGCCATCTTTATGGTGTGGCCTTTCCTCATTTTCCAGGATGAAATCCTGGCCAATATACCTATATTCCAAGCAGCAGGAAGGAGGAAGGAAGAAAGGTGGCAATGGGACTCTAGAGCGCCCTTTCACAGAAATTTCCTAGAAGCTGCCACAATAGTCTAGACTTACTTTCTGGGCCATGCTCAACTGCAAGGCATGCTGGGGCTTGTAGTTTTTTCTCCAGGTAGCTATGTGTCACCTAAAAGTCGGGGGTCTTAAGAGGCATATCACAGCAAGAAACAAAGTCTTTGACATAACACTGGTACAGACACCTACAGTAAAACATGTGTCATGAGATCAGGGATTTTTGTCTGTGTTGTTCACTTAAACCACAGATTGAGAAACAGTTCTTAAAACATAGTAAACGCTCAGTAAGTATTTGTTGAAGGAGTGAATCAGTCAATGCGTACGTATGTAGAAAAACGTGTAAAATGTGTTAATGGTAGGGCAAGTTCAGCAAAACTCCTTTATAGATTGTAACAGCATTTTAAAAAATAGCCTAAAAGCAGCTTCTTCATCTTCCACAAACAATTTGAATGGGAACAACATGAGCTGTGAGGTCACACAGACCTGAACTGATGTCACAGGTTCACTACTTACTAACTTTGTGACCTTGGAGGATTGATCTGGTCTCACTGACCCTGAAGATGTCAAACTGGGTATAATCTAAACTGCAGAATTTAACTAAGTTAAAATATAAGAAAATACAGAATATATTACTTGACACATAATGAACCCTCATTAATGGTCACGTCTTTTCTATTTTCAATTAAATTCTATTCCTGTGTACAACTTGGCCAGTTACTCTCCAAGATTACCTTCAAAAGAATGTGTGCTACCCTGTTATCCTTGGATGGGGCTGTTTGGTGCTCAAAGCATATAAAAGCAGAAACTAGATACTTGAGTTCTACATGTTTAGCCCAAGTCTCTCTTTGGTAAATTTTTACGTGCAAATGTATTAAAGTTAAAACCCTCAAAAGGAACGCAATAATAAACAAAGCCGTTAAAAAGAATGTTAAATCTTGGAACATGTCTCTGTTAATCATGGACATATTTTTGTTCATATATATATATATATACACACATACCTATACACAAGCATAAAATAAAGCATTTATTTGATTATGAATTACAGCTTGTCAAGGTTTGGCATCAATTACCAAAAAATATCCAAAATGAAAAACCTAAAAACAACAGAGCTTTGGAGAAATAATACAACATAACATACTTACATAAAAACACAAACACAAATTTTTTAAATCATTACATTTTTGTTTGCTTTAATTGATGTAATCCTAAAAAGAAAAAATAGATAACTCACTCAAGTAAATTAAGCACAGTTAATATACCTTACCTTTCAGGAATTGTCTAAAGAAAGATTTGTGGCAAAGATAATCACTAATGGTTGACTTTACTGGAAAAACTAATTTTGAAGTAGGCCAGGAATTCCTTCAAAGCAGTAGATACACTTAGAAACATCCAACCTGTCAACTGCAAATCAAGTAACAGTGTTGATCCTGAAAGGTTTTTTCCCTGTTGCTCTGAAATAAACTGAAAAGAGCCAAGAAAATGGTCAGTGCCGTGAAAACTATAAATTGCTTTCAGGATTTATATTTTCCCATCCTTCTAAAAGTAGCATTTAATAAAATAATCTAGTTCTTACTACAATTCAATCATTACAGAAGAGAGACTCCCAAACCCAATTTGCTATTATTTCTTTACTGAGTTTTAAGCACCTTTTATCCTTAGAACCAGAGTCTTGTTATCAGAAAAGGTATTTACCCATAAGCCCAATAAGTATTATGAATGTTCGAGTGAAAATAGCAGTGACCTGCAGCGGAGATGTTCTCCCTCATAAGCTACTTGTATGGACAGCTCAGAAAATGACACGAATCCCTGGGAATTTGCTTGACCTGAGTTTGTGGGGATTTTACTGTTGTTTTGTCTCTTGATGGAGAAGAGCAGGCAGGGAACTGGTATTTGTTGAGCACTTACTCTGTGCCATATACTTTATAAACATTATAATATTTTATCCTCAAATAACCTGAGCAAGTAGAAGTTCATATTCTCACTGTACATTGGAGAAATTGATGCTCCAATACACAGCCCATCTAGAAAGTGGCAGAACCTGACTCAGGCAGGGCTTGGGTCTGTTAACTACTGTCTGTTCAATAAAGCAGCTCAACAACACAACTTCTGCATGGAAAGCTAAGGACAGCTAGGAAGAGGATACACTCTGCCAGGAAGAGGAGAAAGGCCCGCATTCAAAGACACATTTCAGCAAACAGCCGAAAGTAGAAAGCTGGCATAAGCGAAGGAGTTGTAAGCGCTTTAGTTTAGCAAAGCAAAGTTTCCATTTTTCATGAACTCTTCTTGTCTGCCCTCTCGTGTGTCCACCACAGATCTCAAACCTCACCTTGTAATTCCAGAGATATTTCAGCGAACAAATATTTACCAACATTTTAACCTCCGACACGCAGCTAAGGGCGTAACAAGAATCAGATTTCATTTCAGCAAGTCCCTTTCCTGTGGTCAGAACTGTAGTAGATACAGTGGTGATGATAACATCTTCCACTTGTTGAGAGCTTACGAAGCATTATGCTAAGGGCATTTCAAGCATTACATTAATGAAACTTCAACAATTTTTGAGGTGAGAACTATTACTTCTCCCTCTAAAAGGTGTAGGCGATGTGGCTTAGGAGGTTAAACAACCCATCTGAACTCCCACAACTGGTAAGTGGCCGTTGGGAGATGTGAAGTCAGACACCCAATGGGTGCTCTGTGTCCCCATCCCTACTCAGTCCCATCTGCCTCTCTTCCCCGACCCTCACCTTCTCCCAAAGATGGGTTTTTATTCAGGATTCAGAGTGGTTCCCACAGAAATTATGGTTAGAAAATTTTGTCAAATGTATACACTAATTATTTTTGTAATTTATAAATTGTATGTAATTTATACAAGAAAATCTTTCTTCTTTCTGCATCTCCTTGTATTGAAATCAGCTTTTCTCCTTTTACCACCTTTCCAAGCCCTACATAGTCCAAAATGTGTTCATGATATTTAAAAGGTTTGTTAAACCCAAAGGTAAGATGGAAGTTTCATTCTCAGTCTCTCTTAAGCAACATGATTCAGCAACAAAAGAGACCACCCATGAGAGAGACGAAAATCTTTTCCTACTCATTTTCTTCATTTATCTCCTTTGGAATATTTTCCAATTTCTTTGTTAAAGGAGTGTCTTAGTATCTTTCCCCCTTTTATTACATTAGCACTTTCTCATTTATTTTCAGCCTTCTCTTGTTATCAGCATTTTTTTCCCTATCTTAAAAGCAGAGTTGTGAGTTTTCTGTCCCTTTAGACTTTACAAGACAGTAAAAATATAACTCTATGGAGACATTGCCTTATTTAATTTTTTACTCAGCTTGCGTGTCTGAATCAAATCATTCCAGTGTTGATTGATTGGAAATAGTGTTTTACTAGTTCACAACAAGAAATAAAATTTAATGGGTTCGACCTTGTTCCTCAGGACGTATATCACCAAGTCCTTGTTGGGAACTCTATTTTTCAAAGAATGTAAAAGTGGAAGCACCCAGATGAATTTTGCTGGTGTGTCCGTTCAGTGGTTGGATGTCAGAGTGTGGAATACGTTTTTTTTCTTCACAGACACTCTGAACACTGCTATTCTGTGTTACAGATCTCTAAAGTAATGAAGGAAGCTGGCTTCTCCACGTTTCACTTGGCAATCTCCTTCTTACCTGCATGGTCCCTCTATGTATACGTTAGAAGAAATATCCACTAACAGGTCCACAACCTTTTAAAATCAGAACACTGTGTGACTTCAGAAAATTTAACTGACAATTTTTAAAGTGCAAAACTTGGGTAAAGAAAATACCACCTCTGTTTTTGATAGGAAGTTTTCTTGTTTTTCCTGCCAGTCATCCTGATGACTTGAATTACCAGCAGGATGACTTCCTTTTAACTGCTGAAAATATCCTCTCTAATTTGGGTTTAAAGGGGTTTCTAAATGACTTGTATTTCCTATGCACATGTGGAGAGTAAATACTCTATAGAAACTCGAGACTTGCAAAATTAAAGTGAGGCAAGTAATGTTTCGATGATATTATTTCCTTGATTATTTTTTTTTAACCAAATGAAATGGAGGACAATCAGATATATCTCAGGCACTCCTGTGATACTGAAAACACTTAGCATCCAAAGTAAAAAAACTGGGAGATTTTAGGTGGGAGATTTCCAGTCGTATCTTTGACATAAATCAATGGGAAAGCCTCAGGAAACAAGACTAGGGTATTAGCTCATGGTTTGGAATCATCTGGCCACAGGCCCTAATATAGAGTTTCTAGAAAGTTAAATATGGACAGCAGGTAGTTTTAGTTGTGGCAGATCCCAGCTGGGAAAGAAGGAAGCTTCTGTGGTTGTCATGGATAAGCTGATATTTCTGTAACTCGTGCCAGCTACAAAATCCACGTTAAATCCTTTCTATAGAGAGCAGTCATGTTTTTAGGATTACTGGGAGAAGATCAGAGCCCTAAATATTCACTAATTGGATTCCAAATAGATGATCTGATATCATGACTGCAGAGTACCAACATACAGGGAGAAAAATGAAGTCTATCTGGCCTTTTCTCTCACGAAGAAGAGCTCCCATTTTTCAGGACCTGGGACAGCAGTAACAGAAATAACAATTGCTTTTTTTATTTTTATTTTTTTTAATTCTATAAAATTGTTTATTAGTATCTAATAGTCCAGTGTCTAGGTACCAGTGCTTTTTTAAAATAAGAACGTAATTTATAGCAGCTTAAAACCTCTTTTACGGGGCCCTGGTTTGGGGCTTTTTTTTCTCCATAGCCTCTGTGTCCCCATGTTCTCTAGTCTCAAAGATTACCTTATCCCAAGATGTATTCCATATTCCCAACTAATGGTTCAAAACTCCATCCTGCATGACCTCAAGAGTCTAATATTTTCCCAAATCCTCCTCTCCACTGAAAGTCTTCTATGTTCAATAAACAATTAGTGAAGCAGAAAGGCACACTGTTCTGTACATAGTAATGGTATACAAAACAGTTTTCTAAGAAATAATTAAAAGCAGAGTTTAAGAGCTATTTCTATGTCATTCTCACTGTGCTGCTTAAGTTGCCTTCCACCCCGTCTCTAGGTGGATACTTACTCCCTGAGCTCCCAGGAGCCAGTGTACATTTCTCGATGACAGGTGGTACTTTCCACAGTGGAGTATGGAGGTTTACCTTTATGACTCTCTTTCTACCAGACCCCTCAAAGCATGCAATATGTCCTGTTTCATAGCCCTGACATCTATCACAATTATTAGCATATCAACAATGGTCAATAAATATTTATTATTAAGATATTTTACCTTTGAAAGGAAATCCTAAGAGAGAAGTTTAGCTGATATAACAACTGCAGCCAAGCGCTTACTTGTGATAGACTTGAGTTCCTTCAAATTTGCCCAAAGACTAAAATATCATAGATATCTCCCCTTCACTGCTAGAAGACACTTAGGGGACAAGTTTGCCTCAATGACTTTGGTTTTTCACATGCATGGGGGAGTCAGAACAGTATGAGTGACTGTACTTCTTGATCACGTACTACGTGCTAAGTATGGGAAAGGAAGAGCAAGAGAGAGAGAGAGAAAGAAACTGACTTAAGTCACTTAGCATTGCAAGGTAGATGCTGAATATGAGGGAAAACAGATTGAAAAAAATAAAAGGATTTACTGGACAAGTTAGACAGTCTCATGTAATTGAGATTCTAAGCAATATATTTTTAAAAACTAAAATGATCACATTTTAAATTATACTGTTGCTATTTGAAAATCTTGAAATCTCAATTTGTTGTTGTTGATTTATCTCTCTTACCAAACCTGCTTCAGGTCTATTTCCTTAAGCATCCATTGTAT
This sequence comes from Hippopotamus amphibius kiboko, assembly GCF_030028045.1. Lineage (NCBI taxonomy): Eukaryota > Metazoa > Chordata > Mammalia > Artiodactyla > Hippopotamidae > Hippopotamus > Hippopotamus amphibius. Next base: position 77,416,107 of record NC_080191.1, on the reverse strand, counting down.
AATCTGCATTTTAGATTTTGTTAAAGAGAGGAACAAAATGTTTATGCATGAAATTACGTTAAATAGTCTCATTTCATCTTCTACATGGTAGCAAATGAGTTTACTCCCAGCCCCTTTCCACTTGAATATAAATCCTCCAGGTCACTAATTTGTTAATGTTTTATATAGTCTCAGAACACTTACTTCAGACAAGATCCTACTGTAATCATTAAAAATGAAAACTTCCCTACATGGCTCACTTCCCTAGGCTGCTGCTAGGGCTCAAGGCAGAGTTGAAAGCTGTTGCCCTAAAGATCAAGTTCATTCCTATAAGAAATGAAGCCCTTAGAAAATCTTCAGGTACATAAACAGCAAGCCCAGTCTTATTGACATTTATACGTAAAACAAATAACTGAGAAAAGTTTATTCACTCTAATTAGTTTATTTAAATAACTCCTACATTTCTATGTTGATGAAAATAGACATTTGTTCCCTTGTGTCTGCAAAAGGTAAAAATGAGAAAATGAAGCAGTGATTGAAAATTGTGTTCAATTATTCTTCTCATTTTGATTAATCTAATTTTGTTTGGTTTCCTGGGATTGTCACAGTGACACAGTCTCACTGGGCTAAAAATACACAAAAACTCAATGTCAGGATACACAAATAATAGCTCTATGGCAAATATTAATGCTCGATTTATACTTCCCTTTATAGTTTGAAATTTCTTTCACATGATATTTAATCCTTACCCAATCCTTAGCAGCAAGCACCCCAATTTTCAGATAAAGAAACTAAGGTTCTTCAGTATGGCTGACACTAAAACAGCCAGTTGTAGTCGGCTCAAGATTAAATTTCTAATTCCCAGAAAGACAAGCACTCTTCTACTCTGTGTTGTTAAAGAATAATTTTTGAAAAGGTAAAATGATGACCCTCAGAAAAACATAAAATGAACACATGCCAAATGTTTAATGTAACTTGTTAATTAGTGAAGTTACCAGTAAGATGGTAAAACCAGTCCAAAGATCATTTATGAGTCTAGATCTATAGAGACAATTTAACAGATTGCTGAGTTAAATACAAAACTGGTTAATGTCCAACATGGCTGAACCCCAAAACCTTTGGGGTTATCCATCTCATCACACAAAAAGCATTTAAAACTCTACCAGTTTATAATCATTTGTGGTCCATGTTTCTCTGTTGATACAATTAGATGAAGTGCACAGTAGCCCACTAAATGTCCACTGGTAGAGTATGTATATTAGAAATTTTTTATCATCCTGATTCTTTTGTTGTTTGCTTTTCTAATTATTTTGTATACATTACTATATACAATAATTAATAAAATGATTACTATAAAAAAAAACTCTACCAGACAAAACTCTGCACGTTAACTACTGCTGATACACACTTTAAACATAACCCAAAAATAAAAAGTCCAGCTCAGCTCTGTTAGGAAATATCCAGTGTTCTCTTCTGCTTATTTCTACATTTCAGATAATTTTTGACAGTATATTATAGCTGCTTTACTATGGACAGAAGAAAACTTAAAGATGCATTGCCGTGAATTTTCAAATAACAGGGAATTGGCTATGAAATGTTGAGAAATTATAGTACAGAGCAAGCCTGGCCTGAAGGCATTAGGAATAGTAGCTATTAATTTTCAGTGAGGGAATCAAGAGTGTCTGCCTAAAAGGAAGAATTGCAAATAATGCCAGGCTTGGAAAATAACAGCACCAACCATAAACCAAAAATTTGTCTTTAAAAGTCCATTTTCATTTACTATTTCACAGGGTTCCCGTTCTGTGCCAAGAGAAGGGAGCACTCAGACAATAAAGTCCCTGCCTGCCCTCCAGGTGGTCCCTGTACAGAGGGGAACCTAGTTCTTCAGCGGTAATCCAGTTATGATGACAGCTCAGCTCCTGCGGAGGCATGGGTGAGGGGCTCCACTTGTGAGAAGAGGCGAGGGGATTAGGAAAGACTTCCCAGAGGAAGTGACCAGCCCTTGAGCACTGGTTTGAAGGGAACATAGAAGTTATCTGAGAGAAGGGAAGGGAGTTCTATGGGAGGAGATGCACGGGCTTTCACAGTGTTCAGTGCTATAGAGCAAGGAGTAAGGGTGAGGTGAGAAATAAGAAATGAAGTTGGGGAGGCATCAGGAGGAAGACAAGTTAGGGGCTTCCCTGCTCTGCTGAGAAGATTCCTTCATCCTGCAGGCAAGGGAGCCTATTGTAGGATTTTAAACTGAGAAATAGGATGGGTCTCTGGTAGCAGGATAAAAAATGGAGTTAAAGAGGAAAGGAACAGAAAGAGGAAGACCAGCTGGGAGACTGATGTGGTTATAAAATAAGGAGGTGATAATGGAGGTGAGAAAAGTGACCCCAAAATGTTATCATGGGTGGGGGAAGATGTTATGTTTCCTGGGGACGCTCACCTCACTAGCTCTCTTTCAGCTTCCTCTGTCTCCCTCTTTAACAATAGAGGAGATGGTTTTGTACTGCGTGGGATGGCTTAGCTGGGAGAGAGCCAATGCCAGGTCTCCCCGGGAGCCAACAGAACAAGGGGGCAGGTTTCCCTCATATGCCTGTGCAGCCCTGATGGTTCCCTGCTGTCAGGACAGCGCCTGCTCCACCCTCACTGCTCAGTTCTTCAGCTGCTCCCACCCACTGACCTGAAGCTACAGACATTTATTTCTTTCCTTCACTTTTTAGTTTTCACATTCTGGGCTCCCATCAATGATTTCTGAATGGAAGCACTTGTTCTTAAAAGAGCGATCCATTTCCACAGTGCAGACAAAGGAACTTCAGCAGCTTTATTCAGCAGTTTCTTCACAATTACCCGTTTCTTTCTCAGGGCCAAAAAAGTTTAATCGGCTTTGAAATCCAAATGAAACTCCCAAGCACTTGCTAGGTACTTCATTTTGACAGTAAGGGAGTCCAGGAGAAACATATTCCTTCAGGTGTGTAAGAAAGATAGAAAGCCCTTTTCTCCACCCTAATCCATCAGTTCTCTCAGCCTTAGTTCTTCCTCAAACTTTCCTGTCTTGACATCTCCGAGGAAGATGCAATTGTCAGCTTGATTGGTGTTTGTTTTTTGGTTTTCTTTTCTTTCTTCTTCTGCTGCTGTTCTAAATTCTTTTCACAGTACTTATCCAACTCAACAAGAGTTACTCACATGTCTCTTGACATTCTGAGTTGAGTTGTGCCGAAATGAAAGCACACAGACCCAGTTGAAATGCAGAAACATCCCATGGGTGCTGAGAACCTCAAAGATGCTTTCTAATTTTGTATCCTTCAAGGCTTGAGACCTTTAATTAAGAAAGGATATAAATATAACAAATGTAGATGAATTCCCTGAAGTTTAAGATAGGGACCCCAAGATTATACCAAGGATAAAAACTGTGCCTTGAAAATTCTTGATTGACTCCACTAATGAGAGCCTGAGATCGCTCCCTCATAACCCCATGCCTGTCTCCCGATTAATTTCCTTCCAGTAACTTAATCTTCAGTGCATGACACTTTAACCACTAAGCTTATTATGCTAAAAATAGTATTCTAGCTGTGCCATCTTAGCAGATATACATGTGACGATCTCATTTCTACACCATTTCCTTAGGTGTTTAAATGTTAATATCAGGCTTGTACAAAATGTAATAAACAACCATACTAACAGAGATAAGTAATTTTTCATCCAGCTCAATTTCCTAACTCCTATATGCAAAAGGACTTACACAGATTCTTCCACTCTGCACCCTCACTGGAACTGATAAATGTCCTTTTATGGGAACAAAGAGGAAAGTCACTATGTTTCCATCTGAGAGCAGGAGTGGATCTCTAGCTACACAAACTGATCAAGGTAGCTTATGCCACACCACCTTGGGCTGTGCCTTGTCAGTGAATTTTTATGACAACTTCTAAGATAAAAATTAATTATGGAGGATTTTTATCGAGAATCTAGCTTAAGAAATTCATTATGCAGGGGAACAAGGCAAGAGTCAGGCATCAAGACAAAATCAGAGGGAACAATTTAGGTTGGGTAATCAGATGAGATTTATGTCTCAATCCTTTTCTCTCTCTTGGCAGTGTGAGGTGAATGGATACACAGGAAGACATTTCAGTTCACATAAAACCTTTACTAGGAGAAGAAGACATCATAACACCTCACTGTAGTCTACTAAAAGCATGACACTTGCAGTCACGAATGTAGTTGTCTCGGTGCATCAGATTTTCCTAAGCTTACAACGTGCCGCCTGGTATTACCACCTGCTGGAGATACTGCCCTGCTTCCCGGGCTCACTGCTCCCTCCCTCACAAGCAGGAGACTCAAGTCGCTGGAATTCAAGATGAGGTTGGCTCCTTGCCAGTGTGCCCGAGAACACGTAATCAATAGGAAAAACACACCGACCTTGGATTTTTCTTTCAGCAGTCTTCTAAACAGAAGTCCTCACCTGACCTCACTTTCTGCCCCTCCAAAAAAACAAAACAAGCAACAGTAAAAAAACTAAAAGTTACGCATATAATTTTTGAGGCAGCATGGTTACACACATTTCTCAAAAACAAAAACAAAAACAAATCTTGATGGCTTGCTCCAGCATACCCTAAAATTTTTTCTCTTCCTCCACATTGTAAGTTTTTAATGCCAATGCTTCAAGTATGAATCGGGGATCATTTCAGAGTCACTTCACAAGTCTGGGAAAGCATAAACACAAGTGAATGCTGTTGTGCTGTCCATATCTTTTTAAATGCTGACTGAAGAGGTTGCAGTGAGCTATTTACACTCTTGTGTGTTGTGCCAGGACCCTTGAAACTGCAGCGCTTAATTATGTGACAACCACTTTAAGATGGTCAGAAAATATCACGCACCTCTGCCTTTATCCTCTTAGCAACCACAATGAAATCGAGAAAAAGGATGGAACGTATGTAAATTGAAAAATCTTTTGGTTGAATATTGCCTAACATAACACATTTGCTGCTAAGTATCAAAAAGGCAACAAATTCATCCGTGTTGTCTTCGGATCTCTGGGTCACTCTTCATCCATTCAGGTCTCTGGCCCCAGCTCAGGGTTGCATTCTCTCCCTCTGAGGCCAGCGTTATCCTGCAGGCGAGATGCAAAGCACACAGGATGGCTCCTGAAATAACTTGGCTTCTTGGTTCCTTGTAACTCCGTCTCCAAGGACATTCTCTTTCGCTGGTACACAGCCATCCACTTTATGCTCATATTAAAGACTCTGACTTCCCCACTTCTGAAAGGATAAATGTAGACTTTCTTCTCTTTCACCACAGCTTTGTAACTTTCTAGCATTCCTAGGCATCGTTACAAATAAACTTTTCTTCAAGCTTTCCAAACCACAGACGGATCTTCTCTCCATCTTTATCAATCCCTTACAGGTGTCCTTTTCCTACCCAGCTTCATCCACCACCCCTAAAATGCTGCAGACCACATCATCAATTTCCTTTTCCTATTGCCTTTCTGCCCACGCATTTGGAAAAATCCAGAAATCCAGTGTCTGCCAAATGAGGCAGATTGTTGCCAACATTAAACAGTCACCAGTCTCAACTGGGAGCTCAACAGGGTCCAGGTAGTACGCTATGTTTCTCTGCTTAGCACTCTCTCCCGTTCTCCACCAGAGCTATTTCAAGCATTCTGGAACTCATGAGACGATGCTTGTCTGAGATACAGGTGTTGGGGTTATTGGTATAGAGACGGTAAGTGAAGCCATGGGATGCAATTGCCCAGGGAGAATGTGAGGAGTGAGAAGGAAATGGGCCTTGGAAAGAGTCCTGGGTAACATTAATGTAACAGATGTTCAGAAGAAAACCTGGACTTACAAAAGAAATCGACAAGGAATGGCTAAACATGGAGAAGAAAACCAAAGAAAATGTGGCATTAGTTTTGTCAAGCAAATTGATCATTTCAAGAACAAGAGGGTGGTGAAAATGTCAAATGTTACTGACTGACCACATCAATACTAAGGACTGACCCTTAGGTTTAAAGACGAGAGATGTCACTGAGAACCGTAGGGAGGGAATTTCCGTGGGAAAGTGGGGGCTGATGCCAGATTTCATCAGGCTGAAGCCTAAGAAAGGCATGAGGAGTCGGGGAAGGCCGTACTCATTTCTGACAAGAAGTTTGGCCAGGAAGGTAGATTCAGGAATGCGAATTGGAGAGGAGCATGAGGTGAGCTTGAGATGGCTGATAGTAACTAAAAACCTACCTTTCAAGGACTTAAGAGTGACTGGAAAGTTTGCAGAAACGATCCGAGATTTCCTCCAAAGACAGAGAGAGCTAGTCCACAGAACTTAATTGAAAGGGGTCGTGGTGAGAAAGAAGGCATTGTTTTCTCTGTGTGGCCATCAAGTCCTGTTTGTTTAACAAGACTTTGCACTATAAACGCCTCCATCGTTTGCCATTGCTGTATGCATATGCTCAAACTCTTTAAAATGGCTTAAAGCCCCTTACTAACCTGGCACCAGCCTAGCTCTCTACTGGGGAGTCACCACTCTTCCCAGAAGCTCGCTCCCGCCACACACAACACCTCCTAGTTCTCGGAGTGTTTGTCCCTCCCTCCTGCATCGCCACAGTTTTGGATACAAAGTTCATCTTCCAGGAACTCTCTCACTAGTATTTTCTTGGGCAACACATACCTGCCTCTCACTGTATAACTACGTCCCCAAAGGAAGGCTTTCTCGTTTCCAAAATCGAGGTCAAGGGCGCTGCCTCCCAAAGCATCCTGCGCATCCCTGTCACGCCTCCTTTCACACATTATCCTACAGCTGTGTTTGCCTGTCTCTTTCACTGCACGTTTGAACTCCATGAGAACAGAGGCCATATGTACCTTATTACCATTCTATCTCCAGAATCTAGTACATCGCTTGGCACATAGTTGCTCAATAAAAACACATCCCCAAAATGACAAATTCAAACAGTTTAAAGGCAAGTTGAAGCATTTGCTTAATCATATGAGAATTTTACTCAATATTAACTGAGATCCTTGAAAATAAGAGTATTTTATCTTTTACAACTGCGGTTTAAACAATTTCAATGACTTCTAACACTTCTGACCTTACTTTAATCATTTTTATAATGCATTTCATATTTTAACGTACTATATATAATTTACTTATTGATCATGCGGACTATCAGAGCTCCTTCTCTAGAACGTAAGCTTCCTGAGGCAGAGACCCTTTTTGTTTTACTCACTGATGCCTCCCCATATAACCATGCCCTGGAACATGACTAAATAAAGGAACGAATGAAATGTTTCTACGTGTTCTTTTTTATTAATTAGAAATTTCATAATATAAGATTTTTACCATATGTCTGAAAGTATGTGAAATAACTTACATATTCAAACATGATACAACCTAACTGATTTCCATTTAAAATAAATGCATTTCATTACACTGGGTAAAATGACAGACAAAGATAAACATTGTATAATATCACTTATATGTGAAATCTGAGAACACAACAAACTAGGGAATATAACACATTGATACAAGAAGCCGACTCACACATGTAGAGAACAAACTAGGGGTTACCAATGGGGGTGGGGCAATATAGAGGTGGGGGAGGTGTAAGATAGGCTCAAGGTTGTATCGTACAACACAAGGAATAGAGCCAATATTTCTAATAACTATAAATGTAAACCAACCCTTAAAAATTACACAAAAATAAAGCAAAATTTTACTCTTAACAAAGAACTAGCAAAAAAATAAAAATTAATTAAATACATAAGATAAATTCAGTCCACCCAAAAGTAGCAGAGCTAATTCTTCCAGTAACTACATTTGAGAATATTACAATTGGGAACAATAGATTTAGCACTTATTTTTTCAGTAGCTAAAGTAAAGTGGGAAACCAGTGGTGTTACGTCATTTTTATTTCCCTGACAGCAAAAAGGATAGAACTTTCATCTGCAGAATCAAAACTGCTCTTGCAACTGTTCTCATATAGGAATTTATGGCAACGTTCCTTGTATAAAGTACACAGAGTCTTACAATGGATAATATCAAAAAATTACATGTTTTCACCAAAAGCATAAATAAAATGGGCAAGAGGACAATTCTCACATCAACAGAGGGCACACCATTTTATTATAGTTCAGCAAAGGCATTTTTGTAAAAGTCTGATGAAATAGTCTACACACTCTGCTTTTGATAGGCTAAAAATACAGAGAAAGATTACCTTTGTTGATTAAAATGAGAATTGAGGCAAATTCACATTCTACTGTATTATAGAAGTTTGAGACAAATTTTAAAACATAGATAGCTTACACTTTTAACAAATAATTTTATCATATTGAGAAAGCAGTACCTCTTCATTGTTCAAAATTTGAGAAGTAAAATAATCACCCAAATAAAATAATCACAGTCAAATCACCCCAAATCCTGCTACTCCAAGAGAACTTATCGTGGTATAGACACTTCCATATCCACCCAACACACACACACACACACACACACACACACACACATTCCCAGTCTGCTACGTGTAAAGTGAAAGTATAGCTCTCCCTGAAGTTTATGATTCATCTTATAGTACATAATTATATGTATTATATATTTTAACTGGAATAAGATCTTAATAGTCACAGTACTTTTTAATTGGGTTTTCTCCCTAATTATAAATGCGTCATGACCGCCATTCACTTCAGGCCAGAGGGCATGTGCTTTTATGTGGAGTATGTATACAGTTGACCCTTGAACAACATACGTTTGAACTGTGTGGGTCCACTTGTAAGCAGGTTTGTTTATTACCAAGTGCCACAGCGCTGCCTGATTCGCAGTTGGTTGAATCCACGAACGTGGAACCACAGATGTGAAGGAACCGTGGATGTGGAGGGCTGATTATAAAGTTATACTCGTATTTTCAACTGCACAGAGGGTTAGCACCCCCTGACCCCTGTGTTGTTCAATATATTATATAAAATTTATACTTTAACTTTCTCACACTTCATTACTAGTGAGTCACTGAGACCTCAGAGTTCTACACGATACAGCACAGAACAATATAAGTGAGCCTGAAAATGTTTTAGATTTGTTTAATTCTCCTGTCCCCTCCATTCAAAGAAGTAAAGAAGCATTAATAGGTGTTTGTTTTTACTTTGTATTTTCAGCAAAGCATGCCACTAACCAAAATATTTTACCTGCAAAATACATCTCCACATAGCTAAGGAAGTTAGTCTGCTGACCAATGGTCTAATGTTAAAAATAAAGTACGCTCTCAGCCGAAAGGAGAATGCTAATCTCTTTGGGATAACAAGGTATTTTTTACCTGCCCAATATCCTTTATATATACAATTTCCTATTACATCAAGTTATGGTGGAAAATTTAAAACCACAGCTGTAATTTGGCCTAAAAACATTATGTGAGTCTATATTCATGTTTCCAAAATCACGACCCAAGATCATACAGTAGCAGACCCAGGTCTCTGAGTTATTTACCAAGTTGTTTCAGTAAAGGTTTTAAAAGAGCAGCAGTAAGATGCTGTTTGTTTTATACAATTTGAAATTATATTTTATGAGACCATTTTTTGCCTGCTAAGATTTTAGCAGCAGTATTTAGAGATATGTTTAGAAATATATACACTATGTTATATAATAATAAATATATCAAAAAAACATTAAAATAATGAAGTTCTACAGTCTGGCCACACAGATGACTCTTATCTGTTGTGCCGATGTTAATGATGATTTGATGAACTCTGAAATATTCTTGAGCTATTCTAATAATTTCATCAATAAGATGAAATAGGGACATCAGTGATTAACATAACTGGGTCTGAATCTAAATCATTCTTCATACAAAAGATTACTTCGAGAAATCCTAGCCCTGTAATTTAGGCTACTGAGGGAAAAGGTAGCATGTATTTCTAAACAGTGTCTACTCTAATAAAATGATTAGTCTGTCCATCTGAAATAATGTAAGTATCTTAGCCTTACAGATGAGATTGGTTTTGATTTATATGAATTTTGAAGGAATTAATTCAAGCCAATGGTTTAGCAAGGAAAAGAGATCATTCCAAGTACTAGTCAGCTCCGGTGATCATAACAAAAAAACAGAAATTTATTTTCTCACAGTTTGGGGGCTGAAATCCAGTATCAGGATGCCAACACAGTCAGGTTTTCGTGAGAATTCTCTTTCCAGCTTGCAGAAGCTGTGTCCTCACATGGCCTTTCTTAGTCCTTTCCATGAAGAAAGAGAAGAAAGAAATCTTTTCTTCTTCTTTTGATAAGGCCACCAATTGTATTGGATTAGCACCCATCCTTATAACTTCATTTAACCTTAATTACTACCTAAAAAACTCTTTCTCCACATACAGTCATGCTGGGGATTAAGGCTTCCAAGTGTGAATTTGCCAGGGGTGGGGGGGGGGTTGAGGGGGGACAATTCAGTCCATAGCATTCTTTAAACAGTCTTTGAAGATTCTAGTGCAAAGAAATTTTCTTATGGTGTTTAAATTTTTATTTTGGTAACACAAAAATACTGGGTAAATGAAGTTACTAGCTCCCCAGGTGGAAAAATTTCTAGCGCCTAAGAAATATGGAGGTTATTTTAGGGGATGAATTTTTGAACCAAATATTGGTTAAAAGGGATAGAGATCTGAGTTTCAATAATTCTTCTTAACATTCACTCAATTCATTTAACAGTTATATGTTGAGATCCAAACAATGTGCCAGGCATTGCCGCAGGTTTTTATTATGTTTCCTAGACAAAGCAAACACAAATCCCTGCCCTGATTTAGCTTACTTTCTAGCATACGGCAATAAATGAACAATAAACATAAAAACATAATTATTTTAGAAGATGAGTACTGTGGAAAAAGTAGAGCAGAGTAAGAGGAGAGGATGTCTGAGGGTATAATTTTCAGTGAAGTGGTCAGGGCAGGACTCTGAGAAGATGACAGTTGTATAACATTTAAAGAATATGAGGGAGTGATGCAGCGACACATCTGGAGATGTGGAAGACTATCCTCCAAGGCAGAGGGAACCACACATGCAAATGTCCTAGAACCTCAGTCAGTCTGTCGTATAAGGTAAGGAAGACAAATTAAGAGGTTACGACAGAAACTGAGATTGAGAGAGGATGGTGGCTCAGCCCAGGATACCAGCTGTGGAAATGGTTCCAAGTGGTTGGAGTCTAGATCTATTTAGCAGATAAAGCAAACAGACTTTGCTAAAGAACGGGATGTAGGGTGCTGGGGCAAGAAATTATTAAAGATGAGTTCAAGCTTCTGGGTCTCAGCAGTGATGGCAATGGAGTATTCATCAGCTGAATCAGGGGTGAAGCAGGTCCTGGGGAGAAGATCACAAGTCAATATGATATGATATAAAAAACAATAAATCCAAGTCACACTCAGTTAAATCTAAAGCTAAAGTGAAAATACAGTCACCAATTAAAATTTATTAGGAGACTCTTTGAAGAAAAACAAACTTAGAAGAATGGATACTTAATAAATCTTTATGACTTCAAAGATTTATTACCGTGGGGGGGACTTGAGGTGGGGGGAGTCAAGGAAGGGAGGGAATACGGGGATATGTGTATAAAAACAGATGATTGTACTTGGTGTACCCCCAAAAAAATAATAAAAAAAAAAGAAAGATTTATTACCATATTTTACTGAACCTAAGCCACCCTTGATTTCAGATATAGTACATTATTATTTTATTTATCACAATGATAGAAAAAATTTGACAATTATATTATAATACAACATTGTAAGTCAGACCAATTTTAAAATATGATATGGTGACTAGTATGATGATATGATATTGGTAATTGAGTACAGTGTTAGATGTTTGCACTACAAAGAGGCAGAAAATATGGCCCTTGAAGATTTGAGGTATTTTCCGTGTTTGATTGATTAATGGATTGATTGCATTTTCTGAATAAGTATGCTAACAGGTTTGGGATATCTGTATGGATTTATGATATCTTTGTTAAACCAAAAGAAATTTTACTAGACGCAGTTACATTAAGACTGCATTATCTAAAAACCTTAAGAAGTTTTCTTAAGATGGAACATGTGTAGAGGAAAAGCCATGATAAACCTCTAGGGTAGAAGGTGAGTACTGAGGGTGTGGCTATGATCAGGGGCCAAAGCAATGCAAGGCAATAAAACTTGAGAACAGGAGCAAATTCGTTTTCCTCCAGAGAGAGATACAGAGGGGGGCTGGGGGGGGGTGGAGAGGTGAGGAGAAAAGGGAGAGGGAGAAGAAGGGATGGCTAGAGACTGGAGAGGGGACTGGCAGAGGAAATCCCCAGGTGTTAGGAGAGTGGCCATGGTAGACAGATGAATGGCCCCCACCTCCACTCCAAAGAGATATTCAAGCCCTCATCCAAGTAACCCATGAATGTTAGATTACATGGCAAAGAGGGATTAACGTTGCAAATGGAATCAAGGTTGCTAATCAGCTGACCTTGAGATGCAGATATTATCTTTGATTACCCAGGTAGGCCCAATAGAATCATAAGGGCCCTGAAATAAGAAAGAGGGAGGTGGTAGGGTCAGTGTTAGAGTGATGCCATTTGAGAAAGACTAGACAGGCCACTGGTGGCTTTGAAGATGGAAGTGGGCCATCAAACAAGAAATATAGGCAGCCCCTAGAGGAAAGAAAAGACAAGAAAGAAGATTTTCACTTAGAGTTTCCAGAAAAGAACGCAGCCCTACTAGTCCTGGATTTTAGCCCAGTGAGACCCAATTTGGACTTCTGATCTCCAGAACTGTAAGATAATATATGGTGTTGTATTGAGTTGCAAAATTTGTGGTAATTTGTTGCAGCAGCAATAGGAAACAAGTACAGTGCCCAAACGGCACCTAATGATTGTGATGGCCCTTCTCTCTGTATATGCCTGTGTCATCCATGCCCACCTTTAAGATACAGAGTTTTTTCCTCCACACGCTTAAATCTAAGTTGGCCTGTAGTTCTTTGATGGATAGATCATGGCTCAAGCGACACCACAGCTCTAGCCTTCGATTTTTAGAGGGATTGTCAAATTCCACCCAGTTCTCTTCAAATGCTCTCTCTTGGAAGACTCCCTCTAAGAACCTAATCACAAGTTGTGAAAAGTCCAAGCCATATGAGAGCCACTCATAGATGTTCCAGTTAACTGGGTAAACTCCCAGCCAACAGCCAGCACCAACTGTTTGCCAGGCGAGTGAGCTGCCTTCAATACCCAGTCCAGTTGAGACTCTGGATAACACACCTTCGCTGACATCCCACTGCAACCACATAAAGACCCTAGGCAAGAACCTCCCAGCTGATCCCAGTCAACCCACAGAACTGTGAGAAATAGTGAACTTTCTTTTCAGCCACTAAGTTTTGAGGTCGTCAACAGGAGCAGATGCTACTGTTCAACTGGAGGTTGTTTGTGTTACTACAATATAACTTTCATCTTGTTCCCCACAAATAAATATTCAGAAATATCAATTCTGCCTGTGTATATTCATGTGTGTGTGTTTGTGTGTGTTGGGTATGAGGAGTATGGTTAGTGGAAATGTGGAAATTGTGGAAGGGGCTGAATTTCACATCCAACTTAGAGGAAAATATAAAATCACATATGGAAACAGAGGAGTGGTAACCATGAAAACACAAGCTCACTGGGGAATTTTCTAGAAACATGTACTTGTTTACAGGTTTGGTACTGGGGACCTGAACCTTTCTCAAAGAGCAGTGAGACATCACCTAACACAAAATTTATCCATTTTTTAAAATAAGAGGCAATGAAAGATGTTTGATTTGTCTATCTACAACTCTGTCTTACCTACAGAATTTCAGTGCCTAAAACGATGCCTAGCACGTGCTAGGTGCTCAGAAATGTTGGTTGGTTGTTCAGCTCAGAATTAAGAAAGAAGATAATGTAAAGAACTTTTTAATTCTTAAGTCTCCATAAACTGACAGTAGAATGTGAGATATTACCGCTTAACCTTTTCCTCCATATCCCAAAATATCACCACTTCAAGAATGATACTAGGCAACAGAACAAAAGTTAGTGTGATTGGAAAATGTAATTTGCCAAAGATCTGTAAGTAAAGGCAAAGAATATGGAGACTGATGATTAGATAGTCCATACATTGGCACCACAGTTTAAAATATACACCTATATCAATTTTCTTCTAAGTTTATTAAAAAACTGCCTTTTCTCCTAAAAGAATGCAATGACAAAGTAATTTTACAGGGTGTTTTATTATTTGGTTCAGGCAAATACCTTAGAGATAGTGCATTCAGATTTTTCGATTGAGTATTGAGAGAACCATATGGTCACTCAAAGTTTCCAGAATTAGCAGCTAATTGTTATTTTTTTAGATACACACACATGTACACATACATATTATTTATGTATCCCTTCCTCTGTCCAAAATAGATTTGAGACCATTGACAATATTATTTCATCAATAATAAAATGTAGAACTGAGAACAACAAGAGGAACCAAATAAACTTCCTACCAAATAGTGAACAGATATTGAGGGGCTGAACCTTAAATTTGCTTCAGAGTTTTCTATCCTAACAGTCAGGAGAAGAATGATATACTAGATCTCATTATCAGAAAGGACTGTGAGGATATATTCAAAGACTCTCAAATTGATTCCAAATAGCTAAGAAATTGTTGTATAATGTACTTGATAGAGTCTATATATTACAGATCTGTAAGAAGGTGAATCAATACTGAAATGAACAGGCTCACCATGGATGGTTCATTCAATACAAAGACTTTGGTCTATGCTGAAAATAAATAGACATGAGGAATGGTCTTCACATGGCAAATCTAATTTAGCAAAGCATTTGGCATAGAGAGATATGTCAGGAATGTTGGTACACCAGGTGAGTCTAATGGCCTAACGGAAGGTTCTGCACTAAATTCTATTCTGTTGAACACGTTTTGTTAAGGATACTGATAAAATCTGAAAATCATATATAACTAGAATGTCAGTTATATCATGTATAGAATAACCAGGATTAACAAGAAAAAAAATTTAGCACATTGAACTCATGGGCTATTTTTGTTTAAGGGACTTAGTAACGGTCATGTAGGCATCCTCCACTCAAATGCAGAGGTCAGGAGAAGAATAAGGAGGATTGGGATCTACGTGGAACCATCTGCCCCTCCACGAACGTAAAGTGATAGCTCGCTGGGTCCCTGAATACATCTGTCAACTAATAGAGCCACATACAGCCAGAGAGAGAAGAGAAAAGTAACAAGGCCTCGGAGATGTAGAGGAAGAGTCTACATGGGCAGAAGAAAAGAGTTCAAGAGAGAGTGAACTTTGTGCTTTTTAAAGTACAAAGACTGTATCCACTAATAACTGCAGACTAAATAATGTCTTAGTACTGAACAGGCAGATTGAAAATTTTCCCCTCCGTTGTGAGAAGGCTTAAAGAGAGTGATTAGAAGTGGCCCTAGGGCAGGGAGAAGCGTGTTCTTGCGTTTTCCTTTTAACTCACTGAACACAGTAAATATGTTTATGATTAAGGAGGGATATGGCTAACTATTTCCAAGAAGGAGGCCATGAGAGTGTCTGGGGAGATCTGGTCCTACTTTACTGCAGCCATTTCTCAACACCTACATTCGCCTTTTGTCCTCTTAAGGATATTGAAATGGGTGGTTTAGCTGTGGTGATGGACCAAATGTCAAAAGGGAAACCTTTTACGGTATTAGCATAAATCCAATACAGAGTGAACAGAGTGTTGAAAGGTCATAAACACATTTTACCTGAAGAATAGTTGAGATAATAACTGAAGATGTTAAATCTATGGGAAAGAAGGCGCACAGAGACCAAAAAAATCCTATAATATTTAATCAATTGTCAAGTAAAAGGCAAACTCTATGTGTTCTGTAAGATCCCAGAGGCTCAAACTAGGTCTTCCTGATAAAGGTTATAAGAAAACAAACTTTAACTTCATGAAACGTAACAGTGCTGTAATGATTTAATCACTTGCTTAGGAGATTTGCCAGTGTATCAGGCACTGCAAGAAGTGTTAGGACAGAGCAATGCTGAAGACAAAACTCCTGTCCTCCCCGCACATTCTGATGCAGGAGACGAGCAAATAAAGTAAGTTTAAGTAGTTATTATTGTTTAAAAGGATGTGATCAGGGAGACATGAGAACCAGTAAGTGAAAGAGGCCTTTCTCGGTTACGAGAGCCAGGGAAGGCTTCATTGAGGACAGGATAGAATCAGCCAGCTGTGAGAAGAGCTAGGGGGAGTCAGAACAGGAAGGACACGGGGCCAGAAGTGTAAAGAGCTTGGCTTGTCCAAGGCACAGAGAGAAGTCCCATGTAGCTCAAGCAGAGTGAACAAAGGGTAAGAATGGTGACAGATGCAGTCAGAGAGGAAGACAGGAGCCAGGTCCTGCAGGACCTGTGGGCTCTGAGGAGGATTTTGAATTTTATCCCAAGAGCATTGGGATGCCTCCGATGAGCTTCAAGCAGAGGAGTGAAATAACCAGAATGTGTAAGAGGAAAAGAATAACAGAAGACCAGCAGGAAAATTGGAGACCATAAATAACTGTAAATGACTTTCTTGTCTAGACATAAAAGGAAAAGACTGAATGAAGATAACAGAGTCAGTGGGAAGCAGAAGAGAAACACAGCAGCCATCCACAAAAATAATTGAGTTAATTCCCACCTGATGGAACTAACAAGGGTTCTGTGACATGGAGACAAAAGAAAGAACCAGGGAAAGCAATGAGTGATAACTGCAGGGCACATGAAACGGGGCTAAGGAACAAGAAATTTTCTGGGGTGAAATAGAAAACCTTTTCATTCAGCTCTATCACTGAGGCATGCTGGTGTGAGAGGCTTAGCTCTGGAGAAGGAGTGAACTACTGTTCATCCCGAAGAAGACACAGCTAACACTGTGCTGGGAAGAGAGGATTGTTTATATGTTCAGCCATGCCTTAGAAACACTGGGAGCCTGAGCAGTGAATCCAGAGTATCCTAATGGTTCATGCCTACCAGAAAAGAAATAAAACATTGATAGTGAGGTCGAGAAAAGATGGCAGCGAAGTAGAGAGACGTGGAGTGCATCCCTCTCCACAGATGCATTGGGGATGCACGGAAGGACGCAGTCATTCCCACAGAGAACCAGCTGAACACCAGCAGACGGCCTCGGACACCAGAAAGCACTGCGGGGAGCCCGACATAGCCGGTAGGGAGGCATCTACGATGGCTCAAAGAGGGTGAAGCGGCGGAGCTGTGGCAGACGGGAGGGAGTGAGAAACATACGGAGGGTCCGCAGCGCAGCTCAGCGTTCCCGGACCGAGACGTCGATCCGCGGCTGAACAGAGGGTCCGGGAGCGGGAGCGTGGGAACTGGAGAGCTGGTTCAGAGGGAGAAACATTGTTGCCGGTAGGGTGACGGACCGAGAGGACAGGAGGGAGGAGGTCCGCGGAGAGGAGTGCCGGTCCCTGAGAGCTGCCCAGCCATGATGGCGGCTGGAGGCTGCAGACTCACGGGCGGGGGGGAGGAGCCGCGCGCATAGCCTCTCTCTCTCTTTCTGCGCCTCTGCAACAGGCAGTGGAGAGACGCCCGTGGGCCACCTAAGGCGCTCAGGGATAACAAGCACCCTCAGGCACTCGGGCGGGGCTGGATTAAAACTCCTTGCAACACCAGCAGCAGGGAGGCTGCCCAGAGGGAAAAAAAAAAAAAACAGCAACAACAACAAAAAAGCCCGAGAGAGGCCCAACTCTAAGACTTTCTGTTTACGCCTGAGCCACCAGCGTCCCTCTGCAACAGGCACCTCCAAGCCTGACTGAAACAACAGGGCACCACTGCTCACTCACTCCCAAGAGAAGGAGCCACTATTGTACCCTGTCCCTCCCCACACACCCACGCTTACAAATGAACAATAAAGACGAACAAAAATTCTGATGGTCACAGAATAATGCAAAAAAACCCAAGGCAAGGAGAAGGACACTTACAGCTGAGACGCTAAGGAAACAGAAATAGTAGTATCAATACCTATTGAACTGGTCCATTCTAGGATCAGTTCTGGATTTTTTTTTTTTTCTCTTTTTCTCTCTCTTTTTTTTTTTCTTAAATACGATCTTAGCCCTAAGGGATCTACAAGTTTTATAACATAATTTTTTAATGGTATATTTTATTCTTTTTTTTTTCTTTTTTTTTTTTTTTGCCTTTTTATATACTTCTATATCTAGCTAAGTTTTTGGTAGTACGGACAATATATCTCTCATACTTTCCTTTCATCCCTATCTTTTATACATTTCTATTCCTTTCTTTTTATTTGCATATTTCCAATCACATTACACTCCTCTGTTCCCCTTTCTACCAGCCTTTTTAAGTTTATTTTATCTTAACATACTTATAAGCAACACTATCGGTCTGCTCAGACTCCTTGCTCTATTCTCCAGATGACGCACTGCCTTGGTATTTAATATTAGGCTTTTGTCTGTATCTTAGTTCTTAGTACAGTTGTCTAATTACATTCTGAGAATCTCCATTCTCTCTGGTGGTACTCTAGCTCTTTTCTATATTTGATCCTAGCTTACAAAATCTCCCTAGATTGATGTTTGTATGTGTAGGGTGTTATTTGTTTGTTTGTTTGCTTTTGCTTTTGTCTCTGATTTGTTCTGTTTCAGTTGTCAATTTCTGTTAGGTTTCTCTTTGAATATCTGATAGCACACTGGGGTTCTGTCAGGTCTTTCTACAGCCTTATGTCCTAACAGATTCAGTAATTGTGTGTCTTATACATATAGGTGTTTCCTAGACTTAATATTCGTTTAATCCAATACTTGGACATTAGTCTGAGGCTTGGACAGTCTTCTATAAACACCTCTATCGCCAGGACAAGCAACCCCAAAAGTTTGGACAACCATGAGGAAACAAAGAAATACCATGCAGGCAAAGGAGCAGGAAAAAAACCCACAAGATCAAATAAATGAGGAGGAAATAGGAAAAATGCCTGAAAAAGAATTCAGAGTAATGATTGTAAAAATGATACAAAATCTCGATAACAAAATAGAGAAAGTACTAGAAACAGTTCATAAGAACTCAGAAAAACAAACAGCAATGGATAACAAAATAACCAAAATTAAAAATACTCTAGATGCTATAACCAGCAGAATGACTGAGGCAGAAGAACGAATAAGCGAGTTGGAAGATAGAATGGGGGAAATAAATGCCACAGAGCAGGAAAAAGAAAAAAGAATAAAAAGATTAGAAGACAGTCTCAGAGACCTCAGTGATAACCTTAAACGTACCAACATTCGAATTATAGGCATCCCAGAAGAAGAAGAAAACAAGAAAGGGTCTGAGAAAATCTTTGAAGAGGTTCTAGTGGAAAACTTCCCCAACATGGGAAAGGAAATAATTCACCAAGTCCAAGAAGCACAGAGAGTCCCATACAGAATAAACCCAAGGAGAAATACACCAAGACACATATTAATCAAACTAACGACAATTCAACACAAAGAAAAAATATTAAAAGCAGCAAGAGAAAAGCAACAAACAACATATAAGGGAAAACCCATCAGGATAACAGCTGACCTTTCTACAGAAACTCTGCAGGCCAGAAGGGAATGGCAGGATATACTGAAAGTCCTGAAAGAGAGAAACCTACAGCCAAGAATACTCTACCCAGCAAGAATCTCATTCAGATTCAACGGAGAACTCAAAAGCTTTCCAGACAAGCAAAAGTGAAGAGAATTCAGCACCACCAAACCAGCCTTACAACAAGTGCTAAAGGAACTTCTCTAAGTAGGAAACACAAGAAAAGGAAAAGACCTACAAATATAAACCCAAAACAATTAAGAAAATGGTAATCGGAACACACATGTCAATAATCACTTTAAATGTAAATGGATTAAATGTTCCAACCAAAAGACACAGACTGGCTGAATGGATACAAAAACAAGACCCTTCTATATGCTGCCTACAAGAAACCCACTTCAGACCAAGGGATACATATAGACTGAAAGCAAAGGGATGGAAAAAGATATTCCATGCAAATGGAAGTCAAAAGAAAGTTAGAGTCACAATACTCATATCAGACAAATTAGACTTTCA
Organism: Hippopotamus amphibius kiboko; assembly: GCF_030028045.1. NCBI lineage: Eukaryota > Metazoa > Chordata > Mammalia > Artiodactyla > Hippopotamidae > Hippopotamus > Hippopotamus amphibius. The sequence continues at coordinate 77,396,103 of NC_080191.1, read as the reverse complement.
AGTAAAGACTATTACAAGAGACAAGGAAGGACACTACCTAATGATCAAGGGATCCATTCAACAAGAACATATCACAATGGTAAACATCTATGCCCCCAATATAGGAGCACCTCAATACATAAGGCAAATGCTAACAGCCATAAAAGGGGACATCAACAGTAACACAATAATAGTGGGAGACTTGAACACCCCACTTACATCAATGGACAGATCATCCAAACAGAAAATAAATACGGACACAAAAGCTTTAAATGACACATTAGACCATCTCGACTTAATTGATATCTATAGGACATTCCATCCAAAAACGACAGACTACACTTTCTTCTCAAGTGCACACGGAACATTTTCCAGGATAGATCACATCTTGGGTCACAAATCAAACCTCAGCAAATTCAAGAAAATTGAAATCATATCAAGCATCTTCTCAGACCACAATGCCATGAGACTAGATATCAATTACAGGAAAAAAACTGCAAAAAATACAAACACATGGAGGCTAAACAATTCACTCTTAAACAACCAAGGAATCACTACAGAAATCAAAGAGGAAATCAAAAAATATCTAGAAACAAATGACAATGAAAACACAACAACCCAAAACCTATGGGATGCAGCAAAAGCAGTTCTAAGAGGGAAGTTTATAGCAATACAGTCCTACCTTAAGAAACAAGAAAATGATCAAATAAAAAACCTAACCTTACACCTAAAACAACTAGAGAAAGAAGAACAAAGAAACCCCAAAGTGAGCAGAAGGAAAGAAATCATAAAGATCAGAGCAGAAATAAATGAAAAAGAAAGGAAAGAAACCATAAGAAAAATAAATAAAACTAAAAGCTGGTTCTTTGAGAAGATTAACAAAATTGATAAACCATTAGCCAGACTCATCAAGAAAAAAAGGGAGAAGATGCAAATCAACAGAATTAGAAATGAAAAAGGAGAAGTCACAACAGACACCTCAGAAATACAAAACATCATGAGAGACTACTACAAGCAACTATATGCCAATCAATTGGATAACCTGGAAGAAATGGATACATTCTTAGAAAAATACAATCTTCCAAGACTGAACCAGGAAGAAATAGAAACCATGAACAGACCAATCACAAGTACGGAAATTGAGGCAGTGATTAAAAATCTCCCAACACACAAAAGCCCAGGACCAGATGGGTTCACGGGTGAATTCTATCAAACATTTCAAAAAGAGTTAACACCTATCCTTCTCAAACTCTTCCAAAATATTGCAGAAGGTAGAGCACTCCCAAACTCATTCTACGAGGCTACCATCACCCTGATACCAAAGCCAGGCAAAGCTGTCACAAAAAAAGAAAACTACAGACCAATATCACTGATGAATATAGATGCAAAAATCCTCAACAAAATACTAGCTAACAGACTCCAACAGCACATTAAAAAAATCATACACCATGATCAAGTGGGGTTTATCCCTGGGATGCAAGCATTCTTCAATATACGCAAATCAATCAACGTGATACATCATATCAACAAATTGAAGGATAAAAACCATATGATCATTTCAATAGATGCAGAAAAAGCTTTTGACAAAGTTCAACATCCATTTATGATAAAAGCTCTCCAGAAAATGGGCATAGAAGGAAATTACCTCAACATAATCAAAGCCATATATGAAAAACCAAAAGCCAACATTATTCTCAATGGGGAAAAACTGGAAGCATTCCCTCTAAGAACAGGAACAAGACAAGGGTGTCCACTCTCACCACTATTATTCAACATAGTTTTGGAAGTGTTAGCCACAGCAATCAGAGAAGAAAAAGAAATCAAAGGAATCCAAATTGGAAAAGAAGAAGTCAAATTGTCACTCTTTGCAGATGACATGATATTATATATAGAAAACCCTAAAGACTCTACCAGAAAACTGCTAGCACTCATTGATGACTTTAGTAAAGTAGCAGGATACAAAATTAATGCACAGAAATCTCTTGCATTCCTATACCCTAACAATGGAAGAGCAGAAAGAGAAATTAAGGAAACTCTCCCATTCACCATTGCAACCAAAAGAATCAAATACCTAGGAATAAACCTGCCTAAGGAGGCAAAAGATCTGTATGCAGAAAACTTTAAGACATTGATGAAAGAAATCAAAGACGACACAAACAGACGGAGAGACATACCATGTTCCTGGATTGGAAGAATCAACATCGTGAAAATGACTGTACTACCCAAAGCAATTTACAGATTCCATGCAATCCCCATCAAATTACCAATGGCATTTTTCACAGAACTAGAGCAAGAAATCTTATGATTTGTATGGAAACGCAAAAGACCCCAAATAGCCAAAGCAATCCTGAGAAGGAAAAATGGGGTTGGTGGAATCAGGCTTCCTGACTTCAAACTATACTACAAGGCCATAGTGATCAAGATCGTGTGGTACTGGCACAAAAATAGAAAGGAAGATCAATGGAATAGAATAGAGAACTCACAAGTAAGCCCAAACACATATGGGCACCTTATCTTTGACAAAGGAGGCACGAATATACAATGGAAAAAAGACAGCCTCGTCATTAAGTGGTGCTGGGAAAACTGGACAGCAACATGTAAAAGAATGATATTACAACACTTCCTAACACCATACACAAAAATAAACTCCAAATGGATTAAAGACCTACATGTAAGGCCAGACACTATCAAACTCCTAGAGGAAAACATAGGCAGAACACTCTATGACATACATCAAAGCAACATCCTTTTTGACCCACCTCCTAGAATCAGGGAAATACAATCAAGAATAAACAAATGGGACCTCATGAAACTTAAAAGCTTTTGCACAGCGAAAGAAACCATAAACAAGACTAAAAGGCAACCCTCAGGATGGGAAAAAATAGTTGCCTATGAAACAATGGACAAAAGATTAACCTCCAAAATATATAAGCAGCTCATGCAGCTTAATACCAAAAAAGCAAATAACCCAATCCACAAATGGGCAGAAGACCTAAATAGACATTTCTCCAAAGAAGACATACAGATGGCCAACACACACATGAAAAGCTGCTCAACATCACTAATTATCAGAGAAATGCAAGTCAAAGCCACAATGAGGTATCATCTCACACCAATCAGAATGGCCATCATCACAAAATCTGGAAACCACAAATGTTGGAGAGGGTGTGGAGAAAAGGGAACTCTCCTGCACTGTTGGTGGGACTGTAAGTTGGTACAGCCACTATGGAAAACAATTTGGAGGTTCCTTAAAAAACTACAAATAGAACTACCATATGATCCAGTCATCCCACTCCTGGGCATATACCCAAAGAAAACCATAATCCCTAAAGAAACTTGTACCATCATGTTTATTGCAGCACTATTTACAATAGCCAGGCCATGGAAGCAACCGAAATGCCCATCAACAAATGAATGGATACAGAAGATGTGGCATATATATACAATGGAATATTACTCAGCTATAAAAAGGGATGAGATGGAGCTATATGCAATGAGGTGGATAGACCTACAGTCTGTCATACAGAGTGAAGTAAGTCAGAAAGAGAAGGACAAATATTGTATGCTAACTCACATATACGGAATCTAAAAATGGTACTGATGAACTCAGTGACAAGATTAGGGACAGAGATACAGAGAATGGACTGGAGAACTCAAGGTTTGGGAGGGGGCGGGGGGTGAAGGGGAAACTGAGACGAAGCGAGAGAGTAGCACAGACATATATATACTACCTACTGTAAAATAGTCAGTGGGAAGTTGTTGTATAGCAAAGGGAGCCCAACTCGAGGATGGAAGATGCCTTAGAGGACTGGGGCGGGGAGGGTGGGGGGGCCTTGGGGGGGGGGAGTCAAGAAGGGGAGGGAATACGGGGATATGTGTATAAAAACAGATGATTGAACCTGGTGTACCCCCAAAGAAATAAAAAAAAATTAAATAAGAAAAAAAAAAAAAAGGCAAAAAAAAAAAAAAAAAACATTGATAGTCATTGCTTCTGAGGTCCAGTTGACTGTAGGATGTGGGAGTGGTTTGTTATGGACTAAACCTTTGCATCTCCCCAAAATTCATATGTTAAAGCCCTAACCCCCAAAGTGATGGTATTTTGAGATGGGGCCTTTGGGAGGTAATTAGGGTTAGATGAGGTCTTTAGAAAGTAATTAGGGTTAGATGTAATTAGTGCATTTATAAGAAGAGACACCAGGGTAGCTGTTCTCTCTCTCTCTCTCTCTCTCCGTGCTCACACAAAGAAGAGGTCATGTGAGTGCATAGCAAGAAGATATCTATCTGCAAGCTAAGGACAGATCTCTCACCAGAAACCAACCCCACCAGCACCCTGAGCTCAGATTTTCAGACTCTAGAACTATGAGAAAATAAATTTCTGTTGTTTAAGCCATCTTTCCTAAGGGCCATCCTTTGGACCTCCTGATCTTTGACTTCTTTGTGTGGTTGCTGGGTGATTATAACTCACTTTGGGAGCAGAATGTGGTTCCTGAAGCATATTTTTTACTGGAGGCTCAGTATTGATGTTGACACCCAGTATTGATAAGAGTTGATAGGAATAAATATTTTTCTATGTCCTGCATAGATAATCTAGGCTAGCAGAGTGGAGATAAAATGAACAGGATGGAGTTTATGGCATTGGAAGTATCAGTGAAAAAGCTTAAAGGGGGCCAACTAGAATCAGAAAGCCACAGGATTCCCATATTTCATAGAATTCCAAGAAATAATCCTTAAGTTTCCAGGACAGGAAAAGGGTGATAAGAGGAGAGCCAAAATACTTTGTATTCCAGTGTCTTTCCCTAGGGCTTATGCAAATGAGCACAATTCTTGTATAACCGGTGATGATCCAGAAGGTAACTTAAGAGTCAGCCTAAGTGGCTGAAACTTCCCAAGTACTGGTGATGTTAGAACATCAGTGAGCCAGAGGAAGAATGAGACATAGAAACTGCAAGCTGTGATGTCCTAGCTGGAGAGTTATAGTGAATTTTAATGCATAAATTATTTTGTAACAAGGTAGAGGGACAGATCATGTTACCAGCAGTGTCTCTCATCTATCTGGTTGATGTGCTTTCTTGGGTAACAGTCTGTGGGCCGTGGGCTAAGGGCATGAAACTTAAGGATCTCAGAGGTTTCCTCATCCACATGAGAAATGCAATTGCCTCAGCACCCCATGCTTCACTCTGTATGTACAAGTACGTTTATACTACAACAGCTCTGTGAGATACGTTGAATTATTATCTGCATTTTACAAGACTAGAGGAGACTGCGACTCTTGACTTAACTTCCACCTTGGACTAACTGCTTCTGGGTTGTCACAACTTTCAAGAAGATTCTTAGAAGTGGAACTCTCTCATGTACCTATGGTACTCTGGATTCTTGAGGAAAGCATCTGCCTGGAAGTTTGGGGCTACCTGACAGAGAGTAGTAAGTTCTAAAGAATGATACACAACGCCCCTCTGAGGAAAGTAAGCATCTAGGCTGCTTACCTCAAGCTGGGCTGTCGCAATGGAGCAAAATAGGAAAGGACTTACTTGCTACCTGTGAAACCAAGAGGGCGATTGATCCAGGAGGTGGCATCTGTGGGCAAATTCAAAACAAGGGCAAAGGTTTTGTTCTGTAAAACAAATGTCAGAGAGTAAGACCATCGTTACATCCCTCCCTAAGTCAAATCCCACTGGAAATTCTAGCTTCTGGACTTCGTCTCAGACTCAGGGGTTCTTGGGGAGCCAGGGTGGGGGGACTGCAGGGAGCCATCCTCAACAAGATGCTGAAATGATCTCTTGGGGAAGGTGAAACCCTTTCTGTGTGGAAATTCTCTAAAAAAATTTTGAATTTCTGTCTTTTACTGTGTCTTTCCTAGGGACTTCTGTTCCATAAAAACTATAGATTTGCTTTGTTTTGTTTTGCGTTGCTGGCTTCATCCTAAACTTTATCGGGTAATAAATATTTGTCAATTAAAATGAACTGAATGAAATTGAATTGAAGAGTGAGACTGAAGGAACAGAGGTCTTTATTTTCCACATGAGAGAGGAGACCTAGATTACTTTATTCAGGTCTCTTGGAAAGACAGACGTATATAAGAGTTTCTAGTATCCTCAGTGACACACCACATCATACCTTACCCCAGGCAGTACATTAAAGGATTGTCAGCAATAGCCTCAAAATCCCTCCCCTACAGACACATACACTTGGAGATTCACTCGTATCACCCACTCTTCCCTACTCTTAGTGTTGTGATCTCCAGGCTTTGGGGGGAAAAATTAAAGTATCTATCTCTTCATTAAGTTCCTTTCAAAATGCTTAGGGACCAGTGACAGAAGGAAACAACCCTGTTAACAGTTCCCTTGGAACTTCTTTTTGATCTAAGCTGTCCTCTTAACAGAAAGCCTACCACCGATAAGTATCAGTATCTCGCATCTTCCACCTCCTAGATAGTCCATGGAGGCCCCTCAACCACCCCAGGTAGCAGGTTAGATCCAGATGGGATATCCGGGGAACTATCTGGAGAGAAAAATACATCTAGCCTCCCTGTTTGAGACTAAAAAACATTATTGAGCACAGTGAAATTGGTGAAGATGTGGGACACAATGCTCTGGGGTATATGCATCTTTAGAAAGCGTGTAAGTAATAAAATGAATTAAGAATTATATTATTAATAGCCATTGTATAATAATAAATGAAGGGACTAGAAACCTAGTATCTTACATTAATTAATATGAATGTGTCAGTGATGGTACACAAGGAAAACACACAAAATGTAGACGATGCTGTCTTTATATGAATGAATCATAAAGCGAAGAGCACCGCTGAGCTTTCTAGTTTACTTATATTAATTTCAGATATTAGCAATTACAACTTGTGCATGCAGCATTCCATAAAAATGCAAAGCTACCATGAAATAGCATTAACAGGGAGCTTTAGAAATTCATTAAACAGAACTTAAGTAGCAGCTTCATTTTTTCGGCTAATACAGGAATATATGTCTGTGCACGTACTATTTATGATACCATTTGAGACTTACATAAAATATAAGTTCAGAGATTGTGTTGCCTTCAATAATTCACAAAGGTAGAAAATAACGGCAAGGGAAGTTGAGAACAAACCTCACCTTTTCTCGTACTGTAATATACAGATATTGCATCTGTGGCTTCCAGTACAGATTCTTAATTTGAGCCCAGACAAGCCTTGTGCCGTGAAGAGATTAAAGGGATATCTGAGGGAGAAAGTAGAGATGCTGTTTCTGGTGCATAATCATGTTTGCAAACATGTTAATCAAATCCGGGTGTTTGATAACTTGATAATTAAATTTACAAATGATTGGAGATATTTGCCACAGAAAGATTTAAAGTCATTCCTGAAATCCTAATGACAGCTCTAGCAATATGTGTACGCCTCTTGAGGGCCCACTGAGGATAGATGGTATTAAAAATATAATTGGTTTTAAAGTACATTAGATTAAATTTTTTTCCTATCATTCATTCTCTCTTCTTTATATTCACCTTTCAGGTCATTTCCTGCTTCCTGAACAAGGTATCCATAAGTCAAATGAACTACCATATGAATTTGCTTATTTTGGTTCGATCCAGTCAGTTCCAAAATGTTCCGTTTCCATTTAAAATGATGTGTTTTGAAATGAAAAGATTAAACTTTTGAATTAAATAATACTTAGAAAAAGCCATCAACGGTATTTGACATCTGACAAAAGGCACATTGTTGAAAATAAATAAATAAATAGAGTAGAAAGCAATCGGGAAGTTGGTTGAGGTCACTATCCATTTTTTAAAAAATTAATTTCCTAAGTCCATTTTTAGCTCTTTCATGCAGTTTCCTACCAGATCTGACACATTACAGTTACATGACAAATAAAAGCATTCTGGTTGAATCAGAAGCTTTGAAATGATGCATGAACTTTCAGCTGAATTAAATGAGTTTCTAACAGAATTTGCAACCCTCTGTTGCTGAAAAGAAGGCCAACTTCCCAATTTTGGGTGGCAGTAGCTAGCAACACCACACGCAGTGTTCTTTTGAATGCACACATTACAATGGGGTCAGGGGTCTTAGGAATAAATTGGTTGGCAAACAATATCAATGGTGCCCTGGTCTGACCTTGCATATAATTGTTTGCATAACAGAGCTAAAGAGCAGCAACATGGTTAATCTGTGCATGTTTATTTCTAGCCATCCAGGGACCTTAAGGGTCAATATGATTTACTAACATTCACTAAAGGTTATTAAAATTGTTGTACAAAGTTGATGGAAAGGTGTTATTGCTTTTGTAATAAAAAATGACTTTCATGGAACAGTTTACACATGATTTTTTCTTAGATTTTACTTTCCGTCCCCCTCCTCACCCCTTCAGAGTTTCACACTTGAAAATAGTTGATTATTTGTGCTGTCTAGTGGCATTCTTTATTTTTTATTTGTATAGTACCATGGATGTGGGTCGTACTTTCCAGGACTTAAATTATAAATGAGGTAGCTCTCTGCCCCAGGTAGCTCCAAGGCTCCTTCACAAAGGACACCAGGAGGAAAGCAGTCCATTTGCCCTCGGAATAATATGATGATGGTAACTGTCCAAATTAAGAGATTTGAATGATACTGGAACTTTCATACTTCAGATTACTCCAGGCAGCCAAAGAGATGCTGTTTGAAAATGCATCAAATGAATTGCTAACCTTTATTCCCCCTGAAAATAGAACCGTCGCTTTAGAAAAATCCCATCGCCAGCAGCACACCAAGATAGAACAGCACAGAAGTCTAGCAAAGACTACACGTAAGTGTGAAAAAGAAGGGAAAATGGAACAAAGGGAAGGGACAGAAGGCAGCAAATCATCACCATCACAAAACACTTATTAAAACAGCATCAGACAAGGTACCACATAGATACGGTTCCTGCCCACTGGGAATTTAACCTCCAAGATGTCACTTGAGGAAACGTCCAAGTCAAAACAGAAAAAAGTTATTCAAGAATGAACTTAAGCAGAGAAAAGACATGAAGAAAACAGAAAAGTAGGAACTTGCAGAAAAGATGGTTTTTAAGATGTTAGTTCAATTTGAACACTGTTATGAAATATGACTATAAAGATATGATCACGTGTATCTAATATAATCGATATAATGCAGTCCCATTCCTTTACTACAGCATGTTTTATTTCCCACTGCTTCATACTAACACATGAAGCAGAAAGAAGTATCCAATTTAAACTGTGTCTGGTCTTTAGGGAAAATAATAGGGCCACGTGATTCTGATTCAAGATTTAACAAGTGCTAGTAGAAGAACAACATATTTTTTAAGTAACTGAAAGACTCTAAAATTAATATTTTTCATGATTTACTATATGGAACTCTAGATGTATTTTTCTTTTTAGGGAAATTTTAGCGATTCACATTCTCTCTCACTCAATGCATAGTATTTCAGATACAAAGAAACATCCATCATGCTTCTATCATTAGAACTCAGTGCAAAATCTCAGAATACATAGCTTGTAATTAGCAAGTAGTTTTAAATTTTAGTGTATGTTCTACTTTATTTTTTCTTTAAGAATCAAAACGAGAAACTGTAATGAGCTTCAGGTTAAACTAACATTTTTGAACTCAATATGTGCCATAAACTCATACGTGCTTCCACAGCAAAATAAAAACCTTTGGAATTTTGAATTTGTCACCATGAGAAACAGCCAAGTAAACTAGAATTAAGTAGCAGAAAGAAGAAAAAGCTAAGAGAATGATAGTACCAAGGATTCCCCACGTCTACGTAAGGGAACTGAAGAAAATATCCCCATATCTGGGAAATATTTTTTAAAATAAGGGAAATTTTTAAGTAGCAATATGATTTTTTAAAATAAGTGCATAGTTAGATGTGCTCCATTGTTCTCTGGAAACTCATCTTAAAGCAACAAGGGAAAGAAGAGAGGAAAATACAAATACTGTCCCCAGTGAAACTGAGATGCCTGAAGCTCTGGACCACAAAATAGGAGGAGACGCTAACAAAAGCACTGAAGTTCAAAGAAGGGGGTGAAAAGACCAGGAGACAGGATGTTTGTGGCTACAGATACTAGGAAAAAAATGGCCAAGTACAAATCTAAGAGAGCAGCATATCCTGAAGTTTAAAACAATACAAAGCAAACAAACAAAAACCAATAACTTATTTGCAACAATGGAAGAGATTTTGGGTATTAGAAGCAATGCTTCACCTGACCCCATTTGACACAAAGTCTTGAGAAAATGGAAAGTGGGGTTAGCTCAGGCTGGGGGCAGGGTGAGGACAGTAGAGGTAGAAGATGAAAGATTTGGCAATGTGAATAGACCCAGAGTGGTTATCAAATCTCTCTGTCTCATTCTGTCTCTCTGTCTCCTTCACACACACACACACACACACACACACACACACATGGACAAACACATCAGTCATAAACAGAATTTCAGTTATCCCTGATCCCCCTCCAACATGAACTTCCTACAACAAATGGTCAAGAAAAAAAACCTTACTGTACTCAAAAATAAGAAGCAATATAAAAGGAACCAGCATAAAGGACCTATACAACAATGCCACAAGGAAAAAAATCAGAGAGCATTTTGGAGATGCAGATGGAAGACGAAAAATGCTCACCAAGAAACCAAAACGAGAACAGAAATGTAGTCACGAGCAAACGAAAAAGACATTACCCTGAATTTTCAAAACTTAGTGAAAGTCTGCTTTATAAAAGAGCACAGAGAAGAATTATAAGTAATCAGAGAAGAAATCTTAATACTACAGAAGAAGAGGAAGTCTGTTGGGGTGAGGGGCCCTGCGGACAATCATAACAACATGTATCTGACTAGAAGCAACACAAAGAAGACTTGAAACTGGCGAAATGCTGTAAGGATGATAAGAGGACGTGGCTGGAGGAGCAAAGTGAAGTGAAAATAAGAAGTCAAAGGCGATTCGGAATGAAAATTATAGAAGATGGGCAGAGAGCACTTGTGTTTATAAGTAATATGTGTTGGTAAATATGAGAACCAGAATAGTAGCACAAAATAAATATTTAAGGATATAATTCAAGAAACTTTTCAGAAATAAAAATTATCAGAATCTATAAGATGTAAAGTCACACTGTATCCCAGAAAAAGAAAAACTGATTTAGAACGATCAACTCAAATGCACATCTTAATAAAGTTACTGGATTTCAAAGGTGGGAAAATCCCTTGTCAGACAGAAAAAAAAAAATCAACACGTATAAAATGTAAAAAACTAGGACTTGTATTCGATTTGTCCCTAACAGCACTAAAAGAGAGTGGGCAATTTCTGTGACATATTCAAAAAAAGAAGGTTTGATTCACAATTATATTCCTAGGCAAATTGTTTTTCAAATAAAATGAAAAAACACAAGTATTTACAAACATGTTTTGAAAATGAAATTAAATAGAAAATAAATTTCAACCAAAAAAGTGATAAATGGAAAATCTACGTCAAAATGTCTGGCAGTGAGCACTGAATTAATTTAATAGTAAGACTAAGATCAAAACAAATGTGAGGATTATGGTTGGAGAAGAGAATAAAAAGGTGAAATATCTTGACAAAGCAGAAATGGTAAGGCAAAGGGGAAACTAGGACTTTTAGAGCTGGGAGCAAGATGTTTTAGTTGGTAACTCAAATAATAAGTTGAAAAATCAAATAAAAGAGCTATACATTTATTTGAAGTTATGAAGATACACACTGGAAAAGGAAAAAATGAACAGAAATGAATTCTGTCATTACTCAGGAAGCATAACATAAAAATATGACAACAAACCTAAGGCAGAACATACACACTTTATATAAAAATGCAAATGAGATAAACTCACTCATTAAAATAGACTCTTCGATCAGACTAGAAATCAAATCTCAATTACATGCTGTATTCAAGAGAAATACCCAAAACAAAGTGACTCCAAAAAATGATAAAAGCTAACAAATAAATCCAAGAACTGACCGTAAACACACACACACACACACACACACACAAATTAGTAAACTGATACATCACTAAAATATCTAGTCAAGAAAAATGTGAGAAAACGCAAATATGCAAAATAGAAAATAATTATACAAAAATACCCCCAGAAGCAAGAAAAATAAAAAATCTTAAAATATTAATGTGCTTAGTTGTTATAAATAAATTCAAGAACCAGGATAAAAAAGATTATCTCTTGGAAAACATAAGTTAGGAAAATATCACAGAAGAGAAAGTCTCCAATGGAAACAGAAAACATTAGTAAAGCCCAACACACTTCCATTGTTCCGACCCAGACAGATTCACAGGAACGACCAGAGGGACAGATAACTCTAACATGATTTAAAGTGATCCAAAGCAGAGAAAACTAATGAAAACTTTCAAAATCTCTTTATACAAAAAATTAAAGAATTTTCAAATCATCCTCCCTTCCAGTTATGGTTGCCAAGATACTAAATAAAATGTTAGTAAACAATAGAACAGGAAATAAAAAATAATTTTCCATGATAAGGCATGGTTTATTTTAGGAATTCAAGGAAGTTCAGTGTTAAATTTATTTTCCTTAATGACAAATTTAAAATGAAAACTTATACTATTACCTTTAAGGAAGGCTAAGAGTCATCTAATAAAATTCAACACAATCTTGATAAGACCAAAATTCTTAATAAAATAGGTATAGCTATATGTTTTTCTAATAATATGATCCATACCTTAGTATGATAATATCAGATTTGACCTAAAAGCAAACATCATGTTTTATAGGGAAACACTGAAAGCTTTCCCATTAAAGTCAGAAAGACAATATAGGTATTTTTTATTTCCACTATTGTTTAATACTGGTCTGGAGTTACTGGCCAAAGCAATTACATAATACAAACACATAAGAGGGATAAGAATTATAAAGGAGTGTGCAAAATCATAATTATTTACAGATGATATTCTTAATCTGGATAATTCAAGAAAATCAACTCTATTGTAAAATATAAAACAGTTCCATGAGGGGGTGGCTTGGCAAAAAATAACTGGCGGAATACAACCTTCATACTTAAAACAACAATCATTCAGAAGACATATTAGAAGAAAAGAAACTATTTTCATAGCAACTAAAAAGATGAAATTTACAAAGACAACTAATTATCTCCCTCGTATTCACTCTCCCCTTCTATTTGAATAATAGGACTCCCTGAGTTTTGCCGTGTACGTTTGCCCACCTGGACACGCCATGACCAAGCCTTTCTTGCAGCTAAGTGCACCATATGCCTATTTTGGGGGCCAATAAAAGTGAGCAAAAATAATATGGGCAACATCCTGATCATTTCCTTAAAGACTCTAAACCTTTTTCTTTCCTCTCCAACAGTCTTAAAGATGGATAAAATGCTAGTAAACTGACTTTAGCCACAAGAACAAAAGTAACACTATACGATAGTGGAACAATAAGAGAGAAGCAATCTGGGTCTCTGAATGCTCTAACTGAGCACAGAACCACTCAGCAATAAGATGTTACATAAAAATAAATTTATTTCATTATTTTGTTTGTTTCTTTACTTGTTTGTTTATAATAGCAGCTGAGTCCACACCATAGCTAATACCCCAAAACAAGTGAAACTTCCATGTGCTCCACATGGTGAAATTTTTAAAGTACTAATAAGTGGCAGAAAAAGCTTGAACAATTGGAGAGTGGAAAGTCACACATTGCTTTAGATAAGATGACAACATCCCAAAGATATCAGTTTTTTCCAGTTAATCTATAAATTTAACACAATCTCAACAAAAACGCCGACGCATTTCCTTTGCAAATAGGGATACGGAAATGGAAAAATTAATTAGCAAAATTCTCCATGGAAATTCTGCAAAATAATGTAGAAAGGAATCTGGAACTATTAGGTAATAAAACATATTATAAAGTATCTACTGCTGCTACATGAATGGGACAAATCAGTGGATCAGAATTCAAATTCCATAACAGATTTCAGCAATAAATTTGATGTTTCAAATCAGTGAGGAAAAGATAGAGTGAATATAAATAGTATAGAGATAATGTTCTAACCATATGAGAAAATTTGAATTGGACCTTTATCTCACACCTTAAATAAAGATAAATTCCAGGTGACCAAACATTATTTAAAAATTTAAAAATAAAATCCCAAAAATATTTAGAGAAAAGATTTTTTAATAATCCAAGATTGGGAAAGAATTTGTTAGATAAGACTTAAAAATCAGATGTTATAAAAGAAAAAAATTGATAAATTTTACTACATTCAAAAAATTTAAGGTATAAAACCACCATAAATAGTCAAATAACAAAAGCAAATATGACTAATATTTGTAATTCATGTCACAAAGACTAATTTTCTACCATGAAAAATAATTCCTATAAATCAATTAGAAAAATACCAACAACACTTTAGGGAAAACATAGTACTCCATTTAGAAAAAAGAGACAAATGACTCACCTATGAAAATGTGCTAGTCTTTCAACATGAGAAATAAAATTAAAATTGCAATGAATAATAGCTGATTTCACATCTGGGGCAGAAAATATAAAAGATGTACCTGGTACATCTGGTTGTGCCAAGAAGCAATGAAACCATCAAGGACTAAATGGGCCGTGGCAGAGGGACATAGGAGCCAATACAGAGGGACTAGTTTTGGCCAATATGCAACAATTTGAGCTTGAAAGAGAGTAATGAATGTAATGATTGAAGCACTAAAAATATAAAACCTCAAGAGTTCTTATTGACAGCCCTCTCAATAAGAGAGAGGGAGAGTGAATTGCCTGGTGGTCCAGTGGTTGGGATTCTGCACTGTCACTGCCAAGGGTGCGTGGAACTAAGATTCCGCAAGCTGCGGGGCATCGCCAAAAAAAAAGAGGGAGAGAGAAAAGGTAAAAATTAAACAAAACTAATAAAACACCACCAGAAATAAGTAGGGCCCCAAATCCTTATTCTGACAATAGGCAGTTAAAGGAAATAATTCATTCTGCCTTTCTTCTATGAAGTATACCTCAGGGAAATTTATTAGCCCTAATTGGTGGGGAAAGTTATTCTTTATTGAAGAATTCAAAACTTGGGGAAGGAAAGGTAGAATTTTTAAAATCACTATTCTGCAACTCATCATAAAATAAATTATTCCAGCAATGTCACATGGATGAAGTTGTTTGATAAAACGTGAATGAGAAATTTTACAAAGGAAGGATCAGGCTGTGATGACCTGAGTCCACCGGTCAGCAGTCCGATCATCACAGAAAGTGGCAAAAGCAGCTCTGTATGCCTCTTATTTTGATGCAATATGAAGTATTGCCAACATGTTGCACCCAAATGTAATTACATGCTGGGTGTTAATTTTTCTCTACAGGGAGAAACCAGATGACCACCAAAAGGAAGCAAGCGGACAAATCCAGAATGGACGACTCTGCATAGGACAATTGATCCAGTTTCTGTAAGCCAATGTCAGTGGGTCAAAAGGAAAGGGTACTCTTCTAATTTGAAAGAGAGTTAGGAGACATCAAAACCAAATGTAATAGGTGGACCTTGTATATATCGAACAACAGACCAACTATAAAAGGACAATTTTTTCTCACACTTGGGGAAATATCAGCTAATAAAAAGAAATTACTTTTTATTAGTTGATATGGTGCAATACATCTTCATTAGTCATGATTATGGCATTATGGTTATGCGATAAAATGTCCACATATCATAGAGATGCTTGTTGAAGTACAGAAAGGAATAAAATGATGTTTGAACCTTTTTAAAATACTTCAGCATTGAAAAAAGAGAAAAGGAAAAAAAAAAACAAACAAGAGCAGGGAGGTCACTAAAATAAATGTGGCAAAATCCTGATAATTGTGGAGTATGACTAATGGTTATATGAAGGTTCACTTTTTTTGTATCTGTGTATTATGAGGTCCATTTTTTAATCGGTTTGAATTTAAACCTGTGTAAGGAAAAGTTACTGTCATATAATGCCAGAGGGAGGGTAAACTCATAAATCCTATGTGGAGAATATGGCAGTATTTATTAAAATTTAAAATGCACATACTTAACATTTATACTCGTAGGCATATATTCTGAAGACATATTCTCATATATACAACACGACATGCATTGGAGCATTGTGTGTAATTGATTTAAAACTACCTTAATGTCCATCACTAAAGCTTAATCAAACAAAGTTTCACACAGACAGTGAACAAAACACTCTGTAGCCATTAAAGAAAGAGGAGAGAAGTAGGTCAAGCAAAGTAACAGACAAGATAATCTTCCATGCTAAATATTTTTAAAGTGATTAAAACAACTTGAAGTCCTTTTCAGAGCATGGATGAACTTTCCAGAAATTAAGAAAATCCCCAAGACTAGAACAAAGCAGAAATAAGAGTCCAGGGCAGTACGCTGAAGCCATTGGCTGCCCTGAGGCACCTCCATGTCCTATTTGACTTAGAACAGTTTCTCAGCCTCTGATTAGTAAGCAGTGACATTGTGAGGCAGACAATTCTTTGTTGTAACTGTCTTGTGCACTGTAGGATATTTGGAGCCTCCCCGGTCTCTACCCAGTAGATGCCAGTGGCACCCTGCCCCCAACCAGTTATAATAACCAAAAAGTGTCTGAATTTTGCCAGATGAATCCTGTGACGGCAACATTACCCCCAACTGAGAATCACTGGTCTAGAGTATCAGTGCTAAGGAGGTCCTGAAGGAGAAAAGTGTGAAGACTTCCCCCCCACTAAAGCTGGAAGCCGTGGAGAGGAGGAATAAGTATAAACTTTAATCAGTAGAGAAAGACATTAGGATAATTATCTATCTTTATCCATAGTCATTCTGCTTACTAGGTCCAAAGAAATAAAACACAAGTTAATATTTTAACTAAAACCAGACGTATTTTGGTAGCAGCAACTGACCAGTATAAACACCCTCAGGAAGAAAGCAACAAAAATGCAATCTTCAAATAACTCCCTACGGAGATAAATTTCCAGTAAACAGAACTCTCAGAAAGTAAATAAATGTACAACCAAATACATGATTAAACAAGATACAATGAGCAAGAGTCAGTAGAAACAGCAATCCACAAAACCAGGTACAAAATATATACAAGTATAGCAATTATCAAATACAAACTGTAATATAAGTATATTTTATCTTTAAAAAAACTGAGAGAACTGAAAACACAAACAATTATATAATAAATATCAAAAATTACCAGAGAGACTTATAGAAGAAATAAATAAAACGTCTAGAAATTTGAAATTAGCAAGGTATTACATAAGATGACAGCAGATTTCACTGAAATGAACAATCAGTGAAGTGGGCCAGAGCAAATGAAATTATGCTCGATGCAGCACAGAGAGATGGACTTGGCAAATGTGAAATAGAGCTTAAGATTCATAAAGGATAAAATGAGAATGTCTAATATACATCCATTAAAATTTTAGAGCGAAGAAATAGAAAGAATGGAAGCAGAGTAGATGACAGCTGAAAATTTTCCAGAATGGTTGAAAGACTCCAGCCCTCAGGTCTACGAACTACAACAAATTTTAAGCCAGTATAGTTCATACTCTGAAATGTCATAACAACAAATAACAATAGCATTCGCTACCATGTTGAGTGTTTACTCTATACTAGATATTATACTAATCACACTGCATAAATTACCTTAATGACTGTTACTTTTTTAAAAAAAAAAAGGAAGGCAGATGGATCGACCTTATGTATGAAAGATAATACGTTGTAAGAATCTTATGAGACAACCAAATGCAGTGCGGAGATAATGTTTGGTACTTAGTTCCAGCAAACCAACTGTAATTATCATATTATTTAATCTCTCTCTGTGGCAAGATTTAAACCCAGACCGGGCTGACTACAACTTTTGCCCCAGAGCTATGCAATGAACATTTGTTCTTGTTCTATACTCTTTCTTTCTCAAGTCATTTGGTTTTTAATGTGTTCCTTACAGCTCCTACTGGAATAAAAGGAAAATGGGTGTAACAACAGCAGAGGACCAAATGAAGGATGGTGTAAACCAAAAAAAGAAAAAAAAAAAATTTGTAAGTAAATTGTCAAAAACAAATGATAGCAGATGTAGTCAATCATTTCTATTATGCGAGGAGTTATCCCATGGAATGTAACATAGAATGCAATGCACTCTGTGGCTCTATCAGAGGTTTTGTAGCAAAGACATAAGAAATGTATTTTTCAAGTTATTATTTAAATTTAGGATATTAAACAATATGCATAAGGAGACCAAACGTCTCCCTGACTCCACCAGTACTCCACACGAATTCCTAATTTATAAATGATGTTCTGAAGAAGAAAATTTTACATACTTTTCTTACAACTTCACTACAGAGAGAGACAGAGCAAATCTCTTTCTGAATCACCACAGTCTAGTTCTGATTCTCAAAACAAAGATAAACCCCAAACTGAGCCCTGGGAAGGGATTCACACCCAGGGGCCATAGGGGGTTGGCGAGGAGGTAGAGAAGAATCAGGGTCACCAGCAATGAACATTGAAGGCAAGTCTTTCATACAAGGTGAGGCTAGGATAAGAGCAGCCATAGGGAATAAGGAGGTACCAATGCAGTAATAAATAGAAGAACTTGATTCTTAACTAAAGATCCAAAAGATGTGTACTTCTCTTGTGTGATTCTTGTGCTGGGTATTAAACAGGGAGCCCTAAGATTCAGTTGAACTGAGCTAAAACCACTCCCATCCCCTATGAAATTTGCCTCCCTAATAATCTTTTCTTGTTCTAAATCTCTAAGGTCTTATTATACTTGGGCTAGATCACTTGAGACCAAAGGTAAAGAAAAAACTTTTTTCTAATACATCCAACTTCTTTACCAACTTTTTTTGGGTAATTCAAGAACCAAACTAGATGTTTTATTCAAAGTACATCCGGCCAGAGCAAAGTAACTGAGTCACAATAATTTCATTAGCTAACTTTGAATTCCTTTTCTCTCAAACTGGACCCTTCTGCTTGCATATCTTTTAAAAATAAAACCTCTTAACTTTCTACTTAACAGCCTAAAGAGGAACAAATGCATTTTAAACTATTTGATTTGACTGCCTTAGAGGGAAATCTGGTAGAAAAGGCCGAGTTAGAGAGAGAAGAGATCGTGCTACGAAGGCAGGCAACTTGCTTAGTTTCCTTCTCCTATGACTGTGCGTCTGCACACAGGGAAAAGGAGAGTTAAAGGCATAGAGGCAGTAAATAGGATTTTTCTATTAAAAGAAAGTCAAGAGGAAAAGCTTGGATGTTGTTAAGATTCCCCATTTTGTAGACATATATAAGGGGGCAGGAGAGCACAACTAACACTTTCCATTGTAGATCAGCACAGTAAATGCACTCTCTCGTTGAGACATCGGAAAATTACTAGAGACCAGCAAGGTAAAAGAGAAGCTGCCAAAGGCCAAGGCACTAGAATCATGAATTGATTTGTAACACATTTCAGAATTGGAAAGAAGTAGTCTACTCAGTAATGAAGAGAACATAAGACTAGGTTAAGTTGTCATTTCTAGAAGAAAAAGACTTGATAGAAAAGTTAGGCTTTAAATCTTACTCATTTTCAATATGGCAGGCTCCTGGCCTATACTTTAGTATTCTTACAGCTGTGTTTCTAGGATCTTTTAAAACTAAGAATAATTAAATATAAAAACATACTAGTTATCTATAGGAACCCTGAATGTTATAAATAAAAAGTTTTGATTTAGAAAGTGCTGTCTTGCAGTGGCAAGAGCAGGGAAATGGAAAGAAGGGAAATGATGTGTAGTTGTTGCCTTCTGGGTATTGTGCTGGGTACCACCACGTAGGTTGCTTCATTTAACCCTCACAATAACCCAGGTGTGAAGTGTCCTGCCATTAACATTTAAAGAAGTCAAACAAAACAGAAAGAAGTTGAAGGACTGATTGAGATTATTCTACAGTAAGTGGTTGAAATGCCATTTAAACCCCAGTTGTCTCTAGATACTAATCTTCCTATGACTGGTGATTTTGGTAATTTGCCTTCAATAAATAAAGCTTAATAATGAAAATGAGTGGCTTAGCCACAAATGTGTGAAAAGTCAACCAATAAAAATGGCTTGGTGGTATCTGTTTTAAGTAAATTTCTCTTTGGTTAATATTAAAAGTCAGCTTTGACTGTTACTACCCTATCTCCAAGTTCACATAAATTGTCCCTTATCATAGACCAAAAAAATCCTTTTTGAAAATTACTCATTCATCCATTCAACAAATATTTACTAAGCACCTAACTATTCCATGATTTTGCTGTACACTGATTGGTACAATGACTACAAACAACACAGACATGCTCACATATATCTTATGGTCAAGCAGGAGTTCATTTAATTATCTTTATCTGAAATATAGGAAAAACATATCTTTAAATATTGGTTAATTTATCCCTCAACCAATGGTGTTTTTCTTCTCCATTTACCAATACAGTAACACAATTTCCTAGAGGCACAACGGGAACTGAGTGGAAGAAAATCAGACATTGTGACTTGGAAATATAGGTACATATCTTACCATCAAGCAACTGTCCAACGCAAATAACATAGAATAACAAAACCAAATTTGGTCATCATAAAGCTTTCTCAGGTTTTTCAGATTGGTTTTATTATCAATAAGGTATGTCTTCTGAAGCAATTAACAGTACTTCTTAACTCTAAATTTGGAATATTCTGTGTTAATAAATGACTACTTTATTGACTCATTTAAGAGAAGTGTCACTAAACTTACATTATCTACCTTAGTTGCACACAAGAAAAGGGATTTTGGCAAGTACTGATACAACTGTGTAGGAGGGAGATTAATGGAGAGCAAATTGGAGAGTAATTAATCAAGCTGCATAAGAAAGTGAAGAGAAGAAACAAAGATGCAAGCTTTGACAGGAAAATTCTAAGCTCTTTGTACTTGGCACCAGTCAAAAAGAAAAAAGAGGTATAATAGGGCTGAGAAGTTCATGAATATGTTCCAATTAGGCTGTATGTGCACTGAAATGCTTTTCAGTTTGGTTCATTTAAATCTGAAATGCCCTTCCCCATTAATGTCAGCTAGTTAGCCAAGACGGTGCATTGCTGTTATGATCACTGCAGCACACATAATTTAGATTTATCTCTTTGGGGACTCGGCTCCACCCCCTGCTAGCTAATATGTTCACCATGTTTAATGATGCAAAAAATTTCCCTGAGTACAGGTTATTTATCTTTATCAGGGGCTGCGTTTGGCTGGCTGTCTGTTATCAGCCAGAATATTTGTTCCTAAATGGTTGATTTTCATCCATATTCCAGGGCAATCCTGAGGCCCATATTTTCACTCAGATTTGCAACAAAAGTGTTTTAGTTCTGCAAGTATACCTTAGTAATACTGATTTATGAGTTTGGAATAGCTGAAATTATGATTCAGTCTGTGAACCCTAAAATCGCTATCATGAAATATGAAGTCAACGCAAAATCCGAGAAAGGGTTTTCTTCGGGGAAGGTTGGGGGGTGGGGGTCTGTAATAAACAATAAAGGAATACAAATGTATAACAAGGAAAACAGTTATAAAGGATTTTTAAGTAATGATGTTGCCAAAAATATGACCTGAGATGAAAAACTGAGGGTTAAAGAAGCAGGTCCAAAGAAATAGAATAGTCAATAACAAACGACCATCATCATCATCTCCCCAAAATTAAATGAAGAAAATAAAATCAAGGATCCTTGACAAGATAGTGAACAAACACAGGCAGCTGTTTCCCTCCCCTGACCCCAAACCCAAACTCAAAGACGCACAGGATCAAGAGGGATGTTGGTAGTTCTGAGAATATAATATTTTTAAATGACAAGAAAACTCTAGGAAAATAGAAGATTTTGAAGTACAAGAGCATAAGAGGGCTTTGGGGAACAGTCTGAGAGTGAGAGGTAATTTCTTAGTTAAGGTCTTTTTTCCCCTCAAATGTCTTTGGTGGATCAAGGCCCACCCATCTCCCATGCAAAGCAGACACACAACAATGTCAGGAGCATAGCCCAGGTTGGACGGTATGGCAACATTAGGGTAGGGATCTAGCTGGCTAAGGCAGGGGGTAGATAACATTTACATGCAGACACTCAGCCCCAACCCCCTTGACATCATGACTTCTAAGTCATTGGTCCCCAACCTTTTTGGCACTAGAGACCGGTTTCGTGGAAGAGAATTTTTCCGTGGGGCAGGGGGGTGGGGAGTGGGGGTGGTGGCGGGATAGTTCAGGCAGCAATGCGAGCAATGTGGGGGGATGGTTTAGGCAGTAATGCAAGTGATGGGGAGTGATGGAGAGCGGCAGATGAAACTTCGCTGTCTCACCCACTGCTCACCTCCTGCTGTGCAGCCCAGTTCCTCACAGACACAGACCCATACCAGCCCAGGGGGCTGGGGACCCCTGTTCTAGGTAATTCAAGTAAATAACAGAGTCAATAGGAAGATTAAAGAAAATTCCCTAAGCCCCAGAGAGGTCTAATGTGGTGTGACAAATGGAGAGTGGTCTAGCCTTACTATAAAGGCAGAAGTACTTTGCTCAAGGTAAGTCCTACCCATACCCATATTTCTAAACTCACAAGTAGGGAAGCATACAAGTGTCTGGGCTTTAGCATTTTCCATCCCTATCCACAAAGGAAAATACATATTATCAGCCAAAGTTACTACTAATCTCCAGAGACCAAGGACTTTGGAAGAAAATTAAGGCCATGGAGAAGCCCAATCACCAAAAAAAAAAAAAAAAAAAAGACAGTTCACTGAACAAACTCTATTAGATGAAGCTGAATTAATATTCTAAAAAAATGTAATGTCAAATTAATAAAAGAGATGTTTTCAAAAAGATAAGGGGTAATGTAATTACATGAAGAATGAAAAGCAATTATAAAGAGGTACCAATAGGATATACTGGAGGTGAAAAATATAACAGCTGATGGAAAGAGCTTAGTAAGTATGCTGAATAGTGGAAAAGTTCCATCCAAAGAATGAACAGTTAGCTATAATACAGGTAAAAGAACACTCCCAGAAAGCATCAGAAGGGAAATACACATGAAAAATATAATTTTTTTAAAAATTTGAGAGGCATAGAAGAGAAAGTAACAACATACATATAACAGTGCTTTTAAAGAAAAGAAATATATGTAGGAAAGGAAATATTCAAAGAAATAAAAATGGATAATTTTCCATAATTAAAGTGGAATACCTCAAATAAAAGGACTCAGGGTAGCAATCAAAATGGATACAAAACATAAAGATATGTTCTGACACAATATAGTAAAATTTGTAATTTCAAAGACATGAAAAAATGATAAGCTCCCTGAAACAGCAGATGATCTTAAAAGAAGAATCAGAATGATTCACAGCTTCTTACAGAAACATTGGATACAAAAGAAAAAAAAAATCGAATAATTTTTCAAAATCAAAGGAACAGAGCTTTGAACCTGAAATTTTATGGATTGCTAAGCTTTTATTTAAAATTGAAAATTAAATATATTATCAGCCATACAAGTTGTTAGAACATTTGCCCTGCAAAAACTTTTGAAAATCTTCTTGGTGGAAGTACTCAGTAAGAAAATGAAATAAATTCAATAATACTACAAGAGATGTAGGAAGTAAGGATGAGTAAATAATATAGTAGATTCTTATTAATTAAATAAGTAATGGAAATTCCTCCAAAGGAATTAAAATGATAAGCAAAATCTTCTAAATCCCAGGCTAAAATGACGTGATAAGACAATTCTTGCACACTGTGAATAATCTGTTATATAGTTGTTCCAGATCCAGAAAGAAAGCTTTAAAAATGGTTAATATGAGCTTTATTTCAAAACTATGTAGACTATAAAATAGTCTTATTAAAATAGTTCTTATGAACATAGAAGGAAAAACTCTGACAATGAAAAAAATATTAAAATTGTACACCATGGTCAGGTATGGCTTATTCTAGCAATTCAAGGATGGTTTGATATCAATGATTATTAAAAATATAGTTTCTCACATGAAGGGACTGAAAAATGGGTTGGAAAAGATCATGTGATTACCTACAAAAATTAAGATGTGTCAAGCCATAGCAAAACACATTTATGATACAGTAGGAATAGAAAGGAATTTACTTAACTTGAAAAAAGTAACATGCCACAATTTATAGCAAACATCATAAACTTTTTCCACACATTTTATCCAAACATTTCTCCATAAAATGGAGAAAATTTAATTTCCCCATTTAAGTTAGAACAAGATGATTATTTCAAACGTCAATTTTTTCAATTCTCAGGTATTCTGAAGAGATCAAATTATTATTATTTTCAGATAATCTGACTTTCTACATTAGGAACTTCATGGAAGTAACAATTGCCAGAAGAAACTCAGTAAGTTCAGTATATTACTCTATAGCAACTATAATTGAATAGATAAATTAGATATAATTCACAATATAAACTTAACTATCAAATAGCTAGGCATTATCCTAACAACAACAAGAAAAAATGCTCATGATCTTTAGAAGGAAATTTTGAAAACTCAAAGACCCAAAGAAAGAGAGATACATTATGTTCATGAACAGGATGAAAATTCTACATGAATTAACCTATAAATACAATACTAATTAACTTGCATATGAAATTTCTAAGAAAAACAACAAATTATTAAAGTTTTTGTGGAAAAAAATAAAGATTCATGAATAGCTGAATCAGTACTGAAAAATAAAAGATGAAGAACTCTTCTAACAAGAGATAAAGAAATTCTAGAGCCTGTGGAATAAGTTTCAAAAATAATAACAATGTAATACAAAGACAAATTCATACAAATAGAAGAAATTGACTGTACTAGAAAGTTTGAAAACAAACTCATGTAAATATGAAAACTAAAATGTCACATCACAAATCAGGGTGAGGTAGTCCATAGACAGCATTGGAAAGACTGATACAATATAGAGAAAAATAAGGCTGCATCCCTACCTCAATAATGCAACACCTGTTGGATTACATCAACAAATATGAATGGAATAATAAAGATAAAACTTCTAAAGGCAAAAAGGTAAGATACTTGCCCTGTGATCATCTTTAACAAGACACCAAAATTACAAAGCTTATGGTGAAAAAATCAAATGATTTGACAACATCAAGATTAAAAATTTCTCTTTAACAAAACATCACAAACATAGTTACAAAATGCAATATACTGAAATAAAAGATTTTCAAATATCATCTGCTTTTATAATAAAAGAACAAAGATATAAACAAGAACATAGAGAAACCCTTGTATTTAAAATGTATATAAAGAGATGCTCACCCTCACTAATAATCAGAGAGATACAACTAACACAACATCATAAAACACTTTACACAAGATAATACAAAATATTTGGCAAGCATTTGGAGAAACTGATACCTTCATTCACTGCTGGTACAGACGTTTTCAAGAGAAGCTTAGCAGTATATCACAAAATGGGATTCATCTGGTATACCAAAAATATCCCAGACAAAGAGACTGTCCATTGTCAGGTTATTTATTGGAGCAGGGAGTTGGAGTCAACCAATGTGATCATTATTAAGGGGAAAAATTTGGTAAGGCGTGGGAGTTGCATATGACCAAATGTGAAATGAACAGTTTCACAAGGTTTTGATGACTCAGCATGTTTAGAATACACTTCCTATGTCTGGAGGAATTTCTCACAGAGTCCCTCCTCCCCAAGGCAGAAGTCAGAAATTTGCTTTCTTGACATTCTTTCAAGCTAGGTTCAGTCATGGGACTGAGGCCCTCGTAATGAGCTGCACCTGTGTGAGACTGATTCCGAGGAGACTGAAATGAAGAAAAGGGCATTCAGAATCAATCCTTGGAAGGATGATAAAGTGCCAGGGTGACACATGCAAATTTCAGAGGCAGTATTGGCAGAGACTCGAAAGGTAACATCCCATGCTCACAGCAGTGGGCTGTGAAGTCCATGCACGTTTCTGGGTCAAGTAGAGTCTCTATCGAGCCACCCAGCATTGTAACTGGGACATTATTCCTAGGTAGGTAACCTCCAAACTTGAGTCTGTTACTCCAGGAAACCCATGAATTCCTTTTGGTTAAAGAAGTGAGTGGATTCTGTTCACAAGAAGGAACCTGATGATACAATATTCTGTGCAACAGACAGAAGTAAGGAAGTGCATGTGCAGTGCATTTAAAAAAAAATATTAATTTAACAAAGTAAGAAAGACCGAAACATGTACTTTACACAATATAGACATCTCTTGTGTCAGACATCTTTTATGCCTCGCTTCACATTGGTTTCTCCTAATTTTTATTCCCATGTAGTGCCTCAGCTACAGCACCTGTCTTTCATTTCTGCCCTAGATTATCATATGTGGTGCCTGTAGAAGCCCACTCAGTGGTTATGATGTGTATGTGTGCAAATACAGCACAGAACAAAGTTTGACCAAAGGCATAAAGCATCAGTTGGATAAATCCTCCCCTCTCCCCACTTTGGGGCAGACAATTCTGAGGCACCTTTTACAAAGCTCTTCAGAGGGTTCCTAGCAGGATCAAGCCCCACGTCCCCAAAGTGACAACCATCCTAGTAACTTATTTTTAAGACACGCTTCACCCTTTTTCCTTGGGATCACTTACCAAAGTTAACTCTCTGCATGTAAGCCCTTGTCTCAGGTTGTGGTTTGGGCAGGGGGTCGGGGGGATCCAGGCTATGATACCATAACATATGAATATTTGAAAATGCATGCATACAGCATTATTTAGTTTTAAAAGATATATTTCAAGGGTGTACAGCAGACTCATTAGAATGGGTCCCTATGTGGGGAGGGAATGGAAATAGGTTTCATGAACCAAGAGAAAACAACAGAACAGAGGGCGGCTCTTTGTATGGAGCAGTGTACCAGGAGCTGAGAAGAGTAAACCATTTGGTCCCTGGACCCAAAGTCAGAAGGAAGAAAGGGATGCAGGGAGAGAGGAATGGAAGCAAGAATCAAGGAAGTACTCTGTCAGGTTCCAATTTTAAGCCAGACCACCCAGAGGGGCCCCCCAATGTACACAGCTGCTCAGTCAGTTCCTTGCTGTACATAATGTTCCTCTGATGCTCTCTCTCTCTCTTTCTCTCACACACACACACACACACACACACACACACACACACACTCCAATTACTTTTCCTTGTATGGTCACACCCTGTCTCATACAAGCCTCAGTGTCTCTATGATCTATCAAGCCACCAATAAACAGATAAATCACCCTAAGTCCTGAGACAGCTCATATTCCCCCAGAAATGGAGGGATACTAAAGAAGCACATAGGTAACAGTTTTCGCGTTACACACTTGAGGGCATTAAGCCACACATTAGAAAGTACTATCCACCTCTCTTCAAACCATGAAATATGGTAGCATTTTTTAATGAACGATACCTACAAAATGATTGTAATTTTTTTTCCTGGTACATTACAAACAAAATTCTTTATTATAAGACTTCTGAAGGAGAAATTTAAACTGGTTGTGACTCTTTAAAATGTCAAGGTCATGAAAACAAGGGAAGACTGAGAAACAGTTACAGATTGGAGGAGACCAAGAAAACATGAAGGCTTGATGCAATACCATTTGCTGAATTGGGTCCTGGGATATCAACTGGCCTGATATTTCTGTTTTGCCTCATCTCTTATTATAACTCAAACAATGATTCGGAATGAAGCACCTTCTTCTACTTGGGGTCTCCTCCCTACTGCCCTGCACACTCTTCCAACCTAGCCTTGAGTCCCAAATCCCCTGCAATATAAATTTTTCACTTTTTTCAAGGCATGGCTGAAGTTCCATCTCGTTTATGATACTTCCTCTGATTACCACAGCCCATGATTTTTATTACAGCCCAGAAATTCAAAAAGCAATTCAAATCCACAACATGCAATCTATTATTTAATTGATTGTATATTAGCTTCCGCTTGTCTCCAGATGTTTCTTGGAGTTATCTCTTGATGTACAAATTATATTTTGAAATCCTTGAAGCCAGAGTTATCTCTTAGTTTTTGTTAGGTGTGCGTGTGCGTGAGTATGTGTTTTAATATTCTACAGCACCTAATCTATTACCAGCTGTGCATTCACCATTTAATGAATTGTTGTCTTCACTACATCATTGCTGGGAAACTTAGCGCAGCATCTGGATTGATATTTATGAAGGGATTAACTGGTATAAGATGGAAAGTAAGTGCAGCTTGCAGTAAAGTTTTTATTGCCATTTGGAAAAAAAAAATTACGTCCAAAATCTGATGAAAACACTTGAAGCAATTTCCACAGGAAGCTATTAATCTGCGAAAACACTGAGACATACAGATCACACTGCAACGGACCTTAGTTGTGTACTTCCTGATTCCATTATTTAGATTCATTTGAATCAGTAGCTGAACTCTGGCATGTATTTCATAGACAGGTGTAATGAGATGAGATGTTAGTCCACATATTAGCAGTGGCACAAGTAATATTAAACAGTGTAAAGGAATGCTGAGAACCACTTGCTTAGTTACACTGATATGTACCTTCTGACTTCCAACAGGATTGTCCAGAGGAAAGCCTACGTTTTCCCAAAGTTACTTATCCCATTGACTCATGTGTTGTCCCCACTTCAAACTTTTCCCTGACTCTGCCACCATGGGGAAAAAGATGGGTCATTGCAAAGTCCAATCTTTTCTCAGAGGGATTTTCAATTCCTTGGTTCCCCAAGGTTTATGTTCCTTCCAGAAATGTACACAAAAGGGAAGCTGGAATGGCTGGATTCTTGCCTCGTTATGTAAAATGATTTTGTCTCAAGTTATAACACATCTATAACCAGCATATTTGTATAATGCAGACATTCTGGTTTTTACAAGGGTGAGTCAAAAATTATCCGCACTCTTGTTATAGTAAGACTTCTGTTGGCCGCACTGTCTTATCAGTGCTTTCCGTTCGAGGCTATTGTATCCCCAGTCACTGCTGTGCAGATGTGAACGTGTTTCATCAGTGCAAGCAAAAATGGAGGCCCCCCCCTTGTGATTTGCACAAAAGAAGTGATTCATTTTTGGTGGTCTGAGAGTGTGCATGTCTGCACACTCCTGCCCACACTGTCCACACTCTGCAAACATTTTCTTTTGAGGTGTTAAAGCATCCTCCCTGTAGTCCTGATCTTGCTTCATCAGACTTTCACTTGTTTGGTCCCCTGAAATCAGCCCTAGGAGGACGAAGATTCACTTCTGATGAAGAAGTGAAGACAGCAGTGCACTCGTGGCTTGCAGCTCAGCCTAAAATATTTTTTAATGAGGGAATACAAAACCTTGTTGACAGATGGACCAAGTGTATTGAAAAGCAAGGAGATTATGTCAAAAAATGATGTATTTGTCTTTTCTAAAAGTTAAAATAAATTCTACAGCCAGAGTGCAGATAATATTTGACTCACCCTCGTAGTATATGTGCTGTCAAAGCAAGCATGAGACTCTCTAAATCCACATTAATAAGCAAGGTTTTTAGAAAAAGTGAAAAAAATAGACACTTTGCAAAATTTATATATTAGCACATCAGAAAAAGACTAATTGTTTGGAGACTCTGCAAATCAAGAAAAATTTATAAATGTGCATACTTTCATGGATGGGGAAAAAACAGAAGAGTTTATTTTTGATATTGTGGGTGGTTTATTAACCTATTTAAGGCAAGTCCTATATATATCTCAGGAGATATCTCAGTTCATTAATATGACTAAATGCTGGCTGCAGGTGATGATATATCATAAAGAATGATGGCCTCTGACTGTGGTTTCTACCCTCCTGGGAAATACAGTCCCCCTTCCCTTTGACAGTCTGATCAGTCTCTCTTGTTTACCATCTTCCTTTGATATGGTCAGCAGAACACCCCTTGTCTGTGGTCTTCTCCAATCCGACTGGAACACACTCCATTCCCTTTGAGCAGAGAATTTAAAAGTGACCATTAAGTTCCCCTCTTGATACAGTTGGTAATTACAACTGTTGTGACATCAGACTCCAGATGATGTATTCCTTCTAGGCTGAGGATGTAAATCAGCAGAGCAATATCACTTGCACCAGCAGACACATTTTAGATGACTACTTAACACGTCAACATACAAAAAGCAAGTGACTTTATATAAAAATACAGATTTCTGTTTTCTTTTGAAAAATTGTAGCATATGTCAAAACTCTACCATAGCCCATGCATCAGAAACCAGGAGGGATGCATTGCTTTAGACACTGGGCATTCCCCAGGGCCACAGCCCATTCCATTTGTTCTATATCCCTCACCCTGAGGCTGAGTTTCAGTTGGCAGTTGTCACTGAGTTTGTGATGTGGTTTTTGTTACATCTAATGAACTTGACTCACTACATTCCATGACTAGCACCTGAAAACATTTTTATTTATGACTCTGCCCGTGACTATAACTACCCTCTCTCTGAAAATCAGAGACTCGGCCATTGGACTATACGAGTCAACTAGGCAGGGTCAAGAAAGTCTACTTGTACCATCACTGTATTCCAGCAGTTGTGCAGTGCTTGGGACACAGTAGGTGCTAAATAGATGTTGGGTGAATGAACCTAGGAACAGGGATAATGTGCTTTCTCTAATTTGTTTGAAATCTCATTCTTGCTAAGTTACTTAAGTACCACCATCATACCCTCCTTGATCAGGTAAGGTTTATGAGTGGAATTGTGTCCCTCCAACATTCCTGTGTTGAAGTCCTAACCTCAGTACCTGAGAATGTGACCTTATTTGGAGACAGGTTCTTTATAGAAGTAACTAGGTTAAAATGAGGGTACTGGGTGAGCTTTAAGCCAATATGACTGACATCCTTATAAAAAGGGGAAATTTGGAGACACACATGCATGCACATAGGGAGATCACCATATGAAGATGAAGGCAGCTATCATGGTGATACTTCTACAAGCCCAGGAATGCCAATCATTGCAGCAAACCACTAGAAGTTAGGGTTGAGGCAGGAACAGATTCTTCCTCACACTCTTTAGAAGGAACCAACTCTATCGACACCTTGATCTTGGACTTCTAGTCTCCTGAACTGTTAAGAGAATAAATTTCTGTGGTTTAAGCCACCCAGTTTGCGTACACACACACCTCAAGGTTTCAGGAATTTCTAACAATTATACATATATATATGTATAATTATTTTACATATATATATGTAAAATAAAAACAGAATGTGTGTGTGTGTGTGTGTGTGTGTGTGTGTGTGTCTGGAGGCCTGAATTCAGTGTTCATAGGTGGATATAATCTGTGGGTCTGTTTCAGGAGGTGTGGAAGTGATGATAATGTTGGTGCATCATGGGGCTGATGAAGGGCAAATCTGTGTATGCCTTTGAGCATTTTTGTTTATCAAAGCATACTTAATGTAATTGGGCTGAGGAAACTAGATAATTTCAGCAAAATCTTGAGATACTTTTGCAGCCTTTCTGGGCCTTTTGAATCTTTATTAATCATTGAGGCTTTTAATTTTTAGACTAATTTTTGTCTTCAAATTATCTGGCAACATTTTACAAATGTTTAAATTTTGCTTCTTTCCCTAAATGAAATGTCCAGAAGCAAACTGGTCACAAATGAATGTCTAATCACTAAATAAATAAAATATATGAGTAGTAAGCTAATTTCCATTCTCCGCAATTTTATCAGTTTTTAGCAATGTTACATACAAAGACTTGCTTTTCATCCAGTGATTACTTCTCCAACTATATAGTCATGCTTCTATATCTCCTTTAAATTTCAGCAGCTACCATAAAGCTTCTTTCATTTAAAAATATGCCACAAGACTGAAGAAATGGTTAAAGTCTGTTTGTGTGACAACAACATCAAGGTTTTAGGTGTTATTTTCACATTGGAATGAGGAAAAACTAGTGAGCCGTGATTGTCAGGATCATCTTCATTAATCACAGGCATCACTCTACCATTTGTCCTAAACATCCAATTCAGAATTAGAAAGTGCTTTTTGCTTATTTCAACTAATTACTTTATAAAGGTCAAGCATGGCTCAGTGGTTGATCATGTCAATGTAAAAACAATGATAGAGCTATTTTTTTTAGTTTAATCTTTGAACAGGTAAATTAAACCTCACCAGCCATGTTTTTAAGTGACCAGTGACTAAAAATATTCTGTTTTTATCATATTCTTTTTTCTGCCATTTAAAAAACTAATAAAATTCTTCTAAGATTATTGGTACCTGAAAGTAGGTCTGAGCCATGGAAGTGAAAAATAAGGAAAAAATATGTGCGATAATTGGTTTGAATACATCAGTTTTTCAAATCAACCTAAATGGTTCTAGGTGAAACTTAAGTAACAGTTTTCCCAAATTTGACAAGCCTAGTATGACAAAATGAAAACTGAAAGTCAGTATAAAATTCTGCGCCTCTTAGTTAAGTGAATGACATGCAAATTATAACTAAACCCTGGATATCTTGAATCTATTATTATATAGTCAAAATTTCAGGCATAATAGTCTTGCAGGCCTGGAAGCAGAGCAAGGATTCAATGATTCAGTGAGCCTGAAGATAAAAAGATAATCACCTTAAAGTGACTCTCGTATGCTTCCCTGGGAAATGAACAACCGGAGCATCATCTTCGATGATTAGGAAAGTTAAAAGAGAGGAACACTTCAAAGACAAAGACGTGTATTCTGGTTTCTGACCTCTTAATCTTAAGAAAGTCATAACGCATTCAGGTGAACTCATTCATTAGTAAAATATGGAGTTAGATCAACTAGAAAATGTAGAAACTTGCAAGTAAAAATAGCCAGTTTCTATACACAGTATTTGAGGAAAATAAGGATACTTCAAAGATCATATCTTATAATGTCGCCCAAACATTGCAAAGAGCACTTGGGCCACATTATAAGTGCTTGGCCCAAACATCACAAGAGTGATAATGGGATGGTGGCTGTCACCTTCAGATGCCACTAAGGACCCCCAGAGAACGTCATCCAGAGTCTAGCAACAGTAGCGAATGAGAACTCTCCAACACCACTTACTTTGAAAGGAGCTTCTATTTGGGGGGAAAAGAATATACAGCAGCATTTTCCAAATGTTCAGAGGTGGAAAAATAAGAAGTTCAGCTAAAATGTTTAGACCATTGTGGGAATAGGCTCACTTTAATATGCTTTTCAATTCTGAACACATTGGCAGTGCTCAAAACACATTACAAAAGTAATAACGTGATAATGGAGTTGGGAATCCTGTAAAGGTTACATAGAATTCAATTTATAAATCAAAATGCCTAAAAATCAAACTTAGGCCAACTGACTAAAGGTATTGGATTTTCACTACATTGAATAAGACAAGGATCTCATAACCATGAAAATAAACAGTGACCAATATGCCCAGGGCCTAATTTTAAACTATTTAGACTCTCTTAGTTTTTCTTTCTCATTCATTTTAAAACATTTTTTCCCTGCAATTTTCATTGAAATCTAAGCTTAGAGGCTAACAAATCTAAGTATTTGATAAAGGTCAATTATTTCCAAATGTGAGGCTCCAGAAATCAGGATAGCTTGTGGAGAGATGGCACTTGTCAAACCACGTGATTCCCATATAATCGTCAGCTTGAAATTAAACAAAAACAAACAAGCAAATAAAGGCAGTGACAATTTTAGTTTTAAAAGCAGTTGAATTATTTTAAGTTATTTTAAATCTCAAATATTATTCTCATGGCATGATTATCAATAAAAATAAACAAGATACTGAACTAAGATGCATGACCATTTCCTAATTCCCTTTGTATACATTTGATACCAGTTTGTAAACTTTGTTATTTCCTATGATGATCAGACAGATAAAAGTAGTTATCAAAAGTTTAAGAAAAAATATACATATGTAGATCACACAAACCATGCACTACTCTCAGCACTTTGCTTATTTAATCTTCTCAACAAACTTAGCAGACAGGTCTTAGTATTATCCTCACTTTAAAGATGAGGAAACAAAGGAGAGAAAAATAAATTCAAAAATTTATGGGACTTCCCTAGTGGCACAGTGGTTAAGAATCCACCTACCAATGCAGGGCATGCGGGTTGGATCCCTGAGCTAGGAAGATCCCACATGCCTCGGAGCAACTAAACTCGTGCACCCCAACTACTGAGCCTGGGCTCTAGAGCCTTCAAGCCACAACTATTGAGCCCACATGCTGCAACTACTGAAGCCCGCGGGCCTAGAGCCCTTGCTCCGCAGCAAGAGAAGCCACCACAGTGGGAAGTCCGCATACCGCAACAGAGTAGCCCACGCTCTCCACAACTAGAGAAAGACCGTGTGCAGCAATGAAGACCCAATGCAGCCAATAAATAAATAAATAAATTTATATAATAAAATAAAATAATTTAAAAAAATTATTTCCATTAAAGTAATGCTTTCATAAAAATAAGAATGATCACTGTTACTTAGTTAAGCAATAGAACATCCATAGTTCAGTGTGCAGAATTATAGTCCATAATTTAAGAATTACCAATTTAAATGATAATTGATAGTGTTTAGAGAGAAAGTTATCAAATAGACTTAGGTAGTTCTTGCATTTAAAACTTTTTTCATTTTTAAAGCTTTGCACTTTATTTGAAAAGAAAGCTTTAATAAGTGAAATAAATCAGGCAGAGAAAGACAAATACTATATGATCTCACGTATATGTAAAATCTAAAAACATACAAACAAACAAGCTCATAGATCTGGAGAACAGATTGGTGGTTGGGGCAAAGAGTGGGGGTGGGCAAAATGGATGAAAATGATGAAAGGTAAAAACTTCCAGTTATAAAATAAGTTCTGGAAACATTATGAACAACATAGTGACTATAGTTAATAATACTATATTGCATATTTGAAAGTTGCTAAAAGAGCAGATCCCAAAATTTCTCATCATAAGAAAAAAATATTCTGTAACTATGTACAGTGACAGATAATAACTAGACTTATTAGTTATCACTGCTTATTGTAGTGATAATTTCATAATAGGTGCAAATATTAAATCATTATGTTGTATCCCTGAAACTAATATAATGCTGTATGTCAATTATACCTCAATAAAAAAATAATTTAAAAAGGGGGGAGAGAAAAGAGAGCTTTAACTTTTATATTTAAAAAGACACTAACCAGGAACATCATTGCTTAGAATCTCAGATTCAATCTCAGGGCTTGTCACTCAGGTAGAGGACTCCACTCTTGTCCCCATGGCTCACCTCGTCCTCACTGAAGCCAAATTATCTCAGAAGAAATAAACAGCTTCTAGAATATGCGTTTTAAAAATCAAACTAAAAAGTTTCAAAATATTATAGCAAGTCAAATTTTAAAATACATTTGTTCCCAAGAGAGCTCAGACAGGTAAATTTCATGCTCATGGGATGCTAATAAGATACATAGCAAAGTCCATGGAAAACAGTGAGTCAAGATATTTTGAAAGTAAAATGCAGAGAGAAAAGGTTGTCCAGAATATCCAGATTCTATCTGGCATAATGCTTTGTACATTTGAATCACTTAAATATTTATTGCATTAAATACATGCATGAGTAAAGGAGAATGAAAACCGAGTCCCCTTTTCTAGGCAGGAAAAGTACAAGTAAAAGTCACTCTGAGAAATTACTCTTTCCCACCAAAATATCTCATTTTATCTGGAGAACAGGATGCCTAATGTCAACAACCAAAATCACAACAAAAATGAATAGAAGACCTGCTCTCTGGGAACCAGGCTCAGATATTGCATAGTGAGCAAACCAATAAGAGTTCCAGTTGATCCTGTTGGAGTTACGTACACTGCATACCTATGAGTGGCTGCTTAAATTACTCGTCAACCTCGTTCTGATTATTTTTTTAGAATTAAAAAAGAAAGTCACCTATTTTAGTTGCAAGCTTATGTACCATATTTCTGAAATGTATTCTAAACTACAGAACTAACCTAGTTAAATAATAGGAGCCCTCACTTTCTGAAAACACATTCCAACAGAAACTAAAAAAGTTGTAACAATTCTTTCAATTCTTCAAAGAAATAATCATAGGTAGTTTGGGAAATTTTTCATCTTTATGTGACTTATCTTGGGTGTGCAAAATTACAACAGATTTTTATGATATTATGATCTTAAAAGAACAGTGATTTGTATGTGTACATGGAGGGTGAAACGAGGATTATGTCATTGACCTCTCTGCTTACATATTTTTGTACTCTCCACATTTTCTTTATTGAATACATTTAAATTTTACAATAAAATATGACCATGTAAACTGGATGTATATCTATATAGATAAATTGATAGAGAGATCTCAGAAGGGCAGAAATCTTTGATGGTCAACATCTCTTCCAGAAGAGTTCTTGGCTGCTCTACGCAGTCCTATCAGGACAGATCTTTCAATCATGTACATATGATTTGTGTATATGATTTATTTAAATTGTTATATGTGTACCACTCTGTATTATTATGACTATCATAAAACTTACTTTTGACATAAATTAGAAAAGTGGCATAAAATAAGTATTAGTGGAAGTTCAAACGCTTTCACCCAGTTCTTTATCGTGTTCACCACAGGGTGGCACGAATTCCACTTTGAGTTTCCCTGTATTAGATGGCAAAAGAACAACAAAAAAGAAACAAAATAAGACAGAAGGATTATGAAAGAAAGAGTATGATAGTGTTATCTTGGAATTTTCACCACAAAATTCATAACAATTGGAATGTGAGCTAGAACACACACACACATACATTTTATATATATATATATATATATACACACATATATATATTAGGACTGACCTGTATTTTTTAAAAATCTAAAAATATTGCCCTAGTCTAAAAATATGTTGTTACATTTCAAGGAGAAGAACCTGAGATAGCACTCGTTTTATTGAAAATATCCCTGAAGGTATAGTATTTTTTTCAAAACCTCAGATTGCTTGCCTATTGTCTGGGCTTTAAAATCTATGCCATTTACCCTTTTAATTTTATTCTTTCCATTTTATATTTCTACATTTGCTGTGCTTGCTTTCCCTCTTCAATCTGTTACTTTGAGGTATGGATTTAGACGTCAACAAACTACAACCCATGAAGCGAACTTGGAGCTCCTCTATCTCACCTTTCCTAGAAGAGTTAGTGGCTCAAGGTCATACAGCTAACTAATAGTAAATTTGGGACTGAAACTCAGGTTCTCTGCCTGTAAACACAGCGTCCTTTAGAACACCATAAAGTCAAGTTTCCTCAAATTATTTTGAGTCCTTCTAAAATATACACACATATATACAGAATGTGTGAGGTTACCTCAATCTAGTTAATCTATTCTGATTGAAAGTGGTCTCTGAAGTTATTATTTCATAAACACTGTTAGGTTCTGGTTCACATAAAGCCAGCAGTTTAAAAGTAAGTCGTTAATGCCAAGTTTCCTGGGACTAATTTTTCCTTTACACTTTGAGGCAGTGCTGTGGAGCATGTTGGAGTCACATTTTGGTAAACTATTCACTCTGCTTTTCTTCTTCCTATAAGCATTTCTGGTTTATTTCATTTAAGCATAGACGCTATCTTCTGAGAGGTCAGGCACACACGCACAGAAAAACAAGGCTTGAACTTTTTGTTGTGACTCAGGGTCAAAGCATAGAGCTCTAAGTAATAGAAATCTTATTAAATGATAATGATTAATCTGAAAATCCCTGTTTCAAATCAAGACGTGTGTTACAGAGAGAATATTAATGGCCATTAGTGTCATCCATCTAAATGCTTTTATCTGAATTAAAGTTTCACTAACCATAGTTTTACTGTTTTTGTAACTAAGAGATTGGACTTAAAGTCAGTTATATGACAAGTCCACAGGAAAGTTCAATGGGGCGTTTAAGAGGAAATATACTATAAACAGAAGATAATTTATGTCATTAGTTAATTCATTCAACCAACACTGTTAGTGGTGTTTTCTTTCCTGCTTTGTGCTCAGAAGCAAGGTGCATGTGGTAACAGGCAGGTATGTAGAAACAGAGCCACAGCAAACTATAAATGCAGGAACAGAGGCACACAGAAGACAGTGCTGCTTTCTTTAGGTCTCCAAGAAAGAGCTGGCAGTTGTCATGTGCAGTCCAAGAGAAAGACACCCCAGGTCCAGAGACAGCATGTACAAATGTCACGAAAGAGTGAAGCAACTGTGGGTTCCAGATTTAGAGAGAAATTCATAGCACTTGGAATGCAGGAACTGAGAAGTTCAGGAGGAGAGAATAGGGAACTTGTTTGTGGCTCGCAGAAGCCTGTGACTTTTATGCGACAGAAGTGTGACCTTTATACTACAGAGATCCTGTGGAGGTGTGTATGCAGCAAAGTGATTATAGCTGGGTCTAAATTTATTCAGAAAGACTCTGATGTAGGGAGAGGGACAGGACCAGAAAACGTAGCGTTCTTTATTGCCTATAAATCTCCATTCTAGCTGATGAGAAAAACAATAAAATGTGCCAGTTAAAGATAATTTAGTTTTTCTGGCTTAAAAAAATGCCACACATTTGAATCTATTCAAAGTGTAAGCTCCCTATTAGGGCCGAATCCCCCTTTTAGGGGTGTCTTCTCTGTGTCCTCAGTTCTGGGTCTGCCGAGGACACTGGAGCTTTCCAAGGAGCCAGGAAGACAGGTCTCCAGGCAGCATGATTTCTTCTGAGTGCTTGCCAGCCTTCACTCAGATGGCTGTGCTGGTGTGCATTCAAGTATGACTGCTCCTGGTCTTTGGGGGCACATGCCCCTGATCACCTCATCCCAAGCCACTGTACCTGATATACCTGTGCCCTCAAAGCTCCCACGCACCTCCACTGGGGCAGGTGGGAAGTTCTTGGCCACTTGCAGCCACACCCTGACCCTGGGTAACTGAGAAGACCATCTCAGTCCATTTGTCTAAATAACTTCCTCCATCATCCTGGCTGGCGGCAGCCCAGTGCTGCACAGGGATCTTCTTCAAGACACCTGCAGTCTCCCCAGCAGTGTCTAGAAAGGCAGGGCACTAATTCCAGCTTTCCCTGATTCTTCAAAACCTATCTGGGTTAGTCTACAATGTTCCCATCTCAAGAGGTGCAGCCATGACATAGGAACCCGGACACTCAAATCTCAACTCTTCCCCATCTCTTTACTGTGGTATAAAATGTGGTGTCGATATGTCAGTGTCAGAAGCCGACTTCCTTCTTTTTCCCAGTAAAATAGAATGGATAGTCATTCATTTAAGTGAATTGTGAGACACGACTAACATGAAAACAGAAATCTATGACTAACTGTATAGCAGGTAAAATTCTATGCTGCTATTTCATCTGGCTGGACAAAGGTTAAGTGTGTAAAGGCCAAATCTATAAAGGGATATTTGAGAATCTAGAAAACCCTTTGATGATTCAACAAAATCAAGCTTTCAAATAAAAAACAAAGTCTCATTGAAGATGAGAAGAGTTCAGTGATTTAAGAGTTCATACCCTCTTAATTACAGGAAGACACTAGGAAGTAGGTAGGCTAGGAAGAGAAGCGTTAGATGTGAGTTGTTAAAGAAGCATGCAAGAGATGAGGGGACCCAAACTAAGACATGCACAGCAGAGCTGAGGCAGAGGCAGAATCTGAGTGCTACTTAAAAGGTAGAATTGACAGGAATTTGGTGACCACTTGGATGTGGAAAGGTGGGGTAAAAGAAAGAACTGAGGTTTAGTTGAAGGTTTCTAGCATGGACCACCTGGTGGGTAACAATACCACCAGTCTTAATAAGGGATATAGGACTGATGGGTGGGTTGAGGAAACAGTAAAAGAGGCTTAATTTCAGTTTGGGGTAGTCATAGCTGGGGCTGTGACACTTAACTTTGACCCATAAACGTAGGTTGTGGGCTTCCTAGGTGGCGCAGTGGTTGAGAATCCGCCTGCCAACGCAGGGGACACGGGTTCGATCCCTGCCCCAGGAAGATCCCACATGCCGCGGAGCCACTAAGCCCGTGAACCACAACTATTGAGCCCATGTGCTGCAACTACTGAAGCCCATGCGCCTAGAGCCCGTGCTCCACAACAAGAGAAGCCACGGCAATGAGGAGCCCGTGCACCACAACAAAGAGTAGCCCCCACTCACCGCAACTAAAAAGAAAGCCCGCGCACAGCAAAGAAGACCCAACACAACTAATAAAATAATTAATTAAAAAAAAAAAAGAATTGAGTTTGTTTAAAATAAATAAATAAATAAACATAGGTTGTATGAAGGAACAAGCATGTCACGGGGTGTGAAATAGTCAACACGCCAGTGTCGGAAGTTGGCTTCTCTTTGTTCTGCAGGTAAAACGGAAGTGACACTATTCATTTAAGTGATTACAGGGCTACTGTGACAGTGAAAGAGCAATCTAGGCCCACAAAGGAAAAGCAGCTAAAAAATGAAGCTATGAAGATATTTCCAAAAGCCCAAACATGGACTGTTAACTGCAAAGTACTTTACCTTTTCTATCGCTTCCTAACATTTACTCAAGACAAGCTTCATAGGCAGTTATCAAAAATAAAACTAAATAATAGGCTTATTCATCTTAATAATTCATCCCAAAGGCCTAAAAAACCCAAACCATCATAATTTAAAGCAGCTCATGATAACCTGCCAAAAAAACTTTGAATAAGAAGCGAAAGCCTAAAAATGAAAAGGGGGTGGGTTAACACTAGGCAGGAAACCAAAATAAAATTAGCGCTAGGTTTTATTTCGTCTCTTTTTGAGCATATGAGGCTAAGATGACAGGGACTTGAAGCAAAAGAGTTAAGATGAAAGCAGCAATACCACACAGGGAAAAAAACCCACAGTATTTCTCTCCTGCCTGACAGTTTAGTCCCATCATTCATTTCATATCCCCAGGACTCATTAATGAATGAAATGGAGATACCCAAAGGATGTAGTGAAATTCTTCAGCAGAAATTAAACGGAGAAAATGACAAGTTATGGATCCCACATTCTTTCCAGGAGTACACTAGGCTTCCTGGAGCTATGCTGGACACAGCTGGCCTTGTAATTTTTAAAAATGCCTTAAGAAAGCCATAAGTTAAAAATCAGGTTTCGGGTTCATGTTTTAATCCTTTTATACTTACCAGAAATAACGAAAGGTTAAATATGTCTATTTTCACAAAATTATGAATCAAGGAATTAAATAGGAGAGGTCTGAATTTGGACTATAATTGATCCTACTCTCTCTCATAGCTTAAAAGAATGTGGCCCTTTCCAAAGGGAGCTAGCTTGTAGTTTGTGTCTGAGATGGCCTAGAGAAATAAATTAGCATCAGCTGAGTCTAAGTAACAAAATCAGCAGCCTTACCCAAGGCAGAGCTCACAGGGGTGACTCAGGCTGTAGCCTGATAAGACAGAAAGACACCGTAGTGGTTTCCCGGGGCTGCCATAACAAACTACCACCAACTGGGCAGCTTAAAACAATAGAAATTTATTCTCTCACAGCGCTGGAGGCCGGAATCTGAAATCAAGGTGTTAGCAGGGTTGCTTCCTCCCGAAGACTCTGGGTGAGTATTCGTTCCATGCCTCTCGCCTCTAGCTTCTGGCGGCTGCCAGCAATCCTTGGTGCTCCCTGGCTAGTACACGCATCATTCCAAACCCTGCTCCCTCTTCACATTTCCTTTTCTGATTCTTATAGGGACACTCTCATCAAATATAGAGTCCACCCTAATCCAAGATGATCTCATTTCAATTCTTATCTTAATTATATCTGCAAAGATGCTATTTCTGAGGTTCCAGATAAACATGCATTTTAGGGGAACACTATTCAACCCACTAAGGATGCTTACCAGGAGGAAAAGACAAAACCAAGAGAAGAAAATTGAAGGACCACTAGGGCCACTATTAACAACTTAAAGTCAGCAAGTTTTTATCACCAAAACATATAAACACCTGGCCTTCCATATGAAACCGCTTCTAAAAGTAGAAGTAGTAGAAGTTGTAGTAGGAGTAGAAGAGGTGTACATTATTAGACCACCTAATAACAGGACCCACATGGCTTACCCCCTGAGGAAATGATGCAGAATCATAAGAGACTGGAGGGAAATTATAACCAATTTAAATGGAACAGATGCATATATTCAGGCAAAGAGGATTTTTAATTTCTCTGGTATAATTTAGTCCATTTCTTCATGCGATAAACAAATATTGAAATTATCATTTAATACTTCATTACTAAATAGACACACACACTCTTTTCCCAAGAATTATTAGTTTTTTGTTAATTTCTAAAACTTTCCATGCCTGAATCACTCTGCGTGGGGTCTCCAGGCTCTGCAATTAATAGGTATAAGCTGCTCTAAAGAAAGGAAAAATTCAGAAAAGAAACTTGCCAGATCCAGTTGGAATTGTACTAAAAATTCAATCAGGCTAGGCTATCATTTTGTGTATTTAGATTGAGATGTCTACCTCCTTGCGGAGGCTATAACTTATAACCTTAACGTCCTTTAAGAGATTCATTCACTCAACCGTTATTTGTTGCCAATATTTATTGAATATCTATTTTCTATCAAACACAGTTCTAGGAAACAGGGATAGGCCAATGACCAAAACAAGTGAATGCCCTGTGCCAAAGTGTTTATTATCAAAATAGAATAAACATGTTAACAGATACATAGATCATTTAGATGGCTATACAGGAAATGTGACAGGGTAACGAGAGAGACTGAAATGTGGGCTGAGGTTTGGGACTTGTACTATTTGACCTGAGAAGTAAATGATGCAAAGATCTGGAGAGACAGCATTGCAGACACAGAGCCCAAGCACTGGGTCCCGACGTGGGAGAGAGCTGGTGAGCTCTGTGCAGCGCGTCCCCAGAGAGAGTCCCCAAAAGCCTGCAGGTAACTCTGTCACCAGGTTCGCAGAAACCAATCTGCTGAGATTAGAAAGTGAAACTGGTTTCATAGAAAAGCAGAGTTGGTATCGTGAACCCCAAGAGAAAGAAAGGACACACTGGTCCACAGGCTCCCCAGAGGCAGAAGAAATGAAAACACCGCAAAGATGCAAGTTTTCCGCTCTAGCAAGCGTTGCTCAAGTCCAGCACTTGGTGCAAAGACACGAAGCTCCCTGACAGTAGCTGCTGTTGGGAGTCAGGCTTAGCTTCTATAACAAAGAGTTCCCAAATACTAAATTAGACTCTTTCTCATGTAACCATCCAGAGGTGAACACTTCAGTATAAAGGGGAGAATTCTCCCACCCTTAACACCTGCCTTCCATCTTTGGGTGTGAAGTGGCAGTTCCAGTGGTCACTACTTCTCAGGAAAAGGAAGTGAAAAAAAGGAATGGAATCAGCTAGCATAACAAAGAAACAACAAACTTCTCTCACTCCTATCTCGTTGTCCAAAAGGTAGTCACACAATCACAGCTAAGTGCAAGAGGCTAGGAAATGTAGTTTCTTGCTAGACAGGCTTTTGCCAAGATTAAATGGATATTGGGGGGCAATTAGTTCCTGACACAAACGAGGAAAAGGTATTTTGTAAAAGAGGTTAGAGCCATGACCAGAGGTATATATGGAGGTGGGCTGTCCCCAAAGCACTGTCCCAGCTCCTAACCAATGGCTGTCCACTTAAGAGATGGAGATGACGCAAATGAGAACAGCAGTACACCGTGACCACCGCATGCAGCTTGAGCGGTTCACTGAGACATTGCTGGCATGGTCAGCTACCCGCAGTGAAGTGGGAGCAGAGGCCCATAGGAGATGAGGAGTCTCCAAGCCCACGTGTAGACGACAGCAAAGCTGGGCTTCCAAGCGCCTGGCCCATGGGTGCTACGCCAGAGACTAACTGTGACTATTATTTTCATTAATGGTGGTGCCCTCCAGCCTGAGCAGAATGTTCTGGGGACTATCATTGACATCAATTAAGATTGTTGTCAGTCTACATGTATACAAATATCCCTCTCTATGTGAATATATCCAGTTCCCGAGCACAGATTGCGAGAGTTTGGATATTGGTTTCAGATGAAGAGAGATGCTGAATAAGCCAGATCTATCTGTTCCTGAGCTTTACACAGAAAGACATCAGATAGCAAGGGATGGCTATAATCGTATTACTGGATACCACATTGCAAGTCCTATTGCTTCTTTATTTGATAGTTTTTTTTACCATGTACATTTCTTTACTGGCATAATTTTATTATAGTTCTTATTCTACTGTAATTCTAATAACTTTCTCTGGTTAATTTCCATTACTCCATGTAAAATTACCTATTTCCTGTTCATCCATCACTCTAAACTCTCAAGGAAGTATTTGACTCTCTAAAAATTCTTGTGTTTAGACACGTGGCTTATAAATTACCTAAGGATGATCTACACATCTTTTTTCCTTTTTATTATTACCATCAAGCATTTATAAAGCAACTACTTTATTTTATATATTTGTACACATTTTGTGAACCTGTGGCATATTCACTGAAAAATATATCTTCCCTTAAGTCATTTGATGAAGTAGAAGAGATTTTAAAAGATATATGGCCAGCTGCTCCCTCTCCCACCTCAGCATCTTGGTGGCTTGTGCCAGAAAGTGGCAAGGCAAGTGAGGTGAGTAGATAGGGACTAGTTTCTAACCAATTTTGTTAAAATTACATGCATAAATTTGCTGGGATCTGATGGTGGTCTTTATAGGGCTTGAATGAGAATTTGATCTAATTTAATATTAAAATACTAAAGAACTGAAATGGATCTCTGTATTAGTTTCAAGGTATGACTATAACCCCAACATCGAGGTGCAAAAGGAGGAAGGTCTGTCATG
The DNA here is from genome assembly GCF_030028045.1 of Hippopotamus amphibius kiboko. Taxonomy (NCBI): domain Eukaryota; kingdom Metazoa; phylum Chordata; class Mammalia; order Artiodactyla; family Hippopotamidae; genus Hippopotamus; species Hippopotamus amphibius. The sequence goes on along the minus strand of NC_080191.1, from coordinate 77,351,489 downwards.
GGCTGGGCCAGTCATCCTCTCTTTCTTGCACTTTCCTTCTCCAACTTCCCCCGTACCCATTGGTTTTCCTATCAGATAAAGCAGAATTTCTCCAAGCCTGGTTCATTTTCAGGTAAGTTACACCTAAATCACACTATCTATACCACTTCTACATGCTTGTAAAACTCTGTACTCCACATTTACACTCCTCAAAAATATACAGTGAGCATACACCACGCACCAGGCTATTTTCTAAGCATGAGAGAGGCAGCTATGAAAAGGCAGGCAAGGTGTCTTTGCTGATAGAATTTCCATTTTAGTGGTTTTGCTTTCTAAATTATCTTTACTACTGCCTTAACCTGGAGTGCTAACCCTTGGCTTCCCACACTGATTCTCAAATGTCAGTTGATATATTTTCCCTCCATCATAGGTTCCCATTTTGATAGCAGGACTTACATGTTTGAGCTCCCAAGCCAAGTCCCATAGTTCGTAAGAGAACCCCCTAGCTTTCAACTCCAGTCTAAGGTTCTACTCTAATAAATCTATTTTCTAGTTCTGTCCTATGGCTTGAATCACATCCAGTGTGATCTTGCTAGTTTCCTGAGTTAAAATCCAGAGACACCTCATTAACTCCAAATACCCCAAAGTTGAGTATCCAGCAATGGCTGTCCCAGTTAGTCTTTGAACATCGCATATCTAGGTCCTTACTTTTACACATAAATCACCAGTGGGGACCCACCAATATCCCATATAAGACATGTGAATGCTGACTACTTTCCTGGCCCTCCCTAGAGATTGCTAAGCCCTCGCGGTCTCTATGCCTCTCCTACTTGACTGAACATCCTCTTTCATTTCCCACATTTGGGACAAACATCTCTCTCCTCACCCTACTGTCTGTTGTCAATTCATTCATATCCATGTAATCAAAAAGAAAATTGTGGACAGAACTATAGCCAGAGAAACTCCTGCATCTGTCTCCCCATCCCTTCAAAGACACAGACTATACTCTATCTGTAAATTGTCATCCCAGGTTTGTCAGTGAACAATGGGATGTAAATCTATTCAATTATGACTGATAAACACCCTAGGTTTCTCTGGACCTCGGCTTTGTTGTGATGTCAATCCTTCTCAAAATGCCCTACTCAAAGTGGATGTGCTGCTACATTGCTTCACAGGCCATTAAAGGGAGCAGCTGGTCACGAGCTAGGGTTTTATTCAAATCCAACATGCTGGAAAAAGACCACACATCAAAAAAATTAACCTTAAAGTGAAATATTTTAATTTAAATTATATTATCCCTCACTCTCTATTTTCCTCTGTAAGTGCACTGCTAACTGATGCTATAACTTATTTCAGCTCTTTCCTTACTAAAGTGTAACATATCCATCATGCTGAAACACTTAAGTTACAGGCAGTTTACTCACATTAGATCTCATTAGCAATTACACTAGTGTTCAAAATACGTTACCTCATTTGTCTCATAGCCCATATAGTTTTTTTACATAATGAATTAGACCAATTAGTCTCACATGACAGAAGGAAATCTTAAATAACACTGTCCTTACTTCAAGACAAGCTTGACTGAAGCACAATGAAAGAAACTATAAAATTAATTTGTTTTATAAAATGGATAGCAAAAGGAATTAGATAGTCAAACTTCAGGCTGTGTCTGTGGTTGGGGTTTGGCATCAGAGAGAAGAAAAGTAGCCAAAGAAAGGACAATGCCTCCCTCAGTTTGTTTTTTGCAAGACATAAATTCATTATTTGCATAGCTAAGAGCCATGTTTAAATGTCCAAACTAACTTGCTTATAGACTTTTCAATTGAGACCATTATTGTCCTTTGGGAAAAACCTTGCTGATTGTAATCAGCCAAGAAATGTACAGCTATTGCACTGATCAATAGCTAGAGATTTTTGGAAGCACAAAACCAGCCCTCTTCCACGTGTTTATTTCACCTAAACAAGTTGTTTCTTAGTGTCCCTCATACTCCCTTCAAATAACTCTTTCCAACATTGAATTCAATTTCCTATCTACTGGTAGAATCTCTTTCTTCAAACTTCAGATAGACTCATAAAACACACAGGGTTGATAGGTGTTACCCAATCAAGGGTACATTTTAACCTGAGGAGACAAATCCTAAAGACACTCCCAGCACTCCATCCACGCACCCACTGACCCTATAAGGAGACTGTGCCTTGTCAGTATCCGTATAGTAATTATCTGTCTTCTTTGCAGACCATAATTACTCTCCTCATTGTTCGATCGAGGACTGTGGCGCAATGCAAGAACCGTGGGCTGGTTGACTAGTTGAAAGTGCCCCCAGTCCTCCATTTATGGACCTAATAAATTGTGTCACCTAAGGAGTCAACAGAAGATACTAATCTGGTAGCAAATCGGTTCCTGAAAGTATGCTCAGGAACCCAGAGGCAAAATTGGACCCAAACCTTCCTCTTTAATCAAGGTGACTCTTAATGTGTCTTTTTTTAACGTCATAGTAGTTAAAGATAACTTAGCACTGAAGGGGGAAGTGAAATAAGGATTCTGGGTCAATAGGGAAAGAGGTTTTCAAAGAACTCCCACACTATGAGAATGAGTTTTCCTTTGCCTTCTAAAACAAGTATCCTTTTCAAAGGAAGCATACTTTAGAGAAAATAAATCACCAAGACAGTGGAATTAGTCTTTTGAACATGCCTGATTGGAAAGCTCATTTTCCTACCATTTTCTTCTGCTTTTACAAAAATATTTCACATACCAAAAGTTATCTACCAGACTTCACTAACGCATGTGCCTTATGTTCAAATTGCATCTCTTAAACTGGCAGAGTTTTTTAAAAAATTAGGCTTTTGAAAATGCTTATTGCTGGCAGTTTGGAAAATACTGACTCCAGTATTCCTCATTCAGAATTGAACTCAGAGAGTCAAGAACTTGCTAAGTTAACTTTTCTTTTTCTCAACTCCCAGAGTTCCACAAAAGTTCTCATTATACCTGGTGGGCAACTCAGGGAATCGTGTACCGCTGAGTTAGGACAAAATAGAAATGTTAATTCAGAATTTGCATCCTTAAGAGACCTTCAATATTGCCTGAAAAGCTCAAAAATGACCCAATTTTACCAAATGAAAAATGCAGTATGTCCTCTACACAGGTGGTTGGAAACTCATTTCAATTAGTCTTTATTAATGAATTCCTGATATTTAGCCCGCTGCTAGTCACATTTGAAGATCTCTAGAATTATGTGAAATAGCCCCTCTCTCAAAGACTTTGCAGTCTACATAAGGAAGCATTTATGCATGCAAAACAAATCAAAATTATACCAGAAATTATAACCGAAGGTGACAACTGACACTACTAGAGAGGGAAAAGATGAAATTGCAACAAAGAAGATGGAAAGATGGCACTGAGTATCCTTAACGCTGGGAAGGATTTGGCTATTTGGATATGGTTCAGGGATCCCATATGTTCCCTCAAGGGAATTTTTAACTTTGCCTAATTGATCTCCAAGCAGAACTCAGTCCTTCTCATGTTTAAGAGCCTCTCTGGCACAAAGAGGCCTGTGGCTCCCATCTGCCTTCAATAAGCAACTCACACTATGTGGCCCAGAGTCACACAACGAGGCTCTCTTGAAGAAGCAGGTGGGGGCTGCTTTCTGCTAGCCAGGATCCAATGGTCATTAAAAAACAGTACATCTGCAGTATCCTGAATATTTATCTTTTTTCTAATATTTATCCCAGTATTATTGTTTTTAATTGTAAAGTCCCATTGGCTTCCTTGCTTTCTTGGGTGACAATCAAAAGCACATCAAGGCAGACAAGTCCCTGAGGATTGCTGAAATTCGTGGCCTCCCTGTGCAGTTTCTCAGCATCACCTTGTAGGCTTGGACAGCATAAGCCAGAAAATTCACTTAAGTTCTCTGATGTATCAAGCTGCTGACCCTACAAAGTACCCTCTCCTGTCATTTCCAAACCCAGTGGATTTGCAGTGGTAGATGTGTGTCATTTGGGTTTCGTCATCATGAATCGAGACCTCCACAAAGACCATTTCTTCAAACTTTCCTGGGATTTAATCATTCAAGTTTCTAGTCCCATGTGTAGCCCATACCCAGGGAGAGCCTGTACCTCTAGACAAAAATAACTGCAATAATAATATTGGACACTGATTGCATGATTATTATGTGCCAATCACTGTACCATGAAGTTTATGTGTAACAGCTCATTTAATCCTTAAAATCGTGCTGCAAAGTATTCTTATATCTCTATTTTATGGATAGGAACCAAGGCTCGAAGAGTTTAAATGACTTACCCAAGGCCACTTAAAGTAGCTGCACCACATTTCTAATTCATTTCTGATGCTGGAGCTAGCATAACTGTAGGGCAGTGTTTAGGAATGAAAACCAAATCTCACTTGTTCTCTCTCTTGCAGAAGAGTGCTTGCCAATTTTCTGTCTATCAGAGAGCACCATAAGACGGTTAAGGGAGGATAGTGTTTCTGCTCCATATACACTGAAGACTATGGAAAGCCCTTAAACATCCTAAAATCTTAAACTGAAAGAGACCTTAAACGTTAACTAGCCCCAAACCCGTTGTTTTTAAAAATGTCCTTTGCGTCAAGCAGCTGCTTACCAGCAGACCAGGATTAGAAGCTATAATTTCAGATCTAAGCAGTTATTTTTTTCTTATTACCTCACACAGCTGTCACATTATTTTAAACGCTTTTCTTCCTGAAATACTTAGAATAGTGAAGATGCTATAAGCTACTGTAACATCCAAAATTTCATGGGCTCAACCTAGTCTTGGTTCATCTAACAATCCAGTGTGGGTGTGTCTTAATAGCAAGTGGCTTTTTCTCTGTAGGGTGTTTGAGGCACCAAGGCTTCTGGAGATCTAGCTCGTGATTGCAGCTTCCTCTGGGATCCCAGCACCCTCTGCTTCTAGCTAGTGGAGGAAATGAGATGGACAAGATGATCTAGCATCAAAACAGAAGTGACAGCTACTTTCACTCACATTTTGTTGATGAAACTAGGCACGTGGTTGTACCTGGATGCAAAAGAGTGTGGGAAATGTATTCCCTGTAGGGCATCTATATCTGTAGGACACCAGCAAAAACACCACTCCCTGGAATGGAGACCATACATTTTTGTAGACAGTTAACCATCTCTGCCACATTTTTTCTCCTAAATAACAAGCTCCAGTTTCAAATATCTACTGTTGAGCTGAATTAGGAGGCTTCTTAGCTGTCCCAAACTCCAAAATGTGAGTAGAGTAGATTAGATTATTTTTCCCAACATTTTGCTCCTTCCCTTAAAAGATGCATGCAACCACGCCCTTTACCACGAGTCTCAGAATTGTCTTCCACTACGGGCAGAGAGCACTCCCCCACCCATTGATGCTGGCTGTGAGAAGATGACTTGCTTTGGCCAGGAAATGTAGGTGAAAGTGATAGGTGTCAGTTCTAGGTAAGGTGTTAAACATAATTTATCTGTTTATCCTCTTGTTTCTTTGCCACCCACCATGAGAAGTACAAGCTACAAGTTGTCACTCTTCCCAGAACAGGGACTTATATGCGGCTGACCTGAATCCAACCTGCAGTCTGAAACCGACCCCAGCTGATTTCACCCAAACTCTGCAAAATCTGGAGCAAGAAAGATAAGTGCTTCTTTTCTGAGCGACAAATGTTTGGGACCTTGTTTGTTAGGTAGCATTACCTCACCAATCTTTGACTAATACAATGAGAGTTGACCATTCTCTGAGTATAGGTAACTAACAGCTGATCTTCTAGGCGGGAATCTGTGGGCAAAACGACCAGCTTGAATTTTAAGGAAACCAAAGATTTGACAACAACCGAAAGAAAAAAGATGTTTCCATTGATGTGCCTAGGAGAATTTCATTCTTTTTAAGAGTTCTAGGAAAAGTATTTCATTGCCTTTCATTATTAGGGTGGAATAGTTTCTCTCCAGGAACAAGCCCAAGAATCACGGAGAAAAGGTGGAAACACAAATTGCAGAGTTCACTTTTTAGAACAAGGTGGCAACAGACATTCCTCAGGGCAGTGGGGAGGACAACTATGGAGAAATGAAACTTCCCAGGACTTCTCTGTGTTCTTGTAAAAATCCCTAATCTCTTGAGCCACGGAAATGTATAAGCTGTAAAAATAGAGAATTTTTGCTGTCACTTCTCATAGAAACATTTTTACATACATAACAGTTAGATCTGTAGCCATGTGTTTATCTAATTCATCTGACTCAAAGAAAAATAAAACTTCCTTTGTCTCCCCCAAGGCCAATAAGTTACATCCCGGGACAGGCATCTAGGTTACAACTGAAGATGACAGGGGGGTTACATGTCAAAGGAGGGGAGGTTAGAACTTGAAGACAGCTCTAGGTTGAAGGCCTGTGGAACTATCTGGTTCCTGGAGAGACTTTATTAGCAAATCAAAAGGTTGGAGACCCATTTGGCATCCAAGGAGATCCTTCCATGAGGGGAGCGGACAGCTGCCATCTGACCCTTCAATCCTCACCTGTGGAGTGTCTAGATACTCACATAAGATATTTGACCTGGTTTTCATCATTGCGCCCCAAGGATAAGGCCTGAGGGCAGAGGGGCTGACACTCTTACTATGTACTGTGAGTTTATTCACAAGAAATCTGCTTCTGATCCACAGCATTTCGTGGGCACATTCAGGATACAATGAATAAAGATGAATATTAAAACCAAACAACAATTAAACCAAAGGTAGAAATAAATGACCTTTGTCAATTTTATAAATTTTCATTTCTGTAAAGTGCTAACTTTGGCCTTATTCTCAGGGCGACTAAAGCTAATTAAGTACCTTATTTTTGTCTGCAGAGTCTTGAATAGGTGACAAGGAGACTGGGCATGAGCTGAATCTCATATCACAACAGCCAGCAAGGAACTGAAGTGTCCTGACAGCAACCAGTGAATAGGCTTAGAAGCAGATCATTCAGCCCTGATCAAGCCTTCAGATGACTGCCGCCCTGGCCAACAGCTTGGCTGAAACTTTGTGAGAGACCCTAAGCCAAAACTACCCAGCTAAGCCACTCCTGGACTACGACCCTCAAAACTGTGTTAAATAATACACACTTGATTTGGGGGTTTTTTTTGTTTTTAAGATTTTTATTGGAATATAATTGCTTTACACTATTGTGCCAGTTTTTGCTGTACAACAAAGTGAATCAGCTGTATTTATACATGTATTCCCATATCCCCTCCCTCCTGTGACTCCCTCCCGCCCTTCGCACCCCAGCCCTCTAAGTCATCACCCATCATCGAGTTGATCTCCCTGTGTTATGCAGCAGCTTCTCACTAGCTATCTGTTTTACATTTGGTAGTACACACTTGTGTTTTGTTTTGTTTTTTTTTTTAAGAACTTTTATTGAGATACAGTTAACAGATAATAAACAGCATATATTTAGAGCGTACAATTTGGTATCCCAATCTCCCAGTTCATTCCCCTCCAACCCTCCCCGCTTTCCCCACTTGGTGTCCATATGTTTGTTCTCTACATCTGTGTCTCTATTTCTGCCTTGCAAACCGGTTGATTTGTATCATTTTTCTATAGTCCATATATATGTGTTAATATAGGATATTTGTTTTTCTCTTTCTGACTCACTTCACTCTGTATGACAGTCTCTAGGTCCATCCATGTCTCTACAAATGTCCCAGTTTCATTGCTTTTTACAGCTGAGTAATATTCCATTGTATATATGTACCACATCTTTTTTTATCCATTCATCTGTTGATGGGCATTTAGGTTGCTTCCACGTGCTGGCTATTGTAAATAGTGCTGCAATGAACATTGGAGAGCATTTGTCTTTTTGAATTATGGTGTTCTCTGGGTATATGCCCAGCAGTGGGATTGCTGGGTCATATGGTAATCCTATTTTTGGTTTTGTGAGGAACCTCCATACTGCTCTCCATAGTGGCTGTATCAATTTATATTCCCAACAACAGCGCAAGAGCATTCCCTTTTCTCTGTAGATTTTCTGATGATGCCCATTCTGACCGATGTGAAGTGATACCTCATTGTAGTTTTGATTTGCATTTCTCTAATAATTAGTGATGTTGAACAGCTTTTCATGTGCATCTTGGCCATCCATATGTCTTCTTTGGAGAAATGCCTATGTAGGTCTTCTGCCCATTTTTTGATCGGGTTGTTTGTTTTTTTGATATTGAGCTGGATGAACTGTTTAGATATTTTGGAGATTAATCCTAATGAAAGAGATCACACCATCGGTCCAAGAAGCCCAAGAAATTCCAAGCAGGATAGATAAAAATAGTATTCATGTCTATATACATCACAATGAAACTACAGAAGGCTCTAGCCAAACAGAAGTTCTTAGAAGCATCCAGAGAAGAAAATCATCTTCCAATATGTGATTACTTAATTTCAGACTTGTTCTGTAGTAACAATGGAAGCCATAAGAGAATGGATTGTTATCAGTCTTCTGTCCACCCAGAATCTATACCAATTGAAAATATCTTTCAAGAATAAAAGTAAAGATATTTTCAAACAAATAAAATTCTGAAAGATCAAACTATCAATACATTTCAACAGAAGGAAATTCCAATGGGTGTACTTCAGGTACAAGGATATTGAGCTCAGATGTAGGTTTTGAGAAACAAGAAGCAATTAAAAGCAAAATAAGTAGTAATATTTAGGAAACTGTTTAAAAAATGAATGTTTAAAAAATGTCCTTTATCTACAAAAGAGTTAGAGTTAAAATACACAACAGTTACATTTAAGTTGGGAGGAGATAAATGGAATTAAAGTAGTTGAAGTTGTTTTGTTTTATCTACAATAAATTTAGACATTGAGAAATTAAGGAGGCATATGATAATTTCCAGAGTCTTCACTAAAAGAAAAGAAACAGTGCAAACATGTTGACATATGATGGGAAGAAGTGGAAAGATAAAAAAATCAATTTGAAAGAAGACAAAACAAAACATTCAACAAGTATGATAAATGGAGAGCACAAAATGAAATGCTGGATTTAATCCCCTACATATAAGTAGTTACACAATATATAAATGCACTAAGTGCTCTACTTAAAAGACTATGGTTTTCAGACAGGAAAAAAAAAACTGCAATCCAACTATGTGCGCTTTATAGGAGACAAATCTAAGACATAAAATCCAGAAGGCTTGAAACTAAAAAGATGGAAAAATTTATGGAACATAAACACCATTCAAAAATAAAACTGGTATAGTTATATTAATATTAAAAATAGACATTAAGGCAAAAGATTTTATTAGAGATAGAGAAGGCCAATTCGTATGGATAAAAAAATTTTATTTACCCAGAATATATAAAAACTATTACTTTGTGTGAACCTAATATATATTTATCAAAATATGTAAAGTAAAAGAAAGAATTTCAAAGAGAAATAGACAATAGAAATAGACATCTGCCACAATCAGGATGGCAGATTTTAATATTTCTATTTCAGTAACTGATAGAATAGAACAAAAACCTGAACCTAACGGGTATATTCAGAACATTGCATTGTGCATGTGCTTTTTAAGCACACATGGAACATTTACAGAAGGTAAGATAACCTGGGCCATAGGGTTAAGTACCAACAGCTTTCAGGGGACTGAAATAATACATGGTATGTTCTCTAACCAAAATAGAATTACTCTGGAATAAAAAACATATATATGTGAAAATATGTTGAAATAAACAAACTTCTAAGTATTCCATAGGTTGAAGAAGGAATCATGAAGGAATTTATGATTTTAAATCTGAAGTATTTTAAACCGAATGATAACATATTAATATTATTTATCAAACTTGTGGGGATGCAGTTAAAGCAGTACTTAGGAAAAAATTGTTGATTACATGTTTATTAGTTTTTAAAAAGTTTCAAAATTAATGAAGTAAATATATAAAGTTGAAAGAAACCCAACAGAAGTAAAATGAAGTTGATAAAGGAACAAAGATAATATTAAAAATTAAAATAGACAAACATATAATAGACAGCATAAAAAGCTCTAAAAGTTTGTTCTTTGAAAACATTAAGAAAGCACAAATAATCATTACCAGGAATGAAAAAGGAGACACCATTTTCCTGAAATTTCCTTCTAAAAGAAGCTACTATGAACAGCTTAATGCTAATAGATTTGAAAATTTAAGTGAAATGGATGCCTATTTAGAAAAAATAATTGTGTAAAAAAGACTTAAAAAATAGAAAATATCAGTAGTTATATAATTATTAAAAACATTGAATCAATACTTAAAAATCTTTCCACAAAGAAAACTCCAGGCCAAGATTACTTCTCTGGCAACTCCTACCAAATATTCAAAAAGCAATAATGCCAACACTACCCACACTCATCCAGAAAGAAACATAGGGGGATGGAATTAAACAGTCTCCCAACTCCTTGAATGAGGCCAGCATAGCAAAATCTACACGGACGGTACAAGAAGGAAATGTACATGCCAAACTCACTTATGAACATAGACCTAAAACTCCTAAATACAACAGTAGCAAATGAAATGCAACTTACATAAAATAGAGAATGCATCATGATGAAGCCAGATTTATTCAAAGAATTTGTTTGATTTAACATTTGAAAACCAATCAAAGTAATTCACCACTTTAATAGATTAAAGGGGGGAAAATCATAGTATGACCATCTCAATAGAGGCAGATAAAATTAACATGATAAAATAAAAATTTTAAATACGATTAGATTTTTAAAAACTAAGTGACTAGGAATCAATCTAACACAGATATGAGAATCTCTGAGAAAAAAAATAGATATAACTTTATTGAGTGATATTTAAGAAGAGCTAAATATTCAGGAAATAAATCATCTTTAGGGTTTAGAAAAAATCAATATTATAAACATGACCATTACCCACAGATTGATCCTTAGATTCAATGTAATCCCAATTAGAAATTCAGTCCTTTTTTCATTTTTTTGGCAGAAAAGGACAAATGACTACTAAAATTAATATCCAAAAAGAGGAAGAAGAGCCCAGACAAAAAATTGAATAAAAAAAATTTAAAAAACTTATCCAACTAGATATCGAAATTCATTAGAAAGTGTAACATTGGTACAGACAGAGAAAAACAGGCAAATGAAACAAGATAAGCCCATAAACAGACCACAACAGGTATAGATTCTTGCTTTATAACAGGCATATTAGTGGTGAGCAATTGGGGATAGAACAGACTTTTAAACAAATGGCATTGGGACAATTTGATGTCCATATGGGGAAAAATTAAATTAGACCATGAAGTCAGACCATAAACACAAACCAATTCCAGGTGGCTTAAAGATTTAAACATTAAATGAAAGACTATTAAGCTTTTATATGATAATAGAGCATGTCTGCATGACTTCAAGGTAAACATTACCTAAGCAAGTCACAAAAAGTGGTATGGAAAAGGACAAAACTGGCAAATTTACTACATTAAACTAGAACTTCTACTTATCAGAAGACATCACAAAGAGAATGAATTAGGTAATACAGAGGGAAGGAACAAAACACATGCAACAGAAGACCCATGTAAAGCACACACACACACAATTCTGAAATGGGCAAAAGACTAAAAACGGCATTTTTTAAAAAGGAGATTCAAATGACTAATAAACACACAAACAGGAGCCTGACCTCACCGGCGGCCTGGGAAACACAAATGGAAACTCTCGCTCGAGTTCAAACCTGTTCACAGTGGCGGTGTTCTTGGGAGCCCCACACTGAAAATACCTAAACGTACACTAGCAATCGGGTGGGTAAACAATGATGGCACACAGATGCCATCCTAGGAACCACCCTAAAACGGTAAAAATGAAGAAACTGTGGCTACATATAACACGGACAAATCTCATAAACATAAAATTGAGTAAAGAAGGAAGACAGTAAGATTCAGATGCAATGATTTAATTCAATAACTTTTTTGGGGGGGACGGGAAGACAGCAATAAACATTTATTGAATAAGTGAATGAATAATAACAAAACCATCCCAGAATGACTAGGAACAATCTTAGTATGAAATTCGTAGGGGCTTTACAAAGAAAATCATTAAACTACACTGAGGGACAGAAAAGGACCTGTAATTCAATAAAGTTTTTAAAATATATAAACATGTACTGCTATTTGTAGTGAGGTGGATGGACCTAGAGACTGTCATATGGAGTGAAGGAAGCCGGAAAGAGAAAAACAAATACCATATGCTAACTCATATATATGGAATCTAAAAAAAAGTGGTACAGATGAACCCAGTGATAGGGCAAGAATAAAGATGAAGATGTAGAGAACGGACTTGAGGACACGGGGCGGGGGCGTGGTGGGGGGGGCGAAGGGGAAGCTGGGATAAAGTGAGAGAGTAGCATTGACATATACACACTACCAAATGTAAAATAGAGAGCTAGCGGGAAGCTGCTGCATAACACAGGGAGATCAACTGGATGGATGATGACTTAGAGGGCCAGGATAGGGAGGGTGGGAAGGAGTCGTGCGAGGGAGGGCATATGAGGATATATGTATAAGTATAGCTGATTCACTTTGCTGTACAGCAAAAACTAGCACAACAGTGTAAAGCAATTATATTCCAATAAAGGACTTAAAAAAAAGTGAACTACACTGTCATGCATGCATCCATACTTTCATTTACTTTCATGCATAAGTACATACATGACAAAAATATAAAGAAAGACACAGAAGTGATTATCACACAATTCAGAGTGAAGACTCAATATATTTAGGGGAGAGGAAGACAGTTCTAATAATAAAGGAATGCAGAGAGGATATTTCTGGTCTTGGCAGTGTTATATTTCTTGACCTCAGACATGGAAACATGTATGTTCCCTTTCTATTATTTATGAAACTATTTACAAGAAACTATGTTTAAATCTTAGATGCAAAAGACTGTCCTATGCTTATTTGTTTTTCCCTGGTGGGTCAATCCTAAAAGCTATGGTATTATGCTTCAGAATTTCCGCTTGGGATGGCCATAAATGTAACACATAACATGCTGTTGTATTTCTTACAGAGACGAGAAGGAGATTAAAGTAATGATTGTATCAACAGATTCATCCAGGCACTAAAAATATATTTGTGAAAAGCCATATACTCATCATGATTCTGCAGCATTTTAAGTTTCCTCCGAGGTAGTTCAGCGATGTGGAACTCAATCATTAGCCAGTTCTTCAATGTGTAACTTCCCTTACCTGTGAAGAGAGGCAGAAAATGAAGTGTCTGGAGTAGAACAGAAAATTCTCGTTAGCTGAAAGCTGAGAGAATGGCACAAATGGCTATTTCTGAGATTCAAATATCTCTTAAAGACATCCCGAGGGATGTGACAGTGCGGGCTTCTCACGAGGTTGGTAACGATTACCTGGAGATATTTAAGAAGTGCAGCTGGTGAGCAATGGGACACAGAGGCACAGAGATCGTTCTGAGAACAGACGTGCTTAGGGAAGCCACTCTCCTGACTTGTTTAAAACCATCTTTTCATCACACTTCTCCCTACCTTTTCCATTAAATAGCCTCTCTCTCACTAAAAACTGACCTTTCATTCATCTGGCCTTTGGGCAGTTAAAACGATGATGAGGCACCATGGAAGAGAGGGGATGTCAAAGGCCATGGACCGAAGATTCCTGATTCCAGCAAAAACAGAGTAACAGGGACCACATATACCCACCAAGTTAAATATCTACAACACAGGACAAAATGTATGAAACAGTGATTTCACATAGCAGTCTATAGGGAGTACAGGACTGTGATCCCTGAGGGAAGGGAGACAAATAAGGTGGTCCCAGCTTACTGCCTAGTGAGCATCCAGGCCACAGTGCAGAGAGGAGGGCTACAAAGTTCAGCTGCACGCTGAATTAAGGAGACAGAGATTACAGTTTGGAAAGGTCACGGCCACTAGAAGGTGCAGGACAAAGTAGGCAGGAGGAGGGAGCTGGACACAGACCAGCCTCTGGGAGTCTGCAGCAAGGTGTCTCCAAGTCTTTGGCTGAGCCCCCCTCTGTACATGCATGAGAACACTCACCAGAACAGAGTCATTAAACAACATGTAGAACTTGCACAGAGAGACGTAGGAACAGTTTTTTTCTCACCTCCCGTAGTGATGATACATGGGGCAGTGGGTGGAATGCTCAGAAAGTATTACCTTAGCAATGGGACTAAATTAGCACCAGATCAAAGGCAGCTCAGGATCTGCCTTATAAAAGCTTTAAAGGAAGACAAAATGATCCTACCGACTCCATGGAACTTATCTGCACACCAGAATGAACAGCATCACTATTTAGAAGAATGTAATAAAATCCAACAACCAGTAATGTAAAATTTACAAGGTATGTCATCCAATCCATATGCACAATATCTGGCATCCAAAGAATAGTAACACTCTTCACATATTACCATACATGCAAAGAAGCAATGAAATAGAATCCGTAACCAGAAAAAAAAGCAAGTAGTAGAAACAAAGAAATCACAGAGATGACAAAACTAGTAGACACAGATGTGCAAACAACTGTTATAAATACATTCTAAAAGTTAAAGATAGAGGAAAACATGAATCTAATGAGGAGACAACTAGAAGCTATTTTTGAAAGACACAAATAAGATTCCTAAAGATGGAAAATATAGTATCTGACATTAAAAATACACTGAATAGAATTAAAACCAGACTAGATACTGCAATAGAAAAAATCAATGAACTTAAAAGCATAGCAAAGGAAACTCATTCAAAATGAAAATATGAAAAGAAAAAAAAAAGTTTAAGAAATGGACACAACATCAGGGCCCTGTGAGAAAATATCAAGCAGTCTAAATCATGAAATTGAAGGCATCCAGGGAGGCAGAAAAATACCTGAAGAAATAACAGCTGAAAATTCCCTGAATTTGATGAAATCTCTAAACTCATTGATTTAAGAACTTTAACACACCATAAGCAGAGTCAATCTAAGGAAAACAAAATAAAGGTTAATATTTATATAATATGGGACAAAAAAAATTTTTTTAATATGCAAAAGACAAGTTATTAGAGGAAAAATTGGATTTGCTACTGCATATCACAAAACAATACAGCAATGTCTACATGATCAATTATTCCCAAAAGAAAATGAGATTAATAAACTGCAGAGAATAATTCTAATCCTTATAACAGAGAGAAAATATCTTTAATAAATAATTTGTCTTAAATTACATTTTTACCGAGAAAAAATGTGTGTGAAATTGATTTATTAGTAAGTGTCCCCAGGGGGTGAAAATGCTAGAAGGACAGGGAAGGAAAGGAAGCCAGGCAAGGCTACCTGCAGAGGGTAACCTGGGCTCATTCATGCTGGGGACTCTGGCCACAGTGCGGGTCATAGTACAGAGTTGTCCCCCTCAGGATTTGAGGAAGCTGCAGTATTTGCATCCCTGCCCTTGTCAGTCAGTCATGAGCTAAAGACACTATCTCCCACCCCCTCACACATACCCATCCCTCCGAGTACACAAGCAAAGCTACTTCTGGAAGCCTGGATGCAGTCCATCTGCAAAGACACACACGCTCTGGTTGGTAGGAGTAAACACACACTCAAAGCCAGTGTCCACAAAAATGGACACACAAAAAAGAGCAATCTGAGTGTATACTGGTGGGGTACCAATGTCTTCTGCTACAGAGCTCCTTAAGTTAAACGAGAACAACAGGATGCTTTTAGGTAAGCAAGCAATTCACAAAAACAAATAGAAATAATCAATGAACCTCACAAAATATGCTGATCCTCACGAGTAATCAAAGGAATACATTTAAAAGACTAAGGAAATAGCATGTTACATTCATCCAACTGGCAACATTTTAAGAGACTGTTAATGCTCTAAAGGAAAAGATATACTTATTGGATACCAGTAGAAATATGAGTTGAGGTAAACTTAGAGCAGGTAATATAGAAGCACACCTTAAATGATATATTCCATTGTCAGGATTTCTGCTTTTGCGATCCCGTCGTCCTAAGGAAATAATTGCACGTGTGGACAAAGATGCATGTGAAGGTACACTGAGAAAAATATTATTTATAATAATAAAAAAGTTGAAAAGAACCTGAATTTCTCAATTTAGAGATTTGTTTTTAAAAATTAAAAAGCACTGTATAATAGAAAATTAATGCAGCTGTTAAAAGAATGATATCAATTTGCATTTGTTAAAAAACCAGCATTAGGGACTTCACTGGTGGCGCAGTGGTTAAGAATCTGCCTGCCAATGCAGGGAACATGGATTCAAGCCCTGGTCCAAGAAGATCCCACATGCCATGGAGCAACTAAGCCCGTGCGCCACAACCACTCAGCCTGCACTCTAGAGCTCACGAGCCACAACTGATGAAGCCTGTGTGCCTAGAGGCTGTGCTCCACAACAAGAGAAGCCACTGCAATGAGAAGCCCATGCACCACAATGAAGAGTAGCCCCCGCTCACCACAACTAGAGAAAGCTTTTGCACAGCAACGAAGACCCAATGCAGCCAAAAATAAATTAATTAATTTTTTAAAAAAGAAAACAAACAGCATTAACCATCCCCTCTTATACAAACACAAGCACACACACATTCACCCTGAATCGCTTCTGTTGATAGAATTGCTTCTGGCTCAACTACATTGTGTCTAGTCTAGAAAAACATAGCAGTACCCAAAGTGACTCCTCATCTTTGAGTCACTTTACTCATTTAGAAGACAACTTGAAAATTATCCAGAATGTGATATTAAAAAAGGTACTTATAATTAAATTAATTAAAACTATTATTGTGTTAAGAAGTTCAGAACATCCTTGAATAAAGAGTGACTCGGCAAAAATATTTCTTGGCAATCCCAAGATTTCTTCTGCTCCATTTGAGGTCATGTTTCTCCAGCAATTCTTTCATTTATCTCCTGATCTTACTTTCCCTGACTTACAATAGAATCCACAAGTGTGTGAATTCTTAGAGCAAGAGTGTCTCTGCTGATGTCTGAATTTGTAATTATAAAAATCATGAAGTATTTTATATGAACTACTATCAAGTCAAAGCTAGCCACATACTTCATGAAACTGGCTTAAGGTATTTATCTCCCAATTACATTTCTTTTTTCCTTAGTCTATCAATATCATTTTAACTCTTGATTCTATAGTCTAGCATATTCACTCTTCAGCTATTCGTAATCATAAATTTCAGAAACAAGTACTCTTTGCTTTCCTCTTAGTATGTATCATACAGTACAGTGTGGTATAGTGCGGTATATTATAGTTTCTTAAATATTGAGGCTGTAAAAAAAAGAAAAACAGCGCCCTGTGGCAAAAGATACTGATAAGAGGGAGACCAAGCTGTGAAAGGAAGGAAGACAGAGGCTTTGGAATGCTGATGGAGAACATGGATTCCAAGTACACATTTGGTCTTTGGAGTCCTTGTCATGGGCTTTTAAATCCATATACATTGTTTAATGGATCTTGTCAAAGCAACGATTTCTTCTCCTCCAGAAAAAAAGAAGAAAAAGAAAACAGAAACAGTTTACCTGAAATTATTGGCACCTACAACTAAAGCTCACTCTGCTTAAAGCTAAACTGTAACCAGAATTTATTTTTGCAATTTCTAGTACATTCAGAAAATAATAATGAGTGGTACCACCTGCCCATTTACAGAATTAATACATTTCAATAAAATATCCCTTGTGACAAGGAACAGTGTGATGCCTTGTGTGAGTACCAGT
The DNA here is from genome assembly GCF_030028045.1 of Hippopotamus amphibius kiboko. Lineage (NCBI taxonomy): Eukaryota > Metazoa > Chordata > Mammalia > Artiodactyla > Hippopotamidae > Hippopotamus > Hippopotamus amphibius. The sequence goes on along the minus strand of NC_080191.1, from coordinate 77,333,823 downwards.
GGAAAGACTTCTGCTGTAGAGTCAGTTTTCCACGATTTATATTCTAGCTCTGATATTTACTATGTAACATCAGGTAAGTTATTTAACCACCCTGTGCCTTGGTACCTCAGTTATACATCTGTAAGAATGCTAATCTAGCTGTAAAATTAGATCATCAGCGCTAACATTGATTGTGTACCAGAAACTGTTCTGAGAGCTTCACATTTTTGATTCACTTAGTGATCATAAAAGGTAAGTACCTACTTCACAGCTAAGGACTACGAGACACAGAGAGGTTAAACAACTTGCTCACGTTCACACATTTAGTAAATAGATCCCAGATATAAACCCAGTCTGGATCCAAGATACATGCTTTTATTCACTACACCTTCTGTTTCTCTCTAGGGTAAAAGTTGTGCATACCTCAAAGGGTTGTTGTGAGAATTACAAGAGACACTACAAGAAAAATACTTGGAATAGTCAGGGTTCAGATGTGAACCTATTGTTACGGTTTTAAAACCAGACACCATTCTCTAACAGCACATTCCCCACACACCTTTCAAGGGATCTTCAATGCATCTCAGGACAGCTTATCATTTTAAAATACTACATCAATTTGAACAGTTTCAAAATAATTCATTTCACATATATTTTAAGTCTAACGTCCCCTGTAACTTGCATTAGGCACATGTACTGATGCACACAGCACACATCCACTGAGGGTCTAAACAGAATGTCCACAACTAGAATTAATTCAAAATGCGTTTGGAGAGTTTAACATGTAAAGAAATCCCAAGAGAAATTCTTTCTCAGAAAAATAGTCCTTTTGAAACAAGAATCATTTGCCTTACCTACCCATGTAAATATATACTTAGTAGTCTTAGGGCAGAGCAAAACCAGGATGAGGTCAAAAGACAAAGGTAGACACATCTTGAGCTATTGGCTACCCGAGGCCACAGAGTCATGAGGGAGGAGTGATGGTGTCACGTGATCACACTCAAAAAAGCAAGCAGCCAGTCACCTATCCCAAGGAAGAACCTGAGAGAAAAGAACAAAACTACCATCTAGCTAGCAAGACAAAGCTATTTGTTTCTGCAAAAAGTAAAAATGGAGAGAGAGAGACAGACAGAGAGAGAGAGAGTGAAAGTAGTAAGCCAAAGCTCTGTGCTCCTGCAAAATGTAAAAATGAAGAGCGAGAGAAGGTTAGGAGAGAAAATACAATCCCCTGGGTTTGTCATTGTGTCATCTGCTGGCAAGTGTGACGATTTCTTTGCTAAGGAGCTGTCTGAGCTGGCGAGATACTCAAAGGCACAAGAAGTATAACACTGTCTCCTTCACAAAGGAGAGAATTGAAACACTGACCAGCATAACCAATAGGCTTAGTGAGTCCAAGCACGGCGTGGACAAGAAGCCAGAGAAAGGAAGCCAAGAAGGAGGTTTACGAGTCCCTGAATGAGACCAATAAATCCTTCAGCACGAGGGTGTCAAGGCCTCAGTCTGTGCACCAGATGCAGCTTGATGGATGGGTTTATCTGTCCCAAAAGGCAAATAGAGATTGTTCTGCCTTTGGCCCCACACATAGGTGAGACAGAGCTCCAGTGTTTTCCTCCTCGAGTTTTCTTCAAATGTATTGCATGTGTCCCACTCAGTATTTCCATTTCTTTGCCTTCCAGTTTCAGCACTGAAGGAGCAACCTTAGATCCTCAGTATACAAGAAGCGTGTTTACTATCCTTAGACTGCCAGGACAGCCCACTCTTGAACTAAATTTAAAAATGTATAATATCTCCATTAATTTAACTCACTTGAAAGAGAGTGGTAGCCTGCTCTTGCTTCTCACAATATTCAGGATCAACTTAGCACACTTTGGATCTTCTTCCAATGTTCTTCAAAATCACTTATAAAAGACAGTATTCACCAGTACAGACCCACGCAATGTTAGGGTGTGTCTCGGGCACGCTTCCTGTTCACTCATCACTGGATGTAAACCGGGGTTGAATGTTGGCCAAGAGGTCCCAGAAGCAGAGTATTCGCCTTTATCATAGAAGGTCAGCCCACAGAGATGTGTCTTCATGAACTAGAGAGAAAACTGAGTTTAGCTCTGCCTCCAAAGAGCTGAAAGAGGGTTACAAGTATGACCTGAATCGCGAGAATGAGGGGGGAATATACAGGGATGCGTGCAAAGAACACACTGCCTGGAGAAGCACCGAGCTCCTAGCTTGGTATAGTGTAAGTGCAAGTGCCTGACCTTAAGCTTTTGATTGCCAAGCCATGTGTTTCAAAGACATTCACCTCGAATAAGCACACTGCCAGAAATGTGTCACAGCTACTAGCAAACTAACGAGACAAGGAACCAGGCTGCCTCCACCCATGAAGTTCCCCTTCTACCAAGCCGTGGGTAAGCCAGGTGACTGACCACTTCAATGACCCCGCTTCTCCCTTCTGACTCCCTAGTTCCTGCTCTTAATGTTTGAAATTCACCAATAAAGAGCAGCCCCAAGAACTCCTAGATACCCCACCCTTGGACACTGATAAAGGCAGAGTTCCAGGTCCAATCCCCTCCCTTCCACTCTACCCTGACCTTCTGTGTGACTTGGGCGTGCAGGGTACCCTCCAGGACTTGTGAGTAATATCTTGTTCTTGAAAGTCCCCCCATGGTTATTGCTGAGGTGCATCCTGCAACCAAAGAACCACAAGGGCTGGTCCAGCCACAACACTGGTTCCAGGGGGGAAGTTCTGTGGGGCTTGCCACAAGCTCACAATAACACAGGCCCAGGCGAGTGTGCAAGCATTCCTAGGCGATTGCATTATTATCCATAGGCTGGAACCAACACAACACCTGCATGATTTGTTGTCAGAGATGTCCTAGATGTCCCTCATCAGACCATGCTACTCAGCCATCTTTCAAAAAGACCAGACACCCTGCTGACCTTTGCACTAGCTGGTCCCCCTTCCCGGAATACTGTTCTCTGAGATGTTTACATGGTTTTCTCCCTCTCTTCATCCATAACCATGTCATACTTATCCCAGGAATGCAAAGATAGTTCATATAAAAAAATAACTTATCGGTGAAGCACGCTTTGTGGACAATTTAAAGTAGAAAAAACTAAATGACTAGCTCACCATTTACAAAAGTTTTTTTTACAAAATTCAAGATTTGTGATTTCAGACAGAATTATTAGAAAAACATAGTGCTATTCTAGTGGAAGAAAATTTCCTAACTCTGATCAAAGGCATCATTCCAAAATCTACAGCAATTAGCAGCCTGTGACCAAATTAACATTGAGGTGGGACAAAAGACAAGAAAGCCTTCTGTTCTGCTTTCTATTCAACACTGAGCTATATATCCTAGGTAATGCGATAAGACAAGGAAAAGAAATAGAAGTTTAAAGATTGGGAAGAAAGACCAAAACATAATTACCTACACAGAAAATTCAAGAGGACCTACAAATAAACTGTTAAGGCTTTTAAAGAATAGAGCATTCCTATACACCAGTATAAAGCTTTATTTATAAGTAAAGCATTCCCACATGGCAAAATTTAAAAAATTCAAGTGGAAAAAAAGCCCTTCCATTTAAAATATCAATCAAAACTTTTAGGTACTTCATAATAAACCTAAGAAATGAGGCTCAAGCACTTGATAGAAAAAAATTATAAACTGTTAGGAACGTATGAGTGCAGTACTTAAAATATGACCTAAATAAATAAAGCACTGTCACATGATAATGGATTAGAAGACATCATATTACAAAGATATCAGTTCTTCCCAAATTAATCTATACAAAGTATTTGATTTAACAAGCCTACAAAATTTTTCATGGAATTTGACACATAAAAGTAAACAATTTCAAGAATAGCTAAAATCATTTTTTAAAGGAACAAAGTGGGAAAACTATTTCTAACAGATATTAAGATGTATTTTTAAGATATTTTACAATATTGTATTGATGCAAACATCTATATACACTGGTGAATAAAACAAAAAGAAACCTTGCATAATTGGCTATTTTTAATATGACAGAATTGGCATTACACATCTATGAAAAACTAAAACAATGCCCCCCAAATTTTGCTGAGATAACTGGTTTTCTACATGGAAAAAAATAGAAACACACTTTACACCATAAAGAATAATAAACTCCAGCTGAACTAAAGATCTATATATAAAAATCAACACTTTGACAATTTTCAAAGATGTAGACATATGACTTTACCAACATGGTCAGGTGATTTCAGGGCAGAATTTCCTAGATAAGGCGCCAAGAAGCCTAAGCCACAAAAGAAACAACTGATATGTTGAACTAATTATAAAATGTAAAACTTGTTCACCAAAGACAGCATAATCAAAGTTAACAGCTAAGTCATGGACTTGGAAAAGATGTGTTCAACCCATATAATCAATAGATAATTATTATCCAAGAATATAGATAGGAAATCAATAAGGAAAAAAGACTCAGTAGAAAAATGAGCAAAGGATAGGAACAGAAAGGGAATTGAAATGGCCAATAAACACATGAAAAAGGCTCTCAGCCCAATGGGTAATAAAAGGTAAACAATGAGATGCCATTCACTCCCATTTCGCACCCACCAGGCTGGTAAAGACATTAAAGTTGGCAACGACGTGGAGCACCGGGAATTCTCAGCCACTGACATCAGGAGCATGAACTGGCCCCACTGTCTGGAGAGCAACTTGGAGATATTGAGTAAATCTGTTGGCGTCCAAACCCTATAAGCCAGGAATTCTTCATCTTGAGATACTTTTGCATATTGTACTCAAATCAGTGAGTGCAAAAGTGTTCATTTTCTCATTGTTTGTACTTCTCACTGGAAGAAGTAATTATCAGTGAACAGGAGAGTGGATAAATATATTGCGGCATATGTAGGCAATGGTGTACAATACAGCAGTTAAAATGAGCAATGATACGGCATTTCTAACAATCCATCAAAATATATCAACTTCAAAAACATGTGAACAATAAGAGCAAACGCAGTGTTTACAATGTGCCTTCTGTTGTTTCCAGTGCCTTATATACATTATTTAATTTTCTTCACATTTATATTTAATATCTACCACAAGCCTGAGAGATTGATACTATTACAACCCCACTTAATAGATGAGGAAACCGAGGCATAGAAAGATGAAGTGACTCACCTGAGGCGGTACAGTGGCAAGGGAGTTTTTCAGTCCAGTCTGGCTCTTAATTTCATTACTATCCTCCTTCCGAATGTTTTTTTTCAAAATTGTGTAGTATAATACCATTTATTTTTATTTTACAAACCATAAAACCATATCATATAATGTCCAAAAATATACAGGTATGTTATAGAATTATAGAAACATAAATCATACATATTTAGAGTTTACCATAATAATATTTCATAAAAATTGATAACACAAATCCCACATTCTAAGTGTTTTACTCTATCCGTTACCCCTGATTCAAATCTCTCCCAGGTAAAGAAACATGAGGTCATCGGCTGCAACTGAAGACCTCAGGATGCACTTCCCGCTTCAGTTCACTCCCCTCCGGCAGTGAACAGCTGTGGTCGGGTACAGCAGTCACTTCCAGCCTCAGTGTCACCGCAGCCATAGTAAAGCGGGCTTTGATATGTCTGCGAGTATAGCGGGAGTGTTTGAAGAGACTGAGAGTGGAGAGAGGTGGGGGTCAAGAAAGGGAAGCCAACACCACCCCTTCTCATATCCCGCTTCAATTCCACCCCCTGTCCCAGCTTTAAATGGGCTTGTGCAGTCAAAACCACCAGTTTGGGCTTCACCACAGGTTCGGCCTACAATGTGGACACTTCAAAGACTTCAAAGATAGGGGACATAGTACTGTGTCTGGAGTGAAACCAAAAATGTGGGATTTAGCAAAGCTTCTGGAGGGTGGTTCAAGGGCTTGAAGTGATTTCCACTTAAATACAGTGTAAGTGAGTGAACAAAAAGAGAATAAAAAAATAATAGGCCCAAGGAAGAAAAAAAAAAATCTCATTTTTCTCTTTTGTTAATGCTATAGAAATATCAGTCCTGAGGGCTTGGTGAGATTTTATAAAACCTGATCCGTGAATCTGAGCCTGACTTTCAGCAGCAAAACTCAGGAAGCTCTACTTTTATGCTTTTCTACCCAGTTCCATTTTTAAATAATTGATAGGCAAAAAGAAAAGAAAGGAAAATGTAATAGGAGACTAGTCTATGCCAAGGGTATAGGGTCTTGTATGCTAGGGTCTTTCATTTACGTTTCATCTCATACTCACAACAACCCTAGGAAGTAGTAGGTTTATTTCCCATTTACAAATGAGTAAACTGAGGTTTTGAGTGGCTAAACCAACTGGTTCCATTAAGGCACAGAACTGAATTCAGTGCAACTTTTTTGAAGCTGCAAAGCTCATGTCTTTTCACCATGCCACATGGCTTTATGATAATTGAATATGAAAATGGCCTAACCTAAATAAGCCAAAATACCGTAATTACTCCTAGTTAAAAATACTCATTTTTAAATTTATATACAAGCTAAAAATGGTTTCAGGATCTCCTGAAAAACTCACTGGGGGTGGATATTGCTGGATTTTGGTTTTCTACAATGTGCTTAGTGGTTTCATACGGTTTTAACTAGTGCCCATCAACAGTAATGGTGTGTTTTGCAATGGGGCCTGGGGGGCTCTGAGTCCATTCTCTGAAGGTTTTCTGGCTTCTAGTGTTTGGGTTCTAAACAATTAGGAAAACTAGACATGGTTAGAGTAAGAGCCTTTCTAATTGAAAAATATAGGGTTTTTAAAACCAATTTCTCTGCGAACTGCCCTGGCAAAATGAATATTGTTTAATTTTCATTTTGAATTAAAGACTTGGAAACCTGAGTAATACAGAGGCTGATGATGAACTGAGCTGAGCGGAGGTTCCTCTGAGAGCCATAGCAATGTATTAAAACAAGAATTATTTTGTACACTGTGCTGTACTTCAACATCAGATCCTCTGCAGACTGCAAAACCACTTCCAAGATAATGAAATTATAAAAGAATTTTAATTTCATGTTAGGACTTGTATTACAAATTATTAGGAAAAGAAACAGGGGAGGACATCATTTTCAAGCAAACTCCTTACGTGGATCGCCAAACTGGATGGACTTTCTGCTGAGAAGACTTGTGAGAAGGGTTATCAGAGGCAGCAGAAACACTTTAAATATCAAAACACAAATTTGGTTTAAGGGCAATGTGAATGTGTTTAAATGTCAAGGACATTTCAGGGCTGTGATTCAACAACACTGAAAAGGATCATTTTCAAAATCCTGCTAGACAAACGTCACACAATTTTTGATACCATGGATGCCATACTAAAAGGGTCCATTGGACCAACAGCAAGGCATTCTTGCCTGGAATGAGCACACAAGCCTAACCAACGCTAAGAAGATCACATTCATGCATCTGTGGGGGCTGAAACTGACAACCACGTCTCCATGAAGGTAATGAGCTATCCCAGTCCCCAGAGAGCTGCTTCCCAGATCGCGGCCGATTCCTCCGTATAGACTTGGGATTTGGTCTATATGAAATAACATATATTAAAGCATCCTCGGTTTAATGAAGCAAGAGGAATTTCCTCAAAAGCCTAAGGCAATAGGAGCCAACTCTAGAGTAAAAGAATGTTTAAGAGTTGCTTTCTAATGGTTGGAATCTTCTCCATCCTTAGGGCTTGGAATTCTTTTTACCCCCCACATCTCAGCACCAATGAGGAAACTATGTGTTCTCATAATGACTTTATCACACCAGAATTAGGCATGAAATCCCTTTCAAATACGTAGTAGGATTTCCACTGGCCCACAGGAAGAAGTACCTGCCGAAATCCCAAGCTGATTTCAGCCCTGTTGTAGATGTCCTGTCCCATAACAGGATGCAAGACCACATTCAGGTGTCAAACATAGTTCATCAAAATATTCCTAATACTCATTAAATTAAAACAATGTGGTGGGTCAAAAATAAGGATAACTGCTAAATAACATATTATTATATTATTTCATATTATATTATTGAAACATGACAGTAAGTATCATGAATATATTGAAATGTCAAATTTTCAACTGAGGAGAATACACAGATATACCCACTGGTGTATGTATGGATATACACATGTACATTCATATCTATGTATATTAAATTTGGCATAATTTAAAAGATTTGGAAATTATTTGAGATAGCAAAGCAGCAAGTTAATAAATGAGCTTTCATTGACATAGGTATTTTTTCATTCATTAGCCTGAAGAGAAGCATTCTACAAAATGACACCTAGCATTTTTGTCTAGGAAATAGATTTACAACTGAGTCATTTCATTTCAAACCTGACTTTAAATGCCTTACATAAATCTGCTCAAAGCTCAAACCTGCCCTAGACTGGGAGAACTAGAAACATGAAGACAAAAACCATGAAGACAAAAGCAGATAAATGTAGTTTCATGTTGGCAAATGCAACTACCTTGGAGCCCATGTTTAAATACCAGCAATGAAATCTCGCCTCTAAAATCCGTTATTTTATTCTAAATTCAATTTCAGGTTCTAAACCACCTCTAACACACCGTCACGTGATGTGCAATCCACTGGAAATTCACACCAAAAGAACTCTAGTGTTAAGGAAGAGGACCACGGTGCCCCTCGAGTTTCCTTGCTGTTGCTTTGTTGCTGAGAGATGGCAGTATCTTAGTGAAAAGCCTCATAGCTCCCAAAGTATGAAGAGTGATTCCTATGAAAGCGGCAAAAGTTAAGCACAGGATTAATAAGTGGGCTCTGGAGCCAGAGCAAATTCAGCCCCATCACCTATGACCTGAGGGACTTTGGGCAAGTTACTTTGCCTTTCTAAGCTACAACTTCCTTACCTCCAAAATAGGGACGACATGGTGCCCACCTCATGGGGCTGTGGGGAAAAAGACAAGAGTACTTATAAATCTCTCAGCTTCACAGTGGCCTGGCATATAGTAACCATGCAAATGCTGACTTCTGGCTTTTGTTTTCATTATTATTTTAATTATTATTGTAGACATCTCTATTGTCACATACAGGAACTCACAGCACTCAGTTAGTTGACAAGATGAAAAAACAAGCACACAGGTGGTAGGGTAATCTTTTATTTTGTTCTCACCATATTCTTCCTTTTCCTGGTCAGAGAATACCTTTGTGTGTAAGCAAAAAACAACTCTTAGTCACTCCCTGGGGCTTTTGGTTTCAAAAGCTTAAACTCACAGAGGACTTTCTCAAAGATTTTCCAAGGTCAGGTAGGAAACTGAAAATAGCAGAATCTGTGTCCTTCTCTCCCAAGGACCCCAGGAAGGTCTCAGGACCTCAGAGAGCAATTGTTCCAAAGTACCCAAGGCAAGAGTGGTTGCGGTTTCCAGGCTCAGCAAAGATTCCCAGAATTAAGCGCAGCCTGGAACAAGCAGAACCATTACCTTTGAGAACCATGAGAATATCAGGTTGACCAAGGTGGGCTGAACACTAAAGGGCTCTCTTTGAATGTGTTGCTATATACAAAATTCTGGGCTTTCTTAACCTACTCAGGAGGGGAGACCAAGTGATGAGTGGGACTGAATTCTCCACCACCTTGGTGTGGTGGGCACTCAGGAGAACACTGTCTCAGTGGTTAGAAAAATAATTGACATTTCTTGCCCCATCGTGTGTGTACACACACACATATGTATATATATATATATACACACACACATGCATGTATATTTACATGCACATATATATCTATTAATTAATAAAATGTATTCTCACTTTGATAATACTAGCAGAAGATGGAATTCTTGGAGACTAAAGAGAAGAGATGATGGTGATAATGGCATCTCTATTCTTCACCATATTCATTCAAATCAGAATTAAACTGACCTAACTTCCAATAAATTTTTCCCGTTCACATTACTGCATTTAAAAATATCATATCTTGGAGGGCTCAGCAAGTCGATTGCCTATTGACTTTCCAGAGGGCCCATACAGTGTAATGAGTCTTTATATCTCTATTTTTAAATTACTTATTGGATTTTTAAGATTAAACAAAGCATATGAGAAAAATTACAGTGTTGGAAATGGGAAGGGTTGGTCAAATGAGTACATTATTATCCTATCAAAACTATATTTAAACTTTTTTGAATGAATATTAAAACACTACAAAGGATGTTTTTAAAAAGGTTTTTGCAGCAGGCAGTTCTTTATAAATTGACTATCTTTTTACAATTTTAGTTACTATAAAATGAACTTCTATCCCCATATAAAAGCCTAATGGCCTTCTCTAGATTAGGCAATAAAGTCAGTTCCCAGTTTGAATTTGTGCTGTTCTATAAGAGATATAATGAGACTTTCCCCCCAAAATTAAAAATAGCAGAAAAAAAAATCAGAACTTTTGACTATGACACAGGGTAGTATTATTACAGAGGCAAAACTGCTAATGGACTCCTCTGTTTAAAATCTTCTAAGGTGTCCTGTTATTCTCAGGCCAGAGAGGAGTATTTTGAACAGAACCCGTAAGTCCCAGCTCTGCCTGGGCCTTGCTCACCACACCAGCCTTAGCACAGGCCACTCGCCCATTCGCTTTGTCTCCACATGCTCTGCTTCCGTGGCTGGAACACCCATCATCACCACCTGCCTTGCTCACCTAGCCAGCTATCTCCCATCCTGTCTCCTGCCCTCTCTATTCTCCTATAGAGCCCTGCATTCCTCCATGGCACTCATTCTTCATGTACTCAGTTGTTCCATGCTGGGCTCCCCTAGTGGTGTATCTATTCTCCATTGCATTGAGCTTTAGAATTAAACACCAGCGACTCAGGATCATATGTGTTGAAGGAGTGACTGACCTCAGCATCACACCTGAGCCCAGCCTCCCTACTGCAGCAGCAGCAAAGCCCTCTCTTCCACCACCACACAGACCTTGTAAAGGAAGTTCCCTTCTGGCAGTGAGGTAAAGGGAATCTCACTCCTCACCATGATGATTGTCTGTGAGTTAGACAGGGATGCATTACTATTTTACCCATAAATACCAAATGCATTTGTTTAGGGAAGGTTTTTTTCACCCAAACAGCTTAGATAAAAGACAACAATTAGGGTCTTCCCCGGTGGCACAGTAGTTAAGAATCCACCTGCCAATGCAGGGCACACAGGTTCGAGCCCTGGGGTCTGGGAAGATCCCACATGCCGCGGAGCAACTAAGCCCCATGCACCACAACTACTGAGTCTGTGCTCTAGAGCCCATGAGCCACAACTACTGAGCCCACGCACCGCAACTACTGAGCCCACACACTGCAACTACCCGTCTGCACGCCTAGAGCCCATGCTCCACAACAAGAGTAGCCACTGCACTTAGAAGCCCGCAAACCACAATGAAAAGTAGCCCCCACTCACCACAATTAGAGAAAACCCGCATGCAGCAACAAAGAGCCAACATAGCAAAATAAACAGACAAATAAGTGAAACAATTATCAAGTCATATGTCTCATAACAGTCTAGTATGCAGAATATATACAGAGCACTTACAACACAATAATAGAAAAGACAAATAACCCAATTTAAAAATAGGCAAAAGACTTGAATAGACATTTCTCCAAAGCAGATATGCAAATGGCCAACAAGCAAACACATGAAAAGATGCTCGACATCCTTACTCACCAGGGAAATGCAATTCAAAACCACAAGGAGATACCACCTCTCATGCCACTAGGATGGTTACACTCAAAAGACAATCACAAGTGCTGTTGGGTATGTGGAGAAATTGGAACCCTCATACATTGCTGGTGGGCATATGAAGTGGCACAGCTGTTTTGGAGAACCGTTTGGCAGTGTCTTAAAAAGCTAACCGTAGAATTGTGTTTGGGGCTGAATTGTGACATCCCACCTCCAAATTCCTGTGCAAACCTGGTCCGAACCCCTGGTACCTCAGAATGTGATGGTATTTGGAGATGGGGCCTTTGAAGAGGAAATGAAGGTAAAATGAGGTCATATATCTGGGTCTTAATCCAATATAGCTGGTGTCCTTATAAGAAGAGGAGATTAGGATACAGACAGAAAGAGAGACACCAGACGTGTGCACACACAGAGACAATCAAGGGAAGAGACAGTGAGAAGGTGGTCATCAGGAGGCCAAGGAGAGAGGCCTCAGGAGAAACCAAACCTGTCAATACCTCGACCTCAGACTTGGGGCCTCAAGAATTGTGAAACATAAATTTCTACTCTTTATAAAAACAAAGCAAAGAAACCTATCTCTATTAGGATTTAAGAATGTTCTTCCATCCCCTACATCATTTTTCTTGATAAAAATTTTCCTTGGAAAACAATAGTACTGAAAGGTGTAAAAGCTTCACGTAGAAGACACAAAGCAGAATGTGCAAAATACAACTAAAAGATGTATGGTGCCCTAGTTAGTATCCTAGTATAAAGCCTTTGGGGTAAACAAATCACCTTTATAGAAATTTTAGAGTCAAGGAATCTATATTTACCGGAACAAATGGCCCAGAACTTGAATGAACCACATGCATTAGAATATAATCAGGTTTCACTCTACCTATGTATTGCTTTTGATGAAATTCTCGTACCAAGTCCTACTGAATTTGCCATTATCAGCCATACCTGAAATAAAATGATTTTTAAAATTCCCTACATAATATTTGAAATGCATTTTAAATGTAGGGTCTATTTGGTTAGTGTTCTATATTCCATTTTAGGGACAATGCTAGACTATTATGTATTTATTTCCATGGCTTTCTTTCCTTATTTGGCACAGTTTAGTTCAAATTGTACTTGTAAAACCTAAGACAGACAAATGTTTAGGTCACATTTATTCTGGTCTTTTAAACTGCTCTGTTGTAGCTGTACAATAAAACTGGAAAAGACATGGTTTGAGTGGCTGTGAGGATTTCCATTCACTTGTGCCAGGTTCCACTTTATATTTATCTCCTTGCTATCACCCAAATACAGGTTTGATTCATAAAAAAAAGTTGTCTTTGTGCTACCCTCTGAGTCCATTCTTCTGGCTATATAAAATTAACTCGAGTTCCCTCTGCCTTTGTCTCAAAGTTTTTTTGTTTCTTTGTATTCTCTAGTTATATTTCTTCTATTGCTCAGTGAATGGGGGAAAAAACATGTAAGAATTCAATGTGTAAATTCGGAGTCTCAGGTTCCTTAGAGAGCCTGTCTCTGCCTCAGGTTCCTTAGACCAAGCAATGAAATGCTCCATGAGGTGGATGTTTCTAGATGGTGTGAAAAGGCCTCTTTTCTCTTAGCCTTAAATTAGAGGATTATAAGAGTCAAGTTAATTTTCATTCAGCCTTATCTATTTGGAGTGGAACATTTCAAATATAAAACTATTTTTCTTTTCATAAGCCTCAAATGAATTATATTTCAATGTGTTCGAGTAAGTGGAAAAAAGTAAAGTGACGACTGATTATGTCACCTAGCTCAAGATAGCAGAGGTTTACGGGCTCTGGTGGAGATCCGGGATTGGGTCCTGTGATAGGATGACCCAACCTGTCATGAGAACCACAACAACTGCCAGCTTGGTAAATAAGGATGATCACGGGAAGTAAGTCAGACAGAGGAAGACAAATATCATATGATGTGGCTTATATGCGGAATCTAAAAAAAAAAAGATACAAACAAACTTATTTACAAAACAGAAACAGACCCACAGACTTAGAAAACAAACTTATGGTTACCAGGGAGGAGTGTGGGAGGGGGGGATAGTGAGGGAATCGGGGATTCACATGTATGTACACACTGCTGTATTTAAAATAGGTAATCAACAAGGACCTACCATATATCACAGGGAACTCTGCTCAATACTCTGTAATGACCTAAATGGGAAAAGAATTTGAAAAAAAAAATAGATACTTACACATGCATAACCGAACCACTTTGCTGTACACCTGAAACGAACACAACATTGCTAATCAACTCTACTCCAAAATAAAATAAAATTTTTTTAAAAAATGATCACGCTGCCCTGAGGGCAGCAGAAACCCATTCTCATGGTCCCGCTTCCCCAGCCCTGCATGGCACAGCTGTCTTCCTGAGACAGCACACAGCAGCTCTAGTGAGGGACCCCCTGCTGTTTCCAATTACTTATGTCATCGTGGGTATATCATATGGTGCGTTTTCTTAAGTGGGGATATAATTATGTTAAAAAGATATTTTAAATCCTTTAAAATGAACATATTCTTTTCAAGAATGCCTACTCATTGTTGGGAGGTGGGGGTGGCAGGGGTTTAACCAGACATCTCCTTTCATCCACAAGCTGGCCTTCTGCAGGAGAGGAGCTTGGGCTGGGTGATCACCACCGCCAAACATGAAGCCATCCGGAGAGTCTGCAGACTCAAGGCCTGAGAGGATCCCCCCAGAAAAGGAGCTCAAGGAGGAATTATTTCTTTCTGTGCTTCGAGCTCAAAAAAACTCACTCTCAAGAAGAACGAGAGAGGCCCCTCCATCTTAGTGTAAACCTTCCTCCTCCTTCGGTAGCTGCTTCTGTGCACAAGCAGAAAGGGTCCTCGAAGAAACTTCTGAGAGAGTTGTTCTCAGGCTTTTGACCTATGATAAGGAAATGTATTCTTACGGAGTTTGCTTCTGAACAAAACCTATGTTAATTTGTATACGTCTGGCATTTCAACCGACAGCCTAAGGTCTCACAAGTATTTCCGGGGAGAGTAGTTCCAGGAATCTGAGGGGTTGAACCAAAGAGATGAGTGAGAAACGGAAGTGGGTATCAAGAGGCAGACCTGGTGCTCACTTCAGCAGCACATATACTAAAATTGGAACGATACAGAGAAGATTAGCATGGCCCCTGTGCAAAGATGACAGGCAAATTTGTGAAGCGTACCATATTTTTCTTATTTGCAAAGCAGAAATAGAGACACAGATGTAGAGAACAAACCTATGGCTACTGGAGGTGGGGGGCGGGGATGAATTGGGAGATTGGTATTGACATATATACACTACTATGGATAAAATAAATAATGAGAACCTACTGTAGAGCACAGGGAACTCTACTCAGTGCTCTGTGGTGACCTAAATGGGACGGAAATCCGAAAAAGAGGGGATATATGTATACGTATGACTGATTAACTTTGCTGTACAGCAGAAACTGACATAGCTGTGTAAAGCAACTATATTCCAACAACAACAAAGAGACAGATCTGCCCACGAAGCATCAGTGGATCAAAAGTTGCCGAACATAAAAATAGGATGAGAAAAGGAGCTGGGGACTTCGGAGCCAGAGAAAGATCAAGCTAGCTAAGATTCAATCCACTTGGAGGCTAGGATGTCAAAAACTAGGCCGAGGTTATTTTTGGTTTCTTCTTGCTCCTTGTATTATTTCCATGCATGATGATGTTTTTTTTTTTCATGGATAGAGTTTCATTAGTCATACGCCATACTTATTAAAACTTTTGAAAATGAGAAAGGTGATATACACCTTGACCACAGTAGGGTGAGACCTCTTAAAATGCAGCACAACATCACCATCTAGTGTCTAAAACCTAAAAGTTAAGTCAGATGCCACTGACCTATAAAATCACATAGGAGTCTCTGGAAGAAATAATTACTCAATAGATAAGGAAACTGAAATTCTGAAAGCTCACATGATTTTCTTTTTTGCTTATGTTCACAGAGCTATGAGAAAACAGATTTCTTGACAGACAGCCCAACCCTAGTGATCCAAACCCAATTCAGTGACAAATGAATGTAAAAGTCACTTAGTATTCATATGTTCTCAATAACATCCTGGAATGTGTTCGAGGAAAAAGTAACAAGAGGGGAAGATGCTCTTTTGTATCAGTCTTCACCTCAAATCAACAGGATCTGCCCTCAAGTTAGAATATTTACATGACAGCTGGCATGTTACCAAATGTGGGCAACCTGTTAAAAGGAACTTAAATAAATAAAGATGTAATTAAATAAGCATCCAACTCATCCTGGCACACAGTAAAACAACAGAAGCATTAGGTAAGGGCTTCTTAATAGCCTGCAAGATTCAGTACAACAATATCAAAGGAAATGGGTACCTCACCTGCACTTAATATTTTGCTTGCAAGTCAAAGTAAATTTTTTAATATTTGTTTCTTTTCACCAGCTGTTCGATTTCATCTAAACCTTCAAAATATAGATAATCATAGGAATTGAAAACAACGACTATGGTGCGTTCATCTGTGAACCCACATTGGGTAGCATATTTCTGTATCAGCAACTTCAGGAGAGAACGGCTGAGGTTGGAGCAAAGGTGGGAAAGCACTTGGATGGGGTTCTCTTTTTCTTCTTATTCATAGATCCAGAATCAAACAGATTAACTGTAGGTCTCTGCCCCTGCTTGCACCAAAGGTCTTCACTCTTCCTTTTGGCTGCTCCTTGGTTATCAACACCCAGTATTCAGTACAAATGGTGCAGACAGCTCATAGCGCTGGAAGTGCTTCTGGCGCCTTCTGTCCTTCTGATTCTCTGTGCCTTAGCTGACCATCAGAGCCCTAGCTTAGCTGGAATCCTGTCAGGGCCTCCACTGCCCTTCCTGCCCCACGTCCACGCTTGCCTGAGGGTTACAAGGTTTTAATCAAAGGCATAAAGCCAGAAATGCTTAAGAAGGGGCAGGGAGCTTATCAGAATCACCTAGGGAGGTTTTCCTAATTATAGCCCCCCACACACCTCATCTTTTCCTTACGGAGGGAGTGTTTCATGGCCCTCAGGTATGTTGCGGAGGGAAAAAAGAAGTTGAAACCCATTGGCTTCAAGAAAGGAGAGAGGTGAGGTTAATCTTCTTTTGATTCAGATTGAAAATACTTCAAAAGAGGGAAATGAAACCTTGTCTCCTAAGGATGAAACTATAATAAAACCTTAATTAATTTGGACCCCATTAATTCAAAACGTGTGATAATTAGAAAAATGGTTAGGTTAAAGTTTACCTTTCCTCCAGCTGGGGAAAAAAAGTGGCTGAAGATTACTTTCCTGTACTTAGGAAAAATGAATTTGCTAAGCAAATTAATACTTTCAAAGAGAAAAACATTTAACTCCTTGAGCAAGTAGTTTTCAGACAATTTAGATACTTCTCACACATCAACAAGTGCTATTGTAATTATAAATAATCTCTGGTCATTAGAGTAGACTCCCCCAAGGACCTTTTCTAGGCATCCCTCGAAGCATCAAAGTTATCTATTAGAGGTAATGAAATTAAATTTCTTTTCAAACTTTCCACAAGTCTGACAGAGCTTCCCTCCAGTTAGGCCGAATTTCTGTGGTTTTACTGAATCTACTGATAAACTCAGAAGGCAGCACCAGCATCTCTTACCGCTTGTTTATTTTAGTCATCACGTGGTATCTAACTATATTTAGGTCTTTACGGCAGCAAAGAGCAAATAGACAGATAGGCAACACTTATTTTGAAAGTAGGAATTAAGTGTGGGAGGAGCCCAGCTTGGCAATATACACCTACCACAGATTCAGTACCAATATCGGCTTAAAAACATGCATCAGTGTTTCCTGGAATGTTTTTTTTAGTTCCAGAGCTTGTGAAAAGGTGTTATGTGGGATGGGGGTTAGGGGAAAGGAAGAGGGAGAAAAGCTCTGCAGTCAAAACATTTTGGGAAATGATGGTTTAAACAAGTCAAGCAGGTTTCTACACAGCAGGTCTTCTAAGAGCCTTTCCGAAGCAAATGGACAAGGTCTACTTTCAAGTAAGTACTTTCTAAAGTTACTTTAAAAGGCTATCCTTTCTTCACAAAGCAATCTGGGAACATTATCCCAATGCTCCCTGAACACACTTTGGGAAACACTAAACCAGTTTGTAGCGATTGATGAATATCCTCAGGATTCCAAGTGTTAACCAAAGATTTTCTGTTGTCTAATTATTTCAACCCAGCAAACAGAAATAATAAAACGTTACACCCTGTATTATTATATTCATCCACCCTATTCCATTTGAGTTTCTTACAATTGCTGGCTGTACCCCGAGGCTTTATGAACTGAAGTTCCTCTGGTTTGATTTAAAATATTTTAATTAAGTGAAGCTTTCTGCCTCAAGGCTTTCTAAAGCAATTTTCAAAACCTCAGAAACAAACAAATGTTATACCACTGGCGTTACCATTGACAAACCACAACCATTTCCAAGCCTTCATTTCTTGCTTTGTTTTTACTATGCACAGAAGTATTTTATTTCCAATGACAACAATAAATAACAGAGCGAGGCAATGTAGGACCAAAGTTATGAGCCTTGGGCATGGTGAGAAATACAAAGCTCACCACAAAATATCTTCAGCCACTGGAGAAGTCATCTAACACAGGGGTGACTGTATCTTTGTCTAACTTTGGACTGGGGTCATCAGTGATTTCCTGGTGGAAAGTTATCTCCAATTTCCCTTCAAAGTGTTATGTTTTCATTTTAGGAGTGTGCATGTGCATTTTTTGTGGTTTCTTAGAGGGACTCAACTAGGGTTTGAGGAGATATTATAGCAGAGTTTCTCAAACTATTGTCCCAGGACCAGTGGCTTTAGCATCACAGACAACTTAGAAATGCAAATTCTAAAGCATAAGCTTTGGAGTCATAAAGACCTACATTTGATGTTACTTTATCTTTCTAAGCCTTAGTGTCTCATCTATAAAACAATTTTTAAAAATAATATTCTCTTTCTCAAAGAGTTGCTTTGAAGAAAGGAAAAATGAGATGATACATGTGAAACACTTTCTGTGGTGCCCGGCAGTATTCGCCGTAGAGACCCAACAGTTAAGTCGTTTATTGTCCCACTGTTTAAGGGAGAAGGGAAGTCTTGATTGAGAGGGAAAACAAACCTTCTATCCTTTCCCTACAAACTTCATTCTAGAATGGCTAGTTCAGGCACCCTAATATGCTGTAAAACTTTTTCAGAAGCGCCCCCTAGTTTTGTTCAGTGTATGAAACTGGTCATCGCTAGTCCAGTATATATACCTGGACTACAATGGCTGGTGGACAGGACATGTTGGTGAGCCGGTCACGTGGCTTGGTAAGAGCGGAACTACACCTTGCTGTGAGGAAGGTAAGAGACAACGGGCTTTTGCTCAAGAAAGAGCTCCTATTGACTGAACCAGAAGAGAAGTTGGCCTGTGGGGCAGACGAGAGTGCTGTCAGAACAGGGACTGTGCCAGGGGCTGAGGAGCAAGGGGGCCTATCGGTATGATAATGAGTGCTCATGAAAGCAGGGCTGTGACCTCTCCGCTCTTGTTTTATGTAATCTTCCTAACACCCCGTGAGGGAGATCCGACTCTTCTTCCCCATTTTACAGATGCAGGGCCTGATGACTTGAGTCCTTACGTAACGGGCCCAAGGTCACGGAGCCAAGGATCCAGACCACCCTCTGGTCCCTCACCGCTGCCCCGCAGCTCTCAATCCCTGGGGCGCTATTATAGACACTGCGCCATTATCGTTAAACTGTAGCAGTGATTGTGTTGAAGTTATTGCTGAACGGCTTCTTAGTTTTATTTTGAGCTTTTCAGTTCTTTCAAGTACACGATGGAAATTTCTAATGTCCCAAAGTGTGCCAAGAACACAGAAAGGATGATAAACACCGGGCTAAGTTTTAATGATACGTCTCTACTCAGGCGTTCTGCCCCTGTGCCTTGCCTTTAGAAAGCACACTGCAAAGCTTCAGCCTCCTTTGATCCTGTCTTCCACTAAAATGAGTTTCTCTAGAGCAGGTTTAAAACGCATATTTGTATTCTACCTCAAATGCCCACAGTGACCCAAAGCCTCATTTCCCGCCTTCCCCTTTGGCATTCTCCCCATGGCTTCTGTTTCCTGCTTTGCCAGTCTGAATTCTTAATTGGCTTTATCTCCCCCTCATCACCTCTGGCCCTGCTGGTACCCAGTCCCTGGGGAAGAGCCTCGGCTGTAATAGAGCAGGGAGGGCTCTCCTTCCATTTTCTGGAATAACCCAGGGACTGCAGCCTGCACGCCAGGAATCAATTGAACCCACACAGCTTAGCACTTGTGAGGCTCTTCGACCCCCCACCTGCGTTTCCAATATCATCTTATCAGTTCCCTTCTGATCCAATCCATTACATGAAACTGAAGTATACTTCATTTATTAGCTGCTTTTTCAAAATTCTGTTAAGACTCGGGGAACGGAAAAAGGCGGAATGATAAACGCTCAAAAATGGAAATTTTGGTCATTTTGGGAAAGGGGTGTTGAAGTCTGGGTACTTGAGGGGTTTCATTATATACTTCAAAGTAAAATTAACACTATTTCTGGGTTTTATTCATGCCTTTTGAAATACACATCGACGCTGGCAGCATCCCGTCTCTTACTCTTAGTAAACTCGTATTTGAGACTGATTGATCCTCTTATCTTGCACGAAGACTTCTTGGCCTTTGAAGAGCATTTCCTGTATCATTAAGATTTTCATTTCCAGTTCTTGAAATAGACAACAAACACCACTTTTCTAGTTTTATGGGACAGTTGGGCCCTTGTCATTAACAAACACTTCAGGTTTCTGAACTGACATTTTGTTCAAGAGGCTATCAGAAGAGCTAATTATGCTGCATCTCTTTCCTTTAGAGCTCATGGCCTTGGAAGAGTGGCTCCCACATTCAGAGCTTCGCACGTTGGGTTGGGGTGTTCTCAGGCCAAAGCAATCCCTGGAACACAGGGTCGAGACTTTAGCTAAGCTACTCAGTGCTATTTCTGCATCCATTTTGAGCAGCCAGGCAGCCTGCGGGGGACTTAAACTGACACTATGCCCCTCATGCAAGCCCTAGGTAACAACACGCAGGGTCACAAGTAAATGTAAGTTCCCACTACGAATTCCCCAACGGCCCTTGTAATCAAGTCTCCTCCAGCTCTCAGGAACTTCCCCTAGGGCACCCCTTAGACTAGACCCCTATGGTGCTTACCTGCTCTTTTTGGTGTGAATTGATCAATCTGGGCTTAGCCCAGGAACCCCAAAGCCCTTCACCCACAGACCCTAATAAAGGCATGTCCCCCAGGCCCTGCCTTTCTCTCTGCCTACCCTCTGCCTTGACCTCCCCGTGTGGACCCTTGAGATTTGTCAGGTACTTCCTCCAGGACCTGTGAGTAATCAACTTCTCTATTTCAGTTTCTCTAGCGGTCTTCTGTTGCACCATGGCTCACCATCCAGCACCCTGTGCTCTACTCAACAAATGTTAATTTAACAAAGTCATAACATTCAGTGACATGATTGGAATGGCCAAGGTTTCTGGGGCACCTCTGCGTCTTTACCAAAAATGCCTTCAGAATTTACCTGCATAAACAATAAGAAGAGAGAGAAAGACAAGGTAAGGCGAGTAGGGTTTTGTAATTATCTCCCTATTAACTTAATTAAAAAGTAGAAAAACAAATTATATTTTCAAAAGAATTTTTTTTTCCGGTGTACCTAATTATTTGGTTTCAAAAAAAACCCAGCACATACATTGTCGGTTCTAGGAACTTACTCTGAAGCAACAGAATGGAGACACTTTGTTTTAGGAAATTATTTGTCTTAATTTTGAAAGCCACCTTGCACAGCATCATTGGGGAGTTAGAGAATGCTAAGCCCCTCCAATTCTCGATCCAGAAGACATGAGATTTCTTTATGCGGTAGTTAATGTTATAACCAATGTGTTGAAAAGCATTTCTGACACTTCTTCTAAAAAGTTAATCACAAAATCCTAGTTCCTCTAGCAAAGCATTAAGTGAAGACCTCAAACCTTTGGCGATTAGGCACTAGCAGCCTTTCTGATGTGCCCTCCCGCTGAACCTCCCCCATAGGTCTTAAAAAGGAAGCCTCCAGCATCTGAATCCTAACTTCATGTCACCATTCAAAAGATTACAAGGTCCAGATTCTCGTCATAATCTTCAAACACAAAAGTAGGTATTTTCTGCCTAAGCTGGAGAGAGGGAGAGAAAGACAAAGCTCTCCCTCTGTCCACAGTTCAGGCTAATCAAGGTTTCAATCATCTTCAGCCAACTTCCTGGACAAAACCAGCCAGATCTTTCATTTCTTTATCTACCATGACCTCAAGATGACATAGACCAGAGTGCTGTGGATTGCTTTCCCTGCGATTCATGGATCCCTTTCTTCTTCATTTTATGCTCACAGTATCCTCTTATTAACTGAGCGGCAGCCCCTACGAGATATGTAGGTGACAGCATTCCTGAGAAAGAAAGAGTAAGGAAAACCTACCGTGTGCAAAACAAAATCAATAGGCATTTTTAATGTTCTATTCATGTGCTAAAAGAAACATACAAAGCTCACTCAAGTTACGATCCTTTTCCTCCCAGAACTTCTGTTTCTGATGGGATTTTTTTTTTCAGCTGTGACTATCATTTTTATTCTCAGTAAATGTCACCTTAGCCCATCAGGGAAAGGTGAAACCCAGGACTGTCAGATGTGAATTTATTGTTGATTCATGTTTCATTATGTCTTTTAATTGATACCTGGTAGATATATTTATGGCACTACCTATTTCTGTAAAGGCAGCAGCAATGTAAGTGGCCTAAGAGCATAAAAGTAGAAAAAGTAATCTGAAATTAAACATTTCATAACCTCCCAGCCAGCCCCAGGCTAAGAGAAAATGTGGCTTTCATTTGTGGAGAAAGAAGTCAAGAGACGTGAGGCAGGCCATGGTGGGCGCTTTAGGGGGTTAAGGTTGTAACACCAGCGGAGCCATGGACAACCCCCCTCCCCACTGCTTCAATTCGTACCCACAACTGGCCATTTATCCCACATACAGATGAAGTAACTGCCCATACAATTTTAAAACATGAGTTATTTCGAAAACTTATTACAACACAGCCACTCATTCAGGAGGTGCCAGCTCCTCGTTTCCATTTCTATTGGTTTCTCTTCATGGACTAAGGAGAGCACAGTAGAGTCTCACCTAGCAGCTAAAGGGGTACATTCTCATTGGGTGCCTGTGAATTTACACCTATTTAATTATGATTCGTGTACAACCATCTGTCTCCTGTAAATATCATCTTTCTTGCTTTTGACAAAAAAAAAAGAAAGAAAGAAAGAGAGAGAGAGAGAAAGAAAAGCCAGAAAAAGCCAAAGCATCTGTAACGTTTGGCATTTTAAATGTTTGTTCTCACTGACAATTCTTTCACCAATAAACGGCATTGTTTTAAAAGAAAGCTTTATTTTTTAGCACATATTCACTTGGTTTTGCAGAATAGGATCCTGCTACCACTGAGGAACTGTTCTGGCACAGTGGTTTTTCATGGGCTCCAGGAAAAAGATAACATTGTTACCCTTTTCTCTTATTATTTCAAGATTTACATGGAATCTTTTACTTGAACATTCTTTCCGCATGAGATTCCTTTCACTGTTGTTTCTTCATTTTTAAGCAGTTCTCTATCTTGCACATTGCAAAGGCATTTGCCAGATACTCAGAGTTAAATTCAGACATTCTGATTGCAAAATAGCACAATTAGTACTAATATTTTTTATGACACCATTTGGATTTATGTCTGGTAAGATTATGTCTCCTTATCATTTTATATCTTTAGTCTCTTGTGTATTATCCATTCAAAATCATGTATGGATTAATTAATTGATTGATTAATGAATGCATTCAAGCCTATGGTTCCTCAAAAATTATTTTGACCTTTTTATAGATTATGGACCTTCTATGCTGTCACTGTTTCTTTTCAAAAAGTCTTTTAGTTCCTCAGACCTCTATATACTAATAGAACTTTTAATGTCATCAAAGAAAATATAGGCTTTGAATTTACATTATAGCTTATCCATTGATTGGTTGTATGATATTGGAAGTAAAAAACAAACATAGTAATACTTACCAAGAAAGGTTGTTCTCAGAGCCAGAAATAATGTGCTTTAAATGCCTGTCACACAACAGGTATTCCATATTTTGAGATTAGTATTGTTTTTGCACTAGAAAAAAAAAGTCCAGGAAACCCTATCATACTTACCAACTCCTCCTGAATAAAGTATCAGTAAACAGTTTCTTAGGTACAATCCTTGGTTTCTAAGACCCGTTATCCTTCCTAGATGCTTGAATCAAAGTCATCATCTGAATCAAGGCCACAGCACGTCGGTTGGCCAGCAGCCTACTGTGTCACCTAGTGTGAGAAATTTACCCAATAGCAAGACTATAATGAATAGTGACACCTAAGCAAGCCTATCAGATCTTCTCTGGCAGTTTGAACGTAAGATACCCAGACACCAGATGTGCAGCAGAGCAAATGTGAAGGGATGTGTGGAGAGAAGGTGGCATGCAGAAGCCCACAAAGAGCCAAAATAAGAGGAGGCATCAGGAATGGGATAGGAGCAGATAGTTTCAGTAGAAGAGGCAGAGAGAAGCTAATTCTTAACAACCAGGGAACAATGGACAAACCCACTCCAAGGTGTGGCCCCTAGAGTTGCTGTTGCTTCTCTAGAGCCTGGCAGGTCTCCTAGATGTCCAGTGGTGAAGAGCCAATTGCCAGTGCTTCTTTATTTCCCACAACAGTTTTCCTTTGTTGTAGCCCTCCACAGGGATCTTGTAGATACTCAATACGTATTAAATAAAGCAAGAATTTATTAATTTCAGTGATGACCTGCATTGTGGAATGGTTACGCTAACTAGACCTTCTGAAGTTAACTGAATTTTATCTCTTCCAAACCTGGTCCATTAGACTATCTTTGCCAACTCCTAGCTCTCTCAGATCCTTTCAATGCTTTCCTTTCTTACATAAGTTTCCTAAGATATTTAATTTTGCTTTTAATGAATGAACTCATAGTTTACATACTTCTTTATTAATATTTGAATTTCCTGTAATACATTCTTTGCTCAGCCCTGAGTAGACAACAAAAGAAAGTGGAAACTCACCATCCCACAACTTTCCATCTTAGAAAATCCTTCCCTTCTATTATAGATTCTAGTTCTGCCCTCTGGGGCAAAAGTAAACCAACTTAATGTCTCTTCCACTAACAAAAGTTAATAAGATTAATCAACACAAAGATTGTATGAATGGTCAATGTCATTAACCTATAGGTAGTTATTTGCATCCCAAACAAGGCATTTATTAATCCAAATGAATTTAGAATTTCTAAATGAACATTGGATGATGAGGAGACAATTTTTTAAGCTTGGATTCTTGTTCTGCTTCTTGCCTGCTCCAACTTCTGATGTTTTCCCAACATTTTATATCCCTTCCACTCTCTCTCTCTATTAGAACAACAAAAAGAAAGAAAAGAGAAAAAAAAACTTTAAAAAAAAGGAAAAAGAAAAGGATAAGTACTAGAGCAACACATTGTTTACTGATTTTCAACTGCATGTCCCTCTGAACGCATTCTTTTACCATGAGTCTGTGTGTGCACTGTTGTGACAGGTTCTTATACTGCACCTTGTCTATGACATGACAACTTTGCTGTGTGACCTTATTCAACTAACACACACTTATTAATAAATAAAATGTCTTCTACTTCTTAAAGGATGCAAAACCTGGAAATCTTTAAATTAGAAGAAAATCAAGTTTTTTAGCTGAGAAGAACAAGACAGATAAACAGAAAAGCAAACTGATTTCAGAATAAGTAAAATGAGACAGTAAACTAAGAAGTTTGGGACAGAAGCACACAGTCCTAGACAGATCAGTAAGAAGTCCCCAGAGTAAAACAGGACTAGGTTTTGAAATGCTGTATTTACCTATTCTTTATGTAGTTTGCACTTGGGTTATCTTTACATCTGTAATAAAGTGGTTTTGAGGGTACTAAAGAAAACCAGCCTGAGAGCATGTAGCTGCTGTGATGCTCTGCTAACCTAGAAAAGTAAAGGAAAACAAAAGGTCCCCATTCCTAAGGCCACAGCATGAAAGAGAACCTCAGTAGGGCCTGAGCAGTCAATTGTTATCAGAAGTGAGTCTCCTCTTTCTTTTCAGAGCTAAGCTTCACATTGCTTCACATCCTCCTAGCATCAGTTGCCCTGGATATCTCCTACTTAAACCGTGCTCTACTGCCCTGCTTCCTATCAGGCATACATCACCCCGGCTCCCACTGCATCCAATCCTCTTATTTCCTTTAACAAAATTATACTAATATGAATTCTCTCATTCAAATAATTTCTAAAACCAATTGTATGGAATTATTAGCTAGCCCACTTAGACACAGTTTTACTGTTTTGCTAACAATAAAAACATAGAAAGCAGCAATACGCCACAAAAGCAATGGACAGAAGTTTGAGAAAACTTGTTTTTACATGAATATGTCTCTCATATCTATCTTCTTCTTCTACTTACATACCTATTGTCTGGTTCAGGCTTTTGTCACCTCTAAATTAGACAATTCTAACTTAGCCTCCTAAATGCCCCTCACTTATAACACCAATATCCTTCAATTCAGTTCTCACAATACTAGGCAACCTTTCTAAACAACAGGTGGAGAATACAAATCCCAGCCCAGGCACACAGATATTAAATTTACATTTAAAAACAATGGTATATTACTCAGCCATCACAAGGAATGAAATTGGGTCATTTGTAGAGATGTGGGGGGACCTAGAGTCTGTCATACAGAGTGAAATAAGTCAGAAAGTGAAAAACAAATATCATATATTAATGCATATATGTGGAACCTAGGAAAATGGTACAGATGAACTTATTTGCAGGACAGGAATAGAGACACAGATGTAGGGAATGGACATGTGGACACAGTGGGTAGCATGAATTGGGAGATTGGGATTGACATAAAAATTCTACCACGATAAAATAGAGAGTGGGAACCTGCTGTATAGCACAGGGAGCTCAGCTCAGTGCTCTATGGTGACCTAGATGGGTGGGATGGGGTGGGGGGAGGAAGGTCCAAGAGGGAGGGGTATATGTACACATATAGCTGATTCACTTCATTGCACAGCAGAAACTAACACAACATTGTAAAGCACCTATACCCCAATTAAAAAAAACGAACACGAAACTTCTGAAAGCTGATGGATAGGTATTTTCAGACTTTGGGATTTAGAAAAAGACATATTAAAGAAGTAAATTTTTAAAAATAAAAAAAAAACTAGTTTTGCTGTGGTTTACAGTGGACATAAAGTTGCATTATGCTAATGCCTGTACAGCTATTGTAAGATACCATGGTATTCTGCATTCTACTGTTTTTAATCTCAATATTCATATTTTCTACATTGCTATCCTACTTATAGTATTCAGATATGATGCACTGAACTTATATATAGTTCAAGTTAAAAATTATTTCCCCCAAACCCAATTCAGTAGCTAAAAAATGAGAATAAAACATAAATCCTGATTTTAATTTTGCATTTTAATTTTGGAGTCTAAGTAGTTTTGGAGCAGAAGTAGCAGTATTCTCAATATCCACCAACATTTTAAGCAAAATGTAAGTCAAGAACTTGTAGTGGCCACCTTTCCACCACATAGTAGAGACCCCATCAGAGAATGAAACCTTCACCAAGGAAAGCAGAGCCTAGAGAAGGACAGAAACAGATTCCTGCTTAGATTACCAGAGTAGCTAAATCCAGCTGTGAAACCAGTTTACTAACTAAACATTTCAGGTGAATCAGGCAATGCAATGTCTTTTAGCAATATGAGCTCAGTTTCTAGCACTGTAACCTGAAGAATCACAACTAACACATGAATCTATTCTTCATAAGATATCAAGGTGAGAAAGGGAATATATAAAAAAGGAAGGAGTGGTCTTCCTCCTATGGAAAATATACACACTCATTAATATTGGGGATTTGCCAGGCTTTCATTGTGGAAGCTGGTAGAGGTTCCTTCATCTAAGCATTGCACCCTGCCACAACTCCTCTCCTAATGGAGCTTATCTACACCCCCTAAGAACCCAGAGCTGCTCCCACAGCCTTGATGAAGAGGCTGTGAGTTACAGGACCATCTCCCAGTCACAGCTGGTTTTACCAGGAGTGGGCACCATACTCAAATTGGACGATCCAATTCTCTCTCCTGAAAAATTGATATTGTCTAGTATCTGGTGACGCTTAGACTAAAAGGACATAATTTGGTATGGACATTTTATACACACACTTGTTAAAAAAAAAACAAAATCAAACCAAGAAAGAAAAAACATCGTGCAGAGGTAACAAAGAATGAAGCTAAATAACCAATATGTACCAAAGAGACACAGAGAGACAAAACTCCCTTGATCTTAGACTTGTTCTCATTCCATATCTCAGTTATAGGCCTCCTCAGGTCTGGCTACCTTGTTTGCCCTTGTAATCATTCAATATATTCCCCTCTTCCAGCTTGAGCTCATTTGAATGGATGTCAGCTACCTGTAACCAAACAATCTCTCTCTGAAAAACACCCATCTAGTATATGTGAAATAACTTGAGATCCTTTGAATAAAAAGCTAAATCAATTCAAAAATGTGAATAAAGGTGGTTCCCAACTTTTAGATTCAATTTGTGGTTTTGTTGACCTCATCTTTAAGAGAAAATCCACAAAGGCAAATTCTCTTGTGTATGCACGGTTTGCAGGTTATTCATTTCAGGTCCTTGGGTTTAGCTGTTTGGACATTGATGGAAACCATGGAACGATTCAATACAGGCTTGGAAAATGAAAAACAGGTATAGGGACCATATTTTTAAAGCATGATCTCAGCTGTGCTTATGGGTACTTGTCACCAGAGTGATCCTTCTAAAACCTTAAAATGATTATGCCATTCCTGCTTCAAATCCTCTTTCTAAGCACTCCATTTCCTTTAATATAAAATGCAAACTTACAGATGCTTAGTGCCTACCTACCTCTCCAATCTCACGTCCCACTCAATTTCACAGGCGTACCTTACTAGCACTCCTTAGAGTCTTGGAAAACAGGATCCCTGACTCTAGCATAAAAAGAGCACGCTCTTCTGGGGTCCCGGGGCATTGCCAAAAGCTGTTCTTGCAAGTGCAAAGTTTATGTGAAATATTCATGTTCCATTGCATAAATCTGTACTTCGTACATATTTGTTTGGAGATGTATTTCCCCAGAATTGATAGCCCATGATGAATTTTGAGATTGTCTCATGTGTTTCTGTATCCCTGGTGTCTGTTAGAGTGGCTAGCACAGATTAGGTGTTCAAAAAATATGTGTCAAGTGAGTAAACAATAAACTCTTAGCAGATGAATAATATTACCTATTTTGCACCCTTATCTATCTCTGGCACAGAACCCCATACAACAGCTTGAGAAGAAGGGCTCTGATCATTCTGAACTGTTTTTCATCTCCTAACTCTTTCCCACACACTCTTCAAGGTACAATTAACTGTCATCTACTTGAAGGCTTTCCTCCACCGCTCAAGGGAGGGCTACTTCTCCTGCGCTCTGTAAGCATCTCTATTATGACATTTAGAATATTGTATTATAATTATCTGTCTGCTTCTATGTGCTGCCTACAAGACTGGAAACGTAGTGATTCGTACTTTGCTCCCCTCAGGAGCACCAGCACCTGACCAGTGGTAGGCTTGAGTGAACATTACGTTGAAAGAATAAATGAGTGAATGATTCAGGTGACCTGGAATAGACACACAGCTGCCATTGTTATAGGTCTTCGTGGATCGCGCTAAATGCAGAAATCAGCATAGTGAGGAACTATAAAGCCTGGGATGTGCCTCTGGCCAGAAACATCATCTGCTACCAGTGAATGAAATGAAGGCCAGACACACTTTAAATGCAGAGACACCAATTTTTTAATCACGTTTGCACTTAGAGCTACTATACACTACTGTTTCCCCCACCTCCGTGGGGCTTACAACTAAGGAGTCATGAACTACAGGAACAAAAGCACATTCCTCTTCCCTGATCCTTTCCTTCAGCTGCATGACCTGATACTCTAAGAGGCCTGGTTACCACTGCCAGAACCTACACCCGATGGTGAAGGGATTTTAAACTTTTTTCTTAGCACAACCAAGCCGTCAAATATGCTAGGAAATTAAACACTAATGAATTTGTCTGACAGCCCAAATATTTATCTTTTGCTTTAGAAACACCAAAAGGAGAAAATAGCAGTTTATGCAGTATGGGTCACGGGTACGTAGAATAAACAGCCAGTACCGTCTGTACCCTACTCCATGTTAGGAAACCCTTCCAACATTACTGTGTCCTTTATAATCTATAACACTTTGGGGAATCTGGAAATTGTTCTGCTGCCAAAGCATAGTGGGGGAAGGAGGGAAAACATGCCAGCTCCTCTTAAGGCAAGCACAAAAGTGCCATTCTCTCATCCAGCAAAACAATAAGATTAGCTCTTTTATCACTAATTTTTCACTCTGCTCGCCTACTTTGTAAACAGGGCATGGATGACTTTGCTTCTTATCAGCTGCAAACGGAATCTGCCTTTGTTGAAGCACCGGCAATCAGCAGGCTTTCTGTGCATACGCTCAGTGATATACCCAACTGAAAAAAGACAGACTTTCATTTTCCCCAGCAATATCAGAAAAGAAAAAAAAACAAAAAAATACAAAGCAGAATGAAAAACAAAAAAGGACTATTCGGTACAGTGTAACCTAGAGTTCATTTACTCTGCCAGACAGAATGAGATTAAAAACCAATGAAGGTCAAAGCTATTAACATTTGGATCAGAGGGCGTTTTGCCTGTTAGGATCTAGTTAGACTGGGCCTTTGTAATTGCCCAGTTTGTTTCCAGCATGTCATGTAAACACTGACATCAGCTAAAGCCTGGGTGGTCTCAGGCTCCACATAGGCAGCTCAAAGTCCAGCTTTATCTTTGATTAGCAGCAAAAACACGCAGTTCTTTATATACCAATTTGAATAGTCAATGAACCTCTTCATTTTTTGCTGGTACCACTTGATTGTGACATTTCCAAATGGACCGTAATTTGATTTCCCTTTAGAACTCTTCTGCTGAACACTTTTGAAAGTATGTGATTGACAGCTTCCTTGCACACTAGGCAATTTTGAGGGCCAGCACATTAGACTTAACAAAGAATGCCCTTGATCATCAGGAGAGACTAAGGAAATTTGAGTGCTAGTCCAGAAGATAACCTTTTTGATTAAATTACTGTCAATACACCATGAAACAGCTTCTTCCTCAGGCTCTGGCAGTAACATCTTTTCTTCACTCTTATGCTTCCTAAAAGTTGTGGCTTTAAGACTTACAACTCTGAGAACATTTTCTAGACTAAATTACTCCCCTCTACTCATATTCCCCAATCCAAGCAAAAAAGGCATGGGAAAGCTGTAAGTAACTTTGAAAGCATGTCCAAACCCTTCAAAAATAGCTGAGCAACATTTACATTTCTGTCAATATTGGTACATGTAAAGGAAGCTCTTCTGCTTTTCATACCTCCGTTTTCTTCTTTACCCACATATACCTTAGTCTTCAAATCCCAAATGCCTCTGAAGCCTTTCCTCAACGACACCAAACATCAGGAGTCTTCCAATGTTATGAGTACTCATAACACTTTCAGGCTTTATGTGTGCGGACTAGCAGAGTTTGCTATGTCAGAGTCTTAGCTATAATTACTTGCTAATTCCCATCTCTCCTGCTCGTCTCTGAACTTATGAAGAGCTGACTCTGTCATCCATGTTTTTATCACCAGCATCCATTGGTTGGGACGGACCCTGAATGAATGAATCTTTGGAAGGGGGCAGAGACCACTTCAAAAAGAGGACTGCCCCTTTACTCCCAGTGGCACCGAAGTTATTTAAATTAAGCATATGTGGCTGCGTGTATTAGCTTTAAGAATGTTATTGATACAACCATTCTTAATAAAACCTTATATGTCCTAAATCCTTTGGGAATTACAAAAATTTCATAGAGTCTACTCACCCTCTGGGTTGGTTTGGTTTGGTTTGGTTTTGATTTGATTTTCATTACATGCTTCTTATTGCCTTGTTCTTACTACCTTGCTTTGGTTAGACAGTTTAATTGAAATGAGACAAACCCCCAACAAAGGTAGCTTAAAAAATGAGGATTCTCAAATATCTCAGCCCAGCCTGGGGAGAAGGGTAAAGTCAGACAGCTACCCCTCTGTTCCAGTTTTCACTTCTGCTTCTCAAGTGCCTGTTGCATCTTCTTCTCCACCTCTGCATAGTACATCACTGCCACCTCATCACTGTGGCTTCAGTCCTTGAGTCTACATAGTATTGCAGGCCCAGAACCCAGAGCAATCTGAATTGGTCTAACCGTGTCCTAATCTGAATTTGGGGGATGGAAAAAGTAGTTGGCCCAGCTTGATTTATGTTTCTGCCTCTGGTCCAATCATTTATGGCCAAAGTCAGAAGGCACATACATTGCCCCCCTATCAGGGCTATGGGTGGGATATGATCTCTAAGAAGGTGATGGAAGAGAGCAAACAAACAAACGAAGAAGACATCTCCATTACACACATTTCTGAATATTTCTATCATGCACAAAAATAATCTGAATTCATTGTTTTATTACCTATAAGTCAAGCCAATGTTTATTGAGCATTACTTTTCAAGGTTCTAAGATTCCCAGATACAAAGATGACTCTCAAACTCAATGCAGAAGAAATACACAGTTCAATGGGAAAACAGGCATGGAAAGAGATAACTAAAATATATTGTGATGTGACACAGAGTACTGCTAGCTTTTCAACAAATACTGTTGGAAAATTTGGATATTCATATGCAGAAGAATGAACTTTGACCTAAACCTCACATTTCATATAAAAATTAACTCCAAATGAATCATAGGCCTAAATGGATAATGTAAGATCATGAAAAGTTTAGACAAAAACATAAGAGAAAAGCATGACCTGGAGCTAGGCAAAGTGGTCCTATATGTGAAACCAAACGCATCCATAAAAGAAAAAAATTGATAAATTAAAATTTTGCTGTGCAGAAGATACTCCTAAGAGAAAAGAAATATGTTACAGACCTGGGTTTGGCCGGCGGGGGGTGGGGGGCGGTTTGAGTACTTACAAAGCACCACAAAAAAAAAAGGTATAAGAATTAGAAAGGGGGAAAGAAAACCTTCACTAATCACAGGTGATAAAATTGCCATATTATCTGGCTTTTTAAATGTATTTTAAATTCTGTTTCTGATATTTTATTTTAAACATATTTTAAATTCTTGTATCTGGGCCATGTCTCAGTATGTTCCTATTGTCTGTATTTTGGCTTGGTTTTCATTCATTTGATTCTATATCTTGACATGCCTGATTGGTGTTTATTGAATGTTGGACAAAATGAATGCAAAATTGGAGAAAATCTGAATGATGTTTCACTCTCTAGGGAAGATACAAATTTCTTCTGGCTGGCAGACTTGGGGCAGATCATCTTGATCCAATTAGAAAATGAAATCTTTCAAAGCTGGGTATCAGGCTTTGTGAGTTTGTTCTTAATACTATGGTACAGCTTCCAGAAATCTTAACTGAAAGCATAAAATATTTACTGTAGAATTCATCTACAAAACCATCTGAACCTATTGTTTTCTTCGTGGAAAATGGCTAAAATACTAATGCAAATCTCAATGATAAAAAGGACTGTTAAGGCTTACTTTTTCAATCAATGCCAATTTTTAATGCATCATTTACATTTTCCAAGGAATTTTCCCATAAACTCTGTTTTCAGATTTATTGAAAATAATAAAATTGTTTCATATTCTAATATTATCTTCTTATCTCTGTTGTAGCAGATTTCCTGTTTCATTCCATATATACGTCTTCTCTTTCTCTTTTTTTTTTTAATCTTGATCAATCTTGCCAAAGATTTTTGTACCTTATTCATTAGTCTTTTCCAATGAACAATTTTGACTCTGTTGTTTTGCTCTATTATATCTTTGTTTTCCATTTCTTTTTTTTTAACCTACTTTTATTACTTTTCCCATTCTATAATACTTTCTCTAAGTTTATACTGGAATTAATTTTTACCTTCTAACATTGGCAACTTGGCTTATTAACTTTCAGTTGCTTTTTTTGTTAACTAATATAAGCACTTAAAGC
Source organism: Hippopotamus amphibius kiboko (assembly GCF_030028045.1). Classification (NCBI taxonomy): domain Eukaryota; kingdom Metazoa; phylum Chordata; class Mammalia; order Artiodactyla; family Hippopotamidae; genus Hippopotamus; species Hippopotamus amphibius. The sequence continues at coordinate 77,299,994 of NC_080191.1, read as the reverse complement.
TATAAATATTCCTTGAAACACATTTTTAGACATCCAACATTATAAAATAAAATGTTTACATTAACACTCAGTTAAAAGTATTGTTAATTTTTCATGTTTTATTTCTTATTTGGATAACAATTTTTTGAAGAAAAGTTTGTTAGTTTTCCTAAGTATGGGGTTGTTTATGGGTGTCCCTCTGTTACTGATTTTTAATTGCATTTTGATTAAAGAATGTAATCTATGTGACACCTGTTCTTTGAAATGTGCTAAAACTTCCTTTATTGCCTAATTATGTTTTTTTAAATAAAAGTTTCATGCTTGCTTGAGAAAAATACATATACTATAATTGCAATTTCATTAGATCCATCTTGTTAATTCAGCTGTTCAAATACTTTATATAAATATATATACATATATTTTACCTATTGGTTCCAGAGAGATGTTTTTGAAATCCCCTTCTATAACAGGGAATTTGTCCATTTTTGCTTTACGTGTTTAGAGGCTCTTTCATTAGGTAAAATTTCATTGGGTAAAATTTTCACATCTCGCTGGTAAATTGAATCTTTTATCATTGTGTGATGATCCTGTTTATTCCCATATATGGTTTTGGTCTTAGTATCTACTCTTTCTAATAGTTTAGATATCTCACCTTTCTTTTGGTTAATATTTGTTTGGTTTACTTTGTTTCCTTCTTTTACCTTCATTTTCTCTATAGTCATATTTTATGAAGATCTCTCATAAACAGTGTATACAGTTTGTTTTTTTGTATACTATCTGACAATCTTATCTGATTGGTGAGTTTAATCCAATACATTTATATATTTGGATTTTTTCTTACTATCATATATTTTTTAATTTGTCATACCTTTTTCGCTATCTGCTTTTTAAATTTTTCTTATTTCATTTTCCCCCTTTGTTAATTTAGAATTTATACATACCATTTATATTCTTTCATTAGTTTTTCTTCATATTTTACCAAAACATTTAGAATAACAAAGTCTATAACTAATGTATATCTCTACCCATCTTCTAAAAATCACTAGGTTAGAGTACTGTAACTTGATTCAAACTCCACACCTAGATTACATGCTATTATTGTTCATTACATTATGTATCTTTTGTTAGTGTTATTTTTTATTTCGATTCCTCGAATTATTTCTGACTTTCATTATTTATTGTTGTTTTACCCAACTCTCTGTTTTGTTAATCTAAAAATGTCTTTACCTTTATTCTTTCTTTTCTACTATTTTTTTTTTTACTTTTTTTTTAACTTTTTTTTTAACCTTTATTTGAACGATATTTTGGTTTGTATAAAATTCCAGGTTCACGGTTGTTTTCTCTCTGCATTTTCATATGTTATTTCATTTTCTTTTAGCTCCACTTTTGCTGTTAAGAAGTCTGTCTTAATTCTGTCATTGCTTTGTAGGGGATTTCTTTTTTCTCCACCTGTTTTTAATATTTTCTGTTTGCCTTCATCATTCTGCAGTTACATTGTGGTGATCTAGGTGGGATTTCTTTTTATCTATTCTGCTTGATGTACAATGTGCTTCTTATACGAATAGACTTATATCTCTAACTAGACATTATCTCTTCAAATATTTACTTGTTCCCATTCTCTCTATTTTCTTCTTCAGGGAGTCCAATTACATATATGTTTAAACTTTAAATCCTCCTTTTTAAAAACTTTTCTTTCCCATTTTCCACTTTCTTGTTTCTCTATGTCAGATTCTGTATACTTTTCCCCCCATTGATCTTAGTTCTAATTCTTTCCTCAGCTTTCTCTAATCTATTGGTAAACATATCCATTTTGTTTTAATTTTGATGACTAATTTTTTTCAGAATTTCTTTTTGGTGTTTTCCCAGATTTACCCAATCATGTTAGATAATAATTTATGTCTGGCTTTTTTATTTCAAAATCATCTTTTATTTCTTTAAAATACTTCATAAATAATTTTATTATTTGTACCTAATTATTCAAATATTAATAGTCTTTGTAAAGCTACATCTGTTGTTCCTTTTCCTACTGAATCTGCTGTTAGTGGATTGTTTTCCTGTATATTTGGTAATTTTTAACTGTAAATTTATATTTGGTTAAATTTAATCTGTATGATTCCTAAAAGGTGTGAAGGCTATACTTCTCCCAGGAATTTCACATTTGCTTTTTCTCGGTGTCTGGGATGCTATCACACTTAGGTTACTCTATTGAACTGCTCCAACCATGGACCCTTCTGTCTGTGAGGTAGCATGCATCCAAATCCCCAACTTGCATGAACAGCACTATAGACAAACAGGTTTCTGAATCAGTCTTCATAGGCTGGCACACATTTTGCTGCCCATCCTTTCATAGAACTACAGATTCTTTATGTGTCCTAACCTTATAAAAGTGTCCCAAGTGGACTCATCTCCCCCACCCTACCCCCTTGACTGAGCCCAAGATTTAGTCCTCTCTCACCCTAAGTGGCTACTAATTTCCAAAACTCAGGTTTCTAAATTTTGGGTTTCACCGCCCCCCCCCCCCCAAGGCAGCTTCTGTATCAGTATTTGTCTGCCTGTATAGTTTCAGATTTTCTTCAATTTTCCTGGTTTTCAGAGATTTTCATAATTTCCTCGTGGGTTTAGCAATACATTTTAAATTACATTTGTTATAATTTATTCACAACCTGAGTGTTCTGTGTTAGTGTAAGTCTTTATGAAATGCCTTGTCTTTGATACTGCCAAAATCAGTTAGGTGAACTATTACTACTTTTTAAAATATATTGAGTCAACTAATATTTTCAATTTTTATTGACATTCTCTGGACACTTTAAAAAGGTGGGTTTTTTTTTTCTTTTGAAGATTTAGTGTTTAATATCTGTTCATTAGACTAATCTTACTCATTTTACTGTTTAGTTCTTCCATATCCATATTTTCATTTACTTGATTAGTCACGAAAAAAGAGCGTAAGTTAATATCTCCTACTGTGAATGTTTCTGTACATTATCCCTTGAATTTCTTGTCACTTGTGTTTTATTGATGTTGATACTATGTTATTTGGTACATAGATCTTCACTGTGGATTCACTCCTATAAAATACCCTTCATGTTGTTTAAGGCATTTTTTCCCTAAATTCAATGCAGTCCAGCACTAAGACATTAATCATCCTTTTTTTTTTTTTTTTTTTTTTTTTGGTGCTTCCTTATGATGCTTTTGTTATCCTTTAACAGTCTTATACTTGGTATTCCTTGTATGCAGACACACTTGGATTTTAGCCAAGTACTCTTAAATCTTTTTTCCTCTGCTGAAAGAAAGAAATCTCTAAGATGATTATTTTTCCTTTTAGGATTTGATATGGGAGAAAGAACATACCCTGAATCTGGAAATAAATGAGTTTTAGTATTGATCTTCCTCAAATTAACTTTCTGATTTTTTGAAACTTCCCTGAAACATCTGGTTACATCTTCCCAACTGTTAGATTAGAAAAATAATACTTTCCCCATTTACCATCCAGGTTTTTTGAGATATAAATACAAAGAGGTTACCATGTTTCAAAGTTGTACATATAAGATAATGTAACTTTTAAAATACATTTTATCTTTCCTTATTAACTTAATTGGAAAGAGCCCAATTTAATCTTTTGTAAATTCATGGCCATAAATAAAACAGTCCAGTAACTTGCTCATTTTATTACATCATAAATCATAGTAGAAAAGCTGAGACCACTGCTCTGAACCACCAGAAAGTAAGATTGCTTTGAGTACAATGTACTCATTACAAAATAATTTGTGAATTAATTCTATGTTACTGATTAAATTGGGACGAATATATTTTGTGGTACTTCTTAATTCCAGGTACTAATTCTGATTTCTGCTTTTGGAAGATTTTATTTGTATTATCAGAAGATCTTTCATTTAAAAATGTTGCTTTGCCTTCTGATTCCTATAATTTCTCTTTTATGCCTCTGATTTCTTTTACAACGTTCTCATGATTCATGGTCTCCAACTTAAGTCTCTATTATTCTCTGCCTCACAAATATACTGAGCTTGTTTTATGTTTCTGCCTAGAGAATAGTATATGACTGAGTGTGGCTTCTGGTATACTTCCCAGGTCATTTACCCCAAATTTATTTAAGCCTTTATTTCAATTCTATAGTCCACTGCCATTGTTTTACTCAATAAAGAAGAGGGAGCTCATGGAATTTATTGACCAAGAAGTAAATTTGAAAATACTGACCCATGGGAAGACTATATTATTTTCTCATTATCCCTTCCCCAAGAATGTCTGTGGCCAAGAATTCCAGGATAAATATTAAGGGTGTAAATTACAATTTGACCAACCAGAGTTATCAGATCTAACACAGAAACATTGGAAAGATAACTTTATCTTTGAAAATCTCTAAGGCTGTTATAAATTATCATTTCATAGAGCAGCACTGTCTAATTTTAATCTACCTTTCTTATACTGGGCAAAAGAAGACAAGGTAAGAACTCAGAAATAAGTCTGGGGTGTTTCTAGTCAATGCTTTTTCTCCCCATGAAATACAGAAACTTTGTCCTTTCAAATTGGAAACATTTTCTAACAGATTTTCTGTCAACTTTTAAACAAAGTTGCAGGTTAACAATTGAGGGAATTCTATGTGATCACAGAGGACTCATCAGAAATATTAGACCTGAAAGGATCCTGGGATGTCATTTAGCCCAAGCTTCTACATGGTAAATGAGGGAAAAGATTAATAATAAAGACATATGTTTGAGGTTACATTTCTTAAAAAAAAAAAATTATAAAGAATGCAAATTGTAAGTGTGTGGGTCAGGGTTTAAACATCTAGATCTCTATTATCTATACCATACCTAGTTTAATTTTCCTGTTACACAAAAAAGCCAAAGTCAACAGAAATTGTGAGAGTAAAGAAAGCAACCATCATCCAAGAAATCTGATCACAACTTTAATCCCCAAAACTGCTGCAGACTTGGATCACAGATGTTTTCAGTACCTCCAGGGAGGCTGTGCCCAACACACTCCTCTAAAGTTGATAACGGGCATGAGCCTGTAGTTTCAAGGAAAAGCTTCTAAAATAAATCATGTTATGGGCATTAAGGGCAAACAACATTCTTTTAAAATGAGGCAAATTTTAATTGGATTCCGGAATCTCTTTTCAACAGGCATCCGCAGTACCATGAGTAAGGCATCACTGTTTCAGAGGACAGAAACATGTTCATGTTGGTGACTCTTGGCACCTTAGGTCCCATGTTTTTGTTAGAGGGTGAAGCTGCTTGATGAATTCCAGAAGCTGTATACAGCAATCTCTATCTACACTATGATAGAAGAAACAATGATGGCTATTCATGGCAATGCTGTAAGAGACTGTTGCCGCCATTTCTGCTGTGAACTTACAAAGTGGTTCCCTGCACTTTCTGGATGGCCACGAGTCAACCATTTCTGCCTTAAATCTTTTCTTCAGAATCATTTTGAGACAAATTTTAAAAAGAATATAGAAGCAAGAGAAGTTTCTATTCATTTTAGAGACTTAAGCAACATTGTGAAAGGCGTGACTAGTGCTGTAAGCATCTGTGATCAGCTTTTTTTTTCTTGTCTTACTTTCCCCTATTCTCTCCTTATTACTTTCTTTTTTTTAGTACAGTCTTATCTAGTATTCTCCCAGGAAGCATGCCTCTCTCCCCCATCCATTAAACATGCTCCTTGAGAAGGATCTGGTCTACCATTTACCCTAAAGTATAAAAGACAGATAAGCTTTAGTGTGCCAGCCTCCCTAAGGGCATTGGTTGTTTTAGAAAAGGAAAAACAACCCTGTCGGGTATAATCTAAGTGACTAAAGTTCTCATTATGGAATGCCAGGTATCAGACAATAGCTGTCTATTTCTTGGAAAAGGTAGAGCGCTATTCCAGTGCCCCAGAACTGCTTGTTACTAGATCAACAGTGCTAGTAAGGGATAAAAGTTGGGTATTAGTATGTGAAAGAGATCAAATAAACAGAAAAGTTTCTCTTCACGTCTATATCTGAAAAAGCAGTAACAACAACAACAAAAACAACTTAGGGGATATCATCATTCTCCAGAATCAAAGTGCAGTCTCACCCTTTTTATTTCTAGAATGAACAGTCTCAAGTAATGTCTCTAATGGGCTTTGAGATGAGGTCAAGAATGAGGCCACATGCTCTGTTCCCCATCGCTGGCTGTGAATCGGGCTATATATTCATGTGCACCTCTCCCCATAGAGGTCTGAGGCCAAGCAGGCTACATTTTGATATGGTACTTTGGGATATAAAACAAGTATGGAAAATACAACAGGAGATATTTAGCTCAATACAACAGGAGATATTTAGCTCAATAACATAGGTCTTCTCTGAACAGTCCCTTAAGAAGTAAAAAAAAAAAAAAAAAGTATCAAATATGCTTTCTATTCTCAAAAACCTTAATTTGCTGACCCTAAATAATAACTATATGCATTATTCTTTACGGTACTTTTATACAAGAATGTATAAATAAGTTCCCAACACTGTCATTAATCCTTGGACACTCCACGGGGGTGCTGGTGGGGAGAAGAGTGAGGGTTGTGAGAAACACATGATAAATGTGCCCTCCTGGGGTGGTTAAATTTCCCAGCGCTGATTTCATTTTTTGCCTGGAATCATAAAACAGTGTGTGAGTCCTACCTGACCTAAGAGTAGGAACAAGAACAGCCCCTGTTGCTAGCTTTGAACAACTCGCTTTGATCCCTGTGTCTGAGCTACATACGTCTCTCACATAGCAGGGCTGTGTAAAATATGTCTAAATTTCATTAGGCTTTGATGTGTTCAGATGAACTAAATCATTGCAAAGGCACTTGGCCCCTGGAGGTGTTCTCTAATGCTACCAAAACCTCATCTTAAAATGTGTGTGGAAATTACATATACTCATTGTAACATAAAATTATGAGTGGGAAGAGGTAGTGAGTAGCATGAGAGGATCAATACACACAAATTCTAGCATTCCCAAGCCCCAGGACAGTGCAGCCTACATAATTTGCCAGGCAGGTACAAAATGAAAATGTGGGCTCCCTTGCTCAAGGTGCAGGAAAAAAAGCTTTCTCCTTTCTTTGGCAGTCTCTTGACCTATCATCTGTTTTCTATTGGCTATAAAGTTACACTGCCTTGGCATGGGGATACTCCCGCAGAGAGTGCAGACCCTCAGAAGTGCCCCAGGTCCCTGCCCAGCAGTTCGGTGCTCAAGGTGCAAGTACAGACGCTCCCACATGCAGGCACCAGCTGGGGAGGAGGGCAGCAGCTGTAGCTGGGCAGGGATGAGGATGCAGCAGGCCAGTAACCTGTCCTGGGAGACAGAACACATTGTGAGCCATCCAAGCCCAAGGTGTATGCTCCATTTTCTCATCGGATTTCACCTATTAAAACACAACCTCAGGGGCTTCCCTGGTGGTGCAGTGGTTAAGAATCCGCCTGCCGATGCAGGGGACACGGGTTCGATCCCCGATCTGGGAAGATCCCACCAAAAAATTATTAAAATTGTTTTTTTAAAAACTCCACAACTTCAGAGATAAAATTATGAAGAAATTCAAGAAGGCCCCCGCAGAGCATTAAACCCTGTGCTCACTGAGCTACTGCACTAGTTGCTTGCCATGAAGTCAGCACCGCACTAGCAATAATCAATTTGAAAACTAAAAGGAAACAGATAATATTCGCAAAAATATACAACTTGGAGTTACCTGCGAGTAACTCTAACCACAGGTATACAGAGAAAACTGTGCAATGCTATAGAAAGACATAAATTAAGACCTGAGTAAGCATATAGATGTCCTGTATTAACGGATAGGAAGGCAATCGTTAAGACATACAGTCTTCTCCCAAACCAGTCTACACATTCAAGGCACTGTCCACAGGATTTTTAGGTAGAATTAGGCAATTTGATTTTTTTAATTTATATGCAAGAGAAAAGTCTGATCATATCAAAGTTAATTCAGATAAAGAATGAAAGGTGAGAGGGATTTCCATATCAGATTTCAAGACGTAAAGTTTTATTCATGCAGAGAAATAGTGATAGATCAATGAAACCAAAGCCTATATAGAAACCTGGTGTAGAGCAAGATGATATGGTAATTCAGTGAGGATTATGCAACAAATGGGAATGAGATGATCAGATTTTTGTCTAAGTATTAATTTAGATTCTTACCTCATACCATTCACTAAAACAAATTCCAGCTATTCAATAGTCTATGTCTCTTAACACTGAGTTCAGGGTTAGAGTTGGCTGTGCTCACTGTCTCAATGTTCCATTTTAATGAACACATGGGATAATGGAATAAAAAATAAAAAAATAAAAATAAAATAAATGTAGCAAGAGCGTACTGGACCAAGAGCCAAGTCACGAAAACAAGAAAAATAAAAAATTCTCAACTGCCATAAAACAAAAATACAGGAGAGTAAAGTTATAATATCAGTGTATAAAAGATGTTTTAAATCAACACGCAAAAACTATTCATCGGGGAAAAAGTATTAACATTGGCAACTGCAAAATTTGAAATCAGAAAGTTAAGACTCAGACTGGGATAGATATTTGCGATGCATCTAATTAATAAATGATCAGAATTCAGAATACATACAGAACTCCTATGCATAGATTCAAAATATGAAAAACAACCAACAGAAAAATGGGCACATGATAGGAAGAAGCAACACACAGAAGAGGAAGCCCGTATTGCCAATACCCGTTGAAAAAAAAGGTGCCCAAACTTACTCCTGTTCAGGGGATGCAAATTAAAACGATAATGAGACACCACTTCACACCAAAAATCAGAAGCAGAAAAAAAATGTTGACAAGAATGTGGGAATTCTATACCCATGGAGGTGAAATTGTAAATTGGCATAAGTACTTTGGCCATCAACTTGATGGTATCCAATAAAGCTAAAAACGCATATGCCCTATAACCTATGAATTCTACTTCTAAATATATTTTCGTTACAGTCACTGCATATTCGAACTAGGACTCATATCTAAAATATGTATTGCAGCTCTGATTCTAACAGCAAAAAGTGGAACCTACTCATGTATCTCCTTCTACCCTTTTGATGAAGTTTTCTTTATTCCATTTTGTCTCAGTCTCAGAAGTTACGATTTCTACTTCTACTATTTTAATAGCTGGACTCAATTTTTTAATGTGCTTACTCAAATTAGAAAAGCCCTTTTCATTTTCCATATTTCTTTTATAATGTGTTTTCCAATTTGTTCAGCATTGTTTACTGAAATATCACTTATCCCTTCCTTGTCTCTAACTTTCTTTCTGATACTTATGGTTTCTGATCAGAATTCAACCACCAGCCTAACAGTCATTCCGCTGTAAAAAAAAAATCCTTGGTCACCTTTTGTTTTGTTTTTTGCTTTAATGGTCTACTGCTTATTTATGACACAGCTAAAAGAATATTGGTTCTTATGTATCTTCTTCAGGATTTGATATGCTCCATTAGTTTTAGTGAGGACTCACGTCTTTACTCAAACTGAGAAAATTCTCAGCTATATGTCTTCAACCACTTCCTTTCCCTCATTTTCTCTACTGCTTCCTCTGGAAACCACTACAAGGTCTCCAAGCCATCACAGAACCATTGCCAATCAGAACCATTGCCATCCATAAACCACCCACCAGTATATCCATACTGCTGTGAGGAGCAGGATACCATTGCTGTGTGGAGTTAGGGCCCAGATTCCCCGCAACACGCAGCTGCCAGAGCCTCGGCTCCGGTCTTTTCAGATCCCATATGGTGTAAACTTCAGCTATTTCCCACTGTTCTCACTTTACATTTCCCCCACTGTGTCTATCATCTGTGACTATCCCACTCCATGTTCCAAAATTAATTATGATATCAGAATTATTTTAGTGTACTTTAAAAGCACGTGTATATGTTAGATGAGCAGAAGACTTGTCCTTCTACTCACCCACTCTATCAGAAAGACTCATATCCAAACTTCTAAAATGCACAGATATTAAAATCCAGATGAAAAAGCTGATTAGAATTGTGTGCTCTAAGGTACGAATGAATACCTCGTATTTGTGTAGCTGGGGAGACGTAACTACCTGAATGATCCCTGAAGAATCTTCTCTGCTTTGTTCACTGTTGTATTAACAGGAGAAAGAGCCAGTAGTCCTCAGATCACCCTTGGGATGGTGACTTACTGGTGAAGGATGAAAAGTATTTTCCCCAACTCGGGGTAAACAACTCAGGGTCCTTGGTATTTCCAAGATCCAGCTACCCATTCCTGCAGTTCATCAGGCTGTCAGGCATGCCTTGGGTCTGGCCAGAAGGAGGAGGAGTTATTAGATTCGCACTCCTTTGAAAGGCCAGATGGGCCTGGGTCAGGAGTGGGCTCCACCTGACACTGCTGCAGTGCAGATAGGAGTACAGGCAGAGGGCCACAGGGTGACTTGAGGGGCCCACGTGGACAGAGGTTACAGGGGGTAGGGGAGTATCAAGCTGATTATTATTAAATTTGAGACGTTAACCTGACTATTACACAGACGTTCATATCTATTGTATTAAGGTATCTCTTCCCATTTGAGCTAAACTCTCACTGTCTGAGCTCAGAAACTGGAAAGATTCAGATAAGCAGGAAGAAGTACAGATCCACAGAAACAAAGTGCCTTCAACATGTGAAAATTTTGATGAAGTCCAATTTATCTATTTTTTTTCTTGGGGCTTTGTGCTCTAGGTTTAGAAAACATTAACTAATTCAAGGTGCTAAAGGTTTACGCCTTCAAGGAGTATGACAGTTTAGTTCTTACATTTAGTCTTTGATTTATGTTGAGGGAATTTTCATCATGTAAGGTAGAAGTCCTATTTCCTTCTTTTGCATGTGGATATTTGTTGTCCCAGCACTATATGTTGAAAAAGATTATTTTCTTCCCAATGAGTTGCTTGCTATTCTTAGTAAAAATCAAAAAAAAAAAAAAAAAGAAAAAGAAGGAGAAAAGAGAAATGAAGTGCCTTGCCCATGTCACATGACAAGGAAATGGCCAAAGCTTTCCCCGAACCTGGAGTTTATCATTTTTAGCCTCTTTATATGCATAGTAGATAAGAATTCCTGACTTGTCTCTGAGTAAACACTGTACCACAGAAGCTCAGTGCTGCTGCAATCACTCCCATTGCTGAATCGCTGTGTCTTCTTTTACCAGTGAGGGATAAGACTCATTCATCTATTTATTCATTTTTCATACCTCACTGTTTTCTTCTTGGATGTATGCAATATTATCATAAGGTTGAAAGCTAATCATAAAGATTGTACTTTTAAGTTTCTCTCTTCCATGTACAACACAGATATAAAAATATACAGTTCCGTTATCATAAAAATTATTTTCCAATGATAATCCTAGCTATCTAGTGCTTTATTTTTTAGCTTAAAGTGCAGAAATCGTGTGTTAAAAGAACCATATGTGAGTGAAGAGCAGCTGGCTGTTTGCACAGTGTCCTCTGAGACAAAAATACTCCCCCTGGTGGCTAAACGAGGAAATGTGGCCCCATTTCCTACAGGGGACCACACAAAATGAAGTGGGCAGGATGGGCCAGGCCTCTGTTAAGAAAGGCAGAGAAAAGTGGAGACAAGCAGCATATTAGTCAGCATTCTCCACTGAGAGAGAACAAATAGGATATAGATTTAAGGGGAGATTTAATATAGGAATGGGCTCTTGTGATTATAGAGGCCAGAAGCCCCACGGTCCGCCGTCAGCCAGCTGGAGAATCACAGTAGCCAGCAGTGTAACTCAGTGCCAGTCCCAAGGTCCAGGAATTGGGCGGCTGATGATGCAAGTCCCTGTGCGAAGGCTCGAGAACCAGGAGTGCCGATGTCCAAGGCCCAAGGATGGGTGTCCCAGCTCAAGGGAAAGGGAGCGAATTTACCCTTCCTCTGCCTTGTTCTCTTCAAGCCCTCACTGGATTGGATGATGCCCACTGGCACTGGGGAGGGTGAATCTTCTTTACCCAGTCTACTGATTCAAATGCTAACCTCCCCCAGAGACACCCGCACAGACTCACCCACAAATAATGATTTACCAGCCATCTGGGCCTCCCTTAGCCCAGTCAAGTTGACACATAAAATTAGCCACCAGCAGTAGTGTTCAGTGAGCTCTTCTCTACGGCAGGTACTGTACTCAGCCCTTTCCTACTAGCTCATTTAATCCTTAAAATGATTTTCCAGGACTTCCTAGGTGGTGCAGTGGTAAAGAATCCGCCTGCCAATGCAGGGGACACGGGTTCGAGCCCTGCTCTGGGAAGATTCCACATGCCACAGAGCAGCTAAGCCCGTGTGCCACAACTATTGAGCCTGTGCTCTAGAGCCTGTGAGCCACAACTATTGAGCCCATGTGCTGCAACTACTGAAGCCCATGTGCCTGGGGCCCGTGCTCCACAGCAAGAGAAGCCACGACAATGAGGAGCCTGCACACCGCAATGAAGAGTAGCCCCCGTTCGCAGCAACTAGAGAAAGCCCGTGTGCAGCAAAGAAGACCCAACACAGTCAATAAATAAAATTAATTAATTAATTAATTAATTAATTAATTAAAAAATGATTTTCCAGTCTTCCAGATGGCACAAGGGGCCATAGGTGGTCTGAGAAGAAAATGAATATGCCCAGCACGGCACATAAGGTACACGGCAGAAAAAGAGCATAAACTAACGGATGGCTAAATCCAAAGCCTCCGGTTTTTCCATCCAATCCTGTTCCTACCTTAACAGCATCACACACACATACACACGCACACACACACACACACACACTCATACACAGACTCATTTGCCCAGGAAGCAAAAAAGAGTTCTTGGGTTTCAACTTTCTCGCAATATTCAGTTACCCCAATCTGGTTTATCAGGTAGTCTTACCCAGGAAGACAAAGGAATCTGACCCCCAGACAAAGGAATGGTCACCCCAGGGTAAAGAGATGGAGAATAAGTCAGTTTAAATGGAGGCGATGGTGCCAAGGGGGCCCGCAGGGCAGGGGTACGAGCACCTGAAGGCAGGAGCATCCTAAACACAGATTTTTGCCTTTTTTTTCACATTTTGCCTCTAGCCTTTCCTGTACTTGCTACTTCCACCCGCTGTTCTCTCCAGCTCCTCCGGCACTTCCTAATCCAGCCCTGCACCCCCACAGCTGAAAGATCCAGGTGTAGAAATCTTCAAGGCTCACACCTACGACTCTTAAAAAGTTCAACAACAACAAACTTTCCAAAAGAATCTGAGCCTTTTATTTCTTCTTATATGCACTCTTTCGGTTTGGATCATCCAAAGAAATGAAAGAAAACAAAATCAATCCTATTTCGTGTTTGGATTTCAGCAAAGTGTGAGAGTTATTTGAGCCATTTCCCTGTTCTATATAGGGAAATAACGTTTTCCATGATGTGGTTGGCTAGAAATGCACAGGTAAAATAAAATCTTCAAACTACTTCCCCTCAGATCCAGAAATGATGAGCAATTTGACATCCTGTGTCCCCCCGACTGCAAACCAGAAACCTCTCTGTCAGAAGCTATTCTTGCAATATTATACCTCTAATGTTGTGGGAAGTTGTTTGAGGCAAAAGGCAGCCATAATAATGGGATTGTGTTTCAAAAAAGAGCTGGCTGCAAGGCCATGCTGTAAATGAAAAGCATCATAAAAGGAACATTACCACTCTTAAAAAACAGTGAGACTGCTCAAATAACTCATTGCAGCCTATTTTTATAGTCCCCTAATTCTATTTTTAAAATCAAATACAACTCTAAAAAATAGCTCACTCCAAGTTGGGGAGAAAGCCAAACCACTTCAGTTTATGAAGAATCTCAAATCTTACCTGCTAAAATTCATTCATTCATCATTCATTCAAAGAAGCATGTATTAAGCACCAATTATATGTAAAGTATTGAATTAGATGTCTTAGTATTGAATATATTAGCATTGAATAGTACTTCCCATCTAGGATTTTATCATCAAACAGAGGCAATAATAGAAAATATAAAGCTAAATACCTTAAAAGAAAAACAAGCGGGAGTGTGCAAAGTTGTGAAAACTCAATTTTGGCTGTGGGGATTCTGGAAGACTTCATGGAGGAAGTGGCATTTAGCCTTGGAGAATGGAGACAGAACATCCTTGGTAGGAGAGACAATGTGTGAAAAGGCAGAGCCACAGAGTGCAATCACAGAAAGGTGAACAATTCCATTCAACTGGAATCTGAAAGCAATGTGGGAGAAAAGCCCAAAAGGCAGACTAGGGAATGAGCATGGAGAGCCCATCATGCTAGGGCTTAGCTGTGTGGCCCTTCGTCCAGTGGATCCGCTGATCAGAAAGTAGACCAGGAAGCTTAAGTTGGGTGCTGTGAGTCACTTGCTTCTTAGGGGAAGACTGGAAAGGAACTCACAAATCTCATATAGTCAAAGGATAGCTAGGAAGACATTCTCTCTTTGCCTTGGTTTTTATGATGCTTGAAATCAAGGCTCGAGCAAAGAGCGAGGACCCCTGGCATTTATTTTGTGTGCCTCCCTCATTTCTGGTTTCATCTTAGATTTTCTTCGTCTCCTTTTCTTTATGTTCCTAGTTCCTCACATTAAAAATACATTTCATATTAATGTGTTTTTATTATAAAGCAGTGATCATATAAACAGATGCAATGCAGAGACACAAACGAACAACAAAGTGGAGAAGGGGAGGGTGTGCCTCTACATGAATCCATTTTCCAGAAGTCATATGAGTAATGCTCTCCAAACACACCATTCTACATATTAGTTTCTGACAATCATTGACTGACAAGTTCTATGATTTCTACAGTTAGAAATGTTTTCCATAGGTAATTTGGTACAACCCTTGCTCTGTAAGTACAAGTGACGCTACTTTGTATAATAACATGTCTCTTAAATAAGACGAAGAAACGAGATCTCTTAACATGGAATTCGTCAGCAGGCAGGGGAAAACGTTTTTTACCCTGTGTCAAAGCAACAGCCAGATCTGCTTCCGCCATGCACCCAAATTACTGCTTCTGGCAGTGCTGTGATGCACCACCTCAGAGCAAAGCAGGCCAAGTCAGAGGAATCCGGCATGTCCAACTAGGACATGACCATGGTAGTAATAGTGCTGATGGGTAATGAAGTACGCACTCTAGGACATCAATGACCTAGGCATCTCCCCATGACTTGTCATTCACATCCCAAGTGGGTGAGTATTTCGTTTTCATTTAGGTATAAATCTGAGGACTAAGCATGCAGCATTAATGTATGATTCCCGATACTTTCAGCTCACCTCAGCATCGCTCTAGTTGTAAACTAGCAAACATCAAGGACCGTATCTATGTGATTGTATGCATGCTAAAGCATATTATAAGTACATATCAAGCCAAGGGCCAGGTAGGTCTAGTTAAAATATTTGTAACCATCTGAAGCAGTAAGAATGAATATGAAAATCAGGAAGAATCAAGAGTTGAAATTCATCTAGTCCTGTAACATGTGCTATGTGCACTGGGGAAAGGTAGTTGATCATACACGTGGTGGATTAGTTATTTTACCTAAGGCACAATATCTTAGCAGCTGTTGAAACTGACACTTAAAATACGTGCCCCCGCTCTGTGTGTGGGGGAGAGCACGGGAGGAGTAGGCTGTGCCTTCTACACCAGCATAGTCAGGGGGTCAAAGTAAATCCTTACTTTTAAATATAAACACATTTCCTTGAGGGATTTTCTAATACTTAGCTTGACCCATACATATTCTCCAGCCAATACCTCCCTCCAAAAAAAATAAGAGGAAAAATAATAAAGGCAGGAAGCTTTCAAATTTCTACCTGCATTAACATACCAGAGCATAATAGCTTTGAAACCATTTCTGCTTAATGAACACCCACATTTGCATTTCAAGAGCACCTCAGGGTGCAGTAAAGTCAATACAGCGTAGATAATTTTGAAGTCAACCCTTTTCCTTCTCTAAAAGGTCCTTTAACTATAAAAACCAATTTTAATAAAAAGGCATCTGTACTCAAGATCCTCCATTATACAACACACTTCATCATACATAAAAGTTTTGGCCCAAAGACCAACTTTAAGGAATTTACAGTAGATTAATGTTGTTATTAGTCATGACTGTGTAAAGAAAATTGTGTTCTCACAGCTCTCCCAACACGAGGTCAAAACAGGAAACTGAATTAAGTTCTGAAGGTTACTTCCTTAGCTGTCCATCTATCCTGGTGACTGCGTGAAGAATGGAGTTGAAAATGAAGACGTTCTCACTAAAGAGACTGCCAAGGGTATTGACGAGAAAGCCATGTAAGGAACGCTTTCGGTCAGAAGCAGTAAGATTATGTTACAATAACCAAACTCCAGCAATGTCTCTGGTTGTAGCAGGAGGTATGAAAAACTAGAGTCACCCATCTCCATATGCCCCAGACCTAGACTGTCAGCACATCTAAAGTGATGAAGAGTGGAAACTCATAAAGCACATATTTATGTCAGATATTTAATCTGTAGTTTATATTGAATAGCATTTGTAACGTATATGGTAAAGTCAACTTATGATCAGACCTATTCTTTTGCTTTTTTAAAATATCACTTTTTTAAAATATCACTTTTTTGGAGAGGCCTTCCTTGACCCCCGAAAGTAGCTCCTTCCTTCAGTCTTCATTCCTGTAACCTGTTTTACTTTTCTTCAAAGCACGCATCTCTCACTCATGTTTTTATATTTTTTATCTTTATTTTGTGTCCTCCGACTAGTTTGTAAGTTCCCGAATGGTGAGGCCCACAGTGCCTAGAAGAGAGACGGGCACATAATAGACACTTACGAAATACCTGTTAAATGAGTGAATGAATGAATGAACTAGAACAAGTATTAGATCAATAAGAGTCTCTATTCCCTCACCTCCCACTGCAAACTCCTCCAACTATGAGCTCCTCGGGAGCAGGTCGTGGCGTCCCTGGCTCCCAACAAGCCATCAGTAACTCCGTAACTATTTTTCAGGTGAGTGGTGAATTGGTTTCCTATTACTACTGTAACAAATTACCATAAACTCAGTGACTTAATACAAATTTACTGTCTCATAATTCTGTAAATCAGAAGTCTGAAACAGGCTAAAATCAAGGTGCTGGTAGAGCTGCATTTTTTCCTGTAAACTCTGAGTTAGATCTGTGCCCTGCCTCTTCCAGCTTCTAGAGGCCACTGTGTCCCTTGGCTGGTGGCTCCACCCTCTGTCTTCAAAGCCAGCATCAGCAGGTCGGGTCTGTCTCACGCTGAGTCACTCTGACCCTGCTTCTGTCTCCTCTTTCCTTGACTCTCTTCAGCCTCCCTCTTCCACTTTTAAGGACCCCGGTGATTATTTTAGATCCACCCAGATAATCCAGGATAATTTCCCCATCTCAAGGCCAGCTGAGTAGCAACTTTAGTGGCACCAGTCACCTGAGCTCCCCCGTGCCACGTAACATATATATTCACAGGTTCTGGGGAAGAGATGTAGACCCTTTGGGGGCTGTCTTCCTGGTGGATTGGTGGGTGTGTGAGTGAGTGAGTACACCCACGAGCTAGTGAGAAGACTGTTCTGAGCAGCTCAGTGGTTGGGCAGGTTCTGCAAAGCTAACCAGGTTTTCTAAAATAGCCAAAGATGTTTTTACTTGAAGGGAAGGAACATAGGCAATCCCTGGATCCACTTTTGATTAGAAGAGTGAGGTGATGAGAGTTGAGTTTACGGAAAACTAATTGGGAGACAGAGTGTCGGATGCTTCAGAGAAAGAGGAGCCTAGAGGCAGCAAAACCACAAAGGAGGCAGGTGTGAAGAAGTTTTGAGCATCAGGGATAAGGGTCCGAATGAGGGAAAGAAAGGGGCGCATAAAAGAGACCCTTCAGAACGTGACTGAAGGATGGTGAACAAAAAAAGAGTTCAAAATGCCTACAAGATTAATGCCCCTAAGAAATTAATGAAGAAACCAACGAGCAGGAAGTGAAGCCAGTGTTCAGATACGAACAGCACAAGCTTAAGGGGACAAGATTCTAAGTGGAAACAGTTTCTATCCAACCAGAGTTTAGGGAAGAAGACAGGACAGGAAGTCCTCACTTTAGAGTAGAAAGCAAATGACGACCCCAAGAGGTTGTGTGGCAATAGAGCAGTTTCCTGGCCTTGCTGCAGCCACGACCCCCAAGTTTGTTTTACCCAGAGTGAATCTTACCTGCATCTAAAACTCCATGGTCCATCACTCCGTTCCCTTCTGCAGCTCAGACCTGTGCTCACAGACACCTGAGGCCACTTCCTAATGAATACTCCCCCGTGCTCTGATTTCCGGTGCTCAGCTATGTCTTGGTTACCACCCTGGACCCCAGCCAAACTCAGCTGAGAGTCTGGGTTACTAATTTCTGTTCCTGGTATCTGACAGCTGCCACAGATGTTCCTGGGCCCATGTTAAAATTCCTGAGGTTCAATCCTTGCTGTTTCGCCCATCTGTAAAATGTCCTCTCCTTGAATCCTCCGTAAAGTTTCTGGACTTTTTGCCCATTTCTATTTCTGGTACTTCCTCACTGGGAATCCGAGTTTTCCTACTAGTTACTTGTACTTTGATTCTATCAACCTCTATCTACTATGGTATGGAGGTGAATAACATAACTCTCCCAATGCTTGTACCAAACTCCCAATTGGCATGCGGAAGTACACTGATGTGCCCGGATGGGTTACAAGGAAGCCGAGAGACTGATGACCTCAGCCCACTCGCTAGTCACCTTCAAACTTCAGCAGTCTCATCTGGAAACCCCAAGGGCTGCACAATTATTATCAGCTTCTGCAAGTGTCACCACGTGAAACAAAAAATTGGAAAGCACTGATCTAGAGTAAAGATTGTTGAGGGGATAAAGAGCGCAAAGAGCAGAGAGAAAAGAAAGAAGCAGGTGTCATGGAGGCCAAAGGAGAAAGACACTTCGAGAAAGAGGGGGAGACAGCTGTGTCAATTGCAGCAGAGCGGCCAAGAAGAATGTGGATGAGAAAAGGCCACTGAGTCTATAATTGTATAAGTTCATTTTTCATGTCAAGCAAACAGTAGATTCAAAAAGGAAGTGTAGGGCTAAAGGGAGCTGGAAAAAAGGTCAACTTGATGCCTGAAGAAGCAAAAGAATGTTAAAAGTTATCAGGAATGCTATACTAGTAAGGCCTAAAAATATGCCAGAAAATGTAAGGCTATCTTCAACTAGCAATAACATAACTGACAGAAATCATTTACATAACTGAGGCAGCTTATTAAGCCAACCATAACTGTCAACATTTGCTTAAGTATCTCAAAACAAAAAGGAATGAAAGGAAGAGCTTAAGATAAATGAAAATTAATCCAATTCACAATCAAATGGAAATGCCATGAGCCCAAAGAACATTTGTGTGTGGGATTTGTTTCAAGACCCTAAATTTAACAAGCTGAAATTAAGTACCATAGCATTCAACAGTTTGAAATGAAAAATTTCCTTTTAATGGAATATTTTAATCTCATTCAAAAAAAAAAAAAAAAGTAACAAAGCTTCCTTAACTTGCTTAGTCTCCCGAGAAGCAAGTATTTCTTGCACTATTAAGATAAGCTTTGTAATGGTGTAGGAGGGAAATGCAGTCGTCCCTGCCCACCTACTTCCCATCCCCATCCAGCCTTTCAACACAGACTGTGTTTCTTGCTTGTAAATGGAGGCCTGCAACTGAAGCTTGTGCAAGCAGTCAGGCAAACATGAGTGAGATCTAGTATCTTCAAAAGAACCAGCTCACATGTGCAACCGCCACCTCAGTACACAGGAGCGTTTTGCCAACCCTCAGCATGCAGCTGCCTGTCTCTCGTAACAGGAGGCTGGACGATAGAGCAGTGTGGAGTAAGGGCTTTGGACTCAGAGAGAACTGAGTTCAAATATTGGCTCCCATACTTATTATGTGACCTTGGGCAGGTTATGTTACTTCCCAGACCTAGACTTATCACTTTTAATATCTACCTTAGTTGCTTAGAGGACTAACATAAGTAAAAACTTTGGCACATGGTTATTTAAGCCAGTTCCCATCCTTTCCTTCACCCTAATGCAGTCTCAGCTCCCCCCAAAAACCACTGTCCTGCCTCAGCCAGCCCCCTGCGGCCCTGACCTCTGTCTTCCTCAGCCCCACCCCGGGTGGTGTGGGGCTATACACGCAGCCTCCCATTCTCAGGTCCTAGTTCACATTTCAGCCTGAAGATCTAAGGATATCTGGCTCCCTGGGGAAGCTGAGTATCAATGGAGACAAAATACCAAGAGAAGAACAATGCAATGACATAAATAGCAATGTCCATTGAACCAGAATTGTTGGGATGGAACCAACGACACCCGGTGATGAGTAGGGCAGTTTTCAGCTACCTGAGTAATGGCCAGAAAACCAGAAATGTCGTCTTTTATTATCTGGAAAGCTACTCTGGCTAGCTTCTGTCTGCCAAGTCACTGCAGTGAGCAACTGCACAAATGTATTGAAACTTCAAAAGTCCCCAATAAACTTCAAGGGAAAAAAATTGTCTGCTATACATAATATCCTTCTCATTCAGCTTTGCTTTCCTCACCTTAATTCAGACTCTCAAAGAATGGATCTAAGATTTGATTACCTAGAAGCAAAGAAAAAACATGAAAAAAAAATTAACCCTTTTTTGTCATCTTCCACATTAAATTTATTACTGAAAGTCTCATAACTGAAATAGTGGAAATATAACAAGAAAGATGGTTTGAGAAAAATGTGATTGGATCAATTCTGATATGAGACAGAGCAAAGCTGCTTTGTGAGACACGATCAACCAATGAAACCAAGCTTTCTGTAATGTTTAGGTTCTTTTTTGCTTTAAGGAAATTTGACAGCATATTCAAAAAACGCCTTAAATGAGTAATAAGCAGCTCGAACTATTAAAAAAAATTGATGAAAGAGAATGTATTTTGAATTCTATTCCCAAAACCCAAATGCTTTTGAACCATTTCAGTATGTGATTAAGAAATCCACTGGCGATAAACTAACACATTCTTGAGTCCGATTAACACTGTTCAAGACATAACTATGATTGATAACTGTTAGGTAACATATAAAGACCTTTCCAAGAGAGAACATATGATTCTAAAGTAGCCTCTTTGATCATCTGGCATATCTTACAAATAAAAATAAAACAGAATTACAGAAAAACAGAACATCCAAGTCAGGAGGGAGTCTAGAGCTGAACCCCTACTTTTTATAAACAAGGAGACTGAGACCTCAAACTTGCCCAAGTAACAGAGCCAGTACTTGGTGAAATCACAACTAACAAGTCATCTGCTAGCACCTGGTCCAGGCTGTGGCGGTGTCACCTGGCTGCTGCCGCATGACTTAGGCCAGCACCTGACGGTCCCAGGCTCTGCTGGCTCAATACAGTCTGCGTAGGGCTGCATCATTACTCATCAGCCTAGTCAAAGTCTGCCTGCCTTGTCCATCTGTCCTCTTAGACAGTTACCATGGCTTTCCTGCAGATACCCCACCCAATCTATGGCAGACACACAATGGCAAAGTCCTCACTGATTAAAAAAATTGAAGTGCTATCTATGCATTATTTAAAAATCAAATTGCACAGAATATCATGAAAAAAAAAAAAAAGGAAAGTTTTCTGCCTCGCTCCCTACTCAGAGTCCACTACCCTGTGGAATCATAGTTCAGTCATTGGTGGTCACAGATACGTTAAACATCTCGTTCATGATTTCTCAATTATAGACATTAACTTTTGACTCAATAATACTAAAGCTGAGAAAAGTAGCTCAATTATACTTTCTCTTCTGTCTCCATCAGGTTTTATTAGTTATATTACAAGTTGTCTTTCTACTGCTTAATTTTATAACTTTAAATAAGATAGCTAGCACTCCATATATTGTTCCATCAACTTTAAATTATGTATCTTGACCTTCCATTTTGTTAGATGAAGAATTAGAACCCTCCCCTCCCTCCACATCTTCCCACCACCCATCTCCACCTCCTGACTCCTGTCGCCTCTACCGTTACTTTCACATCGTCAGGGTTTATAACGGTCACCTTTTGCTCTCTAATATAATTTAATGTTCAACATTTTGTCTATAGGCTGACCCTAAAATGTAAAATCCAATAAAAACAGCATTTATTCATACAATATTATGATGGTGACTATTTTTCACTGCAGAATCGAGTCATGTCATAGACCTGAAGAGAAGGAAATACATCCCGTGCATCACTGACTCTCAAGGGAGAATGATGTAAGGCTAAGCACTTAAGGTGCCAGCCACTCCAGTCTAAGCAGTACTAGCATTAGAGCCCACTAAAGAAACACTTCTTTTCAATAATCATCTGCCTGGGACAAAATCAACAACAACAACAAAATCCTGCTTCTTACCACCTCAGTATATTCTCATGTTCAGCAAACATGTTAAATTCACCTAACTACAGCCAAATCTAGCTGCAGATATTCAGGGCAATCTCTTGGATTTTGCATTAACAAATTAATTTTTATAACAAAAGAGCTTCTCCAGCAATGAGAGGTTAACTCTGTATTACACAAAGGGCTTGGAGCTTCAAGTCCAAATTCTGTTTTTGCAGGATAAATGGCTGTGGAAACATCAGCAATGTATTCCCTGAGCCTCAGTTTCCTCAACTTAAATATGAGGGGAATGCCCCCTGTCATATGAACACATTGTGAGGACTGAGTTAGAGAATATGCGTGAAAAAGTACTGTACATCCTAGCCTGCTATGCAAATACAGGGTATTGTTGTTATTAATAAGGAGCACAGGGTGCTGCTTCCCAGGAAATTGAAATGCAGTGCAGATGCCTCACATCAAATTAAGGCCATTTGGAGATAAAAGAATCAAAATAGTATGTGCACAAATTGGTGTTATATCCCAGGAAGGAATTTAAAACTGCTCAACCAGACATTAAGAAACCTGCTGCTTTAGATAACTTATTCAATACATCAATAACTTTATGCAAGACACAGACTCAGCAAGGAGCCTCGCTCCTCCCTGCCAATCGTCAAGGACAGTTGTAAGAACTACCAAGTGAAGTTGGTGAAATCAGGCTTCCTGACTTCAAACTATACTACAAGGCCATAGTGATCAACACAGTATGGTACTGGCACAAAAATAGAAAGGAAGATCAATGGAATAGAATAGAGAACTCAGAAGTAAGCCCAAACACATATGGGCACCTTATCGTTGACAAAGGAGGCACGAATATACAATGGCAAAAAGACAGCCTCTTCAATAAGTGGTGCTGGGAAAATTGGACAGCAACATATAAAAGAATGAAATTAGAACACTTCCTAACACCATACACAAAAATAAACTCCAAATGGATTCAAGACCTACATGTAAGGCCAGAGACTATAAAACTCCTCGAGGAAAACATAGGCAGAACACTCTATGACATCCATCAAAGCAACATCCTTTTGGACCCACTTCCTAGAATCATGGAAATAAAATCAAGAATAAACAAATGGGACCTCATGAAACTTAAAAGCTTTTGCACAGCGAAAGAAACCATAAACAAGACTAAAAGGCAACCCTCAGAATGGGAAAATATAGTTGCCTATGAAACAACGGACAAAGGATTAACCTCCAAAATATACAAGCAGCTCATGAAGTTTAATACCAAAAAAGCAAATAACCCAATCCACAAATGGGCGGAAGACCTAAATAGACATTTCTTCAAAGAAGACATACAGATGGCCAACAAACACATGAAAAGATGCTCAACATCACTCATCATCAGAGAAATGCAAGTCAAAGCCACAATGAGGTATCACCTCACACCGATCAGAATGGCCATCATCACAAAATCTGGAAACAACAAATGTTGGAGAGGGTGTGGGGAAAAGGGAACTCTCCTGCACTGTTGGTGGGAATGTAAGTTGGTACAGCCACCATGGAAAACAATTTGGAGGTTCCTTAAAAAACTACAAATAGAACTACCATATGATCCAGTAATCCCACTCCTGGGCATATATCCAAAGAAAACCATAATCCCAAAAGAAACTTGTACCATAATGTTGATTGCAGCACTATGTACAATAGCCAGGCCATGGAAGCAACCGAAATGCCCATCAACAAATGAATGGATACAGAAGATGTGGCATATATATACAATGGAATATTACTCAGCTATAAAAAGGGATGAGATGGAGCTATATGCAATGAGGTGGATAGACCTACAGTCTGTCATACAGAGTGAAGTAAGTCAGAAAGAGAAAGACAAATATTGTATGCTAACTCACATATACAGAATCTAAAGATGGTACTGATGAACTCAGTGACAAGAACAAGGACGCAGGTGCAGAGAATGGACTGGAGAACTCAAGGTTTGGGAGGGGGCGGGGGTTGAAGGGGAAGCTGAGATGAAACGAGAGAGTAGCACAGACATATATATAGTACCAACTGTAAAATAGATAGCCAGTGGGAAGTTGTTGTATAACAAAGGGAGTCCGACTCGAGGATGGAAGATGCCTTAGAGGACTGGGATGGGGAGGGTGGGGGGGACTCAGGGGAGGATGGGGGGGGAGTCAAGGGAGAGAGGGAATACGGGGATATGTGTATAAAAACAGATGACTGAACTTGGTGTACCCCCCCAAAAATAATAAATAAATAAATAAAATTTTTTAAAAAATGAAAAAGCATCCTATGGAATGAGACAAAAAAAAAAAAAAAAACTACCAAGTGGAGCATTTCATTGGTCAAGCGAGGGTAAGATAAAAATGGATTTTAAGGTTTTGTGTCACGGACCTACACCTGAGTCCTAGTCGCTAATAATAAGAAATTAACTCAGATATCATTTCAAGTCTCTGCAAAGAGAATTTTCAAATGTCCAGGAACCTAGATGGGTTTAAACACCCTTCAGTGCTGCTCTTTGGACAGTCTTCCCAAATGTTAATAACAACTCCTTTTATCAGTGCAGCACATTCAACACACAATCCTCTAGTGTTATGAGAGCATCACTCCAATTCAAGGGGTTGTGGCGACCAAAGAGTCAAGTCAAAGGACCCTAGGGATGTAGACGCGAACCTAGGTCTGACGTAGGAAAGATCCATGGCGCAGGTAACCTCATCGTATTCTGCTAAGAGCCCCACGTTCCAAGCAAAGAGAATATCCAAGAATATCATCCCCCCCATCCTAGGAAAAAGAGAAGTCTTAACCTAAGGGCTCCATGTCAGTGTTTAAAATTGCTCCTTCCATGTTTGCCTTTCCTTAAGGTTAATACAGACAACCCTGGAGAGAGAGAAATCACGAAGCTGTTTCTAGGATCTGCTGAGACCAAAACACGCCTGAGAAACATCTGCATACCAATAAGCCAGTGGCGACCCAGTGCAGGACGCCGGGACTCGTTAGCGTGCTGCGGACCAGCTGAACCCTGGTCGTCTCCACTCACAGTAAGAGGCTGTCGCTTTTACCCGTTATGGCAACTGGATTTTTCGTCAGCTGTTGATGAGAAGAATCTCTGTCTTTATTGAGCAGATATTTCCCTCAAGTGCTGCTCTCCTTAATGGCAATTTTCCCCTATTACGTGCATTTCCCAGGGAGCCCGAGAGTGTTAATGAGTGTCAAGCCGGCATTTCTCTCTGTGGCTGGGATTCCGAATGTGGCTAGAGCAGTGGCCTGCTGCAAGCACGCATGCTAATCAGCCTCCATCTATCTGCACAGGAGGCTGCTTGCAGAAACAGACAATTATTTTGCTCCACGCAGGGCTGCTTGGGGAGGGGGAGCAGCTGCAGAGAAGTCAATTCCCAGGGCTTATGATGATTAGGGCCCCCCCCAAAGTACACTTAAGTCTTTGAAATAAACACCAAAAAAAAAAATAGTTTCCAAAAGGCATGAAAAGAAACATCTTACTCTTCGGGTCCTGTCCCCATTGATTTCAGAGCTTTTACCATCAGAGGAAATATTTCTTTCCAACTGATTCGGGGACAAGGGCCCAGGCATGGGGAGCTCTCCCACTGGGTGCTCAGTAGTAGGTGGGTAGGTTTCCCTTTCAAGTAAATGAAGACGTTCTGGAAGAGGAGGCCATAGACAATGCAGTGCCATTGACAGTTGAGAGCGGAAAATATTAAATCTCTCTCCTGTTGAGTAATCATTTCTCTACTGCGGTGTGCCCAAGGGGAGAAGTCATAAATGAACTACTGATCAGCACAGGAATGTTGAATTTACAAACTACCAGATATAGTCTCTGGTGGCCTCGGTTCCACAAACGGACAAATTTATGGCTCTTTATGAGAAACTCTACCCCAAGTAATCATTCGACATCATTACTTTGAAGTTGAGAAAATATTGAATGACTGTTTCTCGTGTTTCACACTAAGCCTTGCAATGTGTTTTGGGGAGAGGCACACAGGCATGTCACCGGAAAGCAGGGGTCACGAAGGCAATCGGATCACTGAACTGGTTGAATTACCTAGAGAGCTGCGCATTTCACCACATCAATAGGCGTTCGACCAACAGGATAGAGCAATCGTCACATGACCCTTTAACCCTCAGAAATCCTCAGTATACTACTTTAGGTGTCTGAAGAGCAGACCAGAGCCAGTGGTAGAGTTTTGCCTTCAGTTTAGACATTTTTAAAACCCTGATGTGGGCCACGTGTAGAAGAGCCCCTGGAAGGTCAGGGGTTGGCCTGTCCTTGGTCAGTGAGGCATCTGCTCTGGAAAGGCCAGGGGAGAGCTAGCACAGAACAGAGGCTTCTCTGGGTCTGGGGATCTCAGGACACCTCAGGTGCTCATGGAACAAGGCAAAATCCCCAAAGGGCATGGCCCAAGCTCTCTTGGCTGCTCCAGAAAGGAAAGCATTCTCAATCTGCTCCACTCTGAACTGCATCTCTAGAGGGGCTCAGGGCCAAAGTGACAGCTCCCAGTTAGGGCAGAAAGGAAAAGAACAGAGGGGTCTCCTCAAACAGCTGGGTACTTGGCACCACCAAACAGGGATGCATTTCTGAAATCCACTCAGTGTCAGGGAAGACTTCCCTGCCAAGGAGCCTGCCAAGCCTTCTTCTGAATGACCGTGGAGTAAACTGATGAAATTGGCAGCACTAGATTCACCTCCTCTGGATGAACAGGCCCCCTGGCTGCTGACACACACACAAAAATTGGATAAAGAGCGAAAAAAAGATCTGCCCACTATCTAGAGAGGAGGAGGAGGAGGAGGAGAGCCTGGGAAGAGGACCAATGCCTGTAACCCGCCCCCTGCCCCAGATGCCTTGAATAGGAACAGAAAGAAATTAAAGTGTGAATTTGCCCTCCAGAGAAAACCAACAAATGGGGAAAGGATTTCAATTTGCATATCCAGATAGAAATGATAGAAATGTATTGCTCAAATATTTAGTTTGGAGCCGGGTCAAACGTTCTGAGATATGCAGAGAAGGATGTGATTGCCTAGAGCAAAGCTCTTTGCATGCCACACAGATAACAGGCCACTGGAAACCCTGGCCATCTGAGGGCCCAGGCTTGTCTTCATCTAGGACTCACCTGGCTGTATGCTAACTTCACTTCTACACTCCAACCTTAATCCTGAGTGATCCCCAGCCATGGAAAATGATTTTTTGTGAAGCTAGAATGGGAAAGAGACAAAACTTTTGGGGCCCTCATGTAAAATTTTCTGAGTCCTTTCATTCGAATTGTACTCTGTCAAGGTTTAAAACTGTCTCCCTGCTTGTTATCCTATTTAACCCCCATCATAACACTCAAAGGCGGGTCTCATACCTCTGGGGTGTGGATTGCAAGCTCCATTTCTCAGGTATGAAAAACGAGGCATGAAAAACATAAGTGAGTTGCCCAAGGTCATCCAGCTTCCTAGTGGCAGAGATGACATCAGAACCCAGACCCCCAGTGGCTGTGCCCAGCCTCTCTCTGCTAGTACATTATCAACCCAACAGAGACACCCCCAACGTGTAACTGTCTCTACAGGCAATGAGGGCAAGGGAGTAAGCTGAATATCCAACTCCTTATGGTTCTGATTTTTACATTATTTTGCTTTATGTTACTTTAGCCACGAATAAAAATAATAATAAAAAAGGAAACAAGCTGGAGGCTAGAGCCACCTCCTCTGTGTCAATATTTCAAATGCCGTTTGAGATGAGCCTTCTCTACATGTAGACTTGGGAGTGACAATTGACCATGGAGCAGTTCATGAGGGAGAAGTGAGGTGGCACAGGATAAAGCCCGCACAGGGTAGCGATAGCTCGGGGTAAGGCGCTTTCGATTATTAACTGGTATCCCTATCTTGCTTATTCATTTGTCTAGTAGTTCTTCTCCTGTCCTGCCCGGCCTCACCACATTCACAACTTTTCTCCCTTTCATCCCTCGAGGAGCAAGGCCATTCTGTGTTCTCTGATTGCACGGCAGAAGAGTGCAGCCACTGTACAGTCCTCTGGCCTTACCCTTTCCCTCACACATGCCGCTAGGTCTTGCTGGAAGGATATGTCAGGGTGCAGAGCAAGTGGCTTCCAAGTCTCTGCCTGGCCACTGAATTTTCAAAGGTCAAGCTCCACAGAAAGGTGGAGAGTTCTCCTTACACCTCTCAGTCTAGCAGTCTCTTACCCCTGAGGTAAGAGAAGAGAGATGAGAAGAACTTGTAAAAACTGAGCTTTGATGGGTCTCATTATTGGCTAATTATTGGCTATTTGCCCACTGCCCCCCAAATTCACATGTTAAAGTCCTAAATCCCAGTACTTTAGAATGTGATTGCATTTGGAGATAGAGTCTTTAAAGAGGTGGTTAAAGCCAAATGAGTTCATTGGGGCGGGCCCTAATCCAAGCTGACTGGTGTCCTTATAGAAGAGGAGATTCAAAACACAGACACACACAGAAGAAAGACGATGCAAAGAGAGAGGAAGAAGACATCCTCCTACAAGCCAAGGAGAGAGGCCTCAGGAGAAGCCAATCTGACACTTTGTTCTCGGACTTCTAGCCTCCAGAACTGTGAGAAAATAAATTTCTGTTGTTTAAGCCATCTGGCCTCTGGTGGCTTTGTTATGGCGGCCCTAAAAAAGCAACACAAGCCCTAAAGAAAGGAAATTTGAGCCTTCCTTCCAAGCAGATGGTCAGCCCAGGCCTTAGGGTAAGAAGACCCTTCAACAAGTGTCTTTGCCCTTCTGTGTCTCCATTTCTTCATCATAAAATATGGATAATAATAATTAATACTTAACCCAAAGTGTTGTTATAAGAATTAATCAAGGTAATAAATATAAAGAACCACCCACATAAGCAGGCACTTAAGGATTGTTTGCTATAATTATAACTCAGAATGAAGACCAGACCTTCAACCTTCTTGTGACTCCTCAAGACACCCACATTCAGTAAATTCCTAATAAATAAGGGACTAAATATTGCTGGGGTGAACAGTTTCAACAAAAGAGAAATTAAAACATAATATTCATGAAAAATAGTGGGTTCATATAGCTGCCTAAAAAGTCGATGTTTTGTAACCCTGACCATCTAGCTATTAAAACTGGTATGAATAAAATACAGGCCATATTGGGCTTCCCTGGTGGCACAGTGGTTAAGAACCCGCCTGCCAATGCAGGGGACACGGGTTTGATCCCCAGTCTGGGAAGATCCCACATGCCATGGAGCAACAAAGCCCATGTGCCGCAACTACTGAGCCTGTGCTCTAGAGCCTGCAAGCCACAACTACTGAAGCCCACACGCCTATACTCTGTGCTCCTGAACAAGAGAAGCACCGCAATGAGAAGCCCATGCACCACAGCAAAGAGTAGCCTCTGCTCTCCACAACTAGAGAAAGCCCACATGCAACAAAGACCCAATGCAGCCAACATAAATAAAGTAAAATAAATTTATACAAAAAAATACAGGTCATAGCTTAATACAAATAGGAGTCACCCATTTAAAATAAATGGAAATGGGGCTCTAACAACATTCACATACCATTCTTCAGCTACTGATAAATACTCAAAATATCGTATAAAATAAAACACGTCTAGACTCAGAAATAAAAATAGATATGTATGTATGTACATATATACATATAATATATCATCTAGCAAATGGTACAACCTCAGAAAGGAAAATACGAAGCAAGGGACTGCACTTTATTTTGCATTAATATGTGACATTTTCTGCCTCGGGAAAGTTCAGAGCTATGGTGCTGTTTTATTGTTTAGGCTTCATGCTTGCATGCGTGTGTGTGTGTGTGTGTGTGTTTGTGCGTGTGTGTGTTTTACCTTTTTCTCCATATGCATTGCAGTTGGAAGTAATGATTGTAAGTAAAGTTAATTCTTAGAAAGGTGCAGTCTTACCTTATACATATTAATAAGCGCTTTCTTTGAGAAGCAGTGACAGCCCTTGATACATTTTGACGAAAATGAAAGGGGAAAAAAAACAGCACCACTATTAAGAACACCCCTGAGGTGATGGAGAGCCACATCTTTGATACATCAGCTCTTGGTCTCAATGCACACACTTATTAACTCACCTGTGCACCAAGAATTAGAATGAGCTCCTTCTCTAGACACATATTCTTAACAGCGGTCCCAACAGACATCCTGGAACCAAAAGCAGGGCTTCCATGTGGGCTGTGGTGTAATTTTCTCACAGTCTCACAGTACAGTTTGTACCGACAGCATCTCTCAGCAGATTAGAGACAGGCAGCATGGAAGTGATCGTTAAAAAGCTCGGCAAGGCCAAAAGGGTGGAAAAAATATCTCGGCTCCAAGCAAAACACTGTCCTTTACTTAAGAGAAGGGCATGAGGTTGTGCCTTCCAAATTATTGCCTCAAAGATACCAAACTATCTGAAATAGATACACAGAGACAAATGAGTGCTGACTCCAGATATCCACATTTATATGACTACTGTGCCTTTTCCTCCGAGAGACTCAGAGTGCTTTGCAAACACTGTCTCATTAATCCCCTCCAACTCCCTGAGAGGAAGTTGGGTGATGGCAAGTATTATTAGGCCAGTGCCATTAGGAAAGCAGGAGCACAAAGAAACCCAACTACGTGCTGGAAAGCGTTCCAGAACGAGATGCTTCGACTCTCAGGACAAAAGCATCCACTGCAGCAGGATGGTAAGATAGAGGAAATACTGAAAAAGAGAGGGGATGCAAATTAACCATAAGTATTTTACTTCCCTTCGCTGTTTTGCGTGGGTATATTAGTCAGGATTCTTGGACTCACAAGAGAGGGACACCACAGTGATGAGAGCTGATTGCAGGAGCACAGGAAAGAGGAAGGCAGCCTGGGGAACTGTATTCTCCTCGGCAGGAGCATTAGGGATCCCAGGGCTTCTGCAAGGGACCTGGGGATGGAGGTGCAGCAGGATCCCAGCAATCACCTGGCTCAAGGAGTCTGCTCTTTGTCCACCTAATAGCACTCCTGTTTTCCAAAAATAAATCGTAACAGTAATAGCTAACTCCACGGGTTAGCTATTGCTGTATAACAAACCACACAAACTTCAGGGCCTGTAAACAGGGATCACTCACTATCACTCATACATCTGTGCATTGACTCAGGTTCAGCTGATCTGGGCTGGGTTCCAGGGTAGTTCGGCTTCAGGCTGCAAGATCTGAGGTGGCCCCACCTCGCATTATGGGTCTGGGCAGCTCGGCTCTTTGTGCCTCACACCCTCCTTGGCAAAGGGGGCTGCTGGCACATGTTCTTTCCCTGGGGGAGGTCAAGAGGGAAGGCAGAAACACGCAAAACTTCTAATGCCACAGGTCAGAGCTGACGCACAGTCAATTTCACCCATACTCCATTGGCCAGAGGGAACCACGTGGCCAAGCCTAAATTTAAGGAGTGGGCTGTGCACTGACCCCAGGTTGGGGTTAAAACAGGGTGGGGACAAAACGAGGGATAAGATAAATCACAGCAAGTTTTTTTTTGACCTACCTCCTAGAGTAATGAAAATAAAAACAAGAATAAACAAATGGGACCTAATGAAACTTAAAAGCTTTTACACAGCAAAGGAAACCATAAACAAAATGAGAAGACAACCCTCAGAATGGGAGAAAATATTTGCAAGTGAAGCAACCAACAAGAGATTAATCTCCAAAATATACAAACAGCTGATGCAGCTCTATATCAAAAAACAAACAACCCAATCAAAAAGTGGGCAGAAGACCAAAATAGGCATTTCTGCAAAGAAGACATGCGAATGGCCAACAAACACATGAAAAGACGCTCAACATCACTAATTATTAGGGAAATGCAAATCAAAACTACAATGAGGTATGACTTCATACCAGCCAGAATGGCCATCAACAAAAAATCGAGAAACAATAAATGCTGGAGAAGGTGTGGAGAAAAGGGAACCCCCTACACTGTTGGTGGGAATGTAAAGTGGTGCAGCCACTTGGAGAGCAGTATAGACATTCCTTTTAACTAAAAATAGAATTACCATATGACCCAGCAACCCCACTACTAGGCATATATCTGGAAAAACCATAATTCAAAAGGATGTATGCACCCTGATGTTCATGGCAGCACTATTTACAATAGCCAGGACATGGAAGCAACCTAAATGCCCATCAACAGAGGAATGGATAAAGAAGATGTGGTACATATATACAATGGAATATTACTCAGCCATAAAAGAAACAAAATTGTGCCCTTTGCAGAGAAGTGGATAGACCTAGAGACCTCATACACAGTGAAGTGAGTCAAAAAGAGAAAAACGAATATCGTATAATATCACTTATATGTGGAATCTAGAAAAATGGTACAGGTGAGCTTATTTGCAAAGCAGAAATAGAGACACAAATGTAGAGAACAAGCTTGTGGATGCCAAGGGGGGAAGTGGTGGGTGGAATGAACTGGGAGATTGGGATTGATATATATACACCACTATGCATAAAATAAATAACTAATGAGAACCTACTGTTTAGCACAGGGAACTCTACCCAGTGCTCCATGATAACCTAAATGGGAAGGGAATCTAAAAAAGAGGGGGTATATGTATATGTATAACTGATTCACTTTGCTGTATAGCAAAAACTAATACAACATTGTAAAGCAACTATACTCCAATAAAAATTTTTTTAAAAGTGGGTAAAGACATTTGGGGCCAATAATTTCATCTACTTCATTAATATTATCAAATATATACCATGAGCCAGTACTATGTCCAGTCTTTTCCTGCACCAACTCATTCACTTAACTCTCACAACATGCCTTGAGAAATAATACCTTGATATTATGCCTATTTAGGAGACATGGAGACTGAGGCTTAGAGACGTTTGGAAAAGCGTAGATTCCCACCATCCTATAAAGGAATGTCTCCCAGGGTGGAGTTCGTGTGAAACCCATTCAGAGGCAGGCATCTGAGATGGCCATCTTCTACACGGCCGCCTTCAACGGTGCCCAGAGCTCAGCTGTGACTAGCACAGCAAGCCCGAGATTGCTAAAACTGCAAGATTTGAGCCATAGCCCCTCTTGCAGAAACCACTGGAGCTAATATTCTCAGAAGAGGACTAGGTAATAGGCTTCATGACCTGACCAGGAAAATGAAATGCTTTAATGTTTAGCAACGTCCCAAAGAGCAGCGTCTGGCCAAGTAAAAAAGATATGCTAAAATCTATAGCTTCATTAGGAGGCTTTGACCAGAGTTGTCCTCAGGGAATCCACTGGACAAGAGAAGCTAATACATAAGAAACAAAAGAGTCACAAAACGATATATAATCAAGTACTTAATAAAGATATCAAGAGTTTTGAACTAAACCATTTAAAATGAGCATGGGCACACACAGGCACACACCCCCCAAGAACAAAGACGAAACGTCTGCATGGGTGAAAGAAAGGAGTCTGAAATCTGAACTTTGAAAAGATGTGAGGAAACATTTATCAAATGGCTCCTACATGCCATGGAACTTACCTACATTACCTTACTTAATCCTAACAACTTTATAAGGTATCTGTAGTACCATTTTAGAGAAAATTAAACCAAGACTTGGAAGATATAACTTCCCCAGGGTCTCACATCCAGGAAGAGGTACAGCCAGGATTTACACCCTGATGTTTCTGTTTCAGAACACATGTTCTTTCCAATAGATTGAGTAGTATTGGTTACTAGAGATAAGCCATATTTTCAGTTAAACAAGCCTTTATTAGAAGTCTTTTCAAACATCAGCCTTATATTATACAGCCTTGAGGAATGAGAAAAGGTTGGGATCACCCTTAAGTGGAGCTGGGTGAAGAGTAACCAACAGCTTCAGTAGCAGAAAATATAAGATGAAGATGGGTCATATCTGAGGCTGGAGATGGAGTATGGGAAGACAAGTGGCCACCACAGGAACATCACTGACTTTTCCCACACCGTCTCCCTGACCTGCCTCACCAGAAGTCCTCAGATTTTTAAAAGAGTGTTATACCCCCTGCAGCTGCATTATTTTAACCCCAGTTATTTTAACTGGACACTTAATAAAACATTTGGACCCTAAGATATTGGATGACTTGTGTACTTTTGAGTGCCTTTGGGAATAACTTGAAATTCTTCAAGCCCATGAGTCTCTACAATCATCTGAAAAGTCTAAGGAAATCAGACCATAATATTTGACCATGCTGAGGAACCAGACTACTCCATCTCACACTCAGCATGTGTTCCCACTGACTTCTCTACCAACCCAGAGGTTCAAGTGTATACCACTATAAAAATTAGGCTCTCTTCTAATAATGGAAAGTTTAAATCAATGGGATCCTGTTTCTCAGAGATGTTTAAATACTTTTAATTAGCCAGTACAGAAAATAAGTCAAATACTAGGCTTCAAAAACCTTAATGTCAGTCATTGGCTCATTTAATGACCCACTTTAAGAGAGAAAACAGCAAAAAGAAATGCTGGCGGCAAGAACCAACCCATTCATTTTGCACCACCGCTATGGTGTCACGACAAGGTTAACTTATATTATAGAACATCTACTCTGAACAAGAAGTGATCCTCGCCCCGAAGAAGCTTAAAATCAAGTAGCTTCATTTCATCGTGCAAGCCAGTTCATTCCCATGATGACAGATTCGTTGGCAGTTTCTGGGGGCAATAGCACGAACTTTCAAAACCCAGGCTTAAAGTTCTGTGTGTCTCCAAAAATAAGTCACCCATTAATCTTCACACAGATGATCACTTTCCAGAATCTATAATAAATTAAGGACAAGGCATTAAAGCATGAAACCCTTCAAAACAGTGAAAAGTTCTGGGTAAGATGAACAGTGAGGAAAAAAACTAAAACTGAAGAAAGCAGCAACTGCATTTGCAATTCGTAAAACTAAAAAGTATCCCCTATGAGAAGCCGGTGGCAGACACGAACTTTCAACCTTTAGTTTTCTACTTCATTTTAAATGGTTGATTGGAAGTTCTGACACGTCTTAAGTTAAAAGTATCCATAAGAAAGGTTATTAAAATTCATGGGTCTTTTTAAAGAGTGCTGCTCACTTACGGCAGTATGACCACCATGAAATGTGATTTGCCAGGCCAGATGCCCCGGCGATGACAAAGGCCGTATCTCTCTTCGTACAAGCTCAACTAACACTGCTCACATTTTACTTCACTGCTGTTCACTTCATTTAATTAAAGCCCGAGGCACCAAATAATCTATTTTAAAACTAATTCTATAACTAATTTACTTTAAGGAGGTATTATTGAAGAATTCAATCCTTACTTGTAGCGGTTCTTAACTTTTTAGTGTAATGAACTTTAACACAAATTGTATGGTACCTAGAACCCATGACTTGACACTTGTAAGCAGGTGCCAGGATTTATCAGCCTGCTAAAACAAAAAACAAAAAAACCATTCCTAGTCACTCTCTCCCAAGGAATTAAACAAATGAAGCAAGTCTGGGTAGGCAGACCCATTTTCAAACTTCCTAAATCCACCCAAAGCCGTGAATTGTTATAAGACCATCAGTGATTATCACCCTTTATCATGTTCATCTTACAGGAATGGAAATGGTATTGGATGATTAATTTTATAGAGTTTATGCACTTAAGTGGGGCTGGAAATAGGAAAAAGAGAACTCCAAAAGGCCCAACAACTTCTGAGAGGAAACACTCCTGGAGGATTCTGAGATTGGGAAAGAAACAGTCCTGGGAGCCAGTATATTTGAATATGTATTTTATCTAAGATTTAGTGTTTGGTACAGTTATGGATCAAACTAATAGCAAGATGCTTAGAACTAAGAATATCATTTACTGAATGAGCTATATCATATAGAGGCATTTGGTTCCTCAATTTTAAAATGACATCTGATGCTTTTTGATTTTTAAAGCCCCTACTGTCTCAAAACATAACTCATTTCGTGGTTATTTTACTTTTTTTCTACCCCCTACTAAAATTGTTCGGAAGAGAAAAACCCCATCACATTTTGATGAGAAACACAGTCTCAAGGTCTAAGCCTCTCTAGCACAGAAATCTGAATGCATCTTACTTGCTAAACCAGAGCAAGAGCCGTGCGATAAGTACAGTCTGCAGCAGCTTCCCTAAGTGACACACTGAGAACTGGGGCAGAATTCAGGGACAATGAGTTAGACGCTAAGAACACACCTGTGAATGGTTGAGCTCAAAGAGAGCATTCAGGGAATGATAAAATATAGTGCAGAGCCCAAGGTATGTGTTATGTATTCATGACACTTTCTTTGCAGGAAAATGGAGAAGACGAATCCTGTTTTTCACAGAGATGCAAACAAAGATGGCTGTGGAAAGGTCTGAAGCTGGCAAGGAACAGAGCAGTCTCTTAACTAGTCCAGAAGAAAATAATATGATGAGCTCAACAAAATATTTCAAAGTGACAGGAGTGGATTTGATCTAAACAAGAGAGCAAAGGCCACTGCGGAGATGGGGGGAGGTGTTTTCATGCTGAAAGAGAACTACATACTTGCATCTTTTCTATTGAAAAGAAAAAAACCACTACACAGTTATGCATGGGATCTTAAAAAAAAAAATCAATACTATAATATTGCAACATTCTGCATTCCCTGCAGGATCAGCAGAATTGCTTTTGATGCGATACTGCTTTCCAGGTACGGGATGATATACGGCTAGGAAAAAGTGAATCTTAATCATTAAAAGGGGCTTCATCAAAAATAATAAAAAAATAATCTTCCTCTCCTTTACTTGGCAATTGTATGCAGCAATTAGTGATGTGTTTGGATTTCTCAATATGCTGTAACAGCAAATGTTTTGACTCTGAGTCGTTATAATTCTCATATTAAGTCATCATTCTAGTTTTAATAACTACCAAGATAATCTCTTCTAAGAAGAAATATTTTTCTTTTTCGATTTATAGATTAAAACAAAGGAATTTTTATATATTTGTTTTAAATAGCAATTTTTTGTGCCAAGGCTTTTGTTACGTTACCAAAGATGACCACTTTTTAAAAAGCAACCAGAGTGTAAATGGTATGATTCAAACTCAACCACCTGGGCTCAGGAAAAAAAAAAATGACCTCAAACCTGTGGTATATTTGTCTCCGAAGGGAGACTATCTTGAAGACTCATTTGGGACAAATTCTAGAATGGAGTTGTTAAGGGTATCAGGGTTCTCATGTTTCCACCAGGCATGAGATATAACTCTCCATGAGAGCAACCCGGACAGTTCAAGTGAACCTCGATTGCTGTGTCTAAATAGCTGAAATAAAGAGGAAAGGAAATCCGTGTGCTACTTGACCCTGTCAGGCAAAAGAAGATTCATAAGCCTATTATTTTATAAATGCAAGAAAGTGCATAAGAGCATAACTCATCTTCCAAGTCCCATTTATTAAAGTTAAGTGAAATCTTTTCTTTATAGATCTTTTGCTCAAAATATTTTCCCTTCAATTTTTATGAAGAGTCGTTAGTTTTCATATTTTAACATATTGAGATGTATTTGGTGGTAGTTTACTAAATAGCATGATTTATTTCACAGGTGGGAAATGCACATTTGTTAAATGTATTCATGGAGTTTTCTAAGGAACTATATATTTTCCCTCTGCAGAAAATACACAGAAAATCTCATCACACAGAAAATCTCTCTTTCTTACTCAACACACATCTTCACAGTGACTAAAGGATGCTAGAGTTTTTCAGACAGATAAATCTCTGGGATTCAAATGCTCTGCTTCTTCCAAACTAGGTCTGTTTGGGTCTACCAATTAAAATTGCCTTAGAAATTGTATGAGAAGTTTTCTGTATACAGAAAGTAAAGTTGGAGACCATAAGCATATCTTGGCCCTTGCATTGCCTACCCACCAAGTAAAACTGAAACATGGGAGAACCATATAAAGAATGAAAATTGGATTCTTTTCTTCTACTTAAGGAGACACACAGCTGCCTCTCAATGAATTAAAGACATAAGTGCCAATCACGTAAAACAAAATTTAAGCCCAAACTATTTATCCAGGATTCTATGATATCATATATAGATACATATATACTCTTATGTACATTTATATCAGAATTAAATTCATGATTTTATAAGGTGGGATAAAATTGTGAAATATTAATTAAATATTTTCCCCTACCAACTTGTCTATTAAAACAGCTTTTTAATTCTGTGTCCCCTGCCTCAGGGGAGGAAAATAGTCAAAAATATGATTTGGTTTCCAGAAGCCTAAACCCAGTTATGAGATTACATTAAGTGCCAAAACTCGAAGAATATTTCAACTGGGTTGGAGACCAGGAGGAAAAGAAAAAAAAAAAAAAAGAGGTTTGGGGCTCTTGGGGAAGGGGCAAGATCTGAGGAGCTATGTAGGCAAGGACAAGATGCATCTTACCCAAAGGCTTCCACTGCCCAAGAGCCAAGTGGGAGCAGAAGAGTCATCCACAGACACTCACTCTTCACTGGAGGGAGCACCACCCTTCACAGAGGCCCAGAGGGTAGTGACTGTGCAGGGTCCTTCCTTCCCGCATGAGCAGCTGCCCCTGGCGTGGCACTGCCCAGCAGGAGTGATGCCTCCATGTGCCCTGGACGTGGCTCATTGCCTGTCTCACTGGCTCTGAGCAAAGAACCACCAGCTCTTAACATTCCATAGCCCTAAGAGAAGGAAGGGCATGGAACCCAAATGCCTAACGGGGTGGGACAGTGCATCTATTCTTGGACACCGTGAAGAGCGACGGTGGTTATCCACACCCTTCGCCTGTGTTTTATTTTGGCTTTGTTAAAATTCATTTGTAGCAAATATTCTAAATTCTGGAGACTACACCTTGTCCCCATTCCCACCCAGGGAGCCAGCTGTGTTAAGGAAGCACATTGATTGAGGACTTAACTTTCCATAGAGAATCCCAAATGCACGAAATGCCCCGCGAGGGATGGAGATCACAGTTTCACCTTGTGGAAGATCCCTGTAAACAACATGGCAACTTAGCCTGGGGCATCACGCTGAAGTAAAGGATGAGAGGAAGAGGACAAAGATGCAGGCTCAGCTGCACACTGCATGCCCCAGGCCTTAAAGCATCTTTCCTCCTCACAGCTGGACTCACCCTCTCCCTCCCTCTGCTGTGTTTCTTCAGTATATCTGGTGTTTCACTGCTCTGTGACAATGCACCTTTGCAGTTAACAGACTAAAGTTTCACTAACTGAACATCTTTCAAGGAAGAAAAAAGAAATGATTAGGGGATATACTCTTCACATAAAAAATAAAAAAATGGTATCTCTGACTTTACCTTTTTGAAGGCCTGGTCTTCAGAGATGGTAGAGTCTATTCATGAACACAAATACTTAATAACTGAGAGAGGTGACATCCACACAACCAAACTTCTATTGCACACGGTCCATGTGTCTCCCGGGGAGCTCTCCACGCTGAATTATTTAGTTTTCATCGTTTTTGATATTGTAAAGGTTAGATGTTAGATGCTTATACTGATATTAGAGACAATGAAGAAATCAATCTTAAAGTCATTCTGAAGCAGAATGAGAAACGCAGTTTGTCAAAGTTGGTCCAGTAAGTGCCACATTTCCTCCAACACTTAAAGCATTCAACTCAAAAATTACAAATGTACTATCATGTTTCCCCGCGTAACACTGTCTTTGGCAATTCTGTGGGATCTTTCTAAGGAAAGAGGAGTAGCAATAGCCAGTCCGCTCGTTCAGTAATTCACTCATTTTCTTGTTCATGCATGCATACGTAGAGCAAGCACATGTGTCTAGAAGGTCCACAGAGAGACAAACGCCTGAGCTGCGGCACCTGCCAGGTGGCCAGTGGGAAAGGGGGAAGGATTCCAGGCAGAGACATGAACATTTGCAAAGGGACGAGGTACAGCAGGCAGTGCTGGGAAAACTCCAAGTGCTTCAGGATTGATGGGCCAGAGAGTGCCAGGTTAGAGACCTGAGCGAGGTGTGGCTGGAAGTGACAGAGGAGTCAGATCACGAAGAGCCTTTCATGCCATGCAGAAAAAGTAGTAGGATCCTTGAGGCTGCAGTGGGGCAAGGCTGAGACAGGCAGAACTATTAGAAGGCTGTTGCTGGGCTTTCCTGGTGGTGCAGTGGTTAAGAATCCACCTGCCAAAGCAGGGGACACAGGTTTGAGCCCTTGTCCGGGAAGATCCCACATGCCACGGAGCAACTAAGCCCATGAGCCACAACTACAGAGCCTGAGCTCTAGAGCCCGTGAGCCACAACTATTGAGACCATGTGCCACAACTACTGAAGCCCACATGCCTAGAGCCTTTGCTCCACAACAAGAGAAGCCACCGCAATGAGAAGCCCGTGCACCACAACGAAGAGTAGCACCCACTCACCACAACTAGAGAAAGCCCGTGCACAGCAACAACACAGCCAATAAATAAATAAATAAATTTATTTTTTTAAAAAAAAGAAGGCTGTTGCTGACAGTGACAGAAAGAACATGTATTTAGAATCTGACTCTCTGAAAAATTCCAGCAACAAAATAAGTGCCAGTTCTTCACTTCACACCACATGAGCATAATTTCAGGCTTTGTCCTGCCTCCCATCCATGTGGAATGCGACGTACCTGGTCCAATCTACAAATTTTTAATGTGAATGTCAATATGGGCCCTAACTGGTACAGACACTTCTCCTTCACAACCAAATTGGTAACTTGGTAACTTATAAAGGCAGTTAAGAAAAGTAACTGAGAAAACTCTGAAATGAACCATACAGAGTTTACCAAAGAAGTAACCTGTACAAAAACAAACCAGAAGTATCTTGAAAATCTATAAGGTAATTCTGGGACCCTCTGCATCCCTTCCTCAGGGGGCCACTGGTGAATTCCCTGGGCAAATAAAGAACTATAGGAGGGGAAGTGTTCACGTCCCTTTCCAGCAGCCTTCCAGGTCTCAAATGAGAGCTGCTTGCAGTCCTTTCTGTGTCCCATGCTGCATCCCTGCTCAGCGTTCATAGGCATCCCATGTCCTGCCATGACAGGTCTCTTCCTTGTATTGGTGCCTATGATAGAAAACTCTTGGTTTCTCTCTGGACAATTGTTCCAAAATCCAACATGAAGATAAAAGTTTAAATCAACTGCATTTCTAAAACATTAGCTATTTGGGCTATGCTAATGAAAGGATTTGTGCAAGTGCTAGGAAGTCAGGGCTTATAACTCTTGCCCTAAAAGCTCAACATGAAATGTGTCTGCTACAAATGCCAAGTCCTCTCTTGCGTCTATGCACTAGGAGGGCTTCTGAAATGAGCCTTTCTGGCTTTCGCAAGGAAGAGAGCAAATTCTGCTCTGAGTTCGACTAAAAGAGTTTTCCTTCCATTACCTAAAAGCCTCCATCATATTTTCTTCCATTGGCACTCTACTAACACCCACCACTGACCACAACCACTGAGCCGTTTTATGTCCCCTAACACAGCCTCCATGTTCCCCATGTGTAAAATGGAGAAAGCAGAACTCATATCTAGCCCCTAGCACTAAGATTTCTATCTCGTGGTCAATAACACAGGAAGTCAAGAACTTCCTTATCCATGGTCAACAAAACCAGATGCTTTGCCGCCAGTAATCACCGTAAAAGACTTCTCTATTAAACTCCAAGTTCTAAGTCCATCCTGTAATTATTTCGTTAGCACAGAAGCAGAATTAAAGGACAAATGATGTTAGGACACTGATGCAACCAACAGATATGTTATAAACTGCTAAACAAGAAGCGCCCAACTGCCCACTATCTGAGCAAAACAGGCACAACTTTTGGCAGTTTCTTTAAACCTCCTGGGGGAGGGACTCAGGGCAAGCAGAAAGCCTTAATCACAGATGCCAACTCTGGCGATGCGTTTGATAGCAAAGTCTGTCCCCTCCATGCATGCATTAGTGCGGCAGCCAGAAGAGAAGCACATTGCTCCTGTGGGTGGAAACCATATGCTTCTGTGTAACAGCAGAGATAAAACTCAACTCTGTCGCAGCCGGCCCTGTTCAACTCCCTTCCCAGCCTCCTCATTTCAAATGAGTTCCCAGGGATGAACTGACTGCAGACCCTTCTCTGCCCTGAGAGCTGGGTGTCGAAATGGAGAGAGGTTGCCGAGGCATGTCTCCACACTGTGATGGATGTGTGGAGCCGTTATTTAAATGGGCTGTTGTTCCAGGCTTGTCTGGAATGTCCATAAAGCATATGACAGAATTCTCCATCTCTCCTGAATTCCCTTTTTTCTGTCAGTTATGAAGAGACAAGCTTTTTTAAATAAATAAATAAATCCCACGGCAAAAGCTTTTGTGAGACCTGTCTCTAAACTCCAAGTGTGTGCAAAAGCCAGGTAAGGAAGGCTGTCTCTCTGACAAGCAGTCACTATTTGGAGGAGAATTCATGTCACCAGACATGAGCTATAAGCTGATGATTGAGGAGCAATGTTCTTGATACAGTTTACTTTTCCTGGAATAAGTGTTCTAATTAACTCTAGGAAAGACGATTTCAGATCTTTAACTCAAAATTCAATCCTCCCCCAATTCTTTTGGCTTCAGATTAATTTGCCCGAGGACAAACTCCTCAACCAGCTACCCTGGCAGATCTGAGACAGGTGAAGAGGAATTGGGGATTGGCAGGCAGCCCTTCTCTATTAAAAGTCAGACCTGACTACCTCCTTTTCTTTGGGCAGTCGTGATTCCTTCCAAGGGGCTTCTCAAAGATTCCAGACAGAATTCTTCTTCAAATGGTTAGGTACGGGATTAAGATATGCTTTTTTAAAAGCACATTTTTTTCAGGGAAAGCATTCTGCCTTAGGAACTGCCATGCAAGAAGCCAGTCTGAAGAGCACGTCATTGAGAAATCTCCCTGAGTCTATGTTGGTACAGCTGCATCAATTGCTCCAGCCTCCGGACCTTAATTCGTATCCATCCTTTATAACCAACTAAGCGTTGTTTTAGAAAGCTGATTCTCAATAATTTGTATTGACTTGCTGATGCTAAAACCTACAAAATGTAAACATAGCAATCTTTTGTTTCTCTTTTACACATTCAAAGGATAAATACTGATTTTTTTTAGCCATTTGGGTCATTCAGGCAAAATTCTTTTTCCCCAAATTAACAAACAAGTGGAATAAAAATTGAATTGTTTCTTTCCCAACACTCCACTTCCTAAATAATCTGAAGTTTGTAGCAGAACAGCTGTGTCCCCAGACCCGCAGTGCACCCCACTGAGACCACGAGGGAGACACTCAGCACCAAGAGCTGCACATACACGGTACAGGGCATGTCCCACACAAAGCTGCTCCAAAAGTAAAGTGCTCTAAAATGGAGCAAGCTGAAGATTCTAAAGAAGAATGAATATGCAAAGTTATGAGACAGCTACTAGGGGGACTGGAGGCCTGACCCCAACCCCACAAGCATCAAACCATCTTCCTTAAATTTCCTGAAATGCCACCATTAAACATGCGTGAATTTAAATTAGCAAATCCTCCTAATGAAAATATGTTTTCAGTGGTTTTAATCACTTGGGGATCCTAGAATATTTTGAGAATCAAATGAAAATGGTGGCTCCTTTCTATTGAATAAGCGACATAGATCCCCAAATACAGAATCCTGTATATAATGTTAGGGGTTCATAAACCCCAGGTGAAGAAACCCAACTCCAGTGTCAGCTGCTGTAATCAGATACCTTCTCTCAGGATGTAACTGAGATAAACACACTGACAGAGAATACGGATGGAGGGGTGGCTGTGGGGGAGGATGGAGGACTGAGGTCCATGAGCACATACGGAGCAAAGGACAGGTTTTCAGGAGGACATACGGGCAAAA
The DNA here is from genome assembly GCF_030028045.1 of Hippopotamus amphibius kiboko. NCBI lineage: Eukaryota > Metazoa > Chordata > Mammalia > Artiodactyla > Hippopotamidae > Hippopotamus > Hippopotamus amphibius. The sequence goes on along the minus strand of NC_080191.1, from coordinate 77,255,956 downwards.
AAGACATCTACTTCATACATAACTTAGAACCAACTGGTCACACATATAATGTGCTTTTTAAAAAGTTCTGTTATCGAGAGATAGGATCAAGATGGTGGAGTAGGAGGATGTGCGCTCACTCCCGCTTGCAAGAACACCGGAATTACAACTAACTGCTGAACAATCATTGACAGAAAGGCACTGGAACTCACCAAGAAAGACACCCCACATCCAGAGACAAAGGGAGAAGCCGCAATGAAACGGTAGGAGGGGTACAATCGCGTTAAAATCAAATCCCATAAATGCTGGGTGGGTGACTCACAAACTGGAGAACAGTTATACTGCAGAAGTCCACCCACTGAAGTGAGGGTTCTGAGCCCCATGTCAGGCTTCCCAACCTGGGGGGTCCAGCCACGGGAGGAGGAATCCCCAGAGAATCAGACTTTGAAAGCCAGCGGGATTTGGTTGCAGGACCTCCACAGGACTGGGGGAAACAGACTCCACTCTTGGAGGGCACACAAAAAAGATGTGCTCACCAGGACCCAGGGGGAAGGAACAGTGACCCCACAGGAGACTGAACCAGACCTACCTGCTGGTGTTGGAGGCTTGCCTGCAGAGGTGGGGGGCATCTGTGGCTCACCAAGGAGACAGGGGCACTGGCAGCAGGGGTTCTGGGAAGTGCTCATTGGTGTGAGCCCTCCCAGAGTCCGCCATTAGCCCCACCAAAGAGCCTGTAAGCTCCAGTGCTAGGTAGCCTCAGGCCAAACAACCAACAAGGTGGGAACACAGCCCCACCCATTAGCAGACAAGCACTAAAGTTTTACTGAGCTCTGCCCACCAAATGGGATTAAAGTCTTACTGAGCTCCGCCCACCCAGCCCTACCCACCATCAGTCCCTCCCATCAGGAAGCATGCAGGAGCCTCCTAGATAGATTCCTCCACAAGACGGCAGACAGCAGTACCAAGCAGTATCAGCAGTATTTCATCTTGTGGAACTGAAAACCACAGCCACAGAAAGATAGAGAACATGAAAAAGCAGATGAAGGGACAGGATAAAACCCCAGAAAAACAACTAAATGAAGAGCAGATAGGTACCCTTCCAGAAAAAGAATTCAGAATAATGATGATGAAGATGATCCAGGACTTTGAAAAAAGATTGGATGCAAAGATCGAAAAGTTTACCAAAGACCTAGAAGAATTAAAGAGCAAACAAACAGATATACAACACAATAACTGAAATGAACAATACACTAGAAGGAACCAATAGCAGATTAACTGAGGCAGAAGGACGAATAAGTGACCTGGAAGACAGAATGGTGAAAATCACTGATGAGGACAAGAATAAAGGAAAAAGAATGAAAAGAACTGAAGACAGCCTAAGAGACCTCTGGGACAATGTTAAATGCACCAACATTTGCATTACAGGGGTCCCAGAAGAAGAAGAGAGAGAGAAAGGACCCGAGAAAATATTGGAAGAGATTATAGTTGAAAACTTCCCTAACATGGGAAAGGAAATAGCTACCCAAGTCCAGGAAGCGCAGAGAGTCCCAGACAGGATAAATCCAAGGAGAAACACACCAAGACATATAGTATTCAAAATGACAAAAATTAAAGACAGAGAAAAGTTATTAAAAGCAACAAGGGAAAAATGACAAATAACATACAAGGGAACTCCCATAAGGTTAACAGCTGATTTCTCAGCAGAAACTCTGCAAGCCAGAAGGGAGTGGCACAATATATTTAAAGTGATGACAGGGAAGAACCTACAACCAAGAATACTCTACCCAGCAAGGATCTCATTCAGATTCGACAGAGAAATCAAAAGCTTTACAGACAAGCAACAGCTAAGAGAATTCAGCACCACCAAACCAGCCCTACAACAAATGCTAAAAGAACTTCTCTATGCAGGAAACATAAGAGAAGAAAAGGACCTACAAAAACAAAAACAAAACAATTAAGAAAATGGTACTAGGAACATACATATCGATAATTACCTTGAATGCAAATGGACTAAATGCACCAACCAAAAGACACAAATAGATACAAAAACAAGACCCACATATATGCTGTCTACAAGAGACCCACTTCAGACCTAGGGACACATACAGACGGAAAGTGAAGGGATGGAAAAAGATATTCCATGCAAATGAAAATCAAAAGAAAGCTGGAGTAGCAATACTCATATCAGATAAAATAGACTTTAAAATAAAAAATGTTACAAGAGACCAGAAAGGACATTACATAAAGATCAAGGGATCCATCCAAGAAGAGGCGATAACAATTATAAATATATATGCACCCAATATAGGAGCACCTCAGTACATGAGGCAAATGCTAACAACTATGAAAGAGGAAATGCAAGGCAGAAATAGAGATCCAGATGTAGAGAACGAACACATGGACACCAAGTGGGGAAGGCGGGGAGGGTTGGGGGGAATGAATTGGGAGATTGGGACATCAAATTGTACACTCTAAATATATGCTGTTTATTGTCTGTTAACTGTATCTCAATAAAAGTTCTTAAAAAAAAATTCTGTTATGATTACTATGACATTCTTTTTTTTTATTGAAGTAGAGTTGATTTACAATGTTTCAGTTGTACAGCAAAGTGATACCGTTATACATATTGTATATATATGATGTATATATATACACATATGTAATATACATACAGTTACATATTCAGTTATACATATATTTGTGTGCATATATATGTATATATGCATACACATATATATATATACTTTTTCAGATTCTTTTCCATTATGAGTTACTATGCGGTATTCAATATAGTTCCCTGTGCTATACAGTAGGTCCTTGTTGTCTATCTATTTTATATATAGTAGTGTGTATCTGTTAATCCCAAACCCCTATGGCATTATATTTATACTTATTTTTCAGATGATGACATTAAGCCGAAGAGAGGGTTTCTGCCCGGGAACTCTGTGAATCTTTGGCAGGGCAACATTTACATTCCCTGGTTGATGAGCTAAATCACAAGCTGTCAGGAGGTGATCCGAAAATCACAGCTGGACAAGAAATCTGTGTGAAGTCCGTGCTGCCTGCGCTAACCATTTGTGCATCTTATCAGGGAGAGTGTAACTGAGAGGGACGAGAGTGGACATCCTCTGTGCACTTCCTTTTTCTCACGTGGCTGTCAGAGCGGAAGGGCAGTAATAATACTAGCAGTGCACGATGCTGAATTTTATCTGTGAAGAAAGAGTTCCAGGAGTTCTAGGAGTACAACAAAATATCATGTTTGTATGCTTCAGGGTAAATTCCTGAAGAGTCATAAATCCTGTGCTTTCTATTTTCTTATTTTTTTCAGACATAAAAAGATTACCTTGAAAGACATTTAAATCAGAGAGCTTGGATGAAGCTAAAGTTTCCCTGGAAGTTATGCCCAAGAACTGACATCACAGCATTAACCCTTATCTTTAGACTTGGGTCATCCCTGTTATCACATTGTCTAAATGTACCACAGCTTCTTTTCTTTCCTTTAAAGATTTAGACTTTTAAAAAGAATTTTACAAGTTCAGAGCATAGAGCACTGCAACTCTGCCAACTTGTGATATGTCCCACCTTCCCCCGGCCAGTGGAGACGGAGAACTTTTCAAGACAGAATGAGTTCAATATGTGAAGAGAGAATGAAAGAAAAATCCAAAGAGGCTCAGAGCAGCAGCTGCCCTCCCTGAGAACTGTGGCTGGGAATTCAGCGGAGAAGGAGAGGCGTGTGCCACAAATAGAAATTTTGCTGAGAAGAAAAACCTAGACTCCGTCTGCCTTGTGAAATTCCAGCCCGTGTCAGTTGGAAGGAAGGCCCATGGTGAATCCCTGGCCCTGAGATAAATACAGAAGGACACAAAATTAAGAGCAACCTAAGCAAAATGGGGAGTAATTTTCATGAGATGACAAGCCCTGTTTGACTTAGATAGCCACTGAGAAATGGAGAGAGTCAAAAAGGAATGGATATGTTGGGAGAAAGCGATCAAGACACACATGTCAGAGAGGTGTCACGTTGATTTCGACAGACTGTAATCTTTTTCCCTTTTTTAAAAACATTGATAGAGTGGATAGTTTGATATCCACTCTGAAACTATCAATTTAACAGCCACTGAAGCACGGAGTAACGAGATGTCAGAGTTTTCCAGTCCGCCTTCAGGCTTGTTGAAAGTTCTACCCATGAAAGAACTGGAAATTGGAGGGAGGAAGGGATGGCTAGATGGTTTTTAAAAGGAACACAAAGAAGACATGTGCGATTCATCTTTTGCAAGGAAGGAAAGCCTAAGACAAGGAATAGAAAGTCTAGCGTATTGTAAACCGTAGTTAAGGGAGATGCTAATCAAGACTCCATTTGGAGGAGCAAACAGTTACATTTATTCCCCTCCTCGCTGAAACTGTTTTGTCTATGTAGAACTGCACTTCTTGGATTTTATTTGGGAGGTTGAATGCTACAGTGGAACAGAATTACTCTTCAGACCAGAAAGCCACAGACAGTTGGTACAAAGTAGGTTAAATGGCCCCTGAAAATTCTAGAAAAGGCTCTGAAGCAAACCTTGCTATTTCTGCAGACAGGCCACCCCTCATTGTCACGTGGCAAAGCTCAAGTAGGGCAGATGCTGCAATCTGCCCTGCAGACCCTGCCCGGTGATGGAGCCCTCTGATCACCTCGTTGCATGATTGTAATCACAGGGGAATGCTCTCAAAGAGAAAGCAAGTGAGAAAGAGATTTCAACTCCCTCAGAGAAATATCCTTCACGCACTGATCACGCCCAGGAGAAAACTGCTTCTTCACTGCCTGGAGAAAGCAACAGTCTCAGCAGGTTAAGGTTGTGGCTAGAGCACCCAGCCATGCAGGACTCTGTTATTCTCCTTCAGTTTGCAAGTAGAGCTGCTTTCAAGTAGTTCAGCAAGTGCTTTTTCCTATTGCTTTCTTTCAGGAACTATAGATGATGAGAAAGAGACCAGGGAACTAGACTTCTACTCTGGGAGCTGACTATCAGCACATACCAGTATAAGTCAGGGTCTGGGGAGGCCGACATGCTTTGACTCCCCACAGACACCTGGAGGGACACCCCGCCAGTCAGTGATCCCACCCTTACTAGTTCTGCTTGGACTTCAGGGGCCAAGACATCACTTTAACACCCCCATCTCTGCAAGATCTTTTCATATCTATATGGGGTGCACGCAGGTCTTCTGGACTAACCCAAGGCTCCTCAAGGTCATTGTGTCTTCAGACAGTCATAGGCTAATCCAAACTAAAAAACAAGCAAATAAACAAAAAACCCAAAGAATATTCTATTCATTGCTTGATCCTTCTCTTAGGTTACCTTTGACTTTCCCTGCAACGGAGATCTACACCTAGATATTCACCGATGACTTCCTCCTCGGGGTTGAGGTAGAATGATGGTGTGTGGAGGGTGAGGGACAGGGAGGACAGGGTCTAGTTAAGTACTAAACTAGGAGTGAAAGAACAGAGATTTCCAATTTCTTTATCTTTTGCTTCTAGTGATGTGCACAGAGCGCAACCCCTTCTTCTGCAACCCAACATAACATATAACTTTTAAAGAAGAAAAACATCTCACCCTAAATCTTTCCTTTTATATACCCTCATTATCATTGCCTGGCAACAGTGATATTAGATAGAAGGAGACAGACCCAAAATATCTAGGAATTTGATTGACTACAACTCTGGGACTAACTGAATTCAGAAGGTAGAGGAGAAGCCTGGAATCTAGGTGACTTCTAGATTTCCAGCGAGGAAATTGTTGGGATGGTGGTACTGTTACAGAGACTAAGATTACAGAAGGGAAATCAGTTGAGGAAAGATATTGTGGTCAATTTTGGATACTTTGAGTCTGAGGAATCAGTGAGCAGATAAAGTTGTCTGCTAGGCTGCTGGATACAGGCTCTGGAACTCAGAGGAGATGTCCAGTGGAGAGAAGTAGACTTCAGGCTCATCGGCATAAAGGTGGGAGAATGAATGGGATCATCCAGCAGGAATACATAGAGTGAAAACACAGTTGGAGTCAGAAACTTTGGGAACACCAAAAGCATGGGGCAGGAAGAGGATCAAGAAACCACTAAGAAGGTATATTCATTAGAATAAGGCTAGCTACTCCAAATCTCAGAGTTTTACCTAATAGAAGCTTATTTCTCATGCATATATTTTCAATATAGATATTCATAGTTAGTATATGACCTTCCACGTGGACATCTAAGAACCTCAATTCCTTCCTTCTTATGCCTTGGCCAGTTGGGGAAAGATCTAGAGTAGAGGATCAGATGGGAGGTTTTGGGGCACCAGACTTGGAAGAGGCATATATCACTCCTGCCCACAATCTGTTGTGCAGAATTCCATTCCATTTCACACCTAATTCCAAGAAAAGCTCAGAAATGTTATCTACCTGTGTGCCCAGGAGAAAAGTAGAATGGACTTGGTAAATAGTCAGTCATTCTCTTCTTCACAAAACTAAGAAGAAACAAAGAGGTAAGCAGAGATTTTGAAGAAAGTGATGTCTCAAGAGTCAAGGAAAAATATCTTCCAGAAAAAAAAATGTGTTTTTACACTTTAATTACTGTATAACATTGCAGTGAATATCCTCTTATGCACCTTTTTTTTTTTAATCTGCTCAATTATTTCCTTTGTAAAGGCATTACAGGATCTCATGGGATGAACATTTGGACCTATAAAGTCAATTTGGGCATATTTTTCGGCAACTGCCCAATGCTAACAGCATAAAGGCTGTGATTTGGGGGTTAACTATCTTCTAGACCCATAAAGTAATCCGACTAATGGGTTCGGTACCACTTCTTTTCAAAACCTAACCCACCAGCTCAATTTATTTTTCCACCAATGCTGTAAATCATAATTCTGCTCTGGCCATCTATTCCCAACAGTACCACCTTCACCCCAGCCTCTCCACCTTCCCACATCCTCCACTGTGCCCCCTAGAACTGCTACTTCAGAACCAGTAAATTATCTGCATCTTCAGCTCTCTCCAAGCATTTCCTTGATTTGTTTCAATTAAAACCTGAATGTGCTCTAAGAACAGTGCTTCTCTTATGGTCTCCAGAATCATCCGTGTTTATAATCTCATACCCTATCTGCCCCAAGATCAAGGTGTCCCATGGCCACTCTGACCATCCTGCCTCAACTCTCTTTTTTAAAAAAGTAGGAGGAAAGAAGCAAGGGAGGGAGGAAGGAGGGAGGGAGGGAGGGAGGGAGGGAGGGAGGGAGGGGGATATTCTCCTATACTTTATGACCTAGCCCTTTGGTCTATACCACTGTCCCTCTCTCTCAGCTTAATTTCATCAAGTGTGTGTTACCAAGTAGGATCTTTCATTTTTCCCCAGAATTGACAAGACTACTGCTGAGGGAAAAAAAGCACCAAATAACCCAACTCCCACCCCTGAGAGCTTGTTCCCTCCTTGCCTCCATCCCCACCCCCATTCAGAGTTCAGAATAGCCCTGCTCCCCTCATCTTCCTCAAGGCTGGTAGACAGGAGCCTCATGCCATCAGATCTGGCACTACAGCAACAGCTATCAGCACTAATATAAAAGAGGGCTGAAAGGTGTGCACAAGGCCTTTTGTGGGCACAGGGAGGAGGAGCATTGAGAAGGAACAACCCTCTTGTCATCCTCCCCATATCCAGCAGTAGAAGAGTACTCCAAATGTGCTCTTCCCTGTTCAAGATCAGGGAATCTTAATCTGTCCTCACATCCACTAAGCCAGGGACTGATGATTGCCTACACCCTGAAGTCCAAACAGGAAGATCTGATAATGCAGGACTCTGGCTGAAATTTGGAAACAGGAGCAGAACAGAAATGGCAGAGCTGAGAGAGGAAGTGGTAGGCAGGATGCGGGGACTGGGCGGACTATATTCTCATCATTTCAGATGGCAAGGAAAAGTGAGTTTCCATGGGTACACTGGGGTGGAAACTGCAGAGGGTCTCAACAGTCCTGCTGTTCACCCCCAGAATAGCAGGCTAGTTCAGTTACTGTCTATACAGATGACTTCTAAAGCTGTACCTCCAGGCCTGACCTCTTCTCTGAGCTGCAGATGTGTATGTTCATCTCCTTATTTAATCTTTCCACTCAAATGGCCCAAAGGCATCTGTACTAGTTTGCTAGAGCTGCTGTAACAAAGTGCCACAAACTGGGTGGCAGAACAATAAGAACTTGTTGTCTCACAGTTGTGGAGGCTAGAAGTCCAAGATCAAGGTTCTGGAAGGGTTGGTTCCTCCCAAGGACTATGAGGGAAGGATCTACTCCAGGCCTCTCTCCTTGGCTTATGGATAGTGTGGTCTTTTCCCTGCATCTTTTCACAGCATCTTCCTTCTGTGCATGTCTTTCTCTGTCTCCAGATTTCCCCTTTTTATAAAGTCATCAGTCATATTGGATTGGAGACCCACCCTACTCCAGTACAACATCATCTCATCTAATTATGCCTGCAAAAACCCTGTTTCTAAATAAGGTTCCTGGGGGTTGGGACGTCAACATATGAATTTGAGGGAACACAATTCAACTCACAACATATCTCACATTCACCATGTCCCCAGCTGAACTCAGGACCTCTCCTCCCAAACCTGATCCTCTCCCAGTGTTCCTCACCACAATGAATGACACTACCGTCCAGCCAGGCAGCCTGTGAGCCAGGCTGCTCATCTCCTGCTTCATTTTATTATCCCCCACACACTTTGTACACTGTTATATCCTGGCGTGTCCCCGTATTTCTAGCTTCCATCCACCACTTTCTTCTACATCAGCATCTTCCCAGTCCAGGCTGCCACCATCTCTCGCTTGGCCTTTTGCAACAGCAACTGGGTTGGTTGTCCCCCTTCAGCTCTCAATTTTTTTGAAAAATACAAGTCTGCGTCACCATCGCCACCACGGAAAATTATTAAGTGGCTTCTCATCGTCCCTGAACTGACGTTCTTTTTTTTTTTTTGGGGGGGGGGTGTACACCAATTTGAACCGACATTCTCAACACAACCTATGAGATCCACGTAGTCAGGGCCTTCACCGACCTTTCCAGTCTTGTCCCTTCCACGTCACTTTCTATTGCCAGCACCATTCTTAACTTTTTGTATATTTCCATTACCATACTTAAGTTGTCCATGCTTGAGTATGCCAGGCTGCCTTCCCCACACACATCCACGTGCTCCTCTGAATAACCTCTCCTTCTGTGGCCTTTCTCCACGACCCACACTTAATTAATTTTTATTTTTCATTCATTCAGTCCGTCAAAAAAAAAAATTGAGTGCTTACTACGTGACAAGGCTCTGGTCTAGTCACTCAGGGAACATCTGTGAGCAGTCCATTATTCCCCGCCCTTCTGGGGCTTACAGTCCAATGAGGGGGATTGGAAACAGCACACTTAATAACTGGATTAAACAGTATATTAGAGAATGGTAAGGGCTACGGCAATAAAGGGAAAGTAGAGAAAGGTAGGGATGAAAGGGGAGGGGATGCAGCGGGGGGAGTATGTGGGTCATAATTTTAAATAAGGTGGTCAGTGTAGGCTTCCCTGAGAAGAGGACACTTGAGCAAGGTTTCCAGGGAAGTGACAGGGTTATCTGTGTGGGTATCGGGGGGGAAGAACATTCCAGGCAGAGGGAGCAGCCAGAGCAAAGACCCTCGGGAGGCAGCACACCTGGCAGATCTGAGGAATCGCAAGGGGGACACTGAACCCGAGCAGGGTGAATAAGAGGAAGAGTGGTAGGAAGTGGAGTCACCGTAGGGCTAGGGCTGGGGAGTGGGCAGATCAGGCAAGGTCTTGTAAATCCTTATAGGAACTCTGGCTTTTACTGTGGGTGAAATGGGAAGTCTTCACGGGGTTTTATGCAAAAGAGAGCAAAGATCTGGATAACAGTTTCAAACACATCAATCTGGTTTGCTCTGTTGAAAACAGACTCTACAGGATAAGGATAGAAGCTGAAAGACCAGTTAGGAAGCTGTTAAGGAATCCAGGCAGCGAATTCCTGGCTCAGACCAGAGGTGGTGGGTGGTGGCCTCAGGTCTTAGGGTGCTACTTGCCAAAGGCGCAAAAGCGGTGTGCACTGCCACTGAGGAAGATCAGCATGTCAGGGTTACCAGACGCATTACCAGCGTCCTTCCACCGAAGACGCTTCCAGCCGAAAACGCAGTGCTCTTTTGTGCCTCTTTCGGGGTCACATAAATATTTGGAGTCCTTCATCTCCAGACCCCAAAAGGCCTGGCTTTCTGGACTCACCAGAGAACACCAGGGGTCCTCCCTCTCCATCGCTCTTCGCCACTGCTTACCTTGCAAGCCTGCTAAGCTGCAGTTGTTTGCAATGACTCTTCCACCTTCTGACTCCCTAACTTTTCTTTTCTCACCAGAGCATTGCTCACAGTTTCCTGTTGACTCACCTTTCGCTTTCTCCTCACTTTCGCAGGTCTGGGTCTAGCCGGAACTGCATCTTAATCACACTGTGCTTCTCTCTGAGGACGTTCCTGGAGCTGGACCTTCCACGCTGTGTCCCTGCTCAGCCATCGGTCTTAGTCAGGGGACGCCTCGCTACACCTGCTGCTCCCGTGGCAGCGGAGGGGTCAGCGCGCCAGCACTCATGAATGCTTTCTCTGCTTCCTCCCGCGTATGCTCCTTTGTCTGCTTTCTTTCTCCTCTCTTGTGTGAAAATGGTCCCGAATTCCTTTTTTCCCCTTTCTTTTCCCCTTCAATCTCTGACAGTTTCTGCTTATTCATGTCTCCAACCTCAAAAATATATTTGTTAACCTTTCTCCTGACCTTTCTTTGCGAGGACTTGACTTGCCTATTCATCCACAAGCAACTGCCAAGGATGCTAGATAAGTTAGTGTCTGCACCGAGCTTTTCTGAGTGCTTCTTATCAACCCCGGGAGCCCTGAAAAACGAGGCAGCACAGAATGCCGCCGCTCTCCCCTCAGCGGCAGGTGCCCTGCGAATAGAATTTATCCTTGTATTCCCAGAAGAGGATGAAGGACGATACGATAATATTTCATCTAGAACTCTACAATAAGCAATGTCACCTTTCCAGAAAACACCTATGAACTGGGGAGAACACAAAGAGGTCTCTCACCAGCCAAACTACAGCACAAACTCCAGGCACTAAAGCTGAAGCATGTGACTCATGGTCAAGTCACCTGGGATTTCATCATCACCCCTTTATGCTTATTTTCTGTGTAATTCTCAAGGGCGGGGAGTCAGATGTCTAATCTCATAGTTAATTAGAAATAGCAAATTTGAAGAAGGTAGATAGACTACCTTAGGCAAGAAAATTTACAGCCATGAGAAGAAATAGTACACAGTCTGGAAGGAATAAAACTGCTATAAAAGTTAGCGTTTGAAGTGCACGGAAGTGCGGCGTTTATAGGTTCAGACAACTCTTGTCACAGCAAAGGATGCTCAGATACAAGGTGTGGCACTTGGGCAACAATGACCTAAGGGAAAGAGAAGAAAGGTACAGGGATGCTGGGGTAGGAGGACAACAGCATCAGGTCTGAGATTTTAAAGGAGGGGCTTAAATGGGTGGGAAATGATTGGGTGACTTGCAAGTTCCCCATGTTTCATTTTCTCTGAGCCCACGCCCCAAGATCCACCATCCATGCTCCCCATTCTGGGCCCACTGATTTTCACACCAAGTCGCAGGCTGCAGAGGTACGAAAGAGGCATTAACGTGGCCTCCCATCGTGGTGGGCACAGTGTGTGACTCACCCCTTGAGGCCAGCCAGGGATCTGGGCACCACCGCAGAGCCCGCTATGATGTCCTACCCAGACTCTGCACCCGTCCCTTCCAACCCAGCCAGCTTTGGTGAGAACCTACTACTAAGCCAGGCACCGTCCCAGGAGCTTTCACGAAGGTAATAGCATCTGATCCTCACTGTAACCTCTGGGGGATATATTGTCATCCCCATTTTATAGAAGGAACTGAGGTTCACTAGGAGAAGTCAGACTGAATTCAATTCTGTTTATTCAAAGCCTGTGGGTGTTATACTGTACCATCTACCCTGATGGACAGACAGCCATAATCTCTCTCCTATCTATACCCCAAATCACTTGATTGTTCCAATTCAAAATACATTTTCTCTCTCCTTTTTAGAGAGCCGAAACTTATACTTTTTAGAGTTTCCTGGTATTCTGTTTCTTATAAAAATGATCCAAGTCTAAAATCTATAATATAGGTGCTCAAGATTAAATTACAAAGATTTAGGAAAAGTTTCTCAATACTGCTGAACTGCTACTTACTTACCTCTAAGTTATTTATATTCAGCAAAGCATTTCTTGCAGATGCCTTATATTTTTGGTGAGGAATTATTTTCAGATGATTCCCAAATGACTTAGCCTAGGTGAGACCAAGGAACACAGGGTATATCTTATCTCCCTTGGCTGGCTTAATGAACTTCATTTGTTCACCGGAGTATTGGCTTTGTTTGTATGCAAATGATGATCAAAATCAGTAAAAGACTCAGTGAAAACAGTCACACTAATACCATTGCAATAACTACCAATTTCGCACCTGTATTCAAGCAGTTTTCTCAAAGGCACTTTAATGAGCCCAGTTGTTTAAGTTGATGTAAGCACTAAGAAGCGGGGAGGGAGGGATCTAGGTGAGTACGTACTTCAATAGATTCCTAGAAGTGCAGCACAGGCCAAACTTGAGCATTGCTCCTACTGGGGTCTAGAAATCACGTCCTGGGTGATACCCAGCTGGTCAGGATCTACATTCCCCCCCAGCACTCTTGTCTTCTTCTTCCACCATAATGGATAATGCCTCAGCTTTCTACAAGGTTGGCTTTGGTTAAAGTAACAATTATTCACATGCTTGTAGAGCAGCTGTTTTTTCCGACAAGCTAGCCTTCAATCATATTCTCAAAAACATCCTTCCCAAGTTTCAGGAGGGAGCAAAGGAGTGGCTAGTGGATTCCCCTTCTTGATGTGCATATTATAAATCACGTCTGTTTTAGTTACCAGTACCCACAAAGAAGGTTCTGTCTTTCTCAGTGTGGACAACTTCCCCAGAGTCTGTAGTAGAAGAGCAGCCAACACAAAGGGGCACTGCACAGTGCAGACGTTGTCTTCTGCTGCTTGTAAAGTACAGTGGCAAGTCATGTGTTTTAAGCCCTCCTGTAAACCCCAAGGCAGTGCTTTCTGACCCACCACGATTGCCCACGAATGTTAATGGAAGCTCCTCTTTGGACGCAGTAGTCATAAAAATGGAGACGAAAAGACAGAACAATGAAATGTAGCAGGATATTTTGTCTTGATAAATTTTCATTCATCCATTCAACAGACATTTCTTAAGCAATTATTCTATGCAAACCATACGCTTAGGCATTGGGTGGGGTGACTGGGCCGAGGAGGAAAGTGACAGATCTGTCCGTGTGTCAGGGTCCAGTCAGGAGCACGGAACCCACACTGGGTATTTCAACGGGTATTTATCATAGGGAATTGGTGACACAGGTGTTGGACTGAAAAGGCCCTTTAGAGGGAAGAATGAGGTAACACAGACTGATTTTTTATGGGAAGTCATATGCACCTCGGGCTGGGGAAGCACAGGGGAGAACTGAAGCTGGAGGAGACACCCCTTGGAGCTGGACCCAGATATCTGAGCCTCACGGAGCTGGGGTTGGGCGCCTGAGAAGCCGGTGGGCACGGTTGCTGCCTGTGCCTCTGAGGGTCGCCAGGAGGTGGGCTCTGGTGGCTGGGACCAACTGCTGCTGACCAGGTGACGTGCCATCCCTGTGATGTCACTTCCAGGAACATCCAGCAAACAGGAAGGAGCATGTCCCTTCTCCTTCCACCGCCTTCCGGTCTCTCCTCCCGGTGCCCCGATGGCAGAACCTAACCAGGAGCAGATGTGTGTTTTGAGCAGAGGGAAGAAGGTGACTTTGGAGCTGAATGTGTCCACCGCTTAACAACGGGCACATGTGGCTTCTACTGTCAAGTCTAACAGGGAAGATGAAGCACGTGTGCACATGTAAAGTTAAAATCAATAAGTAACCTAACAGTTGTATCGAAAATGAAGTAGGTGTCCCGGAGGGAACATACTTATTTCCAAGCGGGGACATCAGGAAAAGCTTTAAGTAGGGAATGGAATCTCCCAACAGTCTTGGAACACGATAAAATTTGAATAAATCGAGAGAAGATAAAGGAAACTTGAGGCAGAAGACACAGAGTGGCAGGAAACCACAGAGACCAACAGACTGGGAAGTAGGCTGGGGAAATACTACAGAGGGCTTTGAACTACAGACTAAAGAATATTCTGGATTTTTACAGATTTTTAAACACGCATACTAGACTCTGCCAGATTGTTTGAATCCCAGGTGACAACATTCAAATTTAGTGCAGGAAGTTGGGGCATCTCTTTTCCAGGGTGACAAGAACCCTCATGATAAAGTAGATTGCAAGGCCTTTCAAAAATCAGATCTGTGACTTTGTAATTCTCTGTACTGCTCTACACTGCCAAGCTCTCCAGGAGTAGCCAGCAAATTGAAGAAGTGCTAGACATTTCACTAAACTCAGTGTGGTGTTTGGATAATTTGGAGCTCATTTTTGGCATGGTCTGAAGGTGGAGACACTTTCCATTTAAATCTCTGCCCAGCTGCTGCATGCACAATGGTTTCAGTGACACACCAGCTGCGTAACACAGTCATCTGTCATTCCTCAGCACGGACAAGAATGCCATCAGTTCTGTAAATAAATATATTTATTTCCCTTTTAATGGAAGTTACCGCATTCATACAGTGTGCCTTTAACAACAAATTCTGGGGGGTAGCGGGTGGGATGACAGAATCAACTTGGAGTTGGGGTTATTCATTTGAATCTATGGTCTTACACTGTCATGTGCAGATAAACTAGCTCAGGGGGAGAGGGGCAAAGCTTTGATTTTTTTTTGTAGAGTTTGCTGATTTCTGTGGTGTACATACATTTACACCATGGCCAACCCCAAGCTATCAACCTGACATCGCTAACCTTGAAGCTGGGGAAAAAAACGTACAAAATCAACTCTCGCAAGCCAGTGTGAGCTAGCTTCAGGACAGGGCTGGTAGGTGTCAGGTGGAGGAGGAAATGATGAGATGCAGCCAAGTACAAATAAGGATGACAATTTAGGCCAAGGGAAAGGAGAGACACGCACGCAGGAACCAACAACACTTCCTGGAACTATTGAAAGCCCTTGGAAAGGTGATCCTAGGGGAAGAGAAGAAGAAAGAGGTGACCAAAGATGACCACCCATGGTCACCTGTCTCCCTGGTGGTGTAGCTTCCTAAATTACCTTACCACTTTATAGAGAATGAGCATCTTACCTCCCCAAAGTCCATCTTAATATTTTCTAAAGAACTTGGGAAAATAAATTGTACCCATTAAGACTTCTGAGGCTAAGATGTAAATTTTATGTGAGAAATGAGGCGTATGCATAGCTACCATTTTTTATTCTAGAGATCAAGTGTTTTCCCCATGACTTTGAGAGATGTCCCATTTCTTTGTACCACATAGGTCAACAGTACAAATAAATTTGTTCTGTAGTGTTTCTGATGCACAGTGTGACAGTCCTATGTAGTCCACTGCTAATGGCCTTGTTCACAAGCCTGAATGTGGTAAAATATTTTATTCAGTCATAAAAATGACTACATAAAAAATTGAATTAATAATGATTAAAATGAAGTATTAACCATTCAATTAAATTTAAAAATAAATCCAGGGACTTTTAATTCTCCTTATGGAGAAAAACAAACAGAGTTAATAAGCTTGACAAATATTTAACACATATTTAAGGTCATATTCACATCCTATATGGAGAAGAAAAAAGTTAAAATTTGATATCGTAGGTTATAAAACTGTCTTATGGCTGAGCTTTTACGATGCCCTTGAGTCGAACTAAGATGCTGTTGGAGAGTAAGCTTGTGTCTTCGATCAAAAATAAGGCATATAAATTGGAGCCAGGAGTCAGAGCCTATTTTCAAGAAACCAATGGGGTCTAATCATTTAACCCAGCTTCTCACGGAAAGCAAAGAATTTGAGTGCTGGCAAGTTATTAAACTATGTGCCACACTCTACTCAAACACACATGTGTGAGCACACACAGAGAGAAGCAGCCGCTGCAGCCGAGCCTGCAAAGGCAGGGGCTGGTGACCGGGTCCTGCCTTGCAGACAATGCGGCCTCCTGCCGCGCGCTGGAGGATCGTCACGTGCTTATTCTGCCACCTTGTGTGATGCAAACATATTACAAGACAAAACATTTTCAGATACTTATTCTATTAGCCCTCATCATGCTATTTTTCTTCCTTGAAAAAAAAATCAATGGTCCTATTTCAAGGGCTACCTCTGCCAAGTCATTTGTACAGCTAAAGAGCAGGGATTTGACTCCCAAGATGTCCTTATCTCATGAGTATTAGCTCGTGATGCAAGGATGGGCCCACATAAAGAAAGGATAGGCTTATAAACATGTGGGCATGGGGACTTCCCTAGTGGCGCACTGGTTAAGACTCTGCCTGCCAATGCAGGGGACACAGGTTCAAGCCCTGGTCGTGGAAGATCCCACATGCCACAGAGCAACCAAGCCCGTGTGCCACAACTACTGAGCCCATGTGCCACAACTACTGAAGCCTGAGTGCCTAGAAGCCCGTGCTCCACAGGAAGAGAAGCCAGCACAATGAGAAACCCATGCACCACAATGAAGAGTACCTTGCTCGCCACGACTAGAGAAAGCCCATGTGCAGCAACAAAGACCCAATCCAGCCAATAAATAAATAGATTTAAAAAGAAAAAAAAAAAGGTGTAAGCATGCTCTCTCTGGGCTCAGATGATACTCGGTCCAGGGCACTCCTAGGTGGAAATGAGGTGGACCGTGACGCTGATTTCACATCTCCAGGAAAGTCATGGGTAGGTAACCATCGTTGGCATCATCCTAGCTGCCCCACCCCCCATGGTGCCAGCACCGAGGCCAGCTCCCACAAGGCGGCTTCACAGCGTTTGCATCTATGCTTAGTAACAGCAGCAGGGATTTGGAACAAGAGATTCCCAATGACTTCCCTGACCCCTCTGACTCAACATAGGAGGATCTAACAGCCAAAAGCTGAGCCACATTTGGAATTTAGAGACACCGTGTGCTGTGCAGCCTGCTGAGCAGGGCCAAGGTTAGATCTCCCAGACCACTCATTCTGGACAAATCTTTACTGATAGCAGGACGATGATCTTTAGGCAGGACATGAAAACTTGTCGTTCTGGTCTGTTCGGGCAAAGGAACTGAATCACATCTACTCTGGTTCCAAAGTAAATGTCAAATTTGATTCCTGGCACTACTGAATTCCTGCTAACCCTATCTTAAATACAGTCACATGGGAGTAATGGTTATTTAACTCTCGATACTTGGAAAATATTATCACTTTTAACAATATTGTTCTCCTTTCTAAGTGCTTTATTTTCTGATTAAATGACTCGATTCTTACAACCATATCTGAAATCTCAACAGTTGTTAAAGACGGTTTACAATGACCCCAATTAGATGCATCATGAACATGGGCAGAAAGCATTTCTCCAGAGAGGCTGTGCCCCTGGGAGAGCCCGGCTCCAGCACCCATCGGGCCTGGGTTTGAATCCCACCTCTGCCCCTCTGACAAATCTAATTTCAGTGTTAAAAAGATATAATAATATCTACATTGGCAAAGTTTCTTTGAATTTCAGCAATAATAACTATAAGAGCACATATAGGGACTTCCTAGGTGGCACAGTGGTTAAGAATCCGCCTGCCAATGCAGGGGACACGGGTTCGAGCCCTAGTCCGGGAAGATCCCACATGCTGTGGAGCAACTAAGCCCGTGAGCCACAACTATTGAGCCCGTGTGCCGCAACTACTGAAGCCCGTGCACCTAGAGCCTATGCTCTACAACAAGAGAAGCCACAGCAATGAAGAGCCCACGCACCACAGCAAAAAGTAGCCCCAGCTCACCGCAACTAGGGAAAGCCCGCATGCAGCAACAAAGACCCAATGCAGCCAATAAATAAATTAATTAAAAAATAAAAAAGAGCACATATAAGATACACATAGTAGGTGGCTACTCCTATTATTATAAATAGCATTCAGTCAAATGTGGTCACAAGAGAATTGAAGAGAGAGGGAAACCTGAAATGTACTATGCCTGAGACTTAATGATATGGATATGCTTAAATCTTATGCTTGGATATTACTGAGAAAATAAAGGGCTTTTTCCTTCTAATCTTGTTTTCATTTATTGACAAGGATTTAACAGGGATGATATGTTATGCTGAGTTATGTTGTGTTATATAGTGCAATGAAGTGCAATTAATCGAATTCCTACTAAAATTTGATGGTATCATCACTGAAAGCACTATGGTAATTTACTGGATATTTACATGATCCTATTGCCAGAGTTGTCTGTAGCAGAAGACCTCGAGTTGCTTAATTTGCGAGAAGATGAACCTACTGCCCAACCTGATAAATTCTATCCTTCAGAGTAATCCCTGCAAATGCAGTGGGAAAAGGCTGTAGAAAGAGGTTTTATTAAGGGAAAGAAGCAATGAGCCCTCAGTCTTATTTGCACAGGACCACATTCCACCTCCACACTTAGGACTGGGTCACCCATTTAAGCTCTCAAACATCGACCTGCTCCAGATTGGGGGAGGGGCGCTTTCTGAGCCTCTGAAGGCACTGACAGAACTTCCGAAGGGTCCCAGGTCACACAGCAGTCACTTGTCCCCACATCCACCAAGATTCCTCACACTGTGTCCTCTCATGAGCCCCCTAGGGAAAAAGCATCTTCCCCTGAGGACCTTTACCTTTTGTCCTCAGTTACAACACCCAAGTAAAAAATGCCCTTCTCCAGGTTTTAAGAGGTGGCAAGTCTTGCCATTCTTCTCAGAACAGGAAATGCAGGGGTAAGGTGAGAGTTACCTATCCCCTCTGCCCTTTGGGACATTCTCCCTCAAGGACAAGAACCAGGCCCTGCTCTCTGTACCCCAACCTCAGCACAGAGCCACCTGCATGACAAAGGACTACTCACATTTATTGCTTGAATGACAAAATACACAAACTCTCATGTTAGGCACAAAGATTTCCAATCACTATCAAGGGTTAAATTTTTCTGTTCAGGAGAGTATTATTTTGCTTAATCTCCTGGAATGACATCTAGTGGTCTTTTTAAACAGTTTCTACCACCTGCTTCTAGGTTTGCTATCATCCATTTCTTTTCTGTCAGAAATCTTTGTGTTATATTTAACTGAGATCCTAAAAGAAATTTAACATCTCCTGATCAGCATCTTTTTTTTTTTTAATTTTTTTTTTATTGGCTGTGTTGGGTCTTCGTTGCTGCACAAGGGCTTTCTCTAGTTGCAGCAAGTGGGAGCTACTCTTCATTGTGGTGCGCGGGCTTCTCATTGCAGTGGCCTCTCTTGTTGCAGAGCACGGGCTCTAGGTGCATGGGCTTCAGTAGTTGCGGCACATGGGCTCAATAGTTGTGGCTCATGGGCTCTAGAGCACAGGCTCAATAGTTGTGGCGCACGGGCTTAGTTGCTCCGCGGCATGTGGTATCTTCCTGGGGCAGGGATCGAACCCGTGTTCCCTGCATTGGCAGATGGATTCTTACCCACTGTGCCACCTAGGAATTCCCTGATCAGCATCTTTTAATCAGCATATTGAGCTTCCCTGAATATAAGAGTAAATTGCAGGCTTCATCGAAGCTACTAATACTGGCAGAATTGGAAAACACTAGAATATTAAAAACAATGGATGCAAACAAAATAATTTTCCAGAGAATCCTTACAAGATAGGAAAACAATAAATAATGACCAGGAAAAACGATTTCCATTTGCTTCATAGGAATATCTGAATCTTTAGGCAAAATAAATGCTTAGAAACCCATGAAGTTTCAAGAATACACATCTACTAATTTCGTAAAGCACGTAATGTGTGAAGTGCTTAGAACAGTGCCTGACACATAGCGAGTAAGAGAACATGTTATTATTTTTAAAAGCTTTTTTCAGCTTACCAATATTTAAGGAGATAACGGAGACTAAGAAAAGCATCAATAGGGTTAAGAGCTGGACTCAAAGAATCGAAGACTCTTAATTTGTTTTTCCTTAAAAAGTGTAATTTAATTGTTGCTTCTATTACCACAAGGAGACAACTAACCCCTATCTCCATCTCTATGGAAAAGTGGAACCAGGAAAAAAAAAAACAGTCTTAAATTTTAAGGATTTGTACAACATAAGGAAAAGAATATTGTCAACACAAAGATAAATGAACATTAAAAGAGGCTACCTAGGATGATTGGAAGATCTGTTTCTAAACACGTTTCACAAGGGTCTTAATCAGATCAACTGAACGTCTCTCCTCTTGGTGACATGGAACTGATTACTACGGAGAATCCTTCCTAACGCTCCATGAAGTTCAAGAGATGTTGTAATTGGCATGTAATGAAGCAAGAAGACCCCCAAAAGAATCTTAACTCTTCTCTCTTGTCTAGAATAGGAAAAAAAAATCATATAATCTGAGCATCAAAAAAATATTCACACCCAGAGGCAATAGAGATTCAAAGGAATTCCACCAAAGCCTGGACAGCCCTAAACGCACTTACTTGTTCTGTTTGGCTTCTAGGAGCCCCTGTCTCTGCGGCACCATTTCTGCATTCCTTTTGTCTATCTCACTCTTGTAAGCAAGGAACCAGATCAAAGTATGGAAAACGTCTTTTCAGGTGCTCAAGAGAGCAAGAGCCTGTGTATTTCAAACGATGCCTGCCACAGGAATAAAGCATGCCAAAGCACTAGCTCTACACAATCGTGCTTCCAAGGCTGAGAAGGATAGCCCCCCAGATGAAAACTGAGCCAGCCAGAAAGCCGGGAAGATGGATTCTGAGCAGCCCTTGTTATTAGAGAAGAATAGACCTTTTTTTCAGACTTACAATCAAGACCCGTGGATGGAGACCATTTGGGACTTGTCGAGTTTAACTATTGCTTTATGTTATATTGGAGCAGAGGGTCTGTGTGTTGCTTACGCAGTTCTAGAATGGTGCTTTCAAAGTGTAAACTGGGACCAAAGGCATCAAAATTGCTTGGGAATTTGTTAGAAATACAAATTCTTGGGCCCTACCCTGATCTGCCAGACCAGAAACTCTGGGAATGGAGCCTAACAGTCACTGTTTCAACAAGCCTTCTAGGTGATTCTAACGCCTGCTAAAGTTTGAGAACCTCTGTTCTAGGGTAATGGCCCTGAAGTGTTTCTGGAATCCCCATCCTGAGCCATCAGAACCATAGGATGAAAATTTACTCGTTCTAGTTCATTATAATAGAATATTCTGGTTCAGCAATTAGGAGGAGGAGCCAACTGAAACGGTTGAATGGTAGAAATGGGTGAGTGGTTCTCTGTGACGTGAGTTAATTATGAAGATACAAAAAAGACACCAAGAATCGTGAATGATTTACAATCCATATATGATGTTTCTCTTATGAATGATGAGCTTCCATATGTTACAGCTGAAGTATAACTAGGTGATATAGTTAAGTAAATCCCGAGATTAAACAAATGACCTGCTGAAAACTGAAACTGGGGAACAGATAAGACCCTGCGGTCGAAATCTGAGCCGTGTGCTCATATCAGCTCCACAGTGGATGCAGAAGTTCACTAGCTGAATAGGAAACAGCGAACATATGTCATGTCGTATATTGCCATTGAGTCTGGGTGATGTTCGACTCACTGTCCCATTCATAAAAAACTCTGTCTGTGTTTGCTAAATCATATATTGACACTAAAGACAAATGATATGTGTATGGAAACACACAGAGGAAAATAGAACATGTTCTCTGACCACAACACACTAAAACTAAATAATGATATGCTTAAACGAAAACTTCATTCACTGGGGAAAAAAATAGAACTATCTTCTGGAAAACAATTAGGTCAAGGAGGAAATCAACCTATATACATAAAGGATATATATAAAGGTAATTTTCTGTATGCCTATTACAGAATTAAAAGGCTATTATATTTGGCATGGTCTGAAGTAAAATATACACCGTAAGTTATACATAAAATTTACAGAGTTGGGGGTGGGGGCCAGTGGTTGCTAGGAAGTACCTTTTTTGAAGTAAACTGTTTCCTTCAGAGCGGCTGAAACTGAACAACAATGAAAAGATAGAAGAGAGATATTCTTTGTGTCCTTTGATGTCTTGGTCAGGGAAAACAAACAGCTCGTAAACATAAACCTCACAAACAATACCTGAGGATGACTCTCAGAATCGTCAGAGTTGACCTGCCAGGCATAACTGCTGGCGGGGGCACCTGTGCAGAGTCACCCGGGACTGGAAGCGGTGTTTCCAGTGTTTGTTCTGAGCCGCCTACGTGTTTCCTAGTCTCACACTCCAAACTTGGGACCACTCGTTCTCCTGGCGCATGCCTTGCCTTGATTCTTTTGCTGCGTTTGCGATGGAAACTACAGCATACCAAGAATACAGACCAGTCTGTGTTGCCTTACCTTTTATTCCTCCCGGCTATAATGCCAAGGATTTCCTCAGTATTGTCTATCACGCTTCCAGCTCTCTCTCAGCAGTGGGGTGCTCTGATGATCTGAACATCCTGGACTCTACAGCTGTTCAGATTGGCTTGGTCCGTGGGGCCGGGCACAGAGAGGTTTTGCCTGTAGCTGCAGCTAAGGCTCACAGGGAAATGATCCAGGGGGGATTCCAGCAAGGAATAGAGTAAGAGGGGTGTGTTCTGACTCCTTTGAGGGCGGGAAAACTTTTCCCTTACCCTCTTAGGGTCCCTGACTGTACCTAAAAACTAACTGATAAAGACAGATTCATGGGAGAAAAGCATACAAACTTATTCCGTATAAGCATACAAATTTACTAAATATAACTTAGGTGACATAGGAGCCGTCATAAGGAGATGAATTGCTGACAAAACCACTCAACCTGAGCAGTTTTGTGCTAGGTTTCATGAAGAGTGAAAAGTCGTGGGAAAACATGCAAGGTCAAAGAGGGTGGGCTAAGGGCAGCTGGCTGGGGGCAAATCAGTAAGGTCTGTTGGGATTCCTCCTAGCATCCCTCTGTCCTCAGAGGTAAAGATGTTCCTTTCCTCCGGGCGTAGGCGAGGACCGCTCACGTGAGGATCTTGTGATCTGCTTCAGGGGAGACCTGCAAGGTCAGGGAGACCTTGCTTCTGCCCTTTTTCAAATTCCTTTAGCTTAAAATATCCCAGGGACTTTCCTGCTGGTCCCATGGCTAAGACCTCGCCTTCCAATGCAGGAAGTGCAGGTTTGATCCTTGGTCGGGGAGCTAAGATCCCACATGCCTCACGGCCAAAAAACCAAAACATAAAACAGAAGCAATATTGTAACAAATTCAATAAAGACTTTGAAAACAGTCCACATCAAAAAAAAAAAATCTTTAAAAAAATTAATTAATTAAAATATCCAGTATGCCAAGATGCCACATTTGGGGGCAGCATATCCTGATTTTCTTCACTCTTTTCATTATTTTCCTGGGATAGGTATTGAAGTCTATAGCGATATGAAGTTATAACCTCTTAAAAAAGTCTTAAACCGGGTATGGAGGGAGATGCTTTTCTCTAACTTACTTATGGAGATACTTGTACAGAAGGAACAAGAGGCAGAATTTCAAAAGAGAAGAGCAGTTTAACCTGATGGTTCAGACTACAGCCTCTGAAACCAGATATAGTGGGTTCAGGTCCTGGCTCTCATTAACCTTTCTCTGCCTTAGTTTCCCCAGCTGTGAAGGGGTGAATAATATTTATCGCACAAGGTTGTTATGAGATTAATTAAATTAATATTCACAAAATGCTTAAAATGATGCTTGGTACATAACAATTTACTTATTAATACCTGTTAAATAAATTTAAAGTGGCTTTAATCAGACACTTTGAAGGCTGTAGCACGTCTCCTCTCTCTGAGCAGAGAAGTCAAACTTGTATGTGAGGCACAGTGACTTTCGTAGACCTTGCTTCTGAGCAGTCATCTTAGCCTATGAGACCTAGCAGTTAAAATGAGAAAGAAAAGGTAATGCATGACAGAGCCACAAATCTCAGGCCCATTTAGGGCATTTTTCCTGAGATCTTCAATAGGCCAGCTAGTAGTACATTTAAAGCTTATTTAGATATAACAAAATGGTAGTAAAACACATTAAACTTTATGGAATTCATAGATCTACTCATAAGCAAGTTTATAGTCAAGGGTTCTTATTATTTAAATGATAAAAGAGAAAGGGAAAAAATAATCAAATTAACAATTTAGGAAAAAAATACAAAAGCTTCAGAAAACAGAAAGACATAATCCTAATTAAATCAGAAATTTAAAAAAATATAGTAGAGTTAATTAATACATTCAAGCATAGCTCTTAAAAAAGAGAGAAAGGCAAGCAAAGAGAGGCAGAAGCAAGCACAAGCAGAGAAAAGAGAAGATTTAAAACAGTTACAGAAAATATTTGAAAATTATGAAGTACACTATGGATAATTATCCACATAATTAATTATAATAAGCACATAAATTAGGCAATCTCAGCAAAATAGACAATTTCCGGAAGAAAAATATAAATTACCAAAACTGACTTAACAACAAAAAGAGAACCTGACAAGAGCAATGCTGGTGAAATTATTGATAGTTATTAAAGAACAGCCCCCATAAAAGGCTTCAGCCCATTAACCAGGGAATTATTTCAAACATTCAAGGAGCAATGAGTTCCCATGTGGAATATAAACAGTTACTGCATGAGAAAAAGAAAAGTACTCACAGGATTCAATGGAGTGAATATATATCCCTGATACACAAAGTTAACACAAAAATTTAAATCACAGACCAAGTTCATTTATACATATAGAAACAAAAATCCTAATTACTGTAAAATATTAGCAAAGAGAATCCAAGGTATATTAAAAAAAAATAATAATCCACTGATTCCAAGTGGTTATTATCCTAGGATTTTAAAGAGGGTTCAATATGAAGGAACTTTTTATTATATCATATCATATTACTAGGCTAAATAACAGAAACAAAATTATTCAATAGATACTTAAAAGACACTTAATATTCATTCCTATTAATGATATTTTTTAAAAAGGAATAAATGGCTACTTCATTGACATTATTAACAAAATATTTTCCATATTAATCCCAGCATTATATTTCATGTATATATGCTACATTATAGTATCTTTTCCCAAATGGAAGTCCCTCAGAAATACTGTCGTCTAAAATGTTAATATGTGCAGTCTAAAAAAATGGGGAGGGGGTGGGGTAGGTATGAGGATTCCTTGTCCAAGTAAGTGTGGGAAATTCTGAGTTGAATAAAATTTAAACATATTTCTAACTACAGGACGTCTTGGAAATATTAGTATGGTAGTGTGAATTGCAAATCTCAACAGATTGCAACATTTTTTTGTTCAAAGCACTAGTCCCATCAGAACACAGTTTGGGAAATGTTGTCCTAGAGGGATTCCTTTTATAGTCAAACAAAATAAGTAGGGTTGTCTCTATCACTACTTATATTGATTTAGAAACTCTGGTAAAAGAAGAATGATGAATGATGAAAAGTTAGAGAAAAAACAAATACTATTTGCTATCACTTATATGTGGAATTTAAAAAATAATACAGGGCCTCCTAGGTGGCACCGTGGTTAAGAATCTGCCTGCAAATCGATCCCTGCTCCAGGAAGATCCCACATACCACAGAGCAACTAAGCCCATGCACCACAACTATTGAGCCTGCGCTTTAGAGCCCATGAGCCACAACTATTGAGCCCATGTGCCGCAACTACTGAAGCGCACAAGCCTAGAGCCTGTGCTCCACAACAAAAGAAGCCACAGCAATGAGGAGCCCACACACTGAAAAGAAGAGTAGCCCCTGCTTGCTGCAACTAGAGAAAGCCCGTGTGCAGCAACGAAGAACCAACACAGCCAATAAATAAAGAAATGTATTTTAAAAAAAGAGAAACTTTGTTTAAAGTAAAATAAAATAAAAATGAAAATAAAAAATAATACAAATGAATGTATATGCAAAACAGAAACAGACTCAAACATAAAAACCAAACTTATGGTTACCAAAGGGGATGGGGAGGGACAAATTAAGGGTATGGGATTAACAGACTACTATAAGACAAACAACAAAAATACCTTGTATACCACAGGGAATTATAGCCGTTATCTTGTAATAACCTAAATGGAGTGTAATCTGCAAAAACAACTGAATCACTATGCTGTACACCTGAAACTAACACAGTATTATAAATCAACTATACTTCAATGTAAAAAAAAGAATGATACATAAACAGAACAAAATAATGTTACGACTATTAAAGGAATGTGAAAATATAGATCATATGATATATCACATCATATAATTACCTACAATTATTTAACCTATACTTATTACAATACATGTACATTCTCAATGGCAATAAGACACATAAACCTTGATGCATGTTCTCGATTAGAACAGTGGGCTATATAAAAAAATGGAAATGTTTATAAAAATAGGAGGTATTTTAATAAATGAATAGGCATATGACATTCCCAAATGAAAGGTTGAATATTACAATCAAACTCCCACTTGGATTTACAGGCACTTAAAAAGATGACTTTAAAGTTCATCTGAAAAATAGAAAGTGAGACCAGCTTTTCTCATACCTTGACAGTGTGATTTCAATTAGTAAATTTTTTTGGACAACAACATGATAAAGCAAGTCAAGAATCTTTAAATGTATCAACCCAGAAATTCCAATTTGGAAGTTAAGCCAAAGAAAATAATATCAAATCTGGAAGCGTTACACTGTATATGCAAAGATGCTTCGTATTTCATTATTTATAATGACAAAAATTGGAGATAGCCTAAATAGTAATAATAGCTACCATTTCCAGATCACATATTCACTAAATACACGGCAGAGTTTACAGATATGAAAACTGAGTCTCAGAGAGGAGACATTACTTGTCTCCGATTACAGAGGAAAAAAGGAATTGAGCCTGCATTCAAGCCCAATTTCTGGACAAGCCCACATTCTCGTCACATCCCATGCTGCCACTAAAGCTGTTAAAACAAGGAGCTATTTAAACAAATATCTCTCATCTGTTCTTCAGAGTATTAAGACCCTTCACAATTAAGATGTGAAGATTTTGCAGTAAAATGGACAATGTTCATAATACGGAAAAATGGAAAGAAGCTATAAGCATACACGCACACTGTAACAACTAAAGGGAAAACCCAGATACCCAGAAAAAAATACTGGAAGAAAACACCAAAATGCTAGCAGTTTGTTCGTTAGGGTGATAACTTTGTGGACAATGTTGTTTTCTCTTGTTTCCAATTTGTTGGTGAGGTCGTCATATTAATTTTATCATTAAAAAGATAAGCTCTTAAATTGAAAAAGGAGTAAAAACATTATAATATACAGGAATAAACTCCATAAAAGAGGAAAAGTGCTGTCTAAAACAAAGTTTGTTTCTTTTGCAGCACTTTGTGGTTACTTTGCACATATTATGAACTAAATAAATATGTTATGATTAGATTGAAGCATATCCACCTATTACATTTAGTTTTTTGCAAGAAACTGAATGCTCTCCAAACAGTGTTGGACAAGAAACAAAAAAAAAAACCTTACCTGATTGAAATTACAGGGGAGATAGGAAAAATACAGTATCTATTTTGAAATTTGGCTTCAGCATCATAGTATATTGATTTTATAATGTCCGGAGCAACTAAACACATAATGTGCCACACAGTACACTGTCTGAAGTTACTTTGGTCATCACCTAAATTTCAGAGAAGAGGTAAGGGACATAGAGACACTATCAAAGAAAATTGATTTTTTACAGCTAATAACCTGTGCTTGGTGGCAGAACACAGTATCAGAATCACCATTCTGTGTTCAGATAATTTCACCAGCCTTCCCTGCTGTTCCTCCGACACTCCCACAGCTCTCCATCTGCCGCCAGCCATCTCCTGTCCCAGACATTCTGATGACCACACAAGTAGGGTTCAAAACGTGACCCAGTAATTTGTACTGCATCTTTGATTCTCTGCGCTTTTTCCACTGCGGTATAGAGATTAAAATCTCAAGAAGGGAAAAGTGGTGACATATCTTTCAGGGAAATTGAATTTTTCCTACCAGAGGTGAGAACACTTAAGAGGACACTTTATCCCCAGTACAGCATTTCCCCTACTTTAGGAAAACAGTTTGGCCTGTAATGGAAGCAACATCCTCTGGACTCAACTCCCAGCTCTCCTCTCTAGCAAAGTTATTTATTACCATGCGAACACCCCTCCCAGGGTTAGATGCAGTAAGACCAGCACCATTAGGTGCTAGAGAACAGTCTTAACATCTGGATTAAACCTACATAAATTCAGAGAGACACTTGAGCCATAAGCAGCTGCTAGCAGTCCCCTTGAGTAGAAGTATCCCCTGGTACCCATAGCAAAGGGAGGGCACTGAGAAGAACCAAATGAAATGGCCCATGAGCTCTCTCTGTTTCCTCCACTGTATGTGATCCTTCACTCATTACCACTCACGGAGCAGCACTGGCCAGGCTAAGAGTAAAGAGATGTAGAGTAATGGGGAAGATGGTCTCCCACCAGAGAGAAAGAGCTATGCACAGAGTGCCATCTATACAGAGCAACGAACCGGAGTCCTCACTGATAAAGAGGTCAAGACATTCCATCTGTGTATGGAAAGATGAGTAGTACTCCAAGAACCTCTTTAGTTTATCTTTGAAAACAAAATGATTCAATAATTTCAACAACCAACTATATGCCTGATATTGGACCAGGCAGTGAAGAAATAATAATGAGCTTAAATGATGGAGTTACTGTATGATTTTCAGAATTTGGTGAACAAAAAAATGAAGCGGAGGTTAGACCAAGAGTCAAGGAAGAAACAATAGAAACAACAGATTGGGCTGAAGCCAAGAACATTTTGAATATATTTTTTTGGAGATTCAGGATGACTATGAGGAAATTCTCCTATGATTGTCAACAGAAGTGTTGTGACAAAAGGAATAATAAATAACCAAATTGATTAAAGTACCTAACACAGACTTCTATACTTATTAATATTTACTCAAGTTACTCTTGAGCAGACAATCACTACTTCTAATTTTCTATTCAAATAGTGTTTGCATCTTCCTCCTTCCTCTCCTTCCTTCCTCTTCTGATTGGTATGTCTTTCCCTCAACTTACTTCCTCTGCCCCTGGACAAAGACACCCACTCCCTGAAGCTGACATCACTCAAGTGTTGATCTGATTTAAGCTGCGCACCAAGCTCCAGTTGTGACAGACAGACTTAGTCCTCCCAGAAGGTGTTGATACCCCAAATTTCCACCAACTCATTATTGACCTCAGGGGCAGTAGTCTTTCGAAGTAACCATCCTAAAGCATAGGAAATTCAGGCAATCACTGCCGTTTAACCGTGTACTTTGAACATCAGTTCCCACTAGCCCACACTCAACTCGTGAGCTTTATGAGCGATTTTGCACCTCAGTTGACTTCTGGTAAAAATCCAGAACCCCAAGATTAGCTCAGTGCACAATTGACATCAAAATCAGAATCCTTCTACTTTTCTAGGTCTCTTCCACTGTGTTTCTTCCATTTCTTCATTGATGTTAACTTTGTTTCTAAATTAATTTTGAAAGTCATACTGGCTACAAACTGTAACTTCAAATTCAGATCAGGTGTAAAGACCTCAGAGATCCCCAACTTCCCTGGGTTATTTTTTTCTTTTCAAAACAAATGCCACTGGAAATTAAATTGACTTTTTTTTTTTAATTTAAAATCCCAGTGCACCTCAAACTGAAGAAAAGAAACTCTTAGTACTCAGGTAACCCAGAAGCCACATTTGCAATCAACAGAAAAAGCAAATTACTATTGTTTGCCCTGTCAAGGCTGGTTTAATAGGATTTTCCAATACATAAATTAGAGATCTTGAAGAGCAAAGGCTGCATGTGAAAGAGATGGGTGTGCTTCAAGATCTGTGATCGGGGCAACTCTGGTCTAGAAAATTAAGAGATTTTAAAGGAGCACCAGAAATGGGGCTGAAATTATTTATAATATAGACATAGATGTACATATAGCTATATAGACAACATTCTGCCAGTGACCTATATTCTGGATTTAAAATTGTAATTCAGGAACACTTCAAAATGACTCCTAAAAATAAATGGTAACTTTCACAAATATTTGTATAACAGTGAAGACAGTGAAATCTTTGGTAAACAAAGCAAGGATTGTTCCAGCAAAGAGGAATGGCCTCTCTGTGCCCCTTGGGGGGCTCTTTTGCGGTTACATATGATTATATATGAGGGTGACTCAAAAATTATCCTCACTCTGGCTGTAGAATTTATAGAAGTTTTAATATAAACGGAGTGAGGATAATTTTTGACTCACCCTTGTAAAGGGTGATATATAATGCTCTCTCTAGAAAACTTTGTAATCAGAGATGCTCAATTAGAAGATTCTGGGTAATCAATGCAAGGGCAGAGATATTTAATCTGGGGTAGCAATAATGTCAACACAAGAGATAAACAAATGTGTCCTTAAGTCTAGTTAAAATCTTTGTTCAAAACTCTGCAATTACAGTGTTGACAGCATATAGCTTCATTCTTTTTCTCAAAAGGGAAACATGGATATTACCTTTTTCCCATTTGGGACAGAAAGGAAACAGAGTCCATACACCTTCTGAAAAGGGATTTCCTGTATTTACCTTCTTCTCTTTCCCAACTGGCCATGTTGAGAGAGGGGATGCGATAGGAAGCATACGTCTCCAAGTCTATGTGAAGGGCTAAGTCAGGCAAAAAAGATGCTTTTAATTAAGAACCAAATGGTACCTTTAATTATCTCCAATGTTTTAAACAGGATGACTACACTGCCGGTGGCATAATCGGAAATCATGGATCAGAAAGGTGCTCAACACAAAGTTGATATGAATTCCTGGAGTCATGCAGAAGGGGAAGAAGGAGAAGGGGAGGAAGGAACAAAAAGCAGGACTCATTTTCTGAGCATCATTGCATGAGGAGCACTCGGTTTCACGTGTATGCTTTACACTTCCTATGTGTTATGATGTATGTCTCTACAGTGTAGGTTCCAAGAAAAATAGAGCATTAAAATTCTTTAAAAAATCAATCTAAATGGAAGACTATGGTTACATTAAATCATAAATAACGATAGTTAAGTACAGCTGAAAAGACATTTCTTGTTTTATGAATTGTTCTAGGTGTTTGTTTAATCTACTGATATGTGTTTGATAGGCCTTGTATTTGGAAGGACATATTATTACTATTTTTAAGTATGACATTTATTATTCCAATCTGGATTCCTGGGAAAGCACAAGCTCTCTAGTTTCAACCTTTCCAGAAGCCATGTGAATTAAGAATCATTGCTACAATGTATTTGCACTTCAATGTAATTGGCATCGAGGTATGTATGGAGAAAAATTGCCTCTCCAAGTATTGCCCACCTACATTTGAAAACTGATAAATATCAACAAGAGCAGTGATTTTCAAATGTTAGTATTTATAAGGGTCGCCTGAGTTGCTGTGTACACATGCATCACGTTTCAACATGGCAGATCTAGAGAAAAGCCAAGGAATGTGCATTCTTGAAAACACCTCAGATGATGCTGATGTAGATGGCTGGGATCACACCATAAAAATGCTCACCTAATGTTTAGTGGTTGACAGGGTAGCATGACACTGGCCGTAATCACTTTTACAAAGACTATGTTCCAGCTACAGAGAAGTCAGCTAGTTCAATCAACATTGGTTGAATTCATTAATTAATTGACCTGGTGAAATCAACACTGAAGCAAAAGTTCAGTCTGGAAAATAGACTTAGGGCTGCCAACTAAGCTATAATGAAGCCCAAGTCATAGCAACCTAAAATTTGGCTACAGACTCTCCTTAACTCATCCCTACTTCCACCTTTCTAACTTTTTCAGAAGAACAGCATCTATATCAACAGCTCTTATTAGAGCATCCAACTGTGACAAATTATTACTTAGGAACAAATTTGGAATTCCTCTGCTCTGCAGGGCTGGGAGGAGTTGCTGCTACGTGAAGAAGGTCAGAAGCTGTTTGCTGCAGCAAGCCACACCTGTACTCACAGTGCATCCTGTCTTTCTTTCTGTCTCCTCTGCTTGGAGACTAGCTATTCTAAAATATCTTCCTTAATCTGATTCTTTGCATTCTGCTTTGCTGGCAGCATGAAAATTTCTCTCTTTAACTGGCTGATACCTGTGGGCCACGTAAAAAACTTTCATGCTCTACCTTGGGCTTCCTATAGTCCTAAAAGTCTCCCAATTCCCCTTCCAAAGACAGGAATAAAAACTTCAAGAAATGCATACTTCCTGGCAAGAATATACCTGCCACCGTGCCAAGAGAACCTCCCCTGCCCTGCTGACTCCTCGACAGCCCCCGTCTTGCTTTCACCCACGTGTCTGCAAACTCATGATTCAGTGAGCACGCCCTTCACATTAGCTCTAATGGAAAGTGGGCTTG
Source organism: Hippopotamus amphibius kiboko (assembly GCF_030028045.1). Taxonomy (NCBI): domain Eukaryota; kingdom Metazoa; phylum Chordata; class Mammalia; order Artiodactyla; family Hippopotamidae; genus Hippopotamus; species Hippopotamus amphibius. The sequence goes on along the minus strand of NC_080191.1, from coordinate 77,223,473 downwards.
TGCCTGAGGAGATAATGGGCCAGCCCACCTGAAGAAATAAGCCCTCTAAATGCCTGAGGCAAATTGGTACCTGCCCAAGAAACATCTCCGCAGGCAGCCCAGGGCAGTCCCACCCAGTTCAGTCAGACATGGTTCCTGCCCTCCTACCCCATTTCCTCTGCCATTCTTAAACCTCCCAGAAGTGGAATGCGCTCCAGCTCAGCTTATCTGGAAACTCTTAACTTTCATCTTCAAGGAAAGAAAAGGATTTTGAAAAGGAAATTTAGATGAAACTTCAGCCTCGTGAACTATCCCTCCAGGGACAGGCTACTGTAGGCAATGAGTCGCAGGCTACCCTGCCTAATGGAAAAGGGAAATTGACACTGGACTTGAAATCTTAGAGTCAACCTGGGCTTGCAGCTCCTGCTTTGGGTGAAAGGCCCTGAAGCCCAGAGCCTGTAAGTGGGTTCCTCTGTTGCGCCCAAAATGTACCTTTCACACGCATGACGAAAACGGGTTTTTGTCACTCTGCCAACTCTCCCTCCAAGATTTAGTTGCATGTATCAAGCATTTCCATGCTATGTAAGCAAATGCAGTAATGAGGAAATAAAGTCTTTTTTCACTTTACTTTCTGCACCAGATGAATTTCTCTGACTTCTGAACTTCCAGTAAATTGCTGTAACATTCAGGAAGGCATAAGAGTCGAGAAAACTGTCTTGATTGGGAAGCTATACACACGCACACACACACACACACAGAGGGGCTGGGAAGGACAGTAATCATAAATGCCTGCATAGTATTTCTTAATGTTTCCAGAGAAACTTCACATCTATTACCCTTCTCAGAGCAAGCGTCAGCCTTTCTGACCTGAAATATTTTTCAGATATTAAAATGCAATTGTAATTATTTCTGTAGGAAATGTCAGGCTGAAAAGAGCAAATTCCAGTGTGCTTTCTGGTAACGTTTCTCTCTTTTAAACTAGACTTAACAAGCAGTCTTCATGGGCTCACTGGGGAAAACCGCAGTGATAAGCCTCCCTTTCTTTCCACAGTTACCAACAGGGAATTTCTACAACCACGGTTTTCCATCTCCCGTTTTCACCGACTTGTCCTACAGGCAGCCTGTCTTTCCCCAGTCTAACTTCCCAGCTGCACCCTAAGTCCACTTTGTCATCAAAGTTCACATGGACTTTTCAAACATATGCTCCCTAACAGTAAATGGCATTGATAGATTTTTACAGTCATGGTAGACACATAAATTTGGGACTAATAAGATAACTAGAATAATAATTAGTACTATTTACTGAACACTTTGAGTATGCGGGTTGTGTGCCAGGCACTTATAACTACACGCGAAAGTAACCACATGGCAAAGTGGGTATTACACCCACTTCATAAATGACCAAACTGTGCAGAGGTTCCATTGCTCGCGCAGCTTCATATTACCAGTAACCAAAAAAAATAGAGATTCAGAATAAGGTCTGTTTGGTAAAAATACCCATACTCTTAAACATTACACACAATCTCATGAATAGACAGGAGTTCACCTCTTCTTATTATCAACAGATCCTTTCTTAGACTTGACATTACTAGCCAGGAAGACAGCATATCCAGGATGATATTTAACAAGTTGTTTTTTGTTTTTGTTTTGTTTTTCTTTTAACATGGCCATGATTACAACGGCCGCTGTTGCTGCAGCTAACACATCTCTTAATTACTCAAATGCTGTTAATGCTTTTGTTCATTTCGTGTTTTATAAACAATAATATTCAAAAAGAAACTCAGCGCAATCAAATGTGCCTACGCAAACACTTAATATCAGTTGTAGAAATTCTTAGGATAATAATTTTGATATCATTTCTTATTAGTGCTCCATTGATATAAAATGGCCAGTCTTCATGAAGAGCCTGCCTTATAGACTCTCACCATGTTATTTTGACCTTTTGACTGCATGCATTTTGTTGCTGTGTTTTTATCACTGCTTCCCACCTGCACCCTACCTCCACTCTCTGGGTACTAGACTGTGTCTTGCCCTAGGGGAAGTTCAGCAAATGTTTGTTTGATTTGACTTGAACCATGAGAGATACACTCATTCTCTAAAATGCATAGAAGAGTGAAATAATCCATCCCGCAAGCTCTTAATCTGCTAAACTATCAATTAAGGGCACAGCCATCCATAACAGCAATCATTAAGGACTACAAAGTCATTTATCTTGAAGTCTGTAAAACAGATTGCTGTTGGCAGACTTGGACAGCTCAAAGCCTCTGCGATATGAATGAATAGGTTAATAATCCATACATTAAATGGTTGCTAAGTACTAAAACTCTTTGAAATGATAGGCCATTAGGGCTAAGTCACTTTCATTTATGGATTTAAAACTCACTTTCAAAATAGTCTCTAGATATGAATTTGTATGATAGATCACTCAGGATGTACTGAGAAAGTATGTGTTCATTCATTTCCTCAAAAAGTACGTATTGAGTACCTGCCATATCAATGGGACACAATTTATGAAATGTACAAGAAAAGAAGGTGGTCCTTAAAGAGCTTACAATCTAGTTGAAGTGTTATCTAAAGAGATCATATTATAACAATTATTTTTTTATTATTTGTGAACTTCTAAAAACATTTTTTTACCTTTTGACCCATTTCTGCACCAACACCTCTCACCTCTGGTAAATACCAACCTGTTTTCTGTATCTATGTGCTTGGTTTTTGTTTGTTTGTTTCTTTGTTTTAGGTTCCACACATAAGAGAGATCATATGGCTTTTGTCTTTTCTGACTTATTTCACTTAGCATAATGCCCTCGAGGTCCATCCATATTGTTGCAAATGGAAAGATTTTATTCTTTTTATGGCTGAATAACATTCCATATTGTTATGTATATATACCACAATTGGTTCATCCATTCACCCATTGATGGACACTTAGGTTGTTTCCATATTTTGGCTATTGTAAACAGTGCTGCAGTGAACATGGGGGTGCATTTTTCTTTTCAAGTTAGTGTTTTCCTTTTCTTATGATAAATACCCAGAAGTGGAATTGCTGGATCTTTTAATTTTTTTTGTAGAATCTCCATACTGTTTTCCATAGGGGCTACACCAAGTTACATTTTTAATTTTGGATTTTTAATTTTTTGTAGAATCTCCATACTGTTTTCCATAGGGGCTACACCAAGTTACATTTTTAATTTTGGATTTTTAATTTTTTGTAGAATCTCCATACTGTTTTCCATAGGGGCTACACCAAGTTACATTTCCACCAACAGTGCACAAGGGTTCCCTTTTCTTCACATTCTTGTCACTACTTATTTCTTGTCTTTTTGATAATTGCTATTCTAACAGGTGTGAGGTGATATCTCACTGTAGTTTTGATTTGCATTTCTCTAATGATCAGTGATGTTGAGCAGCTTTTCATGTACCTGTTGGCCATTTGTATGCCTTCTTTGGAAAAGTGTTTAGATATGCCCATTTTTAATCAGATTTTTTTTGTAATCAAGTTCTTTATATATCTTAGATATTAGCTCCTTATCAAATAAGTGATTTGCAAATATTTTCTTCCATTCAGTAGGTTGCCTTTTTATTTTGTTGATGGATTTTTTTTGCTGTCCAGAAGCCCACTTGATTATTTCTGCTTTTATTGCTTTTACTTTTGGTGTCAGATTCAAAAAATCATCACCAAGACATATGTCAAGGAGCTTATCACCTACATTTTCTTCTAAAAGTTTTAGGGCTTCAGGTCTTATGTTCAAAGTCTTTACTCCACTTTGGGTTAAGTTTTGTGGATGGTGTGAGATAGTGGTCCAGTTTCATTATTTTTTATGTGGCTGTCCAACTTCCCCAACACCATTTATTGAAGAGACTATCCTTTCCCCATTGTATATTCTTGGCTCCTTAGCTGTAAATTAATTAACCACATATGCATAGATTTTTTTCTGGGTTCTCTATTCTGTGTCATTGATCCATATGTATGTTTTTATGCCAATATCATACTCTTTTAATGACCATAACTTTGTAATATAGTTTGAAATCAAAGAGTGTGATGCCTCCAACTTTGTTCTTTCCAAAGATTGTTTTGAGAAAGAAAATTTAGGTAAAGAATGAACTGTGGGCTTCCAAGTCAAGTAATATGGCAGATAAATATACTGAGAATTCCTTTCTTTATGAAACATCTAGAAACACTGAATAAAATATAAAAAACACCCTTTGAAATGTATAGCTGAGATCATAAAATATAAAGAAAATACCTAGAGACTGAAAAAAGAAAAGAAAATTAAAAACCAGTACAGTAACCTGATGTGAGATTTGGCTTCCCTTGGGCATTTACTCTTATCTGTATCTTAATTTTAGGTTTACTCTTGCTTTTAACAATAACCTCCAGGGAAATAGGACTGTAGAGCTGTAAATTGGGAACACTCCTGCATAAAGCCTGGATCCTTGAAGAGCTACACTCCTGGTGAAAGAATAGACATGATCTGGAAGATAAGCTTAAACAATTGCTCCAAATGCAACACAAAGAAATGGAAATTAGGAAAGAGAAATTAAGATATATGGAAGACAGAATGAGAGGCTCCAACATATGTCAAATTGGATTTCTAAGAGAGCACAATGAGAATAGAAAGGAGGTAATATTTGGAGAAATTATGACTGAGAATTCTCCAAAATTGATTTTGAGGATAAACGAATCCTAAGACTTAATGACAACAATAGAAGACAAAAGGTCATGATTATTATGACTGCATGTTTGTGCTCCACCTGCAAAATTCCTGTGTTGAAATCCTAACCCCCAGTGTGATGGTATTTGGAGGTAAGCCTTTGGGAGGTGATTAGGTCATCAGGTCTCACCCCTTCTGTCATATGAGGATAAAAGGAGAAGACGGTAATCTGTAAGCCAGAAGAGGACCTTCATCAGAACCCAACCACGCTAGCACCCTGATCCACTCAGACTTCCAGCCTCCAGAACTGTTAGAAGCAATTTCTATTATTTATAAGCTACTGAGTCTAATGATATTTTGTTATAACAGCCCAAACTGACTAAGAGTGATATAATAGCTTCAGGCATACAGAGAAAATAACTGTCTGCACAGAATTATGTACATAGCTAAAAAGAACAAGAGCAAATTAGGAGAACTGACAGGCAACGGAGTATAATAAAAGAACATATAAAAGATACACTTCAAAAGGAAGAAACATGATCTCAGGAGGAAAGTCTGAGGTGCTAGGAGTAGTTGATAAAGAATCTGGCAAATATAGATCTAAACAGATTATATAAAATAATTGATTTGGGGGATATAAAAATAGGTGAGAACTAAAATACTGGATAACAATACTATAGAACGTGGGAAGGGTATAGTCATGTTTAAAGAATTCTCAAGTTATTGCATTGTTCATGAAGAAAGTAGGGATTAAATTTAAACTAATAACAAGTATGCATATTAAAATTTTTTGAGCGATCACTCAAAGAACAGCAACAGTGTATATAACTTCCAAAGCAGTGAGAGTAGAGAATAAAACAAACAAAAACTCAAAGGATTCAAAAGTGGCAGAAAAGAAAAAATAAAATATGAAGCAAAAAAGTAAGATAAGACAAATTAAAAGTATAAGTAATAATAGGGACTTCCCTGGTGGCGCAGAGGTTAAGAACCCATCTGCCAATGCAAAAGACATGGGTTGGATTCCTGGTCTGGGAAGATCCACATACCATGCAGCAACTAAGCCTGTTTGCCACAACTACTGAGCCTGCGCTCTAGAGCCCGTGAGCCACAACTACTGATCCCATGTGCCACAACTACTGAAGTCCATGCGCCTACAGCTCATGCTTCACAACAAGAGAAGCCACTGCACTGAGAAGACTGCACACTGCAAGGAAGAGTAGCCCCTGCTTGCCACAGCTAGAGAAACCCTGCGCACAACAACGGAACCCAAAACAGCCAATAAATAAATAAATTAAATAAATAAATAAATTTATTTTTTTAAAAGTATAAGTAATAATAAATGTAAATGGTCTAAACTATTCAGTTAATAAGCAGAAATTGTTAAATTGGGTTAAAAATAAATACAGCTTTAGGTTACATACAAGAAAATCACATAAAACATAAGGACTCAGAAATATTTAAAATAAAACACTAGAAAAAGAATGGATCACAAATATTAACCAGAAGAAAGCTAGATTAATATCAGAAAAAAATAAGAAAAAAGCATTTTAGGGATAAAGGAAAGTTACTACATAATAAAGGTTTTGATTTATGATGAAGATTTATCAATTTTAAACTTACAAGCACCTAATCTCAATATGCATGAGGCAAAAAATTGACAAAACTGCAAGGAGAAATTGACAACTCCACCACAATAGTGAGAAATTTTAATACACCTCTCTCAGAAATTGATAGATAAACCAGACAGAAAATGAGTAAGGCAATAGAAGATTGGGAAAAAATTATAAACAACCTTGATTTGACTGACATAAATAGAACTCTGCATATAGGATTTCAAGACATAGAGATACTTTATGATAATTAGCCACATAATGGGCCAAAAGCAAATCTCATTAAATATCAAAGAATCATTATAATAAAGTCCATGTTCCCTGGCCACAGTGCAACTAAATTACAATCAATAACAAGGCAAAACTATAGAGACAGAAATCAGATCAGTTGTTGCTGGAGGCTGGGGTACAGAATAGGAGACTGATTGCAAAGGGATGTGAGGGAATTAGTGGGGTGATGGAAATAATCTATATTTGATTTTAGTAATGGACTCGTGACTGTATATATTTGTCAAAACTCATCAAACTATAAGCCTAAAATGGATAAATGCCACTGGGGCATGATGGTAGAAAACTCCTATTCTGCCTTTTTGCTGATGTCATTCTTCTCAAAATATTTTTTCTCATGCAAAATAAGTCTATAATTTTTTCATCTCAGTTACAATCCTAGGAACAAAATTCGAAAGTAAATTAGCAAGAAAATATAAGTACTTCAGGGTTTTCTTGTTGTTTAATCATGGACAAGTTGGGTTTATTCTGGAAATACCAAGATGGTGATTCAACACACACATTTCTGCTATGAACATACATTTTTTGGAGCCTTACCTTATCTGAATGGTACTAGAGAAAAACTCTTCCAAAGCTTTTTCTAAAAAAAAAAAAATTATTATACTTTATTTTTTCTTGTTATAAAATCAATACATGTTTATTTTAGAGCCATTATAAAGTACAGACAAGCAAAAAGAAAATATTAATTACACAATAATCAAACTCAAAGGAAACCACTTAAAACTGCTCTAAAAGCTTCTGTATCTTTTCCCAATTTATTTACATACCTATCTCTTGCTTAATGTCCTTAATCGTTTTTTAAAAAATGACTCTCTAGTGGGATTGCTGGGTCATATGGTAGTTCTATTTTTAGGTTTTTGAGGAACCTCCATACTGTTCTCCATAGTGGCTGTACCAACTTTCATTCCCACCAACAGTGCAGGAGGGTTCCCTTTTCTCCACACCCTCTCCAGCATTTATTGTTTCTAGATTTTTTGATGATGGCCATTCTGAATGGGGTGAGGTGAGACCTCATCGTGATTTTGACTTGCATTCCTCTAATGATTAGTGGTGTTGAGCCTGTTTTCATGTGTTTGTTGGCCATCTGCATGTCTTCTTTGGAGAAATGTCTATATACACTACCAAATGTAAAATAGCTAGCTAGTGGGAAGCTGCTGCATAGCACAGGGAGATCAACTCGAGGATGGGTGATGACTTAGAGGGCTGGGATAGGGAGGGTGGGAGGGAGTTGCGGGAGGGAGGAGATATGGGGATATATGTATAAATACAGCTGATTCACTTTGTTGTACAGCAAAAACCGGCACAACAGTGTGAAGCAATTATATTTCAATAAAGAGCTTAAAAAAAAGGACTCTTTGAAATGACTCAGATGACCCACTGACCTTGGCAACATACGTATTTGTGCTGTAGCTGCACTTTACCACTAGAAAAGAAGAAAATGATACCATGTCGATAGTACAGTTGCACAAAATCCCACACTCAGAATGACATTGTCTTGAAATTCTTAATTTTATTTTTGAATTTGGTAAATGAAGGCTGGTGAAACAATGGAGCACGTACTGGGGCCTTAGATATTTATCTCCCAGCATGCACTGCCTCCTCCCCTTCCCAGGTACAATCCTCAACTGCAGGCTCCCTGCCCCAAATCTAGCAACTGCTGCTGCCCCCTGGCCCAACTGGGCCTGAGCAAGGAGGTTTGAAGTTGGGCACACAAGCACCAAGTTGCCGGGTGGACTCCCAGATGCCTGGAAAGGTCTGCACTCATGCTGCAAGTATCCCTGTGCTCAAGGAAGCACATTAAATAGCAAATTTTAAAAATAAATCAAGACAAAGGGTGCAAAAGAAAGGGGAAAGCTATTTTCCCACTGTTTGAAAAGGGGTCCACGTTTTTATATTGCACTAGACCCCACAAATGATGTAGCCAGCCCTATACACCGTACGTACTCATCCTCCTGCCACTCTCATGCCCACAGTCAAAGTACCACAGTCAAAGAGCATCTAAACTTTATTTAGATGTTCAAATAAGCCAAGCTGATGCTTTTCCTTGTTGCCACACACACTATTCCATCTGCTCAAATATCCCTTTTGGTGAAGCCTTCTCTGACCATTGCCACACCAGGGCTACATGAAGTGTCCCTGCTGCATACTCAAACAGAGCTCCCTTCCTCTCTGTCCAACTGCTAATGCTATATACTGTAATTGCTTATTTACTTGTCTCTTTTGCTATCCCTATTTGACTGTGGGCTCTGGAAGGAAAGAACTGCAGTTCTTTTTCCTCAGCCAGCCAGAATGGGTTAATGAATAAGCCTTACATTTCTGTAGTATGCTCTGATTTCCCAAACACTTTCATCTGTTATTTCATTTCTTCAAACACACACACACACACACACACACACATACACACACCCCTTCAACAGACTAATACGATTATTTTTATTTTACAGATGAAGTAAAGAAGCTGCAGTGAAGTTAAATGATTTGCCTAAGGCCACACAGGCTGGGACATTATGAAAATAAAATGACCACGAGCATTTGCTGAGCACCCAGTGTACACCAGCTCTGTTTTAAGAACTTTACACATGTGAAGTAACTTCATGCTCACCACCACCCTGCATTGGTAGGTACTGTTGTTACACTACTTTGTAAAGAGAAGATTGTGACAGATTAAGTAACTCGCCCAAGTCTACAAAAACAGTGAGGGCCAGGACCAAGCTGATCACCAGCTGTTTAGCTGCAGGGCTGCACTATTTCGCAGCATGCCACACCTCTTACATGGAATTGAACACGAGACATAGCTTCTGTTCTCAAAGGGGTCAATCAAGTACGGAAATGAGATATAGACATATACTCCATGATATAACTATATTGTAAGCAAATTCATAGATAGTCAGTGCTCTAGAAATGGAAAAATGGTTTACTCTATTTCCTGTCTGGTTTCCTTTAGATGGAAACCTCCATAAGTACAGGAATCACATCTGGCTTGCACATTATACATTCCCCGGGCTTTGCAAGAGGACTGTCATAGAGAAGGAGCTTAATAGTCATTGACTGAGTGCATTTAAAAACCCAACATACCTGTTATCCCACATAGTCAAAAAAAAAAAAAAGATCCACAGAGCAGAGAGAATGTAGGCTGACTATGAAGACTGACACTAACTTGGGTAAGTGGTAAGATGGTGGGAGAGCATTTCCGGTGATGAAAACACACGTGGGGACAGAAGCATACTTGGGTAGTTGTCCACTGGCCTATTTGAAATGAAAAGACAGACTCCTTGGAAGGACCAATGTGAGTATAGGTTGAAGAGGCTGTTGGAACCCAATTATGCAGGGACTAAATGCCAGAATAAGAAAGCTGGGCTTTGTTTTCTAGGCTCTGGGACATCTTTAAGCTCTTTGAGAATAAGAATCGTGTGCTCCAGTGTCATTTTCAGAAGATTAACATGGCAGCTGTGTATGAGATAAAGTAGATAAGGCTAAGAGTAAAGACAAGAAGGCACATAAAGAGGTTTTTAATTATGGAGGACTGAAGCAACAGGAACCTCAACATGGATGATGGGTGGAGGGAGGCAAAGAAAGTCTCGGATTTAAGAAACATTACAAAGGAATCACAGGGCTAGATTAGGAAATGGAAATGTGCTCCGATTCCACTAAGATGCAGACAAAATAAAGGTGTATGAAGCATGACTCAAGGGAAAATCTGGAAATTTCCAATCATATTTCTAATTGTAACGATACTGATGATGAGTGACTTTTTAAAATCTACAAGCCCAACTTCTGGTAGGGTTGTCGGTAATCTTCTTTCAACCCGTGAGCACATCTTTTCAAATGCGTCTGTTCAATAGAATGCTTTTCCCCTCCCCCAGAAATACCACAATCAGCGGCCTCTGCGTGGAATGCATGAGTTTAAATTATAGTATTAAGAAGCTGCTGTTAGCTGCTGACAAATCAAACAGGGTAGCTGGCCACCTAATTTCACCTCTTTGTCTGTAATTGCAGGTATTACTGCTGCTCTGGTGCTCCAGAGCCTTTTTCCCATTTCTCTCTGTTCCAGGTAAAGAGTGAACTGCAAAATAAAGATGTTTTCTTAATTTAACACAGAGCCATTGTCCCGTAGTAGTGAGACCTTGACCTGATTTTTAGACATTGGATAAGATACTATAAGCATAAGATACAATTTGTGACTGATTAGTCATCAGATTTTTTTTTTAAGTGTCAGCCAATGTTATGCTAAATTGCCACCTAATTTTCAAACAAAATATCTGAACTCTTATTTCAACTCCTTAAGTATATGTCTACACAATATAGAATTCGCTAGAATTAAAATTTAACAACGTTGTTCTAATTTCTACTCTGATTTTATTATGTTCCGATGGATTTAAAGCATAAACATATTTCCTTTTTATGAAAAAGAAGATAGGGCCCACCCATTAGCATTCACTTGGATTCTGAATACGTAATGAATTATCTTTAATGTACTAGCCTTCATACAACAAAATATTATTTCCTCCCTGAGGAAATGCTTCCCACTCCACACTGAAAATATAGTACTAAAACAACAGAAACATTAAAGCTTAATGTTTTAAGGCACTGTTGTAAGTTGAGACATGTGGACATGGCTGCAGAGAGAGGGATTTTGATTGTGTCAGTATTAAAGTCATATATATATTTATAAGCATATAGATAGATATGTAGATATACGCCAGGACGCTCAAAAAAGGAAAATCCATGTCCAATTGGAATGCAAAAAGACAAAACCTTTCCTATAAAGGCTTTAAAATCCTTTTGTTACCGCAACATGGAGAAAGGAGCCATCTCAGTAAGAGGATGCTAACCTTTACAAAAAGAGAAAACAAACTATAGGGATCTTGGTTTAGACACACACAGATGCAGCAACCATTGACAAGCTTTACAAGTAAGAATTCAGCAACAAAGCATGTGTCAAAGACAAGACTTATTAACATGCATCCGTGTTTTCACCCTCCCCGTTAAAAAAAATTCTGTCTTCTACCATTCAGCTTTTCTTCCTTTCTGATCTCCTAAGGACTTAACAGGGTCTCTTTGCCAGGCCAGTTGCTCTGGAGTTACTCTGGAGAGTAGGTATAATAGAGAATTTAAAAAGAACCTGGTGCTCAGAAGGGCCCCACACTTGGTTTAATGCTCTGTTGTAGCCTTCTGGAAATTTCATAATTTTTGAACAAGGGACCCCATGCTTTTATTTTGCATGGGGCTTCACAAATTACGTAGCTGGTCCTAAATCCACAGGATGGAAAAATCCAGGAGCAGCAGCAATAGTTAGCACACAACACATAAACAGCTGGACAGGACAGGCCACACTCAACAGATACCTGGTGAGCTAGTCAGGCCAAGGGAAGTTTCCAGGAAAGCCCCAGAAGACACACAGCCTCTGCCCTGTGGCCCTGAGGCCACCCACACCTTCCCCTACAGCCGGAGCCCACTTTGGAAAGGAGTATGGACATTTGAGAGAGGATAAATAACAATAATAAAGAGTTTGAATTTTAAATTAACTGAGTATCTACCCCAAATATAAAAACCAAGATGGCTTTACTTTACAAGTTTAAGATTTCTCCACCATCTTCAGGTATGAAGCTCGAAAGCAAAGGAACGTCACTCATAGAAAATAAAGTTTTTCTTTTATTTTCCCTCATCTAAATCATCATTATGTAAATCTTGACCCCTCTACAGAAGGAAAGCAGTACACACTCAGAAAATGAACTATTTCAGATTCAAGGGCTTGCCTTCCCACACATGAGTTATCCATGAATATTTTAGGTGTAGATGCCCTAGTTTTGAGACTCTCTTTTGTTAGGCATGCTGGAAAAAGTGTGGTCAGGATGCCAGTTGCAGGGGGGAGGTGGGAGCTGCTTTGCCTTCCTTCAGCAATCATCTGGACATGTGGACGTGGAGCTCTGAAATAGGTTGTCTGCAGGGATGCTTGGCAGCCAAATAAGACGATTCAGAAAATATGTAAAATATACATTTCAGAGCAGATTTTTAAAACATACCAGATGGTTAGTCATTGTTTTTTTTTTTTCAAAGTTCCTCATAAAAACATACGAAATACTTTCCTTCTCTTTAGATTAAGCCTACTCAAGCACAACAGATGACATGATTTCCCAATTAGGAAAATGTTTCATTACTCCAAAATAATATAGACGGCTATAAAATGCCCTTTTCTTATGAAATTTAGAGGCGAACTCACTGGTATTACTCTTCCTCTTCTGTTTCTCCCCATACGCCCTCTTTCTTCACCAAGTCCCCTGACCTGTTACACCTTCTCTTTAGTGTAGTCCATTTGGAATGGCCTCTTGTGCTGCATTTTACTAAATGAGAAGAGGAGGTCATGGTAAAGAAGACAGAAAGCTCTGATGGAAAGGTATCTACAGTTTACTTGGGAATTCAAAGCCAAGAGTAATTGAGATTGATTTCCTTCAAGTGGGATAACAAATGTTAAGCCATAGTGCTGCACTTAGCATACAATAGGTGCTCTAAGTGTCAGTCAGTGTCCATTATTTTGCCCTAATCGTAAAAGAGTCATTTTGCCAGCAATATCTGTGCTGAGACCTCAGTGCTCGCTCCACTGCCATTTTCGCATGCCCACTGAACCAGGCTTTTGAAGAGAGCCAGTCAAAGATGCCCAGGAAGATCTAGAACAAAAGTATGGCTGTAAAAAGTTAGGTTACAAAGGATTTGTATCAAGGTTTTATGATATATGTCAACTTATAATTTATTATAGTGTCTCTCAATTTTCTATCCATATCAAAGCCCCATGAAGACTCAGACCATATCTATCTGGTTCATTATCACATCCTAGCACCTAGGACAGCACATAGTAGGTGCTTAGTAAATATGTGTTTAATGAATAAGCAAATCCAGCAAATAATAGATGCTGACATTTAAAATCACATAGCCCAGTCCATTTCACAGTGGCCCAGGGAGTTGCCCAAGGTCAATGAAATATGGAACTAACCCTAAAAGTAATGGATTTCTATGTCCCACTGCACAGATCCCTGAATTATTAGGACTTTCTCCAACTGAAATAACATGAACATAATTTCCTTCCCAATTATTCTGGCTGAGGGATATACAAAAGATTTCAGTGGGTGGAAGATTTACGGCACAGCTTCTGGGAAAGCCTAGAAGCACCATGGGGCAACTGCTAAAGGTCTTATGGTAATTAAATCTAGAAGCCAAGGGACCCCTGGAGGCCCACACAGTAGGCAGGAGGACTGCCCTCCTGGAGGAAGGCACTTTCGCTGACGTCCATTATATTAAAGACCCTTACGCAAGCAAGAATGCAAGCAAATACAAGAAAAGAAAAATGCCTGTGGTTTCGTATTGTTTCCAAAGTTCTCGTGTACGCTGACCTCTCACACAGCCTTCAGCTCGATTGAATATTTCCCTCTCCTATTGCAGCAAGGTGGACAATTCACATCCTAAAACTTGGATATACAGATCTTCTTCAACTCACAATGGGGTGATGTCCCAATAAATCTACTGTAAGTTGAAAATAGCATTAAGTCGAAAATGCATTTGATACACCTAAGCCACTGAACATCGGAGCTTAGCCTTGCCCACCTTAAATGTGCTCAGAACACTTACATTAGCCTCCAGTTGGGCAAAATTATCTAACACAAAGCCTATTTCATAATAAAGTGTTGAATATCTCACCTAATTGAATACTGTCCTGCAAGTGAACAACAGAATAATAGCCAAACGGGTACAGCATGGTTATAAGTGTACGAGTTGTTTGCCATTGTGATCGTGACTGTGTAGCTGACGGGGAGCTCACTGCTGCGGCCGGCCCAGCATCATGAGAGAAGACCATTCCCCATATCATCAGTCCAGGAAAGAACCAAAGTTTAAAATTCAGAGTGTGGCATATCGTTTTCACACCATGATAAAGTCAAAAACCATTGGAAGTTGGGGACCATCTGTACTACAAATAACACTACATCCTTTGTACCGCTATAACTTAACTAAACCTCTCACGGTCACCTCCATTTCGCTGGGAATTGGGAGAATTTGGAGAAGGTAGAAAGGGAGAGGCAATCGAAGGAGGAATTTTAAACTAACAAAGATTTCTCTAAGCAATTTATAAGAATTTCTTAAGGTCTCATTTGGAAAAATACTCAACCTCTCAGGTTTTCTTTGACATTCCCCCATTTTTTAAGAGAAGGTGGCATGTGGGTATAAAGAGTAGCTTACAAGTCCTCAGTGTGATGGGGCTAGGGGTGAGGCTTGATCAGCAGAGGGTCCTCTGGGTCCCATCACTACGGCAGCCCTGGGCCCTGACTTTCCATGAGGTGACTACTGCGGCAGCACTGCTTTGGAGCAGCAGTTGGAATCCATGCTCAAGTTTACCCATCTCCAGATGAGAAGGGCCCCTGATCCCCGATGGCCCATTCTACATCTGTGTGCTCCTCAACAGGGACTGTGGTAACTTTGAGGTCCACTTCAACCCACCCACTGTCTTTCGGTATTGAAAAGTGCCAGATGCATCCCTAACCCATGGCTAAATCACATTCTGCCCCCATCAGCATCAAGTTCAATGCATTGTTACTCAGACAGGTTGGCTGCCTCCCCAGGCCACTCCTGAGGAAGTAGGACACAATTTTCCCCTCTCAGCATCTTAGGGGTTCCCTTCTGCTTCCTATTTGGTGAAGACATACTGAGAGTCAAATCCCTTTTCTCTATCTCACAGATGTTTTTATTCTAAGGAGGTATCTGTCTCTGCCTTTCGCAGGGCATAATGATTGATGGGCAATGAAAACTACATTGGTTTATATTTCCAAAAATCTATATCCATTTCTCTATCATCTCAGAGAGTTCAAAAGGATACAGGCCTGACTCCTATGATTTTAGTCAGACATTGTTCAAAGATTAAGCTACAATATAAATAAGTAACGTAAAATAACATAGGGGAAAAAATCTTATTAAATGTAGTACAGTGAACTATATTTAACATCTACAAGTCGTAGCTAAGCTTTGGTTTCTTTATCTATAGAATGTGCATAATAACACCTGCTCTGCCTACCTCACTTGGGTATAAGGAAAATACTTTGAAAGCTATAAAGTTTGGAGGAATAAAACTTGGGATAGGAAATCCATAAGACAAGCTTTATTCTTGAGCCCGAACCCTACGGCGTAATGGGAACTCACTATATATATGACAAGAAAAGCCTGACCAGACATCCCCTGACAACCTCCCAAGAATCAAGCAGCAGTATCCCATCACACTACATAAAGCTCAGTGGGGTATATAAAGGTGCTATTGTTGAACCAGATTTTATATGTATTCTTTCTATTCTATTCTCAGGAAAAGCCACATTTACATGAGTGTGGTTGAAAAGATTTGCTGTAGAGCAGCAATTTTATGGGAACGTGTATGTGGGAAAGGTTTGATTGAAGTGCATATGGCAGTCCTTTAAGACTGATTTAATAGAGGGAAATGCCTGCCAGCATCTGGAGCCCTGGACGGGAGTAACTCAGAGCCCGCAGATGCTACAAACATTTCAGGAGCCTTCTGCTGCCTAGAAATTGGACATGTTTTGAATCAAATCATTCTGCAGAGCAGGCTTATTCTGTAGTAGTTCTCCCAGCATCTGGAACCCTTTGCCAAGAATGATCATATTTTTGTAATCCCAAATCCACAGCAAGTTATACTAACTAGGACCTCCCCTAAAAGACGGGCAGGAACACAGAAAAGCTGGGAAACACAGGGGCCTGATGTTCAGCCCAGGTAGGATCTTCGTCTTCCTCCCTCCTGGAATTGCTTCAGGGTCCACGTACCCCACTTTCTCCCCCATGTAGCCATAGAGTAGACTGTCCATTTTACCTTTCGTCTAAAATGTCAGCTATGTGTTTTTGCCGTGGCTGGATATGCAAAGTTCTAAAAATATACGTATACGAGGAAAATTTGAGCATTTAAAACTAACACTTGCTGGTTGTGGCTTTCAGGTGCCTTCTAACTCAGCTAGGACCAGTTGCTCCCATCTTCCCAGCTGGATGATGATACCTAACTAGGGGCCTGTGCTTCCGGTTCATGAGCTGCTTCCTGGTGAGTGCCTTATGGGATCTTCTCAAACGCCTGGCATCAGAGCAATGCAGGCCATCACTAGCCCAAATGGAGAGAAGGACCCAGAGATAATACACAGAAAAAATCCTCATTTGGTGAGAAGAGCCGTGATGAAAACCCAGATCGCCAAAATCCCAGATGACTCCTTTGCCTTTTCCCATGACTCTTCAATCATAGATGCTTTAAAGTTTATTAAGAAAATGACAGGCAGTCATGCTTCTTTCAGCAATAGCCCTTGCAATTGATAAGTTTGCTTATACTATTTTCAAAAGCTAGATATTTCAGACTCCAAAATCAATGTTCTTACCTATCCTATTCCTCTGCTCATATCATCCCTGCCAGCCCCCACAGGGAAGATGAGCAGCGATCATTTTCCTCCCTGCTTTCAAAGGTTCAGAGCTATCAGTTACTTTCATCTCTTAACACGAGATGCAGGTGCAGACACATACTAGGACCCTGGAATAGTAATGATTAGCCTTTACCAAATAAATGTGTCATTTATGAAAATATAAGATTCCAGCTGACTTCTGACTAGAATAGAAGAAAAAAAAAGAAATTGTCATCTTATAAAACAAGTTGCACATGCCATGCCACCAATAAGGCGATTCCATATCCAAAATGCCAAGGTCAAGAAGGGCCAGAGTGGTACCTGGTCCCCCAGGCAACACTACCGTTGAGCAAAGCAAATACATAGGTTCTAGGGCATCTTTGGGATGGCACCAATACAGATGCCTACCTCTCCACCTTCTAGATTCCTAATAGAATTACATAGAAAACAAAATGTGGACAAGCCTATATTCACACTGGATACCAGTCAGATGGTTTAACCCAATTCTGCCAGATACTAACAGGCCTAGAATGAAGAAAGCATAGAAGGCCAATTTATGCCCTTCCTTCTGGAAAACATGAAGTCAGTAAGAAAAGTCAGTGGGACAACCTGAAAGAACCAGAAAAGAGGCAGGAGCTGGAGGTAAAGGGCTGATACTCCTAGTGTCACCAGTCACACCAAGAAGGAAACCAGATTAAAGGTCTACATTTCAAAGCAAAATGTAAAACTCTTAGAAAAAAAAAAGAGAGAGTGGTACCTTTTTGACCTTTGAACACGGTGAATTCTTTTTTTTTTTTTTTAATTTATTTATTTATTATTTTTGGGGGGGTACACCAAGTTCAATCATCTGTTTTTATACACATATCCCCGTATTCCCTCCCTCCCTTGACTCCCCCCCACCCTCCCTCGAGTCCCCCCCACCCTCGAACACGGTGAATTCTTAAAGAGAAGCATAAATCATAAATCAAAACATTGACAACTGTGACCAACTTAAAATCTATACTTTTGCTCATCAAAAGACATCACTTAAAGTGAGAAATGACAAGCCACACACTTCAGAAAGATATTTGTAATGAATATAATAAATAAAAGATTCATATCCAAGATCCATACAAAATTGCTATAAATCAATAACAAAAAAGGTAATAAACCCCCAAACAACAAAAGAAAAAAAAATACATTGAACTTCATCAAAATTTAAAACTTTTGTGCATCAAAGAACATTATCAAGAAAGTGAAAAAACCTACAGAATACAAAAAATATTCACAAACCACATATCGAATGATGATTTAATATCCAAAATATATAAAGAACTCCTATAACTCAATAACAAAAAGGTAAACCACCCAACTTAAAAAATGGGTAAAAGACTTGAACAGACATTTCACTAAAGATACAAAAAAGACCCATGAAAAAGTGCTCAATATTATTAGTCATTAGAGACATGCAAATCAAAACCACAATTAGATACCACTTCACACCCACTAGAATGACTATAATTTTTTTAATGGAAAATAACAGGTGTTAGAGAGAATGTGGAGAAGTTGGAAACTTTGTACGTTGACAATAGGAATGGAAAATGAAACTGTGGAAAACAGTTTGGCACTGCCTCACACACATACAATTCTAAACATAAAATTACCATATGAGCCAGCAATTCTATTCCTAAATATATACCCCCAAAACTGAAAACAGGGACTCAAACAGATACTTGTATGTCAGTGTCCAGTGCAGCATTGTTGTCAATAGTCAAAAGGTAGAAACAACATTAAATGTCCATTAACTTATGAAAAGATCAACAAAATGTGGCAAATGCATACAGTGGAATATTATTCAGCCATAAAAAAGAAATGCAGTTCTGATACATGCAACAACGCGGATGAACTTGCTAAGTGAAACGAGCTAAATGCAAAAGGGCAATTATTATATGAGTTCGTGTCTCTCAAATATCTAGAGTAGACAAACTCATAGAGACAGGAAGTAGATTAGAGGTTACCAGAGCTGGAGAGAGCAGGGGAGGAGGAGGAGGAAATTGCTGGTAAGAGGGTACAGAGCTTCTGTTTGAAATGATGCAAAAGGTCTGGAAATACCTAGTGGTGGTGGTTGCACAGCACTGTGAACATACTTAATGACACTGAATTATATATGTAAAAATGGCTAAAACAGCAAATTTTGTGTTTATCTTACTGTGTAGATTTATTATGCATCAATACTATGCATATTTTAAATTTTATGATTAGAAAAAAGAATGACAGAAAAAAAGATAATTAAACCAATTGGTAAATCGGTAAAACATATACACAGAAATTCAGGAAGTATGAAGCCCAAAGGGCCAAAAAACATAACTAGATGCTCAGTCCCTTCTGTGAAAAGGGGTACAAACATTACGACTATAAGAAGATACCATTTCTTACTCATCAGGCTAGAAAACATTAAATAGTCTGACAATCCCCAAAGTTGGAGAGCTACAGGAATGTTAACACACTGCTAGTAGGAAAGTAAATTAGTATTCACCACCTCGAGGAGTAATTCAGTGACATCTAGCAAAATCGAAGCACATATTCCAAGACCCAGCAACTCCCCTCCTAGGCATGTATCCTAGAGAAATTCTCATACATGTATGTAAAAAGGCATGTACAGCAGTGCTCATAACAACTATATTTGCAAAGTCAAAAACTAAAACAACCTAAATGACCATCAAGAGAACAAAGATCAAATTATTTGTAGTATATTCATGTAGACGATGGGGATAAATTCCACAAACAATGCAAAGCAAAAAACTGGCAAGTTTCAGGAGAATGGATTATTCCTTCTACATAAAACATTAAAATATGAAAAGCTGTACACCATTTTCCTTATACATATTTATCATGGTAGTCTATATATTACTGTACTGTCTTTAGTAAAAGAATAAGATGTGAATGGGAATAATTATTAACAAATTCAAGATAAGGGTTCTTCTGGTGGGGATGGGGAGGTGATAAGATGAGAAAGGATGCACGGAGTTTCAACTTATCGGTAATATTTATTTCTTAAACTGAGTGTTGTATATACAGTTACTCACTGTATTATTATTTAGAGCTTTTTGTTATTATTTATTTAATTATTATTATTTAGAGTTTTATCTATGTTTTAACATTTCAAGGTAACTTCTAAAAAGGAATATTAGAAAGAATCATGTACATTTTTTGCAAAATTTTTTTTGCAAAATATTTTGCGAAACACACAGCACCTGCCATTATGGGTCCTGAGCAACGGCAGCACGTGACCCCATTGTGGGTAAAAATGTGCAAAAATGCCAAAGCACACGAACATCAAGCCGTATAATATAAGGTAGCTCGTAGACCCTCTAGCCGAGTCCTGGGAAAATAACTCCATAAAACCTTAAGAGTAGACACAAGAAATGGAGAGGAGAAAAACATATTTCATTACACCTCAATTTCCTTTCTAATGTTTTGAGGATTTGGGCCTGATTTATTTTTCCTCATCTAATGCCTTTAAGTGCCTCATTCCCATAAGCCATACAAAATTTATGTTTAGAGAGGGAGGGCCTAGATATGACTAAACAAATGCTTCACCCTTGGGCGCCCATACACAAGGCTCCAGGAACTCTGTCCCATATTTCCAGACTGTGATGAACTCACCCTAGGTGGGTTTAAGCATGCTTCACAATACTCTATCCATTTTTCCATGTGCTAAATAAACAACCAGGAGTCATTTTCTCATTCTCCTTGTTCAATAGTTTCACATCCCCTTGAACACAACTGTTATATGAAAAGTCACACCAACACATGGGAAGTGAAAAAGGACACGATATGAGTACCCATCAAGAACTCATGAAATCAGGTACACAAATTTTTATATTAATGTATATATATCCTATACTTAATATAAAACCTTTAGGGGCCTCCATCTTCAAGGGAGCAAAAGAGTCGAATATATTCTCAGTTTTACCACAGGAGTAAAACTCGGTTAAGTGACTTGACTGAGATGAGATGTCAGAACTTGATAACTTATGAAAATTCTCTCTTAACATGTGCCACAATTATATTATTAAATTAAATATTGTTATTATTATTACTTAATTATTCTCAAGAGCAGAGTCCGAATGGAAAATCAAATTGCATATTTTTCATTCCTATGTGGTTTACGGCACATGGGCTCACCTCCATCAATGATATTGTGCCCTTACCTCAGTACGGAATACAAAAATAAATCCATTTCTACTCTGCCTCCTTGGCGACAGGAATCCCCAATAGCAGTGTACAAAATAACTCACCTTATTGAGAAAATGGTCACGGAGGCTCCTCTTCATGTATTTTGAATTTTTCCATCATTGAGGAAATATTCACTATACATAATTGCATGCTTTCTAATACTGCTTTCCTTCAAATTGGATTCTCCCCCCATGGATTTTAAGGCTATTTCCGTTAGCGAAAAGTAAAAACAGTTGTAATTTCAGCAATTTTCCATTTCCCTCCTTTTGGGATAGCTCTGCTCATTGTATTTGAAGGATAAATAACTGAATGATCTTGAAATATTTAATGTGAAAGAGATGCCAAGATTTCAACACAAGAAAGCACATCTAATACGCCACAAAAGGTAGCTTGAAAAACAGAACCCTTGTTAATAGATACATAAACTCCTGTTTAACTACTAGCACTTTCCATTTCCTTATTCCTGCCCTATAATGAGCCATTCCAGGCTTATTGGTGTTCAACTTGGTTACTAGTGCCACTTAATATAATCCCACATGGTTAAGGCTTTGAGAAGTGCCCCACACACACACACACACACACACACACACAAAGTAAATCAAACAAGAAAGGAAAGCAGCAAAACAGTAATGTAACTAAGAGCCAATTTGGGGGTAAAACAGAACAGCGTGTCATCTTAGATGACAGAGATTTAAACATGCCATGAAATTGCATCAAGCATCTTGCAGGGGGCTACAGCAATGCTTTTACACAACTTCACATCTCTGAGAACTGCAGAAATCCAGAGAGAAGCATGTTTTTTCAGCCTAACACGGGTCCTATCCATCTTAAGCCTTCCCTACCAAGAATCAGACTTTGAGCACATAATTTTTATACCGTAGACCTGTACTGAGAGTGTGAGCCCCTCGCTCCACATCAGACTTTATTCTTGGAAGAGTGGTTTCATAGCTCATCTCTGACCAAAGGACCCTCATATTGCATTTATTTGGAAAGCCAGTCTTGGCCAAATCCGTGAGCATCAGGAACCATGATCATTTAAGATATCAGCTTCCCCAACTACTAAAAATAAATCCCAGAAAAGGACGGAGAGGAAACCACACGTCATTTTGAATGCTAATTAAAACAATATAAAGAGACTGGAAAACTCCTTTGAGTTCTTGGTAATAAGAGAGAACCCTTTTAGTAGGCTTGCTTTCTGAGAGTCTGCCCAGAGCATTGCTAATAAAATAATGACTCAGACTGACACAGCACTTACTATATATCAGGAATTGTTCTAAGTGCTTTACATGTGTTAAATCACTTGGTTCTCATAACTCTATGAGGTATATTCCACTAATATCCTCATTTTACAAATGGGAAAACTGGGGCACAGGGAGGGTAAGTAATTTGTCCAAGGTTACACAGACAAGACAATAAGTAGAGCTGAGAGCCAAACTCAAAATCTGACTCGAGTCTGTAAATTTCACTCTGACCTGCTGTGGTACAGAGCGAGGCTAGGTTTTGATCAAAATATAACCCCAAACTTTTGACCAAAAGCAAAAGCATGAATTAAACTATTAATCTTTTTTATCATTTTTTGGTCATTCCACAACCTGTGAATTCATTTGTTCCCTCAACACGTATTTATTGAGGATCTACTTTGTGTCGGGCACTATTCTAAGAAATTGGGACAGAGAGAAAGAAAAGAGTACTTTTAAGTGGCTCAGAGACTACCAGGAAAGAGACAAAAATGATAAAAGGAAAAGAGAAGGAAATCCAGGGTGCCATGAATTTAAACATTTACCACACGTGTCCGGTACTAGAACTAAACTGACAAAATATACCCTAACCTTAAAAAAAAATGAAAGAAAAGAAAAAAACTTCTCTTCACTGATCTTGTCTGAAAATCAAAGTACAGTCTTCCTGTGTCCCACCCCCCACTGCTACCACCTCCAAGAGCCTGAGGTTGACAGCAGCCTTAGTAAAACATTTTTCTTAGCATTGAGTTAGAATTCCAATATTAGCTTTATAGTTTTCATATTCCCTTTGATATTCTAAAACCCGTGTAAAAGTTGACTTTAAAAATTCTCCGTTGCTAGCAAAGGTTTATTATGCGAGCAGTTTTGGACAATGCAGGTGCTTGAAACCCAGCACAGAAGTCTAACCACTCCACGGGCCTTGCCCAAAGTGAGTGAAATCCGTACCATTCGTGTGTGAAATCCCTCCCCCTCAGCCTTGCAGTAATGTAGTTCTTTGCAAAACGAGATTGTACAGCTCTCCAGACTCTTCGGAAAGCATTTACAGGCTGCAGCCAGAGAGAAACCAAAATGGCCTGAACTAGGGGCAGGAAAGACAATTATCCTGGGAGGACAACTTGGGGCTGGCTTTTCATAGTCACAGACCAACTCTTGGATTAAAGCCATGCCTTGTTTTAAACCCCCTCCACCTCTGGCTATCTGCTTGGGGATTCAGCTCAAAGTGAGACCAGAATGACTTTCTTTCTGGAAGGATTAGGCCACAGCCTGAAGCTTCCTAGACTGATTTTGAAATCCACAGTTATTTCGAAGATGGCTTCTCACATCTGTTCTGCTTCCCCGCTCCACATGAAGCCCTGGATCTCCTCCTCACCCTAAGGAGATTGCACCTGTCATGTACTAAATCATTTTAAGTCTCTTCCCTAGAATTAAATGCAGCTTCATTTGCTGTCTGGGTTTTATAATTTTTAAACAGGAAGATAGAATAGCGCACATAAGGCAGATTGCTTCCTGCCCTCTCCTCCTGCCTTCCACCACTGTAGGGGCTTGAACCGTTTGCTTTTCTTTGTTTCAATTTCCCTTTCTAGCAAATGATCATAGTGTCTATTGATGTCCGTTTATAAAGGACGCTGACGTGCATTTTTAAAACTATATCTGTTGGCGCTCTCAGTTTCTGAAATATCTCTTTATGAGTTTCTCCCACAAAAATTAGGATCAATTTTCATTTCCTTCTGCTCCATTGCATCCCCAGAAGTCTATATACCTTCCTGTAATTGGAAAAGTGCTGATGTGGTGGGTACCTCCACTGACCAGCCATCAGGCCTGAGGCCTAATTTCTTTTCCTCCTCTGGCTCAGGCAGGTCTTACCTCACCTCCCCCTCTTACCTCTAATTTTTCCAATTCATTCACCAATTATTCATCGATCACCTGTAATCCTGACAGATGTGGGACAGGTGCTAGGGAGCAACAGTGTACATGCTCAGTCCTTGCCCTCAAAGATTCTGCACTGAAAAGGGAAGAGAGACAGGGACACTTCCCACAGTCGACAGCCTCAGCCTGAATCTGGTTCACAGAGTAACCCTCACGCGAAATAGCAAATTCTTAGACAGCTGTAGCCTTTCCCCCCATGTCCACTACTAGCCTCACTCCAGGCCACGCGGGAGCAGGTCTCATTCCCTGGAGATCAGACCCAGCAAGCAGAGCTGTGATTCCCAAGGTTCCTCCTCTAGCAGCCAGAACCACAAGGCCCCCATCGATAACTGCTGATGGGAGAGCACTGGTTCTCTCTGGGTGGCTTCATTCTTATCTGAGACCTTCCCTTCCAGACTCTTGGAGATCAAGTTGGCCACTATGCAGCCCGGTTCCCATAATTGGGAGCTTTCATGTAGACTTTTTCGAAAGTCCTTACTCTCATCATCTGCCTGGTAATAAAGTCTCCGTTTTGGAGGAGGCTCACTTCAAGCCTCCACCTCTGAGGATAAATCTGCACCCCTAAACCAAGCTCAGCAAGAAAAGCAGTGTGCCACCTGGACAAGGGCATCCTGACTCTGTTAGGGCGTCCAAGCTCTTGCCAGCCCCACTGTGGCAGCCCCACTGTGCCCTCCAGCCACCTCCTTCACATGTACCCCTGCCTTTCTGTTGTACTCTGCTCTCCTGTAGCCTTGAAGTCACTCTCCCAGCACTCCAGGTCCAGGTTGCTTTTCTGACACATGCTTTTAGGAGAGATGGCTAGCACTTCGATTGGGCCTACTGTGTGCCTGGCACTGTCCTATACTGTGTGTGCATGTGCACACGTGCATGTACATACTTTCCAATCTTCACAACAAGCCTATAATCTGGGGACTATTTTTATGTCCATTTTATAGATTAAGAAACTGAGACATAGAAGTTATATGACGTGCCTAAGGGTACACAGCTGGGAGTGGCAGAGCCAAGATTTGAAACCAGATATTCTGGTTCCAGAGTCTGCACTCCTTACCTCTATGCTGGGACCCAAAATGCCTTTCCAAGGGAAGACTACTTGTAGACGATCAAATGCCATTACTCAGACAAATTACTTAACAAATTCTACATAAACTCATACATGGTTGAGATACATCTTTATATTGCTATTTAAATTTTTTCTATCTTCTGAAAAGAATCTGAAAAAGAGATAGATAGATAGATAGACAGACAGACAGACGTATAACTAAATCACTTTGCTGTATACCTGAATCATGGTAAATCAACTATACTTCAATTTAAAAAATTGCTATCTTCTATGCAAATATTTTAAAAGCATATTCCATGATCTGAAAAAATGCTGTTGTTCAAGGATACTTCAATATAATTTATATTCATACACTAATTAAGAGAAATGGTTTTAAAGATCAGCGTGGTGGTAGTGTGGCTTAATGGAACGAGTCAAAATGCCTTCTCAGCGGGCTGCCCCTTCTCCTTCTAGCAGGCACTGATGATGTGATCTTCTTCACCAATTACCACACCTTGTGAGCCTCTGTTTCACATTGCAAAATGGAGACGATAAGGAAAATTCTGCCCGCCTGGTATATTTGCTTTGAGGCTCACTGAGGCAATGTATATGAAAGCACTATGTAAATGATAAAGCTTCATGTAAACAAACACAAATTCTCATTAAAGACAAAACCACAAGATTAAAAACTGGAAAATTATCTCTTCTAATAAGAAAAAAGCCAAGGACAAGGCTTCGTGCTGAGAGACATAGGACCTAGGTCTTTGTTCTACCATCTGCCAAGACAGAAAGAAAAAGAAAACATAGAGCGGAGAGAATAAATTACTTCAGAGAAATCTCTTGAGAATCTCAGAGAAATCTCAGCTGGGGGGAGCTGGGGATGACTCTTAAGATGAGCAGTCTGTGGGGCGCTGGAAAAGGGTCCGCCTTCTCTTTCAGGATCTTTGGTAGTTTCCTTCCAGGGGTTTCTTTGTGGACTACCAGCACTGGAGAACAGTGGAAACAGAAGAAAGTTAACTTCAAACAAACTATTGTTTGAAGGATGGGAAGAGAGTCACCTTAGTGAAGCTAGTTTAAGATAACTTTCCTGGAAAGCCATAATGTTAAAAGCGGAAGAAGAGACTAGGATTAAAAACAGTTATCTGGGAATGTACATTTTGTAAACATTACTTCAAATCATGAATGTGCTTCACCAGGAAGTCAACACTCAGATGATCTAGCCCTTAGGTCCAGTAGAAGGAGACGGCCCCAGCAAGTTTTCAGTCCACAGGGTCTGGATCTGTCTCTACATCCACAGTAACCGGCACAGTGCCTGCCATAGGGAAGGTTTCTATTATAAATAAATCAAAGGGGCACACAGAGTCAAGTTCAAGTCCTGACTTTTCCGTTAACGAATCCTGTAACTTCACTTCTCTAAACCTCACTTTTGCCATGTGTAAAGTCAGGGAGTTACAGTGTCTCTCATCTCCCTTTAGTTTCCAAAATTCTGTAATTCTATTGTTTGCATTGGAAATCAGATACCTATGAGAAAATTAAAAGTCCCTTAGGCACTGGCTTTTTCAATCTAAGCCTGCTAAGTGTCAGTATAAGAGTTGGAAGATGTAGCTGATGAATAAGCCCTAATGTACAAGATAGTCTGTTCACCTTTCCCTTTTGTCCAGTACAAGTGAAGTCATTTCCTGGTGAAACAACTAGAAGAGGATATTTGAATGAGAAGCACATCTATCATCTTAAACAAATAACTCAAAGCACAAACCCTACTTGGAGTCAGCCCTTTGTAGGCAAATGTGGCGCTTTCTATAAATTAACACCAGGAGGCATTTAGAATTTGTCAAAATATCATGAGCACAGTACTAAACACTGACAGTACAAAAACAAGCCGCATTGGCTTAACCTTGGCCTATGAGAGTTTACAATGTAGGTCTTTCTAAATTACAACATGAGATTCATGTGATATTTGGGGGCCTTCATGACAAATTCAGAATGGCTATAAGCTATCCAATCAGCTGTGTGGTAACTGGCTATAGCAAGTTGAAAAAAACTTAGTGAACTGACATAGTCCATTCCCTGAAGAGCTAAATAAACAGGGATTAAAAGCTGAACTCAGGAAAAAGAGAAGCTGTTACTACCATTTCAAAATCAGGCAAGATGTACGTGATCCTTGCCCAGTGGGTTTTTGCCTGAATTCGACAGGCAAGAAAGATTGGGTGAGATGAACGACCAATGCACTGAGTAAGAAGCAATGCCCCGTAACTCCATCCCTCCAGACCCCAAACACGATGTCCGTAACAACGATCCTTCGTGGCCTTCCCTCCGAACTGAGTAAGCACACAATTGAATTAGATCTCGCCATTAGAGAAATTGGTCCCCAGAGAGCAGCTTTGAAATCATCCAAGCAGAAAAGTGAGAGAGCACGGTTTATGGTTTGCTGAGCGATTCCGAGGCTTCGTATAAACCAAGCACCGAGCCTGTGGAGGGCTGCGCTCCATCTATGAATTCCACGCTAGATCAAGGGGTGATAAATGCTCAGATAAACATTTGTATTTTATGCCTCAACAATTTATCCTCTCTTCCTCTTATCACACTGTGTTGACCCAACTTACTCAGTGAAAACACACATTCAGCGAATAGTTGTTTACCTCTGCTCACTCGGGCAGGCAAGAGAGAAGATTCTTCCCATTTGTTATCCTGGTTACCTTCTCTCCCTCGCCCATTCATCTTGATTTTCTCTCCCTGGCTATTGATTTTATGAAAGAGATCTTTTTTTAATTTGTTCTTCATAAATGGTATTGACACAACTGTGCTTTTCCATTTTGCCTTACATATTGTACTATAAACAGTGTAAGAGAGTTCATTTTCTCCCATGGGAAAGAAAAAAAGAAAAGAAAAAGCTTGGTAAGGGGACTAGACTAGCAATCCCAGGGTCAGAAAAGAAGATTCTCTCCTTGACAGTCTTTCCAAAGATCAGGGACATCTGTAGAAAATTATGCCTCACCTCCTTGGTTCCCTTTCTCTACTTGTAAGCAAGGAAGTTGGAAGCAGCTGGTATTGGGCAAACAGATGAAGTTACATGTGTAATGCATGCTGTGATGACTAACTGCAAAGCTCTGTATAAAAGTCAGAAATAATAACATTGTATTAGATTTGTGAACACCTTCACCACAGATGATTTCCTCCATAACACTCATAAAAACAAGAAATGAGGTATTTGGGAGATATGTGCATATCATTTTATACACAAATTTTTATTTGATGTCAAGCCTTGTCATGAGTAGCTGTACCTAATTATAATTACTAATACTTGGGAGATGTCTTTAAGTGTATCTAGTTGTAAAATCAGTTTAGTAAGAAAAACAAAATAAAGCCAATGTGTCGCTGGAGGGAGGAGGAGCCCCAATACTTTATTATGAAATTAAGAATTACATATCTGTATTCAAAGGGTTCCAATGAATACCTTACTTCTACGGTTTTTAATGTCAGCAGTTTTTATTGAGACATTGCACTTCCTTGAAAAGGTTAAAATCATGCCCTCAATACTAACTGCACATTTTGTTTTGTTTTTACTGTCTGTTTTCCTACAAAAGATAAAATGAGAACAATAGCTGATTGCTGGTGAACCTCATTTTCTGCTAATTCAAACTTTTCCTGGTCCTCAAAAGCCCAGAGAGAGTGCAAATATCGGCCTTTAGGAAACATTTTCCTCCTCGCTCTTGGAGTCTGCAGATGTATAGTCTAATTAATAATACATGTTTTCCCCTATAGCTTCTGTTTGAGTCTCTAGGTCTCAAACATGTCTCTAATAGGACACAGAGCATAAAGAAACCTAAAAGTACTTAGATGTGGATTGAAGTGCCCCTGCAGGCCATGTCAGAGGCAACCATGTCCAACCCTACCATGAGGCTTGGACCCCAAACTTTACCCTCAAAGAAGCCATAAAAGGATAACATGTTTAAATATATATATATAATTATAAATGTCATTTTCAATCTCATTTAAAGTTTATCTTTCAAAGCTTCTCAAATTTTTGGACTTCAGTCTATGACTGTATTTATCATTTATTTATCACCCATAACTGACCAAGTATAAACAGAACCCTTTCCCAAAGCATCAGATAAATGGTTCGAGGGTGGAGGAAATTGTGGGGAGATATTTCTTAAAGCCATTGTAGTTGCACATCAAGAAATACTCAAGTTCCTCAAAACTGGAACTTACACCATTTCAACACAATGTTTTATTCTTGTAGATAAAGAAAAATGATGGGCTTTCTTTTAGGTCACAAAGAATCCCGCATTATTGGAGGTTTTTTATTTTTGTTCGGAATTGTTTTACGATTATGAACAAATACCATAGTTATTAAATACCCACCAGCATTTGACGTTTAGTCAGGGTTCCTGAATTCTATTTTGAGGGCTGAATTGTACCCCTCTCCCCCCGCCCCGCCTAGAAATTCATATGTTGACGGCCTAACCCCCAGTATTACAGAATGTAACTATATTTGGAGACAGGGCCTTTAAAGAGGTAATTAAGGTAAAACAGGGTCCTTGAGGTGGGTCCTAATCCACTAGTGGCCTCATAAGAAGCGATTAGGACAGAGACATGAAGAAAGGGAAGATGGTGCGAAGACAAAGGGAGAAGACAGCCATCTACAAGCCAAGGGGAGAGGCCTCAGAATGAATACAGCCCCATAAACATCTTGACCTTAGGCTCCTAGCCTCCAGAATTGTGAGGAAATAAATTTCTGTTGTCTAAGCCACCCTATCTATAGTACTTTGCTATGGTAGCTCTAGAAAATTCATACATACCCCTTCCTCAATGACCTTGAAGACTCACCCAACTTTTCAACAGAGGGTTGGTTTGGCGCCCTGAGCAAAGTCTACTTACTAGTCCAAGGCTGTGCATAGTTTGGGTCACTAGACCGGAAACAGACATCTGGGGTCTGTCGGTTGACACTGGCCCATCAGGAACTTTGAGGCCTGCCTCTTCCATCCATGTCTGCCCCGTCACTTAACACCATCTCCAAAGGCAAGCCCCCACGGCCACGTTATCCTCTCAGAGGGCAGCAGCTTATTGCCCTCCATCCCTGTATTCCCAGGCAGTGGTGAAGCCACCACATGGGTAGAAAGCAATGAATTCTTAACTGCCTTTCTCTCTTTCTTAACCTACAACATCAAAGTTATGGCTTTGGGGCATTTGTTTTTCTTTCTTGTTTTAAAATTTATTTTTATTTCTTTCCTGTTTTCCTTTATTGGGAGCAGGGAATGTTGTTTCTCAAAGACTTTTTCTTTGTATTAATTTTTGTGCTCTTGAATCACCACTGAGTTCACGCATTTTCTAATAAGTGGGGTAGAAACTATTCTCAATCAGTTTGCCCATTCTTTAATCCCCTACATGAGACACACAAGTGAATATTTGTATAAAACTAAGCACAGCTTGTTGTGGTGGAGTCAGACTTATTTGGTTTCATTCCTTCTCTGGAGTTCCTGTTTAGGTATTCATGGTTTACTGGCATCTTTGCATCCTTTTCATCCTGGCCCAAATTTCACTTTCTTGGGCATTAATGGTCCTTTTCATAATTGTCTTTAAATAAAACTTCCCACAAACGACCAAATTAAAACCAGCTAAACAGCTAGGTGCCACGCTAGGGAAGGCCTCCCAGTGAGATGGCATGGAGCCACGTCTGCTTAGGGAAGGCTGAGATAACTAGGCCTGGAACCCATCACTCCTGGACGTAAAAGTGGCTGTTCAACACAAGAAGTGGTACCTAAGGCCACATTGACAGAAGAGGCCAATTACTGTAAAGCGTGTTTAGTTTCCCCAAACACCTAGAAATTTGAATGTGAACCAATTTAAAGCTATTAGCATATCACAGTCTCTTCAGTGTTTCAAACAGTGATAATATCCCAGTTGGAGTGGGAATTTGATGAAGGAATTATCTCTTCCTCAATTAGCATACTTGCGTGAATATTCCGATCAAGCAAAACATTTTAAATCTGCCCATAAATTTCTTTCACCCTTGGCTCACCAGAACAGGGCTAAGTTGGTATTGTGCTTTGTTGCTTTTGTTAATTTCCTAAGAAGTGCAAACTTAGGAAGAGTTTGGCTTTCCTCATCGGTTCCCTTGGTGGAAGAGACTAACCCAAACGTAGTGCTGAAATGCAAATTTATATGTCCATCCTGTGAAGCAGAGACTGAGAATTAAGCAGCTTGGTTCTAGAGGATTCCCAGTTTTCAGCTTCTGATTTCACTACTTCTAGTCACTTCCATTGGCCAGCACAGCCAGGAGCACAGAAACTTCCTCTCCTTTCATGATGGGCCAGATGCTCAGAATTAGATAATTCCCTAACCGAATGCAGAGCCTTCCAGAAATCATTTCGGCCTATCAAGGAATAAAATCCTCCTCCCAGGTCTAAGGAGGAACTCAAACAATGGCACACTAAAGTAAGATTTCCTGTTCCATAGGCTGTAAGCATTGCTGGTGTACAAAGTATTTTAGGTGGAATACGGATGACCTTTTCTATCGTGATGTACATATAATTATTTAAATAGTATAGTTATAGTCTCAGAAAAATTATAATTGGCATATTAAACTCAGGATCTCACAAACTTTTTTCTTTTATGTTCGTTTATACTAAAGAATTGTGGGGGTTTTTTGTTTTTTGTTTTTTGGCTGCATTGGGTCTTCATTGCTGTGCACAGGCTTTCTCTGGTTGTGGCGAGTGGGGGCTGCTCTTTGTTGCAATGCGCGGGTTTCTCAGTTTGGTGGCTTCTCTTGTTGCGGAGCACAGGCTCTAGGTACATGGGCTTCAGTAGTTGCAGCACGTGCGCTCAGTAGTTGTGGCCCAAAGGCCCGAGAGCACATGGGCTTCAGTAGTTGTGGCGCATGGGCTTAGATGCTCCGTGGCATGTGGGATCTTCCCGGACCAGGGCTCGAACCCGTGTCCCCTGCATTGGCAGGTGGATTCTTAACCACCGTGCCACTAGGGAAGTCCCTATACCTAAGAGTTTTTTAAGTCAATTTAAAGAAAGATATTAAGTAAATGATGGTACAAGCGGTAAGCAGACAGAGCAAACATTGTGAAGGCAATTGATGAATGATGGAAATTTAGGAAAGAATTCCTTTCTAAGGCCTCAGACAATTCTTTTTCCCGGTACTGACCAGGACAAACAAAAATGACTTCTACTTAGGCACATAGTGGTGAAACTGGAGCACAATAAAGACAAAAATAGTGTTTTTAAAATAAATCATCTAGAGAGCAAAGGCAGCCCATAAAGGATATCCTAATAATAATATTGAAAGCCAGAAAAGAGAAGATAATACAAAGTCCTAAAAGAAAAGAACTGTCCACTTACTGTTACATGGCCAGCTAAACCATGACTTAGATAATTTAGACATTATTTAGTGTAACATTTTCGGACTACAAAACTGAGCACAATTACCATGAACAGATTCCTACGAAAAAGGTCTTTTTAAAGATGTCCTTTCGGAGAGCAAAATTCAACTTAGAATGGAAGAGGGAATGAAAAGGAAAGAGGGATATGCAAGGAGGACTGGTGAGCAAAGACCTGGAAGCGTGGGGTAAATCTAAGCACCGGCTTTAGAAGGGAACAATAAAGACGAATTCTGAGTTTTTAAAAATTATGTGAAACTAAGACATGGGACCACAACACCATGCAAGCTAACTACAGAGGTGATGAGAACTGCTGAGTTCTAAGGTTTCCATGTCATTTGGGAGGAGGACAGGACTTCGACTAATATTTGGTATTACTAAGTCAGAAGCATGTATTAATAACAAGTGTAACCATTAAGGAATTAAAAAGGCAATATATAGCCTTCCAACTAGGAAGGGGCAGTGGGTGCAGGTGGGAGGGAATAAAAAAAATCCATCCTCCTATAGAAGCTAGAGAAGGAGATAAAAGAAGGATAAAGGAAACCACCAACAGAACCAAAACAGAATCCAAACCAAACCTGGACATTTTGCAAGAGCTACATCCCAAAGCAGATTGCTCCTTTCAAAAATGCAAATGGTTCTCTGTTCACACACAGCACACCCTGTTGCTGCCATTATCATCACAACCACTTTTTGTTAGAGAGACTGCCAGATTCAAGCTGCCAGGATCTCATTAGGAAGCCCCCTCCATCCACAACTGCAGTTATGAGGCTCACCCACCATAGGTCCTTATTATCCCAGTTGGTGCTCAGTTTAAGAAAGCATCGGTTTGGAAGAGCATAACAAAAACCATCCCCCTGAAAGAGCTCGCATTCATCAGTACACATGGATACCCTCCAAAACCCTAGAGCTCGTTGCACTCTTTTGTATTGTGATCCTGAGTATGTACCGTACAGACCCCTGAAGTCAGATCCTCTTCCCACTATAATTTAGCTAAGGATTCTGTTACATCCGTCTGCAGAAGAAATTTAATTTTTCAGAATGGAAAGTAATAGAGCTCACCAGAAACTGAAATTGCAAGGTTGGAACCTCCCTGCTTCTTAGCATCAGTAGGCACGTAAAAAGAATAAGATTTACGTCCCTAAACCTAAAATATTCTGAAGGAATTATTTACTTAATATTTTGCTAAATTACCTAGGATTGCAGTTTTGATTAGGAAAGCAAAAGAGAAGTCTGCAGGTGGCCTATAAAGCTAATTTTGAAGATAGCTCTGCTAAACTCATGCCGTGGTCTTGGAGAATATTAACACCGTGTTACAAACCGCAGTGCCCTCAGGGTGTCCACCTGCCACAGAATTTAATTTATTTTATATCTCATCTAATAGACTGAGTCTCATCCATTAGGTAAATATAATGTGGAAACATTGTCTTGTTTCTCTAAAGAGGAAACCACTGAAGACAGGAGATTTATGCAGGCAAAATCTTGTGCCACTCTAATTGAGTTCAAATTCAGGCTGTGCTGTGACCTTTCCCTTGTTAAGGTTCAGTGTACATGATACTGCCCACATGCTACAGGATCATGGGTGCTGCTTTAGCATGTGTAAGACAGACAAAAACAAAAATCAAATCAAACAGACAATTTCTCTGATGATGACTTACCACTTGAACTTCAGATGTCATCCTATAGCTGCCTGACATTCACAGACTGAAAACATTTCTACGTACCACGTATTCCACTTAAGTATTTGGAGGTATTCACCACGCTCGGTAAGGATAATACACCCAGACGGGATAATTCTGAGAAATGTTTCATATTAGTGGTGATAAAGCAAGAGGCTTGGAGCTGTAGGCAACCTTTAAAAATAAAAATAAGAAGTAAGTGAATCAAATATGACATTACAATAGAGAGGAAATTGAATTCATCTGCTCACGATAAGGGTGGCTTCATTACTCACGGGTGTACTGGCTGTGCCATGACACGGAGACTGATGAGACCACCCCCATCTCTGGGAGATAAATTCAATACACCAGGTATTGTTCCAATATATCCTGGAAATGTATGGGATATACTTAACAGATGGCAATGGGATAGTATTTTTATCTTCAGACATTCATAACAAAAAGGAACATAATTTGCAGTAAGGCAAACCTGGAATAAGTTTCATACAGACTCACCTTCCCAACTCATTTGACAAAATTAGAATAGTTTCTCAGGAGGAAGGACTGGAAGCCAAAGGCATCAGGATACTTTTATAAGTCACCTTGGTAGAAGTAAGTTCTTCACCATGAATAAAACAGCTGAGAAAGTGCTATCCCTAAGCCTATAAATAAGAAAGCCTCCAAACACTTGGAGAAATCATCCAAAGATAGAAAATTTCAATAAAAGTTCACTGACTCAGTTTAATCTTTGCCTACCAAAGCTTTTCAAAGCTTTTAAAATTCTCTCGTGGCAACTAATAATTCTTTCTTTCTATTCATCTCTTCCCTGAATTCTCTTAAATTATAAATCCAGATGAATAGACAGCAAATACCCAAGTCTGTACCCACACATTCCCAGTTTCAAACATGCTTTCCTGGGGCTTTTCTCTCACCTTTCCTTCTGATTACTTGACCACCAATTTCAGCAAACCTCCCCATTTACAAAAACATAATGCCAGTCAGATCAGGGGTTTCAGTTTAGGGTTATGGGAATTTCTCTAAGACAGAGTTACCTTAAAGCCTGATTTCCAAATATATAATCTAGAAGTAGCTAAAACAAAAGTGAAAAGTGCCAGGGGAAAAATGAAATTAACTTAAGTAGCATGAGATACCTCGACAACCATCAGAGCATTTTTGGAGAAAGCTTTGGACCATGGAGGAAGCTACCTGTCCAAACGACTGTGAGTCATCCAAAATACACAGAATAGTTTGTTTCCAAATGCTAATGTTTGCTCTTCCTTAATTATAATTATAGAGGAGATCATTGCAGGTGAAGCACAATTGTCTCTGGGTTAACTGTCCCGGTGAAGGACTGGAGAGGCAGGTTTAGTTGAAGTGGGTGAAATTTAGGATATGCTTAATCTTCTAGAAGTTGAGATGTTTATCTCTTGAGGTCTTATAGTTAAAATCTCTAAGTAGTAGTTTCTTGCAATGTTTGGTCAGGAGTCAACACTTTTAAGCCAAAAATTCTGCAAGAGGTGGCCTTACTTGTGCCATTACAATGTTTTTGTTACATACTGGACTGAAATCCTGGCTCTGATGAGTGGCATAAATTTTAAGTTTTCGTCTCATGACCAAAATGTCCAGGAGATCCTTTTTACTTATTATCTAAGTACAAAATAATTACATCTCCCACAAATCGGTATTTCCTCCTTTCTTACTTCCATTCACCTCATACCAAAATCTGTTAGATTGGTATTTACAATTATGTTATATATTTGGCCTTTTTGTCTGTCCACTACTAATGCAACATGGAAGAATGAAGAACTATGACATCAAAATTTATATACTGTTACAAAGTTCAGAAAGTGCTTTCACATGCCTAATCTTATTTAATTCTCCCAGTAATTCTTCAATGAGCTAGACTGGCTTAAAAGACAAGGACTTTAAGGTTTAGAGAAGCACTGTAACTTTCCCAAGTTTGCACACCTGTCAGGCAGCCAATGATTCTTGATTCTAAGCCATCTTTTATTTCCTACATGTTTGTTTCTTTGAGGATGTTCTGATTCAATCAAGCTTTGAACCAACGAACGCTGTGCATTCACTGGATTTTCTCTTCCTGGAAAATAAAGATTTACTCCAACTCAGAGATGATGTTCCTGGGAGACGTGGGAGCATCCAAATCCTTCTAGGAAATGCTCTAGAAGTTCCTCAGAGAACCTACAGGAACACAAATTCACCAGAAACCTGGAATATTAAAGGACAAGAACACAGGAATGAAGTTGGTACAGTTACCATGCAGAGGAGGGAGGACAAATTAAAGATATTTAGAGGTTGAAACAACCAGGAACATCTTCATGAAGAATATTCCAAAGACCTACAAAAAAGGTCCTTCCCATGGTCAAGCAATAAGTATTGCATATTCAGGTTTCTAATAGTTAACACCATGCAGCAACTTCTCAAGGGGAAAATTGAAGGGGATGTTTGGGGGCTGCAACACCCAGAGTTTTTGGCTTATCAAACCTTGAATTCTGCAAGGGAAAACCCAAGTTTTCTGAAGAACTGCAGATATTGCCAGAAAACAAAGATAACCTTATAAAACAGAAGGAAAGAGTAGGAAGAGGAGGAAATCCACTCAGGGAACTATCTCAGAAAACCTCCACGTTGTTTGCCTGACCTACTGAAAGGAGGCCTCTCTTTGGTTACTGATAGCAGGCACATTCAGCCCCAATGGCCACTTGACACACCTCAAAACAGAAATTCTGTGGACATAATGACTGAAAAATTCACAAATCTGGGATTCAAACGTAGATCTTATGACACTAAATGATATTCTCTTCCACTCTATATCATAGAAGAGAAATTACAAACTATTACAAACAAAAATTAGATAGAATATTCTCCATTCCCCTCTCCCACGCCCACGTGTATCAGTCTGCTTGGGCGATCATAACCTATGAATCTGGAGGGACACGAACATTTAGTGTATGGCACCGTGTCACTTCTCGTCTGAACAACTGGGATTGTCCCCTGAGGGGTCACCTAGCCACCACTTCTTTCCTTGCTCTGAGCCATCTGCCATACTGTATCCACAGTGATCGTTCTAAAATATAGATCTGATCGTGGCATGCCCATTCTCTCCAAAACACACACACACACACACACACACACACACACACACACACACTTAACATGCTTTAATGATTTCTCACTGAATACAAATCAAAGCCTACATTCTTCAGCACGAATACTCCTTGCACCTTTCCCATACTGGTTTCCCAAACAGAGAGCACTTCTAGCCTCTGTACTTTGCTGGTACTTCTGCTTTGCCTGGGATATTTACGCACTTTTTTCTTCTGTTAACTCCTGCTGATATCTCCAAGTTCACATCCCTTAGACAGCCCTTCCTGACCCCATATCCCAGTTTATTTCTTCTATTTAAGTAATGTGATTATGTTTCTGTAAAGATGTGGAGAAAATGTTATTTCTGGCCCCAGAAATTCTCTTAGGAAAGGAATTGTATTTCTTTGGGAAAAAAATGTATTCTGAAAATGACGAGGGTAAAAGGTGAGATGGCAAATGGTCTGGGTGGGGGAAGAACTGCTAGGCTTGGGACAATGGAACGAATGTGGTGTTCTGCACAAGGGTTGGAAGGCGGGAGTCAGAGAGAAAGGATGGAGAGCTGGCAACTCCTAAAGAGCAGATGAAGTAATACTCAATGAGATCCCTCCATGAGGAACTTGGAATTATTGGTACATTCTGAAAAAATGCAAAAATTCTTGACGTGGGTGGATTTATACTTGGAAACCTATATAAGGCAGAATCCTTGTGTCCTCGAGAAGGTGGGTGGTGAAAGAAAGTAGACATTAACACAGGAGCCAGACCATAATAGTGTAAGCTCTGTGAAACTGCAAAACTTTTAGAAGGTTCATATAAACTCAGCCCATAAAATTGGAGAGATAAGGGAATGCTACCTATATCACTAGAGCCAAGAAGACCCAATCTGACATCTACATTACTCTTCAATCATGGGCTCTTCTTCACTCTGACTTTATTATAATTAATTATGCATATGTCTGGCTCCCACACTAAATTATGATCTCTTATAGGACAGGGACCCAGGCTTATTTACCTCTGAGTTCCCTCATACAGAAAATACAGCAAAATACTTATAAGCAAAACTCAACAAATGTTTGTTGAACTGAATTGAATTGAATTATTGATAAGAACATTTTTAAAACATTCAGAAACTCCAGAATAATTCATTTCAGGTGCAATTTTCAAAGGTCAACCAAAGTATGAATGGGGGCTTGGGAAGAAAAGGAAGCAGAAAATGTGAGTGTGGGCGTGGAAAAGCCTGGGAAGAGGTGGCAATCAACAGAGTCAACGTGTAACATGAGGCCAACATGCAGGAGATACGTTCTTTACAAACGACTTCTTCCATGGACTTTCTCAAACTTGAGCCTGTTGACATGTTGGATCAGATAGTTCTTTGTAATGGGGGTGGGGGAGGGTCTATCCTATTATTATACAATGTTAAACAGCATCCTTGGTCTCTCCCCACTAAATGCCAGTAACGCCCACCAGTTGTGACAAGTAAATACCTCTTCAAATATTGCCAAATGTCCCCTGGAAAGCAGTATCATTCCCAACTGAGAACAGCTAATCTGAAATGTAGGAGTCTTTTAGCACCCACTGAGGAAGAACTGGGACCCAGTTTCTAAAGGGGATGGAATCACTGTCATGAAGACATTTGCCATAAGACATTCAGCTAACATGTTCAGGATACCCTCACTCTTAAATGGTCAGCCTTATTCTTGATATCAGCCCCTACTCCTCAGTGCTCATCGCTGCCTGACTCTGCCACATCTCCAGCTTGGCAACCCTGTTGGAGTGAATATGATCTCTGCTGGCTGGCTGGTTTGTCCAATGCCTTCTTACAACCACTCATTTTGATTCTCTTAATTATTTATCAATTTGTCATTAGTTTACTGAACAGTCCATTGAAAACTCAAGCTCTAGAATCAATATTAGCCTGACCCAAGGGCTGCCACTCTCCCAGTTCTGTCACCTGATCCCAGCTTCCTGCAGCTTCTCTATGTTCTTATCCTGAATATTAGCCTCTGCTTTGACATTAAAGGGTCAGCATGCAATTTGCAGTACATGTCTCACCACTGGAGCCTATTTCTATGAAATAAGAATCACTGGATCTCACTAAGTATAGCTTCAGGATGTAGAGCATCATTTCCTTTTTCATTGTGGGTTCTCAATATCTATAAACTACCGTGAAGGGAAGAGGAGCCAGTGGCATCGAGGAAAGTGGTGATCATATTTTTGGTTTATTCCAGAATGCATTCCATTCCAAACAAATGTGCGCAACAGTGACACTGTACAATGTAATACATTAACTAATGCAACTGAGACTTTAGAAAAATAACAGAAACAAAGACTCTATCACTGCGACCACATCAATCACTTTGGAACAGATGATAATGTATATTAGAAAGAAGTTGGAGGAACGTAGGAACATAGGAAGCTGAGGTCTCCATCCACTCAGTAACTGAGGAGAGGTCATTTTTTTTAAATGCCCAAAGACAAGCCAATGAATAACTCAAGCATAGCTCATGATACATACGAATTACAAGTACTCAGGATTCCTTGGAAATTTCTAATTCTAATTAGAATTGAGAGAATTGACTTTGAAAATGAGTTATGGTAATCAGTTTCTTATGAGACTTAAGCCCCAAGAAATCAAGAGTTTTAAACTATTAATTGACTCATTTTGTAAGAAAGATACATATTTAAATCAACTTGGATTTCTCTACTGGCCCTATTTTACACAAAGAGAAGAGAGAATGAAGGAGTGGGCCATTGAGCACACAACCCGTGACTGATTGGGGATTAAGGAGAATTGAGAATATGTTTTACCATTAAAGCCCTAAAAAGAGATACAGCTATTTTTTTAATCAGATGCTGCTTCAGCACAAGAGCTTTTCCTCATTTCGTTTTCCAATTGAAATAATTAAAAAATATATAAGTGGACTTGGCTTTAGTCTCAAACGTGCGAACGTTTTTCTCACACATACCAACGCACACACGTCTAATCATAAGACAAATCTACTCCATTCATTCAGTCAGTCATTTATTCAACAGTTATTTCTTGAAGGCTTCCCTGTGTTAGACACCAAGAATAGAATAAATTTAGGTTGGTGTACGTGAAGTCCCGGCCAAGTAAACCTTCCAGGTCTGCGGAAGGGATAGACGTGTTTTATCAGATGTCTCTCAAACCCCCGCTGAGGGTGATTGGCCAGGGATGGTCACCTGACACAAGGCCAGCCAATCCTAAAGCCAGCAATCTCCATCCCCATCCCCACCCCCCCCCCCCGCAAAAAATACGCAGAAACCATGAAATTAACCTCTCATGAAATGTAAGGAGAGTCTCATGAGAGAGTGAAGGAGTCGATTAAGGGAACTGAAGTACATAAAGTAGGGGGCTTCAGAATAACCAAAAGGGCCCTGTGAAAGATGACGCCCCATGGAGGGAGCCACCTGGCGCTGGAGATCAGAGGCGCATGCGCATTGACTCAGCAGAGATGCCTGAACCGCACCAGGTGGCGTGGAGAGTACCAAGTCCCTAGAGCTGCCTCATTCGTGATGGCTTGCCACCGCAGGCCACCGAAGTTTTCATAATGATCCCCCTTTTCCTTGAGGTATTTGAGTGAGTGTCTGCTCCCAGTCCCTGAATGACAAAACGTAGGCTTCAGCCTGTCATGTGCTTAGGATAGCACTTAACCACTGAAAATTAAAAACGAACAGATTTTAAAAATCCAGAAAATTTCACCCCAGTATTGAGTCAAAATGCAGTTTTGATATATGTATGGGTAGGTCAGGCCAACAACTTGATAATCTGTTTTATATGCAAAATCAGGACGTCCCCCAACCTCCCTCTCCAACCTGCCTTATGTTAGACGTTTAGATCTGCTGAGGCAATCCTATTTGAGTCCCTACATCCCTGTCAGGCTCCAGTCTGAACTGCTTAAATCCCCCATGTTGCTTACCCTGGAGTCATGAACAGGAAATAAAGGCAAAACGGATGGCACCTAAGCTAGCAGGGAGACTAATGTAAGTAAAACACAGTATTGTATTGTGGAACTTGTAATTGGTTTTAATCATATTTAACATCTGTTTCTCTACTTTAGCATATAATTTAGATGAAGCAGCTTAGAAATCTCAGCAAGAATCCATATTTTACATTTATTGAAAGAGGAGCACTTTCCAAGTGATCAAATTGCTCTCCTAATTCACTCATAATAATGTAGTAATTTGGAAAGTCTTTTTTTATTTTCCTCATGAAAGGCTCTTAATCAGTGGTCCAGCTACTAAAGACTTCCCATCTGCCATCTCAGCAATAGCAATGTAAGATTATCGACCCCACAGAACTTCTCAGAATTCTACCCTCCTTGGACATGTGTCTCTTTCCGTTTGACCTCTGACTTCACCTTGCCGTTGAAACTGCTCCCTAGAAAGTCACCAACTGCCTCCTACCCATCAGACACTGCACCATTCTCTCTCACTTCTTGTCCTCCATAACTTCCCACAGGGATGTAACCCAGTCAACTTGAAATTCTCACTTCCTGTTGCATCATAGGGATTGATGCATCCCTACGAACTATGGGAACTTGGCTCTGCCCCTACTTCTCTGACTGGTCTATCTCTAACTACTTTAGAAGGAGAGATCCGTGGCCCTTGGTCTAAGCCAGGATTACAGGTATGTTCTCTTTGTGCTGCATAGTGTTTTTAAAAATTTGACTTATTGTTATAAATTATTGTTTCCGTGACTTATAATCCCATGATTCCCATTATAATCTAGACTCAGGATTTCTCTTGAAAACGCAGACGATCTGGTAACACTGGGCCCACTCATTAACACTGAGTCCCAATGGCCCCCTTGCTGCCGGTTCACCTCCTTGGTGCCCCAGGGTACCCACTTCATACGCAGTGGGTGAGTATGCACTAATCCCAGGATCTCCTCCTCATTAAATTACCTGCCGGGCCCTGGTAGGCTTTTCCAACACCTGCTCCCACGGTGCCTTCCCCCAAACATCCCCCAGTAGATGTTTGCTAATGTTCTAACCTTAGCTTTCTTTTTCTCTTTATTTTTCAGGAATCTTATTACTCTCCATTGTCTCAAAATTACCTCCCTTGAAATGATGCCTCAGTGTGCAGTATACGTGAATCCTTATCTCTCTTCTAGCTCCATACCCAATTGCTAACAGCCTGCTGGTCACCTCCACTCAGAACTTAAATTCACTCACTCACAACTTAAATTTGGCATACCCCAAATTGACCTCATGAGTGGTTCCATCTTTCTCATCGCACAGACCATCTTCTCCCAAATCCTTTATTTCTGCTATTTCTGTCTTCCTCTTACCCAGCCCTCACACCTCCAAATCATCTTGTCATTGTCTCCCTTGCTTCCTATAACACTGGAGCTAAGTTGTGTAAGATGTGCTCCTGCAAAGCCTCCTGAGTGCCTCCTCTTCGGCTGCCACAGTCCAAGTTTGTATCATCGAAACCTCATGGGCACTGCAAATACAAGCCCTGAACCAGCCGCCAAACTCTTGTGCTATTCTCCCGCTGGACTCTCACAGTCTATCTCTTTCCTTGAATGTTACTTGCACCCTCCAATGCATTCTACATGCTGCTACCAAATTAATTTTCCAAAACAAAGTTCTGACCCAGTTAAAATACATTCCTTTTTTTTCCCTGACTGCCACCTAAATGAGGAACTTACACAATATGACCCAGCCCACCCTCCTACATCCGTCTCCTCTCTACTCTGTAATGCAAACACCGTGTTCCATACAAAATAGTAAATTCACTGTTTCTTATACAGGTTTTTCCTTGTACTATTCCCTCTGCCAGAAGCCATTCCTTACCAAGTCTCCCTTCTCTGCTCTTTAGAAACTTATTGACCCTTCAAGATCCAGGGCAAAATCCACTTCTTCCTAGGAAACATCCCTGTGTTAATT
The DNA here is from genome assembly GCF_030028045.1 of Hippopotamus amphibius kiboko. Lineage (NCBI taxonomy): Eukaryota > Metazoa > Chordata > Mammalia > Artiodactyla > Hippopotamidae > Hippopotamus > Hippopotamus amphibius. Next base: position 77,180,039 of record NC_080191.1, on the reverse strand, counting down.
TTCCCCTAATTCCTATAATAGCTTAATTATGCCATCAGTTTAATATAAGGCTTGGTCAGGAATGACCCAAAGGTCCCTGATGTGGTGTGATTTATCGTTTGATATCATGGCATATGCCACAGGAGGTGAGTTGTTCTTTTAGAGAATCAGCCCAGCCTTGACATATCTGAAAGATATTGTCCTCTTTTGATACATAATCTCATTTAAGCTACATGTAATCACAGTGTACTGTGGGGTAGATAATATCTCTCATTTTACAAATGAAAAAGCCAAAGAGATTGTGGAGTATAGTACTATTTGGGGATCTAGGGACTCACCAAGCTTTCTACACAATGAGGGACTAAATTTGCTTCTCTGAAGACGTGAACCCCTTAACTCAAACCCTTACAATGACTGTGTCCTTGCCTACTCCATTATTCTAGACTGAATTTTCTTAGAGCAAACACTCTGTCTTCTGTGAGAATTATCATAATGCCAAGCACATAGCAGACATTCAATACCTATTGAAATGAAATGGGGGAGGGAAAGTCAACTTTTCGTGTCCAGCTTTTTCCTAAAATTTTGAATTTAGAAGAACTGTATCCACATCCAAGCACGAAGTATGCAATTGGAAGAATGCAATCTCCATAAAGAATCAGGTGGTGTTCACTAGTGCTTCTCAGGGAACAGAGTATGAGACACCAGAAGAATCAGTATCGCAAAGCACCCACCTCAGGGCAAATGCATTAAAATCTCTGCAGTGCTCAGGTCCCCTCTTGAGCCAGCTGGTCTAGAGAGTCACTGGATTGAAAGCCTTCCTGGGACTAAAGTCCTGGTCCAGGAGGTTTCCTTTTAACAGGATAGACTCAGCCTGAGACCTTCATTCTTGCTTCCTTCTGTCATAGCACATTTTCTTATTTAAGCTGTTGGCATTTGAAAGGTCCCCCTGAATAATTGATGGCTTTCTGGAAGTGTGCAGAGAGCGTTTTTGCCAAGAACAGGAGCCCCATTTGGGGAGCTGGTCAGATTAGAAATTCAGTTTCAAGTCCAAATCCCTTTCAACCTGAAACCTTCTGTCAGCTTGGAAAAGGAAGGCCAGGTCTGGTCAGTACTTGGCAAGGAAATAGCCATTTATAATCAGGAAATATTTTTTAAAGCAACAGATATCACTCATTTCAATGAACAAAAGCAGCTTTGGGGATTATTGTCACTGCCATTACTCTTTTGTAGAGCATAATCACTGTATATAAGAAAGCTGCATGGCAAATCTCATGCTGTACATAAGACACAAAGAATTAAGGTCGTGATTCTATTTTATCTGGCTTTTTAAAAGATCATTTACCTATTGCTGAGAAGGTCCAAAGAGATATAGTTAAAAGTACTTTTTAACCAACGTATGGGGGAAAAAACACAAAGAGGAAATGGCTTTGACCTCTTTTCTCTTTTTGTGCAGACATTTCTGACACAGAGTAGTAACAAAGTGTTGCCTCTCCAGCCTCCATCTTACAATCACATATAGACCTGGTCAGTAAAGGGACCTTTTCTTTGTCAACTTTGAGGTAGGCTCCTGGACTTCAAAGTTTATGACCAGTTAATTCCCAAATAAAGACAACCCAACTGTGGTTTTGACTGCCATTTTACCGCAGCTTCTTAACCTTCTCTGGACTTTAGCTCCTTTGAAAGTCTTGTGAGTCTTCTGCATTTCTTCCCAGAAATATTAAGTGCATCACATAAAATCAATAGGATTAAAAAGGAAACCAAATATATCATAAAGACATCATGTTTTAGTCTGCAATATAGTGATTCATGTGCTTCTTTACTAACGCATTTAATAACAAGATCCAGTGGATTCGTCTAATAACTACCATAATTTCAGAGGAGACATGAGCATGTATGCTATTTCAGTATATCTGCATCAACAGTAATATATGCAAATATTGTGCATTGAGTGCATAAGCACTACTTATTACTACAGTGGTTTGTTGTCTACATTCATAACAGATGGAAGTGTGAAATTTTAGTTAAAGATTAGCAAAATTACAGATGTAAATTTTTTCATCCAAGTTCGCAACACTTTGGACTTTATTTTCATAAAGAAAAGATGCATATTCCCTTAATTAGTTCTGTTGGTTATTCTAAATCCGCAGTAGTGTTAGAAACTTTATATCTACTTTGAATTAAGACTGGTATGGGACTTCCCTGGTGGTGCAGTGGTTAAGAATCCGCCTGACAATGCAGGGGACACGGGGTTCCACCCCTGGTCTGGAAAGATCCCACGTGCTGTGGAGCAACTAAGCCTGTGCCCCGCAACTACTGAGCCTGTGCTCTAGAGCCCACAAGCCACAACTACTTGAGCCCACATGCTACAATTCCTGGAGCCTGTGCGCCTAGAGCCCGTGTTCTGCAACAAGAGAAGCCACCACAATGAGAAGCCCACACACCACAATGAAGAGTAGCCCCCACTCACCACAACCTAGAGAAAGCCTGCACACAGCAACGCAGGCCCAACTCAACCAAAAAATAAAAATTAAATTAATTAATTAAAAAAAAGAAAGACAGGCATGTGTTTGTTGATTCAGTGGTCCTAACGCAGACAGGTTGAAGGGAGATGGGGTTAGAGGGTGGTGTTTGTATGTGCAGACTGTAGGTCTGTAGCTCTTTTTCCTTTCATTAGATTAAGTGATGCACATAAATATTTTTCATTGCACATCTTCCCTGTTAAGGTTTTCATTAAGTCCAGAGATTCTGTATTATGTTAGGATTAACTGATTTATTTGTTTAGACTGGAGAGCATCTCTTTAGCATGCTGTGGTGTTCACTAAAGAGCTTCTGACAACAGAAAGATTTAAACAATCATTTAGTAATCAGCAGGCCTCCCTCAAATCACATCTTAGCTCTAAGCCCAGGTACAAACCAGTGGACTTATTGTGAACAAACCACCCCACTTACTGAAATAATCTTTTAAAATCATCCACGGGGTGAAATTCTTATTAGACTCTAAAATAGAGTCTGTGCACAGCAGAGGTGCATATTTTCAATCAACTATTCCAAAATATCTGTTGAGTATGAGTTTTTTACTAGATGCTGAGCAAGTCCAAAGAATACGAAATAGACTACTTCCTGCTTTCAAGAAGTTGATAATCTAGACGTAGAAAGGGAACCGTCTTGGAAATCAGAGACAGTTATTTTCAAGACTACAGTCTCGCCTATATTACATTCCAGTAGCCATTTGTCAGTCTTCAGGGGACATATCTTCACCACATTGATTGCAGGAAAGTCAGATGGTTATGTAAGAGAGGTTTTCCTAAAGAGATATTTCAAACTTTGCAAAAATTCAAGACTAATTTCCTGATAAGAATAAATATAAATAGAGTGAATTCCATCATACTCACGTGGTCTAGGGGCACATTACAATGATATTAATTGTACAGCCACGTCCCCACAATCTTAGCAATTTTTTTCCCATTATCCCTGACTGGATATTTGACAACTTGAAAGAATTTGAAAGAAAGCCTGCTTTACTCTTCCTTCTTAGCTTACTCAGGATTATCTCTAGTATTTCTCAGAGTTAGTTCTACTAAGTGATAACACAGTAAATCACACGGTATTTTTCTCCCACCTAAATTATGTTACAAGGTTACTACTTTGGAAGGTAAAAAGGAAGGAGGGAGATTCAGAGCCCTAACACTAAGGCTACTGTTTAATGAAAGCTTGAATAACCTTGCCATTGGCTCTTTATATTGTTTCATTATAGTAAAGTGGAATTAAACCGACACATCTCGACATATGGAACAAAGGCATGGTTCACATTATTCTGGCAAAGAGTGAGTGATATTTCCTTTTACCAACTAAAGAGGCACTGCCAAGTAACAATATCATATACACAGTTTATAATTTACTCAGCCCAACAGCTCTGAAATTTTGTAATTTTGGCAACTGTCTTTAAAGTTGGAGGACTCCCTTTGTCTCAAAATTTGCATATAAAATAAATTATTAATCTTTTAATACTTTTACTTAATGCAAATCCGTATGCTATGTGACCGTATTGCGTTTATTGTATCCAAGTCACCACTGAAGTGACTTTTAAATATCATTGCCCCTGTGCACTTCTAAACTTTTCAGATCCCCAGCTGTGGGACTGTTAGTAGCTTACATAGTTGACATGACTTATACAACATTTAAGGTTTGCAAAACATTTTTTCCCATCTCATCTCATTTGGGCATTATAACCACTGTGTTCAATAGGTAGGTAGGTTAAAATATATTCTCATTTGAACAAACTGAGGCTCATGGCCTTCATTTCCAGCAAGTAATGGAGCCAGAACACAAATCTAGAATCTCTGATTTTAAATCCAGAGACCTTTCTTACCAAAAATGAAAGACATCAGGTGAGGAGGTATGGAATTATCTGTCAGATGAACAAACAATCACTGTTAGGACCATCTGAAGGAGCACACTGAGGTATAGTGGTCAGGAAAGCTTTACGAAAAACAAACCAAAAAAAGGGGAAAAAAAACAAAAACAAACAAACAAAAAAAAAAAAAACGGGTGTTTGAGCTGACTTCTGAGGGAATTGAGCAGAATTGTTGAAAGGCACAGTGGAATGGTATGTGAGAGAGAGACAGACGAGGAGAATTTAGTAACTCATAGTCTTTCAAGAAGACCATCATGGACAAAGCTTCAGTGGGGTCACAGATGGCAGCTAACACAGAGGTAAATAGCAGCAAGGATCACCAGACCAGAGCGGACAGTCTGCACTCCAACCTCTACTGTGGGAAGACCTATGTGTGCCATGAAGCATGGTGTCGTGTCATGGAAAGAGCATGTCTGGGGACCGGAAGTCCAAAGCTGGTCCAAATATTGTCTCTGCAGCTGAAAATTCTTTTGGGGAAAGTGAGCTTTTTATCCTCTGAGTACTTCATTTTCCACACCTGGAACATGACTACTGCCTTGCCTGGTTCACAAGAAACCGGAGGAGTAGATAAAGTGTTCTGTGGAAGGACTCTAATCTGCTGTGTCAGTGTGAAGGGGCACCTACGAGGAGTGCAGCACAATGCTGGCTAATAAAGGGGTGCTACGTGATGATCTACTCTAGGGACTTACTAAAGAGCAGGCCAAAACAAAACCCCTTATATTCCTGATAAAATCTCTCTGATTTTTTTTCACTTATGAAATCAACATATGCTCACTGTGAAAGACATTCAAACAGCCCAGTGAATAAAGTAGAAATGCAATTTGCCCATCTTCCACCCACCCTCATCCCATTCCCCAGAATAACCAGTGCCCCCAGTTTGGTGTATCCCCTCGCGTAGGCCAGACATCTTCAGCAACGTGATGAAGACAGCAGAGGGACGAAGCCCAGATGCCCATCCTCAGCTCCATCGGAGGACGGACACATGCTCTTGACCCTGGCCCTGGCGCTGGGCTGTGAAGCATAAGGTCAGTGCTAATGTTGACCAGCATCCTGCCAAACGCCTGCCTGCATCTCTGCTGTATTACTCAGGTAGAACTGGAGTCTCGACTATCCGGACACCACTTGCCATTTCTGACAAAGAAGATGAATGGTGTGCCTTCTTCAGCCTGACTAGTGGCTGTGTTAGACAGCCTGTGGGACGTGGCCCTTTTTCCTCGCCGGCACTGGCATGTCAGAACCAGAGGAGCCTTGGCCAGCTCGGGGATGCTGCTTGTAAATCAGGCCTGTGAGATTTGATGTGGAGAGCTGGACTTCCCAAAGAGGGCAGGGGCTCACCCTGCCCGGGGTGCTCTCAACTCCTGATTTATAATCACTTCCTGGAAAACCAGGTGTAGAATCCAGGTTTGTAAATCAAGTATTTTTATTTAGGATTTACTAGCATGATTCGAAAATCTGTTCCAGGACTTGTAAATCTATGTTAGGATTTGTAAACCCATTTAAGGATATGGAAATTAATTTTGAGACTTACAAAACACTAAAAACAGTTTGGCTATGGCTACCATTAGAAAGAAGAGAGACATACATCAAAAGCAGGCTGCGAAGCTTTGCTGGCAGTTTCCATAAATTAAATCCTGGGTTTATAACTTCAGGTGAGTACCTATTAATAAATCCAACTTGTGAATCATCCAAAAAGAAGTACAAGATTTTGATTCCAATTTGAAATATTACAGAGCAACATCACTGTTGATACCCTACTGATAAGCTAAATATTTCAAAGTAATGTTAATAATCTATTCAGATTAGAAGGATGTGATATATAGAATCAATAGGTTGTGCTGGAAAATCTACGGGAGAGGTGGTCTGTGCTTCTCTCTGACCTGTCTTGAGAGAGCTGAGGAAGTCTGAGACTATAGACTGGGCATAGCCTGGTGAGAAGAAAATCACTACATTAACTCTGAAACCCCCGGTCACTTTGACTGTGAACTGCAAATATTTAACAAATGTCCACTCTCTGCAATACAAGCCAAACCTCAGCATTTTCTCTCTTAGATTCCATTAGACAGTATACTTCCTGAATAAAAATATTGCCCAAGTAGGCTGATCACAGCTGCCAAGATTGTTATTACACAGCGATGATCTTCAAACAGGGCAATTTTGCGCCCCCCTCCCCATTTGGCTACATATGGAGACATTTTTGGTTGTCATAACCAGGGGATGCTACTGGCATCTAATGGGTAGAGGCCAAGGATACTGCTAAACATCCCACAGTGCACTGAGTAGCAACCACAACAAAGAAATGCTCGGCCAAACGTCAATAGTACGGACCTGGAGAAAACCTGCCACAGAGGAATTTTTAGCACAAGCCAGTATAGAACGACCGCATCAGGACCCCTCCACCTCTGGCTCCAGCGCTTCTGCCACTCAGAATAACCGAGATGCTTTTTTCTCATGTAGTTAATCTAAGAGGAGAACATGTTGGAAATTCATCAGGTAGTGAATATGATAGATCACGTTATAGGTATGTTTTGCCACCTCAAGGGTGCTCTATATTTGAGCAACAGGTCTTCTTCAGAAACTGAAGTTATAACATTTGGTGAAATTATATTATTTGACCAGAGAGAGACCCCTTCATTTCATTTGAAAACAAGCGTGTGGGTTAGGAAGGAAATGTGAGGCAAGAATTCTTTCAGGTTTTGTTCAACAGTCTTATAAAGCTACCCCATGTACTGAATTCCCTGGGAGCCCGAGACCCTTTTGATTATATGGTGTTTGGAATAAAATAAAACAAATCCCATGTTCTTTTATTCTGACCTGGAAAAGATTTCTAAATGATCACCTTGGGTGTTCTTTCCCGCTGCTCACTGCTGCGTTCTACCATTTGCAGTACTGCCCGGTGTCCCCTCAGAAGTCAGCTGAATATTGGCCAGTTGTAAGAAGACGGTCTCATATTGAGATTATAGCAGCTCTCCTCAGACTTGTGCCACTCATGAGCCCAGCCGTCATAAGAACCTAAAGATGGAGACAGGACTCGACATTCAAAGGAGGCATTTGAAGCACACAGTGAACTATATTGTGTAAATGCAAATGAACAGAAATATGGCATTGTAAGAGCTCAGCCACTTGTGCAATCAGGAAGCAAATCAGGATTAAGAGTGCAGCACCCAGCAGAGCACTCAGGTCTGCACAGAGCGAAGAAAAGTTTAAAGAAACTTGGTATGGTGACTCAGGTCTTTGAAGAGTTTAAATCCAAAACATCTGAGATGCAATCCGTATGTAGGTAACTGGAATCAGACCCTACCACACCTCCTGCCCTCTTCAAATACTTCCCCACCGATGTACTAAAATGCACGTTAGTCCCCTGACTTAGGCAGTTTTATCCCATTGAGTGAACGATGTATGGTTCTAATTCAATAGCTTCCAAAGTCACTTTTCTCACCATAAGACCCTTAAGCATTCAAGGTACATAAAAGGCCAGCAAGAAGAGTCTTCCATCAGATCGTTTGGATTGCTTCTAGGAGCTTCATATAGAACTACAGATTGGAAAGGATCAGGAAAATAGTGAATTTCTTGGAATTTCATCATTCTATGTGAGACAGCACTACGCAAACATAAAACCTGATGGCTAGAAGCAGTGACCTCACTTTATATTAATTCACTTATATAGTGAATTATATATAATATAATTGTAGTGTAGATGAATGCATTAGAAAGGGAGAAGAAGACATGTTCCGGATGACCGCAAGAAAAAAATTTAAAATAATTGATATTTGTTATCAAAAACCTACTCCTTTCTCGTTGTCCTCTACTTCTACACAAGAAGCTTGGCCCTGCTACCCGAGATGCTCTGTATGCGCCCTTGAGAGCACACAGCCCATGTCCATAGTCTTTTTAAAATTCTTTTCTCTCCAACCACACCTGCCAGAATTTTCACTTAGAACCTTCAGATGCACAATTCATTCAGCCAACATTCATTGTGAACCTAGGTTTTACCAGGCTTTGCTAGGTGATGGGATACAAAGATGAATAAGGCACCGTCCGATACTGAGGTGCTCACATACTGAAGGGAGAGACAGGCGTTGAAATAAATAATCCTAACACAACACATCCCATGTGCTGCAAGGAAGACATTTCAAAGTGCAGTGGGAGTACCAAGGAAGGCGGTGAAATCTTTAAAAGGTGACAGTGCCTGAGCTAATTCTTGAAATATGAGTGGCGTCTAGGAGGAAGTGGAGCAGAGAAGTGTGGGAAGCCCATTATAAATGAGGAAACCGTAGGGTCAGAAACACATTCATAAGGAGGCCAATGTTCAGAGTATCACAAAAATGTGGCATGGCTGAAGCAATGGTTTTCAACCAGGATGAGGAAGAGGAGGAGGAGGAGGAGGTATCAAAATCCCCTACATCCCCAAAATCCCCCTACAAAATCCCCTAACTGTAAGCCTGAAACTAACACAACATTGTAAATCAGCTATACTTCAATTGAAAATGTCAACGATAAAAAATAAAAATAAATAAAAGGTTAGTTGAATAAATAAGACTTGAAAAGGTTAAAAAATTGTCTGAGGTCAAGAGCTTTCTAAAAAGCAAATAAATGATTCAATCCCCCACCCCACCCCCCAAAAATCTCCTATATCAAACTATGTAACTCATCAAGAAGTACATGGCCGGAGTCCAGGATGTAGGTGAGGAACTCATGAGAGATAAGTTGCAGAGAAATGTCGGAAAAGTAGATTGAAACATTACAACTTGGCAATCCAAAGATTTAATCACTGCCAAGTCACTGCTTCCTCGTGTCTTCTTTTATTTTCTGCTAACTTATACATATCCAGAGAAATATCTTACCCTCTGGTTTGGTTTGATACATGACATGGGCCTCACAGCTGTCTCAATTTCTTAGGGCAGCTCATGAAATAGCATCAATTAAGGTGGTAAAAAAGGGACAGAAGAGAAACTAAGGGTCTAGAGAGTCCATAAACCATATAATCAATTTCAAGAGAGTTCATTATTGACTTTATTGGGAAATTTTTTGTCATCAAGATTTATTCGCCTTAAGAATAGTCAGACACAGAAAAGGTACGGAAACATCACTAACACATGTCAAACTAGACTGGCTAAATTTAGCACCTGAGAATGGAGGTAGGGAATGATCCCAGGGATATATTAAATACATACAATATTTCCTCCTGTATCATCAAAGAAAAATCTTACTTCATATAAACTTATTTCTCGTTTCTCTCAGGAGGGAAAAAACAATCTCGACTGACTACCCAAATCTTTTCAGTAAAGTCTTTCTGGTCTTACCTGTGTCAAAACCAATAGGAAAGCAAATGTATATGAGACATAAATCTACATAAGAAATACGAAGGGAGGGGAACTGATAGATGCCTGGTCTCAGATTTTTCAGGGCAATAGCTCTTAAGACCTGATGCATGTAAATGTCTCAGTCTCCCCAGACCCTCTTTGCTGAAGGCTGGACGGCTCTCCTCAGTGAATATCAGCTAAATCCCTCATGTCTGCTCAACAGAAAGCTCAGTTTATGAGAGGGAAGTTATAGGTTGAAAAATGCTCTTTTTATAAAATTCTGGTCGTAATGTTCGGTGAAATGATAAATGAATAGGTTTTTACTGGCAAACTCCAGTAATCAGGCCATTCCTCATTTCTTTATTGGAGGCAGATCTAGATGTTTAATCATCGTTATGTGATCATTTAATTTTAGCAAAGCATTACTATTGGAAATATTATACATTTGCTTGGCCCCCCTCCCCATTTTTTAATTTGGTGATTAAGGAAAAAACAAAAACTTTTAAATCATGCCTGCAGTTTAGGGAGAAATAGGACCCTAATTTTTAATTTTACATAATTTTAGTACATTTTTTTCTGATTTTCATTGTAATATTATGTAACAGTATAATAATATTGCATAAAATGTGAGAAATACATAAGATATTAGAAAAAAATTAATACAACCACCCAACATTCCACTTTCCTAAGAAAACCATCGTTGTTAATATTTTGGTGTATTTCCTTTCAGCCTTTTTTCTTTGGGGTTTTACGTTATAGTATTCACAAAATAAAAGGATTTAAACTAGTATCAGACACAGAAGCATGCCAATAAAGGCAGCAAAATATGGTTATTTTAAAAGCAATTTTGGAAAACTTAGAAAGCATTTTCATACTAATCACTGACCAGGCATGCCCACAATAAAGAATTGTGTTTTCCTTCTTATCTTTGTGCCTGAAATCAACTAGGGGAAATGAATAAACATAAATGAAGAACTTTGAAAGAATAAATATCTTCAAAGAGCTTGAATCCATAATTTCCCCGAAGAACAGATTTATGATATAAGCACATTCTTTTTAACTTAATGCATCAACTCTTCCATAGGCTGGTAAAAAAGCAGTTCAGTAACCGCATCTTCCGTCCTCGGCGATAAGACCTCCTGCAAAAGGATCAATAAGACCTGCTTTCATAGAACTTTTTTTCTTATCCCATAACCTCAAAAATCATTTTGTGCCACAATGATCACTACAGGGAGGAAAATAAAGAGATGTTGAATCTATCAAAGTTTTTCATAGTGAGGCTGGTTTATTTCAAACCATCACAGCATGGTGGTTAACAGCTCTGGAGCAGCGAAAGGATGGAAGCCGAGGAAAAAAGAAGCCGAAAGTTCCTCTCCTTTCTTTACAGGGACCTTCAAAGGTAGAGGGGAATAAGATTCATATTCCAGGCATTTACTACCCAATTTGGCATTGGGAATTTCAAACTAGGCTAAATTTTTTAATCCCATTTTTAACTAAAAGAGATTTATATACATAAATGTATACATTTATATAAATAAGCTCTAATTCTAAACTAATGTAGAAACTGTTAATAAGTGGGGTAAAAAGGAAGACCCGCATACAAATTAGTTTGGGAAACCAGTAAACGAACTTATGTTTTGTAGGATTTCTCAGGGTCTTTTCTATGCCATGTACACTGTGCGTCTCCCAGAGAGGCCTGTAGTATATAGTATTCCAAATTTCTACTTCTGTTTTTCCTCATCTCTGAGTTCCACAGACCTCATTTTGGGAAATAATTATTTTGTACGTTTTTGAGCACCCAGGTATAGGAGGTCTGAGTTCCAGAGTTGATTCCTTTTAATGTGACTAGAAAGGTCATGCTTATAAATACAAAGTCATAACTATAAAGGACTTAGATGGCATAAGATCTTCCAGCATCGTATTTGAGAAAATACCCCCGAACTTGAAATCACTGGTGTAGGGTCAAGGACCGTGATACCACTTTCTAGGTTTATGACCCTGGACACATTATTTAGTGAATCTTAATTTCTTCCTCTGTGAGATGGAAGAAAAGCGTTGCCTATCTCACAGAATTGTTGTGAGGATCGACTGAAAGCCCTTCAGAAAATAGAGACTGCATAAAAAAATGTGGGGATTTGTAATCGTGACTAGTGCCTGCTTTAACACCAAAATACATGCTCCTTGCTAGATGTTTGCAAGTAAACTATGAAGGAAGGCTCTGTGTCCTGTACAGCAAATTCCTTTCTGAACTTATATTTCTCTACCTTCATTAGCAGATAAATGGAGGCATATTAAAAATGCTAAGAGTTTACTGGGGCCAAAATGGATGTGTATTGGGGTGTGCCAAACAGGAAGAGGTTAGGAGCTCCCAGGGGACAGGAACCAGGGAAAGGACTTATATAGAGAAGGTGCAGAAACAAAGAAAAGAAATTATTTGATCCGCGAGAACTTAAAGCCTAGCTGGCTGCTTGTGATTATTTGTCTTTAGTGTTTTAATTTTGTGACCTGGAGACATTTGCAGGCTCAGATTTTGGTTTGCTTCTGTAGACCTCCTTGAGGGGAGAGCCACCTTGGTCTGATGGCTTCCTTGTTTAATTAATTTAACACCTTACAGGGCAGGTTTTTTTCTAAAATGTTTTCTGTGTCTTAACCTCATCTCCCATAACAGACTAGAAACTCCTTGATAGCAGGGCTGGGGTCTGATATTTCCCTTGACTGAGAGGTTGTTAGGTGGTATTACATTAAGATGGAGAAGATCATCATAGCTGAAGTTCAGCCGTAGAAAGTATGCTCCTTCATGCAGATGTATGTATTCAAAGTCAGAAGACTAATATCTGCAAACTATTTCTGTGAGGATAATGTTTATATACATGATGTATTTAAACAGCAATTCAAATTGGTCAAACCATCTAAACTGCCAATACAACACTGAAGTAGGTCTTTACAACTGAGATAGCCAGGTAATAATGATTATCAAAAAGAAATACCCCCCCCCCAAAAAAAAACCCAAGGGGCAAATCAAAAGAGGTAAGAAGTAGAAAGTGTGACGCAAGCTGATAAATCTACTCTCTCCAAGTAAATCATGCCTAAATTAATTCCAAAATAACTTGATTATATTTTAAATATAAGGTCAAGAATTCAAAACTTGTGTTTTCCCCAATTCTTTCTGCAGTTAGAGGAAAGGTCCCATCAGAATATATCTTGAGACAAAACTATATGTGAATTTCTTTGGCTAAAATTCTACCTAACACATGGTTTCTAGACAGTGGGTTACGCTCCCTATCATTTAAGCTGATCCTCCTCATACCTTCCTTCCAAAATACCCTTAACGGAAAGGCAAGTGTGCTTATTCCTGGGAACCTGGGAGCCCGCCTCTGGAACAGTACAGCACAAATGTGAAATTTCTTTAAAATCTTATTTTATTCATATTAAAATGTTCAATATATTCATAATTCACATGCATCTGTTTAATATAAAATTAACAGTTATATTTCTTATCATCAAGGAAACGTACTGCCCCAGTAGGGTGTGCCCAGTGTAAATGCTGTGTCTTGCAGTTCAACCCAGCATATCCTGAGTAGGAGCATCCCTGCGAGGATGTGACCCAGCCTTTAATGTCTGCAATCTCATTAAGCTCTTTTTTCCGTGTTTATCCAACAACATACTACAACAATAAGAAATATATTTGCTTCCCCGAGAAACAGAAATTCACACCTGAATACTTCTTATGCAATAATAAAAGAAAAAATTTTCATGTGAAAACCTATAGGGCAGATGAAGAGCCATCACGGTGAGGCTACAGTGGGACTCCACGCTCCAAGCAGAGCACATGAACTTAATGAAGCTTACGCTTCTACATTGAACTGAGAAAATTTCTTCTTCATGTAACTGAAATTTATGTCAAGGAGTCTTACATTTCCCTAAGGGCGCATGGTTAAGGTTTTTGCCTTCAAACTTCATTAACATACAAGCCCTCCTAAGTCCCATTGTGAGAATACCAGCATTGTGTCTGGGCTTTCAAAAAAATAAAAAAGAAATCCTGGTACTATTTCTTTAGTATCCTGGCACTATCAAGTCTAAAACTATTTGACATAAGATGCTTAGTCAAACAGTATCTGAATATGGTGTATTCAATGCTATTTATAAAAAGTAGAGCTATGCTAATGTGCCTATCTGCTCTCTACTGCTTAACAGTGTTAAAGATTAAAGCCAATTGTTTTGTAAACTGAAGAGTCTGTAATGGTTTCTCGGGAAGTGCTCCTCGTCAGCATTCCAGATAAGGTTGCTATTAAATTTTTGCTGCTATGGATGGCTGGCTTGGGTCATTATACTCTTAAATTGAGTTGCTGTCATTGTTATATAATGAAATGAAAGAGCCTTTGGCCTATAGTCATATGGTGTACCTTTTAAAGAATGGGTACCACTACCTGATTTATAAAAATGGGTCTGTTTGCATTATAGTACAAAGCTCCTGGGTGTTTCAAAATGATTTAGATGAAATGTCCAAAGAATTCTCATGTATGTCAAAGAAAAATAGCTGAGTTTTACATTAACCTGCTTTCAATAATCATTGAAACTTACTGAGTGATTACAGGATGTAGCAGATTTATGGTTCTTTTTTCTGTCTCGTGATTTAATTATGTCTTGCTCTGAAGGGAGGATAGTTAAGAACCTGGATTTTTCATAATCTTATAAATTACTTGTTCAGATTAAAGAATAGTCATCCTGATCTCTTCATTCCAAGCATGTTATTGGAGAATCCTCTTACAATTTGAGAAACCTATACATTATTTTAATTCTTAAATAGGCCAAAAGGTTAGTTAGAAAAAGATGAAGGATGCCATCACATTTCTTAAGTTTAAGACTTTTTTCTTTCTAATACAGAAAAAATTCCAACTACCACTTCTATGGAGAAAAATAATTTTCTTCTCCCTTTCCCAAGTTTGTAACATCCCAGCTCACTATGTAATTATAGAGAAGTAGATTCGTCATGCTTTTAAAATACTTACTTATAAATATTATCTATATTTTCAAAGTGTTTTCTCTTTCCCCTTAACTTTTTAAAACATAAAAACACAGTCCCTTTCTTTTCTTACATGGAGTGCTTATCAATAAAAATATAAAAATTTTGTTAACACTTTAAGATCAAAGACAAAAAAACTGAATTTAAGAACTCAAAAAGATGGACAGATTCAGTGATAATATAGATCTTTGCTACCTTCAATTCACGGTAATGTGAGTTACTTTGTTAAAACTACGTCAGCAATATTTAAATGTCAACTGGCATGACAATATTTTTCGTTTACAGTATTCTCTAAAAATTGAAAAACTCATGCATTTTGAATCGATCCAATAGCTCAAGAATACCTGCAATTCTCATCATTATCCCTTTTCCGGGTCCTTTAACACTTCACACTCTGTTCTGCCTCTCTGGGAGAAACATGTTTTCCTCTCCAATGTATCTTTAGCTTCATCTGTGTGCTTCAAACCACAGAGAGAGGATACTCAAATTCTGAGAGAGAGTTTGCTTTATTATGTGGCTCTATTGAGTCTAAAAATGCTGCAATCACAAATAGCCCTCTGAAGATGCTTGTATACTTAAACAGACACACGATTTTCCCCAGCAGTGGAAAGCAATTTATGGCTTTTTCTATTGCTCCAGAAGTCCTTCAGAAAATGGCGCTTGCAAGAATAATGTTATAGTATGCAGTCAAGGAAGACTTATCTTTAAAGAGTAACTGGGCTGTCCAGCACCCTGTGGTCGTGATAGCTAATACGGATCGATAAGCTCAGAAATGGCAATGCCACAGGAGCACACCCCAACAAGTGAACGTGGCCCCTCCCTGGAGCACGATACTAAAGAATGGATGTCATGGTGCAGTGTCAGCCTTTGGGAGTATGGCCAGGTGCCTTGTTCAGGTCTGCTCTGAGACCCTGTGTTATTTCACCTTTTCACTACAGTAGTTACCTAGGAAAACACAGCTTCCTGCAGTTCAATCCAGTCTCTAGAAGACAGACCCTTGTGCAGGGTTGGAAAAATGGGCACATTCCAGTCTTCTATATTTTGGAGACTCTATCTGCCCTATGTCCCAAGTTGTATCTTTAGGATTTAGGTTCCAAGGTGAATTATTTAGGCTTAGTGCTAAGGTCTGGATCAAGGTCATGGCAATGAAATTAGTAGCCAAGCATGAAATAGCTGCTTTTCTGTAGCCAGTACTAAGACTATGAAAACTTGGGAATGTGATTCCCACAGACTTCTTATTGCATTTTATTCTTCAACAGACCCAACTTGAACTAAATACTTGGAAAGAAAGTTGTACCGATATGGTTTCTGCTCTCAGGCAAGGTACTTATGATGAATTTTTAATGAAATTCAACACTATTTAAAATTATTTTAGTCATAAAATACTTCTAGAACAATATAAAAGCCTGTTCTGAAGTAATAATAAAAATATCAATTTTTTATATAGTATTAACTCTTCTAAGAATTTTGTGAATATTAATTCATTTAATCTTTACAACAACCCCCTGGGTGAGTTCTCTTATTATCCCCATTTCACAGATGGGGAACCTGAGACACAGAGATGAATAAGGTCTCCCAGCTTATAGAGATAAAGCAGAGATTCAAGCTCCAGAGTCTGTGTTCTTAAACCTCTGAGACTGAGATTGATAGGAGGAGACAGAAGGTAAGATGAGACAAGAAAAGCAAGGAAAGCGAGGTAAGACAATGAAGTCACAGGCCTGGAGTGAGGTGAGACTTAAGAGGACCAATGAGAGATGACTTTCAGTGGACATAGGATTGCCAGTCATTGGAGAATTCTGAATACACTATTGAGAGTCATTTGATCAGAAAGCCATTAAGAGTTCTTGGGCATTTGGATAACATAACTTAAGAAAATATATTTTTGCAAGGTAAACTATTATAAGGGAGACCACTTTGAATATAACTGAAGACACAAACACTTAGTAAAGGTAAACATATACATACCATTTGACTCAGCATTTACATTTAACGGTATAACTCCTAAAGAAACATTTACACGTGAGTGAGTGTGTAAATACAACAATAGTTCACAATAACAACTGCGAACAGAATTAAATGTTTTTCAACAGGAGAATAAATAACTTGTAGCTTACTCACAAAACCATATATTAAACAGCAGTGAGAAATGAATAGACTACAGCTGGACTCAAGAACACAGATGAATCTTAGTAACATAGAGTTAAAGCAAAACCAGAAGGTCTCATATAACAACAGCATACTGTAAAACCCCCAAATATGTAGTGTATATATATATATAAATTGTTTTTAAAAATAAGGAATAGAGAGGGGATCAATACAGCAGAGTAGGCGGACACTAAGCTCACTTCCCCTCATGGACACATCACAAATGCATCTACATGTGGAGCAATTCTTACCGAAAACAACCTAGAGACTGGCAGAAAGATTATTCTACCAAAAAAAGGCTGTAAAGAAAGATCCACACAGGGTTAAATAGGAAAGGAGGATAAGTGATCAGGTCAGGACCCATGATTGTAGGAGGGGACACAGAAAAGGATTGAAATATCGCAGGCTTGGAGATGCTCCCTGGAGAGCCAGGGGTTCAAATAACACTTTGAGAACCCCAGGCCTGGGATCCGACACTAGGAAGACAAGTTTGAAAACGTGTGGGACTTATAGGAGGGTGGTAAGAAAATGAGACTCCACGTATAAAAACTGCACACAAGCTTGATTACTCCCCGGATCAAGGAGGAGGCAGCAGATTGAAACTACCTGGAGCTCTAGCCAGTTTCCCAGACCAACTGTCTGAGTGTGCACCCGGCCTTGACCAAGCACCGGCCCTGGCCCCTCTTGCTCTGGCCCAGGTCCATAATAGGACAAAGGCTGCCATGGCAGGGGAGAGTGTGCTGCTGTGGGGAATGGAGCTAGCTAGGACCTGGCACCGCATCAGAACAGGGCAAGGGTGGCCATTACTGGTGCTGGAGGAGGTGGCAGACTGCAAGTGACCTGGAACGCTGACTGATATGTGGATGGTCCTAGCACTTGCCCCGACCTGACTGGGCACCTGCTCAGACCCTCTTACTTCAGTGCTGCTGCCCTCTGGGGCAAAGGTGTCTTTACTGAGAGTGGGGAGAGCACACACTTAGAGGGAATGAAAAACAGTTTGAACCTGACCTTCAAGACTTTTGCTCCGGCAGGCTGGAACCCAACCCTGCCCATAGGGCAATGATGGCCACTAAGCATAGGAGAAGCTCCAGCTCACACCTGGCTCTGGCTCGAGCCCCTCCACCTCCAGCCCCATCTCCCACCAAGTGATAGCTGCCAGCACATCCCAGTGGAAGGTGTGATTTGTACTCACTGCAGATACAGCTCTCCCATCAAAGCCACCGGGCACACACAGACTGTGTAGGGATGCTCACACACAAAGACACCCCTTCAAGACTGGAATAGGTAACTGTCTCACCTAATTTCATAAGGACAGAGAAAGTTACACAAAATGAGAAGATGGAAAAATTTGTTTCAAATAAAAGAAGAAGACAGCAAAACTAAATTAATGAAACAGAGATCAATAATTTACCAGATAAAGAGTTCAAAGCATTAGCAATAGGAATGCTAGCTGAACTTGTGAAAAAAAATAGGTGGACATAGTGAGAATTTTAATAAGAAACTGGGAAAAATAAAATAGAACCAGTCAGAGCTGAAGAACACCATAACTAAAACTAAAATTACACTAGAAGGAATTAAAAGCAGACTAGGGGACTAACACCATACACAAAAATAAACTCAAAATGGATAAAAGACCTAAATGTAAGGCCAGACACTATAAAACTCCTGGAGGAAAACATAGGAAGAACACTCTTCGACGTAAATAATGGCAAGATCCTTTTTGATCCACCTCCTAGAATAATGGAAATAAAAACAAAAATAAATAAGTGGGACCTAATGAAACTTCAAAGCTTCTGCACAGCAAAGGAAACTATAAGCAAGACAAAAAGACAACCCTCAGAATGGGAAAAAATATTTGCAAATGAATCAACAGACAAAAGATTAATCTCCAAAATATATAAACAGTTCATCCAGCTCAATATCAAAAAAATAAACAACCCAATAAAAAAATGGGCAGAAGACCTACATAGGCATTTCTCCAAAGAAGACATACGGATGGCCAAGAGGCACATGAAAAGCTGCTCAACATCACTAATTATTAGAGAACTGCAAATCAAAACTACAATGAGGTATCACCTCACACTGGTTAGAATGGGCATCATCAGAAAATCTACAAACAGTAAATGCCGGAGAGGGTGTGGAGAAAAAGGAATGCTCTTGCATTGCTGGTGGGAATGTAAATTGATACAGCCACTATGGAGAACAGTATGGAGGTTCCTTGCAAAACTAAAAATAGAAATACCATATGACCGAGCAATCCCACTCCTGGGCATATACCCAGAGAACACCATAATTCAAAAAGACGCATGCACTCCAATGTTCATTGCAGCACTATTTACAGTAGCCAGGACATGGAAGCAACCTAAATGTCCATCAACAGATGAATGGATAAAGAAGATGTGGTACATACATACAATGGAATATTACTCAACTGGAAAAAGCAATGAAACTGGGACATTTCTAGAGACATGGACAGACCTAGAGACTGTCATACAGAGTGAAGTCAGTCAGAAAGAGAAAAACAAATATCGTATATTAACACATATATATGGACTATAGAAAAATGGTACAAATCAGCCGGTTTGCAAGGCAGAAATAGAGACACAGATGTAGAGAACAAACATATGGACACCAAGTGGGGAAAGTGGGGAGGGTTGAGGGGGGGAATGAATTGGGAGACTGGGATACCAAATTGTACACTCTAAATATATGCAGTTTATTGTAAAAAATAAAAAAATAAAAAGTTAAAAAAAAAAAAAGTGTGAAGGATCCACAACTCTGTCATGGTTTGAACTGGAGCTTTGCTTCCACACAGTTGACAGGTTGGTCTGTCTGAAACCTGACCTAGCCACTTAACAGTAAAACAGTAAAACTTGCAAAAAAAAAAAACGCAGAGTAGGGGATAAATACACAAAAATAAACTCAAAATGGATTAAAGACCTAAATGTAAGACCAGACACTATAAAACTCCTAGAGGAAAACATAGGCAGAGCACTCTATGACATAAACCATAGCAAGATCCTTTTTGACCCACCTCCCAGAATAATGGAAATAAAAACAAAAATAAACAAATGGACCTAATGAAACTTAAAAGCTTTTTCACAGCAAAGGAAACCATAAACAAGACAAAAAGACAACTTCCTCAGAATGGGAGAAAATATTTGTAAATGAAGCATCTGACAAAGGATTAATCTCCAAAATACACAAGCAGCTCATGCAGCTCAATATCAAAAAGACAAGCAACCCAATCCAAAAATGGGCAGAAGACCTAAACAGACTTTTCTCCAAGGAAAACATACAGATGGCCAACAAGCACATGAAAAGATGCTCAACATCACTAATCATTAGACAAATGCAAATCAAAACCACAATGAGGTATCACCTCACACCAATCAGAATGGCCATCATCAAAAAATCTAGAAACAATAAATGTTGGAGAGGGTGTGGAGAAAAGGGAACACTCCTGCACTTTTGGTGGGAATGTAAATTGATACAGCCACTATGGAAAACAGTATGGAGGTTCCTTAAAAAACTAACAATAGAGCTACCATATGACCCAAAAATCCCACTATTGGGCATATACCCTGAGAACACCAGAATTCAAAAAGACACATGTACCACAATGTTCATTGCAGCATTATTTACAATAGCCAGGACATGGAAGCAACCTAAATGCCCATCAACATTTAGGTTGATGTGGCACATATATACAATAGATTATTACTTAGCAATAAAAAGGAATGAAATTGAGTTATTTGTAGTGAGGTGGATGGACCTAGAGTCCGTCACACAGAGTGAAGTAAGTCAGAAAGAGAACAAATACTGTATGCTAACTCATATATATGGAATCTAAAAAAATGGTACTGATGAACTCAGTGGTAGAGGAAGAATAAAGACACAGGGGTAGAGAAGAGACTTGAGGACACGGAGAGGTGGGGAAGGAGAAGCTGGAACAAAGTGAAAGAGTAGTATTGACATTTATACACTACCAAATGTGAAATAGATAGCTAGTGGGAAGAAACTGCCTAACACAGGGAGATCAACCCGATGACTGCTGATGACCTAAAGGGGTGGGATAGGGAGGGTGGAAGGGAGGCTCAAGAGGGAGGGGATATGGGTACATGTGTATAAATACAGCTGATTCGTTTTGTTGTACAGCGGAAACTGCACAACAATGTAAAGCTAGTATACTCCAATAAAGATCAAAAATAAACTAATTAATTTATTTATTAAATTAAATTAAATTAAAATGGGCAGAAGACCTGAACAGACACTTTTCCAAGGAAGACATAAGGATAGCCAAACAGGCACATGAAAAGATATTTAACATCATTAATCATCAGAGAAATGCAAATCAAAACCCCAATGAGATATCACCCCACACTTGTGAAAGGCTATCTTCAAAAAGACCACAAATAACAAATGTTGGCAAAGATGTGGAGAAAAGGGAGCCCTCATACACTGTTGGTGGGAATGTAAATTGTTACCGCCACTATGGAAAACAGTACATGAAACAGTATTTATTTTCCTCAAAAAAACTAAGAATAGAACTACTATGTGATCCATCTATCTACTCCTGGGTATATATCTGAAGAAAACAAAAACACTGACTTGAAAAGATGCATGCACCCCAATATTCTCCATCGCAGCATTATTTACAATAGCCAAGACACGGAAGCTACATAAGTGTCCAGCGACACATGAGTGGATTAACAAGATGTGGTGCATATATATACAATGGAGCATTACTCAGCTAAAAGAGAATAAAATTTGGCCATTTGCAACAACATGGATGGCCTGGAGGGTATTATGGTTAGTGAAATATGTCAGACAGTGAAAGACTAATACTGTATGTAGTCTAAAAAATGAAACAAATGAATACAAAAAACAGAAACAGACTCACAGATATAGAGAACAAACTAGTGCCTAACAGTGGGTAAAGGGAAGGGGGAGGGGAAGATAAAGTAGGGGATTAAGATATACAGACTACCATGTATAAGATAAAAGAGCGAAAGGATATATTGTACAGCACAGGGCGTATGGCCATTATTTTATAATAACTTTAAATGGAGTATAACCTATAAATATATTGAATTACTATGTTGCACACCTGAAACTAATATAATGTTGTAAGTCAACTGTATTTCAATTAAAAAAATTAAGAGAAAGAGAAATACAAAGTTCAGCTCAATGATAAGGTCTGATGAGAAGACAAGGCCTTGGAATAAGAGAACGCATTGGTACAGGCAAGTTACTTTCAACGGTCTATTCATTAAGTGGTGGTTTCATGTTTGCTATTTTATGAATACATAAATATGTAAAAAAAAAAAAAAAAGAACATTCAGAATAATCCAGATAAAAAGGAGAGTATGGGAGGGGAAATAAAGAGAAGAAAATCAGCAAAGAAGGCCCCCAGATAATAGTGACTGTGGAAATGGATGTAATGGAAGAATCTCTCCAGCTTCTGGAATCTTCTGACTCCTGATTCACTCTTCTCTCTCCTCTTCCACAATCAGTTTCCTATCAGAGAGTAACTACTTGATCACATCTTATGTGTTTTTATATTCTTCACAACACCCAATCAGAACTAGGCAAATGGCATAGGCTCAAAAATTATAAGAATGAATCCAACTGAGTGGCCAAACAATGCAGATGGGCCTCAGAAATCCCTCCTAAAATGTTCCTGACATTCTAATTCTGCTTAAATATGTCGGTAGTGAGAAGAGCACTGTTTTGAGATAGTTTGTTTCATTGTCAAACAGGTGGAATTGCTAGGAAGGTGTTCCTTATAAAGATCCCAAACTGATGACTGTATGTACAAGGGTGAGTCAAAAATTATCCGCACTCCAATTATATTAAAACTTGTGTTGGCTGCACTGTCTTACCAGCGCTTTCCATTCAAGGCTAGTGTCTTCCCAGTCACTGCTGTGCAGGTGTGAACGTGTTATATCAGTTCATTTGTAACTGCGGTGCGAGCAAAAATGGATGCCCCATTTGTGATCTGCACGAAAGAAGAGCAGCATGCAGTGATTTGTTTTTTGTGGTCTGAGGGTGTGCACATCTGCACACTTCTGCCCACACTCTGCAAAAACTTCACTTTAAGGTGCTAAAGCATCCTCCCTATAGTCCTGATCTTGCTCCATCAGACTTTCTCCTGTTTGGTCCCCTGGAAACAGCCCCACAAGGACAAAGATTCACTTCTGATGAAGAGGTGAAGACAGCAGTGCACTTGTGGCTCAAAGCTCAGCCTAAAACATTTTTTAATCAGGGAATATGAAAGCTTGTTGACAGATGGACAAAGTGTATTGAAAAGCAAGGAGATTATATCAAAAAATGATGTATTTGTCTTTTCTAAAAATTAACTAAAATTAATTCTACAGCCAGAGTGTGGGTAATTTTTGACTCACCCTTGTACTAGATCTTCTCTGTAGGACAATTGGAAAACAAGTCTATTCCCTGGCTCAAGGAAACAGACTTTCAAATATTAAAGTAAAATAGTAAATCTTTGTGACTTTTCCTTTTTCTAAGATGAGCTTTTCTAGTCTTTTAACGCAATTACCAGGCCCTTTCCTCCCTGGCACCTTCTCACCCAGTTCTCACCCAAGACATTAATTTTCTCATGAAAGCGCAGTCCCCAGAAATGAGCTCAGTTTCTCCCGATGAGACCTGACCAGTGCAGAGTAGAAAGGACTTAGCATAACTTGTCCCTACCTTGAAGTCAATGCTTCTAAATTTGTCTTTGTGAAGAGGCTGGCTTTGGATCTATGAAGCAAGAAACCAGAGTTTAAGGAGAAGGCAAAAAAACTTTCCTTTTTCTCAGATGAGCCATTCCATGGATATCATAAAAATAACAACATATTACATCTGCAAAGCATTTTAGAGACAATTAAATACTTTCATGTACATTGTCTCATTAAATCTTTGCAGCACTCTCACAGTTAGGTGTCAGTTTCCACATTTTTCAGATGAGAAAACCAGAATTATGGAACAAGCAAGAGACAGAACAAGAGCTAGAACTTGTGCCTTCTCACTGTAGAGTCCAGCATCTTTCCACAGTGGCATGCTGCTTCAAATAATCATATAATCATTAAATGGCTGGCCTCTCTCTAAACAACAAACCAGAAAACAAATTTTGGAACAGAGACCTAAATACATTATTGATTTTTTAAATCAATAAGAAAAAGACTGGCAATCCAATAGAACAATGGACAATGAATTCATCTGGCAGGTTCACAGAAAAAGAAATACAAAGAGCCAATAAACACATTTTAAGATGCTCAATTTGACTCATGGTTTTAGACTGCAAATTAAAACATCAGTAGGCTATCATTTTTCACTAAGCAAATTAGCAAAAATTAAGAAAAAAAATGATAATACACAGTACTGGTGAGAGTGTGGGGATAACAGAATTTCACTCTGCTACTGAGTGGAAGAATAAATGAATGCACTGTGAGTGAAAGTGCACTCTGGTACAGATTTTCAAAGGTCCATTTGGCAAGAACTATTTCAATTTGAATACTTTAGCCCTTTGACCCAACGATTTCACTTTTAAGAATATGTCCTCAAGGCTTACTTAAGTGTTCAAAATATCTGTCCAAGGACGTTTACTGTTGCATTGTTTACATTTGCAAATACATGGATACATTGCAAATATTTGTCATTAAGGGATTATTAACTAAAGCACAGTACATCCGTATAATGGAGCACCATGCAGCTGTTAAAAAGATAAGGTGTGTCATTTTTAGTCCATGGAAATATGTCCATAGTATGTTAAGTGAATAAAGTGAACTGCAGTACAGTATGTAATATGATCCCACTTGTAAAAGAACAACACTCATATATGTGGACGCTTACATGTATAAATATTCAAATTGTACAGATTATACATGTACATACTTATGTTTATGAAAACAAAATGTTTCAAAGGACGCAATACAAAACAAACTGTCAGCAATGGTTATTTCTGGAAAGTGGAATTCCATAGAACAAAAAATGGGGGATAACAGGCACTTTTATATTTCTGGCTTCTTGAACAATATACCATTCTCAGGAACAGATCTGGACTATTTTGCTACGTGCAGAACATTAGAGAAAGTGGTATACAATGGTGTTTCCTTTTGAACCAGAAATGTTTACGTCCCATTAATTTTATTTTCTAAGCAGCTACTTTGTGTCAGGCATTACACTAAGCATCGCTCACATGTTATTTAAGATAAACTATACATTAAAACACATGAGTTAAGTATTAACATCCATCCCTACAATGACAGTATCATTCAGATCTCGACATTATGACCCATTGACTGCACAAGGCTTGAGGGAATGCACATATTTAGCCAACTGAAACCCTTTTTGACCTGTATCTAACAATGGTAAAAGAAAACAAATTAGCAAAGTTTCAGATTTTAAAGGACTTCAAGAGGAATGCAGTTTTCAAATTCATAATCAAAGGAACAGGAGAGTTGTGTACTACGATTATGGTTTCTTTATCATTGAGGCTAAAAGTTGACCCTGTGTTCTAATGTCTTAGAAGCATTAGGCACTTTAGATTACGTCACCATTTTCAAAATGGGCTATGCATCCTGATGAGGTTTTCTGCAAAAAGTTCCCTGTAGGATTAATTTATGTGTCCATCAATCACCATCTAGAAAATATGCAAGAGACTTTAGATTCTGGAATGGAATCACAGCAAAAATTATGCATAACAATTGTTGATTAAGATTACTGTAGATGAGATAACGTGGGGGAAAAGCAGAGAGTGTGTGTGTGTGTGTGTGTGTGAGAGAGAGAGAGAGAGAGACAGAAAGAGAGAGACAGAGACAGAGAGAGATAGAGGGAAACAGTTGAACAGTACGTCTCAACTATTCGTTTCCCTTTAAAGAAGAAAATGGAGGGAGTTGATACCATATGAAAGCTCTCTTCAAATATTTAGAGGCTGTTACTTGAAAGGACAGTTAAATTTGCCCTGTGCCATTCCAAAAGAAAGAACTAGAAACAATAGAAACTAGAGGAAGATAGATTTCAGCTCAATATGTAGATAACACTTTAATTTAAAACTGGCCGAATGGAATAGATTGTCTGAGGAAAAGGTGATTTCCTCATCTTTTAAATTTTAAGAACAGTTGGAATGACCACTGGGTGGAATGTTACAATAAACCTTTACGAATTGAATAGTTTCTCAAATTAGACAACTTTTGATTCCTTATTGTGCCAGGCACTACTAGAAATACTTACGCATGTATTCATTTATTCATTTAACTCTCACAAAAATGAGGTAGTTCCTAATCTGATCTCTATTATACATATGAGGAAACTGATACACAGAGAGGTTAAGGAACTTAACCAAGGTCACACAGCTACTATGTGGAGGAATCAGTATTCAATTAGTCTGTCTGATTCCAAAGCCGGTATGGTCTTAACACTACACTAATGACAGATTGATATTTACTGATTTAAAACAACTGATTATTTCATCACCCAGAGTCCTATATAGAATATACATTCTTCTATGACTTCCATGGTGGCGCAGTGGTTAAGAATCTGCCTGCCATATATATACAATGGAATATTACTCAGCTATAAAAAGGGATGAGATGGAGCTATATGTAATGAGGTGGATAGAACTACAATCTGTCATACAGAGTGAAGTAAGTCAGAAAGAGAAGGACAAATATTGTATGCTAACTCACATATACGGAATCTAAAAATGGTACTGATGAACTCAGTGACAAGAACAAGGATGCAGATACAGAGAATGGACTGGAGAACTCGAGGTATGGGAGGGGGCGGGGGGTGAAGGGGAAACTGAGAAGAAGCGAGAAAGTAGCACAGACATATATATACTACCAACTGTAAAATAGTCAGTGGGAAGTTGTATCACAAAGGGAGTCCAACTCAAGGATGGAAGATGCCTTAGAGGACTGGGGCAGGGAGGGTGGGGGGGACTCGAGGGGGGGGCGTCAAGGAAGGGAGGGAATATGGGGATATGTGTATAAAAACAGTTGATTGAACCTGGTGTACCCCCCAAAAATAAAAATAAAAAAATAAAAAATAAAAAAAAAAAAAGAATCTGCCTGCCAATGCAGGGAACATGGGTTCGAGCTCTGGTCCGGGAAGATACCACGTGCTGCAAAGCAACTATGCCCGTGTGCCACATCTACTGAGCCTGCGCTCTAGAGCTCGGGAGCCACAACTACAGAGGCCCTTGTGCCACAACTAATGAAGCCCGAGTGCCTAAAGCCCTTGCTCTGCAACAAGAGAAACCACTGCAATGAGAAGCCCATGCACCACAACAAAGAGTAGCCCCAACTCGCCGCAACTAGAGAAAGCCCGCACAAAACAAAGACCCAATGCAGCCAAAAAAATTAATTAATTTTAAAAAAAAGAATATACATTCTTCTAAAAAGTGTATCATAGGGATGAGTCAGATAAAATTATCCAAATAGACACAAAATTAAAATTCAATCTTATTTTCCAAATCCCTAAGAACATTTGCACAATCCCACATGAACAGAATGACTGTCATTCCCGAAGTAAGAAGTACAGTTGCTCCCGTATTTGGAAAGGGCAAGAACATGGGCTGAGCCTCCAGAGAGCTGAATGCAGTCTCAACCCTGCCACCAGAGCACTGTGAGACAACGGGTGAGCCACTTCACTGCTCTTTAAATAAGAGCACAGGGCTCCAAAAGGTCTATTTAATCCCAAAAGACCCCATAAAGCATTTAACTGAGAATTGTTCATAAAATGTGTATTTATGGCTTTTGTTTATCTTACACAGGACCTTCATATTTATTGCAATACTACCTTCCTCTAAGCTAGTTGGAAAAATGTACCAAGTCCCCTTCCTCATGATTCATCAAGGTTTTCCCTGGAGATCCCAGCTATAAGTTTCATTTCGCAGAAGAGAGAGAGATTAACTCACAGAGGTGATTATATTAACAAGGAATAACACATTGCATAGCCAGCGAAAACATTTTTAAAGACCAAGAGGAACAAGATACAAAAGGAATTGACTACCTAACCCCATAAATAACTTTGAAATTGCCCTATATTACCAACACTTTACTCAGCCCGTGAACCAGACGTTATTTCTCACTAGTCTTTCTGTCTTTCTAACAAATCCCACCTCTGACTTCTTCGATGCATGTTTTTTTATAACTAACACGTTGACAGTTCACCACATCAAACCACACTAAACAAAACAAAAATGAGATTAAAAGGCAAAAGCAAAATATACTTAACTTCTTATGAGTGTTATATTGTTGGGCATGTTTATAACAAGCTTTGTTACACAGATTATTTGAAACAGCTCACAAGATTACTTACACTAAAATGTAAATACAGTTGACCCTTAACACAGTTTTGAACTGTGGGATCCACTTATACTCGGATGTTTTTTTCAGTTAATAAGTTCCACAGTACTACAAGATCCAAGGTTGGCTGAATCCACTGATACGGAGGGCCAACTGTAAAGTAATCACAGATTTTTTACTTCAAGGATGGGGGTGGAGGGCCTTCATTGTCCAAGGGTCAACTGTAAATGAAAACTTAGGGCCTGGGAAAATGTAAATTGAGATAGGATATCAAGACCCAAATGAAAGTTAGACTTGCATATATGTTCTATGCTGCTGTTAAAATTGAGCTAAAATTTTATTTCTTTTTTTTAATCCAAATATGTACTATTTCAACTATTTTTTTTTCTCTATCTTTTTTTTTTTGGTATTTATTTATTTATTGTCTGTGTTGGGTCTTCATTGCTGTATGTGGGCTTTCTCTAGTTGCGGTGCTCGGGCTTCTCATTGTGGTGGCTTCTCCTGTTGCAGAGCACGGGGTCTAGGTGTGTGGGCTTCAGAGTTGTGGCACAAGGGCTTCAGTAGTTGTGGCTCACAGGCTCTAGAGCACAGGCTCAGTAGTTGTGGCACACGGGCTTAGTTGCCTCGCTGCATGTGGGATCCTCCCGGCCCAGGACTCGAACCTGTGTCCCCTGCATTGGCAGGCAGATTCTTAACCACTGTGCCACCAGGGAAGTCCACAAAATTTTATTTCTGGGTATCTGCGTAGCTTCTAATAAAAAGTCTAAAAAATGACTCTTTTTTTAGTCATGTAAAAAGAAGAATTCAAAGAAGAATTTTTCACGGGCCTTAAAACGGGACAGGAGGGGATATAGAAGACAATATTTTCAGTATATGAAACACAGTATACACATTAACGGGTTTTTATAAGAATTTTTTTTCTTTTGTATCATACCCCTTAGTATGAACCAAGGACAGAATGTCAAACCACAAATTAGTGAAAGTAATTTTGCAGAGTATGAGGGTGGGGAAGGGAGCAGCGGATTGGAATTGAAGTAGGTCTGGAGACTCTCTCTGATGCCTACACGAATCTTTTTGAATGGATTCAGCAAGCCTTAGTGGCTACTCGTGGCAAGAGAATCCATCGAGGCAGCAACCTGACACAAGTCCATATAACCTCAGCAATGCATGGAAGCCTCTAGGAGCACACGTCCTAATGGTCTCCACAGCGTAGTGACCTGGGGATCTCACCCTCTGTCCCAGACCAACTATCAAACCTTCCCTGAAGGTAGAGCTAACTTGGCCATATGTAGTTTCACTCCAATAACAGTTTATTTCATTTCCATGTGATTTCTTTCATTGTAATCTCACTAATAGGAATGGTTGGGGGGAGGGGGTCTTCATGACTGTACAAGAACATCATCAGACGGCTTTTGATTTATTTGGTTGACATCAATTTATCTTATTCTTCTGATCTCCAGAATAGGAACACTTCTGTTTGGAACCTTGCCTTGCTGAATGGTTTGTGTTTATGTATTTTATATATATTTTATATTTATAGCATATATTTTATTTTTATGTACTAAACCTTATATATCTCTTTCCTCCAGTACAGTACATTTTTTTCTTACAACTCCTACTCAACATTTTCCAACCCTTTACACATTTTTCTAAATATTTTATTTCCCACTTATATATTTCCACCACATTCTTCTCTACTGATATTCCCCACTTGAGACTCATGAAAAAAATATATTCTTTCAAATTTCATTCTATTTTAGTCAATATGATTTTTACCCAAACTTGAATGCAAGATTTTTATCATTTGGATTATTACATAGCCCTGGTGTGCCTCCCCTCAGGTTCCCTGGGAGACATGGAATGTCTCCAACCCTGTAAAGAACTTCAATATTTAATACAATGTTTGTATCCAGACCACCCCTTCAAGAGATTTCATCATTGGTTTTCATTTCAGTAGAGAAGTACCCATGTACTTGTCAGAGCAGGGATGGGGTCTCGGCATGGGCCCACCAACCAGCATTTTCAGAGTCCTTTCAGAACTCCTCATGCCCTGCTAGCTTACGGCCCAGTTATAAAATACACGTGCATGGTTTCTCACATGTTGACAACTCTGAAATGAGAAGTTCTTTTGTTTGTTGAAAATATCAAATATAATATTTATTTTACTTTTATTTTCTTTGCCATCCCACCCCCGCTATTTTTAAAACCTATTATTAAATGTTTGGTGAAATTTACAATTAATGGCATCTTAGATTCCAAGAAATATGACAGTGGAACTTATGTCATTCCTTTAGACACAGTTAGTTAACAGGACCAGTCCTGTATTGAAGCCTCTCCTGATGCATGACGATGAAACCATATCATCTGCATAAAAAAGAAACTTCTTTATGATGGGAGGGGACATGCTTTCATACCATCCAAATTTATAAGTAACTTTTAAAAAATAATCAAAAGGGGGCAAAAGACAGCCTTGCTTTACACCCTTGTGAATTGTTCTCTAATTTGCAGAAGACCAATCATACCTCCCTAGATTCTTTTTTTTTTTAATCCCTAGATTCTTGATGTAATAGTAAGACACGGGGGTTGTGCAGGCATCAGTAACTGCAGATACATGTTGAGTTCATGAGACATCTATCTTTGTCCAGACTAGAGAGTCAAGGACCTACTCATAGTCCTGTGATTACTGAGAACTTTCCCATAAAACAATAAAGAATATAACAGTGAACAGTCAGGATGTTATCCCACAACCTATTTGTTCCACAAATAAAATACAGACTTGAGAAACCCAAAAATTATTTAAAGGAGAAGGTGTCATTAAATTTGGATGGAAATGTCCAATAAAATATGTCCTTCAAGGCATGTAGAATATTGCCTTTTAAAAGATGAGAGAAATTTAAATCTGAACCACTCAGAAGGAATCTTGCACATAGAATTTAACAAAGAAGGAATCCTTGAAAAGACGTCGAACAATTTTGATGACTGAAAACAAAAAGTCACCTTGTGCTTTTAAAATGGAGCTTTCCAGCACATATTTTTATGATGGACATAATAAAGAGTTGCACTGGTTGTATTTTTTAATTATCAAAAAATGCAAAGATAGAACTGCTTTTAAAATATATATATCATCCAGTTAAGGATCATGATAATGCGTATTTGGCTAATTCAAACCAAATGTCTTTGAATAAAGAATGAGATAGCACAACTGAAGCAAAATTTGAGAGTCAGTTTATATCTTATAGTATTTGTCTCAGGGAAGAAATTGCCCTTGTGAAACTAAACATGACAAAAATAAACACTTACCAAGCATTTACCAAATTTAGGCACCATACTAAACATTTTACATATATAACTCCCTACAGACCTCCCAAGCACGTATTTTATTATTCCCATTTAATCGGTGATGAAACTGAAGTTCAAAAAGGATATAACTTTTTCAGCACAGAAGCCGCAGAACAAAGCTTCAAACCCAAAGGATCTGACTCCAGCCTCTGTCTGGACCACCATGCTGTTGAGGACATGGGGCATCCCTGCGGGACAAGCTGCACGTGCAAATCTCCCAGGTCTGGTCTTGCCACAGTCACAAGGTGGATGAGAAACTATTTCACCTCCATGAACGATCCTCTGATTTGCACACATGCAGCTCTTTTATATTCTGAGAAGGGAGGCTCATATGTAACTAACCCAGGACTAAAACTTGTTTCTCTTACCGGATTTAATTCCAAAGATGTAATAACTAATGTGACTAAGTATTTCAGTGGCCTTCCATACGGCAGTTTAGAATGGCATATGACTACAGCTCTTAATTCTACTATAAATGCCCTTCCCTTTCAGGTTGACTGCATAACCGATTAAATACCCTGCACACAAAGGCAAGGTGACTCCAGAGGGAAACATGCAATTATGTAGTTTCCAAGCAGTAATTATCTAAAATTAATTGCTGTTTTACGGGAGTTTTGATCACACCAAACAATATTTACAATTGCAATTCAATGCCAAGATATCTTCTTACTCTGCTTAACTCTCTAACTATAGGTTCAGTCATGCCTTCTCATGTTTGGGAAACATACATGACTTATGGTACAGTTAAATGAGTGTTTCATTAACTCCAAAGGGAACTCTTTGAACAGGAAAGATATGCAATAGTGTGGAAGAAATAACACTGCGGAACCCTAGGGTACTTTATAAAAAAAAACAAACAAAACACTTGCCTTCCTTGTGTCCGCTTGGGTTAACATTCCTGACTTTCATTATGAAGTCTGCTGTTGTTATTGGTATCACCTCATCAAGGAAATTAAAGGTTCATTTTCCATGCATTTCTCCAATCCTCCATCCTCTGTCTGCCATCAAAAGATAAGAGATCTAAGATCCTGTCCCATTTAAACAATGAGTCAACTCAGCCATTTTTTAAGTCTCTCAGGATAGTAATTTGCCTGTGTTCCCTCTTTCCCACTAAAATAGAAACTTTTGAAAGTGAAGGCTGGGGCTTATTATCAAAGATCCTTTGTAGTTATTAAGCACAGGAAATTTGTGTCTCCGATGCCTATCACATATTTAATAAGAAGACAAAATTACTGCGAATGGTTCCCTGCTTGAAACCAATGACCATTTCTAACACATATCTCTTTGAAATAAGCATTAGTGGTAAAAACACCACTCAGGAGCATTTACAGAACACTCACTGGTGACAAAGCACCAGAATAAGTGTGTAACCAAATGATACTTGTCTGGGTCCCTGACATTCCCTGCTTTAAGAGGGACAGCATTAACACCAACAGATATGAAAAGATATGGCCAAAAAAAAAGAAAAAAGATATGGCTAAGCTTGTGTTAATTTCCAGAAAACACATTCATTTAGCATGATGACTTTGGATTCAATTTGATTGACAAATTTTCAGTGTTGATGTTTCACCACCGAAGTTTAGGTCGTCAGAATCTTGCCCAATTCTTCAAAGGGTTGCACCCATGCTGAAGCAGAGAGAAAGTTTTTACCATCATTCTCTGAGGGAAACAATCTTTGCTTGATATCTGCTCCTCTCTCAGTCTCATCTGGCCCCAATTCCCCTCCTGCAAGTCACCTCTCTTCAGCCAGTGCACGTCTATTCCCCCTTATTCTCTACCTCCACGTCCTTTGACCCCCTTCTCCTCAGGGTATAAAGTGAAGGAGACCACACTCTCACTCAGAACCCTAAAGTGGGAGACTAATAGAGCTGTCACAACTCAGCAGTG
Organism: Hippopotamus amphibius kiboko; assembly: GCF_030028045.1. Taxonomy (NCBI): domain Eukaryota; kingdom Metazoa; phylum Chordata; class Mammalia; order Artiodactyla; family Hippopotamidae; genus Hippopotamus; species Hippopotamus amphibius. The sequence goes on along the minus strand of NC_080191.1, from coordinate 77,146,640 downwards.
GACCATCAGGCATCTTGAAATATAAAGAATGAATGGAAATCTGGTTAGACTTTCATGACTCATGAAAAGTCTCTCAAAAGCCTTTGATCATGAAATAAATGTCTCTAAATGACATGAAAGGGGTGGATATCTGTATATATGTGAGTAAAGGTTCATGCATCATTGCTTCCAAGGTGTCACTTTGGTGAAGGTTATAGCAGTTATACATTAGTGGCTAGGTTGAGGCAATAGATATTTATGAGCAGGCATTTCTACTTCTCAATTATTGGGGAGGGTGAATGGACAGGATAATGTGGAAAAATAACCTTCAGCAATAATATTATAGTAAAATTAGTATGGACAGTAGCCTATAAAACAATAAAAACAAAACAAACAAACCAAAAAAACCTTGTTAGGATGCCAAAGATTCTTCACAGGGACTCCCATGCCTAAACTTTGCTGTGGGATTGATTATTCATTGAGGTGAAAAGGAGTTGGTGAAGTCTTTGACCGCAGAAATGAAACGATGGGTAATTGACAGGATATATTTCAAATGTATGGAAATGTAATAAAGTGATTGTATTGCCATGATTCTCTGATAAACATCCTTTCAAGGCTGCTGGGCTAGTACCTCAAGGATCTGTAACTGATTCCAGAACCATTAATGTGTGGTCCCTGAGTCGTACGTACTCACCAGTCCTCAAGTTTCCAGGAAGAAAGGCTTAGCTAACCCAGTATCACCATTCTAGCCTAACACACTCTCTCCGAATTCTCTTGTTCTTTCACAGCATAAATCGCTGTGTTTCTCTCTAGACTGGGTTTGCTAAAACATCCTGAATTCAGAAAAATGCCTAGAAAGATTTTTTAAATGTCTCTCTGGGGGCTACTACAAATTTTCAATGGGAGGAGGTGAAAATTAAATAAAGAGATCAATTGATTGATTAATCGATTGACTGATGTGGTTCTTGCCCCTTCTTCAGGGTAAAGAGATCTCAGCTTTAATCATATAATCCAGTCTTGGAAATCACTTTCAAAAGAAGTTCAAGAAAATTATATTAGGTTCAAAAAATTATATTTTCTTCAAGCACAAGTATCAGTACTGCCATCACCAGCATCTCCAACTGACTTCCCAAATACTAGTACAATTTTGCCAGTGCTTTAGATTCTCCTGCTCCAACTCAAAGACAAGATTGCACGAAAAACAAGTCCAAAATGATAAGTACGATATTATACATTTCTCGGAGGGCCATTGTTTGATTTATTTGAATAGTCCAGTTGAACACAGAATCCAGGGTTTTGCTTTTTATATATTTCCTCATAAATGGTCTAATTAATATCCTGTCTCTAGGCAATACAATCTCATAAACCAACCCCCAAAGAGAGGGATCTGCTCTTTTCCCTGAAATATCGAGAATGCAATCAACATTCATTTCATAAGAACAAGTACATGAATAAATGAAACTACAAAAGTGCATCATCCACTGGGAGCAACACACTGCCCGGCAACAATATTTTACAAATGAAGAACCAAAGGGCAGTCCGTCCTCAGTGCCAGAGGATGATTCTGCCCTGAGCTGCATGGAAGAAGAATTCCCCCGCCCAAATGCTTATCAGAACTCTCTGGGAGGCTGTATAAAAATGTATGAAACCTGAGTGCCTCTCTAGACCCCCTGACCCAGATTCTCAACAGGTAAGCCCAGGAACACACATTTTTAATAGCTGCTCAGTGATCCTGATGGCTCACCCAGTTAGGGAAGTCATTGGTCAAGGGCAGTGGTTCTCAAAGTGTGACTCCCAGCCAGCAGCATGAGCATTTCCAATGCCAGTTATTGCCACCCCCACCCCACCCCCACCCCACCCCCAGGCCTCCTGAATCAAAGAGTCTGGGGATAGGGCCCAGCAAGCTGTCTGAGCTTTAGCAAGATCTCCAAGTGGTTCGGATGAAGCTAAAGTTTGAAAACCATTGATCTAGGGAATTTAAATTAAGCCTCAGCGGATGTGGAGAAAAGGGAACCCTTATACACTGTTGGTGGGAATGTAAATTGCTGTAGCAGTATGGACATTCCTAAAAAACTAATAATAGAAATACCATATGACCTAGCAACTCCTCTCCTGGGTATAAGGCTGAAAAAAAAAATGAAAATATTAATTTGAAAAGATACATGCACCCCAGCTGCACTATTTACAATAGCCAAGACATGGAAGCAACCTAGGTGTCTATCAACAGGTGAATGGATAAAAAAGACATGGCATCTATATGTGATGAATATTATTTAGCCATAAGAAAAAAGGATGAAATTTTGCCATTTGCAACAACATGGGTGACCTGGAGGGTAATATGCTAAGTGAAATACGTCAGACAGTGAAAGACAAATACTGCATGTTATCACTTATATGTGTATTCTAAAAAAATGAAACGAATTAATATTAAAAAAAAAAAAAAGAAACAGACTCCCAGATATAGAGAACAAACTAGTGGTTACCAATGAGGAAAAGAGAAGGGGCAAGATAGGGGATTAAGAGGTATGAAGTACTGTGTACGAAACACATAAGATACAAGGATATATAGTACAACACAGGGAATACAGCCAATATTTTGTAAAAACTATAAATGGACTATAACCTCTAAAAATTGTGAATCACTATGTTGCATGCCTGAAATGTATACAATACTGTACCTCAACTATACCTCAATTTAAAAAAAGTGCAAATTTTAAAAAAATAATAATAAATTAAGCCTCAGCCAAAAAGAACCAAAGGATCTCATTCTTATCTGGTCCTTTTGCAATTCAGAGGAAACTTAAAAACAGTTAAACTTTCTAGGGATCCTGACAGCAAGTATTTACAGCGGGAGCAGAGCGTAGGGTTGTATTAGCATGACTCTGGGAAGAACACCTAAAGCCACACTGCAAGAGATGCTCAGATTTCACGTGCAAAAAATTCTCTGCATGAGAGAGAGAATGTGTTGAACATGCATAAGTGGAACTTCTATTTCCTGACATTTGCAGAGACATTTCAAAGAGCTTATAACAATACCTTCTAGGTTAAAGAAATGAACGTAACTAATTTATTGTTTCCTGTAAGTGAGTTTTTGTCCATCTAAACAGGAAAACAAAAATTCTTTGTTACGATGCCTGTATACTCGTCCTTCTCCTCGCTTCCCACTGTTCCTGCAAGTACTGCACGTTCATCTTCCCTCCTAAATGGCACTTCATATCTCCCTCTCCGACTCTTGTAACTTTGAATATTTCTCTGAGAATCTGAGACTTTAAAGAAGCGTTTCTCACCTGATTTTCATTTTCACACATCTTGTTAAAGAGGCATTTTTTTAATTTTTTCCTGGGACTTCCCTTGTGGTGCAGTGGTTAAGAATCTGCCTGTCAGTGCAGGGGACACAGGTTCAATCCCTGGTCCGGGAAGATCACACATGCCACGGAGCAACTAAGCCTGTGCGCCACAACTACTGAAGCCCGTGCATCTAGAGCCCATGCTTCGCAACAAGAGAAGCCACCGCAATGAGAAGCCCATTCACCACAACGAGGAGCAGCCTCTGCTCTCTGCAACTAGAGAAAGCCATACGCAGCAATGAAGACCCAACACAGCCGATAAATAAAAATATATTTTTAAAAACAGAAAACAAAATTTTTTCGTAATCACTCCATGATATATCACAGGTAGACTGGGTAGCTGATTAGGGACTATACGTGTATCTGTGGTTTACACAGAAAAGGAGGGAGCAAGACTTTTTTCAACCCTCGCCAAGGACTAACTGGATTCCCCTTGAGGAAGATATCACCCTTGTTGAGAACACACCCTTTAGAGTTTTAAGTGTAATTTTGTTCTGACACACTGGATGTAGGAGAGGTTCTGATTATTTTTCTAAATCAAATTGAATCTAGACTATAAATCAAATTGAAAACATTAGGCAGAAAATTCAGCCTTGGTGATTTTGGGGTTCACCCACAATGAGGCTGGTATGATGCTGGAAAACTGCAGAGGGACCCTAGCTTTCAGTCCATCGTGGTTGCCACTGGGATGCTCTCAGCTCTGTCCCCTCGAGGGAAGCAGAGCAGAGGTTTCTCCCTCTCCTCCTCCCCGGCCCCCCACACACAGCATTCACACTCCAACTATTTCTACTATAGGGTTAGGCAACTTCTCTGGTCCCTCAATCTTAGGAGTCACACTCTATTAACCCAACTGTCCTCCACTGAGCCTAAACTTTTAAAAATAAAAGCCTTTTAATTTAATCCCCTGCCGCAAGGCAAACCCAGGTTATACATGGCTGCCCTCTGAAGGAGTACAGATACCTCTCCGCCCCCGGGGGAAACCTAAGAGCCAGTTTATTTCTCAATTACTTTCTCCTGCTATGTCTAAACTCTAGACTTTCCAGAGGCTGGGCTAGAGCTGACTGAAAAAGGTAGATACCCCTCCTGCAGCAAACTACTTTTTGAAAACGAATCTTGTTTTAGACTAACACCATTCTACATAAAGAGCACAGGCTTAGCTTCAGAGAGTCAAGAATTCTAATCCCAGCACCACCTGTTAATACCTATGTGTCTTCTGTAATCTTCAGTCCCTTCATCTGTAAATTTAGTCTAATAATAATACCTATTGCAAAGGGTTGTTGTGGAGATTAAAAGAGAATTCGTGATAAATTCTACCACAGCGCCTGGTACACGGTAAAGGATCAATAAATGGCAGCCTTATCACTGTTGGCACTAAGTCAATCAACTCAAACAGGAGTTTTCTCATTCTTGATTCAGAGCGCCTAATCAGGGAAGTGAGCACAGGATGCATATCTTCACCATAAAGATCTCTCCTCCTTCTGTCGAGAAGGTGGTATTCTTGTAGCACAGGCTCACGTCATGATGACCCTAAAGAAACGGCCAGGGAGGGATCTGACCTAGAAAAGAAAGTGGAAAAATTCTTCCGTATACAGTGGCTGGAAGTGCAAGTGAGCTAGGCTGGATGGGCCAGGTGGGGGAAACAGTTATCTTGGGACCCCACTTTATTCTAATCAAACTGTATCTGATTGGCTGGGTAGCTTTGTTCTCATTCACTGGAGTGCAACGTCCTATCAGCTGAGGACACTTGTCCACTGACACCTCTTTTGATCAGGAGATGTAATATTTCAAGCTTAGAATTGGCTAGCAAGCAACTTAACTGGGAACTGTAAACGGGTATGCAGTCAAATGCTCTAGCATTGAGCTATACCTCCGACAGGTATGAATCAATATTCATCAACAGCTTTTTCTAAGAACTTCCCAACTTTTGTCTTGCTGTATTGCTCTCATCACTAATTCAGTCAGCAGGGAATAATTAGAAGCCATGCCACACAGGAACAAAGTGTGCAGACTTGAGTTGATGTTGGGCTTAATGAGCGTGTTTAAAAAGTAGCAAATCACTCAACTTCCCATCAACCTCCACTTAGCACTTTCTCATGTAGAATGTGGCAAAAATCAGAGCCCATGCTGATGGGGTAATTTAGTCTTGAAATTTGCCATTTGCCTACATGCCAAGAACCAAGATATACAGCCAACTAGGAAAGAAAGCAGCTTTTCTTTATTTATGACATCTACAGCTACTGTGAGCTTTGTGAGAAATAAAGATCAAGAAAAACTATCAAGGAGCATTTTCTTTGATGTATCTGAACAGATAATACGTGTAATGTCTATCACCCTGATCATTTAATTACACGTGAGTTACTCCTTTTACATGGCGAGAAGAATTTTTTAAGAGAGCCAGTCTCATAAATGTCCTCCTAATCTGTGAAGTCATTTTTATTTTCGCTCAAGCATTATTGATTGGGAAATGTTCAGAATGCTCCTTTCTATGTCGACCCTTCCCCAGCGTCAGAGAAAGAAGAAATTCCACATCTGCTCCCACAGCTTGTTGCAGGTGACTCTATTAGGACTCTCTTTTTAAAAGCCCAACGAGTTCTGCACAGTTAGGAGGTGGGCGAGGCAGAGGTGGTGGTGTGAGTCATTCCGGCACTGGCTCTTCAGCAGCTCAGGCTGGCTTCCTCTGGAAGACCTCCCACCTGAAGACCAGGGAAGGTTAGGTTCCCTTGGACTTTCCTTAATTCTCTCTTTGCCTTCTGTCCCTCCCCCCTTCCCCAGTTAAGCCTCTCACATGCCTTTTCAAATCTTATTTTCAGAAAAAAAAAAGTTTTTTTCTCATTAAAGTAAGCGGCGGAATAGAGATGGTTGACAAAAGAGCTGCTTCACCGTTTCAAGTGTCTCTGATTTCCCACACCCTCTCCACACGCCCAGCTGCCCCCCGGCTCCACCCCTTCATCGCCACCTGCCTGGATGCCTCTTCTCCTGGACGCTCTCCCTCCCTTATAATCCTTTTTGAAAACCGTTGTTGGATTAATGTTTCCAGAATACAAATCCTTATGCCTCACTATGGCCCACAGTAGCCAGAATTCACCAGCTACTAATAGAAGGTGACTGTAACGTATTTCTCAAATATTAATATGTATTTTAAAACATATATAAAAGACCCCATATTTCTACATTAAAATGCCATTTTAGGCCTTTAAGTCACCATCACTAAACTCCAAAGCACACCATTCGTGTGCCCCATAATGCAGGCTTCTCCCTTTAGAATCCAGGAGCTGCAGAGGATATCCTGAAAAGTTGCATGGAGTCTTAAGACTAAAGAACAGCTGCCCCACAATACGGTTCATCTAAGACCTTCAGTCAGTTCCATCCCAACCTCATAGTGACTATCCACCCCACCCCCCAGCAGGCTCCCTGTCGTGATCTCCCTCCCTACCCACACCTGACTCCACCACCTCCTCTCTCATGCAATCCATCCTCCTGGGATATTTCCACTCCCAAACACTGTCCCCATTTTGTTCCATTGATTCCTAGCACTCTGTATTATACTCACACTGAAGACTCCTAAAGATTTATCAATCTACGCTGGGCATGCGGCTTTACCTTAAGCCGCATTGCTTTTCCCTGCTATGGAAACAGTTTACATGGGTTAAGCGAAATTTAAATACATTATCTGGAACATGTACATCATAGCTCCTTCTTGAAGTGTCTGTGAATTCTTCAGCCTCCAGTGATGCTTCCCTCCTCAAACTTCCTCTATCCCTTTTGTAAGACTGATGATTCCTTTCTCACCTATCTTGTATGAGTCTCTGCCTCGTGTTTATTATTCATAATTCTTCAACTACATTACAAATTCCTGGTGGGCAGGAGCCCTGTCTTTATATCTATTTTATTTCCCACGCGCCCACCCAGTGCCGAATACATTAATAAAATATCTGTTGGCCTTTCATCTATATTATCTACTTTGGAGCAGAAATAAATTTTATGATTCTAGAAACATGTTTTAGTATTATAGATTTATAGAATTATTAAGGGAATTAGTCATAGTAATAATCATTTAGAGGTAACTACCTTCAAAGACCACTGGATATCAAGAAAAATAAATTGAAAGTATAATTTACAATGTGCACGCATGATTAAGTATCAGCATGATAACAAAATGTGACAAAGCAACAAGTGATGGAAGAACAAATTCTTAACTAAAAAAAGAGCCGAACAGCTTACAGTAAAATAAATGAAAATTTGTCAGCAGACTTCTCCAATAACAGAATAGTCCTCCTAACAGAGTGCCCAACAATTACTGCGTACTCACTAGGTGGCAGATACCATGTTAAGTGTTTTACATAAGGTAATATTCACTAAGCGCTACAGTTTACCATTACTATACCCACTTATCAGATGAGAAAAGTGAACAACAAAGAGGAGAAGTAACTTACTCAAGATTATAAGTTTCATTACTAGTCAGGCTGGGATTTACCCACACATCCAGCCTTAGGGTCTGTGCTAGTAACTGCTGTGTCTTAAGGTGTTGCTACACAAAACAGTAGCCTTTTAGACAGTTTTCTTAAATGTTTTAGTCCTATATTTCCCTCTGGGAGAAACGACCACTGAAAGATCTGAAATTAAAACTAGAGAAGGTTCAAACACAGTCTGTTTATACATGTTAAAAACCCATCTTCTGTAACAAAATTAATAACTTGAAAATCACTGGTGGTAAATAAATAAGATGATAAATTTAGGAAGCAGTTGAGTCTGGTTCTTACCTGGGAAAAGTGAGTTTGAATAAAAACATATCCAAAAAGCATTCACACCACCGGCGATTTTCCATTATCTCCACTGTAACACAATTCTAAAAACATTTCTCTAATAATTTACTTTGCAGCTGTATCAAAAGCAGTATTACTTTTCACTCTGTGAAAACAGTATATGAAAGTTGAGCTAAATTTTCCGCAAGTGTTTGGATTACACTTTTCATTCACAAAACATATTAGAGGCTCATAATTAAATATGAAACATTTCAATTTATAAAGTGTTTTTCTTACAATTTTTGTAAAGTTTAATGTAGAGGACCACAGAGGACACAGAGGACAATGACTTGGAGTAACAATCCTGAGAGCACATGACCGGCTACGTGGCTGCAGGCAGTTCTGAAAGCAGAACTAGTCTCAAGGAAAACCATTGAGATAAAGCAGTCATATAGCCCGATGGCTCCAGCTCCGAGTTAAAGATAAACTATCTCCCCTAGTAGTCATAAAATACAAGGTGTCCTGCTTTTTTCTCTATTTGAAGCATATTCCTCGTGATGTCCATTATCGTGATTTATAATCTAGAATGCTAGGATGCTTTTTCTCAATAAATACACTATGGGAATCAGAGCTCGGGACTCTTGACGGGCTTGGTCTTGAGTCTACTGACGCCATGCTTTCCTATACTCTTGTGTGAATTTTCTTAATTCCGCCGTGCCACTCACATTCAGGTTCGTTCGTGTGGATGAGATCTCCACAGTTTAAAATTATTTTCATTCTATTTACAACTTGAAATAGTCAGAATAGGCTAATGTTATGCTGTGGTAACAAAAAAAATATCAGTGACTTAAAAAAATAAAGTCATTTCTGCCTTATGCTACCTGTCTAACTATATTCACATCAGAACCAGTTGAGTGGAAGGAAGGGGGGACTCTGTGCATTTTTGTCCTCCAAGAGTTCCATCATTTATGACTCCATCTCAGCTGAGGTTTCAGCTTCCCTGAGCTGGGGAAGAGAGCCAAAGAATCACACATCAGCTCTTTAATACATCCACTGAGGAGTGGCTCTTGGTTATCAAAACAAGTCTCATAGCCATGCCAACTGCAATGTAGTGTCTCCCTGATGGGGAGGAGAACCAGTATCTTGGAGGGCATAAGTGATACCTTCTAGACATTTTTATTTTCATCAACCTTTTTGAAGTATATACTATATTACATTAATTTACGGTTCTAAAAAAACTTAAATTGATATTTCTGTTTTTAAAACTTACTGTACAAACAAATAAAAGCAAAAGCTTAGTAATTTTATAATCTTCTATATGGAAATTTAGGGAGAAATTTTATTCACTCATTTCACAAATGTTTATTGAATTCTGTTTCTGTGGGATTTTCTTCTAAATGCTAAGAGCAATTCAAAAAAAATTAAGAAATGAGGCATCTACACCTCCACAGAGTTTAGAAAATAGGTCAAGATGCCTACATAAAGAAATCAAGCAAAGTGCTTAATAAATAAATGCTCCCAAAAGGGCCAAGAAAATTGTCATGTGTGTTCAAAGGTGAGAGATTTCTAAGTAACAATTTTAAAGCTGGAAAGAGCCTTAGATACTTTACAGATGAAGAAAATTAGGCCTGAAAAGTTTCAAAATGACCTGTCCAAAATCACTCACAGCTAGGTGGTTGCTCAAAAGGTAAAACTTAACTGCTAAAAATGAATACTACATGGAAAACAAATGCAAAAAAGGAATGCATTCAGAAGTTTAAACACTAAGATAAGGAATATTTTGGAATCAACTAATTAAAATCACAATTTTATATATAATTTTAAAAGATTATTAATTATCATAATTGACCAAAACATTTGTACTTTAAAATAAGGACAAGTAAATACTATTTTTAATAAAGCTATGTACCTTTAAAAAAATCCATGATTAAGCTGCTTTCATACTATTTATTTAATTATCCCAGAAAGTACTAGCCAAAATCTTTGAAAATTGGGACAATAATTTAAATGCTTAGCCTAGTGGTACCTTTTCAAAAAGTCCGAGAGGAAGAGAAAATCCAAGATTAAAATTACAGCCACTTTATTAATTGCTGTTCAAAATGCCAAATTTACATATGTTTAAATAAATCTAAATGGCAGAACTGACCACTAAGCATTTTTAGACAAGTTTGGAAAAAATTAATTATGTTCTTTACCTTAAAAAAAAAACCTTAATATTCCAAGCATTTGCCTTTTTGTCAAAGATAATAAATTTGATTAAGCTTATATAAATTACACTGTACCAAACAATATAATAACTAAAAACACATGGAGAATGGGGTTAGCCTTACTCATTGCATCACTTCCAAATTTAAACCTAATACTAAGCATATATGCTTGACTTAAGAGACTTTTTCTCGTCTTCTGTTTAAAGCTGCTATTCATAAAAAGGTCAGTAGGTTGTCTTTTAAAATAAATCTGTAATCACTACAAACTGTCACTGTATCTGACCAAAATCATGATGAAAGACCAGAGGCTAAGGTTTGAGTGCAGTAGCTCAAAGAGTTAGAATGAAACAGTAGATGGAAGAATTCAAAGACAGGGGCCAAGACCTGTCCCAATCCCTCAACTGAAACAACCTGTTTGACTTTTGGTAGTCGTAACCTTGGCCATCTGAACATTTCTTAATCCACGGTGACTCTTAGCCATGAGCTCACTCTTTCCGAAATAGTAAAAAACCACCACGAAGCCATGGGTCTTAGGTTACCTTATGAATCTTGCTGGAAAAGGTTACAGGACGCCACTATTTATTCTCCACAGCAGTGGCTTTCACCTTTCCTCCTTCCCAGGCCCACTGAAGCAATGTAACACCGCAACTGAAAGAATGGAACCATTTTACCAATGATTTTCCTACAGGGGAAGTAAGACAAAGCAGACCTACGGAATCTATCCACATCTCAGGTTGCTCACCCCGTCACCACTTGTTTCTACTCCCCCACCATGACCATCAACTGATGAGCACGGCTATAAAGCTCTGCAGTAAACCATCCTGACTAATCAAGTTTCTATTGTAAGCCTGTAAGGCTCAGTGAGACGGAACAACTTCTGAAAGAGGGCCTCAGACAACTCTGTTGACTTCTTACAGGCCAGAGCGTGCCCTTATCTTGCCTCTAATCCTCCAACAATTTACTCTGTTTGAGCATCCCCACTGCAGCCGTCTCGTCCATACACACACGTATGCATGCACGAAACACGTACGGGGCACATGCAAACCTGAGTGTTCATAAGGCTTTAAGATTCTCACATTTCATCTTCACAACGACCTCATTAGGAAAGTGTAACTGGCCCTACTTAAGAGATCATTAAAGTAAGGTGCAGAGCAGTCCAGAGTCTGCCCAAGGTCTCAGAACTAGAGACTGGCAAAATAAGGAGCCAAATCTCCATCTCCCCCATCAAAGCTCAAAGATTGCTTCTACTTCTACGGCAAAGAGGGAACAGGTAGGAGTCCCAGGGTTATGAGACAAGCGCTTCTCATGTGGTCCACTGATGTTATTTAGGTGATATTTTACCACAAAAAGTACATTTTATGACATGTGTATAAGTCATGCTGACTCATTTCCTTCCTTTACAGAGAAATGTGAAATAGTAAGTCTGGATTTCAGCAGGGATTTGACTACTCCACTGGTCATACCCTTTCGAAGGAAGAAAGACTTAAGTGTGAGCTATCAGTGTTCCCAAGTTTCTGAAGCTCTGACCCAGTGAGTAGGGGGTGGGACCAGGGGGTTGTACTCATAAAATATACTCCTAGATAATGTTTGCCATCAGAGAAGTTTGGGGAATATTGGGCTAGGTCGGTTGTTCCCAACTTTGGCTGCATATTAAAATCACCTGGAAAGCTTTAAAAATTACTAATACCTCAGTCCCATCTTAGAGATTCTGATTTAATTGGTTGGGGATGGGGACTGGACATTGGGATTTCTAAAAGTTCTTCAGTTGCAGTGCAAATTTCAGAATGCACTCCAAAAGTTGAAAACCACCAGGCACGATGACAGCATCATAAGACAGATCTGTAATAAATTTGATAAGCATGCCAAAGAAGATATCAGTGAACAGACTGACGCCAACCTGTGATGAAGTTCCTTTTAATGGTAATTACAGGCTTTGATCATGGTCCTTTCATGATCAAGATTTACCAGTGACTTGGTTGGAGGCATGCCTAACAGTTTTTTCTCTTGCATAAAACTGTGAAGAGTCATAGAGTTTGGATGACAGAACTAGAATCTAAAACATTCAACAGACTGGAGTCATAGGAGAAAAACAACTGTTTTAAACAAGTGACTTAAAGGCAGAACGGGGTGACATGACTCAGCAACAGAGTAATTTAGAAAAGCCTTAAAGGTTGCACCTGGCATTGAACTCAATATGTGTCTACAGCATGGTGTGGCTACCAAGAATATAGTTTTCCATTAATGACAAAATCATATTTAGCATAAAAGAAGTGGTCACCATACTGAAATCAGGAGCATCACAGATAAAGAAGGACATGGATAAGACCACACATTTGCAGAGGGTAGCAAAGAAGGTGGCCTACAGAGGAAGAAATAGGAACAAGAAGAGGAGCGGGGACATGGCTACAAATGTTTGGGGACACTTAGGTGGGACATGAATTAGATTGGTTCTGAAGACACCAAGAACTTAGTTAGAACTAAGAACAATAAACAGAAGTTATAAGAAAGACACAGGCTCCACACGAACAGGTGTTTTCTAACAGTAGTGCCTAGAGGTAACGTGAGCTGCTTGGAAAGCAGTGGATTCCTCATCACTGGGAATCTTCTAGGCCTGGAAGGAAGAAGCCACAGGTGGCCCCATCTTCCTGCGTGACCCTTCTTTCTGATCCATTGGTTGCAAAGCTCACAGTTGATCAGAAAAGTTAGCAAACATCCACTGGAGACCTGTGCTTGCTTGCGTTGTAGAAGGAGGATCAGGACAGGGCTGATCTTTCTCCTAAGCAGTCAGCCTCCCCACTTGTTCTCTCCTTTTTGTTTCATCCACTTTTGGGGGGGGTCAAGCCCAGTAATCCCCTATTTCTCTTTCTCTTCTAGTTTTAGTTGCCCCTAAAAGGAAAAGAGTCTTTGAATCCTAACAAAACTCAGTTATTCGGCAGAGGTAAGTTGTAAACTTATACTTTTTCATACTGCTTATTCTCAAATAGTTTCCTCCTTTTCCTGAGTTCCAACCAAAAATATTTTCGAGTTAGGCATGCATCTATGTCCTGATGACATAGTAATCCTACGTTTGTTCCTGTCTGTCTACATTCTGCTTAAATTTCAGCCTTCCCACCCAGCACTTTGCTCCTTTACCTCTTCTGATAGAAGGAGGTTATTCTGTCAGTTCAGAAACAGTTTCCCCTTCAAAAAGGGCTTCTCTCCTCTTTCCCTGTATTTCCACCATTGTTCTCAGTAGGAATGATCCAGTTTTCAAAATCAAACAGGGCCACGTATTATTCATCAAGATCAACATATTAAGATCTGGAACATTTTATTTCTATTCAATGAGACATTTATCATGTGCCCACTTTGTCAAGTGCACTCTGACCTTGAAACATTTCAGAAAAATATGCACATTTCTAAACTTGTGAAGCATTTTAAATCTGTTAGTCGTTCATTCACTCCTACAACAAGCAAGCTCATTGCTGGTGCCTGGATGGAGTGGAGAATAAAGGCTGACCTCATCTTTGTTCTCGTAGAACACGGTCTCTGGGGGACTGTGTTCAATCAAATGACCCCCCAAATCAATGTGAGATGCAAACATAATCACTGCTGCAACCAACAGTGCATGGAGCTTTTAGAGCAAAAGAAGAATTTAACAAAGAGATGGCTTTGGGGAGAAAATGGTCTTTATGGTTAAAGGAAACATTTTCAGTATCTCAGCAGAGCTGAAACCTAAGTGAGACACATGCTGAAATTTCAGTCCTTAGAAAAGTCTCCCCACTCTGCTGTCACTCTCTAGCACATTACCGGCTTTATTTTTCATGTACCATTTATCATGTTTTAAACTATCTTCTATACCCCCTTTTTACATTCTTATTTTCTGTCCCCCACTATAATCTAAACTCCAGAAAGACCATTTTTTTCCATCTAATTCACTACCACATCCCCAATCCCATACATAGTTGTTACTCAACAAATATTTACTGAGAATTGTTGAATATTTTAAACTTGCTAATCTGTAAATAAGTTGTCATTACTAAAAATGAGAAAACTGATACTTAGCAAGTATAGAAAAGCCATTTGTGACCAAAGAAGTATTAATAATTTGAAAAGAGATTTTCATTAACATAAATATTAATTTTCTATATTCCTCAGACAACCCAACCTGAAGCTGCAGTTAGATAAAAAAACAGATAAGTGTCTCCCCTTGTGGATGTCTCCAAAAAATGTTGTTGTCATCAAATTTGCAAAGGTCTCTTAGTTCCCTGTTGCTAAGAGGTTATTCCAGTCACTTAAAGCTCAGCCGGGGGCAGAGCACCCACTAAACCTGCCCACAGAACCTACATGACACAGGCTCAGCCTCTAGCCTCAAAGCCATGTGCTGGCCGGGAGATCCCACCTGCCAAATTAGGACCTCTCACCTGCACTGCCCTCGGGGCCTCTCACCTGTACCGCCCCCTCAGCAAAGGGGGCTGGCTCTCTCCTTTGGCCAGGCCCTGCTTCACAGAGCAAGGAGCCTCTGAGGCCCAGGGTACGTAGCTACCAGCAGCCCAATGCTCCCCTTCCTAGAGCACAGTCTGGGCACCCAGGAGCCTGGAGCTCTTTGTCCCAATAGCCTTGCACCTGCTTTAAGGCCCTGCACAAGCCCAAGATGGAGCCACTACGCACACCCTCGGGTGTTGTAGGGAGACTAGGACACAATCGTGTGAGGTGTGAGAAGGACTGCAGGAGAGGCTCTTCATCTATGGGAAGGGAGCTACCTGCAGGTGAGAAGAGAGGATTCAGGCCTCTCTTTGCCCATGTCTGACTCTGTCCTGAGAGTGTCACCCCGCCCCTGATGGTGTGGTAGCCTTTCTTTGTCTTCTCTTCCCATAGCAAATTTGACTTACATCTTGGGTTTTCTTACGGCTACTGATATACTTTCAAATAGTTCTCAAGTTCATCAGCTCTTCTTTGTTCTCAGCACTACTCTCCCATCCCTTCGTCTAGAATGCTTCTAAATGCACTGGTTCTTCCGTGACCCACCTATCCCCCATCCTACTCCGCCATTGTGAGAAGTTTTCCAGATTTGCTTAAAAATCCTCAAAGCCTCTTCAGCACTTTCTGCATAGACTTCAGAACCCTTAGAGTGGACACGTGGGTCTCCAGCCTCCTGCCCCAGTACCAGCGCCTGGCCGACACAGGGAAGCACCAGGTTCTTCCCTGTCTCTGTTCCTTCGCACATGCAGTCAGCTCGGTACCTGCCCCAGTTGCATTCCTCTCCCTGGTCTAATGCAAGGATCACCACCTTGGGATGCTTTTAGAACCCTTCATCTGAGGTAGAGATCCCTCCTCAAGGCCCCCTTAACACTGGGGCACTTCTCTGTCATAATTCTCTGCATTAACCTAAAAGACTAAATCTCTTTGAAAGCAAGGACCAATTCTTTTACCTTTCTATTCCCAAAGCCAGACACATAGAGGATTTTTTTATATTTATTAAAATTATCATAAGTAACTGTACGTAAGACACTCAGACTTTGAAAATCTTCTGTAATCATTCTGAAAACAGACGATCACTTTCTACTTTTGGTTCGCGAGAGCTGTATTTATTACTCTCAGCCTAACATAAAGACCTGGAAGGTAAAAATAGACAATTTACATAAGTGAAAATACTATTAGTAAACAAACACTGTGAAAAATGTTCATCCATGACAGTAATCAGGAAATGCAAATTAAAGCAATGTTGAGAGACATGTTACACATTAAACTAGCCAAAAATATTTAATGACAAAACCTAAGGTTGATTAGAGTGAAATTGTTGCGTCTTTGACTCATTCTGGCATTACAAATTGGTACAACCCTTTTGAAAAGTAATTCAGCAATATTTGTTTAGAATTCATGAAGATTTTCCTACCTTTTGACCCAAAAACTGAACTCAAGATTTAGTCTACTCAATACCAGTTTTTAAAATGGAACAAAATGCTACAAAATATTCAGTGGTGTATTGTGATAGCAAAACACTGATAACTGTCTAATTACCCAAATGTGTCCTAATATACATAAACATAAATTAGGATAAGATGTTTGCAATTCACATAAACAATAAAGAATTCATATCAAAGGCAAGTTTTTAAAAATCCTACAAGTTAATAAGATGAAAAAATCAGCAGAAAAATATCTGGTCAAGCATGAAATAGAATTTTTCATTTTGAAGATGAAGAAATATGAATGATTAGTAGACACTGAAAGATGCTCAACTTCATTAGTATTCAGAAAAATGCAATTAAAATCAAAGTAAACCATCATTTACATTCATCTAATTGGCAAATATAAAAATGTGACAACCAAATGTTGATTGCCCATAACTTATGATCCAGAAATGGAATCTGTGTAGCTTAAAGAACTTGGAATTACACTAGAGGATATGTACAAGAAGGTTCATATCATAAGACAACTTTTAGTACTAGCAAAATACTAGAATAGTCCAACATCTATCAACAGCAAAGTAGATAAATTATAGTATATTCCACAATGGAATACTATAGAGCAGTGGAAATGCATACAGTACACTGTACACATAACATAGAAGAATCCAGGATTAAAATGCTAGGTGTGTGAAAAGAAGTCATAGAAAAGTAGGTAAAGTATGATTCCATCTACAGAATTCTTTTAGTGCGCAACTAAATTTATTGGTTAATTATCAGTTAACGTATTGGTTAGGAATACATTCATGTAGAAAAAGTATAATTAAAAACAAGAAAAAATAAGCACAAAATTCAAAATAATTCCCTTTGGGGAGAGTAAGGAAAAGATAATTGGAAGGACTTAGGAGCTTCACAGGTAAATGAGTTTGCATTTCTTTAACTAGGTGGTTAGCATATGAGTATTCATCACATTATTCTTTACATACCATACATATTTTATAATACATTTTTATTATTCAATGTTTAATAAAAATTATATCTGGAAAAGGAAGCAGGTTATGAGGCGCCAAACAGAGTATATATCATCCATATGAAATAAGGGCATATGGATGTAAACGGTAATATGAGACATAGACAGGGTGAATCGGTTATCAGTGGTCTAGGAAAAATATATAGGATGATTTATAGTTGATGGAAAGATTGAATCTACTGAATGGTTATATAAAATTTTCATATGGCAGAAGAAAATAACAAACATCCCATTTTAGAGAAAAAATAGAAGGTAGATGCATTTGGTGGGATTGAATTTGGGTATATTTTGCCTTTGGCATTTTCCCCTGCATTTTCTTTTTGTCCCTTCCCCTTGAGAGCCCCATCAGTTCAATACTATTCATTGTCTCAGAGGTCATTCTGGGGGAAAAAAAAGAGAGAAAGAGGAAATATTCTGGACTTTGAGTTTCAAAACAGGCTGTAGGGGCCTCTAACAGAGGAAAAGGTTTGAAAGTCAAGGCTATTGATTTGCCAGAATTGGATATGTTAACAGTCACTGAAGCAAGCTGGGCTTAAAATTTATGCAGTTAATAATAGATGGCAACAATCGTCAATGAAGAGTCTGACTATACTTGAAAGAGATCAAATTTCTCCTGTATCCCCAAAAGGGGTACAAAACAGGGCAGGCCTTACAGTCAGGACCAGGAAAACATAAAGCGATCTGCGTGGGCGCGACTCACGGCCAAGGCCAACTCCATCCTATCAGCAAATGCAGCGCAGCAGAGATGATCAAAGACTCAGTGGATGAGTTACCCCTCAGTGGCTGCCTGAGGATGCTCTCTGGCCATGTGCCCTTTCCACCACTGCCCAAACACAGCATAACACCAGCTGAAACTGAGATGTTACCCTGAGCAGAGAGGGGAGACGTCTTCCTGAGATAACCTGAAGACTGGGAGAGGGGTGAATCGACTGAGAAATCACTTCAAAAAGCTGCATCTACCTGGAAATGATTCCAGAGGTTTCAACATTAGCAACAGGACTTGGAATAGAAATAAAGCTAGTGATAAAGAAATAAAGGTATGGTTGTTGCATGGAATTCAGGAAATGTCATCATCACTACATTTATGTTTTTTGATCCCATTAAACAAGAACGTGTGGGTTTACATAAAACGACTTGAAAGGAACAGTGGATTTCTTATTCACATTTTATATGTTTCTATATATAGCCTAAACTATTTTACAGTGAGCATGTGTTTCTTTTGAGACTAGAGAAAATTATAAGGCTAATTCCATTTTGAAAAGTGAAGAAATTTAAGTTCAATGTTATCACCCATCCCTCCCTCCCAGCACTGTCTACTCAGAAACTGAATTAATCCTAGTGTAGGTATTTTTACCTACATGGAGATGATATTTCTTAATGTAGCAACACATTGAGAGACTATCAAAGAAACTTTAAATGGACTATTTAAACCACCTATATATCCACCAGCTAGAGAAAAGCATGATTAACTCTAGTGTAAATCTCTCCCCAAAACAGTAGTTTTTTGAGCATGCATTCAGGGCAACAACCATCTTCCATTTTAGTACTAATTTAAAATTATTTTCTCAGAGAAATTTAAATGTTTCAGAAAATATGTTAGGTAAATCTCTAGAAAATCCCTTATTATAAGAAAATATAATTTTTTGGCATGAGTAAGGAAATTATTGCTTGATGTTTAAATACATGATTCAATTTTGTGCAAATTGATTCCCAAAGATAATCATCAATGGGAAATTGTTTACTGTTATAGGAGGAGCCTTGATATCAGCATCTATGATCTAAAATCATTTCTTGGATTATATTTTCTGGCTTTTTTCCTAGGCTTTTATTTATTTTAACATTTTATTATGGAATATTTCAACCATATTAAATAAACAGAATGGTATAAAAAACTCTCTGTAAGCCATCACTTAGCTTAAATAGTTATCAATTCATGGCCAATCTTATTTCATCTATATCTCCAACCACTCCCCCTGCTCATAACTATTTTGAAACATCTCAGACATGATCTCATTTCAGATGTTCTAACTATTTGCTAAACAGAACTTTAGGTAAAATATTTAATTTTACTTATTACACTCCTAACATTGAAATACTATATTAAATAAATTATTTTTAAGATTAAAAATTTTAAAGACAAGCAATCTACCAGTAATTTGAAGCAGAAACAGGAAATCATAGAAATGACTAGGAGCTAATATTAGAAATTAATAATAAAATGGTTGAAATTTTAAAACATAGTATACATGAGATAAAAGTATATGATTACAGCTGAAGACCAAGTTGGTGAGCTGAAAGAACATATGAAAAACTCTGCCAGAAGGCAGAAGGAAAGCAAAAGTAGATTGAAAAAGAAAACAGAGAAGATGAGTTTTTGACTATAGAAGTAGAAAGGCCTTCTTTGGGTGTATAGAAAGCCTAGAATTAGAAGGGAAAAATAAGTATTATTATATAATTCTTATTCTATGCCAGGCATTTTTTTAAGCACTTTATAAAAAGACATAAATTTTATTTAACCTTTATTAAAACCCTAAGAAGAAGGCAACATTATTATTCTCATTTTACAAGTGAGGAAATTAAGATACAGAATAGAGACTGAGTGATTCACATAGTTAATAAGTGATATAACATTCAAATCTAGATCTCGGAGACTTCCCTGGTGGTGCAGTAGTTAAGAATCTGCCTGCCATTGCAGAAGACATGGGTTCGAGCCCTGGCAAGATCCCACATGCCATGGATCAACTAATCAGCCTACACTCTAGAGCCTGTGAGCCACAACTACTGAGCCCATGTGTTGCAACTACTGAAGCCTGAGCACCTAGAGCCTTTGCTCAGCAACAAGAGAAGCCACCACAATAAGAAGCCCACACACTGCAACACAGAGTAGCCCCCGGTCTCTGCAACTAGAGAAAGCCTGTGAGCAGCAACGAAGACCCAACGCAGCCAAAAATTTTTAAAAATAATAAAAATAAATAAATTTTTTAGAAAAATATCTATATCTCTCTGAATAAAACGTGATCTTATCTGCTACAATATGCTCTCTGTCACGGAAGAAAGTGAATATTTCTAAAATAATGATGATATATTTCTGAGAATTAAAGGAAGATTAAAAACTTCAATTTGAGAAATGGTCATGTAATACTTAACAGGATAAATAAAGTCTCCACCTGGGCAGATTATAATAAAATTTTAAAATATAAGAGAACAAAAGAAAAGATTAAAAACTTACAAATAGAAAGAGCAGTTCACTTATAAAGGAAACAACAGATGCAAGAGAATAATGGAATGATGCTTCTAAAAGAAATAAAGAGAAAAAAATCTTGATCTGAGAGTTTTATATCTAGCTAGAAAAGAATTTCAATGTGAGAATATAATAAAGACATCCTCAGAAGTTTTGTGACATATAGACACACTTTGAAAACACTCTTGAAGGAAATATTCAACTCTGCTCAATCTCTGAATGTATTCAGATACTCTTGTCCTTAATCAGAAGCAAAAATAAACCCTCTCAGAAGGAAGATAATGCCACACAGAGGCTGAAACTATCCATAAAACATTCCATACACAATTTAAAAAAGAAAAAAAAAACCTAACAGCCAGACAAGGAAACAACACCACATGACCAAAAAGCCGAAGAAAAAACAAACAATAGAAACAGACCCAGAGGGGATCCAGATATTTACACTATCATATTCAGACTTTAAAACAACCCTAATCAATGTGTTTTAGGAATTTGATGACAAGATGAAGAGTTTCACCAGAGAATTATAAATTACCAAATGTAAATCTGGTAGAATATATTACTCGTGGACATCCTAGGAGTAAAAAAATACAATAACAGAATATAAGAAGTCAATCGTAGGGCTTGAAGCAAATTAATCGCAGCTGAAGAAATGACTAATACAGTGGAAAATGTCAGAAGAAACATGCAGACTAAGGCAGAGAGAATAAAAGGATGGACTATATAGAAAATAGCATAAATAACACTTAGAACATGACAGAAAGGTCTAACTTGTGAAACTGCAGTCTCAGAAAGACAAGGGAAAGAGAATGAAGCAGAAGCAACAGCTGAAGAAATGATGGTCAAATATTTTCAAACAGATATGCAGCTGGGAATAGCAAGCAAGATAAATACAAAGAAAAGCACAACATATACATTATAACAAATCTACTGAAAGCTGAAGATGAAGATAAAATTCTTGAAAGTTGCCAGAAGATTAAAATAGATATCATAAAATTACTTTTTTTTTAATGCATTAGTGCTTGTTAACAGAATACTACACACTGGGTAGCTCAAACTACGGAAGTTAATTTTCTCATCGTTCTGGAGGCTGGAAGTCTAAGATCAAGGTTCTGGCAGGATTGGTTTCTGGTGAATCCTTTCTCTTGGCTTTCAGACAGCTGTCTTCTCACAGTGTCCTCATATGGCCTTCTCTTTGTACAGGAACACTTCTTCATCTTATAAGGACACCAATCCAATTGGATTAAAGTCCCAATTTTTTGACCTCCTTTAATCTTACTTACCTCTTTAAAAGCCCTATCTCCAAAGACAGGAACATTGGGGGTTAGAGCTTTAACATATGAATTTTGGGAAGACACAATTCAGTCCACAACAGTGACCAGGAAAAAAAAGAGAAGACTCAAATTATTAAAATCTTCAATGAAAGAGAGGTGACACTACAAATCTTACAGAAATAAAAAAGGATTATAAGGGAATACTATGAAAAACTGTGTGCCAACATATTGGATAAATTCAATGAAATAGACAAATTTCTAAAAAGATAGAAACTACAAAACCAACTCAAGAAGAAATAGAAAATTTGAATATACCTTAACAAGTAAAAAAATTGGATTAGTAATTTTTAAAATTCCCAAGAAGAAAATCACAGACCCAGAAATTTTACTGGCAAATTCTAATCAATGTCAAAAAAAGAATTAATGTCGACTCCTCTAAAACTATTCCATAAAATAGAAGAGGAAACACTTCCCTACTTTATGAAAGCAGTATTACTCTGATACCAAAACTAGACAAAGTTATTACAAGAGAATTACAGGCTAATATCCTTTCTGAATATACATGCAAAAATCATTAACAAAATACAAAAAAAAAAAAAAAAAAAACCCTAAATCTCATGACATATAAAAAGGATTACACACCATGACAAAGTAGGATTTATTGCAGGAAGCAAGATTAATGTCCAAAAATCAATCAGTGTAATACACCCTACTAAGAGAATAAAGGACAAAATATATGATTTCTTAATAGACACAGAAAATGCATTTGACAAAACCCAACAATACCTTTTCATGACAAAACCATGAACAAAGAATACAAGGGAATTTCCTCAACCTGACAAAAGGAAATCTACAAAAAAATCCACAGCTTACAGCATATTTAACCTTGAAAGACTGGATTCTTTCCCCCTAAAATTAGTAACAAGACAAAGATATCAGCTCTCACCCACTCTTCAACCTTACAGGATGTTCTAGCCAGGACAGTTAGGCAGGAATAAGAAATAAAAGCCATCCAGATTGGAAAGAAGGAAGTAAAACTATCTCTATTTACAGATGACATAATCTTATATAGAGAAAATCCTAAAGTACACACATACATACACACTATTACAACCAATAAAAAAAACTCAGCAAGGTTACAGCATACAATATCAATACACAGAAATCAGTTGTATTTCTATGCCTGACCAATAAACAACCCAAACTAAATTAGGGACAATTACATTTGCAGTAGCATCAAAAAGAATGACATAGATATAAATTTAGCAAAAGAAATGCAAGGCTTGTACACTGAAAACTATAAAACATTAGCGAAAAAAATTGAAGAAGAGCTAAAGAAATGGAAAGACATTCCATGTTCGTGAATCAGAAGGCTTAATACGATTAAGATGGCAATATTCCCCAAACTGACCTACAGATTCAGTGTAATCTCTGTTGAAACCTCAGCTGCTATTTTGACACATTAATTCTAAAATCTGAATAGAAACTCAAGCAACCCAAAATGGCAAAAGCATCTTGAAAAAGAACAAAGTTGGAAGACTCACACTTCTAATTTCAAAACTTACTGCAAAGCTACAGAAATCAAGACAATGTGGGACTGGGCAAACTGAGAATATAGAAATGAAATCTTGTATTTATGATCAATTGATTTCAACCAGGGTGCCCAACACAATTCATTGGGTAAAGAATAGTCTTTTCAACAAATGGTGCTACAACAAATGAATGTCCATGCTGAAGAATGAGGTTGGACTCCTACATCACACCATATGCAAAAATTAACTCAAAATGGGTCATAGACCTAAATGTAAGCATTAAAACTGTAAAATTCTTAGAAGAAAAAAAGGAGTAAATCTTTGTGAGCTTGGATTAAGCAATTGGTTTCTCAGATATGGCACTAAAAGCACAATCAACAAAAGAAAAATAGATAAATTGGACTTCACCAAAATTTAAAACTTTTGTGTTTCAGAGGACATTATAAAGAAAGTGAATAAGACAGCCCACAAAATGGAAGATATTTTCAAATCATGTATTTGATAAGGAACTTTTTTCCAAAACACATTAACAACTATTACTACTCAACAATAATCCAATTAAAAATGACCAAAGGATTTGAATCAATATTTCTCCAAAGAGGATAAAAGAACATGAAAAGATCCTCAACATTATTAATCATTAGAAAAATGCAAATCAAAACTACAATGTGATATCACTTCATACCCACTAGGGTGGGTAAAATAAGACAGACAAAAACAAGCGTCAATGAGGATATGAAGAAATTGGAACATATTATTACTGATGGGATTGTAAAATGGTGCAGCTGCTACAGAAAAGAGTTTTTTGAAAAATTAAGCATAGAGTCATCGTATGATACAGCAATTCCACTCCTAAGTATATACCCAAGAAATATAAAAACATATGACCACAAAAAAACATGTGCATGAATGTTTATAGCAACATTATTCATAATAGACAAAAAGTGGAAACAACCCAAATGTCGATCACCTGATGATTGAATAAACAAAATGTGGTATGACCATACAATGGAATGTTAATTGATCATAAAAAGAAATGAAGTACTGACACAAAGTACAACGTGGAGGAATCTTTAAAAAAATGTTGTCAGTTACAAAAGACCATACATTATATGATTCCATTTATATGAAATGTCTAGAATATGCAAATCAATGGAAACAGAAAGTACATTAGGGTTGGCAGGGGCTGAGGGTGGGGCAGGGGAGGTATGGGAAGTGATTGCTAATAGGTACAGGATTTCTTTTGAAGTGATGGAAATGTTCTAAAATTTGGTAGTGGTGATGGTTGCACAACTCTGGGAATATATCCAAAAAAATCACTTAACTGTACACTTTAAAGGGGTGGGTTTTATGGTATGAGACAATTATGTGATTTTTATCCTTTTTTCTGTAAATGTGGTATACCACATTTCTTGATTTGTATATGTGGAACCATTCATGCATCCCAGGGATAAATCCAACTTGATCGTGATTTATGAATCTTTGTGCTATTGAATTCAGTTTGCTAGTATAATATTTTGTTGAGGGTTTTTGTGTCTAAGTTTATCAGAGGTATTGGCCTGTAATTTTTTTATTGTACTGTATTTATTTGGCTTTGTTATGAGGATGATGCTGGCTTCATAAAGAGATTTTAAGTGTTTGCTCCACTTCTATTTTTTTGAAATAGTTTGAGAAGGATTGGTAGTAATTTTTTTTTTGTTGTTATTCAAGCATGTAGTTTTGTTTTGTTTTTTTAAATCTCTTTATTGGAATATAATTGCTTTACACGGTTGTGCCAGTTTTTGCTGTACAACAAAGTGAATCAGCTATATTTATACATATATCCCCATATCCCCTCCCTCCCGTGACTCCTTCCCACCCTCCCTATCTCAGCCCTCTAAGTCATCACCCATCATCGAGTTGATCTCCCTGTTATGCAGCAGCTTCCCACTAGCTATCTATTTTACATTTGGTAGTGTATATACATCAATGTTACTCTCTCACTTCGTCCCAGCTTCCCCTTCGCCCCACACCCCATGTCCTCAAGTCCGTTCTCTACATCTAGTAATTCTTTAAATGTTTACTACAATTCATCAGTAAAGTCATAGGTTCTGGGCTTTTCTTTGTTAGGAGATTTTTGATTACTGGTTTAATCTCCTTACCTGTATTGGTCTGTTCAGATTTTCTATTTCTTTATGATTCAGTCTTGATAAGTTATATGTTTCTAGCAATTTATCCTTTTCTTTCATGTTATCCAAATAGTTGTTGTATAATTCTTCATAGTACAGTTGACCCTTGAACAACATAAGTTTGAACTGTGTAGCTCCATTTATTGAGGATTTTTTCAATAAATTTCTATTGCAGTAATACATGATCTATGCTTGGTTGAAACTGCAGATGCAGAACTTCAGATATAGGGCCATAAGGTAAAGTTACACACAGGTGTTTGATTGCACAGGGTGTTGGCCCTAACATCCACATTGTTCAAGGATCAACTATAGTCTCTTACAATCCTTTGTATTTCTCTGGTACCAGCTGTAATGTCTCCTCTTTCATTTCTTATTTGTTAATTTGAGTCTCCTCTCTTTTTTTCTTAGTCTAGCTAAAGGTTTGTCAGTTTTATTTATCTTTTCAAAAATCCTGTTCTTAGTTTTATTGATCTTTTTTTATTGTTTTTCTGGTCTCTGTTTCATTTAGCTCTGTTCTGATCTTTATTTCCTTCCTTCTGCTAACATTGGGCATAGTTCTTTCTCTAGCTCTTTGAGGTGTAACTTTAGATTGTTTATTTGAGGTTTTTTTCCCTTAATGTAAGCATTTATCATTGTAAACTTGCCTCTTAGAAGTGCTTTCATTGAATTCCATTTTATTTGGCATGTTTTGTTTCCAATTTTGTTCATTTCAAGATATTTTATTTCTTTGATTTTTTTTCTTTAATCCATTGGTAGTTCAGGAGTGTATTTTTTAACTTCCACATATTTGTAAATTTTCCCGTTTTTCTTGTTATTGATTTCTAGTTTCATACCATTGTGGTCAGAAAAGATATTGGTATGATTTCAGTCTTCTTGAATTTGTTAAGATTCATTTTGTGACTTCATATGTTCTACCCCGAAGAATGTTCTATGTGTGCTTGAGGAGAATGTGTGTACTGATGCTGCGGGATACAATGTTCTGTACAGTTGGCCCTGAACTGTGTAGGTCCATTTACACGTGAATTTTTTTCAGTACATACACTAGTCTGTTTACGATCTGTGGTTGGTTGAATCCATGGATGCAGAGTCTGTGGACATGAAGGGCCAACTCTGAGACTTCAGCATACGTAAGTTTTGGTTATCCACAGTGGATCCTGGAACAAATGCCCCACAGATACCAAGGGATGTCTTTTAGGTCCATTTGACCTAAAGTATATTTCAGATCCAAAGTTTCCTTATTTTCTACCTGGATTATCTATCCATTGTTGAAGTAGAGTAATGAAGTCCCCTACTATTGTTGTATGACATCTATTTCTCCCTTCAAATCTGTTAGTAGTTGCTTAATGTATTTAGGTGTTCCAATGTTGAGTGCATATATATTTCAAATTGTTACACCTCTTGATGAATTGACCCCTTTATCATCATATAATGACCTTCTTTGTCTCTTGTTGCAGCTTTTGACCTAAAGTGTATTTTCCTCTAATGTAAAACATAGATACTCCTGCTCTCCTGTGCTTTCCATTTGCATGGAATATCTTTTTCCATACCTTCACTTTGAGCCTATGTGTGTTCTTAAAGTTAAACTGAATCTCCTGTAGGCAGCATACAGTCAGGTCTTGTTTTTTTATCCTTTCAATCACTGTATGTCTTTTGATTGGAATATTTAATTCATTTACATTAAAGTAATTATTGATTTGTGAGCACTTATTAATGTCATCTTTTATTTGTTTTCTGGCTATTTAGTAATTCCTTTATTCCTTTCTTCCTCTATCACCATTTTCCTTTGTGAACTGATGATTTTCCAAAGTGGTATGCTTTGATACTCTTCTTTCCATCTTTTGTGCATCTATTACAGGTTTTTGCTTTTTTGTTACCATGAGGTTTACATAAAGTATCTTATGATTATAACAGTCTATTTTATGCCGATAACTTTGATTGCATACAAAATTCTACACTTTTACCCTCCCAACTTTTGTATTTTTGACACCACAATTTGCAACTTTTTATATTGTGTATTTATTAACAAATAGTTGTAGCTACAGTTATTTTTATTACTTTTGTCCTTTAACCTTTATACTAGAGTTAAATGATTAAAACACTACCATTATAGAGTATTAAGAGTATTCTAACTTTGACTATATACTTACCTTTTCAAGTGTATTTTATATTTTCATGTTACTAATTAGTATCCTTTCATTTCAGCTTGAAAAACTCCCTATAGCATTCCCTGTAAGGCAAGTATAGTGGTGATGCATTCCCTTAGTTTCATTTTTCTGAAAGTCTATCTCTCCTTCATTTCTGAAGAACAGCTTTTCTGGGTAAATAGTCTTGGTTGGTAGGGTTTTTTGTTTTGTTTTTTTTTTCTTTTAGCACTTTGAATATATAATTCCCCTCTCTCCTAGCCTGCAAGTTTTCTGCTGAGAAATTGTTGATAGCCTTATGGGGATTCTTTTGTATTCAAGGAATTTTTTTTTTTTTTGCCATTTTTAAAAGTCTCACTGTCTTTGAGTTTAGACAGTTTTATTATACTGTGTCCTGGAGAAGATCTCTTTGGGTTGAATTTATTTGGGGACCTATGAGTTTCATGAGCTGGATGTCCAAATCTGTCCCCAGATTCAGGAAATTCTCATCCATTATTTTTTCCCAGTTTTATTGAAATATAATTGACATATAACATTGTAGTAGTAACCATTATTCCTCTAAATAAGCTTTCTGCCCCTTTCTCTCTCTCTCCTCTCCTTCAGGGACTGCAGTAATGTGTAAATTGTTGCTTTTGATGTTATCTCATAATTCACATAGGCTTTCTTCACTTTTTCCCATTCTTTTTTTTTTTGTTCTCTGGTTGGATAATTTCAAATGATCTCTCTTCAAGTTCACAAGTTCTTTCTTCTGCTTGATCAAGTCTATTTTTGATCCTCATTATTGTATCTTTCATTTCATTTATGGTATTTTTCAGCTCCAGAATTTCTGTTTGACTTTTTTTTTATGATTTCTACCTCTCTGATAAACTTGTTGTTTTGTTTATGTATTGTTTTCCTGATTTCCTTAAATTGACTTTCCATGTTTTCTTGTAGTTCACTGAGCTTCTTTAAAATAATTATTTTGAATTTGTTATCAGACAAATCACAGATCTCCATATCTCTGTGGTTGGTTACAGGAAAATTATTATGTTTCCTTGATTTTTCCTGTTCCTAAAAGTCTTATGTTGCTATCTTTGCTTTTGAAGTAGTAGTCACCTTGTCTAGTCTTTACTGACTGGCTTTGGGAAAGAAATGCCATCTGTCAGTGATGGTGGGGGTTCTGAGGCTTTCTCGACATTTTCTGTGGACACCCCTGCTCTTGTTTCCTCTCAAAAAGAAAATTTTAAAATTGAATGCCTTCTCTCAATTCTGAAAAGCCAGGCTAGGTGCTGACAGCCTCCTGTTTGCTTTCCCCAGGATGGTGCAAAATGCTCAACTTTCTGTGATTTCTTCCAATACCAGAGAGTCAATTCAGATTTCTGTGCATGCTCACTAGCCATCTACAAAAGTTCACAACCACTGGCCTTGGGGGCACACACAGGGAGCCAGCCACAAAGTGGGTGGGTGTGTGTGTTGGTGGGACACAAAGAATATTGGTCATGCCTGTTGGGAGTACCAACAGGCAAGGCATCTCCAGGGACCCATGGATGGGCTTCCTGATGGAGTCCACAAAGCAGCTAACAGGCAGGTCCTTTTGATACGTTCCAAGCCCAGGCTGCTGTTCTCCCACCCCTTACTGTCCCTCAGGCACACAGCTCAGCTCAGTTTTCTGGATAGGGCAAGAAAGAAGTTAGCCTCTTTGACAGCATCCTGCATGGCTGGGGAAATCAGGCACTCACTCTCATGCTCTCACTTTCCCTCATGGGAGAAATCACAAGCCAAGAAGGTCTCTCTTGGTACTGAGTTGTGCCACCTTGGAGGAGGGGTGATGCAGGTAAAGTAAAACTATTCCTCAAACCTTCTTTGATGTGTCCAAATCCCAGACATTTTTGCTCCAGTGGTGTATTGGTACTTTCTCACTGGCCTCTCAGACTTCCCCAAAGGTACTCTTGTCCACTTGAGATTGAGGGTAAGATAGTAGGAAATGCCTGTTCTGCCGTCTTAATGACCTCACTTAAAACAGCATTATTGTTGATGGACCAAAATGAGAGACAACCCAAATGTCCACTAAAGTAGAATATATAGGATATTATACTGCAATAAGAAAAAAAGCAGACTCTTCCACATGCAACAAGTCTGACTCGCATAAAATACACAATGAGCAGAGGAAGCCCATAAAAGAGTATATACTGTGACGTCAGAAGTTATAATAGTGTCAGAGATGGGACATGAGAAAGACTCTAAGCAACTGGTCATATTTTACTTATTTATGTGGGTATTCACAATGGTGTGTTCAATTTGTAAAAACTCTCCAAGCTGTACCCTTAAGAGTCATGCATTTTCATGCATATACATATTCTGTTTCAATAAAAAGTTTACCTCCAAAAAATAGTATTTCTTTTCTGTACTGATTTTCCAAAGTAACCAACCACAAATTATAACAGAAAGAAATTAGATAGCACTGTGATTATTTCATTCTGTGGGAGCATTTGCTTATTCTCTAGCTCAGTGGTTCTCAACCGTGGACGATCCAGAGGACACTTGGCAATGTCTGGAGTCATTTCTGATTGCCACAACTGGGGGTGTGCTACTGGCATCTAGCAGACAGAAGCCAGGAATTCAGCAAAATATCCTGTAATACACAGGACAGCCCCCACAACAAAGAGTTATCTAGCCCTAGTTATTAATGGTGCCAAAAGTGTGCTCAAACTCCTCCAAAGCTGTAATTCCATAAAGAGAGAAATCATTTATATCTCTATACCTGAAACCTATCGGAGTGGCTGGCACAAAATAGGCTCTCAGTAAAAAGTTGGTGAATTAATAAATGAATCTCTCTCTCTTTCTCCCCCACCTCTCTCTCATTCACGCGTGTGCATGAGAATACGCACTTTTTATCTTGCATCTTAAAGTACTCTTGCTTGGTTGAGCCTAGGTGTACCGCTTGTTTTGGAAGACCTTGCCTTAGGAAAGCCAAGCAGACCCCAGGAGCTAGCCCAGAGAAAATGATGTGTGGGGCCAACCGCTCAGACCCACATGCAGTCTAGGATTAACCAAAATGGTAGGAGAAGACTTTCAGGATCACATACGTCAGAATGGTCAACAGGAAAAAAGAAATTAAATAGGAATTTGAGGTTAAATTCTGAGATGACATTTAAAAATGTGATTTTTTCCAGAGAGTTCTCTATCCTTTTAATCCTTTACATCTTTCAGGAATTTAGAAGAATTGATTATAGCTCCAGTAGGTGAGCAGCTACCTAAAAGATCTAGAATCATAGTTATTTCTCTCCGACCAACAGTCTGCATCTCACATTTTAAGGAAAGCTGTCTGAAAATAAAATCTGTCTGGTTTTAATTTTTAAACTTTTTCTGATATCCTTAATGGAGGTTCTGGCCTCTACCGCCCACTTTCAAATCTAAGATAGCATTTAGAAGACAGGAGTAGTTAGCAAGGAAGCTTAATAAAATGCCTCTCAAATCATTTGTGTGAATTTGGACAAGTCAGTTAACTACTCCAGACTTCAATTTTCTCATCTGTAAATTATGTGAATTAGACTAAACAACCTCAAAGTCCTTTCACCTAAAACTTGATGACTCAATGATTTAAAAGGCAGAAATTACAAGCTCTAATGAGGTGATATTTTGAGCTTTGCCAAATCACAGGGTTTTTCTAGGTAGTTCCCCTATTACAGCAGAGTGCAACAGCTTTGCTTGATACCACCAACAGGTGTGTAATTAAGCCTGATCTTTCTCCAGCATAGTTCATTTTCCACTGATGGGTCTACAATTAAAACAACTCCCTCCCCAGAGAAGTATACATCACTGTTATACTTTTCATCTTTAATTACACTGGTTGAAGATGAATAAATGCGCCTGAAATCCCAACTGGGAGGAAGCAGATTCATTAGGTGGTTGTAATATGCCATCCTTTCGGCATTTCAGGTTATTGTCTCAGAACAAGGAAGATGGCCTTCAACAAATCTGTTCAAATATACCAGTGATTAAGTCCACTCACTACTGCCTACCTTTGTACTAGAAATTGACAAGTATTAAAGATCTGGACCTTTCAAAGAGATAAGTACATCATCGAAGCCAAAGCTAATTTACTACTTCAGTGCTTTTTAGTAGAAGAGCCAAAATAGCCTGTTCACACTTTGTAGAAGAAAAGGGAGAGTTTCCAAATTTTCATATTACCACCCCCTTTCTCAGTCAATCTCAATCAGCTCTTTCTTTCTTTTTTCTCATAACACTAATACAATCTGACTTCATCTATTCATTTATTTGTTTACTTGTTTACTGGCTCCCTTCATTGGAATTTCAGCCCTGTGTATGGGAGAGAGGGGCATCTGTCTCATTTTAAATAATATGACCACTTGGAGCACAGTACCCGACCCTTGGCACCCACCAAATATTAGTTGACTGAACAAATAAATTTTGGTTCAGAATATTTCATGTAAATATACTTGCTGGTGGAGGTTTGGGGTTTGAGGTAACTGATGTCAAGCCAGTGTGCCAAACTTGGCATATTTCTGGCATTATAATTCTCCTAAATCCTTGGTAGGTGTTTGGTTCTTTGACAACCAGTCAACTCATTGACTTGGTATTCAACTCCATGGATTTGATTAGGTCATTGTTTTCAAATCCAGAACCCAGCCTGGGAATTTTATCTTTTAGCAAGAGTCTAGGTTCTCAGCCTAGACTCAATCTAATGCCATCCATCTTGACTTCTGCCTGGGAGCAATTTATCAACAAGGTGCTAATTGCCCTGTGCCCAAAACTGCCTCTCAGCTATTATGGGAAAGCTGGTCCCTTTTGTAAGGCAGGAAGACGTAATAGAAGTCGCCTGAAAAGCCCTGGGGAATCAAACTTTCCCCAGGTCTCCATCTTAGTTCCTACTATTTCCCGCCTTCCTGCCCGAACACACCATCCTGACTATGTGTGAATATCTTTAATTTGGGGATCAGGATTAGGATTTTCCAAACCAGACTTTTAAACAGTCTTGGATTCTGGGCTATGGGTAAAAAAGGCCTCTCTTAGCAAGACACACTTTTCTCCCTCTCTGACTTCAAACAGGACAGCTTCTATCTAAGCTTGTCTCTTTTTGGTGGGACATTATTGAGGCTTCAAATTGTAGTCCACAAGATTCGGTATCCTGTCACTGTGCTCCCAAGCCCCTTAATCAATGCCCCAGCCTCAGTAAGCACATGGCATGAGCACCAAGATCCCAAAGGCAACTCTTCAATCATCTGCTTCATTATTGTACCACACACCTTGCTGTTTCCGCTGCCGGAGATAATATTTAAAAGAGCAACTTTTTATTAAAAGTGTGAAGTGCTATGTCATCATAATTCTTCCAAAGTCAACTGTTTACCAACAGTAATTTCGCCCCTAGAAAACAGCTCCATGGTTGTCAGGTTGAGCAGCACATCAGCACCTACACCTGTCAGCGCCCCAATTCCTGTCCTACGCTAGTAAAGACATCAAATTCCAGGCGTGGAATACGCTTCCCGGACTAACCTGCCCTACTGTAGGTGACTGACCAGGACCCACTTCATTCCCAAGACACTGCTCTCTAATGCTACACACACAGCCCTTCCTTCAGTCCTAAGCTAACACCACACTCTCCTCCCCAATCACGTTCGAGCAAGATGGCCTGACAGTGCATCCCCAACCTAATCTAATTCCTTCTCTTTTTATACTCCAGTAATATGTATGGCCTATATAATGCATTTGGTAATTAATCATACCCTGCCTTTTGACATATATTCTATTTCCAATAACTATTTGAATCTGAGTTCATTTCGCTTTTCACATCTCGATTCATCTATTTCAACGGTATGGGAGGCAGTCACTCACAGAGGTTATGAGCATGGTTTCTGGAGTCAGATGGCCAGGTTCAATACAAACTCCTTCAGTACACACTAGCTGTCTGATCTCTGATTGCAGGTTTTTGTATTTTAAATGGTTAAAATATATCATATAGTAAATATTAAATGTGATACATATAAAGCACTTAAGACATTACATTTGTATCCATTTCATAACTAGAAAGCACATGCTACTTTTTAAATGTTGTGGAAGTGTTATTTTTTTTACCTCAGATATTTAATGTCATATAGTTCTGGTAATCCTTGAGGCCTCAATCCCAATAGTGAAGGTGTGTAAGCTAACAGTCTGCAAGGGAAACAAGCAAGTGAGCAGGATTCCGTGAATAAGCACAGAATCCCTAAGGATTGCATCACTGGGCCCTATATTTTGTGCAAAAGCTCTTTGCTCCCCTTGTTACTGTCAGCTGGCCATGGAAGGCCTTGAAAAACCAAGTTTTGATCTAGAACAAAGGTAGGGCCATCCAATCACAGAGCCATGGATTTTCAAATCTTGCC
Organism: Hippopotamus amphibius kiboko; assembly: GCF_030028045.1. NCBI lineage: Eukaryota > Metazoa > Chordata > Mammalia > Artiodactyla > Hippopotamidae > Hippopotamus > Hippopotamus amphibius. Next base: position 77,112,735 of record NC_080191.1, on the reverse strand, counting down.
CCTGATTGACTCATGACTGGAAATGCAAGGATTACTTTATAGCGTGTAGGTTTTTAAAGTGGTCTCTGAGCTGCCAAAAGCAATTCACACAGGGAAGTAGTAAAACATCAAAAGGTAAAGTAGCTTCCTTTTTTGATTAATTTTCATGCTTAAAAAAGTTTACTGCATGTTCTTGTAATGTCCTTCAACATATTCATTTGTGGTGGGGAGATGTAAGGCTAGATCAAAAGTGAATATGCACCAAGTTTAGAATCATTAAAATTTCGAAGAACTTTGCTAACAATTTTGGTTGCTTGCCACCAAGTCAATGATGGTGATTCAAATATCCCTCCCCCCACCCCTGTATTTCAAATAATCAGGATTTTCTCAAAGTGTAAGCTAAGGGAGAGAGCATCATTTGGTTTTTAGGTATGATGGATATTATCATTGCAAGACCTCTCAACCTTTGGAGTATGATACAGGATTTCCCAATTAGTGTGGCCATGAAACCCATCCAAGCTTTTCCCTTTTTTCTTTCCCAGTATGTCTTGCAAGAGGAGTGTTCTCTAGGACACCAGCCTAGAAAGCATAAAGTCGAAAACCCTTCCTAGGATGTGTTCATGCCTCCAAAACTTACCTTGGAAACATCAGGTAGCTTGATATAAGAAGCCCTCAGCAATTTGATTTCAAGCCCTGACTCTCTAAGTTTTCAAGGAAGAAATGTATTGATTTGAAGAATTTTTGTTAGATTGAGTGATTTTGTTTGTCTTTCAGGCAACAGAGGCCCTGTCTATATGCTTCTCAAGCAAACATTCTATGACTTTATACATTCCATCAGGACCAGGGATTTTCCAAAACTTTCCACCCCAAAGCAAGGGAGAGATATGAACTGCTCACATCGTTATTAGAGTGTGATTACCACAGGATAGAAGAATCCCACCACCAGCATCACCTGCCTGGAAGGGGGTGGGCATATCATATCTGAAGAAGGGAGCATGTTTGAAAAAAACTCAAACGATTCCATTAGAGTTCCCAGCTGTCACACAGGAGTGATCGGGGGGGTTCCTCTGCTCCAGTTAATCATCCCTGATGTCTGCTGATTCATTTTCTCTTCTTCAACAAGCCAGTGACTCCTGGAGAGTTCCAGCTCTAACAGAATATGTATACACAAGTAGAAAGCTGAGAAATATGATGTATATCTCCCCTGATATTAACAGAATTCATTTTCTAGTAAATAGGTAACAGCCAATAGATTGTTGGGCTTATTTTGTATCGTTATTATAAAGTTGGGACCTGATAAAAATTTGTGGTGATTGGAATTCCTAAAGCTGGGAAAACATAAAAGAACTCCATTGTAAGACAGTAATAGAAATAACCACTCACCTTTTTATCCAAGGTGAGAAACAATTTATTCAAGGGAGTAAAAGTGGACGCTAATTTTGTTCACTGTTATTACCAGTGTAATACACGTGGTAGAGGGAAGTCATTTTTTTAATAAGTGGGCTAATAAACTTTTCCTAGTTATTTATCAGGCTATTATAATGCAATACTTGCTATGAATTTCAAGTCCCATAACTTCTTTATTTCTTAATTTCAGAAGGTCAGAAGCATAATGGAGCTGCGAGCTTTCCTCTGCTACTAAATCCCCAGAGCTAAGGTCTCAAACTAGATTACTTTTTTTTTTTTTAACCTCACTGCAAAGTACAAATTACTAATCAACAGAAATGAAAATCCCAGTTGTGCAATCTTTTCATATTAATTTCTCTAGCTATGTACTGGATTCAATAATCTAAATAACATTTCTCTTAATGCTACATTTTTCCTAGAAATTTACATCAGAAACAAGTCCCCAAGCAATATTTAGGATAATAGATGCAAGTGTCCAGATGAGGGACTACCCAGAACTTTCCATGCTCCCCTCAATCAAAATGCAATTAATAATGAACACTATGTCTAGCAAAACCTATGCAGTCTGTCTCAGTGAATAAACACAGTGAGGGCAGGGGCTTCTCATAGAGGAGGTGGTTTGTACGATAACAATATTCACGGCAGGTAGGAACATAATAGCTTGTATTATTAAATTTCTGTTGTCTGACAGATGCTTCACACTGTGCTTTGCTCATTAATTCAAAACTCCAGAACAGCATGTAAAGTGGTTATTAGAGTTTCCATTTTTTATTTATATTTAATTTTAATTCAAAAAGTGTTCTCAACAACCCAGATCAAAACATGGGCAGAAGACCTAAATAGACATTTCTCCAAAGACAAACAGAGGGCCATTGGGCACATGAAAATATACTCAATATTGCTAATTATTAGAGAAATGCAAACCAAAACTACAATGAGGTATCACCTCACACCAGTAAGAATGCCCATCATCAAAACATCCACAATTCCTCTCTTGGGCATATATCCAGAAAAGGTGAAAGCTTTAATTCAAAAAAATACATGCACCCCAATATTCACAGCAACACTATTTCTAATAGCCAAGACGTGGAAGCAACCTAACTGTCCATCAACAGATGAAAGGATAAAGAAGTTGTGGTATATATATTTATACACACACACACACACACAATGTGATACTAAACCGTAAAAAAGCAATAATGCCATTTGCAGCAACATGGATAGACCTAGGGATTATCATACTAAGTGAAGTAAGACAAAGATAAATATGATGTCACTTATACGTGGAATCTAAAAAAATGATACAAATGAACAAAACAAAAATAGACTCACAGACATAGAAAGCAAACTTACGGTTACCAAAGGGGAATGGGAGAGAGGGATAAATTAAGAGTTTTGGATTAACAGATACACACTACTATATATAAAATAGACAACAAGGACCTACTATATAGCACAGGGAAATGTATTCAGTATTTTCTAATAACATGTAAGGGAAAAGAATCTGGAAAAGGATATATATATACACACATATACACACACATATATGAACCATGTTGCTGTACACCTGAAATTAATACAACATTGTAAATCAACTACAGTTTTTAAAAAGGAGAAACAAGTACACTAATTAGCCCCAGTTCACATAGCTGGCAAGTGTCAGAGACAGTGTCTGAACCCACTACTTCATGGAAACATTTGTGAACTCTGATTCTACTTACAATGTTATTTGCAAAACTTAGTGTTCATTGATTTAAGTAAGAGCTTATGCCTTGATTATAAATCCAATATATTTAAATTGCTGTGAGGTTCTTTGTTTTGTTTGTGCTTTTCCCTCCTCTCAGATTTTTGCTTTCATGAGATTTCTACTTTGTAGTAAGAAACAGGAGCCAGGAAGTATTTCTTTGTAGTTACCCTTCTGATAAGGGCACAAATCTTAATTAAAGAAAAATAAATAATTTTCTTTAAGAGTAACTGTGTACAGCAAAGCAAATTATTGATTTGTTTACTTTTCTGCCTCACACAGATGTTGGCTGGCTCTGAGTTTTTAACAATGTTCAAACCACTGGGTAGAGGCTGGCACATCTGCTTTGATTTGTAACGAGTACTGTGTGACATTTTTACTTGTTAAATGATAGTGAGGAGTGCTGCTAATAAGAACGTAACTTTCATCATCTGTGTATCAAACAGATAACTACGAAAACCACCTAGGACATGATTACGTAGTAATTATTTATGAGCAGTATTTTTTTTTAATTTTTTTATTTTTTATGGGCAGTATTTTTTTCTGTTTGTTAATGGAGGACCGTAATAACACGGAAAGTAGGAAATAGGAAGCTTCTGTTCAAATTATGTTCACACCCATAGCATGAGACACTAAAGCCACTTAAGTCTCCTCTCAATTTAACTGAAGTCATACATGCCACATAGTTATCTTCTGAGAAGAAACTGCCGAACTCATTAGAATTTTTTATTTTTCATAGCACTGAAACTTGAAGCAGCCTTAAACATTGTACAGGACTTAACGACCAAATGTTTTTTCCTATTTCCCTTTCTTATAAAGAGGTTTATAAATACTGACATAAAACAAATTTAAAAGAAATTCTTTGTCAGACCAGGTTTAATCTACCTTTTGTAGGTACCCAAGGCAAGAAGAACATACAATAGCAATGGTAATCACAGCTAATAGGATAATAATTGCCCATTTAGCATATACCCCCTAGTCTTGTACCAATAATCCCACAGGAAAGTACTATCATTATGTACATTTTACAGATGAGGAAAAGTGAGGCTTTGAGCTATTAATTAACTTGCCCGTGGTCACACTGTAAGTAAGTGACACAGAGCCAGGATTTGATCTAAATTTGTTTGATTCTAACCCTATATTATATGAGCTCCAAAGCAATACAGGCTTCTTCACTGCCCTAAGGAAGATCACATTCTTACACGCATAGCTCTGGCCCCCACATAATGAGCCTCGAGCTCATTACAAAGCTTATTTGTAAACAAAGAGACGAATTTGGTTCCACGTAAAGCATTTGATCCCTAATTTAATAAATGCTTATTAGAGTACCTACAGCTCACCTAGGCCATAAGCTAGGTGCCTGGAGTGACACAATTGAAAAGGACATGAGCTTGTCCTCAAGGCCTTAGAATCTGGTCACAGCGCATGTCATTGTCACTGCTGGAACTACAAGGAAGCAGCATCTCTGTTTCTGAATCTCTCCTCTCCCCTCTCTGGGCATCCTGCACCAGCCTACCTCCCTTGAAGATGCTCTCCATGACTATACCTTACATTCAAACTCTCCCATCTTCTCTTTTTCAGTTATTTTCAGTTGTTTGGGACTATTTCTGTAGTTCTGTTCTTTTCTCACGACCACCACCACCACTTCTGCCTGTGGCTGTCAGCATGAAAAGCCACCACCTGGGATCACCAGCAGGCCCTCCCTGCCCTCCCCTCCTCCCTCCACACACTTCCTGGCCTCAGCCTCCCACTGCTGGGAGAGTCTAGCTGCCTATCTCAGCCTCCCTGGCAACACGAACCAGAGTGCAGGGCACTTCATGCCCTCTGGAATACACTAGATAGGAAGGCTCAGCAGGTAACATTCCACACCTTTCCTCGCACAGAGACTGACCTGAGCTGTACGGCTGCCATAAGACCTCTTCAGAGATACAGTATTACCAAGCTGTGTTTCTCACAAAGCCCAGTGACGCACCACCATCCTCCCTGCCTCGTTTCCCTTGTCCCCTCACTCCTGCTGACTTGGTATTGCACCTCCCACCCCAGTAAAGCAGTAGCAGTTTCCCCTCAGATGCTCTGTTTTCTAGGAACCCTGGGCTAAGGCAGTTTCATACTTCCCAGAAGTTCTGTGCAGTTAGTTATCTCCGGGCCAGTATCTCTTCTCAAGAAGTATTTTCCCAGAACCTGAGTGTCTGTAAAATGTAACCGTTTTTCAATATCCCTTTCTTCAGAGCCTCTGTGGGTACCCCCAATCTAATGATGAATTTTGGAGTGAAAATTTTATTCACAAATCGTTTAAGTAAAAACACTTTTGCTGGCATCACATTTAGATTCGTTCCTTTGTATAAGCATTTATTGTTTCAGGCTTTCTCTTCAAAATTTTAAATACCCCTAAGGAGTAAAACATTACATTGTTTAACATAGCTTGTGTAAATAAATGATCGGATGATTGATTGGGATTGATCTAATTATTACATTGCAGGCAGCAAAGACCAAGGCAAGGACAGCATACATGCCTGAGTAAAGTTCTCCTATAGCCAACATAGGATCTGAAAAGCTGAGGCATCAGGAAACAGGAAAGAGATGCAAAACGATGAGATGGGTGAATAAGGCAATAATGCATGCTTCAAATTTTACCTAGGGATGAGACCTACATTTACAAGACAATAAATAAGTTTCATTTCTTCATTTTCAATTATTAGTTTGAGAGGTTTCTGTAAACTATTTTTAAATAAGTTCATTACAAATTAATAGAGATTTATAACAATGAATTCCTTTGCTGTGTGCTCATTGCCATTTGAAATATTTCATTGGCCAAGTCCTTCTTGGTCTCTACCAGCTGAAATGCAGGACAGGACAGAAGCTAGAGATCACCTCTAGAGCAAGAAGGAGAACCTTCTAGAGGAGACACTGGTGCTGTGAACAGTCATTAAATACTTTTATTGCTGTGCAGCCTCTAAATCATCATATGACTAGAACTAAATTTTAAGTCCCATAAATAATAGCAAGGTTATGAAGAGGGGCCATGGTAGGAATCTGAGAACATGTAGATGGTGATTCACTTGGCATGACTCACAAAGCAACTGTGTGAGCATAAAATTTTAAAAAGATAAATCAAAAATTGCATCCAATTTGGGATTTCACAGCCACTCACTGTAAGCACTTAGTTAATCTCCACTGATTTATAACTCCCATATTATTCCCAAACTAGTTGTGGTGTCAGGTGTACAAACTTGGTTTTAGCAATCAATTTTTCTTTAAAAACTATGTATTGCTTCTTCTTGAAAGAGAGTTCTTGACCCTTTTTCTCTTTTTTGTGTCACTTTTTTATTTCCTCATTCACCTCATTTTAGCCAGTCCATATGTTATTGTACTCAATCTACTCATTTTTCTTGGCAAAATAAGGCTGTTTAACCTCTTGGTCATGGAATGGCTTTCAGGTAATACAATACTTACTCTGCTCCCAAATTTCTTCATGACCTTTACCTGGAAACTGGCCTTCATTAGGTTTAAAGTGTACTTACACACATAACCTGGTTTGACACTTCTGACTGACTTGGCAGCTCACGTGCCTGGTTCATAGCCTTTCTGCCTTCTGGAGTTTCCAGAAAGAATTTTGCTGAGTATCTTGATTGGATAGAGAAGAGTAGTTTCGTTAAGCAGATGTAGAAAGCTGTTTCAGACATAATCATAATATTTTATATTTGATTTCCTTCTAACATTTCAAAATACTTTCACGTCTATTCTCTCATTTAGTGTCTAGTGTGATGTGGGAAAATGAAGGGAAGCCAGAGTAAAAAGAAAAGAAGAGAAACTTAAGAGACCCGGGATGGTTCGCTTTACTAGAAATATATGGGAAGGAGAATTTAGAGACCACAAGGGAACACAAGTGGAGCCATTGTGCTGGGAAACCTACTAGAAAACGGGAAATACTTTAACTTGTTGATGGAGGACAAGGAGGAACTACTTGATTATATAGGAAAGTGTAATCATTCTTAGTTGACATGGTATGTTTCAACTGAAAAGCTCACAGCCTCTGTTTTGTGGTACACAAACCAGCACAGGGATTTGGCCCAAACAAATCAGGGGTTTGTGCTCTAACTCTGCCACTTACAAGCTGTTTGACCTCGGAAGAATTACATGTCTTTTAGACTCAGTTTTCTCATCTGTAAATCTCATCATTTTTCTCATCTCATACTGGAATGGGATCAATGCCATAGGTTATTGTGGGATTACATACATGTAAAGTGCCTAGTACAGCATCTGGTGCATATTAAGTGCTCAATAAAGGGCAGCAATTGTTACACAGTAAGTACAAACGTTTTTGGCACTGTCATCTTTTCCAAAAGAGCCTTGGGAAAGAATGAATAGGTGATAGCCATAGCCAAACAAGAATCTCATCATGGTCAATAAAGAGATTCTCTTTATCGAGTTTCATCAGTTCTCCCTACCTCTTGGGCAACTCTTCTTCCTCTTCATGGAAATGAAAATAAAAAATGATAAAGTAGTTAAATTAATTAGATGATAAGACGTCTGTGACCAACCCTGGATACGTGGATGTACTACCTCTACCACTAACTCTACCACTAAAGAGCAAGAAGCAGTGGCCTTCGGACATAGTTGACTCTTCTCGTCTCAAAAGCTGGTGGTGAATTCAGAAAGGATCATCTAAGCATAGATTAAGGACTTCATCCTAACAGGACCTTTCTGCCCCCTCTCTACTCCACCTCATCTCCTCCAGAATCCACCCATCCTTTTTATTGGAGGAGGTGATGCTTACTTAGCAGTTGCATTTGCTAATAACTGTTCCCATATGGGCTTGAACAACTTGCAGAGGTGCCATCCACCTCCAGCTGCACGTAAAAGGCTCTATAGGCTCATGCTCAGTCCATCACATGGAAATTCCTTTTAGCAAATAAGGTGGAGTACTGTGGAAACCCTTCTTGGATTTGTATTATTATTATGTGGATTAATCATGGTCACTCTTGCAAAACGTTGAGCCCCTCTGCCCCTGAAAAGATTGCTACTTGGGGTCTGCGTGCACAGAAGACAATGGTATTTCTGTGTTCTCTAGCCTCGGGCTCATCTGCAGAACTCAAAGACTCTTTTTCTCCTTCAACAACTTAGTTACAAATAGAAATATGGCCCTGCATTTATCTCATTAAATAATCCAGGCTCCAAAGAAACGTCATGTGTTTTCTCGTCCCACAATAACTGGCATGGTGCCCCCATCTGGTTCATAATTAACATTGCCCAAGGACTAAATTGGTCTTTTATTTCCAGATAAAGAAAGCTTACAAAGTAGTGTGTAAAGTGAGATCAGGCTCAATGCATACATTCCTCTCTCTGAAACTGAGTGCAATCATATGAAGCGAGGCGCCAGAGGTAGGGTTAGGATTGTATTTTCAGTTACTAATTTTAAGTATGACTAATTCTACTCCTGGTTGGGGGTGAAGAGGTAGGAGTTAAGCAAGCTCGGGACCAAATTTTTCAATGGCTTCTAAAACAAAATCTTCCTTTTAAATTAACATTTGTAATTTTAGTGGCCACAATGTCAGAAGCTAGACTATAATTTGGCCTGTAATACTATAGGTTTTCAAATTTCCTATTTATTCATGTATTTCCCAATGGTCATTTAAAAATGTACCCTTCAAAAAAATTAAAAAATAAAAACTAAAATGTTCTCTTCAAAGCCAGTAGTAGTATGCCCAAGAAAATTGCTATTAACTCCATTCCTGGGTTAAATGGAACGGAAAGAAAGAAATTGATGTGGCTGAACTATGCCAGTGTTAGAGGCCAAAGGAAGGATCCATACACCTTAAAGAAAGTCTCCTCTAAAAACAGACGGGACCACCCTGGAGAAGGGTGTCTACCGGCCTTATCAACCACACCCTCATTCCTGAGGGGGATGCTGACCACACAACCACCCCCCTCAAGCTCCTCCTTTTCTAGTTTCCAAGCATGGTTTTCTTTCAGACAACACAACCATCATTTCTCTTTGCTGTCTTCTGGAAGCTGCATTCCCACCCCACCCTCCACCCCCACCCTCTCCTCACCTGTCTCTTCACGCCCCCCACACACACTACGTGCTGGCTCCCTCCCTGAAGGGGCTCTCAAACCTGTCCATTTCCCTGTCCCTGTGCCTCTCGGCCGACTCACCTGACCTGCCCGTTCCCTGTCCTGATTCTATGAACACTCACAAGCACTCGCCTTGATCATCCCACTTCGCATCAGTTCTCTGCACCACAACATCCCAAACGTGGCTCAGCAATGGGGTCTCACCCATTCTGGCCCAAGTCTGACCCCCTCTTTGGTGTCAATGAGCACAGTGCTTCCCAAATTTGCATACAAATCCCCAGGATCTTGAAAGGCATATTCTGACTCACTGTTTCTGAGATGGAGGCTGAGGCTTTGCCTTTCTAACAAGCACCTGAGTGATACTGTGGCTGCTGGTCCAGGAACCACACCTTGAGCAGCAAGGATTTAACATCCAAGGAGACGTCGGCATGGAGACCTGGCTGCCTATAACTTTGTCCACTTCTTGAGCCACATACCTCTGGATTTACAGGAATCCTTCCCCTTATATAACAAGTATAACATTGAGCCTTTACAGGTTTTGCTCTAGTAATTTCAGTTTTCAAAAAGCACACTCAAAATAGCTCACTGTACCCACAAGCACCCTTCAGTCCCTTAACTTGCTCCAAGACTTGTGGAATCCATCAGTGCTATGGGGGAAAAAAAGCTTTTAAAATGGAATTGAACATGGGGTACTGCCTAGCATATCAATGAAACCAGTAAGGGCTTTTTTCCCTTCTTTTGTTACTCACTGAATCTTTTTTATGAGAGGTAAAAACAGACTAGAAATAAAATTAAATTTCCTAGTGCTCTTGCCTCAGCCATTCGCTTCTTGTGAGCACCTTCAAGTGCTGACTGCCTCTGAGCCTCAGTTTCTCCAAGCATAAAAGAGAGGATTTTCTACTCAAACCTGTTAGAGTAGGATTTACAGACTCTAGTGAAACATGCAATGGAAAGATGCTGTAAAAATGTAGAGCGTTCTTTTGATTATAGATCACATCTGCACCAAGACCAGAAACTTTTTTCCACAGAAGAAGGACTTAGTGTTCTCCATTCTCCACATTTTTTTTTCCCTCTAATGAGGTATGGAACTATGCAGACCATAATGACTACAGCTTAAAGGGTAGGTTCAGTTACTATGTAATCTCATAAATCTCTCTTAGCCATAAGTAACAGCTAACCTCTACTTCCTCCGATATTTTATTTACCCTGTAAATCAGCTCTATTCTTTCACTTCACACAAAGGAAGTTGGGAACCCCAACTCTGGCAGGAATGCAGAGGCAGACAAGCCGCTTTGTGTGTGCCCCTGATCCAGTGACCCCCCCCCCACCCCTCGCAAGCAGGCCACCCCCTCCCCCAGATGCAGGGCGTGGAGTCCCATCAATCACTAAGGAGGGTTATGCCAGCAGAGTCCTGAGATGTGAGGAAAAGAGGGGGCTACAAACAGCAGCTGCCTGAACTTCTGCAGCAGAGCCAGCCAGAACTGAGAATGGAATCACAGAAGTGGAAACATTAGCAAAAAACAATTGGTTGGCATCAAAGTGTGTGTCTTACTTTACTTGGCTTTGCTTTCAATTAACTTCAGTCACACTGGTGCGTGTGTGAACACACCGTGAGCAAACCTGTAGTTTCCCTTTAGTGCAGCTTTGCTCCCTCACTGGAGATTTGTCCCAGGTGGGGTGAGATGCTATGGCTTCCTGCCTCTAGGAAGCAGGATGCCCAGTGGCTAGCATCACTGCCCTGTGCACAGAGCTGGAGAGGAGGTTTGAGGCCCCTCCATTTGTCTTTCTCCACCCCCCACCATGCTCCAAGCAAAAGATATGGAAAGATATACGGCATAAGTAGAATTCTAAGAAGAAAGATTTGATGTTAGCCTGTTTGTTTGATTCCAGTCTATTAGTGGAAGGCAAAATTTCCCCTAATCTCTTTACAGGGATATCTTTTGGGCACCAGTATAATGAAATCCAGTACCCTTTAATTTCTTACAGGTCATTTAGTGTCCAATTTCATAGACTTCAAAGAGAGTTTAATCACACAATGAGGAGAAAGGCACATAATAAAATTATTTCCAAGACTCCTCCCTGCTGCAACTATGCGGAGGTGAAGAGAGAAGAAAAGAAAGCAGGGAAACAAATTAAAGGGGAAAGTCAAGTTGAAAATGAATAGTACTGGAGGCCAACAGGACTATAAGGTCAAAGACAAGATAGAATGTCTCAAGATCTACGGGATCTGGAGTTTGGTTTTGAATTAGATTTAGGATGAACTTAGAAGTGAGATAAAGGAGCTCAAAATTAAATACCAACAGAAAAAGTAGAAAAGTGATCAATTTTCTTCAATCACTTTTTTAGATGCTCTAAGTTTTAAATAAACTTTGCCTATAGCATTAATGTCTACGGGATGTTTAGTGTGTGCAGTGTGTGTGTGTGTGTCCATGATGGTTTCAGGGATGTGAAACTCTGATTTTCCCATAAGTTTGAATCATTGACTAATGCTATTGTATTGCTACATGGACAATTTCCAAACTGAGCATTTTCTAAAGACCAAAACAAAACTATAACTGCACTCTGCAAAAAAGCATCCCAGATCACTTTCAGCCTGGTTGTCTCCCACCAAGATAAGAAAATGCTGCTCTGCCCGTCCATCCCACGCTGAATCTTGATGATTCACTAGCTCACACACAGCAGCCAACTTCTCTCTGCCTTTAGCTTCTACACTAAATAGTACACTGGAGCTTACTGAGTAGACTTTCAAATCTACCGGAATATATCTTTTCAACTGCCTGGAAATTGAAGAAAACCCATAGTTTTGTATTATTGAACTGAGATTTGAACCATTGTGCCAGACCCTTCTTTTAAAGGTCACAGTTCTGTGTTTACTTTATAATTCCAATTTCCTTTGTGTACAGGTCAGTTTGAAGAAGATTTTATGCTTTTTTCACTTTTCCTGTGTTTAAATCAAGTGCTTCTTATGCGGTCTTTGCATAACTTTTAAGCTTTGAGAACATTTAACCTTGTTTCTTTATTGGAAGAGGGTAAAAAGGCTCATAAAAACAGACGGAGAACATTTCACCTGACATCAGTGTTTATTCATGCATGTACTCGGTTCACTCAACACACCTTTACTGGTGTCTCTGTAGGCATTGGACACTGATGGGGAGACGAAAGTAGGGTGTGTACTGCAATACAGCTATATTAAATGTCACCACTGGAAGAAGCTGCAAGAAGAGTACATGGGACTCTGTACTGTTTTTTGCAACCTCCTGTGAGTCTATAATTGTTTCAAAATAAATAGTTTTTAAAAAAAAATAGGGTGACCAACTGTCCAGGACTCTATCCATTTTAGCACTAAAATTCCCACATATTCAAAAACCCCTCAGAACCTGGCAAACCGGGACAGTTGATCACTTTATAAAATGAAGTAAGCATTGCCTCTGTCTTCAATTATCTCATACCTAATGAGAATGTAATAAATTAGTGGAGGGAAAATTACTAGTCATGAAAAGTAATGCATGGCACTTGTGTGACTGGGCCTAAATCTTTCACCCATGGTAGATATTGCTAATAGATCACAGACTTCTTTCCTGAGTTCAGACATAGCCTCAGAATCCTTCTCAACACAGCACTTTTCCAGATAGCATATTTTTTTTTTAATTTTAAAGTCCATAAGCTCTTTTTTTTTTTTTTTTTTTTGGCCGAGTGACACGTCGGATCTTAGTTCCCTGATGAGGGATCAAACCCATTCCCCCTGCAGTGAAAACGCAGAGTCCTAACCACCGGACCACCAGCGAATTGCCCCCCAGACAGTAAGTTTAATGAACTGGAGTTGCCAATAGAATTGAAACCCATCTGCTATCCTTGCATTCTTCTACAGCATCAAAGAATTTTTCAGGCATTTTTACTTTAATAGACAAGCCTAAAAAGAAAGTTCCAATTTCCAGGCCATGCTCTGCTCTTGACTGGAAAAATAAACAATTATTAAGAGTTGCTGTGCATAGTTTTGTATTTCTTCTGCAAGGTCCTCTCAATACTGTACAGGTTATTTCCAAATTAGTTTGGTCATTTATTGTCAAAATCACAACACTTTTTGGAGATGCTCTTTAAACTTCAACACATTTCTATGAGATATATATATATATGTAAATTTTTTTTCAATGAAAGTGGTGATAGAATTTCACAGCATATGGTTTATTTTAAAAAGTAACAAAATAAGCACCTCCCCTGACCCACAGCATCTGTGTCCTTTTGAGAATAAAACTACATACAGACTCACACTCCTACAATATACTGTTTCTGTACTTCCTCTTCCTTCCACCCATCTTTCAGACAAGTGAGTAGGCAAACAACATCTACTTCAATCTTAGTAAGTACAGGTGTACTTGATAACAGTGAAGGCTTTCATTCTGGTATACATACAGTGCTCCAGGCTGGAATCTAACCCTATAACATCTTTTCAACATTTAACGCAGGAAAGCATAAAATGGTTTTAGAGTCGTAATGGGTTAAGTTCAAAGCCTAACTCTGCCATTGTCTAACTGGGTGCTATTACTCTCCCTGTGCTCAGTTTCTTCACCTGTAAAATCTTTACAGTAGTCCAGACTCATTGGGTTACTGTAGTATTCTATGAAACAATGTGTATAAAGTACGAAATATATATATATATTTTAAATAATAGCATTCATTTATTTTATTATATTATTATTACTGCCATTAAATTTTTGTTGTTTTCCCAGTAACAGCTGAAATCAAAACCTACTTATATCACTTGGCCATCAAAACATTTTTTAGAATTTTAATTTCTTTTTGTTTACTTATTTATATTATAATTAGCTTAGTTATACAATATATCTAGGGCTAGTGTTCGTATGCCACACAAATATAAATCATCATGTTGTAATAAATATTTTAAATGTCTCCTCAACATTCAGACTGTGTATCTACCACCGAAACACTATTGAGAGGATGCACGCCAGTTGCCATAATTGGACCAAATCGGAAATAAATTCAAATTTTAAATAAAAGATAATAGGTTTTCCTCTTCTAAACTATCAAAGTTTGAACTGTCTAGTATCTGAGCAGCACTTAAGTGGCTGGGTGATAGCATTTATTTTCAACTTCTAAATCTTTATTAAACTAGCAAGAATGAGTTTTTTTTAAATGAAACACTAAAGGATTGGAATTTTTCCCTCTTCATTCTTTACACTTGTCCAGGACACAGGAGGTTTTCCAAAAATGCTGTTGCCAACTGGCTGGAAAGCAAATACTATTTCATGAAAACAAATTAAATTCATATATGTGGTAAATGATATAATTTCTAAGTTCCTCAATTCATTAAATCTCTAAATATTCAGTAGTGTGATGGGAGTGCATATTACAAATACTGTATTATTTGAACCTAGTTTCCTTTGATCGTATTGAGTATTTGAATTTAATGACTCATATACATATATTTTTAAACTGAGTTTATATTCCCAGTATGCTGTTTGGCCTAATTAAGATTCTTGGAATGTGAATTATAGAGAGGTTCTAAAAATAAAATTCAGTCATAAGTCTCTATAATTAATTTAGATATGATCTCAAGTAGCACATACACAAAGGCTACAAAAATAATGTACAAATGAACAAACAAGCTAAATCAATCTGATCATGTAGGTGTTAAAGTTTCCTTCCGACTCGCTCTCCAGTTAAAAAGATCAAAGCGAGGCCTGGAATTATCATTGCATTGGTCTCAGTCATCCCAGTTTCACAGCGCTCAGTCATCCTGCGTGTTCTATATTCAGTGCAGCTGTTGTTGTGGCTCTTGAGATGTGAGACTCACTAATAAGTTATTTTCCAGTCTTTTGGCAAGAATGGAGCTATAAGAGAAATGGCTTGTCTTGATGTGTTCCAGCTGGAAGTAAATATGTTCTCCCATTGAAAAACAGGTCATTGCCTGGAGGTTTCCAAATTTTGCCTAACGGAGCACTGGATTAGGAGTTGCCAAGGAACCCAATGGTTATATGTGATTAAGGAAACAGAGGGACGTACTGATCCAAGCCCCAGGAAGAGGTTAAGGACTCTTAATTTCAATCCCAGCTTTCCTTGCTAACACGTTTTACAACCTTGAAAATGCCACTTAGCCTTTGGCTGGGCTTCCATAGCTGTAAACCTAATTATTTAATATTTATTGAATACTCTTAAAGAACTGGTTCCTGAAGAGAACAGAAAGCAAAAACAACTAGCTCCGTCACCCCAGTGTTTATTTTATAAGGACCCCATTAGCAGTATTTCACAGCCCACCACTTTAAAAATGCATTCTGCACTACTAAAGATCACTCAATATTTAGAGAATATTCATTACTAATTTTTCAACAGGATGAAAGAGAGCAGATGGGATTGGCTTACATTTTTGATCCAGTGCACAATTCCAAGAAATCCTTGATTCAGAACAAAATGAACGAAAGCCTTTATTCTGATAACTAGAATCTACACTATGAAGATGGAACAAGAAAACAGCCAAAATATGGGGGCAGTTGTGAGGCTGTATTTCTTTGGCTTTGACATACTTGGTGTTTAATGCACTTTCGGTTATTCTGTCAAAGACAAGTTTGTATTGAAGCCAAGGGGAAAAAGTGCTCTCCCTCTGCAGTGGGGGGGCTCTCTTATGTTGAAATGCACACCCCATTTCCCTTGACCTGTGGCACCAACATACTCTGTCCTAATCTAGCAAACCATGTTTGCATAGATAGCACCAAAGTTGCTAAGAACTATCTGTATCTGCCACTGTGAATAGTCACGGACGTTTGCAACAGTCAACATGATACCATGGTGTTGCAGCTTACTCTTGGATGTGTATGACTGATTGGTTTTCCCTGCAGTGAGGAACTGTTTTCAACAGCAAATCGTATAGGCCAGGATCTTTAAAATAGTTATGCTAGAGGTTTTTTTCTTTCTGTTTTGCTTGAAATCCTTGTTTTAAAATGAGGTTTTGTGATTATTTATCCTAGCCTCAGAAGCCATAGAAAAATGATACATTTGAAGAAGATTCCACAAGCTAGAAATCATTTAACGGGCTAGGAGAATCATTTTTACCTATTTTTGGATTCAATATGTAAGTACAATATATAGAAAGATATTTTTTCTTTCATTTCCTCTGCATGCTTTAAGTTTTTATAAGAACTGTGCTATGTAAAGATGGATGTGAATAAAGGTAGGAAACAGTTAAAATATCTAAAGTCTTCTAACAACATTTGCTTTCAAAACTATACCCTTGAAAACCTATCAATTTAGTTCCTACTACTTCACACTGTATGATTGTTTGTGAAGAGCTATCCTTAAGTTTGCTTTAGTGCTATCTGTGAAACAATAATAGTAATAATAGATTGCAAAGTCAGTAAATTTATCCAGCGTCATTAGAGAATAAGAAGTTCCCCATAGATAAATTTACTTCTTTAAGGGCCTAAACTTTTCCTGGACATCATTTCACATTTTCATAATGCCTTTGTGTTAACATTATAAAAATAATTATTGTGCTATACTTTAATATAGTGGTACTCTCATGACTATTAGATGTGCAGGCCGTTTGCCCCTACACCAAATAGCCCCAGGCTGCTTCCTAATGGGAGATTCTCCAGCCTCAGACTTCTCTACCTTTCACTGTGCGCTGTCATTTTTCAGTATTTGGACTCTCAAAATCTTGCCTCAAAACCCCCTTTGCTTCGAAGGTGGAGGTGGGGAAATAAGCAAACTCCTTATAAGTTTGGGCTCCCCGCTGGCTCTATTTCCATTGGAAGAAGACTTATCAGGTAGCATGCTGAATTACAAAATGATGGAACAACTGAACAGAAAATAATTAATGTGCGCAAATTATGTTTTCTCCTAGTAATGTATACTAGCTGTTATTTCCTATCTGATCTTGGTGCATATTTTCTCTGTAGATTTAATACTATGGTCTTGTCTTCACCAGACCTCTTCTGCTTTATTGTACTTCTCTAGTTTCCCAATAAGATTTTAAATCTTAATCCTATACCCCCAAATGTCCACTGTTGTATGGACATCCAGTAGCCCTATGGGTTAGATTTTCTGTTCCCGTCATACAGGTCTTAGATGAAACTCTAACAGTTTCCCTGGGTTCAAGCCCAGCTCGTTTTGAACACTAGTTATAACCAGTAGCTATAGTTTCCAATGTTAAAACTGATCCTTTGCAAACCTCATTAGAGGAAATCTCATGACTTATCTGTAAGACCCTGCCATGGCAGAGAATTTAGTTCAATGAGCCAAGACAGGCTGTCCCTGACGAACGTTACCACCACCTCGGCACACAGTATAACAAAGCCAAGGAAATTCCAAACTGCCATCCATCACCGGTGTGAGAGAAATACCGTATGACCTTTAAAGTGGGCCTTTGTCCGCTAATACAGCTCTCGGACAATGCTCAACACATTTATTCATGGTGAGGTTGACTCTTGGCTCAATGAGATCTAAGGGAAGTTAAAAACACAGAAGGGCAATTTTTATCACTTATTTCTGTGGGAGCCTAAAGAATTTGTTTTGGAATCCAAGTCCTATGGCCTGAAGTACTCAAACTGTCACTAACATACAGCAAGTTCACAGACTGGCAAAGACCGCACAGACCTCTCAGTTTCCCCCTAGGGGAATCAAATCTGTTTGTCCTACAGCTGTGCAGAGATATATTTTAATAGCAGCACTATTCTTTAAAATTTAGTGTCTGTTTCATGACTAATTTTAGAGGATTCTGTGTGACCGTTAAGTCAATACCCTCCTTTGCAGCGTGCAGTACTCGCTTCACTTTCAAAGTTAGGATTCTTTAAAATGGTATTATTTTTCTCTTGCAGAACAGCCAGTCGGTTCAAACTGTTGGAATCACCCTCAAACGATTATATTTTATAATATGTTTTCACATTGAGCAAAGGCAGAAGTGGGGACATGAGCCAAAAGCTCTCCATCCATATGAAATGTAAAGAAGCCTAATTGAAGAGGTCATATATTCAGAAGCCAAGGTGGCTTCAGAGGGCTGAGATCAGAGCCCATCCTTTGGTCGACTACAGAGTGGGCTCTGCCTTCACCTGGGGTCAGTGTGTGCCAGGGGTCACACTTGAAACTGAAAAGTAGAATAATTATCCATTCAGTACCCAACTCCACATCGTGAAAGTCCCACTGAATTATGCCTAGGTGATCAGAAACCACATCTAGGTGCCCCCAGCACTCCTCCTGCTGAAGCTCCCTGGCCACCCGCCTCTCCGAAGCCCTGGGCAGACCAGGCAAGGGGCCAGCACGGCTCCATCTCTCTGCTTTTCCTTCAGTTGCTCTGTCTCTAAAGAATGGGAAATCTTTCTTTCAACTCTAACACCCACTCCCCACTTCCCTGCCTTTTTTCTCCCAAGCAATGTAACTTGAGCTGAAATACAAATAGAGTTGCTCACTCTTTTTCTTTCTTTTTTTCTTTTTCTTTTCTTTTTTTTTTTTTTTTTTTTTTTGCTCCTGTTGCATAAAAACTGAAAGGGGGAGACAAAGGCACACGTGAACTTTGGAGATGAATACCTCTCTTCTGGTCCCAGCTGTCAGATTTATTTCTTCTTTGTAGCTAAATCAGGTCATTATGCTACAAATCTTTATTCTAGATGAAAGATTTAAATCTCCACAGAATTGGGGGGGGGGCGCCGGGGAGCCTAATAAGCTATTCATGGTAATTGGCTGTAGTTTTATCGGGATGTTTGTACGGAGGCTGCTCTCCAATTCCGATACACTTTTTCTGACCCCATTCACTTTTCCGAGTCCCTGGGAATCCCAGTAGCCAACTGCATTGTCCTGGCACTCAGACTTCGTGCTCAATTATCAACTGTCTCCACATCTAAGACGTCATGTTTCTACAGAAATACTTTAAACAATCAAAGAAATTAAAAGATCTTTGTGTTGCTTTGTGATAATAATAGTGTTTTTTAAAAGTTTCTATAACTCAAGCATTTGTCCTTGACGTGTTCTGAATTATTTCCTCAGAATTAAAAAAAAAAAAGGCGTACGTAATGGAAGGCTTAGAGATTCCATTCAGCCGCTTTAAAAGCAAAACCGAAGAACAGCGGTGGCAGCAGAAGTCTGAAAAGGCATTAAGTCATCAAAATCGCCACTCAGTGAAACAGCTTTGGAAGAGATGTGTCTCCCATCGGCTTTACCCAAAGACCCAGGGCGGGGACATTGAATATGTTCATAAAGCTAATAAGGCAACCAGCCTGCAGTCTGTGCTGCTGTTAGTCAGGTCTTCTCCAGGCAAACTTGTTAAATGGTTCCAGAGCACCCCTGTAGTTGTTGCCCCATGTAGCACAGCGTATTCCCCCAGTATTTCAGGCAGTAAGTGGATGATGGTGAGCTCTGGGCCCTAAGTCAGGAGACTTATGTTGTACGTGCAGCAAGTGGGAGAATGAAAACTCACCTGTAGTTCTGATTAGGCTGAAAGGAACCCCCTTTTGTTCAGGAGCTCCAAGCACAAATCCAGATATCTGCAGAGCCTTTTGTGTTCATATCTCCTGGAGGCAGCGATCACGTGATTCTATCTGGACAGCACCCTGGAATCGGGCAATGCCGAGGCCCCGGACGTAAGGCCTTTTGAAAATCTCCATTTGCCACGTTTTTAATCATGTTTCCTTAGTAACTTCCAGAGAGGTTCTATTTTCAATTGTCTCAAGAGCAGACTGCTCCTCTGAAGGGGGAAAGGTGGAGCCTGTCAAGGAGCAGGCAGAAATGCTCTTGGGTCAATGGACTTAGGTCAAAAGTCCTGTGAAAGCTGTTGGGATCCTGCCGTAAATGTTTGAAATCCTGACTGAGAGAAAGGCTAGAAACTAGGGCTGCCCCTGCTTGTAACCTCAAGGCCCCCTCTGACAAAATTATCTTTGACCCAGTCCTGTCACAATGTCTGAAATTGCTCCCTCTGAAGACCTCGTCCCTGTTAAGTGCATCCCCTCCGGAAGGCCCCAATTTAAATGCTAATGTTGTGCTCACCCAATATCAGTCATTAGTTTATCACATTAGCCTCAGTCACCCTGGGAAAATGGAACTTGGTCGGGTAAGCACTAATGAAAGGCAAGGTGAAAGGGATGTTCCAGAACCTGCGTGGGGAGCAGAGATGTGAATGGAGGCGGCCACACAGAGTGCACTGGGCTCAGCAGCTAGAGGGACAGGCGATAAACCAGTACCTCCCCCACCCCCTTAGACGTGGGGTACACAGTGAGCATCCCAGGGGAGAGTGCTAGGAGGAAGCTTAGGGGATGCTTTACACAAGTTTTATCTTCATCATATTTGTGTCTAGAGCTGGTCCTAGTTGGGGCTAGGTAAATCCAATAAACAAGAAATTACTAACCCTAACCCTAACAAAAAGAGAGGGTCAAATAGTCCATATGCCTCCAGAAGAAAGAACTCAGTTGGGAATTTGAAACACACACTAAGGTCCTTGCCATTTAAGATGATCCACTGTAAACTAGGCCAACTCTATTTGACAGGATGACAGCTATTCCCACAGTGGCTCTGGGATGTTATTTGAAAATCAGATTATTTATTTTTTAAAGGCAACATCCTTTGTTAGGCTTGTTTTTCTTTCAGTAAATCTAAATGGGAACATCCTTATCTGCAAGGGCACAGATACCTTTTTGTGGCGCTTTCTGCAATATACAAATGTGTTGCCTGGTAATGATCTTTCTAGTGAAATTAAGATGTTCTGTACAACAAAAGCCTATGTGTACAAACAACACGGGTTAGATAGAGGAAAAGAACTATTCATTAGGTGCCTAAAAGCACAAGATGAACAGCACAAGGTGACATATTTGTGCAAACCTATTTTTTGAAACATTTAAAATCCAACTTGTTTTATTAATTTTTTAAAATGGTGCTTATTCTTAACATGCACAAATATCTCCCAGAGGGAAAAACGGTCTGTGAAAAAGCATTTGATCTTCATTCATTTTCAAGCATCTGCAAATTAAAAGACCTGTTGGGGAGATGTTCCGCTCATTTGTTGGCTGAGAGGCACCTTTGTTTTCAGTGGGAAGAGAGATGTTCATTTAAATTTGGAGGAATCTCCTTAAATTTAGGAAATAGCGATGTCTTCATATAAATAGGAATATGTGACTTCCCAGATATTTTCCAGTGGCTTTCCACAGTAAGGGAAATTTCAGAATACTCAGCCAATAGGGCAGGAACACATGTCCTTTAAAGTATCTCTGTGTTAAAGAAAGTGTCTTTGCACTTATAGCATCACCTGTTGGCGGTGAGGGAGTTTGTTCCTGGGCATAAGGAAGATGACCTGGTGAGACAGAATTGTGTAGTGTTTGTGATGACAAAGCTTTCTGGTCAAATGGACATTTCCTAGGTAGGCTGAGGCTAGGGAAGCAACTTAATCCTTCTGAACCTCAGTTACATTATCTGCAAAATGGACACAATAATAACCTCTCCTTTATAAGATTGGTGTTCAACATTAAAATGAGAGAATGCCTATAAATGGTAATGAACATATAGTGCACAGTGCCCGCAATGCAATAAGTATCCAATAAATGACAGCAACCTGTCACATCATTATTTATCATTGAAATTATAATCTTAGATAATGACTATATCAAGCTCATAATATGGATATTTTTGGTCAAAACATTTTTGTGCAGTGAGGGAGGTTTAAGGTAGAGAATCATTTACACAGAAACAATTCAAGCATTCTCAGATGCTAGTGTATACTTTTACAGGTGAGTTCTTGTGGCTGACACATAAAATGTTTTGAGCTTATCACTGCCCTCAGCTCTGGAAAAGAGCTGAAGATGTGTACCCTTAAGCACCGGATCTAGAAAGGAGTCATCAAATCTCTCTACAATGGCTGCTCCAGGGGCCTCTGAGATACCTGTGAATTACCTGTGAATTTATATCAGTTTGTCATTAAGGGGGACAGAAACAGTTTGAAAAGGTTACTGTCATGTGCGGCGAAACCCTAATTTTCAGCTAGCCTGCTGCAAACATATTAACAAACAAAAAAATCACTGATTCAGTCATTCCTCTTTCCACCAAAATCATTTTCCATCTTTCAAAGAGACACAATCTCAATATGGTTTGTTGAGTGTCAGCAAAGACATGAATAATCTCTGGTGTCCCTGTTATTTACTCACTAAAGAAGCCAAAGATCAAGGCCAAACATCCAGAACTCCACTTGTGTTTCTTGTCAGATTTTAGAGATTTGGGGGCATGCCAAATCACAAAGAAAGATCATAAAGAAAGATCATAAAGTTCATCCCCCATAATTGTACATGTGAAAAACAGGCCACAGAGAGGTTAAGTAATTCACTTGAGGTCAGAAGGCTTATTATAGGCAAAGCTGTATTAGAAGGCATGGTCCCCGAGAGTCCATCTAGGCCTCTTTGCACTTCCCACACATGACTTAGAAGGAAGACCAGAGGTTTGCATCTCTTCAAATTCCAAAGTACCTGAGCCAAAAGGAAGATTTCCATGGGGAGTTGCAAATCAGATGACTCTAGTGGAAGCAGCAATTGTATCTAATGTTTATTAAAACAAATCAAGCCACGTTACACTATTAACTTTGCCTAGAATCCTCAATATGCTATGGTCAAATAAAATAAAAGAGTAGGAAACTATTTTTTTTTTTAATTTTTTAATTTTTTTGGGGGGGGTACACCAGGTTCAATCATCTGTTTCCATGCACACATCCCCGTACTCCCTCCCTTCCCCGATGCCCCCCCGAGTCCCCCCCACCCTCCCTGCCCCAGTCCTCCAAGGCATCTTCCATCCTCGAGCTGGACTCTCTTTGTTATACAACAACTTCCCACTGACTATTTTACAGTTGGTAGTATATATATGTCTGTGCTACTCTCTCTTTTTTTTTTTTTTATTTTTTATTTTTTTTTTTTTTTGGCACACAGGCTTAGTTGCTCCGCGGCATGTGGGATCTTCCTGGAGCTGGGATCAAACCCGTGACCTCTGCATTGGCAGGCAGATTCTTAACCACTGCGCCACCTAGGAAGCCCTGTGCTACTCTCTCGCTTCATCTCAGTTTCCCCTTCACCCCCCGCCCCCTCCCATACCTCGAGTTCTCCAGTCCATTCTCTGTATCTGCATCCTTATTCTTGTCACTGAGTTCATCAGTACCATTTTTAGATTCCGTATATGTGAGTTAGCATACAATATTTGTCCTTAAGAGTAGGAAACTATTTAAGCAATGAGACAAGCCAGACCACACTGTACCAGTGATTAACACACAACTTGAGTATTGGGAGAAGTGAGTTGAATTCCACTGATGCACTCAATGAAGGCATTAACTGGTACACTACAATGTTAATAGCCCTATTGAAGATATAAAAGTTTTCCTTTAACAAATTGATAGGCCCAAAATGAATCTGATTTTTAACTATAAAGCTCTTATGGTAACATTTTCTTCTAAAAAAATTACTTCTTTGTGGTTTTCTCCAGGTAGCCCAGTTCCTTCTTCAATCGCTTGTGTGAGGTCAGCACACACACACACAAACATACACACACATAATCCCATTCCCCCCATCTCTCCCTCACTTCTGCCAAGAATTGCACACTGCAGTAATTGCAATAACACTTCTGCAGAAAGGACAATTGTGGGTTTGGTTTGTTTTTAACAATTCTGATTTGTGGTAAAGAAGGGAGACGTCAGAATCCTCTCTAGGTAGAATGAAGAACTACTCAGCTACTTCTCAGAGCTGGGGAGGTGTGTCTGTTGGAGGCTGAAGAGAACTGAAACATCAAGTGAGAATTTCCCTGTTATCGTTCAGTCTGAAAGCCGGTATAGAATTAGAAATGTTGCTTCAAGCTTCCTTACCCCAGTACCTGCAAAGCTCACATAGCACCCTATAATTCACACAGGGAATGAGATGGCCTGGGGCGTTGTGTGAACGAGTCATGAGCCAAGGCAAGGCAGACTGAATTCAAGCTTCCCTGGTACTGATATGACAACCGTTAGCTTCCAGTATTTCTGAATTTTCCATGCTTGCTATCTAATTATGTCGCATCTTGAAAATGCAGCAGGAGAAAATTCTATTTCAGCTCTAATAATAGAAATGGGTAATATTTACCACTTTAACAGATTGTACTGTGTTGTGAATGAAGACTGTCTCTTCAGTCATATTATATAGATGAAGTTGCTTCGGCAATAGTGGAACATATGGGAATTAGAAAACTAAGTAGACTATGGGAGTGATGTGATTTTAAGAAAATAATTTAATCTGAATTGTGGTGTTAAATGAAAATCTCACCCATAAAGAATTGTATGTAGGAGAAGCAACTAAATGTCTAAGTAGGGGAGAAAAGGCAATTTTAAAATGTTATTTTAAAATATATTAGTGGCACTGAATCCTACTCTGTTGAAAAATCAGATCATTTTCCCAAACAAAACCAGAGACTACAAACTTAGTAACAGCGATATGCTGCATTAGTCAGAAATAGAAGGAAATGCCAAGATGTCCTTGAACCACAGATGAAAACAAAATGACTGAATTGTACTCGGTATAAAGCACAACTAATATAGGAGAAGAAAGAACATGAATGAAGATTTGAATAAAGATGTCTGAGGAGAAACGATGCATCTTCTCTGCATGGGGTCTCTCCCTGTTTTAAGTCTTCAAATGGCTGCAAATTTCAGATTTCCACCATGGTCAGTAATGTATTTCCCCATCAGAATTCAACTAGGAAGTTGCACGTGGACACTCACCTGGAGGAAATCAGAAGTGCTTTGAGCACATTAGGAACAATCTGCCCTTCCCTGGGTCACAGTTAAGGACAGACAAACAATACCAGCTAGTGCAAAGTGCAACACTCTGCCTGGGAGGAGGAGGAGGAATGGGCCTAAATTTGATAAGATGCAGTCAACCTGCAGCAAATAAACTTCTTGAGATACTAGTAAACCTCAAGAATTGAGAGAGAACATTATCTAAGCAGAAAAGCAAGTGATTAAGTTCTGGGTTAACACTCAACAAACCTTTATTGTGCTATTTTGTGCCCTAAGAGCTGAGTGAGACCTAGCTAGGTAGCACCTGCCTTGCCAGGATCCCAGAGTCAATTAAATTAAGCCTTAGGTCCCTTTGACGTCATCGTCCTCAGTGGATCCCCTATGAGACACGTGGGGTGAGTGAGATAACAAAAGATGATGGACCTCCATTAAGAGGTGCCCACCAACTCATCTTCAACCTTCACCCACTGCAGCCCTGCTATCTGGATCCCTCCTGGTCATTGCAGCCTCCCGGACTCTCTGGTATAATATAGTAAACAATAAAAGTGAGCCTCATTATGGAATCCTAGGAAACAATGTCACCACTGTGATACACAGAGGCATTATAGGAGAAAAACTGTAAATGTCTGAATCAAAATTTGTGAATGTGTACATCATTTTTTAAATTATGCTACCTTGCATATTTTAAATGCACCACAGTTGAAATTTAAATGCAATTTGTCTAGATATCACATACTGCCAAATATGCCTTATATAGACAAGAACTATGCTATTTATAACTTACAGAACACCATGAAAAACCTCATTTTCTAAGTGTAAAGTGTGGAAGCTAGGATAAAAGAAAGTGTTTCACTTGATTTATAAGCTTTAACATATTAAAAATAAGGCACTCCAAATCAAGAATTTGTGAATACACATATCATTTTTCTTAACTCTTTTAGGGGGTACAAAAGCAAAATATTTGAAGAATGTGGAATTGTACCCTACTGTGAATATTAGCTCTTTTCCAGGATCAAACCATTTTCCTGGAGTAGGAGGTATTTCAAAGGCTCTGACTGAATGTCTGTGAGGAGTAGAGAAGAAGCAACACCCTATAAAGGAAAAGAGATGTGGTGGAGAAAAGAAGGTGAAAGAATGAAGATGAAACTGCCTATTTCATCATTATCCCATGGTTCCACGTAGCAGCCACGAGAACGCACGTTGCAGACACCGCATTACAGGGAGTGAAACTGATCCGGGCTCTAGCTGCAGTTCTGTGAAATCCTCCTGCACCTTTACCCCAAGGCTATACCCGCCACAGGCAGCTGCCTGCCCATGAGCAGGTGCTACAGGCACACTCTGGTGGATGGGTTCCTGCTTCCTGGGAGACATGAGACTACTTTACTGTCCAAGGTGGGCTCAAGGCGTGGACAAACCTTCCTCAGGGTGCACGGCAATCTAGGATACGTCCTCACAGCCTTTTCTCTCTCTCTCAGCGAGAGGCTTGCCTCATGAACTGAGTCCCTTATCCGACTCCCTCTCTATTTCCTTTCACAGGCATCTCCCCTAATAAAAGTCTTGCACATTAAATTCCATTGCTCTCTGCCAGAAGACAGTGCACAGGTGACCTAGAAGTCCAAGAGGATTTCTGTGTTTCCTACAAGCCCTGTTTTCCCTTATATATACAGCCTCCAGAGGTTTCTCTCCATTTTCTCCAGAAAAAATGCGTGGACTTTAAAACATTCACCTTGGTCAATTTCCCCACCTTGTGAACTATTTTCACATCTACTTGGAAGACAGTTTTTGAAAACACTTTGAAAAAGTGTTCTAACCATAGTGAGGCAGTTTATACAGAGAGACGGTTCATGCAGTCAAATAAATACCCATCAAATGTTGGAAGCCAGGTCTTGGTTTGGGGTGCTTTATTTTTAATATTTTAAAGCTTATAAATCAAGTGAAACACTCTCTTTCATCCTAGCTTCCACACTTTACACTTAGGAAAATGAAGTTTTTCATGGTGTTCTGGAGGTTATAAATAGCATAGTCCTTGTCCATTTAAGGCATATTTGGCCGTATGTGATATCTAGACAATTTGGCATTTAAATTTCAACTATAGTGCATTTAAAATACACAGGATGACATAAGCCATAAGCTGGGCTTCTAAACTTTGGGGTTTTTTTATAATTGATATTTAAAATAAGGTATCAAGAGGTTAATACCCCGGTTGAAATTGTCTCTGTGTCTTTTTCTACACACAATTGGTTTGACTGTTACGATTGTCAAGATAAATTAGAAAAGAGCTGAGCCAATTGTGCCTTTAGACACAGCTTTAAATATCCCTACAATAGACAAAAAATGAAAAGGTTAAACTAGAAAACTTCTAAGGTTTCTCCCAGCTTTAATAACATAGGATTCTATAATTCTATGGTTTCATGCAGTCAGATATGTTTAGAGTTCTCCCTCCCCAACCATGAATTCCCTTTACATGAAATCTGAGTACTATGGAATTTCCTTCTCTAAACATTTTCAGCAATCATGAAAATTCCAGTTCTAATATATGGGAATTGCTGGGCCACTCCTCAATCAGATGATCAAGAACCAGCATTGGCTCTGAGAAGAGAAAGATGCCTCTGGCCTGTCTTCCTTCTTTCTGTCGCTGCCTTGGGAGAATAAGGATGGGAGAATTAGAAGGGCTTGCATACTCTAAAAACAATGCAAAGATTGTTTTGAGCATACTTTCTGCAATCAAAAGTTACTTGCAGAAAGTACCTTCTGAAGGGTCCAAAGCGTTGAACAGTGGCATTTAACCATGCTTAGCCCTCAATGTCCCCCAACACCAAAGTGCACAACTAAACTCAAACTTTCACTTCGGTGATGAGAGCGTGAAGAACCATGGGTTTAAGGAGGAGGACCCAGCTCCTTCTCTTTCCCAACCATCCCCTCCTTCAAATACTAAGCACAGTCTGCCCCTTCAGAAGTCACCTGGAAACCAAAGATAAATGGGAAGGAATTAAATATTTGCTATTATCACTCAAAATATGAGCAATATCACTAATAGTCTTGTTAACTAGTGTGATTACTATTTATATCTTAGTATCTATTTTAATTACACATATACACATTTTATGCATAAATGTAAACATACTCACATATGTGTATATATAAGCTTTGACACATTTCCTCTTTAAATCTTGCTCCTCCTATCCTATTTTTCTCCTAGGCCGTTAAGTCCCATAGCCAAAATATAAGTAAATAAAACTTTAAGAAACTCTGCTACCATGAGGATTTTAGAAACCTTTCAGGTGAAGTTGGATTTAGGAATTCTAAATACCTGTAAATGCAGGAAAGATTTTTTTTCTGAAGTCCTCAAATCCTGTGCAAGGCTACCATTTTTTCAACTCTATAAACATAGTTGTTTTATAAAAATTAAGTTAAAACAAACCATTGCTTACTACTTCTCTCTCCGCAAAAAAAAAAAAAATGCATCTTAGAAATTAATTCAGTTGAACTTGTACCATGATGTTAATAGCCCAAATATTTTATAACATGCAGTATTTTTCATGTCAAATTGATTAGCAATGTTAACAGCATCCTGTTACTCTGGGTTCCACAAGCAATTCAGCTGTTCCTTATCTTAATCCTGTGACGATATCCAAACTCACAAGCAAACAATGATTTTTATTTGTTTAGAAATGTTGTCACCTGTGGACAGTTAGCTTAGTTGATTAGAGGACAGTGCTAATGAAACCAAGGTTAAAAATTCCTTCTTTTATTATTATTAGCCAGATAACTTCTCTTAGTTCTAAGAGGAAAAACTCCAACCAAAGTCACAGAGCCACCATCTCAGACTTATGTTGTGGGCCACAAAAAGATTAGATAAAAGATCTTAACATTTTTTATTATTGCCTTCATTTAAATAAATATTTTAATTTTAACTATGAGCTATTTCAGACATATTTAAAGGTACAGATAATAATATAACAAAACACAAAGCATCCTCCCCCCCAATTTAACAAATGTTGATATTTGGCAATATTTGCCTCAGATATTTGTAAAATAAATACAGCAGATACAAATAAATTGTTAGAGATACCATTCCTTCCTTCCCAGATGCTGACATATACCCTTCCAATCCATATTTTAAATTTTTAGTATTCTCTTAAATTCTGTTTAATTTATCCATTTCCTTATTCTTGAACAATTAACGTTGCTTCCAATTTGTGCTAATACAACAATGCTGCACTAGCGTTTTTGAGAATGCCTCCTCATTTGAGAGTTCAACCAGGATACATAGCTTAAAAGTAGAATTGCTGTCTTGTAGGGTATACACATTAAACTCCATAGATATTGTTAAATTATTCTCCAAAGTAGATGCACCAATGTATCCTAAGACCAGTAGTTTCTGAAAGTTTCTGTGTTCCTGGATTATTGCCAACACTTCATATGATCAGAGCTTCTAAGTTTTGCCAACCCGCTAATTATGAAATGTTGCCCCAATTAATTTTGTTTCATCATTCCTAACAATCAGTGAGGTTTTGCAACTTTTTATATATTTATTGGCCTTCACGATTTCTTCTTATATGAATTGACTCTCCATATTCTTTATCCATTATCAGTTGAAATATTTCCTTTTTTATTGCTTTTAGGGTTTTATTTAGTGTGTATTTTCTTTCCTAATCCTTTATTGATTGTTTGAATTACAAACATTTTCTACCAGTATGGAGCTTATCTTTCCATTTTATGGTCTTTTTTTGTACAGATCTTTTTTAAGTAACTAAAGTTACCAATCTTTTTAAGCTGTGTGCTTCTCTTTTTTTCAGCTGAAAGTTTGTACATTTTAATCTTCCTCACCTATTCCTTTCTTTCCCTACCCCCCTCCCTTCTGGCAACCACCTGTTTGTTTTCTACATCTAACCTTGTTCCTGTTTTGTTATGTTTGTTCCTTCACTTTGGTTTTTCAGATTCCACATATAAGTGAAATCATACACTATTTGCCTTTCTCTGTCAGACAATTTCTTTAGCATAATACCCTCTAAGTCCATTCATGTTGTCACAAATGGCAAGATTTCATTTTTTTTATGAGTAATATTGTTCTGTGTGTGTGTGTATGTACATATATATATCACATCTTCTTTATCCATTCATCTATTTGATGGGCACTTAGGTTGCTTCCATACCTTGGCTGTTGTAAACAATGCCACAATGAACATAGAGGTGCATTTTTTTTTAATTATTGTTTTAATTTTCTTCTGATAAATACCTAGGAGTGGAATTGCTGGATATGGTAGTCCTATTTTTAATTTTGGTGGGACCCACCATACTGTTTTCCATAGTGGCTGCACCAGTTTACATTCCCACCAACAGTGAACCAGGGTTCCCTTTTCTCCACATAAGCTTTGTGCTTCTTGAATCTCCTATAAGAGCTTTTCATCTGACTTCCAACATCATAAACTTAGTTTCTTAATTTTTTTACACTTTTCAATTTATCTTTACATTTTCAATCCATGTAGGATTTACTGCTGTGTATAATGTATGGTAGCTCACAAAGTTATTTTTCCAATATGACTAGTTAATTTTTCATCATGATCTATTATTTTATCTTTCATCACTGATTTGAATCTGCTGCTCTTACATGTTAGTTTCCCATATACACACAGGGCTGTTTCTAGGCTCCCTGTTCTGTTACATTGATATATTTCTGCCTCCTTCTGCCAGTACAACACATTTTAATTACTATCCCTTTACAACAACTCTTGATAAATGATAGAGTAAGTTCATTCCCTTTAACCTTCTTCAATTGTTTTCCTTTAGTTATTCTTGGCTCTTTATCCATCACTCATTTAATGCCTGAAACAGCTTGTCAAGTTCCAAGAAAATTTAAGATTTAGATTGAACTAGCTTTGATTTTATAGATTATTTGGGAGAGAATCAAAATTTTAAGATACTGAGGCTCCCTGTCAAAAAAAAAAAAAACTGGTATAATTCTCCATTTACTTAGATCTCCTTGTATTATATATTCTTCAGTAATATTTTATGTTTCTGTAAAAGTCTTGTACATATTATGTTAAACTTAATCTCATGTATTTTGTAGTTCTGTGGCTAGAAAAATAGGCTATTTTTAAAATACTATTTTTAAACTGATTTTATCTGATGTAAACAAGTACTACTAATGTTTATATACAGTTTTTATAGACAACCTTGATGCCCTGTCTGGTTACTTCTACCAACTTGTAAGTAGATTCTCTTGAATTTTATATGTATAAAACCATACCATCTGTGACAGTAGTTTTTGGGGGGGTTTTATTTGTTTGTTTTGGCTGCTTCGCACAACTTGTGGGATCTTAGTTCCCTGGCCAGAGCTTGAACCTGGGCCCTCGGCAGTGAAAGCACAGAATCCTAACCACTGGACCTCTGGGGAATTCCTTGTGATAGGTGTTGCTTATTTTTCCATTCCCCATGCCATGTTGAGCTGGCTAGAACATCCAGTACAATACTAAACAGAAGTGGTGATAGCAGGCATCCTAAATTACTTCTGATTTTAAGAGAATGTTTCATATGTTTCACCATTAAATGTGAGGTTCACATTAAGTTTTAGGTAGAAATCCTTTTTTAAAAAGAAAGTTCCCTTTTATTCATTGTTTTCTAAGATTTGTTAACCTGAGATGAGCAGATTTTCTCTCTGTTGATATGTTAACATGGTAAATTACATTATATTTTATAAAGTTAAATCATCTCTCTAAGCCTAGAGTAAACCCAACTGGTATTTATTCCGTTCTGAAAGGGTTATCAGTCTCTTTTCAAATATGTCTCTTCCCTCATTCTCTCTTCCTGGAAATATATAAAATCTATATATTTATAGATATAATAAATATAGATAGGTATAAATATAGATATAATATAGATAGATGTAGATGTAGATGATACAGAGAGAGAAATAAAGAGACTTCCTATTATAGATGTATGTTGGATCATCTATTTCAATTGTACTCATTCTATTATACGCCATTGTACTTTCTTTTCAATTTTTCACTTCTAATCTCTTTGTTACATCCTGGGTAACTTCCTCAAGGCTATCCTTAAAGTCATCAATTCTCTCTTTATCAGAATCTAACCAGATATTAGATCCACCCACTTGTCTTAATTAATGACTACTTTTTGTAATTTCTAAACATTTTACTTGTTTTTCAATCTGTATATTATATTCTTTTTTCATAGAGCCCTAATATTTATGGTTTTTATTATCTCTTTTAATACTTCATTCATTTCACACATACTTATTTTATAATCACTTTCAGATTATTTATGTATCTCATGCATCTCAAAAGCTTATTTTTCATTGGAGCACCAGAGAAACTCACTAGAGGGTGAACTCCACTGGGTCTCCCACATACCACTGGAGAGCCAAGCCTTAGGAGGGGAAAAAAAAGGCACAAGAACTGGGAAGAAAAGCCCCATCTTCACTTTGCCTTGCAGGGTCCCTCAAGTACTCTCTCTTGACAAAGCCTAATATTACATCAGCTAGCAAAGGGTCCAGCTCCATTATCAGAAATCAAGGCAACAAGAGGTAGATTTGGATCTGAGAATCAATAATTTCATAACTAGTTGCCTTAAAAAGTTTGCTTATTCCTTAATTTAATATAAACCCCACGACGGTTCTATGAGATCAGTACCATCCCCAATGTACAGGAAAGAAACTGAGGTCTACAGAGGTGAGGTCATTGTCTACAGCCATCTGTCTAGTAAATAGTCAAAATAAGACTGGACTCAGATCATTTGATTCCAGAACCCTCTCTCTAAACCACTGCACTCTCTGCCTCTAGATTCACCTGAATAAGGCCAATTAAGAAGTTGGTATGGTGGTCCCAGCCTGGGCGGAAAAGGCAGTCATGAGAACACTGGTGAGAATAGCTGTGGGAGACATTTCAGAATAAAATTCAACAGTTTTTGGACAGATTACATAAAACAGTTACCCCAGGATAATCTCAACGTCATACGTTCTATCCTATGACGCATAAGGGCATTTGCATTTTACAGACTGTAGGTTCAGAAAATATGGTCCTCGTAAACCTAAGGTACACATAAAAGTCAAAAAATAAATCCTGAGAGTAGCTTAGAGCAAACTCCAATATTCATTTTATATGATTTTGTATAAGATTTATAACCAATAAAAATGTTTATGTGGCATAATTAAACACACATACACACACTCACATACATATGCCCTCCAGCACAATATTCTTAGGTCTGAGTCTGTTTTTATACATACCATAAATATTCTTAAGGTTAATTGAAAGCAGAACATGTGCACAACTTGGTGTAAATGTTGACTCCTGTTCAAGTTCCTCTTTTGCTTTGCTTTTCTCAGCCTTTTTTGACTGTTAGTGTCAAAAGATCAATATACAATAATAAAAACGATGCAGAGGATGTCTAATTAGGCCTCGTTTATACTCTAGACATCCTCTCAATCACTTTTATTGTTGCATATAGATCTTTTGGCACTCAAAGAATGAACAAATTCAAGACATCACCTCCCCCAATGTATCCACATCCTAAGCCCCAGAATGTCTGTATATATTATATTACAATGGCAAGGGGGAATTAAGGTTCCATATGAAATTAAGGTTGCTAACCAACTACCCTGAGATGGAGAGATAAGCCTGGATTATCCAAGTGGGCTCAATGTAATTACAAGTGTTCTTACAAGTGAAAGAGGGAGGCAGGAGAGTCAGAGTCAGAGTGACACAATGTGAGAAAGACAAATTCTCCCCTGGAGCCTCTCAAAAGGAACACGGCCCTGCATACACCTGAGACTCATTTCAGCCTCAGACTCTTTCAGACTTCTGACCTCCAGAACTGAGAGATAATAAATTTGTGTTGTCGTTAAGCCACTAACTTTGTACTGATTTTTACAGCAACTATGGGAGACTAACACATCCTGAACATCTGAACAGGAGGAAATTTTGGATTTAAAGCCTTGAAATCCCTGTTCAAATAATAATCCTAAGAATGAATGAATAAATCTTACTTGTCTCACTCTACATCCCTTGCCTGCTCAGAGTCTAAGGTGTCCATGTCCATTTCTCTCCCCCGTATGCAAATTGCTCCCTAGGACTAAGTCCTGCAGCTTCACATTCAGAATTGCTGTTTTAAGATAACGTCTCATTCACTCATTCAGTGAGTCAGTGAGTCAACAATCATGTATACCTCTAGCCAGACCTCTCCCTGGACCTCAGACACAAATATCTAACTCATGTGAACAATAAATGTTGGTTTGACTGACAGCAGAGATGGTTATAGGAGGCTTCTTGAGGAGGTACACTTGAGTTGGATCTTAAGAAGTTAGTAGGAGTTTGCTAGGCCAAGGCCAAGATGGGCTAAATGGATGGCAGGCAGGGAAAACGACGCTTACAAAGGTAGACAAGCATGGGAGTTCCAGCACTTCGTTAGTGGACTCGAGAGTACGGTGTGAATGTAATGCATATATTAAGGTAGATGTACTCACTTCTTACAATGTGACAGTTCAAGTTAAACAGCTTTGTGGGTAAGAAATCCAAAAGACAGTGTGAAATCAGGAGTTGGGTAATTGTTTAGTGAATTGTGACAAAGCAGACAGAATTTTTCACATCTTTAGCCCATAACAGCCTTGTAATAAGTATAAAGTTACTCTAGGTTTTTCCTGATCTAGAATATTCTGATAGTTCAGCTTGTGAGGACCTTAGAGACGATTAAACTGAAGCTTTCTTTGGTCAGATGACAGGGGACAGTGAATTAACACAGAGGTGGGACCATAAACCAGATGTGTTAGCTTGCAGTCTGGAGTCACTACCAACATGCGGCAATCACACAACCACATTTCCTCCTCTCGCCCTGACACACAGCCAGCTACGGCTCCCACCATATGTCCATTAATAACCCCCGATCACCTTACAAAATACACAGGAAGAAGACCTAGTCATAAGTTCTCTGTCTATGTACGTATGTCTAAGCATCAAGGCTGCCTGATACAAAACAGACAACCATTCTAAGTCTCAATAAACAGTAAACTTGGAAAGAATTATCTTAGTAACACGGTGTGAAATGAATTGCTATTTTTGCAAGCACAACAGTGCACATGTTCTGCACAGTATATTAAAATGACAACTGGACCACAGATCTGGTTTCCCATCCTGAATCAACCACTTTCTAGCTGGGTTACCTAGAGCAACTCAGACAACCTGTCTGAGCCTCCATTTCTTAATTTCTAAAATGCGGAAATTGGGTTTCCAAGTTCCTTTCCAGCTCTACGGTTTTCATGTGATTCTGCTGAGTTAGAACAGGAGAAAAAGCAGCCGAACAAATTCCTGCTTGGACAGAGGTTCATTTATGCTGCTTCTCTGCAGTCAAGCCAGCAGTCCTAATAATATTTCTCTAACAATTTATAAATTTGTCAAACTATATATGTCACGTGGTGCAAAATTGGAACTAGTATTACATCCCTTACAGTATTCTGCACTTGAGGTGTGCTCCAGAAATGCTATCGACTAACTGTTGTCCAGCGTCTTACCCAGCTATACCAGCTCTCCAAGATTCAAGACTCATTCTGTGAGTTTTCAGGGAGTCTTCCTTTGCAAGCCATAGTGTCTGTATCAACAGGTTACAACCAATTTTTTTTTTACACTAATAATATATTGACTTCCCCAGGTACAGATGGGATAGAGGCTATGATTTATCCATCTTTGTAATATCTTCCCTTAAAGTCTCTGGGGGTCCTGGAGAACAACAAAGCTTAATTCATAACAAACAAGAAGAAACAGAAATAGTTTACTGCTACAGAAGCAATTTTGTCTTACTACATGATATGCTTATACATGTATCCCCAATCAGAATCAGCATGGTTTACCTTTGTTTCCACTACTGAAACAGAAAATTTATCTCCTTCTTTTCAATTTAGTTCCATCTTTCATGCACAAACAAAATAAAAATTTTCCTCTGACTAATTTCTTTCAGTATATATCATGTTGATCCCTACTTTCTTGGGCTCTCAGGCACATAACCAAGCATTCACGGTACGTCTCTCAGAATATGAGGATAACCTCACGAAGCACAATTAAGAACAGATGGTTAAAAATTGCAAGGAATTATTTGCATAAAAAGACCATCATACTTTGACATTGTAGTTTTATACTACTTTTGTTTTCCCTGAAAGGAAAACCCCTTCCCTTAACCAAGAGATAATAAGAAAAGTTGGTTTTTTTTTTAACTGAAAAGGATACATTTCATAGCAAAGTCACTGTGGAGAAAAAAGTAACACAAGTACATAAAGGACTATGATATACTGTGAGTAAAGGTGTCACATCTGCTCAAATGTACAAGAAATTTACACGGAATCTGATAGAATTTAGCCACCTCACCTTCCCAGAACCCAGAACAAACCTGAAGTAATCCACAAAGCCTCTGCACCAACATCATGGGCTTATTCAAAACAACAATAAAAAATTGCTTTTAAAGCAGAGTTCACTGACTTCTTCTCTTCTGCAAATCACTGTAAATTAAGCTTACCAACTTGGTTATCTTATGTTCCCAGTACACCTCTGTCCTGTTCTGATTTATAGATGGAAGGTTAAATAACAGATTAACAGCTTGTGAACAAGGTGATAGAAACAGGGATAAACTATTAAAAGCAGACATAAAAACTGAAGGAGGAGTCAGCTGATCTTCAACTAGAAAAGTCCAATAATCTGGACATTACAAAAGTGATTTTTTTTAGCAGTGCTTAGAAGGAAATTTATTCTACATTCTGTCAATGTGGTGTTTCACATTTATTAATTTCAAAAGTGATTAATAAAAGGAAAATTTAGAGACTACAAAGGGCCTCTTCAGTACAGGCAGCCCTAGATGATCTCGTTTGGTTCCACACAGAAATTTGCTACCCAGACCACAGCTAACTGGAATAGGGCTGATCAGGTAGTATAAATATAGCCAAAAGTCAGCTGAAGAGTGAGCTTCAAGATGACCTAGTAGGAAAAGATTTGTCAGACAGAAAGAAAGAAGGAAAGAAAGAAAGAAGGAAGGAAAGAAAGAAAGAAAGAAGGAAGGAAGGAAAGAAAGAAAGAAAGAAAGAAAGGAAGGAAGGAAGGAAGGAAGGAAGGAAGGAAGGAAGGAAGAAAGGGGAAGAAAGATCCAATAAGATTCTTGACAAAAGCAAGGAAAGTCCCAATTTCTAATAGGATTTGGATACATGGAGAAAAATCAGGCTGTTAGCAATGGGAACTAAAGCTGAAAAGATGTCCTGCATAAGATCCTTGAGGCTCCAAGAGCAAACCGAAGTCATGAAGAAATCAAAGATATAAGGAAGCACAAACCAAGAGTAAGCAATGATGTTGGTAAAATGAAAGAGTGAGCCAATGATTTATTAGATGAGAAGAAATGAGACACAGATTAAAGAGGAGATAAATAGAGGTTTTACTGTCAAAATCCCTAGAACTACCTTTTATTTCTAATCTCATGCTAATTTCCTGTTCTTGGATTTCTCTGAGACTCTATCTCTTTTATTTATTTTTCAAAAAGTCCCTAATTACTGAGGATGGAAGATGCCTTAGAGGACTGGGGCAGGGAGGGTGGCGGGGACTCGAGGGGGGGTAGTCAAGGGAGGGAGGGAATTCGGGGATATGTGTATAAAAACAGATGATTGAACCTGGTGTACCCCCAAAAAAATAAAAAAGAAAAAAAAAAAGAAATCAAGAAAAAATATTTACAAATAACAGAATGAAATTTAGTGGCTCATAGACTACCAGTTGATAAGATTATTTTCCTTTTCTGAGAAACATGTAAAAATATTAATCCAAATACCTTGAGTTTGGGGGAGTTCAAGTTCAAAACAGTTTGTGATGTTTTCTGATATAACTTAGAGCTTTGTGTCTCCTTAATAAAGAATTGCACAGTTTAAAAAAAAAAAAAAAAAGTCCCTAATTACTTAAACTAGCCTGGAAATATCTTGAAATCAGAAATGCCTAACATGTCCTTTGTCCATAAACTGTGGGGTTTTATCACTTTCTCATTGATTTGTTAGCGTTCTTTGCACATCAAGTCTATAAATCTGTAGTATGTGTTCATCATTTGACTTTTAACATAATAGTAGACAGCAGTTATTGGGCAGTTATTATGTTCCATGTACTGTAAATACCACTTTACAGGAATTATTGAGTCCTCAAAATAACCATGCAATGAAAAAAGTACAGCCCCAAGAGTTTAACAAATTTGCCTAGTAACTGAGATAATAAGAGGACAGAAGAATAGGGACAAACCTGGTGCATCCAACTCTGCAGCACGCTCTTAACCATTAAGCAGCACCATTCCTCTTCTTATTATACTTTTTTAATTGTAGCAAAATACACATAACACAAAATTTACCATCTTAACCATTTTTAAGTGTACAGGTCAGTGACATTAAGTGCACTCACACTGTTGTGCAACCATCACCACCAGCCATCCCCAGAAATCTTTTCATCTTACAAAACTGAAACTCTGTGCCCATTAAACAATAACTCCCCATTTCCCCCCTCCCTCACCCAGCCTCTGGTAACCACCATTTTAAATTCTCTCTATGGATTTGACTGCTCCGGGTATCTCATATAAGTGGAATCATACAGCATTTGTGCTTTTGTGACTGGCTTATTTCACTTAACATACATACAGT
Organism: Hippopotamus amphibius kiboko; assembly: GCF_030028045.1. Classification (NCBI taxonomy): domain Eukaryota; kingdom Metazoa; phylum Chordata; class Mammalia; order Artiodactyla; family Hippopotamidae; genus Hippopotamus; species Hippopotamus amphibius. Next base: position 77,074,149 of record NC_080191.1, on the reverse strand, counting down.
CCTCAATGCTCACCTATATTACAGAATTTCCTTCCTTTTTTTAAGAGTAAATAATATCCCGTTGTATGGACATACCACTTTTTGTTTATCCATTCATCTGTCAGTGGCCACTTGCATTGCTTCCACCACTTGGCTATTGTGAATAATGCTGGTATGAACATGGCTGTACAAATATCTTCTTCAAAATGTTTTTCATTTTCATTCTTTTGGATATGTGCCAGAAGTGGAATTGTTGAATCATATGGTAGTTTTATTTTTAATTTTTTGAGGAACTACTGTACTGTGTGTCATAGCGGCTACGCAATTTTACATTCTCACCAACAGTGTACAAAGGTTCCAATTTTTCCGCATCCTCACCAACACTTGTTATTTTATGCTTTTTTTTTAAATGGTAGCCATCTTCATGGATATGACACCACTCTTCTCTTAATTTATGTGTTTGGGAAGTTTTAAAATTTTTATGTAGAAAAATTAGCAGTCTATATATTTAAGGCTTTAATATCTTGTTTCAAAAACCCTTCCCCATCCCAAGATTATGTAAATATTCATTTCCAGCACTTCTTTAATCCACCTGGGATTAATCATGTGAAGCAGAGACTAAACATTAATTCTTCAATCATAATAATTGTACTATTGTCCCACTGTCATTTTTTAATAACCTTTCTTTCTCAACTAGTTTGAAATTCCATATTCATTATATGCTAAGTACTTATATATATTGAAATAAATTTCTGGACTATATATTCTGTTTCTATACCATAAAGACAGTGCTGATTACATAGCTTTATAAGGCATTAAAGGACCTGGTAGGCCCAGTCTCACTCCGTCACTCTTGTGTATGTAAAATGTTCTAAACTAATCTCACATACGAAGTTTATAGAGAGGTAAAATAGTTCCGCATAAGTTAATTGCCTACCAAAGATATCACCACGTTACAGAATAATAAATCTAATAAATGTTCATAGTGATGACGCCAAAAATTATCACAAAAACTCTAAATCTGCTTAACAGCATTGACCGAATAAAGCAGAAAAGGATATGATGCATTTTAGTGATATTTACCAAAAAAAAAAATAAAATTTTAACTCTTCAAAACCTAAGGAATAGAGATCACTAATACTGTGCATCTACAATTAAAAAAAAAAAAAAAAAGAAGAAGCCTTTAAGCACAGGGATACACTGGCAGGAATTAGGCCAAAATGCAATTAGCACTTAGGGTTTATTAAAGTATCCTTCCCTGAAAGAGGAGGTCCCAGAATCCCCAATGATCCAAGGATCATTGCTCTTCCTTTCTTATCAAATCATCTGAAGTCTTTATATTCTCTGACTACAGTTTCTCTCCACTCTCCATCAAGCAGCTGTTGGTTAGTTCTCCCAGCTTGCAGTGATACTTATGATGCACTTCCTAGCTTCAAAGAACATCCACCCACCCTGTTATAGCCTCTCTTTCTTGAATCACATCCTGAAGATGGCTGAGCTACCACATAATTTGCATTATAACACCCAGCATGACATTCTTCCTTTGTCTCTGTGACAGGTCTAGCCTTATCATTTGCACATCATTTGTCAACCATTATGAGTCAAAAATTTCCTCCAAAACACAAATGGCAAAAAGAGAGGCCACAGAGGAAAGCACACAAGTTGCAGATTCATTTATCTCAGGAGAGCATGGTGAAAAGCTCATTAACCAAGAACATTTGCAACACAAGGTGCTAACATCCCTTTGTGGTATATTCTGCAAAGAGCCCAACATAGTAGAGAAGTAGCGAAGCACCTTGAGCACACGGATACATATTTTAAGAGGATGTGTGGCCTAAAGAGGGCAAGACTGGCAGCAGCAAGGAAATGGCAGCATTTCAGAGAGTAATGGAATCCTGAATCAAGTCAATGGCAGCAGGAATGCAGAAGAAGGCACGATGTCTGGTTGAATATGGTTGAAAAATAAGGCAGAAGATTTCTTAGATAACTCCCAAGATTATTCTTGGGTTACTTCCATATATTCACTTTGTAAATGTTTATTAAAAGAATGAATAAATGAGTGAGTGCTTTGTTTAGAACTGTATTCACTGCTGTTCAACATGGGGTCTACAGGCCAGCTGTCAAAGGGTTAATTGTGTATTGCTAACCCATAACAAGATAAGGAGCTTGCTCCAGAAGGTAAGTCGATTAGATCATGAAGCATATTGTTTAGTTCAGCAGACATTTGTATTGTTACTATGAAGGAAACAGTGCACTGATTCACTTTGTAGCATAACCTCTTAATTTCATCAGGAACCGGCACTTTGATAACATACAGGATTCTGGTTGGATATTAAACAATAGGCCACTAAATTTGATTTATCTGGGGATCCAAAGGTGGTAAAGTCTTCTGACAATGTCTGTGGAACCAGTGTTAAATAAAGAAGCTGTTAGTGCCGGAGTGAGGTCTAGGACAGATTTTTGGAGCTGGTAATCTGATAGTTCTAAGGAAAGATGCATTTGACTGATATACAGGTATACTTAACAGAACAGTTCTTGCCTCGAGCTCAGAGAAATGGCTATGCTGATATTTCTGTGAGCTATGGCTGGATTCATAACTACAAAATTGCACAAAAGGTAAATTGGACCCCATAAGCTAATGGCCGTTTAAAAGCTCTCACTTCCCGAACTGAGAGTGTAAAAAAAATTACACATGAGGGATAGACATGGCCATCGGCAGAAATTTTGCTGGTGGTTTGTGAATCTGAAGTGGACTTGAGAAAGTCATCATTCAATTAGTATGCTTCTAGCTGCGTGTATCTGAAAACCTAAATCAAACTGGTTCCCACAAAGAGGGAATGTACTTGCTCACATAAGTCAATGTCTAGAGGGAAGCTGGGCTTTGGCCTTGACTTAGTACCATGACTCCAGCCCCATCCCCCTGCATTGCTCTAGGTTCTTCCCTCCTCCATGGGTACTTCACCCTTAGATTGGTACAAAAGTAATTCCAACCATTCTGTCCTCACACCCTTACTCCTTCTATGGATCCCTCTTAAAAGCAGGTGAGTTTTTTTCCAGAAGTGTCCCTCCCCCAAATCTCCCTTCATGTCCATTTGTCAAAATTGGAATATGTACAAATTCTCTGACCAATCCCTCTAGCTAAATAAATGGCATGCCAGCTTAGGCCTGGCATCCTAAAACAGACACTGGTGCTGGCTTGAGAGTAAGGCTTTCCTGTGATTTGCTTAGTCTAATTAGGGCTCATCCTTCTAGCTGAGGTCAAGGCCCCAAACCCCCTGCCTGCTGTGAAATAGATGACTCAACCCCTACATCCAATACAAGGTCCAACCCAAACTCATTAAGAAGTAGGCAATACAGTGTAAACTAGTAAAGGCAAATGATAATTTAGCATGTTATAACACCAAGGATGCCACAAAGGATTTTTTGATAATAGATATTTCCAAAAGAGAAATACGGCCTAAAGGGAATTGGGAGGCTAGACTGTCAGTGTGTCTGAGTCTAACAGTGACCAAAGAAAATTATGCTGTGATTCTAGAAGATGAATTCCAGTAATTTAGGAAGAAATAACCGTAGGGCAGAGAAGGATTAACTCCAAATTATATTAGCCTGAGGAGACTTCCCTTGGGCAAAACCTAATCTCTTTGCTGTAAATCCTATGCTCACCAAGCAACCTTCTGAATTATTATTTGTTCTTCTGAGTGGCTGAACCCCACAGAGAGGGAGTGCCTAGTTAAAGAAACACTTCTGATTTTAAAAATTGGTTCTATTTCCCATGGTAAATGGGCACTGTGGCTTATAAATCATTCTCTTTTGTATTTTGTTAGAGATTCTATCCTGCAAAGCCTGACCACCCTGACAAAATTGTAAAAGTGAGATCTCAAAAGGGAAAAACTGAGGCACAGACACAGAGCCTTAACATCTTTGTCAAGGTAGAATCCCCATGAGGCCTGGCCTAAATCTGCTGCTAACATCATCCTTACAAGGGAACTCTAATATCTGAACAGTCCAGAAAACCCACCAGGCAGTCCCCTGAGCTTTAATAGAATGGAGGGCTTTTAGAGAGGGGCTTAAGATTAAGGGTTATGAGCTAAGTCTCTAGAATCAGTGAGATCTAGGGATAAATTCTGGATCCTCTGACCAGCTGTGTGACCTTAAACAAGTCATTTAACCTCCAAAACTCAGTAGCCTCAATTATAAAATAGTGAATATTTCATAGAATTGTTAAAATGATTAAAAGAGAAAGTTCACAAAGTGTCTGATGTATGATTAATAGATTTCATTGGTTTTTTTTTTTACTGTTGTGACTTGTGTCAATGTTATGACTTCTGTGTTTGACTAAGCAGTATATGCTAACCTTGCCCAGTACAGCACTCCACAAAAAATGAAACTCAATAAACGTGGCTGTAAGACACAACTGGAGAACATGGGAGAGACATGTACTCTGAGATGCCAATGTAATTTGTAACATCCCATCTTTTTTTTTTTTTTTAATTTATTATTTTTGGGGGGGTACGCCAAGTTCAATCATCTGTTTTTATACACATATCCCCATATTCCCTCCCTCCCTTGACTCCCCCCCCACCCTCCCTCGAGTCCCCCACACCCTCCCAGTCCCAGTCCTCTAAGGCATCTTCTATCCTCGAGTTGAACTCCCTTTGTTATACAACTTCCCACTGGTGTAACATCCCATCTTGATCTAGATTAAATCAGTGTGAGGCCCCAGCATGTGTTAAGTCTGAATATTGTCTGCTTCCTAATCAAGTGGCATTAAAGTATCTTCATATAGCTCTTATTTATTTCTGAATTTTTTGAAGAGCAACTAGAAAATACCACAAAATATTAATTTAAAAGAATGAAGAGTCTGGAGACTGTGTTCTGTGAGGAGTATTTAAAGAAATCAGAGTTAAAAAAATAATAATGATAATAAGTAAAAAATAAAAATTAAAAAATTTAAAATTATACTATATGTAATCTAGAAATAAAAAGCTGGGAGAGAAAAAGTACAAAATGTTAGCCTTTCTCAAATATTTGGAGGACTATCACGTAGAAGAGGGACTAGGGAGAATCCATGTACTTTTTACTTGTCTGTCTTCCCCATTAGACTAGCAAAAGCTTTGAGGGAAGAGAATGTGTTTCATCCATCGCTGTATTCCCAGACATTGGCTTGGTGCGGGGAACATAATAGGTACTCAATAAATATTTGTTGATTGAATGAGAAGATAGATGGATAGATGATGAGATGCGTAGATGTTGGGATGGAGAGGGACAGATGGATAGATATTACTTAAATCATTAGAAGATGTTAATGCTGGAATGAACTTTAGAGAAGAGGAAGCTCAGGTCTAAAACAGTAAAGGATTTTCTCAGTGTCACTGAGCTAGTTTATGTAAATGCTGACTAGACCATAGTAGCTATGATATCTAGTTCAATATTCTTTTGACTACCTTCCTTCTTTTCAAATCTGATAGAACTGAGAGTATCATGACAAGAATATAACCCTGATGTGGGACTCTGTTATGGGCTGAGTTTTGTCCCCCTAAAGTTCGTATGTGTAAATATTAACCCCCAGTATCTCAGAATGTGACTTTATTTGGAGGTAAAGCCTTTAAAGAGGTAATTAGGTTAAAAGGAGGTCCCTAGGGCTGACTCTAATTCAGTGTGACTGGTATCCTTACAAGAAGAGGAAATTAGGACACATACAGAGGTAAGACCACGTGAAGACAGCTACAAGCCAATAAGAGAAGGAGTTGGCAAAATGGGTGAAGGTGGTCAAAGGTGAAACCTCTTTAGTAACTTCCTTAAGTAAGATGTGGGGATGTCACGTACAGCATGGTGACTACAGTTAACAATATTGTACTGTATATCTGAAAGTCACTAAGAGAGTAAATCTTAAAAGTTCTCACCACAAGAAAAAAAAACTGTAACTATGTGAGGTGATGAATGTTGACTACAGTTTTGTGGCAATCATCTCTCAATATATACATATATCAAATCACTATGGTGTACACCTTAAACTAATACAATGTTATATGTCAATCATATCTGATTAACACTGGGGGGAAAAGAAATAGTTTTGTCACATACACATCTGTGATCATCTCATCCTGCATCTCACTGCCTCTCTGAATGAGAGCACACACATACACACACACACACAATAAGAAATGGTCAGGCAGTCATGATAAATCTCTTAAAAATAAATAAACAGATGATTGATGATTCTACTTTATCCTAGAGCCATCAGACTCTAGGGGATGTTATTTCTTTAATGTGCGCAAGTTTGTTTAGGCTCTCAGTAAGGTTATTGCAATGTTTTGCCCTCTAAGAAAAACTGAAATTTGAATTATAAGACAGAAGTCGGACCTCTATAATTTATCATCAGCATCAACACCAATGTGATTCATAAATAAAAAGTAATGATAGAGAAAGAGAGAGGTCCTGAGAAGAAACAGCCCTGCTGACACCTTTATCTTGGATTTCTAGACTCCAGAACTGAGGAGTCTATTTTTTAAGCCACCCAGCCTGTGGTACTTAGTTACGGCAGCCCTAACAAACTTGTACAGACTCAGCACGCTTTCCCTGTACAATGCATGTTTAATCTACATATTCAGCAGCTCTGTACTATCGCATTGAAGAAGGCACTTTGCCTGGTTTGCATATAGAGGTCTATGGCCCTGCTGACATGCACATTATAGACACTTTGCTATGTCCTCATTATAACACTGCATAGCTGTCACTTGAGTCTCAAAAGAACCGTGCAACATCAGTAAGATTCTTAGGACATCAAGGCTTAGCCCAGCTTACTCAACCACTCAAAGACACAAAACTGGTTAGTGGTGGAGCCACACAATTCAAAGCTAAGTCTTCTGAACTCTTCGCTCTCTGAGAATAGCAGCAGATGTTCACTGAGCACATACTACGTGCCAGTCTGCTATGTGCTTTACATTCCTTACCTTATTCAGTCCCCAGGACAAACCCAGGGGCTAGATGCTATCTCAATCTCCATTCGATAGATAAGGAAACTGAGAACTCCAAGCCTGAGGAACTTTCTCATGATTATATAGTAAGTGGTGACCTCAAGCTTTGAATCCAAGCCACCTCCTGCCAGAGCCCACGTATTTAACCACTGTACCTAACCACCTCTAATTCATCTCAGTCTTCTCTTCAAAAACCTCCTCCACATGTCAGCCTAGCAGAATGTTCACTCTCTTCAGCAAATGCTCCAGCTGTCACGAAAACCCCCATCCTCCACACCTCCCGCTTTGCAGAGCAGGTGCACAGGACCCACCTCTGGAGTAAGGAACTTCCTGCCCTCTAACTGCAGGGGGGGACCTGGGGCTTGACATTTGTTGTCAATGACTGACAGTCTCTGATTAAACCACTTCGTGGACAGGAGGGGTTTGATGCGACTGTATTTTTTCACTCAGCCTTCGGTGGCTTTCCTCCTTGATTCAGGATCACAGCCAACGTGGAAACTGAAATCTTTTCTGACAAGGTTTGCTGGGTTGCCACAGTGTATTAGTCCAGATCCCCATGGACTGTCTTTTTCTTTGTGCCAACTTGTCACAGTAGCAGCAGCAAGGAAGGTGACCTAGTGCTTTTAGTCTAGACATGTAGTCATCAGAGGCCCTCAGGTCGCTGGGCAAATTTACAAGCTTTTGAGGCAAGGGCTTGTCTGATAACAAAACCAACACCTGATAATTGACACCCTAAAGATAGAGCGCTCTGCAAAGAAATGTAGAACTGACAGTCTTCTCAGCACGTCACTTTTCACCCAGTCTACTTTTCTCAGTTTGATGGTGTCAGCTTCACATCCACAGCCCTGTTTCTAAAAGGCTGGATCCTTCTCTTTGGCTCCAAAAGTGCCCTCCTTCCCTCCACTGCCTTTTGGAGTCCAGAGCTGCCCCTGATCATATCAGCAACCCCCACAAGGTTGGTGGGAAAATGCTGCAGCTCTCACCACGAAGGGCCACCATACTCAGAACAAGCATGTCTAGGGAAAGGTCTGCAAAAGAAACCCACAGTCAGATACGGGTCTTTGTTTCTGAGATCTTTATGTCCAGATTTCCATTCAGGGACAGAGAGGGCTGCTACAAAGGGGGAAGTGACTGAATAGGGCATGAACACGCATAGGAACCCTATCTTAGACCATGGAGGGTGAAGAATATCTTTCCTTGAATTTAAAAAATATTCTCTATCTCCCAGAAGCAAATAAAACTAAATGAAGGTCAAAAATCAATCTCTCTCTCTCTCTCTCTCTCTCACACACACACACACACACACACACACACACACACACATACACGCACAGAGTTTCTGAAACCACCCATTTTATTTATGGAGTTCCTAGAATGCCGGATGATGTGGCAAGGTGTGAATTCCTTATAAAACGCAAGCAGCATGTGCAGGAAAGAGTTGCAGACCATTCTACCCAGTCACTCTGGCTGCACTGCAAGCCTGGGCTCGAGAACTAAAAATCTATCTCAGATAATTGACATTTATTTGATTGAAACAGCAGGGTGCCCTCCATCACCATGGGAGGAGACCATATGGAAGAACAGTGCGAGTGGAGATAATGTTTGTCTACTGAGTGTGCCAATGTGTTTAGAGATTATTCACAGGGCTCTGGGGACTCCAGTATGATAATGTTTCAGCCAAATTAGAATCAGATTAATTGCTCTAATCTAATGGAAAGACAATGTTTATCAAATTATTGCTCTTTTCACCACATGATATTGCAGTGTCATTATTCTCTGGGTTTAAGAAAGGAAATGAAAAGACTCTTGTAGCACATCTGCTCAAGAGTTATATGATAGTGCTTTTCCCACTACACATGGGACTGTAATGCAGTTGGCAATTCTGTGAAGCAACCAATAAATTACAGTAAAAGATCTGTAGTGGATAAATCTGCTGGAGTCCTATGATATCAGTTCATATTTTGATAAGACAATCTAAAGTCAATTAGCTTCTTCCAGATTTGAGAGATTTTCTTCTTCATATGATGTAGGGAGTGTTTTCCACTATAAACAGGGAAGTGCTTTTTTGAAAAACCTTAAGTGGCACTTACAACAAAATTCTAAAACTCCTTTTCAAAATATCAAAATCAGCCCACTTTTTTCAACACCCAGAGAGGAAATGGGGCCCTTATCAACTCATAGCTCGTGAGCCTCTATGGATTTAGGAGAGGGGCTGCAATCGCCTCTGCCCCCAAGGGCACAGAGGACTGTGTCAGCTCCTGAGCACTAAAGGAGTTGCCCTCTTGCTGCCACCCTCTGCATCCCTGAAAATTCTCAGAGGCTTCAACCACCGACCAGGGCTCGCTTTGGAGAGGTAGAAGGGGCCACATCAGAGCCAGTGGCCTCACAGAAAGGTACTGGCAATCCATCCCAACACCTACCAGGCTGCACACCCGTCTCCAACAGGGAATTTGGGAGAGAGTTAGAGAAAGATTTTTCTACCATCCGCATCTCCACAGGGGGCCCTGTTGGTCCCTGCAGAGCAGGGAGGAAGGATCAAGCAGCACAATTTGTATGTTCACTCTTGTGTGCACACCGATTATTTCAAAACAGCAGCAGCGCAAAGCCCTCGAATGTTCACAAAGGCTGTGGGGAGGTAACTGTCAGGTTCCTGCTGGGCCACGTGCCCAGTGCAACCCGTTGCCTTTTCTTTTGGAGCTAGTGCCCTTTGCAGATGGAGCATAGCACATGGGGCCCGTCAGAGATGGAAGTTATAATCTTTCTTATTAATTCTACAGTTATGTAATACTTCTAACAGGAGGCAGAAATCCTACCCTCTTCTCCCTTTTGTGATTGGCTCTTCATATTTATTGCTTATAAAACACTGATATCGTTAAGGTTGGAGACCTTCCATCTCTCTCCCCAAAAGTTGGTTAAAGCCTTCTACTCAAAATGGCAAACATACGTAATCACACGGGCTGAACTAAGATTCAGATCCAGAGGATATATTTTAAATTATGCTATTGCTAACTTTTCCTCACTTGTACCTTAAAGTCATTCTTAGGGCTTGAATTTTTCAAAAAGGCGTGATTAGACTATCATTACTGAGTTGCTCTAAACAATGTCCCATATGTCATTATAGCCCACACTTGTGGGGTGTCAAGACAAGGTTAGGCATATGTGAATAGAGTCAATTGCTCTCTGATCCGTCCAAGCTCAAGTATTGCTGTGATTTTTTGTGCTGCTGCCCCAACAATGGACTCCCCTGTGTTAAAAAGAGTCATTCTTGAAAAATAAATGAAGAATATCGTAGCTATATTGATGCTTATGAAAACAGTGTATGTTTTCCAAGACAAAGCACAGAGCTGTAGATCTTCATTAATTACAATGCACTGGAACAAAAGCAAGTGCAACCACTATAATTAACGATGCAATGCCTATAACCCCCGTCTAAATGCTTTCCTTCCACTGTAATTTAACAGTAAGAGTCTGAGAAATTATTTTAATCCTTATTTTTGCAATTCATTTTGGAAAGGTTGTGTGACTCAGTCTGAGGCATATTCATACATTCATTTACATTTTTATTTTAAATGCCTTCATTATCGAACTTCTTTAAACCCTACCCTATCATTTAGAAGTGAATTCTAAAACTTTTATTGTAAATCAAGTATTTGTAGTAACATCTGTGGAATTCACACTAATATTGTGAATATTATATATTTTACCTCTTCAGCTGGGAAAAATAAATCCATTCTTAACTAATTCAAAGGAATAACTTCAGCAATATATTCAAGTTATCAACTTGGGTCAACTTCTAATAAACACCAAAGAAGAAGCCACCAATCCACACATACTTATTGAACGCTTATATTGTATAAATGTTTAAAGGTGGGTGAGATGTCACCCTGGCCCACAAGTTAGAGAGGTAAAATAAAGAGTAATGAACAGTTTCGAGAACAGTTATATGCTGATTTAAGTGGTTCTGACGACTATAATTACAAGAGCAATTCAAAAGAAAGCGAAACTGGTGTTGGTAAAGTGAAAGATTACCTTTCTAGAGAAAGTAGGATTTATGTTGTCCTTAAGAGCTAAATATGATTTCAGTAGAGGAAGAGAGGGGTCAAAAGAATAGCAAAAACAGAGTGCAAAAGAAGGACAAGAATAAAGGGCCCACTTGCTGACTGGGAAACAGAGAGAATAATTGAAAACAGTGTTGGAAATGTAGTAAGAGAAAAGTCCAAAACAATGGACCTAACTCAGTACAGCAGGCAATGTTGGAAACAATGAGGGAGGTAATGGTTGTGGGAAGTTGGTAGCTGGATGGATTGGGAAAAGGAGACCCCAGGGTCGAAGAGGTAAGACTAAGACTGGTAAATGTGGACGTCAGCAAGGAGAGGGGCACTGGGCTTTCATTAAAGCAAAGTAGGTAACCACATAAGCTGCTTATTGTCAGAGGTCCTTATTCATGGTGAATGACATCTAAGAGTCAGAGCCTTCATTACTTCAATGCGAAGCTTGACTCCGCTTTTTAAACACTCGAGTTGCAGCAATAGTAATAGTAATTACCCTGGGCAACATGATAAACTGTTATCAGACATCCCTCCCTCAAGGTGGGCATTTTTGGTTTTTGAGAAAAGAGAATTTTGATTAGAGGAAGGCAGGTAAATAGATGGCACTAAATTTGAGGGAGCAGGAGACAGACATCACTAGGGGTACTCAGGATCTAGAACTGTTTGAGGGAGGGTCCCAGGCACAAACTTCACAGCCTTCGGTTTTAACCAGGGTACCATATGTGGAAAATGGACATGCGGAAAATACGAAAAGCATTTTGAAAACAAAGGACAAAGCTAGTGTAGATTGCATGCAGGAGACAGAAACATAAAATGTAACTTCAAAGTTATGTGAAGACTATAATATTGGTGAGGCCACTTACAGAAATAAAGTGGTTATGACAAGGAACCCATTTTAGAGGTAAATGAAAGCCTTCGATTTTCCTTTCAAGGGCACTTACGCCAGAGACAGTTGGAATTGTATAATTGGAGCAAGGGCGGAAGTAAGATTATTAATGCAGATTTGGAAGTTATTCAACATAGAGTGGTATCTGAAGTCTAGAGAGGTACACGTGGGAAACTAAGGAGAGAATATGGCTTTGGCTTTGGAAAACAGGAATAGGAATGGGACTGAGAGTGGCACAGGAGCTAGCGAAGGACAGAAAAAGAACAGGGGAAGAAAACAGGAAAGCACACCACTATAGATGTCAATGAGAAGACAATTTTTTTAATGGGTAATCAGCATTATCAAATGTCTAAGCCGTCAAAGTAGGTAAGAACCAAGGAAAGTTTTTTAGATCTGGAAAGAAAGAAATCAGTAGTTATCTCTGAGAAATGAAAATGCACAGGGGTAATACAAAGACAAAACAGACGTCAAGTGATTAAGGGTTAACGTGTCAGAGAAGAGAATGATTTGGGCAGGAGAGAGACAGAGAGAAATGGTAAGAAATGATGTCCAAGAATACAGGGAGGCTGTAAGCAAAGCCAAGAACCTGCTATCTTTGAGTTTCAAAGGTGGGATAGGAGGAGAAGGAGAGTGAGCCATTTGCTAGAGTGAAGGCAGAGGACATAAAGATCTTGGGGCTGGCTTCAACACTGAACCCCTTGCCTTTTCTTCACTGTATCATTTCTCTCAATCTTCTGTGTAAAATCTGTGTGATGGCAATGAAAGCTTTGGGAGCTTAAGAGAAAAAAGACTAACTCCCATGAAGAATGCTTTGGGTCAGTGAGAGATGAAAAGGGCTGACAAACATAGCGGAGCCAGATTAAAGTTGGACCCCATATATCTGCTATGCTCGAGATGTATGTGACTCAGTGTCTCCTCTAGCAGTGCCTGATTAGCCACAGAAGAGAAAGCCCCTGAAGGAATAGTCTGGGGCAGAATTAGCTCAGTGCAGCCTTAAATATTGGAAGTAAGGAAATAAAAGATACTGGAGAGCACAGGATTGTGGTAGCTCTCCAGGGTATCTGGTGTGGAGGTGCCCAATATATCCTAAAGAGGCAATACACAGTCATTGATAATAACACGGGCTTGGCGGGAAGGACAGACCCAGCTTTAGAGCCCAGCTTTACTGTTGACTGGCTACATGTTTTCATGAAAATTATTTAATTTCTCTGAAATTGGGCAATAGATGTTCCTAGGTCACACTGATGTTGTCAGGATTAAGTACTTTGATGCATGTGAACCGCTTCGATACCTGACGCAAAGTAAGTACTCAGGAAGCAACAGCTGTGATCATCGTGGCTGAATTCATGTTAGTGCACTGAGAGAAGGGAACGAGCAGCCGATGAACCAGCTGTTGGCAGAAAATGAGAACCTAAAGTTCAAGATCTCAGTGGTATCACTTGGTGAAGATGATCAGGGTCACAGTGGAGTCCTGAGGACTGGATTATAGTAGAAAATATGAGGATTGCAGAAACAGGTGGGAGTTCTCCTGAACCTCACATTCCCTCGAGCTGATCGGCTGTGTTAAAACCAGCACTAGGTTATCTGTGTCTATGAGGAAGCACAGGATGTGGCAATGGCCATGGGGGGTGGGGGCCGGGGATCCTTCGTGTCCTCCTGCGTCCTTCTTCTGCCAGTCTTTAGAACCTGTTTTCAGTGGCACAGACAAGTCACTCAGCCCCCCACAGCTGTTTGATGCCACTCTACCTAAAGGATGGTTCCAAGGGAGGAAATATGCCAGTTTGGGAAGATTTCCAGGAACATCGTGGAGAGCTGGCAGGGCAGAGGAAGTGAAAGTAAGGAACTACTTCTCTCCGTGCGTGTGTAAGTATCTAGCAATCTATACACACACTAGTGGTTTCTGAGTCTTCTCCCAAACCTTGCTGGGACAGGGCCAAGTTGGAGGAAAGATCAGAAAGAAATAATAAATAAACCGCCATCTTACTGTCCAGCATTTTCAGAAGAGGCTTCTGTTCAAAGCTAGTGTGACATTAATATGAATCCCATGAAAGAATAGGTTCCAAGTTCAGATAACTTTGAGAACCACTGAATTCAGTGAAGTTAAATTGGTTTCTTTCTTGCAGCATTCCTTAGAGCCTTTAGTACATAATGATGTATTCTAAATCTGCAAAATGAATTCTTTATTTCTAGACCTCTGTGACCATAAAACACTTTTTTTCTCATAGAGCATCTAGAGGGATAGTGGGGATGTCTGACGCTGAGCCCATCGATAATAATTCAGGTGCCTGCAGTCCCAGAGCCAGTGCCCTCATCTACCACTGAGGGTGAAAAACCACTGGGCATAGATCAAATATAGTCAGTGGGGAATTTTCCTCTCTCTCTGGGACAGATATACAGGGTAGTATCTAAGGACCTGCTGAGATATATCAGACCTACTGACCACCATACACTCCTACTGCTCTATGAAGGGACGGAGGACCGTGACAGAAAAGACTCAGGAAGCATCCTTGGAGCAGACAGCAACACTCACCTAGAACTAAAGGATTGGCACCATTCACTCACACAATCCTCACACAATCTTAGGAGTATCCAGAATGGGAACCATTGTCCCTATTCACAGATGTATTTTTTTTAAACTGTGGTTCATAAACATTAAGGCATTTTCCCAAGGTCATTAAAGTTGTAATTGGAAAAACCAGCATTCAAACCAGAGTCTTCTAATTGTGAGGGCAGTGTGTTTCCACTGCACCAGGCAAACAGTTTGAGGACACAATAGTGTTTGCAAGGTTTTTTACAAGTAACGGTCACTTGTTCTTCCAAAAACCAGAATTTTGGAAGAGGGAGGGGAAATAATACAATACTTTGCTTTGCAGATGGTGGCAAAGAGTTTGGGTGTTGTCCCTGGGTCCTGGCATCAGATTCCAGGAGGATATAATTTTGGCTACTGATAGGTATTTTCTCAAGAAAAGGAAGGATATGTTTTCCAGAAATTGAAAGATTCTGACTAAAAATTTTAAAGGGAGGAAAAAAGATCCAGATAAAAAAATAAGTAATTATATTGAAGGACAGAAATCTTAAAAAGGGAAAAAAGAAAAAGAAGCAGTCCTGGAATTGACCGCTAATTCACATGGGAAAATTATACGTAATTGGGTTAGAAACATGATTTGTATTTTCTTTGTCTACATAGCAAGGCCCAGGGTATTGGGTAAGAAAGTGTTTACCAGTGAGCAATTTAAAGGCTCAGACATTTGTGGAAGTCTCAAAATTCAAAAGGATGGTTCCTTGATAGAATCAAGATCTAAAAAGTTCTTGAGAAGTTGGAAAAGGATAAGCTAGATCTTAAAAGTAAATCTAATAGGCAAAAACGTAATACATGGTATAGTACTTATGTTCCCCAAAACTTAACAAGTTCATGATGGGGGTATGTATCTAAGAAGCAGCCTGTGTTAAAAAGAACAATGGAGCTGAGCCTATAGAACCGCTCTACGTGAGTCAACAGCACAAAACGGCCACAAAAGAACCTATTACAGATTACATTCGCCACAGTAATGAGCATTGTATGCTGCCCCAAATCACGGTGCTAAAAATAATAAAACAACTTCACAGTCCCTTCAAGTCTGGTGATGGGTTGCCCGGTGGCGCTTCTACACGGCCCTCTGCCACACGGTGAGGCAGGACCCAGAGCTGCTCCCAACCTGTAGTCTTGTGACCTGGAGCACACGGCTCCCAGGGTGGTTGTGGAGAGTTCCCGGGGGTGTTCTCACCCAGGACCAGACGCTTCACACTGTTTCCACGTTCGCAGCTGAGGCCACACAAGCTGACACCTGCCTTCTTGTTTCAGGTCTCGTGCTATAAGTGAGTGTCCCCTTGTTGTCTATTTCATGTCATGTTTCTCACATTTTTGTGCTCTTTGTTAGTGATTTCATTGCTTAAAATGGCCCGTCAGTGCAGTGCTGAAGTGCTGTCTGGTGTTCCTAAACACGAGAATGTGCCCTATAGAGAAAATAGGTGTGTCAGATCGTCTTTCAGGCGTGGGTTTCAGTGCTGTTATCTGTGAGTTAAGTGTTAATGAATAAACAGTATGTATTAAATAAGATGTCTTCAAACAGAAACACATATAAAACAAAGTTATGAAAACACTGTGACCATAGGCTCACAGGAACCTAACCCTTTATTTCCCCTAGGAGCAATGATTCAGCATGTGCTAATTCAGTGTTTGTGGTGACTTTATAGAATATACTATCTTGAATGATGAGAATCAGCTCTACAGATCAGAAAAACAATGATAATCTTAGCTGACAGGTACTGCACACTTATCGGGTAGCAGGAACTACAGCAGGTACTCTCTGGGGGTAATCTTTTTTAATTTCTATAATAATTCCATAAGACCATAGTTTACCCCTTTCACACATGAGAAAACAGAGGCTTGGACTTATCTGATGTTCTAGGATTCTAATTCCAACAGCATGACTCCAAAATCTGCACTCTTAATCCCTGCACTGTATGGGATCTCACTAGTTTTCCCACCCTGAACTGGTAAGATGCTGTGATCACAAACAACCCATGCCTGTATCCTTCAGTGCTTGTCACCAATTTTCCTCACCTTCTTATGAAAAAAAAAAAAGAATCTCACAATAATACTGTGAGAGTATTATCACCTTTGCATTAGATATACATAAAACCTGGGAGGATATCTATATTGCATTGCTTTCCAAGCCTCAGATGCACAATGCCCATCAGCCCTTTAATAGTTCATTAATGAGGAGACCAACTGATGCTGCCAAACCGCCCTCCTTGCAGACCAAAAGAAACGGCACTCACTGCTTACTCCACAACAGTGCCTCCCTCTGCCCCCAGTCACTGCAGCCAGTAGGAAATGGAAAGGGGCTGAAACACTGCATGACAGCGCTTCCTCCAGGCCCCCAGATCGCTGAGAACAGTGCTCTCCCTATGTCCTGTTGCCTCTTTGTTCTAGGGGCCCTGAGTTAAGGGATGGCTCTGTGACTAGGATGTTGAGGAGGTAGGACTCATAAGATATAATCAGCAAGTGTCTTTACTTTTGCCTCCCACTATACTATTAAAATTTTTTCAGTGGAGGAAATTCTTTCCACTCCCACAGATGCAACCCTGGGCAAGACCATACTTTTCAGTTCACTGTCAGAATACAAAATGCCTCCAGGAACATTGGGTCACAAACACAGGCTCAATTTGGTAACCAGATAATCTTGTCTTAGCTTTCCCTTCCTGTCCCTGTCATATACTTCCAAAACCTCATCCTCATACCTTCTTGTCCTGCCATGGGTATACTGGGGGAGGGAAGAGAGGAAGAAAGGCTTTATTTGATTGGTAACACGGCAAGACAGCATCACGCGCTCTGGGCCTGTGGAGTGTTTACAGCTCTCACTTTTGAGGCACATTTGAGAGCTCCTTGGGGATTCTCAAGCATCGCCATCCTCTGTTGCCACTTCTTTGACTCAAGCAATGCATCTCCAGTCCAGCTGGTCACCTGATTTGTCCTGCAGCTGCTGGGACTCCATCAGTGACCTAAAGCTCACACTGTGTGCTGGGGTGCCACCACCCCTCCGATCAGCACTATTGAACGGGACCAAAGACACCACATCAGCTCTCTCTCATACATGATTCACACCTCTCATGGGAAACACCCATAAATTCTTTACCTGAACAAATTCAGGGAATATAGGCTAATCGTAGTATACCAGAAACAATTCACTCCTCCAGCGCCAAGGCTGCGAGGCAGCCCATCCCTCATGTGCTAGATTCCCCACACAGAAGGCAAGACCCTGTCCATGGTGCCTGGCTAACTACAGGCACACTTTCAAATCTCCAAGTAGGCCAGAGACAGGAAGCAGATATCCTCTAACCCTTGCCCTTGACGGCAGAGGGGATAAAACTCACAACTCAACCAGCACCTTCGCCCTAAGAAGCCCTTTACAAAAATTCCCTGTCCACAGATATGAACCCTCTCAACTCGTTTCTATACACAAAGTGAATAAAAGATTGAAGAGTCATAAAAGCAGGTTTTAAGCGCCTACTTTGAAATTCCAAACAGATGCTCTGTCTCACAACTCATTCTGGTGTCTGATATCGATCATATCTTGGTACCTTGGGTAAGATTCCAATTTAACATTTTGTATATCTATATATTCCTTTTCCCAAGACATAAAATGTATTTTCTAACCACTCAAGAATTTGGAAAGCATGGTTCTATGTGGATGCCATGCTGTAAGCCATTTGCAGTTACACAGAGTAGTCTTTAAATTTTTTAATTTATTTTGTATTCTGAACTCACACAATTACAGTAATTGGAAAAAATTATAAAATGAAGCAATAGACTTTTTACATAATTATTTCCTAAAGAGATAATGAAAATTCTTCTCTCAAAAGTAAACCTGCAGGCTTAACAAGCGATGAAGTCCCTCGTGTACTGGGTACATGGTCTGCAAAATAAACTAGCACAGCACTTTTATCCAAAATGGCTATTGAAGTTTGCCTAGGTAGGTATTGTTTTGACAACTTCCATTTCTCAGGGACAAATTCCATTTTTTTCTCTCCTTGTTTCAAGGTCAGTGGTTAGTTCTTTATCTTCATATGCTTATAGTAAAGAAAAAACACAAGAATTTTTCATTAAAGATTTAAAAGGGCATAACTCCTCAAGCAACTCTTAACCTACAGTCATTCCTCATTTTTTTAATTCTTCTTCCTCTTTTTTTAATATGGAGTCAGAGCTAATAATTCTTTCTCTTAAATCTTCAGTTTTAATGGGGTCACAAAAAGCATTTGCCCTGACTCTTGCAGAACACAACTATTCTTCTTTCCACACTGAGGTGCTTAAGTCACCTCAGTGGTCTCCTTGTACCTAAAGCACGTTATTCTCCAACCTAAAGGGCAAAGGTCTGGTGGCACTGAGATACTAACAAGGCTAGGCAAGCCTTCACAAGGCTCAGAGTGGCTGCCTATTCCAAAGATGTTTGGATAATATTATTTAAAACCAGCTAACTTATTTATCTGAATATGTACACAATAAAAACCCTAGGGGAATATTTAAAGTGTCTAGACACAAAGCCACAAAATATAATCCCAAAGACAAATTGAATCTGATCATTTAACCCCCTCCCATTTAATAACTTGTGGTTTGCTTTCCAGTACTCAGAGCAGCGGTCTCCAAAATAAGGTGTGTACACCCTGGGGATGAACAAGATGCGCCACTGGGGTGCAGAAGTAAAATGTTAGAACTTGTGTTTTCAGATATCTAAAATATAAGGAAGTCGTTAAGGATTTCTAATATGTAAGATACGTGCTGATCTCAAGGATTTGACAGTGGAGCCTCAGTTATTCGGTTATTTGAACACAACACGCCACAGTTGAGTGTTCGTATCCCAGGACAAGTGGGCTTACAGGGTATATGAAATACCTTTCACTAGACTCACCATCACAAAAGGGATAAATGGCTTAAAGAGATCTTTCAAAGAAGCCGTCATTTAAGAAAATGCTAATGAAGTCAATAAATAACAAGAAAATAGCAATACAAACATTTCTTCCATTCCCAGTTTGGACTCTTAGTCAGCCACAAGAGGAGGTGAATGCAACAAAGAGATAACCAGACCTGTCAGTGAGATACAGTTTTTTTCAAAAAATAAGCACAAAATCTGTTCCTTTACATAAACGTGACAGTGTAAGGAGAGAGGAAATAACTTCTTCCCTGGAGAAACCTGTGAGACAGCATTTCAAAATAAAATGTTTAGAAATATTTTCTTTCTTATATGATTTTTGTTGCTGGAAACGATATGTATCATCTTTAAGAACTGCCAAATCTAGAAACTTAAACTTCCAATTTCCTAACCTGTTTAAAACATTTCCAGGTGACCAGTTTCAGTGGCTTGAACACATTGTAAACACATCGTATAAAATATGAAAACAAAGCATTTTCACAGGCATTTGCATATTGACAAGCAATCGGCAGCAGGGGAGGTGTAAACACAGCAGGCAAATTAGAGCAAAAGCTTTTGCATAATTGGTGGCTAGTTCTGAAAAATAATTGTCATAGTTTGTAAGTGAAACCAACAATGTATTTCTTTCACTTGAATCCATGTATCTTTGTGAGTTATCATTTTTGGCTATGATACCATTAAAACCACATATTAAAGAAAACTAATCTTGAGATAATAGCTTCAAACAGCTGTATCAGTGTTAAGCCAAGATTTCAAATATAATTAAGCATATTCATTAACACCACTCTCATTAAGCATCATTATTATTATAAGGCAGCCAAAAGGTATTGTAAGCCATTAATAACAAAAATAAAAATTTAAATATTAATTTTACCTTCAGTCTATCTTTTTAAATTTCTATATTTGTACATTTTATAACATATACAATATAGTGCTAGTACAGTATTACATGTAGATAATTTATGGAAAATATAGTTAGAACAAATGCTCAAATTATTTTACTGAGAGAGGAGACGTATAAGCAGAAAACGCAATTTGGAAGCCAAAGTTCAAGCTCCCTGGTCTGGCAGTTTCCTCTCATTCTAGTAGCCTCTTTTCCTGTCAGTTTCTGCCCACCATCCCCACAGCCACCAGCACCTTGATTTGGTCAGTCTGACTAGCTACCTCCTACACACACCAAGTTCCCTCATACCTCTGCATCTCAGCCTAGAACGTTTTGTCCTCTCCTCTCCACTGCAGAATTCCAACTTTTCCTTTAAGACCTCGACCAAATGTCACTACCCCTGTGGAAATTTGCTAAACATAGGTCAGCAAGGAGATCTGCGTTGTGGGGAGAGATGATAAAAGGGAGTGTGGTGACTTTGAATCTCAGTTCTGCCACTTGAAATCTAGCTGTGAGGTAGCTGATCTTCAGTTTCCTCGCCTGTGAAACAGAGATTCTGCATTACCTTACATACAGCAAGGGCCAGCAGACCTTTTCTTTAAAAGGCCAGAGAGCAATTACTTTTGGCTTTGCAGGCAAGTCTCTCTTGTCACTACTCAATTCTGCCTTCGTAGCCCAAAAGTTGCCGCAGACAATACATAAACAAATTGGCATCGCTGTCTTCTAATAACGGCTTACTGACCATAACTGTTGCTACGCTGGATTTGACTCATAGACCATAGATTGCTAACTTCTGCCTCTAGAATTGTGATGAAGATGGAAGTAACCCACACAACATAAGCAAGGCCCCTGGCACACAGTGGGTAGTTAGTGTCTCACGTGCTAGGCCTGCGGAAGCATCAGTCCATGACCCCTCTAGTCACGTGGTTGGGAGATGGCTATGAAGCGATCACAGGTTATATAAATAAACCCTCCCACGGGACCTCGCATGCCAGAGCTCAACTGATCACTGTCCTGAAAGGTCTGTGAAAGGCTCCTCTGCTGCCCTCTTTGGTTTGCTATGGCTCTAGGAAGAAAACACAGGCGGTGTTGTGAGAGGGCGTCGCCGTGCTCTGTGGAAATGACACTGCAACCTGAGCCAGGACTTAACCACGTGAAGGAAGGGAAGAGAGAGGAAGTGTGTTGCAGGCAGAGACCAACACGTGCAAAGGCCCTGAGGAGGTAAACAGTTTGGCCCGCTTGCAAAACAAAATGAAGAGTTTAGGCATGGGGAGAGTCTAAATGTTGGGCTGGGCAGGTAGGGAGGGGTCGGAGGCCTCATAGGACATGTAAAGGATTTGGGATTTGATTCTAAGTCTCAGAAGGAAGCTTTGAATTGTCTGTAACGCTCTCGTCTGTATACCCAACATATAGAAGTTAGTGTGATTATTGATATTATATATTATTAACAAGGCAGCAAAAAATATTTTGTGAACCATTCATAACTAACACCACCTTTGAAAATAATTCCTCCTTCAAACTCTCCCCAAAACCCCTTTCCATCCTGCCCTCTGCCTCCTTCTGGGACTGTCGGATGCAGGCCACCAAGAAAGTTGCTTCAGTCCTGGAGCAAAAGGTAGGGCTGGGACATTCTCGCCACCTCTGAGCAGTGTGAAGCACGGCAGAGCCATGGGAAAGTGAGCGTCACCCAGGCACAGGAAGGCTCACGCCTTCCAGGGCACGAGGAGCCTGACCCCCATACGGGGGTCAGCGTGGCCCCTGGTGGGACGGGGAGCAGTGCTGGAGGCGTTCTGCGCCACACGACCTCACAAGCAAACAGTGGAGCTCAAGGCGGGCCAGCACTGGTAGTCTGGTAATCTAGTAGGTGAAATGTTTCTGATTTCTGGAAGCCACTCTAGCAAATTAATTGAACCTGAGGACGGGGCAACTGGACCCTCTGATCTATGTGTGCATCAGAAGCATGAGTGACAACCTGAGCTTTTGATTGGCATCCGAAGCAGAGGGCAGTGTTGCGGGACTGAGCCCTTAACCTGTGGAATCTGATGCTGTCTCTGGTAGATGGTGTCAGGACGGAGTTGAATGGGAGGACACCCAGAAGGTGTCGGACAGTGGTGGTAGTGTGGCAAAAACCCCACACAGCAGAGTTGGATGCAGAACCCCTTCAAAGTGGACCAGACAGCAACACGGAATACCTGGAAACAGGACCCAAGAGGGGGCAGAAGCAGAAACTGGAAGGGGCAGATGAAGATGGACAGACAGAGCCCGAGGGAGACAGCATAAGCTCAGTAGATTTCTGAAGTGCATTTATCAAGGTAAATTGCTTTTGTCACATCCTGCTGTTTGTGAACTTGAGTAAGTTGTTGCCCGTTATCACTGACCTTTATGATTCTGATTAGCTGCTCAGCAATTAACTAGTATTCCCCAGACAGTCTTAACTCTGTGCTAGAGGAGAGAGCCACAGCAGCTCCCGGGGTGGAGGAAGAGGGGGAGAGCCTGCCGAGAAGGAAATTACTGCATCGGCTGCAAAACAGTGAGCCTCACAGGCTTCTTGCCTGTGGTTCTAAAAACGAATAATCATATCATGCGTTTACTAAATTTAAAAATACTTTCTATCATTGGCAACACAGCAAAGCTTTCTTCCACTTGTGGCACCGCAAACCTGAGGCTGAGTTGAGTTACACACCAAACATGGCACAAGCTACGGACACCAGAGCTGGGAGGTTTGCGCCCACCCCGGCCCTGAGCCCCGGCAGGTTCTCATCTGCCTCATCTCCTCAGTAACCAGGTAGAAGCCTGGGCGCCTTGCTGGAAATCAGTCTGGAAATGTTTGTTCTTCTTCTGAACCCTCGTTTCAGAGCACCTTCTGTAACTCTGGTTTCAGGCAATAAGGCTAGTGGATGGTTTCTCCAACTGAAAGCTAAGATCTTGGCAACCTTTTCAAGCACTATTTTTAGGTTCTCCCCACAAACACAAGAGCAAGAGGAATCTAAGGCAGAGAGTGTAGACTCACTCACAAAAAGAGCTTCAACCCGGGGGCTAACACGGAGATCTTCAGTCACTCAACACAACGCCTCTGGCTCTGGCCCAACACTGAGCCAGGCCATCCAGCTCCTCAGCCCTCGGAAAGGAAAGTTCCACTATGATGAGGAAGATGTAGTTCCAGGGTAATAATGTATAAATGCACTTAGAGTCATCATACAATTATCCTAATTAAAAAGTGAGACAAAGTATACATTTATCCTATCAATACCAAGGGAAACTTGCATTTCTGTCTTTATCCACATAGATGCACCATAGTGCCATTTTTATAAGTTTCTTTAAGGAAGAACAGAAATTAAGGCTATAGTCAATATCTGTTCACATCCAGCAATGATGCTAACACAGTAGCTCTGAAATCAGGACAGCTCCAGCATGAATTTCATGCAACGGCAGTGGAAAGTGAATGGACTTAGGGCCCAAGTGAGAGGCATGTGGATGTAAGCTGATACCAGAGCATCAAACTGGGTTACTGCCCCTCTTTACAGACAACATTCGGAAACAGCTGGGCCAACTGCGGTTTTATTACTAAGTCCTCGTGGAATGCAGCTCTGATCAGCATTAGTCTGGAAGAGAAGAGAAGAATTAAAAAAAAAAAAGTTATTGGTTACTTTCTAACATTCCTGAGAAGTGATTGAAATCTCCTTCCTGACTTCATTTCTCTAGGAGTGGGGAATGCACATGAGTTCGTGCGAACGAGAACTGCAGTCAGCAAAGCCAGACCGAGCCAGGAGGCTGAATCGCCCACCCTCAGTGTCAGGTGCCAAAGCCACCACCCAGCAAACACAAGGCAGCAGACATACCACCCGGCATTTTCCTGGCCCCCTTAACCAGTTCCCTAGGCAGGGATGAGACTGGTGTCGAAAGGTAGAGATGGAAAGGAAGACACTACAAGGGAGGAATAGACATACGGAGGCAGTGGAGGCAAACATAGTTCTTACAGGTCTGTTAACTTAAACACAGCACGGGGAGACTTCACCCAGCCTCCTGGAGCAAAACCTGGTCACTGAGGTCATTCTCTCCTCGGCCTGGTCATAAGCACAAGGGAGATTACAGGTCTCCCCCCGCTTGCGTCAGTGCCATTGGATTCCCACAGCAGCTCAGTTATTCCTCCTAACAGCTGTAGGAGGTTAAGCACTACTAACGGCCCCATTATACAGAATGGGAGACTAGCCTAGCGCGTCCAGAGGCTAAGCCCTTACCCAAGTCCTGCAGCTAGCAAGTGGCAGGTAGCAGACCGAAATGCGAATGTGTCTGACTCCAGAACCATGTTTCCCAAATCATGTTTCTACTGCCACAAAGCAGCTCTTCTCCAAGGAGGGAGCAGCAGTGAGGGTACATTTGGTCACTTAGCTTTGGTGAGTATAAGACCCAGTGTGTTTCCTGATTACAATGACACGGTTAGATTCTCCGGTAACAGTGGATTACTTTTTGTTTGTTTCTGAAAGAGAAAACTCTCCCATTTTCTTCTACTCACGTCACCACTTCTGATACCAAAGGTGTGGGTTTCCCACACCAAGCAATTCTGACATTAACTACCTGGCATTAGCACAGACCCCATAGGTTAAGGACTCAGTCCTACAAGACTGCCCTCCGCTCCACTTCAGACAGTAATCACAAGTCCAGATCGTCACCTGTGCTTCTGATCAACCCACTATAAACCAGAGGTACCCACAACCTCCTTATCAGGCTTGATAATTTGCTAGAACAGCTCATAAAACTCAGGAAAACACTTTACTTACTATTACCTGTTTATTATAAAAGATACAACTCAGAAACAGCCAAATGGAAGAGAAGCATAGGGCATGGTATTGGGGGTGAGGGGTGCACAGAGCTCCCATGCTGGCTCTCAGGGTTTGCCACTCTCCCAGCACCTCCATGTGTTCACCCGTCCAGAAGTGCTCTGGACCCCTTCAGTTAGGATTTTTATGGAGGCTTCATTACATAGGCAAGGTTGATTAAGTCACTAGCCATTTGTGATTAACTTAACCTCCAACCCTCTCCCCTCCCCAGAGGTCAGGGGGGGACTGGAAGCGCCAACTTCTTTTTTTTTTATTTTTTTTTTTTTATTTTTTTTTGGGGGGGGTACATCAGGTTCAATCATCTGTTTTTATACACATATCCCCGTATTCCCTCCCTTCCTTGACTCCCCCCCTTCGAGTCCCCCCCACCCTCCCTGCCCCAGTCCTCTAAGGCATCTACTGGAAGCGCCAACTTCTAATCACGTGTTTGGTTCCCCTGACAACCAGCCTCCACAAGAGGTTATCCAGGACACCCCCACCCACCCAGGCACCAGTCATCTTATTAGCATACAGGAAGAGACTTGTCACTTCAGAGACTCCGAGGGTTTTAGAAGCTGTAGGCCAGGAAATGGGGGCAGAAAGCAAATATATATCTCTTATCATGTGACGTTTTCTTTATTTGTTGTGCAGAAAATCCATGGTGCTGTGCTAAATTAATGCATATTACATTGTTTTTAAAAATCAAGTCCTTGGTCTGAAAGAGCCTGATGTTAATACACAATGGGTTTAGACTGGGAGTTGTATTTAGGATTAAGATTCCCTTTGTAAGAAACTAAGCCTGGGAAATTCCCTGATGGTGCAGTGGTTAAGACTCCAAGCTCCCAATGCAGGGGGCCCAGGTTTGATCTCTGTTCAGGGAACTAGATCCCACATGCGTGCCACAACTAAGGCACCCGCCTGCTGCAACTAAGACTTGAGTGCAACCAAATAAATAAATAAATAATTTTTTAAAAAGAAAGAAAGAAACTAAGCCTGAACACAAAAGTTGCTGTTACTAAAAGTCACATTGCCAACAGTTTTACAAGGCCTCTGACAATGATCAAGTTGACTTAGAAGATAAAGATTTGCCAGATAGATGTCCTTGGCAATGCAAAGCTCCTTGTCTGAAATGAGACACAACAGGAAACGTAAAAATGCAAAGTTTGTGTGAATGTAATTTATCTAGTGGACAAGACCAACTTAATTGGTATAACAAAGTCAAAAGAATGTGTTTTCAGGCAGTGCTTCCTGTTATATATTCTATCACAGAGCCAATTGCTACAGTTACCAGAAGAACCTGGAAAAGAGGAGTCAGTATGCTCTCCCAGAATCACTGACACCACCTTAGCTTTAATGGTCCAAGTATATGGTTTCTATTCACAATTACAGACTCTCAGAGACACCCCTGTACTCCACATCTATGTCTCTGGAAGAAAAAAAAAAAAACCTCTTCTTAAATTGATTTGCCCTTTGTCACTGTCACAGATATGTTTTCCCTGTTTTGACAGGTAGTTGTAATTCTATTAGCAGCCCATCGACTTCCCTGTGAAATCGATCTGTGTTGGGCTGGCTGGGTCTTCTTAAACTGGCTGATTTATTGCTTCTGCATGTTTTTCAGAAAGAGAGAGCACGTGCATGCTTACAAGTGAGCTAAAGAGTCAGGGGGTGGGAGAGGAAGAGGGAGAGGAAAAGAGACACTCTTCTGTCACCACAAAGTATAAAGTATGTAAACAATGGTTGAAAACAAAACATTTCTAGCTTCACTGTTGGCTGTCTTGATGGCAGGTGAGTTGTGACCTTTGGTTGGCAGCCTAGTTGAGATGCCTGCTAATGCCAGCCCATATAAATGACTGTCACTTTCCCTTATTAATTTATCTTACTGCCTCATGTATAAACTAGAAGGACTTGCTCACCTCAGATGTCCTCGATGTCAATCTATCGTGTTTGCCTAATTTTCCTCCCAGCTCACAGTAACCAGAACATGACAAGCTGCCTCCAGGTGCCCCTGTCTCTGCCTGCAGTCTTGCCCATTGAAAGGAAAGCACCCAGGCCAACTGCAGGACATCACAGTTTGCCAGAGGTCGGAGACAGAAACCACCACTGCATTTTGTTTAAAGAACCACATCAGAAAAGAAAAGAAGAGAAGGGAAGGGAAACTTTATAAACACTCTTGTCTTAAAGTTCTATCCCAAGGTTTATAATGGAATCAAACAATGCTAGATTAAAACAGTATGTATGAAGACCAGACAACCTAAACATAAATTGATTTTTCTGGTATTAAGAAGCAAATCATTGCACAGTTATATACCTTTACAAACTGAACATGATTCTAAATATTCTAGTGTTAACTTCATGAACATAATATGAACAGTAACATCTCACGAGTACCATTTGTAATTTCACCCTTGAGCAGTACAGTGGAGAGGCTAATTCTATGCAGAATTATTACCAGGAAATACAGTTAAGTAGGCAAATTCCACTTTTGCACGCTTTCTGCTCCATTGATATATGTATAGGGGCTTCCACCAAGATGCTCGACTCACCCTTACCTTCTAGGATAACACTGGAGCTTTATTCATCTTCTCTACCCAAACCTTCTCAAATGTTATGCCAGCAAAGTGATAAAGGCATGTTTATATAAATGATAAACTAACAAGATTTACTGTATTAATTCTCCCAGTAAGATTCTGCATTTTAACTGGGAATTTTTATAGATAAAATACTTTGATCCAAAATGGAGATGAATGCTAAGAACCCTAGGCACCACTGAAGATACTGGTGGATGAGGGGATACTGAGCAGGTTTACCTGTCAATAGCCCTCAAACGACACTCCTAGGATGGTGCTGGTTCTGAACCACAAACAGTAACTCTTCTGTCCTACAGAGCCCTGTGACAACTGACAGTCCTGTGCTGTGCTGTGCTTCGTCCACTTGGGTAAGCTGAGAACACTGAGGTTTCCAGGTTAAAGTTGGCCAAAAGAGGAACTCGTGCGAGATCTGGAAGACAGAAACGAAGCAGCAGCCTTTGCTCTTGGAAGGTGGTCACAGTCTGACATGGTAGCAAACAGATGCAGAGGAGCCTGGTAGGTGCCAGCTTGTTCTCATTCTCCTCTGCTCTGCCTCCAGCTCTTCTTGCCAACTGATGGCCCTGCTGGCCAACAGGGGCCCCAAGAACACCACCAGCTGCTCAGCTGTAGACCCTCAGAGATAGTAACCACACAGAGGCAACGGTTTCCCAAAGACTTTTCCATGGTTCTACTTTGGCAGCTGGATGAGCTTGGCTTCCCAGATCAGGCAACACAAACTTTCCTGCAAGCCGACCTGTCCATCCTGGCCAGAACTTCAGGCAAATTGGTTAGGAACTCCTAAGTAGATGCTCCAATTCCTACTTCCCAGTTCTTCCCACATTTGTTTCAAGTCTAATTCCTATAAGAAATCTCCTATTCCCATAATACCCACAGCAGCCGGGCTGTGAACTAACCCTTGACAGACATGGTCACTTGCAAAGGATCTCTACAGAGACCATATTCTATACATGCAAGGCCACTCATATGTACATGATTCACAGCCACAAGCTATTGCCTGTTACCAAGGACCATCATTAAACCTAAACCTACACTATCTGTCCGAGCTTCTGATTTGTGTTTTGTGAGATAAAATGTACAATTCATTTTTTGAATTGTTTATTTTATCATTTTTAAAGCTGAGTCTGATTTTCAACATATGCTCTCTATGCATCATCTAAATTAAGAGTTTACAGACTAAACTTTCAAAAAACAGATTACAATGGCATGGTCATCAAGAACCGTCTTGAAACCCCAAGCTAAACAGATCGTTTTTGCACACATGTCCTCATGCTGAGTATAAAACATAAGGACCAGGGGAACCAGGAGGTAAACATTGAAAGGGATAGACTGGTCAGCCTATAATGCTGCCTTTTGGTCTGATGCTCACAAATGGGCCAATCAGACTTGGTCAGGGCCAGGTTTCTCTGCTGCAATGGAAAGGTGACCATTCATAAGACATCTGTGAAGGTGACAAGTGCTTTAGGACCCCTCTTAGTGCGACAACTATTTCTGGCACTTAACGTGCGTGATAACAAATTGGGACTTCAGAGGGAGTCTTTTCAGAAGGGAAAAACACAAGCTTCTTCCATGAATTTTACCCCATTTACTGGACAGACTGAAGGAAAAAATATCAAAGAAATGCATCTATATATCTCTCTCTCTCTCTCAGTCAAAGAACTCCAGCTACAGTTCTTTCTTCAGAACAGACTAATTTTTAAAATCCTATCTTTAACATCTCTGAAGCTAGAAAAATAACTATAATATGCACAGATTTCTTGTTTGCCACTAATATCAAGTGCTGAGAGAGTGCTCAAAATTGCATACACCATACAGACAAGCACAGCACCTGCCTTTGAAAATGCAAAAGCATTTGTCAGAACATAACTAAACAGCACAAATAAAAGAAGCCAACTTCTCTGAAGTTGCTGAGGTGTCATATTACATCTGCAAAATCAAAATTATATCACAATATTCTTGTCTGATTTTTAATTTGCTTTAAGTCAAATAAACATGAATAATGAGAAAGAAATCTCAGCCTAGGAGCTGATAACATCATAAAACATACAAAGGACACTCGACTAGTTTCTGTCATACAATTCTATCATAAAATCACACCTGCATGAAAAAAGTTTTTGCCAGTTTCGGTCTTTTCCCTTCAAAATAGCCATCCCTGCCAAAGGACATTCAGTTCAATGCCTGGGTACTGTCAGTTATTAGGGCTTGTCAGCAGTCAGAAATCATTCAAATATATTTCCTGCACCCTTCCAAAGCTATAAATAAAAAGTGTGCAGTAGCACCTACTGAACAAAAGATTTTGGGCCTAAATGACAGCAGTCAGGGTTTAGGTTAGATTGAAATAAATACTTTGTGATGAGGGAAGTTAAGATATTGGAAAGGGTCATATTGAGAGAGACTAGAGACCCCCTCTTTGAAACTATTTGAAAAAAAGATGTATATTTATCCAGGATCCATAAATCAAGAGTTCAGGTAACCGTAGGGCTCTGTATATAATAACATAAAAAGGTTCTATCTATTCAGTTCTCTGTTGATTATCAACTCCTACAAATCTATGATTAAATCAGAAAAGCAACATAGGGAGACTCAGTCCTCATCCTCATTTTCCATGAAATGTGAACCCTTTCACATCTTATCATCATTTTCCCCTTAATCAGTCACCCATGAATGTGATAATTAACAAGCTTGATAATAGAAATTCAAGAATCATTGGAAGATCTCTGGGCTTTAGGTCAAGAGACCTGGGTTCCAGTTCCAACACCATTCTATTAGCTATGTGATCTTGGGAAAAATCAACTAACTGCTCTGAGCCTCAAATTATTCATGAGTAGAATAACTTCTGCCCTACCTACCTCACAGGCTTGTCTTAGGATCATATGCAATAATGTCAATGAAAGGGCTCTGTAAAACTGTAAAACATAAATTACGTGATGGTGTCATTATCATTATAGGACAAGTGGCTATGCAATCACATCCAAATTATGGGAAAGCAGATTTCTCTCAGTTAATAAGAATACATAATGCAGATGCAGTGAATAGTAAGTAAATCCCAGCTGGACGGGGGCAGGGAATGGAAACCGACTGAAATGTTTACCCAAGTGGTTTTTGAACAGATGGAAACCATGAGGTCTCTGCCATACTTGATATTCTCTGGGTCTCTTGTGTTTTGAGAGACAGCTTTGTCCCCTTTAGCTTTTCAATCCTTGATATGGCTTTCCACAACTTCTGCTACACTGAGAACCACGGTGGTAAATCTTGCTGACACCTGCTCTCAGGAGTCTAGACACTTGTTCAACCTTACAGAACACAGAATACGAATCACGATTCTCTTTAGAATCCTGTCTTTGGCCCAAGAGGATTTATATTTAAATTCTGAATGCACGTTGGCCTGTCTTTGCTCTGTGGTACATTGTTAATCTGGAAGACTTTAAACTTTCTGAAGGCAGTGGCATGGCAAAATAAACTGTCTTATAAACAGGAGACAGCCAAAAACCCAGAGATACCAGAGAAAGTCATATAGAAATTCATACAGAATCGCACAGTATTTCTGCAACATGCTTGTCATAATAATTAAAATTATTTCAAGGTGCCTTGCAAAATATAAAAGTACTAAATAAAAATTGCAAAACCAGCTAAGTGTTTGATGACAGATCTGGAGAAAAGATATGATGTGGCAGATACGTTCTCTTCTCTTTTGAAATCTAATGTAATAGAAATAAATTTTTAGTCCAAAGAGGCATTTAGATTTCAAAACTCAGTTAAAATATTACTTTGGAGCATAATCAAGTAATTTATAGCGTATTTTTTGGCTGCTTTTTTTCAAGAAATTCATGGAATCTATTTGAAACCTTGACCTGTTAAAACAATATATAACTTGAAATTGCACTAAATATTTCCAGGAGTTAAAAGTGGCATCCTTAAAGCCAAAATGCTTTTATCATAGCACAGACAATTCAGTTCCTAAATGCACGACTTCTAATGACAATACTTGACCCATAATGCCCAAATTGGCAACTGCATGTAAAAATAACCAAAAATAATTCAAGAGTTAAATTTCTGTTTAATAGACTATTTAGGCTCTTCAATTACCCATGTCCACTGTGGCATATTATCTTTACATAATCTTACAGGTTACCCCTCCAACAGAGCTCTGGCTTTGTTATTTTGTTTTGCGATCTCAAAAATGGAGGTTATAGTCTGTTCTTTATTTTGAGAAATGCATGTGCTCCTGACAGCTAATAAACCAACATGTATTTATGGCATGTTAGGCTTCATACGCTGTGAGGCTGTGGCAGATACAGAAGATGGTCCCCACGCAGGAATCAGTCCAAAATTCAGCCTATGGACTGTTAAGTGCTAAACTGTGTCACAGAATACAACTGTAGATGGAAATCAGAAGGAAGAACACTGAGTAATGGAATGGTTCAGTATAACCTCCCCAGAGGAGAGGTGCCTTGAGTTGATTTTTTTTTTAATTTTATTTATTTATTTATTATTTTTGGGGGGGTACACCAAGTTCAATCATCTGTTTTTATACACATATCCCCATATTCCCTCCCTTCCTTGACTCCCCCCCCACCTCGAGTCCCCCCCACCCTCCCTGCCCCAGTCCTCTAAGGCATCTTCCATCCTCGAGTTGGACTCCCTTTGTTTTGAGCTGATCTTTGAAAAATAATTTAGGATTCAGAGGGAAGGGTACTGGATTTTCAAATGGAGAAAGATCACGGTCAAATTCTTTGAAGAAATCAGTCAAAAGTCTAGACTGACTGGAGATAGGGAATGATGTTAGAAGGTAATGAAGGGTAAGCTTAGCTAGGTAGAAATCATTTTATAGAATCTTGATAACTTGACAGAGAAGTCAGGCTTGATGCAGTAGGTAAAAGAGAGCCACTAGGTTAGTTCTCAAACAAGGATACATAACATGAAAGATTAGTGTTGAAGGAAGCTTCTGGTGACACTTATATGCATAGGATTGGATAGGAATGAACTGAAAGCTGGAACACCAGTTTGGAGGCAGTTATATAAACCTAGATTGTAGTATCGGAATCAGAAAGAAAAGATATAGAACTGAATACTTGGAAGAGAATTCACTGACTATCTGAAGTCAAAGCCCTCCTTCTTTTCAGATGTGGATACTAGGACTTGGAAGGTTGTATGGCTCGTACAAGTTGAACATCTTCCCAGTTAGCAGCAGAGTCAGGACTGAAACCTAGGTTTCTGGGAATCCAGATAATTCTACTAGAGAAATTTTGAAGAAATAAATTGTAGGACTTGATAAAAGGTTAGTTTGGCAATAACAATAAAGATGAAAAGCATAAAGCTTACTTCTGTGGCTCAGAGTCTAGAGTGAGTGGTTTAAGAATACCACAGTCAGCCATGAAGCTGTTAACAGAGGTAGCTTGGGGGGAAAGCTGATGAGTTAGAATTTGATTATGTTGAATTTCAGGTGATGGTAGAATATCTAGGTAGACATGTCCTACAACAATTGGACATAAGGAACTGCTCATGGCTGACAGCACAGTCTATAGCTCCTGCCCAGAACTCTCTCCAGACTCCCCAAACTTTCTCTCCAAACCTCTCTCCAAAGTATCCTCATATATCCAACCAATCCTCTGACACTAGCACCTCCAAGTTAGACTGGCCAAAAATGAACTCATTATCTTAACTCTCAAGCTTGCTTAATACTGTTATCCATGCTGTTCATTCATTAGACAAGTACTTACTGAAGTCAGAAACTTGGGACGCATCTTCATCTCCTTCCTTTACCTCGCTGACTGAAGCCAATTAGTGACCAAATCCTGGTTGATTTCTCCTCCTTCCCATTTGCCTGTCCTTATTACTGCCATTGTGGCTCAGACCCCTGTCATCTTATGCCTGATTTATAGCAATAGTCTCCTAACTGCTTCCACTGTCTCTACCCTGGATCCCATTTTAGCCTTTCTCCATATAATTATTAGAATGATCTTCTAAAATGCAAATCAGATCATCATGTATTCTTTAATTACTATTCTCATGGTCTATATATGGTTGGCCAAAAAAGTTGCTTTGGTTTTTAACTAAAAATAAAAGACATATTTTTCATTTTCACCAAGAACTTTATTGAACAACATATTAACTGTTTTGTTCCACTACCGTCTGCCATTTTTCATACAACTTCATAATCCATCTTCCCCAAACTTTTTATCTTTTTGAGCAAAGAACTGCTCCAGGTGCCTTTTACAGTCTTTCAGGGAATTGAAATTTTTTCCATTAAGAGAATTTTGTAAAGACCAAAATAAATGAAAATCCGAAGGTGCAATGTCTGGTGAATATAGCAGATGAGTTAGAAATTCCCAGCTTGCTGTAACAGTTTTTGCCTGGTCATCAAAGAAACATGCAGTCTTGTGTTATCCTGATGGAAGATGATGCGTTTTCTGTTGACTAATTCTGGACACTTTTTGTCGAGTGCTGCTTGCAGTTGGTCTAATTGGGAGCAGTACTTGCTGGAATTGTTTGGTTTTCCGGAAGGAGCTCATAATAGAGGACTCCCTTCCAATCCCACGATATACACAACATCACCTTCTTTGGATGAAGACCCGTCTTTGGTGTGGTTGGTGGTGGTTCATTTCGCTTACCCCACAATCTCTTCCATTCCACGTTACTGTACAGTATCTACTTTTCATTGCCTGTCACAATTTGTTTTAAAAACGAAATGTTTTCCTTACGTTTCCAGAGAGAATCACATGTGGAAATATGGTCAAGAAGGTTCTTTTCACTTAACTTATGTGGAACCCAAACATCAAAGTGCTTAACATAACCAAGCTGGTGCAAATGATTTTCAATGCTTGATCTGTTTTTAATTTTTTTAATAATTTTAATTATTTATTTATTGGCTGCGTTGGGTCTTCATTGCTGCATGGGGGCTTTCTCTAGTTGCATCGAGTGGGAGCTACTCTTCATTGTGGTGCGTGGACTTCTCAGTGCAGTGGCTTCTCTTGTTGCAGAGCACAGGCTCTAGGCGTGCAGGCTTTAGTAGCTGCCGCACACAGGCTCAGTATTTGTGGCTCATGGGCTCTAGAGCACAGGCTCAGTAGTTGTGGCTAATGGGCTTAGTTGCTCCGTGGCATGTGGGATCTTTCCAGACCAGGGATTGAACCCGTGTTCCCTGCATTGGCAGGCAGATTCTTAAACACCGTGCCACCAGAGAAGTCCCTTCAGCGCTTGATTTGCATATTTTGAGTATGTTGGCTGTCTCCCACATGGTATAACATTGATTGTTCTCAATTAATGGCTCGACTTAATCGCTATCAACTACAACTGGTATACCCAACTGTGGCGCATCGTCCAGCGAGAAATCTCTAGCACAGAACTTCGCAAACCACTTTTGACACGTTCAGTCACACCTTCTCCATACACTGCACAAATAATTTTTTTGTGTTTCAGTTACATTTTCACCTGTCTTGAAATAATAAAGCATAATATGCTGAAAATGTTGCTTTTTTTCCCTTCCATCTTCAATACTAAAATGGTTACACAAAAATTCACCAATTTTGATGTCTTTTTTTAAATGCATCTGATATGAAAAGTGTCACACACAATCTAACAAAATTGTTTTGTATGAAGTTAAAGACAAATAGGTGCTACTAGAGCCATCTTATGGAAAAAAAGAAATGAATCTTTTGGCCAACCCAATACAAGATCTTAGAGAAAAAAGCTGTCCATTTACTCTTCACCACCTTGGGATACATGAGGTAAGGTAAGGTTTGGGTATAGATAACAGGTTGAACTAGGAGGTCCTAATTAAAATGCCCCACGCAGGCAAGGTAAATTAATGAATCAAGTCAAACTTGAGAGCACATGCCTGTCCATGAGAGCAGTAGCTACTCAAATACATGACAGGTTGCTCTAAAGAAATGCCAGCTCAGTGTTGCCACAGCTTCACATTAAGCAAGAGAAGGAATAAATCCAGACTTACGTATGAAATCTACCAATTTTAAATGTCCCTCAAGTGAATGATGAGACTAGAGAGTAATTGGGGTCTATAGCCCTAGCTGGGCCTAATTACAGCAGGTCATAGTTTGGAGACAGGGTTCATTTCACTTATGCGGTGTTTCTGAAAATGTTGAGCTTCTACTACACCCACTGAGCTACGTGAAAGATTAGTAGGCGTTATTAAAGCTATGCCCCTCTGGTCAATCCCCCGAATGAAGTTCACAAGGGAAACCAGGGAGGCCCAATCACAAAACCAAAAGTGTGTGTGCCACGGTATAGAAGCCAAGGAACTACAGAATTCCAGTCATATAAATGTTGCCAGAATTGGAAATTAGGAAGTCATCAGTAACAGCATGGAGAGGCATTTTGATAAGTGCTAGGGACACAGGCATAAGAGCATAGAGTACAGACA
This sequence comes from Hippopotamus amphibius kiboko, assembly GCF_030028045.1. Taxonomy (NCBI): domain Eukaryota; kingdom Metazoa; phylum Chordata; class Mammalia; order Artiodactyla; family Hippopotamidae; genus Hippopotamus; species Hippopotamus amphibius. The sequence goes on along the minus strand of NC_080191.1, from coordinate 77,038,124 downwards.
TAAATAGGAGGAGAGGAATTAAAGGCAGCAAATGAGGACCACTCTTTTGAAAACTTTAAATAAAAAGGAGGATAAATAGATTGTCTAGTAGCTGTAGCAGAACATGAGGGAAAGAGTTTATTTTAAGAATTTTTAAGGATAATAAAAACCAAGGGGTCTGGACTTCCTAGGTGGTGCAGAGGTTAAGAATCCACCTGCCAATGCAGGGGACATGGGTTCGAGCCCTGCTCTGGGAAGATTCCACATGCCACGGAGCAAATAAGCCCATGAGCCACAACTATTGAGCCCATGTGCCGCAACTATTGAAGCCCATGCACCTAGAGCCCATGCTCCACAACAAGAGAAGCCACTAAAATGAGGAGCCCATGCACCACAATGAAGAATAGCCCCCGCTCACAGCAACTAGAGAAAGCCCATGTGCAGCAATGAAGACCCAACACAGCCAATAAATAAATATAATAAATAAATTTATGTATAAAAAAAGAAACAAAAGCCAAGGGGTCAATATACAGTGCATGTTTAAGATTCACAAGAAAGAACAGAAGACTGAAAGAGGAAGGTTCCAGAGGATGCAGGAGTGCCAAAATTGAAACAATAGAGAGCATGGTTTGTAAGCCTAATATAAAGTAGAATTCAGGCCAAAAAGCAACATTCAAGAAAATTAAAAGCACTAGGTAATGCTAAAAGCCAGAATTCACAAAGAAGATAGGATAGTTATGAATACCTATACCCCAAATAACATATAAAGTACATATGCAAATCAAAAACTACTGATGATACAAGGAGATAGAGATAGAAACTCATTTTCAGTACAAAACCAAAAAGAAAAAATATAAATAAGGACATAGAAGATCGAAACAATATAATCACTGAATATGTCTTAAAAATATATATGCAAAACAACACTAACCTTGAAAATAAAAAACATATTCTTTCAGAGTGCACATGAGAGGTTCACCAAAATTATTAATATGTTAGGTGACAATGAAAACATCATAAAGTTGCATAAAGTAGAAACATTATAAACAACCCACAATGATCAGAATGCAATAAAATTAGAAATGAAAACTGCAATTAAAAGAATAAAAAAGATACAATGGAAAAAAGACAGCCTCTTCAATAAGTGGTGCTGGGAAAATTGGACAGCAACATGTAAAAGAATGAAATTAGAACACTTCCTAACACCATACACAAAAATAAACTCCAAATGGATTAAAGACTTAAATGTAAGGCCAGACACTATAAAACTCCTAGAGGAAAACATAGGCAGAACACTCTATGACATACATCAAAGCAACATCCTTTTGGACCCACCTCCTAGAATCATGGAAATAAAATCAAGAATAAACGAATGGGACTTCATGAAACTGAAAAGCTTTTGCACAGCGAAAGAAACCATAAACAAGACTAGAAGGCAACCCTCAGAATGGGAAAAAATAGTTGCCTATGAAACAATGGACAAAGGATTAACCTCCAAAATATACAAGCAGCTCATGAAGCTTAATACCAAAAAAGCAAATAACCCAATCCACAAATGGGCGGAAAACCTAAATAGACATTTCTCCAAAGAAGACATACAGATGGCCAACAAACACATGAAAAGATGCTCAACATCACTAATAATCAGAGAAATGCAAGTCAAAGCCACAATGAGGTATCACCTCACACCGATCAGAATGGCCATCATCACAAAGTCTGGAAACAACAAATGTTGGAGAGGGTGTGGAGAAAAGGGAACTCTCCTGCACTGGTGGTGGGAATGTAAGTTGGTACAGCCACTATGGAAAACAATTTGGAGGTTCCTTAAAAAACTACAAATAGAACTACCATATGATCCAGTAATCCCACTACTGGGCATATACCCAAAGAAAACCATAATCCCAAAAGAAACATGTACCATAATGTTTATTGCAGCACTATTTACAATAGCCAGGACATGGAAGCAACCGAAATGCCCATCAACAAACGAATGGATAAAGCAGATGTGGCATATATATACAATGGAATATTACTCAGCTATAAAAAGCGATGAGATGGAGCTATATGTAATGAGGTGGATAGACCCAGAGTCTGTCATACAGAGTGAAGTAAGTCAGAAAGAGAAAGACAAATATTGTATGCTAACTCACATATACGGAATCTAAAAATGGTACTGATGAACTCAGTGACAAGAACAAGGACACAGATGCAGAGAATGGACTGGAGAACTCGAGGTATGGGGGGAGCAGGGGGTGAAGGGGAAGCTGAGACGAAGCGAGAGAGTAGCACAGACATATATATAGTACCAACTATAAAATAGATAGCCAGTGGGAAGTTGTTGTATAACAAAGGGAGTTTAACTGGAGGATGGAGGATGCCTTGGAGGACTGGGACGGGGAGGGTGGGGGGGACTCGAGGGGGTGGGGGGGAGTCGAGGGAGGGGGGGAATGTGGGGATGTGTGTATAGAAAAAGATGATTGGACTTGGTGTACCCCCCAAAATAAATAAATAAATAAATAAAATTAATAAAAAAATATATATATAAAAGGCCTTCCAATCTGGAAAATTTTTTTCTTAAATAACTTTTTGAAAAAAATGAAAGAAAATATAAACAGAAATTACCAAACTTCTGAATAATATTAAAAATGAAAATACTACATGTCAGAGAGTCTGTTGCATATATTTAAGGCAGTGATCAAAAGAAAATTCATAGCCTTGAATATCTATATTAATTAAAGTAAAAGAATAAAAATAAATTAAATTTACAATTGAAAACGGTACAAAAAGAGTGACAAATAAACCAGAAACAAGCACTAAAAAGGAAGATAAAGATAAAAGTAGAAATTAAAGATGCAGAGAACTGGGGAAAAAAGATCAAAATTTAAAAATCAAAGTTCTGATTCTTTGGTAAAAATCAACAAATTAGACAAACCTCATTAATTTCAGCAAAGAAAATCAAGGGGTTTTTTGCTAATGAGTTGTATGAGTTCTTTACATGTTTTGGATATAATCCCTTATCAGATATACAATTTGCCAATATTTTCTCCCATTCCAGAGATTTCCTTTTCATTTTGTTGATGATTTCCCTTGCTGCGCAGAAACTTTTCAGTTTGAAGTAATCCCACTTATTTATTTTTGCTTTCGGTGCTAAATCCAAAAAATCATTGCCAAAAACAATGTCTACAAAGCTTACCCCCTATGTTTTCTTCTAGGATTTTTATGGCTTCAGGTTTTATATTCAAGTCTTTAATCCACTTTTGTGTCGATTTTTGTACATAGTGTAAGGAATCCAGTTTCATTCTTTTACATGTGGCTGTCCAGTTTTCCAAGCACTATTAATTGAAGAGACTATCCTTTCTCTGTTGTGTGTTCTTGGCACAGCTGTCAAAAATTAGTTTACCATATACACATGAGTTTATGTCTGGGCTCTCTATTCTGTTGCATTGATCCATATAGATGAACCATATCATCTATATGGTTTCTATGCCAAAACCATATTGTTTTGATTACTATAGCTTTGTACTACAGTTTGAACCCCTTTAATAAACTTTTCAGTGCAATTATTGCATTCAGCTCTGTAATTTCTTTTTTTTTTTCTTTTAATTTATTGGCAGCATTGGGTTTTTCATTGCTGCAAGAGGGCTTTCTCCAGTTGCTGTGAGCAGGGGCTATTCTTCGTTGCACTGTGCTGGCTGCTCATTGTGGTGGCTTCTCTTGTTGCGGAGCCCATGCTTTAGGTGCTTGGGCTTCAGTACTTGCAGCATGAAGGCTCAGTAGTTGTGGTGCTCGGGCTTAGTTGCTCTGCAGCATGTGGGATCTTCCCGGATCAGGGCTTGAACCCACGTCCCCTGCATTGGTAGGTGGATTCGTAACCACTGCACCACCAGGGAGGTCCCTCAGCTCTGTAATTTCTGTTGGGTATTTTCTTACATTTTCTATCTCTGTTGAAATTTTCACTTTGTTTATGCATTCTTCTGCTCTCAGTAAGCATTTTTAAGACCATTATTTTGAATTCTTTATCGAGGTAATTACTTATCTTCAATTCATTAAGGTCTGTCTCTAGAGTTTTATCTTATTCTTTTGTTTGGAACATATTCCTCTGTTTCTTCATTCTCCTTGACTCTCTGTGTTGATTTCTGTTCATTAGATAAAATAGCCACCTCTCCATCTTGATGTGGTAGTCTTATTTAGGAGGTGAAACTTATAGCACAGCCATAGCTCTTGTTTGTCTCTCAAACCTCTCCGATTGTCCAAGTTGCCTTCTTTGTTCTTAGGACTCGCAGAAGTTGAGGCTGTGCCAAGATCTGTCAGTGTCCCCAAGGGGAGGATCTCAGTCAGCACCTGATGGGAAGCCAGATAGCAGCTTTTAAAGAAAAACTGGGGGCTGGGCATTTTCGTCTGCTCCCTCTGCACTGAGCCTTAGGGGGATAGCCAGTTAAGAGCTATTTCTTTGTTTGCTATAGTCCTGTGGGGTTCATGACCACAAGCCTTACTGGCCATCAGAGATGGACTATCAAGTGGTTCGTCCTCTGATCTGCAGCCACAAAAGCCAGGGCACCAGACATATGCACAAGCTCCTTCCAGGGAGACACCAGTGACCTGGAGCAGGGCAGAGGGAGAATGTGGGAACAGTGCCCACCAGCCTCCCAGGTCTCAAGGGAGGATCATAATCATTTGTAATAATATTTACTTATGTATTTATCATTTATAAAAACAATTCAGTATGCTAAATTAGAGCCTGACCCTCAGGCAGCAGCTTTTAAAGTGTGTAAATAGGTCTCTTTCAGGGGCAGACTGGGAAACAGGTGATTCTGTCTGCTCCTTCCGTGCTGAGCCCTAGGGGAATAGCCACGCTGAGTCCTTGTGCTCCCATTAAGGACTATTTCTTTCTTTGCTATAGTCTTGTGGGTCTCACGGAAGCAAGCCCTGCTAGCTTTCAGAGCTAGATGTTTGGGGGGGCCCATCCCTCATGTTGAAGTTTTAAAAGTTGGGATGCTAGACGTTGGGTCCAAGCCCTTCACTCCTCAGGGAGAAGCTGGGAGTTGTGGGTTCCCTACTGATTGTTTGTCCCTGTGCCAGGTGTGGGGTTTGTGGCATAAGTTTGTCTCAGCCTTTTTTATCCATTTTAATGTAAATATTTTCTTGTTTGCCCAATATGTAGGGGTCACTCAACTAGTTTCTGGATTTCTTTCAGAGGAAATTTCTCCATGTATGGCTGTAGACTTGGTGTGTCAGCAGGAAAAGGTGAGTGCAGGAGCCTCCTGTATCACCATCTTGAACTGGAATTCACAGAGGACATTTTAATATACTTACACACCTCTAGGCAGTCAATGATAAAACTATCTCAAAAAGTTATAGAATTAATCAAGGTAGGAAAATATAGAATTAGCATGCAAAAATCTTATGCACAAAAATTTAAAAAAATATGATGGAAGAGAAAACCCCATTTACAACAGCAACAAAAAAGATAAAATACTTAGGAATAAACTTAACAAGAAATGATCGAAACCTATATGAGGGAACTCCCTGGTGGCACAGTGGTTAAGAATCCACCTGCCAATGCAGGGGACACGAGTTCATTCCCTGGCCTGGGAAGATCCCACATGTCGAGGACCAACTAAGTCTGTGTACCACAACTACTGAGCCTGCACTCTAGAGCCCGTGAGCCACAACTACTGGGCCCATGTGCCGCAACTACTGAAGCCCACCTGCCTGGAGCCCATGCTCCACAACAAGAGAAGCCACCGCTCACCACAACTAGAGAAAGCCCGTGCACAGCAACAAAGACCCAACACAGCCTAAATAAATAAATAAATCTTAAAAAAATAATAAAACCTATGTGAGTAAAACTATAAAACACTCCTAAGTGGAAAGACATTCGTTGTTCTGGTTAGAATGTAGTGGGAACTCTAGGAGCTTTAGGACCCAGAGGCCATAATGCAACCGGAGAGAAACAAAGCTGGGTCCAGTTGTTCTCTATATGTGCCTGTGAACTCAGCAACTCCTCTTGCTTGTTTTCTGAATATCTCTGTTACTATGTAGCCCTTGTAACTCTGAAGCTGCCCCAGAGGCCATGAGAGAAGAGTATCCAATCAAGTCACATGCTACTTTCCGTATTACCTTATTTGGGGGCCAAAGAAAGCCTAATGTATAGAAAGTTAACAAAAAGTATAAAAGAAATGGCCCCCTTTTGTTCAGGGCTCAGCCTCTGGAAACAAATCCCCTGGGCCTATGCCCCATAAATAAATGCTGCTTCCTGCATATAGCCTGGGTGTCTTGCTTCACTCTGTAAAATCCTGCAACAAGAACATTTCAACATCATCAAGATGTCAGTTCTCCTCTAAAATTAATTTATAAATTTAATGCAATCCCAATAAAAATACCTACAAATTCTCTTCTAGAGCTAAACAAGGGGCTACTAAAGTTCATATGGAAAAATAAACAGGCAAGAATACTTGGAAAACACTGAAAAAGAAAAGCTGTGAGAGGGTGCTAGCCCTACCAGATATTAAAACATACGGTAGAAGAGAGTACTACTGAAGTGTGAATAGACAGACCAGCTTGAAGGGCCTCCCACTGTCCAAATCTGGGTCAGTTTGAGCATGAAAATGATTACAGTAAGAATTATAATTTATTGAATAAAATAGGAATCCGTGAGTCATACTGATACTAGATGACATGATGGTGATGATAGATGACACATACATACCTAGATAAATTCATTAACTTTTGTAACATATCTGGTTTCAATATTAATTTCTTTGATTATTAATAACAATGGATTTTAGAGCCCTCTATTTCTTCTTTGAAATGTCCTTTCCCCTTATTTTGACCATCATAGAACACCTATGGTGGCAAAACTTTATCATATTTATTGCAACTAAATTTGCAACTTGTTGTTTTCCTAATTTGTCATTTTCTTTTTAACAAAATGTTATCATGTAACTATTTTTCCTAATTTGTCATTTTTCTTTTAATAAACAGGAATATTTCATTTTTAAAAACTCCTTCTGACAGTATATGCACATTAAGAAAAATATGTATTGTGTTATATTCCTTAACTCTTCCTCACAAAAATAAAATAAAATGTCCCCCCAAATCCCTAGAAGGCACCACTGATGCTGAAATGGAAGAGGAAAGGAAAGAGACAGAAAAGAGGGAGCCAGACTGTGAGGGTTAAGGACAGAGGAGTCGTATTCCCTCTGTTGTGCCTTAAACCATTCAACTGCAATAAGGAAGGACATCAGAAGAGAAAAATGTGATTCTCTTCCACAGAGAAATTAATTACTTTCTTAGATTTGAAACCTTTCCAATGAAAAATTTCCTGTTGCCCAGAAGCACCTTTCTAATTAATGATCTTTAGTTTCTCAGGTAAGCTCATGCTGCACAAATCCCTGCTCAGCTTATAAGGGAAGAGGCATTTAAGGCGTGAACTGCAGGCTGAAAGAACAGGGAAGTTACACAGAGGAAATGAACTGACAGCTGGAGTCCAGGTGTCCCATTCCTAACGCTCGGAGCCAACGAGGGGCTAGAAGGGTCTTTGCTCCTGGCTCAGCGGAGAGCAGTGTGTGCCGACTCAAGGCGCCAGCGCATTCTTGGAAAAGCACTGCACAGTTAACTTCTAAATTACTGAGAGCAATTGTAGAGATCAATAGAAAACACCAACCTCTTAAAGACACTTCCTACAGCATAATTTGAAGAAGTAGAATACATCAAGCAGTGAGCCACAGAAAATCAGGTCTTAGCACTAATTAGAAAATTTTCTAAGCTTTCTCTCTCAAGAAAATCAGTTCATCGGTTAAAGGACCAATTTGAAACATGATTTACAAAGTTTCATTTGGGCTGAAAAAAATGACAGCCGGATGTTTGAACCAACATCCTAAATAAAATTGTGAGGCTGATTAATTACTTACTGTTAATAAAACTGTAATAGAAAATTGATTATTCACTAGTAGTTAAAAGCTGTTTTCCACATGTCAGAATGAAGGCAGCCTATGAAGCAGAAAAAATAAAACCCCAGTAGAGTATCTTATTTAATCAGAAAAGGAAGAAAGGAGCTTAATACTGTGTCCCCAGAAACATAATTTCCTCCCTTAAACTGTGATTTTATAACATTTACTTCCAACAACTTAATAAATGCTCATCTCGTGACTATCTATTAATCCCAACTAGCAAAGCAATCTTTTTTCTTTTACAGCTTGATCTTGTTTGACCTCAGTACAGATGCCACAAAGCACTATAATACATATGTATATCTGTGTGTGGGGGGGGTGCGGTGTGTTTCTTCTCAAGTAAATAGTTTAGAGGCTAATTCTGGTCTTCCTATCACTGGAAATTCCTTAACCTCCACATGAATCCACCCATCTCATTTGATTTTTGTAGAAGCGGTCCAACTGTTCACACTAATGTAAACAGTGCCCTGAAAATACACCTGCCAAAAGCTACTCTTCTTTTAAATAGAAATTAGAAAAGAAATTCTCTTTGAGCAGAATAATTAGACCATGTTTTCTCCTCACTCACAGGGATAGAGCCTTGTAGAAATAGGCAGCCAGCATGTTAGCTGACCTATTGTCTTTCTTTAAAGGAAAGTCACACTTACTGTCTTGAGTGATTGGTTTGACCAATTACTTCCAACAGGTCTATCATCCTCCTCACATGCAGACCAAAATGTGGTAAAATCTGGATCTATTTCCTTTCCTTTCATTCTTCTGCATATTAGTTAAAGTTTTAATACTTGTAATAAAATATGTAAATACAAAAACAGGATAAATGAATAAACAGGAATTGTAAACATATGTTAGGACCAACTAGACATCTGCAAGAGTATGCAGTTGTGTTCTAAAGTCATATGAAGATTTTCCTGCTAAACATTAGGCAGACTGGAATACTAACATATCCGAATCAAACACATTTGCTGTAGAAAATTAGGAAGATACAGATACGCCTAACAAAAATGAAAACCTTCCGTAACCCCACTGCCTGAGAGGACCACTGTTGACATTTGGCATATATCCTTTCCGATTTTTTCCACTCTTATATATGTTGGGTTTTTTTTTTTACAGTAGTGGGTCTTATACTGTACGGCCTGTTTTGTAATGTGTTTTCTATATCAATAAACATACATCTAAAACATCCTTCTTTATGGATGGATTTTATGAATTTTATGAACGCCCTAATTTAGTTACCCAAACCTTAAAAGCTTTTTAGATGCTATAACTGGATCTGTTTTTTTCATATAATTTTGACTTCATGATTGCTTTATGATAGTTAATACATACCAGGCTGCACTTAAAGCCTAGTATTGTATCAAAACATTAGCAATAATGTTTAGCTTTTAGAGGAAACTATGCAACATAATGTGAAATCCAGCTAAATACTTTTTTTTTTTTAATTGAACTACAACATTTAGTTCCTCGGGCTCATCTGCTATCAATTAGGGTGATAAGCAGGCACTCAAAAGCTAGGTTTTCAATAAGGTTTTCTACCTTTCAATTGAAATGTTCCTGTCATTGCATTTCGTGTAGTAATTTTGAAAAGGCTTCATCTTAGCAACCAAGTGATAACTTTAAAATCAAGAATCTAAACCAATTAATTCCGAACATTAATTACTTCTTTTAAAACAAAAGGCACTTTAAAGTAAGTGACTGCAAATATACTTTATATCCCACTAACAGTCCTTATCTCCTTTTCCCCCAGCTCACAATTCTATTGACAACTCATGCTCAGACTCAAATCATCATTCAAATCATAATTAAAGCATAATTCTGAGCTCTCTTTGTACATGCTAATTCCACAGCCACCAGATGTAAAAGCCACACAGAAATTCCTATAGAGTATTATTAGCTTGCAAGGAGCAGAATTAAGATGCATAAAAGTATCTTCTATAGCAAGTAAATATTTTGGTTTTAATTACATTATTACCTTGTTTTATGCTACTAATTACTACAATTTATTGTATAATTGACTCTCAGAAAAAAATATTACCAGAGAAGTTCTGCAGTCTTAAACTGAAGATAGTATATACTAATGATTTTGCCTAAGCCCTCTGTTCCTTTAAAAATATAATGTAAAATATTTTTATAATAGGTTTGATAAATCTCTTCCCTATTTTCCCACTAATATATAAAATTAACACATGCTACAGTTACTCGTTGATTTATTTCTCATAAATCACAGGGCAATAAAAAAAAATTGTATTTTCAAGCCAGGGTCAATGTCTTTATTCCCTAGGACTCAGGCCAGAACTTGAAACTTAGTAGGTGCTCAATTAATTTTACTAACTAAATTAATGAATTAATCATGTAAAGCATTCATTTCACTTAACATAATAAAAGCATTATTGTTAAATACTAGCTAGTATCTATTTCAGCCTCTACAGATTAAAAACCTGCAGGCTTAGAGCAAAATACTGAACATTAGAAATAATAACAGTTTGCTGTAGACTGAAAACAAATGAACTCATTCTGAGACTCAGCAGTCATTCATAACCCACTTGAGGGGCCTGCCCTCTTGCAGTTTATGACCCCAGTCAAGCCTTTCTAGTGAAATACAGCCTGTGTTCACTCTGGGGCCATCCATTCTTCTCTCTGTAATTTGTACCAAATTGTAAAGGTTATAAATACTTGCGGTGAAGCTGCATTCACTCACACTTAGGTGCCTTTTTTTTTAATAACTACGAGACCAGGGACTAGCATTTACTTACTTCATAATAACCTAATCGTACATACCTTTGAACTCAGGATGTTCTTCAAATGCCATGATTTATTATGTCCTTCTTGGTCACATAATAGTCAACCTCATCAAATTCAACTAGGCCAACCTCATTCTCCTAGGAGTAGTAGCTAGCAATAAAAAGTGAAGAGTTATTTCTTACATGAAACTATATACACTTGAATTCTTTTCAGATTTAAAAAGCTAATAAATTAGGCTGCAAATGACAATAAAATGAGTGAAAATAAGCATAGTTAAATACATAAATTTTCTCTGCCTACCACTTCTAAGCCTATTTTCTTCTTGTTGCTGTGCTTTTTGTTTAATTTTTCTTGAACTAATGTGCCCTCTAATGGTTAAAATAAAAATATAATCAGAACCATAAAACAAGTGCCAACATATTAACTGCCAGGAAAACTTCTATTCAAAAAATCCTTCTTTGACTTGAACCTATGCCTTCAAGATTAAAATGGGTATGTCTTTAACAAATAATAAGAAGAATATGCATATTATTTACTCTGTACAGTAGATAATGCAAAGGGGGTTGAGCAAACAGACCTTGTCAAATAGATTTAAATGTTATTTCCTATGTTAAAAAGCGTCAAATATTTTAAGTGATATCTATAGTCTTGCACATGCTGAAGCTGAAATACAGATCGGGGTTATACCTATTCTAATATTATAATCTAAGCATTTAATTAAAGAAAGCTATTAGTCCAAAATAGATTATTTTGGTTCTTCCTTCATTTTTATTTCTCTAACCTGAAATGAAAGTCTGTCCCTAACCTCTAAGAAACATAAACATATGTACATTGAAAAAATTGAGTACAGTGCTATTTTTTCTCAGTTTACCCTCAGTGTTCAGGCTCTCTTACTTTTGGTTCAGCTATACTATCAGAAAGTAATAGAAATTTAGTAATTACCCAGTTAATGTGACCAATAGCAATAGTCCACTGAGCTAAGGAGATTTGGGGAGAAATTGCTTGAATGATTTAGATTAGCTTACTAAATTCAGGGAAGTTATTGTAGTTTTACAACACAATTTATTTCTAACAAGAATCTGGACAAGACAGAAGAACATATATATACAGAAAATTTATTTAATTCTGTCTATCCAAAAGAATAGAATTGAAATCAAAGGCATAAACACAAACTACCATATTTAAAGATTTTTCTGCCTTGTTTAACCATTCTTGTTAATACTTTAGCTAACTTGCTTCTTATCAAAACGTGGTAGTATGCTCCTAATATGGAATTTGCAAGTTCCTTCCAACGGTTAATGCATTTAAAAAAAAAAAAAAGCAGGCTTTTCCCTGCCTCAGAAAGTAAAGACATTATTTTGCCTATTATAAACATGAGGTAACCGTCATTGAGGTGAACTGACCTACAAATACTGCACAAAGACAGTGACAGAAGCAAGATTAGAATTTAGAATTATTTACGCAGTTTGCTGATTTTGTCTGGTACTTTGTGTGCACAGCAGGAATGTGTTATTTTGTTAGAGAAAAAAATACGTCACCTTGTATTATATTTATGCTTTTATCTTTCAGCACTAGTTTTATAGGGGACATTCTGTATTCAACATACGTTATATTAATTTTTCTTATTTTAAGTGAATACAAAACTGTCAAAGGGTTTCAGGTTGAGGGACAGGAAACCTGGATTCCAGTTCTGTTTGTGCTCACAAGCGAACTCATACAAGACATGAAAGAGTCTGATCTTTGATTGCTCACCCTATAAAGCAGGAGATTGAATTAGATAACCCCTGATCTCCCTTCTAATTTAAAACTGGAAGATTCTTTTATTTTAATAGTAAGATGGGAAAATTGTATTTTTGCAAAATGGTCAGGTACGGTGATAAAATCTAAAAGAAAAAAAATGTATTATCTTAAAAATGCTAAATAACATCTTGCAACTTTATATTATATTTACAAAATGCCTATTCAAGACCTGCCTCCACAACCATGGATGCTAGATGCATGAGAAGAAGAATAGGTGGTGATTAAGGCATAGACTCTGGAGCTAAAATACATGGGTTTGAATCCCAGCTCTCTTGGTTACTCACTTTATGACTTTGGACAAATAATCTAATCTTTCCAGATCTTGGTTTCCTCATCTATAAAATAGGGAAGACAGTAGCAATCTCATGGAGTTATTGCACGGATTCATCATATTTTTATAAATAAAATGCTCATAATAATGCCAGGTACATAATAAGTGATCAAAAAATGTTAACTATTTTTAGAATGACCAATTCAACTTTTTTCCCTCAGTCATAACGGCATAACACTAAAAAGGCAATTAAATTAATTTTAATGACAACCATCTGGCAATCTTAGTTTCTAAATTTTTTTATAATCAAGGTGCTTATAAAGCCTAGTTTCCCAGTTTGTAGCTGTTGTCCTGGGGTGTTATGAATAGCAACCTCTTTTATTGTCAGTGTCCAGATTTGGACAGTAATCGCCCTGATTATAACATGGATTACTCAGTTGTTCTCCTGTATAATTAGGAAAATAAATGAGATGGCTTCTGAGGTCACATAAAACATGAGGAGTTTTGTTAAAATATATTGGTGATAAATGGAACGAAATATTTGGATGTTCCGTAAAGAAAGTCTAAAACATTATAAAGAGCTATTAGCTTTGGTCAAGATGACATGATTTGATGGCTTTTTTATTTTTAAATAAACAGCTTGAACTTACATGTGGAGGGCTACTTTTATTTCACTTCTTCCGAACGTATGAGCATCTCTCTGGAACTGGGCCCTCACTCTCCTTCCGTTCTTCCTCTCTTCTTTCCTACATGCTTTCACTCCCTGTTCTCTGCACTAGATGTGAAACACGGTGGGGAGTGGACAAGAAGAAAGAGCTTCTCCCCTTTCCTTAAACTCAACCATTAAATTAACACATACATAGAGAACAAATGTATGGATACCAAGGAGGAAAGGGGTGGGGTGGGAGGAACTGGAGACTGGGATTGACAGGTATACATTACTGATACTATGTATAAAATAGACAACTGATGGCAACATACTGTATACCACAGGGAACTCTACCTAATGCACTGTGGTGACCTCAATGGGAGGGAAGTCCAAAAGGAAGGGGATATCTGTATGTGTATGGCTGATGAATTCTGTTGTGCAGTGGAGGCTAACACAACATTGTAAAGCAACCATACTCCAATAAAAATTAATTTTAAAAAAGGACAAATAAATGTTAATAAATAAAGTTTCCCCGAAAAGCTGACCAGTCTCCAATCCTAGCCTAGTGAGCAATCACTCCTAAACAAATATTAACTGATCTTCTTAAATATAAGGAAGAAAAAATAGATTTGTCAGGGTCCTATGTCACTGCATGATAACTACAGAATGACGATATCAAACCTGAGAAGCAATAACATCTTCATTTAGCACACTGCTAACATTTTAAAGTATGTATCCAACAGCATGCCCACACCACACCTCTGCCTTATCATAATTATACTTAACGTTAAAAGGAACACCACCTGAAACCACAAGTAAAATTTATTCATTACGTCCTCAAATAAAGCTAGCCTCTAGTGCCAGCCCACTTACCAGAAATAAAATAAAGAAGGATGCATTTAAAGATTTGTTTAAAGATTTGTCTAAAAGAAGCCTTGCATTAAACAGGCTTTGGAGCTAGTGAAGGCTGATGTTCTCAAAGGTATCTGTCCCAACAGAAACATCAGTTAAAGAGGATGGCAGCTTGAGAAATGACAGTTTCACGACCCTGGTTTAACCAACAAAAAAAAGAGCGGAGCTTAATAATACAATACTGCAAAGAGGGAAGAAAAGAGGGTGAAAATGTACCTCTCACGATTAAAAGGGGAGATCGAAAATTATATGACCTAAAAATCTTGGAAGGTTAAATTTTAGGGAGAGAAACATTCATCTCAGGCTAATTTCTATGATCCATTCCATTTGAATTTCTTACAAAGAAGTCTCAGCTATAATATGAAAACATCCTCTTGAATACATGCCATAGAAAAGAAGGTTTATTTGAGGTCTGCTAAGTGTCATTTGATCAGTAACACCAACACAGAAAGTGTTATTAGAGACAAAAATATCCCTATCATGATATTACCTCAAGTAACTTGATGTTTTGCTTGGTTTCACTGACTATTTCTGTTTTTCCTGGATGATCTGTGCTTATATAAAACCATTTGGAAGGAAGCAAATGCAGTTCTGGGCAGTCAGGTCCCAGTCCTAGTTCCCATTGATGAAGTCCCTGCTGTCCCTCAGACAGTTCCTCCTGCTGCTGGCCCTACACCCCGCTGGCCCTGAACAAAGGTTTGTTACAATTTTAGTGACACTGAAAGTCTCCCAAAATACCTCCCATGAAATCCAATACTGATAAATTCCCAGTTTTATGACTTTTCCTATACCTCAATGGATTGATTCCAGAAGTCCTTTGTTAAAATACAAATATTTACTGGAAGAACTAACACTCTATCATTCACTATGATAGCAATACCTACTTTGTAATTTCATAAGCTCTTTGTTAGAAGACATTGAAAACAATGAGGTTAGTTTTCATTCATTCAAATATACATTGTCAATCTACCAGAGCAAGACTAATTGTTGGAAATCTCAAAATAAATAAAACAGTGTCCCTACTTTCAGGGAGTTAACTGTCTGGTGGGGAAGATGGACCTATAAACAATCACTTTATTTAGTACATGATGAGTCTTAATAAGGAATCATTTGATAACAAGAAACAGAAACTCAATTGGTTAAGTTAAATAAAGAAGATATTAACATAAAGAGTTGAGTGTCTAAAAAGCAATTGCAGCCTCAGGAGGTACTCCAATAGGAACTGACAAGCCAATGAGAACCAAGACAGCTTCCCACTCATTCCCTATTTCTTTGCACATCACTTCTACATGTTTTTTCCTGCAATTTGCCCATTTTGCTACCTTTCCTTACAAATCAGCTCTCTTGGCTTGCACATATGACCACGTCAAACCTTGAGACCATAAGACCTTACTCATCCAACACCCATAGCCAACGAATTCACTCTTTCTTCCCATCCCCATATCAATTCCTTAGAAAGAGAATCTGACCTAATGCTATCCTAATCCAAGAATAGATTCTCTTTAAAAAAAAAAAAAAAGTGCGGATAATGAGGAAATAATTGCCATCTCCAATGCAATAAGGTAATTTCAAGGTGAGGCTTGAAGGAAAGGTAGTCATCTTCCAAAGAAACAAAGAGAAAATGCAATCCAAGCAGACAGACTGTCATGTTCAAAGGTATGGATGAAGCAAAGCAGCCCATATGAAGACCCATGTATAAAGATCCACGGCCAGGAAGTTCTAATGATGCTGGGACGATAGCCGGTGACCAGATGACAAAGTCCTTTTCATGCTTTGCCAAGGAATATGATTTTTATCCAATAGCTGAGGGAGGTGGGGTGTCAAAATTTTTAACTGGAGGAGAGACTAAAGCAGACCTGTGTTTTAGGATGACAACAAAAAACAAAACAAAACAGAAAGCCCTCTAACAGCAGGGAGAAGGGTGGACTACAGGAAGACCAGGCTGAATGCACCACTTCAGAAGCTGTTTCAGTAATTCAAACAAGAGATAGTGTAGTCTCAAAATTGGACCATGGCAAAGAGGATATAGAGGAGAGGAAGGATTCAAGAATATTATGAAAGCAGAATACAAAATGAAGAAGAGTCAATTCAGAAAAGCGAAGAATCGTAAGCTTTGATACCGGGAGAAGGAAAGCCTAAACCAAACCCACAGCTGTTGCTATGGGATGCACCAGACATAGGAAAAGAGCACACCGGAAGAAGGGATGGTAGGCACAGAAGACACACTTTGCATTCTTTCCGATCTATCCTTAGGGTAGCCTTTCCTATGGTCTCTAAACATCTTAACCCACATAAAAAAAGGCAGACTCCAAATCTTCAGGATGTGAGCACAAGAGCCATCAAAATAATTGGTAATCAAACGTTAATCAAAGGCATACTCGAGTGATCCTGTCATTTTATTAAAATGCCTGTCGATTCAGCCTATCACATAAAAGGACAAGAATTCATTTCTGGTGAAGCCTTAACTTGCTGGTGCCGGGCCTTGTTTCATTATGTATTTAATTAGAAGTTTTCGTGGTGTTGTTTTCCTTTCAATTCCAAGAATAAAAAGTGAAAAATGAGAAATGTGAACTTCTCGGGTGATCCTCTGACTTTGAAGCCACATATCTGAGTATATGATCGCTTGCTTTTGCATTTAGAAGCCCCGGGGAGCAACATTATCAGGCTGATTATGAATGCATATATTTTCATAAGAATATGCAGTCTTAGCCAGCTCAGCACAGGAAACTGAAGTGACTAAGTATCAAATTAAAGATTATTCTTTTTTGTGTGGAATTCACTCCAGCAAGAAATTGAACAAGGGGATTTAAAATCCAAAAACAGTGGGACCACCTCCTGAGACATTATTAATTATTAGTGGGCCCCAGTTTTCCAGTTTCTTATCTCCCTATACACCCAATGCTCCCATTGCTTTAAATTATCATCATTATTTGTTAAATGCTTTCAATGTGCTTGGTACCCTGGCAGGCACAGAAAAAAGTTACCGTACCTGCCCAGGGGCTTTCTACCTAAATTGCACAGATATAAATTAAGTTTGAAAATGGGTTGTCGTTGTCAGTTACAGTCTTTTCTAAAGGCTTAAAAGCAATAGAACAAAACTACAAGTATTTAAGTTCAAACACCTCCTTTCTCTCCCGCCTTGGGTCTTCTTTATAGCCCACAGCCTGGTCTACTAACCCAGAAAGGAATATCACAGAAATATGCCAAAGGTCAGTAATGAGAGGCCATCAAGAGCTGAGAGAAAATTACCAACACTTAGAAACAATCCTGCGTGTCTGACTTCTCACCCTGCTCCCTGCTGTCCCGGGAGGGGAGCCTGCGGTTCAGAAGCAATAGCAAGTGAGGAGAGGTGAGCGGAGGGAAAAGTCCCAGAGCTGGCTTCCTCTTCCCTGTTGCTACCCGCCCCAGTCCAAGCTGTGACATCGCCAGCAGCGCCCACACCCCTGTCTGAAACCTCATTATCTTCTCCAAGGCCTGTTCTTCCCAGACATCTACTCCAACTCCCATGACAAAAGTCTAGAGAAGTGGAGTCTGAAAATTAGCCTCTTACTCAGGTCCTTCTATATACGTATTCGTGCTTCCATAAAAATCTAAGTGTATAAAAGAAAAGAAAACTTGGGGTACCTTTCACCTCTCTTTGTGCCCTCCATTCCCATCATTATAAATAAAAACAAGCCTTTTCAAAGTCCAAAATTGCTTTGTTTGCCTCAAGGGCAGATGCGAGATGTGGCAAAAGCAGTGAATAAGGGCTCTTTTCCCCCATCAGATGGAGAAAACCCAGACAAAAACCACTTGAGACAGATGTGAAAAGAAAAACAGGCAGACCAACCCTTGGGCCAGTGAAAAAAATAACTTTAGGGGGATAGTGGAGGGGAGAGGGTATTAGGAAATGGCCTGAAACTGCAGAGAATGATGGGGTGTTTACCAGAAAGTTCGCCACAATGTAACCCCACTGCCATTGCAGCCACCGCCAAACAAACAACACCCCCCAGATCCCAGCCCAGCCTCTACCAATGGCCTTTGGATCTACCACCCATGGTTCATCATTAGGGCATTCCCTGCCTCCTCCATCCAGCAGACAACAAAGGGACGAGCTCTTCTAGACCGAACCATGAGGTACACCCAGAAGTTCAATCACCAAAAGTCATTTCCTGACACATCATTACACATAGTGAATTATCTAACTTTGGACACATATATTTTTCCCTTTGAAATACATATTCCTTGAACACAAAACTCTTTTCTGAGCATGAATACAACGAGCACTGCATATGAATACATCTCCAAGGGATGAGTGCTCATATATCCCCTTCATTATCATCTACTGGCTTTAATTTATCCTCTGCCTTGATCCCCACAGTGCCAGCTCCTTGGTCACTGCAAGCCAGCAAAGCACCACAAGCTATGTCCACTTCTACAACTGACAAAGTCCCACTCTGCCACCTATGGCCTTCTTTTTTGTTTCCTGTGTTCATCCAGTCCTGCATTCCCTTCCCCATGCAGGTGTTGCACACACATTCATTATTGATGTAAAGATTATTTACTGAGTGCCTACTGTGTACAAGACATTGTGCTGAGTACAAGGCATTGTTAAGTTTGGAGTCCCTGGAGTTTTGGCATTCCATTCGTGTCTGCTCTAACCCACCAATTTCTAAAATGTCAACTAGGTCTTAGTCCACTGATGCAATATGAACCTAAGTTCTTATTCCTCACATTCCTGGCATTTGTCTGGAGATTCTTAAATGCATGCATAGTTCTTTTCTTTCTGATCCTTTGCAGTCTTATTGTTTGGACCACCAAAACCCTGGCCTATTTTCTCTGAATGAACCTCAGTTGTTCGATCGTTCAAATAAATGAAACTGCCTTCAGTAAAAAAACTCAGTGAAACTGTGTTTTACAGGGATTGTATGAAAGTAACTTTAAAATGTTTATGTCCAGAGATAACTCTGAGGAGCTGAAGGGAGCAAAAGGAAATGAAAACTGTAATAAAAGTAGAATAAAATAAAAATAACTAAAATCCTGGGAATAAGAGGTACGACTGTGCCACATTTACTTGAAAACACAGGTTTCCAGGGAAAAAAATATTGAGGCAGAGGTGAGTTTTCACTTGGCAAAAAGATTTATAGTATCACTTTGCAATGTGAAAAAAGTATGGTTCAATTAGTAAAAACAGGATATACATAATTCTTTTCTGGTATATAGGGATATAGCAAATCTGTAGTATTTGTACACTAATCACTCGATATGTTTGTTAAATAACGGATGCCCATTTCTCATTTTTAGCTCCCATTTCATCTTAAAAACCTTACCAAATCTCTATGAAAATAAGAATAACCAGGTGAGAAGTATATTTTAAGAACAGGTTAAATGATTTAGGATTGGATCAGTCCCCTGCTTTCTCTTAGCTGCCCAGACAAAGGCTAATATATGATTGTCAGATCTGGAATCCATAAATGTCATAGGCACAAAACTGGATAATCCGTATCAGTGTGCAGGAGGTGGAGGTGGGTACAGAAGACGGGGAGAGACAGGCAGAGAGATTACATTGAAAGAAAACTCTCTATAATCATAGTTTGGTGAAAGGAAAGTTTTAATCTTATTGTAATGTATTTTTTCCAGTTTTTGTACTGCCTAAATTCTTTCTATCCAAATTACTGCTTAGATGTTATTCTTCCTTGCCAGTAAATTCCCTTTTTTTCCTCCATCTCTTCTATAGATCTTTTACTCTATAAGGTTTTCTCATCCTTGCATCTTCTCCCCTTTTACTAGTGTACGTAATCTTCAACCATTTTATTTTTTTCTAGTTTTTCGTATCTTAAATCTCGCTTGTATACAATCAGGTCTATAGACAACTGTAGAAGCTAATATAGGATGCTAAAAACAAGTATAAGAACAATCATCAACCTACTTCTAAATTTTTTTAAAAATCAGCTTTTTGTTTCACTCAGGGAGGAGTCTTTCTTTTTATTGTTATAACCATCTTTGCTCAGTTTAAGGTAAAAATGTGAATCAACGCTTCCAACAAGAACTCAAACCCTAAGCTAAAAGCCCAGAGAATTCGGGGTTTGTGAAAACTTGCGGGTGCCTCCACTTTTGATAAGAATAGATTTGGGTCTGGATGAAGTCACCGATGTGCCTCTGAAGACACAAATGTCAGCGCGACCTATTAAAGTCAACCCTGAGCTAGGTAGCAACAATGAGCTGGGGATTAGCACTGACAGCTCCCTTAATGTGATTCTTTTGGACAGGGATTAATTTAATGTGTTGCTGTCAAATGAAACAAAAAACGAGATGGATTTACTAATGACTCTATTCTATACCACACACTTTTCCACCCCTGATCTATGTCAGAAAGAATCTGACAGCGAAAGAAAATAATTTTTTAAATGAAAAGGAAGAAGACATTGCCTTCTCGAAAAACTCAAGGGAGTTTTTACTGGGCTCTTAGGAAGGAGGATGAGTGCAGAGTGCCAGGCCAAGTGTAGGAAGACAACTGGAGCTGTCAGACCACCACTCCAACCAAAACGGGGAGCGCCAGGGCAGGCCCTGGTGTCCAGTCCCGAGCTATGGCACAAACTTACAAGATGGCCTTAATTTCTCCAGGCCTCACCTACCTTCCGTGTGAAAGTAAAAGGTTGTATTATGGGGCTTCTAAATTTCCTCTTAACTTTAAATTGCTCACCTCTAAAAGGGGGGTGTGGGGGGGGCAAACCTGCCGGAGCATTAGCCTTGCTGCAAAGACAACTGCAGTGAGGCTGTGACAGAGAGGGGGCGAGTCAAAGAGCGAAGGTTGATCTTTATCAAAACGGTTTGCCAAGTCAAATGCTAAAGCCTCCCTAAAATAATTTGGATTCTTCTTTGTTCTCTCTAACAAAGAAACTTTAATTCGCAGTTCTCTGCGAAGAAAGACAATGCAGACAAGCCATTTTCAGGTGAAAGGTGTCTCGTCAATTAATAATCATTGAATAATCACTAAGGATCGGTAGCAGCTTTTCATCGAAAAGGGTGCTCAGAACATGAAACTGCATCGATTTACAATGCAGACCGTTTGGGCATTATTCTTCCTTGTGATTGTTTTATTTTTACCTCCTATGAGATACATACGTTCCTAGTCTTATGAATGTCTGTACATCCTTGTTAAGTTACCTTTAGGTTGGTAAATATTCGCGATCTTCTCGGGTCTGAGTCAGGTCTCATTGACAGGGATTCTCCACCGCGGAGCTTGAGCCCCGACGCTAAGAACCTGAGCTCTAAGGCGTGTGGTTAACTCAGCACCCCCCCCGTGCAGCCCCAGCCCGCAGCCCTCGGTGCTGCGGGCACCGAGAAGGGGGCACCCCACGATGGCGCGCCTAGGGGACATCGAGTGCGGTGCAGGAAGAGCCTTTGCGCAATGGGGAGCCGAGGGATGGGGCGCCTCTCCCCTCGCCGGAGCCCAGGGCCGCTCGCTTCTCGCTCCTCTGCCGGGACTCGGGCTACGAGAGGCCCCTGGCCGCGCCCCTGAGAAGCGCTTTTACTTGGGGAGGTGATGAGCGCTCGCCTACTGGCCGCCTCCGCGGCGCGCTGCTGGCACGGCGGCTCCAGCCCGGCCCGGGGCCGCGAACCATTCGCCCTGCTGGTCCTTTTTCCCGGGTGGCCGGCGCGATCCGGCCAAAGCCCAGATTCTGGTGCAGGAGCGGTGAGAATCCTGGCTCTGGCACTTAGCTCGGTGACCTTGAGCAGTTACCCAACCTTTTAAGGTGGATGTTTTCCCACCCATCAAGCGGGACCGAAAATGCTGTTTCCGCGGGCTCCCTGTGGCATGAAATGAAAGGATGGATGCCCAGCCTCGAGCTCCTAGTGCCCTGCCCCTTCTTCGTTTGACTCCGCTTCTTCTTTTCTGTGTTCTGCCTTATTTTTTTTCTGGCTTTCGCTATCATTTCTGATCGTGTGTTTTCCCTGGGTTTTGTCTCCCCAATTTCTCGAAGAATCCTTTTTCGTCTCTTCTTTCATTTCTCCCTTTCCTCCCAAACTCATTATTGTAGCCAACAGATTCATCAAAGATTTGTTTCCACTTCCTAGACCCTGGGATCCCCAAGACAAACGCCCATAATCGCCATGGGCCCCCTCCCTGGGCCCCCTCCCTGGGTCACCCCCAATAATCGGGGCAGTCAAGGAGGAACTCTGCTTACTGTGTAAACACGGTCTCAAGACACAAGTTCCCTCGCCCTTCCAACCATTAAATTTCTGCTCTGCGGGACTCCTAGGACCACCGTTGCCCTGAGGGCAGGGGCCGCCGTAGCTTCTTTGTCACTGTGTCCTCGACGCAGGGCCCAGAAATCTATGTAAGGGCTCAGCAACCGTGCCCAAGCGACCCGCGAACGATACCGGGAAGCTGAAACCGGGACCCAGTCTTGAATTACTCGTCTTGATTTTTTACTAAGAGAAAAGCAAAATCATATATGGTGTTCCACACTAACATATAAACATTTTTTAATCTTCAAATACGCTGAAAGATACAGCATAAAAACAGCACAAGATACATGCGTTTTGGTTTTTTTTTTAAAGCATGTTCTCTGATTTTTACCTATAAAATCGAGATTTAGATCAAGTTCTTATTTATTGAGAGTGGTTAGAAGAGAAACTGAATTGCCTAAAACTTGAATTACCTAAAAATGAGCGGCTTTTATGCTCATTTGTTGAAACATTTTAAAGATGCCTAAAAATAGGTTATTTCTCCACTCTACACTATCACAGTGTATATAGTATAAAGAGTATTAAAAAATACCATAAACTATAACCAAAGTTTGTATAAGAACTTTTTTAAAAGAATCAAAAAGCTAAGGCTAGAGAATTTTTAATTACTTGCCAGTTACCTCAAACCTAAAAGTATCAAGTTTCCTTTGAAATTATTTCTCATTTTTATTAAAATCTAATTGAAGATCACCTGTAAAGTGTTGGGGGAAGGAAGACAAGTGGAGAAATATCAATTCTATGCTTAGATTTTTGAAAGAGTAAAAGAACCACAGTACCACCTTGTGGGGAAGAGAAATTTTTTTTTTTTTTTCATCTTCTCTACTATGGTTGTTTATTTCCCTCTACTATACACACACACACACACACACACACACACACACACACACACTTTAAATAAAAATAAATAAAGCCATTAACAAAAACTTGGGTCTATGTGAATAAAACATGATAATATGCTTTCTCTATTATTTTAAACACATTAGCATGTTTATATCAAAATAACTTAATTTTATTAAGTTAAACATAATAATATATGATATTAAGAAACTGTGCTTCTAGTACTACAAATAATTCCAGAAATCAAATGTTAGGCACAAAACAGTAAAATAAAATTATGTGCATATCCTAAAAGAAGAATAATTCTTTTAAAATTGGTTTAAATTTCACTATTAATACTATTCATGGGTTTTAAAAATGTAGTTCTTTGTTCAGTTGCTTGGACCTGGAAAAGCCACATTCTTATATAAATACAAAGTAATGTTTTATTTTTTTAAGTTGTTTGTCACATTACATTTAAGATTGGCAGAGCAGCCAGACATTTATAGAACCTACATTTGTTGGTTTAACAAAACTGTTCTAGTCACTTTGAGATTATAAAAAGGGCATAGATCATAAAGCTTGGAATTTAAGAAGTAAGATTATAAGACTCCAAAGCCAAGAAATGCAAAATAAAAACAGTTTCTCTTCTATTGTACATCTGGAAATATCTTACATGACACAAATGTTTCCTGCTCTAAACGTGTTTTCTGTAAAGCAAGAGAGAATTCCGGGGTTACCTGTAGGCATTCTTTATTCTCTATGCTTTAGAATCACAGAGCTGGTATATCCCTCTGACCTTCAGGAAGGACTAAATCAAAAGCATCCCGGGAAGAGACCAGTGTATTTCAAACTGTGTTCAGCTGAGCCCTAGGGGCTGTCAAAAGATTATAAGCGGAGGGGAACACTGAGAGAAGCCCCTCACTCCCAGCTTCTACCAACTGACTCTGCTTTCATCGTTTTCACATACAGGAATTCTGCCTATGATTGAGATTAAATAACAGACTCTATGTCTCTAGAAATGTTAGAAAACCACTAATCTAATCGAACCTATTTTGTGTAAGTCTAGTAAAGAACTGCTGTAAGAACTGTTCTGATCCTTCCTGCACATTTGCTAAGAAATGCACTTTAAGAGCAGCCCACCATGCTTCCACATACCACATTCTCTTTTTTCTTTAGAAAATAGTTCATTACAAAATGTATACAGATTGACTGTTAAAAAAATTAAAACTGAAGTATCAATATATTAAATTAAAAATCTCTATATTTCAACCCCAAACCACTCACTTCCCAGGAATAACACAGTTAGCATTTTGGTTTGTACCCTCCCAGACACTTTTTCTCTGTGGGCACAGATACAAGCTTGTATACAAGAAACCACACTAAGAGTTTATTTCAAGAAAACAGGATCATACCACCTGTGTTTTGTCCCTCAATAATATAATATCTTTCTATGTCAGTACCTATAGCACCATCTCATTCATTAGCCAAAGTATAGATGTATACAAGTTATCTAATTTCATCTCTATTGTTGAAATACTTGGATTTTTGCTTTTATATTGTATACGTGCACTTCCTCTTCCTTCTATCTAAAATACATTTCCTACTGTCTACCTGGCCAACATCCAGACCCCAGAGTAACAACACTACCAACCTTTAAGAAGCCACAATTTCAAAATTTTAAAACACAATTTCTCAATACAATTCTTTATCCCTACATTTTAAACACAATAAAACTTTTTTTTTAGCCCACTAATTTCTTCACAAAAAAACAAACCTGTATCCGTTTTAGATTTTCCCAATACCTCAAGAATGGAATTTATGCTTTTGGAGAGCAATTTGGTTCTGTCTATCAATATTTGAAGTGTGTATATCTTTCAATCCAACACCAGAGGAGCTTTCTATAGCCATATTCACACAAGATTCACTAATTCATTCAACACAATTATTGAACTCATTTAAGTATTAGTCATTTGCTGGGTTCTTATGGAAGCGTGGTTAAGAGGAAAAAAAAAAAACCTCACGGAGATTATAGCGCACTGGGATAATCACATAGTATGTTTATCATTTATAAATTGTGATAAATAGTAGCAGGAAAATTACAATATAACAAACTAACACTGAATTTTCTTCTCAAAGAGTTACAAAATGTTATAAAATCTCTCATTATATTTACTTTTTTTTAACATGTCTTTAATGGAGTATAATTGCTTTAAAATGTTGCGTTAGTTTCTATTGTACATTGACCTCTTGGACCCAATCTTTGATGGTATATTCCTAAAGCATCCCACTATGTCCTTTATTGTTTTAGAAATATGCCTCAACATACAGACAAGCCACTTAAGTCTAGTGAACCTCTGAGATTTACAAATCACTGCTTTCAGCTCATTTAATAACTTAATCTTTGTCCTAAATTTATTATGAAGATATTTAGATATTTGTTTCTTACCTGCCCTTTCATTTTTCTACTGTGAATTCATTTATCAAATAAGGATAAAATATAATAGGATATTCAAATTTTAAATAAATACTGTTGCTTTGATAAGGCCAAGAAAATAGGTGAAGCTAAATTTTTGGCTGACAGTTAATGCCAACCCTGCACTATTTCAAAATCATTGCTGATAAAAGATGGTTTAGAAGAGTCCAAATTCAGTGTATAAAAGGTAGTTGGGTGTGTCCATGTTTCAGGTATGAAACTGCACTTTAATACATGAAAAGGAAAGCATGAAAGCTAAAGCTCAACATAAAAAATAAAGTGTTTCCCATTGCATTGGGGGAGTAAAGGCCAGAAAAAAGGTATGGCCCTTACCAATGGTTTAGTTTTGAAAGATGTCATTTGTAATAGTAGCAACAGATACCAAGATGAAGCTGAGCCATGAATCCACAGAAAATTCAGACATGTCTGAGTATATCTTGAGGACAAGTGAGATCTGGTCACCAAAGTTCTCTTTCTGAAAGAGACCAAGGATGCTTCTGGAAAATAATTCATCTTTAGGTTAGCAGAGACTCTAGGAGTATCAGTTTGACCCAAGTAAGTATAACAAGCTAGCTAGTCGATACAGAGGTATGATTTGAGTCATGTTAGGAAACCTATGTGAGACATGTTTGGAGACTTCCCGAAAGCACTGGTAAGAATTTAAGAGGCCAGAATGACTTCAGAATGGACAAGGGAGAATAGAGGGTAGATGATAACCAGAGAAATACTGTATTGTTTCTGTTAGTGTGGCCTTGTGACCTTTGACCCTATTTTTATTCTGTGTCCCGTGCACCCTGAGGAAACATGAATTAGATCACATAACACCAGCCCTAACTGGAGAAAGGCACTACAAAGCTGGCAGGTTCTTTTTTTTTTTTTTCAATTTTGGTTGATTTCAAATTTTGGAAGCAGAGTTCTTTCCTATTTGAATCATGAAAAGAACAGGTAACAACTGAAGAAACGTTATTTGAGGGCTCATTAATGATACTAACTGGTACAAATCAACATCTTGAAACTATGATTTTAAAAAACAAAACAGAACAGCCCTGGCCTCTAGGGGTTGGGGCAGGAATTGACTGGGAAAAGGCATGAGGGAACTTCCTGGTAATGTTGATGGTAATGTCGTATCTTGATAGGGTTTAGATTCTATAGATGTATTCATCTGTCAAAACTCAGTGAATGTACACTAAAGATTTGTGCATTTATCATATGTAAAATTTACCTCAAGAGAAAAAAATGTAAACAATATTGAACTCTTGTTAATGATATGAGTGTTTAAGTATTTATGAGAAAATGTACCAGTGTCTACAATTTACTTTCATCAATGAATACATCAAAAATTAACATGTGTTAATGGATAGATAAAGGAGTAAATGCATGGACAGAGATGTGATAAAGCAATAAAAATAAAATGATACAATCTAGGTGGTAAATATACAGGTGTTCACAATAAAATCATTTCAAGTTTGCTGTATATTTGAAATTTTTCACAATGAAATGTGAAGAAAATTTTTCACAATAAAATGGGAGAAAAATTAATTCCTTGCATCTAAGAAGGTTTGAAGTCTAAACAGGACCAGAGTAGGCTAAGATAGAATCTGTCTATACCACATTTAAAACCAACAAAGAACCAGAATGGGATGGGAATAGGCAAGACCAGTATGTCAGCTCATATTTTCCCTGAGCATACCCCAGCACCCCAGGTGATAGTGATTCTCCAATCTTTTCCTGCTCATCCAGACATTCCACATGTTAGGCAGTCAGTATGAAAACAGATACAGTTGTCCACTGTATAACCTCACCCCACCTCTGCCCCCACACACACATATACACGTCATACTCCAAAAAATAAGCTTAGAAGCTGACACACTTGCCCATATTCCCAGTCTCATCACTGGCTTCCATGTTGCTGCCTGAGTCTCTTCTGCCCACAGTCAGGCTTGGGACTGGTGCCCCCGTGATGACCAATGGGCTTCTGGAATTACCCAGCCCCTTTCAATTTCAACTATGGGAAGCTCTAATTATAAGGGCAGAGTTTCTGTTTTGGTTTCTGTTATCTCATCAGGTTTCTGTGATCACTCTCCCAGTTTGGTGCCAGAGGCCCAGCCTATCACATAAATAGATGATGACTGCTATACCAGAATGACCCCTAGAATAGACAGCTAAAGGAGAGGGCTACAAAGGGTTCTTGACTTGAAAGGCGTGAGGCTCGAAAAAGGATTAAGACAGTAGAAGCTACATCTCAAGAGCCTGGGTCAAGCCACTCAGTTATGCAACAAATATATTTAAGTCCCTACAATGTGCTAGGCACTATGCCAGGCACTGAGTAATTCAGTGGTGAACAAAACAAATATAGTCTCTGACCTCACAGAGCTTACAGTGGTGGGAGAGTTAGTAAATAAACACTAAAAAACAAATACCTATACATATATCTATTAGAACTTATTACAAATACTATGAAAAATAGGGTTCTTTGATAGACTATTAAGGAGATCTACTTTAAGTGGGGAGAAAATGTCTCTCTGAGGAAATGTCATTTAAGTTGCAATCATATGAAGTGTCAGGGAGCAGATATAGTCAAGATGGAGAGGAGAAGATGTGAAAGTTCATGAGACAGTAATATTACAGGAAAGGGAAGAAAACCTGTTTGAACTGGAACAGCATGAGTAAGGAGGTATAAGCTCTCAGATAAGGTTTCAGACAAATGAGCATGGACCAGATCTATGCAGTCCTGATGAATGTGTCAAGGCCTCTGGATTTTATTGAAGTACAATGGAAAACCCTGGGCTCAAGGCAGAGATTCAAATGAAGTCTTCCTGAGTGCCACCTGCCCCAGATATGGCTCCAGTTCTGGGTACCAAGCCTTCCAGGATAAGACAAGAATGTCAGCTCCAAGAGGTCAGGGATTTTTATCTGTGTTGCTCACTGCCCTATTCCCCTGCCTAAAATAGCAGGAACTTGGTAAACATTTGTTGAATCAACAGTGTGTCTCTAAGAACAACAGGACTTCTTTATGATTGCAGATTTTGTTTCAATGGTTCTGCTCTCCTTTAAGCAACTATGATTTCAACACCACAGGCACTTCTTACTGCTTCACAGCAAAGAAAAGCTTAACTCTCTAGCACATACCCCAAGAGTCAAATGGTTTTTAAAACAGAATATTTATTTGGTGTTTTGATCACAAAAGTCTTGTTGAGGGAGAGAGAAAAATGGTTTCATACAGTCTATATATAGCAAGTATTAGGAAACCTACAGTCGCAAGTGGGGAAAAAAAAAAAGCAAACTGTGAAGGAGTGGCAGGAGAGTGTTGGTGGAACAGTTGGAACATAATGGTTCCTGTAAGTAATAGTTCAGGGGTAGATCTCCAGGCACCACTGAACCCAGGTGCTCTGGCATTATCTGTAGGATTCTGTCTCTCTCCATCCACACTCCAGTTCCCCACAGGCTTTGTTCTCAAGCAAGCTCTTTTCAAATGGTCATAAAGATAGCTACTAGTAGCTTCAGGTATGCAGACTACAAGTCTAGCAACCCAGCAGGAAGAGAATGCCTCTTTCCTATGGTTCTAGCCAAAGTCTATTGGCTCTGACTGGCCTGACTTGATTTACACATCCATTCCTGAACCAATCGCTGTGGCCAAAGGGATATATAACTCTTCATGGCCATACCTTGATGGTGTTCCTACCACTGAATGGAGGAGTAGTCAACCTCACCTGAAACCCAAGTACAGAGAGTGGCCATTCTTCAAAGGAAGACCAAGATGCTAATGCCAGAAAAATGTTAGGGAAGTGAATGTTAGGGGGACAAATGAAAAGCAGCTACAGAGTGTTAAGAATCATTTCTAGGAGATAGGATTAAGATGGTGGAGTAGGAGGACGTGCGCTCACTCCCTCTTGCAAGAGCACCAGAATTACAACTAAATGCTGAACAATCATTGACAGAAAGACACTGGAATGCACCAAAAGAGACACCCCACATCCAAAGACAAAGGAGAAGCCGCAATGAGACAGTAGGAGGGGCGCAATCATGTTAAAATCAAATCCCATAAATGCTGGGTGGGTGACTCACAAACTGGAGAACAGTTATACTGCAGAAGTCCACCCACTAAAGTGAGGGTTCTGACCCCATGTTAGGCTTTCCAACCTGGATATCCAGCAATAGAAGGAGGAATCCCTAGAGAACCAGACTTTGAAAGCCAGCAGGATTTGATTGCAGGACCTCCACAGGACTGGGGGAAACAGAGACTCCACTCTTGGAGGGCACACAAAAAAGTGTGCTCACCAGGACCCAGGGGGAAGGAACAGTGACCCCACAGGAGACTGAACCAGACCTACCTGCTGGTGTTGGAGGCTTGCCTGCAGAGGTGGGGGGCAGCTGTGGCTCACCAAGGAGACAGGGGCACTGGCTCATTGGCATGAACCCTCCCAGAGTCCACCATTAGCCCCACCAAAGAGTCTGTAAGCTCCAGTGCTAGGTAGCCTCAGGCCAAACAACCAACAAGGTGGGAACACAGCCCCACCCATTAGCAGACAAGCAGATTAAAGTTTTACTGAGCTCTGCCCACCAAATGGGATTAAAGTCTTACTGAGCTCCGCCTACCCAGCCCTTCCCACCATCAGTCCCTCCCATCAGGAAGCACACTTGAGCCTCCTAGATAGCTTCCTCCACAAGAGGGCAGACAGCAGTACCAGGCAGTATCAGCAGTATTTCATCTTGTGGAACTGAAAACCACAGCCACAGAAAGATAGAGAACATGAAAAAAGCAGAGGACTTTGTACCACATGAAGGGCAGGATAAAACCCCAGAAAAGCAACTAAATGAAGAAGAGATAGGCACCCTTACAGGAAAAGAATTCAGAATAATGATGGTGAAGATGATCCAGGACTTTGAAAAAAGACTGGATGCAAAGATCAAAAAGTTTACTTAAGACCTAGAAGAATTAAAGAGCAAACAAACAGAGATATGCAACACAATAACTGAAATGAAAAATACACTAGAAGGAACCAGTAGCAGATTAACTGAGGCAGAAGGGCGAATAAGTGACCTGGAAGACAGAATGGTGATAATTACTGATGCGGAAAAGAATAAGGAGAAAAGAATGAAAAGAACTGAAGACAGCCTAAGAGACCTCTGGGACAATGTTAAACACACCAACATTCGCATTATATGGGTCCCAGAAGGAGAAGAGAGAGAGAAAGGACCCGAGAAAATATTGGAAGAGATTATAGTTGAAAACTTCCCTAACATGGGAAAGGAAATAGCTGCCCAAGTCCAGGAGCACAGAGAGTCCCAGGCAGGATAAACCCAAGGAGAAACACGCCAAGACGTATAGTAGTCAAATTGACAAAAATTAAAGACAGAGAAATGTTATTAAAAGCAACAAGGGATGGGACTTCCTAGGTGGCGCAGTGGTTAAGAATCCACCTGCCAATGCAGGGGACATGGATTCGAGCCCTGCTCTGGGAAGATTCCACATGCCATGGAGAACTAAGCCCGTGAGCCACAACTATTGAGCCTATGTGCCGCAACTATTGAAGCCCACACGCCTAGGGCCTGTGCTCCACAACAAGAGAAGCCACTACAATGAGAAGCCCACACACTACAATGAAGAGCAGCCCCCGCTCTCAGCAACTAGAGAGAGCCCATGTGCAGCAACAAAGACCCAATGCAGCCAATAAATAAATAAAATAAATTAATTAATTAAAACAAACAAAAAGCAACAACAAGTTGACTAAATAGTAGAAGAACTGAAAATCACCTAATTCTTAAGTTACGAGAATGAATAAGCAGCACATGACAATGGAGTTAATAATCTAGTATTTGGGGCACTTCCCTTTAAAAAAAAAAAAAGCAACAAGGGAAAAAGAACAAATAACATACAAGGGAACTCCCATAAGGTTAACAGCTGATTTCTCAGCAGAAACTCTGCAAGCCAGAAGGGAGTGGCATGATATATTTCAAGTGATGAAAGGGAAGAACCTACAACCCAGAATATGCTACCCAGCACGGATCTCATTCAGATTCGACAGAGAAATCAAAAGCTTTACAGACAAGCAACAGCTAAGAGAATTCAGCACCACCAAACCAGCCCTACAACAAATGCTAAAGGAACTTCTTTAAGCAGGAAACATAAGAGAAGTAAAGGACCTACAAAAGCAAAAACAAAACAATTAAGAAAATGGTAATAGGAACATACATATCAATAATTACCTTGAATGTAAATGGACTAAATGCACCAACCAAAAGACACAGACTGGCTGAATGGATACAAAAACAAAACCCATATATATGCTGTCTACAAGAGACCCACTTCAGACCTAGGGACACATACAGACGGAAAGTGAGGGGATGGAAAAAGATATTCCATGCAAATGAAAATCAAAAGAAAGCTGGAGTAGCAATACTCGTATCAGATAAAATAGACTTTAAAATAAAAAATGTTACAAGAGACCAGAAAGGACATTACATAAAGATCAAGGGATCCATCCAAGAAGAGGAGATAACAATTATAAATATATATGCACCCAATATAGGAGCACCTCAATACATAAGGCAAATGTTAACAACTATGAAAGAGGAAATGCAAGGCAGAAATAGAGACACAGATGTAGAGAACAAACACATGGACACCAAGTGGGGAAAGTAGGGAGGGTTGTGGGGGAATGAATTGGGAGATTGGGATACCAAATTGTACACTCTAAATATATACTGTTTATTGTCTGTTAACTATCACAATAAAAATTCTTAAAAAAAAAAAAAAAGAGTCATTTCTATGTGCAAAGAAAATTAAAGGCAGAGAACAACTAGAATTTGATTTTTTTAAAAGAAATGCACATATTATATGAGTACAACCCTTCAAATAACAGACTATGCACATAAACTTTCTGTAATGTTTCCTCAAGCTTTGGCTGAGTGCAAGTTTCAGGTGAACACTCCAAACAATGCATGCACATGAAAAAAAAAAATCATAGCTTTTAATTTATATATGTTTACTCTGTCATGTGACAGGATGGCAGATAACCATTTACAAGAATTTTATACATGTCTAAGAAAGTTTTAACTTAATATATATTTTTAAATTAAGCTGAAAATTGCCACAATGCAGAAAGCTTATTTCATGCTGATAATATACTATTCAGCATAGTATTAAGGATTATTTGTGATCTGGACCACTTATTTACTTAATCAAAAATGTATTCAGTTTTGAGCATGTTTATACTTAATCAGAAACTTTAAAATCTTAAGTAAAATAATGGCTGAACCAAATATGAGAGTGTTGAAAAATGTTAACCTCAATGAGATTAGTAGAATAATAAAATATACCTTGAAACAAACAAAATTCTACAATAATAAAAAGTCACTCTTGAAAAAGAATTCTTTTTCTTTTTTTTTTTTAATAAATTTATTTATTTATTTATTTATTTATTGGCTGTGTTGGGTCTTCGTTGCTGCACACAGGCCTTCTCTAGTTGCTGTGGGCGGGGGCTACTCTTCATTGTGGTGCACAGGCTCCTCATTGTAGTGGCTTCTGAAAGAGAATTCTTGAAAGAGAACAACTGAAACTGAAGAGGGGGGAGAAAAGAACTAATTAAGTAGACCAACGAGATATGCAAATCAGTAAGCCGCAATCAGCATAGAAAAGTATGACAGAAGAAACATATTACAACTTTGAGTCTTGCAATGCAAGTACTAGGAGAAAAAAAATTAAACACATTGCATAAAACCAATAACCTTCTATTAACAACTATTAAGATCTGTAAGAACAGGGACTTCCCTGGTGGTCCAATGGTTAAGAATCCGCCTTTTAATGCAGGGGACGTGGGTTCAATCCCTGGTCAGGGAACTAAGATCCCACATGCCACAGGGCAACTTAAGCCTTCATGCCACAACTACTGAGCCCATGCACCACAGCTAGAGAGAAGCCTGCAGGCCGCAACGAAGAAACTGCATGCTGCAATGAAAGACCAGACACAGCCAAAAATAAATTTAAAAAATATATATCTGCAAGAATAGCACACATTTGCAAAACAGCATATAAATATAGCTGGAAACAACAAAATAAGCTCAGCTTTAAGCTTCTGTGAAGCCAGAGAGGTAAGACTAAGTAATCTTTAGTCTTACTCACTGCCATAACTCTAAAGCATATAATAGTACCTGGCACATAGTGGATATTCAATAAATTTTGTTCAGTTGAAGAATGATATACATAATCACTCTATCCAGTTATTTCCATGATTT
Source organism: Hippopotamus amphibius kiboko (assembly GCF_030028045.1). Classification (NCBI taxonomy): domain Eukaryota; kingdom Metazoa; phylum Chordata; class Mammalia; order Artiodactyla; family Hippopotamidae; genus Hippopotamus; species Hippopotamus amphibius. The sequence goes on along the minus strand of NC_080191.1, from coordinate 77,004,063 downwards.
AAAGTGAACAATTTGATGGATCATTTTGTGATCTCAAAATTAAACCAGTTAATCCAATACAGGATTTACGTGAATGTGAATCGATAATCAAATACATCCAGAAAGATTCTGCCAGTCAGTCATCTGTTAGGGTATACAAGTTTTCAGGCCTGAAAAAGATATAAAAATCCTGCTCACTGTTTGTATTTTGTAGACTTGCACTGCCACAACCAAGATTCTACCTGGATTGTTTGGATAATAACAAGTTCTTAGTTGGGTTTCCCTAGAAGCAAATCCTGAAACAGGGATTGAATGTAACATAGCTTATTTAGAACAGTGACCCTAACAGGGAAATGGGAAGATGATACAGAAAAGGAAAGGAAGTCAATACATGGTGTATTACTAAGCCAACTATCCCAGTGGATACCACAGGGTAGTTCTACAATTATTCCAGCAAAGGGGTGAAGAGCCTGGGAATTTATACCTCTACACCCACAGGTCCACTGGGTTAAAGGCCATCACCTGAGGGACATTAATTCCCATTCACTTTCAGCCTACCCAAGCATGTGGACAAAGTGGATTTTGGCAGCCCAAGGCTAACCCCCCAACAAAGATGTAGTTGCTGGCCCCTGGAAGTCAAGCTGGCATGTGTGGAAGTAGTAAGAGAATCTGAGGCGATATGGGTGAAGCACTCATAGTGTCTGCTATACCAGGCAAGTAATGGCAACTGGTATGTAAGCAGAAGAGGCGCTAGAATAAAGAGAGGATATGAAAGTAAAATACAACTGTAACTTCTTAGCACTAGGCTAAATAGCATTTAAAGGCACTATAGCATAGTGGCCACTACTGTCTACGCTCAATAAATCACTGCTGTTGATGAGGGAGTGATTAGACGATTTAGGACTCAATTATTCAGAAATAGATACACCAGAATACCACACACAGCCAGCAGCCCAGTTACACTGAGCTTTAAATATTAATTTATTTCCTAACTTTCACTTTTGACAACCTAGCTAGGAGGGGATAGCTTTCATGCAGAACTTTTTCTTCCGTAAGAGATAGTCTCAAGCTCTGTTTTAGCCATAAAGTTTCAAGAATTAAACAATAGATTAAATCCTAACAATTTTCCCTAATATAAACACAATTACATAGTCAATAAAAAATCTAAAATAAAAAAAGCATATTGAAAGAAATAAAGTCATTTAACTTCCTATTCTCTACATATCCTAAATCACCCACATTCTTTCTCAACATCTAATGGCATTTAAAGGCTAAATTTTTAATCCAGATTTCACATCTTATTATGGTCCTACAGCTAGATTTTGTTGCTTTCAGAAATCATTTGTATGCCAGCTCAGTATGCTTCAATTGGAGGAGAATTATCAATTCTGATGATATCTTTTTTTAAATAAATTAAGCTAGAGACAGAGGAAATAATGTATTCTTCGTTTTCCAAAGGGGATCAATCTGAGATTTATTAAAGTTGATAATGAGTCCTTTAGAAAAAGGCAGAAATCAATTCTGAGCAGGAAAGTTAAGGTAAGCAATACTATATGAAATTGAAACCAAAGATAACTCCATTTTTGTTAGTTTAATAACCACCATGTGAATCCAAATATGCTATTTTTTTCTTTTAATGAAGATGGCTTATATTGATTAATAAACTTTTGAATTATCTGCATATATGAGGAGGTGTAAAACTCTCATTTATTGATCAAGAATTGCTTAATGTGAACTCAGAATAAAATTCCCCTTCAGGCAGTGAATTGCATCTAGTTTGGATCGGGTTAATGACATACTAACCTTAAGCAATTACCATTTATCAAGGAAACTGGTAGTATTTACTAGAAAAGTTAAAGAAATTTAGAGATTTAAAACCCAAATATAAACTGAATGACAATATTTGTTATTTTTCATCCTCCCAAAATTACCAACTTCTACTTAGTGCATACAGTATAACAATATTGCATTTGATGCATTCATTGCAGTATGACCATATTCCTAAACATCCTTGAGGATTCATTCCTGAGGATTAATTGACCTTTCACTCTTTAAAATATTTCACTCTGCTTAAATTTCAACTTCAATTTCTTCTCTCTGAAACCACAGAATCTCACCACACCAGCTCCAAATTTAAGCCTAATTGGCCTTAAATCAGTAGCAAATGATCAGATAAGAAAAGAGATACTATTAGGAAAATCATAGTGATGCAATCCTAAAGTATAATTATCTCATTAAATAAACGGATAGAAAAGGCTTCATCTTCTTCCAGGGAAGGCCCATATTCTTCAGACAAATAAGATTACAATTAATCATTTGTCTTAAGGGGTCCCAATATGCCCCAAAGTAATTTAATTATCTGATAGCTCAAAAGAAGCCTAGAACTGTACCTTCTAACAGCTACAACAAGTAGTATAATAGAATCTAGCTCAAGAGCACAATAGAAGCCTAGAAGTAGTAATCTAACTCTATGCTTTCAGGCAAATAGGCTTTGGTGATTTTACAAGGACCCTCCAGGACCTATTAAAATAAGGTGTGGGGGAGGGGAGGGGAAACTGGGAAGTAGTGAGAAAGTAGCATTAACATATATACACTACCAAAGATAAAACAGATAGCTAGTGGGAAGCTACTGCATACACAGGAAGATAAGCTCAGTCCTTTGTGATGACCTAGAGGGGTGGGATAGGAAGGGTGGGAGGGAGGCTCAAGAGGGAGGAGATATGAGAATATATGTATATATATAGATGGGTCACTGCTGTACAGCAGAAACTAGCACAACATTGTAAAGCAATTATACTCCAATAAAGATGTATTAAAAAATAAAATAAAAATAACTACCAAAAAAAAAAAAAGAGGAATCATTAAATAAGGTGTCTTCCAATGGTTACAAAGTTAGTTGTCGTCTTTTTAAATAGTGATCGGGTTGATAAAATATTATAGGACACTAGTGAGTTCATCACAACTAGACCAGTTTCTTTAAATCCACCACCCCCTCAAGCCTCCTTTTGTTAATCTACTGTATTATAATTGTTCCCTGCTTAACCAGGCTCCCTTTCTCCAGCCCTAGTATACATAATTGGCTTTTTAGTTCATATGGTCCTAGTGGTTTTGGCAAGGAGGAATCAAAAGCCTAATCATCCTTTGAGTGAACCACTGAGTCACTAAATTTACAAAACCAGAGATTACAGCCAAGACCAAGGCATCCTCACCAAGGTGAATTGTTGATCCACGGACCCTACTAGAAACAGTCTTCAATTTCAGTTAAAAGAAATGTATTACAAATCAGAACGGAATCATTAACAACAACTTTCTTCTTTTAAACAACAGGGCCCAAGATTAAAATGTTATCAATAATTTTCAGTTCTTCAAAATGAATTATTAAAATTATTTATTAAAATGTATGCTGCTGCCTATATGTGACGTTAACGGTTCTCAACTCGGGGCTGTGAAATAGAAACTCGGGCTGCCTCAGTCACATCTGAGACCTACTGGGTCAGAATCTCCAGAAGTAAAACTCATTGACTGATCTGTAGGCTGCGACTAACATTTATTGTCACATCGTGTCATCTATTTCTATGCCTCTATACAGTATTTCATTCATATTAACATTTTGAACACCACATATTTTCTAGGGGCTGTACTACATAGTTTTACACACCATTTGGAATACATTAAGATTTAGAGACAGAACGACATTTTAATATTTAACAACATCGATATGATTCACATCCCTATTAACAACAGAAACAAAATATTTTAATATTGATAGGAACACAGCGTAACTCATTTAGCTCAATACTGACAGCATGGCTAGTCAGTCTTCATATATTAAAGACTAACCAGATTACTTCTTTAACAATTCAAGCTAACACTACAAGCATGGGTTAAATAATCCATGCAAAATTTTCTGCACTTCAGGTACAGTTTCCATTAAGGAAAAGTTGTCAAAATTCCACTTCCTGAATGTCTTCTAATAATTCTAATATATCTTCAAATATCTGAGCACTAAATACTGATTTCCCAAACCTATCAAATGTGATAGAAAAAGTAAATACTGAAGACCAAACTAAAACACTTTTGGGGGATGATTTTCTGTTTAGACTACTTCCCTTAACTTTCTGAATGCCTCTAGGCATAACTGAAAGACCCTGTTACATTTTCTGTACCGTGTGTTAAAGTTTAAGTGTGTTACATAATTGAATTGATTAACAATTTTTAGAAGATTAATTAGCACCTTGACAGAAATTTAACAGAACTTTTCATTAATACCTTAATCTTGATAGTACCAATTTCCCTCTCAGAACACTTTGAATTCCCAGAGATGGCTTCTAAATACGGAGCCTCTATTTACTTAATGGAGCTTTGCACCCCTGAGAGGAGCTCTGTGGGGTACTGGGGAACTCACAGGAAAATGCGAAATGGGCTGCTTAGGAATAAGAATGCAAAGTAGGCCCTCTCAGCCTTGCAGTTTTCAAGCACTATATATCCCTTACCCTGACTGCAACTTCAGCAGAGTGCAGTGCTTTGTTTGTTGAAATAATGAATAGTAGATGGCATCCATTTTAGTGGAAAGTTTTAATTTGTGACTCCCTCAGGCTGTGTGAAATGAAACACCCTTATTTATTCCCGTAAATGAAGCCAAATTGCTTCTGGAATTTCTTCTGAAAAAGACCATCGACGAACACTGATTTGACATAGCCTGTAAAATAAAACATTCAATGAATGTACTTTTGCAGTGAAGAGCACTATTTCTATGAAGATTACTGCTGAAGTATGTTCTTATCTGATTAAGTTTCTGCCTGTAAAAACTGATGCTGAGGTACATCTGGATGTTTAGGCTTGCCTCAGAAACTCAGAAAATAAAAATGTCTCTCCTGATTTTACATCTGTTTTAGTTAAAACATGTTACTTCTGAAAGCAATCATTAGTACCACAATAATACCTTATTAAATTTCCATAAACAAACAATTCAAATGGATTAAATAGTAGTGAGTATTCAGAAAAAAGAACTAAAGTTTACCCTTGCAAAATATAGAAAGAGAATTATCCTAAACATTAGTAACTTTAAGACTGAAGAGAGATTTAAATTGACCAGGAGAACAAAGCACCTTCAAAATTCTCAAATACTTAAGAAATCTCCACGATAAATAATTTGGTATGCTCCTTGTATATCAATTTAGCTATTTAGTAAATCTTCCCTCAATGGTATTATGGGAAATATTTGGTTAACCTATTCCTTATAGCTGAAACAAATTAAATAGCATTTACTTACAAATGTAGATACTTATTTAGGTTTTAGAAGATTATTAAGTGTCTACGTTTCAGGTGCTGTCCTAAATCCTGAGACAGTGGTGGACGCAGTGTTTACAATTGATCCCTGTCCCAGTGGACCTAACATCCAATGGGTAGGAGTGGGGAGGGGTGCAAGTGTTAGAGGGATCCGTAGAGGTAGGCAGGACACCGGGGCTTGCAATACAGGAAGCAATGTTTATTGTACCGGTACAGGCCCAGTGGATTCACATCCAAAGACTGAGCCCCGAACCAAAGGAAAGTTTCTCCTTTTATAGACCAGTTGCCGCTTTTTGGGAGCCTATAGCTATGCTTATCTATGCAGAAGCAAGGTACAGAAGCCAGAGTGCATACGTTAGGTTTTCCCTTATCTCCTTGACTCAGAGGTCTGCACTGCCCATGGCAGGATCTTGTGAGAAAGGCCATAAGTTACTTATTCCCTGAGGCTTGCATTCTCTTATGTTTGCCTTGTCCTTTCCTGCTTTTGTTATTAACCTGCCTCACGAGGACAGGAAATAAACAAGGCAACAAATAAGTAAATAAGATAAAATCAGATAGGTAAAGGGATAGAAATAAAATTAAAACTGAGTAATGGATAAAAAGTGAAGGGGTGGGGAACTGAAGTGGAGGTGATTTAGCTGAGACCTAAGTGATAAGGTAGAGATATCTGCGGGAAATCTGAGAAATTGCAAATGCAAGTTGGAAACATCTACCTGTAGACTACTAGCACATAGGAACAGAAATCTAACACATATAAAAACAGGCCTTCTCCTAACATCTGTGGAGCCCAGTGCAAGAATACAAACAGAGACTCATATACCATATGTCAAAATATAACTTTAACTCAAGATAACTGGTAAAGGGAACAAATTCCATTCTCCTACCTTCACCAGAATGTGGAGGTATGAGTTCCTGACCTACCCCATTTCCTCCTATTCTGGACTCAATTCTATACTGCAAGGAACATTACGCCCCCATATGTAGACACCCAACCTACCCATCTGGGCCCAGTCACATACCCTCTCCACAAAGAGATACGAATTGGCTAACCTTCAGGGGGTAAGACCCAAATCCAATGGACACTTGAGTTTTTCTCATGTTTAGCTTCTTGAAAGTATTCAACACTGAAACACCTTTTTATCTTGATTTCCACAACATCATAACTTTTAGTTTTCCACAAAATTTTTTGGCAGTTCCTCTGCCACCACCCATGCCTTAAACATTTTATCCCTTAAGGCTCAGTTTTAATTCCTATTATTTCTCACTTTACACATCTTTCCTAGCTGACCTCATTCACTTCCATGACTTAAATTTTCATCAGTAGGCCAGCAACTGTTTCTCTAGCACTGTCTTTTCCCTCAGACTAGCTGCCTACCTGATAATTACACTTGGAACTCTCTCAGGCACCTGGAGCTCAGTGTCTGAAACTGCTCTTTCCTCTCCCCCAACCTTGTTCCAGTCTTCCCTGCTTCTGAAAATAACACCCTTCCCATCTGAGTTGCAAGAGTAAGAAATCTGGGAATCATCTTTATACTGCCCTTTCCTTTGCCTCTTTCCCCCACACACCACCAGTTCTGTTTCCTTGGTATCTCTCAAATCCATTTATCCACAACCCCTAAGGCCACTATCTACATTATTCAAACCACTATTACTTCTATTACTACCTCAACAGCCTCCTAACTTGGTGCTCCTCAGTTTGTTTTCATGTCATGGCACAGGTTGAAAGTGATTACATTGTAAGATACTCTGGGATGAACCAGAAAAGTTTTAAAGACTCTATTTGGGCTTAATTTTTAAAAAAATACAAAAACAGTACTTTTCTCACACTGTAATTTTGAAAAGTAAATATAAAGCATTACAATGTTAAACACTGAATTTTTATAAATATCAAATATACTTTTCAAAATTTTAAGAGGAATTTTTTTACAAGCTTGCCTTCATAAATATAATTTTTTAATATGAAGTTTTCTGTTTGAAATGCCTACTATCAATCCTGATCAAGACTTTTTAAAGAAGAACTCTTCAAATTCTTATAGTCATTGTCAGAGAGATCTTACGTTCACACGAGGAAGTGAAAAAAGTGTTTAAATATTTTTACAACCTTTTTAACATTTATAACAGTCGAAAGCATATTTTAAAACTCTAACAGTTCTTCTTATTTAAATGGCAAATACAATGTTCAAATCCCTTGCGATAACATGAATGGATTTTGAAACCAGCTGAACTTTTTCATATCAAGTATTTCAAAAACGATGATGGAAATTTTATCTGTAGGACACACGGGCACCATCAAATCAGTTGCCTTGCAGTTAGCACAGTTGACAGGAACGGAAAAGAACATCAACTGCAAACAGAAATGCCAGCTATGCGTAATATCAGAGGCAGCCTTGGAGCTGCACTTCTGTTCCACCTTCGCAGGCCCACTCGGACAGCCACACTGTGGGCACCTGGAACACAAACACTCCTGGCAGCCCCACAGACTGTTAAAGACCTAGAATGAAGACGTGGGGAGTAGAAAATATGGCATAAACCCAAATATCAAAGAAATGCATGAATTTGGGGAGCCACTCTCCAACATTTTCACTGAATTGCTGAGGGGTTGACTATCTTCTGCGTACTGCAGTTTTGAATATAATGAAGCGGAAAACTATTTCTGAACTTCCTAGAGAGAATAATATTTGACTGGGATGGCCTAGTTTGGTTCTGGAACAGGCAGTAAAGACACTTTCTAAGTATAGAGCTCAACCTGAATAGACATGAATGATGACTGCATTCCCAGCAGCCATTCCCTGCTTTGCCCCTCTTAAAAGTCTCTAGATTTTTCTTCTGGTTAGCAGCTCCTCCTTCTCAAAGCTCCTGACTCTGTGAGTCCTGGATCTAAGATAAACAAGACATTTGCAACCTTAAATGCCTGTCTCCATTCTTCACTCAAGGATACAGTTGCCAAGGGCTTAAAGTTTCCTGCTCTCCTGAAACAGCTACCAAAAGAGATGCTCTCTGTTATTGCACTGGATAAAGTGATCTCATATGAAAAATGAAACTGCTAGAGCATGCATTCTTAATGGAGGTGATATCATCTCCCAGGGGGTGAAAACTGGGGAGAAAAAAAAAACTTACTCTCTTTAGGTATAAAGCATAGATGTGCATAGAGTACATAAACAGATACCTAGTATATATGTGGTATTAAAACTCTGGGGGGCCATGAAGAAAAAGTCTTAAAAGGCTCCTTAGGGAATCAATAATGAAAATTAAAAAAAAGTTGAGAAACTCTGTTCTAGAGCAATGGAAAATACCACAAAAAACAGAAGACAATAATGGAAATTAAATTATTGATGTTATCATTAAGTTTGTGAAACAAATGACACCCGAAGCCTGTTCTAGCTCTTAGCTTTTGACTTAACTGAGTCAATAAATCTCCTTTATTAAGCTATGTTGCTTTGACTTTCCTGTCACTCATCACAAAAGTCCCATTAACAGATAAAATATGGAACTGTTTCTCTGATGTATTATATTGATACATGTCAATGCAACAGAATATTAAAGTGGAACTATTTTAGTCTGTTTCTGCTAAGCCTCTCTGAAACAGGTGCCAGATACCCTCATATCCAAAATGAGCCAAGTAAGATGCGAATCCCTCTTACAACATGTAAAAAGATGGCGAGAAATGGATTTCAAAACTCTTTGCGCTTATCCCCTGGGTACTATAAAAGGGTTAAAACTGAAGACAGAGTTGAAGGTTAGAGAGTAGTTATTAGGACACTGACATGAGGATGGGTGATGGAGAGTGCTCAAACTGGGAGGGAATTCAGGAGACCAATTAAATAGCTGGATGTGTATCTCTGGATATTTGTGGGGACACAATTGCCTAGTGACTGAAGTTGACATAAAATTGTGAGATCCAAGCTTCCATCCATAACTCATGAAAGTTAAAGAAGTTAGAAGGAATAAAGTCAACATTGAGGTAAACTGAGACAAATTCTGCTCCCTCATTTCTCTGAATTCAAACTACATTACTTAAGATTCTTTGATTGCAAGTGACGAAAATACAACTCCAATCAGCTTAAATGAAAAATGGGAATTTACCAGCTCATAAAACCAGACCACAGAATCGGAGAAGTAGATTGGACCTTGCGGGTGACATAAGCACTGCTGAGAGCTGGGACTTTATTATCAGAAGCTAGTGGGAAGGTGACAGAGAAACAAACAAACAAAAAAGACAAGAATTGATTGTAGATTACTATCAATATCAGAAGTCTGAATCGGTGCATGTGGGGTGGGATGAATTGGGAGGCTGGGATTCCCATATATACATTACTAATAAGAAAAAAATATATCAATTTGTATACTTTAAATATATGCAGTTTATTGTATGTCAATTAGATCTAAATAAAAGTTCTTAAATCGGTGCATAAAACATAGAAGCAGAAATACATTATTGGGGTAGATGTTCAAGATCATGTAGGAAATTCACTCTGAAATGCATCCAACAAAATAAGATAGATGTATGTATGAATGGATGGATAGACAGATATATGATAAAACAGGTACAGTAAAATGTTAATGATAGTATCTTGGTGTTAAGTATATAGGTGTTTACTGTAGAATTCTTTCAACTTTTTTGTAGGTTTGGTATTTTTCATAACAAAATGTGGGGGAAAAAAAAATCAAGCATAACAGCATCATGGCTGTAGTGATTAGCCACCAGGATTCGAGTCCTAAAATGAAGGTATAGAAAACTCTCGGGAAAGTGAGGACTGGCAAAACCTATTCATTCAGCTAGAACATATAACAAGTATTTCTTGAATTCCCACTTGGTAGCATCCATTGTATTAAGATCAAGGAGTTAGAGAGAAATTAGGTATGACCTGCATAGAGAAAGGACAAGGATAAGAGGTGACCATCCTATTCTGGGAATTTGAGTAAAAAACGACAGGTAAACATGCTTATCCCACTAATTTAATATGCTTCTATTTGGTTATTAGTGCCCTAGGCATCACTTCACATGTAGAAATACAGTTCTGAATTTCTCACTTGGACAACTAAGTAGGTGATGGGATCCTTCGTGGAGACAGAAAATTCACATGGAAGAATATATATGAGGTGGGTGATAACTTCTGAATTCACTTTTGGAATCTTGAAGTTTGGGTGCTTATGTTACATCTAAATAGAGATGTCTAACAGGTACGGAATTCAGGAAAAATTTGAACAGTGGGAGAGTTTTGCAGTTATCATCATAAAAGTGGTCAAGACTCTGGGTAAGATCATCCAGAGATTGTGCTGTGAGAAGAAATTATTCTTTCTTTCATTCTCTTACCCGTTCACCAAACTATCATTGAGTATTACTAAAACTACAAATAAAAAAATGACAAAATGTTTTCCAGGAGTTCATAACTTAATTGCCAAATACAATGACCTATTTGCAATCCAAAATGAGTTAAACTTACTTCTGTACAGCATTTATTTGGTTGGCTATTGCTTAATTGAAAAGCTCTCCTCCAGTGACATTCTAATCACCATTCCCCTCACTTTCCTCTTTCTGACTGTTACTTTCGGTCTCATACTGAGACAGAATTTGACACTCGCAGGGTTTCATCGTTGGTCCTTAAACTTCATCTCTAACTCCACTTTTCTCAGTTAGGCTTCAGGTCAAACTGACTGAAGTTTAACATCTAGTTTAAAACTAAAAATTGTGTTGACAGTACTGATACAACGCAGGCAATACTCTCCGCCTTGGAGATATTCGGACACAGGTTCTACTAGCTTGTGAGAATCGTAACTGTTTCCCTCTTTCTGAGCCTATTTTCTCAAGTCCTGAAAATGGCAACAGAAATATTTAACTCGCATGGCTACTGTTAATGATTAAATTATAAATGTAAAGAATCCAGCACAGTGCTCTGCACTCCGACGCGTACCATTAACAAACTCCATAAGTTCAGATGGACGACAAATTATGCCAAATTGTAAGTATCTACTTTACCTAATGTTAACTTCTGTTCGTGAGGCTACATAGTGTTAATCAGGTTACAAGCGCTGGCTCGCTGTACATTAGTCTCTTTGGAATCTCTCATAGCATCAGGGACTGGCTCAAAGTAACAGCAGCAACCGCTTCCTTCCAAACACATTGAGGGAAACACACTTTCCAAGGCTTTTCAACAAATAGTTCAGTTTAGCTTAGAGTTGAAACTGAAAAGTAAGCTTCGTCACAAAAACTCAATCCAATACTACCCCGCCCGCATGCAGGTCTCCGAGAGAAAAGAGAGCGGGGCCACAACATAGTTCATAAAGCAGAGTTGAAACCGAAGCTTTTATCTTTCCCGCTGGTTTCTAAAGGACCAACCGTACAGATAGTCCATCGTGCTCTGCGCCACTTCCGTTCGCGCGTTTTAATTACGTCACGGGTCAGCTCTCGCGGTATCATCGGTTGCTGAGGCCCCCTCAGCAAAGATCTCGCGAAATTTGTCCCACAGGTCCAAGCTACAGTCTCACCCTCCCCCACTCCACCCCCAATCTGTCCTTCCTTTCTCTTTCTCTGTCACCAAATTCTCCCCTCCCCTCCCTTGAGCTCGCGGCCCACCTCTTGTTTCCGATTTTAGGCCGGAACCGGAAGTTTGGTGGGCGGGGCCCGGCGGCGGAAAACGCAGCGGAGCCCGAGCCGGGACTCGGCTGTGGCCGCAGCCCCTGTCCCCGCCACGGACCGCCGTGGCTCCAGGTTGAAGGTCGGTCCGGAGGCGGGTGGGCGCGGGTCTCCCCCGGACTGTCCGGGGGGCAGCCTTCCCTGGTACCCCGGGCTCCGCGAGGGATCATGTCTACAGCCTCCGCCGCTTCTTCGTCCTCCTCGTCTTCCGCCGGTGAGATGATCGAAGCCCCCTCCCAGGTCCTCAACTTTGAAGAGATCGACTACAAGGAGATCGAGGTGGAAGAGGTGAGCAAGGCCCGGCATGGAGGCGCCGGCCCCGGCCCCTCCAGATCTCTGCCTGGTCCCAACTCCTAAGGCGCCTCCCCGACCCCTGTGTTTCCCGGGGTCCACCCGGGAGTCCCCACAACCCCGCAGAGACCGGGTGTAGAGGGGGCTCTCCGCGTTCACCTGGTCCGGTGCAGCTCTCTTTTTTCCTCACTTGGGCACTCTTGAGTTTGGTTTTGATACTCCGGTGCCTGGATCTGGCTCATCTCAAACAGAGAGGGATGAACTGGTGCGATCGTGTGGTCCACCAGTTCTCGAATATGTAAGTAGTGAAATTCATCAGAGACTATGGCCGTTTTAGAGTTTTAGTTCTCGAAGACATGGTGTTCTTAAGGGCCAAGGATTTTTATTATGTTCGACCTCTAGCTCAGCGTCCGGCACGATATGGGTGTTCAACGAATGCTTGATAAATTCATATATCCTCAGGTCTAATAGCCTTCCCGCGAGTACGGAATGGTACTCAGTTTCGCCGATTCCGTAGAGCAGTAGTCGTATTCGTGAGTGTTCAGCCTTCAATGAGACTGCTTTTGATTGATTTCACCGTTAGTAACGTAGACAGGTATAGGATGAAAAGATGTTTGAAGTAGCATATTTTGAAGAGATAACTAATGATTTTGGTGACAACCAGAATATGAGATCAGACCAAAAGTCGCTGTTAGAAAACCCCCATCCATTCTTTATTCTGCAGTAATTTAAATTATTTTAGAGCAGAGTAATAGTGTGCCTTTAAATTATTTTAGAGCAGAGTAATAGTGTGCCTTTAACAAGATAGTGTAAGTGGGAAGAACAAAGCCTTTGAAAGGAGTTAGATGAAGGTTAGGTCTATCAGCTGTGCCCCTTATTAGCTGTGTGATTTAGAGCAAGTTTCCTTTCTAACCTTTTTGAGCCTTAGTTTCCTTAACTGTAAAATAGGGATAATAATTTCTATTTCATTTTATTTGTGTAACAGATTTTATGAGGTAATACATGCAAAACACCCAACACAGTACCTGACACACATTACTAGGAAACTGAGTTACAGAGAGGAACAGTGCCCTGCTTTAAGGTCACAGGGCTAAAAGAAGGACCCATATTTTGGAAAGGGGGGGAATTTGTGTGTGTGTGTGTGTGTGTGTGTGTGTGTTTTCTATTGAGGCTATGATAAATTCCTTTTTCAGAATTGGATAGTTGATCCAGCTTTCATGGCTAGCATTCTTTCTTTTTTAAGAATAAAAATTCGGTGAGTCAGTGTAAAAGAATTGCAGTTTTTAAATAAGCATTTACGTCTACTCTGTGGCAAACTGCTATGCTTGTGGACTACAAATTGTTATATAATAATATCTGGTACCTCATGATCTACCAAATGCTTTCACAGACTTACATCATTTGATTTTTACAACCTTAGTTTTCCCACACTACTTTCTAAAGCATTTTACATCCTTGATTACTAAGGTGTCATTTATCATTTTACTGCTCTTCCCTCTAAGCCATTTAACTTCTGATTGGGATTAGGTTTCCAAAGACCCTTCCTTCAGTTTAGATGATGTTTCAACTTTCCTTTGGTATGTTTGGGACATTCCTGGGGAGTAAATGTTTGTTTTTAGCTGAAGTTTTCTACTGTGAGGCAGTCATTTAATTTTGTTCTTTTCATTTTTTATTACCCAGTTTATTTTCCTGTTAAAGGTTGAATTTAGACCTTTCTAATGTTAAAACTGTTACATAATTTTCATCATGTTCTTTATTTTCACATTAAAACAGTGTTATTATGTAATCCAGGGTGCACGGCACTCAGTAACTTTCTTAGCTTAGATGCTGCTTCTAGCTTAAAATCATGAATAAGAGAACAGAGAAAGATGACTGAAAACAAAAGGTATTTTACGTTGCTTTCAATATTTTATGTGATACCAGTATATTGCCTATAAATAAAATCATGTTGCAGTTCTCAAATAACAGTGTAATTGAATCAGCATTATATTGATTCAGTTGGAAACTATGTAATAAAAATACTCCAACCATAGGCCAAATATGCACTCATTTCATAGTTGCATATTTTTAAGGCATCAGCTGATTTTAATCCTTACAGTTTTAATATCTCTAATATCATGACTCAGTAATATCAGCATGGAACTTCCTAAATTCAATTCTAATATCAAATTATGTCACGTCTCAGCATCAGAACCCTATGTAGGTATTTTTTTTAAAAAGTCGTTTAGCTTTTATCCTTCTGGATCTGGGTGTAGAGAATGTTAGAGTAAATTGTGAGGTATGCACTTTGGTGACTAGGTTGCCAGAAGTGGTAAAGGCAATGTAGTGTGGTAAAAATGTGGGCTGGGCTGGGTATTTAGAAAATGTAGATGCCATGCTGATTCTGCCATAATACATTTCAGTAACTTTGAGCAAGTCACCTCATTTTTCTGGGCCTCTGATTTCTCATGTAAAATGAGAGACTGAACAAGATCATTTAAGGTCTCTTCCAATTCTAAAATGAAAACACTCATTGTTTCCAGTATTTATGCTGTGTTTCCACAATAAGCTTTAAGGACAGTGATCATGACCTCTTGTGGAATGTAGTTTGTAACTAACAAATCCTGGTTAAATAGGGCAAATGATACCCCCATTTTACAGATATTGACAAATGGTCATAGAGTTTGATTTGCCAGAAGCCTCATGTCTAAGAAAATGGTAGAGCTGGGAAATGAATTTGAGATTTCTCACACCTGAGTCATTTGCTCTTTCCACTTGGATTTACAAGGTCGCTTTGGTTCTTTCTGAAGTACTTTATACCAAACCTTATTGTAAGAATGGGGAAACAAAATACTGATTTCCTTTATAATAGTTGGTCTTGAACATTTAATGAATATTCTCTTCTGTGCATAATACTGCTAAGATTATGGAAGATGAATAGAAGGATCCTAGGATTCTCTCCTTAAAAACGTTGACTTACTGTGAGACTAGATTTTCAGAACCACAAATTCAAAACTATGAATGCAGTGGAAATTGAGCACTTAAGCCATAACTTGAAAGTAGGGTTTATCACAGAAGACTCATTGAGAGGAAAGATTTTAAAGCTAGATTTTGAATAAAATAAGCATCATACATTGGGAAAGATACTAAGATGAATTTTTTTTCCACTCGTTCCTCTGCCTCGAATGCTCTTTCCCCCAGAATTCACATGGCTGACTCCTTCTCACCATTCAAGTCCCACTTTAAATGCCGCTTCCTTAGAGAAGCTTTCCCTGAGCAACCTAGATCTTTCTCACTTTTTTTATCCTTCATGGCACTTGCCAGTAACCAAAATTATATATCCCCCAGCAGAGTTTAACCTGTCTTATTCACAGTTGTTAACTCCAAAGCCTAGCATCTAAAGGTTTTCTCTAAATAGTTGCTGAATGAGCAAATGAAGTTTACCACAACATAATCATGAGAATTTTAGTATCCATCTGGTTCTCTTATGTGGTCTGGTTCTTTTGTGTGATAAAACCAGAAGTTAAGTTAGTGATTGGGGTAAGGCAGCATTTACACTAAAAATGAAATTTTGCAAATGTTGATTCCATTACAGTCCATTATACCTAGCAAATATTTTGGTTTAGCAGGGGGTAAAAGAGGCTGCAAAGGGTCAGGTGCTGAGAGTACGCCGTATATTGGTGGGCCTGTACTAAAATGCTAAAAAGATCCTGTTTGGTATGGTTGCTATTTAAAGGGAAGACCCACAGTGTTGATGTCAAGAATAGCATATGTGCAAGGTGCATATAATCATTGCAGCATTTATATGTTCTTAAGCTTCATTATGGAGACATACAAAGGTTTTGTTTTAAAGGGAAATATAGAAAGAACTTTGGCAGTGATGTATGTTTTGTAATTTTATGTTATAAGCATTTGGGCAGCTGATAATAGAGAAAAACCTAACTTCTAGTGGACGGAATAAACTCATTCCTCATTCTATAGATTTGTTAGTCAGTACTAAGTATCCAAAATTATTGATAGGCTCTTCCATGTGAAACTTAGTGGTTACTGGTTTCAGTAGAAATCTGTAATTGTTATCACAGTGAAGAGGTAGCCACAGCGATAACTTTTATATTGTCCATGCGTAGCTTAAGAGATGACACAGGCATATTATTTGAAAGAAAGGCCTAGTAAACGACTTGGATGTCTTATGGCTGGTTTTAAAAGACTGCATGAAAAAGCCAGAAGAAAGTTTGAATAATTAAAGCTTTACTTTTGTATTATCAAGTCTGTCTTGTCAGCAGATGGCAGTTGTACTCTACCACAGTTTATTAATAGGTATAGAAGTTTTGAAATAGCTGGAGGCTCCAAGTTCTAACTAATAAATGTGAAGATCTGTGCTTGTTCTGTCATGTTCCAAATTTCTAGCCAGAGCAGTGGCAGCACAGCCAGAGTCCACTCACATAGACCACAGAACAGGGCCAAAGCAAACTGACAGCTATGGTCACTGAAGTAAAAATAACATGAATTGGGCACAATTAAGAATTACTTCATCGTAAATTAAGAATTGTTTCATTGTAAATTAAGAGCACATCCTTTTCCATTTATTTTTAGTTTAGGTGGTTTTTTGTTTTTAAAAACCTGACTCAAATAAAGGAATGGAGTAGTCTTCCATCTTAAAGAAATTGATTTTTAAAGGAGTTGCTTTCTTTAAACACATACACCAATTTCTGATTTTGGTTTTTGTGCCTTTCAATACTAATTTCATGGAAATATTCTATACATCATCTCTCATATTTTTCTGCTGTACTTTTTATTAAGGAATTAAGTTTAAATCTGCTTTACTACTTGAAAGTAAAGTTGTGGACCCAAAACCATGAGGGCTAAACCACAGGGGGAAAGTACGTATAATAAAAGAATTAATCCAAGAACATTTTAATGTAGAAAACATTCATAAATTCAGAAGGAAATATTTCTAAATTGATTTCCGTTTTAAAATCAAAGTTCTCTTTGCATTCCTCTCTTCTGCTATTTTTACAGGTGAGGGATTGTGAAAAATATCTGAAATATTTTTTTCCAGATTCACCATTTTGGATGGATGTGTGTGATGGAGGGATAGTTGTAATTTGGATGTGTGCCATTTTTTATACTCTTGGTGAAAACTGATCTTTGGGGAAAGCTGTCAATTCAGACTAAATGATAATATGTCAGAGAAACTTACTTAGATGTGAATGCAATCCAAAAAACATATTTCATTGTGAACTTAAGTTAGAAACTTGGTAGTAAGTAAAAAGTGACTTCCTGTGTAAATGTTTTATAGTTTGAATTTTTTTTCTACTAATCTACCATGTATCAAGAAAAACATTAGGTTGCTCACAAGAATTCTCCTATTCCTTTCTTCCTGCCCAAGATGTTGTGTCAGTGGTCTGGTTAACTTCCGTAAGTAATATCATTAGCAAGGGAGGGCTCTCTGGTCTGTGTGATGGTTTCCAGTGAAGTGTCTTGTCTCACTGTTAATTATGGTTTTAATATAACCTAATACAGCCATTCTCAAATACCGCAGTCACCTGAAGGGCTTGTTAAAATACAGATTGCTGGGCCCAGTCCTCAGACTCAGTAACTCTGGGTGGGAACCTGAGAATTACATCTTCACAAATTTTGAGGCGATACAGATGCTTCTGGCCCAGAGACCACACATAGAGAGCCATTGGCTTAATGCTTTTGCTGTTTTTATGTCTGCTTTCTTCTTGAGACTTTTTTGGCTTCTTGTGGCACTTTCCTGGTTCACTTGCTACCTTATTGACTGTTCCATCTCCGTTTTTTCAGGTTCTTTCTCCTCTGTGTTCTAAATGTTGAAGTGCTTCAAAGCTTAGCTCTGGGACCCCAGTATTTATATCTTATTTTTTGGTCACCACACCCAGTTGATTGACTAGAAGTACCAACTAAAATGCTGATGACACTCCCAAGTTTTTATCTCCTGCCTGACTTCTCCCTGACTCATGTTTCGACTTTCTTTCTTGATATCTCCACTGGAATATCTAATAGGCATCGTAAGCTTTATATGACTAAATCAGAACTCTGTTGTAGAAAGAAAGAAAAAAAGAAGGGGGGGCGGGGGGAGGGAGGGAATCGGCTTGCTCCATTGTTTCTTATCCTTCATTAAACTGTTGCTGAATCTAGACATTATCCTTGATTCATCTTTTCCTGTCCACCTGTCCTGTCCTGCCTGCATGGAGATCATCAGCATGGTCTTTTGACTTTACCTCTAAAACATATCCCAGATCGGCCCATTTTTCTGCAGTAGCATCAACCTCGTCCTCAAAGCTCTTCTTTCTTGCTTGGGCTGCTTTTACCGCCTCCTACCTGATCTCTCTTTGTATACATGCTAGCTCCTCTACAATCCATTCTTCACACTAGAGCCAGAATTTTTTTTTTAATGTAAAATCATATCACATTCCTCCTTAAATTCCTCTAATTGCTTCCCATTACTTAGACTGAAATCCAAACTTCTTTTCCTGGTGCTGAGAGCCCTTCTGGATCCAGACACACAGACACACACAATTATGCTCCTTTTCTTCTTAGTGCACTTAAACGGTTTTCTAAAATGTTGTATCTTTTTTTAATATATCTTGCTTCCTCTTTGTCTCCCTCCAGGAGAATATAAGCAGTTAGAGCAAGGATTTCGGTTTAGTTTGTTCACTTTATCTGGAATGTGTAGGATAACGCCTAATCTATAGATGGGGTTCTAATATTGTTGAATAGGAAATGAGGGTTGGTTTTTTTTCTATTTTAGGGCCTTTACATTAGTTGCTTCTTCTTGTTTGGTTGGTTCCTTGTGTCATTCACATGTCAAGTTAGTAGCCTCCTCTGATGACCTTCCATACTATCCAGCCGTAAGTTTCACCAGTCTCTGTGCCACATCATTCAATTTTTTGGTTTTCTACACAGCATTTTTTTTACAAGCTGATATTTTTCTTATTCATCTTTTGTCTACTGACTGTCTTTTCTTTCCTCTCCCCACCCCCCCTTAAGTTGAAAGTACATTCCACATAGATCAGGGCCTTTGTCTTATTTACAGCTATATCTTTTGTATCCTAAATGGTAGCTGCGTATAACAGACACTCAAGAAATATTGGTTTAAAGAGTAAACACATGAAATTCATCATTTTCTTGGCATTAGGCTCACTTCACCCCTTGAAAGCAGGACACCTTACCCATTTCTCCCTGCTTGCTCACTAGGCCTTCCCCTTTGGCTTGCATTGATCCTCTGAAATTCAGCTGAGCTCTGCATTTAGCTCCCCATGTTTGAGCTGTCTACATCCAACAGCCTCCTTCCTGCAGCCAGAAGACTCTTCAGTTTTCAGTTACTTTGTTTCCTCTTGGCAAGAGTTTTTCTGTATCACTTCCACTTAGTGTGGGGGCTGAGGGACCCTGAGGAGGGCCTCCCTCTGACTGGCTCCCTTGCCACACTTACTCATTTGCAGCTTCCCTTGTTGGCAAAGCGTATCCTGTGAGGCTGCTTCCTCCTGGAGAGCTCAGTGAGAAGTTGAGGGGGAGGGTGTGTGGGAATAAGTCTTTCTTGCCCTCCAAGCCCTAAGTCTGTCCTGAAAGCCACCATCGTGGACTCTCACCTTTGGCTCTCTTCAGCTGGGAAGTGTTTTTTAAAAAATTTTAAATGCTGTTGTTTTGTCTTGAATTTCTTCTCCACCTCACTTTCATCCCACCAAGGCAGGGATCGATTCTTTATGTATTTTTTCTTTCACCCCTAATATCTATGCCATTTGAAAAAATGAGAAGTCACATCTTGATTCTGTAATATGGCGATTTATAAGAAATGTGTACTTGGTCATTCAGATGATCAAAATATATTTCTCATATATATTTGGTCTTTGTCTACGGTTCCTAGCTCACAGCTCCCCAAACCCTCTGAGTTTCATAAGTTATGAGTGAGATAAAGATGTCTTGAGGTTAATTTTGGACCACACCTAAGAATGGGGCTGGTTGCCTGGAGAACCAATATGATTAGAGGGTTGGAACTTTCAGTGCCACCCCTCTGACCTCCAGGGAGGAAGAAGGGCTGGAGGTTGAATCACTCAGCAGTGGCCAATGACTTAATCATTGATGTCTGTGTAATAAAGCTCCATGTAAACCCAGAAGGACGGGGTTCTTCCGGGTTGATGAACACGTGAGGAAACGGGGGGAGTGGGGCACAGAGAGGCCATGGAAGCTCCATGCCCTTTCCACTTACCCTGCCCTATGCCTGTGTTCCACCCAGCTGTTCTGTATCCTTTTGTAATAGATTGGTAATCTAGTCAGGAAAATGTTTGAGTTCTGTGAAACACTCAAGCAAATTAATCGAACCCAAGGAGGGAGTCATTGGTACCTGCAGTCTATAGCAGGTTGATCAGAAGCACAGGTGATAACCCGGGCTTGTGACTGGGCTTTGAAGGGGCGGAGGGGAGCAGTTGTGTAGAACTGAGCCCTTAACCTGTGGGATCTGATGCTCTTTCCAGATGGATAATGTCAGAATTGAGCTGAATGGTAGGACATCCAGCTGGTATATGAGAATTGCTTGGAAACCCCCCTCCACATATTGGAATTGGTGATCAGAATCATTAAATACACAGAAATTTGATTCATTAAGCATTGACTCTGTGCCTCTAACCTTTGAATTCACAGCAGTTATTTTTTTCTTTCATGTATTGCAGTTTATGTGTACAACCTTGGGCATCTTGGACTTTATTATCATTTTAGATCTGTTGTTTCACCATACATGTGAAATATCTTATGGCCCTAGTGTGAGTGGAGGCTTCTTAAGTCCATGGGCTCTCATCTTGCATGAATATGCCTGCTTTATATTACAGTGTTCAAAAAAATTGCTTTCTGAAACAAAAGGGAGAAAGTTTGTCCTGGCCTCATTTGCCCGCATTTTGTTCCCATGGTTTTAAGTTGCAAGCTCAGAGTCCGCATCATCTCAGCACTAGGTGGCACTTGTGCATCACAATTTGTCATGCACACCTTACACAGTTTTTGCAACAAATGCATGATCCACAAATATAATGTTTGGAATCCCTGTGCGGGCATTCCTGAGACTAGAAAACTGAAACAAGAGGAGACCTACTGAGTACCAGTGGCTTTGATGTATTTGTAAATACGTAGTTGAAGAATATATTAAATTACTTTACCGTCATTATTTCGTAGTAGGCAGGTCTCCATCCATGCTTTCTTAACCTGACATTGTCATAAAGTTGAAATTCATTTTAGGACCTCTTTGCTATTCATCGTAGTTAACTGTGAGAGAAATGAGGAGTACAGCTTCTTAAAGTGATTCATAGCCAACTCTAAGCACTAATTTTTCTTTTATAGTATTTATGAAAATGCCTGGTTTTGACATATGAACACTACATAGATATTCGCTGAGGAAATTGTAAACATCTCCCTTTTTTCATTGAGAAAATAGAAGTTCAAAGACATTAACTTGCCCAGTATTGGTAGCTAATAGTCAGACAGAACCTGTATTTAAACTCAAGTCTGTTGGGTTCCACATCCTAGGTGTGCTGTTTCTGTTATTCTGATGGTACCAGGTTTAGCCAATAGCCATTGACAATATACAATTGTCAATAGACAAGTTCAAGTAACTGACATTGAGGAGCGTGGAGAAGGACTAGAGCCTAATCAGCAGGCGGTCCCTGAGCACCCAGGGCCAGGAATGGAAAGAGGGAAAGTCACCGAAGGAAAGACAGCCCAGTTTCCTTTAAGCTAATGACACACAGAGACTGAATATAGAGTGAATCAGTTATTACATATTCTAGGCTTCAAATCCTGACTTCTCTGACCTTGTAATCTTGGGCAACTTGCAACCATGTGACTCAATTTACTTACCTTTAAAATGGAGGAGGATTAAATGTGTTAATGCATGAAAGCACGGAGTACCTGGCACATGGTAAACATTAAATAAGTGGTAACCATTTGGGTAGTTTTATACATTAAGCAACATCAGAAATGTCCATACTGCTTTTGTAATGTCTGAAGTGGAATTTGAGCTATCACTAAAATAGCCACCCATCTCAGTTTAAAACTACAGTCCTCCTAGTTGTTAGAACCCTTTTCTTACTCTGCAAAGAGTCCCTGTTCATGTAAGTTTGCCTAAAGTGAAGACTACTCCTCCAAGAGAAGATATAACCGTTCCTTTGTGATATGTTATACATATATATGTGTACAAATTAGGATTTCTAACATACTGGTGTTAGACTTCCTGGCATCAAACTGCACTTGCTCTTGACTAGCTACATAGCCTTGAGCAAGTTAGTTGACTCTTTTAAACCTAGGTGCTTCATCTGTAGGAAGAAGATAGCTCTAGTTACCTGTCACCTACGGTTGTGTAAGTGATGTATGTAAAGCACCTAGCTCAGTGCCTGCTACAAAGAAAGTACATCATAAATGAAAGCTGTACAGGGAAATAGATTTTTCACTTAAGGAAGTACCTAGATCTGTTGGAAGTTGAAAAGATTGGAGTAGATGGCACCTAACTAAGGTCATTTACAGTGGTAAAATAGAAGGATTTTGTTCTAACAAGTATCAAAAGCTATTCTTTTGTTGTTGTTTTAATATTATGGCAAATTTCAAACATTAACAAAAGTAGAATAGTGTGAGAGAGGAATGAACTCATGAGCTACCCGTCAACTTCAACAATAATACAACACATGGCCAATTTTTATTTTATAACTTAAAAAAAAATAACTTTAATGAGATATATTTTACATATCATAAAATTTACCCATTTGTATAGTGATTTGTACAAATTTACCAAGTTGTGCAAACATCACCAGAAATCAGTTTTCAAACATTTTCATCACCTTGGTAGGATTCTTCCTACCCATTTACAGTTAATCCAAATTTCCATTCTCAGCCCCAAACAACCACTGATCTACTTTCTATCTCTAAAGATTTGCCTTTTCTGGACATTTCACATAACCGGAATCATACAATGTGTGATCTCTTGTGTCTGACACTTGAGCATAGTGTTTTTAATGTTCATCCATGTTGTAGCATGTATCACTAGTTCTTTTTCTTGATGAATAATATTCCATCGTATAGTATGATACTATATTTTGTCTATCCTTCACAGTGGCCAGCCTTTTATCCTTCCCCCTCTACTCCCTACCCCCACTGAATTATTTAAAAGCTATTTTCAATTTCATAAATATGAGAGCTTAAAACATTGACTGTATGTTTCTGCTTTTTATTTTTGCTTTTCCAAACCATCTTCTCTCTATCCTCTCATTCATCTGCCTGTTTTAATTTGTATTCTGTCTCTCAAAACCTTTTTTGTTTGTTTTTGGTTTTGACAATGAAGAGGTATCTAGACCGTAAACTTTCAAAGATAAAGACAGTGCATTTCATTGTCTCCTCACTTTAATGAAAATGCATACCTGCTCGTCAAATCCAGATGATGATGGTTTCGAGAATCTTTAATAAGTCTTTCAGATTGGCTTCAGCATTATATGTTGGGCTGGATCTATTTGTTTCTGATTCTCACGGTTTTGGTTTTTTTTTAACTCAGGTTGTTGGAAGAGGAGCCTTTGGAGTAGTATGCAAAGCTAAGTGGAGAGCAAAAGATGTTGCTATTAAACAAATAGAAAGTGAATCTGAGAGGAAAGCTTTTATTGTAGAGGTAAGTTGAAATGTCATTTCTGTTGTGTAGTTCTTCACCTAAGATACTCTGTGAATTTAATATTATGAGAAAAAATTGTTTCTCAGTTGTCCTTTCTCTGATACTTGAACATCAGCAATTTGGTTGAACCAAAGGGAATGCCGCAGAAACGTTTTTTTTCATTCACACTCTTAATTCTGATTAAAAATTAGGGGAAAAGAGACTTAGCTACGTAAATGAATTCATCCCTGAATTAAAACACAATCTCTTCCATGTAATTCAGATCTATTTCAAGGCATAGAATTTAAATTTTAAAATAGAAAAGAAATGGTAATCTCTCCCATTATCTAAAATTAAGAAGGGAAATTTTATGCATTCATTTTCTACTGAACATTTTTAGAAATTTAAATAAGATTATTTTAAGGAAAAATAATTTCAAATTGGTTTTTCTTATTTAGCACGAAAATTTACAACTGTTCTCTTACAGATTTGATGATGGAGAATTCGATAATCATGAGATTATTGTATCATCAGTTTCATTCTTTTATGCTGTTTTGTGTATTAGATCGCAGAATTTCCATAAATCAGTGGTTTTATCACTTTTTTTTTTTTTGGTTTTATCACTTTTTAACTTCATTGGCCAGTAGATAAGTGGTCTTTACCTTATAAATCTTCTGAAATTATATCTGTGATTTTATTTAATTATAATTTCAAAATATACTTCATGATATTTTTTAATGTATAACAAAAAAATGAGAACTTAGTTGTGATATGATGAAGTGGATTTTTGTAATTAGTTGAATGAGTTAAGAAATGCTGATGAATGGTTTGATGTCATCATGAAGAAAGATGATGTATAGTAGTGTGCTCCAGGAGTCTGGCTTTATCTTGCCTTATTCACAGTTTTTGTTTATGATTTACATGATGTCATTGATCGTATACTGTTGTATTGGCAGCTTCCTAAAACTAGGTAAAAGCATATGTGTTAAAGGCTAGGCATCCAGAGTCAAAAAGATCATAATAGCTTGGAGGAAAGAAGTTTTTCATCCAAGTTATATACACGTGCGATTTATTGATAAATTGTCACATGGTTCTCCATGTATCCTTACAAAAAAAAAAAGTTACTCCCCTATGCCTCCTCCCGTCAAGTTTTCTGCTTCTCAGAGGCAACTACTTTGAGCTCATGCCTTAGTTTTCTGTGGTGTCCCCCAATCCAGAGACTGACACCTTCTCTAAAGAAGGTATTATTATATTTCTATCTCTGTATTTATCTCTATATTAAATATATATCTCCATACTTAGAGAAGGTATTACACCTTCTCTAAAGGATCAACCTCTAACCTTTGAGACGATAAAGAGGCAGTCACTAAGCTGTTTCAAGTCAGGGAGGAAGGGAATCTTTAGTCTAACTTTTAAGCAATCTCTCTCTTTTATTAGCTTATGTGAATAGATACCTGGTACTACCAACCACTCCCCCACCTTTTGAAAGTTTTCTGAGGTAAACCTGGTTGCTTCTCACTTTTTTTCATTTTTTTTTTTAGGTCTGCTGTGTCAGTTATAGCTAGTCATGTGCTTTCCAACTTCCAAAAATATGTGCTGTTTTCTCATTTTACATTCTCTTCATCCTTCTGAGTTTATGCCTTGAAAAAAGTACCTTTACTGTCTTAGTGGTATTTGAGGAGGGAACAGGAATAAATGCTTGAAAAATCTGCTATCAAGCTCAGTAGAGAATCTTAACGAGATAAAATATAATAAATAGTAATATTAATTCTGTTAGCACTGAAAAACCTACAAATGTCTATAGAAAAACACAGCTTTCTAAGTAGCATGTAGTAAAAAGGTTTACTTTAATGGACTTCATTTGAGCCAGCAATATAATGTAGGTAATGGAGAAGGAGAGGAGGAAGAAGGGGGAAGAAGCAGAATAGGGAGAGAAGGAAGAGGAGAGAGCAAGGAGAAGTTTGGGGGGATATGTTAATAGAAAATTGAGATGCAGAGCAAGAGAAATGAGTACAGCCAGACCCCTCGCTGATGTCCATGTGAATCACTGGATTGGATTGGATAGAACTGGAAGTAAGGAGACTGGTTAGGAGAAGGCTGTAGTAATTACTGCAGTGGTTCAGGTTGGAATTGCTAAGGCAGTGGTAATGAGAATGGAGAAGAGGGAATTAACTCAAGGGGTGGAATGGAGGGAAGAGAACACAAGAATGCAGAGTTTAAGTCACATAGACCAAAATTCAAACCCTGGCTGTACTGCTTCCTAGCTCTAGGGTATTTAGCAGCTCCCTTAACTTTCTCTGAGCCTTATCTTAAAGGTACCTCATCTTTATAATGAAAATGATAATAGCTACCTTGCACAGTTGTGAGGATTATACAATATCTGTAAAGTGCCCACCAGTTCAGTTTTGAAGGTGATGGTGGTGATGGTGATGGTATGGCTTCTTCTGGTTTGGATAGCTCAGCTCAGTGCCATCTCGGGGATGGCATCCTGACATTTCTTGGCAAAGTTAAATTCTTCTTCATATTTGTAGTTATGCCTTGTCATAACTCCTGTTGTAGCACTTTGCACGTTGCTTTAATTATTTGCATACATGTCTCTCCCCCAACTAAACTGAGAGCTCTCGGGCAGGGATTCTGTGCCATTCTGGGCAGGCGCTTATGACGACAATGCCTGCTACACAGGAAACAGTGATTGTTGAATGGTTACACTACTGTTTTGTGCAACCTTGAGATTTGAATGATACTGTGAGATCACTTCCTCAAAAGTTAGCAATTTTAAAAGAAACCTTAATTTGTTACAGCTTCGGCAGTTATCCCGTGTGAATCATCCTAACATTGTAAAGCTATATGGAGCCTGCTTGAATCCAGTAAGTTTGTCACTTTTTCCTTATACTCCGTCTATAAGAAATGACGTGGCAGGTATGTGCAGTAGTTTATGAAGCTATTTTGATCTGTCATATTATTTCTAAAAAAAAAATAGTATGTGTTTCTAATCTGTTAGCGACACAGTATAAGGGAAGAGTTGTCTTAAGTGGTCTTAAACAGTTAACAGGCTTACACTATCCCATGACAGCACCTGTTCATTGGCACTGGAAAAAGTCCCTAAAGATCTTGTGATTATGTTTTTATATACATCTCCACTCTTAGGGGGCCCCTAGAAAACAAGGTCTAAGGGCCAAAGAATGATTTTTAATACACTTGTAAAATCAAAGGTTGAACTAAGTTATCTCTCAGGTTCCCTAAGATGCGTTAGCTCTGTGGTTAATTATTCTGACATATGTTTCCTTTAGGTGTGTCTTGTGATGGAATATGCTGAAGGGGGCTCCTTATATAATGGTGAGTGTCATTAGACCTGTCTGTATCTAGTAGGGTAAAATATTGAAAAGCTTTTAATATAAACTGTAAGTTACTTAAAGTTCTTCACAATTGACCCTCAGAGTCCCAAAAGGAGGTAATTAAAAAAAGAAATCTGCTAAAGATTAAACATGGAAAGACAAGATGCTACAACATTAGTATGTGAAATTTAGAGGTCTCGGTATATCAGTCTTTTAATTTGATGTTACTCTTCATAACGTTAAAAGCATTTAAGTAAAGTCAAACTTGATTTTTAAATAGATTTTAAAATATCTTCACACTTTTAATTTTTTTCCTTTTGCCCTCTCTCAGCTTGCAGTCTCCTCATTTTAGAACTCTTTACTGCACATCCTTATTCTGCTTTATTTTGCTTTTGTTTCCAAAAATAAAGTTGTGAAAACTCACTTCACAGAACATTCTGATAACAGTGAAAGGCAACTGTATCATTTAGTTACCTATATAGAACAGAGCTAACCCTTCCCTCTAAGAAACACCAAACATATATATAAATAAATTTCTCTTGTTACATCCTTTATGTAAAATAAATTGTAGCATTTAATTTTTTTAAACTAACATTTTATATAAACTTTTACTTGTATTTACTGCTCATGTGTTCATCGTTGTTGATGGCTGCCTAATACTCCCTCCTGTGTTTTATTTGGTTGAACTATTGCTAGTTTCTAGCTATTGCAGAAAGCAAAATTGTATGTTACTTTGTTTCCCTCTGTATTGTTTCTCTGTATCTCTCTTATTGTAGTATGCCATCCCATTGCTTATAATTTATATTATTGTGTGAAAGACTGCATCTATCAATATGAAAAAAACATGGTAATGTATATTAATTTTACTTGAATGTGTGTATAACATTTAATAGAAGTCCTATTAAATGTGTGCGTATGTGGTAGTTATCCATTTGAAATCATTGGCTATTTCTGTCTTTTTATTTAGAAAAGAATGAAAAGCAGGACCGATGAGAACATGTGTAGGAGAATACCCATTCATGTGTTCTGACAGTGCTTGCCTTCACCTTGTGTCTTTTGTTATATACAATAAAGTTCTTTTTAGTTTGTGCCTTTCTTTTGCAGTGCTGCATGGTGCTGAACCATTGCCGTATTACACTGCTGCCCACGCAATGAGTTGGTGTTTACAGTGTTCCCAAGGAGTGGCTTATCTTCACAGCATGCAACCCAAAGCTCTAATTCACAGGGACCTGAAACCACCAAAGTAAGTACTAATAATGCAGCATCTCTCCCTCTCTCTCCCCCTCTCTCTCTCCCTCCCTCTCTCTGCCTCTCCCTCTCCCTCCCTCTCTCTGCCTCTCCCTCTCTCCCTCCCACCCCCTCACCCCACCTCCCACCCCCAATTTAAGCTGGTCGTTGCACAGCAGTTTTTCTTCTCTCTTCCCTTTTGGCTTGCTCAAGAATGTTTATTTTTTATTTTTTAAGATTGTTTTTAACTCACCTCCATTTAGTCATTTATCTAAGCTTGCATTTTAGTTGTCTTTAGTGGGGTTTTTTTTTTAGTTGAATTTTTATTTTTAATAACTTCTACCTTAGATTAGCATACTTCTAGAATCTGTTAGTCTGTAAGTCTTATTTTGTGCCCACGGTGTATACTGTTTTCCCTAAGAGAACAGAGACAAGTCTGTCTTATTCCCCACTGTATCCCCTAATAAGCACAATGTCAACATTCCACAAAAATATACAGTGTTTATTATTTGCCTTTTCAGAGGAAGGCAAAGGGCATTGCTGGCACATCTGAGTAGAAATTGAAAATATTCTGGATTTCTCCATACTGAGAATTCTGGGACTTGGAAAGAACAAAATTCCCTAAAAAAATTATTTTTAAAGGCTAAAACTTTGGGGATTTTTTGTTTCTCTGGGTACTCAAAGAAAACATAATATTTTTGTCCCCGTTTCTCTCTCGTTTTTATCTTCTCTCTCCACCTGTGACAAAGTAAAAAGTCCCTATGTGCCCTTTCCCCTCTACCCCGGCAACCACAGCAGTCCTCAGATAAGAGGTTTCCCCTAGGAAATTGGTCTCAAGTATTCCATTCTCTTGATGCTGGTTTAAAGCATTAAAGCACCCCTTCTGGGTATAACTTCTCACTCTCCTATCTAATCTGATACACTCTGCATAGGTTTCAACTCTTGGAATCACTGTTCTCACTAGTGTACCTTATTTCCACCTCCAAGCTTAAACTGATTTCTCTTTCCTCAGATCCCTGCTCAGATAATGTTTAAGCCCCAGATTTATGATACATTTTTATTTTTTTAACTTGACTCCTGAGGTGGTGGTTGTAGCTACCTACCTTGGCTAGTAAAGAAAAAAATACCTTTTTTCCTGGTTTTGGAGATTGTGTCCTCCTTTCCCCTCCCGTATTAACACAGAGTTGAATTACCAAAGCAGACTCATGAAAATCATAGCTCTTATCCAGCAACAAATTGGCTGACTCAAAGGATACAGGGAAGTATCAGGCATAGACAGAGCATCCTTTTCCTAGAGGAGCCAGAAACCATTAGATGGAACTCCCAGATGTCAGCCGTCTGCATTAGGGCATGTTCGGCTGTGGAATAACTGATGAGTTATTAAACAGCATACTTTAAAATATCTCACAAAGGGAAGCTGTTTTAGTTTTTAAACATCTTTTATATTCCATAATTACACAGGTTAAACAACTACCTCCATTCTCCATCCAACCATACCCCATATATCCATAAATTTTCGGTTTATTTAACCAACCTATTTAGACAGGCTAGATATGTGCTACGAAAATCATTTGTAGGTGGGGGCTCTCCTTTTGCTAATAAATACCATTAACATATTTACATGAGGTCTGGTCTGTCTAGATCATTCATTTCTCCTGGGCATCCTTACAGTTGGACTCATCCTGTAGTGTTGCAAATTGCCTGTGGGGCACCCAGCATACAAATCGGGCTTTAGAATTTGAATTGGTTTTTCAGAATGTAGTGGGGAGAAGAAAATTCTTTGGAATGGCCGTACTTTCATATATAATTATATATACAAATACATGTGCTGTATCTTACTGTCACTGGAAAACCTTTGATTCTGTGGTCAGGAAGAGTTCCTCAGAATGACATCTAAAGAAGGCACCTCATGATTTGGTTAGGTGTTTTATATAGTATCAAGTTGTGCTTATGTCTTTATTTTATTTATCTTTTGCAAGTTCCTTCAAAGTCTTATGAGTAAAGGAGTACTGATTGTATTAATAATAATATAAAAGTCATTCAGAAAAATTATTGTGATATTTTGAATGTACCAGGATGAAACAAGAAAGTCAGTT
Organism: Hippopotamus amphibius kiboko; assembly: GCF_030028045.1. Classification (NCBI taxonomy): domain Eukaryota; kingdom Metazoa; phylum Chordata; class Mammalia; order Artiodactyla; family Hippopotamidae; genus Hippopotamus; species Hippopotamus amphibius. Next base: position 76,973,601 of record NC_080191.1, on the reverse strand, counting down.
ACAGAATTCTTATCTTGGGTAAAGCGTGGTAAGAGCTTAACAACAGTGAAACAAGGAAGTTTTTTGTTTGTTGAAGTGCGTATAAAGGGAATTTTATTTAGCCTTCTTTCCACTTAAATTATCATAGACGTATTTATAGCATTATGGAGATGTGAATAGTAGTTTATGTTAGACTAAAAACTAACTTTCTAAATAATCTTGCCAGTTAGAATTTTGTAACAAAATTATATACAAAGAATTTATAAATTGTAATTACAGTGAATCCCCAACCTGTTGTTGAATATTACTACCAGATGATGCAAATTAAAGTATATTACCCATCTTTATTTCTGTTTGTCATCAAAAGGAAAACCTGAATAAGAGTATACTACTTGGTAGTTATATTTGGGTAATATAGCACCTAGAAGAGTTGGAATCTTAAGCTCAGAAAATTTTCTGGAAATCTTTTATTGGGTCGTTTTAATCATGATAGGGTCATACTCTTACCACACACATATTCTAAATATAAAAATGGTTTTGGGATTAAACATTTTGAGTAACATCTTCAAAATAAGGACAGTTGTTCTGTATTGGTTTATTTTACTTTATTTTCTTTAATTATGTATATGTTGTTATTTTTAAAAATGTAAAGAAAGTCTTTTTTGCCTCCCATTTCCAATCCTCAAAGATAAGCACTGTTTTGGGTTGTTTTTTTTTTTTAAGCATGTATAGGTTATGTTATATACATAATGTTGCTTTTTTCACTTACTTGGACTTTTTTTATAACATTAGGTACAGATATTTACCTCTATTTTTAATGGATAAATAATATTCTTTGTTACCTCTTAAGTGAGTTCTTAAAAAAGAAACTATTCTTGACCTGATGGGCAGTCTTAGACTGGGAAGGCTTGATTTATAGAGCTGTTTTTAGAAAATACAGTGCTGCTGAATCGGTTGACATTTTTGAGATTCTGTAAACATTTTAATGCCCTGAATTGGTGCTTCTCAGCTTTCACATTCTTCCACCCACCCCCGAACAAAGTTAGGATGTAGTATAACCCAGTAGGTCTGAGAGTAGAGACAGAGCTTCAGAAAGCCTTCTTAAGGAAAATTGCATAAGAATTTTTCATTCAACTTCCTGCGTTATGCAATTTGTTTTCAAGTCACTGTTAGGATGTTGAAAATACTTAGAGTTGAGTAAAAATGTTGGTCCAGAGAGATGTGCAGGCTTTAACCTGGGTCTCTGTTGGCTCCCTGCCGCTTATCCCAGCGCACACTAATATATTGGCAAAATTTCATACCTTAGTTTGAGAAGCATATAAAATTTAAGCCATGATATGTATGCATTTAAAATCTAACATCCTATGTGGGCTTGCAGGAATTGTGTAGTAAGGTGGCTTTGACTCTTATGCTCACATGGTAAGAATTTTGACACTCCAGCAATATGGCAAACCAGATAAACTGAAAAAGCATCCTACAACAAACACCTAGAGATGCTACATATCACAACAGACATTTTTTTACATCCATAGGTGATCTTACAAGAGAATAGGGGAATCATTTAGCCAAAAGATGGAGAGCACTAACCCTGAGTGGGAAGCCAAGGACTCTGCTGTGAGCGTCTGCCAGTAGCAAGAATGGAGAGCCCCAGATTTTAATGGCTTCTGTGTAACTGGAGGCAGGTCTTTTGTTCTGCACCAGGTGAGGTAGCAGAACCAAGACCTCTGCGTAAGTTCAGTATCCTTGGACAGAACAACTAAAAGGAAAGTTGACTAGAAGAAGAAAAATCCGTTTTCTCATTAGGCAAACTTTTGTTTTTTTAACTGAGAGTCTCCTCTCAAGCTATTGTGAATTTTGAATTTGCTCTACTTGCCCAATCAAAAAATTCCCAACAGGACAGGTTAAAAGTGCTTTGAAATTGGTGGTATCTCAGGGCATTCAAGGTGACTGAAACGCTATTTTAAATTCATATACTTTCAATTGAGGCCTTTAGGATTTTTCCAGATTAAGATCCATCAAATATGAAGCTACAGTAAAAATCATCACACCCATAAGGATGCAAGTTACCATGAGTAAAAGTCAGTGTAAATAACACAAAACGGAATTAAGCCCTCAAATGGTAAGACTCCAAATATTTGGAATTATTAGATATGGAGTATAAAATATATATGCTCAAATTATTTACAAAATCAAAGGAATTAAAATGTGCAAGAAATGAAAACTATCAACATGACCAAAAGAACTAAGTAAAACACTTAGAAACAGGGGCTTCCTAGGTGGCACAGTGGTTAAGAATCCACCTGCCAATGCAGGGGACACGGGTTCTATCCATGCTCTAGGAAGATCCCACATGCTGCGGAGCAGCTAAGCCCGTGTGCCACAGCTATTGAGCCTGCACTTTAAAGCCTGTGAGCCACAACTGTTGAGCCATGTGCTACAACAACTGAAGCCCATGTGCCTAGAGCCCATGCTCCACAACAGGAGACGCCACGGCAGTGAGGAGCCTGCGCACCACAACAAAGAGCAGCCCCTGTTCGCCTCAAATAGAGAAAGCTCATGTGCAGCAACAAAGACCCAATACAGCCAGTAAATAAATAAATAAATTTATTTTTTAAAAAAACTTAGAAATAATTAAAAATTTTAAATGGCAGTTATGAACTAGGTGACAAGAGAGTTAGTGAGCTGTAAGATATATCTGCAGTTGCCCAGGATGCAACACAGACAAATAAATGAGAAAAATGATAGGTTAAAGAACATGGGGAGAAGGAAAGGAAGGACTAACAACACAGAATTAGAATTCCACTAAAAGAAAATAGGATGGGGAGAGACTAATTCAACAGGGATTGGCCAGGAATTTTCCAAATAAAAGATATGTATTCTAAGCAGGGTAAATGAAAAGAAATCTCCCCTATGACACACCTTAAGGAGGCTACAGAATAGCAAAAGCAAAGGGGAGATTTTTCAATCAGCAAAAAGACTACCTGCAAAGGACCGACAGACTGAAATATACTTTTCAGCACCAACAGTGGAAGCTAGAGGACTGGAATCTTAACTTCACAGCTGAGAAAAAAAATAGCTCTCTACCCAGAATTGCATACCTGCCCTAAATTACTTTTAAGACATTGTAAAACAAAACCTGAGAGAACTCACTATGAGTAGACCTTCATTAAAGGTATTTAGTGAAGAAAGAAAATGATTACATAAGACAAGCATAAGATTCAAGAAGGAATGGTGAAACAAAATCAGTAAACATACATTAAAGTAAACATTGGCTTTGTAAAACAGTAGTACCTCTTTTGCATATAAGAGAAGATGGTTAGGGCTTACCTAGTGGAGCAGTAGTTAAGAATATGCCTGCCAGTTCAGGGGACACAGGTTCGAGCCTTGGGCCGGGAAGATCCCACATGCCACAGAGCAACTAAGCCTGTGTGCCACAACTGCTGAGCCTGTGCTCTAGAGCCGGTACTCCACAATAAGAGAAGCCACCGCAATGAGGAACCCATGCACCGCAGCAAAGAGTAGCCCCCACTCACCACAACTAGAGAAAGCCCATGTGCAGCAACAAAGACCCAATGCAGCCAAATAAATAAATAAGTAAATAAATAATAAAATCTTAAAAAAAAAAAAGAAGATGGTTAGAGGGGATTTAAAACAAAGAATTGTTTGTACTGGTTTGCAGAATAACCCACATGCCTATAATTAGGTAATTATGTAGAGAGTGATTTACATTTCAAAATGTATAATTAATTTTTAATAATAAGCTAATAAAAATTATCTTTTACTTTCATGGTTCTTTTTACACTTTCAAATTGCTTTCTAAATTTCAATTCTTATAGAACTAACAAGCTGCATTGGGATATGAAAAACCTAAGACTGAGTTTCTTAAGGGAATCTTAATTGCTGAGTATATGAGTTGTTTTAACAGTAGCTGCTATAGCCTACAGGAGGCTTATCACAATAGAAATTTATTTCTCACTCAGGTGAAATCCAAAACAGATATTCCTATTTGACAGATGACCTTCATTCAAGGGCCTAGTTAGGCTCCCTCCATCTTGTACTTCTGCCATCCTCCAGGACTTTGGGGACCTCTGCATTCAGCCAGCAGATAAAGGAGGAGAATGGAGATCATGTATGAGAGGTTTGTGGAGCCAGACCTAGAAGTGACTAATGTCCCTTCCACCCACATACCAGTGGCCACAACTCAATCTTAGCCACACCTGCCTGCAGGAGAGGTTGGGAAATGTCTTCTGTGCTCCAGAGGAAGAAGGGATGAATTTGGTGAGCAGCTGGTCAATCCTCGCCACATCTGCCTGTAGGTCACCCAAGGTCTCTGCTGCTCTTAGCCCACAAGTAGAACCACTCACTGCCCTTTGCCAGTTATACATCCCAAAGGCTCTTCCTGTCTGATGTAGCTCCTGGCAGTCTGGAAACGAATTGAAACAGTGTTATCTGTCCCCCACCCATCACCCCTCCCAGCACACAAGCACACACACAGAGAATGGTAGAAGAGAGAGGTCAATAAGTAAAAATCTCCATTGGGAAAAGGGAACAGCAGACATACAGCAGCTACTGGTCTGTAGGGATGAAGTCCTGCCTTGTCTGGTGCCTCTGCTCTGAAGTCGTGAGAGGTTTGTCTTTTGCTCATACCCCGATCCTGCACTAGGAGAGGAACTCCCTTTTCCATTACTTATGAATCCTAGCTTCACCCTTTTATAGGCTCCTCCCAGTCCATCCTCCTGTAGCGGTGTCAGGAGTGGCTGCTGGGTCATATACTCTCCTCGGAAGCTATACAGCTTTCATAGCCTGTTTCCTGCTTCTGTGAATCTGGGGTCCTGAGGGTATTGTAAGACAATCAGAGGCATCTTTATTCCAGACCCGTGATTTCTTTGGCAGTATCATTTCCTCAGAAGTGGGCTTTTGACCCCCAAGTTCCAGTCAGTTCCATGTGCCTGTGACTCATACTACCACAGTTCCTTCTTAGACAAAATCCTGGACTTGGTTTCTTTGATTCTGGCCTCAGTGCCTTTTCTCAACTAAATGGAGGCACCTTGAGGCCATCAAGCTGAGATGGGAAGTACTTTCTCTTAATTTGTTCTTTGCTGCAATGCCAAGTCTTAATGGGTCTTTGTGAATCTTATTTCCTCCTGTTTGGAGTCAAAGAAGTCAGCTTTTACCAGTCCTTTAAAGCCATAAATCATCACAGGAGAACATTTTACCAAACATTTTGCCACATCATTGTGTGAACCTATTTCTTTCCAGCTTCTGCTTTCAGTTTCCTTGCTGTCTACTGCTACACCAGTACTAAGTATATTAGATTTTTGTTATAGCAACACCCACTTCAGTACCATTTCTTACATTGGTTGGAGTGACACTGTTATATAAGCCCTGGAGTCTCATGGCTTAAAGTACAAAGTTTTTCATTTTTGGTTTTTTGCTCATGAAGTCCAAAGTGAATGTTCCTGATTCACATGGTGGGTCAGGATCCCAGATTCCTTCTGTCTTGTAGTTGAGAATCCTCTGCATTCAGTGGCGTGTGGGGAAAGGAAAAGGAGTACATACATGTGGAAGTGCATATAGGCCAGGCTTGGAGGTGAAGTAAATCACATTCTATTGGCTAGAGTTGTCATATAGCCATACCTAATTGCTAAGAAGGCCGAGAAGTGTACCCAGAAAAGAAAGGAAATAGGGTCAGTGAACAGCTAACCAGTCTTGCTACAATAGGCTAAAGACTCATTTCTGTTCACTGCAGGTTTAGTAAGAGCAAAGCAGGTTTGCAAACTTTTGGACCATGATCCACATTAAGAACTATGTCACAGTCTATCATGGGTACATATTAATGTATATAGAACTGAAACTGAATTTCCTGAAACTGTTTAATCTTAATAGTTGTGATGCACTTTGATAATTTCTGTTGTTTTTTAAATGCTGTCATAGGCTTCTGAATTGGTTTTGTGATCTAGGTTTCCAGATCTGTGATCTAGAATTTTGTGATTTAGATTTTATGACTAGGTTTCTGCCTGCAGCTTGAAAAACATTGGGGTAGGTAGGTTAAGTATAGGGGGCGAACAGTTTATGAAGGTATCAGTGTCCATCCTCTCCCATTTCAGGACACCATAGTGTTCACTTGCTAGATGTTTTTTAAACCCCATGTTTTATTTTGGTCCAGAGAAGAGCAGTCACCAAAGATTATGGAGATAGAAATGGAGACAAAATTTGGATCTAGCAGTCTCCCTAAGAGAACAAGGTTAAAGTCGATTTTTGCTCATATTCCTCTGTATTATTAAGCTGTTATAGGCGACTGGGTAACATTTCACAGAGGGTGAATGGTGACGTTTTGCCTAACCTTTTCTGTTTCCACAAATGTCTCGTTGTAGAATCAAACGTTTTGCCTAACCTTTTCTGTTTCCACAAATGTCTCGTTGCTGGTCTTATAACCTTTTATTCATTATTTTCTTAAACAGCTTGCTGCTGGTTGCAGGGGGGACAGTTTTAAAAATCTGTGATTTTGGTACAGCTTGTGACATTCAGACACACATGACCAATAATAAGGGGAGTGCTGCTTGGATGGCACCTGAAGTTTTTGAAGGTAAAATGGCAGAAGCGTGATGTGACTGATAACCTTCCTTATTACTCCATGTAAATCCAGTGTGTTTACGGCTTTGCCCTGTTCCCATGGTTTTATTTCTGCATGGTATATAATTACAGTTATAAGATATGTACTAACGTCTAAGGAAGTATTAAGTGAATATAGCCTTAGATCACGAATCTCAGCAAAATTTAAGTTGTCGAGCACCCTCTGTGAAGTTCAAGCTTATGTGTACAGTTGATCCTCATTCTCAGACCCCACACCTGCAGAATTACCTACTTGTACCCCAAAGTCAGTACTCACAATTCTCCCATAGTTATTCACAGGCACGCACCTAGCAGGGAAAATTTTTGAGTCATCGAGCACGCACATTCCCAGCTGAGGGCAAGCAGAGCAGTGCTCTGCCCTCCTGTATCAGCTCTCATATTGTATCATTTTTGTGACCTATTTAGTGCCACCTTTTTTCCTTTTTTTGTTGGTGATTTCACCATTTAAAATGGCCTCTGAGAGTAATATCGAAGTGCTTCCTAGTATTCCTAAGTATCAGAAGGCTGTGAGGTGTCTTACAGAGGAAATACATGTGCTAGGTACATGTATTTTCATTGAGGCTTGAGCTACAGTGCTTTGACTATGAGTTCAACATTAATGAATCAACAGTTTATATTAAATAAGGTTTTTAAATAGAAACACACAAAAAGCAGGGTTAGGTATTGATCAGTTCACAAAAATGTCATGAAGAGGCTCTCAGGAACCCAAGCCTGTAATTCCCCTAGGAGCAAATGAGTCAGTGTTTGCTAAATCCGTGTTCACAGCAACTTTACAGAACAATCCCAGGAATGATGAGAATCAACTATGCTTTGTGTTAGTTTCCTAGCAATTAAAAATTGACAGTTTAAAGTTTAAATGAACATGCCTTAAAAAGAATGCAAGTAACTGGGCAAAAGTATGATACTGAGAACAACAAGTAAAGCATAAGCTTATGTTTGCTTTGTTTTACATCTCTCTTACTCAAGTTCTAAATGAGTGATCTGTAAATTGCATATGAGGTTTCTGTAGAAAAACATCAAGTTATCTTTCAAGTGAAACAAGTTGAACTGAAGATGTGTGATTCATATGTTAGGAAGTATGAAAGCCCATACAGTTTAGAAACATTCAGTACTCAGATTCTGATTTTGACCTCTTTATTTTTGATGAATTTAAAGTTTTTTGTTCTTTGCTTTTAGCCACCAAGAGAAAGAAATTTGCTATGCAGCTGGTCACTTGAGTGGAGCTATTTTGCCACAAAATTCAATTAAAAAGTTAATGGACAAGCAAGTGTTAAATTATATAAAATTAAATAATGCCGCCTGTTTTCAAGTTCGGACACAGAATACACATGATTGGCATTGTCTTAAAATTTATTTATTTAACGTGCCTGCCTTTGGGTTAAAATAACACAGTTATTACTGTAGCATGGAAAGCAGAAAGATTTTATACAAAAGAACCCAGAAATAAAAGTTACTGTTAATTGTTTAGAGCAACAAAGCTCAGACTCTTAGGCTATGTAGATTTCTTCATTTCTGAAAGAATGTCAGCATCTATAGCCCAAATCAGATTGTAACGTCATTGTCCCTCCCACAGGGCACTGCCCCGTGCCTGTGCAAAGTACATGCTAGTGCTGTCATAAGTGATCATTCTTATAGTGGGTTGTTCATGGGTTTGAGGGGTTTGCTTGGCTGTTTATTGTGCTGATTTACCAGCCAACTTAGTAATCATATAAATTTTGCTGCATAATCTGCTTACTGTAGATTTGGTATTCATAGTTTAAGTTTGCAAATTAAGTTTTATCTCACCAGATATTTTGAAAAGAAAATCTTAACATTAGATTAGAAATTTCTTCTGCTTTGATAGTAGTGTTATCCATCAAGAAGATGAAGAAATTACAGAAAGGGTGCTCGCTTCGGCAGCACACGCACTAAACTTGGAACGATACAGGGAAGGTTAGCATGGCCCCTGCCCAAGGAAGACATGCAAATTCTTGAAGCGTTCCGTATTTTCTTGAGTTATCCCAAAGTGTACATTTTGTTTTGATATGCTTCTCTGTGTTATTGATGGGGGAAAAAAAGGAAATTACAGAAAGGAGTGTACAAATGTTTTATACCCCAGAGAAAATATAAGTCTAAATAAATAGACTTGATGAGAAGGTAGAAAATGACCAGCTTTCTAAAGTGCATTTTTTAGTGCATTATTAATATTTAACTCATTTTAAAAATGTATTTATTGTAAAGACTTGAGATCTTCAGAAAGAGTGATTTCTCAGCTTTCCATGTGGCATTCTCTTGTATTTGTACGTGATGCTCATTCTTAAAATTTATGAAAGCAGTTGCTTCTGTAAGTCACGTGGGAAAAAGTCTTGAAATTTTACTACCTTTTTTTCTAGGTAGCAATTACAGTGAAAAATGTGATGTCTTCAGCTGGGGTATTATCCTTTGGGAAGTGATAACACGTCGGAAACCGTTTGATGAAATTGGTGGCCCAGCTTTCCGTATCATGTGGGCTGTGCATAACGGTTTGTGAAAAGTTTTTCTTCAGTGTATTTTGTGTGTTTCCTATTTGAAAATGGTTTCTCCCCCAAAGAAGACCATTTATCCCTAATATTAAAATATACAACTTCTTATTACCAGTCTCCAGCCCTCCTCCCCACCCTAAAATCAGGCAGGGCTGGGAGCAGTCCTGGCTTTGCGCAAAGCTGCGAAGGTCTGCTGGCTGTGCTCATTAGGGAAGGACCATCAGTGGACAGCCAGAGCCAGCTACCTCAGTTGGCTCTCTCCAGCGGACAAGGAAGCATTGGACTGAACTCTATGGAAAAAATAAAATTTAAAAATTAAGTTAATAAAGTCTCTCACATGGTTGAGGTAGTTAGGGAGCTATTGCCTTTTTCTCCTGAGGAAGCAAGTGTCTCGCTGAGGAGAGAAAGCAAAGCATAATACAGCAAGTCCCCTACATACGAATGAGTTCCATTCCGAGAGTGCTTTTGTAAGTCCAATTGGTTCGTAAGTCCAACAGAGTTAACTTTGCCTAGATACCCAACTAACGTGATCGGCTATGTAGCACTGTACTGCTTTAGGTATATAATACTTTTCACACAAATAATACATAAAAAACAAAAAAAGAAAAGAAAACATTTAAAATCTTATAGTGCAGTACCTTGAAAAGTACAGTAAGTAGTATAGTACAACAGCTGGCATACAGGGACTGGCATGGAGTGAACAGGTAAGAAGAGTCACTTACTGGAGGTGGGAGAGGAGGTGAGAGGTGGTAGAGCTGAAGGATGGTCAGCAACAGGAGATGGAGGGCAAGCTGCAGTTTCACTCCTGAAAGGCCTGACGTTGATGGAACGCATATTCTCGTCTTTGGAAGTTTGCAACTTGAAGGTTCGTATGTAGGGGACTTACTGTAATGAGTTGTTACTTAAGCTACTCATAAAGGCAAAACACAAAGTGCTTCACATAGTCTTTCTTTTTATCTTCTCATTCATTCTTGTAAGGTGAATACTGTTATTGCCCCATTTTACAGTTTTACACGTTAGGAAACAGACCTAGAGCGGTTAAGTAACTTGCCCAAGGTCATAAGATTAGTAAGTGGTGTTGATGGGGTTTAAATCTGGATCTTTCTGACTCAAATGCCCATATTTTTAAATTACATTGATTTATGGACACAATGTCCTTGCATCCCTCCTATTCCTTTTATACCTCTAGTTACGATGTTTCTAACGACTCATGATGTTAGAATGCGTCTTCTTCATTCATCAGGTTACTTCCCAGTTGTTTTGGGAAAATAAACTCTTCATGAAGGGCAATTGCTTAACCTTCTTCTAACTTTTGACATCACTCTCTGTTGTTTAATTTCTATCACTTGATTATAATTGTTCTGATTAATGGCATTTTTAACACACTATTCCACGTGTGATAGAAACAGATGTCTGCCTCATTATTTTGTTCATTCAAAGACATGTCAAGCAGTCATCTGAGTAATCTCAAGTGTGTTTACCAGTTTCCTGTACTACCGTTCATTGTACTGCCTTTCTTGTCATTGTGGAGAATGCTAGAGCATTGACCAGAGCAGTTTGTTTTCTTTTTCTATCAGTTGTCAGTAAGTAATTGCATGTCAATGAAGGAATAAAAGAACTAACTTATTGATAAATTTACAAAGATTTCATTATACTTGAGGCCTTCTTTAAGTTAGGGACCTTACTAGTGATATTACAGTCTTGTTAATTACACAAAAGTTGGCAGTTTTCAGCTTGTGAAATGATAAATTTCACAGCAAGCATAAGACCTGCCTCCCACAAAAGAACCATTTGGAGGTCAGTGTGAGTATAACACCATAGTTGATGACTTCTGACATGTGGAAGATGATTTTTCAAACACATTTGAAATGTTTACAATAAATCTGAAAGTATAGTTCAAATATGATTACCTCAAGCCACCATTTGATTCTTATTAAAATGCACATTAAGCCATTATTATTTGTTAAGAGTGTTTATAACATGAAATATTATTAACTCTCAGTCATAATGCATATAAAAATTTTAATTTGGCTTCTTAAAAGGTGTAGTTTCCATTTTATGAAAATATAATGTTAACCTAAAGGACAAAAAAAATGTGCTTTTATTCCTCCTAAAAAAATCTTAAATTACAAGATCTATAAAAGAAATACCACTTTGGAAATACATATTTAAAAAAAAAACTTAAACCATTCTTTGGGTAAATACATTCTTCTCTCCTCCTCTAATTTTTAATTTTAGGTACTCGACCACCACTGATCAAAAATTTACCTAAGCCCATTGAGAGCCTGATGACTCGTTGTTGGTCTAAAGATCCTTCTCAGCGCCCTTCAATGGAGGAAATTGTGAAAATAATGACTCACTTGATGCGGGTATATTCCTTCTTTTGAGGGGCTTTGGGTTTAAGGGAGTTTTATGTATACTGAGTTTTAATGGGGTTTTAAAGTAAAAGGACATTATTGTTATTTTTTTTACTTTATACTTTTTGTGTTTTCCACGTTAGGATGGGTATTCATTACTCATATAATCAGAGGAGGAAACAGTATTTTGAAAAAAATAAAATCTAATTCTTTATAGTTGAAAGATGGTTAGACTAGGTTTCTGGGCATGCTTTTTCCTTCTGCTTAACTTAGTAGATGTTTTTGTTCCTGGGCCTGTTGCTGTATCTATAATGTGTGAGAAGTTGAATTAGATGATCTCTAAAGCCTTTATAGGACTTAGATATATTATGACTTTAATACTTGCTAAGTTTTAAGTTTTCTTTAGTACAGATCTTTATCAAGCAGTCACTTATAGTGCAGGAGAGAGGTTGCATTCCCAGACATATTTATTTAAGTGATTTTCATCTTTCGGTTTTTCATTGCATATTTTCAGCTTTCCGTTTGCCATTAAAAAGTTAAACTTTCTTCTAGGATATGTAGAATATGAGAATTTAGAAGAATCGTTTTAAATGATTATTAGAATTTCCTAGCATATAAATCAAGCACTTTTAGAACTAATTGAATAATTTTAGGCCTCTGGCTTTTGGTACACTAACAAATCTATCAAATGGTACCTTGACTTTAAAAAGTTTATGTACTTATAAACGTGCCTGTATTTCAGAACAATTGGCTAAGTAGAAGAATCTTTCAGTCTCTTTAAATGTAGATTAAGTGATTTCGTACATGGCCAAAGATTTAGTTTGTTCATTCTGTTGAAAATAACTTAGGCAACCCAGCTTGAACTAATCTGATTAAAGCTTAACTTCGTATGTGGTTACTGGCTGTATATAGAATCCTAGGACCTAAAGGTATGTTCATAAGAAAGCAGCTCAGTCTTCATAATCAGATACTTTAAAACTTTGGGTTATATAAATTGTTCAGATTTTAATTGTGTTTATATGTGCTTTTTCTAATTTGAAAAGAAAACCTTTCTTTTATTTACCCCTAAATTCTAATTTTCATTCAGCAGATATATCCAGTATTTTATCTCCAATTCATAGAAGGACATTCAGAATCTATCCTTCATATCTAAAATACTGGTTTTAAACAAATTATTTTACGGTATACCGTTTTGGTTGTCAGACTAAGTCATTTCAACAATTTGGAGGTTTGCATCACTGCTATGAGAACATAGATATGTTTCATATAATTATGAGGAATGATACTACTGTATTTCATATGTTCCTCTAGAGGAATATAGGCTGTTTTCTTCAAGACTCTCTTGGTTCTGTGTAAAATAGATACATAGGTAGGTACATGGCATTGGTAACCGTTGAGATTCAGAGGAGTAGCACGTTGTCATCTTTGTAACATCAAAACCTTAGGTATCTACAAATTAAGTATATGCCTTAGTGAAAATAAAGCAGCATCTTTGCTACATTCAAAGCTTGACAAGGAAGTAATTCAAATGTACTGTTCAGTTAATTTTCACAACATTTAATTTGTATTAAAGAAAGTTTAAATTATTTACTTTTTTATATATAGTACTTTCCAGGAGCAGATGAGCCATTACAGTACCCTTGTCAGTATTCAGATGAAGGACAGAGCAACTCTGCCACCAGTACAGGTAAATGGATAGATTGGAACAGTAATAACCTAAATTTTTGTGTCTCTGTTCCCTTGAAATTATAATCAAGAAGCAATGAGTGATGTCCCCATTTGCATTTTAATTTCTTCATTTAATATGATTGACTGCAATTTGAATTTCCAGGTGCATCATTCTTCATGTAGGTACCCAGATTAAAAAGTTACTGAAGATCTGCTTCCAAGTCTTGAAATTCTTATATTTATATATAAAAAGATTGGATACTATATTGCTGTGAATGTCATTCTTTATTTGAAAAATAGTTCTTACACAGGTACTGCTAGCTCAGGTAGTATCAGAAATGACTGTATGTGTGTATGTATCACCACACATATATATAAAACAACATATTTCCTTTATCGTGAGCATCCGACATTTTGGTCTTCATAGAAGGATCTACAGAGACTCTTATTGAAGAAGCTGTGTTTTAGTTCAAGAGTTCTTCAGTTCTATAGTTTGTGGTCATCACAAAAGATAGTAGCAATAATATAGTTTCACTTTTCTGTAGTTCAGTTACCCATGCTCAACTGCAGTCTGAAAATATTAAATGGGAAATTCCAGAACTAAATAATTCATAAGTTTTAAGTTGCAACCATCTCGCCTTGCATGATGAAATCTTGCTCCGTCTTGCCAGGGACGTGACTCATCCCTTTGTTTACTGTATCCTGCCCGTCATTTGTCACTTAGTAGCCCTCTTCGCTGTCAGGTGGACTGTCGAGATATCACAGTGCTTGTGTTCAAGGGACCCTTATTTTACTTAATAATGGCCCCAAAGCGCAAGAGTAGTGACGCTGGCAACGTGGACGTGCCAAAGGGAAGTTGTAAAGTGCTTCCTCTATCCGAAAAAGTGAAAGTGCTCAACTTTAGCAAGGAAAGAAAAAAAGAAATCACATGCTGAGATTGCTAAGATCTGCAGTAAGAACTTCTATCCATGAAATTGGGAAAAAGGAAAACAAATTTGTGCTGGTTTTGCTGTCACACCTCAAACTGCAAAAGTTGCAGCCGTGGTGCAGGATAAGTGCTTAGTTAGGTAGAAAAGGTATTAAATTTGCACAATAAGGTATTTTGAAAGACTAAATTCATATAACTTTTATTATAGTATATTGTTATAATTGTTCTGTTTTATTAGTTGCTGTTGTTAATCTCTTGCTGTACCTAATTTATAAATTTAACATTTAAAACAGAGTATATGAGGACTCAGTGCTATCCGAGGTTGCAGGCATCCACTGGGGGTCTTGGACCATATCCCCTGAGGATAAGAGGGGAGCTGCTATAGTCTGTGTTTGCATTTCTCTAGCTTCTCTATTTCTATTCTCTCTTGTACCCACTCCTTTCACGCTTTTATTATACCACTATTCCACAGTTGCTCTTGTCAAGGACACCAGTTATCTTCACATTACTAAATCTAAATGAGTGATTTTCATTTCTCATCGTTTTTGGTTCTCAGTAGCCTTTGACACAGTTCATTTATCTCTGTATCTCTACATCTTTCAGCACTTTGATGGTCTCCAGGAGACCATACTAGCCTGGCCTTTGTCTTACATCTCTGGCCACTTGTTCTTGTGGTTTCCTGTACTGGTCATTCCTCATCTTCCCCACCTGTAAGTAACAGAGTGCCCAGGGCTCAGTCATTTGGCCTCGTCGCTTCTCTGTCTAAACTCATTTCCTTGGTAATCTCATCCAGTGTCATGGCTTTGTATACCATGTATTGGCCAGTGTTTTGCTCCATCCCCGACCTGAACTCCACACTTGTATATCCAACTACTTGCTTGATATCTACTAGGAACTCAAAATTGTCCTTTCCTAGCTGAGCTCCCTTCAAAGTCATTCCTCCCACAGTCTTCCCCATGTTGATTAATAGCCACTCCATTCTAGTAGCTCAGGCTAAGAATCTTAAAGTCATCCTTAACTATTAGAAGCCTGTTTAGGCATTTTGGTTCCCTTTTTATGCTATCCTTAAATTTCATTTAAAATGGGCTTGTTTTATTAGCTTGAAAAGTCTTAAATTTTGTTTCTGTTTTTGTCTTGCTAGTTTAGACAAGAATTTGTTACATTTTATTGAATGAAGCATTTGTATTATTCCCAACCTATGGTCATAAATGTTTCTGCTTTCCTAGGCTCATTCATGGACATCGCTTCTACAAATACCAGTAATAAAAGTGACACTAATATGGAGCAAGTTCCTGCCACAAACGATACTATTAAGCGCTTAGAATCAAAATTGTTGAAAAACCAGGCAAAACAACAGGTTTGTTTTGTCATTAAAAGTAACATCTTCTGGTAACCTAACCAGTAGTCATGAACGTTATACTAACAAGTTCATTGTTTGCCATCTTCCACTATACACGTCCTGACTCTTGCTCCTGAAGCAGACAGAGAAGCTTGAGAGTAGAGATGTGTAATGAGATGCTCCTACGATTCGTTAGCAGTCAGATTGTTTCCCCTTCTCCTGATGGCTGCGTCTGCCACCTGTGCCTCTCCCGCCTTATGATGATCCCTGACTTGAACAGTTGATGGTTACAAACGTAAAATGGATATTCCCTCCCCAGTTAAAGGAATTGTTCTAGAGCTATCATTTCATATTATCCAGATTCTATTGTAACTGATAATTGGGGCATTTAACTCCCAGCTCTAGTGACCAGCCTTTCCTAAAGGCCAGTATCTGCAGCTTGTGCTTCCTCACCCCTGCTGCTCCCTCTCCTGAAAACGTTCCATTTCTTTCAGAACAGAACCCCTAAGAATCCCAGTTGGTATCTGCCTCCTTCTAGGCTGCCCAGGATTTTTAAGTATAATAGACCTTCAGTAATTCATATTAACCTGTATTTGTAACAGAGCGAATCTGGACGTTTGAGCTTGGGAGCTTCTCGTGGGAGCAGCGTGGAGAGCTTGCCCCCAACCTCCGAAGGCAAGAGAATGAGTGCTGACATGTCTGAAATAGAAGCCAGGATTGCTGCAACCACAGGTAAAAAAGGAAATAAAACTCTGAAGAGGAGTGAAAGTGGTTTCAGTTGTTTCAGTAGTGGGAACATCAGGGGATTTTTTGTGTGTATCCTAAACTTTTTAAAGCAGGAAGTTGGTTTACAATACACTTCCTATGCTTCTAGCAAAAGCTATCTCAAATTCCAAATAAGGAAAACATGATTTGTAAAATTATTTGGAGTATAAAATATACCTTCCTAATTACAGATTTTATCAAATGTAATTCAGCTCAAACATGAGCTGAAAATCTAAATGAGAAATTGAAATTTTGCCAAAACCAGGATGTTGTGGAGGATTTTGAGTGATTCTACTAGAATTTTGTGCTGTATTTTAGAATTTTCAAGTAATGGAAAATATTTTGTTTTGAAATCAGTAGAAAAATGTACTCCAGATCCAAACATGATTTGGTCTTACTGTCCTCCTTTCAGTGGCAAAAAGTAGCTAAGTTTATGATTAATTCTTTTAATTGTAAAATAAAAGATCATGGCAATTTTATTTAATCCTGAAAAAGCTAGCATTTATATTCCATTTTGTCAGTACTTAAAATGATTATTTGTGGAAAGACTGGGCAGCACAAAAATAATTACATGCTTTGTCACCTGCGTGACCTTCTAACCTTCTTTTCTAACCAGGTTCCTTTAGTAATGCTGGGTTAAATTGTTTTCTTTCTTATTTCCCCAGGGTGGAGGGGAACTGATTGTAAATACATTTCTATTGTGGAAAATGTGGAAATAAAAAAAACCCAATCTTCCATAATCAGAGATAAACACATTTTTTTGTATTTACCTCTAATCTTTTAACTATATATGTGTATGCAAGTATATTTCCAAGTGTATTAGCTTATTTTTTTAATTGAATAACTGAGCTAACTAGTTTTTGTTTTTAGCAGTCTTTTGGGGTATTCTTGTTTTGGAGCTTTTGTTTTTGTCTTTTTGGTTTTTTTTCTAAATAGAGTATTTTCATTTTGTGTGAAGTTCTTTTCAGAAAGAAGTTGTCCAGAGGACCATCCTAACCATACTTGTCTTCAACTAATCATGATCACTTATTTTATCAGTTATCATTAGAATCAGTTAGATATTACTGAATATCCAAAATAACAGTGTCTTTAACACATAAGCTTTATTTTTTACACACAAACAAATCTGGAGGTAGGCTCCATGATCATTAGGTAACTGGGTTTCTTCTGTCTGTCTGTATCACATTCCCTGTTGTGTGGCTTTCATCCTGAAGGTTACTTTGTGCTCTATAATGGCTATTACAGCTCCAGTCATCACATCCACAATCCAGGCATCAGGAAGCAAGAATTAGGGCAAGGGCATATGCCCAAGCTTTTTCAAGGAGCTTTCCCAGAAGTCCGTCCTAACAACTCCCACATAGATGTCTTTGGCCATAGTAATAGGATCAGATGGCTACCCATGGCTCCAAGGGAAGGAAGGATCTGCAATCTTTTATCTGGGAACTTTGCTGTCCTGAGTAAAGTTGAGGTTCTGTTGCTAAGAAACAAGGAAAGAGTAGAGATTGGCCAGTGACCAGCAGATGGTCTCTGCCACACAGATGGGTCTTCAGAAACAATCAAGTTGAATGGAGGTCACCAGCCACTGTCAAGCTTTCCTGGCCTCTATGAGTCACAAGTGTTTCTATATGGAGTGGGAGTGTCACAGTGTAGTGTCAGATGACCAGTGTACACAGGAACTCATGCTTATACTTTGGGAGCCTTTTTCATTTCAGGAATATCATTCAAGTTAGACCTGCCAAATAGTGATTGCTACCCAAAAACAGGAAATGCTCTGTAACGTTATAATAATAATTTTATATCTGCTAGTGTCAATTTTTTAGTCAGGTACTTATTTTTAAGTATTCTTGACAGAACTGATATTTCACTAAAGATAGCCACACACTATTGAATTACCCTGTCTTTTCTCTGCATAAATATAAAACAGAGGGTTGAACATCCATTGGTCGATTGTGTTACTTTGAAAGGTTCATATTTTCCAGCCTTTCAAATACTATTCAGGTTTAGCAGGAGTGTACCCTAAACTTTGGAAACTACAATATTCAGTTTATCAGAAGTATGTTTAAATATTTATAATTATTGAAGCATACACATTTCAGACTTTGATTCAATAATTACCGTTTAATCACTGAATTTTACTTTATAGCACACTTTAAGAAACACTTAATTGAACACATATTCCTGTGTTTGTTTAAAACGAATATGGCAGCTTATTTCTTTTTAACTCCTCTTTTCCTTCCCACTTTCATCCTAGACCCCCATTGCACTTCAGTGGTTTCACTTAGGTAGATTTTTCCTATGAACATGTTTGAAATCTAGCTTTCTCATTACCGTGCAGCTTTGTTTGTCTCTGCCCTATTTTTTTTCTTGCTGATTAAAGCCAGTATGTGAAACATCTTGTATTGATCGTCGTTCGCTCCTTAATCACGCCTTTTCTAAGCATGGATGAAAAGTTAGATAGTTCTGCATGCCATTCTGCATGAAGTGTTATTAACATAACTATTTGAAAAGTATTCTGTTTTTGTTCATTGTTTTCTGTGTTACTGTTTGTAGTTGTTTGCATGTATACTGTATATATGTGTTTTTGCAGCCTTTTCCAAGCCTAAACGGGGCCACCGTAAAACTGCTTCATTTGGCAACATTCTGGATGTCCCTGAGATCGTCATATCAGGTATCATAGACCACCTGAGTTGGTCTAATAGCTGTGGAACTGGAATAATGATCCCTGGTACTTATAAAATGCTTCTTGCTCCAATTTGATAGAAGGTGAAAATAGATACCTTGCATGCTGTCATTAGGGAGACAGATTAAAAACCGTATACTACGTTTATCTACACTGAAGCAGGCTTGGCAGGAAACCTCACATCTCCAAAACTGAGGATAAAATAGAAGGTAAAATACACCTTTTCACAGAAGGGAGAATAGCAGCCCAGAATTCTGCCAACTTCCTCTCATCTTTTAAGTGAGCGGAAGAGCTGAACCCAGACCTTTTCTGCACCCAGCAGAAAGAGGAAACAATCCTTTAAAAATACTTGTTGTCCTTTGCTCCTTTCCTTCCTTCATTACTACTTTTGGGGCTCCCTCTAGGCATTCTATCCCAGCCTCTTTCTGTTGGTAGCAAGTGAAATATGAAGTTGAGAAAAGAGAGTTGTTAAATACCATTTTGTCTTAACCTAGGAAACAGAAGTGAAGTAAAATTCAGTGAAATTTGCTGTTGTGCATGGTATCTTGCCAAAGAATTATGGTTAGTTCTAATTTCTGTGTATTATCAGGAGAATCTTTTTACAAATTACATGTTTTTATACCTTACACATGGTACCTCAGTGTCTCATATTGGTAGATTGCTTTTAGTTCTTATGGTGGTCATTTCGTAGATGAATCTAAATCGCCATTTTTGATAGAAACTTAAATGGCATATGTGACCTTCAATATTGGTTAATGTATGTTATCAGAATCATCATTTCTGTATCCTTCCGCTTTTGGTTTTCCTCCACCTCTTCCCCCCAAATTTTGATAAGGAGATACACAGTTTTCCCCACACAGTCATGGGTGTGGTTAGGCGAATGCTCCAGCACTTTGCCTGTGGCTGTGCTTTTTGCATAGTATTAGATTATATCTGAATGCCTAGTGGTTCTTTTCTCCTCCAATAAGTTGAACCCTGAGGATAGAGACCATGCCTTTGTGATTTATTATTGATGGCACCAGAAGTATCTGGCTCAGTATCTCACACACAGTGTTTAATAAATATGTGCCTGTTACATAAATGAACAAACCATTATTGAGCTCCAGCAGCTAGGAGCTAGGTCCATGTAAAATCTGTATACTACAGATATGTATGAAAGATGTTATACAATTCTTAGGGACCATTTTGTCTATACAAAACCATTTTATTTCTAGAACAATTAATTTTTGTTCTGGTTATCAAAGTGGTTTATTTTATGACATCTTCACTGTTGCCATTCAGAGAATACCGTTAACCCATTCCTCACATAGTAACTTTATTTATTTATTGAGTCATGAGCTGCTTTCAAAACTGGCAAAGTACTTAAGATCATTTTACCTCTACACTGAATGGTCCCAAGTTTGAGAGGATAATATGCTGACTGAAGAAGTGCAACATTTAAACATACATAATACTGAACTGTGATTATTTTAAATGTTTGAGGGAATCAGGAAAATATAGGCAAATGGCACAATAATCTTAATCTGGGTCTTATGGGTAAGCATTAAGAATAGATACACCCACACACAGTGGGTGAAATAGCCAAAGGTATATGAGATAATGAGGGAGAGAGAAGAGGAGAAAAAATAATAGTCTCAATGGTTCTCATCCAGGGTCAGTTTACCCCCCAGGGGATATTTGGCAACATCTGGAAACAGTTTTGATCCTCAGAACTAACAGGTGCTACTGGCATATGATGAACAGAAGCTAGGAATGCGGCTACACGTTCTACAGTGTCCTGGGCAGCCTCCCACAGCCAGCAGTTATCCAGCCTGAAGTGTCAGCAGTGCCAAGGCTGAGAAACTCTGCTTAGATGTGCTGTGTGGCCTATAAAGTAGTTTAAAGCACATCATCTTAATTGACCTTCGTAACAGTCTCATAACCAGGTTATCAGATAAAATTATAGCCATTTTACAGATGAAAAACTTAGATCTGATGATGTTGAATGGTTTTCCCAGAGTCACACAGCGAGGATCCCACCCTAGATCTTCTGATGCCAAATTACATCCATGTTCTCTTGTTTGAGTCAGAGAAGTCAGAGTAATTCTGCCTTGCTCCTCCTTAGGGTTCATATTAAATTTAAGTGAGCTCTTTAGCCAGGAGACACTTTTTTATGACATTGGATCCTTATGAGTCAGGAAACCTTAACTCTGTTCTTAATTGCCAGAGTAGCAGTGCTGTTCAAGGGGAAGTAGTATTCAGTAATACATTTTTATTAAATATTCTTGTTGGGTTTTTTCCCCAGATATTCAAACATTAACCTAATCAGTTTCAATTTCTTTAATAAAAGGATGCAAGCAGTGGAATTGAAACAATTGGACATAAAAGCATAAAGATTAATTTGTTCTTAGGTTATGTTTTTAAATTAAACATAAAGATATAACCCGTGCTTTGGGAATATCTTAGATGTCTTATATGGCCATTTTAATTGCAAAGGAGAATGAGATTTAATTCCCCCAATTTTTTAATAGCTTCTAGAATTTTTTTCCTCGAGTTTGATTCTCTACAAGTTCTGTGGTTATATTACCAGATACTTCTTGATATATCCAAACTGACATTAATTAGCATTGGATCCCAGTTGTAAGCATTTTTTTAAATATAGCTGTTTTTTTTATCTTACCTGTTATTGATAAGTAGTTTGAATATTTTCCTTTGGCAGAGTGCAGTATACTGAGTCTAATGTACCTCTTGGAATAAACGGCCTCTTTTTAATAGGAGTGCTCCTCTAAGAATCCCATAAATTTTTATGTGTATTTATTGGCAGTGTACAAATGTATCTTTTCTGAAGTGTTTGTTGTTTCTTGCATTTTTTAAAACCTTACCAGGTTTTAAAAGTTTTTCAATACACACTATTACTCTAAAGATTTTTTTAGTACATCTTTATAATGACTAAAATGCCTAACCTGGTCATAGGTCAGCAGATTTAAATCTCGTCTTCTGCTTGCTCTTCAACCCTGTTATATCCTCTGTCATCAACAAATGCGGAGGAACAAGCATCCTATGGCAAACACCAGCACTCATCAGTTTAACAGCCTCTCAGGTCATGCAAAAACGGACCTTTACTACCTCGACTTCCTGTGGATCAGACTACACAATTTTTTTGTACCCCTTCTACCTTGACCCCGGCTCTGAAGATGTATTGGCAAACTTGGCTATGGATAACCCTTCTTTTCACTTTCCTCTGCCCACAAAGAGTGGCTATAGATCGACCTGGCTTCTTTTTACCAAGCAAGACACATAATTAAGAGCAAATTACCAATAGAGTATGACATTTTGCTAACTCTTCGTTTGTGGAGAAGGTCCTGCCAAAAAACGGTATGCTACCTAAGCAAAGTTAATGTAAATGTAGACATCTCTTGCCCTGAATTTAAATCATTTGATCTACAGATTTCTAATCCATTTGTTTATTGGACATTATAAGACTTCAAGAAAAGGAAACAGTCTTTCTTAAATGTTTTCCATTAAAACTTGGAGTTTTAAAAGCATAATCCTTTCTCCTTTTCAGCCAGTACATTTTTATTTCTGTTACTTTTATTTGAAGAAAAGAGAATGGGTGGCAGATTATTGGTTGCTTTAAATTTTTCTAATTTTATTTCCTGTAAGACTTTAATAAAAACATGGATTTTTATTTATTTGGTTCTTTTGCTTGGATTTTTTTTTTTTTTTAACTTTCCCACATTTTGCTTTTGTTACTCTCCAAGCTTCCAAGGATCTATTTTTCCTGCCTATCTTCATCTCAAACACTCAAATGAAATAGAGATTATAAACTGGGAAACAATAATACATTCTGATAATAACATTTGATTTGGTGTCAAAAGAGTACGTAAATTTTACATTCCTTTTAAAATTTCACATGTCAAAGTTAAAAAGGTAAAATGTCAGAAAGTTACTAAACAGGAATGACAGCCTTTTCCAGTTTAAAGCATAGAGTAAGAGACTGAGTAGTTAAACACATTCCATTCATGGCTCTAGTGTCAGTAAGCAAGGGAGATCAGCAGTCCTGCTCTGGAGTCCTTAGGTGAAGAGCAGTAGCACTTAAGGAAATCAGCTTGATTGTAATACATTTTGAAATCCACTGGAAGAAAAGTATGGACACACACACACACACACACACACACACACACACACACACACACCCCACCTCAAAAGATTTAATTGAAACATTTGTCTTCTGTACTTTTTCCTTCTCCGTTAAAAAAAATCCTTGTACATAGTTTATACCAGATTGATTGCTATTATGAAATGAAATAAATTTCCAACATGATTTGCAGAAGTAAATTTTTCCAAATACTGATATTGTATGACAGTTGCAATTATAAAATGTCTTTTAAAAATTAGCTCAACTGCAAAGTTTTGTAGACTATTTAAATAATTTCTATTACTGCTACTATAATATACTCAAGTAGTTCTGAATTTCTTTTTTAGTTCAGACTGAATTATAATACTTGGTTTCATTTTAACCATTTGAAATTTTTCTTCTCTGTTTTATAAGTAAGCATTGCCTTAATGTGCTTCTATTTGACAACCTTGAACAGTGATGCTTTAGTACACCTTTTGTTATTTCTAAGCCGAAAATAAGATGGCATAATATTTTAGAGTGATGAAATGTTTTGACCAAAGAACACTACATACTGTCTTATGTACTGTTCTTAAGGATTTGATAAAGAAGATTGAATATGCAAATGTTTTGAGTCAGTCTTATTAATATATAAAAAATATTTTTGCCCAGGTCCCTGAATTTAATTGATGTTTGTTGTTTGTAATATTCTTGAAGCTGAAAAGAAACTTTAGGAATCCTTATGATTTCAGCTGCATTTGGATCTCTTAACTGAGAAAAATTTAATGACTATTCATTCACTTTTAATTTCAGTCAGGTACATTTAGCTCTGTTGTATATTGGGTATTTACCAAAAGTATGATAACTATATAGTTAAGCAGAATATGGAAAGGGCCAAACATAATATTTAACAGAAAGTAAATGGGTAGTTAGCTCTCTCATACTTATGTGTTGTTACCCTCCTTCAGAGGTGTCAGATATCTTAGGTAATTTAGATGGGTGTGGAGGGGAGTGGTGAGGACCTTGTAGAATGCTGGGCAGCTGGAGGCCAAGATACTGTGCAGAGACACCTGGGCACTATTTTACTTTTTCTATCAGGCCTGGAGTATAACCCTCCCATACCATGTTTGGTTCAAGCACCGGTAGATCCTGTTTGTAAACATTCCTATAACTGTATGTATGTAAGTCATTAGTGTAATTCTTCCCCTCTTTAAATAGTGCAGCGCCAATATAAAGAGACCATCAGATAGAAAGAATTGAGCGTTTCTAGATCTTCAGGTTCCTACCTTGCACAGTTAGTGTCATTAATGGCTGTAAACCTTTACTTAGGGACGCTGAGGCCCAAGGAGAGCTCTGCTGAGATGTAATATACCTGCTTCTGCCAAGCGTAGCCACCGCACTTTCAATACAGTCCTGTATTTGTGGCTAATTAAACAGGGAAGTGCATCTAACCTTACAGTGAATATTTAGGCAGTCTCTTTCCACTAGATTGTAGTCTACCAAGATGACTTTTCTTAATCTAAATGATTGAACTGTAACCTTATAAAGTGGGTTTATTAGAAAGAGAAATTTATCAATAATTGCTTTCCCTTGGTGTAGGGGGAACCCCACCCTGAAGGGGCTTTTATTCTAAGAAACCAACCAGAATTGTTGAAATTAGTAAAGGAATATGAAACTTGTGGCCACTTTAACATATATTTTAAAATTACGTATTCAGTTTACCATGAAACAGTAGTATAAATACTCCTGCAGTGTGTAGTGCTGTATGACTTTTTTAAATGTTGTGCATTTTACACATAAGAATAATGTCCCATAATCTTTAAGATTCAAAACGTATGAATATGAAAATTTTGATGACTTTCAAATACCAGCTTAGGAAGTCAGTTGTACTTAAAATGAGCAGCTTTTTGAAGAGGTGAATTTTGTTTTAGTGTTGTAAACAGTCAACCTATAAGCTGCTTGCTGTTCCAGCCACCCTTTGGGGATGAGGAGATGGTAGGGTGGTTTAGAGGTATAGTGTATTCCTTTTGTTGCTCTTAGAAAAGTTATTCTTAAAAATATCATTTGTTCCCTATCAGAAGTCGTGAAAGTTCCAGGATTCATTACAGCATAAAATACTTAGGACATCATTTACAGGTTCTGTATTCCCTGATTAAGCATCTGTTGATATCACATGGTCCCTCATTTCTACTTCTTTTTTGCTTTATACTGCCATGTGTACTCTAGGTAGGCACATATCAAAGAACCATGAAATAGTGTAAAGGAAGTGAGTTACTAAATTAGTGTTTAGTTACCAAAAAACTCAGAATCAATCTAAATTTACTGAGCACACACCCAGTAATTTTCATTTGCAATAATAGGAGCTTGATGTTTTTTATATTCATATTTGTAAATTATGACTTAAAACTTAACATTGGAGCAACAAGTATTTGTTGATTGCAATCTTTTTTTGCTTTGTCTGAGCTGTTTGCCAGATGGCTTCTGCCATGGTTATGCTAATTAAAATGCATTGCCTAGAATTGCTTGCTTTGACTCCGGCTGTAGCTTAAAGATTACTCACTTTATGGCATTTGTTAACTGTCAGCTCTCCTTTACCCTACTTAAAAGTTTTTATTCCCCTCTCCTCCTACCCCGACTTGGAGCTTGTTTTTGTTGTTATTGCAGTGGTGATGTAATGATCTTCAGACACATGTGCTGGGTGGTTCCTCAGATTCACAAATGTTGCTAATCTGAAAAGAGAATTCCAGACACTTTTACAAGTCTGTCTGTCTCAGCTAATTTTAGAATGATTGTGTTGAATGAAGTGTGCCTGAAATTGCTTATTAGTCATGGTGATGGGGATCCTTTTTGTCCTCAGGAAACAGGGATAATTAAAAGTTTTCACATAAATATCTTAGTGTGCCTGATTTAGTAAAGGTGCAGTTTGTTGTTACGTCAATTTGTAACTGAAAGTTGGAGCTTAGAATAAAATGAAACTTGAAGGAAATTTGAGTTAAGATTATACAAAGAATTCTAAAACATAGCTTTAAATAGAAAAGAGTTAACTTTCAAGGATGGCTATAAATTTGAGTTTTTCTATTCACTACACGTATTATTGCATTAAACATTATTCTTCTGTTGTAAGGTCCTTTTAGTTTATGTACAAAATAATAGGCTCACCTTGATTAAGATGCTAAGTTATATTGCTGATTGGCTTAAAATAAGATAATGAAGGTTATGGAAGTATAAAACTTGAAGAATGAATTCTGTCTGCTCATCAGGCCACAACTATTAGAATCTGTGGTCTGAGTGCTGCCCACTGGTTGAGAAGTTACATAATATAGCTTTCAGGGTCAAAAGAATTTTGGGTATTGTATCAGCTGTTACTCTTAATATTTTGGTGTTTCCTTTTAGACAGCTGATCTCTCATCTTAGAAGATACTATATAAACAGTCCTATTCCCAAATAAAAGTGCTGAGTGAAGCTATTGTTTAATTCATTCCATTTTGCTGACATTTGTAGAGTTCTTTCATGAACTGATTTTTAATTAAATTATTTTAATTTAGACGTTCCTGAAGCAGGATTAACACACTAGCCCATTTCAACAAGCTGTATATTTGGGAACAGAATGAGAGTCATTCATCTCCACTAGGAAATTGAGTTGTTGTTCACAAATAATAAATTACTAGATTCTGACAAAGACTAATGGAATTAGGTAAGTGTGACTCAGTGTAATAAATTCAAGCCTAAGCATCCTTTTAGGCCCTGAAACGAACAAGGTACTGCTGTTGGTTAAAGTCAGTCATGGCTTACAACCTGCTAGCTGTCTTGCTGTAGCAACTGTAACGTAAGGCCCTTGAAATAGATGCCGTCATCAGCCCCAGCCCCCAAGCATTCATCTATTTAAACATATGACAGAAGATGGTGGAAGAGAATTCAGCAGCCCTTTGTGTGGTAGGAGTGGTTATTGTATTAGGACATACTTTGTTGTAGGCCAGCAACTTTTGAGTTAATAGCTGTTTCTCTTCCTTTCCTTACATCTTTCTCTTTTTTTTTCTTTCCGTTTTTTTTTTAATAAACTCACTTTTTGTCCCACAAACATTTTGTGTAGATCCAAGGAGCAACAAATTCCAGCTTCCTACTGTAGGTATTAAGTTAAAACCTTATTGTCTCTTTGAATAGATTTCAGTATTTTACTTTTTTCATTTTTTAAAAGGCAACGGGCAGCCAAGGCGTAGATCCATCCAAGACTTAACTGTTACTGGAACAGAACCTGGTCAGGTAAGACTTAACGTTCAAGTTCTCTGTCTTTCACGAATAGAAATGGGCAGAAATTGAGGATTAGCTATAATATATATACTCTGCAAAATTAATTTTATGATTTGACCTGAAATTATGACAGAGAAGTTCATTATCACCTGACCTTAAATACTTAAGGGGGAAAAAGTATAGATTTTTGATGCCATTATTGTTTTAACTTGAAGGAAGATTTGTGAAAATAGGTTGATTAATTCATTAGTGCTCTGTGTATGTTATGTGGTTTTTATAGATGCTTTAATAAGGAAGTATTCAATTTTGTAATTTAACAATTTATCATTAACGTTATCCTCTAAATGAATCATTAGTGTTGTCTCCTTTTTACTAATGAGGGAAATAAAGTATTTCCCCAAAAGATGTCACTCGTCTGAGATCATAGGCACTGACATACTTGGTGTGCACTCTAAAATCTTTCAATTTGTCATAGCCACTAGATGTATATATTTTTGTGAAACATCCTTAGGGCAGTATTTGCTAAGTAGATGGATAAACTCTAGAAAAACTTCTATCCCAGATGTTAAGGTTTTAATTATTCATCATTATATTTCTGGATGTTCTAAACTCCCCTTACCTCTCTGTAGCTGACCCAGACAGTGCTATAATTTAAGCCATACTGACAAGTGCAGAGTTTTAACCAATCAAGTATATAAAAGTAGGTCAGTGCTTTTCTGTTATTCAGCTCAATAGACTTAACATATATGATTTATATCATATTCTTAAAATGAATTGAAAATTACAAGGTTTTTGTTGTTGATTGGCTTTCACTTTTGCTGAAATAAATTTAAGACTATAGCATGCATCTGAAGTAATAAAAATACCA
Source organism: Hippopotamus amphibius kiboko (assembly GCF_030028045.1). NCBI lineage: Eukaryota > Metazoa > Chordata > Mammalia > Artiodactyla > Hippopotamidae > Hippopotamus > Hippopotamus amphibius. The sequence continues at coordinate 76,945,539 of NC_080191.1, read as the reverse complement.
CATTATGGTCTATATTCATGAAAAATTATTGGATTATATGTTATAAACAATGTGATTTAATGTCTGGTAAAATGTATTAGTACTTTTCATCCTAAAAGGTATTTTATTATTATTTCATTTTTATAACATGCTTGAAATTTTACAGATTCTTTGTAGTCGTTAATAAAAATTTGAAAGCCTTTTCTAGCCATCAACTAACTTAACTGACAAAAACCACTTAGATGTTTAAATGATAAATAGCCTTGATCTTCATTTATATCTGGAATTATTTTTATTTCTTATAATGCCCATACACACATTCAAATACATATATACACATATACATACATACATAAAATGTGTGTATATATTGCATATTAATTTATTATATATTTTATGATATTAAGTGACCCTAAATCTTGATTGCATTTATTCAGTAGCAGTTTTTTCAGTATATCTGCTTTTGTGAGATCCCAGAACTTTTGAATGACGTTTCCCACCTTCTCCCCTTCAAATACTTAAAGTTTTAATCCAGGCATTTAGTAACAGGTAGCTTGACATCTGCTGTTTGCTTTGATTCCTTGGAGGCTTGAGGAGCTCAGCCTTTTTAACGCTATTTACTGTTGCCATTGCCATTCCAGTTATGAGAAACTCCCGCCAAGCATTCTCCATTTGACTGAGAGTGAGAGGCTTGCTCTAAGATGGTGCAGGGGCATCTGCCAGTGCCATCGCTCTTCTCTGTGTTGTGTCATAAAGGCATTGCTATATTTCAGGACTGACCTCACCATACCAAGCCGTACTTATTTCCCCACAAATTCTGTATGACTCGAGACTTTGATCGTCACTGTTTCATCTTCAATACCTTCAGGTAGTAAAACCCTGGAACGGAGGCAGACTTTGTGAGACAGGCACTTGCAGGAATTATCACAGACTACTCCAAAAGATTTAGAGGGGGGTGGAATTTGATACAGTGGTAAAACCTGTTCTAAAACAGGTGCTATATAGCCATTGTCTAGCTAGTTTTTAAAACTGATCTACTCTTTCAGAATTACTTAAGTATTACAGGCTTAAAATGCCTAATAGGCAGTTTGGGATGAGAATGACAAATGGTAATCCTAATATACTATGAAAACATTTTCCCCTGAAAATGTTATGATAAGGGGCCATTAAAAATCTTTTTAATTACTCATGAAAATAACATTCATTATTTGAAGAAAAGTATACGTAATCTGGATTTTCAAAATCGAAGGTATAGTCCTTTTTAAAGTCTGGCTAAGCAGTGATTAAACAGATGCATAAGGGGGTCTTTTGGTTTGTTTTGGCCATGGAAATTGATAAAGAACATGAAAGTATCTGCCTGGCCAGCACAGCCATCAGAGGAAAAGAGAGAGCTTACTAATGATGTTTACTATTACATCTCATAGAGGAAAGTGATCGAACAAGAGTTTCTGCTTTGACTGTTGATTCGAGACTGATCTTAATAAAGTCACTTAAACTTTTCATTTGGTCAACTAAAATTAAATTGGTTGTTTTTATACTGTCATTTCTATCGAGCAGGGCGGTGGTGAATGTAGCAAGCTTCTTAATTAAAAGTGGTTGTGTAGGTATTCATGTAAAAGACTGCATCCACACAACATACAACTCACTTTTAAATTAATTGAGTGAGGCTTTCATTAATTCAGGAAGCTCATTAAGCACATGTAATGGATCTGGCCTCCATTTGAGAAGATACTGAGAAAAAAGCTGCTCCTGATGTCCAAGAACTGATCCGATACTAAAGCCTTTTGTTGTTAGAAGCTGGACATAAACAATATCTCAGAACACCAATAGACAGAGTGACTCTGAGACCATGATAAAATGAGACAAAACAAGACCATTTTTTAATGTTGTCCAAGCACAGACAAAAACAGGGTCACTGTGCCACCCACAAAATACCAAACATTGCCCTCTCCTGTCAGATACAAGAGACTGCTGCTTCTTTACCAGTTTCAGCTTTACCCTCACCCTAGTCTGCCCTCCCTGTAGAATTGCCACTGCTTTCTGACAGTAGCCAGTCAAGAGTGAACCCCTCTTTCTTTGGAGCCTCCTCAGAAGCACTCAACAAAAGCCCACATCCTCTAGTAAGCTCTTGTTAAAACCATCTTACTGAAACACCCCAAAGTGCCCCAGGGTGAGGGCTTTGCTTCACTGCAACAATTACTAAACTCAGCTCACTCCACTATAGGTGTGTTTGCAGTGGCCTTTGGCCAGGGTGCATTGACAGTACCAAGAAGGCCCAGTGTCCCAGGAGCTTACTGAGGCAGGTCAGACCGATGCCCAGATCACCTAGGGAACTTCAGTAATAACAGCTGCCTTTTATTTATTGTGCACCCACTTCGTGCCTTTAATGTCAGGCCTTTAATGAATGTTATTTAAATCTTAACCCTATCAGTTTGATACTTTTTATTTTCCCCATTTTGCAGATGGGTAAACTGAGGGTTAGAGAAACTTACCTAAGTCTTTACTTCCCTTACACTGGCCAGTGATTGCTATAACCAAGTTTTGAATCCAGATCTGATTGCAAAAGTACACAAACTCTACACTCTGTCATTCTGTCTTGTGTATAAAACTGAATGCAGTGCATGGTAAAGTAATCCTAGATCTCTTGAGTGTCAAGTGTTTTGGCTTCAGGTGGTCTGCATCGTCATAATTATTTAAATACTGTTTATTGATGATCAGTTTCTGTTGTATTATATTGTTGAGCAAGGCTAACCCACCTTGATAAATTTCTGCAGATGATGCATAAATTTACTTTTTATAATACATCTGAGTGAACCTTTGTATGTTTCACTAAAGTTATACATTCTCATGTATGCCTGCATATCCCTTCTGGAAATGTATCCAATATAGATCTTTTTTCAAGATATCTCTCTTGGAGGGTGTTGCAGTCAATGAAAATTACAGCTGCAAGATGATGTAATTATGATTAATTAGAGAACCAGACATACTAATTTCTATATGGACTTTAGAATCTACTTTTTCTAGTCAGTGTGGCTTTGGGCAAGTCCTTAATTTCCCTGAGCTTCAGCAACCGTATCTGCCAGTGGGGACCATGACATCCACCCCCTGGAGTTCTGATAACATGTGAGAGTACCAGACACAATAGATGCTCAGTCCATGTTTATATGCCTGCCCCCCATAAGGTGCCTCCCAGGGCTCTTACCGCTTATTCTCATTATAGTGCATTGCTGTAGAGAAATAAAACAAAACTAGTACTTGGAAAGAAGTAAAATCCATTGGCATTCTGTTCTTTCTGTATCATAAGGGAAGCTTCTGTCAGAGATCATGGGAAGTATTTGCTTTATCATACATTGTTATTATTTATTTAAGGAATATAATTTCTCACACTACTTCTTTTGTCCATCCTCATTCTGCACCTCCTTTAGTGTAAATAATTTTCTGTTAAAGCTCTAAATCAGAAGCTTACATAATTGTCTTAAATAATTCTTGGTTCATAGCATACCTTCCTATTGGAGAATTTAAAAACCATATAAGAAAAATAAAATTCTAAAATTTCCCTCGTAATGAACTATGGTGAAGCCAGAATTAGATCGAGCCCATAATTTTGGATTAGAAAGAATGTTTTTAATACATCCTGTCAGGTATAGATTTAACTAATCTGTGATTATCATAATGGAGGACGCACCCTTGTAAACTTACATTACCTGCTGACACCCATTTCTTTTTGGTATTTATGTTGTTCAGATGTACTTCACAAAAATATCATATAAATCAACACTTAATCTCTGTGTTTTGTGCTTCTATAATTTTAGCAACTAGCATGATTTCTGAGGGTTTTAAATAGCTTTCAAATGTCAATCTGAATAGTAACCCTGGCTATAGATTCTTGGCTTAAGAAAATATTTTCCCAGTCTTTCAGGTGAGATGCAAAAAGCAAAGCTTTATTTTTGTTTGTAAATAACGTCCAAATCCTTTTTATAAGTATAAAGTTTTGGTCAAGGCAGATAAGGTTTTGGTCAAAGTCCAATTCTGGTTCATGTCTACTGATGGTAATTTGCCCTGCAGTTTAAATTTGGCTTAGTATTCTTTTGCTGACTTAAATTGCAGTGTGGCATTTCTATACTCTCATAACCATTTTCATAAGCCAGTCCTGTGGTAAGCCAAGTTTTTCTGTATCTCTTAAACTTTTCAGTTTCTTTGAGAATAGAATAAAGTAATTGTAACTGTCTTGAAGGAAGGAGCAACCCAAATGAGTTCCAGTAGTTTCAGAGCATTTATGGCCATCAGAATTTTACCAGTAATTTTTTTTAATTAGCTACTGTAAAAATAAGACTTCCTTCATACTAGGTTGCCAGCACTTTAATATTTTTTTAAAAATTATCAAGTAGTATCTGTTCTTATTTATGCCTTGTATTTTTCAGATATTCAAAAAATAAACTTATGGCTGTTTTTAAATATTTCTTTAGTTTTTTTTTTTAATACAAACATGTTAACATGTTATGTTATTCACTGAGATACTCATCCCTCAATATATAAAGACTTATTTAGTTAATTTATGGATATAAATTTAACTCATAGCTTTTCTTGTAGCTTTAAAGAAAGACCAGTTTTGAGACTTGACCTAAAAATATGAGCACTATTTCTTAGTTTTATAACTTACAGGAAATCTGAAGCAGAACAAATGAGTGTGCACATGAGGTGCTAAGAGTTTCTTAGAAAGAAAGTAGCAAAGAATTCTCTTGGTAAAGATTTAAGTTTAAAGGATATGAGCATTCATACTAGGTCCAGGTAGGATTATTTGTTTTAATATCACAAATGTTCAGTGACTTATTTTAGTGTACAGAATTCATTCTTATATTTCATAAAGCTAATTCTTACTTGTACTGTATCTTGTTTAATTTCTCATAACTGGTATTGATTCTCACATGTCACAAATACTTATATGTTAACATTTCAAATGTTAACATAAAATTAGGCTGACTGAAACCCTCTTCTACCAGCACTCTGAAGAAAAATTGCTCTATATTTACAATAGAAATCATAACCACGGTCATATCAGTGTACTCTTATTAAATCAAGACAGCTCTCAGACAGAGAAGGTTAAAGGACTCAGGAATAATGTCATATCTGTATTTGATTTATGAAGGTTAACAGCATTCTAAAAATGAGTTGTATGTTTCATCACCGGTTCTCTGTGGTGTATATTTTTATTCTCATTATATATCAGTGGTAAATAAACCTAAGCACCAGTCTTACATCTGAGTACCAAAAGCTTGTATTATCATTTTATTTAATGAGTATTTATTATATGGTTATTTGCTATATTATATGGGTTTTATTCATTACATGGTATATTCAGCAATCTCCTAAATCCTGGGGTTACCAGTATAAGAGTACACATGATATCTGCCCTTAGGAGATTTTAATGCTTTTGAGGAATCACAGACTTTGAGAGTAATATAAAGTATTTCAGGCTCAAGGTGAAGTTTATGTATGAACAGACTATAAATACACCCAAAAAGAAAAATACCTTTGTGACAGGGCTTAGCCACTGAATATATTTTCTAGAAGAACTGTAATCATGAACTGGAAAAGGACTTGTTAGGAGCTACAAGCCTACTTATAGATTCCCATCTTATAGTTACAACCACCTAAGTATCTGCCATTTAATGAGCATTTTTATCAGTTTTCAGAAGTGTGTCAGGAGTGCTTGACAAGAAGGCGTAGTCTTCATTTGTTAAGCATGGGCTTCATAAGTATGTTTAGATCCGGTTCACCTGTTACGGAGCTCAGGTTTTACTGTGGGAGTGTTGGGTTTTGGTCTCTTTCGTATAGCACTTATAGAGGAATATCAGAATACCTCACTATGACGGTAAATGTGTTTCTTTCTCCTTTCAGTTTTATTGCTGTATCTATTTTGAAGCTATGTATAGGCACAGCATGTACATTTTGAGTTGTTATAGTCTCAGTTGAACCCCTTATAGTTATATCTCTGTCTCTAGTATTCTTTTTTTTTTCCCCTAAAATATTCTCTGTGATATTAACATAGCTACATAACTTTATTTTGTGTAGGTTTTGCCTGGTTACCTTCTTTCATTCTTTAACTTTCTGTTTTCTCTGTCTCTGTCAATTAGAGATGTCTCATAAACAGCATTTATTCCAGCCTGACAATCTGATTTTTTAAAATCTTAACCAGAGAGTTTAATCCATTTACGTGTATATGGTTACTGATAAATTTGCTCCCTCTTATCTCTTATTTCCCTTTATTCTCCTTTCTTGCCTTTTTTTTGAATTGAATGCATATATTTCTCTTTCCATTATTTTTCTCTCTGGCTTGGGAGTTACATATTACTATTTTAGTAATTACTTTCAAAACTTTAACACTCATGCCCAAGTTAAAGTAAATATCTTTACCCTCATCTGAACAGTACAAGGATTTTTAAATCTATGTTCTTCTTATGTGTGCATTGCTATTCAGACTTTAGTACCATCTTATTTATTTGTTAGGTAATTCTATAACTTAGTCATTGTTCCATTGTTTAGTATTTTCAGTGTACAGATTCATCCTTGTGTTTACTAGTATTCCTGATTGCAACTTGGCCCTTCCATCAAGGAAAAAAACTTTTTCTCCCTAACAAATGTGCTTTAGAAATTCTTATGGTTACAGCCTATGGATGGGAAACTCGGTTTTTGTTCATCTGAGAATGTTATTTTGACCTCATTTTTCACATTTTTGTTGACTAAACAGTTCTGTGACAGTTGTTTTCTTTCAGCAGTTTGAAGATATTCAGCTTTCTTCTGTCTTTCTTGTTGCTTTTGAGGATCTAACTGGTATTCTTTTGTGGATACTCTTATCTTTTCTCTCTGGCTACTTTCTTACTATCTTCTATTTGTCTTTGTTTTCTAGAATTTGACTATAATATGCCCTGTGTTTAATTCAGTAGTAGGTTTTCTCTTTTTTTTTCCTACTTGGGATTTTTTGTATCTTCCATCAAGCTTGTAAATTCTTTATTGAATCACAGTGGATACATTTTTCTCCCCTCTAACCAGAGCTGCTACCCAAGACAGGCAAATTTACTTGCTGTTGCTTTTGTGGGGTAGGTTTTTTTTCCCTAGTTTACTGAGAGTGAAGCCTTTCTCGGGTGTTAGCTTTAAACACGGGGTTCTCCAGTCCTACTTACATCCTACAAAGACCCAAGACTTTATGCCTGTTCCTCTGAGTGCAGCAGGCAGTCAGAACAAAAGCTCCAGGCCATTGGAGGTCATTTGAAATTCCCAAGGCTAGCAGCTTAAGCACTTGCTAGACTTTATTTCTGGTCTCAGAGCATTTCACTTACTTCCTTGTAAACATAGTTTTGAAGAGGTATTAATGTGTGAGTGCATATAAATTTTTTAACATATGTCTGTTAATCTAATATTCTTAGAGGATCTTTGTTTTTTGCAAGTGTTTTGGGACCTCTTCTGATAGAAATGGAAGTTTTTCCTTTGTCTTAGAATGGAAATTTTCTCGTTATTTTTGTTTTTATATCAGACTCGCACTTTGTTCCTCCTGTCACTTCTTCCTGCAGGTGAGCAGTAGGTCATCCAGTCCTAGCGTCAGAATGATCACTACCTCAGGACCAACCTCAGAAAAGCCAGCTCGAAGTCATCCCTGGACCCCTGATGATTCCACAGGTGACCAGTTTATTTCCTCATTATAATTATAAAGCTGAATTTATCATGTTTATGTTCATTTAATCATCTCATTACTCTAATGTTTACAAAGCCAGGCATTATACAGTAGTTTAGATTTTCCTATTAATAAGATCAAATATTTAGCAATAAATGTTAAAATGTCTTTTTTAGTACGAAGACAGAGACTACCTTGCCCCATGTGCCCCCCCACCCCCACCCCCCGGCCTCTGCATATTAGACATGTATTTTGAAGATGGTTTGTTTGGGGATTTTTTTCAAATAGGAAGATATTCTATTCTTGAGATTTTAGTCTGATTTTCCTATTATGATCCATCCTTCTAAATAATAGTAGTAAACTCTCAGCTTTTGGTAACTAATATCAGAATGGTAAAATAATCATCCTCTTCTCAGTCTTTTGTTTTAAAAACACAAGATATGTACCTTGCTAAGAAAAACATTTCTGACCATTGACCTTTTGAATCATTTTCAACTGAGAGAGAGACCTCATTTCAGTTCCGTAAATATTCTGTTAAATAGACTTCTAAAAGCCTCGTAAGAGTTATTAACATGTCCCAACATGAAAAACTCACTGGTCAAAATCAAAATATTAGTATTAAAATCTGCCTGTCTGAAGGTAGTAAGGGAATAGTTTCCTTGTGGGTAAGCAGGAAATTACTTGCCATAATAGAATTAACTTCTCTTTATCATTAAGGGGCTACCTTGACAAATATGCAGCAACATACTTCTGTAAAAATTATTTATATGGTATTATGTCAGAGAGGGAAGGTGATCTCTTAGACCCTGGAAAATTAAACCATTTGGGATTTTATATAAGATCAACTCTGTTATTAATAGTGGCAATTAAATTGAAATTAAAAAGTTAGCTTTCTGTCTTTGCAAACTAAAATTCTGCTTGCAGGTATTTACAGATATTTGGCATGGTTTAGTCAAGTTCATAATTTAATTTAAAAAATTAACTGGGTGGCTTTTCTCTGTGTCATGTAAGATAGAACTATGTTTAGCCTTGGGTGTACTTGCTAGTTTTAGTAAGTTTAAATTTAGTGGTGGCAAAACTCCTAAGTTTCACCCTCAGCACAGCCCAGCCTAGGGTTGTCCAGAACATTCACCACAACTCAGCACATGTGCAGAATTTATCATGATGTACTTCTCCTCAGAGGTGGGCAGGGAAATGCTCTTGACAGATTTGATCGTTAACTTTGAGGTAGAATCAGCTCTTTTTGGTTCCTGCCTCCTTCGGTGAGGGCGGACTCACCCTGACATTACAGCCTTTGCTGGGTCTCCTCACTTCAGCCTGGACTAACCTAGACTCGCCAGTCAGCGTGTGGCAGATTGTGAATTCATGAGGGTAAAATCAAAATTCTCTTAAGTCCCTCTCACTTAACTGCTGTGATTCCATTTCTCGTGTTCTCTCACTCTTCCAACTCCTACCTCATTTTGTTTCTTTTCTGAGGACCTAAAATGCCACAAAATACCATTAGCTAGGCATCATACATAGGTCCAGGTTGCAGTATCAGCTAAATATTTGTCTTTGCCTTAAAATATACTGCAAGTGTGCGGTCATCATTTTTAAATAATTTTGAATACCATTTTAGAAGTTGAGAATCCAGTTTAAGTTTATAATTAATGAAGTTCAGCTTTGCACTGTTTCTAAGAGAAAACTGATAATGAAGCTGACAGAAAACACTGTAGGGAAGAGACAGGTAGAACCTTTTTCTCTGAGGGCCCACTGACTCAGAAAAAAATTAGAAGTGCGTACGTAAGTTAAAACAACCTAATTAATTATTCGATTTTTTAATTTAAAAGGGCAGAGGTTTTTGTGTGTTTTCAGAGAAAAATAAAGAGCACCATGATTTAACAGTCATAACACAGAAGTACTCTTGGATTTCCACTTAGACTCTGTTGAGGATAGAGAAAGACATACACACCCAGGAGCAGCTCTTGAGAGAGACGCCTACACCCAGTAGAGGGCGCCACAGTGTGGGGCAGGGTGGACGGGGACACTCGCCCAAGAGTTTGTCCTGTGCTTAGTACTTTGCAAAGATAGCAAGTCAAAGCCACAATGAGGTATCACCTCACACCAATCAGAATGGCCATCGTCACAAAATCTGGAAACAACAAATGTTGGAGAGGGTGTGGAGAAAAGGGAACTCTCCTGCACTGTTGGTGGGACTGTAAGTTGGTACAGCCACTATGGAAAACAACTTGGAGGTTCCTTAAAAAACTACAAATAGAACTACCATATGATCCAGTAATCCCACTCCTGGGCATATACCCAAAGAAAACCATAATCCCAAAAGAAACTTGTACCATCATGTTTATTGCAGCCCTATTTACAATAGCCAGGACATGGAAGCAACCTAAATGCCCATCAACAAATGAATGGATACAGAAGATGTGGCATATATATACAATGGAATATTACTCAGCTATAAAAAGGGATGAGATGGAGCTATATGTAATGAGGTGGATAGAACTACAGTCTGTCATACAGAGTGAAGTAAGTCAGAAAGAGAAGGACAAATATTGTATGCTAACTCACATATACGGAATCTAAAAATGGTACTGATGAACTCAGTGACAAGAACAAGGATGCAGATACAGAGAATGGACTGGAGAACTCGAGGTATGGGAGGGGGCGGGGGGTGAAGGGGAAACTGAGACGAAGCGAGAGAGTAGCACAGACGTATATATACTACCAACTGTAAAACAGTCAGTGGGAAGTTGTTGTATAACAAAGGGAGTCCAACTCGAGGATGGAAGATGCCTTAGAGGACTGGGGCGGGGAGGGTGGGGGGGACTCGAGGGGGGGAGTCAAAAAGGGAGGGAATACGGGGATATGTGTATAAAAACAGATGATTGAACTTGGTGTACCCCCAAAAAAATAATTAAAAAAAAAAAAAAAGAAATGTAAGAGACATGCCCTACTGCTTGCATTCTGATTAGAGTCCTAATACTAACACATTAAAAATAAGTTCGTCGTGCTATATAACAAACTACTACGCTTGCAGTACAAGCTGAGTGTTTTAATAGTTACAGATAAGGCCTGGCATAGTCTGTGACTTTTTTGTAAAATCGTAAGCTTTGTTCTTTAGTCATAGAACAGAAGGGAGAAGACAGCATCCTGCATGAAGGGAACACATGCTTAGAGAATATGAGGTAGTTATAAGTATTGTGTTTCAGGAGCTAGAAAAAGAGATTTCACCTAAATCCGTGTGAATCTTAACATTTAGGAAAAGAGGTTAGATTTGATCTGCAATTAAAAGACAGACTTCTGTGGCATGACCTTGCTACCTTGTAACTGGGAACTGAAAGCTAAATTTCAATTTAAGTGAGAAAGTACAATCTCACATCTTGGTTTCAGAGAACAGATGAAATTCAGTAAAGGACCTTAAGTCCCCCACCATCAAAGGGCTTTAAAGTTGTTTGAATAGCACGATCCTTAGACTTTTTTTTTCATCCCCAGAATACTGTGAAACATTGATGTATTTAATTCTGAAATGCATATCAGATATAGGAGACTGATTTAATAAGATAATGTCAGGTATCAAAGATTTAAGAAAGTGATAGGAGTGGAAATATTAAATTCAAGAAACTCTTTCAAGACAATTTCTCCAGTAAGGTCGGGGGAAATCAGTCTTAATCAGTTTAATTTTGTGGAAAGCAGTGTTTGGTGGGAGCATTGCTTGAAGCTATTGTAAGGGGTGGGGAGAGGTTTCGTCAGAGAAGCATGTATTTCCTGTTTAGCCATTTCAGAAAAACCTTTATGTTAGTATATGATTTTAGGGTAAAGGCTCTCTTAGGCAATACCCTGTTATTCCTTCTTCATTCCACTCCAGTATTTGATTAACATTATTGTTAATCTGAAATGTAAACATGAGTATTTAGAATTACCCTCCTTTCCCAGTTCTTCATTTAGTATCAGTAACAGTAATGTAAAAATAATAATACCGGCCACCACCAGCACCATGTGTGGAGTGCTCACCATAGGCTAGCTAGCATTGCGTGGTCTTCCTTACAGGCGTTCTCCATTTGGTCTGATTTAGCTTAGCTTTTGGAGTTATTTGCAAGCACATTTTTAATGGCCTTAAAAAAAAAAAACACTAAAACTAGACTATCAGTCAGCAATAAACTAGGTTACTGAACCATCAACTGTCTTAGTTTTTTATTGCATTTGAGGCAGTGCCTTGCTGTCATTCTGACCTCACCTTCATCCGCACCACTCTTTGAAGGAGTCGCTTATCAGAGGAAGGGCTGAACAGCTCACTCGTTTCACTCACTTATTCTCTATTAATGACAGGAAGGCAGTTACTTCTGAAATAGAAAAGTCCATATTACTTCACAGTGATCCTTCCTGCTTCTGGAACTGTTGTACATAAATGTTAATATTGGAAAGCAACCATCCCATGCTTCTTTTGCAAGTTGTTATGGCAGTTTTACCACCTCTTTTGAAATACAAACAAAACCTATCTGTTCAAATAGTTAGATAAAATTGGCTGGTTGTTTGAATTAAACCCTTTTAGCTGTTTTTGGCATGACATTGAGTCACAGTTTCCATACTGTCCATGTGTGTAATATACTCCCATCAATAACCTCTCTCATTTTCTGCAGTGATTCTCATTGGGAGGAGTGGGATGGGCGGCTCATGTTAGAATCTATATTGAGTGAAGATGATTCCCTAGAAGAGAACGTGCCCCTTACTTCCCCTTCTCCCTGTGAAGGAACACTGATGTTGCCAGATGATGTTGACACAGCCTTACAGTAAACTTAGCATGATCAAGGAAACAGAGAATGCGGGGTTTGATTAGGTAGAGTCAGTTAAGACTGAATTTAAAATATTAAAGGTCCCCTATCACTGTTTTTGTTTTTAATTAAACAAGGGCTTACATGCTTTAGTATATTGTGTTCTATTCAATTTATAGCCGACTTAAATTGTAGGTGTGAGGGTATGGTTGTATTCCAGTTATCTGTAATTGGTTGTCCTCTGTTTACCTTTAGAATTCAAAAATTACCAATAGCTACAACTTTTATTTTACTATAGGAAAAACAATACCAGTACCTCATGCACACTTCCTTGCTTTTTGTTTCTAATTATTTATGACAGAAAGTAAATGAAATACATGCTTTAATTCCAGATACCAACGGATCAGATAATTCCATCCCAATGGCTTATCTTACATTGGATCATCAACTGCAGGTAAAGGAGCACTTCCTCAGCAAAGTTTACTTTTTTCTTTTTAGAGAAGCTTATCTTTAAAGCTGATGGTTGAGTTCCTGTCTTCATTGTGTATTTGTTCATTTATGCTTTTAGTTCGTCTCCTTAAACTTTTAAAAATTAAGTTGAAATAACTGATTCTCATCAGTTAAGTCAATCAGATTTACAGTTGCCAAAATCATATGTTCCTGTTCTAAGGATCATCTTAAAATACTCATATCTTTTGTTCAAGACTTCCAAGAATAGCATTTTGCTCTTTATTTTTAGTGCATTAAAATGTAAAAGTCGTAAAGCTTATTTCTACTTAATAGTTTGTGTGAAACATTGCTATGTTCATGGAGACTGAAAATGCAAGTAATAGACTTCAGTTGCCTCCTCCTGAGTACAAGAGCTGTAAACATCTTCTGGTATAATAAAGTTTGGCAGCCTGAAATGTAAAACCAGAGGCCAGATGTACTCTAGTCATGGTTTTCTGTAGCAACGAAAGTGTTAAAACAGCACGTGTAAATTTTAGATCTGAGTTAATGCTGACAAAAGGACACTGAGATTTTCTAGGCCTGGTTTAACACTTCTTTTTAAAAGATCATTGCTTTAGTGCTACCAAAATATATCAGTCTCTTTCTTAACTCTCAGCTAGACATTGAGATTTGGTTTAATTCTGTTTTAACGTTCCTGACTTATTTCCAGCCTCTAGCACCATGCCCAAACTCCAAAGAATCCATGGCAGTGTTTGAACAGCATTGTAAAATGGCACAAGAATATATGAAAGTCCAAACGGAAATTGCGTTATTATTACAAAGAAAGTAAGTTATCTTTTATGAATAAAAATAAATCATTAGTGTTTTGAGTTTAAAATGTGTTAAGGTGCAATATAGTTTAAAGACATGAAAACTATAATTTTTAGAATTAGTAAGCGTATTTCTAATGTGGAGATTTTCTGTATGTTTACATTTTAAGCACCCTTTGGCTAATTTTCCCTGCAAAACTCATCTCTTTTGACTATATCTTACTACATTAGGAGAAATATAACTAAGGGAAATAAACTAGTGTTCATAACCATGTGTTTTATGTTCTCAGAATTTTGAAGTGAAAAGCTTCAAAATAAATCAAAATAATTTGGATTTATTGTTTCCTTGGACAAAGGTAAAATAATTTGATTTACTAATGTTCAGTTGTGCTTTATCTTAGAAACATATTTGTAGATATATTCTTTCCAGGTGTATGTTTAGGAGAGTAGAATTACTTATTAGAGGGCTCCATTTCATATCTATGAGTGTTTTTCTAGGGAGTTTCGTACTCACACATGTTTTTCTGGGAGATACAGAGACTGCTTTCCTCCCCCCTTTTAAAGAAATACAGTTCCATTGCCATACTTCTCTATTTGAGATTCTTAAAAAAAAACAATATTTCAGTTTTCTTAAACATGATCTTCGTGAAATACCTATGAAGCTTATTTATGGTGGTACTTCCAAAAGCCAGGGCGGGGGGGAAGGGGATAGTTTTTTTTATTACAATTTACTAATACAGTGATTTAGATGAATTCAACTTTATATTTTAAAGGCTAATAGATTAAATATTGGAGTTTGCAAACTGTAGAGCTAATTATGGAACTTTATGTCACTTTATGTTAAGAAAAAAAAAATCTGTATTTCTTAGGTCACATATTTAACCTGTACTTTTTTCATACTTTAATCATTTGAAAGAAGAGTTCTATGCTGGAGAAAAACAAATGATGAAGTGTGCTGTAAAAAAAAATAGTTCTAGTCAATCTTAAATACTTTTTTTTCTCTAAGAACTTTTATTAAGATACAGTTGACATACAGTACAGTAAACTGCATGTATTTAAAATGTATAATTTGATATTTTTTTCTTATTAGTAATGTAAATATTTACTTTAAATAAGAAATGTTACTAGTAAATTTTTGTTTGAGGGTTTTTCATTAATTATTCACTTTTTTCCAGTGGCCTCACGTTAGGAGCTAATACATATTATCCCCCAAATAAAAGGCACTTAACCAAGTTTATCAGGCTGTAAAAGACTCCGGTTTTTCCCAAAAATGTTTGCAAGAGTGAGTGGTTTAAAAGTGGTACTTTTTATTCTTCTCATTATTTTAAAATAGGAAAGAGATTTAAGTTGGAGAGCACCTATTTTAATTAGCTTGCAAATGTTCTGTTAGCTGCCACTTTGCACTGTAGTTAAATAGGATTGTGACTTCAGAATATGAATGTGAATATGTGAGTGTAAAAGTAGAATGTGAATGATTAAAACTTCAAGTGTTATTTTCAAGTATAGCCAGATAAAGCCCTGCCCAGCCTTTCTTCTTCTTTCCTGCACAAAAGGGATACCAATTGAAATTTTCTGCAACTTTTAGTGTACCATTTTATCTGTTTTCACTACTTACCTAAGTACAGCTGCTTTTTAAAAGGATTGTGATATTTGCATGGTTTCTCCAGAAGAGTGGATAGCTTCCATTCCTGCCCATAGTTACACTTGAGTAGTGTACCTAAGATGCATAATGATAGACCCAGAAAAAAAATTCTAATTGAGCTTCTATCATCAGCTGTTAAGGTATGAATATTTCCATCCTGTATAATATGTGATATTTGTTTTTAGGCAAGAACTAGTTGCAGAACTGGACCAGGATGAAAAGGACCAGCAAAATACATCTCGTCTGGTACAGGAACATAAAAAGCTTTTAGATGAAAATAAAAGCCTTTCTACTTACTATCAGCAATGCAAAAAACAACTAGAGGTCATCAGGAGTCAGCAGCAAAAACGACAAGGCACTTCATGATTTTCTGGGACCGTTAAACTTTAAAATATGCAAAGAAAGACTTTTTTTTTTTAAGGAAAGAAAAACCCTTATAATGACAATTCATGAGTGTTAGCTTTTTGGCGTGTTCTGAATGCCAGTTGCCTATATTTGCTGCATTTGTTGCATCGTTTATTTTCCATTTCTCATGGTGGACATGCAATTCAACTGTCTCCTTACGTAACATGGGGGCATCTGTACTTGAATAAGCAGCAGTTCTCAACTTCAGAACAGATGCAGTGAACCGTGGCTGTGTATGCATGCTCGTTGTGTGAAGGCTAGCCTAACAAAGGGGTATCCAACTAGCTGCTATGAGCAAACATCGTCTTTTTTTCGAGGTGGAACCTCAAGAATGATTTTGTTCTTGTATCTCATCTCAAAAAACCAATAATTTTTTTTTTTCCCAAAAGATGGTATATACCAAGTTGAAGACAGGGTATTATAAATCTAGAATAATTGGTGGTACATTATAGAAATGCAAAACCTTTAGGGATCGTTGAGAGTGAGGGCTTTGATGCCAGCATCCTTGGATCAGTACTGAATTTATCCATGAAATATTTAAAGGTAAGTGGTGGTTGCTGTATTTAATAGAAGCATATTTCAGTAGACTAAAATTTGACTATGATACATTGAACAAAATGGAACCCTTTTTTTTAAAGGTATAAAGATTTTTAATTCTGTGATTGCGTGTATGTGCTGCAACTGTAAAGCTTTTGTGACTCTAATATTAATATCCCTTAAATGAAATTAAAAGGCAAATGAACGTGATCCAGCTTAAATGATCATTCCTTCCTGCAATGATTATTGGATTGTTTTACCATCTATTTGGAAAACTGAAGAGAAATAATGGAAAATGGAAATAATTGCTCCAGCTAAAAGGCTTGGGCCTAGATTTCTTTCACAGTACCAAATGAGTAAAAAACATGGCAGATCAGGACAGGTTAGTGAGGACGTTAAAGGAGTAAATCTAAATTCATCGAGTATCCTATTTATCAGTACTGGAATAATTGATTTTCCTTGCAAGCCCATCCTAGGATGCCTGCTGCCTTTCAACACTTTTAAAGGAATTTCACTTATAAAGAGAAAATTTATATTGTTAACAGTAACTTTTTACCAACTTTGAAAATAAAAGTAATAATAAAACTTCATTGAAGTAATAGACTATATAAGCTCTATTTTTTCAGTTGGTATTAAAATAAATTACATTTTGATGCCGATGCAAGGTGTCTTTTAAATAGGGATGTAATCAACCTCATTTTTATAGCATTAATGTTTTATGAAGGGAAAATTAAAAATGAAAGCATAATTGCTGTGATTATTAGAATTATATCGTGATTGTATTGTAGTTTTGCTCTATTTCAGATAAGCAAGTTGATCTAAGAAGTTATCAAAACTATTCTTAAAAGTACTAAAGCAGGTAACTTTTTCTCCCATTATCTTTTCCTCTTCCCACTGAGTTTTATAGTGTATTCCTTGTGTACACAAGCAATAAAGGTAAAGGACAGTTTGTACTAAACTGTGTCATTTCTAGCTTCTTCAGAATCTCATTAAAAAGTTTCTGGTAAATAAATATCAGCCATCACTTCATTTAAATAAAAGGAGGGTTTTCATTCCCAAGTAATTTAATTACCTAGCTGACAGTGATATTAGGCTTAATAGTAAAATAAAATTGGCCCAGAAAATAACTGTAAGGAAAAGCTTCACTCTTCCAAAGTAGTGCTACTTTCTGTACATCTGTCACTCCACCAAAAGGGACCTAGTCAGTGTTGAGAGACTTTTTGAATTATCCCGGAGCATGAGATAGCCAAGCGTGGTTGCTGAGGCTGAACGTTTCCATTAGAGTTTAGCATTATAGATTTCAGATTTCATTTCTGGTCATGGATGTGTTTTTGCCGTACATTACACACTTACAGGGAAAGTTCATTGTTGTTATTATGCATCATGCAATCATTTCATAAAAATAACCCAAATAGGTAAATGGAAGAAAATAGTAGTTTAAGTCATGATGCCAAATGCAGAAAAGGCTGTTGAACACTTGCTTGTTTGTTTACAATATGTTCCTGGGGATTTTCACTGCTGTGGTTGTCCGGACACTCAAGTGCAATTCAGCCTTACTTGGTCTTTAAGTGCTTGCGTTGCCAAGCTCCCATTTTTTAAGTCCTTATTATCCTTGCTGATGGGAGAAAAGGATAACACGGATAATGAAAATCCACAGCCATTTTCATCAGTGTTCTCACCCATCAACTCTTCAGAGAAGTTAACAGGGAGCCAAATCTGCCGTTAATTCTGTTTTTACCATTTATTCTAACCCTCGTTTTTTGGGGGGTGGGAAGAGCAAACAAGCAAGTACCTAAAAGGCCCCAGCGTGAAATATTCACAAACAATCCTTGAATAAGCCCTAATCACATCTTATTTTTGCCTCCAGGGAAAGAAAACAAAGCTTTTATCTAACTTACAGGGAAATACTCCTCAGCAGTAAAAATAGCTTTTTTTGAGTCAAATAAAAATCAGTTAAGAATATTTACCTTATAGCAACATAGCATATCAAAGAGGTCTGTTTAAAAGTTGTTTACAAATGTTTGACTATTTTTGCTGAAGTATTTTAGAGCATTAAATGTCTTTTTTCCTCCAAGTTTCTTTTATGTTCCTAGTTTCAGCTCCTGCCTATAGCCAGAGATCACAGGCCTTCCCTGTGAAACTTTTGTTTCTTTCTGTGTGTGTGGTTTTCAGCGGTCAGCTCCTCTCTTCAAGTGGTAGGAAGTTCTACTTCTGTCATTCAGAACATTTTATGTAAAATGATGTAATGCAGAAATCTTTGTGCATACTGTATAATTGAAGGAAGCTTTTTAGATTTATTTTTGTTTGTAATAAAATTCAGATTGTTATTCTAAACTTGGTCATGGAAATGGTGAATGATTTATATCAGCAAATGAGCTGTGAGGTGTTCTGCTCCAACAGCATGTTTACCTTATACAAAATCGAATAAAAACTGAAAAGCCGGTAACCCTAATAGTCGGTGCTGTTGTAACATTATCATGATTTTTGAGAGGCTGGGTGATGGCTACATCATTTCCTCCAGTTCAGATTTTTGGTTAAATGGATTCTCTTCACAATTTCATTGAATCCTGATTTGTGTGAAGTATAGCACAGTGTACATCACTACACTTCTGCTCACTCGAAACCTGATTTCTTGTAGTCTGAGTTACATTAAGCATTTCATTGCTTTATCAACCTGCGAGCCCTCTAACCTACACATACGTGCACACACACATTCTTATAAACTCTGCCTTCACTTCAGCAAATACATCCCGCTTACTCACTGATTCTTCAGCAAATATTTATTGGGCTCCTGTGATAAGCCAAGCTGCTGTGGCTAATGCCAAGCGACACGTCCATTTCAGTCACGTGGTAGTTAGATGGTGTTCCCATTTCACAGGTGGGAAAATCGTCTCCTAAAGGTTAAGACTTGTGCCTGAGTCTGCTTTTCCATCATCATCTGTTTTCATCAGAATCACATGCCTGGAGACTCTGCGGCCACTATCAGCCCATGTGAAGGAAAATTGAGTGGGAGACGAAGGGGAATGTGAGGTAACTTTGAACTTGCAGGCACAGGGACTTTGTGACCACTATAGACAGCAACAAAGCCAACTCTGAGAACCCACGTGTGTCTTTTAAACCCAAGTCTGTTCTAAACTACTTTGTTGTGCTATGATTTAAAATGCTTACTGAGTTCCAAGAAGCTTCAGCTTTTTCATTCACTTATTTGATGGGTGGGGTATCTTCAGTCTTCTGCCCCAAGCCCCACCCCCTACCCCCCCACACACACACACCTGAAAGATGTGTGAAAAATGGAAATACAGGCCATGGGGTTGTGAGGCTTGGTCTTTGAACTCATTCTCCACTCTACTGGAAAGTGAGCATTAACCCAGGTTTTTTCATTTTTGGTTTGTGTTTGTTTTGTTTTCTGCCCCTTTTGGTGAGGGGAGGTCTTATTAAAGAATAATTGGGGTATAGTTTTTATACAGTAAACTGCATCCATTTGAAGAGTGCAGTGCATCAAGTTTTGACATATGTATACACTTGGGAAACCAGCCAGCAGCCAAGATCCTGATCATTTCCGTCACCTCCAAAAGTTCTCTCATCTCTTACAATCTGTCCCTCCCTTCACTCCAAGCCCCAGATGCTGGTCTGCTCTCTTAACAGTATAAGATAGTTCGCATTTTCTAGAATTTTACTTAAATGATACAATATGTACTTTATTTTAAAGCTTGTTTCTCCTCTCAAAGAGTTGTTTTAATTCCTTTGAGAGGAATTTTCTTTTAATTACGCCATATTTAGTGATGCTTGAAAATGCTTCAGTATCAGTTTTTGAGGAAAAATGTAGGTTTTAGGAGGCTGTAGGTATGTCCAGTATGGCCTCCTTGGTTGTGCAGTGTTACCATCTTCTGAAACATTTAAGATCACTTTATTGTTAGAAATGTGAATGCACGTGGCAAGTGACATTAGTAAGTACTTGGTGGTTTTCAGCAAATAGGCTTGATAGGTGTAGTTCTAAGTTTTGGTTTTTTGGTGTTTGTTTTAGGTTGTAGCTGCTTTTTGCTTGCTCAAAAAAGGGAAAATTAGGTTGATTACACCACAGAACAGTATGCAGAAAAACATTTTAAATAACAATGAAAACAATTTTCTTTTAAAAGTATTTGTTATGGTATCTCATGCAGGTGCTATCAGTGGTCCTACCTGGTATAGTGGCGCCCATGGAAGTAAGTAAGATTGCACTGGCGGAGTGTACACTGCTTACCGCCAGGACCTATACTCCTTTTCCATCAACAACTAATCACTGCTCTCAGAGCATCTTATGCCGCTGCCACGAGGTCCCTCTAAAACTTAAACTTGTGTTTAAATAACCTGCCCTTCATGTCAGTTTTTTCAGTGAAGCTTTTCTAAGAAACAAATGGTTATTTGACTTTATCTGTGTTTCACAGTGCTTTTCCAAAGAGTGAAATGCATTCTTTATTTTGTAATTTAATGGTCAGTGACATCTTATAAATGTCATATGGCAGCAGGATAATTGCCTTGAAGGCACCAGAAATTACTGAGCAAATGCTGAATATTTATCTTCTGAAAAGCAAAAGTAATTCACAAAATGAAATTACCTTTCAGCCTTGTTGCTCGTTTCTCTTTGTGGATACCTGCCTCCTCTTTAGTTATCACAGGAATGACTATATTAGGCATTGATGGATACATTTACTAAATTCAAATTAGAGAAGAAACCTGAAAATGGGTGTAACATTTTTTATGATTGAAGGAACAATGGTGATACTCCTCATCACACACTCTGGAACCCTTCTGACTTTTAATCAGTTTCCCACAAAAATACTTAACTAAATATCCACCTAAAATGTGATCAGCATAAAGGACAGGGAGAAAGCTCGAGAGATGCCTTAGTTTTAAAGCTACTTCAGCTTTTTCTCACGTTTACGAGGCATCAGCTGAGTCTGCTTTTCACAGTGTTAGCTGTGCCAACTCTAACCGTTAAAGCTACATGATACTAACTTAAGGGACTCTTAAAATCAACAGAAATCACGTGCAACAGTCCCCTCCTTATCCGCAGGGAATGTGTTCCACGACCCCCAGTGGATGCCTGAAACTGGGGATACTATTGAATCCTTTTTTTCTTATGTGTACATACCTGTCACAAAATTTACTTTATAAATTATGCACAGTAAGATATTAACAGCAATAACTAATAATAAAACAATTATAACAGTATACAGTAACAAAAGTGAATGTGGCCTTATTTTACAACTTTAATGCTTTTCCATCTTAACTGTGCACCTACCATGCAAGCACGAATTTCTTTTTCCTTCTTTATAATTTCACAGATAGATTTGTTCCTACCATAGATCTTAGCAACCTCAGCATATGATTTTTTTGCCTTACTAAGTTAAGAAGTTTCCCCCTTTTCACATAAAGGAAGCACTTTACGGCTTCTCTTTGGCATATCCGAATTTCCAGCGTCACTACTCTTGCGCTTTGGGGCCATTATTAAGTAAAATAAGGGTCCCTTGGACACAAGTACTGCAATACCCAACAGTCAATCTGACAAAGGACTAAGGGCACAGAGGCTACACTGGAAGGATAGGTGACTCGGGTCCCCAGTGGGACAGCACAGAATTTCATCACGCTGCTCAGAATTGGCTTAAAGTTTAAAACTTATGAATTGTTTATTTCTGAAATTTCCTATTTAATATTTTGGGGCTGTGGTTGACTTCTGGTACCTGAAACCAGGAAAGCAAAACCGTGGGTCAGAGGGGAATGCTGGTCATCTTTGGGCAGGTCTATAAAGCAAAAATACAGGAAATCTGCATTTAATTTCTTCCCTTGCCTACATAAGCTAGTAGCTGAGCCAGTTTTGCTGCCTGAAACGTCTAAGCATTGCTATAATTGTTCCTTGGAACTTCATTTAGGCTCCAAACAACCTGCCATTCCCCTTAAATAACAGCCTGTCGCATTGACAGATGCGGAGGTGGTTGGTCGGTGTGAGCAGGTTTCGGCAGACTCTTCACGCGAGAGCATAAGGCACATTCACTAACGTGGAACAGTCACATGTGCCCCCAGACACAGTGCTTTGGCTCTTCAGGACAAAAAAGGTCTTATTTCACACTTAAAAATAGCCAAATGGGACTTAAATATTTGTTACTTAAACGATTTCCTTCACCACCTTTGTCCCAAATCCTCTTATTCTGCTGGCCGTTAGGATTGAGACATTTTATTATCCATTAAAACATGGTGGTTCATCCCACAACACTCACCAAACTGACTTCAAGAACACATGGATATGCTTCTTTAACTTTTCCTTGGTGAATAGCCATCTAATTTTTTAAGTTTTTTTTTTTTTTTGGGTGGGGGAAGAAAAGGAGGAAAAAGAAAAGAGCTGAAGTAATAGGGACAAGGTCAGACTATTTACTTACATAACAGTCTCCAGTTTGTATTACTCGTAATTCCGAGGTAGGCATGCCAGCTATAGATGTAGTGGTGATAAGTACATTTCTGCTTTCTCTTACATCAGCATTCATCAAATTGCTCCTGGAGGCAGGGAAGACACTGCAGTCATCCAGTGAGCTTTGCCTTGGAGTCTGGAAACAGGAGGGTGACTGTGTGAGGGCTGGCAAAGACCCGGGAGGCGGACTGGCTCTGGTCCTGGCTGGATGCCACCTGGCTGTTGGGAGACCCTTGGGAGAGTTAGGAGGCTGCGCCCCAAGTTTCTTCATTGGTAAACACAGGAATGGCCTAAATCTAATTCTGAATGCCTGTAATCTCGGTATTGAGTATTACCTTCTCTGTTCTCTGCTAGAGGTGATTCATATTTCCTGTCACATTACACCTCAGGTGTTGATGGTGAGAGAAGAACCATTCACCATGTTGGGGGAAAATAGAATTGAACGTGTATTTGTGGATTCCTTCTTTCAGAAAAGATTCTAAATCCCCTGATTTACAGTCACACCAGTGTTAGCATAAATTCTTCGCAATTCTTTGAAAAATGTTGGCTTTGATTTAGGATCAGTAAACGTTCTGGGAAAAAAACTAAAAGCCAAGCTCCACATGGAAGACCTAGGACTGTAGAGAGAGTCCTGGATTGGGGGCCAATTACTGTTGCTCCACTCCGAGGGATGCATTTGCAAGCTCAGCACAATGGGAAGAGTCTCGCTCAGTAAAATGGCACGATGATAGATAGCATTCCCAGATGCAACATGTGACCCATTGTAAGTCTTGCTGAATTAAACCTGAGGGACGCTGAGAGAAAAAGCTGCCTCCAAACATAAGTGGAAATTGAACTTAATACTCTAATCACCATAAATTGTAGTGATTATTTGTGTAAAACCATAAATGTACACTATGACTAAATGAGTCATTTACAGAATATCCTTTCAGTTATTAACTTGGCATAAATACTAATCCCTAAAGATTAAGTTGAACACTAATCACTTGGAGCATTCAAGGACCTTTTGTAATCCGAGTATCGTATTTACATATGGTAATTTCCCCCGTGGTAGCTGAGTAGGGCGGCTCACTGCTCTGTAAGCAGTAATGTGCGACAGGATGCTGTAACCAGGAACAGGGTTTTCATCTCTTCTCCCAACCCCTCCCCCTTCACTCCCAATTTGAGCTTAATTAAAACTCCTCAGAACTTGCCTCTGCTTAACAAGAGACCAGAACCAGCCCTGAAATGCTGACACCGCCTCTACTTCTGCCTGCTCGGTCAGCTCATTAAGGGTCATGGTTGGAGAGCCCACCCACAGCCGCCTGGCCACAAGTCGGAAGGCAGGAACTCTCAGAGCAAAGAACACACCTCAGCAAGGAAATCAACAATGTGCCTGACTTTTAAAATGAATTTTTAAAGGTGAATTTTAATTTTTTAAGGTAATATGCACACATAGCCTTAAATCAAATTTTTCTTCTGCGAAAAATGAACAGCGGCCTCCCCACCCTCTGCTGTCAACCCGTTCTAAATATTTGCCCCACATTTGTAAATAATATGTTGTGCTGCTATTTCTTGATTTATCAAATTTGCACACCAAAATTCTGACTTCTTATTGCGGTCACGGAGGATTTAGCTAGTTTACACACACGTCTCTCAATTTCCCTTACTTTTTTATCCCAACATAGCAGATCACAATTTTATTTTTTTTATTGGAATATAATTGCTTTACACTCTTGTACCAGTTTTTGAGGTACACCAAGGTCAATAATCTGTATTTATACACATATTCCCGTATTCCCCCCCTCTCTCAACTCCCCCCCATCCTCCCCATCCCAGTCCTCCAAGGCATCATCCATCATCGAGTTGAACTCCCTTTGTTATACAGCAACTTCCCACTGGCTATCTATTTTACAGTTCGTAGTATATATATGTCTATGCTACTCTCTCACTTTGTCTCAGCTTCCCCTTCACCCCCCGCCCCCCCAAACCTCGAGATCTCCAGTCCATTCTCTGCATCTGCGTCCTTATTCTTGTCTTGTCACTGAGTTCATCAGTACCATTTTTAGATTCCATATATATAAGTTAGCATACAATATTTGTCTTTCTCTTTCTGACTTACTTCACGCTGTATGACAGACTCTAGGTCTAGCCACCTCATTACATATAGCTCCATCTCATTCCTTTTTATAGCTGAGTAATATTCCATTGTATATATATGCCACATCTTTATCCATTCAGATTAAATCAGCCAATATTACATTATTATGACTATGTAACTAGTGTTCACTGCTGCACCAAGTAAAGTATGGCTACACTTGTATCGCCTATCTCTGAAGATCGTTTCTTCTAGTACTTTTTTCATTTGCCTATAGATTTATCACCTTTTAAAATAAATGCTTCAAACAGATGTATCACACACACCCATCAATAATTTTTCATATTCTCAAGCACAGTTACAGATCCTTTTCCCTGTGGAGCCATCATACTCCCTGCCCAGCTCAGCTCCTCCAGCTCCGGTTCAGGCTCGGTGCTCTCCAGGCCAGTGCTGAGCTGTCATCCTGTGACCCCCCCTTCGCTGCTTTCCTGGGCTGCATCCCTCTCTCCTGGACTTCATGTCTGTCTGTTTCATGGTTTACTCCCTGGTTTTACTGAAGTATATTATCCAGCACCTTCAGAAAGTGCACAAGCGAGAAATGAAACTTTTTGATTCATTCTGTGTCTGAAAGCGCCCAGTGGCCCATGTATTTCTCCCTGAGGTGCACCCTTTTCTGTAATCTGCATCCCCAGAAGACTGAGGACCTGCAGGTCAGAGGGCCCTAAAACATCCCTCTCGCTCAACTGTTTTCTGGACCATTTTCAGCTGGAAGAATGGATCATCTCAGCATTCAGGGGTCCCCACTCTTAGCAGATAAGGGAAATTCTTCCTGCCTTATAGTTACATACTTCTTTTTTTATTATATCCTTAGGCTTTTTCTGTCCAAGGAATGGATTGGGGTAAGGGGAGGGACTAGGCATAAAAATTCAACTGCCTGAAATTGACTCTCCTTGGCCTAGGAGGGCTCTTGGCAGTTTTCAAAGATAAGGAGTGCAGGGTAGTATTCT
Organism: Hippopotamus amphibius kiboko; assembly: GCF_030028045.1. Classification (NCBI taxonomy): domain Eukaryota; kingdom Metazoa; phylum Chordata; class Mammalia; order Artiodactyla; family Hippopotamidae; genus Hippopotamus; species Hippopotamus amphibius. The sequence goes on along the minus strand of NC_080191.1, from coordinate 76,919,756 downwards.
CTCGGGCTGCCACTCGTCCAGCCATCTGTGCCCCACCTCCCTGTGGGCCATGCGTTGTGCGGGCTCCGATGCAAAACACCTGACCCTAGAGGGTCAGGATTGGCCAGTCTCAGAGAGACGAGTGAGCTGTAAACCTATGAGGACATCAATACCATTGTTTCCTAAAGAAGCCAAAGCAATTTAAGGCACTTCTGACAAGGAAGAGGGAAAGGGTTTCTAGGGTGCTGCTCAAATTAAGGGGAAAGAGGAGGAAAAAGATTTATGTAAAACAGATTTCCAGTAATCACTGTCCCTACCATGCTTCTCCCTTGCCTTCCTCCTATAGAACCTGGAAACTCGAGATTCGCATTTCAAGCTCTTGTTACCGCTTGGGTTGGCTGAGTGACTTACATAAGGCCAATGGGCAGTGCAGGGAAGACTGCTGGGGGGCTTCCGAAAACGCAGTCTCTTTTTTTTTTTTTAAGAGTCATTTTATTATTTATTTATTTATTTGTTTATTTTTGGTTCTGTTGGGTCTTCATTGCTACACGTGGGCTTTCTCTGGTTGTGGAGAGCAAGGGCTACTCTTCATTGAGGTGCACGGGCTCCTCATTGTGGTGGCTTCTCTCGTTGCAGAGCATGAGCTCTAGGCTCATGGGCTTCAGTAGTTGTGGCACTAGGGCTCAGTAGTTGTGGCTCGAGAGCTCTAGAGCACAGGCTCAGTAGTTCTGGTGCACAGGCTTAGTTGCTCTGTGGCATGTGGGATCTTCCTGGACCAGGACTCGAACCTGTGTCCCCTGCATTGGCAGGCAGATTCTTAACGACTGTGCCACCAGGGAAGCCTGCCTTCTCTTTCCAGACAGACAGAGGCTTGGAAGGAAGAAGGCTTTTGCTCCCATCTGTCCTTCATGCATAGGACCCATTGTGAGGACCTAATACTATACATCAAGGCATCCTGTGACAATGGTGACAGAGAGCCCACACGTCAGGACGATGGAGTTGAGGATGGGAATGACCTTGATAGGTTGCCCCCCCAGCCCTGAGATCACACTCTGCAGACAGAAGCAATAAATGTCCCTATGCAATAAGCCACAGCAACTCGCATTTTCAGCCACTGGCAGCTGAAGAAAGCCTGCCTAAATGATGCCTGCATAGCTTTTCCTATGACCACGCTCAACCATGCTCCTCCATGCCACTCAGCTCAGTCCTGCCCACAGACAGGGAGTGTGAGCTACTCAGGGACTCAACATCAGGGCCCACTTACTGTTTCTGTGGTTCTGAGCTTGTGCCCTAGTAGGAGGACAGCTTCCCCTTAGGGCTGGATTCCTGCCTTGATCTTGGCCACTGTAGACCCTATTCCCCCCATGGAATCCTGTTAGCTGCCAACCCTAGCTTCTTGAGCTGGCCAGTTCCTACTTATCTGACATCCAAATACGGTCTGTTCCCAGATGCCCCGTTTTGTAGCTCATGACACCCTGTCACCTCTTGCTGGAACTTTCCAAGGTCAGCTACTGAATGGCCCCACAGTTACTTTCTACTGTTCACCTTGCTCTCTGTACACAAGGCTCCACCTGCCTGGCTGAACTGCCTTCCTGACCTTCAGCTGAATTTGCTGACCTTTCCTCTCCCAGCCCCAAGAAGGTGTCTGGCCCTGTGTCCTGCCCCCTGAGGAGAATCCCATGTGTCAAGTAGACAATGTCTGAGCCATCTGCATCCCCTATGTTACTAGTCTACATTTAGTCCCTCATTCTACTGTTACCCACTGTAGTGAAATTATGGACTGCTTCTACATTTTGAGGCAAACGGGGTATAAATGCTCTTTATAATATATTATACCTATATATATAATATATTAAAATACCTATATAAATATAAATATCAAAAACAGTCTAGGTAGGTCTTCAAGAAAATATTTGTTTATCAGTTCGATCAATGGGAAAGCACTAGGACAATCAGACCGAGATCCCTGAAGCTACCATGGCTCAAAAAGATGTGTTTCACTGTCAGGTATATTGCCAGAACCCACTCCCCAGGCGGAGCACTGTTTCCCAAGTCGGACATCGGCCGGCCTTATTCTGCACATGACCCTGTGCAGAAGGGAGGTCCTAGCTGCCCCAGCACGCACAGCTCCTGTTGTGTCTCCACTTCCTCGGAAGGTTATTTGTTGCTGCTGCAAATGCCAGCCACTGTCATTACTCAGTGTTCTCGAACTTTCTGAGGTAGGGACCATTATTATCCCCCTTTCACACACAAGGAGAACAGAAGGCACAGAGAGATGGATTCATTTGCCTGAGGTGACCCAGCCAGTGTGTGGCTGATGTGAGGTTCATTGTGGGCAGCTTGGGCTCTTAACATTGTGCCGAAGTCTGAACACCTCTTGGAGATAAAGGCCAATGTTTTGAAAAAAGGTATAAGTTTCTGAGTGACAATGAAATAATATATTTTAAAAATCAGATCCTTAAGAGAATAAAAAAATGGACGAGCACTTGCAATATGAGCATTAGATGTCCATTAGAACTGCAGTGTCATTATTAAAATCAGCTCTAGGGGCTTCCCTGGTGGCGCAGTGGTGAAGAATCCACCTGCCAGTGCAGGAGACACAGCTTCAATCCCTGAGCTGGGAAGATGCCACATGCCACAGAGCAACTAAGCCCTTGCACCACAACTGTTGAGCCCACGCGCCTAGAGCCCGTGCTCCACAACAAGAGAAGCCACCACAATGAAAAGCCCACACACCGCAACTAGAGAAAGCCCGTGCACAGCAACGAAGACCCAAATCAAGCAAAAAATAAAAATAAGTAAATAAATAAATAAATAAATAAATTTATTTTTTAAAAAATAAATATAAAATAAAATCAGTTCTAAACTGACTGACAATTTCAGATTATAGATCTAGAAATGTCATTTAAAAAGGAAGATAACTATCCGAGAAAAGTAAGTCAACATTTTCCACTTTGTGCTCTTTCTGAACAAAAGCAATACTGAGTCTTGTTCACCATCAAGACGTGTGGAGTGCTGACATGTGATTAGTATTTGATAAGGATAGAAATCCTGAAAAGTGTAAAGAGGCGAGCATTTTGACAAGGGACAGTATCTTTGGGTGGGTGGGGATGAACATCTTCAGGAAAAAAAGAAATGTCAACTGGGAACTCTAGGGAAAGCTCGAGGAGGGCCACCTAGACTCCTGACTCATGGCTCTTGAAAGCATTCCTGCATCTACCGCCGGGCGTAGCACTGGGTACACCGGGACAAAGGAGTGCCTGCCTTAAGTCTTCATAGGTTAATGGAAAAAGCAAGGTGGTAAAACAGGCAATGATCATCTGTTGTGATGTGCGCCATCATGGTATTAGGTCAGGGTGCTGGAGGGAGCTCCAAACTGGGGCCCTGTGGGTAGCCTGGGAACTGGACAGCATCTGGAAAGAAGTGATGCCTTAGCTGAATGCTGATGGTTGCAGAGAAGTTGGCCTGGCAAGTATAACAGAGAAACGGTCCAGAAGTAGGAGCAGGATGTTCAAAGGCATGAAGTGGAAGATATTGTGGTACCTCTTGGACTCACAAGTACTGAAGGCCCTTCCTTATGGCTGGAGCAGAGGCAGGGTGAGAGAGGTGCCCTGGAACCAGGAGGGGGTGAGGTCCTGGTGCACCTGCATGTCCCTAGAGGGACGTGGGCAAAATTGACAGCCCCAGGAAGACTTAGTCCAAGTCACTGTCCTCCCTCACTTGAGCTGCTATGGTTGCATCCTTCCTGTATCCCTGTCCGGCTCCCATTCCCCTGCAGTCCGTTCCCAGGAAGCAGCAAGAGTGAAATCGTATTGTGACTGCCCCTGGCTTAACGCGCTTCAGTCCAAGGGATAAGATCTGAGACAATTTACATGCCTACAAATCCTCGCCTCCTCTGGCTACCGCCTTCCCTTCAACTCAGTCCACACCCTCCTTGCCAGGGGCTTGTTCTCAACAACCTTTTCCCAGCTAACTCCTGCTCAGCCTTTAGGTCTCAGTTTAGACAGTGCTTCCTTGGAGAAGCATTCCTTGATCTCAATCTAAAATAGGCTCCTTCCTTATTTTTTCTTTTCGTTTTTTTTTTTTTTTTTTGAAGTGAAATTCACATAACAGAAAATTAACACCCCCAAAAAAATAAAATAAAATAATAAAAAAAAAAAAAAAGAAAATTAACCACTTTAAGTATACAAGTCAGTGGCGTTCACAATGGTGTGCAGCCACCACCTTTAGTCCCAAAACATTTCATCACCCTCAGAGAGAACCCTGTATCCATAATGCAGTCACTTCTATTCTTCCCTGCTCCCAGGCTCTGGCAACCTCCAAACTGTTTTCTGTGTCTGTGGATTTACCTATCTGTATATTTCATATAAAAAGAATCACAATATGTAACCTTTTGTGTCTAGCTTCTTTCACTTAGCGTAATGTTTTCGAGGTTCACCCACGTTGCAGCGTTTATCAGTACTTCATTCCTTTCCATGACTAAGTAATATGCCGTTGTATAGATATACCATATTTTGTTTCCCCATTCATCCATTGATGGACATTTGAGTTGTTTCTAGCTTTTGGCTATTGCAAATAATGTTGCTGTGAATGTTCATGTGCAAGTATTTGAGTACCTATTTTCAGCTTTTTGAGTACCTATATACTTAGGAGTAGAATTGCTGGGTCATATGGGAATTCTTTGCTTAACTATTTGAGAAACCACCAAACAGTTTTCCACAGCAGGCATATGCTTTGTTTTCCCCCCAATCACCCTATGCATCTCCCTGTTTCTGTTTCTGACCTACCTTGCAAGCTCTGTAAATGTCCTGACCATGTCTGGTTTATCCACTACTGTGTCCCCAAAGACTAATGAAGTAGGCACTCAAAAATATTAGTTGGCTGAACAAAAGAAATGGGTGAGTATGACAAGACCAATTCACAGCTTAAACAGACCACTCTGGATGCAGGCGACGGATAGATTAGAGGGGGGCAGGTGTGTGGCAGAGACCAGCAGGGGCTGCTGTGTTCATCAGGAGCCTGGCTGGACCCCTGGACCAGGTGAGAGACCTTGCTGCACACGGGCATCACCCCAGGAGCCAGCTGTCACACACAGCCCAGCAGCTGCATTGTACCTGTTTGCTTATCTTCTTCCCCCACTGGGCTGTGAGTTCTGTAAGGACAGCCACCAGGATTTTTTCATATTGCCAATGCACAGTAGATTCTCAAGCAGTGTTTGATGAATGAATGAATATGAATGAGGGGATATGAATGGAGAAACAGTAGCCGTATGATCTTGGACAAGACACTTATCGTTTTTAAGTTTTTGTTCCTTCGGTGGTAAAATGGTCCCTGCCTCATAGGACTCCTGTGAGCAGTAAAAGAAACGAAGCTGCCGGGGCTCTTGGCACCGGGACGCCAATGACAGTCACTCACTAAATGGTGCCGTGCACCCTTTACGACTCTGCAGACATAATTAGAACAAATGGGCGCAAGGTAAGGGGATAAGATTTCAGCCTAAAAGACGGGAGAATGTTCTAACGTAAGATATGTGAGAGCAGGACCACATCCATGTTGTTCCCTTTGGTACCTGCAGTGCCCGCCACAGGGCGAGGACACACTGTTGACCGAATGTGTAGAGCGTGAGACTGACAAAGGTGGAATGGGCAGCCTGTGAGGTCGAAAGCAACCCATCACTGGAAGTGAGGAGGCCAACACCGGATGTCCACCTGCCTGAGACACAGGAGAGGGAAGCCTGCCCTGGTAGGGCCGCAGATGCATTGACCGCAGGCATCCCTTACAGTTCTGGGGTGGTTCATGTTCTTTGATGACCCTTGTGAGATAGCAAATTCCTCCAGGGCAAGAATTGGGAACAAAGATGTGAAAAACTGTCCTTGGAGATAAAGGCTACTAAACATAGTACTTTATCTCTCCTGGGAAAAGGAAATCATTCAAAATGCCTCAAAACGGAAGATGATGAAAGAAAGTGAAATTTGGGATTCTCTTCAGGAGACTGTTTAAAGATGAAGGAAAGCTTCATAGAAAGCTAGAAGCCTGAATCTCAAAAAGATACTCGCGTGTTCCTGACAGCATCATTCACTGTACCCAAAACATGAAAGCAACCTAAGTGTCCACCCATGGATAAATGTGTGTGCGTGCGCGCGTGTGAGAGAGAGATGGAATATTATTCAGCCTTGAAAAAGAAAGAAATTCTGCCACTTGCAACAACATGGATGAACCCAAAGGACGTTATGCTAAGCAAAATAAACCAGACACAGACAAACACTACAGTACAAATATTTTCTTATGTGTGGGATCTAAAATAGACTCATAGAAGCAGAGAGTAGGATGGTGGTTGCCAGGGCCTTGGGGTGGGCTGGGAGGGGAATGGGGAGATGTTGGGCAAAGGATACAAACGTTCAGGTATAAGATGAACGAGTTATGGGGAAGTAATGTGCAGCATGGTGACTGAAAATAATATTGTGTACTTGAAATTCGCTAAGAGGGTAGGTCTTAAGAGTTCTCACCACACACACACAAAAACAATAATAAAGGAGAGAAAGAAAATAGTAACTATGTAAGGAGATGAATTGTGTTAATTGCCTTTATTGTAATGATCATTTCACAATATATACATATAGCAAAACATCTACTTGTATACCTTAAATATATACAATTTCAATTTTTAAATTATACCTCAAAAAGGTGGAGGGAGAGGGAAGCTAGGAACCTGAGACGCTCATAAGATTCTGTTTTGCTTAATGTACTTTTCTTTAGCAATTGCAGAAATTTTCATATTTTCCAATTGGAAAATTTCAACTATTATTTTCATTGTAGTAAAACATACATAACATAAAGTCTATCATTTGAACTATTTTTGAGTGTACAGTCCAGCAGCATTGTCCATTCACATCGTTATACAACCTCACCACTACACAGCTCCAAAACTTTTTCATCATCCCAATCTAAATATTATTTTTAAATATTAATATTTTACCTAGTAAATGTGTTCAAAAGTTGGAGGTAAGCTATTAATCAGCAATTAGCTTTAAAAAAAAAAAAAAAACAGGAAAACCAACAGAATGTCATTTTTTTTTTAATGATCAAATGAAGTTGCCTTCAAAAGGAATAAAATAGCTCAGTTTCCTGAGTAGGAAAAGAGATTTCGAGTACTTTCTGTGTCTATAAACTGATTTAAACATCATTTATTTGCGTATCCAGAGAGATTAAAAACCATGTAGATTTCATGCATACCAATCACACTGGTGGATGAAACCCCCAACACCTTCTATTCCCAGAGTCAATAAATGAAGCTTTACAAGCATAGGTGCTCCCGGAAAAATTTAAACCATCCGCCTCAGGTAATTTGGTTATTTGCTTTATTTGCACCTATTTGAATTACAGTTGCTTTCACAGCAGGAGTATAATCAACTCCACGTGCCCGCATCAGGATCTCATAGATAAGACTTGAAATCCATTAACAATCAAAGTCATTTCTGACAACAGCTGGTTTCTATTTCTTCTCCAGCTGACCTCACGGGGCCTCTCCAAGCAGCTCTGCTAGCGTGCTGGGCTCTGCAGCCAGGACCAGTGCAGAGGTGGGCCTGGGCCACACTACTCTCGGCCCCGCGGGGGCTCCACAGGACAGCCCACGACAGTACCTGACGAGCGTGCACAGCGGGGCCAGGCAGACGGATTATAATCAGCTTCATACTGTTTCCTTCTACTTCCTCCATTGGATAGAATCACCAAATTCAAAAGATTACTGGGCAGCAGAGGTGAATGAAGCAAACAGCTAATATCAGACACCATTTCAAAAGCAACTGCCTGGATAAAGCCTTTAATAGAATTTCCCAGTTTACAACTCTGAAGATGAAGAAGGCACGTTACCATGGAAACAAATAGTCTCTTTAAAGAGAGACAGGCTTCTCTCCTGGTCTGAGCGTGTTCCAGAAGGGAGGAGGGGGGAGGCAGGAAAAGGCAGGCCAAGCACCTGTGCCTAGAACAATGAAGGGAAGTTTTCTTCTCATTAAAATCTCACCCACGAAGTAAGCTTGGAGGGTCAGCTCAAGACTGTTTTCTCTTCTTGGCTGTGCTATTGAAAAAACCTCAAGTCAGATATTTTGAGACACTTAAGCAAAATGACATTTTATTGGTAGTTTCTTTAAATTTGTTTCTTTATTCAATTAGTGACACATGCTGGTGACAAGTGAAACCCTCCGGTACATGATATAAAAGGCAAAGAGGACTCGCTTTTCCTGGTCTTCTGTCACCAACACATGCTCTCAGAGGTAACATGTCGTTGGCTGCTTTTCTCTGCCTCTACCCTGTTCATATATATATATATATATATATATATATACACACACACACACACAAAACATATATATGTATATATATACATACATGCATATATATATATACACAAACAAAACATATATATATATATGCACACACACACACACACATATATATATATATACACAAACAAAAACCCTAATTTCAAAATTGGGCAAAGGACTTAAATAGCTATTTCTCCAGAGAAGATATACAAATGACCAATAAGCACATGAAAAGATGCTCAACATCACTAATCATCAGGGAAATGCAAGTCAAAGATCACAATGAGATGCCGCTTCACACCCACTAGGATAGCTATTCTTTTAAAAAAAGAAAAGAAGTATTGGAGATGTGGAGAAACTGGAAACTTGACACACAGATGGTGCTGCCACTATGGAAAATAGCATGATACTTCCTCGAAAAAACTGAACAACTACCACATGATCCAACAATTCTACTTCAGAGAATATACCCCAAAGAACTGGAAACAGAGACTTGAGCAAACAGGTGTTTGCATACCCATGTTCCTAGGAACAGTATGTACAGTAGCTAAAAGGTGGAAGCAGCCCAAATGCCTGTTGATGAGTGAATGGATAGACAAAATGTGGTATATCCGTACAATGGAACATTATTCAGCCTTAAAAAGGAAGGAAATTCTGACACACACTGCAGGATGGTTGAACCTGTAAGACATTGTGCTAAGTGGTCTAAGCCAGCCATAATACTGTATGATTCCACTTAGATGAGGTACCGAAAGTAGTCACATTCACAGAGAGGGTAGAAGGGTGGTTGCCAGGGGCTGAGTGGAGGTGGGTTGGGAAGCTAGTGTTACATGGGTGCAGCGTCTCAGTTTGGGATGAGGAAAAATGTCCAGAGATGGGTAGTGGTGATGGTTGTACAACAATGTGAATTAATTATTAATTAATTAATTAATTAATGCCATAAAACTGTACGCATTAAAGTGGTAAATTTTAATGTGTATTTTAACACAATAAAAAATGTAGTATATATATTTATACATAGAGGAGTGTTTTTGTGTATACAGCTGTTTTGTGTGTATATAGATGTACAGGGGTTTTGTTTTTGCTCCTGGTTGCTTACTTTTACGAAAAGAATTATACAACACATGTATTCCTGTTGTAACAAACCCTGAACCTTAGTGGTATAAAGCAACCATTTAATTATGCTTAAAATTAGGGATTCTGTGGATCAGGAATTCGACCTGGGCAGAGAAGGGACAGCTGTCTCTTCTCCAGGGTGTCTGAGGCCTCCTCTGGGAAGACTCAGAGGCGGGAGCAGGAATCATCTGGAGGCTTCTTCACTTGACTGTGCGGCAGCTGCTGCTGGAGCCTCCCTTGGGCTGTGGACCAAAGCATCTACACGGGGGCTCTCCACGCGGACTGCTCCTTTGAGCTTCCTCGTAGCATGGCAGCTGAACTCCAAGGGCGGCATTCCAAGAGAGCGGAGCACAGTCCATGGCATGTTTACAACGTCGATTCAGAAGTCACATGGCATCGTGTGCTCTACTCAGTTGGTTGACGGAAGGGGCCATGCCTTTGTGGCCCTCTTTGGAAAGTACAACCTGCCATAGCACACGGATTAGTTTGCTACTTGCTTTTGCAATACCTCATCGACATCCCTAAAAGTTAGTAAAGATGTAATACTTCAATTTTTCTCATTTCTTTATAATGACAAAATTACTTTAAATTCTAAAAGTAATATAAGTATAGGAACAAAACTTGGAAAACATGAAAGAAAAATCTATCCACAATTCCCTTTCTGCAACCAATCACAGTAATTATTTTTAGACTTTTTATCCCATAATTTCTTCATAATGCATGTAGCGTTTTATGTGTTTTTTAAAGTTTCCCCTTAGCATATAAGCTCCCAACTTCACATCTCAACAATAAGTTATCTTCTTTACTTTTCTTGTGTGGACAAAGCAAAAATAAGATTAGGGTACACCACAGGATAAAGTCTTCAGATAGGAGCTTCTTAGCCTAATCCTACTGACAACTACTAGGGAAAATCATGTCAAGGCTTTCAAGTCTTTCTAAGGAGCAGAAAGCAGAGACCTAACACGCTGATTCTGGAAAAGTCATGTCAAGAGCAAGCTGAGCCTTTTGCCACACTTGTGTAAGGAGCAAGCAGGTATTGACCAGGTGTAGAATATCAGCTGGTGAACTGTCACCCAGTTTTCTGCTACACAGGCTTGGCTTTAGGGTTTCAACAAAATACATGGATCTAGCAATTAAAGTTTGGCAAAGCCCGTGTCTCTCAAACACGACTCCAAACTACCGCTGGTTTTCATTGACCTGCTGTGAAATGAGCAAAATAACAACAATGGGGTGAGTTTTTCATGAAGCTAAATGGATTCAATTTTTAAAAAGCTGGGCTTTATTCAGACGTCATTCCTTTTTTTAATATGTCAATACTGGGGGGACTTCCTAGGTGGCGCAGTGGTTAAGAATCTGCCTGCCAATGCAGGGGACACAGGTTCGATCCCGGCTCCAGGAAGATCCCACATGCCGTGGAGCAACTAAGCCCATGTGCCACAACTATTGAGCCCGTGTGCTGCAACTACTGAAGCCCAAGTGCCTAGAGCCAGTGCTCCACAACTAGAGAAGCCACCACAATGAGGAACCCGCACACCACAATGAAGAGTAGCCCCCCGCTCGCCTCAACTAGAGAAAGCCTGTGTGCAGCAACAAAGACCCAATGCAGCCAATAAATTAATTAATTAATTAATTTTTTAAAAAGTCAATATTGGGAATTCCCTGGTGGTCCAGGGGTTAGGACTCAGCGCTTTCACAGCTGTGGCCTGGGTTCAGTCCCTGGTTGGGGAACTAATATCCCACCAGCCTCGTGGCCAAAAAATAAAAATAAATAATAAAAATTAAAACATCAGTATTTATTTTATAACATAATTCTGTTGATAGATCTTCTTAGCATGCCTAATTAACAGTAAAAAGCTGACAAGTCTAAAGTTAGTTTCAATCATTTGACTGAGTTGGGACATTCCCAAATCTGAGAAACACTGACCCAGGGTACTGATCCAGTGTCCTTATGAAGAGCCTTTGGGGTTGATGTACATTATTTGTCAAAAGGGATTATACTCTGAGGCTGGGGGGAAAATAAACTGCCTGACATGGGAGGAGGAGGCAAAACTCCGGACTTTGCTTGTGATGGTCCAGTGTGTGGCCTTGAGCAAGTCACTCACGCTCAGAGCCTCTTCAGTTATCGAATCCAGTCCATGCACCAGCCTTCTCCCCCACAGAGCGAGCAGGGGTGAAAGGCTTAATTGTGGAAAGCGCAGAGAGCTGTGAAAGTGCTGAGTGTCTCACTGCTGCATCCTCAGAGCTTTCCCTCACAAAGGCTGCTCCATAGGTCCCGTAATAGCTGGTGAAAAACGTGAGGCGGGACATCCCAAGTATTTCCCTGGGAGTTTCTAATTTCAATGAGGAGAATATTCTCTAACTAAAATGCCGCCGCAGAAATTTTTTTCAAACAAATTGCCGTCTAATTTCCCTTTGATCTGTTTTTTCCACTTGGGTTGCAGTGTTTTACAGAATTTTCCCCAAACGCTTGGAGTCTGCAGTCATTTTATTTCATTTCTGATTAAACTTCAAAGGAGAAAACACCAAGCTACCAGAACAAGCTCAGCTTTTTTCCACTGCATTTATTCGATAAGCATTCTCGGGGCATCTACAACGTGCCTGACATCTTGCTGAGTGCTGCAGATACAAAGGTGAATAGATACAACTCGGCCCTTGCCCTCGCCCTCGCTGGGTTCGGTGTTTGCAGGACCCGATCAAGCCACAGACAAAACATTGTAATGCAATGTGATGACAGCAGAAACACCACCACAGAGCTGTCTCCTGGAGGGCCTTGTGGGAGCAAAATGGTGGCCTGACTGAGCTGACACTTGAAACGAAACTTAAAGGATGACTCAAATTTAATCAAAAGGGGGCATGAAGAACATCCCAGGCAGAAGAGACAACAGAAGCCCAGGTCCGGGGATGGGAATGGCATGACCTCTGTGGGGGGGGTGTGTGTGTGTGTGTGATTCCGTAACAGGAAAGGGCCAGAGTAGGTACCATCTGCAGATTCTACTGAATGGTGTGGGGACAGGCAGGGTAATCTGAAGCGAGCTGACAGCATCCTATATTCTCTGTGGGTCTCGAGGAAAGAGATTCAAAAACTTGCTTTAGAAACCTAGAAAGAATAATAAAACACTCCTACATGGAGTGTCAAATTTGACTTTAATGCATGTTTTGAACACACACCTGTTGGAGGCTCTTCAGACACCAGCGCTGGCCCTAGAAAGAGGAACCTGAGTTCTCCCGTCGAGGTGACGTGGGTGTACAATCCAGGGCTTCTCAAGCCTTGATGTCCGTATGAATCACTGGAGATCTTGTCAAGACGCAGATTCTGACTCAGTGGCCCGGGGTTCTGCATTTCCAACCCGCTCCCACGTGATACCAGAGCTACTGGTCCACAGAGCACACTTTGAGTAGTGAGATCAATGCACTTGTTGCCACGTCTTGACGGCCTGCCAACCTAGACCGGCCACAGGGGATTCACTGCCCTCGGCTCAGCACAGAGACCCCAGAGGACCATGTTTGGATCCTCCCTGCACCGAGGCACAGGGCCCCATCCAGCAGGAGTCCAGACCCTCCGGTCTGAGAGACCACAACCTAGAAATGAAGGGTGGAAGTGGGGAGGAAGGAGGCAGAAATGGTGCAATGGGGCTGGCACTTGCTCAGAAAACAGGCCCAGAAAACTCCTGTAAGAGGAGTTAAGTAAGACACCAGGGACACAAGAAAAGGAAGCAGGAGCTCAGATCAGACAAGGGCCCAGGCAGAGCCTTGGAGCTGGGGCACTGGACACAGACCCCGTGCCAGGGACTGTCTGCATGCTTTATACACAGATGTCACATCATCTTCACCCAAAGCACTTGCAAAGCAGACTGTAAATCCCTGCTAACAGACGAGGCACTTGACGTGCGGAGCAGTTCTGTTCATCACCCGACCGCCCAACCAGCACACAGGGGAGCTACGCTCAGGTCTGTAGGATATGAAAGCCCGTCTTCCGGGGACCACACCCAGTCCACTGTCCCTTTAGTGATGGATGAGTCCAGGCTCCGTGCCTAGGCATAAGGCGCCCTGGGATAGGGTCTTTCCATATCTGAATCCAAAAGCAAGTGATGTCGGCCGTGAGTGTCAGGTCAGAAGGAAGCAGATCAAGAAAATCAGCATCTGAAGAAGACCTGGTATCGGGAACTGGACCACCCTTGGATGTAGTGGCCTAGCCCACCTGGTCCTGAAGAAGATATGCCTCCTTGTAGGCCAGCCAGGGGTCCAACACAGCCCTCATGGTCTTGGTATGTACTGAGGCAGACAGACTGGTAAGTGGGCATCTTAAAGCCATCTTGGATAGAAATCTTGGCAGAAGTGGAATGTGTACCTGAGAAAAAAGAAGACAGAACACTAAATGGGAAGGACCGTCATTTGACAAGGTGTCCTGAACGTAGTGATCAGTAATTGGGAGCTGCTGTTACTACTATTGTTGTTGTTGTTGTGGGGTGCTGTTTCGTGCATTGCTGCAGAACCAGCCAGTGATATACTAGGAATATTCTCAGGCATAATTAGATATGAAATGTTCCCAGGAAACCAAAGTCTAAAGGAGTCCAGCCAGCTCGCTAAACAAACCAGCTGAAGCTTCATGCTGTGTGATGGAAGGGCACTCACCCCCCAAAGTTTTGCAGTCACTGACATTCAGAGACCAGGCTGCTGTTTGCACACGGTTACTGCTTATGCCCACTGCTTCCTCCTTGTTGGGTTATCACAGTTCAAAAACTGTATTTCTAAATGCCAGGGGACTTCCCATAGAAAGAGCCTCAGACTGGAGCTGAGAGACCCACTCTGCCCCTCACTGACACTCCCTGTCTCCTCACATGTGAATTGGAGACCACTGCACCTGTGCTGCCGTCCTCAGGACCAAACAAGATGCAGTGCGTGGAAGGTAGAGACTGCCGGGCCCTACATGCAGAGAAGCCATGATATTACCCTGCCGATGTCCTGCCATTCTATTCTAATTTAATAATGTTAGTATTATTCCTATATCCTCTGTTTCCTCTAAACTGCCTTGATCTTTGAGGAACCAGGTAGCATTTACTTACTTACATCCATCCATAAAACAAAAGTCTACATGGACTCGAAAAGCAAACTCCCATGTACAGATCTAAATAGACCTGATACATGTATATAGACATATGTATGTATATATACACACATATATATCAGTCTGAATACATATACATCAGTCTGAATACAGACTGTATTTATATATATGATTTTCCCTCTGTATTAAACTCAAAGGACTACTTGTTAAAGCAGGTGAGACATTTGCACAATTAGTTTAAAAGATTATTATTTAAAAATGGAAATAGCTTGGAGCAGATGACTGGAAATCATTCCTCGCTGCAACTCAAATGGAGGAAGCTGTCTAATTCTTGGAAATTTAGACATTCTTCTAGTAATTTAGCACAAAAATGGGCCTGACTCAATCTGCTCTTCACATTTTGGTAATTTAAAAGGACATAACGGAATTTTATTTTAACAGTAATTGCAAACTCACGCAGAAAATGTAAATGCACATTTCATGATTAGCTTACAGCATAAACTATGGCTTCTATTAATGTATTCCAATTTGTAATTCTTTTCACAGTATGAGATTTGAAAGCTGTGATTAAAATTAATTAGGTTAAGTAAAGTTTATCCCCCCTGAGCACTGCTATTGGGAAAAAGCAAGAGGAAAATGTGAACTACATCTGGCTCTGCAGGAAGCTGTGTCTTCGTGAGAAGTCGGCTGCCTTCTCTTCTCCCCACAGAGGTTGCATGCTGCTTATTTGGCGTATCTCAAGCACCATGTAGCTCCTCAAGGAGCTAATTGAACCATTAAACTCTTCTTTGCTGGCTCACAAAACCACATAGGCTGTGACTACATCATCTTCAAGGAAGGATATTAGGTAGATCCATTGATTGTTTAAACACAATACATCTTCGGGGGAAACCACATACATCTGGTAAACCTAAGGTAATGTGGCCACCCAGAATCGAGTCCCATAATTGCTGTGAAAGAGGAGCCAAATGAGGGAACAAGAAGATAATAACGGATCCACACCTGTGCAGAGCCCTCTGCTTTGCACAGAATTGTCTTGAATGTTACCTCACTTGATCTCCTCAACAATACTGACAAGAAACTCATGTTGTCCCATTTTACAGATGAGGGTACTGGGGTGAAGTGAGGTACCCAAGATCAAAGAGGGCTGGAGGTTAGACCCAGGTCTTCCAAGTTCCCATCCTATACTCCTTGTATGTCTCAGTTCTACAGCTACTGAAAACCTAACTAAACTTTTAACCTATACATTGTCTATATTTTCACAATGGGTTGAAATTCATTACCAAGTTTCCTAGGATATGAACTAAGGCAAAGTTTAACAACTCTGGAATGGTATTGAACATCCCAGTAAGCAGAGCATAAATCTGGAGGGCTAAGACGAGACAGAGTGAAAAGCTGGCATAGGGACACCCTCTTCTTATCAGAGATCTCGGCTGGAGTTCTCCAGTCTTCCCTGACTGTCCTTTTGCTTGGATACCCAGTCACTCGGGCTACCGCCGGCTCCCCTCGTTTGCTTTGGCACAATGGAATCCCTGCTCTGGTCCAGGCATGGAAATACAGACGTGGATGACACAGGCGCTTGCCGGACCCAGCTCCTGAATCGTGAGGGACCCTCATCTCCTGTGACTCGTCCCTCCTGGCTCTCCACGCTGCCTGACCTGGCTTCTCCCAGGAAGCACTAGATGGTCCTCTCTGTTAACTTGTGATGATGTGCATTAACATGCCATGGAGACATCTCTCCCCTGGGCATTTAAAACAGCACCTCCTCCAGTGTAGGGAAGAGAAGAGTAGCTTTCAAGTATGGAAAACTGGGTTTCATACATAGTTCTGCCACAGCCTTGAGTGAAGCGTTTAATCTCTTCTTTGTTTTTAAAATCAGTGCTTTTGTCTACCAGCACTATCTGATAGAAATTCCGTGATAATGGAAATGTTCTAATTCTGTGCTTTAAGTGTGGTAGCCACTAGCTACAAATGGCCATTAAGTCCTTGAAATACGGCTAGTGCCCGTGAGAAACCATTTTTTTAAGTTTCTGATTTAATTTTAATTAGTTTCAATTTAGACTGGCACACGTGGCGAGTGGCTGCAGTGTTGGACAAAGAAGGTCGATGAACTCTTAAGCCTCTTTCACCGCCAGAGCTCGACACAAAATAAAATCTGAAGGTGGAACCTCTAGCTCATATGGTAGAAGATTAATGGGAAAGTTGGGAGAGTTGATGGGACCTAGTAATGACCCTGATATACAGCCTCATGGAAAACCACAAGCTTCCAGAGATTAAATACAGAATAAATATTTCCTTTTAAGGTGGAGAGTGGTGTAAGAAGAGTTTTTCTCTATTGCCAATTGAGTTTGGGCCAAGGAAGCCCAGTAACGTTCCTATGTACATACAGCTGGTGTGATGTGAGCATCTGCTAAAATACCAATGAGTGAGCAGGGACGCGTCTCCTGAACCCTTTGCCTGCAGAGGCTCCTGGCATTCTTGCTCTTTCCTCCTGCTGCCTATCAGTGAGGATCTGGTGAGCTCCTCTGCCTTCTACCCAGCTCTGAGGACCGCATTCCCCAGAAACACGT
Source organism: Hippopotamus amphibius kiboko (assembly GCF_030028045.1). NCBI lineage: Eukaryota > Metazoa > Chordata > Mammalia > Artiodactyla > Hippopotamidae > Hippopotamus > Hippopotamus amphibius. The sequence goes on along the minus strand of NC_080191.1, from coordinate 76,902,705 downwards.
CTTAGCCCTACTGAAGAATAGCACGCTGTTAGCGCTGTCCAGCAACGAACAGATGAAAGAAATCTGTGAACTCCTCTTTACTAAAATACATGCAACCCAACAAACAGGGAGGGACAGCTCTGAGCCAGGGCCGTGGACAAAACATGAGATATGTATGAGACCTGGCCCCTGACCTTCAGGACAGGAGTGAGAATTCCCTGCCCTGGGCTACCGGTTAGAGGCAACAAACTAGTATGGGAAGTTTATAAACAGCCTTAGGTTTTTTTTTATATATTTGTAAATATTCCCTGCGAGCACAAAATACTTGTGGCGTTTTTAAAATTAGCTCCAAGTATGTTTACAGGCTATTAACTCTCAGAAAGGATTTTGAACCTATCACTTAAATACGTCTCCCAAACGTTGTGCCTCAGGGACTCGGCGCATTGTGGGGTAAAATTCTGATTTAATTGTAGCTGAGTCAAGGAGAAACCCCCCAACAGAGGACAAAGCCAGGTGAGCGTTGCTTGATATTCTTAAGGTATAGCTGATTCAAGGGAACGACCCCATATTCTGAAACCAAGGAGTCTCCAGAAACAGAGACTATTTCCCTGAAATTCAGAAATTAAATGAAGAATTGATTTTTTACAGGATAGTTCAATTAAAAAAAACAACAACAAAGAGCCTGTGCTTAGAAGTTGGAGAACACAGGTGTGCATGCATGGGGGTGGGGGTGTCCTCCAGGCTAGGGGCCAAGTAGATCCATGTTGAAGGGTAGGAATAGCTTTGTTCTCAGACCTTTCCCTTTCCCACACAAAAACGCCCATTTTCCATCATAGAACCATGGAAGTTAGAGGTGCGGGGATCTTGGAGAGTGTTTTGTCCAGCCCCTCCATTTCACAGCAAGAAAACGGAAGTTCAGAGGTTCACAGAGACTCCGAACAGGGATTCCCAGCTCTGCTCTGCCTTCGGCTGACCGGACAAACTAATTCCGCTTAATATAACCCCTCCCCGGCCAGGCAATCTTCAGGTGTGGGAGGAGCCCTTCAGCGAGCTCGGGCCCTTCAGCCGTTTGGGTCCTGCTTTCCCACTTCCCAGTCAGCAGAGCTGGACTGACTTGGACAAGGGGGTAGAGGTTACAGTTTCTAGCTTTAAATTCAGACATCACATTTCCACAGCTTTCTGGAACTGGTAACTCTGGACAAATTACTTAACTTCACTGAGCGTTAGTTTCCTTTTTAAATAATATAGAATCAGCTCAGTGCTTTTGTGAGGAACAAATGCAGCAGTAAAGCCTTTATAAAGAAATGTCAACTTATTTTATGTTACTATTAGTATCAAACGTTGACTCTTCTGTACTCCTACAGCTAGTCTGGGGCTTTAGAAACGGGCAGATTCTGCTTCTGAGGAGACAGGGGTTCTTGAGGGCATGACATAACCTCTCCTAGCTCAGCTTCCCTCTGCAGAGTGGGGCGCACACCTGTCTCTCAGGATGGCTTTGGGGATTTAAATGGTACAAGGTGCGTACATGAACTAGTAACACTTGTGTCCAGTAGCTGCTGGAGAGCTGCTCCTCCTTACCTCTGCAGATCACAAGGGTCCTCTCAGGAGAGTCAGAAGATCCTATAACACAGGACGAGAAAGCTAGTGGCCTCTGTGTCCGAGGTTCTCACCATGCGTGGCCTTGGTCTTCTGAGATGCACGATGAGGGATGTGTAATTTGAGAAGAGAATCATGGTTCCTTCTCATGCCTGACTCCCCTCCTGGCAGAGGTCTCCTCCATCTCTGCATTCATGGGGATGCTTCAGGAGAGGGTCTCCACCTCATATGTCCTGCTTCTCTTATTTCAAAGATTGGGAGCTATATTTAAGTGATAGGTTCAAAATCCTTTCTGAGAGTTAAGAGTTTTAAACATACTTTTAGCTAATTTTAAAAATGTTTCAAGTGTTTTGTGCTCATACGGAATATTTACAAATATATTTAAAAACATCTAAGCTTGTGGGACTGCACCCACTCTAGCACATGGTCATGATGATAGATACATTATATATATATATATTTTTAAATAAATTATTTATTTATTCATTCATTTATTTATTTATTTTCTTGGCTGTGTTGGGTCTTCGTTGCTGCACACGGGCTGTCTCTAGTTGCAGTGAGTGGGGGCTACTCTTCGTTGTGGTGCACGGGCTTCTCATTGCAGTGCCTCTCTTGTTGTAGAGCACAGGTTCTAGGCGCGTGGGCTTCAGTAGTTGCGGTACATGGGCTCAATAGTTGTGGCTCACGGGCTCTAGAGAACAGGCTCAGTAGTTGTGGCGCACGGGCTTAGTTGCTCCGAGGCATGTGGGATCTTCCTGGGGCAGAGATAGAACCCATATCCCCTGCATTGGCAGGGGGATTCTTACCCACTGCGCCACCTAGGAAGTCCTAGATACATTATATTTTAATTTCTCATCCTTTTAAAATATTGATCTTTGTGAAAATTCTACAATATACATGATGTATTAATATAGTAGTGCATATATATACTGAAACCAATATTCATAGTGAGGTGTGTGCTTAAAACGGTTTTATAGACAGGGGTGCCTCATCATCAAGTTTGGCGACCTCTGCCCGAGAGGTCAGCTGGGGATGCAGAACACACAGAAGATGGGGAGCAGGGGGCTGAGCTAGGTGAGCCCAAGCAGGTGTGCAGAATCTCAGATCCCCGGAGAACTGCAGAGATCAGAGAAGGGCTGAGCGGGGCAGGGAGTTGTTCTGAGGAGGCCTCCACCCAGGTCAGGCAGGAGGCCCCAGCCCGGGGCCAGGGCTGAGGCTGGGGAGCAAGCAGAGCCCCCTGCTTGCCTCTGCTTGGGGAGCCGTCACTCGGTGTAAATGCAGCATGACCTGTCTGGTGTCAGCATGTGTGTTGTCCTCTGAATGACGTTTTCTCCTGGTAAATGTGGGCTGTGAATGGCAGGGGTCTTCCCTGACTCTTTTCACTGTTAACTGTCCCATGAACACATCCTGGGCTGGATCTTTCCCATTTTTTGTTTTTGCTGGGTTTTTGTGTGTTTTCTATTTTCAGCACGGCTAAGGGAAAGGGGTCCTCCACTTGCTGGGGGGAGAGGAGGGGTTGGCTGATGGGTTTTACTGAAAGGTGGGTGTGGGCTTTGGGGCACAGAGAGGTAGAATCCCGGGGAAGCAGAGGCAGGATGCTAGAAAGGGGAGGACACCATACAGTTTATTTATTTATTCCTATCTTTAAAAATTTTTGCCTGCATTGAGTCTTCGTTGCTGTGTGTAGGCTTTCTCTCTAGTTGTGGAGAGCAGGAGCTACTCTTCATTGCTGTGGGCAGGCTTCTCATTGCGGTGGCTTCTCTTGTTGCAGAGCACGGGCACTAGGTGCACAGGCTTCAGTAGTTGTGGCACAAGGGTTCAGTAGTTGTGGCTCGCGGGCTCTAGAGTGCAGGCTCAACAGTTGTGGTGCACGGGCTTAGTTGCTCTGCCGTATGTGGGATCTTCCTGGAGCAGGGATAGAACCCGCATCTCCTGTATGGGCAGGCAGATTCTTAACCACTGTGCCACCAGGGAAGTCCCGCTATACGGTTTGTAAAGGGGCTTCACACTCAGACCTCCCAGCCACCTAAACCCTGGGTATCATTAGCTTCCATTTTTCTAAGAGAAAATAGAAGGTTTAAGCCACTTCCCCAGAAGCTGAACAGTGAGCTAGTGACTCAAATGAGCCTTTAGACTCCGAGGCTGGTGCTTTTCCCCTACCTTGAATCTCACAGCGTTTCAGTGCTTTGGGCGGGAGGTGATCAAATTAAGTCAAATTAAATTAGGAAATTTGGTTGTAAATCTGTGAATAAAATGTTCATCTGTTAAAATTTCTGTAAGGAGGATGTTGGTTCTCGGTGATCATTGCACAGGTGGGTCTGTCTGGCTGTGGGATCCAGAATCCTTCCCAGACCGTCTTGCTTTTCTGTAACCACTAGGTGGCAGTGCAAGCACAGCCTTCCAGGGTCCCCTTGCCATTGACGCTCCAGGGCAGTGACAAGCGGAGTTTCCTACACCCGGCCAGGTTGAGTCATCCCACAACTCCAGTGTCGGGGTATCAGTTTCAGTGTGCCTGATGATCTGGAGTTTTCTCTGTGCTCTCCGACCTCACCAGAGGCTGCTCTATCTGCGTAGAGGTACCTGCTGTGGGACCTTCTACTGAATTAAGTAGAATTAGTGAATGACGGAGATGCTTAACGGGGCTGCCCGCCCTTTGAATACCAAGTAATTGTCATCCTTCTCAGTAAGCAGTGCTGCCTGGGATTCTAGAAGGAAAAGTCCAGGTCTCAAGCTCTGTGCCTCGGAAACAAATCCCCAGGCTGTGTGAGATCCCGGCCACTTTCAGTGGCGACCAGTTACAGAAAAGTGCTATTAATAGCAAATCAGACACAGAGGCGGTGAGTTAATTTCTCCCAAAAAAGAGTGTGTAACATTCTCATTACAAAGAAGGGCATCTTTGGAGACTGACCAGCCTGCCTAGAAAGGAGCGCCCTGCACCAAAATTAATTGTATTATTAGTACTCGTTAATGCATACTGAGCACACAGGAAGCACTGTGTTATACACGCACTATAGGTGACCTCCTTTACTCTGACAATGGCTAACAGAGGCATATGACATCATGATCCCAATCTTCGAATACAGAGACAGGATCAGAGAGGGGAAGCGATTTACCCACGCCATGGAATTTGAGTGAGGGTCTCTCTGATCGAAAGCCTACCATTTGTGTCACTCTATGAGTGGCAAGCACATCCTTTAACCATGTACAGTCTCACCCCAGCTCTGCCACAGAAGGGGACTCACAGGTGACCCCGCGGGTTCTAGTGCAGACTCTTCAGTGAGGTAGAGCAAGATGCCCACCTGGCTGGGACGGGCGGGAAGTCCCCACTAGCCTGGCTCAGCCGATGTTCAGCTAGATGGGCCCATCCCGAAGGTGAGGTTGGCCTGACACAGGCAAAGACCGAGGTGGTCCAGACTATGAGGCGGGTGGTCCAACGTGGGTGCCGGTATCCCATGTGCTTGTCTAGACATGCACTTCCTAGTGCCTTTTATCAAACCCAGTTTGATCTAATGGCAATGCCTGCTTCTCCTTTGAGCCTCCAAATGGAAACCCTGCTTAAGTCTTAGGGTCAGTTTGGAGGTAAGATACTGCAAGGACCTTGATTTTACTCTGGAATGGCATGTTTTCCTCTAGGTTTATTTCCCAAAGGCTTGATCATGGTGAGCCTTCCGCGGATCTGCATGAAAACGAGAACACAAGCACAACGTGATGAGTTTTTCATAAAATGACGTTTATTACACTGAGAAGATAATCCCTAATTTTGAGATTCTGCCCTTCCTATTTCTCTATGGTTAAAATGCTTCTCTTAGGAAGCAGTGGGAAGTTGATTTACATCTTAACAATGTTTCCTGGAAAAATAAAAATGACAAACCTACGGAGTGCTCCCCTTTTCTTTTATAAAAAAGGAAAACTTTTACAGATTAAAATCTAGGAACCCCAGCTCTGGGTGGTCCTCAAACTTCATTCCCCAAGCATGTCAGGAGGGTTTCATATACTGCCATCTAGTGGTCATCCCAGCTCACACTCGCTGACTGCTCCCTTTGAGAAAATAAATAGTGTGTATGAACACAAGGGATGTGTGTGTGTGTGTGTGTGTACACTCAATCAGGTGGCGACAAGCAGAGATGTGTTAGCATGGAAAAATGCAGGTTTTGAAAACTGTGTAGAAAGATTCGGAGTGAACAGTCCTCCTACTCCAAACCCACGTGGGCAGAATTGAAAGCAGGTGTGTGGGATTAGCACTCTGTATGTTTTCCAACATCCACCACCAACAGGGCAGCAGCACAGAACCATTCATGCTCAGGAGCGCAGGCAGCTAATAGGACATGAGACGCTGTAGAGGAGAAGCATTCAAGACTCAACTTGAACCAAATGTGTTCACACTTTCACTCATACCTTTTGAACAGCAGAGGCATCCCTTCCAACTCTAGGAAGACCCATCAGCCTTTCAAAAATGGGTGAGTGTAGATTTCTGCGAGCACCTGGTGTACTTGGGGCATCGTGGGGAACATGGGTTTGCAAATATCAGACAGCCCTGACCTTTAGAGTGACCTACGTGTAGCGATGGCTGCCACCAGCAGCCGGTATATCCCACCTCTGTCCTGCACGGCTGCCGCAGCATCTGGAGTTCTCTATCTGCAGCCTTCTGCTGACCCTCCTCCAAGCTGGCTGCCCATCCTCTGGACAAAGAGGACTCGTTTCAGATTGCTGGAGAGAGAGAAAGGGGGAAGGGGTGGAAATGCAAAAAACCAAGACTAGGGTACACAGGAGACGGGGGGTTGCTTCCTTAGAAGGCCTGCATGGCCCTTCCAAACCCCAGAAGACCTTGTGTAGAAGGGCCTTGAACCGCATGGTAACTCACCTGCAACTCACCTGAGTTGTCCTGAATGGAGTCAGGGGATTCGGGTTCCGGACACCAGTGCCCAAGCTGACAGTCTATACCTTGCTAACGGGCTGTGTTCTGAAAGGTTACGTGTATATCAGCCCTACTTGAAATTTGAAATATATTTACACAGAAAACCGATAAGCTACAGTGCTTAGGTTCCCAGGCTGGCTCGGGAAACCCATTTAACCTCCTCTGTGTCCCTGAGCTATGCTTCGGACCTGAGCTTTCGCTGGGTGGGGCACGTAGTGGAGATGGGGAGGTTCTGCAGAGACTTCATCATTGATGCTTTTAATAATTCGCAGTAGAAACTCCTTAACACATCAGAAGAGTAGTCGGGAGGAAGGCTAGAAATAAAGAAATAAATCTGAATACAATTAATCACATTCGCCAAGGGGATGTGTTCAAAGAATTCTTTGATAAGACAGCCAATAATTAAAGGAAGAAAGTGCAAGGGTACAAACGGACTTGCTACGGTGGCCTTGCTCCCCAGGCTCCGGACACACAGGGCTTACTTGTGCTCCTTTCAATCTTCTCCTCGGCTGTCTGTGCTCCAGGACAGCTCCGCAGCCCTTAGGCTCATAGTAGGCGCTCAATTAGCATCTAACGAGTGGCACTGCGCAGAGCAGGCATCGTCTCTTGCATTCATTCTATAGGTAGTAATTAAGTGTCTGCTGTGATGTGGGTGTGTGCTAAGTACTGGATCCCCAGTGGGCTGGGAGGTCGGGTCGCTGCTCTTGTAGATTGTGGCAGACTGAGTAAAGGCCCACCCAAGTGCCAACATCCTAATCCCTGGAACCTTGAGCATGTTGTTACCTGACATGGCAGAAGGGACTTTTCACACATGATGAAGTTAAGGATCTTGAGATGGGGAGCCCATCCCGCATTATCCAGGTGGGCCCAATGTACTCACCGAGCTCCTAATGAGAGGTCGCAGTGATGCAGACCCACAAGCCAAGGAATACAGGCGGCCTTTAGAAGCTGGGAAAGGCAGGAAACAGATTCTCCCCCCATCCTCGAGAAACACCACAGCCCTGCTGACACCTTGATTTTACTCTGGAAGACTGCTTTCAGACTTCTGACCTTCAAATATGGAAAATAATAAGTTTGTGTTGTGTTTAAAGCCACTCAGTTTATGGTAATGTGTTACAGCAGCAATAGGACATGAATATAAGCTGAACATAGTTGTAACTTATTAACTACTTTGTATAAAGTATAACAGACTTTGTAAAAGTATAAAAGTAATCCCAGGGACTTCCCTGGTGGCACAGTGGTTAAGAATCCGCCTGCCAATGCAGGCGACACAGTTTTGGTCCCTGAGCTGCGAAGATCCCACATGCCCTGGAGCAACTAAGTCCTCAAGCCACAACTACTGAGCCCACGTGCCACAACTGCTGCAGCCTGCGCACCTAGAGCCTGTGCTCCATAACAAGAGAAGCCACCGCAATGAAAAGCCCACACACCACAATGAAGAGCAGCCCACGCTTGCCTCAGCTAGAGAAAGCCCATGCACAGCAACAAAGGCCCAACACAGCCAAAAATCAAATAAGTAAATAATAAAATAAATCTTAAATAAAATAAAATAAAGAATCCATACAACTCAATAATAAAAGCTCAAAATATCTGATAAATAAATAAAGTAATCCCAATAAATTACCATAATAGAGAAAGTATGGAATGTCGATTCTCTCTTCAGAGGTTGGCTTAATAATTCATTCCCCTCTTCACCAGAGTACCTGTCTGAGGCTGTGCCCTTCTCGGGGAGCAGGAATTCACTTCACAGCTTCCAACATCAGGTCCTGAGGCTCCAAATGCTTATAAAAAGCATTTTGATGATAAATCCCTCCCTCTAATAACAACTTGTACTTAGCAGGGATATTATTCCTTAACTGACAGTCAAGTTCAGCTTGGGTTTTTGGTTACAGCACCCTAAAAAAGAGAGAGGAGATCTTATTGTCATCCTATTTCTCCAGTGGGGAAACAAGCACAGATCTGATCAAGTGTGCTTCTCCACCCACAAGCAAGAATATGAACTCAGCTCTTTTGACACCTCAACCAAGGGTGTTCCCTTGGCCTCAGCTCTTTGTTTTAAAGGCATTAAGAAGAGGAAAAAGAGGCGATAAACACTCAGGCGCGGGGGTGGGGTGGGGGGGTGGGGGGGTGAGAGTCAGCTTGCTACAGGGAAAGGAGAGGAATTCTGGCGAAACACTAGTAGTCAGAACCTCTGGAATAAGTGACCGTCCAGTTTTTATATTAAAAAGAGGGAGTGGGGGGGGAGGGGAGAAATGTGACAACTGGATGAGTTTCATTTTGAAACTCATTTAACCCAAAAAGTCAAAACGAAACTCCAGCGGGCCAAACCCACAACAATCAAAATAAAAACAAGTTTTCACAAGCCCCTTGCAAAGCTAAATATAGATTTTTCAGATAGACCCACTCCCCTTCAAATTCATGACTTTTGAGAACTGTTTCAAACATGATTTTAAAAAAGAATGTCAATAAAAAGAACAATCGTTTCGCGTGGGAGGTAGGGCGAGGCTGGGCGTGTGTGTGTGTGTGTGTGTGTGCGTGTGTGTGTGTGCGTGCGTGTGTGTGTGTGTGTGTGTGTGCGTGTGTGTGTGTGTGTGTGTGTGTGCGTGCGTGCGTGTGTGCGTGCGTGCGTGCGTGCGTGCGTGTGTGTGTGTGTGCGTGCGTGCGTGTGTGTGTGTGTGTGTGTGTGCGTGCGTGCGTGCGTGTGTGTGTGTGTGTGCGTGTGTGAGAGATCGGGGAGCCTTTCTCTGACTTAGCTCCACCCTCACCCCACCCCCAAAACCGTCAAGCTGTTTTTAAATACCATTTGTGGTCACCTGCCCTGGTAATATTTTGTAATTGTGGTCAAAAGAAGCTGACTAAAGCTTTGTGTGTTTGTTCCAGGGGGAAACTGTCAAATGCCAGGGCCTTAGTGGATGGCCTTCCGTCACTTCATTTCTCTCCTGTGACCCTCTCTGCGTTCTGACCTCATAAAGAGCATCATTCCAATTGGAAACCAAATTTGGACTGTGTGCTCTGCATTCTGGCGGCAGCAGGGACAGCTCATAGGGCCCTTTCCTTCTCCTGCTCCTCTCTCCTCACCTCTGTGCCCAGGAGGAGCCGGCGGGGGTGGGGGGGAGGGGTGGGGGGCCTGGAATCACCTGGGGCCTCAGGGTTGCCCCGGAGAGATGGCCCCTCGGTTCCTTGCCGCGCGGTGAGGGCATGGAGCCAGGACTTTGAACTGCGGCGCAATTTCTTATTAAGACACGAGCGCCCGAGTGTCAGCTGGAGCTTTAGGCTTTTATTTGTGGTGGGCTGTTTTCCTGCCACGGTTGTTGTGGTTTACCGTCTACCTGAGTGTTCAAAACTGCTTTGCAGAATCCAGCAGCTGAGCTTCAGATTTGGTACCGCTCCTTCCCAGCCCAGCCGGGGCCCCGGGACACATATCCCACCGCGTGTCTCCTCCCAGGTCCTGCTCTGCTCCCATCGGAAGAATCACTAGTGAACGGGCACTCACATCGTCAGGTCTTGTTTGTCAGTGTGTATAAAACTAAGATAGGTCTCCAGACTGCTGTGCCAAAGATGATTTCCCAAAACGGACCGTGGAGATCAGTCATAACACCACACAGTCGAGAGAGGAAGTGGGACCTCAGAAGCCTTAGAATTTGGGGCATCATGCCTAATTCATGCTAAGGAAATAATCATGAGTATGTAAACATTTTTCAAAAAATAAAGTCACAGTATTTATTAGGAATTTACCTATAATAACAAAAAATGGGGAAAACCTAAATAGTCAATACATTATTGATTGCATAAATTATGTTATAATCATATTTTTTGTCATCAATAACTAGCAATTATTTCATGCTTACCACATCCTGGGTATTGTGCATTGGCTTTATGTGTGTAATCACATTTAGTCCTTAAAAAACCCCCAGGAACTTACACTTGCAGAGGTAAAATTCCTTATCCATGAGCACAGTGCTAGCATAGCGAGATAAACAGTGTCCCAACCCCGCAATCCACCTGGAACCTCAGAATGCGATCTTATTTAGAAATAGCATCTATTGCAGAGGTGATTAAGGATCTAAAGACAAAACCACCCTGGATTCATCTACGACTGGTATCCTTACACAAGAAGAGAGAGAGCTATCTGAGACCCACAGAGACCCGGGACAGAAGTGTACGTGAGGGTGGAGGCAGAGACTGGAGCGATGTGTCTACAAGCCGGGGAACGCCAAGGGTTGCTGGCAGCCACCCGAAGCTCGGAGAAAGGCATGGAACAGATTCTCCCTCAGAGTTCCAGAAGGAACCAGCCCTGCTAACACTTCAATTTCAGACTTCTCGCATCCTGAACTATGAGAGAATAAATGTCTGTTGTTTTAAGCCACCCAGTTTGCGGTAATTTGTTATGGCAGCCACAGGAAATGAATGCAGAGAGTGAGTAGTACACACAGGATCTGAACCCAGGCTGACTCCAGAACCAGAGCTCGCCCGCGGTGCTGTGTAGCCTCCAACAGCTGGGCTTAACATTGTATGTTTAATGTCACATTTGGGTAAAAAATTTGAATATGTGCATAGAAAAGAACTGGAGGAATATACGGCAAAATGTTTATTTCTGGGTAGCAAGAATCCAGATGGATTTTAATTTCCTCCTTTTTGCTTATCTGCTTTTTCCTTTTTCAGCATTGAAGTGCAATGCTTTTCATAGTAAGATACACACTGAATGATGTAGGAGTGAAGGGGTATCATGCCGCAACTTACGCTCAAATGGTTCAGACAAAAAACTAATATATATGTATCTACACAGAGAAAATGATCAAGCATATGTGGGGATATGTCAGCCATTGGAGAATCTGGGTAAAAGGTGTATGGGAATTCTTTGTACTGTTCTTGCAGCTTTTCAGAAACTCTGAAATTATTTCAAAATTTAAAAGTTACACCCACCTCCCAAAAAAGAGTCCTAACATGGAAGATATTCAAAGTTGAAACAGAAACAACTTTATAAACATAAAAGCCAAGACATGGCCAACTAGTGTCTTTCCAAGAATCAGAAAAGTTTATTTTGGAATAAAAGAAAGTATTTACATTACAGCAAAGATGACTCTCAAAGAAAAAAAAAATGCAGACATAGAAAGAGACAGAGTAAGAGGTGATAGAAGAAAAGTAATGCCAAGAAGCCCCTGTTGAACTACTGCCGTGAGGCTAGGACAGCAGTGCAGCCCAGCCCAGCTCTCCGATGCCATTTCCAGCACATACTCGAGACAGAGGCACGGCACCCAATCTGTGCGTGTTTTGGCATTTTCCTAATAAAACTGTACATTTTTGTTGTCAGAAAGGTGACAGTGCAAGGCCACAAGGAAAGCCTCTTCCTGTCTCTGTGCCCGTCCCTAGTGTCCTGCAGGTAGAGAAGTGATTTCAATAATAGACTGGACAGGCTAATCTCAATTTTTCTAGAAGGCTAGAGGACAGTCCCACAGGGTGAGCCAGGGTTTGCTGTAATTTACCAGCTTCTCAGAACAGCCTGGGGCCCTGAGCCCATCAGAAAGGACTTGGCAAGAATCACCGTGGAGAATGGGGCAGACAGGCATCGGGGAACCTCCCACCAGGCCCCCTTTCTGTGCAGCCAGGTGTACTGGTTGCTTTAGAATTGCCTGGTGAATTTTGTATTAACTTGTAGAATTGCTTTCAGGCCAGGCCTGGACAAGGAGTCAGACGATGAGGGTTTGCCTCACCTCAGGGGAGGAGTGTGGTCTAGATCATCTTAACAGTCCTTTCAAGGTCTGATGCTGTCCTTTGAGACACTGGTTACTCATTCCCCAGAGGGTGGTCGTTAAAAATAACTATACAAGTTACATTTTTAAAATAATACGGATAGACAAACTAGAAGAAGATTTCCTGGTCCTTTGGAAATGTAAAATTATTGACAGGCCCCTTGATATTTTTATTTTAGTAGAACAGAAATTCTAATTGTGCCAGTTTTAAAGCTCACTTCCAACCGACGCGTCTAGTTTACCATCTGGGCGAAGAGTACATCCATAATTTGGACTAATCTAGAAGGGAAAACAGTCACATTACTAAACGGCATTATTTCAGATGGTCCCTATCTCCATCACTAATTCCTATAAAAATCTGTGACCGTTATGAAAAATAACTCAGCGTTATCGGCAGTGTTTTACTTGCGTACAAGATACTGTGCAACTGGGCTAGTTCTCATCCATTTGCAAGAACCACTAGTTCCTTCCATTCCAAGGTCCGTCCTTCCATTCCAAGGGGCAGGGCTAGTGTGAATCGGTCCGGCTTAGAAGTAGCCCCACCCTCACCCTCAAACAGCACAGATAAATATATGGTTTGGCAAAAGCATATTGAATATATTACGTGCGCTTAATTGAGTCAAAGAATAATAGGTCCATTTTTATTCCATTCTCAAGTTGTTTCACGTTCAACATTCCTTCCTCACAAAGGTTTGCTAATTGTTCCAATTTGCAGTGCCAAGTAATCTGTGCCTAGTAATTCCATAAATGTGTGCATTTCTGGGTTCCTACAAAGCAATTCCACTTCACGATGCCTCTAAGTCGCCATTCGGAGGGAAAGGATTCCACAAAGACCCTTCCGGCCATCATATGTGCGTATTCTGAATGTCCCCAGAGCCACGGAGAGTAGGGCCGTGATGCCCGGGGTGCCACCCACGGACCATTCAGAGAGAATTACCAGCCAGTGGGAGGGGATCTGAGTGGGAGGTTTGTTGTGTGTATAGATTTTCTCCCCTAATGTATTTCAAACTGGTTTGAGGTTCAAATGGGAAGATTCCCTTTTTAGCCTTTCCTTTATGGAAAGAAAAGAAGCTTCTTGGTAAGATTCCAGACCATCAGCCCCACCTCCACTTTAATCTCTTGGACCTCTTTTCTGCCAGTTTCGTTAACAGTGTCTGCTTTACAACATCCTCGTGGTGTACAAAGGATGCATCTCTTTGAGTCCTAAACCTTCCTTTTGAAGGGAAATATCCTCCCAAATCCTGGCCATGGCCTTTGGATTTTTGTTCTTATTTGGGGGGTAACAGCACTAGTGCTTACAAACTTATGCATTAAAGCATGACCTAGTAATGATAATGTACCCTGAGTCCAAGGGCAGAATTTAAGCCCTTTTGGTCAGTCAACCTTAACAGGTGAGTACCTGAAGAACAGGTGAGTACCTGAAGAACTGGTGACCTTGATTAAGACATTTGCATCCATCCTGGACCACTAGACCCACAATCCAGAGAAGAAGGATGGAAGCCATCTACTGAGGAGTTTTCAGTTGACCTGATGACAGAGTTAAAGTCTTCCTTTTGGAAATGACATGAAAAGAGTTATCCTTGTCAAAAATGGCTAATGTTTTCATGAATTTGGTGGAGACTTTTTCCCTATTTGAACTCCGTGCACTTAACCGACATGCGTTCTCATGTTTTTCCAGTCTGCCTTACAAAGGGGGCAGGAACCAGTTTCTTGCAATTCCTTGCCTAGTAATAGCACACAGGGATTATGTGCATTGTGTGTGATGAATTCTGATTTTTCCAGTTCCAGCACAAGAAACCTAGGGTCAGAAAGACGGTTTTCCTGAAGGCTTACACACTGAGTTCATGATGCTTGGGGCCAAGGTGTCTTCCAGCGCCACTTGTTCCTTAGGGACTTCAGGCAGTACTGACTCCTGAATCTGCAGTCTGTGTAGTGGTCACCAGGTGAGCAAAGGTTCCTTGGGTTTAGCGTGGCAGCTCCCAAACTCCAGTGTGCGTAAGAATCACGCAGTGTTGGGGGTGGGGAATGGCTAAACATGTAGGCTCTGGAACCCCCACCCAGGTATAGATTCTGCAGGCTAGTGGGCATGTGCGTTTTTAACAAATACCCTGCATGATTCTGAAGCAAGTAGATTGCAATGAGAAACACGGTCCTATACATTCTGATGGAGAATATTTGGACATGTGTCTTAATTCATCGTTTTTTGGTTTCCATATTTTTCACTCAAAATTCTATTATTTCAAATATCTTTTTGCTAATAAGCAAACATTTAGGACAAGAAAAGACACTCAACCTCATTGTCACTGGGGAAATGCAATTGAAAATTCCAGTGAGATACTACAGCACACCCATTAGAATGGCTATAATCAAAAAGACTGATAATACCAAATGGAGAGAGAGGATGTGGAGAAACTGGAACCCTGATGTACTGCTGATGAGAGTATAAAATGGTAAGGCCACTTGGGAAATAGTTTGGCAGTTGCTTAAGAAGTTAAACATATACTTACCGTATGATCTAGTAATTCTGCTCCTTAGGTATGTGTGCAAGAAAACAAAAACATATGTCCACACACAGACTTGTACATGGATGTTCATGGTAGCATTATTCATAATCACCCTAAATTAGAAACAACCCAAATGTCCACCTACTGGTGAATGGGTAAACAAGATGTGATACAGCTATACAATGGAACATTATTCAGTTTTTTTAAAAAAGAACGAGCTACTTATATCTGGTACAACATGGATGACTCTCAAAAACATCACATGAACCGAAATAAGCCAGACACAAAAAACCACAGATCACATAATTCCATTTAGATAAAATTTCTAGAAAAGGCAAATCTATAGAGATGGAAAACAGATCAGTCGTTGCCAGGGGCTGGGAGCAGGATGGACTATGAAGACAAAAGGGAACTTGATGTCCAGAGGGAAATGTTCTAAAACTGGGTGGGAGTAAGGACTACAGAACTCTGTAAAGTTATGAAACAATCATTAAACTACAAAGTTACAATGGTTGAATTCTAAAGTATGTAATTTATACTTCAGTAAAAGGTGTTTAAACAAACAACAGGCTCTCAAAATTGACAACTGAATGGTACAGGAGTGAATGAGTCAATCGAAAAACATTTCAGAGTATTTAGGAGATGGTGTTCAAAGAAATACATCCACACATGATTAAGCGTCTTCCGCACATTGTTATCAGCTACAGCCTAACGTGAGTCTCATTTGGTGGCTTTTTTCTTGTCAGCTCACTCTGAGTCACACTTTCAGCCTCAGCCTTCACCAGCTTATGCCCAACTTTCCAGCTGCTCTCAGCTTTTCTCAACCTTTAACCACCACTAGTCTCTCCCTTTAGGCTAATAGGCAATTCTGGCCTTTTAGCTCTCTTAACAGGCAGAAAGGACCGTCCGCCAGTCCCTCCGACTCATCTGCTTTCTTTTCCATGTGGCAGGAAAGAAGAAAGGGTTTTCCGTCCCATCATATGTCTCTGTGTCACCAATTCAATTGTTCCCTTAGCAACCATCGCTTTTACTGCCGGCTTTCCGATACACGCTGCTTTCTCAAAGAGCTGAGACTCACAGAATATCTGGTTCATGCCAGAAGCAGTTTTCTAAAAAGGCCAGTATCTCTTCTAGAGCCGACTATTTTTAAAACAATATTCGAACAAAACATACCGGTTTGAGACAAAGGTGTTAACGAGGACAGAGGACAGCGCTAAGGAGATGATGCCCCTTAGGAGCGTTCGGCAGAGATAAGGGAAGGTTTGCAGCCCCAGACTCTCTGCTCCCCTCCTGGTCTGTGGATGTCGTGGGTCACAGAAGCGGCGGAGGGGGTGGGAGCAATCCAGTGACTTTCCTTTGCTGATGGAACCATTGAGGCGTTATTTTTGCATTAGAAGTTTTCCAGATTTTCCAGTTTTCAGTCTGACTCCTTATGAGAGCAAACGGCCTTCAATGTCTTCCTGCATCCAGGTGAAAATTAAGACCAAGGGATAGCTCGAAAGTGTGGTTTCCTTTATTATTGCATCCATTATTTATTTTCCAAGAGTATCTGTCAATTTTTTTCCCATTAACAAAAAAGATACATTTCTTAACATTTGCAAACAAATCAACAAAGGATTAATCTCCAAAATATATAAACAGTTCACGCAACTCAATATCAAAAAAAACCAAACAACCCAATCAAAAAATGGGTAGAAGACCTAAATAGGCATTTCTCCAAAGAAGACATACAGATGGCCAAGAAGTACATGAAAAGCTGCTCAATATCACTAATTATTAGAGAAATGCCAATCAAAACTACAGTGAGGTATCACCTCACACCAGTTAGAATGGCCATCATCAGAAAATCAACAAACAATAAATGCTGGAGAGGGTGTGGAGAAAAGGGAACTCTCGTGCACTGTTGGTGGGAATGTAAATTGATACAGCCGCTATGGAGAACAGTATGGAGGTTCCTTAAAAAACTAAAAATAGAGTTATCATATGACCCAGCAGCCCCACTACTGGGCATATACCCAGAGAACACCATAATTCAAAAAGACACATGCACTCCAATGTTCATTGCAGCACTATTTACAATAGCCAGCACATGGAGGCAACCTAAATGCCCATCAACAGAGGAATGGATAAAGAAGATGTTGTACACATATACAATGGAATATTACTCAGCCATAAAAAGGAAGAAAATTGGGACATTTGTAGAGACATGGATGGACCTAGAGACTGTCATACAGAGTGAAAGTGAGTCAGAAAGAGAAAAACGACTATCATATATTAACGCATATATGCGGAATCTAGAAAAATGGTACAGATCAACCAGTTTGCAAGGCAGAAATAGAGACATAGATGTAGAGAAAATATGGACACCAAGGGGGATAGTGGGGAGGGGGAGGGTTACAGGTTGGGGGTTGGGGTGAGATGAATTGGGAGATTGGTATTGCCATATACACGTTACTAATAAGAAAATAATATCAAATTGTACACTTTAAATATATGCAGTTTATTGTATGTTAATTATATCTCAATAAAATTCTTAAAAAAATTAAAATTAAAATTTAAAAAGTTAAAAAGATACATTTCTTATGTAGGCTACTGAGTGAGAAGAAAATGTATCTCAGAAGACAGACACCATGTGAATAGTCTCTCAAGAAAATTCCCAAACACCATGAGAAAGATTTGGAATTTATGATATTCTATTTCATAGGTTCACCTATAGGAATAAATATCACTCAGGAATAATGGTAACAGCGGTAGTTTCTTCTTTAATTAGCCAAAGTAAAGAGACATCTTATCACTATTTGAGAACACTGGATTTTCAGCCTTTCAGAATACCTGTACTTCAAACAATTGATACCAAATATATGGCTGTACCTCTGCTGAATATTAGGTGCACTAGGGGTTGAATGTATTGCCCACGAGATTTTGGTACCTACCTTCTTTTAATATATGTGCATGTTTGGGGTGGGTTTTTTTTTTTTTTTCATTTTATTGCCCTTTGTTTATTGCACTTTGCAGATACCATGCTTACAAAATTTTTTAAATTTACTTTTTGTGGAGGTCACATTGGTTTATAACATGACATTGTTTCATGTGTACAACATTGTGTGTCTACTTCTGCATGCACTACAGTATGAACAAACCAAACCAAACCAAACCACAACAAAGGTGTAGCTACAGAGAACAGAGTAGTGGGGTTTTGTTTTTTTAAATTCCTTCTGCTTCAACGTTTCCTTTCAATAAGTTTTGTTCCTAATTTAGGCAGGTCTTCTTTGATATTAGCCCAAACTAAGGAGATTTACCTGTATATATACATATTTTTCAGCTGTTAACACAGGAGATATTGACCCAGTGGGCTTGTAAAATCGGAGGAAATCCTCTGGTGGATTTTATTTTATTTTATTTAGTTATTTTTTAATAAATTTATTTATCTTTATTTTTTGGATGCACTGGGTCTTTGCTGCTGTGCACGGGCTCCCTCTGGTTGTCGAGAGTGGCGGCCACTCCTTGCCTCGGTGCTCAGGCCTCTCATTGAGGTGGCCTCTCCCGTTGCAGAGCAAGGGCTCCAGGCACGTGGGCTTCAGTAGCTGCAGCAGCCAGGCTCAGTAGTTGTGGCTCAAGGGCTCCAGAGCCGAGGCTCAGTAGCTGTGGCTCACGGGCTTATTTGCTCCGTGGCATGCGGGATCCTCCTGGACCAGGGATGGAACCCGTGTCCCCTGCACTGGCAGGCGGACTCTCAAGCACTGCGCCACCAGGGAAGTCCCCCTCTGGTGTATTTTATAAGCTTCAAGGATGGAGACTCACGAGTGTAAACGTGTTCCTGCAAGTCCCAGCTCTGGTTTGGACGTCCCCAAACCAGTCCTTCAAGCCATTTTGAGAGGTTGTATTTAAGGCCAATCCACTCCCTTAGGGTTTCCCAAAATAATACAAAGTCACCAAGAATGAAACACTCAGAACCACAAGTTAAGGTTCTAAGTCCGCTCCCAAGGCCTGAAGGATAAAATTCAGAGACGATTTATCACAAATAGGCTGAGATCAAACACCGCCAACCGTCTCCCCACACCCGGGGAGAAAAAGAGGCAGCTCCTTTTCAGCTCAGAAAGGGTAAAGGGAGTCCTAACAGTTGGAGTTTGCCTTGGAGGAATCAATAACACTCTGTTTTATTTCTTCGAAACAAAAATAAAAGTCTTCCTAATTCCTCTCCTCAGGCAGGACAAAGGAGCTTGGGTCTGCTCTGCTGGTGCTGAGCTGCTGAAGAACAAGGTTTTTCCTCTTTCACGTCTCTGGGCATCAGTTTCCTCGCCGGTCGAGAGAGTGGGCGTGGGATGAATACCCTCGAGGTGCCTCCGTGGCTATAATGGACTGTGGAATTCCACGATTCTCCCTGTGGCTGCCCCAGCTCCTGGATCCTCTCCGGGGCCCTTTCTTTCTCTGGGGACCAGGCAGCTCTCACATGTGTTGTTCATACGCAGTGGTTCACACAAGCCTGTCTTCTCACCACCACCTAAGTCCGAGTCAGAGGTGTGAAAGGGAACAAGGAAAAAATACACACAGACGCGTACGTGTACATGTATGCCTCTATAAAACTATGTGTGCTAGGGAAGTCCAAGGCCCGGGCTCGCCCAGAGCTTAGCGCTCTGAGACGTACAAGGTGACTCGTCTCGGGCAGGAAGTGACCCGTCAACATCCTGCCTGGTCGTGGGTGTGTTGGGGGGTTGGGGTGGAGGCGGGAGCATCCGACATCCTGTCCCTGGCTGGGGCGGCTTGCCTGCCACAGCCTTGCTTTCTAGGCTGGACGGCCACCGGGGGAGCCCTTAATGGCAATTTCTCTCCCACGTGAGAGGGCATTTTAGCTCCGGACCTTGCACGCCACCAATCCAGTCCTGTACACGTCACCTCCCCAGTCCTGTTACAGGAACCACACGCTGACAACCTGTCCCCCCCGTGGAAAGTTGCCCCAAGTTCAAACGTAATGGGCGAGTCTAAAGCGCCTCAGCTGTCAAAGGGGCTGATCATCATACAAACGATGATTCTATTAGTCCTGAGGTTTTGGACACTCGTTCAGGAAACAGGAAACAAAAGTCTCCCCAGGCTCTTGTCTCCCTACCCTTTTTTGATCACCCACCCCTTTCTGTGACACATCAAAAAAGGGTCAAAGCCGAGATGATTCCCATGGTAGGTGGGGGCTTCAAGGCTGTGCCTTGGGGTTTTTTTCTTTTTAAGGAAAGAATGGATGACGGATTGCTGTGTGACCGCTGAGGTAATACTGATGTGCATTGGAGAGAAGGTTTTCTGGGCTTCGAGAGGTGTGACAAGACGTGACGGTGGGAAAGAGGAAAGGGGGGAGGCGGGGGCAGTGAAAATAGGAAAAGAAATATGAAGACCACACTTATGAATGCATATGCATTTATGTACACATGCATATATTAAATTACGTTAAAAGACTTGGAAAGAGTTGGAAAATGTAGAACAGTTCCAGGAAAAGAATAAAATAAAAATCTACAACTCTGCTTCCCAGAGAGGACTCTTGCTAATGCCATGGTGTGTGTCATTCATCTTTGTTTTTTACGTAAATGAAATCGAAGCATTCAGTTTTGTGACCTGTTTTCTTTCCAGTGAATAATACACCCCAGACCATTTTCACGACTCATCACCGGGGGCCTAAGATGAGGCTGAGCCCCTTACATCACTCCAGTAACCACCCGAAGGATTTGTTATTTATTTTCTGACTTACGACGGAGCATGTGGTTTTGACCTGGGTTCAGGGACAGAATCACTCCATCCTCAGACCCGCAGAATGACAGGCTGCAGTCTTGCAAATCAAACCCCTTGTTTCACAGGTGAGAAAACTGAGGCCTGAGCCGCCGCAGCCAAACACAGGACCGGACCCACAGCGACGACTCCTGATCTGTTTCCCGCACACCACAGCCACAAGCATGAAAAAGCTTCCACTTCAGCAAACAGCGCAGGAGAGGGAGGGGACTCCGCCTCGCCCGGTAGAGGCCAGAGGAGACACCCTACTGTTCCAGGGAAGGGGCCGCATCTGTTGGAGGCGCAGGTCTGCCTTCTAGGCACAGAACCGGGCCACTTCTCACCACCTGACACCACATTCAGCCTCAGCATCCCTCTCCGGGATTACGGCCTGAGCTCTTTACTGGGATTCTTGCTTGCACTCTGCCTACCACAACCCCCACATGGGGCTCTCACCACGGCCAGTGGGCTCCTTTTCAAATGTAAAGCTGTTCAAAACCTGCGTTCTACCTTACTCTGGCTGATGGCCAAAGTTCTTACAATGTCCACAGGGCCCCTCCATCCCCGCCCATCTGCCTCTCTGTCCTCCTACTTTCCTCCCCGCCTTACTGGGCTCCTGCCATACCTGCCTCCTCGGTCTTTCTCACCCTTGCCTCGGAGCCATCCCACTTGCGGGTCCCTCTGCCTGGAATGCTCTTCCCCACAGACCGTCCTGGTTTGCATTCTCATCTGCTGTGGGTTTGGGCTCAAACGTCACATTCTCAGTGGAGCTTTCCCTGAGCGTTTGAAGTTGGGGGTTCCTACTCAGGATTTTAGATGCTTTCCTTCTAGAAATCCCTGCTCTCTCTTCCCTGATTTGATTTTCCTTGTCTAAGGGACATACCACATATTCCACTGACTTTTCCTTGTCTGTCTCCCTCCGCTAGCTCTAGGAGGCCTGGTGTTTTTTCTGCTCACATAATTAGTGAAGGTCTTTTCTTGAAAGTCATGGGAACCTACTGTAGCGTAAGGGGGAAGGGAGGCCATTTATCCCAAGGAGTCATGAAACCCAAGGGCAAAAGGGAAGCCTGGACTCAAGAAGCAATTGGGACCCACAGAGAAAGCTCTTGCTCCCCTCTTTGTAAGTCTGCTTCTTTCTTCTCTCTGCACATCCTAACTCTCCTGCTTCTCTAGACCATAAAACAGAATATGGCCACCCTGAAGCTTCCATGCATCAAGCCAACTACGATTTGTTGGGTATAGGATGTGCCAAGCACTGGCCTAGGTTCTCAGGCTGCCTCAGTGAGCAAAGCCTTCATGGAGTTTACATTCTCGTGGGAGAGAGAGACTGCAGACAGAATCAATGAGCGCATACTATAGCACATTAGGTGAGAAGAAAATGAAGAAGGAAAAACAGAGCAGAGGAAGGAGGTGGGGGACCTGGCCCGTGGGGTGGGGAACGCAGGATACAATTTTAAACCTGGGACAGAGTGGACCCCAGGAAGAAGGTAAGATGTGAGGAAAGATTTCCAGCCACCACAGAGAGTGGCTCAGAAACCCACTTCAAAATCCACAAAAGAGAAAGCTGATGGATCCAGCTTAACCCAGGCGTGTGTCTAATTGGCAGTCACTAAGAAAGGCAGGGTCACAAAAAACAAGCATGGCTTCTGGAGGGCCACTCCTGTGGATGAGATGGGAAGGAGAAGGGCTTTCTCAGAGAAGGGGGAATTATCTGGAGTGGGAAAGAAATCTCCAAATGGATCCGCCCCTGGAGGGACTTAGGAACCTTCCGTTTGTGCCACTAGAGTGCCTTTATAGTTAAAAAATAAATAAAATAAAATAAAACTATATAGTTTGACTTTATAGCTTAAAAAAAAAAAAAGTGTACCAATCCAACTGAGTTGTTCAGGTGACCTCACCTGATGGAGGTTGTGGTAAACCAGTCCCCCAACCTGCCACATTCACAGGAAGGCATGGTGCTATTAATTTCCTACCAAACTACCCAAGACAAGAGGACAGAGATGGTGATATCACCAAGAAACTTGCTGAATGTGAACTGACTCAGAAAATAATGCACCACATCCCCAACGGTCAAGCTTGTTTCTGCCCCCTGGGGGAAGGGCTGCCCATTTTTAGCACAAGCAGACCTGGTTTTCATCTCTACACCCTAAGGATTTTCTCCCCGAAAGAGCTAAAAGCCACAAAGAATTAAGGGAGAAAGAGAGAATAAGGCATGGACATATTGGATGCTATAACGGCAGAAACTATGAGACTCAGGTTATTTCCTTCTGAGGGAGCCAAAAATAGCAATGGAAAATTTGATAAACCCCAAGTCATCTGCTGCTTTGTAAGAAAAGCCTAAGAGAATTTTGAGCCTGGAGGACTAGCTCAGATGACCCTCCTCGGATGTTTACAGCCTCCACTGAATTGTTAGCCTTTGAAAAGGAGACTAGTAGTAGTTATAAATTTATGAATTTAGAGGCCTCCGGCCCCATTATTAGAAGCAAGGAACGCAGGACTCTTGTGAAGTTTACACCCAGAATGTAGCGCATCTCCGCTGTGAGGTCACGGCAGAGCTCTTTGCTGACCTTTGGGTATAGAGATTCCCCCACCACACTCCCCACTCTGCCAGTGCTTGCAAGCAGTAGAGACTGGGGCCCTCATATGTAGATGAAGATGTCACAGGTAAGGCAGAGAGATGGCAGAATCAAAGAACTGCCCTGGTTCGCCCTGACCAAGAAAAGAGTAAGTGTGTATGTGGGTTCTCAGCTCCAGGGCCCTTTAATGGGGGCTGACTGCCTCAACCATCCAAGCTGATGAATAAACAAGTGGTTGAATGAAAGAAAGTCCCAAATCTGGCTTGCACCAATCCAAGAGCCAGAGGCTACCAGCAGCTCCTTGGGAGACAGAAGAGGCATTGTCCCTGGGTCACCTTTAATCACCTGCCCCCTCAGAGTAAGCAGTGAATGCACCATCACAAGCAAAACTGAGTATCTGCAAGAGTGTAAATCAGGAAAATGTTTTCTGATTTGCTTTTGAGTCTCAAGAGAATTTTAAGCACTGACTCGCCTGCAAATACAGGCTGTTATTATACTTACCTGGGCTTCCATGATTTGAAACAGATCCCTCAGGGACCGCCTCCATCCCCACCTCTGACTGTTTAAGAGACCACATAACAGAGACCTCAAAAGTGTTTTTGGAGAATCCTACTGTGATCACAGCCTGGTCTCTAAAGCCTGAGAATCTTAGCTTTAGAAACCCAGTAAGGAAATGTCTGCGGGGTTTTTCTGGAGCAGAAGGAAAGCCTCACAAGTCCAGCTGGCCCCTCTTTCTCCCCAAATTTTCATCGAAGGAACTGCCCGGAGGTCAGCTTCTCTCCATCACCTCGTCACATCTCCTGCAAATCAGACTTGCATAAGAAAAGCCCCTCTGCCTGAGGTGGGTCCACTCCCCTGGCCAGCCTCCCAGAGGCTGGGATCCAAGGGTTGCAGGACGGCCATGCGGGGTGCCCTGCTCATTAGCACCGAGCACCATCGCTGGGTGGAGCCTGCCCCAGGAATCAAGACTTGACCTTGCCACTGTAAAATGTATTTCTATGCCAACAGCAGCACGACCATAGCGCTTTTGCTTTTCAAACTGCGTGTCCTGGTATTTCCCAGAGACTTTACTGAATTCCTGGAAAGACCGGCAACACGAAGCTGCCAAGCAGCGCTTCCTATGGTGGGAGCACAAGAGCAGAGGGAGAGTGCGCATGCGGGGCCAGGGGCGCATCCCAGGCGGAGCTGGCTGCACTGGTCAGTGACCACAGCCCTTGGGAGGTGGCTTCCACATCAGGATGACTTTGCTCTCTGGAATGACTTCAGGGAGTTGTAAGGGAGCAGCATGTGGGTAGGAGATGGAGCCTGCTGTAAAAAGAATGTAGTCATGATGAAAAAATCTGTATTTCTTTGTGTGTGTGGACCACTCGAGACCATTTTTGATCTAGATAGAGAGGCCCTGCCTGCAGTGGGAAAGAGTATAAGCTTTGGGGCCACAGAGACTGAAGTTCAAATCCCAGCTCCTTCACTTCCTAGGATGTACCTCGGGTAAGCCATTTACCCTCTCTGAGCCTCAGAGAGGCTGTTTACTTACCTGTGAAATTATTGTAACTGGATTAGAGGCAGGTAGATGAATCAGTGAGCACAATGCCTGGCACACAGTAAGTAGTCAGTAAATGATAGTTGCAGCTGCTACTGCCATTTTTAATAAAATTGATGACATTAAAGGTAATTTAGAAAACTGAATAATTCAGAGTAGTGCAGTAGACACTTTCCCTGATGCCAGGGAAGTTACTAGACTAGGTGTGTGGATATACAAAATGCGGCAATCAGTGCCACTGGCCATTCTTAACCTTCTCTCCTCTTTGTCCCTTCACTCTGGAGGCAAGAAAAGCTAAAGAGTCACTTTTCCAACCTCTCTGGCAGCAAAAGATTGCTGTAAGACACAGCTCTGGTCAAAGAGATGTGAGCAATGACCTTCTCCCCTGAATGCTACTCTTCCTTTCTCTCCTCCTGCCTCGCATGTGGATGTGAAGCCCAGAGCAGAGGCAGCCACATTGTAGTCATGGTGCAGTAAGCCACATGGTAGGGATGTCAGGAGAGAACAAGAAAAAGGTCCCGGGTTCTTGTTGACGTCATTGAGCTGCTGCGCCAGCCCCCGGCTACCTACTTTCAGACTTCTTAGTCTTGTAAGAAAAATACCCTTCTATTTGTTTAAGTGACTCAGATGGGTTTTCTGTTGCTTACTGCTGAAAACACTCTTATCTGATAAAGAACTTTGTGATAAGCTTCTGAAATACCTTGCTGACCTAGCACAAAAATCGACAGTCACTTTGACTCTCAAACTCTCAAGAGCATAAGCTTTGTAGGCAATAAATAATCCTAAATATTTTAATGAAAGTGAGTATATATCTAGGAATGTAGGATACACCCACATATATTCATATAGTAGCTTATGAAACCTGGGAGGTTTGCTTTAGGTGCACTTCTCAACCGTTAGACTGCATAGCCAGAGTGGAACATGCCCATACCTGGCCTCCAACCTTGGAGATTCTGGCTTCATATCCCTGGGATGAGTTCAGGGCATCACAGGATTTTAAAGCTGCACAGGTAGCTGTGAGGCACAGGGCTTAGGGAGAACTATGTTATAGCCTTCCTTCGCAGGGATCTAAGCTCAGCAAATCCTAGGTACTAAAGCCTCCAAGAGTCAGACTGGAAAAGTAAAATAACCTTACAGGCAGCATAGCACTGCTTTGCTGTTTTAACTCAACAGAATAATTCCTCACAATTACAAAAATCTATCAGGTTTCATAAAACAGGATTTGTGTGCAATCGTCTATTGCTAGTTACACAGGCTTCCTCTTTAATTCTGCATAGTACTTGGTCTGTGCAGAGATCAGAAATACCAGAACAGCTGCCTTATGCCCTTATTTTAGTAACTTGGATGACCATGATAGGAACTCCGTAAGATAAGATGGGGTCCTCAGCTAAGCCTGACATATTCACATATGGGCAGACAAGGGCCCTTCTGATGGGAAGGCAGTCAGCTAACTGCTTGTCTTTGGAAATATTGCCATAACGTGACGTAAAGTGCCCACATGGTAAGATCAGAATCACTGACATTATGACAACGTGTTTACTTCGAATTTGTAATTTTTCATATTATCTAAAGTCTCTCTGTCAGAGTTACATAATTGCTTATATTTCCTGCATAGATTTTTAAATGAGATCTTTATAAGTATAAAAAAATATGTGTAAGGTCTCGAAGGTTGTTTTCTGTTTGGGGTTTTTTTTTGTTTTGTTTTGTTTTTTTACCCAGCAGCAAACTGTTTTATGGGCCAAATCTATTGTCTTGTTGATTAAGCGTCTACTCTAGTATATGTGGTAGCAATTACTGCTAAATCATCTGAGGTTCGTACATAGAGTACTGTGTAAATTCCTTTATCAACCCACTTCTGACAAATAACTGCGGGGTTTCACATTTTAATATCCGTCGATACAATTTACAGCAGCCCATCCTCACATTGTATTTTTATTTTCACTACTACTAATAATGGTATAACTTTAATGAGCCCTAACTGTATACTAGACACTGTATTGTGCTCTTCACATGAATATTGTGTTTAATCCTCACTACAACCCAGCGAGGGAGGGTACTATTATCATGACCATTTTACAGATCAGTAAACTGACTTTGGGAAGTTAAATTACTTATCCTTTCACAAAGCCTGGAGCTCATACAGCCAAGCTTTGAATCTAGGTAATTCTTTATCCCAAAGTCCGCCCTCTTAACCACCATGCTGTGTTGGCACCATTTATCATCCACACTTATCAACCTTATTTTTCTTTTCTTTCTTCCTTTCTTTCTTCCTTTCTCTTTCTGTCTGTCTGTCATCTATCTGCCTGTGTTGGATCATCATTGCTCAACCTTATTTTTCTTGGGGTTGTGCTGTAAGAATCTTGTAACAGCTATTCTATCATGAATCACTGTCATCAATTCCGTCAGCCATATTCTGCTACAGCATCATCTTTAAAATCTTTTCAAAACATGGGTCTGAGTTTTACATGTTTCTACGATTGCACTTGTTTTGAGTCACTTCCACAGATGCTGGCGCGATAGAAGAACACGAGTTTCGGAGTCAGATGCTTTGCTTCTGTGATCCAAGCTGGGCATTTACTCTCTTTAAGCTACAGTCCACATATCTCTAATGGGGAAGTATTCACGCTACGTTCTCACTCCCCAGGACTATGTTATGGCCAAACAAATTAGTGGGTGTGAGAAGTGCTTTGAGAATGATGGGGTGATACACACATTATTATTATTTAATTGAAGTGCAGTTAACTTACAATATTGCATTAGTTTCAGGTACACAGCACAGTGATTCAGTTGTTTTCTTTTTCTTTTCTTTCTTTTTTTTTTTTTTTTGCAAATTATGTTCCATTATATTATTATAAGATATTCACATCATTATTTTTTAACTTTCTTTTCACTACAACTTTCCTGACTAGTTTTACTCCAATTCATGACCACAAAATCTCCAGCTGGCCTTCAGCCCAACCCCACACCACTCCCGGACGGTGAGCTTTCCCATTCTCCAAAGGGACTGTTTCGCACCTTCTCTCTTCACATCGTACCCACCCCAGTTTTAGCTCCTCACCCTTCATCAAGAAAACTGAAGCCACCAGAAGGGCCTCCCTCACCACATCCCCACCACGACACCCGCCCTATGTCCTCAGGGCTTCCTTCCCATCACGAAGAATCAGGTGTCCCTCTCTCCAGAGACCAGCCGCCCTCCGCTCACATCTCTCCTCGTCCGTCTCAGGAACTTCATTCCCCCCATTAGTCCTTCTCTTCGGCATCACCCATCGTACTCCCTCTATCAGAGTGTGATCTTTCGCCTCCCGCATCAACAGATGGAAAGGAAAAAAGAAACTCCCTCGGCCCCACATTTGCACACAGCCACTGCCCCGTTTCTCTGTTCTCCTTCACGGAGAAATTTCGTGAAATGGTTGCTCGTTGTCACTGCTGCCGCTTCCTTGCCTCAGTTTCTCCCCTCAGCCCATTCTGCCCGGTTCCCGCCGCACTGAGCCTCAAGCGAGCGGCAGAGGCCACAGCGAGCCCTGCCCTCGTCCTCCCCCGCCTCTCGGCAGCGCGCGGAGTGGCAAGCCCCTCTCTTGTCCTGACTGCGAGCACACTCTCCTGGGGCTGCCCCCCCACTTGCCGGCTGCCTCTTTCCAGCTCTTTCGCCAAATTTGCTTCATTTTTCTGACCTCTGAGTGTTCAGGTGGCCTAGAGTTTGTGCAATGACCCCTCCTCTTCTGCGTCCTCACACACTCTCTACGGAGTCTCATCCAGGGTTTTGACTTTAAATATCATCTGTATATCAGTCACTCCCTCTCCCTTGCACCAGCGATTTGGACTGTTTGGCGTTGCCATGTGGCTGTTAAGCAAGCACCTCAGACTGACGGCCAGTCAACATTCCTGCTTTTCCCTCCCAAAGTTTCTCCAGCAGTCTTCTCTTATCGCGAGGAAGGATACCATAATGGTACCACCAATTGGTGCCATTAAATGGTACCACTAGCTCATGACAAAAATCTAGAAATTACCCTTGGTAACTTTTTTTGCCTCACCTCCACATGGAAACCGTTAGCAAAATCTCTCACGTTCACCTCTAAAACAGAGCCTGAATCTATCCGTTTCTCCCCATCTTTGCTAACACACCTTGGGACAAGCCATTCACACTTTGCATGTGGACAGTGCAGTAGCCTCCTAACTGGCCTTTTTACTTTGCTCTTATCTTCCCCTACGTTCTCTTTTTTAACACACACACACACACACACACACACACACACACACACACGGGGGGTGGGGGGAGGAGAGGGAGAGAAAGGAAAGCTCTTCCCTACATTTGAATTCCAAATAATAAATAAAGAAGGTGTGATGGATTCAGAAATTCAACAATGGATGCTAACACTAGTAAAATTTGATGAGCAACAAGATATTTACACAATCTTAAAGAAACTTCCTGTAAGTCGGTTACTAATTACAAAGGGAGACATAGTATCCTTATAGAGTAGAGACCTGGGGAACCTCACCTTAACTAAGTGATCAAAGCTAACATCACTAGTATAGGGACAAATCACATCCTATGCCTCTTGATATCATGCACTGATGTGGACCTCACAATATTTCTTTAACATTCTGCCAAAAATACACAACTTGAATCGAACTGTGAGGAGAAATCAGACAAGCCCAAATTGAGGGACATTGTCCAAAAGACTTGTTCTGTGTTCTTTAGAAACCTCAAGGTCAAGAAAGACAAAGAAAGGCTGAGGGCTGCTCTGGATTGAAGGAAACAAAAGACATGAGACAAAGTACATGGAATACTTGATCCTAGATTGAAAGTAGGATCTGGAAAAAAAGTAGCTTATAAAGGATATTGTTGGGACAATTAATGAAATTTCAATGTGGACTACAGATTAGAATAATAATAGAGTATAAGTATTAAATGTCCTAATTTTTGATGAGTGCTGCAGTTATATAAGAGGATGTTTTTGTGGTTCAGGAAATATATTTTTGAAGTGTTTAATGTTAAAAGAGTGTGATGTCTCTGCTTTATGTTCAACTGGTTTGGGGGAAATATGCATGTACTTATAAGAATATACAGCCAGCCTGCTGTCTCCACCAGTTCCACATCCTCAGATTCAACCAGCAGCAGATCAAAAATACTCAGAAAAAATTCCAGAAAGTTCCCAAAAGGAAAATGGAATTTGTCGTGTGCTGGCAACTATTTACATAACATTTACATTGTATTTACAACTATTTACATAGCATTTGCATTTGTACGAGGTATTATAAGTAATCTAGAGATGATTTAAAGTACACGGGAAGATACACGTAGGTTATGTGCAAATACTACACCATTTTATAGAAGGGACTTGAGCATCTGCAGATGTTGGTATCCACAGGGGGATACTAATCCTCCACAGATACAGAGAGACAGTGTGGTAAACAAGTAGGGCAAAAAATATAATCAACTGGTAAATCTAGGCAACAGTTTATAGGAGTTCTTAGTACTACTTCTGCAACTTTTCTGTAAGTTTGAAATCACAGCAAAATAAAAAAGTTTTCAAAACACTGTACATATCTGACCATGGCATTTCCCTTTTTATTTCCCCTCCAATAGCTTCCCAGGAAGTTTACAATAAAATTCAAATCCTTACACAGCCCTGCGAGACCTGGCCCCTGCCTGTCTCTCAGATCTCACGCCCTAACATTCTTTCTCACTTACCTTGCTTGGCCAGGTCAGGTCTTTCTGTCTTTGAAATATACCAAGGTCATTCTCATCTTAGAGCCTGGAAGCTGTGTCTCTGCCTGGAATGCTCTTCCCCTCAACTTTGTGTTTTACTTGGTTCTTCCTTGACAGTCAGATATTGGCTTTAAGGTCACCTGCTCAAAGAAGCCTTCCCTGACCACCCCCAGTCTCTCTCTC
The DNA here is from genome assembly GCF_030028045.1 of Hippopotamus amphibius kiboko. Lineage (NCBI taxonomy): Eukaryota > Metazoa > Chordata > Mammalia > Artiodactyla > Hippopotamidae > Hippopotamus > Hippopotamus amphibius. The sequence continues at coordinate 76,872,204 of NC_080191.1, read as the reverse complement.
TCTCTCACCCTACCCAATATTTGACTCTCTGCAAAGCACTTACCATTCCACATGTTTCTTATTTGTTTGTGTGTTAATCTTACGCCCCCACTGAACTGTCAGCCCACCAGAGCAGGTATTTTGTCACATTCACAGCTACGTCCTTTGTACCCGGAATAGTGCTGGTTCAATAAGTAGTTGCTGAGTGAAGTTGGCTGTGTGTTATGTATTTTGATAATGCCGCATGTTACTCCCACATTGAACTAAGTCTCTTAGTAACAGAGAGACCCTCCCTCTCATCAGTCATGAGTACCCTAACCCCAGGGTTTTCTATCCTGGGGATCACTCTGGTTACAGTCAGGACAATAGATATTTTGTTTCATTTCCTATTTTCTAGGAAGCCAAAGCTCATTAAGCCCCCTCCCATTAAGACCCTTGGGGACCAAGGCAATTACTAAGAGGACAATGGATATTATACACGCCTACACTTCCCAGAAACAAGGCCTGCATCTCATAAACGGCAGGGCCTCAGTGTGCAGTGATTATTTTTATCTTCACTGTTTTGACACCACTGATGACATACCTTCCTCTGCCAATTCCTAAGAGCCATACAATAGCCATAGTTGTCCTAAGTTGGGACCGGGAGAGAAGCTTGATCCTGCTGTCCTCTGCCAGCTCTGAGTGGGGTCTCCGATTTGCCATTTGAGTTCCCTGTGGCAGCTGCTTCCCTTCGAATTTAGAGAGCAGCTCTTTCAACTTTGTGAATGAAGAATGGGGCCAGCAGAATCAGAAACCCGGGCCTCCTTCCTGCTGCTAGCCAGTCTTCACAGTTTCCTGTATTAGTTGCATTCGTGAACCGCAGAAACTCTAAGGACACTGCCATGTAACAGAGACACTTGATCTGAGCCATAAAACTCAGACCTGTCACCATCTTTCATCCACTCCAGGAGGCCTGTCAATAGGACGGCCCTTCAAAATTGTGCCCAAATGCTCAGGCATATCGCGCCTCCCTGTTAACCCACAGACAGCGAGGATGGGAGAAATGTGTGCTGACATAAAACAAGTCTGTCTTGGAGCCTGCGATCTCGGAGAGGTCGGTGTTGCTGCGGATTCACAGGAACAGATGTGCACGGTGAGACCGTGCTGCTTGGAGGCACCGCTGGGCAGATGGAATCATTACACCACCTAATGAAAAGCAGTGACTCGCTGTGGCCTGAGGGAAGGAAGGTTAGAGTCGTAAAGAAGATACAGGCACTTGGACACATGTGCATGCAGAGATGTGCAGATGGGGGAATGACAGGAGGGCCCAGGTAAGAAGATGCTCATGCTCCTCTGAGGACGGCCAGAGAGCTCTGCCTTCCACTGGTTTATGTCCATTCCCACTGCTGCATGGGAGCCAGTGTGACCAGCAAGGTATCATGACCAGTTGTAGTCATGACAAATTACACAAACCCACCAGGAGACAATGGATGGAAACAGGCTGAAGTGGATTTAGGCAGGTACAGTGTGGTGGTATCTTGCTTCCTATTAATTACCAGCTGGCGACTTTGGGCATTTTAATTAACTTCCTAAGCCTCGACTTACTTGTCTATACAATGGGGATAATAATAGTATCCACCTCATAGAGTGAATGTGAGGGTTAAAGGTCAAGATATATAAAAACCCTAAGGCTTGAAAGCACTGAACTTGCCCATTTCTGGACAAAGCCTCCACCAATTCCAAAGGTAATAAATGAATCCCACTGTTTCTGTCACCCCTGACTTCCCAGCCCCAGCACAGTCTGAACATCTGCCTCCAAAAACCCAAATCAGCACTTTAGCAGTTCCTCCATAAGCTGCTGCTTTCTCCCTAAGCCCAATCTTCCAACCCAGAGGCAGTTAATTGGATTTTATGAACAAGAGCAAAATAGAGATGAGAGACCACCCTTTATAACACTTAGGAGTGTTATTCACATGTCAACTGCCCTGAGTCTCAGTCCCAGCCTATCACTGTCATTGTTGACTAATTCAGTGCGCTGTCCTAGGACAGGGAGTAAGGTGATCTCCATTTAGGAAATAGACAAGGCAAACAAGGAGTTAGCTGGTAAGCTTCTCCTGCCTAGTTCTGATGTTTTCTTGCTAATGATGCTTGAATTGTCCCGCCCTTGAAGTTCAATGGCCAGTAAAATATTTTAAGACAAAGTTTAAAACGACTTGTATTTGTTGCATAAAGACATTTCCAGAAAGGTTAAATGTATCATTCGAGACGGCAATTAAAGTTCACAAGTTTCTTTAATCCTGAACCTGTACATGGTCTAGAAGTAGTATTAGTAGTAATAATAGCTGTAATTGCAATACAATTACCAGGATTGAGGTCACCATTTCTTTACAAATATTATCGCCAGGTATTAAGAGTCAGATATTATTTCCATTTTTACCTTCCAGAGAACTAAGATCTGGCCACAGATACGGTGACCATGATTGAAACCTCAGTAACAGCTCAACCTGTCAAACCACCCAAAATACACACACACACACACACGCAGGGGCACTGATATTAAATTTGGGTTCACTGCTAAATGGGCTAAAAATAAGAATAATTTCTGTCAAATGCAACCACATCAGAGAGTTCACACTAAAAAAGTCACTTTCAGAAAAGGAATGCACTGAAAGGTCAGATGGAAATTTCCCCTTCCCACTCTCAGGTGCTCAAAGAGTGAAAAAATATCTACCTTGCAATTGGGGCGAGGATCTTTAAGGAAGTGGCTGTGGGCAGGAATCATCACTCTTCTTCTCTGATCTGTAGAAACTGTTTTAAGAAGAAACATGAAAATAAGTGCAAGGATTCAGGGAGGTGGGAGTGAGGTGATTTTCCACCATCTGAGGTCAAGTGTAGAGGATGTAATTTATTTCCTACGTAAACCTCAAAGTCAACTTTCTAAAATAGAAAAAAAATTAAAAGGGGGGATGCTTGAACTGACTCTGTGGCCCTATATGATTTTTCTGTTCTCTTTGTTTGCGTTATTCATCCAAGTTAACTTAGCCCTCAGAAAAAGTGATAAGAAGAATTAGACAATGTCTTCAGAAGGTACACATTGTTCTCCTGGTCGTTCACTTTTCCTTGGTGACTTTGACTTTGTTGATAAAGCGTAGGCAATAGAATTGTACTTTGAAGTAAATATTAAACTAGACCAACCCACCAGTGGGCAGCCATTGCTTTCCAGGAAATGAAGTGAATAATTAGAAAAATGGAGAAATATTTTCCACAGCCCTTGCTTCCTGCTTTCCCTCCCTTCTTTCTGTGTAATTTCCTCATACAAAGTGCTTTTTATGACGCTAGTTCGTAATGAGGAGCCTTATCTCTTGCCCTGAAATAATTGACCAGGTGAAAGGAGTTCTGTGTTTTAATTTTGCCTCTCGGGGCGTTGCTTTTGTCTCTTTCCCTTTTTCTATTCTCTCTTTCAAAGGAGTTGACCGAACATCTCGAATTTGTTATGTTAACATCGAGCAATAAGAATGTGTGTTCAAATTGTTTCATTCTGCCATCTTGTATGAAAATCCTATCCAATAAATGTTTTCAAATGGCTGTTTATCTATAATTTAACAGTAAAAGCATTAAATATAGGATTAACCCAAATGAGTTCTGAGGGGGGAAAAAAGCACCAGCTTATTCAAAGACTCTAATCTAGTTCTTATTTCAGCTAAACATTCATTGCCTTCCCTCCTCTTCCTCCTCAAATTTTCCATCTCCACAGGAAGGATATTAACTCTGCATGTTTGAGGAAACAGACTTAGGTACAGCAGTTTCCCCTTATCCGCAGTTTTGCTTTCTGCGGTTTCAGTTACTCAGGGTCGACCTCGGTCTGAAATATTAAATGGAAAATTCCGGAAATAAACAAGAAGTTTTCTTTTTTTTTTTTCAGATTTCTTTTTTCATTTTTATTGTATATTGGAGTATCGTTGATTAACCATGTTGTGTTAGTTTCGGATGTAAATTACACGCCATCCTGAGTGTGAAGAAATCTTGTGCTGTCCCTCTCTGCCCTGCGCGGCCGTGGTGAATCATCTCTCTGTCCAGCCCACCCGCACGCTGTATTCTCTACCCACCCATTAGTCATGGAGTAACCCTCGGGGTTGTCAGCTCAAATGTCGTAGTATTGCAATGCGTGTGTTGAAGTGACCCTTACAACTTTTATTACAATTAGTCTACTGTTATAATTGTTTTATTTTACTATTAGTTATTGTTGTTAATCTCTTACAGTCCCTAAATTATAAATTAAACTTTATCATAGGTATGTATGTATAGGAAAAAAAACATGTCATATTTAGGGTTGAGTATTATCTGAGGTTTCAGGCATCTGCTGGTGGTCTTGGAACGTATTTCTCATGGGTAAGGAGGGGCTACCGTATTTTATTTTTGTAACTGTACACTAACCCAACAATGCAATTTATAGCATTTACAAGGAGCCCTCCATGTTCTAATCAATTGCAGCTCTTCCCCTCTGAGTACCAGAACCAGACGTTACATTTCCCACGAGCCTTTAACACAGCACCAATGCCCCAGACAGAAACTGAAAGAGCAGCAAAGACGTAAAGCTTTTCTTTTCATTTTTCCAGCCCTGATTTAATGCAGATCTATAAGGGAGAGATTGCATGGAGAAGTGGACTATCTGATGGCTGGTTCTTTGAGACTGATCTGACTTTTCCACTTGAAGGATTCTCAGCGCTCGGAATGTCATGTATAACCTCAAAACATCCTGTGCAGTGGCCTGGTTCTCAAAGACTGAGCTCAAGTAGCTCTACCTTTCAAAATCAAGCTGGAGCTGGAGGTCTTGGAGGGTTCACGGCTATGTTCTGAAAGAAGCTTGTCTGAGTTATGTCAGGAAAGAAACTTCAAATGGCCTAGAGAACATCAAGAACCTCTTGTGCCGTTTCAGAGGAAGGAAACGTTAGAAACCCCATTGCCGTATGATTTGGAGGCTAGAAACTCCTGGCCATGGACACAAACGTTTCTACGAAATAATCCGACCATTCAAAACAAGCTTCTGGTGAATTCAGCCTTGAGTATTGCTTTTTCCATAATTCAACCTGAATTGTTTTTTATTTGATTCCATTTTTCAAAGAGGAGAATTCTGGAATTTAAAAAATGTACCCTTCAAGCTCTACATTAACACAAAGCCACATATTTTACTAAAATACATATAATCAAGACCACACAAGTGTCAAACTTTGTTTCCAGGTTATAACTACTACTGCATGTCTGCCCATTTCTGGCCCAAGCCCTTAATGCCTGCTACCAAGGCACAGGTAGAGAATAGGTGTGCTTTCCTGAGGACAGGGAAGACCATAGCCCCAGGCCAGAGAACCTTAAGAGGCAAAGCGAAGAAAAACTGGGAAAGTCAAATGCCCAGTGATGACCTAGAGGGGTGGGATAGGGAGGGTGGGAGGGAGGCTCAAGAGGGAGGAGACACGGGGCTATATGTATAAATACAGCTGATTCACTTTGTTGTACGGCAGAAACTGGCACAACAGTGTAAAGTAATTATACTCCAATAAAGATCCGGAAAAACAACAAAAAAGACAAATGCCCAGTCTTAAAGTATATGGTCAGACTCAATGTACAGCCCTTATTTTTAGCACAAGACTTTAAAATAATGACTAAATCTATGGTACTGCAGCTCAATAACAGCAATCCCTCCACCTATACTCAATCAGATTAAGTATCTCTATTACACGCTCTCCTGTCTCCCTCCACGTCTTCCCACTTCTTCCTTTGTTTCACCCTTTTTTCCTGTCCCAAGGCCAACACCATTATCACACCAAACTTGACCAATTCACTATTACCCTAGTTTGTCTGCCTGCCTCCAGTCTTTTTCCTTACCTAATCCGTCCTACATCCCATCACTGAGCTACTTTCCTAAAACTCCATTTTCCCATCACGTTAGCTCCATGGATGAGAACCAGCAAGCACTTCCCATTGTCCACAAGATTCAGCCTCGTGTTCAAGAGCCCTTCCCCATCCCCCTCTGCCCTCAGCCCTACAGCATCCTCTCCCACCACTCCCTTCGGGGGAACAGCCTCCCTCCAATATTCCCTTAGGATGTTTTCCATTCAAAGCCTGTCACATCGAGATTCTCAGTGGTCACTTCTGATGGGAAAGGGCGGGAAGAGGACACCTGAACCACTTGAAAGGGGCTGAGCTGGGAAAGAGCAGCCATTCCTTGGATTTAAAATTTGTCAGATGTCTTTGCTCTGCAAATGAGCAGAGAGTAGAGATGCCTCCCTCTCAGACAAGAAAGGGAATTCATTGGGGTGCTGCGTTCAGGCAGATCTTGGAAACAGAGCCTTCTGTTGGCTAAGGCCGGGACTGGGCTTAAGGGACATGGCTCCGTTGCCTACAGGCTCCAGGGAAGGCGTGTCTGATGTTAGCTCAGCTACCAACCCAGAGTCATGGATGGGGACAGAGTCAAGCATCACCACCTTAACACCCGGTGAGTGAATGCACTTCAGGTAAACTTCTCAGGGCCAAGTCCTCTGGGAAGCCTTCTCTGACTGTATGCCCTGTCTGTATGACCTCCCCTTAGCATCCCATGGTGACCTAAACCAGAGCTCGTAGCTCACGAAAGGCAGCTCTCTGTTTTCTCGCCTGTCTCCTCCACTCCCGAGAGAGCGCGTCACACAATGCCTGGTATGTGGAGCAGCTCAATAAATGAAGCCAAGCGGTTCTGAAAGGAAAAGCCAGGGGGAGAGTAAAGTGGATTGGAAACGTTTCATGTGAGCGGGACTTTGTCACACACATCTTTCCTCCGCAGAGCCCAGCCCTGGGCTGCACACAAAGAAGGCACTTGCTGAGTGAGTCAGCGACTGATAAGCAAATGCCGTTTTTTTATATTGTAGTGTCTCTTTCATTTCTTTCTCAGATCAAATGTGAAAGTCCAACACTGTTGCTGCTGTAATTCTAAGAGCTGTATTTTCAAAGCTAATGGCTAAAATTATGCCAGTCAAATTTCCGCATGTGCAGTTTTAGTGCAACTGTCTTAGGGTGCAGATAGATATATTTAACCTTCTACATCAGGGCGCACACGACTTGGGAGTCTTTGCAAGGTTGTCTGTGGCTTGATTTCCAGATGGGGCTACAGCAGCGTTGCAGCAGCTCCCCTAATTGGACGTATTGTTAGTCGGGGTGGGGGGAGGTTGCCGTTGCCTTTTGGTGTACACGTTTCTCTCTGATGCACACGTGCTCTAATTTAAAGCACAGCTTAGACTGCTGGTTGGGCAAATCTGGCCTGCAGGGTCTGACTTCAAAAACCGCAAAAAAAGAGAACTCCCAATCCTGGTTTCCACGTTGGCCTTAACTAGCTCCCATTGTGCGCCATATGGCAGGACATATGTCTCTCTCTGCACAAATTTAAAACATCTGAAAATAATATTTTCCCGATCGAGCAGCCATTGGGGATGAGGCAGCATTTTCTGAGCAAAAGCTTGAGTCAGTGGCGAACCGAAGAGGCAGCAGCCCAAGGAGAAGGGTCACGGCTCAGTATGGTTCGGTCTCAAGTCCAAGTACGACCTACACGTCCTGGGGTGGGAAGCAGAGCATCCTCGCCCTGCCCCCAGCCCTCCCCGCAGGCCCACATTTCCCTGCCTGGAGGATGAACTTCATAATAAAAAAAGAACAAACCATGCACATTATGTAAAAAGTGGTATTGAAATATACATGTTTGAATAGATTACTTTTTGTGATCTTATCTGTGTTTTCCATAAAGTAGTTTTCAGGCCTTGGAGAATGGTGGGAGAAGAAGTGGAAAACCTTTCCCAGAAATTACCCTGAATTAGGCTAGAGCAGGGGAAACTGACAGCGCAGAGGAAGTGTTACAATTTTGCTGATGGTGTGGTCCTGTAATACCCTGAGATTCCGGAGGGGACTTGTTTGGCAAGGAGATGGAAGGCCTCGGGTGGGAGATGTTTGGAGTCTTTGGCTTATGAAAAGGTAAAACGCAGAGAGAATGATAGTAAAGCCCAAGGCAGCCCCATTAATAACGGACTCTGGGCTGGACAGTTGAGCGCAGTCACCGCAGCCCGTAAGAGGCCTGAAGTGAGGGCAGCCGTCTCACGGAATTCCTGAGTCAGGGAACTCTGCAGAATCAGCATGCAGCCACCCTTGCAAAGGAGTTTCCAGTAAGCCAAGAGAGCTGCCCACGGTCCAAACAGGAAGGAAGGAAGGAAGGAAGGAAGGAAGGAAAGAAGGAAGGAAGGAAGGGGAAAGAAAGAAAAAGAAAGAAAGAAAGAAAGAAAGAAAGAAAGAAAGAAAGAAAGAAAGAAAGAAAGAAAGAAAGAAAGAAAGAAAGAAAGAAAGAAAGAAGGAGAAAGAAAGGGAGAAAGAAAGGAAGGAAGAAAGAAAGAAAAGAAATGAGGAGAAGGAAAGGAAGGAAATAAAGAAGGGAGGGAGGGAAGTGATACAGGGAAAGCCTGGAAGGAAGGACCACATTCAAACCTGCTTCAGAGCAAAGACACATGTTCTCTCTCATCAAAAGTGTCACCTCACACTTCAGACTCCCCTCCCATCCCTTAGTTTTCCTAACATACCAAGTATTTTTCTTACTTATCTTGTTTTCTTCCTCCCCGACTAGAACACTCACCCCATGAAGATGGGAAACAGCACCCTCTAAAATGAAGTGCCAGCAAATCTGCCCTCATTGGGCAGGGGGCTTCTCATGGCCTTGAGCAGATGAGGAAGGTGCAATCAGTCAGGTGCAGGAGAGGAGACAACACAGGCCAGCAGGAAACTCCTGAAACCCTGCGCGAGTGAGGAGAGACACCTCTCCCCAAACTAGGTGGCCCCACGCACCCCCACGTGGCTCCCACACTCCAAGCGCTCTTGGCCAAGCTCAGACGACATCTTGCACCCACACTATGTCCTCCTATTCTCCCAGCAGCCCTAGGAGACGGGCACTATTTTTAACTTTATATTTTATATAAGATAACTGAGGAGCAGAGGTAAACAATTAGGTTGAGCCATATACAATTGTCATTTCTGTACCTAAGAACTATCAAATATGGACAACATCATACAGTTTGACCTAACTGCATGCCCAAGATCATTAAATTTCTTAAGCGGCAGAGGGCAGATACAAATGCACATGTGTCCATCTGACTCCCAAGTTCAAGGGCAAAGCCATTCCTGGTGGAAGGACACCACAGGGAACTCATGTCCTTAGATCTCGTTAGAATAGTCACATAATGAGGCTTCCGAGAGAGAAGAGAGGATTCGAAATAATTGCCTGTGTGAGCTATAGCCATATGGTCTTCCTAAAATACCTCAATTTTAAAATGAAGACTCCTTATTCAGCCTTAAAAAAAGAATGAAATTCTGACACGTGCTCCAGCATACATGAACCTTGAAGACATTATGCTAAGTGAAACAAGCCAGACATAAAAGGACAGTATTTGATTCCACTTACATGAGGCACCTACAGTAGAGGAATTCAGACAGACAGTAAGTAGAATAGTGATTGCCAGCAGCTAGGGGGAGGGAAGATAGGGTGGGAGGGTATTGTTTAATAGCTCCAGAGTTTCAGTTGGGGAAGATAAAAATGTTCTGGAGATGGGTGGTGGTGATGGATACACAACAATGAGGATGTACTTAATGCCCCTGAACTGCACACTTAAAAATGGTTAAAATGGCAAATTTTATGTTGTGTGTATTTCATCACAATGGGAAAAAAAAAAAAAAAGAAGGCAGCTCTTGCTTCAGTTTGGATCTGTCGCATAATAAGCATCGTTGGATACTTTGATGCTAAAAAAAAGTCTGTTATTTCAAGGGTATGACATATAGCGTACATGTGTACTCAAATACGTTTGTGTGTACTCTCTGCAAACACTGCTGCTTCTCCTAATAAAGATAGAGAACGTTTATTGAGCACTCACCACTTGCCAGACTCTGATTAAATGCTGCACGTGTATTAAGGCACTCCAAGTTCACAAGAGCCCTGCCAAACAGGTACTTGGATGATCTGTTTTGTTTCACATGCATCGCCCCATGACGCATATGCGTGTTAGAGTCCAGTCACCTTTTTGCCTTCTATGTGGAGATTCCCCGGAGAGCTCCAAGAACAAAAGACCGTAAAGAAAACGAATTCAAAGCAGAGGCTTGTCCTCAATAAATTTGTGTTACGTGAAGAACCACATGACCCAAGAAGGGTTCCTCGGGTTTTCTGATTATATTCCTTAATGTTTGTGTCATCAGAGCTTTAAAGAAGGGGAAGTGAAAGAAAAAAGAAAAACATCACAGTGAAAATTTCTGCCAAAATGCATTCTGATATTTTTACTAAGTAGAAACACGACTAAATATAGCCTGCAAAAGCTGGCTATATTTAGAACTGGCCTTTTTTTGTTTGTTTCACCCAAAGTGTAGTATCGTAAAAAGGTCTCAGCATTTTCAGATGAAGGAAACTTCATGCGATGCTTTTGGGGGAGTCTCGCTGTTGTTTCTGTGGGTGATACTACCTTCCCTAGCCACTCTCAGCCCACGCTCCTTAGAAGCAGGACTCTCTAGAGTTTGACCACAGGACATTTTTAGTTCCTTTGGTATGATTAGAACTGGGTTAGGATAGTCAGCTAACAGTTCTCTCTAATTGTCACACTTACTGCACAAAAACGGGGGAAGATGATTGAAGCTCCAGTCACAATCCTCTTGGAAAAGGTGTGATGTCTGTCAGCTCTTCAAGAGTTAAGCAGCATATCTTGCACTTTCAAAGCCCGTTGTTTTGCAAGAAGTCTTAGGTGCAAACAATGAGACAAAAGCATGCTTTGTGAAAGACAATGACACCCATTCAACTGCCTTTCATTATACCTCGGATTTTGCAGAGGCTGGTATCCAGAATTATCCTGTTCTATTAACTAGTCTGGTATAGTCTCAAAAAAAAAAAAAAGATTTTTTTTCCCCTCTAATGTGGAGTTAGGGGGTGGAGAAAAAATTAAAGCAGAAAGGCATCTCCTTTAATTCATTCAGTCCCAGCGTTCACTGGTTGGAGAGATTGTTTCTAGTCACAGTCTCTTTCAGCTCTTTACGGGAAGAGCTCAGATCTTCCCAGAAGTGTAGATTCCCAAGTGCACACTTGAGGTTTACAATAACTCACTTCTCGACAAATGGAGTAGCTGCCACAATGAGACAAAGGGAAATGTTTTTCTGTTTCTTTTCTTCATTTCTTCTTTCCTTCCTTCCTTTTCCCCCTCTTTCTCTTCTTTCCTTCTTTCCTCCCTCTTTCTCTTTCTTTCTTCCTTTCTTTCTTCCTTCTTTTTCTTTCTTTCTTCCTTCCTTTCTTTCTTTCTTTCTTCCTTCCTTCCTTCCTTCCTTCCTTCCTTCTTCCTTTCTTCTTTGCTTCCTTTCATTCAACTTGTTGAACATGATTTGTTAAAAAAAATCCTGGAAATTGAGGAGGAAAACATCTCATTACTTCTCTGGTCCACTCCGTTTCTGTCTCCTTGAACACATTCCTCAGAGATTAATTCCATCAGATCTTAAATCTGCTGAAAGAAGCCATGTCCACCACTTCCCAAGGCAAGGAGCCCACAGTTTATGAGATTCTGTGGTCAGGATGTTTAGACTTTTGGTCTGTGGTTCAAGCTTATTGCAGTTCAAGTTCACAGGGCTCAGAGTGTGAGGGAAATGGATGGTCGGAAGGTGATCTCCGGGCAAAGCTGAAGGCAAGGAGAGGACAAGGGAGGGACGGGCTGATCACTGGGCCGGGGAGGGGGAGGGGTTGGTGCTGGGTTGGGGACAGGAGAGCAATGTTCTAAGACCTCCTGGATGGTGGCGGGGGGTGGGGCACTGGGTGCAGCCTTTGGGTTGCACCTGCCGGTGGACAGCCCATCAGACTGGGGAACTCTGAACTCAAGGCCCTTTACAAACTTCATCAGCAGAAGTAAGCATAACTAACCAACCGCAAAGCAGGATGAGCGACCACTGTGCTCCACGTGAAAAGGCTCAGGTTGATGGGCACAGCCTGGCCCTGCCCAGCATGGGTGATAACTTCCTCCTGCAGTTACATCTTTTCACTCAAGTAATTAAAAGGTTATATTTATCTATATAATTGCTGTGCTTGGTTTCACCAACCTGCAAGAATCAAGAGAGGTCATCTTCACAATTAGGCCTAATGTCAAGGGCTTCAAGCCCCCTTTGCTTCCAGCAAGAATTCCAGGCTTTTCTAGAGTAGGTCTCTAAACATTGCAGAACGTCTCCAGAGCTGTCTGCATGTATCCATGAACGAGTCTTCCTTACCATTCCTGAGCAGTGGCTACAGGAACCCACCCAGAGCCCTCTATGCCTGCTTCCCCGATCACTGGCCCACTCTGGCAGCCTGCTCGGCCAGCATTCCAAGGACCATAAGGCTACAACCAAGCCACCTGTCCACCGACCCCCATGCCTTGCTGAGGTCACCACTGTCACCTTCTCCTCCAACACAGAACTACCCCTCGTCACCAACCCCAGGGTAGACCTTTGACAATTTGCCCGGCTAGTGTGGTTCCTGGTGGTGAATGGAGTTGCTCCTCCCTGTTCTTCTCTCCAGAGAAGACCCACGGCACCACTGCTCGGGCCCCAGATATCACAGCATTTCAAGTGAATATCACAGCATTTCGAGTGAATATCACAGCTCTTGCAATTGCCATGGTTGCAGCCGTTTCCCCAAAGTTCCCCCGTGGCAACAGGTGGCTTCCTCTGCAGAGCTGCTAGTATCTTTCCCGGGATCACCCCTCGCAAGTACTGAGTCCTGCTCACCTCTTCAGACCCGCCCTGTGGTGAGCCTCTCGCCAGAGGTCCTACTATCCTCTTGCTCAAACTCATCTGGGACACTGCAGGCCAGCAATCAGAGTTTTATGTCTTTATTTCTCCTTTGTAGAGTCAGGGGTAGGCCCCTCCATCCCCATGTAAATGCATGACAGGACAGGGCTACACAAAGCCTCAAACACAAATGGCTATGCTAAAGGGAGAGAGAATGCTTTCAGCATCTGAGCCCCAGACACTGCATTAGGCCATGTTATCCTGGTGTGAAAACAAACTGAGTCAGATTTTCCTCATGCCTACTCAGACTGTGGTGACCAAATGTCTGTGGCCATTCATGCATCCACTTATTGATCCGGCGTTTATTGAACACCTCTTATGTGCCCGTCACTGTAACAGGCTTTCGATACACAAAGGTGAGTAAAACAGGGTCCCTTAACTCAGAGCAGTCTGTGAAAAAGACAGATATGTAAATTACTTACAAAGTAATGTTGTGATGTTCTCCGTAATAGGGCTCTTCCATGCTGTGGAGGGCAGAAGAACAGAAGATTCCTTCTGTCTGGCAGAATCCGGGATCTCAGAGCCAGCTTCTGAGAACAGAAGAAACAGAAGACGTTTAAGCTGGGTACTGAAAGATGAAAAGGAGTGCCTTAGGAAGGGAGGTGTAAGGAATTCCAGAGAGAGCTGGTAGTGAACACGGGCCCATGGAAATTCCATTCCAGAGGCACGGAATTGCAGTGCTTACTTAGGGAAGCATTGGAATTAGGTATGGTTGGGGCACAAGGACAAAAGAGAGACTGGAATAGAGGGAAATGAGGCTGGTCAGATTCACTAGAGCATTTAGCATGCTCGCAAAGCATTTAGTATGCCCTTCTAAGAACCTGTGATTTTGTTCCATTCAGAAAACATTTATTAAGCACTTACTAGATATCTGACCATCTGTTGGGCACCAGGAGTGGAAAGATGACTAAAGCATGGCCCCTATCCTTAGGAGGTTAAGTTGCTTGGGGAGACAAACTTATAGAGATGATTTCAATATGGTGCTAGGATATGGATAAACATAGGTTGCTCTGGGGCACACAGGTTGGAGGGAGAAGGGGTAGGGACATGTCAGGGATACACTTCCTGGAAGCATTACTGCTGAAGTTCAATCTTGAAGGATGAGTGTCTATAACGGGAGAATGAAAAGGGAGGAAAAGCTTTCCAGGCAAATGGAAGGAACACAGTGAGCAAAGGCATGGGGACACCAAAGAACATCATTTATTGTTTTTATTTACTTTGGAGGAGTAGATAAGCAACTCAGTATTGCTGACATGAGAAGTGAGAAGCTGGTAGTGCCAGGAGGTAAGGATGAGGAGAGAGGTAAGAGCTAGGGCACTGCGGGCCTGATATGCCAGACTAATACCTTTAGATTGTGTCTTGTAGGAAACAGGGAGCTATAACAAAGTCTCAAGCAAAGGAAGGATGTGGACAATTCTTCATTTTAGCCAGTGGCAGTGCGAGGTTATTGTAATGTCCAGTCAAGAGATGCGAAAGCCCTAAAGGAAGGGGATGCAGGGGGAGATGACTCGGTTGTTTGTGCTGATATCTTCTATTGAGCTAATTTCTAAGTGTGACACTTTAGGTCCGTATCTGTTTTTAGTTCCTATCCCCCCACGTACCCCCTAGACAGAAAGACAATGACTGCCTTAAGGGTGAGTCTAGAACCCATGTTCAAGGTAGCATTAGTCACAATAGCCAAAGGTGGAAGCAACCCAGGTGTCCATCAGCAGATGAGTGTGTGGTCTATACACACAGTGAAATATTATTCAGCCTGAAAAAGGTAGGAAATCCTCACACATGCTACAACACAGACGGAACTTGAAGACATTATGCTAAGTGAATAAGCCAGACATATGACAGTGTACGATTACATTTATATGAGGCACCTAGAATAGTCAAATTCATACACACAGAAAGTAGAATGGTGGTTGCCAGAGGCTGAGCGGAGAGGGGAGAATGGGGAGTTAAATTTTTAATGGGTACCATGTTTCAGTTGAAGAAGATGGAAATTTTCTGGAGATGGATGGAGGTGATGATTATACAACAGTGTGAATGTACTTAATGCCACTGAACTGTTTTCTTAAAAATGGTTCAAACGGTCACATTTATGTTATGTGTGTTTTACCACAATTGAAGAAAAGAACACTGAAAGAAGACAAAGCTGTGCAATATTTATGGTAGGTATTGATGTTTTTCAAATAATTAATAGAAATGAAGAAATGTAAGAGGTTGGATGATATTGGCTGAATAATCCAATTCATGGAAAACCTTCTAAAACCAAGAATGATCTCTGACATCTACCTTGAACTGTGAGATTTACTAACTCTAAAATATAATCTTGCACCAATTCTTTAAAAAAAAAGAGAGAGACTAGACAAGCCAACCACCTGTTTTTGTAAATAAAGTTTTATTGGGAGCCCACCCCATGCACTGTGTTCTGTATGGTCTGTGGCTGCTTCTGTTCAACCACAACAGAGCTGAGCAGCTGCTGCAGAGACTGTCTGACCCGTAAAGTCACACATTTACTATCTGGCCCTTTCTAGAAAAAGTTTGCTGAACCCTGTTCTAGACATTAGAATATGGAGTGTATATGGGATAATAGCTTTGTGCCAATGTTCAATTTGGGGTTATTGGTGAGAATGCTCTTGTTCTCAGGAAAGAAATGCTGAAGATATATAGGGGAACATCCAAATGGTAGATGGTGGATAGACAGACAAATTGGCATGCAAGCAGACAGAGAGACAAACAGAGATAGATAACATGTGGCAAAATATAACACGTCGTGAATTTTGCTGAAGGGTAGAACGGTGTTAATTGTATTATTCTTGCAACTTTTCTAAAGTTTGAAGATTGTCACAAGAGAAGGGGGAAAAAGGACTGAATCTATCTCTAGAGCTGAATTCCTTCCGTCCTTCTCTGCAGCTTCTTGGACACTGGTGATTTTATGACTTGAAAAGCCACCACACTGAGAAGCCTGCCCACCACAACAAAGAGTAGCTCCCGCTCTCCACAGCTAGAGAAAGCCCACACGCAGCAACAAAGACCCAACACAGAAAAAAAAAATTCCACTCCTTGAAACATAGTCTAAAGAAATTTCCAACACAAGCTACAAAGTGATGTGCGCCAGGGATTTCTTGGCAGGGAACTGAAGGTAATCTGGGCATCAGTGGGGGATCAAATAGGGAAAATGTGGTAAATGCCCACCTTGGAGCATCCTTAAGAAGTACAGAGTAGATATGCGCATAGCAACACATGCAAAGCCAGAAAAAAAGAAAAGGTGCTTGGTGAAACAAACGTGAGAAACAGTGATAAGTAATAACACAAGAGCTTTTATGGAAATCAGAAGTACATGCACACAGACTAGGACAGATTTTATAAGACTACTTGAAAGCTAAGCTATACACATTACATGTTTTAGAACAGTTGCTAGTGGAAGAGGGAACTAGGATACAAGAGAACATATGATTAAACTGAACATTTCTTAATTCTTAAAAAGAGAGAAGGGCCTTGCAGCACCAATGATGAGGTTGAAGGAAAAGAAAAAAATAAATTCTAAGAAGAGCCAAGTACCAACATTCCATATATATGTGATGAAGGCATGAAGCCAAGAAGTAACCACAACAGGTGATTATGGGGGAAATCTTCCCGGAAAAGGTGACTTTTAGGCATAGTGCTTCATCCCTCACCCAATATCACACCCCCCCCCCAACACTTCTTCTGTTCATCCCACAAAATAACTACCACCATCACATAAACTAATAATACTTAAGGATAATACTAACTATATTTGGAACATTCAAAATACAGTGCCAAAATACAATTCTAAATAATTTACACACATGATTTAATTTAACCTCCACAAAACTCTTCTGAGATAAGGATTATTATCATCCTGTTTCACAGATGGGGAAACTGAGGTTTAGATTAACTTGTCCAAGGTGACATAGCTAGAATGCGGCAAAACAAGATTGATAGCCAATCCTGTTTCCCTCCAAAGGCTGTGCTCTTAACATATTTTCTAGTGAAGGCACAGAACAGACACTCAAAAAAATGTCACAACACACAGAAAACACATGCAAAAAATAGTGTTGCTTGATGCCAAACCAAGAAAGGCAGTATTGTTTTTAGAGCTTCTTTCCAAATGTGAAGCCACACAAATAGCAGCCAAAACAAATTCCTGTTAATTAATGTGCTTGTTGTGACATGACAGGTAGCCCCAGCCTTGGATCTGTCCAGGTTCACTCATTTGTTGAACAATTTTGATGTGATCAAGCGTCTGCCATGTGCCAGGCACTGTTCTGAGGTTACAGCAGTGACCAACTCAGGCTAGTTTCCTGCTTTCCTGGAGTCACACTGTAGTGGAGGGGGACTGAAAACTAAACAAAATGAACAAGAAAAGTTTCTGCAAATGGCTCAGAAATGAACAGTTAGTGGTAAAGTCCTGTGAAGAGACTAAAACAGGGATGGGACATGTCTTGTGAGCTGCTTAAATTGGCTGGTCAGAGAAGAACTGTTGAGGAGGTGATGTCTGTGCTGAGATTTGAATGAAAATAATGAATCAGCCATGAGATAATGAGGGGAAAAGAGCATGTCAGGTGCTCTGTTAGATGGTGCAAAGTCTTAAGGCAGGAACCTTATTCAAGGAACAGAGAGAGAAGGCTGGAGTGGCTGAGGGTGGCGAGAAGAGGACTCACAAAGATTCTTGCGATTGCAGAGAAAGGCAGAGCTTAGGTCGTGATGGACTCTGCAGGTTAGAGTGAGTGTGATGATCTGACTTGAATTTTTATAAGACCACTCGGTTCTGGGTGGAGAACAGATTGTACGGGCATGACTGGGAACAGAAACCCCACTTGAGAGCTGTTTAAGAAGCCCAACCAGGTTCTGGTTTTACTATAAAAGAGTAGCTGATATTGTACTCATCCTTCTACCATAAACAGGTATAAACCCCAAACAAATACAACAACTCTTTTCAGACATTGGATGGCAACCAATGCAGAGAAACACACAAAGTGCACCTGACGTTCACCCTAAGAGCACTTTCCAAACTGGCACCTGGAAATCAAGCCCAAATGACAAACAGTGGTGGTCTCTCGGGGAAAGGGAAATACAGAGGGAAATTTGAGGCTGCTGGAATGACCAGAACTTGAGATGCAGGGTACTGGAAAGGAGATCTCATACAGAAAAAGAGACTCCAAAGTTTGCGTGATGATTCCTTATGTTCTTGGTTGCCTCTTGTGGTGGTTAATTTTATGTGTCAACTTGTCTAGGCCACAATATCCAGATATTTGGTCAAACGCCAGTGAAGATATTGTTGAGAAGATTTTTTTAGATGAGGCTAACATTTAAATCAATAGACTTTGAGTAAAACAGATTACCCTCCATAATGTGGGTGCACCTCATCCAATCAGTTGAAGGCCTTATGAAAAACTAGACTAAGGTCCCCAAGGAAGAGGGAATTCTGCCTCCAGACTTGAACAGCAACATCAGTTCTTCCCTGGGTCTCCAGCCTTCTGGCCTGATCTCAGGTTTTGGACTTGCCAGCCCCACAATTGTGTGAGTCTCTCAGCCTCCCCCCTGCCCCCACCCACCCCCCCTCACATCCTACTGGTTTTGTTTCTCTGGAGAACCCTGACTAATACACCTCTTAAGATGTCCATGCACCGGGTAGCACACATGTAATAAGTCTAGAGAACAACCAGTCCAGTTGGAGCAGAAAGGAAGGAACTATTAAGGATTTTCCAGATAAATAATGGAAATAAAGATGATTCAGGTAGCTGAACCATACAGAAGCTATAGGAAGTTGTAAGGAAATTAATCCATCAAGTTCGAAGAAAATGAAGCCAATGAAAAGTTGAGCCAATTATTTTTAAATAAAAGAATGTAGCTTTCTGACTCAGCCGTGAACAATAGTTACAAAGTCATAAAAAGAAAACACTAAATATGGATTTTACCAATAATTGTAATACAAACATATGGGGGAGGTGGGAGGGTAAAGGGGTTATATGAAAGCTAAAACTATCGTCTACCATAGTAAGTCAAAAGATAACTAAAAGTATTAAGAAGTAGCTGTATACACATATTATTTAAAGGAAATATACACGTAAATATCAAAAGAAACAGCTAGAAGTATTTAATACAGTTGCCTCTGTAGAGTGGGACGGGTGTGAGTAGTGCATGTGGCAGTATTTTTTATAACATTTTAGTATCATGTGACCTTTTAAACTGCACATATGCATTACTTTGTTAAAACAAAACACACAACAAAGCTACCATTTACCAAACCAGGAAGGATTTTGAAAGATATAGACAGATATGACAAATGAGTCATGCTTTTTTCAATTAATTCACAGCCTTGAAGGCATCAGAGAAACAGCCGCTTCCTCCAAGGGTTATATCACAAAATTTCAGAGGATTTGCTGCCTATTCAATAGACAATAAAAGGATCTGAGGCCCATAATTCTAAGAAAAGTTGGGAAAACCTGTAAAGTGTGTTTACAAGAAGCCACATTTAAAGAATTTTCAACTAATTCAAATTGCTAACTACCAACAGAGTTAAATTCAACAGTCACAGGTGAAGGTTTGCAAGAACAGGCAAGAAGACTAAATAATACTGATAGGTGACACAGAGCTAGCTGTATATTAAGAATAACTGGTGAAGAGACGTCCCTGGTGGTCCAGTGGTGAACACTCTGTGCCCCTAATGCAGGGGGCCTGGGTTCAATCCCTGGTCAAGAAACTAGATTCCACATGGATGCCACAACTATGAGACCCCCGCATGCTGCAACTGAGACCCAGCTCAGCCAAATAAATAAATAAAAATAAATTTTAAAAAAATTTTTTTAAAGAATGACTGGTGAAGTTCAGATTACTTTAAAAATGAAAAAGGAGACTGAAATCAAAATTCAACTTCACCTTTTTACAAGAAGCCTGTACAAAGAACATGACATGACGGAGGAACTTGCCCATGGTTTACGTCACAGTTATGTGACGCTGAGTAGGCCTGGTGTGCAGCAGCCTCCGACACTGACCCATCACTTGCTCTGAACTGGTATCTCAGCTAAGGCTGGGGGGTTAACTATACATTTTGCCAGTGGTTATCACTACCATTTACCTGATTTTCTGTCTCCAGCTTCACTGTCATTATTTTCTGCAGTAATATTCAATTACAGTACTTGACTTGAAGAGATTCGAGAAATTTTGAAGAACGATCCCAAGATACTGACAGTTGAGTTAAATAATTCCTAAGAGAAAAACTAAAGGAGCTTGATCAATGATGTCAGAAGGAAGATAAGAGAATATAAAGTTTGTTTCTTCAGTTTGTATCCAGACTAACGAAGCAACATAGGCATGTGATCTGTCAACATGAAACTAGAGTCACTGATGTTTTTTTTTAAGATTTATCTTATTATTTATTTATTTTTATTTTTTGGCTGCATTGGGTCTTTGTTGCTGCGCACTGGCTTTCTCTAGTTGTGGAGAGCTGGGGCTACCCTTCGTTGCAATGTACAGGCTTCTCATTGCGGTGGCTTCTCTCGTTGCGGAGCACAGGCTCTAGGCACGCAGGCTTCAGTAGTTGCAGCACGTGGGCTCAGTAGTTGTGGCTCACAGACTCTAGAGCTCAGGCTCAGTATTTGCAGTGCGTGGGCTTAGTTGCTCCGTGGCATGTGGGATCTTCTTGGCCCAGGGATTGAACCCGTGTCCCCTGCATTGGCAGGTGGATTCTTAACCACTGCACCACCAGGGAAGCCCCAAGTCACTAATTTTTAAAGTTAACTTTTGCTGCTTTGTCCTTCTACTAATTTCCCAGACTAGGTTCCCAATGGCTTCCTAATAAATTAGTCCTAACGAAATCAAATAAATTCTGAAAAGAACCAGTCTTCTCTCTCCTAGGATTATCTCTAGGTCATTAAAGACAGTTGACAGAGCAAAACCATAAGGTTACTTTCAAGATTTAATCTGTACCGACCAGCTCAAATATTACTAGTTTTCAGGTATTACATTTCCCTGAACAAACAGTGCACACTTTCTCACCATCTTCAAATTAAGTGATGCCGGCATGACTTTGAACTACACAGGGGATTTCCACATTTTTGCCGTCTTCACTTTTATAAAACTCCTCAGTTTTATCCAGCAGTACTTTAAAAAAATCCAGACTCTGACTTTAAGAAAGGAAAGAATAAAGTATGATAGTTTCGTAGAAATTTGAATTAAAATTGCATACACCATAGGCACCATTCATAAAACTACATATGAATTTTAGAACTTCAATTAGTTTATCATTTATCGAAGAAGTTGGAGGAGAGGGCAGAAGAAATCAATAAGGCTAGAGATGTGGTGACTTGAATCAGGATCTTAGGAGAAATGCAAATTGAAGGCATTTGGTATATGTTTTGGTAGCCAGTGAATAATAATGGGTAAAAGTAGGAGATGATGCCAAGAGAGGAGGCAAGGATGATTCCTAAGTTTTTAGCTCAAGTGACTAGGGAGATGGGGTACCATTTACAGGGCTGTGTAGACTAGAGTCAGGTGTGAGGCTGGGACCATTTTAATATTGAGGGCATTTTAATTTTAAGGTGCCTAGTAGACTTGCTAATGAAGATGGCAGGTAGGATGTTAGACACATGACTTTGAAGTTTCTGGGTGAGATCAGAGCCACTGGCTCACAGACATATAGACGGTATTTAAAGCCATAAGTCCCTGGGAAATTACCTAGGAACACAGTGTAAATATAAGAGAACTGGGACTGAGGACCTAAGCCTCAGGCATGTCACAGTTTAGAGGTTTTACAAAGAAGAGGCAAACGAAACCAAAAAGGCGTGAAGAGAGAGAAGGAACACCAAGAGTATGAATGATGTCACAGAAACCAAGAAAAGAAACTGACACTTCCTGCTGAAAGAAGGGGTAAAATGAGAAAAGAAAACGACCCCTCACTTTGGCTATGTGAAAGTCAGAAAGTCATTGGTGACCTTGACTTGTACCTTGACATGATTCTGTGGAACAGGGGGGACAGAAGCCTGAACAGAAGATGAGGAAGTGGAAATCATGTCTAGAGTCAGATCTTTCAAGAAGTTTTGCTGGGAAAGGAAACCCAGAAATGGTATGGCGGTGAGAGGGAACTGTCAAGTCAAAAGATTTGCTTTGTCGATGCTGCTGTGTTTACTTTTTACTGTGGATGCTTTCATCCTTAACATATGCAAAACCAGGGGATAAATATTACTTACGTACCTTCACGAACTCATCACTCAGCTTCAACTATTATCCATTTTTCTGCTTGTTTCATCTAACGCCCCATTTTAAGTTTTTTTTTTTAATTAGGATAATTTACATACACTAAAATTCACCCTTTTGGGTGTACATTTCTCTGAGTTTGCATAAATATGTACTGCTAACTAAACACTACCAAAATCAAGATATAGAGCCTTCCTACCACCCCTAAATTGTCCCTCATGCCCCTACATAATCATGCTTTCCTTTCACCCACAGACTCTGGCAACCGCTGACGGGCCTGTTTCCTGTCACCGCAGTCAGGCCTTTCCAGAATGTCATATAAACGAAATCATGCAGTGTGCAGCCTGTCTGCCTGCTTTCACTAGGCATAAGTTACATAAAATTCATCCCCGTTGCTGCACGTATTAGCAGATTGCTCTTTTGGTTGCTGAGTAGTATTTCAGTGTATGGACGTGCCACAGTTTGTTTATCAGTTCAACAGTTGATACACACCTGGTTTGTTGCCACTTTGGGGCCATTGTGAATAAAACCTCTGTGAATATGTGTGTACAGGTTTTGGCGTGAACATGTTTTCATTTCTCTTGGTTAATAGATAGGAGTAGGATTTCTGGGTCCTATGGTAAGTATATACGGAAATGTAGAAGAACCTGCCCAACTATTTTCCAAAGTGACTTATCATTTGTAATCCCTCCGATAAACAAATGAGAGTTCTTGCCAGCTGTTAGTAATGTCAAGTTTTTTTAAATCGAAGTACAGTTGATTTATTATATCACATTAGTTTCGGGTGTACAACACAGTGATTCAAACGTTTTATAGATTATATTCCACTTACAGTTATTATAAAATATTGGCTATATTCCCTGTGCTGTGCAATATACCCTTGAAGCTTATTTATTTTATATATAGTATCAATAGTTTGTACCTCTTAATCCCCTACATCTATCTGGCCTCTCTCCCGTTCCTTCTTTCCTCTGGTAACCACCAGTTTGTTCTCTATATCTGTGAGTCTGCTTCTGTTTTGTTATATTCATTTGTTTGTTTTATTTTTTAGATTCCACACGTAAGTGATAACATGTAGTATTTGTCTTTGTCTGACTTATTCACTAAGCATAATACCCTCCAGGTCCTTCTACGTTGATGGAAATGGCAAAATTTTATTCTTTTTTATGGCTGAGGGTAATGTCATTTAAAAAAATTTTTACCCATTTTAATACATGTGCTTGCAGTGGTATCACATTGTGGTTTAATTTGCATTTCTCTAATAACTAACGAAGCTGAGTATCTTTTCACGTGCTTTTTTTTTTTTTTTTTTCTTTTGCTGTCTATGTATCTCCTTTGGTGAAGTATCTGTTCAAATCTTTTACCCATCATTTATTTGGCTGATTGTTTTCTCATTATCAAATTCTAAGAGGTTTTTCTTTTTCTTTTTTTTTTCCACTATGTTCTGGAAACAAATCCTTTGACAGGTATGTGTTTTGCAAATAATTTCTCTTGACATGTGGCTTATTTTCCTCTCTCTTAACAATGCCTTTTGTAGAGAGGAAGTTTCAATTTTGATAAAATCCAATTTGTCAGTATTTTCTTTTATGAATCATGTTTTTTGTGTCATATCAAAAAAAAGGGTTGCCAAACCCAAGGTCACAAAGATTTGTCTTTGTGTTTTCTAAGCCTTTAGTTTGAGATCTTACTTTTAGATCTGTGATCTATTTCCTGTTAATTTTGCATAAGGTATACATTATGAGTTAAGATTAAATTTTTTTTTTGCATATCATGTTCAATTGTTCCAACACCATCCGTTTGTTGAAAAGATTATCCTTTCTCCATTAAACTGCCTTTGCACTTTTATCAAAAAAAATTAACCATGATGTGGTCTCCTTATACTGTTCCATTGATCTATCAATCTATCCTTCCACCAATTTGGTACTCTTTTCATTACTGCAACTTTATGCTAAGTTTTGAAATAAGGCAGTACGGATCCTCTGTTTTTTTACAAATTTTTTAGCAATTCTAGTTTCTCAGTCTTTCCATGTGGATTTTAGAATCAACCTGTCCATTTTTAAAAAATAGCCTGCAGATTTTGATGGGGATTAGACTGAATCTTTAGCAGTCCTATATCTGCATTTGAGAACTTTTCCTAAGTGATAAGGATGGTGATCCAATGAGCCAGAGCTTTTCTGTGACCTTCCGGAGACAGAATCATGTGCTGTATGCAGTCAGGTCACTAGAAGGCTTAAAAGACTTGAGTTACTTGGTAGTCAAGTTCACATACAGAAGACATTGCCCCCGGTGGAAAATTGTACTAAAGTTGCTTTCATCTTACTGTCCAGTGTTGCCCTGGGTCACCATTTGGAGAAGGAAACCATTTAAATCAGTTCTCTATGGGAATACAATGCTTACTAGGAAGGAACAAAGTAGACACATTGCCCAGAAAAAAGAGAAAAGAATGAAGACATGGGAAAACCAGGAATGCAGGAATGTAGCACATAGAAATATATGAGAACTTAAGTAGGACAAAAAAATGAATGAGAGAAGATAGACCAACTCACTGAAACCAAGTCAGTTGGACAAGGAGAAAGCACAGTAAAGGAAGCAGGGAAAGAAAAAAATACAGAAGATGCGGTATAGCATTTTTATTGCTCTGCTTGATGTGATGATTTCTTGCCAAAATATTAAACACGTGCAATCATGATTTACATGCTATGTATAAAAGTAAATAAATTATACACAGCCTTCAAATATAGGATCATTGTATTTTACCCATAATCAATAATGCCCCGTGATAGAGGCATCTGGAATAACATATTTAGACACTTTTTGAAAGCAAGAAACAACAAATGTTCTTTGACATATGTAGAACAGATATTAGTGTATTACTCATGTAAGCATGTGACTTTAACTTTCCTCTTTATTTTATTTCTGGGGCATTTTCAAGTATTGTCCTTAATATACCTCTTACATGATGGCAGGGAATTACAAGCTGTTTGAGAATTAATTATAAGAAATTAGGGGGACTGAGTTATATGGAGTGGTGCCTATTTTTAGCTTCTCAACCCTAAAACTACACATCTGATATTTAAAGATAAAAATCAAATACAATTCTCTTGGATGCCTGACGAAGCTCCTGCCTCACATGTGATCATTTTGGCCACAGCTCTGCTCTCAGCATGTCTTTACATGACAGGTTTTTTTTTTTTCTCCTTGTTTTCAAGCATCACCTACTTCCCCAGTCTCTCTGGACCCCTCCAGGCATATTGTGGTCCAGCCCTCACCTCATGGCCCTATAATTATGTTACGTGAGGGAAGCAGGATGGAAAGGATGGCAACTGTAGACATGTCTGCCAGCAGATGGGTGAAAAATGTGTCTTCACTTGCCTTTATGCACTGGGAATATCTCTGATGGAAAAGAAAAAAAAATACATACGTATATATATATGTATGACCTCTGTCATGTTGTCAGGGCAGCCAAGCCCATTGTGATCTACCACGTGAATGTCAACTCCTCCACTTTCTAGTGCCTGGAGACAGACTTAAGTTCGGGACTCAAATGCAATCAAAAGTCAGCTCTCTGAAATCTAAGTGAAATGCACTTTTCCTCCTTTCTCCATTTATCAAGATTATCTGGAAATTTTCATCTATTTCTATTTATAGATGCTCCTTCTGTATTTTATCATTTTGAAGTTTCCCCTAATCACCAGGCAACGGCTCAACATAATATTGCTGTAGCTTGAACAGTCACTTCCAGCAAGATGATTTGTCACCTTAATGATCCTGTGACCTTTAGGAATAAGGAATATATAAACACTCACTGTTTCCATTAGAAACAGTGTTTCCTTCCGCCATTATATATATATATATATATATATTATATATTATGGTGGAAGGAAAACATGAGATATATATATATCTCATGTTCATATATGGAGTATAAAGTAATAGAAACCCCATTCTAAACTTGGAGAGAAACTGCCGTGCATTTGTGGTTTTAATATCTTAAGTTATCCACTGAATTTAGCCATAAAATTCTCTGTGACTGCAGTGGACTAACTAGCATGCTCTCTGACAATACATTGGTATAATTTCCAGTAAATACGGTAGATTTAGCTGACATGTTCAGGCCAACTTCCTAAATAAAACACCTAGGTGAAATAAAGCAAAAATTATTTATTTAATGCATAGTTGAATTCAAATGAAAGAAAGTTTCCAGGGGCTGAAAAAGAAGCAGTCACCAAAACCTACAGTGGTAAGTATTGAAGTATAGGGGACCACACAGCCAACAGGCCCAAAGGCCCCTTGGGGCTCGAGACTAATATTTTAATGCCTTTACAGGAATAGAAGAGTCAAGGCCTTAGACTATTGAGAGGCAAGGTGGGGGAATAGAACACCGTTTTTCTCCAAGTCATCTGTGAAGTAGGACCTTGGCCACCTCCATCCACAAACATGAAGAAGCATCTCTTAGGTGTTAGGTAAAGAGAATCACCTGTGAACTGCCAGAGACCTAGGCCACTGGCTGTGGTATCTGAATATGCAATACCAGCATGTTATAGGAATTGACAAAAGCTGGTCCAAGACAGACAAGAATCCTAGCGTCTCTGCAGAGTAAGACATAAAGACAACCCAGCTGCAACGAAAAGAACTTGCAGCAGTGAAATTCATAGTGAAGTATTACACTCACAGAAGGAAACAAATTGCCATGAGCAAGAGCCAGGGCGTGCAGAACCAGGAACTTAACGTCACAGAACAATCTGAAAAGGCTAATAAAATAAGTATGATTAAAATATTTAAATAGAGTTTAAGGGTGACGTAGAAAGCAATGGGCTAAGACGTTTACCTGTGATGAACTAAGATGGGATGGCTCCGGGTGGAAGGGGATGCAGTCGCTGGTGCGATGGCCCAGGCCCATGAGGGACATAGCAATTATACGGACTGTGGAACTGGGTGGCTATTCCTAAGTACCACTGATCTATCAAAGAGAGAAACCGACAGGTTCCGCTTTAATAATCAACAACTTAAAGTGCTAGAATTCGGGGGGGCTCCTAAGCAGCGTTTGAAGAGACTCTTACCTCGTGCAGCCAGAAGGGCAGATGCAGCAAGGAAACAGGTACAGTGTTTAATCACAAGAGGGACAGGATTTCAGCGAAATCACTCTCCGGTGCCCAAAGCAGGGCCTCGGTGGGGAATGAAGAGGAGCCTGAGAGTTGGGATAAGACATCTGGATAGATTTGGTTGAGCACCTTGAATCTCCAAGGTCTCCTGAAACCTCTGGAATCATAGAAAGATTGATGCCCCCTCCTCCTACTTTCTAAAAAGCGTCACAGAGGCGTCCAACAAAGCAGGAGCCTTATAAGACGATGCTTGCCCCCCCGGGATCTGCTCCCTCCTCTCCTCTTGGCAACGGGGTCCATAGTTAGGTGCACAGACACATCTAATGCACTTAGGACTTGGTAGAAACCTCACATTTGTTTTTGGTTTTGCTTTTACAATCTTGTTCGATGTGGATCATTTTTAAAGTCTTTATTGAATTTGTTACAATACTGCTTCTCTTGTATGCTTTTTGGGTTTTTTGGCCCCAAGGCATGTGGGATCTTAGTTCCCCGACTAGCGATGGAACTCACACCCCCCTGCATTGGAAGGTTAAGTCTCAACCCCTGGACCACCAGGGAAGTCCCTCACATTTGTTTTTTGACCCATAGAATGGTGCCTTGTGGAGGGGTGGGAAAAGCCAAGTGGAAGTCCCTGAAACTGTCCCTTGGCTAAGATAGTAAATAAAACAATACCCGCACTGGAGGAGAGGACAGATACTACTGGTGCCTCACCAAACTTAGAGGATCCAGGATGGCGATCCTTGTTAGACAGCCCCACCTAATTCGCCAGTCAGGCCCTACAAAAACGGAATGGACGAAGGCCTCTGACAGCCAACAACTGCGTTAAACAAGTGGTGCCCTGACTGCAGCTTCTGCACCAGATGTGCTGTCTTTGCTATAGTGGATGAACACAGCCTCAGGGACATGGTATGAGGTCACTGGTTTGGCATGAAGAAGGATCAGAATCAGCTTGCACTCGCCTGGGACAGACAACAGTATACATTTCTGGTTCTATCCCAGGGCCATGTTAACTCTCCTGACCTGTCCCAATACAGTCTGAAGGTACCATGTTAGGTCCTGTGGAAGGCGGCCAGCTTTGAGACCAAGAAAGGGCTCTGCAGCAGGTCTAGGCTGCAGTACACGCAGCCTTGCCACTTGGTCTATGTGACCTAAAAGATCACTCATTAGCTCGAGGCATCTGTGGTAGAGAACGACAGCGTGTGGAGTCTATGGCCAGTGCTAACAGGAGCCTCGTAGGGTTCTCGTGCAGGACCACGCGGTGTACAGCCCAGAACCGCAGACCATTTGAAAAGTAGCTCCTAACATGCTGCTGGGCCCTGGTGGAAACTGGTTTCTGACCATGCAGCCAGAAGCTGGATAACATCAGACTCAACGGGGCCTACAGTTGGATGGGCCCTGACATTCCACTGTTAAATGGAAGGAGTGTATCTGGAACTGGGCTCAAGAGGGGCCAGAGGGCAGAAGCATCCTGCGTGAGCAGGTGAGCCAGGCCCCTGTAACACCTTCCTCTGTGACATGCCTGTCTTTCCCTCAGTTCACTTCTATGGCATCATTTGAGGGAGGGGTCCCCTATGACCAGCTAACGGATAAGGAACAGTTTGAGCTTAGTTCATGGTGGCTTGGCATAGTATGATGGGACACGATGAAAACGGAATGCTTCTGCACTATAGCCCAACGCAGGGTATCGCAGAAGGATGGTTGTGAGGGAAAATCCCTCTCCTGAACAGATTCAGATGATGCACTTCACCATCCACTTAGTGCAGAGAGAGGAGTCCTGAGATAAATATATGCATGGACTCGGGGGAAGTGGAGGATGGCTGAGCTGATTGGTCAGGGTCCTGGAAGGATTAAGCTTGAAGTACTGGCCTCAGGAGGACTGCAAAAAAAGACATGTGGATGGACCTACATGAATAGGTTTACAAAGTGTGAGAGCATCCACTTCCGTATGAGGAAGTGCACTAAAAACAAGAGACAGCAAACAAGCTGGAGGAGATATGTGCAAACCAGTATGCCAAAAACCCTTGGAAAATCCTACCTTGCATGCCAAGGCCGTCAGACATTTATTCGCCATCTCACAATTCTTCCTTCCTCTGGGAAGAGATAAAACACTGGCACTAGCATTTTTAGAAGCACTGTACACAAAGCCATCACCCTTTCATTCCAGGAGATAATTCATACAAAATACAAGCAGAAAAGACCAGGGGCATGCCATTCGCACATCTCACTCTTTGTTCAGAAAAGTAGTGTATGCTTGAGTCTTTACGTTTCTATTAATGAAAGCCCACTTCTCAGTGTCCTTAATAAGAAAAGAACACTTACAATTGGATTCCATCTCTGCCAATCATTCTATCTTATATAAAAAAAGGAATCCAGGAACTCCCCAGGTGATGCAGTGGTTAAGAATATGCCTGCCAGTGCAGGGGGCACAAGTTCGAGCCCTGGTCTGGAAAGATCCCACATGCCGTGGAGCAACTAAGCCCCTGTGCCACAACTACTGAGA
The DNA here is from genome assembly GCF_030028045.1 of Hippopotamus amphibius kiboko. Lineage (NCBI taxonomy): Eukaryota > Metazoa > Chordata > Mammalia > Artiodactyla > Hippopotamidae > Hippopotamus > Hippopotamus amphibius. The sequence continues at coordinate 76,842,597 of NC_080191.1, read as the reverse complement.
CTGCGCTCTAGAGCCCACGAGCCACAGCTACTGAAGCTCACGTGCCTATAGCCCGTGCTCCACAACAAGAGAAGTCACTGCAATGAGAAGCCCACGTAACACAACGAAGAGTAGCCCCAGCTCCCCACAACTAGAGAAAAGCTGCATGCAGCAACGAAGACCCAGTGGAGCCAATAAACAAATAAATAAATAAATTGATTTTTTTAACCACCTCAGAGAGCATCCAGACACCTTTCCTGACTACAAAGAGTTGCAAACTCATGTCCACAGAATGACAATCTTTTTTTCAGTCCACCTCTTTCAAGATGAGATAGGGCAGAGAGCCTGGCTCTTAAGTATGCAGACTTTTGAAACACAAGAATGAGCCTGAGTAGCAGAAGCTGAGAAAACACTGAAGTTAGTAGCTGTTACGATCTAATCGTATCTTGGTTATAAAACAAAAGAGATTTGTTTGAAAAACTTTTGAGTTGACTTTTGTCCCCTGCGTTAATTTGTATCTCACGGTTTTATAAAAGAACCAACTAATTAATTGGTGTCTGACATAGAGAAGGGCATCATTCTTGCTCTTGCCAAATAATCCTAAAATATCCGTCTAACCAACAATGTATCACTGCCCAGAAAAGATCACTTGAAGATCTCCTACAAACAAAGAAGATTAACAAAACCCAAAAGAGAAGATGGGAAAACAATTCACAGAAGAGGAAAACCTGAACGGTCAAAAAAAGCACATAAAGAGACGTTCATCTTCAACAGTAATCAGAGAAATGGAAATTAAGACAGTAGCAAAGTATTACCATACTTTACTGAGTATTGGTGAGGTTGTAGGGAATGAGAATGCTTACACGGTTCTGGTGCGTACATAACCACCTCAGAGAGCAATTTAGTAACAGCTAGAAAGTGGAAGCTTTTTTTTTTTTTTAATAAATTTATTTATCTATTTGTTGGCTGTGTTGGGTCTTCGTTGCTGCACACGGGCTTTCTCTAGTTGCGGCGAGCAGGAGCTACTCTTCGTTGTAGCATGCTGGCTCCTCATTGTGATGGCTTCTCTAGTTGCGGAGCACAGGCTCTAGGCACTCGGGCTTCAGTAGTTGCAGCACATGGGCTCAATAGTTGTGGCTCACAGGCTCTACAGCACGGGCTCAGTAGTTGTGGTACACGGCTTAGCTGCTCCGAGGCATGTGGGACCTTCTTGGGACAGGGATCGAACCCATGTCCCCTGCATTGGCAGGTGGATTCTTTTTTTTTTAATTTTAAATTTTTATTTTTATTTTTAGAACTTTTATCGAGATACAGTTAACATACAATAAACTGTATATATTTAGAGTGTACAATTTGGTATCCCAATCTCCCAAATGCATTCCCCCCAACCCCCCCCCCCACTGTGCCCACTTGGTGTCCATATGTTTGTTCTCTACATCTGTGTCTCTATTTCTGGCAGGTGGATTCTTAACCACTGCACTACCTAGGAAGTCCCCAGAAAGAGGAAGCTTTGCGTGCAAGTGCGTGAGAAGACATACACAATATTTTTAGTCACATTGTTGTCAAGAATAAAAAACTGGAAGCAACCCAAATGTCCATCACTTGGGGAATAGAAACATAATTAGGATGCATTCCCAAATGGAAAACTATGTAGTAATTTAAAATATGAACAAACTAGTTCTACGAGCATCAGAATAGGTAAATCTTGGAAACACCATGTTGAGGGAAAACAGCAAAATATGATTTATGTAAACATTTTAAATACCCAAAGCAGCACTATATGCAGCGCTGTTTGTGATTCCATACATATGCCATAAATTTGAAAGCAGGGACAAGAAACAAGAACCAATTTTAAGAGAGTGGTTTGCTCTGGGTAGGGAGAAAGAGATTTCTATTCCATATGTGATTTGTTTATATCTTAAAAGGGAGCGATCTGAAGCAAATAGAACGAAATACCCACATTTGTTAGGTCTGGGTGGTGGATACTTTTATGAGTGTTTGAAATGTTTTGTCTTTTAAAAAATAAACATATTCCAATTGATCAATTAAATTAAAATCAGAAATAAAGCAGAGGAGACTCCAGGCCTGCACCAGGGTGACTGGGCAGCTCTGGGCTGGAGGACATGGGTGGAGCTCAGGAGAGCCAAGCCCCCAGTGTTGTGTGGGTCCAGGGCCCCTGGCTGTGGCCACAAGACAGCCGCAAGGAACAGGGGGACTGGTGAGGGGTAAGACGGTTGGGTGGGACTCTGCTGGAGGAGGGAAGGAGCTGGGCCTCGAGTTTTGGGCTCTCCGGGTTCAGCTGAGTCAGGACTAGTGAAAGGGATGACACTTGGGCTGAGGGTCAAAAACCCGCCAGGGGAAGATCTGGGGGCTGACTTATGGGGACCCTGCTCCCCTCCCCCCTGCTCCCTCCTGAATCCCTCTCCTACCCTCCCCTCACCTCCCCATCCACTTCCTCACTCAGCAATCCTCTTTCCCTTCCACCAGGTCTCCATCGTGGGCACCTCTGCTTTGTCTGTGCTATGGTATTGACGTCTATATTAATGCATTTGCTCTATTTAGTAAGAGGCTGAGGTTCTTCGTGGTAACGTAAAATAAATTGGTTTATTTTTGTATCACCAGAAATTAAAATAATTTTTAAAAATTTTGTGGCTTCTAATAGATATACCGTCACTCTAGCCCTGCTCAGTGGCCCTTGAGGGAAGAAAAAGGGGACTTCTCTTCCAACATTCTTTATTTCAAGTCTTTTCTAAAAACAGTAATCCCTTAAACATCTACTGTGTGCCAGCCACTGTGTGGGCTCAGTACTTTACATGAATTATTTCATTTAATTCTTTTTAAAAAAATTTATTTCTTTATATTTTTTCTTAAGAATTTTATTGAGAGACAATTGACATACAATAAACTGCATATATTTAACGTGTACAATTTGATTTTTTTTTCTTATTAGTAATGTATATATGTCAATCCCAATCTCCCAGTTCATCCCCCGCCCCCGCCACTTTCCCCCCTTGGTGTCCATATGTTTGTTCTCTACATCTGTGTCTCTATTTCTGCCTTGCAAACTGGTTGATTTGTACCATTTTTCTATATTCCTCATATGTGTGTTAATATACGACATTTGTTTTTCTCTTTCTGACTCGCTTCATGCTGTATGACAGTCTCTAGGTCCATCCATGTCTCTACAAATGTCCCAATTTCATTCCTTTTTACAGCTGAGTAATATTCCATTGTATATATATACCACATCTTCTTTATCCAGTCATCTGTTGATGGACATTTATTTCATTTAATTCTTTAAAAAAAAAAACAACAAACAATCCTATGCGGTAGCTAACCCCCATATTACAGGTTACTTCCATTTCATAAATGTGAAAACTAATGTTCGAAGGGCTTAAGTAACTTAGGTAAGTTCTAGAACATGGCCCAGCTGAAAGTTAAATCCAGTCAGCTTCCAGAGCTCAGGCCACGAGGGAAGAATTGTCCCAGACGGGAAGTCTGGCCAGGACCCTTGAGCATATCATTTCACTCAGTATTATAAGTTTCAGGAATTCATGTTTTCCGGTCAATTTAGGGCTTTGTGCCTTCTCAGTATCAGTGCTCAGATGATTCAATTTTCAACAACAAAACAGAATTTTATTTTGAGGGTGCCACATTACCCTCAAATGTGGAAAGCTATATTATAAAACAAATATCAAACATCTAATTTAAAAACCCATCTCTCTCTCTCTCTCTCCCTCTCTCTCTCTCTCTCCCACACACACACTCACTCACTTGCAGGCACCCACACTTCCGGATCTAGTAACCTAAATCAGCAGGCTAAAGGGTTTCTCAGAGACTCCCCTCAGCATTAAGGATGCTAATTGCTACTCTAGCAGTTACTGGAAGATCAAAGAACCGCCCACAGAGCAGAGCTGCGCTGTTTCATCTTCCACAGACCAAACATTAATACTGCCCATCCTCCACCACCCAATTCCCCTCTCAAGCTGCCACATTGGACCAATTCCCCTTCCTCTTCCCCACATGCTCTCCCCACCCCTAAAATAGCTCTTTGCCAAAAATAAACACTCAGAAAAATGCTTGTGGGATGAATGGAGAAAGGTAACTTCACTATCATTATGTTTCCCTTCTAATTACCATGGTTTTGTCTAAGGATGTGCTTGCTTGTTTGTGGTAGCGATTCAGAAACCCATCGCGGGGAACCCTGCCCGGTCTGTCTCCTGGGAACTGGGGCAGGAATGCTGTGGCCTGTCATCCCTCAGGCACTGGGCACGGAAGGCTCTGGACACAAACCAAGTATCACCACCCCGTCACCTGCCCCCAGTCCTCGTGTGCAGCACGAAGTCAGAGAGCATTCACGCAGGACAGTTCTGCGTTCTGCTAGAGAGCAGGGCTATGAGAAAGGGTCCCCCTTCCTGGAGCAAGACATCCCCCTTTGGGGGCTGGCACAACGGAAGGGGTCGCACGTTGCAAGGTGGAGTTGGCACAACCCGAGAGACTCGATCCCCCTCACGGTGTGAAAGGTCTGACCTTGAGCGGATGAATGAGGCTTTCTCCGGGGTCTCCAGAAAAGCTGTTCCAAGTTCCCTCGAGAGGAAAAATGAGATGCAACTACGCAGCAGGCCAAGGAGCCCATCGGAGTGGAGCGGAGAGCTGGAGAGGCTCAGAGGAGGGCCTCCCTAGGGACCTGGGTCAAGGGGACTGTGAGTGAGGCATCCCTCGAGCATCAGCTCCTCAGGCGCCCCGTGCACTGTAACGGACAGCCTGAGACTTCAGGGAGACGTCGTGTGGCACCAACGTGGGTCCCACTCATGCAGGGATCCGCTTCCTCCTCACCCCCTGGACAAGGGACCTCCCTCCACTGCCATCCCAGGCAGGCAGGCTCAGCTCCTCCAGCCCCAGCCCACACTCACGCCTGGGTCCCCGCCCTGGGCTCGCAGAGTCCGCTGAGCCCTGTTCCCAGCCCTGCCTCCTCGGCCAAAATGCAGTCTTCATGTCCTGGGGCCACAGGTTTCCAGTCCCTCCTCGCCATGCTGAGTTTCCTCACTCTGTTCTGGCCTATAGAGATTTTGTTGTTGTTGTTGTTGTTAAGATGCGTGTGTGTGTGTGTGTGTGTGTGTGTGTGTGTGTGTGTCCAATGGAGGAAGGCGGTTGGGTTCTGTCACAGTTAGATAAAGAGCACAGGAATTTCCTGGTGGTCCAGTGGTTAGGATTCTGCGCTTTCACTGCCGAGGGCCCGGGTTGGATCCCTGGTTGGGGAATTAAGATCCTGCGAGCGGTGTTGGCCTATAGAGATTTTAATGTTATTTTTCCTCCTTTCCTCCTTTCCTCCCTCCCTCCCTCCCTTCCTTCCTTCTTCCCTCTGCCCCTTCCTCCCTCCCTCTCTCCTTCTCTCTTTCTCTCTCTCTCTTTCCATGGTTTTCCCCCAAAGAAGTGCTTCTAAAACCCGTCCCCACCTTTCCACATCTGCCTCAATCTCTCTGGTTTAGGGTTTGTCTCCCCGGGACCCATGAGTCTCCTAACAGTTCACCAGCTCTCACCTCTGCTCTCTCGAGTCTGTTGGAGACCACGGCCATGTGCACTCTTTCCTAAGCACAGTCTATGCATTGCACTCCTTTGCTCAAACACCCTCAGCCACTCCTGTCAAGACTTTACTATTTATGCTGCATGAAGGATCCCTGCGTGGAGGGAACCATATATAAGGGAACCATCAACCCTGAGTTCTAATGGGCACAGACTTTCTATCCAGGCAGATGGACTTGGCCCTCAGCGGTCCAAGCTGCAGAAAGGTCCTAGGAGCTTGGGAACCAAGATACAGACTAAATGACCAGCTGCTGGTTTTTGGCTAACAAGATGGAGACCCCCGAGCTGTTGCTGGGTAAGAAAAGTACGTACCCCTGGGGCCTAGAGATTCAGGATGCACGTTTGCTCTGGGAGCAATGGTTAGAGGATATTTGACTCTATATAGTGCAGAGTCACCTAAACAGTCTTCCGTCCAAAATTCCTCATCCCTACCCTCCCTTCTAGCGCCAGCTTCCCGGGATAAAAAGTGAAGGGAAGATAGGATGAGGGTGAAGTGCAAGACGAGGAACAGCCAAGCTGCTCTCACAGATGCGATCATCCGACAGGACCACTCCTCTGCTGACGTCAGCGAGAAGGCAGAGTAGCCAAGTCCTCACCGTGGAGGCAGCAGCCTGAGTGGCAGAGACTGCCGTGAATGGTGATATGAGCACTGGAAGCCCCGGCCACGCAGAGAGCAACAGGAAGGACCAAGGCTTAATGCTGAGTTCCCATGTGACACACCCAGGGAGCCCTTGGGTGGAGAGGCAAGAATATATGGAGGCCCCTCTCAACTGGATAAAGAAGATGTGGCATACAATGGAATATTACTCAGTCATTTAAAGGAATGAAATAATGCCATTTGCAGCAACATGGATGGACCTAGAGATTGTCATACTGCGTGAAGTAAATCAGGGAAAGAGAAATATTGTATGATATCGCTTATATGTGGAATTTAAAAAGAAATGATACAAATAAACTTATTTACAAAACAGAAACAGATGCACAGACTTAGAGAACAAACTTACAATTACCGGGGGAAGGGTAGAGGAAAGGGATAGGTAGGGAGTTTGGGATTGACATGTACACGCTGCTATATTTAAAATGGATAACTAAGAATGACCTACTGTATAGCGCTGCGAACTCAATGTTATGTGGCAGTCTGCATGGGAGGGGAGTTTGGGGGAGAATGGATACATGTATATGTATGGCTGAGTCACTTTGCTGTGCACCTGAAACTATCACAACATTGTTAATCCCCATACTCCAATATAAAATAAAAAGTTCAAAAAAAAAAAGAATATATGGAGGCGCCTCTCCGGATGGGATCTGAGTCAGGTCCATTAGAGTAACAGTCATCCCTCATTTACATACTCACGTTGGTTGTAGTTAAATAACTTGTAAACTGAACAAAGCCCCTTTTCCTTAGCTAGCATCCACTTTTGGTCCCTGATCCTCAGACCAAATATGAACTGTTCAACGCCCCCTGAACACACCCCAAACATCACCACCACCATCTTTTGTTCATGCTATATTTAGCTGGGGTGCCCTTCCTTCCTCCACTTATCTGGATTTAGTTCCAAAAATATTACCCATCCTTTAGGGCCCAACTGAAATGCTACCTCTTACATGAAGTCTTCCTTGATTAGCTTAGTTCTAAGTGATTTTTCTCTGCTGAGTTCACATGGCCGTGTCTACTTGCATGACAACGCCTACCACGTCCCAGTTTGTGATGGAGCTCTTCGTGTGGGTCTCAGGTCACAGTGACTCCAGGTGGCTAAATCCCAGGTGCATTTTTAGTTGCCATCTTGATCTCTCAAAAGTATTTAATACAATTGACTATATTCTCCTTTTTTCGAATACTCATCGCTGTGGCATCTGTATAGACATCTGGGGTTGGCCTCTAGGCTTCTCTACCTTCTTCAGGTAACAGCACCATGATTTTCTTTTGAGGAACTTTCTGGCCACCAGGTATGGGCAGGATTGATTCCAGCCTCCAGCTCAGAGATGAACATACAACCTGAGCTGTGCCAATAAGAGTGATAACCTGGTGTCTTGCTGGAACCAATAAAAGAGAGAGGTTTTCTTGACCTTAGGTAGGATGTAAACCTGAAGCTTCTGGTAGTGATCTGATCAGGAGAAAAAGTTCGTTCAGATTTTTCTGTAACATCTTACAGGAAAACCCAAACAAATTTTTGGCCAACCCAATAGAATAACCTTCTCGGCAAAGAACTGAGCTTTGGAGAGAGAGAGGCAGGTTTCCGAGGACCTGTTTAAGTACTTGGATCCAGGCATGTCTGACCGGTCCTGACTTTAGGTTATGAGTCAACAAATTCTTCTTCTCTTTCCTTTTTCTTAAATCAGTTGAAGATGGATTTCAGCAGCATATATTTGAAATATTTGAAAGAGTCTAGTTCAGCCTCCAGGACAAAACACCCTCTTGGCTTTCCTCATGCCTGGTTATTCCTGCTCAGTCTCCTTTGCTGATGCATCCTCCTCTACCCAGACTTTAAGTGTCATAATCCACCCAAGACTGGCCCTAGTTCCCCTGCTCTTCTGTTCTTGACATCTCCCTTTACATCTCAGCCACGCCTCTGGCTTCATTCACTGCCTCATATTTATAGCTTTAACCCAGGTCTCTCTTAGGAATCTAAATATATAAACTCACCTGTGTACTCAGTGTGTCACCTTGAAGGCCTCAAACCAGACATTCAACATGGGCTGGTCACATCAATCATGAACTGTGACTTTTTCTCCCCAAATAGTTTTCCCCCTCTGCTCCTATCACAGCAAGCAGCACAAGACAAAAATCTAGGGTCATCTCCTCTATCCTCCGCATTTTAGCCAAAGTGATCGTCTTAACACAAATCAGATCATGTCTCTTTTGCCTAAATGATTCTGGAACCTTCCTACGGCTCTTGGGATACGTCCAGAACCAGGAACGTGGAGGCCGAGGCCCTGCCCAGTGTGGTTCCTGCCCACCTCATCTCTCAGGGCTCTCCACCTCCTCCCCGCGCTCCCTCACTCCAGCTCTTATCACGTCCTCAAAGCGGCACACTCAGGCTCCTACCTCAGGGCCTTGGCACGCGCTCTTCCCTTTGCCTGGAGCCTCTCCCCCATCTCCACCAGGTTCACTGCCGTCATCCTCAGGTCTCTGCGAGAAGATCCAAGAAGCCGTGCCTAACTCTTCCAGATTGCATGAGGCCACCATAACCCACTTTTCTAGCACCGGGTAGCTTCCATTCACCACACTCATGATATCAGTTTGATTCTTTAATATCTTTGCTCCCCATGAGCCTAAGCTTCAGGGGGCAGAGACCATGTCCATTTTTCTCATTCATGTTTCCTTAGCCCTCAGGGCTGCTGTATGAGGGTCAGTGGGCACCAACGAACATTTGTAGAAGAAAGCGCTGGACCCTTGATGTCTCCGGCTACGTGAATAAGCTCTTGGAGACGTGGAAGCAGGTGGGCATGTGGGAGAGCAGCATCCGAGCAGTGGGACCGCCGGTTACGAGGAAAGAGAATGGAAAGGGGAGTTTCCAAGGGAAACAGCACCCCAGTGGGTAGCTAGAAGCCTGCAGAGCAGCAGGGCGAGACCATCCTAATTAAAGTCACGCTGATAAGGGGAAGTAGGATGAGACATGATCACGGGACAGTGAGTTTGTAGATAGCTGTTTGCTTGGCTGGGCTGTTTAGTTGCGAATGGAGTGGAAAGCCCCAGGTGACATTTTCTAATACAGATGCACGTTGAGAATAAGCATTTATAACTTAATCAAAGAGCTTCTAACGTGTGTGTGATGTGTTTCACGCGGAAAATTAAAGAGGGGGTGTGGGCTTGCTGTGGATCATTGTTATGTAATTGAAGATGTGTGCTGTACACGCTCCCGTCACGTGTTCAAACCTTAGAAGGAAATGTGACCTAACACTGTTGGAAAATTAATAAGGCAAAGGCAGAGAAGCATCACTCTGTAAACAATCTGTGCCAGGAGAGGTTTATGTGCTACCAAACACGCCATGCCACCTGGACAGGGAAGTCAAGAACAAAAAAAAAAAAAAAAAAAGAAAGGTTCAGCTTTAAAACATTTAATAAATATGTATTGGACACAATTTATGCCATTTCTGCAACTTCCTAAGCCTATGATCTCATTTAACTTCTTTGTGTCTCAGTAGAATTGGGAGTAGAATTGGGGTGATAAGGTTTGTTAGGGAAATTAAATGGGTAATACCTGAAGGGTCTTCAAAACAGTGCCTGCTTCAATATAAACAATCAGAAAGTTAGCTGTTGTTATTTTCTAATGTTTTATTATAATTATATCTGATATCCTTTCGAAGAACTGAGGTTACGGTTGTGAAGAAGACAGATGGGACTCTCATGAAGCTTCTATTCCAGTTAAGGTGGAGGTCAATTAGTAATAAACTAGTAAACAAGGTCATCTCAGAGAGGGATAGATGCAAAGAAGGCGATGGCGTGGGCCATTCCTGTGGGCAGAGGCCCCTTTCAAAAGGGCCAGACAGGAAAGGCCTCTCTGAAGAGGTGACATCAGAGCTGGGACCCAAACAATGGGAGACACGCAAAGAATCCTGACAAAAGCAGTCCCGGCCGGATGCACAGCAAGTGCAAAGGCCCTGAGGTAGAACCGAGCTGCAGTAGGAGAGGCAGGAAAATGTAGTGTGGCTGGGGTATGGTGAGAGAGGAAAGTAAGTGATATGAGATGAGGTCAGATGCGATGAGGTGGAGAAAGCCATCAGTACCAGCCTGGACTGACGAAGTAGCAAATGGCCAGAATCGTGACAGGACATTCCTGCTAGTTGGGAGACTACAGTTCAGCAGAGTGTGACCCTGAGGCAACCAGGAGCCAGGGCCCTGAGCTTGGAGGAAAGAACGGCTGAGACAGAGCCTTGCCACGGATCTTGGCCTCAGAGGAACCACAGCCTCAGGAAGGCAGGACCTCTCTGTTGGCCATCGATCTCCCTCCCTCCCTCCCCGTTACAGGAAATAAAGCAGTGCCCATTCCCTCTCTCTTCCTTATAGGCACAAGTTTGATTTTGTTCACAGCAGCAATGGTCCATCCCCAAGTGAAACCGGATTAGTCTAAGGCAATCAAAACCAGCCTGAGACTTGAAGCCTGTGATAAAGGGGTGCTTAGAAGCCCAGACCCAAGGAAGCTTCTTTCTTAGGTGTGAGATGCAGAACCATCTCCTTCACACCCAACCTGGACACAGAACTGAAACTCCTCTCTGCTGTCTGCACTCACATGATTTAGCTATCCCACTGTCTTCCTTAGAATGACTGTATTTTTCCAGGACTGTCTCACCTGAATTTCACAAGACTTATGAGCTCTTCAGTGGAAAGTATCAACAGTTTCCACTCTAAGCTTCTTTCATGCCTCCTCTCAGAATCCTTACCTTGCTGTTTCCACTGAGCTTACCTTTAATCAACTCCTAATTCTCAATAAACTCTGATGTCACTTTCCCTGCCCTGAGACACTGCCCAACCTCTGTTGAGGTGCGTTTTCTGCCATCAAAAGGTGCTGTCGGTAATGCTTAGGAAGCCAACCTTTGACAATTCTGTCTGTCAGTGGAAATTGCCTAAGGTTACCTACAAGTAAACGCATACAAGTTACAGGTATATTTCAAAAGCTAAAGATTTCCAAGGGGATAAAGAGGCCTGAGTTAAAGGAGTGCAGATAAATATACATTAACTTTTGGATATCCCTCTGAAATTTGTTCAAATGCTTTTTACCAGAAAATCAGGTTATAAATCTAGTGCAGTTTCCAGAAGTTCTCAATTAGAGACCAGAGGCCGTATGTCCTTTTTTAAAAACTATTTTTCTTATTTGAAAATTTTGAAAAGCATCCACTGTGTAGGCTCTTATCTTTCTTAAATCAGGACAGATAACAACTGCCAACAAGTAAAAGATACTACAAAATTAACTGATCTCTATTATTCGCTGTGCTGTTAGGATCAGAAAGCATGATAATATCCTTTTTTAAAAAAAAACCATTTCTGTATTTGGGGTTCTGGACAATGGCTCACTATTGTTATTTATATACAATCTTTCTTTGGTTGATAAGAATTCATTAAATTGTTTGATTTAATTAATAGACCAGGTTCCACGGTCAATGGATTTAGCAGGTTTTACATTTCTTTGCAAAATCAAGCAAATTGTCACCTACTGTCCTGTGAAAACAAAAAACTAAGAGAGAAGTCTCGACAACTGCTTTTTACAATATACAACAAACTCACTTTTTTGAGTGTTTTACTCCGTGAGGCAGACTCACGAGTGAGAGCCTGGGGTGAGGGGAAAAGCACGCGCACCTGCGGGCCGAGGTGCAGTCCTGGGGCTACTGTTAACCAGGGGCCAGAACCCAGGCAGGGACAAGCACATTATTTAGATCATCTCACCATCAAGACTCCGTGAACTAGGTACATACTACTTACTGTGCATTTTACTGAAGAAAAAATTCAGGCACAGAGAAGTTAAACGATACACAGAAGATCACACAGCCTAGAAAGCACTGGAACCAGAATTCAAGCCAAGGCCATCTGTCACAGCCTCTATGAAATAACACCTGTTAGTGGCGGTGCCCTGGCAGAGGCAGAGGAGAACAGGAGAGAGAGAGAGTCAAGTGAGCCAAGTCTGGGAGCCTCTGGGGAGCCGGTGGGTAGGCTGGGAGGCTCCTGTTACACATTGCATCAAACCTTAGGCCAACTTCGAGGAGCAGAGATACGATCCTCCCTTGTTTCCAGCTGTGAGACTTGGGCCAGACCCAGAAGCTGCCACCCTTTCCTGCAGCAGTCTCACATTGAACACTCAGCGTCAAGGAGGTCTTGTTAATAATGCAGGCTCGTAACACAAGCAGGGTGGCAGTTTTGAAGAGATGCCTGCCACTGCCCAGCACCCCTCTCTGAACACAGGAAGAGGGAGGATGACAGCTAGACATCCAAGATGCTAGGTAAGCTGAAGGAGGCCAGCTGCAGGGAGAGTGGGCTGTGGTTCCATTAGGATGTAGTGAAGAATAAGGTCCGGGGAGGCTGAAAAGCTGAGGATGTGAGGATGTGGAAGAAGCCAAGAGACTGCAGAGACACGTCCGTCAGAAACGGGCTGCCTACTGAAATGAATTTTTAAAAAAGGCAGAATAAAGAGCAGTAGGTAAATACTGGGGAAGGAACATGAAGAAAACAGCATGAAAACAGAGAAGCAGGGATCCCAAGCGGTGATGCTGTAAAGGAGCAGGACCCTAAGGGGCCTTCCCAGGACAGACAATCCCAGGTCCTCTGCCTGCCTCTTGTCTGCAGAAAACCTTTAGTCGAAGAATAAATTTAACCAGAGAAGTGAGAAAATGCAAAAGCAAAGGAAAACAGTCAAACAAGACAAAATGATAATAATTTAGCCATCAAAGTCAAGAATCTTTAGTTCCTCCTCATGGGCTATAGATAATATTCTGAGCCACAGCCTTTAAGCTGTTTTGCAGATGCTAAAACCCCCACCAGGTGGAAGAGTTAACTACCTGATGACCAGACTGTAGCCATGACATAAGCTGCCACAATTCCAAGTACTGGCTTTGAGGAAACGGGAACAAACCAACACTGGAACTGAAGGTTAAGTGTACTTAAAATCATCAAGATGATGCTGATCAGACCGTGTCATGGCCAATTTCAAGATGATTGTGAGAGCTGACTGTGCTATTCTGCACGTAGCCCAATCCCTCTGCCTATACACACCTAAAACTCCCTTTTAAAAGCTCTTGCCCCCAATCAGCAGCGGGGAGTTGGCTTTTGGACATGAGTCCACCTTCTCCACAGATTGCCAGACTCCTGAATAAAGCAAACTTTCCTTTCCTATTAACACCTGCCTCTAGAGTATTGGCTTTCAAGCAGCACGTAGCTGGACCTGAGTTCAATAAAAATTCCTTTGGGGGAAAAAAAAATTACCTGGAGATGAAAGTCAGTAGGACAAAAGAGAACCCCCAAGTGGGGTCTGCTTGTGTGTGACATGGTTCTGACGTGGCACATGTGCATGATTATTGGGGAGGAACACTCCTTAGCCCATGAAGGAAATACAATAGGATGCCTCTGCTGCCAACATCACTGGTCTCATATCTATGAGGATGTAAGCTACATGATGGTCAAGACCACGATGGTGTTACTCGCCACTGTGTCTCCAGGACAAGCACAATACCTGGGGCATGGTACAGGCTCAATTAGTATTTCTTGAGTAAAGAAAGGAAAGAAGGAAGGACGGAAAGAAGAAGGGGTGGGAGAGGGGGAGGGAAGAAGGGAGGAAGGGAGGGAGGGAAGGAGGGAGGGAGGAAGGAAGGGAAGAAGAGAGAGGGAGGGAGGGAAGAAGAGAGGGAGGAAGAGAAGAAGAGAGGGAGGGAGGGAAGAAGAGAGGGAGGAAGGGAGGGAAGAAGAGAGGGAAGAAGAGAGGGAGGAAGGGAGGGAAGAAGAGAGGGAGGGAGGGAGGGAAGGAGGAAAGCAAGAAGGAAGGAGAGAAGGCAGGGAGGGAGGGGAAGTTGTGACCCAGGGCAGCTATGCCTGGCTAGCCAAACTGACCATCTTTAGGAAGGCTACATGCAAATGGCTTCCTGCCTCTAAGGTCTCTCTACCTCCCCTCCCAACACACACAGGCACAGCAGTGCCATGCCACCTGCTCAAACTACAAAAGGGGGCCAAACAACCCAGGATGTGCACAGCTAAGCACAAAGGAGGCTTTGGGGAGCCTGCACCCCCCAAGTCCAGGCCTCCTGGGTCATTCCCGTGCACTAGGTCAGTCTCTACGGTCTCTGTGGCTGTTCTGGAGTTGACCTCTGAGCCTCGGGAGTCTTCAAAATCCAACCAGTGAGCCGGCTTAACACACACTCACAAGTTCTCCACTGCTCAGTGACCCCAGTGCCACACCAGGGGCTTGACGGGGTCTCCTCTGTTCCCCACTGGAACATGCCTGGTATCATGGTCAAGGGGGAAAGGGTTAAACCTTGTGTTGCAGTCAGCATAGGCTACTTTATGCTGCAGTAACAACTCCAACAGCTCCGTGACTAAAAAACAAGATACATTTCTCATTCACACTACCTATGCATCACCGGTTGGCTAAGGCTCGATTCTCCATTCCTTTCCCTGGGAAAGAATGTATCTATGGTAGAGGGAAGGAGAACTGCAAAGGTTCTCACAGTGGCATTTAAATACTTCCGTCTGGAAGTCACACACACATCAATCACTTCCACGCACAGTCATTGGCTGGAAGAGTCACTCGGTCCCCCACCCCCACAGCCCCAAGGGGTCTGGGAATCCAGTCCTGCCACAGGTCGGGAAGGCAGAGAACCAGAAGTAGTGACCCCTTAGACGGGCGACCCAATTCATCCTAAGCCCTTTCCCCTTAGCAAAGTGCCAAAGGCTGGACGCTCTCCACGGAGGAAGTGTGCGGAGGCCCAGCCTAGAAGGATGGAGCTGCTTTCTAGTCAAGCCTGACACACAGGGGGACCCCATTCCACACTTTCGCATCTGGGACTCCTCACCTGCTCTGCAGTCTCAGCTCTCCTGAGATGGGACAGCCCTGAGGAGGCCAGTGCCGGGAGAGGATGGTCTTCTCCACACTGGACTCCCAGTAAGGGTCCAGTGAGAGCAGCACTGAAATAAACAACCACACAAAGGGGCTGGCTTGAGGATGCGTTTTCTTTTTAAAAATAATAATAATAATGTGGACGTTTTCCCCTCCCTCATTTCAGAAACAGAGCAATATCGTTCCTAACTAAGCCATCCGTGGGTCAAAACTGAGATTTGCATTACTTGCTGGGATGAGTTTAAGGGGAAGCAGTGTGGATGAGGGAAGTGGAGGCAGAAAGGAAAGGGAGGTGTTGGGGAGAGAAACACCACTGGGCAGAGGGCTCAGCTGTGGGGAGAGCAGGGGATGAGGGGAAAGAGAGATGCTGTGAGGGGAGAAGGTCAGAGAGAACGTGCTGTTTATCACATCCCTTCTCAAAGTCATCCCAACAGCTGGAAAGGCAAATTTGCTCTTCACCAACACTTCCTCTTTCTTCAAAACTGGATCAGAGGGTCTGTGATTGCCTGAGTCAAGAGGAGGACACACACAGCCCCTGGGCTGAGGACCCCACCCCTGGGAGAAGCCCGATACAGAAAACTTAAGGCTTCAAAACAAAGGCAGGAGAGGAAGATGTTTGGAAATCTGAGGTCCCGGGGGAGCTGGCCATTTGCACTGACGCCTCCTGTGCCAGGGGAGAGCTCGGAATAGCTGTGGAAAACTGAGAACAGAGGTCTTAAAAATATCTAATTAAGCTCAGTCTAACTTTTGGTCTAGACCTCAAAAGAGCTGAACCAGGTGACTTCTGCCAGATCTTTTGGTTTGGCGGGGCTTTGTTTTGTTTCTCCGTGCTTGTCCTATGTAAAGCTGGGTGGTCACAGCTTGCCTGGGTTCTGGAAACTTCTGGAACCTGCATAACCCATTTGGGCCTTGGAGGGGAGTGGAGAAAGCAGACATCTCAAAAGATAGGAAAATAGGGGCTTCCTAAGTGGCGCAGTGGTTGAGAATCCGCCTGCCAACGCAGGGGACATGGGTTCAATCCCTGCTCCAGGAAGATCCCACATGCCGCGGAGCAACTAAGCCCGTTGCGCCACAACTACTGAGCCTGCGCTTTAGAGCCCATGAGCCACAACTATTGAGCCCATGTGCTGCAACTACTGAAGCCCACGCGCCTAGAGCCCATGCTCCGCAACAAGAGAAGACGCGGCAATGAGGAGCCTGCGCACCACAAGGAAGAGTAGCCCCCACTCACCGCAACTAAAAAGAAAGCCGGCGCACAGCAAAAAAGACCCAACACAGCCAATAAAATAAATAAAAATAAATAAATTTATTTTAAAAAAGGAAAATAAAGAAAAAGAAAAAAGGAAGGAAGGAAGCAAGAAAGCAGGTAAGGAAGGAAAGAGATGGAAAGAAAAGAAAAAAGTAAAGAAAGGAAGGAAACAAGAAAGACACCACCCTCCTTCTCTCCTCCTCGCTGCCCACGCAAAAGCCGGGATGCTTCGCCACTGCTCCCCGCGCAGCCAGGCTGCACTCTCACTAACCAGGTCGTATCTTTCTTGACTTGAAGCTGTGCTCTAGGCCCAGTGACAGCGATCAGAAATCATCAGGCGAGATCAGGCCCACGCAACCCTGGAGACCGGGTACAATGATTTGCGATTTCCGCGGGGACCTCCCTAGTAACTTTCCCTCTCTGAGCAGCGGGGACGTGGGGCGGCTGCTGACACACCAAGGAGGGCGCAGGAAAGACGCTCGACTCTCCGAGAGAGAGGACAGCCTGAGGGTGGTTAGCCAGGAAGGGGGTCGATGGCACGGGGAGGCCCGCAGGGGCGAGGCTACGACAGGGCGGCTGGGGAATGCCCCCACCGGGCGGGCATAGAAGGCTTCCGTGGCCGTGGACATCTTGATAAAGAGATGAGTCGCCCTGCGGCAGCGTCCTGAGGGCTGCCGGTCCGCCCACGCGCCCACGGTGGGCAGGCGAGCCGCACGCTGTCATCGCCCAAGCAGGCAGGCACCGGGCACACTTAATTACCGGGGAAGCAGAATCAGATCCCACTTGCTATGCCAGCTCCTGATATCATTGGTGTTGTCTCTTCTTTTTCCTTTTTTTTTTTTGGTCCTTTTCCATCACTCAATTGAATTGATTCTAAAGATGTTCAGAACTGGGCTATCACCAGCAGGGCTCCAAAAGGGACACAGGGATGAGGAATTTCATTCCTGCATCCTTTCACTGGCTGGATAAATATGTATTGAGTGCCTGCTGTATACCTGGCACTGTGCTTAGTGGTGGAGAGATTCTCATATTTGTGTTGCCCTTGAGATTTGGACAGCATTTGCCATCTTTTTCTGTGGTGGGGGTGGGAGTGGGGCTGTGATATTTGGACATCACCACCGGGCAAACTGGGGGCGACCTCTGCCCAGAGGAGGCTGCCTGGCTCCTGGGAGCTGCAGGGATTGGTTGCCAGTTCACAAGTGGGATACTGTGCCTTAGAGCTGGGCTTTTATGTTGTTTCTATTAATGAGGTGTAAGGTGGTGGGTCTGGCAATCTCCTCAAATGCCCTTGAGGGAAATCTTCCCTCCCGTGGCCTTTTCTTTCTCTTTTTAATTTTGAGGGTTTGTCAGAGGGAGTTTGTCCAGAGAAATGCTGGCCATTGGGTTAGCCACATCATGAAGATTTAGCATAATTTTCTCTGCAGTTTGGGAATCTTGAGTCTGTAGGAATCCTTTAAAGAATAGGCATTCAGACTCCAGCGTTCTGCATAATTATTAATACAGAATTATTTAGAAACTGGCTAGAATGAATATTCCCAAACTCTTGGTCCTTCTGGCCAGAAAAGCCTCCCTCTTCTCTGACTGGTGAGATTAGGAAAGCAGCTTCCAAGGGCTTATTTCCTATAGGAAGAGAAAGGAAGAGAGAGAAGAAAGAAGGAAGGAAGGAAGGAAAGAAGGAAGGAAGGAAGAAATTGAGAAAGAAAGAAATTGAGAAAGAAAGAAGGGGAAAGAAAGGAGAGAAAGTCCAAATCACACATTCACCAGAGGAGGAGACCAAGGCCCAAGAAGGCCACAAGACTTACTAGGCTCACACGGCTTCACAGAGCCAGCACTGGATTGCAGGTAGACTGCCCATCGCACACCTAAGTTACCTTCTCTCTTTAGCCAGAGACACCAAGGCCTTTGACTTCCTTCACATGTTTTTAGGGGAACATGTAATATACTGGTTTTTACTTACCTTTTATTTAGCAATTTTCAAAATGAACTTCTATTAGACCTCTGCTGGTTTGCTTTATTTCTTTAGAGAGATTCTTGAGAAGGAAAGCCCTAGCTAAATATTTTTATCTGGCTAAAGATAAAGACAGTCTTGTTATGTCAGAGCTGAGGTGCTGTGATGAACCCCATCTGTCAGACTCCTGTCGTCTCCTTGTTGGTGGTGGGGGAGGGGAGTAAAGCCGGCAGCCTGGGGGAGGCAGCTGGAGCTTGCACTAACACAACCCCCACCTTTCTCCACAATATTTTAGAAGATAACCTTTGTGGGTGGGAGAGGAGGCAGATGCTTGGGCTAAACTAACATATAAAATGACAATGTCTCATAAAACAAATTTTTTCCTTTTCACCAACACCTGAGCAGTCAACTTTTCCATTAAGGTCCAACTTTACCTTTCTGTCAGCATAAAAAAATACCATCATAATAAATAAAAAAAAGAAAAAAAGAAAAAATACCATCATGAGGTAAAATGAGCATGGTATCCACACAAAGGCATACACACCATCAGGAGGTTTCACTGCTGTGTCGGGCCCTCCCATTCCCCCCCATTTCCTGCTGCTTGGTGCTTGCATTCCAGTGCCTGGCAACCCGGTGCCTGCTGCGGTCGCTTACCCAGGGGGCGGGCAAGAGGCCATAGCTCGGGGGAATCCCTGGCCAAAGGGCAGGTCTGCCAAGGACCGTTATCAGATGAGGTGGAGGGGTGTGAGGTGACTCAGACACTGTGAAAAGGCATTATTCACTTATAACCAGACTTCCCTTTATCACAAAGCATGTCCTTGAAATGCTGTGTCTAAACCAAGTTCTGCAAATCCCGTCCTGTGTTAAATGAGTTGCGGCAACTTGCTATTCACACGATTCCTATAAAAAAATCCTTTATCTACCAAAGACATCATCTGTTTGTTCATTCATTTGTTTATCCCAGAAATATATATGTATTCAGGACTTAGAGCATGGCTCTGGGTCAGGCACTGGGAATATGGGGGGAAGGGTGGGGCAGGGAGGAGATAAGACTTTCCTGTGCTTATGAGCTCAAATCATTACACAAGCATTACAGGAGAAACACAGGCGTGCTAATTGATTTTTTTTTTCTTTTTGCAAAACTGGGTCTTCAGAAATATCTGCTTACCAGCAGACTAGTGACTAAATAGACTTGTGTCCTTGGGGCACCTGTCCCTCCTCCCTGATCCACACAACCGCCCTCCCTGGCAGTTTGTTCTTCCAGGCCAGGATTTCCAACCGCTCTCCCCAAATGTTTTAGTTTTAGTTTTGCTTTGATCCAAATCTTTTCTTGCAGCCTATTTGAAGTACAGTAGGATCCGTGAGCTTGGATCCCAAGCACATCTGAGAAAATGACCCTTTGAAGAGAGAGAGCAGCTCTGGAGATAAGAGCACCTAGTCTGTGAGAAAAGATCATTCGAGATGTCTCATTAACACATAGGTCTCTGCCTGCTTACGGGCAGGTACCTAAGAGAGTGACAAGAGAGCGATTAGTGGAAGGTTGAAAGACGAAGCACCAAGGGTGACCTGGCTGTTGCGCTGCTGAGCGTCTGGTCTGTCAGCAGCAGAAACCAGCAAAAGGACCTGATGCGATACCATCACTGGAGGAGAAAACCAGCCATTTCGTCGAAAGTTGATTTCACCCCGGGGCCGGGTGGAGCAGTAATCTGTCCTTGCTGAAACTGATATGGGTCTGTCTTCCTGCCCACAACCCACGGCTGGTCCCACCATCTGAGAGCTTCCAGAGTGTCCAGAGCTTCCCAACTTCTCTGACCTCAGGACCCACTTTACAGCCAAGGAGGTGCCACGATGGCCCATGACCTCAGGATCCAGGGTCCTTGCCATGCACTGCGCAGTCACCTGGGGAGGGTCAGAAAGGCCTCTACAGGGCCCACCTTAGGTCCCAGGTTTGGGATAAAGTCCTCATTCGAGATGCACAATATACTTAGGATAGTCCAAGTACGGGACAGAAGTGGCCCCTCTTCTCACACATCTAAGTGGTCTACGTCACTTATGTAACTGACCTGATTAAGGACCTTGTGCCTCTTATTCCTTAAATGCACAATTACCAAACGCAATCAGATCCTGACAAAAACCTGATCACTGGGGAGAGTCAGATTCTTGGGGGGGCTGGGGGTGGGGTGGGGGTGGGGGAGTCTCAGGGTTATCCCACAGGGCAAGCAACCTAGATCAGCAAAACTGCCATCGGAGAAGATGAGTATCAACCATGCCTCAGGGTAGCATCAGGGACTGTAGTTAGTCCAACCAACCTTCCTGTTGTACATCCTTTTTTTTTTTTTTTTTTTTTTCATTTAAAGGAATTGAGAGGAAAACCAGCTGAGTGTGAAGTAAGCCATCACCTTGAAGAATCAGTGACGGGCCAGAGTGTATTTATATTTAATACAAAGCATGAGTGGATTTGAGCAACGTAAGAGGTGAACGGGGTCTGAGGCTCTTGGTGCCTCATCTGCAGGCCCTCGGGGCCTGCGTGCCCTGTGTACACCCAGTGCCTCTTACCGCAAGCGCCTGCTGCCGGGAGATTTGTCTGGACTTCAGGTGCACAGGGCAGGCCAGGGGTGCTGGGGAATTGATGCACCTGGGAACAGGCCTCAGTAAAGCACAGCAGGTGGTATGACTGGGAAAGGCGCTTGGAGGACATATTATAGAGAAACCTAGTGCCCAGGAATGGCCTCTCTGAGATGTGAAGGCTTGGGGGGCAGGAGGCTGTCAGGCAGACAAAGAGGAGGAAGAAAAGTGCTGACAGGCACAGAAGCAGAGGGAAGCACGTGGTATACAAGGAAACAGCAGGAGCACAGAATGTACCAAAGCAGGCAGGGGCTGTACCACCAAGGGTCTTAGCATCCTTGTTTTGGAATCTCAGTTATTTCCTAAGAG
Source organism: Hippopotamus amphibius kiboko (assembly GCF_030028045.1). Lineage (NCBI taxonomy): Eukaryota > Metazoa > Chordata > Mammalia > Artiodactyla > Hippopotamidae > Hippopotamus > Hippopotamus amphibius. The sequence goes on along the minus strand of NC_080191.1, from coordinate 76,821,368 downwards.
CAACAGAAATCCACTGAAGGGTTTTTTTCACAGAAGGTGACAAGATCCAGCTTCTGTGTTGGGAGATTACTCTGGCATAGGATGGAGAACGGTTTTGAAGGAACAGAGCTGGAGACTGGGAGACCGGGATTCCTTTTGGCATTTAGATATATGTGCAGGGACATGGTGTGACTAATGATACAGTAATGAAAGCCCACTGCAAAGGGCATGAGATGTTGCAAAGGGAATGTAAAAAATGAGAATAGCGGACAGCCCAGGCCTAAGCCCCGTGGACACAAACATTGAAGGAAAAGACAGAGGCAGAGAGGACTCCAAAGAAGACCAAGGAAGAATAGCCAGAGAGGCAGATGAAAAACTAGAATAGGTTGGCAGCTGGGGAACCCTAGGGAAGAGAGTATTTGGTCAGCAGCTCCAAACGTTGTCAAGAGGATAAGCAAGATTAGTCTCAGGCACTGCTTCTGACAAAATAAAATACAACCTTTTAGGAAAATAATTGGAGGAGTACCTCGAGAACCAAAACCCGATTCCTGAGAATCTATTCAGAGGAAATAATTCAAGTGGAGGGAAAAAACCTACTTATGTAACTACGATGATATTATTTATAATGCTAAAACAAATAGTAAAAAACCTTTAATGCCTCTGATGGAGAACTGACTCAGAAATTATGAGCCATAAACTTAATGAAATGTTTTGCAACCGTTAAATATTATAATTACGACTGCCATGAAGCAATATTCAAATATATATAAAATAGCATCAAGTGAAAAAGCAAAATGCAAGATTCTATGTCAAAAGTAAATACGCATACAGATAAAGATGGAAAGAATATGGAAAATATACATACTTCAGGCGTTAGAGAAGTAGAATTGTGATTTTTAAAAATTATTCCCAGTATCACTGTTATACTCTTTCTAGACCATAAATTACAATCAGGTGGGAAAAAACATACTGTGGAGCAACTTTATAACAGGTAGAAAAACCCAGCACAATGCCAAACAACTTGCTGTCTGCATAAGGATGAGAAAACAAAACATAAATTTTACCACCTATAGCAGGGTTTTTATTGCTTTCTGGTCCAAAGAGGGTCAGACGACTTAATATATACTTAATGCTCATCTAAAGAGAATAAATGTCCAAATAACCCGTAGTGTGAAAACTGTTTACTCTTGGAAGCTATGAAAATAAAAGGAAATTAAGTTAAATGCAGCCTGATCGTCACTCTGTTTATAATGTTCACAGTAGATTCACACGCTCCCGCTGACAGGAAGGAGCAAGGGAATTCGCATCGTTTGCGGGCCAGCACGCGCCAAGAACCAAGAACGCTGCTGGCGGGTCACTTACACACAATAGCGCGCACCATCCCCCCCCCACGCCCCCCGAGGGAGTGCGAGGACCCCTGCACCATCTTACGTTCTCCCGTCAACGAGCATCAAAATCCACAGAGTCTGCTCCTGCTTTGTTCACCCCTTCTCCGCTCCCCAGTGGGGAGTTCAGCGAATTTCTGTGACCATCTCGTACAACCGGACAAGGCTGCGGAACCCAGTGGCGACACGCCTTTGTTTCCCCAACTTACTAAATTTCAAAGTCAGGGTTGTTTTGCCCCCTCTTCCCTTTCCATTTCACCTCCTCCTTTCTCTCCTCTTAGCTCTGCCATCATAGCTCTGAAATTCATTCATGCGTGAGCCTGGGGCTGAATCTCTGTTGTGTAATGTTCCTTAATTCTAGTAGCTCATCTTCTTCTCATCTCACCCACGTACGGCATCTGAGCTCCATGCCTACTACAACATTGCGGAACGTCGGGGCACTCCCTTCTAGTTGACGTCTAGGGAGGATTTCATCTCATCCCTTGATAATCACATCCTGGGTTTATTCACCTTTCTAATAACTCTATTAGAATGTTTATAAGAGCACATGCTTTTAATTGTTTCCTTCACCCCAAAGATACGGAGAGTAAGTTTCTCTAATGGGCTTTGTAACTCCCATCCTTTATTTTTTATTGCTAATGGACTCTCCAGTAATATAAAATGATTGATGAGTGCAGTCAGAGAAAAGCAGAAAAATCAATACCTGCCCAGACTCCATATTAGTTAAAAGCAGGTGAGGAGCTGAGGCTGGCAGACAATAGAATTTGCTCTGGCTCTTAAGTATCCGAGAGAAGGAAAAATTAGCTCAGATGGGCTGTAAAGCTCTCAACAAAAGAGACTTTTCTTTATAAACACAGGGTGTTGGACAAGAGAATACCAAAATAGGTTGGGTGTTCCTTAGACATCTGTGCACACTGTCGCCAGTAGAGGGCAGTGGTACACGCACACACTGACCCCAGGCACCACCAAACTAGTGCCACCTCTCCCGAGTGCCTCTCCTCCCCTTCCAATAGAAGGTCATGCTGCGGTGACTCAGACCAAATCCAAAGCACACCCTTGGGCAGACACGGTCATTGTTAGCAGAATCTCAGAGGCTACAGGTTCTCATTTGATAAACCAGGGTCTGTGCAGCAAACCTACGAAGCACTGTACATGCACCATCTCATTGAGCTGTCACAGCCCCCCTATGATATCATCACCTCCATTTACAGATGAGAAAAATGAGATTGGTCGGCTTGCCCAAGGTCACCCAGCCAGTGGTTAGAGATGACACTGAAACTGGTTCTAGTCTACAACCCCAGAGCTCAGCCACCATGCTGTGAACGGCCTGCCTTACAACCTGTTCGGTTCACATGCACCATTTATTATCTTGCTCTAGGAACTTACTTGACAGCAGGAACCATAGGTGACAACTCATCCTTTCGTCCATTCACAGCTAGCAGACGGCTTTGCACATGGTAGGTGGTCAATAAATACGTCTGACTCATCATTCAGAAATGCTTTAATGTGTCTTTGGATGGTATTGTGATGGGTGGAGTAGGTTCAACACACTCCCCAGTCTGTCTTCATTCACAGCCTAAGGCAGGAGACGGCAATGACACAGATGAGCCTGTTGAAGACATAGACAAGTGAGAGATAAACTCGAACTAATACCCAACTGGATGCAGTATTTAGGCTACAAATACAAACCAAGGGCAAAAGGCGAAGGTGATCGTCTATGCCTGTTTCTTTAAGCTTCCTACTCTGCTACTCCCAGGTTTCTTGAAACCTTCCATTAAAGTACAGATTAATTACAACTTTGGATCACTCTCTTGAGAATTTTCTGCCAGGTGCCACCCCCAGAGCAGGGTGGGTTTCGGGGGGGGGGGCGGCTGGAAGTTCTGCGCCCAGCTTTCCCTTTCAAGATTTCAGCCAACTGCACCTCTCCTGGTATCTCTCAGAGTTTAGTACCACTCATCCCAGAACACTCGCCCTCATCACCATTCCTGTCAAAGGCAGTGAGACTAAACCCATGCTTATCTATAATTTCTCACCCTTTTTAGGACTATGTAGATAAGTACATTTTAATGTGTCTACATGTCACTCCTTTTATCACCTCTTTTACTAGCGGGGCTTTTATATTAATTAATTAATACAGTGCTGTAGCATTGATAGTTAACTAAGGTAATCATGGATAAAATCAGGACATTTTTTATACTTTAAAGAATTAAAGAACATTATATTGTAATGGTGTCTAGAAATAGTAAAGAGCTCAAGAGTAGAGAATTAAATGATTGTTTCTCAAACCGAGGCTCACAGATGATTTCTCAGAGGTCCTAGGGCTCTCTAGGAGAAATTAATGTTGCGTTTTTATGTTTCATGAAAATTTAATATAAGCATATTTTGGGTTATGCTTACTTTTGAGAGGCTGTAGAACATAGTGGTTAAGAGTCTAATTCTGAAGCAGACTGCCTGTGTTTACATCCCGACTTTGCCCTTACTGGCTGAGTGACCCTGGAAATTCTCAGCACCTCAGTTTCCTCATTCGTACAATAGGGCTACTTCATAGGGGTAGTAGTGAGGGTTACATGAATTGAAACATATAAAGCACTTGGAGCCGTGTCTGGTACACTGTAAGGGCTTTATAAATGTTACTCATTATTTTAATTATTACCCAAAAAATGCCATAAGATGTCAAGGTTTGTGTTTGCCTGTGTATTTATAAAGTAGTAACCAATACTACTTGAACTTCAGAGCTAAAAGGGGGGAAAAAAAGGAGGCTGGATACATAAAAGATGTGTTCACACCAAGTGAAGTCCAAATGCTATCACAGTATGCTGTACGGTGGTGGATTTTGAAGAGTTTGAATGGAGAAAAGGAGTGGGAGAATTGAGTCACTCCCAAAATCTCACAGTGGTGGAAAAACACTGAACTCAGAAGAATGTGTATTACGGTGGACAACGCTGTATTTGTATGGCGTGAGGCATTATATTCTGGGGGAAATCTCATCCATCAGTATTGATGTGAATTTAAATTTTCTTTACGTTTATTTTACTTAATTTATGAATTTCTTCTTAGAATTGTGTAAGAGATTTAAGTAGGAGTTTATATCTCCTTTTTGTTTTACATATTTAAGTAACATTATTCTAGATCAATACTGGGACTCCAGAGGATTTTTTTCTTTGAAAAAGTTTCTTTGAAAGCATTTCTAAACTTCTCAACCTTAAAAACAATGTCCTAATTGCTACAGCCCTGTCCTTTGGTTTGGCTGGTAGACCAGCCATGAACCAAGCTCATTCAGGTCCAAGTTTTGCTCTGCCTCCAATATTCCCTCCTCTTCTTGTGAAATGTGAAGCATATGTATCTCCAAAATACCATAACCGCTTCCATATCACTATTATTTGCCTACTTAACTTCAAAGTCTCTTAACTTTTCATGTTTAACAATGTTCTCAACGCTTAGGATAGCTTGTCTTACACACTGTATATGTATTCAAATATGCAAACATTGCACAAACAAAACAGCAAGCAGCAGCACTGTAGAGCATGGTCCTGAAGAAATCAAGAGTAGTCTACACATCCAGCAGCCCCTATGCTTTCCATGAGGAGAATTCAGCTAGGAAAGCCCCTGAAAAGACTTGACCTGCAGCTCCAGGTGGTGTGAGAGTCTGGCCAGAGCTGGGCTGAGGTAACGAGTCCAAGGTCTTAGCCTTCCTCATGCTTCACAGTTTGACTTCACTTGGAAGCCCCCCAACAATATAAAGTACTGGGACCACCTCCATTTTTTCTATACCTTTGTGCTTTTACTAATTCTCCTACCATGCACGCATACCAGTGTCCCAGTGCTGCAGAGGAAGAACTGTGTTTACCGAGGCCATGAGGTTTTTAATTCACTGGTCTAAATTGTTGAGTAAATGTCTGCATCCCTGGGGATCAAACCCCAGTTGAACAAGAGGAAAGAAGCTAAGTGTACCAACTGAGACAAGTTCCTATGAGTAATGTCTAATTAGTGACTCTTTCTCTACCCGAGAAGCAAAGGACTATTGATGTCATCCTAAAATCTAAGAGTTTTCATGAGACCTTGAAGAAGGTAGATATATGAGCAGTCATTTTCAACGTGAAGAGTGCAAGGCCGGGGCGATATTCAAATTAGCTCACAACTGGGAGGAAAAGGGGGTCCAACAGCCAAGCCAGTTGCCCTGAAGGCCCAGCTGCACCAGGTGTTAGCCGTTTGGCTGCTACATCCTGGGGGTGGTCCAAGTGGTCCCAGAGGAGGGTGAGGGAGGGATACACAAGGGGCTTAGAGCACAGTGATTTACCAGCCCATGGAAAAATATTACACTATTTTATAACAGCTATGACTAGAATAATGGTAGCTGGCTAACTCTCAGCTTGAATTTACTACTCCTTGGGTCCCAAGCTGGGGAAACAAAAAGGCTGGTCCGCAGCCTTGGCTCAGGTCCCGAGGAGGTTAGAAATTTGCTTATTTTCCATTAGGGTATGAGGACAGGAGCACCTTTCAACACCAGGCAGTTGTGACTAATTGATTAAAGGTGAAGAAGGCAACCTCAACATGGGGAGGGGGTGGGGGTGTCAGAATCTACCTCGTTTTGAGGACAAGATCTTGGATTTCTGCTGAAGTGTCATCACTCCTGGACAGACGGCGGGTTTTAAACCATGGTTGAAATGTACAGTTAGTCTTTCAGTGAAGGTTTCCTCTTAGATGGGAATCAAATTCCAAAGCATTTACTTGGTGGATTTTTTTAAATGCATGTTCTCTAGCTAATAACAAGTAAGTCACAAAAACAAATGCTCATTGATCAATGGATGATGCAAATCCGTATTCTTCTTGGGTCGTTTTAACTTGCTGCCAGCCTGGAGCATACTGGTTTTCTTTTTTTCACCTCATTTGCGAACACAGCCATTTTAGGTATAAAGGGTGAAGTCAGTATACGCGTGAAAGGGAGAAGCCAAGGTAAGCTTCTGTATGAAAGCTAAGTCTGTGCTTTTATGAATGGGAGGGTGGGTGTTCCAAAGATAATTACTTTTTGATCTGAGTGATTGAAGGAAGTGACTTTTCTGAACCAACCTTGCACAGAATCCAGTCAGGCAGGGCACAATTTCTTTCACGTGCCAGAGTTCACCTGTCAATCTCACCCCCAGCTCCCCTACTTCCCGCGTGGACTCTGCCGGTGCTCGAAACAGCCCACGCCCGCTTTCCAACCAACATCAAAGAGCAGCAAAGGAGAACAAACAAGCTCTCACCAAATCTAAAGTTGTCAACGAAAATCATTATCCCCAATCCCTTGTCGCCTACAGACGTTTCAGTCCAGGCAAAGTTTTTATGCTGTTTTTAAATGAAGTTCTTCGAGGCAGGTTATTTGAAGCAGTCATCCAAGCTTGTCATTTAATGGAAACTGTGTGCAGGAAATTGCCGAGATGGAGATCTTTGAGTCAAGCAGCCCTCTAACTGGAGGGAGGGAAGTGAAGCAAATTCTCATCTCCATCTTCTGAGTTCTGTGGGGGAGGGAAACACCGTATGCTAACACATATATGTGGAATCTAGAAAAACGGTACTGATGAACCTAGTGGTAAGGAAGGAATAAAAATGCAGACGGAGAGAACGGACTTGAGGACACAGCGGAGGACGGGGAGGCTGGGACGTAATGAGAGAGTAGCACTGACATACATACACTACCAAATGTAAAATAGATAGCTAGTGGGAAGCTGCTGCATAGCACAGGGAGATCAACTCGATGAGGGGTGATGACCTAGAGGGGTGGGACAGGGAGGGTGGGAGGGAGGCTCAAAAGGGAGGGGATAAGAGAATATGTGTATACATACAGCTGATTCACTTTGTTGTGCAATAGAAACTAACACAATTTGTAAAGCAATTATACTCCAATAAAGATGCATTAAAAAAAAAAAAAAGAAGACCAGCCCCCCCCACCCAGGGGATGAGGGATGGGAACACTGGCTTTAGTGTGGTAAGCCCCTCTCTCTCTCTCTCTCACACACACCCCCCCCCCCAAATTGCAGTTTGTTAGAGTGACACATCACCACCTCTCCCCTACTCCCACTCCCCGGGAGAGAAGGAGGGGAACATAGCTCAAAAGCGGTGCTAAACCCAGGTCTAAGAATACGCTGGACCAGATCTTTCTGGTGACTGTAATTGTCAACATTTATGATCCCAGAAACAGGTTTAATTGTCTCCTGAAAAATGGGTGGTCTTGTGCTGAAAAGCAGGATGAAATGACAGCTGTCTCATGCCCTTATCTGGGCTCGGCTTTGCCAAACATTGTGCGTGTGCTAATTAGCAGGTCCTCACACCCGCTCTGTGAAGGTGAGTGAGGGGCCCACTTGGTGGCCCTGGGAGGTGGGAGTGAAAAGCTGGCACTTGGCGGCAGCCACCCCTCCTTCCATGGCAGCCGCGGTGCCCAGCCGAAGGGCTCCCCTGAGCACTGAGCCCTAGCAGAGGAACTGTGTGTTCTGACATCCTTTGCTAATGACCCCAGACATCACGCCATTAAAAACCTCTATAGGTTTTTCCTCTGATGGCCGTTTTGAAAGGAGAAAAAGAGAAATGGGTGTTAAGTGAATGCCTCTTCTATACCAGGCAGGGGCTTATTTAATTTTCCCCAGAGCTATTATATTATTTCCCAAGTGAGGAAACTGAGGCTCACAGAGAGATAAGATGGAAAAAGGAAAAAGGGATTAGGTTATAGAGGAGAAAGGGAATCTCCCACCCCTACCACCAAAAAACAAAATCAAAAATCAAAACAAAAAAAAAAAACAAATCAAAAACAAAAACCAACTCTGAGGTCCAGAAAACTCACATCAACCGACCAAAAGTACTGTTTCCCTAGTAGTACCAATCAACTCCAGGCTGGCACACAGAAGGTGGTGGCAGCCTCCCAGGATCTCTGCCCTGTTCTTTATCCAGTAGATTCTAGTCCTAAAGGGAACCAGTCACTGTCATGGTCCACGTGGCGTGGCTGCTCCTTCCTTACACCTCTGCAGGTGATTTCTCTGTCTTGTCCCATTTCCCTTCTTAATCACAGGATCCCTCAGCCCAAGAAATCCAATCCCCAGCTGATTACTTGCCTGGCAGACAACTTTTTAAGTACTCTTCACGGCAGTCTGTAAAGTCTGGACAGGAACCCCAACACTCACACCTAGAGATTTTGCACGGTAACTTGCTAATGGCTTGGCAAACGTTAACCCTGCCATAAAGGCGCAGATAAAAGCCTGTCTTCCTTTTCAGTTCTTTTTTTTTTTTTTTCTCAAGCACAAATCTTCCTGCCTACTAGAAAGCTGATATTTTCTTTTCGATAACTATAAAAATTAGCAACTTGGATGCACTGGGGGGAAAAGCTAAACTGCATATGTTCTTACTTCTCTTTTTATCTAACGGAACAGTGCAGTGTTCCTGAGACACAGACGCCTGCTCTGTGTAAGTGATTGTCATATAGAGCTTGGCATCCCTCATCTATCACACTGCCCTCTACGTATCTACAGAGCTTTGAATAATCAAATCTGGGGGGAGGGGGACGTATACCTCCTTGTTGTCCAAGTTCATTTCACAACACATTGGTTAAGCTGGATGTTTAATATGTCATCCAGGTCAACGTCAGTGAGCAACTCTGAAGGCCTAAGGAAGGTGTCTCAGTAGACAGAGGACTGGCGAAGCAGTGCTGTGTTCCCCGGGGGGCTCTCTCCCTGAGCAATCCCACCCCAGCCTTATAAACACACACTTTTCCATGCAGGCCTCCCTTGAGTCAAGGCTGCCAGTCGTTCCCAAGCCAGCAGTGGTTTTATAAAATGCACAAAGGGTGATTACAGAAAGACCCCCATGAATTTTCCTATGTAATCTTACCCTAGGACTTGAACCCAGGCTCCCACTTGAGCGGTTTCCTACCTAACTTCAATCTGGCAAACACAATAGAATGTAACTGCTTGGAGGGAGAGAAGGAAGCAGGGGGTGGAGGCGGGAAAGGGGAAGTTCAGACCAGCACAGCCCTGATCTTGAAGATTATTATAAATCCTTTAGCGCTGTTGAAACAATTAGATTGTTTGATCCGCCTTGATATTCCAAATCCCATAAAGTGGCCTGGTGGGCACCTCATACGTTAAGCAATGCGTTACATTGTTCCCAGATCAACATCTGGCTAAAGGAGAACAGACCCACTTTAATTTTAGCACTAGGAAATTATACCTATTCCAGGCCTTGTGACAACCTCTCTAATGATATGTAGAAATGTGGCTTTTTCCCCTAACATTTTATTTTTAAAAATAACTTTTGCTTTAGACATCACCTGAATAAAAATTTCAAACAGCCCTCAGTTTCAAAAGTTGTTTTCTTCCTCAAAATTTGGAAGTAGATATTTTGAAATGGTAAATTTCATTCAAGAGTTTTTTTTTTCAAACACCATCTTTACAAGTTGCAAATAGTAATACTTCTGAGATGCAAATATTCACACAGCATGACGCACCATGCTATCTACCACTATCTCATTAAAACAAATAGAACAGATGGTCCCTGATGCTTTATAAGTCTCCTGAATTATAAAACCAAATAAACAAACAAGCACATATATCCATCATGGAGCCCATGAAACGAAAAAGACCTGTGTCAAGTTCATTATCATTTCTCACCCCCGTCTCAAGATAGATGTGACAAACAGAGATACGGAAAAGAGAAAGGGAGAGGGAGGCAGAGAAGGCAAGAAGAGAGAAAGAAGAAATACAAAATCAACCACTGGGGCGCCGGAGTGGGGCTGCCGCTGGGGGGAGGCCAGGCCTCCCCGAGGAGGAGGAGGAGGAGGGAGGGAGGCACCTCTTTCCATTACGTCCCAGGTTGGCAGAGGCAGTAACAAGCTCTGACAAGAGGGGGCCAAAGACGGTTGATTATGTCACCGTCATCAACCCTGAAATAATGTTGTGTGCCAGGCACCTTAAATGTAGTAACCACCTCAATCTTCCTAACAACCTATGAGATTTAAACCCATTTTCAGATGAGTCTAAATACAAGGAGTCTAAGTAACTTGCCCAAGGTCATGCACCCAGAAAATGGCAGAGACAAGATTAGAACCCGGAAGACAGGCTCCAAGAATCCACGCACTCAGCAGCTGCTGGGCTCCATTGCAAACACACTAGAACTTACCCAACCGGGTGTGTTACTCTGTCAGGCCAGTGGCCGGAGAGGCTCCACCTTTATCCTAAAGACATTGTCTAAGACACGTTCGGCCTTTGGGTCGCTCTTGTCCACGTGATCCGGTTCTCTGACTCCGCTTTGGCACAATTTTTAATTTCTTGAAACTGGATTCAAGTTTTTGGAACTACCAAAAATCAGAGCCGTGAATGGTGAATAGGACGAGCTCTGAAAAATAAGTTTTTAAATGAACAACAGTGGATGATGGGAAGTAATGCAACTTGTTTCCTCGTGTGGCCCAGGAACTGCTTTGATAGAACCAAAAGAGGGGGTCCACGTGTGTTATGGGCAATTGTACATTATTAAAGTTCACATGCAGGGGTCATTTGGAAATTTCTGAGAAGTTTGCTTTTTGATCACTTTCCAGTCAATTCCAGACTCTGCCACTTCTCATTGTGTCTGAGGAGTGTTTCCACTTAAGTACAGTATTTATCTTTAGTATAGTCTTTTGCAACATTAGCTTTCCTACAAAGGCATCTAGAGCACTCTTGTCTTTCCTGATAAAAAGTAATAGGTGTAATGACATTGGTAGGACTGAAATAGGAATCACGATCCTTTAAACTCTGATATCTAAGGACAGATATACCACAAAGAGGTAAAACAACTTCAGTGGCCAGACCCCACAGGCTGCAGTGCTCTGGGAATTTCCCAAATCCAGAAGGTCAGTATCGCTGGCTCCAGGACTTGAATTTATTAATTCATGCAGAGTTCATTTATTAGGATGAGGGAAACTCACTCACACTAACTCTACACATCAGAAACTGATGTATAAACCAGACTAGACATTTATTTGTCTGCCATGGAGGAAGTGTCCTTCCCATAATTATACAACCTAGTGTGACCACACACAGTGTCTTTCTCCAGTGTGGTAAAACTGATTTCTCTCTTTCTGGATCTCAAGAAGGCTCTGGATCATTTGTCACCATCCCATCACTTCAGACTGTAGACATCACAATAGATTAGGTTGCTAATCCTACATTAGACTATTTGTTTCAACCATGTCTTCACATTATCTTCTATGCCTTGTCATCTTACATGGACCCTGTTCCCACCCTGTTCACAACTCACCTCTTGATTTGGGCAACCATATAGCATTTCTCAGTTAATGATCTACATCCCTAACCTGGTGTGTTAGAATTCACTTATATATTAGTACTAAGTTTAAATTAAACAAAAACAAAAGTTTAACTGTTCCCTCCTCACTAAAGACAAACAATAACAGCTGACAGTTGTTGACTTCCTGCTATTACCCTGGCTCTGCTATAAGCACTTTGCAGGTATTAATTTATTTAACCCTCACAACTACCCTGAGAGGTGGCTTATGTGATTCTCCACATCTCACAGATGAGGAAACTGACCTGAGAAATAACTTTCTCAGGCTCAAAGGGTTAATAAGTGGCAGAGCTAAGATGCAAACACAGTTTGATGCCCACACTCTTAACCACAACACTAAATTACCCTCTTAGCCTCTTTGCTACTTGGGTGTTATGACTATTACAAATGAAAACAAAAAAAAAAGGAAGCAGCTGTTTTTCTCACTTGCCCTGACTCTAGCTAACTGTTCTTGACATTTTTGCATTTTACCCATGCAGAACAAAGCTATATTTGTAATTAAACTCCAGATAACTATCTGTTTTTAGCCGGGCCAAAACTTTGAAAAGGTTTAGCTGCAGCTGGTAAAATATTTAAGTCCAGTGATGTTTTGGATGGAATGTAAAGATTCTTTCCTGAGTTATCAAAGCCTAGGGAAACCCATAGCTCCTCCCATTCTGCACTTTGCTGGTTGTTCCCTTACAGACACTGCACCCCCCTCCTTGAGTTTCTGGGGCCCCCAGCTGGGGACAGCTACACCTGGACGTGAGAACAGGGAGCGTGATGGCTGTAGGCAGGACAAGCAGCCAGATGAGAACAAAACAATGGAAATACTGGGCAGCTGTAATTATTGTCCACTTCTGACTGAGAAATCTTAGGCAGCTCATTCAATTGTTCTGCCTCCATTTTTCTTCCTTCGAAATGACATTAGCAGTACTTGCTTTTGCCCGCCTTATGAGGGGAGTTTTGACACTGAAGGGGCAATGTTTAGAAAAGTACTTTGCCCTCTTCAGAATGTCCAAACAGGATCCAAATTTGTTGTGTATTTTCTGCTGCTGAACACCTGCATGAGACTATTTTTAAGCTACTTTCTTTTAGCCTTCTTATAGCAGCAGGTAGATTTGGACCGTTTGACCTTGGCACAGCCTTGAAAAATGATTCAGCAAAGCAAATGGCCTGCATTGGTGACGGCTGAGGCATGGCAGGAAGGACTCAGAGTGAAGTCAAGATGCTTGGCTTTGAATCCTGAGTTCAGGCCCTGCCATCTGAGTTGGGTGAAATGGAGGCGGTCCCTTATCCTCTCTGGGACTCAGTTTCTTCATCTGTAAAATGGGGGCTCTGTTTTAGAGTTGTGATGAAGACATAGGGGAATGCATAGGAAGGGGTGTCATGATTGCACAGATCTAACTCCCAGTCTACTTTTCCTTGGTTTACCGTTGGAAGAGACCTCACACATTGCCTGGTCCCATCCTTCCATTTCACAGGTCAGAAAACTAAGGCTCAAGGAGATCAGATGACTTCTCTAAGGCCTTGTATGCTGACTCCTGTTCCCACTCCCTCTCTACTTTCCCTGGTTTTGGAGTGGCTTCTTACAACAGAGGATGCAGGGAACCTCTGTGGACAAGCAGCTCTTGTAAGGGTGGAGAGACAGCAGCCACCCTCCCAGGATGCTAGTCAGATTGTGCCTTAAGTGCATTCTCCGCGTGAAGGAGAAAAGTCTACATTCACGTCAGCCAGAGCTTGGAAGACATAGATTCAGCCATTAAAGTAATCCTCCCACACCTCAGTGAGTAAATACAGTCATCCATATAGGAACCAGGTAGGAATAAAACAACAAGTGCTTTGAGAGGATTACAACATGTATTTGTATCGGGGCCATGCAAAGGCCATTTCCAAGCCAACAGGAAGGGCATTTATTATTTTCATTTAACATCTATTCAATAAAGAGTGTAGCAGAGCAGGCTCTCATAATCTGAGCCTCTTTTGACTCCATGCACAGCTTTTCAGATACCTACAGTTTCTTCCTCTTACTCACAAAGATGCTTATTGAACTACAAGAGGTGAGTAAACACATAGGGAGATCTCAGAGGAAACCTGTTGAATGGTTCAAGGCTCTCCCTAATAAAAGGGATCAGAGAGACACCTGACCTTCAGTGTATCCAAAAATATTCCAGCAGAAGGAATTAAGCCCTTAAATGTTTATACTACTGGTAGGCAGAAACATTATGATGGGGTCTAGATGCCCCAGGATCTTGTTAAAATGTAGATTCTGGATCAGTCTGTGGGTGGATTCTGAAGTTTTGCACTTCTTTTTTTTTTCTTAATTAATTAATACATTTATTGGCTGCATTCGGTCTTCCTTGCTGTGCATGGGCTTTCTCTAGTTGCAGTGAGAGGGGGCTGCTCTTTGTTGTGGTGCACGAGCTTCTCATTACGGTGGCTTCTCATGTTGCAGAGCACGGGCTCTAGGCACGCAGGCTTCAGTAGTTGTGGCACTTGGGCTTAGTTGCTCTGCAGCATGTGGGATCCTCCTGGACCAGGGATCGAACCTGCGTCCCCTGCATTGACAGGCAGATTCTTAACCACTGTGCCACCAGGGAAGCCCTGAAGTTTTGCATTTCTAACAATGGTCCCAGGTGATGTTGACACCAGTCTGGCACCACACTTTGAGTGGCAACTCCATTCTGTATGCACCTGTCCTTAGCTATTATTGGATAAAGCAAATAAAGCCTTGCAAAGCCTTTTGGGGACTTGCGTTAAGCAAAAAATATGTTGATCAAGATATTGCTTGTATGTGGAATCTAAAAAAATGGTACCAATGAACTTATTTACAAAACAGAAATAGAGTCACAGATGTAGAAAACAAACTTATGGTTACCAAGGGAGAAAGAGGGGGAGGGATAAGTTGGGAGATAAGGATTGACATATACACACTACTATATATAAAATAGATAAGTAATAAGAACCTACTCTATAGCACAGGGAACTCTACTCAATACTCTATAATGACCTGTATGGGAAAAGAATTTTAAAAAGAGTGGATATACGTATATGTATAACGGATTCACTTTGTTGTGCGGCAGAAACTAACACAGCATTCTAAATCAACTATATGCCAATACAAATTAATTTTTAAAAAGATTGTCTCTAAGTAGAGGAGTAACAGGTTAGCTACCTCTATCACCAAAAAGAGAGAGCTGAAAATCCTAATGAAGATGAGGGAATTTGTAATTTAATATATCACTTTCTCCCAGGGGATCTCCCTTTGAATCAGGGCTGGAGGGAAAAGAGACTGCTGAACGCAGTGTTCCTGTAATAGTGCCATGTCAGGCCTGAGGGGCGGGTTGGTGGGAGATGTGTCTGGGGGAATGCCCTTCCTAGCATCCCATAGCACTTTCTTTTTTTATTGATTTTATTTATTTTTTTATTTTTTTTGAGGTACACCAAGTTCAATCATCTGTATTTATACACATATCCCCATATTCCCTCCCTCCCTCGACTCCCCCCACCCTCCCCGTACCAGTCCTCTAAGGCATCATCCATCCTCGAGTCCATAGCACTTTCAAATATTCTGACTTCGGAATCCATGTCTTTTGAATCCTATACCTGAAAGAGCCAAAAGTGAATATACGTATGTAATTTTATATACATTTCAGCCAATTTCCAAGTGTAGAATTTTAACTTAAAGGACTGTAATCACCATCGCTGAAGCAGATTTGCATATCCCATGGTATTCAGCACGATGCCTTGCTCAAAGTAAGGCCCTAATAAATATATCTTGACTGGAGGAGAGGGTGAGTAGAAATATATTCATAGCCCTGGGAGGTATGGTGATTGGAAAAACTACTAGTTTTTCATTAGTTCTCATAGGCAAAATTACAACATAAACTGGATAATTCAATTATTTTGCCCTCAAACAATCAGTTGTTCTCTTGTAGTTAGATTCAGTCTTAAACTTTACCCGGTAGGTCCTGGATTCAGCCTCTGTTCTACACAGAGAATTTCTGGTGTCTGGGGGGCTCATATAGCAGCCAGTATGTCACCTAGGACCATGAAAATTCCAATACTCTAGAAAACATCTTCACAAGACAGTTGATCCATTGTGACAGTAGATCAATGGATGTAGAGATGTACTGACCCTTAAAGGACTTTACAGTTACTGAACAAAACGATATGAAGTTATTCTGATTATGAACAAATTTATTTCAATTTTCCTTTTTTCACCGAATATTTGTTAATACATTGAACTCAAAACACAGCTTTTTTTTCAATTGAAGAAAGAGCTTTAATCCTAAGATGATAGATTTAAAAAAAAAAAGATTTTAAATCACAAACCTTTTTATTAAACATGGGTGGAAATGAGTTAGGTGGAACTCGATAGAAGCTAGCCCTAGAGTTTTCAAAATGCAATTATCTCATATGCAGCTTGGTCACAAAGCTCTGTACACTATTTTTTTCCGATCAGCTTTACTGAGGTGTGAGTTACAGTGTGCAACTTAGTGAGTTCTGACAAACATATATGAGTTTTGACAAACACAACTGCCACTACCATCAAGATAAAGAATACTCGTCTCATCCCCCAAAGTTTCTTCATTCCTTTTATAATCAATGCCAACCAACCCTGACAACTACAGTTCTGTTTTCTATCATTACAGTTTTTTGCCTTTTCTAGTTGTGTATATAAGTGGAATCACACAGCAGGGAGTCTTTTTTGTCCAGCTTCTTCCACTTATCCTGTTGCTTTTGAGATTCATCCTATGTTCTGTCTAGCAGCAGTGCGCTCCTTTTTATTGCTCAGTAATATTCCATTGTGTGAATATATCATAACTGGTTTCTCCATTCAGCAGCTGATGGACATCTGGGTTGTTCTTGGTTTGGGCCTATTGTGAACAAAACTTCTACGAACACCCATGTACAGGTCTTTGTGCTGGACATAGCTTTCATTTCTCCTGGGTGAATACCTCAATGTGGGATTGATGAAGCATATAGTAAGTATACATTTAACTTCATAAGAAACTGCCAGGCTGTTTCTCTGAAAGTGGTTGTGTCATTTTGCATTTCCAGCAGCAGATTATGAAAGTTCTAGTTGCTTTACATTTTCACCAAAACTTGGTACTGATAGTTCTTTTCATATTTGCCACTCTAGTGTGGGTGCAGCAGTATCTCATTATTTTCATTTGCATTTCCCTAATGACTAATGATGTTGAATATCTTTTTTGTTCCTATTAATCATTCGTATATCTCCTTTCATTCACAATTGTTTATGATGGTTTTAGAGTAAAGGTGGCCCCACTTTAAAGATCAGTGAACTAAGGCCAAGAAAAGAAAATGTAAACGCTCTCACATGTATGCCACAGAGCTCCTGAGACAACATCCTCGAGGAAGAAATGAGAGGTTTTATTAAACAGAGATAAGAAAACTGGTATGAGTGAATGTCCACAAGTACATTTGCTAGTCTACTAAATGGAGAGAAATTCTTAAACACAATAGTAAAATTTTCAAATGAGAAAAAATTAAATCTAAATTAAATGAGGGGAAAGAAAATACCTTAAAATGTTAATTCACAATTTTAAAAAACCTCAGCTTTGGGTCAGATTTTGACATAAAGTGAATATAGTATGGTGGTTTAGCGTGCTGGCGGTAAAGCCAGACAGTCTGGACTCAAATCCTGTCTCTGGCACACATGTGCTGATAAGCCAGGTTGCTGAGCTCTCTGAGTCTTTATGTATAAAATGAGTCTTTATGTATAAAATGAAAATAATAATAACTACTGCAAAAGTTTGTCGAAATAACACACGTAAAGTGCTTAGAATGGTGTCTGGCAAGTATTAAGTGTGATGTAATGGATATCAGTCATTATTATTATGATGACATTATTATTATATGGACACTTGAAAGCATGAGATTGAAATACGTAGCCGCTGAGGTAAACAAACATGCAACTTGCTCTATAAATAGGCCCTTTACAAGACTGACACTTGAGATCAATTCAGGTCACCACTGGTTGGAATGAGGTCGATTTTCCACCTCAGAACACATTTAAGGAGGACTCACTTATGCAAAATCATCCCAAGCAATATGCTAGATGAATTGTCCTCCTTTCTAAAAGGAAGACTTCACCTCTTCCAGTACTAAGAAAGAAGAGCTGAGAGCTTCGTTTCCTGAAAACGAATCCATAATTTGATCTTCTTCAACCCAAATAGCCAGTGGCTTCTCAGAAGTTTCTTTGAAGACATTCTGGACATGAGGCCAATCACTTGCTAGAACAGCAGCTTCTATGTTAGCTATGTTAAGCTAAACATTAATTAATATAAAATATAATAATCAATTATAAATAAATACATCATAATCAATTGTTCTTTTATTTTTACTGAAATACAGTTGATTTACGCTGTTAGTTTCAGATGTTCAGCAAAGTGATTTAGTTATACACATATGTATAAATCTATATATTCTTTTTTTACATTCTCTTCCATTGTAGGTTATTACAAGATGTTGAGCATCGTGCCCTGGGCTATACAGTAAGTCCTTGTTGATTACCTATGTCATATATAGTAATGTATATATTTTAATCCCAAACTCCTAATTTATCCCTTCCTCACTTCCTCTTTGGTAACCATAAGTTTGTTTTCTATGTCTGTGAGTCTATTTCTGTGTTGTAAAACAAGTTCATTTGTATCCTTTTTTTTTTTTAGATTCCACATATAAGCAATATCATACAATCTTTCTCTTGCTCTGTCTGGCTTACTTCACTTAGTATGATAATCTCTAGGTGCATCCATGTTGCTGCAAGTGGCATTATTACATTCTTTTTTATGGCTGAGTAATATTCCTCTGTGTATATATACTACGTCTTCTTTGTCCATTCATCTGTTGATGGACAGAGCACCAACAATTTGATATTGCATTTAAATTAATATTCTAGTGATCATTTCATTTTCTACCTACTTGTGAAAAATAGTACACATATATGTTGGACAGTTATCCATTAAATTAACTAAAATGCTTGCTGAGGACACTTGCAATCACTGCCAGTGCCCCCCAAGGTCTGGGCTCACAGATAGGGAACCTCTATACCAGAACATAGAGATGTTTTCAACCTTGGCTCTCCTGAGACAATTCCACCATGTTGTATTCAGTGACATCTTCTTGCACTAAGATCATAACAATTTCCTGGAGTGTTTTGTGTTTATTGTATAGAACATGTGTACAACCTGCACACCATTGTAAAGGCTTCCAAGCCCAGGAGAGACTGTCCAATTTCTTCTAATACTTAAATGTTCTCTGTGTTCTTGATTGTGGTGTCTGGCATCTTCCTTCTGATTCCAGCAGGATCCTTTCTGTAACTGGTCCTAACTGCTTTCTGTGGGGATGCAGATTGGAGAGACAGTTCCAACGTACTTAGTGAAGGCCCTCCAAGTCCTGGACTTTTTTCTTGTGCATGATAAAGATGAGACTGCTTTTCTGTAGAGACCACAGATGCATCCGTACAGGTGTGTGTCCCTTGTGAACCCCTAGGAGAAGCTCTGACGGATGGGGTCAGGTCCCACCTACTCATCTACTCTTCACGTAATGGTGGAGAGTCAGGCATTAACACAGGCAGGGAGGTGAGTCAGCAATGAATTATTCTTACTCAGCAAAGACCAACGGGTGGTTTGCCTTTTTAGTGAATTCCAAAAAATCTGGAGTCATTTGAGTCCAAAGGGGGAACTTATGAGAGTAGGGGCGGGGCAGGGGGAGCAAGGAGAAAATAGAAGCAACAAAAATATGCCTTCCGTGTTTACACTGCTCATTAGACCAGCACTGAGCCAGTCCTCGTATGGCCTAAATAACTGATACTTTTTATACCTAACTGAAGAGCTATAAAAAGCTTAGCATTTAAGAAAACAACAAACAGCTGTGTCAAATAAGCAAGAAAACTCTAAAGAAAGAGCCTGTCTGGGTGGCAAGAGGTCACACAGCTTCCTGAGGAAGTACTAAAACATCACTAACACTTGCTACATCAGTGTGTTTTCCTGGCTGGCCATACTACTCTTCCTTTCACCTCAGCCCCACTTCCCTATTGAAATAGAAAAACAAATTCTTGTCACCAGAATGCTCAGCAATATTTCCTGGAAACAGCATTTCGTTTCTGTGCACCTAACCACATGTGAGGCAGTGGTACACATGAGGGGTTCCTGACCAGCAGCATGAACGAACGCCTTATGCATCCAGCTGAGCCTCACTGCCCTGGGACCCCTGGGCTTCTGTCACATGTGTCTTGAGATCCCGCACAGCTGCCCTTTACGTTAACGGAAAATGCCATCTGCAGGTACCACAGCTAGCAAAAGGCAGCAATGACCTTCCCTACTTCCTCTGGTAATTATCCATAAACTCAACACTGAGGCATTTACCAGTGGGAGGCAGTATGGTGAAGTGGTCAAGTATATGGACGTGGGGCTCCGAATTCCAGCTCCAACACGTGCTCCTGGGTGACCTTGAAAAGTTAACTTACCTCTCTGCATCCTAGTTTCCCTAACAGCAATTAGTAAGTCAACGTTATCTTCCCCGGCCTTCTGCTGAGCCTTTGGTGGGCTCGTTAGACAGTGGTCTATGATGACTCGAAGAGGGCACACAGCCATCTTCCCTAACTTCCCAGCTTTAGGTATCTTTTCTTAACGGTACATCATAAATGCTAGTTGGGACAAATAGAAAGTGAATAGGAAAATGGTAGACCTAGATCCAACCACATGGACAATTACATTAAATTTAAGTGGATTAAAGACTTTTGTTTAAAAAGCAGAGATGGTCACAAATGAGAAAAAGTAAAACCCAACCACACATTGCCTATAAGAGATAGACTTTAAACACAAGGATTCAGATCAGTTGAAATGAATTGGATGGGAAAAGCATGTCATGCAAACAGTAAGCATAAGAAGGCTGGAGCCGCTTTAAGAGTATTAGATAAAGTAGACTTCATTACAGAGGGTTTGCCAAAGGGCAAGAGGGACTTCTCATAATTCAACAGGAAGACATAATAATTATAAATGTATATGTACCTAATAACAGAGTTTAAGATACATGAAATAAAATAGGCAATTAAAGGGAGAAACAGACAATTCTATAATCACAGCTGGAGATTTTAACACACACCCCCATGACAATTGATAGAAGAGCTAGTCCAAAAAATCCATAAAAATGTAGACATTTGAACCATACTATTAGCAAACATCAGCCATAATTTCCTTTTCCTTTGATTCACGTTTTCAGACACTTGCAAAGCTGCCATTTCTGGCTCCTCACCCCCTAGCAAGGAAGCCACTCAGGCCACTGTCCCTTCAAAAGGCACAGAAATGTGAATGGTCTCATACTTGGAGGAGCCTTTCAAAACTTAGCCTTTCAGAAGCTTCTGAATGCTGCAAGGTGGCTACATCTTATCTTTCTTTTTCCCTCCTCAGCCTGTTTTATATGAACCAACCCTAGAATCACCAGTCTGTTCCACAGCCATCCTGCCATCTGCTAGGCTTGACAGCCATTGCTGGAGCTCTCGGAATCCTTCCCTAAGATACCTGGAGTGTCGCCACAACAGATGTTTAACCATCACATTTCTCACATGCTGCCTAGGGCAAGACCTCCTTCTGTAAGAGGAGAGTGCTGAAGGTCACATAGAGTATTAAGAAGCCTTTGAAAGCGTCCATTGCAAAAGAATTCACACTTTAGCTCTGCCCCTTACCTGAACCCTAAACAAATACAGCCCTCATCTATCTTTACATCTACTAGCAATTACTGAGATAAAATGGAAGATTGTATTTGAAAGAAAACATAAATGATAAAAAAAATTGAACTTCTGAAAAATGTGAAAGATCAGGGTGCACCTTAAAAATATTTGCACCTGCCTCTTTTCTGCCCAAGGCTGCGTAGTTACATCGCAGCATTCCACTCCATGGAGTGTCTGCAGGGTGAGATATGTGTGATCCAAGGGCCTTTTAATCCCAGGTGAACTGGGCAAAGACTCTCCCAAATACACAAGTTACTTTTCATTCACTTGAGGACATGGACCTCAGGCAGATAAAGTTTCAGTTAAAAAATCTGCGTGCACAGAATTAGACACTTCCAAGGTTTGTGGATTTCACATGTGTGGCATCTCTCAACCATCATAAATCAATCCAGCATTCCATCCATTCCAACAGCCCTTGCTATGCCGAGGCCATGTTGGAGGGTAGACAAAGTCTAGGGAGTATGGATGTGGGACAAGAGGGGACATTTGCAAGGGTTTTCTTTAAGACCCGTGATTTAAACAGTCCATTCAGTCACAGGCTAGGGCAAGAGAAGACCATGGCATTAACGGAGGCAGAGAAACCATTTCTGAAGAGTGACGGCTTCTGGTCTCAGGATGCCGTCCCAACACAGCAGTAGCCCCCAGAGGGAAAAGTCTCCTGCTTTCAAGCCTTTTACCTCTAATCCCATTGGCAACTTTGGTGTTCTCTCCTTAAAGAACATTCCTAGCATTTCACCTCCCAAACGGCAGTACTGAATCCCAGTCAGCTGCAGAAGACGTGGCCACGGATCACAAGATCTATCTCCCTTCAGGATCTTGTGCACCTGGACTCTTCCCCATGATACCGCCTGTTGAAGAGGAACACAAGGATAAGATTCTCCCCTTCTTCAACAGAGTATTAGTCTTTGCTCAAAAAGAGAACCTCCTTCATCCCATGATTAATCTTTTCGATGCTCTGGAAGGGCCAATAGGTGCCAGGCATGAGGGGAAAGCACTTCCACGTACACATTTTTTACTGGAACTTGTCTTTTGGCAAAGCTCTTCTGCCAGATCCCATTAGGAAATTGCAAGCAGATTCATACATCCAAGTGCTTCTCTCTCTCCTGCTCATAAATATATAGACATCGCATGGCGGTGGGGGGAGACGCTGACTCTCTTGCGCGGCATACCCTGCACAGCAGACGTGTAGGCAAATGCAAATACCGAACACGGTGGTGCGTGCATATATACATATGAATATATACCGTGTTATGACTCCTTGGCAATGAGATTCCACGTAGCTACAGAGAGGGGTGGGAAAAGTCATCATCGATACAGCTGCCCTTCAGAATGTCAGCCGAAGTCAGACAATGATAAGAAGGTGGGCAGGCAGTCCCTAGCAACATGAAAACAAGAGCCAGGGCCACTTAAGGATTGATTAGGGACTGGGCCAAATTCCAGCCCTAAACCCATCACAAATTACGCCAAGAGATCCCCAGGGAAGGCTCCAATTGGCGTTTTTGAGCTACACATCCCATTCTTTTGATACAGACATCAGCACTGCCTGGGAGACTATCGGAGAATAGAAAGGCAAAGCGAAAAAATGAATTCGGGAAGGGCTGCTCTCCCATCCAAATGCTTTCAAGTTTCCTGAGAAATCCTTCAGCTTCTTTCAAACAAGCCCATATGATGATCCCACCTTGTCATTCAGGTCCCTGATGAAGGGCACAGCCGGCACACAGAAAGGTAAAGAGAATCTTAGTTGAAATGGTCAGTGGACAGGTAGGAAGGCTGCAGCGCGGCAGAGCCTTCCAGCTGGAATGGGAGAAGAAATCCTCCACTCTCCAAATAAAATCCCCATTTTTCAGGGAATACTCTTTAAGATTTTTTTTTTCCTTCTTCTTCCAGGAACACTTAGGTCTTGTCTTTTTGTAGACAGAGACATACACTTAATCACAAGCATATTGTATGAAAGAAAAATGTATAGACCTTCTAGACCCCCAAATGCATAGCAACGGTTCCAATTTTCATTACCAGAAATAACTAGAGGAAATGAGAAGCAGGTGTGGGAAGGCTTCCCTGAGCGATGCCAGGGCTTCGTTTTAATTCAGTCATGTATGGCCTGCCACTAACTCCCAGCCCTGCTGCTCATGTGCTCAGAGGTCAGGCTATTAAAATCAGCCAAATCCACTCGAATTCATTTCTTTCAGACCCCAGCTCTACATGGCTTGCCACTGCACCAACTTCTGGCAGAAGTGTCACTGTGTCTCTAAGGTAATAGAGGTTCTTCATGGGTGACACAAAATGTTTGGCACAGATTTGGGGAGGTCAGGATTCATCAAAAGAGAAGCGCTCATATACAAAGCATGGAACTACTTTTGGGTGGGTGGTAGAAATCTAAAATAAGTTCCATATTTCTCTTATTGGTAAACGTAATCTTCATGGAGTACAGAATATGTGGCTTGGTATTGGGAACTGTTCAGATCAAGTAAACATTTTTAAAAATTAATAAATTTATTGGCTGTGTTAGGTCTTTGTTGCTGCGTGTGGGCTTTCTCTAGTTGTGGCGAGCAGGGGCTACTCTTCATTGTGGTGTGCAGGCGTCTCATTGCGATGGCTTCTCTTGTGGTGGAGCACAAGCTCTAGGCACACAGGCTTCAGTAGTTGAGGCGCACAGGCTCAGTAGTTGTGCTTGCGGGCTCTAGAGCACAGGCTCAGTAGTTATGGCACACGGGCTTAGTTGCTCCGCGGCATGTGGGATCTTCCCAAACCAGGGATCGAACCCACGTCCCCTGCATTGGCAGGCGGATTCCTAACCACTGCGCCACCACAGAAGTCCCAGATCCCATAAATTTCTGATAATGGCCTTTGTTTGAGGACTACTGCCTGGAGAAGAGGAAGGATGAGGAAGACCTGAGGATCTACCGTTTTCTTCTTTTTCATAAATAACCCACATTTGCTTCTTTTATGTCCTGTAGGCAGCCCTTTTAATGCTTCAAAAATTTAGAGTTGCCCACAAATTAGAAAGAGGACATTAGCGTCTGCTTTGAATATATCTACCAGAGACCAAGGCCCACAGAGAAAGAATAACAGTTAACTTACTGGACAGGATTCCACCACAAGTGCCTGCTGTAGGACAGTTCTTTGTTACTTTACAACCCAGCTCTGGGACGATCCCACGTGGCAGTTTCAGTAGAGAAAGAGGGGTTGGGAGTGGACTCAAGCCCTGGTTCTGCCACTTCCTGGTTGCTGACCTTTGACGAGTGACTTAACCTCCATAGAACTTAATTTCCTTATCTATAAAATGAGGGGTTCAACTCTATGATTGCCAAGGTCACCTTCCGTTATAAAATTTTCTGATTCTAAGTCTCCAGCCCTCTTGGAAAAAGCACGTCTGGCTGTGTTTGTATGAATCGACTACACGTCGCACTATTGTGAGCTAAAAAGATCTTAAAGTGACAAACGATTAGAACTGACAGTGAGAGGGTAGCCATGATCCTGATGAGTGAATTCGCTCATAATTCATCTCCATGTAAAGAATGGAGACACAGTAGGGGTCCTTAGCTACGGTAGACTGCTTGGGACCAGGCCTCAGCAAAAGAAGCTCCCATAAAGAAAGGTCAGGGCCTCAACTTTAGGGCTTGAACTCACCTCCTCCAGTATTTCACCCACTGGATATCCCAGGAATGCCAACCCTCCCTTCCTAAGCCTCTAATCCAACCAGGAGGCAGGCTGTGACTTCACATGTAGATGCACAGAGCTCCTGGATGGATAGAAATAAGTCCTTGCTGAACGGATGGGTAATTATCGTCGGCTGCTCAGGTACTTTCAAGGCCAATATGCTCGTCTTTAGTGCTTGGGAGTCAGAGATAAAGGGCCTCACTACAGAAGTCTGACACCTTCCTAAAGACCTAAAACGCACCCAGAACTGCATTCATTCTTGGGTTTACATTCCTGTTCATCTTGTCCTTTAACTATGGTAACCCCAGTGTTTCTCACGCCCTTGGCTGCCTACGTTCACCCTAATTTACATGATGGACTTCTAAGTGTTGGAAACAGCACTGACATAAGTATGTACACTGCACTCACAGGGGGTGGGTATACGTGGATGTCCTCACACAGGTGTACACTTCTTTTTCAAAGATTTTTGTAAAAAAAAAAAAAATTAAGCTCCTTGGGCAATCTCAAAGTCAAAGTCAAAGTCTCGAAGTGTGGTATTTGCTTTCATAAATGTCAGTGTATTTACAGGACACTGTACCCAGACGATCCAAAAAAAATGTTTGTTTAGTTGGATTATTTTTTTAGGTTAAAGAGTCTCCCTCATTTTAAAATAATTAGTCCTTATAGATGTGAAATATATTCAAACTTTTTTAGAACTCTGAACTTTTCTTCTGGACTTAACAAAGAAAACATTGACTCCTGCGAACTCTCAAATGAAACTATTACTTTTGGAATAAATTATCTCTGGCTGATAGATAAGCAGCAGTTATGGGTTGAATTTTGTCCTCCTTCCCTGAATTCATATGTTGAAGTCCTAACCTCCAGTACCTGGGAACGGGATCTTATTTGGAGACAGAGTCATGACAGATGTAATTAGTTGCAATGAGGCCGCAGTGGAGCAGGGTGGACCCTTAATCCAATATGACTGGTGTCCTTATAAAAAGGGGAAATTTGGAGACAGACACATACAGGGAGAACATGATGAGAAAATGAAGGCAGGTATCAGGGTGATGTTTCTCCAAGTCAAGGAACAGCACATTTTGCCAGCAAAACACCAGCAGCTAGAAGAGAGGCATGAACCAGATCCTCCCTCACAGCTCCTGCAAGGAATCGATCCTGCCAACACCTTGATCTTGGACTTCTAGCCTCTAGGACTGTGAGACAATAAAGTGTCTGCTGTTTAAGCTTCCATTTATAGCGCTTTGTTATGTAAGCCATAGAAAACTAAAATAATAACCAAATTTGGGGATTTTTCTCCTCTAGACTTATTTCTAAATTATCAAGACCAAACGCCTCTAACAATTTGTATCTGTCTGCTTTGTTCATTCTACTAATCACACACACACACACACACACACACACACACACACACGGCCACGTCCGTACATGAAGACAAGTGCCTGGACTCGACCCTGTTGAGAGTGCTTGCTGGGAATGCCCCAGAGACCATGCCGTAATGGCAGACGTCAACAGGGGTGGTGTTTTCGTACTCTCAGTCTTGAGTCAGTAAAAGACGAAGAAAAAAGCACACTTGCGTATTCACTGGTTTAGGCCCAGTCATGATTCCTTTAAAGACGCTGCCAATAGATTTTAGTCATTCTCTGGCAAAGGTTTCTCTTCAACCGCAAACACTACACATAGTTGCAGAATGAGTCACCCCCCTGAGTAATCTAATTCCTTGACCAGTACATGCCTGCTGCTCACAGCACACAGTGTCTTTCGTGGTGCATTTTGTTTTGCTCTGTTCTCGGGAGCTTCTTAAGTATTTTCTTAAGGGTACCGTAAAGAATTCAATCTGAATCCTCAGAAAGGATGAACCTTGCTTCCACAGCAGCCTGTGGTCTGGCCAGTCCTCAAGAACCAAACTGTTAAGTTTTATTAAGCTTTCTCATACCTTCAGCTCAGCTAGAGGGGGCATGATTACTGCCAAAAAACGGTAAGTGTGGGCTGAAAAAAAAAAAATTTTCCCCCAACTGGAAGCCTTTTGCTAAAGAATCCAGGGGAAAAATGAAAGGGAAGGAACCAAATGAAGTTCCAGGGAAGATAGTAGAGCAGAGTCCACACCATGTCACCAGCCAGGCTCCCGTAGACACTCAACTTGCATCACCAAATAACACCCAAGAGCTATTTCTATCAATAAAGTTTAAAGCAAATAAACCTCTGAGCTTATTTTTGCATGATTTTTTGGAAAGGTGTTCCTTGGGACTTCGGTGGTGGCACAGTGGTTAAGAATCCGCCTGCCAATGCAGGAGACACGGGTTCAATCCCTGGTCCCAGAAGATCCCACATGCAGCGGAGCAACTAAGCCCATGCGCTGCAACTACTGAGCCATTGCGCCTAGAGCCCGTGCGCTGCAACAAGAGAAGCCACCGCAATCAGAAGCCCGAGCACCGCAACGAAGAGTAGCCCCCGCTTGCCGCGACTAGAGAAGCCCATGCCCAGTAACAAAAACCCAAGGCAGCCAAATAAATAAATAAATAAATAATTCTTTTAAAGTGTTCCTTAAAGATATTTCCCCGTTCAACATATTATAACCGCAAGTTGTTTTGTTCATTAACCAGGAAATATTTTTTTCTCCAAGGCTGATGGATTGAAATGTTTTGAATATTTGTAAACTTTTCTTTTAAGAAGAATTTTTCAATGAATATCTGGCCAGCACTTCTTGAGTTTTTTTCTCGTTCTTCCATGAATGGGTACCAATATTATGGAAATAAAATTGCAGAAATGAAACCATCAAAAAAATGAAAAAGCAGCCTACTGAATGGGAGAAAATATTTGCAAATTGCATATCTGATAGGGGATTAATATTCAAGATACAAAAGGAACCCATACAACTCAATAGCAAAAAAACAAATAATTCAATTTAAAAATGGACAGAGGATCTGAATATTTTTCCATAGAAGACATACAGATGGCCAACAGGCACATGAAAAGATGCTCAAAAGCACTAATCATCAGGGAAATGCAAATCAAAACCATAATGAGATAGTACCTTACACCTGTCAGTATGACTATTATCAAAAGGACAACAAATAACAAGTGTTTGCAAGGATGTGGAGAAAAGGGAATCCTTATGCATTGCTGGTGGGAATGTAAATTGGTGCAGCCACTATGGAAAACAGTATGGAGGGGCCTCAAAAAATTAAAGGCAGAACTACCATATGACCCAGCAATTCCACTCCTGGGTATTTATCCAAAGAAAATAAAAGCACTAGCTTGAAAAGATATCTACATCCCCATGTTCACTGCAGCGTTATTTACAATATCCAAGACATGGAAATAATTTGTGTCCATTGGCGGATAAATGGATAAAGAAGATGATACACACACACAGGAATATTATTCAGCCATAAAAAAATAAAATCTTGTCATTGGCAACAATATGAATGGACCTTTAAGGGATTATGCTAAGTGAAATAAGTCGGAGAAAGATGAATGCCACATGATCTCACTCATATATGGAATCTAAGCAAACAAAACCAAGTTCATAGGTACAGAGAACAGATTGGTGGTTGCCAGAGTTGGGGGGGTGGGAGGTGGGCAGAAATGGGTGAAGGGGGTCAAAAGATACAAACTTGCAGTTATAAAATAAATAATTCATGGGGATGTAATACACAGCATGGTGACTGGAGTTAATAATACTGTATTGCATATTTGGAAGTTACTAAGAGAGTAGATCTTACAAATTCTCATCACAAGAAAAAAAAGTTCTGTAACTGTGTATAGGGACAGACTCATTACGGTCATCATTTCACAATATATACAAGTACCCAGTTATCACGTTGTGCACCTGAAACTAACATAATGTATGTCAATTAATTGTACCTCAATGTTTAAAAAAAATGACATTGGAGAAATGAAAGAAAAATTTTTTAAATTCCCTTCTACTGTGCTGCTCTATTCCATAAGCAAATGCAGAAGGGAGAACGACACATCTTAAGTTTATGCTGTAAATGAGGTTGCTTTCAGAACACGCTGAAGAGTGGCTGTTGAATGGTATTATTCATAACTTAGATTTGCGTGGCAACACACAGCTCTCACAAAACTCACTTCGCCCTCAAAACAGCCCTGAGAACTGGATATATTACCATCGAGGAAACAGAAGTTCCCAGGCTCTGCGGAAGCTGGTGGAGCTAGGACTCTCAGCGTAGCGCTCTTTGTTCAGCATCCTCTAAGACCACTTGCCCCCGAACAGAAGCGCAGCCATCTGCCACAGAGAACTCTCTAGTTAACATAGGATCAGACTCCTCTCCGCCTAAGGACAGCAAAGTGAGCCACAAAACTGCTCTGAGTTTCTGTTTTCTCATCTGCAAAATAAGGACAACGCCACCAATTCCTACAGGATAACGTGACAGTAAAATCAAATATTAGTGAAAGAAAGTTAATAAACATAACGTGTCATGCACATGTCACACAAATCCCTTCTCCTGGAGCTATATCGCAGAGTACATAAGGACGCTTATGTGCTGTTTGACCTTAGGTAAGTTTCTTCATATTTCTAAGGCTAAGCTTCCTTACCAGGAAAACAAGAATACAACTAGAACTTGCCCATGAGATTACGGTTGTAGCATAGAGGAGATAATCCGTGCCCAGCCCTCAGCACTGGTCACTGCATGGACATAGCAAGTCCTCAATAAATGCTGGCTTCTGTGAACAAAGCTGTTTGTGTTTGATCCCAGCACGTCACTAGCTCAAGTGTAAGCACACAGCCCAAATCATGTCCATCCAGGCTCTTTGCTCCGATAGCAGTTTCACCTCTATACTCTCAAAAGACATTTTTTGGATGAGTTCCACTTACCCTTTGTTTTGCAAAATGAGCCTCTCTGGTCCAAGGCAAACTTTCAGCCACTGAAAGTTTGCCCTCCTATCATCCCTACAGCACCGGAGTGGGTTGGACAATATTCACCCTCATCCTGATAGCCAGGGAACAGAACCAACCCACTCCTCACCTCCGTGTTCCTCCCCAAAGAGAGGCACTGCAGACAATGCTACTTCAAAAGGCAGTTACGGAGCCAAGTTTTATGAACATACAGGAAAGTAAATCATTTTATGTGTGAACTGGGAAAAGTCAACTCTAGTTGTCAGTGAGTAAAGGAACGTAAAAAGCAGGAAAGCACCTGACATATAATTGGCACTTAAGACAAGCTGTGCGCTAGAAGGGAAAAAGGAACAAGGTGTCTTCCGGGTTGGATTGATGTCTGATCATAGCTTTGAAGAACACTTTCACAGGAAGAAAAGAATAAACACCAGCACAAACTAATCTTAAAATCTCATTCGTCTCTGGCTAGGATCACTACTTCCTAATCAGGTAACTACATTTTTCTGTAACTGAGATCATCTGAATGTGTGTGTGTGTGTGTGTGTGTGTGTGTGTGTGTGTGTGTGTGTATCTTTATGTATTGCCTGAGGGTCATATAAATGACACATATCAGGGCTCATATGAATGGAGGCTGTTTACCTGTGTTCAGGTATGATGGTGGCGCGTGGGCCGGTTCCTCAGACTGGCTTTCAGGGAATGTTGAAACCCTGAGATGTCCCAGTCATTTTCAGAGGAGAGAAACTGAAACTTGGGAACTAGATGCAGATGGAGACATCCTTAACTCCCTGCCATTGCCTCGTTGCTGGGCATTTCAGAAGTAAATGTGTTCATCCTCAGACATTTCATTTTCCTCTTAATTCTTCCCTCTGGGTGGTCTTACACCGTCTGTGTTTCAGATCTTAGCCTTCCTACCCTGACTGCTTTGTTTTTTTCAGAACTTCAGCATTTGCACATGCGACTTGCCAGCGTAGGGAATCTTGATTCAGTCAGTGAACACTGATGAAGTGCCCGCTACCTGAAAGGCACGTACAGGTCACTGGGGTTGACGCTATAACCCCCCAGGCATCTGCAAACAATATGGAGGTACCCACCCCTAAAGGTGTAAATGTGAATAAAGCCCAGTTTTTGCACTCTAACATATAGACAGGTGAGAGATGGAGGGAGAGAGAGAATTACAACACAATGTGAAAAGTGCAAAACAACCAGCCAGTCCGTGGGTTTTCCCCCTTTTCTGACTTTCCCGCTGAAACTCATGAACGGACGTGGTGATGATATCCAAGCAGCTCCTGGAGAAGTGGAACATTCGAGCTCCAGCCCCAGAGTAGAACCCCTTCCCGGCAATGGATGGAAATCCAACCCAGTCACTAGATACCCTCATCTCCCCTTGCTCCCACAAAGCATATGTTTCTTCTTTCTCATAAGAACTGTAGAATCTTCCTGTAGCTCTGGAAAAAGCCTTTCACTGGGACCTCCTACCCTTCCCTCAATTCCCTCTCTAGTGTCATTTTTTTCTCCCCACCACCCCCGCCTCCAACGTCTCTTGGTATCTGACTTCCTTCCTGTTCCATTGTTTCAGTGTTGTCATCCCCTCATCATGCTGGGCCTCCCCCAAATGACATCTTGTAAATGGTCACCTCCCTGGAATACATGAAAGTATGTCTTTTGTACTGTGGGTAGTTACAATACATTACATTGAAAGAGGTTGACACTATCCTATTTACATTTTGCATTTTTAAACTGAAAGCAAGCATCTATAGATAAAATATTTCTCTTTCTGTGACAATGAAAGTGTAATTTGAAGAAAGCTCATAAAGAGCCTTTACCTTTTTACACTCATGAAGTTGACCCAAATGAAAGCGTGAAGAAAAGAAAATTATATAATTGTGAGAACTTCCTCTCTCTTTCAGCATATATACATTCCTGGAAAAATCAAGAAACAGAGAGCCGTGCAGGAGACGGGTGAGCCAGGGGTGTGCCTTTCTCTCTGTGGCGGCCCCTCGGGGGCTGTGGCTTTGGACGCCTTGTCTCTAACTGGGGGAGACAAGAATGCCATTGTTGCTGCTCTCACCACAGCTCTGGGAAGGAAGAATAGCAATGTTCTTTATTTTCACAGCCCAGCATAATCTCTTTATTCAAGGCCTGCATTTCAGAAGGTCTCAATTTGAAATGTGGATCTTGGAAAACCCCGGCTAGTAATCAGGAAGACAGCCGGGGGCGCCTCAGAGGTTGAGCCGTGCTCCCAGCTGTGCGGCCGTGCGGATGCTCTAACCTGAGGCCCGAGGCCAGGCGTCCAGGGTCCCCCTCTGCTCCAGGCCAGCTAGGAGGCAGTGCTGCGGCTCCAGGGTGCTGGGGCTGAGCCCAGACTCTAGAATCTGACGGACAGCAGGCAAACCCCGGCTCCATCACTTACAATGTGACGTCGAGCTGGTTACTAAACTCCTCTGTGTGTCAGTTTCCTCCCTGTGAAATGGGAAAAACCATAGAATCTTATGGGGTCCCCATGGGGGTAAAGTGAGTCAGTATTTATGGGATTCTCAAAGCTGTGTTGGACCCGTAATAAGCACTACATGCATGTTGACTAGTATGATGCCCAAGACACCAGGGGAAATCCAGTTAATGGTAAAATGGGCTCCTTTATCTGGACATAAACTGAAATACCAGCATTCGATATACTTAAGTCTCAAGGCACATAATCCCAGATCCTAAAGATGGGTTTTTAAAAAGGCATAATTCCTGGTAATACTGTAACCAACAAATAAAACAGAAGCAGCAACGCAATATATAGGATTCCACTGAGCCATTTCAAGGCAAAAGAGGCATCTACCCAACAAGAATAGGGCTGTGCCCTTGCCCTCATGCCTTTCAGGACTCAGGTGTGCATGTGCTTCAGAAAAATGGCCCCACTGAGATGGACAGGCTTTCTCCCCAGATTCCTGGGTTCAGAGAAACCCATAGTTCACCAAGGCAGTTTGCTCAACTCTAATTAGGAATCTGATTGCTGGTTGGCCTTGCACAAAGGACTTTTAATTAGGGCTGAGAACGCTTAGAAAAATCCACTTGGCAAGTCGACTCCCTCCCTCTATCTCTTTTTTAGCATCTTGCCAAGATCATAAGGAAAGGGAGAGCTTAATTACAGTTGGTGTATATATCTTTAAGAAAAAAAATACATTAAGTGCTTTAAAATAGGCTCTCTTGGCTCTGTGATCACAAGCATCTTACTCACTTCTTATCCCTGATTGGTCTCATTCTCAGTTACAGATGAATCAGACACATTTTGAGCAGCTTTAAGATTTGCTTTTCATCCAAAGCCAAGTAGGCAAATGGCAGTGAATTCAAAAGCTCTTCCAAATGATCTCATAGGTTCCTCCGGCTCCATGGTGGGGGCCGTTTGCACTCTGCGATGTTGTTATCTCAAACACCCCCGGCCTGCTTGTGTCTGAGGGGAGGCCGCCACGTAGGACCGGAGAGGTGCTCCACTTTCTAGAAGGCACGTCTGGGTACCTTAACATGTGCATGTGGTAGCCGTGAACTGAAAAAGAAAATAAGCACAGGGAAGACCCCCAGCCAGAAATTTGGGCCTGGAGGAGGTGGGATGGACACGGAGCCCGGGAGATGGGTGCTGTCCTGAAATCAGCATTCTCAGAGCATCAGTAGAACCACGCTTTCATTAAGGCTCCCATCCTGGAAACAGGGGACCCACGCTCCCCTTCAATCCATTGGAACCTGGCCCTGGCAAGCCAGTGACTTTCTGATTATTTATATGAGATACCTGACAGTACACGGAGTGGCTGCGGCAGTGTAATATATGCTCAGGGCGACTCTGTGAAGCTCAAATCAGCCCCTCGGATGCAGGAATTTCCCAACTGAAGTTCACATCTTACCACTCTTCAGTCTCTGCCTTTTTTTTTTTTACATCTTTGTGCCTTGGTGCTAAGGATCCCTTTCATCTAATCTCAGGCACCTGCAGCTCTGCTATTGAATTACATTTCTTCACTTACTATTTATGTTTGATGCAAAAATAAGAAGGCGGGTAGAAGCAGAAGATGCTGTCACTGACGTCTGAAAGGGATCTGTCGATCATCCCAGAGGCCCATCCAGTTCTTTCACACTTTTTCAACATGATGCTTCTGTGCAGACTCTTAACTTTGGCTCTGTGAAATGATCTTAAAATTCAGGCACATCCCTTTCTGCTGAGCCTGTGCAGCTCTTGGTCAACTGGGATTTTAAAGTCATCTGCCTCTTGACTTAGATACGTCGTGTGGGGTGGAGGCGCCGAGCCGCCTTGAAATGTTTCCCAAGCCCTGGGAATATGTGTTGGCTGCCTGAGTGCCTTCCGACACAGACATCTTTCTAAGGTCACTCTGGTTCTGTAGTGGCAGCCACAGCAAATGCATTCCATGATTTTACGGCGAAACGTCATCGGACTAAAAACTGCTTAATATCAAAGAAAACATTGGAGGGTGAACAGCTTTCTAATTCAAGCCAGGTGAATTTCCGAGATAGGGGGCTGATTTATCACATCCTGTGTAGGTGTCTCCTGGACCCCATCTTAAGACAGATCAGACATGAATATATCACCCTTATGCTCTTCCTGCTTTTAAAAACAATCAGGTTTCTGTGTTACCTTCCTTCCCAACTGCCAAGCACACACTCCAGAACGTAGCATTAGCTCTTCTGATGAGCTGGAGAGGGAAATGTCATTATCCTTGTTTTACAGATGGAGAAATCTGAGGCTCCGGGAGGCTGTTTTGCCTAAGGTGAAAGTGTTGTTTTCATCCTAGACTTTTGTTTTTATCTCTTCAAATTTCTTCCTGAGGGTGGTCATGAGCTTGGAGGATTCATCAGGACTAAACCTTGTCTGAAGCCTTGTTTATAAAATTATTTCAATAAAATCCGCAATCAGATTGGCTGGGGTGGGTCTTCAAACCGGGCGGCTTCCCTAATGAGTACACTCATCAGGGCGGCAAAATCTCGTTACCAGCCGGCTTCCCCCACACGTTGTCAAGGTGGCGGGTGGGGGCTGGCGTAGGTTTATTAGTAATAAAGACCAAAGCCCTAGGAGCTTTTATACGAGGACCCGGTTTCTTTTTCATTTCTTTAATTATTTAAAAAGGTAGGTTGGATAATGTTGGTGGAACAGCTAATAACGTGACTTCAGACAGGGACAAGTTGGCCCGTCCCACGCGTTAGCTCTGAATCAGCCTCCCGTCTCCTAATTCTCCTTCCTTGTGGTTGTGCTCTATGCCCCTCTGATTCCTATCTGCCTCCCCGATTCAGCTCACACACTTAAGTTACGTACACAAAAGACCAAATTTTCCAAGTAAAAAGGAACCCAGAAGGAGGACTTTTATGTTTCAGAGCCCATGGCTTCCAAACACTCATGGGCCTGGGAGCCACCACGGATGCCTGTTGGTTAGGAGATTGTCTTCCATATTTTCCATATTTGTGATGTTTCGAAACATACGTTCTTTGGTTATTCACAACAGGACAGCACCACTGAAGACAGGAAGCCAAACTGTGGACCACTGTGGGGCTGGGTTGTCAGAAGGCCCCTCACTCAAAGGTGGGAAAGTGCTTCTCAGGCGTAAAGATCCACCATTGCCCGAAATAACTCTTTTTGAGGTTTACCCGTGTTTTACCATGCTATAATAGCATGCTAAAACGTATTTATTTCATTTTTAACTTAATACTTAACGCATTTTTATTGATAAAATTCTTTAGTTGGATGTGTCTGATTTTGTTTATGTCTTCAACAGTTGATGGACATTTGGATTGTTTCCAGTTTGGAGCTGCTATGAATAAAGCTGCATGAATATTTGCATACAAGTCTTTTGCGCCGGTGTATGTTTCATCTCTCTTGGGAATTCCAGGAGTAAAATCTGCCGGTCCTCTCTTTAAATGTCCATCAACTGGTGAGTGGAAAAACAAAATTTAGTAGATTTCAAACTTTATTTATGTTCCTCAATGGTTTAACATAACATAGAAATCACGTTTTCCAAAACTTCGAAAGAATTCTTGGTAAGCCATTAGGACCTGGAGAGTTGGAGTTTCTTTGTTTTTGTTTTTTTTAAGAACTTTTATTGAGATACAGTTGACATACAATAAACTGCATATATTTAGAGTGTACAGTTTGGTATCCCAATCTCCCAATTCATTCCCCTCCAACCCTCCCCACTTTCCCCACTTGGTGTCCATGTGTTTGTTCTCTACATCTGTGTCTCCGTTTCTGCCTTGCAAACCGGTTGATTTGTATCATTTTTCTATAGTCCACATATATGTGTTAATATACTATATTTGTTTTTCTCTTTCTGACTCACTTCACTCTGAATGACAGTCTCTAGGTCCATCCATGTCTCTACAAATGTCCCAGTTTCATTGCTTTTTATAGCTGAGTAATATTCCATTGTATATCTGCACCACATCTTTTTTATCCATTTATCTGTTGATGGGCATTTAGGTTGCTTCCATGTGCTGGCTATTGTAAATAGTGCTGCAATGAACATTGGAGTGCATGTGTCTTTTTGAATTATGGTGTTCTCTGGGTATATGCCCAGGAGTGGGATTGCTGGATCATATGGTAACTCTATTTTTAGTTTTTTAAGGAATCTCCATACTGTTCTCCATAGTGGCTGTATCAATTTACATTCCCACCAACAGTGCAAGAGCGTTCCCTTTTCTCCACACCCTCTCCAGCATTTACTGTTTGCAGATTTTCTGATGATGCCCATTATAAACGGTGTGAGGTGATAACTCATTGTAGTGTTGATTTGCATTTCTCTAATAATTAGTGATGTTGAGCAGCTTTTCATGTGCCTCTTGGCCATCCGTATGTCTTCTTTGGAGAAATGCCTATTTAGGTCTTCTGCCCATTTTTTGATTGGGTTGTTTGTTTTTTTGATATTGAGCTGGATGAACTGTTTATATATTTTGGAGATTAGTCCTTTGTCTGTTGATTAGGACCTGGAGAGTTTTTTAAAGAGTTTTTTTGATAACTTTGTCGGCTCCTTCTCAAGGTTATTGGTTTTCTTCATGTGTATAATTTATTTAATGAATTTCAGCAATTTCCCCCAGAAAATCATCCATTTATTATTTCCACATGTATTAATATACATTATCTTATTTCATTTGAGTCTCTTCTGCAATATGTTCATATCCATTTTCTATTTCTAATATTATTTGTTTATATTTCCCTTTTTCCTGGATTCAAATGGGTGAAAAGTATTTCCATTTTGTTAGCCTTTAAAAATATTAAAACAGTTGATTTGATCAGTTACACTTTATTTTCTAATTTGTAAATTTCTGTATTTATCTTTCTTGTCTATTTCTGCTTATTTGGATTTGTTTCATTCTTCTCTAATTTTTTTAGTCATATGATTAGCTTTTAAATTTTTGTTATTTCTAGTTCAATACTGATAGCATTTGAGGCCCTACACACACTTCTTGATACTGATCTGGCCACATTCCATGAATGCTTATATATAATTTTCATAACTTTCTAAATAGCTTGCAATTATAGTTTTGATTTTCTTTTTTTATGAGATCCTTATAAAGAATTTTTTACATTTCTAAGTGATTGAGAGTTCAGATTTTTTATTCTTATTTAAACTTGTGTAGGTTTTTCTATCTAAAAGAAAGATAAAAGTTTTCTTTGTGGTCTTACATATTATTTGCTTTGATCAGGATTTCCAAGAATACTTTTTAAAAAGCCTCATTTTCGTTAGGGACGAAAAGTCAATATTGGTCTATAAATCAACTTTAATAATTATAATATTTCAAACTTTGGTGTCCTCTTTTTTGGGTGTCAAAATCTGGTATTTAGCTCTCCTAAAGACAATTGCTTTTTCTGTCAATTTTTGCTTTTTAATGTTTAATGCTGCGCTTTCATCACATGACTTTATCACTGCAATATTTTCATCCTGCATTATACTTTTTATCAACATAAGATGCCAAACAGATCCTTTATCCCAAGGATTGCTGGATGATGAATCCTATTTTGTCTAATTATTATTGCCATTCATCTTATTAATTTGCATCTGCTTGATAAAGATTTGGCTATTGTTTTATTCTTTTAACTATTTAGAATTAATTTTAACACTTACTAATATTTTTCCTGATTTCCAAGTGAATTTATGTTCATTGCAGAAATGCTGACATCTACAGAAAAGCCCAGACTCACAAAATCACCCGTTACCCAGCATCCAGAGTCTTCTCTTTTTCCATCCTCTTGTAAAATTTTCTTTGATATGTTCAAAGAAAGCCAAAAGAGCCTACATCGGGGCCTACAGGTCACAGGCCAATTAAGCCAGAAACCGGATCCTTCCACCGTCCAGAGCGTGGAGAGACAAAGTTATCAGGAAACCAGCTCTCGTTTCTGCTTCATTTCTTGAAATTCAAAAACAGCAAATCACATTCCTTTCTTGTCTACTGTGGGAGCGGAGAAATAAAGTGATTAGATTGCCAAGGATTCAAAGCAAGAATGACGTGAATCGGCTACAGTCCGGAGGGGGCAGCCAGGCAGCTCCCTTGTGGCAGGAGTTCAGAGAAGGTGATTCCAGCGGGGACCTCTGAGAAGCAAAAGCTTGGCTTCAGCACGGGCCTGGGGTGTGCGCTGGTGTATGTGTGTGTTATTGTGTGTATGTGTCATGTGTATATTGTGTTTTGTTGTTGTGTGTATGTTGTTGTGTGTGTGTTGGTGGTGTGGATGTGTGTTGGTTTTGTGTGTATGTTGTTGGGGTGGGTGGGTGTTTCTGTATGGGTTTGTTCTTGTTTGTGTGTTGTGGTGTGTTTAGCATGTGTTTTGTGTTTGTGTTAGTATTGTTTTGTGTTGTGTTGTTGTGTGGGGGGGGTGGGGTTCACAGTAGCAGAAAGGGTTTGGTAGCAGCCCAGAGGTCCTGCTGAGGGTAAGCAGATAGCACAGCTGAGCCGTTTTCTTCTGGGGGTCAAGAAACTTTGGGTGTGAGAGCTGCCTCAAGTCATGTTCTGGCTGAAAAGTCAGGTCCAGAGCTTAAGCAAAAACGTGTCCTATGTCAAAGGATCTGAAAATAGGCTCTTCAAGAAAAGGTTAAAGGGATTGAACCCTTTAACATCAAGGATGAAAAGATGAAGTGGCTACTTAATTGCTACCATCAAATCCATGAAGATTCTCCTAAAGAGAGTGTTCAGTGGTTTTCCACTTTCTATAGAAGACAGAAAGGGTGAGATGCAATCCACTTAAAACAATGGAAAGGTTAAGGAGTTTCTCAGCCCTCAGATTTCACAACATGGAACAGTCTGCAGGGAAAGATTATAGAGTTCCCAGCACCAGCGATGTTTGAAGAGAGACACGTAGCCCTCCAGAATTCAGCGGCTATGAACTGCTGGAAACCAGCACACCCTCTGGGCCAGGCAGACCTAGGCTAGAATTCCAGCTCTGCACAACCTCCCAAAGGTTACCAACCTCTTAACTCCTAATTTCCTCATCTGTAAAATGGGCACAATGACAACTACAGCACAGATTTTTGTTGCATTAAATCAAACGACAACCTATTTAAATCTCCCAGCCCAGTATCTGGTAAGTTGTAGGTGCCCAAAAACGTTAGCTTCCTCCCCCTTTCTACTCTCTTTTCACGAGCAGTTAATCTTGTACATCCTTTGACCACTAAAGAGAACCCTACCTCAACGTCATTCACTAAAGATTTACTGAGCACCTCCATTATATAAGGCACAGGTCCACCCTTGGCTCCCCAGCACCCACTCACCCTACCTTTGGTATGCCTTCAACTTTTGTGTGTGGGTCTACCCCACCCACCCACCCTCTCAGTCAGTGTGGTTTTGCTGGAGCTTACTGGGTGATACGTGACCCAGGGATTGCCAATTAAAGCATCTGATCGGTCTGTCAAGAGTGATTGGTTCAGGAATGGGAACATGACCCAGTCAGAGGCAGGGAGACCCAAGGGGCTTTGCTTGCGCTTGCTGGACAGCAGAGCCTCGCTTCTCCCAAAAGCCTGGGAAGCTGAGGCTGGTACACCCATCTAACCTCCTCAAGAGCCGGAGAATTACAGGACATAGTGGAGAGCAAAACTGAGTTTAGAAACGGGGAGAAGCTGGCGCAATCCCTGGACTTTTCAGCTCTTTAACTGAATAAATTCTATTTTTTTAATTAATTAATTTATTTATTTATTGGCTGTGTTGGGTCTTTGTTGCTGCACATGGGTTTTCTCTCTAGTTGTGGCAAGTGAGGGCTACTCTTCACTGTAGTGTGCGGGCTCCTCATTGTGGTGGCTTCTCTTGTTGCAGAGCAGGGGCTCTAGGCACGTGGGCTTCAGTAGTTGCAGCACACAGGCTCAGTAGTTGTGGCTCACAGGCTCTAGAGTGCAGGCTCAGTAGTTGCGGCACGCAGGCTTAGTTGCTCCAAGGCATGTGGTATCTTCCTGGGGCAGAGATCAAACCCGTGTCCTGTGCATTGGCAGGCAGATTCTTAATCACTGCCACCTAGGAAGTCCAAATTCCACTTTTTGTTGAAGCCAGTTGAGTTAGGGTTTTATGTTGCCAAATGCATCCAAACTGATACAGGCTGTGTAAAACATGCAAAAATAAATAAGACCGAAAAGCTTATAAATTATAAATAAGATATTTACAAAAATAATAATAGTACAAGGCAAAGTATTTATTGCTTACTACTTATCTAGGGCTTTCTACATGCCAGACACCGTGCTAAATTCTTCACACACATTGCTTTATTTAGTCCTCACCACAGCTACTTTCATAGAATGAGCAGCGTTTGACTTTGAACTTGAGAGATGGGTAGAAATTGGACAGGGGTGAGAGGAGAGTAAAGAGAGTAAGTGGAAGAAGGAACAAATGGCGACAGGAAAACACAGGGACAGTTTGGGAAATGACCGGCAGTCCTAGTCACTGGGGCCTGGAGAACATAAAGGGCAGCAACCGGCAACAGGACTGAAAAGGTGGACTGAGGTCAGCTCATTGGGAATCCAGGAACATCAAGACAAGGAATCTGTGTCTTTTTTTTTTTTTAATGAAATAAATGCTATCCCCATTTTGTTTATTTATTTATTTAATTTATTTTAGAGAACTTTATTTATTTATTTATTTATTTATTCATTGGCTGTGTTGGGTCTTCG
Source organism: Hippopotamus amphibius kiboko (assembly GCF_030028045.1). Classification (NCBI taxonomy): domain Eukaryota; kingdom Metazoa; phylum Chordata; class Mammalia; order Artiodactyla; family Hippopotamidae; genus Hippopotamus; species Hippopotamus amphibius. Next base: position 76,780,328 of record NC_080191.1, on the reverse strand, counting down.
TTGCTGCGTGCAGGCTCTCTCTAGTTGTGGCGAGCGGGGACTACTCTTTGTTGAGATGTGCGGGCTTCTTACTGCAGTGGCTTCTCTCATTGTGGAGCTCGGGCTCTAGGAGCGTGGGCTTCAGTAGTTGTGGCACTAGGGTTCAGTAGTTGTGGCTTGTGGGCTCTAGCGCACAGGCTCAGTGGTGTGGCACAAGGGCTTAGTCACTCCGTGGCATGTGGGATCTTCCCAGACCAGGAAGATGGTCCCCTATATTGTCCCCTGCATTGACAGGCAGATTCTCAACCAGTGCACCTCAACCAGGGAAATCTTCTGTGTTATTAACATGGGGTTTTTCAAGCAAAGAAGGAAGAGACCCCAAATCTACTCTCACATAGATTTGATTTTATCTGGGGAAAATATTCTTATGCAGGAAATAAAGATTGTCTCCAAGGTGAGTATAGAAGAGGGGAAATAATTGATGTGTAAGTATTCACAGCTTTTGTCCCCATCTCTAACTTTGATAGAGACTGACTCTTCCGTTTGGGTCAGCAGTCAGGTGCTCTCAACTGCGCAGAGTCTAGGTCATGAGGAAAACATGGCAAAGACTTTCAAAACTCTGAGAGGGTAAGTTGGTCTGTAGAAAGAAGGGTTTGGGTGTTGAGCAAGGAAGAGGGACAGCAAGTCTGAGTTGGAGCTCGCACGGCTGGAATTTGAGGAGGCAAAAAGGAGAGATTCTTAGGGAGCTCTTGCCATCCATGTGACGGAAACTGAGAGCGCTGGGGAAGAGGGTTTTTAGGATGTTGTGAGGTTTCTTGAGAGAAAAGCAAAGATTTGAGGCGTGTCCTCCAAATTACTTTTTCACTTCCAGATTGCAGATGCTGGGATTTTATCGTGGCGAGGAAGAGCTAGTTTTTTTTTTTTTTTTTTTTTTTTTTGGGGGGGTACACCAGGTTCAATCATCTGTTTTTATACACATATCCCCGTATTCCCTCCCTTCCTTGACTCCCCCCCCTCGAGTCCCTCCCACCCTCCCTGCTCCAGTCCTCTAAGGCATCTGAAGAGCTAGTTTTGATCCTTATCGGAGAGTATGACTGACTGAGAGTGGGGAAGAGGAAAAGCATTTTGTGCTCAGTTCGAGGGAAGATACAGGACGGGTCTGCCCAGGGAATGTGCTGGGAAGCAGCCTACCTTGAGAAGAGGCACCAAAAAAGAAAAGTGAGAACAAAAGGTGTGGGTATGTTAAAACTATGTGAGCGGTTCCTCTGAAGGTTAAATCAAGAATTGCCATATGAAAAAAAAAAAAAAAAGATTTGCTATATGATCCAGCAATGCCACTTCCAGGCATAGACTCACACTTGCACACGAGTGTGCACAGCCATACTATTCACTGAAGGCAAAAAGTGGAAGCAACCCACGCGCCCGTCCATGGATAAATGGATCAAGAAAATGTGGATATACAATGGAACAGTACTCAGCCTTAACAAGGGAGGGAATTCTATCACACTGCACCATGAATGAACCTTAAGACCATTATGCTAAGGACTTCCCTGGTGGCGCAGTGGTTAAGAACCCGCCTGTCAGTGCAGGTCCGGGAAGATCCCACATGCCACGTAGCATGGAACCCCACGTGCCACAACCACTGAGCCTGTGCTCTAGAGCCCGCAAGCCACAGCGACGGAGCCCGCGTGCCGCAGCTATTGAAGCCTGTGTACCTAGAGCCCGTGCTCCGCAACAAGAGAAGCCACCGCAATGAGAAGCCAGCACACCACAATGAAGAGGAGCCCCTGCTCACCACAACTAGAGAAAGCCCACTCGTAGCAAGGAAGATCCAACACAGCCAAAAATATAAATAAATAAATAAATAAATAAATTTATTAATATATATATAGAAACATTATGCTAAGTGAAAGAAGCCAGACACAAAAGGACAAATAGTGTACGATTCCACTTACATGAAGACAAATAGTGTACTATTCCACTTATATGAGGTGGAATATAAATAAATATATTTCTATATTTGCCTAATGCAGGCAAATTCATAGAAAGTAGAGTAGAGGTGACCAGGGCCTGGAAGAGGGGGAGATGAGGAGTTATTGTTTAATGGGTACAGAGTTTCTGTTTGGGATGATGAAAAAGTTCTGGAAATGGAATAGTGGTGATGGTTGCACAATATTTTGCCTATACTTAATGCCGCTAAACTGTACGCTTAACACATGTTTAAATGGTAACTTGTGTGTTATGTGTGTTTTACCACAGTGTTTAAAAAGCCACGTGTGATGTAAAGTTATCACTGCTAGACCGGGAAGTGGGGGTTGTCTACTGTCCCCAGACACAAGTCTGGATCAGAAGGGAGAGCTATCAAATGTTGTTCTAAGAAGACTGACCAACAGCCATGAGGGAGAGAAGCTTGGACCAATGCCAGCCACTGGCCTAGGGTGTGAACTTTCAAATCGGTGAGGACATGGTAACTCTAAGAGCCAGACAAAGGGAGAATTGAAGGGATTTTTGATTACTGGATGGGGAGAGAGGCACTGGGGAAGCCAGGAAGCTTGCATGATTTAAGCATTTTTTTTCCTTACAAAATATTTGCTACAGTGGTTGATTTCCACTTTTTAACAAACCGAGACTTTCCTTCCTAATATCACCTAACTTTACCTTTCTCAACTGCTGCCAGAAATAGAACTCATCAGCCACAAAGTCTCTAGAAAACTGTCAACTTCAGCCAATACATAGCACTCAACCATATGGAAAAAAGCGGGCAGTCATGACTCAGGCAAAGCGACTCTGCTTTTCTGAATGGAAAAAACATTCCACATTTTGATCTTGACCAAGAACGTTACAGAGTGCAACTCTGAGGTCTGTAAATAAACCTTTTTTTTTTTTGGTACTGCAGTGTTTCCTATTGCATCACTATATGCTTTGACAAAAAGGCAAATGTCAAACTCTCATCTGATCAATATAAAAGCCATCTCACAACCTGTTTTTCAGGGTCTCCTCTTTCACTTTTTATGTTTTTGTAACCCTACTATTCCAGTTATATTTTCATTTTCATCTATTTTAAATCTTTACACAAAATCTTAAAAAAAGTACACTTAAGTGAAAACCTGAATTCCTACAAGTTCAAAAACAGTTTGTTGCTCCCTCAGATACAGCTTAGATGTGTTTTATTATCAAAGAAGCCCAGGTCTCTTAACCACAGGTGAAGTTAAAGCAGTTAACTTGTTTATCCCCCTGATGACCCATCATCACAGAGTAGCAGAGCAGAGTCTTCAGAGACTGGGGAAGAGGGAGGCGTGTTTTGATGACGAGGAGAAAGGTCTGACACTGAATCAGGTCTGTGCCAAAGAGATGGGCCAGACTGAGGGCTGCAGTGAGAGGCTCTGGGCAGCTCACAGCAGCAGAAGGACAGAGAGAAGAGAGGATGAGGGTGCTTGCAGCTGATACGGTACCTTTGCCTTCATTAGCCCCCAGACTAGAGTTTTCAGCCAAGTTCCCTGACTGGCCAAGAGAGGAACTCTGTAAAGACTGGACTTCTATGCAGACGTAGAGAATGCACTTGAGGACACGGGGTGGGGAAGGGGAAGCTGGGACAAAGTGAGAGCATATACACTACACAGATATCCACTACCAAATGTAAAACAGATAGCTAGTGGGAAGCTGCTGCATAACACAGGGAGATCAACTCAATGCTTGGTGATGACCTAGAGGTCTGGGATAGGGAGGGTGGGAGGGAGGCTCAAGAGGGAAGGGATATGAGGGTAAATGTACACATGCAGCTGATTCACTTTGTTGTACAGCAGAAACTAACACAGCATTGTAAAGCAATTATACTCCAATAAAGATTTAAAAAACAAAACAATACAAAAAACCACAAATATCTGTAGACTGAGCAAAACCTTAACAAACTGTCGTTGCATGAATAAAGCTCTGATACGGGGGGCGAAAAAACGACTGGACTTCTTAGGTGCACCTGGGGGCTGAGAGCCCTTAATACCTGGGTACTAATTTTAATGTGCTGGCATATGTACTCACAGGCTGCAGCCTGAGACATTTGGGTTGCAGGGAGCCAAAGGCAACAGCTTCAGTCAGTGACTCCCCCGATCTGTGTCTCTTCCTCTAAGTGCGCCAGCAACAGGCAACTGAGACTTTAAATAACAGAATTTCCTTTTTTTTCTAATATCTGACTCCAGCCCTCATCTTGGAGCCAACTGCCCCATCTCACTGGTGACTCTGTAAGGGCCCCCCGATTACCCCTGGCCTCTGGCCTCCTCCACTGCAGTGGGTCATCCCAGAGCACTGCCGTGACCATGCTATCCCCTGCTCAAACAGCATTAATAAAATGTTCAGAATAAAATCCAAACGATTAGGTTGATAGCCAAGGTCCTACCCAATTTTGTTTCTCCCTATTTTCCCTAACTTACATTCTAGTACTTTCCAATACATATCTTACACTCAAAAAAGTTTGGCCATGGACTTCCCTGGTGGTGTGGTGGTTAAGAATCCACCTGCCAACGCAGGGGACACGGGTTCAATCCCTGGGCCAGGAAGATCCCAGATGCCGCGGAGCAACTGAGCCTGTGCACCACAACTACTGAGCCTGTGCTCTAGAGCACATAAGCCACAACTATTGAGGCCTCATGCCACAGCTACTGAAGCCTGTATGCCTAGAGCCCATGCTCTGCAACTAGAGAGGCCACCGCACTGAGGAGCCCATGCACTGTAACAAAGAGTAGCCCCTGCTCTCCGCAACTAGAGAAAGCCCATGTGCAGCAATGAAGACCCAACCCAGCCAACAAATAAATAAATAAATTTATTTTTTAAAATGTTGGCCTATTTGTTGCGCCCTGGGCATGCATCACGTGTTTCCCCCCCTCGCCTCCTCTGCCCCAGTCTAGAATGCCTCTCCTCCCCACCTTCTCTCCAAATCATTTCCATCCCTCCAGACGCACTTCCATCCCCACCTCTCGTGGGGAATCCTCCTTGAACTTCCTTACCCACAATGATCTCTCCCTTCTCTAAATGTTTAAAACCCCCACTGTCCGTGCCAGTCATCTGTTGCTCATCACACACTGCCTGGCATGATTTATTTCCTTTTCGTGGGCTTGTGCCTTATTGCGTCAACCGGATTATAACCCCTTGTAAAGCAAATGCCACATTCTACACAGTGATTCACTGCTATAATTACGCAGCTTCTTATGTCTCCTAGACTAAATTGTGGAGGATGATGGAGAACATGATGGAAACATAGGTAAGCGAGGATATGACAAACAGGTCTCATGGTCCGCCCCATCCATGGCCCCTTCTAGAGCATCTTCTGTATCCGTCTATACTGCACAACCCTTCTCCAACCCAACGCGGCGACTCCATTGTAAGAAAAGCACGATATGGCCTGATAAGGCGCTTCCAGATGAGAATTTGCCTGAAGAGACACAGAGACTGTTGTCATTTGATGGTGGTTACTGGAGCCTGGAGATCATGATGGAGAGCTGGACTGGCAAATGTGTTGGAGGAAGTAAGCAAGATGACTATGCAGAGGAAGCTGGCTTAGGTCAACAGAGGAGATTTTCAGAGACAGAGATTGCACAGCTCCTGGAAATGGAGAGAGGGGCTCAGCTACTGGTGGCCTCCTGGGTCTCAGGTCCCGTCCCTCACCCAGTGGGGTCTGGTTGTATTTCCTGTCCATGAGATCCCCCTCTAACATTTCAGGACATTGGAGCTAGCTGGAGAGGTTTTCTGGGTTTTGCCTTCAAAGGCACTTTGGCTAGAAAAGAGGCAGCACAGGCTGATAAGAATTCTCACCCTCCACTCTTGATACAACTCCCAGGCAGGGCTCCTCGGGTCCTGCCCTGCCCTTCTCCTAGGACTGTCACAGCAAGACAAGACTGCTGAATTCCTCGCGTGGAAAACCAAGAAGCAATTGCTCAAATGCTGTCAAAAGTGACATTCAAGTTTGAGTGATAATGATGGCTTTGGTCCTGTCCCCATCCACTTCTCTATTTTTAGTTCTTCTCCTGCTCTCTGCAATTACAATGCCTAGCACTGAAGCAGTCGCCAGGAGTTATTTAACAAGTACCTTGCCCTTCTTTGAAGACGGTGCTTTGATCCTGAGCTTACATCCTCCTCTCGGTGACAGAGACTTCAAAATGTGCCGTTTCACAAAACACCGAGCCTCTTCTGGTGCTTTCTTTGAATGATGGGCTTGAGTCCATGGATTGATCATAGAAATTGGAGCTTATCAGAAATTTCCCCAAACCCCAGCATCTTCAGCAAGTTACTGTCCAACTTTAAAATGGGACTAACATGCCCAAGCTTTTTCAAAAATGCCAGGAAAAAAATCAACGTAAGGGGTGGAAAGTGCTTTGTAAATAAACTCCAAATAGTATTATTATTCTAATTATCAATGCCCATTTATCTTCAGGTAGATCATTCAAGGTGTAAATGTCATGTACAAAGACCTATGAGACACCCAGAGCTGTGTTGGGATGCAGGGGGCTCCTTTGGCTCTCCTAACTAAATGATGCTGACAGGGATACCAGTGGGCCTGCTGTAGTGGCAACTCACACGTGCACACGTATTTCTCTAATATTTGACTTTTTTACATTAAACACAAATGACTTGTCCCATCAGAAAACTCTATGTGTGAATTAGGGCTCAATCAAGGGTAGGAAAATTGGGGAGGGAAGGGTTTAGGGGAAGAGTTTAAACAAATAAGAAAAATGTCACCCTTATTGGAAGAATTAATGACAGTTTGTCTGCATCTTGCTCCAAAGTGGATCTCCATCCTCCAGTATCGAGAATATATCACCAAGAGTTACAGATCAGGTCCCCCAGAAATAGACTGGGATGCAGGAAGTTTACTGGGGAGTCCTTTGGGGAACCACACCTGAGGGAGAGGGAAGGAAGCCAGATTAGGTAGGAGGAGAAGTTGGACTTCATTCAGTCACAACAAAAGCCTCAACAGATCCCAAGAACACTGTTATGTTGGGCTGACACTGTAGACTTGTCCCAAGCGAAGCCAAGAGGCAGGAATCTGTACCCCCACCTGTCAGCCACCGGGCGGGCGCAGGCTGCCCCCAGGAAGGGGTAAGATGGCTCTCTTCATCCAAGGGCGACTCCTGGGAGGGGTTACTCAGCTCATTCCTGGGGGAATGAGCTTGAAGCAGGGGCTGAAGCAGGGCTGCACGGATCTGGGCACAATGCAGCCTCCATCACAACAGGCTAGAGCCACCACTGTGTTTTTCCATGTGTCAATGAAATGAACGACTAGTAGGGAATTCCCTGGAAAAAGGTGGTCTTCACAACAGTATTTTCTTGCCGTTCCAAGGACACACTGTAGGGGATGGAATGTACCTCAGGCTAACTGGTGTCTGACCCACAGGGCTAACAGGAGAATCTGTGGCAGGACACAGGACAGCTCCAGACGCTACCCTGAGCCTCTGTCCCAGCCAACAACACACACACCTCTGGCTCCTTAAGCCACGGACTCGCATCTCTCATCACTGTTACTTCACTCCAAGAGAGAGTTCTTGGTTTTAGCCCAGCTGAAAGGATTATTTTTCCTTTTCAAGTTTACTATCTCCTTTAGCTCATACACCTGAAAGCTGACAGTATTATTATTTCAAAAAGGCTTATGGCTATTAGCCTGAAATTAAAAGGTATTATCAGAAACAACTTGGAGAATTAGAAGATCAAAAATAACATCTGAAACCCTTGCAATTCCCCCATTAAAAGAGAGGACATGCTAAAACTTATCTACACATCATTCTGCAGGAGGAAATCCTTCCAGGCTTTCTTAAAGTGTTACACATATTTATTCCTTGCAACATTTTTATAAAACGTACCAAAATATGTTGCAAAGAAAAACACCCTTGATCTTTATCAAAACTATATTTTTCTTTTAAGTTCTGAGGAAGGGCATTCTTTCTCCCCTAATGAAATTCTAAAGTGGCAGCTCTAATGGCCTCTTTGTCCCGTCTCGCTGATTACCTTAGCTCAGAACTTCATTAGCTCAAGAAGATGTGTTAACTTCCTGGTTAATTCAAAGATCGTATTCTGTGATTTTCGTTCACCTATAATGGACAACGTGTCCGGGTTATTATCTCCTAAGAGGATCACCATTTAAGCTTTTCCTGGGTGCTCAATTCTTCTTTCTCCATTTGCTAGGATTTTTATCTGCAGCCAGAAAAAAAAGGTAGGTTGTCCTACATTAATGGTTTGGCAGATTATAAACAACCATTGTTCCTTTCTCTTTTTGATGTTCTTCAGATTTTTTCAAGTGACTTTAACTAGTTCTTTGGGTCTCCCCAGTCCTTTCCAACTTACCGTCATATTGTTGATGTACCTCATTGATAGACAAATAACCATTTGTCTTTTTTGCCTGAGTATGAAACTAGTCCTGCCTGCACTTGTTGGTATGGGTGGATTCTCATCAGTGTGTGAGGCTGTGTAAATTACTGGTTAATAGCATGGGTTCTTTTTTTTTTAATTGAAGTATAGTTGATTTACAATGTTGTGTTAGTTTCAGGTGTACCGCACAGTGATATACATATATATGTATATATATATACATATATATACATATATATATATTCTTTTTCAGATTCTTTTCCCTTATAGGTATTACAAGATATTGAATATAGTTGCCTGTGCTATACAGTAGATCTTTGTTGGTTATCTATTTTGTATATAATAGTGTGTATATGTTAATCCCAAACTCCTGATTTACCCCTTTCCTACCTTTCCCCTTTGGTAACCATAAGTTTGTTTTCTGTGTCAGTGAGCCTGTTTCTGTTTTGTAAATGAGTTCATTTGTATTATTTTTCTTTAGGTTCCACATATAAACGATAGCATATGCTGTTTGTCTTTCTCTGTCTGGCTTACTTCACTTAGTATGATCATCTCTAGGTCCATCCAACATAGCACGGATTCCTGAGTTAGACTGCCTGGCTTCAAATCCCACCTCTGCCACTCAGCTCTGAAAAAAATCATAACATCTCTGTGCCTCAGCTTCCCCAAGTATAAAATGAGAATATCTATTCATAGGGTTCCTGTTAGAATTAATTCAGTTAAAAGCAGTGTCTAACACGTGTGATACGTGTGTGTATCCCAGTTATTATTACTAGTATTGCATATATATGCTGATATATAGTAGTAGTAGTATTGTTATACTATTTTTACCAAAAAAACCCAACAACACAAATTTAAAATTATTACCACTTATATAGCTAAATTATGGCACTTGATAACAACAGCACAAAATTTATTGTGGCTTAATCATTCTCTTCTACTATAGATGAGATCACGTTCTATATCACACTGGTACGCACCCAAAAGATGATATCCAAGCTAATTAAAATATCTATTCATTTACCGTAAACATCTGAGTGCCCTCTTTGATGAAGGCATTGGGCTGGGTGCTGGTACTTCAGGTGTGATTAAGACACATGTCCTCCCCTCAGAGCACCATTCCTCCCAAAGTGCACAAAAACTAGCCCTTCTTAAGGGCAAATAGTGGACTTGCCAGCACATTTTCTTATCTCATATTTACTCTCAAGCAGTCATGGTTAGCAAATGCCTTTATACCCCGCAATGAAACTTCCTCTCAGGTCATTGAAAGCTTAAAAGAGACAGATATCCCACATTAGAGAGGGAGAGGAGATTCCAAAGAGAGGAGTTAGCAGATGCAGTGGTATTTTTCTACAAAATCACCGTGATAGTCCTACCGATACCTCTTTCTAGGCAGGTGCTATATTAACAACAGAGCACTTTCTATACATCTGCAACCAAAGAGGACTGATAGAGCTAGTCTTTCCCACTCCACATCATTCCTGGGATAATGGTTTGCGTCACAAAATTACTTGTTCACTCTGGTAGCTCACTAGTGTCATCCATCGTGTTTACTGGGTATATCACTAATTAAGTCATGTGCACTAATTCCACACTTACTGTGTGATAAACATTATACTATACAATACATAGGAGATAAAAATACCCAAAGAGGTGTTAACCAAATTTTAAAATTAAAAAAATAACAGAAAAGTCTTTCGAGCACATTGGAATTAATCAGGGAAAGCTTTAAAAAAGGTGAATTTTAAGCCAGAAACGTTACAGGCATGGGTTGGTGACAGTAGAGAAGGGGGTTCTGGTATCCAACAAGGCACAGAAGAAGGAATTAGAAAATCTGTGCAGTGGGTCTTCCTGTGGTAACACCCCTCCCACACACATACACACGCATGCACCTCTCTGCCCTTCCCAAACTCCTGTGTGTATGAAGGCAAAGACAAACCAGTCAACGAACTTGACAGATGTTTGTGGAGTGTCTGCCCCATGGCTGAACAGGAATTGTGCTCCCAGATGAGGATGACCTTTTCAAGCTTCCCTAGGTGCCTGGAGCTGGACATCAGCGATCCCTGTGAATCCCAGTGGATCTCTCACCCATCAAAGGAGAGTTCCAGGTGCTAGAAGTCATCTGTCCTTGGCCACTGAATAGTAAATGGTAATTCTCTCAAGTCCTGTTGCCTGGGGAGTGTTTCCTAACACAATACAGAAAGAATTTCAGGCCTGCCCATCCAGAAATCCAAGGAGCTCCTAAAGGGTGTTAAAACTGCCCTCCTGTGGCCACAGTATGGGAACGGATACAAACCCAGAGAAACCACAGACTAAGAGAGCTCAGGTTAGGAGCGCAGAGTGCCAAACATCCTGCTCCAGGGCTTGCCATTGGCAAGCAAAGACCTAGAACTCTCTGGCAGCAATGAGGGGGAGTCAAGAAGCAAATGTCCACAGCAGCAGGCAGACAAGCCCCGGACGAGATCAACACGGCACATCTGAGTATTGGACCAGTGAGGGTTCCAACAATTCCTGTGTGAGCAGAGACTGCAGCCTGACATCAAAATCCACGTCCTTGTGCAATCTCAGGACAGAGAGCAAGGTCAAGCTTTTTCAACCAGTTCTTTGGTTTTCGTAAAATTTCTACTTAAAACATCCTTTCAAGGTATTATTATCTATATATACCTGGACCCAGTGGTCACTACCTTTAGAGTTAGGTTCCCAGGGCCTGGAACAAAGCAAACAAAATGGGTGTCTCCCACCCCACTCTGCCCTTAACGAATTGTCCTAAAGGAATAATCTGTGTGTCAGCGTGCCACCCCAAGAGGGACACATACCTGGAAACAAACCGTGTCCCTCCATGGGGCTGGTCTGGGCCAGCCTTTCAGGGATGTTTCGTGCACCTCAACCTTCTCTAATCTTGAATTGCCACTTCAGGGCTGCCGCACTCAATCTGGTATAGGAAGAAGGAGAAATCCATTGACTTTGGTATTTTCCCAGCTTTCCTAAATTAAACTTGATTCTATATGTATCTATCCATTCATTCATTTAATAGGCTCATATATGGCACTCACTAAGAGCTGGGCACTGCTCTAAGTACTTTAGGGTTCAACCCATTTAGTCCTTTCAATGCCCTATCAATGGTGCGGCTCTGCACCACACACACACACACACACACACACACACACACACACACACACACACGCAATGTCCCTTGCCCCTGATGTATGTCTACGTCGTTGTCTATGCCTTGTATATGATCACGTGTTATCCCCTTATTTATGTGTTTGTATCATCCCAAGCTGGATTATTTGCTCCTAACAGGCAAGACCTCTGTGCAGACACTTATCCAAACGCTGTGACCTGCAGGGACTTCAACAGTAATATTCCCTGCCTGGCAAAGGGCTGAAGACGGTGCCACTTGCTGATGCTGGAGCTTCCTGAGAATAAAATAGCTGGCTCCCCCTTCCTCTTCTCTGGGGTGTCTATCTAAACCATCACCACTGCTGCATGCACTGCTGCTTCCACACATACCCCTGCCCCCACTCAGATAATTCAGCATCACTGGGGATACCTGGAAAGACATCATTTTTCCTGCCAAGTCCCTGGACTCTGTGGATGACGGCTAGGGCCATAGAATTTGCTCCTGCGCCCGGGTCTGGCTCCATCACACCCGGGTCTGGCTCCATCACACCCAGCTCTACCACGGCAGTGAAACTCTCTTTATGGAGTTCTTAATGCAACACTCTCACAATTAGGGGCTTGACAAATACTTTTTCAGGACGCTGAAGCTGAGACTCAGAGGAACAAAGTATTCCCTGGAACAAAGGGGCACATTGTGAGCGAGTTCACCTTCTATTACAGGCTGTCTGGCCACCAGATCTCTCTGTGCCCAGCATGTAGGGAAACAAGACCACAAACACGAACACAGGACCCGACAGGCAGAGATTGGGACCACGGCACCAAGCTCTCCAGCACCAAAATGTCTCTACAGAGCCAAAAAAAAAAAAAGGTCCTTGATTCAATAGCCAAATTGGAGAACGAGGAACAGACACGATGGATGAGGACCTCACAAACCAGCCTGAGCAAAAACCCCAACAGATTCCAAGCTCAATAGCAAGTGTTTATTCAAAACACTAATTAGCAGGCAAAATGCAGGTTCATGAAACAGCGCTCTCCAGAAAGTGGGGAAGGATGGAGAAGGTAGGGGGAAAGAAAGTAAGACAATCTCCCTAGTGAGAATGATGAGAGACCTGCTTGCTCAAGGGCAAGTTTTATGGAAAATCATGATCCAGTGCTAACAGAGGAGAAATCTTTCCAAGGAGTTAATGGAGCAGTTAGAGAAATTCAGGTCCAGTAAATCATGAGGACTGGGAGTATTGATCTGAACATTCTGGTGGATGAAAATATGGAGCTAAGCTGCTGACCAAACTATATAATAGAACAGTTCTTCCAAAGAGGCTGGGGATTTTAGTTGCTGAGTTGATGCTGGCGTTTTGCCCACCCAGCTCCCCCTCCCAAGCTGGTTCTCTTAGGAAACTCTTCCCACTCTATCCTGGAAGTTAGTCGACTAACCTCCCACTCACGTAACTGCCCTTCTCATTTCTGATGATTCCCAAATCCACAGCCTCCAGCCCGAACTCTCCTCTGATCTCCAGGGGAATATTTCCAAGTCTCTCAATGAACTGGGCAACTCACTATCACAACTCATTAGACACTCATCCTGCCCACTGGCCTCACCACAGTCACCAATGAGAAAACAAAACACAGCAAGCAAACAAACCATAAATCCATCCCAATTGTGTTCCCTGGCGGCCAGCCTCAAAAATATGGGTTTTCGATCCCTCCCACTTTTTCAGCTCCTCTACCCACTCTGTCAATGATATCAGCTTTTAACCTTGGCCAGTTATTCCAGTTATTCCTCATTCTGTTACGTCGTCTGCAGAATGCAAATAATAAGAGATGGACAAGAGGACTGGCCAAGGCCACGTGTGCAGAGCACTCAGAACAATACTTGGCATTTTGTTATACACACAAACCATCATTTTGACCGGCACTGGCATGGCATGAAAACATTCCTTCACTTCCTTCCTCTGCACACTCCACTAGCATCACATCAGTGCCTTCGTCACCTCAAACATTAGAGTTTGGGTCATTAACGTTCCAAGGCTTTAGAGCCAGGAGACTCCTAAGAGACATCAAGACCAGTCCTTGCTGCGTGCCACAATCTGCTGGGAGCTTTAAAATAAAACACAGATCCCGAGTCCAGCCCCCAGATTTACTGAATCTGAAACTTCAGGGAAGGTGTGCCTAGAAGCACTCTTTTTTTTCCCAACAGCTTTTCTGTGTCTTCTGCTGCAAAGTCAGGTATGGGAACCCCTCTAAGACAATCCTATGGAATGCTCTCACTCTATAGATGAGGAAACTGAGGCAGAGAGCGATTAAGAGACTGGATCAAGGCTATGGAGCTGGGAAGTGGCAGAGCCAGGAAAAGCCCAGATCCCATGATTCTCAATCCAAGTACTTTCACGTTACCACCCAGCCTGCTCTTAGCCTTGTGGATGCCATAGCTCTCTCCCTGTTCTTCTCCACTTCCAGTGTCTCCCCTTCTAAATACTTGGTCTACATCAGCCTCTGTTCCCCAGGGCAGGGCTACTACCCCTGGGGAGTGTGAGCTGTAGGCAGATGTATTTTGCAGGGTCACATATATACAAATGATTTTGTTAGAAAATTAACCCATGTAAGGTATAGTGACTTACTGGTGAAGATTTAGAACAATGGGTACTTACTTATTGTCCAACGTGAAAATTCTCGCCTTCTTCATCTGTTATGAATGAGTAACCCCCAGTTAGCAAGTCAGCACCATTCTAGCAGTCCCATGTCATGCAGTCTTACAAAAGACATAACTTATGGGACTTCCTAAGTGGTGCAGTGGTTAAGAATCTGCCTGCCACTGCAGGGGACGGGGATTCAATCCCTGCTCCAGGAAGATCCCACATGCCTCGGAGCAACTAAGCCCATGCGCCACAACTATTGAGCCTGTGCTTTAGAGCCCATGAGCCACAACTATTGAACCCATGTGCTGTAACTACTGAAGCCCATGCACCCAGAGCCCGTGCTCCACAACAAGAGAAGCCACAGCAATGAGGAGCTCGCAAACCACAACGAAGAGGAACGCCCATTCACCACAACTAGAGAAAGCCTGTGTGCAGCAATGAAGACCCAACACAGCCAATAAATAAATAAATAAATAAATAAATAAATTATTTTTAAAAAAGAAAAGAAAAGAAATAACTTACTAGTCAGTGTTAGTGTGAACCTGTACTGACCAGGCTGATCTTCTGACTTAGACTTGACCTTGGATCTAGGATTCCACAGGTATGAATTCTAGAGCTCCTCTGGATATCTGGTCAACACCATAGCCTGGATAAAGAGTAGGATAGTGCCCTGAAGGGGAGAAATGGGTTCTGGCTTGGACACCCCATCCAAATGGCATTGCAGGCTGGGGACTTCCTTCATGGAAAGCCATCCAAATTGTGGGCATCTCTGAGGTGTGGAGACCCAAGATAGGGGTCCTGTCCATAGGTAAGAGCAGTACAGTCTCATCAGCTGGTTAACAGATGGGATTCTATGGAAGAGACTTCAGAACCACTTTTCGTAGCTTTATATAGATGTCTGGTCAATTACATTGTATGTTAAATAAGTAGGAACTTGAAGGCATTAAAAATTAATAGAAAATTGTATGAATAATGAATCTGTGGCGGAGTATAAGATGATCATATATTACCTCCAGGTTAGACAATACATCCTTGAAATGGTATGAGCTGTGTGACCTTATGGTATTTTCACTGGTGGCCTGAGGAGAAGAGGAACAAAGGAGAAAGCAAATAAAACCTGGGCCAGGTGAAGGACAACATTCAGCTGCACAAGTTACTTATTCTTTGAAGCAATGTGCCTAAAGGTCTCTCCACATCCCTTCCCTCTGGGAGACATGCCCCACAGCCTTGAGACTCTAAGTCCAAATTGCAGGTGATGAGGCTGATCCCAGCCTCCTCGGATAGAAGACCCCTTAGGATATGAGTCAAGCAGCTTAGGTGAGCCATCTCGGAGCCATGCCAGCCAGGGATGCGGTATGAGGAATTGCACGGATCTGGTGGGGCCCACAGAGGATCAGGCAGGGGGAGAGCCAAATTTAAGGCCATGTTTACCAAGCTCTCACCTCCACCCCTTCCTCCCCCACCTCCCCAAGCCTGCTTTGGGGTTTCCCAAGAAAAGTACTGTAATCCATGTCCATTTCCAGCCTCCTGAGGTCACTTTCCCAAGGTTTAGTAGTCTCCTATGTTTTCTTCTCATCCTGCCAGTATCCAATCACTTGGTCATCACACACACAGTGCTGGCACTGGCACATTTCAGCTTACAGGGTTTTAGATAATATGTGGGCTCAACAAGAAACAAACAAAACAAAAAAGAGCATTTCCTAGCAAATTAAAGACAGGCAGAGCCTGGTAACAGGTGATGGAGCGAACATTTACAAAGTCTGCCTCCCAACACAGTTTCTTTGATGCAATTGTTTTTTGCCCTAAAGGAATTTCATGGTAATGAAATCTGTACTCAAAAATCAAGGCTTCCTAACTAGAGATACCTTGGGACTATTTGTTCTCTGCTGTGTAGCTGTGTGTGGCATGACCCTGTTTCTGAGGGTGTGTTGGGGGTATGGGGGATGTTGCTCACCGTGTAGGATCTGAGTCTGCTTTGAAAGCTGATCCCAAGGGGTAAAATAAGATACGGATCTAACTTGATGAGACATTAAAATCTTCTGACCTGTCTTATCTAACGGAATTCTGGTGCTTGTTTTTCATTATAAAGATCTGGGGTAATAACTTTATTTAGTGCTTGGATTTTTCCCCCCTGGATTTCTAGCGGAAAGTCAAAGATCCTGATTTACAAACAGAGGTTTCTTGAGTACTATTTTTAGAACAATGCTGTACCAGATTTATAAGGGGGTTGGGGGGAGAAACTACAGTCACTTTCGAGCAAAGTAGCATTTCACTGCATAATAATGAAGTACTAATTGCTCTTTGTCATCACTTTTTATGCAAATTGCCCTGGAGCATTTGCCCAATATGCATTTTACATTTTAACAAAGAAAGTGGAGTCTTGACAAACAAGAATCATATACTCAAGCAAAAATTAAAATATGAGCTATAAAATAAAACTGCTTAAGGTGCATTCTCTATGGATATAAATTTTTCTATTATATCATCCCCATTATTAGATCTATTTGACCAATACGATTCCTTTGAATCTAAAATAGCAGTTTATGCGTCAGGCAAAAAAATAAGTTTGTGTGCGGAACCTGCATATTTTACTCATGGTACAATTTGCGATGGAAGTCTGATGTGAAAATTATGTTCCCAGCAGAATTTAAATAGACCAGGTCAAACTCTAGATTGTCAGAGGAATCAAATTGTGTCAAAGCATTTATTACAGGCACAAATCTCACTATTTTAGAGGATTTAGTTATTCTAATGGTTCTCATTTTCATAGAGATAGTCATCAGCGCTACCATAAAAAGAAACATGATTTGCATATCACAAATAGGTAGAGAGTTTAAAACATATCTCAGGGACGTGTGTGTTCAAATTCCAGTCTGGAGACCGTTACTAGTTACTACCACGGTGACACCAGGCAAGAGAGGGGAAAAAATAAAAGAGAACTGTGATTTATAAGTTTTCTGGGACCTTCAGGAAATCTAAAATTCAAACCTGGCCTTCTAGGTCATTATGAAGATATATTTGTCAAGGTAAGACGATAGAACGTATTTTATTTAACAGTCTGTTAGTTTGATCTATACCATTTAAATATTTAAACATATGGTATGTGGGCCTCCATTTGTACTGTTGCCCCAGGCCCCACAAATGTTTAGAGTCAGGCCTCCTTCTTAGAACCACTCCTGCACTTCCAATTCACAAGCTTCCATCAAATCCGTACCTGCTTATTCTAAAAATAGAATACAACTGACTTTGAAGGCAGCTGACTTCGAGGGCCATCACCTATGCTATTCCATAAAACCACACTTTGCAAATCGAAAAATACATTACATGACAAGGTATTACTCACAAAGCAATAGAGGATTTCTTCCCAGATGTACAAAAATGAACTGTTGCCTTATGAAATGACCATTATAGAGTATTATTTCCAAAGAAGGATAATTCCCGAAATAATAATTAATAATGTGAAGCTTGTTTAATTCCAGACTTAGAAGCCGTTTCCAGGCCTAAAGTTATTAGTCTACAGCCCCTTCTTCTGCGCTGGGGCCACAAGGTGTTACGCACTCACTTGTATATAGGCACCCAACCCCAGGCTCTGAAAAGTATTGCCTAAAACCATTGAATGAGTCAGGGGGCAAGTGAAGCATGGAATCACTCGTGGTCCCAGACACCCTCCATTAGACAACCTGATTATGAGATGAAATACTGGTAAACATGAGCTTCTGTACCCAGGAAATGCACTGTGAAGGGCATAATGAATTACTTATGCTGTGGAGTGTATGTATAAATCATATTAAAGCATGCTGAATAGTACATTATCATGCTTCTATTTTGCATTACAAAAGTAACTAATGTAAGCTGCAAAGTGTACTTTTAATCCATTATTCATTTCTAAAAGTAGTCAGACCACTATTCAAATACCATAAAAGGCTACCAGGATAAGCAAATCTGCTTTTCAATGGATGAAGATGAAACAGCAAGATTTTAAAATCAATTTTAAATTAGCCAAGCTGTATTTATTCAAACTTATATCAAACCTATGCATTCCTATTTCAGATGGAGGAGTTATGACAAACCACAAGCTTTTCCCCCCAAAGATCATATTTCTCAAGTCTAGAATCAATACAGTTACTTTCACTATGTGTGATTCTCTGATATTGTTTGTCTTACCTCATTTTTAATGTTCACATTTGGTCAAAACATATTTTTAGTTTCCTTGCTCATTTGGGTTCAGCTTTGTACATTCTGCTTTTCCATAGGGACTGCCTCAAGTACTTCGTACTTCTTCTACAAATGCTTCCCCAGCACACAAGCAAGGAGTTGGCGTGTCTCTGTCAAGCCCCGAGCACCCCATCTAAAGTGTCCCTCAGAGGCCTTTCTAGTCAGAGTTCAAAATCCAGAAGTCATAAAAGAAAGGATTGATACAAATTGATACAAAAGCAACATCAGCACAAAATACAGGTGACAAACTAAGCAAATGTCTGCAACCTACATCACAAAGGGCCAACCCCCTTAATGTTTGATGAGTCTTAGAAATTGAGAAAAGTCCAACCGTCCAACTGAACAAGGACATGAACAAAAAATTTACAGAGGGAGAAATACAAATGGTCTTTAAACATACGAAAAGACGTGCAACTTCACTCATAAAGTTCAATTCAAATAAAAGCTTCATAATGATACCATCTCAAACTGACAAAAATTTCCCAAAGTTTGATAATATAACTGTTGACAGGGCTGTAGTGAAACAAACACATGTGCTGGTGGGACTGGAAATTAGAATAAATCTAGTGTATGGTAATAGAGCAATACCTATGAAAGTTACTTGCTTTGACCTAGTAACCCCATTTCCAGGAATTTATCCTACATATAGATTCACCTGCACACTTATGAAATGCTATATATGCAAGGTTATTCATCACAGTATTACTTGTAGTAGCAAAACTTGGTCCATTAATAGATGTGATGGTTAATTTTATACATCAACTGGACTGGGCCACAGCGTGCAGATATTTGGCCAGATGTTATTCTGGGTATTCCTGTGACAGTGTTTCTGTTTTCTGGGTTTTTTTCATGTGTGTGTGTTTTTATTATGTGCTCATTTATTTACTTTTAAAAAATTTTTATTGGAGTATGTTGATTTACAATGTGGTGTTAGTTTCTGCTGCACAGCAAAGTGAATCAGTTACACATATACATTTGTCCACTATTTTTTAGATTCTTCTCCCATATAGGTCATTACAGAGTACTGAGTAGAGTTCCCTGTGCTATACAGTAGGTCCTTATTAGTTATCTATTTTATATAAAGTCATGTGTATACGTCAATCCCAATCTCCCAATGTATCCCTCCCCTCAACCCTGCTTCCCCCCCCAAAGTAAGTTTGTTTTCTATATTTGTGATTCTACTTCTGTTTCGTAAATAAGTCCATAAAAAAGAGCAAAATAATGCCATTTGCAGCAACATGGACGGACGTAGAGATTGTCATACTGAGTGGAGTAAGTCAGCCGAGAAAGACAAGTATCCTATGACGTTGCTTTGATGTGAAATCTAAATAATGGCACCTGTGAGGGCGATTTTGGATGAGACTAACATTCAAATCCAAATAAAGCAGATTGCCCTCCGTCATGTGGGTGGGTCAGCTGAAGGCCTGAACCCAACAAAAAGGCTGACCCTTCCTTCCCCTCCCCCTCCAGACAGTAGGAGAGACTCAGCTTTTTCTTGTCTACAAACTGAAACATCTGCTTTTTCCTGCCGGCCTTCAGGTGGGACTATACCATCAGCTCTCCTGGGCCTCCAGCTCGCCTACTCACTCTGCAGATCCGGGGACATCCTTTTGGATTAGTTTCTCTGGAGAAACCGGACTAATACAATACATAAACTCTCATGCACATATTAGGAATAGCACTCAGCTATAGAAAAACAAATGGCAATGACCTTGGTGAGATCCAGGGCATAGGAACTAAATAGCAGTTACATGCAGAACAAGATGTATTATATGCTAACCTTTACATGAAAGGGGAGATACAGATACATATTTGTAATTGTTTATATTCACATTAAGAAACATTGAAAAGAAACACAAACGTAGTAAATACAATTATTCCATTTGGGGTCAAAGGGAACCAGGACATATACATGCAAAGGAATACTTCTTCAGTCCTTCTGCTTTTTGAACCATGTGACTATGTAACTTATTCAAAAAAGCTAATTTAAATTTTAAAATAAACAATAGTGTTTCTTGATCACATCACCCTAATTTCTTTCTTTTATGATACTACCACTCTCGGAGGTTTTCTTGTGTAGTTGTTGGTTTCCCTGTTTCCTGCCCTCTAGGACAGAGCTCAGCAACTTAAAGCCCATGAGCCAGATCCAACCATCCTTTGTTTTATGACGTTTTAGTGATAAACAGCCATGCCCATCCATTTGTATATTTCTAAGGCTGCTTTGATGCTACAGAGGAGCGCAGAATGGTCGTGACTGAGACCACATGGCCCAAAAGCTTAAAATATTTACTATCTGGCCCTTTCCAGAAAGGCTGCTGGCCCCTGCTCTAGAATGTGAATTTCCTTCCTAATAAAATATAAGGGCAGGAAGCTTATTTGGTCTCCACTATATTCCTTACGACCTAGAATCTAGAATAGTGTCTAGGTTGGGTTCCGGGGAAAACAAGCTCTGAGCAGATTAGCATGCAGGGAGTTTCTTAGGGCTGCTCCTGCATCACCTGAGGGAGGGGAAGGAGCAGGCGGGGAAAGGGGGGCAGAGGGAGGAGCCAAGCATCCCCCTCCCCCACCAGTCCCAAAGGAATGCCTCACCTCACCTGACCGGGTGGGAAGTGAGAGGGCTGGGCCTTTACAGGTCCCACATGGATCTGTCATTGCATGGAGGCCATCCAGGGAAGGAGGTGTGACTCAGAGGGAAGCAGCTTTCTTTCTTCAGCCAAAGCTAATCCTGAAGCAGCACCCCCAGTGAGGGCTGGCTGCCGGCAGGACTCCCCAAAGCTGGGGGAATAAGTGTTTCATTGGAGGTGAGGGATGCATCACAAGTAGCGACTGAAGAAATGAACAACTGTGTGACTGCTTATGTGCATCTGCCAGTGATGAGTCTATCCCCTTCGGAGGCAGCATTCAGTAGATCTTACTCTCACCATCTTTCTTTGGGTTTTTCAGTACCTGCGTGTCTTACTTTGTGTACTCTCAGATGCAATCATTGAAACAATGATTGGAGCTCAAGTCATTTTTTGTTTTTGTTTGTTCTGAAATGCAGGGAACACCAGTAGAGGAGAGAAGTCAGACAGGGAAGGCAAGGCCGTTAACCCACTGCTTGTGGCAACAAAGTCATCCTTCAGTATCCGGGGGGATTGGTTTCAGGACCCACACCGGATACCAAACTCCACGGCTGTTCACGTGCCTTGTGTAAAATGGCATACTACTTGCATATAACCTACACACATCCTCCCATACACTTTAAATCACCCCTAGATTACTTATAGCACCTTAATACAATGTAAACTGCTATGTAAGCAGTGGCCGGCACATGGCAGATTCAAGTTTTGCTTTTTTGGAACTTTCTAGAATTTCATTTTTTGAATATTTTTGACCCTCAAATCTACAGATGCAGAAGCCAAGGATGTGGGTGGCGGACTGTACGGATGAGTGCTGATCAAAGTGGGGTTCAGGGAAGAGTGCCCATCCAGGAACTGTCTGTCACTGAGTTTACAAGCTACCATCGTCACTTCCACATCATTCTCATCCTCAGTTTCTGAGCAGAATTAGGTAGAATTTTTTTCCCACTCACTCACAATCACTACCTTTAACTTAAAGTTAAGAGCCAATGCCCGGATGGAAATGCTACACTGACACCTAAATGCTGTAGAGCAGCTTAGTATAAAAAAATCTCTTCCCTTTGTTCCCTTCTCTAACAAGAGGTCCTCATCACCAGTTGAGACAGTATCAAATGGAAGTTGTTTCCTAAGGGCTTTTCTTTTCTAGGAGTGGCTGACCAGCCCCTAGTTTCATTTCCCTTACTCTCCTTTCATGAAATCACCATCAGCACAAGGCAAGTTGAAAAAGAAATCAAACAGCACCTAGAACATTTTCATCCATTTGGGAGATCACAACCACATGGCCATGTTTTCCAATCACAGATTGGTAATTTTCAGTTCTCCAGGAGGTGAAACACTTCCCATCCCAAACTTAATTTTTTATCCTTTGAATCTAGAGAGTCTATATTTCTCATTGTAAAACAATGGTTCCCATGGCAACAAAGTATCAGTTTCTCTTAGCAACCACTGCAGCTTTTATAACATTGATAAACTTGATC
This sequence comes from Hippopotamus amphibius kiboko, assembly GCF_030028045.1. Lineage (NCBI taxonomy): Eukaryota > Metazoa > Chordata > Mammalia > Artiodactyla > Hippopotamidae > Hippopotamus > Hippopotamus amphibius. The sequence continues at coordinate 76,757,933 of NC_080191.1, read as the reverse complement.
TCAACACAAAACTACTTTTACTAACTGCTTATTATTACTATAAAACCAAGCTTACCATAGTAAAACTAAAAAAAAAAAACTAAGCAGGATACAAATTACATATAAATTGTGGTAAGTATATACAAAATAGCATATATATAAAACACAAAAAGACCTCAAAGAAATAAACTAAAATATTAACTCTTTCTTTCTTTGTGTCCATGTTTTCTAAATTTTTGTTTTGTGCACAAAATAACTATAACACCAAAAAAAGATAACTCTAAACACAATATGATTGAATTTTAACTTAGAGATGGAAGATGTAAGTATCATGTAAGTTCTAAGCTATGTGTCACAGCATCTTTTTCTCTCCTTGGCTTCACGACCATATCACTGGATGTCAGGGCTACAATCACTTAACCACTGGCCTGCAGATTCTTTCCATGAAAAGTGATATCTAAGTTTCTTTTGAACTCTAAAAGTCAAAGACTTCATAATTTTACTTTTCCACAATAATTATATGTAGGGGGTTGCCCCAGTTTGGGAGCAGGTTTTGGAGCCTATAAAAATCACCAGGGGAAAAAGAAATAGCAAGTGTTGACGAGGACATGGAGCAAAGGGAACCCTCGTGCTCTAATGGTGGAAACGTAAATTTGTGCAGCCACTATGGAAAACTGTATGGTGGTTCCTCAAAAAATTAAAAATAAAACTACCATGCAACCCAGCAATTTCACTCTGGGTATACAACTGAAAGAAACAAGATCATTATCTGGAAGAGATACCTGCACTCCACTGTTCATTGCAACATTATATATAATAGGCAAGATATGGAAACAACCTAGCACCAACCAATGTTCACATGCGTGAACCTGCAGACATTATGTTAAGTGAAATTAGTCAGACAGAGAAAGACAAACACTGTATGATTTCAGTTATATGTGGAGTCTAGGAAGACTAAACTCATAGATACAGAAAACAGATTGGTGGTTACAAGAGGTAGGGAGTGAAGGGTGGGCAAAATAGGTAAAGGTGGTCCAAAGGTAGACTTACAGTTATGAAATAACTAAGTTCTGGGGATACAATGTGGTGACTATAGTTAACAATACTATGGTGTATATTTGAAAGTTGCTAAGAGAGTAGATCTTAAAAGTTCTCATCAAAAGAAAAAAAACATTACTGTGTGAGATAATAGATTTTAACTAAACTCGTTGTGGCAATCATTTTGCAATATATATCTATATAAATCATTATGTTGTACATCTTAAACTAAAACAATGTTATATGTCAACTATATCTCAATAAAACTGGGAAGAAAATAAAAGAAAATAAAGTAAAATAAATAAAAACTAAAATCACCAGGGGAACTTCTTATAAACTGATGCCTGGGCTGCAGCCTCATCAATTCAACACGAGTAGGTTAGACTAGTGCCCAAGCAACTGCATTTTTATCATGGCTTCTAGGAGATTCTAATGTAGACCACATTTGGGCACTAATCCACATTCTGTGTACAAGTCTTGAGACTGAAACATTATCCAAGAAAAGGAACCATGTGGCACAAGAGAATGAGCCTTCCTTGAGATCATCCAAAATGAAGTGGTACAACTGGAACTTGGGGCAGTTTTTGTCCTAAAATATTTAACTCAGATTCATCTATTCTCCCCAGTCTCTTTGTTATATTAACCCTTGATCTGGGCTCCATCAGTATTTTTTTCACTTTTTGAAGTGTCACTCTGCACCATCTGTAACATCCTCTGTGACTCATCGCTGAAACATAACAGACTCCCTTCACGTGTGGGGTCGGGCACTTGGAAACTCAAATGCTCTTCCCTCAACAAGGACGTCTGCCTCATGTTCTCTAATAGAAATGATGATTGCTCTGTTGGATGGAATAGCAGCAGACCTGCCACTGGTGATACAAAAGCTAACAATAAATGATGGAGACAAATGTAAAACAGATTGCATGTTATATATAATACAGTCCCCTGTATTCAGAAGATGTTGACAAACTAAACCACAAAACCAGCAGGCTTTTACTGGGAACTTTCTTCTCCCGAGAATATGAAACTAGGACCCACTTGTGAGCAAAAAGGAAAGCTCCTCCTAGAGGGGCTGCTTTTGAAGACAAGCAAATTTAAAAAATTCACAACAGAAATGTCTTTTCTAGATGTTTATTGTAAAAAGGTAGTTTTTAATGTAACCAGTTTTTAATTTTAACCAGGAGAAAGCACTCTAAGGACTGTACAGTGCTGAGTTTTGATGTGAGCTTGGGATGGGAAAGGTGTTCATGTCTTGTTACTTATTATTGTTCAACATAAGTTCAATTTACTTAATTTTTTTTTGCCTTTTCCCAAGTGTTGTTACCAAATTACATAACCATCAGGCATAGATGAATGTCCCCACAGCTGCACATCACTGCCTATCCTTGATGATGTCAACATTTTAAAGTATTTGCCAAACATTGGATGGGAAAAACAGGGTTTCACTGTTGCTTCCCTTTGTCTTTACATGACCACTAGTAAAGTTGATCAGCTTTCTCAAGTCCACAGGCCATCTGTTGCCTCTTTTCTGAAATGCCATTTGTTTGTGTTGTTTATATTTCTACTGGATGTTTTTTGTTTTTACTTGCATATAGACATGCTTTGTATACTCTGATGTTGGTGCTTGGCCGTAGATTCTCTTTAAACGCATCGTGGATTTAAGAAAACACAAACTAGGAAAATCGGTGCATAAAACACAGTGGGGCATAATGAAACACGTGTCGAATGCATCCTTACCTTTACAAAGAGATGATTTACATACGCTTTGAAATAAGAATATGCCCCTCAGCATTCAAAATATCATTAGTTTTCCTGGTAATATTTTATTTCTTGATCTGGGTGCTGGTTATATATATGGGTGGTTCACTTTGTGAAAACTTGTGGAGCTGGAAACACGGGGTTTGTGCCCTTTACAGTAAGTATGCTATATTTTAGTAAAAAGTTTCCCTAAAAATTCGTTAGATTTATATTCCAATGTGCATACAACTTTTCATGCATGTAAGTCTGCTATCCCTTTTGAAGATGGCATGTTAGAAAACTCCGTGAGGGAGGGAAAAGGGAACAGGATGGAATGAGTTTCTCTGAGTTCAAGTGAGGCCACAGGAGGTGAGAAGGGAGACATGGGTCAAAGTAAAGTGTAACCCAATGTCAACAGGACGGCAAAGTGGTCTAATATGGCCATTTTTGGGTCATGTCAAATGCCAGAGCTGACTGTTTTTATAAGTCTCCCTCATTAAAGAAAACGAATAAATCAAGATACAAATTGGGGCCATGAAGGTAAAAATAAGTCTTGCCACACGACTGGAACTCCATTCCCAAGAGAAGTAGTGTGAAATCACAGAGGACGGGATTTGAATACTGAACTGGCCACTCCCTACCCATCTGAGTGCTCGTTTACTCATCTGTAAAGAGGAGATAATAAAAACTACTTTGTGGGGCTGTTGTGACGATTAAGAAAAGATACCCATGAAGTTCTGGTCCGGTGACTGCCTCAAATAACAATAATTATTATTGTTCCTGTCCCCAAGATGTCAAAATGTTGAGGAAAAAATTGTGGGGTTTTTCGGAATTACTTACATGTGTTTACAGGCAAAATTCAATTTTCTTTGTCCAGGGAGCACTAAAAACACTTTCAGGACCAGTGTATGATTTCTATGTGATGAAAGAGTGCAATCTGGTGTTTTTCCCTTCCAGTTCTTGAGAATGTTGTGGAGTATGCAGGCTTCTAAGCAGGTACTGACTATTGATGCTTAAGTTCTTAGCAGTTAATATAAACCCTGGATTTACATGGCTTTCAATTCCTTTACAACAGTTGCCCGAGTCAGGTTTATCACCCTTGTCCTGGTGTGCTCGGGAGGACAGACAAAGTGAAAAGAACAACCAAGCTGGTGAGACTTTCTTAATGTGAAAATGTTTTGAGCAAGCACTAGCTTTCATTCTTCCGCCCAAATCAAAATCTGATGAAATTGTGTTTAGACAGGTCTTGGTTCCAGATCTCAAATTTACTTGTGTACACTCCTCTAAATACCTAAGGATTCGGGTGGGTTGGTTTTGGTTTTTTTTTTCCGTATAAATTACCTTTATGGTAATCATATGCTGTTTGGTTAGCATCAAGTAGATCTACATCGACAAAAAGCTTTCTTAATATAAGCAGGAATCTGTGAGCATAAAAACCCTTTAAAATTACACTGGAGCCCAGATTCAACCCACAAATACAAGGAGGTTCAGGGTCGAGGGACACCCTCTCCTCCTCTGCCCTGCTGTTGTGATTGTTGAGACTTGGTGAGCTGGAACAGAATTGGCAAGGGGCAAGCTTGTCGTTTCACGTCTCCCAGATTAAGTTGACATCTTGTTTTTAATTTCATTTCCTTTTTTATTTAAAAAAAGAACTTGTTATTCACATCTTGAAATTATGCTGAAGTGTAAGTTAACTGTCCCGGCACTGCCTCTCTCTGCCTGGGTGCTCACTGGACAAAACACAAATGTACTATCAAAAATAGCCTCTCAGCTGTAAAAATAGAAAGAAATAATGCCATTTGCAGCAACATGGGTGGACCTAGAGATTATCACACTAAGTGAAGTAAGTCAGACAAAGACAAATATCATACGATACCACGTATACATGGAATCTAAAAAAAAAAAAAAAAGATACAACTGAGTTTACATTTATTACAAAACAGAAGCAGACTCACAGACACAGAAAAAAAAAAAGTTATGGTTACCAAACAGGGAAAAGCAAGGTAAGGAATAAATTAGCCCTTTGGGATTAACATATATACGCTACTATACATAAAATAGATAAACAACAAGGTCCCACTGTATAGCACAGGGAACTATATTCAATATCTTGTAATAACCTATAATGGAAAAGAATCTGAATACATATAACTGAATCACTTTGCTGTACACCTGAAACTAACACAACCTTGTAAATCAACTATACTTAATTTTTTTTTAAGTTAAAAAAAATAGCCTTAACGCAGGGAGCCCAACACAAACATTAGCGTTGACTGAGGAGCGGTCTAAGGAACAAGTAACCATCATCTGGGAAGCCCCTAGCCACATAAAACATCACCAAGAGCTTTATACTCAAGTCCACTGCAAGTACTGGAAAGCAAAGGCAGGAATTTAGTCTCTACTTTAAGAGGAAACTATTGGGCAGATGGAAATAGTCTTTGATATGAGCAAAGATTCCATGCTAACAGTTCTCTGCTTGCTGAACCGTGACTCTATTCTTTACTCTTTTTCATTTTCGCTGAGACTTTGTGACTCCATTTTACTATCTATGACACAGGAATAACACAAACATGCTTTATCTTCTGCAATTGTTGGACTCTTGAAAACCTGTGTGAACTGAATTGTGGAAAATAAAATTACAGTCTCTGAATATATTAGGAGGGAAAAAAATCAATATTTTAGATGAATCCTTTTGTCAAGTGAAGAATCCTTTTATACTTTATTTAAAAAAATAAATTCCATTTTTAGTATTATATTCTTTAAAACTGGAATGTATTATAAAAGTAAAAGTATGATGATTTTTATGGGCTTTGTGAAACAGGTCAGACCCGGGTTCCCTACCTCTTGGCCTCTAAGGCGGTTTCTAAGTATGCACTTTGTTTCCTGCTCATCTTCTTGCTGCAGCGCTGGAGAGAGTGGGGGTGGCCATGGAGGAATCTGTTGTTGAAGATGATGCTTGAGGCAATAAAACATAACTCTGTGTTCCTGGGAGGATTAAGGGAATAGGAAGTCGAAGCAGGAGCTGGAAGAGACGGGGTGAAAAAGAAGAGGTAGGGCTAGGGCTGCTGAAGGAGTTTAGAGCCCAGCTGGTAGACTAAGGGTAAGCGTGATTAAAAGGTGGTGAAGGAAGGAGACAATGACGGAACGTTGGAGAGAGAGGCAAGGACCCAGTTCCGCAAGGTCTTGTGGACCATGAAATGACGCTTGAATCCTATTCCAACCTCAGTAGGAAGCCATTAAGGGCTTAAAGCCCTGAGGGGGACACGCCACAACTGACTGAAGGCAGGCAAGCGTGGGAGCAAAGAGATCCTTTAGAAGCTATTGAACCTGCAGTGGTCCAGGCAGGAGAGTCGTCACTAAGGGAAGGGAGCAGAAATGGGTAGAAGAGGACAGATGCACAATACAGTTGGAAGACAGAATTGTCAGGCGTGACTGAAAGACTGAATACAGGGACACGAGGGGACGGGGAACCAGGGACGACCCCTAGGTTTCTGGAATGAAGGACTGAGTGTCATTAGCTGTCCCCTTATTTCTCTATAGTCTTCTTTGGACATAATCTCGTGATTCCTATTATTCCAGCTGTAACCGTGCTCAGGATTCTCTCTCTCCAGCCCCAACCTCTCTCCTGAATTCCAGATCCACACTTCCAACTGCCTGCTGTACGTCGAATGCCAATCCTCTTCCTCTTCTTTCTCAAGTCCAAAACTTGAGAACTTAGGTTGTTTTAAAAACTTCCTTCTCTGTTGCTTCCCAACATTAAATCAGTTTCCGAGAACTGAGAGACTTTGCCTCCAAAACATCTATCAGTTCTACCCGCTGCTCTTCCCCCTGCCCCACCCCTTCTTCACCCAGGCCTCCTCCCCTCCTGCGCAGACTCCTGTAGGAGCCTCCCACCTGCTTCCACATCGCCTCCTCTGCTCTCTCAATCTATCCTGCACTCCGCTTCCAGACTGATCTCCCCAAAGTGAGAAATCCAATCATTTCACACCCAGGCTCAAGTCAGACACGGATCCCTACTGATGGAGGAGTTAGGTGCAAACACCTTCATCTGGTACTCAAGATCCTCTATCACATAAACACCAGCACATTTTAGTGGTATTGGCCACAGAGATGGGACGACCACATGAACACCGGGAGAGGACAGACAGAAGGGGTGGGTATTAGGGGTGGATGAAAGCAGACTGAATGTGAAGGCTGTGTCTGGACTGTCCATACATATTAAGAGTCGCTCCTCTCCAAGAAGGCCTTTCACGAAAACTTAGCTCATGTCAGAATTAGACCCATCCCAGCTCAAAATAAATGCCTCAAGGAAACTGCGGGGCCATTGGCTGCTTCTGTCTACCTGGCACACTTTTCTCTTTCAAAATGGGACTGTGCCAGTCATGGCTTTTATTCCCCTTTCTTAAATGGTGGGTCCGTGGCATGGACACGTGACCCAGTAGGGTCGATCAAAGGCTTGATATACGGACCCCAGGAGAGAAAACGTTGTTGCCCCTCCCCAGAGATGCTGAGCAAGGAGGTCCACGTGAGCTTGGAGCTGCTGGTGACCACCTTTCCTGTGGTTTCACACAGCAAGCACTTGCTGCAGTGTCACCCACAAAGGGGAGAACTGGAGCAGAGGGAGAGCCAGAGACCATGTCACGGCATCCTGGACTTTCCAGTTACACAAGCCGCATGGATGTTATAAGAATGTGGCAACGGAGAGAAATGTAAAATATTCCATCCTGCTGTCCTTAGCATCGTGAGTCAAGGTTTCATCTCACTTAAACCTGTCCTTTGCCCTTCTCCTTCTCCGAAGCCATCCATCCCAGCCTTGTGCCTCTAGTCAAGCCATGGAGGGCCAGCAGTGGTTTCCTTTCACCTCCCACCTGGTGGGGGACATAGATCTGTGCAGCACTCCTAGCTCCCCTCTGCCCAGCCCAAGAATCCCTGCTGCACTGGAGCTTGCGGAAGTGCAGGTGGTGAGTTTGCTGGCTCTACTCTCTGCCCTCAAACTGCCACCCACCCAAGTGTTCCTCAGTGGCGTATCCCAACCCTAAATAGAATTAATTGTCTATACAACATTTTTGAGCCTTGTTTAAGGTAAAATACGGCACTACTCCATCAGAGTTGATACAAAATGTAACCTTAGTTATTTGAGATCAAAATCAAATGCAGGAGCGCTGTGTGACATGGATGCACATACAAACATCACTCCACGAAACTCTGAGTTAGTGAGGTTTGGATTATCCGAGATTTTTACCATGGAGTAACAGCATGTGTCTACTTCAGCTGAAGAACAGCAATTGCTTTGAGTTCCTCGTGGTTTTAAATAAACTAATAATAGATAGGAGCAATTGTATTGCATTGGATTACACATTTGGGCCAGATTTTCTCTGTCCCTTCCTCGTTAGGTGGACAAAGGATGCTGTGACATCACGACTGACTCGTTCAGGAGCCACGATAGTTACTGCTGTGGAATACTAAACGCGACCCTGGTGGCCTGGTTGGCATTAGTGCGTCTTCCAAAAGTACTCAGTTTTCTCCTTGGAAGTAATTTCATCGGTGATAGGCTACAACTTGGAATTTCTGATAAGCAAAGAGCACATACCACACTCAGGCATATTATTCAAGGTTTTGCACTGTTGGTAGAGCTATAGCAGGGGCTGCCTGCTAAAAGCATCTGTGAAAAACTTCTGCTATTATTATGGAAGCAGGAGGCAATATTCAAATGCAGGCAACTCCACCATTTAAATAAATGTGTTTTTAATCATAAAATGTCACTGTTCTACAGACCTGTTTTTCCTATTAACGTGTTGGAGATCATGTTAATGAGATTTAGTGAGTATTTCAAGGGCAGTTAACGTCTTATTATGAAAGGCAGCATAAAAGGACACAGCAGTATTCTTCTGAAGCTGTGAATCATTATTTACCTGTGAAATCTGATGGTATTTAAATCTCTATGCGAATCATCTAAGCAACAAAAACACGGACTTAGAGGACAACATAAGATGTGCCCCCAAACCCATCTCCTCTTTGTTACTTTTCATACTCCTGAGAAGAAAAACAAAAAAACCAAGGTTGGCAGTTTGAATATCAGGGGGACAGGGTCACACGTCAATATTTCGGAAGACAGCTCATTTTGGATTTATGAATGTAACTGAGATACTGATTACTGCGTTTTCCCACCAATAGCCCCCCTAAAGAGAGGATGACCTACACACATGGACTGCTTGAAGGGGAAGGACTGGATGACCTTGGTCCTTGCGACACCCTTCCCCTCTCCCCGGCCCACTCTCCAACTTGGTAATGGCTGACTGGATCAGAAGCGGGCTTGTAACCCACCCAAGGCAGCCACTCTGGCCGTCTGATGTCTGGCCACCAGCCAGACTGATCAGATTTCTTCTCTCACAATGTTGAAATAAGAAAGACCTAAAAAACTAAAAAAAAACTGTAAGGGGAGTTCCCTGGAGGCCCAGTGTTAAGATTCTATGCGTCCACTGCAGGGGGCGTGGGTTCGATGCTTGGTCAGGGAACAAGATCCTGCATGCTGCCCAATGCAGCCAAAAAAAAAACAAAAAACAAAAAAGAAAGAAAGAAAGAAAAGAAAAGAAAAGAAAAGAAAAGAAAAGAAAAAGGAAAAAAAAGAAATAAGATCTAGTAAATACGGTAACATGTGACAGAAGTTTAAGCTGAAAAAAATGTATGTAAAGGTGTCATAAAGAAGAGTCAGAGCCTTAAACCTGGCACCATTTGTTCCTGAAATTTTTAGGGAACAGAAATTATGGGCATAAGGAGTGGTCTGGGAGGAGCCCTGCGCTGAGACTCAGCTCGGCTGGGATGTGAGAGGGCAGATCTCGCCTCTCCCATAGACCCTCTGCACTCAGCTGCGTGGCCCAGTGTTCCTGGAGTCGCACATACCCACGCCTGACAAGCCAGAGGAGGAGAGAGGAGAGTACCAGAGGTGACTCGCAGTGAGCAACCTCAGAACCCCCGAGAGGAAAACAAAATGAAACAAAACCTCCTAAAGCAATGAAGAAATCCACTGGGCTGGGGGGCTGGCTGGACCCCACTGTGGGGGCTTGGGTATTGGGAGAGAACTGTGGTTTGGGGTACAGTCTGAGGCTCGCTCTGAAAGCTACAAGCTCTCCTTCCCAACCTCCCCTCCCTCCTCCGACCCCTCCCGGGGCAGGGGCGGGGGTGTGTGTAACACAACTGAAAGAACTCTATCATTTGCCATGGTCAACAACCATCCCCACATCACCTGGACCAGAGCAGACTGGAAGGAGAAGGCATTTCCCCAGGACAGAGAAGCACACGAGTGAGGGAGCAGAAGCCCTGGGGTGTATGGGAGGGCAGGGCTGGTCCATACCAGCTTAGGCTGTGCTAGCAGAGCCCCGGAAACTGTGATGCCTAATTTTATGTGTCAGCTTGACTGGGCTGAGGGGTGCCCAGGTAGCCGGTAAAACACCATTTCTGGGTGTGTCTGTAAAAGCTTAGCATTTGAATCAGTAAACTGAGTAAAGATCGCCCTCTCCGATGCCAGTGTGGGTGGGCACCATCCAATCCACTGAGGGCCTGAATAGAACAAAAATGCAGAGGAAGGGCAAATTTGCCCTTTCTCCTAGAGCTGGGACGTCCATCTTCTCCTGCCCTTGGATGTCAGAGCTCCTGGTTCTTGGGTCTTTAGACTCCAGGTCAATTATTCCACTGGCTTTTCTGGTTTACCAGCTCGCAGATGGCAAATTGTGGGACTTCTCAGCCTGCACAATCGCATGAGTCAATTCCTATAATAAATCTCTTCCATCTATCTATTGTCTGTCTATCTATCTATCTATCTATCTATCTATCTATCATCTATCTATCTATCTATCCTATTGGTTCTGTTTTTCTGGAGAATTCTGACTAATACAAAAGCTAAATGAGCTACCTCCCCACATACACCCTGAGAAGTAGCAGAGCTAAGGCTTTGCCACCTGGAAAAAGAAGACTAGGACTAAGGTGGCAGCTAATTGGGTGATGTTCCACGGAGATGACAGAGGAAATGAAGGAGATGAAAGCCCGTCACAGAGAACCGGAATCTCCCCTTGCTTCTCCCTGCCTTAAAGTGACCCCCCCCACACACATCCCGACAACGTAGGTCTGGTCCACATGCTCATTCTCACCAAAATAAAAGGCACAACCAAGAGAAGATTAAGCCAAATCTGAGAGCCAGGGAGTCTAGAAAGCAATCTTTGGCATTTTGTCAGCAATAAAGTATGAGTTTCCGTTTTTAATTTCGGGAAATTTCGCATTGCACAATTTACTATTTCTCCTAGAGCTGCCAGTACTACTCGCCATCCATTTGGTATCTGGACCAAACCCAAGCATTTACTGGCAGAGCCTGCTTTCACTGGTCTGGGCAGCACTGCATGTCAGTTCAGACACGCTTTGGAGCCAGACTTCACGAGTTCAAATCCTGCCTCGGATACTTGATGGGGGTGCACCTTTAGGAAAGCACTCCACTACTCTATGCCAAGATTCCTGCTTCCCGAGGTGGTTGTGAAGATAAAACAAAGTGACCAACCCTCCTGGTTTGCCCGGGGACTGAAGGGCTTCCCAGGATGCTGGACTTCCAATGCAAACACTGGGAAAGTCCTGGGAAAACTAGGAAGTGTCAGTCACCTAAGGATAAAATGAGCTATTGCAGGTAAAGAACTAAGAACGATGAGTGCTCAACAAATAATAGCCATTGATATTAGTGAACCTGCTGTGAATGTGACTATTGCAATGGTCATTGCTTCCCCTAAATCTGGAGGTCTGGGACAAGCGTCCTGGTCTTTTCTAGAAGGGAAGACGTTTGGAAACAGGGCAAAGACAAGGGTGGTGTGCCTGTGCTAACAGCAAAGTCTGCGCACAGAGGGAGGGTGAGCCAGACTCCAGCCTCTTCTTCTGGCCTGGGATCATGCCGGAAGTGCCCTCCACGCTCCACTGATGCCCTCCCCACTCTGCGATGGGTCCACCTGAGCCATGCTGGCTATCTGGCTGGTCTCATGGGAGATCTACAGACAGAGCTTGATCTACTGAGTGAAGACTTCTGGTCTTTGGAGTCAGATTTCTCCTCGGGACACCCTGTGTCTCCCCAGGAGTTCCAAGTGAATTTCTGAAAAATGAAAGGGCCATATCCCTGCACACTCTGATCCGGTATCCTGGGAGTTTCCATTTCTCAAAAACTCTTCAAACATTTTATCCCTGAGGGGCTTGTGAGAGTTTCCTCACAGTCTGGTCTCAAATATAGGGAAGAATGGTGTACATGCGAGGCACTTTAGTGCAGTGCTTAAGTACTTAGGGATTCTAGACTGTCTGGGTGTGATCACGGGCAGCTTTTCCTCTTTAAACCTCGGCTCCCACATTTGCCAAGTTGAAATAATAAATGCTAAGACTTACAAAGCATTTATTTTACTATGTGCTGAGCAACTGACATACAATATCTTAATTAATCCTCAGGACAAATCAAGGAGTGTGCATTTTAGGAATCCCATATTATGGAAATCTGAGGCACAATGAGAGATGAAGTAACTTGTCCAGGGTCACACAGCTTGCAAGTGGAAGGATGAGGGTCAAATTCAGGAAGTCGGGCTCCACAACTCAAACTTTCAACAAGGTATATTCTGACTCTATGCCCACCTCACTGGGTTGTTATGAGAAATGAAGTAAAACATACAAAGATGCTTAGTAACTGAGAAAGGATTAATCCCCAAAATATACAAACAGCTCATGCAGCTCAATATCAAAAAAATAAACAACCCAATCAAAAAAGGGCCGGAAGACCTAAATAGACATTTCTCCAAGGAAGACGTACAGATGGCCAACAGACACATGAAAAGATGCTCAACATCACTATTAGAGAAATGCAAACCAAAACTACAATAATGTATCACCTCACACTAGTCAGAATAGCCATCATTAAAAAATCTACAAACAATAAATGCTGGAGAGGGTGTGGAGAAAAGGGAACCGTCCTGCATGGCTGGTGGGAATGTAAATTGATACAGCCACTATGCAGAACAGTATGGAGGTTCCTTAAAAAACTAAAAATAGAACTACCATATGACCCAGCAATCCCACTGCCGGGCATATACCCAGAGAAAACCATAATTCAAAAAGACACATGCACCCCAATGTTCATTGCAGCACAATAGCCAGGACATGGAAGCAACCTAAATGGATATAGAAGATCTGGTACATGTATACAATGGAATACTACTCAGCCATAAAAAGGAACAAAATTGGATCATTTGTAGAGACATGGATGGATCTAGAGAGTATCACACAGAGTGAAGTAAGTCAGAAAGAGAAAATTAAAAATTGTATATTAAACCCATATATGTGGAATCTGAAAAAATTGGTATAGATGATCTTACTTACAAAGCAGAAATAGAGACATAGACGCAGAGAACAAACCTATGAATACCAAGGGGGAAAGGGGAAATGGGACGAATTAGGAGATTGGGATTGACATATATACACTATTAATACTGTGTATAAAATAGATAACTAATGAGAACCTACTGTATAGCACAGGGGACTCTACTCAGTGCTCTGTGGTGACTTAAATGAGAAGGAAATCCAAAAAAGAGGGGATATATGTATACATATAGCGGATTCACTTTGCTCTATAGTAGAAACTGACACAATATTGTAAAGCAACTATACTCCAGTAAAAAAAAATTTTAAGAATTTATCAAATTAAAAAAGAAACATGCAAAGATGCTTAGCATATAGTAAGCACTAAATAAATTTTGGTTTTATTTTTTAAGGGTGGAGAGCTGAAAAGATAGTTAAGTGGTTCAGCATCAGCATAATATTCATTCACATACAACAATAGGTAGTGAGTCTACTAAGCTAGCCTGACACTATTAGAAAAATTTAACCAGTATTTATTGAGCATGTATTGCGACTACTGCTATAAAAGAACTTGGGGTGGAGCTGTGAGTGAAACCAGACACTGTTTCTACTCTGCTGAAGCTTACAGCCTAAAGAGAGAGATTAAAATGGAACAAATCATTCCACTCAGAAAAGAGAAAATAAATGAACAATCCAAAAAGGAAATTAAGAAAACAATTCCATTTACAATAGCATCAAAAGAATAAAGTACTTAGGAATAAACCTAACCAAAAAGGCAAAGACTCGTACACTTAAAAACTACAAAATGTTGCTGAAAGAAATTTAAAAAAACACAAAAGAATGGAAAAGCATCCTGTGTTCATGGATTGGAAGACAATACTGCTAAAATGTCAATACTGCCCAAAGTGATCTATAGATTCAATGGAATCCCTATTAAAATCCCAATGGCATTATTTTGCAAATATAGAAAAATCCATTCTAAAATTCATATGAAATCTCAAAAGACCCTGAAGAGCCAAAACAATCTTGAAAAAGAAGCATAAAGTTGGAGGTCTCACATTTCCTGATTTCAAAACTTACTGCAGAGCTATGGTAATCAAAGCAAAGTTGTCCTGTCATAAAGACAGACATAGAGACAAATGGAATAAAATAGAAAGTACAGAAATAAACCCTTGCATACATGGTCAAATGATGTTTGACAAGGGTACCAGCATCATTCAGTGGGGAAAAGATAGACTTTTTAACAGACAGCATTGGGAAAACTGGATAGACATGTGCAAAAGAATGAAGTTGAATCCGTACCTCACACAATATTAAACAATTAATTCAAAATGGACCAAAGATCTAAACATAAGAGCTACAGCTCTAAAACTCTTAGAAGAAAACATAGAGGGAAGCTCCTTGACATTGCATTTGGCAATAATTTCTTGGATATGATACCAGAAGCACAGGCAACATAAATGAAAATAGAGAAATTGCACTACATGAAAATTAAAAACTTCTGTGCAGCAAGGGACACAGTCAACAGAGTGAAAAAGCAGCCCACAGAATGGGAGAAAATAGCTGCAAATTATGTATCGGATAAAGAATAAATACCCCGAATAGATAAAGAACTCCTACAACTCAACAACAAGAAAACAAATAACCTGATCAAAAAATTGGCAAAGAACTTGAATAGCCATGTCCCCAAAGAAGATATTCAAATGGCCAGCAAGCACATGACAAAGTGCTCAAGGTCACTAATCATAAGGGAAACGCGAATCAAAACCACAGCGAGATACCACCTCACACTCACCACGGTGGCGACTATCAAAACACAAAAACAAATATAACAAGTGTTGACAAGGATGTGGAAAACTGGGACCTAGGGCAGTCAAATTCATACAGCAAAAAAGAAGAGTGGTGGCCAAGGGCTGAGAGGAGGGAAGAAAAGGGAGTTGATTATGGGTACAGTGTTTCCATTTTGCAACAGGAAAAGAGTTCTGGAGATGAATGGTGATGGTGGTTGCACAACAATGGAAATGTACTTAACATTACTGAACACTACACTTAAAAATAGTTAAGATGGTAAATTTTGTGTTATGTGCATTTTACCACAAATTTTAAAATACATTTAAAAAAGAAGAGTGGCACATAAATGCAATGAATGCTGAAAAGGATTTGGGTCCAAGGTACGCATAAAGCAGCTCTGACCTGGGTGGGAGGTGGCGGGTGAAAGAAGTTTCATTAAGTGCACGGCAGGATGAATAGGCGTTTGCTGGGGAAGAGAAGAGGCAAAGAGAACAGCACATGCCAGGTCGCTGTGAGGGGAGAGATCTTCATTCACTCGAGATGCTTTATGAATTATCCACTAAGCACAAACACTGGTTTTCACCACCTGCTTATTTCTACCTTTTCTTTTTTACCTGAGACACAACTTACAAACAAAGATTGCACAAGTCTTAAATGAACAGCTCAATACATTTAGTACCAACACTTTGAATCAAGTAACAGTCAAAAGGAGTATTGTCATGCTTCCCTTCCCCATTCCTGGTCCTTTCCCTGGAGGCAGTGGGGGGCGGAGGCTGAGGAGACATCAACAAGGAGCTGGTCCGGATGGAAGGAGGCCAAAGAAATACAGCAACTAAATATAACCAGTGATCCTGAATTGGATCTTGGACCAGAAAGGGAAAAGATGCTGTTGGGACAGTTGGGGAAATTTGAATAGGGTCTCTGGATTGGCTGGCAGCGTTACTGCAATGCTGACTTCCTAATTTGGATGCTACATTGGGCTTACGTGGGACAGAGTTGTTGCCTTTTGAAAATATGTCCTCATGTATTTAGGAGTTGATGGGCATCATGCTGAAACTTGCTTTCAAATATTCAGAAAAAGAATCATAATAATGGTGTGTATGTGGATATCTATAGATAGAAGGGATGGGGGGAGAAAGAGTGAACCCACAAGAGTGTCAAAATATTAACAACTGGGATATCTGGGGGAAGGTGATACAGGAGTATTGATCTGTGTATTTATCTTGCACCTTTTCTAAAAGTTTGAAATTACTTCCAAATAAGTTATTTTTCCAAGATATTCTCTATGATTGAAAGGAAGCCACAGGTGAGGGTGTAGGTAACAGCGGTGAGATCAGAAAGGAAGAGAAACGTTGTCTATCACTGAATTTGAAACAGGAAAGTTTGAGAGAAAAGATTTTTTAAGCTTTCGTTTCCCGCTCTCTCCAGGGTGAAGCTATCCTGAAAAAAACCCACTGGAGATTATAATACATTAAGAAGCGAGCATTCTGATTCAGCATCTGCTTTGGTCGCACGAATTTGGTCATCAGATCCGGGAATGTGGGTCCCGTCTCTGGATCAAGCCCCCGCACGATCCCTAGACACATCCTAGACGAACCTCCGCACCGCCCTTTCCAGCCTCAGAAAATGAAGGATGGAGGAAACCTACCAACAGGATTTGGCCCGCGATGACGACAGACCTGGGCAAAGCTGTAAATCCAGAGGGTGCTGAAGTGAAACTGGAACAAACACAGGGCCTCGGTGTTTTCATCCATCTGCAAAATCACCCAACGCCCCATTCAAGTCTGGGCACGAGTCACCGGGTTTCCACACACACCTACCCTCTTGAAGTGCAGTGAGGTGAGTGCCTGGATGTGCGGTGCTGAGGGAGACTTCTTGTAGGAAGCATCTCGGGAAAATGGACAGACAGATGAGGCCCAGAGCTCTGTCATCCACGCAGGCGCCGTGCCTGACACACCCACGAGCGCTGAGGACAGCTGCGCTGACCAGCGCCCGGCTGTCACCAGCGTTCAGGTTGGATGCCCTTCTGTAATTATATCACACAAACAGGTTTGTTTTTAAAAACAGGTTAGGAACTGTAAGTGTAGTCATACATTCTTTGGGGGAACTGCTATAGGATTCGTGAACTCAGCTCTGTGCGCCTCAAAGACTCCGAAGCCGGATTGAGGAAAAAAATTTCAAGTTTGAGTACATTTGTATTAGAATAAAACCATCAAGACTTTCTTTTCATAGTCACTCGAAAATTGTCAGATTACCTCTGTCTACAGCCAGACATTTTCAAGTTTCTTTAGTAAAGATGTAATGATCGGTGAAAATAATCAGTTTATTGACCAAAAACATCTTTTTGAAGTGGGCAAAATGAAGAGACAGACATTTAAATTTTATTGACTCATTTATCTATGTAAGAAAAAGTTAGGCATCACAACAAGCTCTGAGGGGGGGGAAGAGAACATTGTCAAGCTACTTATTTTTTTAATTGGGGTATAGTCACTTTACCATGTTGTGTTAGTTTCTGCTGCACAAGGAAGTGAATCAGCTATGTGTTTACATATATCCCCTGCCTCCCTCCCACCCACCTCCCATCCCACCCACAGAGCACCCAAGCTGAGCTCCCTGCTATACTGCAGGTTTCCACTAGCTATCTGTTTTACACATAGTAGTGTGTATAGGTCAATCCCAATCTCCCAATGTAGAGCTACTTTTGTAAAAAAGGGAAAAGGAAAGCAACAGTGTTCTTATTATTCTTGTTATTTTTATTACTATTACTATTATTTTGCTTATTTGAGCTTTGAACTCCTCGCCTCCTTCCCTGTTTCCCAGGTTAAAAAAAAAAAAAATCCAGCTCTCAACCCCAATTTTCTTACCTCTTATCCCTAACTCTCACCCTGAAGCTTCAAAACTATACCATTGTCCTTTTTTTGATGATAATCCAAAGAAAGTTTTCAGGTTCCACGTGAAACCTGATGACCCTCCTTCTGTTTAATGCTCAAAATGAGCAAAACGTCTGCCTTTTTCCCCGTCTCCCCACGGCTACTCCCAGCCGCTGGGATTTCTGGATTCTTGCTGTGTTTCCCCCTCTATATCCAGTGCTCCTGGCTTCATCTGCTCCATCCTTTCATCTCCAGCCTCTTCCTCCATGTAGGTTCCTACCTCCCTGTCTCTCACGATCCCTCCAGGGATCCAGTTCTCCCATTCATTCTCCCCTTCCCCTGCAATGGGTCTTAGAACCTCCCTGCTGTCCCCCACGGTGGCCCCCCCCCCCACGACCTTTCCTTGTCATGGAAGGCTGTTCTTAGACCCCTCCTTGAGAAGTGCTCCTTGCTTTCTTGACGTGCCAGTCTCTGGACCAGCTATCTCCCCTCCAGATTGCTCCATTCCTATCCTGCCCACACCCACCTCCAACACAGCTGTTCTCAGAGCTCCAGCCCTGGCCCTCCTTTCTTTTCACTCCACCACTTACCAGAGTGATTTTTCCCCTCCTCCTACATCCCAGAGTGGGTTCTTCCCTCTGGATGTTCCTCACGTCCCTCATGCAAATGACCCCTACCTCTTGAACATCTTTCAATTCACCCCCTCTTCTTGGTCTCAGCCCCAGTCACTGCCTTGGTTTGGGTTCCCATCATTCTGGCCCCTGGATTTCTGCTAATGTCTCCAGCTCCTCAGGCCCCTTCAAGCTGCCAATGCTGTGTTGTTTCTAAAACCCAAACTGATTATGCCTCTTTGACAACTGGAAACTGGTCATTGAAAGCCAGCCAGCCAGGCTTTCCGGTATCTCTGGGCAACTTTGAAGACACGAGATAAACTCAGAGGCATTATGCCCTATGGATAAAATTAAATCTTCACGCTTCTGGTCCACATCTATCTCATATTCTGCTACTGGCCATTGCTTCGAACATTCTACAGTTCCTGAACTTTCACCAGTCCAATTTTCCTGCCAGGAATGACCTTCCACCACTATGTTTGATAAAATCTCCTCATCCTTCAGATCAAGGAATCAAGGAATGTCTGAAAGAAGTGAAGGCAGGCAGGTAAGTGATTGCTTCCTAACAGATACCAAGTTTTGGCCAATGAGAGGGGAAAGGAAGGAAAAATCTGTGTCTTGAAAAACTTGTCACCAGGACGATGGCCCTTCCTCGCTGCAGTACCTGAGGGCTCTTTGCTGGCTGTCACAGCAGGCAGTGTCTCCCATTACTTTCTGATCTAACTTTCTTGACATCATAATGTCTTGCTCCTTTTAATACTCCAACACATGGACGCTTTGGTCAGACCAAAGTCCAGCCTCTGGGGATCCTCTCATGTTGAATGTCCTGCCCCTTTTCCTCCTCTCTGAATCCTTCCCAGTCTTGATGTTCAACTCAAATTCCAGCTTCTCGGTGAAAACCTTCCTGGCTGTTTCAGCCCTCATAAATTTTTTTTTCCTCTTAACACCTACAACACTTAAGTTCTTATTAGAATTTAATTACACACATCTTGAATTTTATAACTTTTATTGGCTTTCTTTATTACAGAAGTAATACATTTATATTGGAGGAAAAAATTAAAAACCAGTTAACCAAAAAGAAAAATCACTTAGAAACTCTTCATCTTGAGGGAACCACTTTAACACTGGCTGTGTATCTGTCCACACTTTTTTCTATGGACATGTAGACAATTTTTCCACTTTTGGAGTCACACTGTGTTGCAAATTTTTAAAAATGTACTAATAAGGCATTAAAATACCAATATGCATCCTTCTTGACATCATTTTTCATGAATCTGTGACATTCAGTTTTATGTATGAGCCACCACTTACTTGACTAATCCTCTGCTGTAAGGCATTTAGATTTTTCCATTTTCTTTTTGCTATTATATAAAAAAAAATTCTTTCTGTACAGTCAATTTTTTCAATAGTATACATTCCAATAAATACAATTTCTAGGTAAATAATTTTAAATATTAATTATGAGTAATACATTAAATAACAAAAGTAATTAAATAAAAAAAGCATTGCACTTGTCCTTTGTTTCATTTATGTTAGTTTTGACTCCCCACCTAAATCTAAGTTCCTTAAGGATAGGATCCAGTGTTTTCTAATTTTTCATCTCTCATCAGCACAATAGATACTCAATTGTGCATGAAGAAGAAATAGTTCATTTTGCTTAAATTTTTAGATAATAGTGGCATCGATTCTTCATTGTCATAGAAGATCTTGGGCTATGTTACCATAGATAATGTTGTAAGAGCATTATTTCCTCTTAAGGACTATTTCCAAAGTCCTTCTTAGGAACTGAGGTGATCTTTGGGGGAGATAAAGATAGGGTAAATAAGAAGGATGAGTCATTAAAAAGCAAGAAGGTGCATGCCAGCCAAATATAACAACAGCTAGAAGTAAAATTTCTGCGTGATCCTAGTTACTCGGGAAAATTACAGTGCTCTCTAGTTTGGAATACATTGATTATTTTTCAAAACTTGTATGAGAGTTTATGCAATGAGAAGTAAATCTGGGCAGTGGCATGTCCACAAAGACTCTGGTAGTGACCCTCAAACTTCACCTGTGCTGCTATAGCATCCTGCGCTAGTCCACTTTTTCTCTCTCCTCCAGCTCCTGCACCCTTCCCTTCTCCACCATCAGCTGATGACCTCGCTTCTGAGTCCCCTAAGAAAACAGAATCACTCGGACAAGGACTCCCGGAATCTCCCACCACCCCATACCAGCATCCTCGAACATCCGCACCTGAGCTGCCTTCCCTCCTCTTGCTGGAGATAAACTGGCCCTTCCTGACTCAAGAACTTCACTCCAAAATTACACCCTCTCTCTTGGCTTCAACAGTTTCCCCTCTTGACTGGATTATTCTCACCAATGAGCTCTAATTTCTCCCATCGCCCTCTACCCGTGTCCCCATTTTGTCTTTCACAGCAAAGCTCCTCTAGAGAGTGGTCCACATCCATTGCCCCTACTTCCTCTCCTCCCAGTCTCTCTCAAACCCACTCCAGCCAGGATGAGTCCTTACGACTCCTCTCTGTCAGAGACACCAATGCTTTTCAGATCATTAAAAGTCAATGATCTGTTCCCATCAATAAGACTCAGCATCCCCTGCTTCTGGAAATATCCTCTTTCACTTGGTTTCTAGGATGCTACATTCCCCTCTCCCCTTCTCTCACTGCTGCTGTTTCTCAGCTACCTTGGCCAGATCTTCTTTCCTTCATCTTCTGACCTTCAAAGGTTGGTGTGTCCCAGGTCTCGTCCTCAGACCTCTTCTCTTCTTTTCTTTTTTTCCACCCATGTTCCCAGATTCTCTCTGCTGATGACACACAGATTTCCATCTCTAGTCTGGACCTCGCTCCTGAAGTCTCAATTCCCATGTTTAATTCTCTACTCGACGTTTTCACTTAGATGTCGACCAGCATCTGAAGTTGACTTTATCCAAAGGCAAACGCTTGAACTCCGCCCCATCCCACCCCACCCCATACCTGCTCCTCCTGTAGCCGTCCCCATTTCACAAAACGGAATCTCTGTTAATCAGCTATTTAGGCCAAAGTCCAGAATTTCCTTCGACTCCTCTTTCTCTCACATCCCACGGTTGAATCATCAATACATCCTGTCCGGTTTACCTTGAATATATATCTAGATTCCATTTACAGTTATCACCACAGTCCAAATCACCATCACCTCCCTTTTAGCCTATTTCAATAGCCTCCTAAGCGGTCTCTGTGCTCCCCTTCTTGTCCTCCCCTCCATTTAGCAAACAGAATGGTCCTTCAGGAATTGAAGCCAGGTCATGTCCTTTATCTGCAGAAGCCCCTATAAATTTCATCTAAACTAAAACCTGCTGGCTAGCCCTCTGGCATCATCTCCTGCTACTCTCCTTCCTACTCTTCTGCATCAGGCACTGTGGCCTCTTTGCTGTCCCTGGAGCATGCCAAGTCCACTCTGCCTCAGGATCTTTGCACCTGCTCTCTCCATATCTGAAAAGCTAGCTGCAGAGATCACCCCCTCACTTCATTCATATCTTTGCTCAAATGCCTCCTCATCAGGGACACCTTCTCTGACCCAACCACCCTATCTAAGAATGGCACTACCCCCGAGCTCCTATTTTATTTTGCTTTCATAGCCCTCTTCGCCTCCAGATATTACAACATACAACTTGACACACACACACACACACACACACACACACACACGCACGCACACAGTGGATTCATTGACTCCCTCCCCCATCCCAATCTCATAACTAGAATGAGAACTCTGCCTGCCAGCTTGTAGAACAGTGTGTGCCACATATAGGTGGCTCAACAATTGTTGAACAAAACACCTCTCAAAGATATTCAAATTTCACCAGTTCTCCCAGGTGTCACCTGTGCAATACTGAGTTGAGGTTTCATGGTTTAGATACACTTCAAAACACCTGGTTTTGAAGTCATAAACTTCAGTCATAATTCTGAGGAATTTGCCCGATGAGTAGAATTCAGTTTCTTCTTAACAGAACTTCCTTCAGTGCATTGGCTCCTCCTGACTTTGGTATTCTCCCTCTAAATATCTCATTCCATTCCCTCTCATCTGATGTTAACTTTGTCCTGCTATGTCTTGTTTAAGGTACTGCATTTCAAATTCTGCCTAAGAAAAACCCTTATATTCTCTCAACATCCTCAGATCCTATAAGAGGGTGCTGGAGAGCGAGAAAATCAAAGCCTTGGGAACTGCTCGCCTCTTTCTTCTGTCTTCCTTTGGTCATCTTTTTGTTTCCCGCATATTTTAATCTTTCCTATCTCATTTTATAAAATCAAGGAGATTTATAGGGATAACGTTTACTAACTTCAATGCTATAGTATAAATTATTGTCTCTGGAAATCATATCCTGCCTTAGAAATGTATCACAGATGAAGCCCATATTCTGAATCAGCACACACATCTAATTATGTAGGGGAAAAAAAGTATATCAGGAAAGGTTAAATGTTGCAGGCATGGGAAATAAATTGACCTCTACTCAAGTTACCGCCATGAATATACAGATGGAAGGACCTGCATCTGTTTCACATTGTAAAAGCCTGAAGTGCATGGAGCAGCACTGCAGACCCAGGGAATGGCCGGCAAACATCCACGGTGAGGGTGCTAAGGCCGTCCACAGCCTAACCTCTGCAGCCCTACTGCTAAAAGAGTGTCCAGTGCTTGATTTACCATCCTAATTTCATGTAATTCTGAATATGGCTTCAGGCTTTAATTCAAATCACCCACGTGTAACTTTGAAAATGAAATAACTCCCTACCAGACTTCTAGCCCCTCAAAGGCGGAGATTTTGGTCTTATGGACAGCCCCAGAGGCCCGTGATTGCAGTACTGGATGCAACCTTAGAGGTCAACTCGTTCTAATTCAACGTCCTTGAATGACAACATAACATAACCTATCATCGTTGCATTCATTTTTTTCACCTGTAATTGCTGCCCCATTCCATGCTTGAGAATTTCAAACTAAGAAAGCTCCGGTCTGAATCTTTGGCAAATAGACTATTTGAAATGACCTAATAGCCTTTGTTGTATCCATCTGGGGCCAGAAGCAAGGTGGCAAAATCAGCCTGCAGCAGAAGGTACCCCTTTCCACCCCCTCTCCCCACCCCACGCTGACACACCCAACTCCATTCACAGCTGGGCCACCACAGCCTGCTTGAAAAGAAATGAACTTACTCAGCCCTCAGAGGGATCTCCTCAAGCCTGACTCTTGTGAGAAAAACATTTCTTGGTCCTACAAAAACGCACAAAGTTATCGTGTTGACACTCACATGCTTATAAGGATGAAGCATGCGGAAGCATCACTGCTCATAAGACTAGATGAAATGGTCCCGCCAAGGCAGATCAGGGATCATCAGGATTCTCTGTCCTTGGCTTGAGGCCAGGCAGGGACCTCAGAAGCAGGGTGTTTCGTCAAAAGGGGCACCAGGCCCAGAGTCAGAAGACTGAGGACCGCTCCTACCTCTGAGACTTCGGTTCATCTGAAAACTGGAGATGCTAGCAGAGGAAAACTCCCTGTGCGGGTCTCCACCTACATGACGAGGCTCTGCAGTGCTGTTAGAAAAATTAGCTTGGACCCTTCCCCTTCCCTTCGGCCATCACTTAGCTTTGCACGCAGAGGTTCAAAACGGGGCCTTTTAAAACTCTGCCCTCAAACGAAGGTGGTTCCGAGCAACACTTTGGCTGATATCAGAAGACTCCCAAGGCAACGCTTCACTGCTTCCTCAGCATATGCCAGTGCCCATTTTACAGGGGGGATTTATGATCCTTCTCTCAGTAGAGCGAGCCAAAGTTTTATAATATTCATTAAAAATCAGCACCACATGTAATAATACGGAATACTGCCTGTACACAAGGGGGCCAAGTTATAGGTGTTCAGGGAAACGTGGCAGAATTTCTTGGCCTTGGCAGACGTAAAGTTGCAGGCACCAGCATTACACTAACACAACCTTCTTTTATTGCAAATGTTCGCTCAGTCGAAGTCCTAATTACTTTCTGTAAAACCCTAACCACCATCAAGCTTTCTTCCGACAGGGCAGCCACACGATGGCCTTAAAGCGCAGCAGCAACACCCTGGCAGCCTCCCGAGCGGGCCGCAGGGGGGAGGTTGGAACCCAGCAGGACCTGGGGCTGCAGCTGGGAGGTAGGCTTTTCGGTGAGCTTCGCAATTGCTCGCGCCCCTTCTAAAACCCTGGGGTGGGGACTTAGAGGCTCCCTCGGTGGGACAGGCCGAGGGCCTCCTGTAAAGGATTCCCACGTCCATATCAGTGGTGGGTGGGAAGCTACTCGTCCTCGCTCCACACTCTCCCGAGAGGGGGACCGGTCAGCTTTGAGGAGCCCGTGGAGCATCTCTTCCTGCCCCTCCTGGGAAACGCTAGACAACCCCCGGAATCCCAGGTCTCAAGGTCTGGCTCGCGTTCCTGGGTCTAGCGTCCTAGGCTCTGCACCCCCTCCCCAGGTGCCACACCGGCCCTCTAGCCCCCCCACTAGCCCCCAGCTCTGGCCTTTCAAGGCCCCTGCGAGTCCCGGGCGAGGCCGGACGGAGCCAGGCTGCCGGAGCCTGGTGGGGGGGGTTGTTCTCCAGGCCGCGCGGCCGCACAAAGCGCGAGGCGCGCCCCCTCCCGCGGGCCGGCCGAGCGCGCGCCCGCCCCCCGGCCCCCGCCCCCGCCCCCGCCCCAGCCCCCGGAGCGCCATTCGCGGAGCGGCTTACGCTAGTCGCCGGGCGTACGGCGCCCCAGCGGCCGGGGAGGTGCGCTGCCCGGCTCCCGTAAAGTTATTGTGAATGGGGAGCGGGTGACGTCAGCGCCGAATGTCAACAATGTAGCGATTGAGAGTGTGGGCGTTCCGGGGAGAGCGCGAGCCGAGCGGCGCGGAGCAAACAGCGCCGAGCAGCCGCCGCAGCAGCAGCCGCCGCCGCCGTGCACGCCCGGGCTGCGGTCGCAGCAGCGCTAAGGCGAGCGCCCGCCGCCGCCCTCGCCGCCCCGCCTGCCCGCTCCCGCGGCCGCCGGGCTCTCGCGTCCTCCCCTCGACCCTTCCCCTCCCCCTTCCCGGCGCACTCCGGGGGGGCTGGGACCGAGCTGCCATGTGATGCGCGTCCTCTCCGCGAGCCTTCGGTGACCCCCCGATCCGCCGACCGCTGGGAGGGGGCTGCGGGCTTGGGAGGACGCGGGCAAGAGGAGGCGGAAAAGGACTCCAAGTTCTCTGGCGAGGTGAGTGTCCGGCCGCGGGTCCCGGGCGGGGCGGCGGGGCGAGTTGGCGGGGGGCGGGAGCGGAGCGGGCGCGCGGGGCAGGCGGGGAGGCGTGGGGACGCGGCGCGGGAAGGGAGCCGCGGCCGCCGGGCGCGCAGCCGCCCGCCGAGCGCCCCGCCGGCTTGCATGGCATTTTTCTAGGAACGGGAAGGGAGTGGAAGCCGAGCCGGCGGACGCGCCGCGGCGACTGTGAGCTCGCTCGCCTGGCTGTTTACGGCGGGCGAGGCGGCATTGTATTTTGCTCGCTTCGACGGGTGTTTTGGAACAGCAGGGGGAGGAGGAGCGGAGGGTAATAAGTCAGGCGTGGGGAGGGCGGGCTGCAGGGAGGCGCGCGTCCGCGCGAACGGGAGCAGCTGTCGGACCCACGGCCCGCTCCCGGCTCCGCGAGGCCCGGGCGCCCCGGCCCCCAGCCCGCGATCGCGGTGCCAGGCCGGGCGGCCTCCTCCCTGCCCGCGGCGTCCGCGCCCGGGGCTGCACCGCGAAGCTCTGCGCTCGGCTGTCAGTCGCCGCCGGGTAGCTGGGGCCACAGAGACTGGCGGGGCATCAAAGCCCAAGTTTAGGGTCCCGGGAAGAGGCAGGCTGGGGGCTCGCGGCGCAGGCCTCGGTCTGCGCGCTGGTTGGAAACGCTACTAGGCAATGACCGGGTTGTTGAAATGCGTCTCGGGGAGCTCAAGCCCAGGGGCTTGTGCCTTCGGAGAGGGAAATCTTGCACCTCCCTCCCCCAAGATTATGCATGAAATCAAAGTGCAACACACACCCTCTTCTCCCTGCCCACACTTGAGTCTGCAAGCCCCAGAAGCTCCACCTAGGAGAGGGGTTTATCCAGGGGACACCTCTCCACATCCCCCAAGCCGAGGCGCGCTTTGGGGTCTCGCAATTCTCCTCCTCTCCTGGGTGCCCAGGAGCCGAGCGCCCATGGAGAGGGAGGCGGGCGGCGCTCCTGGACTACCCCAGCTGCCCGCGAGAGGGGACTCGAGTGAGCATCTCGGCGACCTCGGTTTGGCCGAGGATTTGCAGGAACTCGGACCGTGGGAGGAAGCGGGCAGGACCGGGTGTATGCGTGTGAAAGGGGCCGCGCACCCCTGGCTACGGGGGTCATGGGCGCGCGGGGTATCCCCAGCACCCTCTTGCGTGTAGGCGAGTTTGCTAACTTGCGGGAAGTTCCGGCACAACCGCCGTCCCATGGTTTTGTCTGTGACCCGAGAAGGAGCGCCTCACAATTTGTCCGGTCACCGTCGTCGCCGCGACCCGTGGCCCCTGGGAGACGAGAGGGATGAGGGCGCCCCACCCCCGGCTGAGCTGCACACTCCCGGCTGGCGGGCGGGCGGCGGAACGCGGCATTCCTCGGTTTTCACCTTCGCTGTCTACTGCTGCAGTCTCTCACTCTCTGTGTAAATTTCATCTGAGTGTTTTTAACCAAAAAGGGTAATTACTTTAGATAAAAATCCTTTCCTGCCTAGTGGGAACCTTGGCGGAGATGATGCCTAATGAGATATTTTGCTTTTGTCTGTTTAGAGTAAAATTAGAGATGTTAACTCTGATAACGGTTTTCTCAGATCATTAAAATGTAACATGTAGGAAAGGCATGTCGAGCTGCGAAGGCTCTGGCTGACATGAAAGAAGCTGTGCGGAGAAAGGCTGCCACTCCTTCGGTGGAGAGGCTATTTTGGTAAGGCGGCGGCGTCTTGCTTAAAATGTGAGATTGCCCCACCCTGGTGCTCCGGCAGCTCGCAGCTCGCGAGTAAACGGCGTTTTTCATTCTTACAGGTAATAATAAACGTGAGTCAAAATGACATCTTGTGAGAATTAGTCTTTCGTCTGTAGGAGAGATTGCTAAATAACAGCGTTGCATTCAGACTGCTCCCGTGAAAGGTCTGTCAGCATTTCCATTATAAATTCAGGATTTCAGGAGTTTATAATTTCACCACAAAACTTTGAGTGGCTGAAATGTCTTTCCCTCCTAGTGTTCTGCTCTAAAAAAAATGCATTGATTGCCCACTTGCATCCTATTTGCTGTTACTGAAACTTGAATATCATTGAAATGGCGGGGGAGGGGGGTGTGGTGTCCCAGAAATGGAAAGCACAACCATAGAATAAAGTACTTTTGTTAGAAAGACTTTATTTGTGCCGAGTAATATTTTCATTTTGGATTTTGGAAGACATTATGTTTGCCATTTGGTAACCATAAATGTGTTAATTCTTTTGGTATCAGTCAGTTCTGCAGGTGGATTGAAATGTGAGTTCATGCTGCATATGCCAGGATTACATGGAAGAACATTCTCCTCATATATGTGTGTGTGTGTGAGTTCATAGCTAAACTATACGCACGCCTGTTAGTTACTTGTCAGTTCTTTGTGTGTTGTGTGTGAGCATCTGCCATAGAGGAGAAGAGGTGAGGCAGAACAGGATGGAGGGAGTCAGGGACAACCCCCCACCCCACCCCACCCCACCCCACCCCATCACTTTTCAGTATTACTAGTGCCTGGGAGAGAGCCATTATTCTCTTTCTTCTGACTTACGCCTTTGACTCAGTGTCTTCAGGCAGGTCCCTTCCAGCCACTCACCTCTGGCTGCAGTGTGAGGGGCTTAATTATTTGCAAACTATTCTGACATCCCTGGATGAAAGGCACTGCCTAAGTGCAAACTATTGTTATTCCGATGTGGGATTTAATGATCCATTACAGGTCATGGGGAAAATGCACTTTGCAGGGATGGTGGGAAAGGGTTCCACCTGATAAAGGGTAATAATAACTGCCTAAAAGTAGGTTCAGATTACAGATGAGACAATTAACTCCAGCCATGTGCTCTTCAATTTGTTGCAATTCATTTTGTGATCAAAGTGAGTCTCAGAGAGCCAGATGGTCAGGTTCACGTTCAAATCGCTCCTAGGCCAGCCCTTCACTTCTGAGCACACTGTCTGCACAGCCAACGGGACTTACTCATTAGCGCTTGTGAGCTGTTCCTCAGAATTTGTGATCAAGGCTCCTGTGATGCCAACAAAAGGGCTTGGGCTGATCTGTATTGTTGGGAGCAGTTTAATTTTACTTGGATTAACTCGTGCTTAGTGTCTCTGGTATAGATCCAGCCTTAACAAGGGAGGAGAGAGATCCTAGTGGCTCTCTAGCTCAGTGAGGCTGAGCTCCACGGCCCTACTTTTTGTCTGCCTCCGATTTCAGGGGGTACAGTGTCTGGCTTCTTGTAAATGTTGGCTTATACTCAGTAGCTGAGGGGTTGGGGGGCAGGACCAGTTTTCATGGGCATGTGACCTGCACTGTTGCACAGGGCCCCCTCCCCCTCGCGGAAGGACCTCACACGTGGTTTAATCTTCTGCTGTTGTCTTCTTGAGATCCTTAACAATTCTGGAATGGGAGCCCTTCATTTTCATTTCTCACTGGTCTCGGTGAGGAGGGGGCATGTCGTGGAGTGGTGGGCAACCACTAGTACGTCTCCGCTCCTTGTTGACTGTTGCCAGGCAGGAACGGGTGGGAACACTGGCTTTGTGCAGCCACATCGTCTGATTTTTCTAAGGGCAGCTGGATGTCAGGGTTTTTATGTGGAATCCCCTACTTTTTAAATGTTCACTCAAACACTTTTTAAGCGCTGGGGAGGGACATTGTAAGCACCAGAGCTGGCCTGCAGGCTGCCTGGCTCCAGCTGCGAAATGAGCTAAAACATCTTATTGTTGAATACGTCTGTATGTGGCTATTTTCTAAGGGCCTGGCACATAGCAGGCGATTTGTGAGTCTCCACCAAGTGAATGAAGGAGAAACAAAACTCTAAAACAAATGAAATCAACACCGAGTCCCACTCAGGGATTGGTAGCTTTCTTTCTGACAGAGACTACAGCGTGAAAGGCCAAGTAATTCATACCAAGGGCACCGTATAATCCTCTGCAGGTAAGTAATCCATTGCTTTTGGGTCCCCTGCCCTCTGTTTAGTCGTTATTGACCAAAAGGGGTAGCATGGCTGTTTATTGCCTGACTCCTCCATGAGACTTGGACATTTGTGAACACCCACTAAAACAATAGCTGTGATTTACTGAATGTTCACCACGTGCCAGAAACAGTGCTAACTGCTGTCCCTGCACATACTTTTGTCAACTCCTCAGGGCACATGAAGCAGGCATTGTGCCCATTCTACAGAAGAGGAAGGTTCTCGTTGGAAAGCATCGCATCAGAACGCAGTGTGTGTTGTCTTGCCTGTCTAAAGGTTATTTCCCTGTCCTGTATACACACTCCAGCCCTGAGTCAGTGACTGGGCTTGGGGTAGGGGCCATAGCTTACAGAGAACCCAGTCCCTACCCTCACGTGCAAGGAACAGAGAACAATGCAAGAGGCAACATATCTGTCAGAACCTGCGATTCAGACACCAAACACTGCATCTGCTTCCCTGCCTCCTCCTTTCTCTGTTGGGGTGTTAAAGAGGCTCCAGTGACATAGGACCCTGTCAGAGACACTAGCAGTTTAGAAGTCAGGGCTGGTTGCAAAAATTGGCATTACTCTGGCAAAGAAGATGAGAAGCTTTCGGCAGAGCTGAAGCCGAGTTAGGGAAAGCAGCACCAAGGCCTTGGGGAGGAAGAAAATCGCTCCTGTGTTGTCGATGACAGAGTATGACCCAATCCTGTCCTATTTTTACGTTTCATGTAAATATTTACAAATTGTTCAGGTCCAAACTGAAACCTGCTGTGAAGTAAACATTTTGTAAACTCAGATTGCCCAGAATCTTTTTTGGTCTGGGATGATATTTAATAGAAAAGTCGTTCTTTCTCTGTCAATTCAAGGTTTTTACTTTTTTTCCCTTTTCCTTTTTTCTTTTTATTAATTTCAAATGTCAGTTTCCCTAAAACTGAAACTTACTCTTACCATCAGCCTGCTACTCAGCTTCTCTAAAGCTGGAAGTCTCCTCAGAACCACCAGGATGTCCTTTTCAAGGATCATTTCTTTTCTAAAGAGTATGGAAATTGAACCTTGTCCTACTAGTGGCACTACTTCAAAAATCAGGCAGGAATGTTGCCTTTGTTTTTCCTTGAGCCATTTTTTCCCAAAATAATAAATCTCCCCAATCTGAAAGCATTTCACGTACTTGTTCATCCTAGTCATTGGAATTACAGCCAAAATGTCTCTCAGTCTTCCCCAGTGACCTCAAAATCACCACTTCTCCAGCACATTCCCTTGGTTAACTTCTCTTTTGTTCCTCAGCCTGATGATAAATTGGGCTTTGGTTCTGAGATATGTCATTTTGTTCCTCTCCTGGTGGCAGCAGGACACTGCACTGATGCCCCTGTGAGCGGCTGCCTGGTCGCCAGCTTGCTCTCCTGCTTGTGTCAGCTTTCATCTTCTCCTTTTCCAAGCATCCTCCCCTTTCCAGTCTTCCCATACTTCTCGTGATTATTTCCATTTGTGCGGAGCTTGCAGCTGGCGTGCGGACAAACTCCAGGTTAGTCGCAGAGGCAAGCTTTTTGAGTTTCCAAGTCCACTGTCAGCTCTAGTCTTGTGCTATCCTTTTGTCTCTCCTCCGCAACTTTCTGCGGATGCTTTGGGAGTTTCCTTGGGACTCTTCACGAGTCTATCCCATAGGAGGCATAGCTTGGACTTTCGCTTTGGAGTTTAAAGCTGGGAGAGCCCAGCCTAACGTGTTTATTCCCGTTCTTATAAGTAGGGAAACGAAGTGAAGGTGCTGCTCAGCAAGTTTGCTTAGTCTCCCAGTATCCACAGATTATCAGCAGTTTTTAGTTTCTTCCCATCCTGCATTCTCCTAAGCAACGGGAGCTCAGGGAAACCATAAAATGGGCCAAGTGTCCAGAAATGCCATTCTTTGGAGGCAAGTGCCTCATTCATTCACTAAACAAATGTATACTGAGTATCTCTTTCATGGCTGGTATGGTGCTAGGTGCATGGTGCTAGCAGGGGAACAAACCCAGCCCTGGCCCTGCCCCCATGCAGCACCCCATCTGGGGGGAGACAGATATCAGACAGCCACAGGTAATTTATCGCAAGTGCTGTGAAGGAAAGGGATTCTGTGCACTGAGGATGTACTGAGGGGATGTGGCCAGATTGGGAGGTTGGAGCTGCCCTCCCTGAGGAATTGTGGAGTAAGCTGTCATCGGGCCCCTGTCTAAAACTTGAGGCTGGCTCTCCCAAACCGAGTAATTCACTCCTATCTGTGGCCCTTTGGAGTATTGCATAAACCATGCTATAACCCGTGGAGTCATTCTGGCAAAGAACGGTTCCTGTATACAGAGTCCAGAATTGATTTATTTACCTGTGTCCTTAGAACCTGATAAAAACAAAATTGTTAATTGTCAAGAATACTGGTCGTTTCTGTACTTGGAAAAAAAATGCAAGTTAGCATTCTTATTTTGGACATGTTGAGGGTCATTTTGACAATATTTGAATGATGAGAAGCCACACAGACATGCCCTCCCAGCTGGCTGATATGTGTGGGTCCCGGGTGAGGGTCTCTCTTGAAAATGTGAGTCCAGCTTGTCAGAAGCCCCTGCCCAGCCCAGAGCAGGAGGGTCTCCAGCCTCTGCAGACCGAGGATGATTATATAGACCCTTCTTAGCACAATTTAGGCGTGCGGACAGTGTCTGTTTAAAACAGATTGACTGTAGCGTATGCTGACTCCTCTATTTTCTTTTTCTCTGATGGTAGCTAGTCTGTGTTGGGAGCCTCATGTATGTGTCACTCATATTAACTCTTTTATTCCATATAACCACCTAGAGGCAGGTGTGATCATTAGAAGCTGAGACACAGATGTCACCCAGCTAATGAGGGGCTGAGCTGGGATTGGACACTGGGTGTCTGATGCTAGAACTTGTTCTCTTAACCACCGTGCTATTCTACACCCCCTTTTCCTTTTTGCTCTCCACCAGGTCTCAGAGGTGGAAACATAGGCCATCTCACTCTGAAATATTGGATATTTTATTGACATTTATCTGAAATATAAAATTGAAAAAGTCTCAGTGAACCTGAGTGAATGTATCTCTTGTTTCTCACCTGACTCACTTTCTAATAATTGCATTCCTCAGTTCTAAGTGTCCATCTGGGGATCAGAGCATGGAAGTGGTGACATGTAAAGACAAAGGAAGAACTAGACACAAAACATGAATCCCGTGACTCTCTCCCCAGGGTTTAACTGTAACTCACGCTCCTGCCCTCTTGTTATGTGAAGAATTTGTTTATAGCTTGCTTTCTTGCTTTTGGATGAGGAAGGAAACCGTGAAGGAAACCATTCCTGTAATAGGTAGGTTATTCTACTGAGGAGGAAGAATTTCACTCAGAACCAATTCCATTAGCGCTCCTAATTAGAAATATTAGCTTCCAGTAACAGATAAAAGCAGGCAACCTTTGCTCTCATTCTAGTCAATTTCAGGAAGAGATTATCTTGCCAGATTAGCATGTTGCAACTCTCCACAGGAGATCTGAATGGTTTTAAAGGACTTCACCAGGCAGTTGGTTTGGCAGTGACCCCGATTACCCCGGGTTTGCAGGTTCACTGTTTAGAACGCTGACTCAGCTCTGTCCTGGGCTGGACATCCAAGTTGTCATCTTTAGTCAAGTGGCATTATCCTCGGAGCTGCTGGAACGTGAAGCATACGCTTGAAGCTCAGTTTGGGAAATGATTAAGCGTATGAATGTACTGTACTTATTTTTCAGTATTTCGTTCAAATTTTGGAGATGGCTAAATGGGGAGATGCTTAGTGTGTCACTGTTGGAGGTTTTAAGTAATTAAAAAAATCAAGTAGATGAGTGCATAAAGATTTCTATGCAAACAATCATGAGCTTAAATTAAAACGGCTGATTTAGTATGAGAATTACTTGCATTGATTTGTAGAACATCTATATAGGTTCAAGCATCCATATTATTCAAATGAATGAGCCCTGAAGAGTCAAACTGTGAAAAAAAATGAAATTAACTATAAAAGATATTATTACCCATTCAGCAAGAGGAAAATGTAGGCATACTTAGAGTTAACCCTTACTTGTCATGTATCTCCTTGGGAAGATCAGCGCCAGGGGTGATGATCCTTGCTGCAGAGAAACCAGGCAGAGCTCATTCTTGGTTCTCCCAGTGTCCCCTTTCTGTCCTGACTTCTTCACTCTGTGCTTTTCCTTACTTTAGGCCACCCAATGCCCTTAACCAGTCCCCTCCTTCCCTTTCAAAAGCAATCTCAGAAAAGGATTTTTATGGAAACAGTATTACTAGGGTATAAAGAATTGAGCATACCCAGTGCATTACTTCTTTCTGAAGCATCATCTTATTAATAGAAGACAAAGCCAAAGAAGTAAAACCCTGGAGATGGACTAGTAGAATTTCATACACTGGTAACCTGGTGATGGCAGGATAGTTCTTAGTGAAGAGAGGGCTCTTTATAAGTCCAATCCTGGACACAGAGAATATAGACAAGCAGATTAAGCATATATAACCCACTGTAATATTACTAATATGAAGTGCAGATGATTTTTAATGGGATAATACATTTGTCAGCAAGCATCACCTTTCTCTTGCCAGACACTGGATCTGATCGCATAAGCCTGGGGTAGCAAGATGGTGTGTTTTTTGACATTTAAACGGAGCTTCAGGGGAAAACCACTTGACTTGGTCTATAATTAGGAATTTTTGTCAGTTAGTCAGGAGCAGTGAACCTGAAATACTCTGTTATCCTTAAATGTTGAGTTTTAAAAGAAAAAAGCTGTGGATTCCCGTCATCTGTCTCCCCACCCCATAGTTTTATTGATAAAAATTGAGTTGATACGTCTATTTCAAAATTGGCATGCCCCATGCTGTTAACACGGTTGGTGGTGACATCTGGACGTTTGGAGAGGCTGATTGATTACTGAAACCATGCTTCTTTTAGAGAGACGTGTTGCCGGCTGAACACCCAGTTGTGAAGAGTCTCAACTGCCTTCCATCCTACCCCTCCCCCACGCAGACACCTCCAGCAACCATGCTATGTTGAGTTGATGGCGCCATCTAGTGCCAGTCTGTGGGAATGACCTGCTGGACTCTCCTTCCTTTGCTGTGGGTCAGATCACTGAGAGCTGAGTTGGGGAGAGTCCCCGCCTCTCTGGGAGTACGCTGTCTCGTGGGGCACCTCTCCCTAATTCCTAAATTTTCCTCCGTCTTCTGTTTAGTTATGCCTCTGTACCTTCCTCTGTCCCTGACTCCATTTCTTTCTGTTTCTTCTCTCTGGTATCCCCTCTTCGTAGCCCTTCTTCCTTTCTTTTTTCTCTTCCAACTCTCGATCAGTTTTTTAGAGCAAACAAAGCAAAACAAATAGTACTCACAACTGATAAAGATTTGTCTAATGATACGTTATGCCAAAGTAAGAGAACGTCGTGTATTTTAAACTGAAAGTAACTATTTAAATCATGCTAGAGGACCAGAGTGAAACTAGACAAAGTCCAAAAGTCTCTTCTAGAAGACTGTCCCCCATCTTCCTCTAATTAGACGTTTCCTCAAACAGTCAGTCAAGAGTTTTTAATTGGCTTCGGAACTGTTGTTATAGTATTATTTTCTCTTTTTAAACTACAAATGTAACCTCTCACTCACATTTTAAATTTGAGACAGCCTTCATGGAATGTCCTGGACATAGCATTGTTTCTATGGGAAAATGTGTTCTGAGTTCTAGACAACCCATTTTCCTCTAGATTTTTGGCTCCGGTATTAAGTGAGAGAAGGGAGATGAAAGATGTGTAGGACCCAGCCTGAGATGTGATTGCACTGGAACGTTTGTGGGATCTGAATTCGTGTACAGGTTTAAGTTCCCACATCAAACCATAAATTTTAAATTTCCACTTATGTTAAGCATCTCGATATTGTGGGTTTGAAAGTAAGTCCCTTCTGAAAAACAGGAACTGTGCTTGTCTGTTACCAGTTTTTGTGGTCGATAGGGCAACTATTTTGATTTTTTTTCAGGAGGGAGGAAAAGCAGTTAAATCCAGTTAAAATTAAAACCGGTTAAAATGAACCAGCTCGTGAGATTTGAATGCAGCTGTTCCACACATCACAACACGGAGAGTGAGTTGTTTATTACCACTCTTCATTATTATTAACGCGACTACTGCTTTTTGAGCGGCAGCATAGATGGTGTCTCTTTGGGGTTTAACCTTGGAAAATAGGAACCGCGAGGGGAGAGAGGTTCCTGTTTGCCGATTTGCATGTACCTTGTTTTTGTTTTTGCCGGGTAGGTGTGTGCACCTTCTGTCTGCGCGAGTCATTTAGCATGTCAGCAGTTTCCTGCCAGCAGGGAGTGCTGACTCATGCAGCTGTGACAGCCCTCAGCTGGCCCCACTGTAATCTGCCCACAGCACCAGCGCCGCCTTGGAGAGCACCTCAACCATTTAGCTGCTGGGGGGCTCTTTTCAGATCTGTGGTCACTGCGGAGTTGACGTCCCTTCTCCCTCCAGCAACCAAACACAGCCTTTGGTTCCCAGGTAGAAAACTGGGCATTTTTCTCCCTGGGCAGAGACTGCATAAGCATTACAGTATTTCTGGGAAGCCCCCAAGAAAACCGATTTTTACTTCCTTTTAATTTTCTGGGACTCTTTGTGGGGAGGGGGGAAAGGGGATGAGAGTAAGGCAAAGGGACTATGCTGTTATTTCCTCCTAAGCACCAGAAGGAACTTCCCTGAACAGCTCCCTTAGGCTTTCCTGGTGTAACCGGGACCTGATGCACTTCTCCCTGCATGGGAGAGGAGCGTGTGTCCGGGACAGGGCAGTGGGCAGGAGGTGCTCAGCAGCCAGCCCCACTTTGCTTTGTGTGGTTCAAGTCCTTAAGTAATGACAGATTTTGTTTATATCTGTTGCATGTCATTAAGGCTAAAAAAACAGCAACAACGCAAAAACCCAGAACCCCAAACCTGACCTCGGGTCATTTTCAAGCTGGCATGTGTTTTCAAAAATGGTTTCGCTGTTTGTGTTTGGAGTTCAGTTCTGCTTATTTTCATCAGAAAGTGAAAATGTTGCTTTTTTTTGAGGTTTATAAATAAACTTCCTTTTGCAGATACAAGTTGATCCGAGCATCCTAAACTATCTTGAGGATGATTAAAATGAGATCAGCTGGGGAAAGGAAAGCTTTGGCACACCCTTGTGGAGTTAGCCTCCTTTTTTTTTTTTTTTTTTTTTTAAGCTTCAATAAGCATTCTGAAGCAGTTTTGACCAGTAATAAAGAAAAAGCCAAGCCACAGTGACTGTGTGTAACATGATGTTGATGGAAGTTCTTGGTTTCCGCCGATACAAATGACTCATCAGTATCAATAGAATTGTGACTTCTAATAATAACATAGTGCAAGACCTTCAAAACATGTGGTTTTAGCCCTAGCTGCTAGTGAAAGGTTGGAAAATATTAGTTTGAGCTTTTTTTTTTTCTGATCTCTTGATTTCACCCAAGTTTAAAGTTGTTTTTTGTAGGTGTGATGATCACGCTATTGTTTTTTCATCTTACTGTTTTTAGTTTCGTTATGACCAAGTTGCCAAACTCAGATCATTTCATCGTTTAGAAATCTGTGCAGTAAGCATCTCCTGTCGGGGCTGTGTTTTGAGGGAAATGTGGCTGAAAAGCAAATCCTCCCTGAACAGAGAAAGGAAAAAACTGATCCAGACTCTGGTTCGCCAAGCTGCCCGCCTCCTACACAGCATCTATTGTGGAGAGCTGTGGGACCGCTGACTAGCCTATTGCCGTGTGAGTCATCATCAGAGGATTCCAAGAGGAAGGGTAACAGAAAATGCGAGTCAGAGGAAACGCAGTGGAGAAGGAGCAGTTATCACAGGAAGGAGGGTGCTGCCCTGTTTCCACGGCTGAAGGGCTGCCCTTTCACAGGGAGTTTGAGGTGTGTGTTTGTGCATTGCAGCCTGTCTACTGGTGTCTCCTTGTGGGAGCATTCTTGTTTTGTTATTTAGTTTTGGTTTGTTTTGCCTGCAGTTTGGCCAGACCATCAGTGATCGTTATCTTAGCTCTGTACCGCAGAGGTCTTACCCAAGAGCCTTTCTTTTTTGCACTCTGTAGTGAAAGCAACTGAATTTCTAGACTATGAGACCAGCATCTGCATTTACATTTACATTTTTTTTTCTTTCTAAACACTTCATCTTTAGAAATATTCCATCACCTGTTTCCTAGCTACTAGAGCCAGTGGCCTTTGTGCTGTGCTTGCTACGTTAGCCTTGATCTGGGAAATAAATGCTTTCAAGGGAAGCGCCAAATGAGAATGTTATTAGTTGAAATTTGCGTCAGTGTTGTCTCTTTCACACTTAGTCTTTATGGAATGTTTTGTTGCTGTTTCCTGACATCTTCCCCACCTCTGGGATTTTTAAAGCCGGTACCTCCCGGTTATTCTTTTCACCCTGGTGTCTTGCTACCCAGTAGCGCATCCTTTGTGGCGCTCTTGCGCTTTCTCTCTCGGCAAGTCTTTGCTTTTCTTTCTCTATGTGAACACTCACCTCTTTTCCTTTGTTCTCGTAGATTCTTTCTGCTCCTGCCTGCATGCCCACACCCTTTCTCACATCACTCGTGGACAGACCCAGGCGTGTGTGCACATATGCATGCACTCTGTATACATAGGTGTACACCCACGTGGACACACGTGCACAGACATGGTTCCCCTGCCTGACTCTGGTCTCTTGCTCGTGGAGACCCTGCAGTGGCCTCAGGTGCTCCTGTTGCCATCCCTGCGCGCAACTGATTGCTGGGAGGGGTCTTTCAGGCAAGAAGGAAATTGGAAGGGGAGCCTGAACTGGCTTCCCACCTGTGTCTAAGAATGCATCCTGGGCAGAAGGCTGGATTCTGAGGAGCCAGGAAGAAACCCAAGGGAGGCCCCAGCTTCGGAAGCCAGGGAGGAGGTAGGCCTGGGCTCAGGGAAATCAGAAAGGAGGACAAGACATTGAGATGGCTCTGCCACCAGCCTGGAGTTGGAGAATCCTGATGGGGTCAGACATGCTTCTTAATGGGGTGAGGGGGCTGTGGAGAATTAGGGGGAGGAGGAGGCTCAGAACTTAGAGTATAAAGAGGATGGAGATCGTCGAATTGCCTTCTGGCTGTTAAAATGCTCACACAGCCTGGTAGGTCTGGAGGAATGAGCAGGGGATCCCAGGGGACACCCAGTCTTCCCCTTCAGCCTTGAGCTCTCTCCTGCCCCCTCAGAGAGGCCTTCCCTGACCCTGTGGAGTCGGGAGGACCATCCTCCTTCCCAGATGCCCCAACCCCACTCCTTCCTTTTCTCCGTAGCTCTTATCACTCACTGGCCTCCTGTATATGTTGCTGTCTTGTCCATCTGCCTCCCTCACTATGAAATCAGCTCCAGGACTCAGGGGTCCTTGCCTCCTTTGGTCACTGTGGAAGTCTAAGGGCCTGGAAGAGTGTCTAGCCCTAAGGGGCTGTTCATTAAACACATATTTCTTGAATGAATGAATGAACTTATTGACTCTCCCTTAAAAATCACCTATGACGTCTTGCTGCTCACAGAACACGACTGAAGTCTTCAGCAGAGCCTTTAAAGCTTCTTTTAACCTGTTCCCACACTACCGTCTCAAATATATTTTTCACCAATGTTTTCTTCTCACTCAACTTTCGTTGAATATCTTCGAACTGATTTATGTCTTTATTTTGTACAGTTTCCTAATGTATGAGTTATATATATTGGCTCTGAAGTTCTCTTAATTTGTCCTAAAATTACTTCTTGCACAAATCAAGAATTACTTATTGAAGGGATTGCTCTTTGGAGGGAACTCTGTTAAGCCCAGGATATGGTGTGTGGAATACAGTCCCAGTAGAAAGCATGGTCCCAGTCTGTAGGGAAGTTTTGTTGCATCTTGGAGGTGACATATGTAAGCATGAAGCATTTGAAGTACAGTGCACAGCAGATGTGATCAAGGGCCAAGATGAATAGTAAAGCTAATTTTGGTAGGAGTTGAGGGAAGAGAAAGCTGGTGGAGATTGGAGGACAAGGAAGCCTTAAAAGGAGGAGTTGGATCTGTATATGTCCTTGAAATAGTGTAGGATTTGCTGAAATGGTTCTTAATTCCCTAGTTGATACCACTCGAGATTTTATAAATGTCAGGTTCATCAGCTTTATTGTTCCATATCAGTCATTGTCAGTATATTGTCCTTTTCTTGATTATTTTCAAATTAGACCTTCTTAAGATATAATTAATGGAAGAATATGAAAAATTCTAGGTGCAGACCTGGGAAATTCTTCCGTAATAGTTCAGAAAGTTGAAAATGTGTGAGGAGGCCTTCACTTTTATTGTTTGAAAAAAATATGAATAGAACTTCTGTTCATTAAAACATGAACAGTGAGAAAACAGGCCCAGAGTAGTTGATGATATTGGCGGGACATATAGGGTAGTGGTCCAGCATGTGTGAAGAACACAGGAATTAATAAGAAAAAGAAAAACAACTTAGTTGCACGTATCTTTTTGGGTCATATTGTCTTGCGCTG
Source organism: Hippopotamus amphibius kiboko (assembly GCF_030028045.1). Lineage (NCBI taxonomy): Eukaryota > Metazoa > Chordata > Mammalia > Artiodactyla > Hippopotamidae > Hippopotamus > Hippopotamus amphibius. The sequence continues at coordinate 76,717,855 of NC_080191.1, read as the reverse complement.
ATAACTGTAGCAGTTGCTTCACCATCATTATTACTCTTGTGGTGGTTTTTGTTAATATCATTGTGATGCTCTACTTTAAAAATTAAAACTACAGAAAATCAAAGTTTTCGACTATCTTCCCAATCTCAGTATGTTATTCAAAGGCAACCAGTAGGATCAGCTTTTCGTGTTATCAGTTGTTTTTGAAGTAGAAAAAAGCAGACATCATTTTCAAATATGGAAAACTAAGCCACTTTATGAGATAATTTTGATAAACAGAAGGACTGGAGAAGCCATGATTTTTTTAAAAATACTGGTGACAAGCAACCAATCCATTATAAAACTGTTAGGCAATTGTGAAAAATTATTATAGAACAGAACTGCGTGTAAACTTTGACAAGGTAATGGAAAGAAACCAGCTTTTTTCACTGCATTGCACTCAAAGAGGTATTTGTTGGGTGAGCTCTTACTGACGTCACATTGATCAATGTGAACGATGTCTGAGAATTAAAATTATGCAAAAGAAAAAAAAAGTAAGAAAAAGACAGACAACCTAGTCAAAAAATGATGCTGTACATTCGTATGCTTAAACAAGCACTTCACAAAAGAAACCCAAACAGCTAGTTTAATAATCAAACATATGCAAATTTAAAATTGTAGTAACATAGCATACATACTCTCTGGATTGGCAGACATTTACATATGTGACATACCATGTGTTAATGAGGATGTGGATGAATGGGAGTTCTTGTAGGTAGTCGGTGGGAGTGTAATTTGATACAATTACATTAGAAAACAGTTTATTACCTAACCAAGTTCAACCTGTTACTGATTTACAATCCAGCAACCTTACTTTACTCCTAGATATACCTTTAGGAGAACGTCTTACTCATGTGCTTCAAGAAACCCCTGAGCAGACGGTTCAAAGAAACATTGTGTATAAGAGCAGAAACTGGAAAAAACCCAGAGGCTCATCAACATTGTATTGAATCAACACATTTTGCTGTAGTTACGCACTGGGATACTATTTGACCAAGAAAAAAGAGCCAATAACACCACATACAGGAGGGTGTGCGAGGTGTGGTTAAGAGCAAGGATTCTGCCTGGGTTCAAAATCCAGGTCTCCCACTTAGTTTGTGACCTTGGGCGAGTGTCTCAATCTCACTGCCGGGCAGTTTCCTCTCATCTGTACATTGGGGAAAATGATAATGTCTTCCTGATGGGGTTGTTAGGAAGATTAAATGAGTTAATATTTGTGACATGCTTAGGCGAGTGACTGGCAAGTAATAAGTCCTATGTAAGTGTTTGTTGAGCAAAAATGCACTCATCAATATGGATGAATCTTAAAAACATAATGTCCAAGGAAAGGTGATTCCACTTATATAAAGTTCCAAAAGCATGCAAAACTAAGTAGATTGTTTACGAGTGTGTATATAAATGTTAAAACTACAAAGAGAATTAAAGGAATGATTGCCACCAAAAAAAAAAAAAAATCAATACAGTGTTTACCTCTAGAGGTGATGGACTGGGAAATGGTGTGGAAGGAACTCTTCCAAGGTCCTCGAAGTATTGTATTTTCCAGCCTGAATAATGGTCCCAAGGATGTTCTTTTTTATAATTATTTATTTTGTTCTTTTTTATAATTATTTATTTTTTTAACTGTGTGTGGCTTTTTTATTAGATAATAAGTTTTTTAAGCTCTTTGTTGGAGTATAATTGCTTTACACTCTTGTACCAGCTTTTGAGGTACACCAAAGCGAATCAGCTGTATTTATACATATATCCCCATATCCCCTCCCTCCCACGACTCCCTCCCGCTGTCCCTGTCCTGGGCCTCTAAGGCATCACCCATCTAGATAATAAAGTTTTAAATGGACTTTGTGAGTTGTTATTTTCTGAAAATATTTCTCTTTTGATCCGTTATTTTAAAATTACCTCAAAAAATGCTAAGCCCAAAGTAGCAAGATGACATTTAACAGGAATAAATGTAAATTCCTACATTTGGGTAACGAAAAAAATATATAACATGTTCAAGTACAGAATTTGCACACCTGCTTGGTACCAGTTTCTCTACAAGATTGTGAGCTGCCAGTGCAGTGTGGTCTTTGGTTCTTACAGAGGGTGGCACTTCCACAGAGCCAGGTTAAGTGAGCCGTCCCGTTTAGGTAGGACAGCTTGGTGGTCTTGCTCAGCTATTCCCAGGCCTGGCTGTCCCATGTACAGAATACTGTGCCCCGTCCCAACAGACTCTTTTAAAGAAGATGTTGACCATGGAGGGAGCATCCTCTGTGATCAGGATGTTTAGGAATCTGGAAACTGGCCACTTCGAAGAGTAGCCAAGGAAGTGGGGATGTTTAGCTTGGAGAAGAGGAGATGTAGGGAGAGAAAAGGGTATTTGCCCATCTTTAGAAGAGGAAGCCAATTTTCTTTGTTGCTCCACAAGTCAGATCCCTGCAGTGTCTTGCCAGTGGAGGCAGGTTTCAGCTCCTGGTGGCTGAAGACGCCCAAGCAAAAGCTGTGGGATCTCCTTTAGGCTTGGCTGGAGCCTCGGTCCCCGATGCATGGTTCCTGGACCGGCAGCATTGGCATCACCCAGAGTTTGTTTAGAATGAGAATCTCAGGCCCACTTCACACCTATGGAATCACAATCTGCATTTTATCAGAATCTCTCTGGGGACTCACTCACTCATTAAAGTTTGACAGGCACTGGGCTAAATGTTTCCAAGGCCCTTCATAATTCTTAAGATTCAGTGATTTTATTTAGTAAACTATAAACTCAGCTGGAAATTACCAGTTCATATGTGACGTTATCAATTTAAAATGCCTGACTGTAGTTAATAATACCGTATTTTACATTTGAAAGTTACCAAGAGAGTAGATTTTAAAAATACTCATCGTAAGAAAAAATAAATTTGTAATTATGTGTGGTGATGGATGCTAACTGGACTTACTTGGGTGATCATTTCACTATATATATATATATATACATATATATATACACACACAGATATCAAGTCACTATGTTGAACACTTGAGACAAATAAAATGTTATATGTCAATTATATTGCAATCTTTAACAAGCAAAAAAAGTCTGAGTATGTTATGTACATAAAGCAAAACAAGTTTTTATTGCTGAATTAGTTTGAAATTAATTTGTCCATTTTTCCCCTAAAGTAAAAGTTAGGTTGCTTATGTACTGGGCCAGCTTATAGCAATTAAAATATAACATATTGATTATAATATATTGATATATAATATAATATATATTGATAAAATAGTGATTTTTTTCTTTTTAGTATATAGGACGAGATTCTTCTTTTAAAATTCCTTTAATTTCTTCAATTTTTTTCTTCTGTATTCTTTAAAATTTTCAGAGTAGATTAAGGTTCTGAATACCTGTTAAGAATACTCAAAAGAGACATTTAAATAATAAAAGCATCTCATAATACATTGATTTTATATTTAGCCTCTTTTTTTTGCTTGTACATATTCCATATTTTGACCTTATAGGAACCTTTGAAGTCTGAATATCTTGTAGTGATTTTCCACAATGCCCCTTATCTTTTAGATTCTAGATCTGAAATCAGGCAAGTGAAATAGTTTTACCTTTTTCCCCTCAAAAGACCATGACTAATTTAAGCTCACCTTTTTTTCCTTAAAGATTTCGCTACTCATCCTTTTAACTGATGAAGTTCAGGCGGAACCCATGATTCACCTCATCCTTTTCCTTTTCTGTAATTAGTCATTTATTCTTTTGATGTCCATAGTAAAACTAATACTTAACATGATAGTCATAAGATTCCAAAATAGAGAAGTTCTTAAATGACTTACAATCAGGTATAAAATATGCTTCACTGTATGGCAAAAATGAACAGGGAAAACTTCTCATGAATAAAAGATGTTTTTTAAGGCCATGTAACCTCATGAGTTACTTGGTTTAAGTACATATTTCCAGATCTATTTTCTTTTGACATATAGGACAAAGAAACTGTACTTCAATAGTTGGCTTAGATAATATTTGGTGTATATATGTCATCTAGATGAGATAATATATAAAAAATGGCTTTATAAAATGTAAAGTACTGTAGACATTTTAATAACTTTTGCACATTATAATTCTGTTTTAATTTTAATTTAGCAGGGTTTCCCCTCCTTTTATGGGACTGACGTAAAATATAGATTCCATCTTGGTGTGATTCTTCAGGTTTTGTTTTCTTTATCCATAAATGATTGTGAATAAATGTCACCATACATTGTCATATTAGTGATCGTGAGGGGGAGGGCTAGACTTTTTCCTACCAGGTTGCTTGCTTGTTTTGTTCATTCCTTCATTCATCATGAATATATACTGAGCACTTCCTGTGTTCAAAGCTCTGGGCTGAGTGCTCTGGGAAGACATAAAATGAATAAGATAGTCCCAGGTCCAAAATTTTTTATAATTTATAAATTTATTTTTAATGATTATAGCACCTTACTAAATTTTAGATTGATCCCCATTTTAAATAGTAGATATGAGATTGATGTTGAACCTTATTAGCTGTTAAAAATACAATTGCCTGAAGTATATTCTTCATTTCTTAAGAGCGAGGTTTCAAAAGATTACTGCGTATTCCTATAGGGTTTACCTGATCTTAGATTTTTTTCAGAATGCTTTGAAATCACATATTCCACACTAGTCTGTGCTATTCAGTACGGTAGCCACTAGCTACATGTGGCCTTTGAGCACTTGAAATGTGGCTAGTCCAAGTCGAGATGTGCCGTGAGTATAAAGCATACACTGAATCTCAGAGAGTTAGTAGACAAAAAAGGACAAAATATCTCTTTAATAATTTTTTATGTCGTTTACCTATTGAAGTGATAATATGTAAGGTTAAGTAAAAAGATGTTTTAAACTGTACCTGTTTCTTTTTATTTTTTTTAATGTGGCTACTGGAAAATTCTGAATTATATATATGGCTTACATTATATTTCTATTTGAAAGTGCTGGTCTAGATTCTAAAGTGTAGAGTGATTGAGAGCTCTCAGAGAAAAGAGTATCAGAGCTTAACACAGAGAGTTTTAGAGATGAGATACCACCGACAGAATCCATTTACTCGAAGAAGAAATCCCAGTCTGTACCTTTGCCCTACTTTCAGAGATGCCTGCTTGCCTGAACACACAAAAAGAGCATCCATATAGCAAGCATTTATTTAATATCTACAATGTACAGGGCATTGAGGGGGATTAAAATAAATATCACACAGGTCCCCGCCTTTAGGAAAAACTACAGCCTACTGGGGAAGCAAGATATGAGCATATGACTTGTTCAGTGATGGTATGAGAGATAAATAGCTATTCAACACTCTGATCCAAGAACTGTTGCAAACACTTGGTAGAGGCACTAAATCAAAAAGGAAAGAAAGTTCACCAGGGCCTGGAGGGGTGCCCCACAGAAGGAGCGCCTTGACCGGGCTCTCGAGAGTGGCTAGGATTCCAGCAGGCAGGGGGAAGGGGACATGGGGGTATTGGAAGGGAGTAGAGTGGGAACAAGAAAGAGAAAAGATGGGAAGGCACAGTGCAGTTGCGAGGTCAGCTGAGTTCAAGGATGAAAGGAGTGTAAGGTGTGAGTGGAGTAAATGTTGCATATCTTTAATTGTTAGGAAGTCGTTTAAATAACAAAATTGGTAATACTGTATTTCCGGTTACAGTTATGCCTGCATTTGTATACAGCCTTATAAGTTAAAGAATTCTTGATAAGGTACAATATCATTTAATATTTCAGGCAACAGTGATAAGTATTTGCATACTTTATTTTTTTTTTTTTTTTTTGGCTAAAAGTATAGCTCAAAAAAAAAAAAAATAGTCATTGTCTGCCGTTGGCTCCATTTTGTAGAAGTAGAAGGCAGAGAAGCCAAGATTGCATAATGAATGATAAAATCTTGAATTTGAATCCAGCTGTTTAGCTTAATTTTACTCTGCTGAGCCACTCAAATTTTCACACCTGTAATTCTATTTGCTTTGCCTGTTTTTGAACTTTATATACATGGAATCATACAACATGTGTGATTTTGCGTCTGGCTTCTTTCATTCAGTGTTTGTGAAATCCATTCATGTTGTTGCATATAGTGGTCTGTTTTTAATTCTCAGTACTATATCGTATTCCATCGTGTGAATATACCACTGTTGGTCTATTTGTGTAGTTTTCAGTTTTCTGGCCATTATGAACAGCACTGCTATTGAACTTTCCACTATGTATCTCTGGGTGAACACACAATGCATTTCTGTTGGGCATATACATAGGAGTAGAATTACAAAAGCAGCTTAATTATTAAATTTTCTTGGAGGTGAGGCTGAAATTTGGCTTTGTGATACTCTTTAGAAGAAAAGTAAAAACTGAAAACTTTTAAAAAATTGAAGTACATTTGATTTACAATGTTGTGTTAGTTTCTGGTATGCAGCAAAGTGATTCAGATATACATATATATAAAATATAATCTTTTTCATACTCTTTTCTATCATGGTTTATTATAGGATATGGAATATAGTTCCCTGTGCTATACAGTAGGACCTTGCTGTTTATGTTTTATATATAGTAAAAAACTGCAGACTTTTGATACCTCAAATACTATATCAAAATAAATATTAAGGCAGCCTTTACAGAAGGATCTAAGGTGGAAGAATTTTTCTGCCTTAACACATTTTTGGAAGGAAGAATGAAAATAGTGAACTCTTTCATCCAGATAGAGTTTGAAAAGGGTAAGATATTGAAAGACTGCATTTGTATCACTAAAGTTTCTGTTACAGTTATACTTTTTTTCTCCAAGAGACGTTCTGGCAAATGAAAAGTGGATAATTAAGATGAGATTGTTACCAGGATGGCATTATACTAGGTTATAATGAGGAATGAGTACCTGGGGTTATGTTTATTGGGGAATGAGGAATTGGAGCGGGGGTAAATGGTAGGAAATTACATCCCAAAATCTATAATGAAAGCTTCAGTTCTCAAAACTTTATTGAACTTTCTTCCAACCCTCCCTCTTTTGTTTAGGGGAGTCTGCAGGCAATCGAATTTGCATTCTTGCAAAGCATTACAAATTCCTGAACCTGTTTTTAGAAAAAAATATGAAGACAGACATTTATCCAGAGGCATCCTATGTGAAGGAAGGGTAGTTCTAGGATTTGCCAACACAGAAGACTTTAGTGTCTATCTTTGCTGCTTCTTTACATTAATGCTGATCATTTAAAGATGGGTATTTTATATTTAGACTGACAAGAGTCGTCAGACGAAAGCAGACTGGGCACAGGAAGAAATCCTCCTTTTTCTCAGTGCTCTGACTCAGGGTGGCCCTAGGCAAGTTACATGGCAAATGGAAACCCTCAGTGGACAGAGAACATTGTTGCTGTTATTGGTGGTAAATTAAATTTTAGAGTGGAGAATAGGACATGAACTTAGGACATAACCCTTAGGGACTGGAAGTTTTGTATCTGTATTGCTGTGATGGACATCTCTTGCTTTTTATGGAAAGTTCCTCCTTGTTACTGTGATGTCAGTGAAGTGTGATTTTGGGTTATGGGTATGTGTTTAAAAGTCATATTTTCTTTTAGTGTCTACTGATGATTTCTTTAGGATTACATGTCAGGATGAGGGTCAGAATTTGAGCTTATTCAATTTTTCCTCTCCCTTTCCAAATTAAATATCAAATGAGAGCATGATGGGGGAATCAAGTTATTTTCAAGTCATATTTGAAAAGCAGGTGTGTTCTCTCCTGATTTACAGTGCAGGTGCATTTTAATTTAACTGCTTAAAATGGTGATTAAAAAATTATTCAAGTGGAACAAAGCAAAGTTTTAAAAATGACTTGTAAACAGTTGCTCTTAGTTTTTTCCTGTTTTCTCTCCACTTGATTTATATAACGTGAATTTCTGAAGCAGCCCCTCGCCAAGACCACTGCTCCAAATGTGTGAATTACACTCATTCAATAAGATCCAGCCTTTTCATTGGTAGGACAATGTGGGGGTCACAGGGCCTTGGGTCTTTTCTTTGTCTAGCCTGATTCTAAGGCAGGGAACAGCCCTCCCTGCTTTTGAACCCAGTGACATATTTCCATTTGTCACTGAACGCCAGGGGGAGCAGAACCACAGACCCCAAAGTATCCCCCCCCCCAACTGTGGGCTCCCACCCTCTACCAGAGGATTTGCTGCTTTCGTCTTTCAAGTGCCCCGAGTACCTGATGGTGAGATCCATCGTGACCTCGGCTAGCCAGTTATCAGGCTTGTGTGGGTGTGTTTAGAGGGGTCTCCCCTTAAGTTTAGCATTAGGTCTTGGTGACAGCATCTAAATAACACAGGTTACTCATCACGAGTTGAAGATTTTCCCCTTTTCACATTGATGCTTCTGATATAATTTTGTACGTTGGCTGATGATGTGTGCGCACTCTGTGGCTGCCGAGATGCAGCTGGAAAGTGTGTGGGGGTTGTCTGCTTCCTCTGAGGTTGCTCCAGGCGGTCCGGTGGGGGCGGCCGTGATAAAGGTACAGCACCACTTCCGGCAGCCTGTCTTGTGAGCGCTGTAACCCACTGCCTGAACCTGGGTCCCGCTTCAGCCCGGTTCTCTCCTGCGTGCTTTATCTTTTGCTGCTTCTGATTTGCCTGCTGCAGGTTTATGACTAAGGTGGTGGTTCAAAATTCCCTTTTTAGCTATGAAAAATCTTTCAGAGTAACTTTGCATTGCCCTTTCTCTTTCTTCTGGATTTTGTAAGAATGAGTCCGAAAAAGAAGAATAAATATCATAGAAGAGTTAGATAAAGGTTAGGTGGATCGTATAATCCCTCATTAGAGCAAACATAAAATCAGTGTATGTTCTTGGCAGATTGAGTATGTGAAAATGCATTTTATGTTGGAAGCTGTCGGTTGTTTAGCACAGATATGGAAAAGCCCATTTCAGAATATTGACAGAGAATAACTAGATTTGGAAGGGGTTCATTTATTCGGTCTGCCCTTCACCTGCATGCCTTTTGAATGTCTGCGTTGTACTGTCCTTGGAGCTGGGAGAAACGTGAGCTGCCCTTGGAGGGTCTGTAGTCTCACTGACGGGGAACCAATGTTTATTGATATGCCTGACAAAGTGATGATCTCATTTTTTTTACATGATCTTATTCAATCTTTGAGAAAACCTTACCAGTGAGGTGATGGTGTAACTTTTTCAGAGAAAGAAGCTTGGTGCAGAGACCTTGAGCACCCACGTAAGGGAACCGGTAGCAAAGGGTCAGGCCTCTGGCTTCAGAACCAATGCTCTCTGCAGTTGTGTGGGCTGCCTCTGATACTTGGTCATTTAAAGAACAGCTTGATTTAGGGACATCCAGCAAGTATCATGGAAGTTCAGGGACAGGAGTGATGGGTGCAGCTGGAGTCATTGAAGGAGACCCACTGGCTGGCTGGGAATTAGCCCTGAGCCTTGACAATGGGTAGCATTTGTATGGAGCAGCCAGGAGAAGAAAGCATCTCCCGCCGAGTATAAGCTGGGTGAGGGCAGGGATGGCAACGACGGGAGAAGGACACGGTGGGTAGGCCAGCCTCGCTGGAAGCCAGCAGAGGTTCGCACTGCACGAGTGAGTGCTTACTGCGCAAGGCACTATTCCAAGTTCTTCACATCCGTTAACTAATCCTATCCTCCCCGCAGCCCTCTCAGGAAGATATTATCAATTCTGTTTAAGGGTTGAGGAGACGGAAGGCGATGAAGTGGTGGTACTGGGTTTCAAAGGCCGGCCGTGAGGCTCCGGAACCTGAGCTCTGGGCGACTCTGTTCTACTTACCCCTCACTACTAGGCGATGTGGGTGGTGGGGAGGGTTCTTGAATTGCTGGGGACAGTGATGGAAAGATCAGCATGGCAGGGGTGGTGGTTGGAAGATCAAAAGGACAGCAGCGAGTTGGCTAATTTGGGAAAAAGAGGAAAAGCAGTTACTTTGAGTTGAACAGGATCTGGTCACTGCAAGTGGGTAGCAAGAGACGGAGGTGAGATTTAACCAGTCGACAGGCCTTGAATGAAGATGTAAGGAATGCTCTACGATTAGGAGACTGGGTGGCATTTCTGCTGTTGAAGAAGTGAGTGAGGTCAAGAGAGGCCCTTTTGTACAGGGCAGTTGCACAAGGTGAAGAAATGAAGGTTTTTGAATGGGCTAAATATGCAATAGAGGCACCCTGTGCTAGAAAAAATGGTTCAATGGAGAGTTCAAAATAAGGGAGAGGAGTCCAAAGGAGGGGATAGGGATGATCTGGGGGTTATCTGCGAGGAGAGAATTGATGCCCTGCAAACAGATGATTTCTCAGTGCGAGAAACCCCGGGCTTTGAGAAGTGCCCTTGGTCAAGCAGCAGAAGGAGAGAGAGGAGCAGTAGCTAAGGAGGAAACAGGAGAAGCAGCTAAGCCGGGAGAGAGAGGATAATTAAAAGAGAAAATAAAAAGCTGCTGAGCAGTGTCAGCTGTCGCCAAGAGGTCAAGGGGACAAAGAGTGAAGAGGGGGCATGAGGTCTGACAATGGGGACTGCCGTTTTTACCCTCCTCAGTAGGCTTGGTGGAAATCCAGGGGAGGTGAAATCCAGCTGGACTAAGGATTTTGGAGTTCTTCCTAAGTGGTCCTTTTCAAAGCGTGAAATTTACAGGTCGTTCAGCATCACTGCAGAGTGGGAGCTTTGTAAATACCACAGGGCTGCCTGAGACTGCATTTTGTTACAGTGATCTGTCTGGCCTAACATACTTTGTCTTTCAGTGCAGTCATTCACAAAGCTCCCAGGGGTACTGATGGTGGAGGTGTGTAATTGATCACCGCCCACTGAAGACATCATTTGGGGGCCAATTTGAGGTCCCCTTGAAGCAGAGCAGGTGAGGCAGAAGACTATCCCTTGGGAACCATGCTTTAGAAGGTCACCTGGCTGCCCACCGCCTGCCCCACTTCCCAGGGCCATAGACTCAGTTATTTCTCAGCCTCTTTTGAATGCACTGTTTGTTACAAGGAATTCATATAGTATCATAGCACCGCCATACACAGGGCTTCTTTTCATTTTAGGGCACCCTTGTCCATATAAAGTCCAACTGATATGAAAATAACCCAAGTTTTTCTGACTTCTCAGAAATCCTCAAAATACCAAGCTGTGTCATAGATCTTCCAGTGCCTGCATCCCCTTTGGTGAGAATCCAGGATTTCCCTGTTTCAGCACTACAGCTGTGAATTGTAAAAGCACTTCAGCCACCACCGTGGCATTCAGAGTTATTTTTATTTAAGCTGCCAGATTTGGAAATGCACCTCACTTTAGCATTAGTTTAAAAATTTTAGGGAGGAGAGACGAAATTTGCATGGTTTTTATTTTAGCTTTTGGCTGGAAGCCTATTTGGTTCTTTCTTCTTCCAGCCAGTTTTTCTTGGTAACTATAAGTTGGTGCATTCTGATTTTAGAAAGTATGTCTCTGTGTGGAAAACTCAGAAGATTTAGGAGAATGTAAACGCTTTTTCTCCCACCCCCTCCCCCACCCCCAGCGTAGATTACTGGTAAGTGAAACTTAAAAGAGAGTCAACTCAGGAAAGTCAGACCCCCACTTCCCACCCCTTCAGGCCCCTGACTTCTCTTTCTTACTGCCTGTCTCTGTCATCATTAGCATCTTGACTCAGAAGTATGAGGGGGAAAAAATGAAAGTCAGGTCAACTGTTTCTTATCCACAGTTTTGGCAAAAGTTAGTTGTCTTTGGCTGAACTCTTGGTAGTTGGTGTATGGAGTTGTTTGGGGTTGCATTTATTCTCCAGTTCTCTTAGTTTTCACATATAATCTAGAGTTCATTGTTCTTAACGAGAGAAACTGCTTAATCATTCACTTAGGTTAGAAATCTGTTCTGATTACCCGAAAATTTTCTTCTAATCTATGTGGTGTCTTTTCATAAGAGTTTGATTATATTAGCATAGTGCTAATATGTTTAATAAGATTTAATCTTTCATTATTGAAGTTCCTAAATATATCACTATGTTTTATCGTTATGAACATCAGCTCTCATTGTTTAGAACTGCACTTCATTACCAGTTTTGTTTGTCATGGACTGATAATTTTAAAATACAATAAAAATGAATTACTAGAAAAATGAAATGAAAAAGACATAAAAACATAAGCCTGACGAAGATTTTTTTTAAATGATTACATTCAACAGACATAAAATTACTCTGGCAAACTGCTGTAAAGTCTCTAAACCCTATTCCCAGTTTCTGGGTCTGGGGGGGTCTCCAGGTCCCACGCTGAGTCCCAGTGTCTGGAGGGAATACAGACATTTAAGAGACTGAAGACGAATCTCTCAGCTTAAGGGCATGCCCTCAAAGTAGGTTTTGGTGGAACTGGGACATATTTCTTGCATTTATATTTATCACTCATGAAAGTCAAGTGCAGGGGAAAAATACCCTGTTTATTTGAAGTTTTGCTACTTAAAAAAAAGGTCACAGGACAATACATGATTGTTAAAATGTTTCACACAATATGAAGGTGAATATTGAAAAATTCATCATCTTTCTCCCCACTTCTCAGATTTTTTTATTTCCCTTTCTCTGACTGCATTGTGTACACAAACATATATATGTGTGTGTATACATATAAAGATCATTTTTTCTGTCTTTAAAAATGAAATCGTAAGTAGTACTCTGCAACTTATGTTTTACTTAATATTATGTCATAACATTTTTCCTTATCAATAATTATAAATCTAATGTCTCTGTATAATATAAGTTGAATGTCTTTTATGGTTATAACTATACCGTAATTTCTTTAAATATCACTCAGTTGATGGGCATTCAGGAGCATCCTAGGTTTTTACCATTCCCCAGAACACCGCAGTTAAAATTCTTGTACGTATATGCTTACTTACCTCCTTTTGATATTTGAAGGATAGATTCCTAAGAGCTGAGTCAGAGATAACCCCGGATGACATTCCAAAAAAGTTGCATCAGTGGGGAGTCTCACCAGCAAAATATGAAGTACCTGCTTGCCTCACTGCAGCTAGAGCATTGGAGTCGTTACAGTTTTCCCACTCTGATGGATAAAAAGATTCCCTGGTTGTTTTTGTTTGAATATCCCTGATTACCAGCAAGAATGTGCCTCTTTTCATAGGTTTAAAGGGCCTGTTGGGTCTTTCTGTTTAATCTGGTGGGGACAACCCACAACAGATTTCATTTTATGGGTTTTTTAAGTACCAGTTTTTCTGTGTGTGGTGTACTCAATGATTGGGATTTCTGTTTGGTTTAGTGGCATAGAGGAGATAGAAAGATGAAAAAAACATAGTGTTGACTCTTGTTTTGTTTTGTTGAGTTGGCTTAGTTCTCATTTTCTTTCTCTAACTTTTTTTTCTTCAAGATCAGCTTACTTACAGGAAATCCGTCTCTGTCTATTTGTGTGTAATGTAAAAAGAGCCCTGGGTGGGGCATCTTTATGGCTTGGCATACTGTACATCGTTATTCAAGACTGCCCAAGGAGTGTGCATTCACATGTGTGCGTTTTTTTTATTGAAGTAAATTTACATGACATGAAATCAACCCTCTTAAAGTATACAATTTAGTGTGCAACCACCACCTCTATCTAGTTCCAAAACATTTTCATCACCCTAAAAGACTCCCCGTACCCATTAAGAAGCCACTCCCATTCCCCTCATGTTTCCTCCCCTGGAAACCACTAATCTGCTTTCTCCGTGTATGGATTTACCTTTTCTGGATATTTCATAGAAATGGAATCATATACTATGTGACTCTTGGGGTCTGGCTTCTTTCATTTAGCAGAATGTTTTTGAGGTTCATCCACATTGTAGCATATATCAGTATTTCAGTCCTTCTTACGACTGGATAATATTCCATTGTGTGCCGCGAATATACCACAATTTGTTTATCCATTCATCAGTTGATAGACATTCGGGTAGTTTCCACCTTTGGCTATTGTGAATAATTACACATGTAAATTTAGACCCAAGTTAGTCATACGGAGGGAAGTGTGAGGGATGAGCAGGAAGGCAGCTGAAAGAGCCTTCTAGTGGGTCTTCTAGAGCTTTCCCCTCTCTTAGTGATTGGTCATTTACAGGATCTTGACAAGGTTGAGTCACTCTTGGGGTCAGATTGGCAATTTGTGTTCATTTGGGTAGAACCAGAACACAGAGCCTCCCAGTAGATCACATCCTCTGGATTTAAAATGAAACTTACTTTTCACACTAGGGTTGCGTATTTCACACCCCCCGCCCCAGGCACTGGGTCTCTGTACCCTTAGTGGGCGCCGTGCCTAGGAGGTGGTATTTGTGGCTGTGCCCTCTGTGGCCATCACCTCGGCCTCTACCTTCTGGCTTGGAGCTTGAGGAGTGTGGTGACCAGAGGGAAGAATTGGGCCCATGATGCATAGCGGAGTTCAGTTCCCAGCTCAGGAGTCTTGGTTGAGTTATGTAGCTCCCAGTTTTCTCCTCTGCAAAATGGGATAACTGATACTTACGTCTTAAGGTTTCAGAAAGAGTTAAGTGGGATAACGGATAGAGGGCGCTGTTACAGAGCCCCGTGGGTAGGGCTGATGCGTGTTCATTTCCCCTTCTCAGAACTTCCTTGTTCTCTCCTGTCCAGCGCCTATAATATCACAGTGTTGTGTATGTATCTATATATCTGGATAGATATCAGACAAAGGGCAAAGAGTAAAAAGGGCAGAGATCGAACAATACGGAGACTGAACTTGAAAAGCCTAAGAAGAAATAGAGGGAAACCATTCAAATTCCTCTTTGGTTTGTTAAAGGATAAATTCAGTATGTACTAATGAAACACCCAATTGATGCAGATCTTCCCTGAGTATTTATTTAGTTTAAGGAGTTTCTCCTGGTGCTCTGAAGTGTTTTAGCCTGAGTTGTAAGCTTTTCAGCCTGCAAATATATTACTTTAGCATCATCAGTCTAAAACCTGAGAGGTCACATCTACTTAGAATTGGGTGGTTGTGAGCCAGTTTCCAAGGGGATTTGCTGGTGCCGTTGCACTGAGAACATGGGACCTTCGGTTATTACAGTCAAAGATGGTTATTAATGGGCAAGAGGCGTAAACATGGAAGTCCTTTCCTGACAGTTCATTTAGGTTTGTCTAAAAACTGATATACTAGCACAGTATTTTGAGAAATAATTTTACTGGCTTGGCAAAATGTTAAGCTTGATGTCATCCCAGAGTTTTTGCAGATTTAAGCCTCAGGTTTCAGTTCCAGGAAAAAGGCTACTCTTTTAAAGCTGAACACCAGGGACTAAGTCAAGGGCATGGTATATATAAGCATCACTGATTTGTGCATTTTATAACAAAGATACACATTTTCTTGATACCATTAGCTCATAGAACATTAAATAAATTAAAAGCTTTCTTTGGACTGTGTCCCTGAAAAATCCATCTTTGACAGGATTTAATATTTTATGAGAACTATGTTTGGGGATTTATTTTTCAAAATGTAAAAAAGCTATTCTTACTAAGCTTTGGGATGGGAACCATATTAAGCTGTCTCTCTGGATAAGCACATCATACATCATCATGTCAAGTATGAAAAAAAGTGTGTTTCCTTTAACAGCAGATACGTCATAGTGATGTTTGACCCATGGTTTTTCATAAAGCGGTCCATTTTCCGTAAACCCTTGTGTTTACCCAGTATACTGAATATGATGACTGGCCTCCCACTGATCAGGCAGAAGGGAGATGCATTCCAGAGAGTTTGAAACTGTGTATTTTATCTTTCATTTCCTTTTTCTTTTTACTCTTTTAGTATTCAGTGGCCATGGAGATTTCTAATTTTAAATTCCTATTTACATATGAAATTTACAAGCTATTACTTTTAGGATAATTTTTGTACTACGTTCTGTGAGCAAATTACAATGGCGTTTAATGTAAAATGCATGTGTAGTTCCTTGTGTTTCAAAGCCACACTTTTCTTTGCCTAGTTTAACTGTCTCCTGTTTCCAATTTGTGTTAGAAAGTCCTGTGTGAAACATGAACCCAGTTTATACAATTACTGAGAATGAATGCAGGTCCCTTGGGATAATAGCCCTTGAGCTATCTTTACAGCGATCTTATGTCGAATATTTGAATCTTTCTCCTCTAATGCCAAGTGCTCGCTTTTCACATGTAAATTGAAGATGGCACTCCTTGAACTTGGCCACCAGTGCGTGCTTGTAAGGTTGATCAGCGTCATCATGGTTTTTGGCCACTCTGAGGATTTTGTTTTTAAAGAGGCAATTTTTATCAGGACAGACTCAAGAGGGAGGATTGGATTTGTTCATCATTCATTAAGTGCCTGCTTTGCGTCAATGCTGTTCGAAAAGGAACAGGATAAAATTGCCATCTAGAATCGTGGCAGGTGCCATGAACTGGTCCTAACTATGCAAGAGCCACTTGAATGCTTTGGGCTGGGGGTGTGAGGATGGAAAGGGGCCCCACAGAAGGATGAGTTAGTCAGTACAGACATCTCTGAACAAGTGGATCCCATGCTGAATATTGAAAGAACGTGTAGTAAGTTCTCCCAGTAGGACAAGGGTGGTGGAAGGAGCATTCGAAGTAAAAGGTGTGTAAAAGCTGCAGAAGCACAGCACACACACCAGGTTGTGTGAATTTCAGATAGTTCAGTGTGACTAGAGCTTGGAAACATGGAGGAAGCTCAGGCTAAAACGTAACTGGGAGCCTGACTCTGAAGAATCTTGCATACTATTCTAAGGAGATTGGCCTTTGTCCTATAGGCAGTGGGGAACCACTTCTGGAATTTCAGTGAGGAATTTTCACGATCAAATTTGTGCTTTAGAGCGTCCATCTTGGGGACCTCCCTGGTGGTGCAGTGGTTAAGAATCTGCCTGTCAATGCAGGGGACACAGGTTCAATCCCTGGGCCGGGAAGATCCCCCATGCCGTGGAGCAACTAAGCCCGTGTGCCACAACCACTGAGCCTGTGCTCTAGGGCCTGCAAGCCACAACTACTGAGCCCACATGCTAAAACTACTGAAGCCCAAGCACCTAGAGCCCGTGCTCTGCAACAAGGAAAGCTACCGCGGTGAGAAGCCCGCACACTGCAAGGAAGAGTCGCGCCTGCTCACCACAACTAGAGAAAGCCCACGTAGCAACGAAGACCCAATGCAGCCAATAATTAATAAATAAACGACAACAACAAAGAACTTTCGCCTTACAGCTACGTAGAGATGTGGTCTACTAACAGACTGGAGTCAGAGGATCAGTTCCTATGCGCCTACAGCAGTCCACGGGAAAGGTGCTGGGGCAGTGGCAGTAGGCGTAGAGATTAGGAACTGGTGGTGCAGAGAGCCAGTTTAGCAGTCTTGGTGACTGATTGGATATAGGTATTGAGAACGAGGAATGAGTTGAGGACAACTCCCAGGTTTCAGGTTTGGGTGACTGCACGGGTGATGTCATCAGTGTATGGGTGTTCAGTGAAGTCATGACACTGGGTAGGGGTGAGATTAATGTGAGAGAGAACAGAGAGAACCAAGAGGAGAAGCCCTGGGAAGTGGACATGTCGGGGGGAGGCCAGTACAAAGAAGCCTTAGAAGGGATGATCTGCAGGAGGAGGAAAACCTAAGGATAGGGTGTCCCGGGACCCAAGGCAGGAGTTTCCAGAAGGAAGGAGTGGTCAAGAGTGTTAAACATTTCAGAGAGGTTGGCAGGGTTCCAGGATATGTCAGCGTGTAGGTTTGCATAATCCTAGCGAGAGCAGTTGGTGAGCAGTAAAAAGAGATGAGACAGTCCACTCACACTGCTTTTGCAAGAAGCTGAGATGGGAAGGGAAGGAAAGAAAAAGGGTCAGTGAACACTTTTAAATCTTAGGTTTTAATAGCCAAGACATGGAAGTGACCTGTGTCCATCGACAGATGAATGGATAAAGAAGATGTGGTGTATCTGTACAGTAGAACATTACTCAGCCATGAAAAAGAATGAAATAATGCCATTTGCAGCAACACAGATGGACCTAGAGATTATCATAGTAAGTGAAGTCAGAAAGAGAAAAATATCATGATATCACTGATACGTGGAATCTAAAAAAATGATGCAAGTGAACTTCTTTACATAACAAAAATAGACTCACAGACGTAGAAAACAAACTTATGGTTACCAAAAGGGAAAGGGTAGGGGGGAGGGGTCAATTTGGAATTTGGGATTAACAGATACACACTTTATATATAAAATAGATAAACAAGAAGGTCCTACTGTATAGCACAGGGAATTATATTCAATATCTTGTCATAACCTATAATGGAAAAGAATCTGAAAAAGAATCGATGTATATATACGTATAACTGAATCACTTTGCTGTACACCTGAAACACTGTAAACCAACTGTACTTCAATAAACAAATTTTGTTTAAATCTTACTGTTTAAGTTTGAAAATCTTGAGCATGTTCACATACTAGAGGATAGATAGAATCCAGAAGAGAGGAAGAGGAAGGAGACAATTAATGGAATGATGTCTCTAAGAAGACCTGAGGACATATTAGCTGGAATGTATGGAGAGGTTAGCTTTGGACTAGAGAAAGAGCAGCTCTTCTTAAAAGACGGGAGCAAAGGAGGGAAGGGTAAGTGTGCATTTGGGTAAACGGAAGGAGGAAAGGGAAAGTAGGACTTGACATTTGAAAGCTGGAGGAGTGTGGTGTCCATGACCATGAGCTGTTCACATCTGCAGCTGGAGCACAGGTGACTTACTGGTGACCCAGCTGGTGCCCCTCTGGAGCTTCCTCTGCATAGATACTAAGACCACGCTGAGCCCCGGGGCTCCTCCCCATCAATGACACGTGGGTTCTCATCAGAGCCTCATTCCTGTGGGATGCAGGAGTTTTCTACTGGGCCATGTTGGCTTGAGAACGCCCATTGGCTTGACCAGACCTTTCTTGGAACTGTGGTGCCGTCTGAGATTTCCTGTTCATCCTCCTCCTTCCCTCTCTCTGTCCACACTGTGGTCTGATGGACCTCTCATCTTCTCTTGCTCCCTCCCTCCAGTATATCATTTGTATTTCTAATCTTGTCTTGGTGCCTACTTCTCAGCGACCAAAACTAATGCAAAGAACGTTGTCAGAATTTGTGTATTATTAGATGATGTTAGCTGCTGGTAAAGATAACCCCTCAAACCTCAAGGTCCAAAATGAGTGTTAATGAGTAACAGGTGGCACTCCTCTCAGCTGTTCTTCAGAAATCCAGATTACTTCCATTTGGTAGTTTCTCCTTTTCCAGTGCATGGCTTCCATGGTTCCTGGGCTCTTTGCATCACATCAAGAGAGGAGGAAAGAACATGGAGGATTGCACATGGAAGGTTTCTATGGACCAGGCCTGGAAATTAGCATAACACTTTTGTTCACACTTCATTGGTAGAACTCAGTCACACATCACAAACTAACTGCAAGGGAGGCTGGGAAATGTGATATAACCTAGCTGTGTGCTAGGAGAGGAGGCTGTAAGTTTGATGAAATGGCCCCTCTAGGAAACAGGAGGACCAGCTGAGTAAGGAGACCTAATGCTGTGAGACCTGAATGTACCAAATCCCACAACTACGTGATTTTTTTTTTCCTAGCAGCTTCAACATTCAGTGACCTGTGAAGGAACAGAGAAAGCAGGTAGTTGGGTTAATTCAGAGTCTGGAGGTTCTCCTCTTATTTCAAAACCCAGCAGTTTTAAAGGAAGAATAAGGCAAGTTTCCATTGCTAATGTCCTTTCGGAGTCTCGGTACTTTTTGGATTGATGGGAGAAAGTCCTAGTCACAAACACATGTTTCCCTGTGGTTCTTGGTTTAAGTCCGGGACCTGGACGGCTGGCCAGGATTTGCCTCTTCCCTCTCGCTTCATGCTGGGCCCTTCTGAGGCTGAGCACTCGGTCAGAGAGTATAACTTACAGGAAGAGGAAGAGCATTTTTCAGACCCTGTGAGTCCGCTGGTCCTTCAGGTGAACCATTTCATCTTGGGCCTTTCTCCAGCATGGATGCGTGAGCCCTGCTTCTGGCTAGCACCCTCCCTTACCTGCTCTCCTGGTGTACCCAGTACTCCTTGCTATGTTTGGTTTTGCAGATTTTGCTTCCTGTGTTTCCTCTGCTTATAGTCTGCTTGCTTCTCCATCCCTCTTTTCTTCCCTTTAATCTTGGCCAGTCAAAATCCTGGACATCCTGTCTTCTCAGGGCTGATTCACATGACACCTCCTCCAGTCTCTCCCCATTTACCACAGCCCAAGCACCCATTTTCTCCTTGGTCCCCCTTGGGTCTTGGTTTCATCATTTAGGTGTCACAGGGATGCCTTGGAGAGTAGACACTTGTCTATGAGCCTTTCATCCACTACACTGAAAAGTCATTGATGATGGGACTATGAATTTCTAGTACCACCTATCCCTAGCACTGCATCTTGCACAGAGTAAAATTTTAGTAAATAATTGCTGAATGGAAATGAATACATCTGGCTGATGGTGGAGAGGCAGTAGCAGACAGATAATGAGCTTCCGTTGGGAAAGTCAGTCTTGTGTGGCCACAAATCACTTGAGGAATATAAAGTTTTTTGTTTTTTTTTTTAAACCCCAAACATCTAGATAATGTGTTAGAAAAGAGGGGATGGTCTATAATGATTTCATGCATCTCTAATAATTACAGGGATGTTGTCTGTATTATGTATAGGGGCTACACAAGGGGTTATATTATGGTTCTGAAGGCTATTTCCACCCATCTGATGTTGAAAAAGTCAGTCAATCAATTGGGAACCCACTATTTTTAACCATCTTGACTTAACTTTGGAATGTTCATGGAGGCAAATGGAGGTTTTGGTTGGCTGTAGGGAGTCTAAGGTATATGAACACCCAGGAGGATAGTTCTGAGTTTGAAACTTTGCAATAGCTCCTTCAGGCCTTTTAAAATGTAGTAACATACTTGTAAGTGGAAGATAATGAGTTGACAGGAGACCTCTTTATACAGCCAGAAAGTGTCAAGCTGTTGTTCCTTTGCTGTAAATCCCCTAGCACCTTGGTTTTTGTTGGTCCTGGTTTTTATTGCTTTTGCAATTGTAGTTGGTTTATCATAGGATAAAAGTCCAAGAAAAAATAATTTTTCAATATAAGGTACATGCTTTAAATATAAGATGCAGACACTCAGTATAAGGAAATATACACTTTTTTTGGCTGTAGGTTCCTTTTATTTTCTTAAAGCCAAACGTGAATTCAAAGAGAGGAGGAGCAAGCAATTAGAAGCTGGCCTGCACTCCCCCTTCCTCGACTAAGTTTGCAGGGTGTTACACCGTTGGGTGTCTCAAGCTTTACATACAGCAGGTTCCCTTAGGGCAGCAGGTCCGTCTGCTTCATTTTATGAGCATGGTTTAATATATGACTTCTCCTTATGTTTGGTAAATATTGTCAAGTAAATTTGAAAAGATTGAGGAAGACACACAGTTATTTTTTCACAAATCAATTACGCTGTATACTTAATGGAGCTTTTCTGCAGAGAGCACTTATTTCTATTCACCAGCTCTTTGCCAAACTCCGAGTTCAGTATTGAGATTATAGTCTCTTGGTTTGCTTCTCTCTGTATATTTTTCTAAGTCTTATCTTTTGGGTGTTAGTTCTGGCCCTAGAGCCTTTTACTTAAGTGCTTTTAGCTGGTTGTGATCTGTTGCTCAAATACCTGTATTTCAATTTTTATAAATGGATGTAGATATTTTGAAAACTATTTTTTTAGGATGCCAAACAGTAAGACAAAAATAAATATATATTGCATTACTGTGTACAAGTGGTCTTTTGGAATCAGAATTGTTTGTGTGTTGAAAGCAACTTGTTCAATGATAGCTTTTAAAAAATAGTTCGGCAGTGATGTTTTCGTTTATTTCTCTGTACATATTCTATTTGACCACAGAAGTCCCTTATGATGACGAGGGCTTCTGTGTGGCCAATTTTCGGTCAAATGTGAAATATATGGTGTAGCTACTGCTGTGTTTTCTCTTTCCAATACACTTGGACTTGTCCATGAGATGTATTAAAAATTGTTATTTCAGCTTGGGTTGCCCTTTCATTCACTAGCTTAGCTAGGAAAGAACTCTGCAATCCATGATGAAGAAAATCTGTTGGTGCAGCCGCAGGCCAATTCTTGGTGTTTGATTCATGAAGAGTGTAACACTTTCCCCCATGTAATTACCAGTTGTGCAAGTGGGTAAGACCTTAAACATCTTCAAGTTCAACACTATCAGATGCATATGGCTCCTCTCAGGGGTCCTACTTTCTTTTTTTTTTTTTTTTATTTGAAGTATAGTTGATTTACAATGTTGTGCCAATCTCTGCTGCACAGCAAAGTGACTCAGTTTTACACATATATACATTTTTTAAAAAATATTCTTTTCCATCGTGGTTTATCCCAGGAGATTGGATATAGTTCCCTGTGCTGTGCAGTAGGACCTTGTTGTTTATCCATTCTAAATGTAATAGTTTGCATCTTTCAACCCCAAATTCCCAGGAAGGGGTCCTAATTTCTGTGTAGCAACTAAGTCTAACAATTCGCATGACATATCTTCAGTTATTTGAATAAAGACAGCGCTGTGACCTCTGTAAGTCTTCTTTTTCCAAGTTGTTTATGCTAGATTCCCTTTAGTATCCCTCAAGTAGAGTTCCTTCCTCAATCTGGTCCTTCTTCCTCTTTAGAATCTCCAGTTTATGAGAAGGTGCCTTAAAATGTAGTGGGCAAAATTTAAAGCCAGTCTCCATGAGTCGTTTGACGGGAGCCAAGTATGGTGGGACTTCGACTACTCTGCTCTGAGAACAGTGTCTTTATTCATGCAGCCAAAAGGGCCTTTTGGCAGCCCTGTCACACTGCCTCTATTGAATCAGGAAACTTTGGACCAACTGGGCAAAGCTTCACATTGGAGCCTTGTCAACTTGACCGTATTCATTTGGGCCCATTTCTAACCTTGCAGGAACTTTTGAAATTCTGTTTCTGGCATCCCTGGTGTTCCATTTTCATACCAATAGGTCTTCTGGATCTTTGTGATTCATCAGTCTTTGGTGAAATGAGCGAAATTGGTAAAAATGAGTCATCCTCTATCCAGGGTGATATATCCATTGACTTTTGCTTTAGATAGAGTTACTGTCAATCATCTGTGCCTGGGGAAGTTGAATGATAAAACTGGAAGAAGGCATGCTTTCAAATCATTCCAAATTTTACTCTTAAGGAAAGAGATGTTTTTAAAAATTAAGCTAAGTAGAAAATTTAGATTTTATTAGCATAGTCTCGTACATCTTAGGAGACCTAAAACTGTCAGGGGAAACAAAATGGTTTACACCGAAGCCTGGTTATGACTTTCCCCTTGGGGGCCCATAGGTGTGGGATGTGGGATACTGGTGGTTTGCCCAGGACTGTCCCAGTTCACACCTGTGTCCTGGATTAATTGACAACATCCCCTTTCACTCTTGAAAATGTCCCTTTTAGACAATACATTATGTATTCACCCTAAAGCTCTGCCTCTGCTGAGTTTTTTGTTTTTTTAACACATGATGTTTTTTAACTACCTCTCTTTGGTTTGAGCCAGAGACCTTCTCATGTTCCAGGGAATTTTGATTATGGAAAGTGATGTTACAAAGTCTTCAACCAATTTGGCAGGAGGGGAAAAGCTTTCTGGCACCAAGTTATGTTAATCTTTGTGTTATTAAATAAGGATAACTGGCAATCTGAAAACCAGTGCCTCACATTATTTGGGCTTTGAAATACGGTGGTGTTGATGTCTGTCTCGGCCGGCTACTCCTGTTTTGCTACAACATAGTGCAGCTTACATCATAGCTGGAAATGTGATGCTAAGCTCTAAGTATTTGAACAGAGTCGAGTCTAAATAAACTTTCTTTCTTTCTTTCTTTCTTTCTTTCTTTCTTTCTTTCTTTCTTTCTTTCTTTCTTTCTTTCTTTCTTTCTTTCTTTTTCTTTTTTCTCCTTCCTTCCTTCCTTCCTTCCTTCCTTCCTTCCTTCCTTCCTTCCTTCCTTCCTGAAACCTATGGATCTCACTTTCTCATCACTGGAAAAACAGGTCAGAGTGTGCATCTTGTGTCACTACTGTTACCTTCCTGTATCCTGATTTATGCTGTGTGTCCTCAAATCAACCTGAACAACATCTATAAATTGTAGGACAAAATTACTTTCCATTGAAGTCCTAATAATTGTTATAAAGGCTCCTGCCTGGGGAAGTTTTTTTTCACATGCTGTGAGGTGTATTGCGCGGAGGGGAAAGTTGCATCTTCATTAGTTACCCATGACTTAGTCCAGGTGTTACCTACTAAGTTAGGAAGAGAGGGGGCCACCTCACACAAAGTGCCCTGGTGACACATTTGGTTTTTAAGGGAGAAAAATTCTGAAACCGAAAGAGTTTTCTTTTTTTATGACTAGCAAAATCGTGTTGATTAAGACAAGTCAAGCAGGTGCTGGGTATGTGCTAAACTATTTAATGGTTTTCAGAGTACTGAAGGGCTATTTTTAAGTGTTTCTATATTATTCTCAGCCAAGCTGCTGGATGAAAAGTACAAAGGGCTAAAAATATTTACAGTTTCAGTAATGTCTGTTTTAAAAGAAACCATCCTGTGTGATTTTTTTCCATTGGTAGGAAAAGCATATTATGGCCTAGAGACAAATGGTCACAAGCAGTTTGTCCACCATTTCGATTTTTTAGGCAAAATAACCATCAAAAGGGCAGTAAGTTGAGCTGTAAATCATCAAGAGTTTAAAAACCAACATGAAGAATGAAAACAGAGGTGATTACAGCTACTTTTACTATTAAAGTGCGATAACCACTCTTTTCATACTATTAACTGGAGTTCCTATTGAAAATAGTATCTCTTATTTTCAAAACTTTGTATATGTAAGGAAACATTTTAACTTGTTAGGAGACAAGTTGGGCTTGCATTTCAGCTCCATCTCTTGGATGTGTGATCTTGTACCCTCTGCCTCAGTGTACCCATTTATAAAATGGGGATAATAACAGTGCTTGTCTCCTAAGGTTACTGTGAGCATTAAATGAGATGACACCCTGCTGAAGGTAGAACCTAGTATATAGTAAGTGCTCAGTAAATATTGGCTACATGTATTTTTGACCTTTTTAGAATTTATTTTAGTCTTTTCATTGAGGTAAGAAACACATAGTATAAAATGTGCCCTCTTAATCATTTTTCAAGTGTAAAGCTTAGTGGTGTTAACTGTATTTACATTGTTGTGTAAAAGCCCTCTAGAACTTTTTCATCTTGCAAAACTGAATTGTTTATTATTTTTTAAAAGCTCACTTTCCTTCACAATCAATTCGATAGCTCTGTGGGCGTAACATGAGAATTCAAGCTCCATCAGGGTAGGTGTTTAGGCTGTTCTGTTCACTGTTGTATCCCAAACGCTGTTTCCCAGTGCTTGGCCCAGAGCAGGGGCTCAATTAATATTTGACCCATAAATGGATGGATGGATGGATGGATGGATGGATGGGTAGGGAACAGTGCCCTGGGAACAGGGAACAGGGCAGGGAACACATCATTCAACATACTACGAAGGTGAGTCAAAAAGTATCCACACTCTGGCTGCAGAATTTACAGTAAGTTTGAGTATAACTAGAGTGCAGATAATTTTTGACTTACCCTTGTAGAAGTGTTTTTAAAAAATCATCTCTAAAACAGTAAATCCATTTTTATGTGATCGTCAGTACATGTAGAAGACGGACTCCTTTCATAAAGAAATGCTTTTTACAATTACAATTAATTTCTTTCTTCATTATTTATAAATTCTGATTTGGGTAGGTCAGCTTTTCTTAATCTGGAAAAAATAGTGTACTGGATGGAGACATGGCAAAAGAAAAGAGGATATATGTTAAATGATTTGTCTAAAATTTGAGCAGGATTCACTTTAAGTGCAAGCCTTTTTACTTTCATTCAGATCTGGCCACCAGACCTACTTTTTCCTTAGGTATATGTGAATCATCTTGTTCTGTCTTTGAGAAATCAAAAGTTAAGGTCTTTATCAGTATTTACCAAAAGTGGTGGAACACTGCCTTTCCACTGAGAGTGTGCATCACGTCTTTTCATATCTTTTGAAAGAATGTCAGCTGAACATCGTCTAGAAATGGCCCAAACTCTGTGGGTGGGAGGAAAGGAAGGAAGAACACGTCTGTCACTTAGAACCTACCACCTATGGAATAAATTGTAGTCTTGCTCTGTGGAGTTTGCACTTAAATTATCTACTCTACTGGAAAAAAAAAGTTAATTTTTGATAGAGTTTATTTCCTCCTGGGTAAAAGAGTGTTGCTTTTTATTGTCCAACCTTAGATTTTGTTTTTATAACATTTTAAAATGTTCCAGTGAATATTCTATTTTGTATTTAAGGATTACTCTTAGGTAGTAGGCATCATATGTGGCTTCCACAGTGGTCCACTGCCTTCTCCCAGGGAGAGGGGACCTGCATTGCCAGGGACTTTGCAGTCCCAGGAGGAGATGATGGGAAGCTGTGTCACCTGCCCAGATTTTTTGGGGTCCCATCCCAACACAGTGCCTGGCTGTAACCAGGAGCAAAAGTACATCTCTCCTTTCAGCCGACAGTTGGCAAACCCTTAGTCTGTTCCCACGGCAGAGATGGTCACCCATCTTCCAAAAGGTGGCATCTTGAGTGGCATCTTGAGTCATTTCCATTATGATTCTGACCTGTTTTTCTGAAAAGTGACACAGGAAAATGATCTTACCTATAGTCACTCTTTCCCAGGCCACAAGACAGAGCTTTCCCCTGAATCAGAGACCGTAAACTTTCTGAAAGGTCTCCATTGTTTCTCTGTGTTGTTAATATTTTGTATTTGAATTCTCATAGCGGGAAAGTGTGTAAAATCTTGCCCGTTTTTTCAATTCCCTTTTGATTCCACAGCTAAAGGGGAACAGAAACCAAATCAAAGGCACTTCCATGGCCTGGACTCCGAGGACAGGATAATAGTGAAGCTCATCCTACCCCTCATCTGCCCTCCCACGGCTTCCTGCTGCCCAGAGAATCCAGCCTCCTCCCCTACGCAGTTCTGCTGACCTGGCCCCAGCCGGGCCCTCCCTTCTCATCATCGGGCCATTTTCCGTTCATTGACCTCTCATCGACCTCTCTGACCAGGGGTCAGGCTCTTCCTGGAGACTGTGCTCCTTCCCTGAAAATGCCCCCCCCCCCCACTTTTTCATTTTTCTAACTCTTGCTCATCCTTCAGTCTCATCTTAATACCACTTCCTCCAAGAAGCCTTCCCTGATTCCCAGCCTTAACGAGCAACCCCCCCCCCCGAGTTGTTCAGACTTTCCCTTCTTCTAGCCCTTATTAGAATTTTAATTACATATTTACCTCTGGGTTTGTTTATTTGATGGTTTTCTCTCCCATTCAACAAAAGCCCCATCAGGAATCATGACTGTTGATGTACTCTTTGTAATATCCAGTTAGCCCCCTTTGAAGGACAAGGTAGGAGCTGGTAACTAGGAAGATCTCAGAATGAAAAAGTAGATAGAAGCTATACTTTAGAGCAATGAAAAATTCCTCTACGATCAGAGTAGGATGATTTTAATTTAATTACCTTAATGCAGTGATGATATTAACACAGCTGTCCGAGAGCCCTAAATAAATTAGTACTGGCTCAAATATATGCCTGTTACATGTACTATAACAGTCCTCTATAAAGGAGACTGAAAAAAGTCTCTTAAACTGTATCCATGTTCTTGTTATAGTAGTAGCATGCAGGCTAGCCATTTATGTTTGGTCTTTAGTCTTTATCATAAAAGCAAAAATGGTAAAAGCATTTTGATGGTAACTGACATTGAAGTCCTTTTCCCATTTGTAATATCAAAAACTTGACTCTTAAATGGGTATCCTGAATTGAAAAAATACACTTTTCCTGTGTATTGAAAGGACACGTTAATACAACTTTAATGTTAGGTTTCTTTGGAATATTTCCACATGCTGTATCTAAAAATTTCCCTGTAAATCCTCATTTTCCTGATCAAATTCAGTTTAACTGCCACATTGGTGTTTGAGCAGAGATTCCCTGCAGTATCTGTGTTCTTAGAAAGTTTGTTATGACATATGATTTTACGAATCAGATTGTACTGCAATAGACTTTGCCATCTTTTACTTAAGTTATTCCTTCAGTAAACCCATTTATATCATCTAGTTTATCTTTTCTAAATCTGAATTTTAGTAAGTACCCATTTTTCTTGAATTGGGGGTAACCCTGCAGAGAATAAACTAAGTAAATGATTTTTTTTCAACCTGTGTTTTTGAAGAGAATGTCTTATTTTGTTTCAGGTGAGCATATGTTAGTTAATTCACTACCCTGCACTCGACAGCCAACAGGGAGGGGTTGGCGGAGGCAGAGGGAGCCGGACACCAACATAACTGACTTGCTCTTTTGCCTGAAAACTTGTTGGAACCTGTCTTAAAGAATTCCGAGCAGATGTGGAAGGATGGACTTGAGGTTTTCAGTTTAGTTGAAGAAAATTGGCCTTAGTGGATAACAATAATAATAAAAGTGGGACAGTTCTATTTAAATAGATATTTTATTATAACTTTTGGAAATTGATCATTTCCACTGTACACACTACACTTATAAAAACACAGTAATTTAATTGATACCTGTTTTGTGCTGGTTATTTAAAGGGCAAGAGAGTACAGTCAAGGTTTCTGTATGTTTAAGATTAATTGTAAATTAGGGGTTCCTAGCTTTTACTGTTCTAGTTCAAGTACAGGACACTCTGTTCATTCCATTCCAGCAGTAATCATGTAGACTCAACCTACCAATTTATCACTCCAGTTTAACTTCTGTCACTTCCTTCCCACTCCTCTTCCCTTGATAGCTTCTTGAGCTGTCACCCATTCTACTTCTTTGTGTCTCGTTATTCTGTCACTGCCAGTCTCCTGTCATGGAATGAGGATCTAGGCCTGAAGACCTTTGAAACAGATTCCTGGAGAGCAAGGCTTTGGAGGTTTTTGTCAACTCTATTTCCACCTCCTTTAAAAAATTTTTTTTAATCTAAAATACTAAAAATTTTTAAAATTCAGACTTCTCTTATTTCAAATTCAAATGATTTCTGTTCCCCTCATAGCTAGGGCTGAGATTCATCGGTGTAGGAATGGAGCTGACTGAACTGGTGAATGTGAACGGACGTGTAAAGATATACTTACCTACTTAAGAGAACAAATTACTTTCAGTCACGTAGAAATGTCCACTTATTTTTAAAAACAAATCATATTTAAAGGAAGAGTTTGCAATGCTTAAATAATTGTTTTTAGCAGTTTATTAAAAATCACTAGAACCTGTTTTCAAAAGCAAAACTTATATTAGCATTATTTATCCGTCATGGTTCTTGCTGGGTTAATTTCAGCAGATTAAGAAAGATTAGCTGGAGCTGGAAGGACATGTAAGAGTAGGTGAGGGCTCGAGGGAGATAAGAACAGCTTCTACTGGAGGGGCAAGTCCAGCAGATGAACGTGCGATGTGTCAGATACAGTACCAGACCATGGTCCCTGGAGCACGGCAGCATCTGTGAGGCACAGCCCGTGCGTACACAAACACAAACATAAGTGTTTGTTTGTGACTGAGTGTGGGGGGAGAGGCGGGTCCTAATAGGTGGGCAGTAGACATACATGGAGACTCCAGAAGCCATTGATACTGCTCTGTTCAAGTAGGCAGCAGTATTCACAGGAATTTTGGACCTAGGGGTTATCCCAGGGCTCAGGGGCAGAGCTGCAGTTCCTAAAAGGGAGGTTAGAGAGATCACAGAGCCGTTGCTTGACTTCCCTCAGCTTCAATTCCTGATTCTGTAAGATGGAAATGATAATAGTAATTATCTCACGGGGTTATTTTGAAGGCTAATTGAAAGAATATATGTGAAGAGCCTAGAGTAGCATTTGGTGCACAGTATTTAAATATTAGCTGTTATTATATTTATATGAAAATAATAAAGCTGTATTTCTTTTTAAATGTCCCATAACTGAGCTCTATTATTCCTCAATTCAGTTATTTCCATCAATGAAATTTTACTGCATTATATATATAGGTAGGTGATTTTTAGAGGTGGCTTTTTTGTTTGTTTTGGTGGTGGTGGGGGAACTGTTTCAGCAGTAAATCTGTTCACGACAAAGAAGAGTATTTAAAGGCTGAGAAAAGAAATTTTTATTTTTTGGACAAATTGTTATTTTTGCTGAATTCATATACTTGGTACCCAGTGGTACCAAACTGTAAAGTTCATGGGGAAGAGGATACGAGAACTACTTCATGATATTAGGGTAGGTGTAGAAATAAGGGATGAACATTATGTAAAGACCATAATACTAGTCAGAAGATGTCTCCAATGAGAAAATGTTTTCTTCTGTTAGCAGGACAAAACTTTCATGAAGTAAAACCGAAACAGTAACAGAAACAACTCAACAATCCAAGTGGTTTTCACTATCTTGATCATTAAGCATGTTCTCCAAAGTCTAAACTGCAGTTTAAGGTTTCATTGATATGATACCAAAACAAATTAGTTTAAAAGTCAAATGGAATTATTGACATCACAGAAATCATAATTTCCCTTCTAATAATTGCATAAGATTTAATAACTATACGGGATTTTAAAGATGATCTTCATGGCTAGTTACGTTTTTTTGAGGCTGTAGAAGTCACGTATATTTGCCCAAAGACATCAGCCAGGATTCCTGAATTTTCCTGTCTTATAAGTTTGGTCATACTCTGAAAGTTAACTGTCCTTCACTTAGATAGATCACAGATACTGTACTAGGAGTGTTTCCTAGTCACATTGTGGATAGAATAAGATGCACTTTGGTAGATGGATTTTTAAATATTACAGAAGATGCGCTGATGCAGCATCTTTGGAAGACAGTCTGGCAGTTTCTTACAAACCTCATCATAGGCTTATCATGTAGTTCAGCAGTTGGGATTACAGATACCCAAATGAATGGAAAACTTATGTCTATACAAAACCTGCACATGAATGTTTATAGCAGCGTTAGTCATAATTGCCCCAAACTAGAGGCTATCAAAGTGTCCTTCAGTAGATGAATGGGTAAACTGTGATACAACCATACGATGGAATATTATTCAGCACTAAAAATAAATGAGCTATCAAGACATGGAGGAACCTTAAATGCATGTTTTTAATGAAAAAAGCCAATCTGAAAAGGCCATGTACTATGTGATTCCAACTACAAGAAAGGCCAGACTACAGAGACAGTAAAAAGAGCGGTGGTTGCCAGAGCCTTGGGCGGAGGAGAGGCAGGCAGAACTGGTAAAGCACAGTGGACTTTTAAGGCAGGGACACTGTTCTGCATGATATTGTAATGGTGGATAGATGACGCTGAGCATTTGTCAAACCCATAGAACGACGTTAACACAAAGGGTGAAACCTAATGTAAGCTTTGGATTTTGGTTAGTAATAATATATCAATATTGATTCATTCATTGTAACAGTGGCAGCATACTAAAGATATTAATAACAGGAGACACTGGGAGGAGGGGGACCTTTCTGCTCTATAATTTTTCTGTGAGCCTAAATCTGCTCTAAAAAATAAAATCTACTAATAAAAATACCTTAAAAGTAACTTTTAAAAAATAGACTGTAAATTAAAAAAAAAAAAATAGACTGTAGTCAGCTACAACAGAATAATATCCCAACAGGGGGGAAAAAAAAACAACCCACAAAACCCTGGATATAATTTCTGTTATATAATCTGCCCCTACCTTGTATCTCTGGTTATTTTTAAAAATTTCTTTTCATTGAGCTCACGTTTTATCTCATTAACCTTTAGCCAGTAATGAATGGAAAGTTAAAAAAGTAAAAGGTAGTTTTATTGTTTATAGTTCCCTGTGGCAAACATGTCAAGCTGTAGACGGCAGGTAAGGAGCAGGAGAGCTGCCCCCCACGTGGCAGACAGGTTCCTTTCTTCCTGCCCACATCCCACCCCTCTTCCCTCTCTTTAGCTGGGTCCCACCTGACTTTTTTTTTTTTTTTTTAATAAATTTATTTATTTATTTATTTTATTTATTGGCTGCATTGGGTCTTTGTTACTGCACACGGGCTTTCTCTAGTTGCTGCGAGCAGGGGCTACTCTTCATTGTGGTGCACAGGGCTCCTCATTGTAGTGGCTTTTCTTGTTGTGGAGCACGGGCCCCAGGCACGTGGGCTTCAGTAGTTGCAGCACATGGGCTCAGTAGTCGTGGCTCATGGGCTCTAGAGCACAGGCTCAATAGTTGTGGCGCACGGGCTTAGTTGCTCCATGGCATGTGGGGTCTTCCCAAAGAAGGGCTGGAACCCGTGTCCCCTGCATTGGCAGGCGGATTCTTAACCACTGCGCCGCCTAGGAAGTCCCCCACCTGACTGTTGACAGCAGGCAGGGGCTAAGGGTGAAAATGGGGTAGTGGCTGTTGTCCTTCTAGCATTGTGCTGCTGTGTTTTACTTTTACAGTATCTCTTTTAAACCTCACATTTTGTAGTTAAGGATATGAGACCGCTGGAGGTGGGAAGGTCCATGTGCATGTAGTCTGACCGTAACTGCCAGGCGAACATGGATGTGTGTGACTCTGTCCCAACTCACTGCCCCCCAGCTGCCGTGGGCGTAGGGGAGAGATGGAGCCATTCATTTGGAGAAGCTGGTCCCAGCCCAGGTGCTACTGAAGTGATCAGGTAGCAGGACTTGGTTGGTTCTAGCTGGGGTAGATACCCTCACCCCGCAAACCAGCGGCTGCCATTAAGAAGTGTTATCTCAGCACTTTTAATCCATTATTTAGTGATATTGTCCATAACTATCACTTACATGTATGTATTATTGTATTATGTATTATATGAGGACCATATGTGCATTTAGTCAACTCTTAATTTCTAGTCTTATAGAGAAGAGTGATAAAGTTCAAAGGTAGTGTCTCTTTGGCTTTGGAAGTAGCATTGTATTGTTTCAGTGGGAGTTAGCGGCTTTAACTTCTTAAGTTTGTTTGGCTGGAGGCAATATTAACGTTTGGGTGTCTTCTGTAGCCTGCAGATGTTTGTGATGCGAGAGATAGGGACTTGATCCCTGGCAGGGTAGAGCTAATGTGGTCATCAGTGTTTACTCCACCTAATCCACAGAGCTGGTAATCTAGTTGATTTTGTGGAGACTGTGGTTTTAAAAGTCAATTTGCTTTCTTCCTTTGTGATGAATATTTAAGAATTTTGAACCGTCTCCTCTTACTTAATTTAAGAATTTTGACCTCTATCTCCTCTTACTTAATTTGTGAGTCTCGTAAGTTTCTATTACAGTGGGGGAAGGGAAATAACACTTTTCCTTGTGTTCGTTTTTCTTTTTTAAAAAAATTTTTTAAGAACTTTGATTGAGATATAATTGACATACAATAAATGGCATATATTTAAAGTGTACAATTTGATATTTTTTCTTATCAGTAATGTATTATGGCAATCCCAGTCTCTCAGGTCATCCCACTGCACCCCCCACCCCCGCTCCCCCCCTTGTTGGCCGTATGTTTGTTCTTGACATCTGTGTCTCTATTTTTGCCTTGCAAACTGGTTGATCTGTACCATTTTTGTATATTCTGCATATATGCATTAATGTACGCTATTTGTTTTTCCCTTTCTGACTCACTTCACTCTGTATGACAGTCTCTAGGTCCATCCATGTCTCTACAAATGTCCCAATTTCGTCCCTTTTTACAACTGAGTAATATTCCATTGTATATATGTACCACATCTTCCTTATCCATTCCTCTGTTGATGGACATATGGGTTGCTTCCATGACCTGGCTATTGTAAATAGTGCTGCAGTGAACACTGGGGTGCGTGTGTCTCTTTGAAGTGTGGTTTTCCTTGCGTTCTTTTTTTCTTAACATAAGAATTTTGCAAAGCAGACAGTAGCAGAGTATTTTACAAACATTTGGATTTTATCCTTGACCAAAGCACAATATTTTCAAAATGTTTGAAAAATTCATCATCACGTAAATTATATTTTAAAATCATATCATTTAAATTAAAATTTTTGAATACACTTTTCTTCCTTGAAACATAAAACATTCCTCATTGATCTTAGAATTACTTTACAACCTACTTTACATTTTTTATGAGGCAAAGTAAACTTTCAAAGGGATTAGCCTGTGTTAAACTTTTTAATAATTTAATGGAAACTATATCTGAAAAACACAGTATTTTTCATTAACTCTAAAATGTTTTGAATTAAACTTCTTTTAACCTAGTACACAGCTAGCGCAAATAGGACTTTTTAAGGTTACAACATACCTGTGACCTGCAAGATTAATTTTTATGTCTTTATTTTACTCATTAGCAAGTCTGCAATAGTAGTAGAGGTTTGTTCTGGGGTTGATTCATATATTTGTTTTTCTAATCACCCTGCTATTTGGCTAATCTTTATGTGCTGTTTTTTTCAATTTTTAGAAATAGTCAAAATATATATATGTCTGTATGTGCTTATATATTTATGATAGAAAAACAAACATGACCTTTGATCCCACTGGAGATAACCATCATCTCTCAGTTATATAGAAGATAAGATCTCTCTCTTAGTCATATAGGTAAGATTTACATCTTAGTCATATGTAGTTATAGATATAAATATGTGCTTATTGCCAGAGATTATTGAAATATGTACATCTATACATATGTAGTTTTGGAAGCAAAAAGAGAATCATAATGTTTTATAGAGTGGCTGTATCCCTTTAATGTCTCTCCGGGATCTTGCTGTAATTCTAGAGCCAGCACCTGGTTCAGGTTCACCGGTGACATTTTCAGTTGATCTTGCTCTTGTTTTCTTTTCTAGCTGACCTTCAAACAGAAAGTTCCTAGCCTCTTCTCAGCTGTTAATGTGATTTACTTCTTCTGTCTGGAAGTCAGGATTGTTGCTGAATTCATTGTTTGAAGGGGATTGAGCTTCCTGGCTTAATGCCAGGATGTTCCCGGCTAGCAGACAACGAAATCCGCCAAGGCTAATTTCAGAGATGCCTGGGTTTGTGGCCCATGGACATCTTAGATCCTGGGTCAAGCGATTGTCAGGCTGCTGCGGGCACACCCCACACACACTGGGTTGTCTGTTGATTATAATCCAAGTATCAGTATGGCATTGAGCCGTGAACACCCCAGTCAGTGGCTTTCGGTCGGAAAAATTTAGTGCAGCAACTAACCTGCTGTTCCTTATGCTTTTAAAAAGATAGTGTTGAGTTGGCCAAAAAGTCCATAAGGTGTTAACGGGAAAAGCCAAGTGAACTTTTTGGCCAACCCAGTATTTGAGTTAGTCCTTAGAACTTTGCAGTTCTGATCTTTGTATTAAAATGTATCATTTTTTCTTAACTTTCAAGATAAGGAGGGCTGGTGTGTGCTTTTTAGGGTCCAAAGACTCACGGGAAGTACATTATTAAATATAAGTGAAAAGGAGACCTCTGATGAGCCCCACACATGGCAGTATTACAACTCTGAAAATAGGTCCTTGTTTCTCACATCGTGAGAAAGAGCTGTCTTGCCATGAGAAAAGATGTAAGTATTAGTTTAATTAAAAGCAGTTTACCAGACCCACAGATACAGAGAAAAAACTAGTGGTTAGAGTGGGGAGAGGGAATGAGGTGGGGGGCAAGATAAAGTAGGGGATTAAGAGGTACAAACTATGTATAAAATAGATAAGCAACAAGGATTTTTTTTTTTTACACGGAGTTTGAGGACTCCACTGCTTTTATTTATTTGTTTATTTATTTATGGCTGTGTTGGGTCTTTGTTGCTGCACACAGGCTTTCTCTAGTTGTGGCGAGGCGGGGCTACTCTTCCTTGTGGCATGTGGGCTTCTCATTGCGATGGCTTCTCTTGTTGTGGAGCACGGGCTCCAGGCGTGTGGGCTTGAGTAGTTGTGGTGCATGGGCTTAGTTGCTCCGAGGCATGTGGGATCTTCCTGGACCAGGGATTGAACCTGTGTCCCCTGCATTGGCAGGCGGATTTTTTTTTTTTCCAGAGGAGCACTCAGAACACACACAACGTTTGTTGATGAAGGTCACCATCTTACATGGGTGCAATTTGCGGTGACCCCCCCACCCCCAAGATTACAAGAATAACATCAAAGGTCACTGATCACAGATCACCATAACAAATATAAGAATAATAAAAAGTTTGAAATTTTGAGAGAATTACCAAAATGTGACGCAGAGACGTGAAGTGAGCAAATGCTGTGGGAAAAATGGTGGCAGGCGGATTCTTAACCACTGCTCCACGGGGAAGTCCAGGATATTTTTTAGAAAGCAATTTACCAGAGTTACTGTCTAGTTAGTTGGCCTGGAGAACATTAGCACCAGTGCGTTGAAAGCCATCAAGAGCCTCTCCCAAGCAAGACCAGACTGGTTTCCTTAGATTCCTGTCTTTATGCCTTTACCACCCTTACTTCAGTATGAAACAGTGTGAAACAGTGGGAAGACAGAGAAGGACTTTTTAGAATCAGCTTATTAAGAATGAATCTTTCCTTATAGATATTAGTAATCTAAAAGGAGAACTAGTTTAAAGAATTTTTAAAATGTATAATTTCAGGTGGGCCCCAGCAGTTGTGCTGTTGTGTGGCTATGCAAATACTCTAAGAAATTTAATATTTTATCAAAAGGCATAACTCGAAAACTGAAAGCTATCGACTTGTTTCTATGGTAACCATTATTGAAATGTGTCTAGCCAGTATGTGTCTTCTCATAATTCTTCTCTGAGAATTTCAGGGAGTTCATTAATTTTACTTTCCTAACACTGACTAGATAGATAGATACAGAGATACAAATATGCATATATTTTTCAATGGGGATGTGAGACTGTTGCAAAATTCCCTTAGATTCATATAGAATATGACTTCATCCTTACACACAAATATTTTTGGCTAAAGGATAAGTCCATTGTATTATAAATTTAACTAAACTAATAATGAAACCAGGTAAGTTTTGGTTTCTAAAACAGAGATGGTTCTGGCCTCCTAAGTGCTTTCTGGTATTTATAGGTGGAACTGTGGGATTCAGCACTTATTGATTTCTAGAATGACCAATGTCCCTTTAAAATTAAAATTCATTTGGCTCTCTCTACGAGACCCACCAGGCCATGAGGCTCCACTTCATGGAGTTCCTACCTGGATCTAATGAACCCTCCTCGTGGCCCTTCTTCCTTGTCAGAGGCTGTATGTGGTGAATATAGTGGAAATCACAATTTATTTCTTTAGACATCTCAGTGTCTCCCAGCAGGGTCCTTCAGAAAAACTGACTATAGTGTAACCAGGGGTTTCCATTGCATTTTATACTTAAGATAAAATGCACTATTGATTTATTTTGAGAACTTCCCCACCTTTCTCTCAAGGCCTGAGTGCCACAAAACAAACAGATGTGGTCAGATACTCTTCTTGTGACGTGAAATGTACGCTCACTGAGAGTGTTACCATTATGGCAGGACTCATGGCATTTATCTAGTTAAATTGAAAGGGAAACCATTTTGGAAGGTAAAGTGGCAAGAAATAGATACTGAGGAAAGGAAACGACACTGGATCTGACATTTGGGGACTCTCACCTAGTGCACAAGGATGACAGAGAAGCCAGGAGGTCTCCAAGCCTGTTAGACATGGTTGCTCATGAAAATATTTAATCGCTTACTGAGGAGGAAAGAGTATTTATCTCAAGGCCATCTGTCTATAGTTTCAAGTTCTCCCAGCCTCCTCAAATAAGGGTGTTGCCACTCCTGGGTCATACAGAATGGCTCTGCAGTTTCACAAATCCCATTGCTGTAGCATAAACACATGTAGTCTTCATTTTTTTTTAATTGAAGTATAGCTGATCTACAGTGTTTTGTTAGCTTCTTGTGCATAGCAAAATGATTCAGTTTATATATATATTCTTTTTCAGATTCTTTTCCATTATAGGTTATTACACAATATTGAATGTAGTTCCGTGTTCTATACAGTAAGTCCTTATTTATCTATTTTATTTACAGTGGTGTGTATCTGTTAATCCCAAATTCCTAATTTATCCTTCCCTTTCCCCTTTGGTAACTATAAGCTTGTTTTCTATGTCTGTGAGTCTATTTGTTTTGTAAATAAGTTCATTTGTATCATTTTTTAGATTCTGCATATAAGTGATATCATATGCTATTTATCTTTCTCTGTCTGACTTACTTCACTTAGTATGATAATCTCTAGGTCCATCCATGTTGCTGCAAATGGCATTATTTCATTCTTTTTTATGGCTGAGTAATATTCCATTGTGTGTGTGTGTGTGTGTGTGTGTGTGTGTGTGTGTGTGTGTGTGCATACACCACATCGTCTTTATCCATTAATCTGGACATTTAGGTTGCTTCCTTGTCTTGGCTATTGTAAGTAGTGCTGCAATGAACATTGGGGTCCATGTATCTTTTCAAATTAGAGTTTTCTCTGGATATGTGTCCAGGAGTGGGATTGTTGGATCATATGGTAGCTCTATTTTTAGTTCTTTTGCGAAAGCTGTGTACTGTTTTCCATAGTGGCTGCAGCAATTTACATTTCCACCAACAGTGTAGGAGGGTTCCCTTTTCTCCACACCCTCTCCAGGATTTATTTTTTTAGGCTTTTTGATGGTGGCCATTCTGACCAGTGTGAGGTGATACCTCACTGTAGTTTTGATTTGCATTTCTCTAATAATTAGCGATGTTGAGCATCTTTTCTTATGGCTTCTTGAATTAGCTGAACAGTGACAGGTCTACAGTGCCCAGTGAACTGAAGGAGCGTAGCTTTACAGAATCCAGATTCTCCCATTTTCTGGAATCCCAGAGTCTCTCTTTTTTGCTTCATCCTTTATTCCCCCTGTATTCAGGCATTGCCTCTTCTTTTCTGGGTAAACACAGTAACCTCTTTACTTCACCCCTCCTAGTTTCCACATATGGCCCTTTCATTCATCTTCCATACTGCTGGTCAGAATGATCTTTCTAAAGGCAAAACTGAGTCTTGTCGTGACTTTCTTACAATCTTTCAAAGACTTCTCTTCCTTATCTGAGCACATTTCCTTCCCAGAAGACCCAGAGTGTCTAAGACCTACATACCTTTCCAGTCATCATTCTTCCCTGCCCCCCGCCACCACATTTTTTCTGTGCTCTAGACAAACCTTTGCTTTCCCAAATGCTTTCTGCCGAAGGCCTGGATTCTGCAGGCCTGAGCTCTCCTTGGGCCTCAGGTACAC
This sequence comes from Hippopotamus amphibius kiboko, assembly GCF_030028045.1. NCBI lineage: Eukaryota > Metazoa > Chordata > Mammalia > Artiodactyla > Hippopotamidae > Hippopotamus > Hippopotamus amphibius. The sequence goes on along the minus strand of NC_080191.1, from coordinate 76,678,714 downwards.
TTCTGTCCTAGCACTCCATTTTCTAGTGGTCAGTTGACTTACATTCCTCACTAGACTCTAAGCATCTGCTGTGTTTTATCCAGTACCTAGCCCAGCACCTGACACATAGTTAGTGCTCAGTATGTTTATTATATGAATGAATGAGTGATTATATCACACACAAGGCAGAAATGAAGGAGAAGTTGCGTTTAATTACTACCTAAGATAGGCTTGAGTTGCAGTTAATACAGATTTCAACAAGAGTAAGGCTGGCCGGTCGATCAGGGTAATCACCCTAAGGACATAGCCCTGAGGAATAGCCATGGGACCAAAATCAGTTTTATTAGTTCTAGGGAGACGTGACTTGCAAGAATTGACTTATAATTAAATGGTGACAGATTAATTCATAACTGAGATGTTTTGATGGTGAGAAAGAGAGCGATCAGGCAGCACAATTGATAGGGGTCATTTGCTCAGGCATATCCTCTTGGTCAGTAAGTTCACTCAGGGGACCACATATTAGAGCTGGCTAAGTTCTAATATGAAGAATTGAATTCTTTCTAATTGTCCTTCAGGGATTTTCCATCAGGCTGGGTTATCTGGAAGTATGATTCTTTTCTTTTTTCGTTTTTTAATTAATTTTTATTGGAGTATAGTTGATCCACAATGTTGTGTCAGTTTCTGCTGCACAGCAAAGTGTCAGCCACACACATGCATGTATCCACTCTTTCTTAGAGTCTGTTCCCATATAGGTCATCACAGAGTATTGAGCAGAGTTCCCTGAGAATGATTCTTTTCCTATTGAAGATAAATGAGTCTGCATCAGTGACTTTCACACAGTTCTTTTTTTAAAAAAATTAGTTAATTAATTGGCTGTGTTGGGTCTTTGTTGCTGCACGCAGGCTTTCTCTAGTTGTGATGAGCGGGGGCTACTTTTCATTGTGATGCGCGGGTTCCTCATTGCCATGGCTTCTCGTTGCAGAGCACAGGCTCTAGGCACGTGGGCTTCGGTAGTTGCGGCACATGGGCTCAATAGTTGTGACGCACGGGCTTAGTTGCTCCGTGGCATGTGGGATCTTCTTGGCCCAGGGCTCAAACCTGTGTCCCCTGCATTGGTAGGTGGATTCTTAACCACTGCACCACCAGGGAAGCCCTCACACAGTTCTTAATAGCAGTCAGAGATGCTCTTTCTTTGTAATCATGATAGCTAATGTTTATGGAATGTTTAGTGCTATGTGTGGAGCACTGTTCTAAAGGCTTTATCTACATTGACTCAATTCTCAAAGCTCTGTGATGAAGTTAGTATTCTTAGCTCCATTTTTACAGACTGGGAAACAGACAAAGATGTTAAGCAATTTGTCTCAAGTTACCTTCTAAAGGGAGTTGGGATTTGAACCCGAGCAGTCGGACTCCAGCACCTTTGCCGACCAGCCTTTGTAAAAATGCAGCCAGCCTTTCTTGTGGTCGCTTTACATTACTTCATTTAATTCCTGTAGCCACTGTTGCAAATGAGGTGTATTAACCAAGGCTTTTTCCATCTCTAGCAGCAGACTAACTTGAGTGAAAAAGATTTCACTGTATTTTGTAACTCAGCTGTCTTTGTATCCTGTGACCAGCTGTGGTGCGGGGTATCCCAGTGGGTGTGGAGGGGCAGTTCTTCACATAGGATGAGGAGCCAGTGATGGACAAACAAAAATCACACAAGGAATTGGAAGCTGAGAGAGGTTAAGTAGCTTGGCCAAGGTTGATCAGCTAGGGAATGGCAAAGGTGGAATTCAGCACTAGGCTCGCTGCTTCCAGAACCATGCTGTGTTGGCTCTGATTTGTATGAACCCTGTACATGTCACACATCCCTCCTCTACCCTCCGTCTCCAGCAGGTTATGGTATCATTGGCCAAGATACCTTTTTCTTTGCTTCATTTTAGTTCTCAGGACACCCTGTTGTCACCTCCGGTGAGCCTCGCCGTTTCCCAAACGTAGTGGGCGTTGCTTTATTTAATCCTGAACGGTCTTTTAGGATAGTTATGTAAACAGTTAAGTGCATCTAATCATTTTACTACTTTCCACTTCAGAGAGTGAATTTTTTCTGCCCAGGCCCCAAATTCTAGAGAAATCTTTACTGAAGCCCTGTGACCCGACCAGAGCTTTTTCAGGCGAAGGTTTATGCAAAGCATCGGCCTTCATGGAAATTTGGTTCTTGCTTACTTGGGTCTCAGTTCATGAGAACGTTCACCAGCTCCAGCAGCAGGTCATAGATGCGAGTACAGGCGTAGCAGGTTGGCTTGTGATCTTCCTGTTGCTTCGCCACCCTCCTGCATAGCTTCTTAGCAGGGAGAGTGCTCTTTGGAAGAGGCTGTGTACTTTGCCCTTCTGAATCTGTTTATGAGGAAATGACCGTATTTTCTCAGTGTTTGCACCACCTCTGACTGTCGCTCTGATCCTTGATGTGTTCAGTTTCTTACATGTGCTCATCTCTACATCAAAAACAGAGGAAGCCACAGGAAACTGCTGCCTATATTTCCAGGAAATGTACCTACCTCACCTGCCCCTCAATCCGCACAGCCCAGAAGACCCCGCTGTGGGCACTGGCGTCGCTGATGAAGGTGGCGATTAGGAGCTGGGGAGTGTTCTCGTTCGGCTGCTCTGCCAGCAGAAGCCTCAAGAAGACAGGCTCTTCAGACTCACGGATGAATGCTAAATCTGCTTCTCTAAACACTCACTCTCTGACCGTGTCGACGCTATGCACGGAGTGAGGTATAATTCCAAGCCGCAGGGCTGGTGGGCCGCGCTCTTTCTGCTCAGGGGTGGCGCCTCCTGCCTGGTCCACAGGGCTGGCGCTGGCGCTCCCTCTGGTCGCACAGACGTGAAATAATCCTGGGAGAGAGCCTGTCGCTGGACTCCGGAGATCTCAGTGAGGTGGTGGACTCCGAGGGTGTTAGGCTAAGTGAGAGAAGTCAGAGAAAGACAAATACCGTATGCTGTCACTTATATGTGGAATCTAAAAAAAAGACAACACTCTACTGAATGTCACAAAAAAGAAGCAGACTCACCGATATAGGGAACAAACCAGTGGTTACCAGTGGGGAGAGGGAAGGGAGGAGAGGCAAGATTGGGATAGGAGATTAAAAGATACAAACTGCTACGTATAAAATAGATAAGCTACCAGCATATGATGTACAGCACAGGGGATAGAGTCAGTATTTTATAATAACTACAGATGGAGTATAACTTTTACAAATTGTGAATCACTGTATTATACACCTGTAACTTATATAATATTATACATTGACTGTATGTCCGTACAGAGAACATAAAGACCACAAGGTTGCACCGAACACCAGCCATTCTTTAAAGAATGATGATAATATATACACACGACTATATATAAAATAGATAATAAGGACCTACTGTATGGCACAGGGGACTCTACTCAGTACTGTGTAATGACCTATATGGGAAGAGAATCTAAGAAAGAGTGGATATGTGTATAACTGATTCCCTTTGCTGTACAGCGGAAACTAATACAACATTGTAAATCGACTGTACTCCAATAAAAATTAATTAAAAAAAAAAGAATGGGGCTTCCCTGGTGGCGTGGAGGTGAAGAATCCGCCTGCCAATGCAGGGGACATGGGTTCCAGCTCTGGTCTGGGAAGGTCCCACGTGCCTCGGAGCAACTAAGCCCGTGCGCCACAGCTACTGAGCCTGTGCTCTAGAGCCCATGAGCCACAACTAGTGAGCCTGCGTGCTGCAACTACTGAAGCCTGTGCTCCACAAGAGAAGCCACTGCAATGAGTAGCCCGTGCACCGCAACAAAGAGTAGCCCCCGCTCGCCACAACTAGAGAAAGCCTGTACACAGCAATGAAGACCCAACACGTCCAATAAATAAATTAATTAATTAAAAAAAGAATGATAATGATAATAGCTAATATTTTTGAGGGTTGACTGTGGTGTGCCAAGTATGTTACCTTTGTGTGTTATTTAATTTAATACTCACATAAACCCCTACAGGGACTTTTTATATCATCCCAGTTTTCAGATGAGGCACTTGAGACTCAGAGAGTGTTTAATATCTTGTCCAGGATCACACAGCTAGTAAATTCAAACCCAGACCTATGTAATGCCAAGCCAGCACTGTAAACAGTTGAGTAGGTGTTACTGGGAGCGGAGCTGGGCTGGCAGCCTGTGTGCACAGGCAGATGGGAGCAGACAAGGTCCGTCCAAGCAGGCTGAAGACTGGGTACCAAGGGCAGGCTTTGCTGTAGCTCTGCCGTGGAGACACTCCCGTGGAAGAAAGGAGGGGCCGGTAGCCCAATGAATCTCTTACCCCAGGGAATTTATGTGTCTCCTGGGTGCCGGCCAACATCCTGAGTGCAGGCAACCGAATACAAAAGGGCAGCTTCTCATGTCATCGTGGTCCCAGCTTCTTAGCATAGCTCTCTTCTCAACATTAGCTTATAAATTCAGATTGTGATTAAAACAAGTATGAGAAATGGATGTTGTTTCAGCATCTCCGTGAACTGAAACAAATTTTTGTTTAAGCATGAAATCTCCCATCTCATGGATCAAAAAAGAGGCTCAGCCGTAATATTTGAGGCTTAATGAAGGCTATCTAGTTAATAAAACCCCACGTTGTTACAAACGGTAGCACTGGACTCCAAAGATACACCCCATTAAAGCTGATAACAAAAGTTGGAAAATGAGGCTAGGAATTAATAAAAGATACAGGAAGACCATTTATGGACTTGCTAGAGACAGGCCATAAGTGTGGCTTTGAACTTTCTGGCAGCTGTCATGAAGATGGAAAGAGACATGTAGTAGACATTGATTTTCAAAACCCCAAACTCTTTTTCTGCTAAAAAGAATTTTAGCAGAAAAAGAGTTCACACCTCTACACAGGTGGTGGTTACTGTTGATTTAAAGCTGTTGGCATGCAGCCCCCCTGTACACCTCTCTGCATTGCCATTACTTTTAGGATTAAAAACCCATGTAGTGTGATTTCTCATATGTCTACTTCTGGATTATTTCAGGACTGATAATCTGGTTTGTGTATCATCCACGTCTTCCTTTCTCTTTCCCTCTGGGCCTGTTGTTCATCTCTTGGACATTTCTTTTCTCATTAGCATTTCTGCTGAATGATAAGCAGAGAAAATAAAAATAAACACACAGCTCTGGCAATCAGCTTTGCTGTTTACAGAGGTGGTTTTAATGCTTTTTTAGCTAATGGAAATTTCAAGAGAGATCTTTCCCAGTTGTCTTAGAGCTCAGCCCACCCCTGTGTGTGCTCAGTGAACCCAACCTGGGCTCCAGGTGGAGGCAGGCAGGGAGAGAGACCTGCAGAGGGAAGTTTGACCCCATTAAACCTGAGATAAAGCCATTCTTGGTGAATTGAAGAGGTGGAAACTTGCGTTCGTTTGCTAGGGCTGCCCTAACAAAGTATCAGAGACTGCTCAGCTTAAACAACAGAAATTTCAATTTCTGTTTCTAGGCTGGAAGTCCTAGATCAAGATGTCAGCAGGGTGGATTTCTTCTCAGGGCTTCTCTCCTTGGCTTGTAGATGGCCGAAGATCCCATGAGCTTGCCTCTGCCTGTGTCTGTGTCCTAATCTCTTCGTATAAATCAGATTGGATTAGGGTCTACCCTAGTGACCTTATTTAACCTTAGATACCTCTTTAAAGGCTCTGTCTCCAAATACAGTCACATTCTGACTTACTGGGGGTTAGGATTTCAACAGTTCAGCCCATAACAAAACTGCGGATTAAAAACAAGATGTTGATATACCCAAAGAAAACCATAATCCCAAAAGAAACTTGTACCATAATGCTTATTGCAGCACTATTTACAATAGCCAGGACATGGAAGCAACCTAAATGCCCATCAACAAATGAATGGATACAGAAGATGTGGCATATATACACAATGGAATATTACTCAGCTATAAAAAGGGATGAGATGGAGCTATATGTAATGAGGTGGATAGAACTACAATCTGTCATACAGAGTGAAGTAAGTCAGAAAGAGAAGGACAAATATTGTATGCTAACTCACATATACGGAATCTAAAAATGGTACTGATGAACTCAGTGACAAGAACAAGGATGCAGATACAGAGAATGGACTGGAGAACTGGAGGTATGGGAGGGGGCGGGGGGTGAAGGGGAAACTGAGACGAAGCGAGAGAGTAGCACAGACATATATATACTACCAACTGTAAAACAGATAGTCAGTGGGAAGTTGTTCTGTAACAAAGGGACTTCAACTTGAGGATGGAAGATGCCTTAGAGGACTGGGGTGGGGAGGGTGGGAGGGACTCGAGGGGCGGGGAGTCAAGGAAGGGAGGGAATACGGGGATATGTGTATAAAAACAGATGATTGAACTTGGTGTACCCCCCCCCCAAAAAAAAATCTATCAGTTAAAAAAAAAAAAAAAAAAACACCAAGATGTTGCATTACCTGGATTTCAGGAATACAAATTTCTCTCTTCTCCAGTTATAAAGAATTGAAAGCCTTGCAGGGCACCCTTGTTGTAGATTTGTGCCCTTGAAAGGCTTGGATCACAGTCAGGGTTTTTGTATGTGTATGTTTTCTCTTTTGATCAAATACACTGTGTCTATTGAAAGTTTGAAGATCAGCGCATTTCCTCCTGTTCAGAAAATAATAATGTCAAGCTTTCACCAGAGTTCTTTTCATCTCCAAGGCTCTCTTAAATATTGACTAATTAAGTAAAAATGGAGAAAGTCTGGCTAAATAGCCTCTCTTTGAGGACCAGTCCAGTGAACTTAGAATATATAGTGATTTGCTGTATCTCTGAAAACAGAAGCAACTAGAAATCTTTTATTATTGGCTATAATAGCAAGTGGCATCTCTTATTATGTTTAGCAGCTGACATATCAAATTGCATTTTAGTTCGTTGTTATACATGTAATAGTAGGATATGAGGAGACTAAAAATGAGAATTTACAGCCCTGGGACGTGGAATATCTGACATCTAGGGGTTGCCATGACAACTCATCGGGATGTTGCTTTGTAATCTTCTAGATTAGGTTCCAGCCAGGGTCACTGGATTGGAATTGGAGCGGGGATTGGTAACTAGATGTGAATGTTGTACTTTTACTAAGTGGTATTTGAATTTGCAGTTTGCTCATGTTGCTAAGATCAAGTAGAAATGGCATTGAGGGAATATTGAAATTCTTCAGAAGTGAGACAAGGTCACATTTGTCAGCAAGAATATTCAGACAGAGTGGTCTGAGATTCAGCAGCTGGAAGGCAGGATTTCCTGTCCTTGGTCAGTGGATAGAAACTATGCAAGTCTCCCAATATACGTACATCCCCGAACAGTTCTGTGTAAATGAAACACTGGGAAATTAAGCCTTTTTTATAATTATCTTATAAAATTGGATATCACCACCAAACATCTCCGAGAAAACAATTTGGCCACAAAGCAAAGCACAGCTGCTTTCTAGTGTTCTATATGCTCCATCTCGGCCGGAAATGGCCCGGAGCGGGTGGTATTTGGATCAGGGAAGGGAACTGGGCAGAGTGAGGAAGGAAGCGGTTGGAAAACAGGGCACCACATTCCCCACCCCTCACGTTGCCTTGACCACGGGTACCACATCTCCCCTCTGACAGGGGCCTCCCGGACATGCTCATCACCAGGGATGATCAACACAAGCCTCGTGGAAACTGAAGGGCTCTGTGCTGAACTCACATCCCAGTTCTGCCCTGAACAGTGTGATCTTGGACAAAACACGTTTCCACCCTGGGTTCCCCCTGGGAAATGAGGAGGTTGCATTTCCTCTGGCTGTCAGGTGCTGCTGCTCACGGTCACGTGGGGAGGGGCGGGTCGCCACATTTCTCTTCTTTGCTGGGAAACCCACATTTCCGTCAAATACTTCCAGCAGGATTAGCCCCTCCCGGTTCGTGAACCTCCGGATAATTAAGACAGAGCAGAAAGGTTCTCCCCTCCCCATCATCATATATCGTAGGTTTTATTTCTGAAGCAAAGGCTGCCACTCAGGGAGGAGAAGATGAAATCCCAAATAGAAGACAGCCAGTTCCAGTAAGTTTTCCCACCAGCACTATTGTCAGCATCAGCTTTGCCAATATTTACTGAGCGCTTCTACATGGAGACGGTGCAGAGCACTATATATACATATGCCATTTATTCCTATGACAAATCCACATGTATATGTATGTGATAATGTAAAGTTGGGCATTGGCTGTGTACCAGGTATTATGCCGAATCCTCACGATAATTCAATGAGGTAGATCAGTTGAGCCTCTCAACAGAGGTGGTGTCATCAGTTAGCTCCGTTTTTACAATTAAGGAAACTGAGCCAAAGCTCGTAACTGGTGGAGCACAGATTGGAACCCAAGTGGTACAGCCTCAGAGCCCTTTCTCATGGTCGCTCCGCTGTGGTTCTCCACACTCACATGACACAGCAGTCACCTGGGGAGCTTTTAATACCTGTGGACCCCTGGACCCCATTCCAGACCAGTCATAGCACGTGGGGTCGCAGCCTGGGCCAGGGTGTGCCAACAAGCAGCCCAGGCCGGGAGCCGCTGCCCCAGAGGGACCTCTAGGGTCACATGACTGGGAGGCTGTGGGCAGCCCCACGTCTAACAGAGGACTGTCCGAGCCTTGCATCCAGGCTGCTAGCTCCAGAGCCGGGTCCCTTGATGGCACCATGATGATGGCACCATGGGCAACATCCCAATTATTGTTGTTGCTCTCAGGGCCCGTACCTACTGTCATGCCCGGTTTTCCTGTCCTAGTCTAAATTTCAAAGCCTCATGTTCATTGAGGCCCTTTTGAAAAATGTGTAATTGGCAATTCCTGGTGGTCCAGTGGTTAGAACTCTGCGCGTCCACTGCAGGGGGCACAGGTTCGATCCCTGGTCGGGGAACTAAGATCCCGCAAGCTGCATGGCACAGCCAAAAAATGAATAAATAAAAAATTGTATTAGACCACAATATGATAGTCAAAGATGAACCGAAGGAGTGATTTCCCACTGGACAGCGTCAGCTAGCCAGGACTCACCACCAGCACCAGCTTTCGTGTCAGTTGTGCTCTACCAGGAGAGACTGGGACCATGGTTTATTATTGTGACCCTTGATACGCATTGGAATCACCTGGGGATCTTTACACACTCCAGACGCCCAGCTCCCACTCCAGACATTTGATGTTATTAGTGTGGAATGTGACCCAAGCAATAAGCTTTTTAAAAGCTCTCCGAAGTGATTCTGACGCGCAGCAGTTTGAACCAGTGGTTTAAGAACTTGGTCTGTCATAATGTTTATTGCAGCACTATTTACAATAGCCAGGACATGGAAGCAACCTAAATGCCCATCAACAAATGAATGGATACAGAAGATGTGGCATATATACACAATGGAATATTACTCAGCTCTAAAAAGTGATGAGATGGAGCTATATGTAATGAGGTGGATAGAACTACAATCTGTCATACATAGTGAAGTAAGTCAGAAAGAGAAGGACAAATATTGTATGCTAACTCACGTATACGGAATCTAAAAATGGTACTGATGAACTCAGTGACAAGAATAAAGATGCAGATACAGAGAATGGACTGGAGAACTGGAGGTATGGGAGGGGGCGGGGGGTGAAGGGGAAACTGAGACGAAGCGAGAGAGTAGCACAGACATATATATACTACCAACTGTAAAATAGTCAGTGGGAAGTTGTTGTATAACAAAGGGAGTCCAACTCGAGGATGGAAGATGCCTTAGAGGACTGGGGCAGGGAGGGTGGTGGGGACTCGAGGGGGGGGCGTCAAGGAAGGGAGGGAATACGGGGATATGTGTATAAAAACAGATGATTGAACCTGATGTACCCCCCAAAAAAAATAAAAATTAAAAAAAAAAAATTAAAAAAAATTAAAAAAAAAAAAAAAAAAAAAAAAAAGAACTTGGTCTGTAAGTTCACAAGGGTGTTGACTGTGGGATCACCTCTGTGGCCTCTCTCTGTGAACTCACTTTTTTACCTCTGACACCGTCTCACCACTTGTCCTCTTTTGCATTTTAGCCGGCATGATTAATTTGCATCTAATTCTGCTCAGTGCACTACCTGACTCCAAATTCTACCTCACTGTCAAATGATGGTTTCTCCCCAGAGGTGGTTCTTATGCTTAGGCTCTTGGAGTAACACTGGTGACATGTCTGTTTGGTATCTTTGTAAGGTTCTCAGCCCCACTGGACTCCCTTATTTTCACTACGAGATGTATTTCTTTTGAAACTGTTTTACATTTTTAAACATTTTAGTGATTTTTATACACATTGGTTTTTTTCTTCCAAGAGTAAAATAAACACCTTTTCCACATAATGCTTTCTAATAATAAACCACTTACAAGTCTTTTCCCAAAACAGTTGACCATCAGATTCACTCACGGGAGATGGCTGACATGCCTGCAGCGCTTAACAGTTGAGAAAATCTTACAGATAGAAGTATAGTGCAGATTTTGTCCTTCGGGAGTTCAGAAAAGTCCGATTAATTTATCCACTGGCAAATACAGTTGGATTATAAGGATGTATTAATGCAGAAGGGTACATTTGTTGACAAGTTTGCAAACGTACTTGATTAATCTGGAAATTCATTTTGCAGCAGACACTAGATCTCAAACTGAGATTTTTAAGGCAACAGAGGTGATGGTGGGTAAGAGGAGACAGGTAATTTGCAAGTGGAACAGCTTTTGGCAAAGCTGGGAGATGGAGAATCAGGCTAGGCTGGTGGGAAAGGTACAAAACTGGATGTGGCAGGTCGGGGGTGGGGGGAAGGATTGCTGAGGTGGGACTGGTTGTATTACGAGATTTTGTAGCAAGAATACTTTGAAAGAGCTAAAAAATATATGGTATAGTAGAAGGAGTTTCTGTTTTGCTTTGTGTGGTAGTTGAAGTCCAGTTGGTCTGCAGTCGCATTGGTGTTCTGGATCACTGAACAAGGCTGGTAGTTTGGGTTGGTTATTCTGCTTTTCTTGAGCGTAAAGCTTTTGAAATTAACTCTGCTTCTTGAGGCTGAAAAATTCCTCATTCTGATGTCTTGTCTACCTCTTGCTGCTGTAATCCCGAGAAGAGAAAAGGGGTTTAGGATGCCTCTCTTTTGAAATGAGCAGGGTCAGAGCAGGCAGGGGGCTGTCACGGTTGTTTCTCTTTGTTCAGGACTTCGAACATGTGAGCAAGTGGTTCCACCCCTCACTTTGTGAGCTGTTTTCCTCCGATATTTCCTAATTTTTCCCATGACGTTTCAGCCTGTTTCTTCACTAGACTGTAAGGCCTGAAAGACCCCATTGTTTTGCAGGAGTGTGAGCTGGTGCAGATTTGCTGAGCTGGTCCGCTGGGGTCTGCGTGTGGGTGGGACGTGGCTGGGGGCTGGAGGATGTGCGGAGTGTATTCCTAATGGTGGCAAACACTTTCTGCTTAGCAAGCGTTTAGAGAGGGTTTTTCCTTCATAGAAGGGGCTGTACTTTTAAAATAGTTTTCACAGACTATGTTTTTCACTGTGCTGATTGAGAGAAATGGGGACATTCCGTTAGGCTAAGGAAAGTTTCTTAATGGTAAATCAAATGAGTGACGGCTTATCCAAACTTCATCTTCAGATAAATGCAAACTTTTGTTCTTGTAACACACACACACACACACACACACACACACACACACACACTCACTCCTGATGGCCTGTCCAGGATTTCTGTGAGCACTTGATCCATTTTCACCTTCTACGTAGAATTGCAGCCTTCCTCTTCCACCCCATTTCCAATTCCTCTGACCTCAGTCAGTTTCTTTACTGCACCTCTCACATTATAACAAACATAATTTATTATGTTTCTTATTTGTGTTTGTCATCTGTCTCCTCCCATTAGATTCCCCAAAGGTAGGGGATTTTGTCTGTTCTCTTCACTGATGTATCCCAAGTCTCAGAACAGTGCCCGACACATAGTAGGTGCTCAGTAAATATTGTTGAACGCATTAGTGAATGAACAATGTTGCAAAGTGAATGATGTGTCTCAGATTTGGGTCCTAGCCTTCTTAATTCGAATTTACTAGAGAATCTTAAAACAGCTTCTGAGATTTTGATTTTTAGCTTCCCTGCTTTCAGGATAATGATGGATGGTATCTTCTCCCAGCAGAAGTTTGGAAATGACTTGATGATCCTTAAGTAGTAGGGGCACTAGAGTGTTGCTCTTAGATTTACATTTTGACCTCAAAGGCTGTGCACCAATCGTCTTCAGACTCTGGTGTGCAGAAGTTCCCTGGAGAGACATAAAGGGCTGTGCAAGTATTTAATATGCATTTTATTTTTACTATATTTTGAACAATTTTTATAACCATAATTTAAAAATATACACTCTTAATCGTGTTACATACCAGATTTTAACAAGTTGGGACCACCGACGCATTGAATTGGACTGTCACATTAACCCTGAAATTATTTTCTGCTGTTTTGGCTTAGATATTTGAACCTGTTATAAATGAGCCGCTGATAAGGAAGTCTGTACCAGTGTTTTTCGGATTCTAGCCTGATCATAAATTGAACAAATGAATTCCGCCTTTTAAATATATACAGCATGCTCAGTTACATGCCAGGCAGGGCTAGGGAGCCTCCGCTGGGTGTAGGCTTCTGTATGGATAAGTGACCAGTTGTACAAGAGATGAACATTCTGTTTTAGAGTCCTGTATCCCCATTATGCATTTTGGATTCTCCTTGATTGGAAGAAATCAAGTAATTGTCAGATTAGCATTAGTAATTAAAATTTGAAATTAAAAAATCTTAATGACTGCATTTTTTCAAGCTTTTGGGTTAGTTTGAGGCATATCATGAGATTGCAGAGTGAATTGCTAAAGAACTGTTATCGTTTCCAATATAGTGGTTCCTTGCTGTTCCAATCCACTCATTTGCAAAATTTGGATACGAAAGTTTCCCAAAGTGAGTTCTAGCGGCAAAGGATACCATGTTATTCATATCAGTTTGGTTTCCCACTTTCAGATGGTGAGTAATAAGAATAACAGGTAGCAAAAGACTCATCTGAAAATTTGTCTGAATCTGTTTGGTCCCTGAGTTTACGGAGCAGGATTCAGATAGCGAGTCATACCTGTAGAGACCTGGGACTATCAGGATTTTCTTAATATAGTGCAACAAATACAAACACAGAAGTAAACTGTGTGCTGCATCAGTTTTAAAAGTCAGTTCATAAGCCCACGACTATCTGAGAGCCACACTCCCTGCTGTCTCAGAAGTGCCCCTGAATGTGTCATAGGAAATAGTTAGGTTGTACTATAGGGAACATCTTGTAGACCTCCTTTCACACCCTTCTATTAATGCAGGTAACACTGTTGTCATTTGCTGTTCTGTCTCCCACACCATTTGAGCCCCTGGAAAGGAAGAATCATGTGTCTCCTTCCTGTCAGTACCTCCCATTGCCTGGCAGGTGGGGAGTCCTTCATACCTGTTCACTGAACGGCATTGGATTCAACCACAGAGGGAAGCGAGCTTGGCGGGAGCAGTGCAACCTCGTATTAAATACACAGTCAGTAATTTTTCACGCGAACCACAAGTTTTAGCATTAAAAACATGTGGAATGGTTCCATGATTCCTTCCCCTTCATCCCTCATGGACAGTAAAAGTTTCCTGAATTTTTTCTAGAAGTGCCTTTTGACTCTGAGCCTTCCGTGCCGTCCCACTGCCATGCCAGGTCGACTGTCCTGGTTCCGAGCCTCATGCTTCTCTTTTTCCCTGGCCTGGACTATGGAAGCAGCCTTGCCAGCCTCTCCGAGATCCGGTCCTCCCTCCACTTCTCCACATTGTTTCTGCACATTGTCTCCTCATAAGACACATCCCAGCAAGTCCATTGGCCTAAACTGCCTGCAGCATCCGGTGCAAACCCAAGCTGTCCCAGACAGTGTCCACGGGCCACACGTGGCTCTTGAGCTCTTAAAATGTGGCAAATCCAAATTCATATGTGTTATAGGTATAAAAGGGAACCCTCCTGCACTGTTGGTGGGAATTTAAGTTGGTACAGCCACTATGGAAAAGAGTTTGGAGGTTCCTTAAAAAACTAGAAATGGAACTACCATATGACCCAGCAATCCCACTACTGGGCATATACCCAGAGAAAACCATAATCCAAAAAGAAACATGTACCATAATGTTCATTGCAGCACTATTTACAATAGCCGGGACATGGAAGCAGCCTAAATGCCCATCAACAGATGAATGGATAAAGAAGATGTGGCACGTATATACAATGGAATATTACTCGGCCATAAAAAAGAATGAAATTGAGTTATTTGTAATGAGGTGGCTGGACCTAGAGTCTGTCATACAGAGTGAAGTAAGCCAGAAAGAGAAAAACAAGTACTGTATGCTAACTCATATATATGGAATCTAAAAAAATGGTACGGATGAACCCAGTGACAGGGCAAGAATAAAGATGCAGATGTAGGGAACGGACTTGAGGACCTGGCGGGGGGGCAGGGGGGCAAAGGGGAAGCTGGGACGAAGTGAGAGAGTAGCATTGACATATATACACTACCAAATGTAAAACAGATGGCTAGTGGGAAGTTGCTGTATAACATAGGGAGATCAACTCGATGTCGGGTGATGACTTAAAGGGCCAGGATAGGGAGGGTGGAGGGGGAGTCGCGGGAGGGAGGGGATATGGGGATATATGTATAAATACAGCTGATTGACTTTGGTGTACCTCAAAAGCTGGTACAAGAGTGTAAAGCAATTATATTCCAGTAAAGAGCTTAAAAAAAAACCACGCCCTATTCTAAAGAGACTTAGTATATGGCTAGAACTAGAGATAATCCTAAGTGAAGTAAGTCAGAAAGAGAAAGACAAATACCATATGATATCACTTATATGTGGAATCTAAAATATGACACAAACGAATATATCTATGAAACACAAACAGATTCACAGACATAGAGAACAGACTGGTGGTTACCAAGGGAGAGGCGAGGTGGGAGAGGGAAGGACTGCGCATTTGAGACTAGCAGAGGCAAACAATTATACATAGAATGGATAAACAACAAGGTCCTGCTGTACAGCACAGGGAACCCTAATCCATATTCTGTGATAAACCATAATGGAAAAGAATATAAGAGAAAAAGAATGTTTATATGTAATACATATAACCGAATCATTTTGCTGTTACAGCAGAAATTAACACAACATTGTAAATCTACTATACTTCAATAAAAAATAAATTTAAAAAAATAAAAATAAAATAAGACTAAGAAAAAAATGTATCTCATTAATAGTTTTTATATTGATTACATGTGAAAATGGTCATATTTTAGAGCTAGTGGGTTATAACATAGTGTTAAAATTAATTCCTCCTGTTTCTTTTCACTCTTTTAATGCAACTGCTAGAAAATCTGAAGTTATGTGTGTGGTTCACCTTAGGTTTCTGTTGCTCAGTGCTGGTGTAAGCTGTAGGGTGAAATTTAAGATTTCTTATAACTTGGCCTCAGTTCCCTTTTCAGCCCCAAATCCCAGCCCTTCCTGCCCTCCTAATGATTTCTCATAACCCCCAGAACTCACTGAGCCTATATATACTTATGGGTTGCTGTTGTTGGTTTTTTTTTTCTCACATTCTGTTCCTTCATTCTGAGCTGTCCTTCCCTTTCTTTGTTAGCTGTGAAACTCCTACACAGATTTTTAGGATGTGCCTTAATTGTCCCACGCTCCTGAAGTTATGCCTTGTCTTCCCACAGCAAGCTCTTGGTACCTCCATTATTGTGCTGGCCTTGCTGTGCTGCCGTTAGGTGTCTTCTTAACTAGGCTTCTCCAGGGAAAAGGCTGCAATTTATTCTTCCGATGACCCCCGAGGGCAGTACCTGGTGTGTACTAGACATTTAATTGACATTTATTAAACTGATGTATGAATTAATTTCATCCTACTGCACACAGTGCTTTTTTCGCATGCATCCACCCTTGATCATCTGAACCGTTAGTTATGCAAAAACTTGGATGCTGAGGTGGACAGCGATGGACCTCTCAGCCATAACCCCCATTTCAGACTTTTGTGTTCAATAAAATGGCCTCTTTGTTCTCACTGGTTGACTTATGGCAATTTAAAAAATTACACATTTGAATTTGTGAAATCCATGGCTATGGTATGGACTGAGAGCATAAAATGACATAAAAATGATCCCTTTTAAAAACTTTTGTGTACAGGGATTTCATATAAGATTTCACTGAATTGGAGATTTCACTTCTAAACAAGTTGGAAAGGCACTGTTCTAATCCTAAATTTCATTTACATTTCCATTCCAAAGGTTTCGTTCTGGTTTTGATGAGGTGGTTTCTAGTATCACAGACGTTTACACAGAGCGAGACTTTTCAACTCTGGCTGCTCAGTAGCTATTGCTGGGAAGCTTTCAAAAATTCCGATGCCCAGGGCTGTCCCCCACCCCCAGGGATCCTGGTAGAATTGGGCGGGGGGCACTGGTGATGTTGTGATAAATTGATTCTGCAGTGCTTCAAGAGCCAGGTAAACTACGAGAATGCTGAAGTTGTGAATTGATCATTTTTCTTTCTCTTTATTAGTGATACTGTGATAATGGTAATTCATCTTAGGTTTGTACTGTGATTTGGGGTTAAAAACAGCGTTTAATGGAACACATCTTCCTAGACAGTTTCTTAAGGCTTCTGAAATTGAAAGTTCCTTTTCTGTCGTTTTCTAAAACCTACAGATAGCAGAACTTTAACGTCCTTTATTGGTAGCAGTAGTGAACAAAAGACCTATTTCACATCATGAAATGAGGGCTGACAAGGACAGTGTGTGTAAGATGTCCACTCAGGTAGTGGCCTCTTGACACCCTTGTTAGCCTGAATAAACAGTGCTCCCCTGACAGCACCTCTGTGGCTCTGACATTCTGCTTAATCACTTTTTAATGATATTCTTCCTTTTGTTCTTGGTATGTGAGAAACCACCTTTTTTTTTTTTTTTTTCATGGTGTGGGAAAGAATTAACTTTAAGTTCCTAATTCAGTAAAATGGGCTGGTAATACACATATATTTCTTGTGGGGGCAGGGGAAAAATTGCCTAATTTCTGTTTATCAAATGTCTCTTCTTAAATTTTAAAAAAGTTATAAGTACCTAAAATCACATCAAGGAGAAAATCTGGGATAAATACTTTGGCAACCTTGCGAGAAAACCATCTTAATTCTGGTAGTCTGTGCCAGGTTATGACTGTATACTATTAAAATGCCCATGTAAATAAGTCTAAGTTTTGCACATTATCGGTTTGGTGAAAAAGGCTGTGTGCTCTTATTCTTCTGAAGCATCATCTCTTTTAGTTTGGAGGGAAAGAAGAAAAAGAAAAATACACACTTGGGATTGAATCCTTTAGGGCAGAGAAAGGAATAGAATCCTTTCGTTGACTTGCTTGTTTGCAGCTGGTATGTCATCTGGGTGAGACTGATGTCATGCGGATTGAATGCAGAGGCAAACTTAGGGGCGTGTGTGTGTGTGTGTGTGTGTGTGTGTGTGTTTTAAAGCCCCACTCCCGGAATATGGAGTGAGTGTGAAGGGCACCACAGCCACCCCTGGATCTGTCAAGAATGTACCTATTTTTAACATCCTGGATCAAGTGTCAGCTCTCAATAGGCGATGAGGAAGGGGGGGTAGGGACCGCGTGGGACGGCCGCGGATGGGAACCGGCCCTCTGGCGTGTTTACAATACAGCTGTGCGTTCTTAATGGCTCTGCCGCTGCCGCCAGGTAAAGTTTTCTTTGCACGTGATGAATGGCAGAGAATTCTTTAGCCCAGGGAACCGAAGGAGCTGGGAGGCGGAAAGGGGAAGGGCAGAACGGAAAAGAGAGAAAAAGAAACACACGGCTCCAGAGGGAGATGGTCTGTGCTTTGCAGTTGCTTGTGTGGATAGAAACCAGATGGTGAGCTGGAACCGCGCTCGCTCGGCTAACTGGGGAGCCAAACATATGGTTAATGGTCGGGGAGAAACAGCTCTGCGAGCCAGGGCTTTGCTGACTGCTTCATATTACAGATTGTTACAGTGTGTCATTACATTGCCAACCTAAGTGCTTAATACCCACTGCGGGCGGGCGCTGGGCATCCACTCACAAGAAAGACTTTGAGCTCTTTGCTGGCTCTGAATGCAGAAGTGACATCATAGGGAGGCTTAAAATGTCTCGTGTGGGGAGGTAGGGAGAAGGGTAATTTCGTAGCGAAAACAGCATTTTTTTCTTTTTTTTTTTTTAATGAGCGAAGCCTTCACTCCACCAAACTCTGTTTTTCTGAGGACATTTTTATATGTCTCTCTCCCTCCGTGTCTCTCTGTCTCACACACACACACACACACACACACACACACACACAGGTCCTCACGCAGAAATCTAAGTCCCAGTTCCTGTCCCCCCACTTTCACCTGGACGCTCTATCCCTGCCCTCCCAAGCCCCACATTTGAAGTTTCTGTTTGGGGAGCTCTGGGGCCACAGCAGGCCCGTGTTATCTAAGGAACTGCTGGGCTCATTCATCTGCTTTTCACGGCCCGCTTCCTTTTATTTTTAGCCAAATCCGTCAGGCCTGACAGGCGGGTAATTCGAGCCAGAGAAAGGGCAGAGCTCCAGGTCCTTTCCACAAAGCAATTCTTCTCCTCCCTCCTGGGAGGGCTCCAGACTTGGCCTGCTTCAGGCAGATGGATTTGTTGAGTCATGTGAGATCATTTACACAAAAACACAGTGAGGCAGTGGAAATTGAAAAAAAAAAGGGGGGGGGGGATGGGGGCAGAGGAAAGAGGAGGGGAAGGAGGCAGGGGAGTGTGAGCCCGGGAGCAAAGGAATGTGCAGGGAGGCAGCTAGACTGAGGAATGCGTAGACTCATTTGTGTATAAGGTAATGTCTAGTTTACACGGCGGGGTGGAGTCAGCTGCAGGGGCGCCTCCAACCACTGGCCTGTATTTAAACGAGGAAGGAGGTGTGGGGGAAACTTCTTTTTTTCTTTTTTTCCCCCTTAATTTTTCAAGCAACACCCACCAAACAAAGACCACACTGTTGACAGCCTTGGGTTCCAGTAGCGGTAAACGACCAACGAGATGGTTTACAGAAAAAGGAGTTTGCTCTGTGATGTAATACAAGTTGGCTTTGTCCTGACTCCAGCATGACTGAGGCAGCAGGCGAGGGAGGAGAGGAAAATTGGAACAGGACTCGCGGTTAATGGTTTCCAGAGATGATTTAGCAGGGCTGGAGTGGAGCGAGGAAAGTGGGTTATGGTGGAGGATGACTCCAAGGTGCTCCGTAATTGCTATAGATAAAAGAAAGCCATCACGGTGGCTTCCCTTGCTCGAGAGGCATTGAGCAATGGTTTTGAAATGCCAAGGAAGGTATCATTTTTCCCTACCAAGGTATTCATTTTCCTCTTGCTTCTGGAACATGAAAAAAAAAAAAAAAAAAAACAACTCTTACATCATGGTACACAGGATTAACATTTAGTGAATGTTTTGTTTACTGTTTATACCAAAAGCCTTTAAAACATGCCATTAAAAAACTGTCTCCTGCTCATTCATGAAATTCTCTTCCTCCTTCTTCAGATTTGCTTACATGCATGCGCTGTGCTTGGATAGGAATTTTTCCTTCTTTGGGGGGAATAAAAGCGTTCATAAGAGAACGATGACTGGGTTACCAAAATGTACATCTGTACATCGGATACCATGAAAGTATGCTATGTAGAGGAAAGGGAATCTTTTGAAACAGGAAGAGAACATCAGAAATGGGAGAATTTCAAAATACGCACAATGATTATTTTCCTTACGATACCTTTCTGCAATTCCTCATTTAAAGTGCCCTACTATGCAGCTATTTTTTTTTAACCCCCCTAGAATATAGGTCAACATCACCACGGTTCCTCATATTTTGTTGGTATTTTGGAAGTTGAAATTTTTGGCCATTTGTTCCCCAGACCTAGATCTACGCAGGTTACATGTATGGTTTTAGTAATCATGGAACTGAGCTCATCAGTTGCTTCTCTTAGCACTCGCTACTGAATTATGACAGGAAGCACGAAGGTCATACCTTCACCTGGAAGAAACGCAGCGCTCGTGTTGGTGCTGATTGTATGGTCTAAACCTGAAGCTGCTCCACTGTTTTTTAGACAGCGCTAATGATCTGACTTTGCACAGTTACAAGGCAGTTTTCATTTATGTTACTTGAAGAGAGAACTGGTAAATTCTTGTGGAAGTTAATTGTGCACATGTTGACTGCGTGATACAAACATTATCATAATGTGATTACAAAGTGTCATTATTTTAAACCTACCCACCTCCTCGAGTGTTCCCGCTGCATCAGGGTCTCTCAGTTTCAGCGCTGTTGACATTTTAAGAGCGGATAATTCTTATTCTGGGGGCCTTTTTGTGCCTGGTAGGGTACTTAGCAGCGTCCCTGGCCTCTACCCACTAGATGCCAGTAGCACCCTCCTGCAGTTGTGACAACCAAAAATGTCTCCATGCACTGCAGGTATCCCCTGGGGGGCCAGAATCACCCCAGCTCAGAACCACCGCTCTGTTCATATGTTGGTTTGCAAGTTCACCCTCTACCTCCTGGACTAGGCACTCAGTTCCATCTGAGATGGAATTAAAGGGTATAAAATAACATTTTCCCTCCTGCCCTTTATTGTAAACTGGGAACCCTAAGTTAGGGAAAGTATTCCAAGGCTCAAGCAAGGGTGTTTTAGGGAAGACATTTTCCCACCAGACGACCAGGAGTTTTGTTACACAGGATAGCCTCTCTTGGGCTTCTGGTCTTAGCAGGTGGAACCCTTCAAGGTTGCGCTTTCCCAGGGCTGTTCAAGAGTAAATGGCCCCACTGACTGCACTTGGGGATGTTGACATAAGAAGAAAGGGAACTTCTCTTTGGGGACTGGGCAGGGCCCCAGGCCGCCAGTTCAGTGGCTCTCTCTAGGCTCACCGCGTTCCTCTCAGCCCCAGGAAGAGGGGAAGAGGCAGGACCGCAGTTCTTTCTTTGGAGCACGGCAGACATCCTCCCCATCCCCAGTGGCTGTGGTCTCCGAAGCTGGAACTCTCGTTAAGCAAGGAATGTGGAGCTCTCCACGGGCGAAGGCGGGCATAAATTTCCTCTGTTTGTTTTGTGAGGACTAGTGTCGACTGCTGTAATGAGATCAGAGGATCCCCCGGGGACGAGGCCTCCCGGTCGGCGGCTGGAGTCGTTTTCTGTGGCTGTTCTCTTGGCTGCTGTGGGAGGACGTGGCCCCTCTCCAGACCACGGCCGTGATGTGGGGAGGTAGTTGCGTCCTGGTCTCATTCCTGGTGCTCTTTGCCTCTCTCATGCTACCAAAACGTCAGCGTGCGGTTATCCAGTTCCAGATCATTGAAAAGTTAGCATCAGGCACATTCCTTTCCTCAGAACCCAGGACAGACTTAGCTGGGTGTGGACACTGCGGGGAGGTGACTGCTTCCTTGGGGTAATTTCCTGCGCTGCTGCTGGCCGGGGCACGTTTCTCAAAGCCTGGCCTGACCCTTAAGCTCTTCCTCACCCAGCGTCACTCTGCTATGAGGAAAAGTCAGGGTGTGAGTCACAACAGTACGGCGTATGCTACAAAGAATGTATTTCTAGCTCTTGCCTGAATTATAGCCAAATGGCCACACAGGGGACCGGGGGATGTGGGAGAAATGAGTTTCGGGAACCCCAAACTGGAATTTCTGGCAGAAAAGTATCCTGAGCAGGTGCAGCCTGGCCCCTTCTAACCCCCAGCCCCACTCTACCCACCCCCAAAATCCGTAGGTATGCTGGATGAGATAGAAAGTAATAAGTGCGTGGTGAGCGCGAAGGCAGGGAAAGGAAAGCCCCAGGTACAGAAGACATTGATGCCACAGACCTGGCTGTAGGTTCCAGGGGCTGTGCTGTGTACACTCACACAGGAACTGTTGGCCCAAAGTAGAAAGATGATTCCCCGCAGAGTCTGTATGGGGTTCTGAGTGTGAGCGTTTGGGGCACAGGGGTGGGGAGATGGGCATCTGGTGTTCTGTTGTTTGAACCACTGTGGGGTCCCTAGTTACGCTACCTGCGAGGTGTGGGAACTTCAGTTATTTTGACACTAAACTCATTTGAGAGCGTTGAAAGCCCCAGGGTCTCTGGGAGAAACAAACATTAGGACACGGGCACCCTCGCAAAGAACAAGCCACACTGTGGAGAAGCTGGTATTGGAAAGGACAGAATGCGAGCCTCAGGGAAGCAGAGGTCAACAGTGAATCCCTGAGATTGCTTTCGACAAGGGCCCATCACGCCAAATTGAGCTTTCTTCTGCGGGTTAATGACAGTTTCTTCCCAGTGGAGCAAGGCATCACACCCAGTCTGGCTTGCTAAACAGATGAGTTTCACTTGTAAGCACTTACTCGCAATAAGGCGATTGCCTCTCACTATGACTTATCCTCAAGGTATTATTGAGAATATTTGAATTCCTTAATTGAAAACCTTTGATTGGAGAGAGAGCTGGTCCCCTTGAGCTTCTGGAAAGAGATACCTTCATAGTGATTTCCCTTGTCTTTGCTTCCTTTTCACTGGGTTTTTCTGAAGTCTCCCACTGTCAAGGCTTTCTGTGGAGTTGCTTTAGCTTCTCACCAAATCACAGGAAATGAGTTTGCCTGAATTGTTCAGCAAACCCTCCAAGGGAGAAGGAAGCCAAGATTGTTTGAAGGTCTCTGGGATTCTTTCAGCATGAAATCAAAGAAATCTGGGTAAGTCAGTCATGGCTAGTAAAGCTTTGTCCTCGATGAATACAAGTCCGCCTTCTCAATCCTGAATGGACAAGTGGACTGGGGACTGCCCCAGACTCTGGCCAGCCACCAAGTACACTGCAGGCAGTGACATGCACTGTTGGCAAACATGAGTTGAGGATGCTAAAATTAAGGCATGATTCTTTCTTTATTAGTAGGGTGATGAGATCTCTTAGGTTTAATTTTTTTCTTCTGAAGCATTCAAAGAGTGCCCAAATAGTACCCTGGTGGCCTAAAAGTGATGCCAGTACTTATCAAGAGAAAACTCTTCAGCATTTTATTACTAATTTGAACGTGTTTTTTCATCTAGTCTCAAAATATTCTGGCCAAGTGAGGAGTAGATATAGATATTGACATTAAAGCATCAGAAGAGCATAAAATGAGAGGAAAAAGGCTCAGTTGGTGCCAGGTTTAAGGAAGATCTTCCTAAATGTTTTTCACCAACAGTTTAGCCTGCCTTAACAGCATACCATAGACTGGGAGGCTAAACAGCTGTTTATTTCTCACCGTTCTGGAAGCTGGTAAGTCCAAGATCAAGATACCAGCCCATTTGATTCCCAGTGAGGGCTCTCTTGCAGACAGCTGACTTCCTGTCATGTCATCACATGGTGAGGAGAGGGGGAGAGAGAAAGAGAGAGAATGCATGCACACACGTGAGCTCTCTGGCCTCTCTTCTTATGATGGCACTAATCCCATAATGGGGGCTCCACCCTTACGACCTCATCCAAACCTAATTACCTCCCAGAGGCCCTGCCTCCAACACTTTGGGATTAGGCAACATATGAATTTTAGGGGGGTGCAAACATTCAGTCCATAACAACATTATAATTAAATTTTGCATATAATGAGTGCCTACTGCATGTAAGACAGGGGGATAGGTGCTGGTTGTTTGGGCATAAAACAGACAAAATCTCTTCCCTTGAAATACTTATAGTCCAGTAGGGTAATTGACAGGTGAACACCTACGTACAATTACAAGCAGAAGGAGATGGCGCTGAATGGTGATGAGAAACAGGAAGAGGGGAAGAGCCTCATCTTTCTTTTTAACATCACGCATCCAGTACTTTCTTCATGTTTGCGTTTAATCCTCAGAATAAGCTTAGGAGGTGTAAAGAATTTCCCCAAACTTTACAGATGACGGAATAGAGACTCACAGAAGGTTAGTGCCAAGAGGCAGAGTTGACACACAGACTGAGGTGACTCCACGCCCAGCTTTGCCCACTCTTCCCACGGGGCTCCCTGTGCTCAGGGAAGCCACAGCAGTACAACCCTAGAGGCTCAGGAGACAGGCTGGGATTTAAAGGAACAAAGACTCCCCTGACATGAAAGGTGTACAATAATAGATACAACCTGAACGACCAAATCCAACCTGCATGGGATTTCCAAAGCATTACCATCAGTTGCCAACACTGAAACAAGCATGTGATTTTATGTAATCTCTCAATATTTTCTTGACTGTCAGAAGCTCTGGGGCCATGTGCCTTGTTCCTACCTTCCTGGAGCTACACTTAAGTGGCAGCCTCTCTGGGCCGCCTACTCCCCATTGTCTTCTCTGGCCCAACTATTCCCTCATCTCATTCTTTCTTGACTCCTTAGGCACCTGAATTTGTGTCCCCTGGTTTAAATAGCCACCCAGGCAAGAGAAGTGGCCAGGCCCCCTCTTGGAGGCTCTTCTGTATTGTGCCTTTAATTAAGAGATTCCTGCATCACTGAAATTGATCTGCTATAGAGTGGTAGCCCTGAACTTAGATAATCCTGACTTAGGATTTGACTACGTATGGGGAACCCCCAGCATACGTGGCAGAAATAGTCATCTGAAAGCATGGACACTCTACCCCTTGGCACTCTACCGCTGGCACTCTCCTACTCCCCATCTGGCTCTCAAGGCAATTTTTTGTGTTTCCAGCTGTCTCCCTCCTTTATAATCCTTCCATTCCCTCTTCCTTATCACAGTTTCTTGTTGAAACTAGTTAGCATTTCAGAATATTAATTCTCAAGTTGCCTGGCCTATCCTTGAGGGAGAAGCTTCTGATGACCCTTGGGAGCCAGATGCTCTCATCCTTCTGGCTTGGGTCGTGTGCTTTCTGCGGTATGCTGTGAAGGCAGGGCACGAGGGAGCAAGGCGGGGTGGCCAGCGTTGTGCTGTCTCTTGGGGCAGAACCATGTTATGGCGCCTTTGCTGCCTGAAGCGGGGGCTGGCAGAAACACCGAGGTCCTGAAGAACCGGAGCCACGTGTCTCCTGTAACCCTGAGGCTGGAGAAGGACCTTCAAGAAGTTCCTCAGGGAGCATTGCGCTGGTCCCTCTGCCTCTTCTTCAGGAAGAAAGGAAGGAGAGGCGTGTGTGCATTTGGGGTAGGGGACAGGGGTCTGTTTGCTGGTTCACCTTTAATCCTTTGATCCCAGCACCACAACCCTTATTGTGGAAGGGATTGCACTGCCTCTAATAAAATGGTTTTACATTTTCCAGTCTTGCACAAGGATGCCACTTGAAGGTTGTCAGGACTTTGCTTCAGAGACATGTGAATTACTCCAGCCCGTGAAATTTCCTCCCCCGAGGTGGAGAATATTGGGATAGCTCTCTCATCTGTTCATGTGGTTTCCCAAGCTCCTAAATCCTAGAGTTAGAGAATTGCTTCTAGACTCTTCTCATCTTGGCTGCTCTGCCTTTCTCTGCAAACACCCGCTTCATCTTTTTATTCCCTTATTCCTTTCCCACAGGCTTTTGGGTCCTTGTGCTCCAGCCCTTTGCTTAGTGGTGGGAGGGAAGGGACCGGACACCCTGCCACAGGCTGACCTCGGGGTGTGTTATATGTGAAAGCCAGCGGGAACTTGAACACTGTGAGCCATACACAGTTGACTCCTGTTGCCTTGTTTCCCATAGGAGTGCCTGAGCTACCCAGCTTTGAGTTATATCACAAAACGCTTCTAGAATGAGCATCTTGGTAGGGCGGTCGGGGAGTTGAAGTGGGGAGAAAAGGCCAGCTCATCTTATCCCCTTGATTAGTATATTGGTAGTATGTATTGATTGCATTTTTAAGGGCCAAGAAATAGCAACCCCCCGCCCCCCCCCCCCCCCCCCACAGACACACCAGGCCTTTCACGTGTTTACGCTTCTCTTCAGAGTACAGAGAAGAGAATAAAGTCGGCTTATGCTGTTCTCACCATCCCTCTCTACTCCATTATCAGTGATCCAAATAACCTAGACTCTTCTTGGTGGTAGGTGGAGATTGATGGTAAATAAATAGTGGTGAAACAGGTAGGCCCGGTCTTAACTTCACTCCAACTCCCACTTGCTGACACCCAGGCTCGGAGAGTGTATAATCCCAGAGAAGCCATAGGATGTGGCGTTGTCACCAGGAGCCTGAGTTTCCGGGTCCCTTCCGCAGTGAGGACCAGCTGGTGAGGGGCCCTCGGCCACATTGCTGAATCTGTCTCCGGGGCTCTGGTTGCTTTCTCCTTTCTTTGTAGGCTTCACCTTTTCTTCTTGTTCTCTCTTCACTCCCTGCTTACAGGTACCGTCTCCACCTCCCTGCTTACCCATACTTCTTCACCCACCTGGAAAGACGAATTGCATTTCATTAACCTTTTAGATGCCTAAGGTTGACCATGGGCTTTGTTGAACCAACCCTGTTAGGAGCGACGGAGTGGAAGTCACACGTTGGCTTCTGGGGTGGGCTTTCTCCAGCTACCCTTGAAAGGCATCTGTGCTTTCCCTTTGCTTAGTATCAGGAGAATCCAGCTTTTTGAATGATTAAAAAGAAACATTGAAAAATAGAATAAAAAAGAAAACTCCCTTCATTCCACTATGGTAACTCTGGTATCTTTCCTCCCAAGGCTTTATACCTAAGAGACAATCTCATTTTTTAAGCTGTGGATTTTTCTAAGCTTCTTCATAAACTGAATTGGCTGCAAAACAACCAGGTTCTCTGTATTTCAAAGGAAGTTGAAAGAACTTGATAGACTAAGGCTAGTTTTTTCCGTTGCTGTCCAGAAGCAAACTGACCCAATTTCTAATTCTGCCATCCATTCACTGAGGTTATTTGTGTTAATCGTGGTCTGTGTGTGTGTATGTGTGTGTGTGTGTGTATGTGTGTGTGTGTGGTAGTGGGGGAGGTTTTTTATTTGTGGTCTTTGAATATATTTTAATTCTGTAGTATCTTTAAGTGAAGTCACTTCCAGCCCAGGGTCTACTGCCTACTACAGCATAACTAAGAAGAATTCATTTTCCTCTCTGCATCTGGTTTCCTAATTAGGAAAACTTCCACTCAGATGGATCTCAGTACTAAATAAGAGTATTAATATAAAAGCGCATTGTACAGTTTTGAGCACTGCACAGCTGTAAGGTATTCTTAACAGTATTTTTCTAAAGATTATAATCCTGGACATGAAAAGATTTTCCTCTTTTAAGAAAACCCTGAAGGCAGTTTCCAGCGATTGTCAATGTTGTTGTCAAGGCCCCACAGTAAGAGTCATGACATCATCCTAGGCTTTATGAGTGAGAGCAAAGAAAAAAAATCTATTCATAATATTTATTAAGAACTTTCTAGGTGACTAATATTTCCCTTGAAGAGTTTTTATTCTGACTTCGTGTTGGAACCAACATGGGTGAAAATGATACAGGAACACTTGGCGGGTGTGGGGGGACAGGAGAGGATCCAAAATTAGTTTAGTGCAAACTGTGTAAGCACGTTGTGAGGGCATGGGGTGGTGGAATGATTGGAGCTGGGTGGGATTTCCTTGGGGAAATTATGTTCAAGAATCCCTGTCTGCTTGTTTATTATCTCCTTGTGCCCACCTTTCCTGTGTTGATACCAATGTGTCCACTTGAATGGAATTGTGACATCAGGCATCTCTGCCCGGCTTTGGGACAAACTTCCCAGTTAAGTGCTGGTTCATAGTTTTTAAATGGATCAAATACGTATGTTAAAAAGGAAATAATATGTGTAGAATTCTACTTTAAAACCCAGCAATTCATTAACATCTGTTTCTGGAAAATCAAAGAGTAAAAGTTACATGGAGAATTTTTCTTTCAGTCACTTTAAGATTGGTTAGAATGAGATGTTGAATTTTCTTGGCTTTGAAACAATGATTACCCAGTCCTCAAGTACAGATGAGGGTGTTGGATGTATTTAGGCTACAGAGTCCGAATTTCAGGGTCTCTCCGTGTTGTACATCATTGTTAAAATATGTTATTGCTATGACTGAATGTGGTATTTTTCTTTGGAATCTGTGTGTCTCAAATAGCCAGAGAGTGATCTGCAGTTTCCTCTGCCTGTCTTCTGATTTATAATAATATTGTATTCACAGACTAGTAATGTGTGTGAAGTAGGAATTTATCTTTTGAAAATGTATATTGCAAAATCACTTTCTTAATGGTGAAAGATGTTAATATGGAGAATATAGCCTTGGACTTCTGTGCTCTTGACTCAGTTAGCAGATATGCCTCTTGTTCTCCGATAGACCAAGGCTGGCTGCTAAGAACTAGAGGTGATGGTGGGCTAGTGGGATCCTGAGTACTTCTTGCTTTTCCTGTTGAGCATTTTCTATATCGTTACTATAGTTAAAAATAATCTATTTTCTAAAGCACTGCAGTTCCACTTAAACCTTGAATTCCAGTCTTTATGGAAAGGTTCAGATACATAAATCCTTCCTAGATGCAACCTGAAAAAAATAATACAGAAGTAAGGTGATAATAAGGTACCTTATATGTTTTGTTTTCCTCTCAAATCCACCCAGAAACATCTTTCAAAGGAAAGGCTACAAATCCAATTAAGTGGTTGAATATATTTTCTTTCTGTAGTTTTCCTTAATATTTGACAAATTAAGAGCCCTGGGCCTGAACAATAACTGTTTAATTCTAAAATTCAAATGAATCTTAAAACCTACCTAAAGCACCGGGAGTAGTGTGGATAAAAACAGGGACCCTTTTTTCCCATTTGAGGAGATTTTGGGTCACCTGCTTCACTGGCCCATGGAAAACAGACCTCCTGAAGTCTTTCATGGTATACTGCCTCTCGAGGAGCTCTGTGGAAGGTTGTAGCTATTAAGCCCTGACAGTGGTACAGTCAGGCTCCAACAAATGCTGGTCTGTTCTTTGTTTGTTTGTTTGTTTGTTTTGGCCATGCTGCGTGGCATGCAGACTCTTAGTCCCCCGACCAGGAATCGAACCCACTCCCCCTGCAGTGGAAGCTCAGTGTCCTAACCACTGGACGGCCAGGGAATTCCCAACTGGTCTGTGCCTTTATTCCTGTAGGCAGCATGGAAAGCATTTAGGTTTGACACACATGCTACTCACATGCTAGATCCTTTCCCCTCCTAAAGAGGCCAAAGCCTGCACTAGAAACCCTTATATAACTGACCTCTCTGGCTTTCTGGTCACTGTATCTGCAGCACTCAGCACCTGGTAAGCACTCAAAAAAAGAGTTATTGAATGAATGAGTGTTCTTGTCCCTGTGCATCTGCAGTCACCCTGAGCATATAATATCCAGCTTTTCCTTGGCCACCAGCACGCCCAGTGTCTGTGGCCTCAGGACTCTTGATTAGACTCTCTAGACTGCGCTGTCCAACATGGTGGCCACTAACCACATGTGGCTGTTTACATTGAACTTTAATTAAAGTGATATAAAATTTAAAATTCAGCCCTCAGTTGCACTAGCCACATGTCAAGTGCTCAGTAGCCACGTGTGGCTAATGGCTACCATATTGAATAGCACAGGTGTGGAGCCTTGCCATCATGGCAGTAAGTTCCACTGGATGTGAGGCTGCTCTGGGCCGTCCTGAACACCAGCTGATGGGTCTCCTCTTTGCGTTTGCAGTGCAGCCGTCTGCTTCGGGAAGTGAGGTCTACGGGAACAAGGGGAATCTTTAAGAGCTGCCTCACGCTGTGACATGTCTGATCCCTTGCTGCAGTCCCTACGGCATGAACAAGGTAAGAGGCACTTTGGGGACTCATTCTTTGTGTTGTCTTTATGGTACCATGATTTTCCTTGGATACGTGATGTCTTTCCGTGGTGTGAGGAGGTTGCGTTTCCTACAAGAGGCATTCTGGAGGCTGGCGAGCATTGTTGACAGGCAGGGTCACGGGGGCTTGGTGGTGGTGTCGTCTTCCGTAGGTATCACTTGTGTTTGTCCGAGGCCTCTGAGCAGCTGAAGTATTGGTTGTTAGTATAACTGCTTGGCATGAATATTGGAAAATTGAGTCTCTGGAGCCAAACTGCCTGGGTTTAAGTATCAGCTCTTATAGATGCTCGCTTTTGAGGACCTTGGGAAAGTGGCTTAACTGCTCTGTGCTTCGGTTTCCTCATTTGTAAAATGCTGATGATAATGGTACCCACCTCACAGGGTTGTTGTAAAGATGAAATGCGTTAATAGGTGTACCAGTGCTTAATAGACTCCCTGTCTACATTATAAGCAATTGATCAATTTTTGCTGGTGTTGGTGTTGGGGACACTGTTGTCCCTTAGACATTGCTGCCAGAGAGTCCTAGTGCTGGGTGCATCTGCAACATTTCCATTCCCTGATTGATACAGCACGCAGCGATTGATTACCAGGTGGGCACTCTGGAGATAAATGATGAATGGGGCTTAGGTCTTGCCTTCAGCAGGTGACAGACAATTTGCGGGCCTCTGTGGCTACCCTGAAGCATGTACCAGAAGCTATGGAAGCAGAAAAGGGACACCCAACTTTGGGGGATCTGGAAAGGAGAGTATAGAGGAGGTGACGTCTTGAGCTGGATTCTATATGATGCATAGTCATTCCTTGGACACAGAAGTAGGGCATGGCATTCCAGGTGAAGGAGACAACCTATGTAGAGGCAAAAAAGCATATGAGAAAGTCTGATGTGTGTAGAGAACAACAGTTTGGTATAACTGGAGCGAGATCTCTCAACCTTAACACTCTTGACGTTCGGACCAGGTGATCCTTTGTAGTGAGAGGCTGTCTTCTGTATTGGGGTGTTTAGTAGCATCCCTATCCCCTGACTTCAGCTGTGACAACCAAAAATGTCCCCACACATTGGCCAATGTCCCTTGAGGGGACAAAAATGCCCTGATTGAGACCATCTGCACTGGCAGAAGATGGCAGATGGGAGCCCAGAGAAGAAGGGAAGGATTGCATTCTGAGAGCCACTGAAGGATTTAAAACAGGGGAGAGACATTTCCAGAGACCTACAAGAAGAGGTAACCTGGGGCTGTGATGGAGTTGGACAGCACTTTTAGATGATTTGGTCTTAAAAACATATTATGGGATTCCTAGACTTTAGAAAGCCCGTGTATTCAATAGCTTGTTGAGATTCTTTTACTAAGATCCCTTTTCCAGGGGTAATTTTTCTCATGGCCATGTCTTTGGGCTTCTCACGGGCATGGATGCTTTGCCCCATCAGAAGAAACCAGAAAAGAGTAAGCAATTGTTTTTTTGAGAGATTTTCATTTGGCTGAGCCAAGCCAAAGAGAAGGAAACCTTTGCTGACCTTTTCCTCGCTCTGGCTTCAATACTTACCCTCTTTAAAAAAAAATAAATAAATAAGTATATATTTTTTATTGAAGTATAGTTGCTGGACAATATTATATAAGTTGCAGGTGTACAGTGTAGTAATTCACAGCTTTTAAAGGTTATACTCCATTTATAGTTATAAAATTTTGCCTATATTTCCTGCGTTGTACAATATATCTTTGTAGGTTATTTTATACCTAATAGTTTGCACTTCTTACTCCCCTACCCCTATATTACCCCCCCTTCCTTCTCCCCACTGGTAACCACTAGTTTGTTCTCTGTATCTGTGAGTCTGCTTCTTTTTTGTTGTGTTAATTATTTTGTTGTATTTTTTAGATTCCACATATAAGTGAAACCATACAGTTTTTGTCTGTCTCTGTCTGATTTACTTCACTTAGCATAATGCCCTCCAACAGTCTTCAAGAACTGAGCTTTTGGAATCCTAGAAGGTGGGCAAGTGTTCTTCCCCAAGGTCAAGATTGGAGGGCGGGGCAGGGAGGGGAGTAGATCCATCATGGCGGTCATTGCAAACCCTGGCTTCTATCATTGACAGTTTGGTGTAGTGAAAAGCTAAGACAGCTCTTGGGAAGTCTCAGATTGGCAAGCACAGTTTGCTGGGACAGCCCTGCCCTAAGTTTCTCCAGGGCAATGCAAGACCTAATGTCATGGGTTTGGCTTTTGACACACAGCTGGGAACCAGACTCCTTAGAAATTTCAAGTGTTTCGGTAGGTGTGTCTGTTGCTTGGGAGGTTATGTTCTGCCTGAGTGACCCAGTGAATTTTATGTTATTTTAACTTGAAGTGGTGACTAAGCTTGATGTGTAACCTTTATAGGTCAGCATTTTTCTTATGATTTTCTTGGCATGAGACAAAAAAAAACAGGTCACTCTCTGGGAAGGAAACAGATCTTGGCACAAATAAAACCAGACAGTCATCTCATCAGTTAGGATCTGTAAGTTAGAACATTGGAAATATTTTTGTGGGTGTGATTGATTTTTTAAGTAGAAGTATTCCTAGAAAGTTGGAAACATCCGAATTGTACACTTTCCATTTCCTTGGACATAATCACTCTCCTTCCTTCCCAAACCCCACTAGTTATGGGACACTTGAATCAGGGAGGTGTCCAGATGGAGGCGGCTGGAGCATGCTAGGATCCAGTGTTATTCCTCTGATGCACCAGGGAAATTCTGACCCCAGTTAGTCATTGACATCTCTCTTCTGGGTCAGTTGGAGATGATACCCTCTGGAAAACGTGGGCGTGGCCACATGGCACCAGATGTTGGCAGTTTGTCTAACTAATTTAACAGGGATAACCTGACTGTCAGTCAACTGCTGGCAGCCAGGTAGGGCCTTCAGTCCACACGTGCTGGAACTTCTGTCTGTGCCCGGATCTGGGAACACACCAGAAAGGAGCGCAGCTAGCACACTGAGGGTATTCCCAGCCACAATGCTTATCAAGAACCTGGGGCCATTTCCGGAGGCTGGTATGCATGGGATACGTCAGGTTGATAGCCAACCTGTAAGATTTATACAGAGTGGATACCCTCATGTCTCTTCACCTTTTAAATATTGTGAACAGATTTTAATGGTTGTACGTTCTGGGATTTATGCTCCAGCCTTACATGTTAAAGAAATTGTGGGTGCAGAGATTTCCCCAGGGTACTCCTTCTCCCCAGCCCTATGCAGACTGGAAGACCATCTTTCCAACTTTCATCCTCTCCTTGGATCTTTCTCCAAGAGCTGATTTTCCAATCTTTAATATTGATCAAAAACTTTATAATTAGAATTTAGCTTTAAATTTTGTCCAGAGTCTTTATCCTTTCTACTTTCTTGGTTATTCTCCTGTTAATAGGTATATATATTTATGATATATAATATATTATAAATTTTGCTGACAAGAAGGGTTAGTGTTTTGTATTTATACATGTTATCTATACGTTATCATGCTGTAAAGAGGATTTTAGTGTGTTGCTTAGAAAATCACAGCCAAATGGGAGGCAGGTTAGACAGGATGGTATTTTGTGGAAGTAAACCGGGCAGGATGGTCTGCATTCAGTACATGCCACTCTGTAACACAAAACCACACTTACGGGAACAACGTTCTGCTCATGAAAGAGCTCTCTTCCTAGCGGCAACCTTGGAATCCCAATCCTAAACTCTTTCCATCACAGTCACCATTCTCATGAAGGCACATCGCGCTCCGTTCTCTGCCTTGAATTTGTGAGGACACTCCATCGGATTTTTCCATTATTGATTTTTCCATTATTGCGCAGAATGCTCTCTACCCTCCCCCCACGTGCAAATGAATCCTCTTGAGAACTGTTTCTTCCCTGTTAGGTTCAAATAAAGCCAAATCTGATTGTTACTGCTTTGGCCAAGTGCCATAGCATCAAATGAGGGAGGGTAGTATCTCTTATCTCTCTTGGTGGGTGGATGCCACTCTTTTGCTTACTGTCTGCCCAACAGAATTTTTTCTCTGAATATTTTCAAGTCTTGAGCACCATATCTGACTGTGCCAGGTTTGAGGCAGTTTCACCTTTACACTCAGATCAATATCTCTACAGTCAATGAAAAAGTAACACTGAAATTTAGTTCCTGCCTTCATTTAGAGTGTTTCTTACCTTGCAACTCTTTAATACGAAGCACTGAAGCTTAGCACCCGCTATCCTTGGTTCTCCCACGTGACGCCTGAAAAGCACGTAACTCAACACCAGGTCCTTCAGTACATTTATCACGTACTCACCGTGTGCTTGCAGTTCAGCAGTGAACAAAACGAAGGTCTTTGCCGTCCAAAGCCTCCGTTCTGGCCAACCTGAGGAGTCATCTCATCCCAGAGTTTAATATTGAAACATACACCTAATGTTAAAACGTTCTCCATTTGAAATTTCTACTCGAAGAGCAAGTTATCAGAACTACTGGACACAGGATAGGATTTAGTGGATAATAAACATATAAGACCTCTCTCCTTCCCTTTCCAGGGCACTCTGGGTGGTTTCACCCCATTGACCAGTCTATACTTAATGAGTCTCCACTGCTTTTTTTCTGAAGGCAAAAGGCCAAGGTCCTCTCCTGGCAGACTTTAGAGAAACATCACACCCTTCAAAAACCAGTGATATGGAAGAAAATACAAATAAAACTTAAATGATCTTGGAATAAGTAGGGCCTTATTAATTTCTAGTGGCAGACATGATAAAGGAAGAAAATGTATTTGTTTAAAATCTAAAGATTTCTTTCCATCAGAAGACATTCTCAACTATCCTAAAAGACAAGAGATTAGCCGGGCAATATTTACAACATGTGTGACAGGGTTAACTTAGCTGATTTATGTAAAATTCTTGAAAATTACTAAGATGAGAGTGATTCCTCTAATAGAAAATTGGCAAAGAACAGAAAGATAAAACCAATAAAGGAAGAAGTATGATCAGCAAATAACCTATAAGAAAATACTCAATCTCAACAATTATCAAAGAAAGACAAAGTGATAAGATGGCATCTTCTACCCTGTATAGTCATTGAGGATTTATAAAAGTTACTCATCAAAGCTATGAACAGGTCTGGCAAGCTCTCTCATTCACCATTAACGAAAGAACATGTTTCTCAAGACGACTTAATGTATATCAGAGCCTTGAAAATACACACACCTTTTGACTCAGAAATTCCATGTCTAGAACTCGGTGAGAATTGTCATAGATGTGTATAAAAATTTAGCTAAGTTATTCATCACATATTGTTATAATAGTAATTCTTAAAAAGTAATAACCATGGTACATCCATACAATAAAAACGACAAGGAGAGATGGAGGAATATTTAATGATATAAAAAGGTGTTCTCAATAAGTGGTGAAGAAGGCAAGTTACATGATGATATGTACAGTTCATTATTTCATTTTTTAAAGAAGATATATGTCTACCCACAGAAGAAAGATGCAGATACACATCCAAGCATTAAGAGCAGTATCTTCTTTTACTTATATGTTCTAAATTTTCTTTAGCAATATGTATTCTTTCATACTAAAAATAGTATTTTGAAATAAGACATGAAATTATCTTTAAGATATGAACTTCACTTTATTTCAAAAAGGAATGAAATTGAGTTATTTCTAGTGAGGTGGATGGACCTAGAGTCTGTCATACAGAGCAAAGTAACCCAGAAAGAGAAAAACAAATACCGTATGCTAACTCATATATATGGAATCTAAAAAAATTGTACTGACAAAAACCCAGTGACAGGGCAAGAGTAAAGATGGAGATGTAGAGAACGGACTTGAGGACACGGGGTAGGGGACGAAGGGGAAGCTGGGACGAAGTGAGAGAGTAGCGTTGACGTATATACACTACCAAATATAAAATAGATGGCTAGTGGGGAGCTGCTGGATAACACAGGGAGATGAACTCGATGATGAGTGACGACTTAGACGGCTGGGATAGGGAGGGTGGGCGGGAGTCGCGGGAGGGTGGGGATATGGGGATATATGTATGGATGCAGGTGATTCACTTTGTTGTACAGCAAAAACTGGCACAACAGTGTTAGGCCATTATATTCCAATAAATAAATAAATAAATAAATAAAAATATGCATGATGAAAAGACTGTGAGGATATTTCCCAGAACGTTGGCAATGGTTTTCTCAGAGGACAGGTACATGATATGCATGTTTCTTATTTAAGAAAATACTTTTCTGTGAGAAGAGACACCCGAGAGGTCTCTCCATTCCCCCACCTCGAGAACACACTGAGGAAAGGCCGGGTGAGGACATAGTGAGAGGTGACCATCTACAAGCCATTAAGAGAGCTCTCACCAGGAACCAACCCTACTGGACCTTCATCAGGGACTTCCAGCCTCCATAACTGAGAGAAAATAAATGCTGCTTAAAAAAATCTCTTCTATATTTTCAACTTCCTTACCATAAGTATTTGTATATATGATTGACAATCAGAAAAATGCAAGCATTTTTTTTTCTATTTTATTATTTATGTATTCTTTGGCTGTTGGATCTTTGTTGCTGCCTAGGCTTTCTCTTTCTCTAGTTGTGGTGAGCGGGGACTACTCTTCATTGTGTTGCGCAGGCTTCTCATTGTGGTGGCTTCTCTTGTTGCGGAGCACGGCTCTAGGCACACGGGCTCAGTAGTTGTGGCTTGTGGGCTCTAGAGCACAGGCTCAGTAGTTGTGGCGCATGGGCTTAGTTGCTCTGCGGCATGTGGGATCTTCCCGGACCAGGGCTGGAACCCATGTCCCCTGCATTGGCAGGCGGATTCTTAACCACTGCACCACCAGGGAAGTCCCAAGCAAGCATTTTAAAATAGATAGTATTTTAGCTGTTCTGCATTTGAGGTACAACTGGGTGGACATATTTAGTGAGCAGATTAAAAAAGAGAGACAGAGCCATTGGTCAAACAGATTTGAATTTAGGAGTCCTTCTCCTTGACATATTACCAGGAAGGAGCATTTTAATGTACAGATGTTTTGGAGGCAGTAGTAAGTAGAGAACTGCTCTAGAAAAAGACACTGTCCTTTGATTCAGCGGTTCAAATTTTTTTAAATGGCTATTATATCCTCTTACTCATTACATCCTCTTATTCAAGATATTGCTGATGTGCACAAGTTTAGACCAGTGGTTTTCAAACTGTGGTTTGGGGACCCCTGGGGGGTGCATTCATGGGCCACCTGCAAGGTTGAAACTATTTTGATAATAATACTGACATTTTTTGCCCTTTCCATTCTCTCTCAAGTGTACAATACAATTTAAGAGGCTACATGACATGCTATGACATCATCCCTCTGACAGCTGTTGGGATGTGTGCTTGTGTTTTCACGTTCCAAAAATGTCTCAGTCTTAGTTTTTAATATGGTAAAGCATTGATAGAAATAACTGACGTGAAATGAAGCTCTTTAGGGCCTGCAATAATTCTTAAGCGCATCCTCAGATAGGAGTCTAGACTGTGCCTGTGTCCTGTATTTGGCAGTCGTTACTCTAAGAAGAAGCTGGACCTGGGGTCCTGAGCAGGAGTGCCCTGGACCTCTGTTCTCACCTTCTACATCTTTAGGGGAACATTGCCCTTATTCCTTCTTTTTAAAACGTTATTTTTATAGAATTTGTGAGCCTAAATGAAACCCTGTTGGCACAAGGCCAAGTGTAGCACATGGGTGACATGCAAGTCAAATTCTGCTGAATGTGGGGTGTATGGAAATGATACAAGTAGACCTCCAGTCTTCCTCGTGCATCTCACTGGGCAAGTCAGTGCCCTTTCAGGACAAAACCATGAATATAATTCCCTGCTAAGAGGTAAGGGAGGGCAAAATTAAAATAAATGTCACCTAGAGGACGGCCAGTTTGGCATTAAGTAGGGAGAAGACAAACTTAAAAAAACTGAGTATGTTTATGCTCATTTGTTTTTCAAATGTGTGCACGTATAGGACTTGTGTGTGTAAACATATGTAAAACATATCCCTGCTATTTGAGAATTGCTTCCTGAGTTATGTAGAATTCGCCCTTTATACAGTCATTTCTACTGCAGAAGCAGCGCCAGTGCTTCTGTTTCAGTGCCAAGGCTCCCCCGTCCTTTCCGCTTCACCAGAAACACATTTCAGTGGGTCCTTGGGTGTGGGGCTCACCGCTGCATCTCAGAGCAGCGCACAGGGGGGCAGTGGTCGGTGCCTTCCTCTCTGAGAGGGCCTCTTCATGGTCCGGGGTGTAAGCTGAGAATCTGAACCTTTCTAAACAGGGAATTTGCCCTCAGAGGAATGATTCTGCGGGAGCCCTGAGACCGGGGATCCCGGTTCAGTATTCACATGGGCACGGAAGTGCCTTGACTTAAGGGGTGGGACTTACCAGCTCCCAATCATGTCAGAAAAGATGGAGAACCTGAACAGGTAGGAGGGATATTAAGGCTTCCAAACAGAAAGGCTTGGACTTTGGGTTTAAGACCATCACAGCCCCAGAGCAGGAGAAAGAATATGTTTTGACATGACTGTAATCTAATTTCAAGTCTGAGAGGCTGAGCTGTGAATCACGATAAGCTCTTTGAAATGTGGCCACAGCTACTGCCCGTAAAACAGTTTTCACTTGGAAGGAAGACGATGCTGTTTCTCACTTCGTTGTTTTTCGTGACACTTCACACACATAGCGATTGTCGGTGTGGGAATCTTGGTCATCCTTATTTCTTGAGGGTTTAAAAAGGTGTGCGTAGGATTTTCTTGATTAAAACAAGTTTTGCTTTTTTTTTATTTAACTGACAAACTGCCCTACCAGCCTTCATGTTGAGCTGTAATTAAATGCCGACTCAACTGGTGTGGTCTCATTCTGCAGCACTGTGTTGAACTAAGCCCGCACCATCCTGCAGCGTCATTAGACGGATCCCTTAGACACGTGATGTGTGCAGTGACCTCTTTCTTTGATGCTGGTGGTGGCTGGGACCCTTGTAACAAAGAGGCCAGCGGATCCTGGCCTTGTGCATCAGGTAGAGAGCAATGTGTGACATCCGTCTAAGTCCTCAGCTGTGCCCCTTTTCTTTCAATTAGTCGGCCTTAATGGAGACAGTTAAGTTACATCCTATTTAGTTAATTGGTGATTGGAAACATGACCAGTTACTCAGCTCATCTGTGGCTTGTCCATCTTTAGAATATTAACAATCCACTTGATGCACCTGATTTGGCGAGCATGTCGCCACCACCGGTGCAATTGCTGTGTATGAGGGGAAATACATAGGAGAGAGATTGCTTTCAATCCCAGCTTACTAATTTCAGTATCTAATACTTTGAATTGCCCTGTTCCCTTCCCGTTTTGTGATACAGAGGCCTTATAACGAGGAGCTGTTTGCGGGTGTTTTTTTTCCCGGCTTCTTGTTATCTTTTATCTCTGTAAAAATAAGCCTAGCATGATCGTTTTCTGTGAAATGTTTTCAGAGAACATTGTGCTTCTGAATGTATGTGCATCCTTCGCTTCATGCTTTAAAAACCTCCTACTGTGCGATAAAATTAATAAATGTACTAGCTAGAGGCAAGATGCCTATTTAGAGTATGTAAAACTGCATAATTTGCAGAAATTCTTCAGTTAATGCTCAGAAGATATGTATCTCATCTCATAAATGACAATGTTTAGGTTCAGATGAAAACATTTAGATTTGATTAATCACAGTTGCTATGTTCTTCTGGTTTATTTGGTTCTCTTTTTTATGGAACCTTTTTGTAACTTTTTACCACTGTCAGACTTTAATAAAGTGGCCTTATCTTGAGAGGCTAGTCTCAGTTAGATATAAATATGAACAATTAATTAAGATAGCCAGCCCTAGCCACAGAGGTAAAGTGTTATCACCTGTCAGTGATCAAGGAACACCTGTTAATTAGAACAGTAGGAAAACTGTAATGAGTTATGGGGGAAAAAACAATAAAAAACAATGGGTGAAATTAGCAATATCTGCTTCTCTTGTTATTTCTTAAATCCAACCCATAAACAATTTGTTGTGACAGCTCTAGGCTAGGATTATGGCATTTCAGATGAGGTCTGATTGTGGCTAAAAATAGACACGTGTATTGAAGATCCGAAGAGGAATATTAAACAATTGAAATTTTGTGAAAGACTGATGCTGTTTCATTGTAATAATTTCCCCAAAGGCACATTAGTAAAGCTGCTAAATACAGACTTTAATAGACTTTAATAATGTGTACTTTAGAGGCCTGATACACAAAGGAATAATGTATAAAACATTCATTATGGAAAATTGCTACCTTTTTTATTTAATAAGAAATCTGTTGAAACAAAACCATTGCACTGCCTGTGGCATTGTGTTCCTAGGTGCTAGCAGGCTGAAGAATAATTGCCACCTTCTCTTACATTTTTTTTCACCTATTCTCATCAAGTTACAATCATATTTACTTTTTTGTTCCATGAATGAAAATGGGGATTAGAAAAAGAGGATTTGCACTGAATGGACCCTTGTTCACGTGCGGTCGGCCTCTCACTACCTGTGTAATCTTGGGCGAGTCCCTTAACAGCAAATGCCACTTCTTCATTTGCAAACTGGGGGTGGTTCGACTTACCCCACAAGGTCAAGGTAGGAGATGTGACATGTTGGCAGGGCGGGGGCCCACGGACAGGCACTCAGTACACGCTGTCTATTGTGATTACTCTCTGTGTCCGTTTCTCTTTGTATTGTTTGTTTCTGTGGGTGACTGGTGGGTGGGGGGAGCAGCTAGGGGGTCGAGAGTAAGAAAAAGCAATTAAAAAGAAGCCTTGTAAGCAGCCCTGTCGCCAAACCTTGCATTGGATTTCAATTTGATTTTAATGCGCTGCTGCTGAGAGCCGTGCTGTTGAGAAAGAGAGAAGAGTGAGAAGCAGATGCTCTTGGAAGAACAGTGGGGCATTTATCTCTTTTAATGAGATAACATCATTAGAGGGACAGAG
Source organism: Hippopotamus amphibius kiboko (assembly GCF_030028045.1). NCBI lineage: Eukaryota > Metazoa > Chordata > Mammalia > Artiodactyla > Hippopotamidae > Hippopotamus > Hippopotamus amphibius. The sequence continues at coordinate 76,638,072 of NC_080191.1, read as the reverse complement.
TGCAGCGAGTCGATACTCGAAATGGACTGGTGCTGTCTTCCCAAAGTGCGCCGACGGCTACCCTTCACAGCCTTAGAATCTGCTGAATCACGAATTCTGTCTTATCTGTTATTAGAGCCACTGACTTTGATCTCAGAGAATAGATCCACACCTTTGGGATCTGCCCAGGAGTGGGAAAAGAGACTAATTGGATAAATGAGAAAAATCTGGGGTGATTTATAAGCTGCCCTGTAATCAAGGAACCTCCGAGGAAGGCGGTTGGGCTTTTTTTCCCTTTGACTTCTTCAAGTGGCTCTGCAGCCTCGCCTGCTCTTCTTGCTCTCCGTCTGCTTCTTGGTGTAGTGTCAGGAACACTAATCATGTCAGGCTGTGACACTGACAGCCCTGACATTCACAACAAAGAGACAAGAAGGAGAGAGAGGAAGAGAGACCTCGGACGGGAAAGGTAAGGAAAAGCAGCAGGAGGAGGATCTTTTTCTTGCACATAAAATCCATCGCGGCAACATCACCGACGTTCTGGATAGATTATATCCAGGGAAAACTAAGGAGGGAGCAAGGTCAGTTCTGATGGAGATAAAATTGGACAGGGAAGATTTTTTGCTACTGTTTTTTTCCCTCTTCTTTTAGATTTCAGTATGGCGCCTATATGAGAGTGACTGAGACTGTGATTTCTTCTCAGCAAGAAAAAAAGGCATTGAAAAATTTCCCTCTTATAAACTAGGAGTTTGGGATTAACATATACACACTACTATATATAAAATAGGTAAACAACAAGGACCTACTGTATAGCACAGGGAACGATACTTAATATCATATAATAACCTATAATGGAAAAGAATCTGAAAAAGAACATGTGTATGTATAACTGAATCACTTCGCTGTACCCTTGAAACTAATACAACATTGTAGATTAACTATACATCAATAGAATCAAAAAAAATTTTTTTTTAATTTCTCTTCCACTGTCCCAGTTTTTCTCTTTGAAACAAAGCAGAGTTGAGCACAAATCTTAGCAGGAAGTGTGTGCTCTCTAAGAGTTTTCATTTTATTGCCAGATTCCCATAGTCTGAACAATGACTGCTTCAGGAAAGGAGTCATCGGTGAGGGATGTTTTCTGACAGTGACAAAGTCGACGAGGGGACTGCTCAGTGTCATCCTCTGGCCACCTCACCCTTGGCCTCCCCAGCACGTGCCCACTGCAGGAAATGCTGATGTGCCCGGCAGTTTGGAGCGGGCTGCCTCTGGCCAGACCTTCCAAACACCTTTGAGGTTTCTCTCTCCCTCGGGCACCTCCTCCATTTGGAATCCTTCTGGTGAGTGATCTCTGGTCTCCGTCTTGGATCAGTCAGGACCTGGAAACCTGTGGTCAACATCTCACATGTGTCTGGAATCCAGATGCTATGATCTAAATTGAGCGCTGAGCTCAGGCTGAATCATCCTAGTTTTTCTATAAACAGGAGAACCCAGATGCCAGCTTAGCTTTTGAGGTATTTTGAATTACAACTCTATGTCTCAACAAGGATTTCTGCCCTTTTACTATTTCACCATGCAAGGAAAAAAAACAGTCAAAAATTGGAAAATGGTGTATTGATTCCATGTTAGTTACCCTACCACAAAGAAAGTACCTTTTTCTTTTTTGGTCTATATTTGAGGGCAGAAAGTTTTACACGGTGACATATCTTCAGATTAATTAAAAATAATATTAATTGAGAACTCTGGAAAACACTGAGACCTCATTTTGCAATATTCTTTGTCTTTAGTACCCAAGTAAAATTTTACACACTTGGGCCACTTGGGAGAAATGCTCCTCTGAATTTGCAAAATAATTATTTTAAGTGAATTATAGCATAATTTAAACTATATACAGCAACTTTTACATTGTGGCTTATTTAAAATTCTTGAGGAAATTCTGTTTCTACTGGCAGTGGAGAGTACATTTGTACCCTGGGGAGGATTAGGGGAAATTACCCCCAAATATCTTCCTGTAAATTCAGATTTTCTTTGAAGCTCCTTTTTATCCTAAAAACTTACATGATGTTACATTGTTCTCTGTGATATGTCTGTGGTTTTGTTTTTTTTGTTTGTTTGTTTTTTGGTTTGGTTTGGTCTTTGTAATGCAAAAGAACTTGAAAAATCACTTGCCAGTTAAATTACTTCATTAAATCTTACATTAGGTAATTTAGCTGTTATAACAAATAAGCCCTCAATATTCAGTGGTTTGACAAAATGAAAGTTTCTTTTTTTGCTAAATTTCGATCCAGTCTAAGTATTTCTGGCAGGTGAAGTGCTTTTGTTCAGCAGTTATTCAGGAATCCTGAACTCAGCCTCCTGCCAATGTTCTGGCTTTACCGTCTGTATTAGGTTCCTAGGCTGCTGTAACAAAGCACCACAGCCTGGATGCCTTACATAACAGAAATGTATTGTCTCGCAGTTCTGGAGGCTAGACATCCAAGATCAAAGTGTCGCCGGGGTTGGTGTCTTCTGAGGCTGTGAGGGAAGGACCTGTCCCAGGGCTTTCTCCTTGGCTTGTGTAGGGGTCCAAGCGCGGGTTGGAAAAGAATTTCCAGACACAAGGCAGAATGTAAGGAAGATAGAGTTTCTTCGAGAGAAGGGACACTGTAAAGACAGCGGGACAACTTCCTGGCAGACCAGGGAGAGCTGACCCTCTCATGGGCTCACAGGCAACTTTTATAACCCCAAGACAGGAAAATTCCTGCTAGGAAAATGGCGCTAATTGATTGGTCAGTTCACTGTAAGGCAAAAGGTGTCATTAGGTGATAGGCTAGAGTCCTGTATGGTGAATACCTTCCCTAATGTGGGATCTGGTTAATTGGCTAGCCCAAGTCATGAGTCAGAGATTGCTATGGGGGTTGAGATAATGCTGGAATTTTGTCCTGTGACTTTGGTATAGGGCTCCACAGCTTGTACATGGCCTTCTTCTCCCTGTGACTCTTCACAGCATCTTCCCTCTTTTCCTGTGTGTCCAAATTTCCCCTTTTTATAAGGACAACAGTCATGTTGGGTTCAGGTCCATCCTCTTTCAGTGTGACCTCACCTTAACTAAGCACATCTGTAATTATCCTATTTCTAAATAAGGTCATTTTCTGAGAGGCTGGGGGTTAGGATTCCAGCATATGAATTTGGTGGGGAGGAGACGATTCAATCTATAATCCCATCTTTGAGGCTTATGATTGTCTGCATCTAGCTGGTGGAAGGGGAGGAGAGCATGAAGAAGGAGCACTCAATCCCCATAGCCCTGAAGTGAGTTGACATTTTCTCTTCGTATTCCATGGGTAAGAACTAGTCACGTGGTTCTGCCTGAGTGCAAGGGACCTGGGAAATGTAGTCTCTGGCTGAGTAGTGACTGTGCTAGGTGACTCCAGACAGGCATGCGCACAAGAGCCTGTGTACTCTTTTTTTTTTTTTTTTCCCATCTTTCTAGGAAAAAGTGTCACATGTATCCTGCATCTTCCACTGCTCCTGCGAACATGCCCATCAGAGGGCACTGAAAGAGATTGGATCCAAGTTTGAGGATCGCATTCTAGCACAACGAGGCGTGCTTTTCAATTAACGCTCCAAGTATTTATATGTAAATGAGTGCCTGAGGTTGCTTCCTATTTTGTTTTCTTAAGAATCTAATATATGCTCAAGGGAGTTTTATTTACACTATTAATGGGCACTTTTTCCTCTTATGAAACTAGTGAGATCCAAAATAATGAGGTTTTACTCTTCGCCAGAAATCTAACTTGTGGTTAGAATGATTTCCTACAGTACAGTCACTTTTTTTTTGTTACATGTTCTGTTATTACTGAAAAATGATATGCATTCAAGAGGGGAAAGGGGATAGTGTGAGTGCAGAGGACAGTTATATAACCTGCTGTGCATATCTCAAATGGCTAGACTTTAGTATTTAATTATAAAAGTCTTGTCTCTCCTATCAGGTTAGTCATTATTTCAACAGTTGAACGTGGGTTTTATAAGTGACTAAGTAATTGCCTTGTATGTTCCTTTGCAATTACAGTGAGAAGTCATGAATTCTCTACATTTAGCACTGCTAAAAATTATTTAGATTTGCCTGTTGAATAGGTTTATCTAAAAAAGGAAGAAATTTCCACTGTAAATTTGTGGCCTCTCTCAGAGTCATTTGTAAGAAATTTCCCATGAAAAAGCTGGTGATAGTAGTTTGAAAAGGATTCAGCAGGTACAGTCTGAACACTTGGTAGATAGTATGAAAACACATGAATATTGAATCATAATATTTAAGATTTTAGTGGTGAAGTCCCATGTCAAAAAAAACATTTTCTTGCTGTTTTATTGTTCTGTTGCTTTGAAACACTGATGTTAGCTAATGATTTAAAATTCATCAGTGGTGCGGTAGATTTCCCTTTGGTCAGAAAACCTGACAGTGGTTCTTTAGGAAAGATAGTCATTTGAACAGTACCTTTTTAATTTTTAGTGGTTATCGTTTTTAATATGTCAAAATAAACTAACACAAGTATTTGAGTCATTTTAAGAATGAACTAAGTCCTCATTCCTTTGGATGTTATGAATTCAGATTTTTGAGTAGAGTCTAGGGTGAAATTTATCCTTTGTAGATATTTGATGAATAATTATTACCGTAACTGTTAAATCAGTATCACCTATCTAAATATAGAAGATCCAGTATTCGAATTTGGATTTTATTGATTCCAAAACCCATGCACATTTTCATTTTGTCACATTGCCTTATAGGAGAGTATTTGTTGGATTGAATTTGAAATATATTACATGGATTTGCTAAACCGAGAGTAAATGGAATATCCCAGGAATGAATGTTCTGTTCTTGAAAGAACAAAGCCTTGGCGAAGGAACAAATTAATGGAGCGGCTGGAAATCAGTTTCATCTCATCCTTAAAGCAAGTCTGTAGAACTTTTACTTGCTGACACTTTAGTAGACTACCACTTACTAAATGAAGGAGCAGCCTCTCATTCAGAAAACTTCAACATCCATTATGTGACTAACTTAGAATTCTTTAGAACTCCTGTTAGTTTCCTTAAAACTGGTTTCTGATTCATACTCTCACACTCGCCCCACGTTATGAATGTGCCCAGATTATGCAGATTTTATTGATTGGCTGAGACAAAAACAGAAAAGGCAACCTGGAACCATAGATGGGCCTGTCCTGAGGGCAAGATAAGGAAAACCTGTCTATTTTCCAGTGAGTAGCTCAGCTAGAACCCGAAGATAAAAGAAAGGTCTATTCCTCTGAGAACATTTCACCTTTTCACCTTTTCTAGCAACATGATAAGGCTGACTTCTGATGAAAGGATGATTTAGAATTTTGAGGGGTGCCTACATCATTTTCAGTTTTATTCCATTTCCTCCATTCATAATTTCGGCTATATGTGACTGTGGCCAGGTTAAATCCTTTGTTTGAAACTTGGGGTCTCCATGTTAAGATGAAGCCATGGGAGTAGATTAGAAGCTGTTAGCCTGATGTCTTAGCCTAGATTGGCTTCAGGGGGCATCTGTAAAATGCTAGGAATTCAGTCCAATATTTGGTGTGCATATGTATTTTTCTGGAGAGAATGTTTCATAGGTTATGATATCAGATTCTCCAGGGCTTCAGTACACAAAGAAATCAATAAGCCAGATGACCTCGCAAGTCTGTAGGGACTCCAACATTCTGGTTTTGTATAAATTATATTTCAGCACAGGCTATCCTGGGCAGGATAGATGAGAAAACGAATGCATTCTATCTCCTTCCTGCAGTGTGACCTGGAAGGGCAATTCGGAGTGTCTTCATTGTAGACAACCACTTCTCTCTTCTGTAGGAGGAGTGTTCTGCGTGCAATAAATGGTCAATAAATGTTTGTGGAAGGTGACAAAATTCTGTTATTAGCAGAAGAGCAGAAATAGTCTATCAGTTCGAAGTGAGTTGCTTTTTGGTGGTCAGTGAACATTTTTTTCAGACCTGAGCATTTCTTGTTTTGTTGAGTTTTCTGCAATGGGTGATTAAAGAATCGTTTGAGATAGCACTTAACTTATTTGGAATCGCAGACACTTGGAGAGTTAGTGCCTAAAGGATGTTCGAAGTTAAGAGATCAGTTCCCAGCAGGGAGGAAGCAGAGGACCAGAGGTGTGGTGATATACAGTGGTGTTCCTGCTTCATTTCTCTGACTGTGGTACCTACAGTGTGGTCAGCGTGTTGTCCTGCCAGACAGCCTTCTCGTTTGTGTCGGGGCTCAGCGGATGAGCCAGCCTGAAGCAAGAGCCCTGTTGCTCAGCAGATAAACAGATGAGAGAATCAGAAGAGCACTCTGGCACCTCCCCCTTTGGGTAGGGAAGAAAAAGAATTAAGCGGCATTCCCTGGCCAGCTGTGCAGTTTGAATCTAATGGAAGTGAATGTGACTCATGCAGTTCCCTGTATTGAAATAATATACTATTCTCCGGAAAATCCCAGTTCGATTAAAGCAAACAAATAAAAACAGCATTTCTTGGCTGCTTGGATATGCCCTTCCAAAAAATCAGGGTTGTTTACCTACATTATTACTTCTCTTCAAAAATTGTATTTCTTTTTCTTTTCTGTTGGTGGATTTTAAAAATTGGATTTTGACTTCTTAATATAAATGTCTACATGTGTGTTTTACAACCATTTACTTGCTCAACCGTTATTTAAAATGTAAGCATCTTGGCTGTTTTCTTTGGAAACTTTGTAAAAAGAGAATAATCATAGTAGGCCACAATAATGTTATTTGTCTTCAAAGTTGCCATGAACAATCACTAAGATTTATTCTCTAGGTCAGGCTCACAGTTCAAAGTCAAGAGCAGGCTAGATGTTCAGAGCCAGACTTTGGAAACTGATTTCACTTTATTTTTTAATGCTAAAAACATACTCAGAGGGCCTCCTTTTGTTGCATTATTTTTCCACTTTTGGGACCACCAGTCCTTACTATCGCTGTTTAACATGAAACTTTCATGACTATAATCACTTTCCAGAGCTGTTTGAGTTGGACTGATAGTATAAAGTAACCATATCAAATTTTTCAGTAGGAACAGAAAGAGTAGTGTAAAATACTGTTACCTGTATTCTTGGACTGAATTTCCCAGGATAGGTTTTTATAAATTACCGGTGTCCCTTTTCATCATGAGTGAGTACACAATGTGGCACATGGTTTTGTATCATGTATATTTACATATTTTTGATAGATATAAACAAATTAGTGCCCAGGTACCAAATAATGAACACCCTCAAAATTTGAATTTCAAGGAACAGTGGCAGAAAATATCATCACTTGAAACTGAAACTTTCAGACATCAAAAGAAAAATGGCTGAGATTAGCTGTGTGTGAAATTCCCAGAAGGCACTCCACACTCAGACCCATGGTTTATCTACCCAGTTTTTGATATCCCATCAACAAAAATCAAAATAAATGTAGATACTTAAACAAGTGAACAAACAGCATCGTTTGGAGGGGAATAATCTGACATCACGTGCCTCTTGAGGTGATACTGTATGAAGGACACATCACCTGGGAGCTATTCTTGCTGAAAATGGGTAATCAAGCCTCTAGACCAGTTTAAAGGAAATACAGAGGGGTTGAGAAGAAAATTAAATACCACTGCAGGAAAACAAGGAAATCAATTTTGTGGAAAATTATAAAGGATAACTCTTCTTGACACCTCCAAAAGTCAATGTCATTTTTTGAGGGGGGGGAAGGGTGAAACTGGGACTTCCCTGACCATCCAGCGGTTAAGATTTCATGCTTGCACTGCAGGGGACACGGGTTCGATCCCTGGTCGGGGAAGTAAGATCCCGCAAACCACTTGGCGTGGCCAAATAAATAAATAAAGATTAAAATGTAAATTAAAAAAAAAGGTGGAACTATGCTAGATTAAAAGAAACTAAAGAGCCATAAAGGCAAAAACAAAAAACAACACACACACAAAAATGTAGATAATGTTAATTACACAACATTTTAGAAATTATAACATGTTCACGTCAAAAGCCAACAGCCAGCTGCTGGTCTGTGTGTCAGCCTCCAACAAGAGTTGCAGAGCCTGAAGATTGTCCACATGTCCCTGATGATTACGGACCGATTGGCAGCTGTATGTTGCCAATACGCTTTAAGTCCAAAGGCTTAAAAACACCAACCCGAGATGACTCGGCTCTCTTGCCAACACCTTCTGAGCTTTGCATTTTCCCAACAGTGAGACCCCTGGCTTCAGCATTGGAGATTGGCCTCTCCTGTCAGCTCTGCTGCACAATCTGTGTGACCTCAGCTGAGGTCCTGAGGCCTCTCCAGGCCACAGCCTCCTCAGGCTCCAACACATACACAAAAGATACTGCAGAGGTTTGTTGTGAGAGTGAAAAGAGACCCCTCCCGTGAAAGGGCCTAGGCCAGATCTTGACCCATGGTAGGCTTTCAGTGAATGTCTTCATTTAAAAAAGAGTAACCATCTGGCTCCAGTATTATGCTCTTCTGGGAAATTCTATTTCTCAGTGCAAATGGATAAGTAAGCATTCCAAGTTATCTGTCAGTCTGGCTGTTATGACTTTGGGTGGAACCAGTCATCTCTCTGTGAACAGATGCAGACGATTTCTCTGCCGTGCAAAAGCTGAGTCCTCAGTGGGCCTGGCCTCCTGGTGACCCATGAGTTGATGGAAGTTAACCCCTGCAGAAGAGGCCCCCTCCGCCTCACTCCTGCAAAATGGGTGTTGATCCCTATCAGAGCTCTGTAGATTGGGTTGAAAAGCTAAGTGTTTTGTTTCTGTTTTTTTCCAACAGGACCAAAAACCTAAATACATGCGTGTACCGTAGCAAATGAGAGAACTAGGAATCCCACTCATGGTATATTTTTCAGATGCTGTTAACTGGGTTTATTTTTACTTTGACAGATACTTCCGTTTAGGGGGTGCTTTCCACAGACAGAGTCTATTGTGCAATAGAAAATTCGGTAAATTTTGCCTCTAGATTTCCTCCAGATCTCTCAGGTGACCACACCCAAGCCTCAGCATGGCCATGTTTTCAGTAAGAGAATTGAGTTATTACTTTAAAAAATGATCTTAGTTTCCCTCAGGAGGTTTTTGTTGGTAGAGTGTGTCATCTTTTTTTTAAAGGACATTGTGCTTAATATAGGGGAAGACCAACCATGTATACGCAACAGATTAAAACTGGTGTAATTGTGTCTATCTGTTGCTTTTGATTTCACACTTCATTAGCTCCCTAAAATCAACATGTCCTTAATGGTTAAGAGTTTGCATCCTGGGTGTCATCAGACCAGGGTTCAAATCCCAGCTTGGCCACAGAGGAGCCTCGAGACCTTTGGCAATCTCCCTAACCTCTTTCTAAATCTGTCATCTCTAAAATACTGATGGAAACACCTACCTCCCGGGGCACCTTGGAGGATTATGTTAGATCATGTCCGTACACACTTAACGCTCAGCATCTGGTGAGCACTGGGTAAAAAGGTTAGGCCTTGTGATGGGTGTGGGGGAGGGGTGATAACAGAGTTCTCAAAAGTGACTTCTCTGTTTCAATTTAATAAGCACCTGGGATTTAGCATTTGCCTGCCTGTCTATTTCATGATACCCTTGAAAGGAACTGACTTATTTGGGCCAAGTTTGATACACTGTATTTTAAATTTTTAGTAAGAGTATCAGCTCCAAATGCTAATGATCATTTGTATCCTCTTGCAGCCATTAGGCTAAAAAAGATAAAAAGCTCCTGTTTATAGACAGCAAGGTACATCTTGAGAGTGACTTCAGATGTTACAGTAACCTTGCTTATATTCAGGGGAATGATTGGGAACTGCTTTGAGAGAGTCTAGAAAACACTGTGAATGGAAGCTGCCCTGTTGGTTTCGGCTCCAGTTATGTGAGTGGTTTGACTTAAGGCTGTTTGTGTTTGTTTTCGTTTTGTAGGTGGAAAAACTCTTGTGTCTCTCTTTTATATTAATTCCAGAGGCTGAGCCAGCAGCAAGTCCAGTAGTTGAATTAATATGGAAATCATACTCTAGGCTAATCCTTGGGATTACATCCGTTATGTAGCACTGAAGTGGGCTAGAACGGAGAAAATGCCAGTACTGTTTCTCCACTACCATTAAATATGGTAGAGGGCCAGTCTTCTCTATGAAAGTACATGCTGCATAAAAAAGTGGGTTTTAATAGGGGTTTTAAAAGAGGAGAAAGGTGTCTGGTCTTATTGTATGTCCCTGTCCAGGTATCAGTAACACCGAGGAATTTTCCAAGCTGGCTCTCAGAGTGAACAAGAACTCAGGTGCATTTGCATAATGATCAGAAAAAAATATGTTCTATCTGCCCTGTTAATTGAGGCAAACATTGCACAGAATCAGACACAGCCTTTGCTCTCTAGGAGTTTCGATGTAAGACAGAAGATACTAATATGTGTAGATATTAAGGCAAATTTATGTTAACATTTTATAAGCATTATGGACAGTTCTATTTTGTGCTTTTACAGACGTCCTCAGCCCAGGTAACCCATGCATGGGTATTGTGTTATGTCGGTTCATCCATTGGATAATGTTTTTTTTTAAAAAATTAGAGAACTTGTGTTTTTCTTGACTACAAAACTAACACAGGTTCATTTTAGAAAAGTTGGAAAATAAAATATAAAGAAAAAACCAAATGACTTTTAATTCCATCACTGGGAGAAAACTATCCAGTGTTCTATCATAGTGACATTTTTAATGTACCTTTTGAAATGTATCTATAATATACACTACCATGTATAAAATAGATAACTAGGGGGAAGCTGCTGCATAGCACAGAGAGATCAGCTCGGTGCTATGACAACCTTGAGGGGTGGAATGGGGAGGGTGAGAGGGAGGCTCAAGAGGGAGGGGATAACGTGTATATGTATAGCTGATTCATTTTGTTCTGCAGCAGAAACTAACACAACATTGTAAAGCAATTATAATCCAATAAAGGTTTTTTTAAAAGTCCATGCTAAGAAACATGAGAAAAAAAGAAAGGTATCTATATATTTTACAAAATTGAGACCTATATATGCAGTTTTTCTTTGTGCTATTTTCACAACATATCTTTGCATGTTTTCATATTAAGTATTTTTTAACTTACTTTTCATTTTGTTATAACATCAGGATAATTTAAAAGTTGAGAATCCAGCTTCTGGTCCTCCGAAACAATCATTTAACAGTCAAAGGATCCTTCTAATTGTTCAACCAGCCCATCCAGAACTGTTTCCGAAACAGAGCTATTGTTCACCTCAAGTGGAAACTCCGCTCTGCATGTTTCCTCAGGCTGGGTTACTGTTCCATGTCTGTCTTTCCTCAGTGACTTATCAGCCTGCATGCACACATGCACATTTGTTTATAGCAGCCTTCCTGATATGCAGCCATGGCGCGGGGTTTGGAAAACTGCCCAGTTACATACCATTCATACTGGCTGACTGGTTCAGCTTCTAGTAGCGAATTGGGTACTCTGAACTCCTTCCGTCTCTGGAGAGCTCACCCCAAAGTGCCGCTGACCACAGAATGAACACACTCACGAACTCTCTGAGTGCTCATATCCAGGCACACCAGTGAAAAGAGGCATCTTGGCCCAAGTGTTGTGACAGGATTGGGGTCACTGGTAAAAAAATCATCAACTCTCTGTTTGCCACCCACTTAGCCATAGCATAAGCAACTGCTTGGATTCATGCTTCTTCAAGCTTAAGATGATGTTTCTTGAAGCCCCTTGGAAGCAGGTGGAGTCTGAAGGGCTTGGCAAGGAGCAACAGAGACCAGTCCCCGCCTCCTGGACAATGTTTGCGCCCCCTGGACTGGGGCTCACCCCTTGTGTTAGGAAGTGTTGCCTCATCACCCCTAAAGCCATGCCTTTCTGAAAACTTGCTCTGGTCCTCCCGCTTTCCCCCAGGAGCCTGCTCTTCTCTGTGCCTTGTCTGTTCCCTGTGGAGAATGAGCATCACAATAGAAAGCCTCGTGGCCTTAAGTGGTAGGGAGGGAAAGCAAAGGGCAGATGAAGGGGAGTTACGCAAAGTAGAAAGACTGCATTGTGTTGGATGAGTATTGGATGAGATTCAGAATCTTTCCATTAACTCTGTGAACACTTACCTTTTTTTTTCCTGCAAAAAAGATTTGTTACTTCTTTACATCAAATAACCTTCCTTATATGCAGGAATCTAAAGAGGAAATATTCACAGTAACAGCGCACCAGGAAAGGGGAGCCTAGGTAGAGAGAAGATGTTAAAGTGACGTTCATTCTATTTACAAATATCTCCGCTGAGCATGGTTCAGTGGTTAATCAGGGCTTTCTTGCTTGGCACTCTCTAAAATGATATCATTATCTTGCTTGCTATTTCAGCAGTTCCAGGAATACCTTGCCTGTGGGTCAGGGTACTTCGTTTCATATAAACAACTCATAAGAGCCTCTTATAATTTCAGAAAGAGGCAAAAAGAGAAGAAATAGCTACACGAGTAATGCAGGCAAAAAAGTAAATTGGCAAGATTTCTCTCTTAACACAGACACTGAGAAAAGACGTCCTCTGCTACCTCTCAGGGTTAAATGTGGTTTGTTTGTTTCCCCTCAAGCTGTCCTGAATTTAGTCTCTTAGTAGACTGAGGCACCTTTGGAACTCCCGTGGGAGACCAGGAGGTACATGCTTAATTGCTTCATGGCTGATGTGAGGTCTTGGAATGAAATCTAGCCGTCACTTATTAACTAGCTTGGCTTATTAAACCTTGACAGCTAACAGAACTCAGCCAAACATCCTTGATTTCAGGCAGCTCAAGAGCCCTGGGAGTTGGTCTGGTTGAATTGTACAGTAGAATGAGTTACTGGTACATCCTTTTCATCTGTTTGAACTTATCCAAGGATGACAGAAGATGATTTGCCGAATGCTTTTCCTGTTTTCATTGATGGCAGTAGGAACAAATAAGTGACTATTTTCTTAATTGGGATACTGTTCACTATTATTAGCAAGAATTATTATAACATTTTGGCTTGCTTAAATCTATAGTAGACAATAAGAGATACGCATGTTATCAAGTATGTTCAAATTTCACAGATCTTGCTTTTCACACTGGGGACCTATGGTCAGTCCTCATTTTCAGGCGTGGACACTTAATCAAGGCACATACTCAACAAAGGATGTTCTGCAAAGTCAGTGTCAACATAAACATACATCAGGTTGATTGATTTGCTGTTTGCTCCATAGCACAGATCAGATAATGTGTCTGAAAGCAAATCCATTCAAAGTGTTATACAAACATCAGCCATTATTATTTATATACATAATCTCACCCTGAGGAGGTAAACGTGGGTCTGAATTAGTGAAGAGCATTCTATATGTGATTACATACGAGTACATGTACACACACAGAGTTCATGCTCCAGGTGTGATTTCACACCTAAAGCCAACATTTGAAAGGGTAGTAGCTTGCCCTGCTGTTGCTGAGTTGCAAGAGGCCAGAATGAAGCTACACCTGTATGAGTTGTATCATGTTTCCTAGTAGAGATTTGGTTAGAGATTATTTAAAGGCAAGGAATTCTTAAACCTATTTGTGGAAGATTGCATGTTGATTTACTTGCGTGGTGGACCCTGTTACTAATTCACCTTGTGAATTCATAAGGTCACAGTTCCATGAAACTGATGTTTTATTGAAGGCCAAGGTGAGGGTGAGAAATGACACAGAGATAAATAAGACATCACGCTCCGGGGGCTCCCCTGGGAAGATCAGCACTTAAACCCATAATCAAAGGCGAGGTGAGAACTGCTGGGAGACACCTGTCCTAAGCAGTGTGGGCATGCAGAGGGTGAAGCAATTCTGCCTGAAAGAGGTAGGAAAACCTTGATGGAGAAGATGACGCTTGAGCTGCATCTTAAAGAATGCAGAGGAGTTTCCCAGGCAGAGAAAAAGAGGAAGGGGATTCCAGATGGAGGGCACAGTATGTGACACGCCTGGAGGAAGGAAGAACATTGCTTATTTAGAGATTGTCAAGATGTTTCCACTTTGAGTTTACTTGAGAGGAGGAAAACAGGTGTCTTTGATTCAGAGATGAACCGATCTGTAAGAATTTCATAGCGGTGGTGATTAAAATTATATGTCAACAAAACAGAGGGTTGCTATGAGCATCAACCAAAAGGCTGAGCTCTGGCTACACCATCAACCGGGCTGTACTGTTCCAGCCTGGAAATGAGAAGTTCAAAAGGATAATTGGTGGTTTGGAAAAGAGCCCCTGAGGTCCACAATTGATGGTCTGGAGCCCCATCTTGAAGCTGCCTGTCACAGGACGGGTGATCCCCAGGCCTGGTCCATCAGAGTGTAGTCACCCTGCTAGTTAATGCAGGTCACAAGAGTGGCTCAGAGCCCAGGCTCCATGGCCAGAGATACTTAGGTACAAGTTCTGGCTCTTCTGCTGTTTACTTAGTGTGGGGCTTGGGGCAAGGTTCTTTCCTTTCTTTAAAAAAAAAAAATTAAACTTCTATGTATCTAAGTAATGCAAGTGATTTTCTGTTACTACATGAGTGTGATAATAGCACACACTTTGTAGATGCCGCCTTTGTTTAATTTTCCTCTGTGTACCAGATCACTCACTTCCTTATTCCCTCTTCACCACTTTAACTGCCCAGGTAGCCTTCCGTATTTTCCTATGTTAATATAATCAGTTATATAAATGCACAGTCATACAAACACACACACATACACCATCACACAAGTGAAAGTGAGGGGTAGGATTGTCATTTTGTTTTACAGAAGTAAAAACATTGTCTGACGTATTCTCAAAGAATTAGTACAGTTTGAAGTTAATAACTTCAGGGTTATAATTGCTATACACTTACAAAACATCTGAACATTAAATTATTTGCATTTATTTTACTTTATGAATTTTGAATTCAAGAATTGCTCTTAATTTTTTCTGTGCAGTGGTTTCTGTTATGCTGAATTTTAATAAGAAACAGTATTTTAAAATATTAAATGATGAAGCTTTCATGTTGTTTTTGTAAGTATGTAGCACTTATACTTCTGAAATTTTCAAAGTTTAAAAGCATTACACTAAAACTTTTGGGACTCCTCATTACATTTTTTTTAAATCCTGCTTTTCTGAAAAAGCCATGTTGAAATCTCTTCATTCAACTGGTAAAGCTCTAGTTCACTCTTTTTAGTAGCTGCATAATGTTCTATAGTGTAATTATAATTTATTTCACCATTACTTTACTGATGGACATTCATCTTGGTCCTGTCCCCCCCTTTTCTTGCTATTATCAGTATTGTAGTCATAAACAGCTCTGTACATAACTTTGCAAAGAGGTATTGCTATTTCTGTGGCATTGGTTCCCAGGAATGGGACTGCAGCTTCGAAGAGTGGATGTATATCACCCTTGAACAATGTGAGTTTGAACTGTGTGGGTCCACTTATACTCAGATTTTTTTCAGTTGTAAATACTGCAATATTACATAACCTGTGATTGGTTGAATCCATGGATGGAGAACCACAGAAGGAACCATGCATACAGAGGACCAACTATAAGTTATATACGGGTTTTCAACTTCATGAGGTGTTAGTACCCCTGCCCCCCCAAGTTGTTCAAGGGTCCACTGTAATCTTAATTTTAATGAATATTGCTGTGAGTGGCTCTAGTTGATTAATAAAAATGCCTTTAGTTTGAGAGTATTTGAAAAGAACATTTATACGCACTGCCTTTGATGTTCACGATAACCTTTGACATAGGCAGAGTAAATATTATTATTCTCATTTTACTGATGAAAAATGGAGGCACAGAGAATCTAAATGGTTTCTCACAGGTACCCAGGTGGAAAGTACTTGACTTCAGTCTAGAACCAAGTCTTATCCTGAGGAAGTCTTTCTTTGCCTACATGTTGGATTTGATAGATAAATTAGGTGAAAAGCTTCTTAATTGAATTAAGAAAAGGCCACATACCTTTGGTTATGCCACCAGGAGAGGGCAGTAGTTGAAATACATTTATTTTCCTAAAAGTTGCACCCCCAGCCTCTTTTAAGAACCATATTTTATTTTATTTTTTTGACTTTTGTAAATGTCTTAATTACGGTTAATAAACTTAATAGAGTTTGGGTTTATTTGTTTGATCATCAAAATCTTTATTAAAGTTTGATGGTTACATTTCATCAATGATCGCTTTCCTCTGCTATTTAAGAGAAAAAAATTAGAAACACACAATAGAGTGTATTTCAAGGGTTGTAAAAGAATGAATATTGTCTCCTTGGTTCCCTTAAAGGACTTCTGTGTTACGTATTCTGGGTCTGATTGACTGTTCAGATTCCAGTTTTGCAAATTTACCATGTGATTTGGGGCAGTTCATGTAGCACTCAGTTTCCTCACCTGTAAAATGAAGGGAAAAATACCTACCGCCTAAGGCTATTTTAAGGTGTCATAAGTGTAGACCATTTAGCATGTAGCTCACAGCAAGGGCTCAGTACACGCATGTACATGTGTGGTCCCCATGGAGCTAGGCTGACCCTACTGATTAGGAACATGTTAGAATCTAGCAGTGTCTCCCAGAAATACAAGGGGTGGGGTGTATTTTTTTTTTAATAGTTTTTGTCTACACCGTTGCCAAAATGCCATTCAGCTGCTGAGCATTTTGTGCCCAAAGCAAGTATTGATACAGCTTCTTAAGTAGAAGTGAAATTATAGGAAAGCTCATGGCATTTCTAGGTACCATGTTTTTGAGTGACAAGTGTATAAACCACAGTGAATACTTTTGTTCCTGCAAGGGTTTGATTGAGAGGAACAGCAAAAAGAATTTTAGTTTCTCTTCCTCCAAGCAAGCATTGTTTTTTTTTTTTTAGGTGTCTTTTTTGGGAGATGGGAAGGAGTGGTTAGTTAAAACCAGTAGTGTGTGTAAATAGGAGTGGAAAGTATAGTTAGCGTTTACTCGCTGTAGCTAATGGACAAGCCTCCATGAACGTGGCTGGGGAGACATCTGTGAACAAACAGATTTTCTTCCCTTCAAAAATGTTAAGAATCTTTCTGTTTCTAGGTGGAACAGCTGTAGCATTCAGCTGTTTGTTTGTAACGTGATGTCTGAGCGAGGCTTGATGTTTAGATGTAGTATATTAATATCCAAAATGTCACTGTAGATAATAGTAAGGTGGTTGAGGTACGTGGAATGAAGCCAGGAAATTCGGTTACAGCTGACATTTAATCCTCTTCGAGGTTTGTGAAAAGGCCACAGCTAACTTTGCATTTCCCCAGGAAGGAGGGTGGAGGTTTGGTTGGTATCACACCCTGCACATTATTTAAACACAAAGCTGTTCATTTTCTCCTCTGTGGAGAGTGGTTACAGAAATTGCATCTTTGGCCGACTTTGTGCTGATGCGCTGCTCTTCTGGTCTCCAGCCCATGGGGGAAGGGGGCGTCCAGGTGCTTGCTTTGGGCTGGGAACCAAAGGGGACACTTTTCTGATGCTGCCCCAAAAGAGGCTTCTGGCATCCTTTCTTCAGAAACAGTTTTTCAGTAAAAGAGGAGATGTTTCAGGGCCAATAACTGAAAGGAGTACCCAGATTTTCAATCCGCAAGACTTTCTTACCAGCTTTAGAAGAGTGAGCACGTGACGTGGAATCTGTTACGTGTGGAATCCTTCCTAGTGAGGAGAGGGAGGCCCAGAGACAGCCTGGGACAGCCCTGAGTCACAGCTGACAAGTGGAAGAACCGGAGGTCCTGACACCTCCTCCAGCGTGCTCTGTCAACTTCACAGGGCGTGAGCTGGGTGAGAGTTCACAGGACCTGTTTCACTTTTGTGTGCTTTACATTTCACCAGAGGTGTGAGATGCTGACCTAGGCAGTGGAGTCCCAGAGACCCAAGTTCTCATCAGAATTCCACCATTTACTAGCTGAAGGATCCTGGCCATTAACCCCTAAATCTCAGTTTCCTTGTTTGTGAAAAAGAGCTAATAATAGAGAGTTCATTGAGTTGTCATGGGAGTTCAGTGATAACATGTGAAAAGCTAAGTACGCCGGGGCCTGGTATACAGTAGATGCTCGATGGATGGTAGCTCTGGGGAGGCCAGTGCTGTGCTACACACTGGAGATCTAAAGAAAAATAAGATACCATTCCGGCACTCAAGTAGTGTGCAGTATAGTTGAGAGGATAGATGGATTTAAAAAGCAGCACGTTTTCAGTGGAACAATAGCAGCAAGGTCCATGAGTGTGTAGACTGGAGTGGTTTGAAGCCTTCAGAATGGAGCTATTTCACCGATTTTTGAAGGTGAATAATATTTTTCAAGCTGTATTGAAGTTTAGTTGATTTACAATGTTGTGTTTAATTTCCGCTGGACAGCAAAGTGACTCAGTTATACATATATATATATTCTGTTTCATATTTTCATATAGCTTATCACAGGATATCAAATATAGTTCCCAGTGCTCTACAGTTGGACTTTGTTTTTTATCCATCCTATATATAATAGTTTGAAGATGAAAAATAACTTTGAGGCAGGCAAGGATTTTTCAAGAAAAGCAAAGAGCATTGACAGTATGCTAATATACGGACCCCTGAAATAAAACTTTAATATTAGCATATTAAATTAACCTATTACTATTACCGTAGAGCTGCTATTGGTTTACAATGCTGTGATCTAAAGTGTGCACACAGAGCAGCCAGAAAGGACAGTAGAAAGGGGGCCATATTCTGAGTGGCTTGGAGGCTCTTCTGTGTAGGGGTGGGTCAATACTGAAAGATTGTAAAGCTGGAAAATAACATGGTGATGTTTGCACTCTGTAAAGATTGCTCTGGGGGCAGGTGGAGGATGAATTGGAGGAGAGGGAGGCATGCAGGCTGTTGGGAGATATTGAGGCTTTGGGTCTGGCTTGAGTGACCCGACCCTGTCAAAACTTAGATATAGAAAAGTAACTTCCTAAATGCCTGTGTTTTCCCGCTTGAAATAATATGACAGTACTTTCTCTTTTTTTGGCCACCCCACATGGCATGCGGGATCTTAGTTCCCCCACCAGGGATTGAACCTGCACCCCTCGCAGTGGAAGCGTGGAGTCTTAACCACTGGACTGCCAGGAAAGTCTCTGTAGTACTTTAAAATGCACTTTCTGACTGAGTTCACTTGGGTTCATTTACCTCTTTGAATTAAGACGTATACTACACATATAGAAGGGAATATATAGCATGTTGGTACATTTTAAAGAATAAAATGGAGACATCCACATTCTTATCGCAAGAATATTATCACTACTGTTGAAATCCACGCGTACCTTTCTCCTGTCACATTCTGCTCTCCCCAGCTACTTTCATGGATTTGGAGTTAATCACCATTTTGCTTTTCTTTAGTTTTACCACATATATATGTATCCCTAAATGATGTACTATATTATTTTAAGCTTTATGTAAGTGGAGTCATACTGATTATTTTGTGACTTGCTCCTGCTAAAACAATATGTTCTGAGATTTATCTATATTGATGTGTGAAACTTCTTTAATTCATTCATTTTCATTGCTGTATCATATTTTATTATATTTATTATAATACAATTTATTTAGCCATTTAGCTGTTGAAGGGCCCTGCATTTTATCATGTATATGGTAACATTATTGGCCCCCTTATTAATAAAATTAATTTGTAGATTCATTGGTTTTTCTATTTAGATTATTATATCATCCATAAGAAATAATAGCTTTGATTTTTTTCTTTTCCGATCTATATAATGTTAATTCCCTTTTCTTGTTTTATTGAGCTGGCTAGAATCTCCAGAGTTGGACAGAAGCGATAATAAATAGCGAACTTTATCTTTTCATTGACTTTACAGGCAGTAGTTTAAAGTTTCACCCATAAGAATGATGTTTGCTAGATAATGTAGGATTACTTTGTGATACCCTTTACCCAACTGAGGAAGTTTCCTTCTGTTCCTTGTTTACTCGGAGTTTTAATCATGAATAGTTTTGATATTTTATTGAATGCTTTTTCTGCATCCTTCAAGATGATCATGTGTTTTTTCTTCTTTAACCTGCTAATGTGATGAATAACATTCATTGATATTGAAGTAACCTTGTATTATGGGACTTACTCAAACTTAAGCATGTTATTTTTCTCTAAAAATTACTACATTTGAATTGCTAATATTTTGTTCAAGATTTTTGCATTTGTGTTCACAGATAAGATTGACCTATGGTCAGTTTCTCCTTGAGGTTATGTGAATTTTGCTTTTATACATTTTGACAATATTAGGCGTCTGTCTTCCTGGTGGATTAAATGTTTTTATTACTATGTCATGACCCTGTTCATCTCTTTGCCTAATATTGATTTTGTATGGGTTTAATTTAGTGAAACCAGATTTCTGGGTATTTGTGTGCAAATATCTTTCTCCAACTTCCTTTTTTTCAAGGACACAAAAGGTTTTAGATTTGCCTTTTGTAAACCACATAACTAGATTTTGTCTTTCTTATTAGCTGTATTAAGATATAACTTACATATAATAAAACTCAAACATTTTGTGTACAGTTTGATGAATTTTGACAAGTATATGAGGCATGTAACCAACACCACAATAAAGATATAGATCATTTCCATCACACCAGAAAGTTCCTGGTGCCCTTTTGCTGTCAGTTTCTTTCCCTCACCTCTAGCCCCAAGAAACCACTGATCTGCTTTTTTATCACTGTAATATGGTCTTTTCTAGAATGTCATATAAATGGAATTATACAGTATGTAGGCTTTATAGTGTTTGACTTCTTCCATTTAACATGATGCTTTTGAGTTTCATCCATGTTGCAGCATGTATCAGTATTTCATTTATTCTCATCTTTGAGTATCAGTCTGTTGTATGGATATACCATGGGTTGTTTAACCATTTATCAGTTGATGGACATTTGAATTGTTTCCAGTTTGGCTGTTGTGAATAAAGCTGCTATGAACATTCACATTCAAGTTATTTGGGTGGACGTGTTTTCTGTTTTTTTAATTCAACCAGTCTTTGTCTTTTAACCAGAAAATGTAGTCAGTTCGTATTGTTTACTAGATTGCATTGATTACATTTGCATTTTTAGTCAAACAAAAATAATAATACATTTGTATTCATTTCCATCATCTCATTTTGGCTTTCTATGTGTCCTTCTTCTGTGCTTTATTTTTTCATTATTGCCTTCATCTGAGTTGAATGAGTTTTGCTTTGTTTTTGTTTTTATAATTCCGTGTTTTTTCTTTACTCATTCGGCAGTTGTATACACTATGCTCTTTCAGAGCTTACCCTAGAGATGTTAGCATTCTGTTTAGCTTAATGAAGTCTTCCCCCTTCTCCCAAACAGTTCCAGAATCTTAGAATTCTTTAATTCTGATCATTCTGTTTCAAAATTGTATGCCATGGTTGCCCAGCTCTCAGTTTTATCTTGTTTTTTGTATCAGACATTATTACGGTTCGTATATCGTCAGCATTTTGTTTTATATAGTCTGTGTTTATTTAAATTTAGACATATGTTTACTATTTTCTGTGCTCACCATTCCCTTTAATCTCATCACTTTGCTTTCTTCTGAAGTATGTCCTTTAGCAGTTCCTATAATAAATGTTTTTGAAAATAAACTTTCTTATTTTTTGACTGAAAATGCCTTTATTTACTCTTGTTTGTGAAAGATAGTTTTGCTGAGTATACAGTTCCATATTTAATATTATTTTCTCTCAATATTTTAAGTCCATCTTCCCCAGATTTCTCTTCTTCTCTTAAGAAATCAACTATCAATCTAGTTGTCACTTACTTGTAGATAATCTGCCTTTTTCCTCAGGCTGTCCTGAAGATTTTTTTTGATGATGGTGTTCTGCAGTTTTGCCAGGTTTTATCTGGGTGAAGATTTTTTTTCTATTTAGCATCCTTGGCATTCATTTGGCTTCCTGAATTTGATGATGGATAGTTCTGGAAAATCTTAATTGTAATCACTTCTCATGCTGCCTTTCCCCTCATTCTCTGTATTTTCCTTCATGTTCCACCCTCCATAACTTTTCATCTTTCTTTCATATTTTTATCTTTTTTCCATCTCTGTGCAAGATTATGTGTAATTCCTTTATATTTAGCCACCAAATCACCGATTCCCTTTTCAGCTGTATCTATTTTGAATCTCTAATTATAATTATTCTTATTGCTAGAGGTTATTTTTGGCTCTTTCTCAAGTCTGCCTAATCATTTTTCATATCTTATTCTTTTTTCATATTTTAAGATCCTGTTTTCTTTCTTTAAACGCATTATACATATCTGCTTTACGTTCTGTATCCAATACATACAGAACCTCCGTCCTCTGAGGCTTTGACTCTGCAGTTTGTTTTTTCTTGCTCTTGTCCATGGAAACTTGCTTCTTTTTTTGTTTTCGGATTTTTGATTGTGAATTCAATTACTCAGAACTCTATGTATGAAAACCCTATGAAACTTAGATTAGAGTTCATTATTCTAGAGAGGCCTTCAATTTGCTCCCAGTGTGTGCCTGGGGGCTCTGCCACCCTCGGACTTTTTTACCCTAGTGTTTGTGTTTGGGAGAGGAAATGTGATTTCTCATCTCAAACAGTGCAAGAGTGGGCTTGGAGTTTTCTGAAGAAACTTTTTCTTTTTTTTCCTCCTCTCCCATCACTAATGCTTATCTTTTCTTTCTTCTGTTCCTGGGGAGATTTTTAAAGAATTTACCCACCAAGGATTTCCCCTTTTAAGGCTATGGGCTTCAACCCTGGGTGTACATTAGGCTCATCTCCTGTCCCACAGACACCTTGGGATTAGCTTATGTCTCCAGAGTACATGCCAACTCAGGGACTACTTACCCCCCTGGCTTCCAGTGTCCTTTTCATTTCCAGCCTTTAACAATTGCTGTTACTTTCTTGCAGTTTAGCCATGAATTTTTTTAAGTGTTTGTAATGCTCACCCCAGCGTTTTTAGGTGTTCTACATGGATTTGCCATACATTGACAAACAGAAGTCCTCTTAACTTGAAAGTTGAAATGTTTCCCAGAAGGGGAGCATTGATAAATTAGTTAGATCCTGTAATCTGTGGATTTTACTGAAACCAAAGGTTGACTTTGATTTTTACTTTCAAAAAAGTAGCAGTTGGTTTGCATCAATATTTATGTTCATTTTCTTAAAATTTCCCCCTGAAATGGAATTACAGAATATTTTAAGAATCTGTCACTCATTCACTCACCTTTCAGCAAATACTTGTTGAGCACCTACCTTTTGCTGGGCTGTTTTAGGTGCTGGGGATAAATCAGTGATTAAAACAGACAAAAAGCATGCCCCTACTGAGTTTACATTCCAGTTGGAGGAGACAGACAATTAACAAGATAAATAGGTAAGGTATATACAGCTGACCCCTGAGCAACTCAGGTGTTAGGGACACCCTGCCCCACAGCTGAAAATCTGTGTACTGCCATCCCTGCCTCAAAAGCACAGGCGTTGATAAATGGCTGGCCCAAAGACGGGAAACTGAAACAGTTTGGCTGGAATCAGAACTCAAACTCTAGTTCTTTTGATTCCATGTACTGTGATCTCTAATTGAACAAAAACTTTGCCCCACACTTAGTTAATTCAGAGATCTGTAAAGTGAAAATATGTACTATGTTTACTGGGAAAAATCTGCGTGTAAGTGGACCCACACAGTTCAAACCTGTGTTGTTCAGAGATCAACTGAACTATGTCAAAATGTGATAAGTGCTGTAGGGAACAATTAGGCAGGTAAAGGAGGACTGGGAGATGTTATTCTTCTTCATTTTTAGAAGAATATATTTCATATCATTAGGGGCCATTCCAATTAAATTTTATGCAAGAAGTTACTTTAAACACTCTATTACTGCAGCATTATTAATTCTAACTTAAATTTGTAAATGTTAAGTTGAAAATGTTGTATACAGTGTAGATGTTCCTATATTGGAAAAATAAGTTGGTTTTTTATAATTCCTTGGGCACTTCTTGAGAAAGAAAGGAAATGATTAGAAAATATTAACTACAATAAAACTTCAACACCAAAAGTTTTTAAATCTTCAAGTTTTAAAAAAGCTTTAGAACCCAGTGACAGGGTAAGAATAAAGATGCAGATGTAGAGGACAGACTGGAGGACACAGTGGGGGAAGGGGAAGCTGGGATGAGGTGAGGAAGAAGCATTGACGTACATACACTACCAAATGTAAAATAGCTTGTGGGAAGTTGCTGCATAACACAGGGAGATCAACTCGTTGATAGGTGATGACTTAGAGGGCCAGAATGGGGAGGGTGGGAGGGAGTCGTGGGAGGGAGGGGATATGGGGATATAAAATACAGCTGATTCACTTTGGTGTACAGCAAAAACCCGCACAACAGTGTAAAGCAATTATATTCCAATAAAGAGCTTAAAAAAAATAGCTTTAAGCTGGAAAATGATCATTTCTACCCATGAACCCCCACAAGGGATAAAACAAACAAAATACTCACCAATAACTAAATAGCAAAGGAGGCTACATATCTGTTGTACTTAACTCACTCTGCTTGGTTTTGAAAGCCCCAATTGGAAAAGTTATAAAAGGCCATTCATTTCTTTAGTGTGAAAACGGACAGGCAGGGCAGAAGTAACCAGAAGGGAACAAAGAGAGCCGTGGAGACCTTTGAAGACCACAGTGGTGGGCGCCAGGGTGAGAAGCATCAGGCACTGTTTTAAAAGGAGCACCGTCAATCCAGAGACAGAAGCACCGCAGACCAAGGGCAGAGGACCATGTGCAGCTCCGTTCCCACAAGGGCACGACCGTGCTCTGTTACAAGCACGTCAGCTGAGGGACCAAGTCTATTGTCAGACAGTCGTAGTGGCTACCCGCAGGAAGTAGGGTGCATGTCTGGGTTAGTGTCCTGACACTGGTGACTTCATCCATCCTATCTGTGCAAGTATCAAGGGTTCAGAATAGTAAGAGTTACTGCAGAAGATTGTTCAGGAGTGAGCTTTCTATCATTAAGGCATCATCTGAGACTTTCAGTTTTTTATTTATTGAAGTATAGTGGATTTACAGTGTTGTGTTCATTTCTGGTGTACAGCAAAGTGATTCAGTTGTGTATATGTTCCTTCTCAGATTCTTTTCCATTATTCCATACTGAATATAGTTCTCTGTGTGATACAGTAGTTGTTTATTTTATATATAGTTGTGTATATCTGCTAATTCCAAGCACCTAATTTATCCCTCCCCCAACCCCTTTCCCTTTGGTAACCATAAGTTTATTTTCTGTGTCTGTGAGTCTGCTTCTGTTTCGTAGGTAAAGTCATTTGGTCATATTTTAGATTCCACATATAAGTGATATCACACAGTATTTGTCTTTTTCTCACTTAGTTCACTTAGTATGACAATCTCTGGGTCCCTCCATGTTGCTGCAAATGGCATTATTTCATTCTTTTTTATGGCTGAGTAATATTCCATTGCGTATACGTACCACATCTTCTTTATCCATTCATCTGTCGATGGACATTTAGTTAGACTTTCAATTTTTAATGTTGTTTATGCTGAGACTCCTCTAATGGTAAACAGTTGAGGAGAGCAGATTATCTACCTTCTTTTAAGAACAAAAAAACTTTTCACAGTGAGGGAAGAGCCATCTATGAACCAGGAAGAAGTCCTCACCAGACACCTAATTGGCTGGAGCCTTGATCTTGGACTTCTCAGCCTTGAGAACAGTGAGAAATCCATGTTTGTTATTAAAGCTAAAGGAAAAAAAAAAAAACTTTTGAAAATATATAAATCAGTTTAATGGTTTTTCTTGTTGTAAAAAGGAACAGATGTTTATTGGGAAAAGAGTCAGAAAATCTTTTTTTTTTTAAATCACCCATACCAGAGAGAAAGCAGCTGTTAATACTCTTCTGCATTTCCCCAGCTGTGTGCCAAGGTGCACTGGGGCAGCAGAGCACATTCACGGGGATGCCACAGGATATTTTTCCATCATCGAGGGAAACATATCTGTTCCACACTGTGTTGAAGTTAGTTCACAGTTTCAACATTAGATCGTACTACATTCCTTCTGATGACGTCATCCTTTGCAAAAGCTGGTTTTCAGAGATGGCTGAGTTTTTAATGATAAAAAGTGAAAACCAGCATGGAATAGGAGATGATGATAGTGGTATCCAATCTAATTCCAAGATATGAAGTTTTGTTTGCCCCAGTGCACATATTCTATTAATATTAGGAAGTTATTTAAGAAAGAAAAAATAGTTCTTTTAATTTATGTGTGTTTTTTTTCCAAATAGCTACAAAGTCATTAGGACATAAACACTTATTAAATTGTTTGGATCTAGCTACTGAACAAATAGCACTGTTAGATATCTGTTTGGGCCTGGAGGCATTATTTAAAAATTACTGAGACTCGAAGAGCTTCCAGAATCATTTGGCAACCTCTAATATATGTCCTTCCAGACTTTTTCCTATGTACTCCATACATATTTTTGAAACCTTTCCTTTTTTTCACTTAACAATATCTAGTGGAAATCTTTGCATTTCAGTTAATGTGTGTCTGTATCATTATTTTCAAAATTTAATGACATAATAGTTTTCTGTTGTTTGCCTCCATTATTTTATTAACCAATCCCCTAAGATTAGAAGTTAAGCAGAACTTTCGTTTTATAATCAGTGGTGTGGTCAACCCTTTGCACGTCTTCTTTGTTTACATATCCAATGATTTTCTTAGGCTAGATTCCTAGAAAGCACTTTGCTGGGTCAAAGAATATGTACTTTCTTATGTTTTCATATCCAGAGAGAGAGAGAGAGCCAAATTGCCCTTTCAAAGAGATTGTGCCGATTTCTTTCTACCAACAGTTTATAAGAATACCTCAGTTTAAAGAACTGAAGCATTGGAGAACACCTGACCATCGGAATTCAGATTTGTGAATCAGTCAAGGGTGTTCCTCTTCCCCAACTGTTAAATAAACTTAGTGCCAGTGAAAAAGCTGGGTATGTGCATTCTGGCCCAGAGCTTTTGGGAGCCTCTGTAGGCTGAAGTTCCAGCTAAAGTCTGAGGTAGCTGATAGCAACATCCAAGCAGATACCCACTTAAAGAACAGAAAAACCATTTGTCAGGAAACTTCTTTAGCTTTAGGTTCACTAACTAGCTTTTCAAAACGACATTGTACTCCCCCAGAAAGTCATACGGCACTGCGTACCTTTCACCCTATCTCTGTGGCTGGCGGGGAGGCAAATGGCCCAAACAGAAGTTGACATCAGGAATTTTTTTTTTTTTTTTGAGAGGACAGATTTCAGAGTATTTTGAGGGTCAAATGGGATCCTTCCTGTTCCATGGATCACAGCACGTATATTTTCACCTACAGCCACCTGTGTATCACATTTTGAACTACATTCAGTTCAGACAAATGAGCTAGTATTTTTCATATTAAGTTACCAACGAAAAACGTGTATCATGTACATAGGCTCTGATCATGGAGGCACAAAAGTATGTGGTACATTTTGGAAATATTTCTGTTTCAAGTAAACTCTGGAGTCCTTCAGCCTTCTGAGAAACTATGTGGTATGGAAAGACTCATTCCCCAAGCATCATGAATGGCTAAGATTTTCGTAATTTCACATGATAGTCATGTGTATTACTTTCTTTAAAATAAAGCCATTATCCACCTTTGATCTTGATTTATAAAATTTTTAAACAATTCAGTTTGATGATTTCATAAACACTCCTATTAAAATAACATTCTAGATTAAAGCTGTTTGAAAAATTAGTGCTTAGATAGCTGATTCTAAAAAGGTGAGTAGATTCTTTTAGTCATTCACAATTCACTGTTTTCAAATTGAAGTAAAAATTAATGGGACAAGATGTTAAGTAGGATGATCCTACTTAAAGCAGAAATTTCAATATAGAAAAATTAAATCTGTGCTATAAATACTTATCACTTCATTGCCTTTGCCTGATGCCGTCAATACATACCAATAAGAAACTATTTTCACTTATATCAGAAGTAAAAAGCCCACTATGGTATGTTTGTCAAACAGTTACAGCATGGAAGACCTTTCCCTCTTTGTGTAGGTGGCAAATATCTGAACTGTCGGAAGCCTCCACGTGACTCCACTGCCACAAGATATTTCCTTTTTAGTCCCCACTGAAGAATTCTCCCGAAGTCCGGTGTGTATGTATGTGTCCGCTTTAGGGAAGTTGATTGTATTAAGAGAGAGATGAGTTTCTGCCTTTGTGACTGGTATGGTTAGGAAAAATAAGCTTTTCAGGAGTTTAGGAGAATTTGAAGGCTATTTTTTATTGGACCAACATCGTTCTCTTTTGTTATTTAAAACAAAAAACAAAAAAAACTAATTGCTGATTTGCTTCCAGAGCACTGGACATGTGTGCAGACTTAAGAGACACATCAGAGAGTGTCCTGTAATTAGCTAACCCTCGTCTGTCATGCCCAGAGCAAAGTTCCTTCAAGATAAAAGAATGGGCAACATCAGTGATGTGTGGATCGCTCCTTAACCCTCCAGGTTTTAAGAATAGGATATCATGATCACTCTTTTCTTTCTTGTCCATAGGAAATGAAAATCCATGATAAGGGATAGATCTCTGGTCTCTGAATTTTTTCAGATAACCAGAAACATTATTTCTTTTAACCCCACACCATTTTTATCAGATCTTTATCAGATTAATAAATTATCTCATAGATAAGAGCATTGGTGACAAATCCAGTCCTTAACACTCATTCATTCATTCAGCAAACAGTGGGCTCTACCAATTCTGAGCTCCAGAGATGAGCCAGATACATATGGTCGCTGCCCTTAAGAAGTTTGTGAATCAGGAAGCTTGAGAGAAAGCCAGTGGCTGAACATCCATGAGGAAGTACTACAGAGATTCAGGAGACCTTTTAGAGCAGAGTCCCTGGCCTCAGAGAAGCTTCCCTAAGGAGCTCCTGGTTGGTCTGACTCTTAAAGGGTGAGTAGAAGTCAGCGTACTCCTGCTGTGAAATCCAAGTAGAGTACATTCATCCGGCCAGATGCTCCACTTCTTCCAGTGCACATTTTAAGACCTGTAACTGACACCTGGATGCCACTGGGTACCATTGTGGTCCACCAACCACTATTGGATATTCATCTGTTACACTTAGCAATAGAAAGGTGGGATTTAAAACATTCTGGTCTGTCTTTTTCTTTCTTTCTTTGTTTCTTTCTTTGTTCCTTCCTTCCTTCCTTCCTTCCTTTCTCCCTCTCTCTCTCTTTCTTTCTTTCTTTCTTTCTTTCTTTCTTTCTTTCTTTCTTTCTTTCTTTCTCTCTTTCTCTCTTTCTCTCTTTCTCTCTTTCTCTCTTTCTCTCTTTCTCTCTCTCTCTCTCTCTTTTTTTCTTTCTTTCTTTGAATGATGCCAGCTGATGATACTAGGGCCATATTACCTGCAAGTAACTTGATCAGTTTTTGAGGCAGCCCTTGAATGACTTTTTGTGTAACTATGCCTAATGATGACACTTTGTTTATTTGCATGTATAAATAAGCACATGTGTACTTTATTGTTTATATTTATTTAAATGAATTCAAAAGTTAGTCATCTGTGATTTGGGGCAAATATGAATGGTGGTATCAGTTCTTTCACTTGTCAGATTTGGTTAACAGTAGCTGTATGTATCTAACAGATTAAATGTTTAATATTTATGGAATGCTTGTTTCATTAGAAATATTATTATGGTCATTCATATGATTAGCAAATCGTTAGTACCAATCACAGATGAAAACAGCTGCGGAAAAGATCACATTTTCAGACAAATCAGATGGCTTTAACTTTTTTGAATCCCAAACTTTCATTGCAGGGTTTTTTGGATCACAGCCCCTCAAAAATATCTCTTTTGTTTCCTCCCAGTTAAGATCATCCCTCTGTCAAAGGGCTGTGTGATAATTTGGCCTAGTCTGGTGAAAGCCTGAGAGGAGAAATCCTTCCCTGAGGAGCAGTAAGTGGTTTGATGCAGGATTCCAGCTTAGATGTTTGCTCCGTGGGGTTCCTTTGTCTTAAGAAACACCAAGGCTGAAGAACTGTACTCTGGCTAAAAATTAGGTGGCTTTTTTGGAACGCTTCCCAGAAGTTTCTAGTGAAGAGGTGGTGTTTGTCTTAGGTATCCTGACACTATGCTTTTGAAAAGTCTGCAGTACCCAATTCCCATTTGGTTTATTTTTAGCTTGAGTCTACTCTGCTAGTAAAAATAAAGCTATTTTTGTAAGTGCTACTTCTAGTACGTACATCCACATTTTAAAGAATTCACAGAAAACAGTCCAGAACTGTGTGCAGTGCCCAGATTGTTGCAGAATTGTGTTTTGAATAAATCTTTTTATGATGGCTGCATGTCAGCCGTACCAGAGGGTTTAGCTCACATGATTCCACCCCCACTATACACACACACACACACACACACACAGAGGGCTCATGGCCCCTTACTTAACGTACTTATTTCATTTGTGTTTTTGTCCAGTGTGTGTATGCTGCTGGCTGTCCTTTGTACATTGTCTGCAGCCTCGCGTGCACACACAGACAGTGAATAAATCCCTGCGATGACGGAGCCCCTTAAGAGACAACGGATTGCTCTTTTAGGGAGTTGTGTGTTTCTATGGCAACTCCCTTTCTAAAACTTTGAATTTTATCCACATATATCTTTCAGATACCAAAAACAAGCTTATGTTTAATTTAGAGACGCTTTGAGTCTTGAAGAAGAGGAAACTATAGCTCATCAGCAGATGTCAGGAGCACGCACACTTTGTTTGAAAGCTTGTTGAAAAAAATTATGATTCTTTTTGTGCTTGACACTTAACCAAAGGCCAGCGTTCCATTCGGGTAACCTTTTGTTGTCAGTTTTTTAGGGTAAGTCACACAGAGATGTGCAATTTGACAAAACTGAAAAAGGAGCCAAGTGGGCACTGTGTGCGTGTCTTGGGTCTGTCCCCTCATCTGTCCCCTTCCAGTTTTGTAGATTATAGTGTACATTGAATTAAATTCACCTTCACCATCCATTTCCTTTTCTCTGTGTTGCTACAGTATCTATGGGTTCTCAGTTACTGACTACATCTGATCTAGAGAGGATAGGTTATGTCCTTCTTTTTGAGAGGAGACCCATCTCCATGGTTCAGCAGCTTGTGTTTAGTAGTTGGGATTCTGGCAGAGACATGGGCTGTGTTCCTGAGTGATAAGATACCTGTAGAACGACCGTTTCCTAATTTTGTAGGATGATTCAGACAAAGTAATCTGTGAAGTCTGTGGGTTCTGTGTATGTGAACTTTAGTTTGCTTTTAGTTGTCTTACTTTGCTTTCAGGGTGTTTTGTTTCTTTTTCTTTTTAATGCCTTTGTGTATTTTCACTCTTTTCCCTTTCTTTCTGAAACACAGATTCAGTTTGTTAAAATCAAATCAGCTGGGTGGCTGGTGTTGTTTTGCCTTTTCCGCATGTGTTAATTGTTCTGTGGCTTGTTTTGTTTACCGTTTTTTGCAGACCTGATTTGCCATGGTCCTTGCCTTTCATTCTGCGAGACCGCGTAGTTGATTTCCCAGTGGGGAAAAGACTGCCTTTCCACTGGGTAATTAGTTATCTCATTTCAAAAGGACCAAGTTTCTCTGAGATGACTTTGTCACACTTTAAATGTAGGCTTGGGAGGATGAGAGCCATTTAGCTACGTGCTCATCCATGTGGTGGAAGAAACGCACGGTTAGTCACCATGGAAATTCTGAAGTATTTGAAGGGCAGAAGATGGTTCATTAGACCATTTATACTCAGCTATTGAGAGATTATGAGTTAGTTTATAGTGATAAGAAACCAAAGTAAGAGATAATATTTTTTGGCCCCTGGAGGAAGTGGTAGTGTTGTTTATTCCTAAAGCATAATTTCATTTGCTGAAAGAGGGCTCTCTAGCACTTCACCTTGAATAATTTTCGCGTCATCTCTTGCTAAGTAAGCAAGCATACCCCCCAAAAGCAGAGAGGTAAAGTGAGTTCTGCAGTCTCACTGTTATTACCTCCCCAGGATATGGAAAGAGAGTAGACGCTAGACTCTTCGCTGAAGCGGGGGGTTGGAGGTAAGGTTGCGCCTCAGCAGGGTCCCTCCATTCACTGTGCTCCTGGGTTTCCCCACTTCCCCGTCTCTGGCTGCTACCCACTGTGAACCCCTATTCGGGCCCCTGATCCTATGCAGCCCTGTCTCAAGGCCTCCATCCTTTTCCTGTCTTAGTCTCTTTAATTATTTCCTTCCGTTCTCAATCGGTTGCAGTCATGTGTCTTCACCTTTCAGCCCAGGTTCCAGGTCAGCCCCGGCCTTGCCCCCACACCTCCGCCACCCGGCTCTCTTCCTAGAGGCCACTGTAAGAGAAGCAACCAGAAGCATTCACTTTGAAAGGACAAGGAATGGCCATTTAATATTCTTAGGGTATCTGTGCACCAAGGCATTTTAGAGCCCTGTTTTGTGTCAAACTTGATGTGAGCAAAAGTTCTAAGATTTTAACAGTTTAAACAAATGTATGTGTTCATATTTTCCTCTACTGTATACAACTCAGGCGGTCTGGCTCCTGGGTTACTTCCTCAGTTTCATCTTGCTCCCAGCCCTCCGGGTCTGTTCTTCATCTGGGGACAGTTCTGAATGTGTCCTATTCCATCCTTCCCCTTGGTCACTCCATATACTTCCTCTGTCCGAAAGATCTCTCCATCCCTTATCCCCAGAGCTCAGTGTCCCTTCTTCGGGGAGGCCTCACCTCCCCCTCTTCTAACCTAGGTCCTCTGTTATGGTACCTAAGTACCAGGGACCTTTCCAACAGAGCACTTATTATAGTTGCAGCTTTCTTTATTTACATGGTTATTTCATTAATGTCTGTCTCCACCGTTATCTCTAAGCTTTGACACAGAGGCCATTCCTTGTCTGCATGATTCCAGTGACCAGCACGGGAGTGGACGCATAGTAGGCACTCAGCGACTACTGTTGAGTGACCATCTATACATATCTCTGGGGAACCACCCAATGGCCATTGGCCCCTTTCTGGCTAGTGGAACCCTGAGTTGGGTGAAGTGTTTACTTTCTTCCAGCTGCTGTAGGGCAGCTGGCCCCCACCCGAGCCCAAGCCCCTGACCTGGGGTGAGGGTGAAATTTGGGGTTTATGTAAGCAAATCAAAATAGACAGAAAGATGGAAAGAACCTAGGTCCTTGATGTTGTTGGTGAGCTGCGAAATATACCAGTCCTGGGACAGCTCCACCCTACCCAGGTAACTCTGTTGTGTGGGATAGTCAATCCTCTTATTTGTGTAGGTCAATTCACAGTTTTCTGTATCTGAAAATATCCTGATACCGAATATCATGAGTTAATGAACCCTAGACAGTGAACAGTTTCATCTCACGTCTTCACGAGTCTCTTTGTAATTCAGTTTTCTCTCTCTTCATTTCTATGAAGTGTTGGGCTGCTGTAGTGAAGATGTCAGCCACTACTCAGCCCAATGCTGAACCCCAAATAACTCCTCTATGTTTAGGAAACTGTTTCCTTCCACTAAATGCCCCATACCCTGAACTTGAACTCATGTTCTTCACCTCTCACCCCTTGGCTCCACACTTTGTTCATCACTCTTCGGGGCAAGCGCTTCTCTAAGGAGGTGGAGAGCCAGGTTAAGTCATACCCAGCAATTTCCTGTTTGTGAGCCTTGAAGCTCTTGAAGAGCGCGGGCAGGTTTGACAGAACCTGTAGGTGTTTTCAGACGCTGAGCTGATTCATCCCCTTTGTTAGTTAATTCTCCCCAGCGACTGTACCAGCTCTTCTTTCTGGATACTGCATAGTTTCTCTTTGCATGGGGATGAGGCTCTCAAGATCTGCCCATTCTGTGTCTTTTCTGGGTTTTGGCGAGTTGCATTTTAGCTCCCCTGACCCCGCCTCCCGCCCCCCCCACACACAGAGTTCTCCACTGTTATGGAACGTTTCTGCATAGGAGAGGAGTTCTCTGTTTCTTAGCATTTTTGTTGCTGGTGGTAGGGCAGAGCTTTAAATGATCCCTGTAAATCCGCTGCCTTTCTTTTTCACAGAACTCCACCATAACCTGAGAATTGCAAGGTCTTAAATAAATACCACCTGTTGTGCCTCCCTGATCTCCCAGCACTGTGGCAACAGAGACAAAACAATCACCCATTTTTGTAAAATGCTTTCCTGGTAATAAACCACAAGAGGTGGGCAGCCAGGTAACCGATCTTTCAGAGTATTACTTTGACCATGCCGTGTGAAAACAGTACTGAATTTGTACTTGCTTTTTTTTGTCATTGAAGTATAGTTGATTTACAGTGTTGTGTTAGTTTCAGCTGTACGGCAAAATGACTCAGTTATACATATACAGATATATATATTCTTTTTCAGATTCTTTTACATTATAGGTTATTACAAGATATAAAGTATAGTTCCCTGTGCCATACAGTAGGTCTTTGTTGTTTATCTCTTTTACACATTGTACTTGCTTTCGTAACCAAGATAGGAATGATCCACTTTGGCCCACCACCCTGGGCAAGTAACACACTCTCGAAGATTCAGAAAATAATCCTAACCACTTCAAAAGGCTGTTATGAGAGCAGAGCAAGGTGTACAGTGAGAGCGTTTCTTACGCCTGGGGAGGTGCCCTACAAAAATATTCATATTATAAGGCTATAAAGACAAACCCTTGTAGAGTATCTTTTCACACTGCCCAGCACCTACCTTAGTTTCCCGCCCTACCCCCAGAGATGTGCGGAAGCCGGTCGTCAACGTGGCTTCACGCGTACGAGGGGCGTTAGTTACCCTGGAGCCTTTAGCCGTAGTCACCTGCTGCTTCTGATAGCAGAATGCCCCTGCTGACCTCTGAATTGGATTTTTTTTAACCTTGGTGATTTATATTGAAAAATATATAAATTTCCTTGTAGTCAGTGATGAGGCAGCTTCCTTGTTATCTGAGAAAAAGGCTTTATACAATACTGAGATCTCATCCGTGTCTTGTTGGAATTCGGTCAGCCAGCATTTTTGCACACCTTCTGTGTGTCACTCATGGTTCTAGATGTGAATACAACAAATATTCCTGCCCTCTTGGAGCTTATATTCTACTGGGGGAAAACAGAAAATAAGAAATAAACAAATAAGCAAAGTCTAGTATGTTTGGAGATGATCATTGCTATGAAAAAGAAAGAAAAAAGAGCAGGGTGAGAGGAGGATCAGTTTGGGGACAGGGAGAGGTTGCAGTTTTAAATGAGGTAGTCAAAGCAGGCCGCCTGTGTGTTTGGTCTTTTGTAGTTGTCGTTTTTACAGAATGATTTAATATTGCACATGAATCGCCTGTATAAATTAAATATTGTTTGAAATGAAAATCATTCAGCTGAAGGCTAAATTTCGTCGCTGAATGCTTGAGAAAACATGGGAAGCTGCACTGGCCCTTGTCTGGAATTTTCAGGTTCTCTGAGTTTACTGTCCTTTTCCAAAAACAGTATTTATTTTATATAGTCTTCTAGTGGAACGTATCTCTGACACCTACTGCCATGTGTTTGTAGTTAAACATAACTAGCCATCTTTCCTATAAGACCAAGAGGCTCTTCCACACTGTTTCCCTTTAAAAGTTCTAAGAAGGCTCCCTGGTTGCCTTTCCAGCCCGTAACAATGATAAATTTTGCAAACCCCTCCTGGTTCAGCCATGTGGGGGGAGAAAAAAACCTAATGTTGTGGATAATTCTCCCCTTTAAACACGTGTTTTGTGTTTTGGGGGTGGTGGTTTGGGGGCTGTTGTGTCTTAGACACGGCCATACAAGTTTTAGATCA
Source organism: Hippopotamus amphibius kiboko (assembly GCF_030028045.1). Lineage (NCBI taxonomy): Eukaryota > Metazoa > Chordata > Mammalia > Artiodactyla > Hippopotamidae > Hippopotamus > Hippopotamus amphibius. Next base: position 76,602,389 of record NC_080191.1, on the reverse strand, counting down.
CAGACAGCCCCGCCCGGAATAGCACTGTGTGTATGACCTCCTTAAGCAGGACTCCTCCCCACGCCAGCTGTGTGACCTGAAACATAAATGAGCCTCCTTTATGGTCTGGAATTTTGTGTACGTGCACCCTCTCCCTTGTCTGTCCTCCCCTTGGCTGCATGCTGCCTTTGTTTCCTTCTGGAAGCAGCTGAGTCTTGGGAGGGGCTGGCATGTGGCTTCTCCATCATCTGAGTCTCTCTCCGGGGCAGGACCACGTCAGGATAACACTTGTTTTGCTTCTTGTCTTCACAAGGTAAACGGGAGCTCGGGCCATCAGAGTGAATGGGTTCTGAGCATTGGCAGATGTCCTTCCATCCCTCACCTGTGTTCCCTGTCACTCACCAGATTCAGAGGGTGTGGTGATGCGTGGAAGCAAGGCTGGAGCACTGAGACAGCGGGTCCTCCAGAGGGGCTGGGTGGCTACCCTGGCTCATGGCAAGGTCTGAATCTGCCACTCATATTCTGAATTGTGCAGTGCCCTTCTGTCACCTCCTAGGACAGAGTGACCTTGAGAAAGTCACGTACTCTCTATAAGCCTCAGTTTCCTCATCTATGAAAGGGGAAGATTAGTTTCCAAATGACTTCAAGACTGCCTCCACTTCTCATGTTCTCAAGGACACTGTTGGCGGCCCTTCCCCTAAAAGTTGTCCTTTTTGACACGGTCCACTTCAACACTCTATATCCTTCTCTGATTCTCCCCATGAGTGCATTTTATTCATGATTCACCTGAAATACTGCGTTTGCATTGGTATCTGTGAGTAGGGAGTTAGGCTATTGAGAAAAACATGTTGTAGCCCAAAGTCTCTATTTCAAAAGAGACAAGAGAATGGAATTATATGTTCTTTTTAGGCTGTACAGGCTCCATTGACCACAATCAAAATAGATCTCGATGCAAGTAGTAGAAAGGTAATATATGTGAATTTTCTCATAATGTGCCTCCTAATGCAAAAGCAGTTACAACGCTTAAACATACATTGCCTAGTCTGCACCGTGAGTTTTTCAAAACTTGTCATACGATCCTTGAGGAGGAAAATATACTCCAGTGGTTAAGAAAGCATTTTGTTTCTCTAAATCCCATACTATACAGCTGTGTGTTTCATTTTCTCAATGCCTTGTGCCTGGGAATTTTGAAATGATAGATTCGTGGTCTAATAATAAAGTTCCACAGTAAGAATATGAACATGGAGAGAGATTGGCATAAATACATTAAAGCACCTGGATTTTAAAGATAAATCCTATGTCAGATTGCTATTCATATAATTGCCACAATCTAAAATTTATCTATTAGTATTTCTTTTCTATTATTACCAGTGTGATAAGCTTTCTTCTTTATATATATAGTATAATTTACTATATATATTTATATTATAGTATAATTTACTTTATAGTATAATTTACTTATATGTTTACAATAAATGAGGATGTAGTATTGAAATAACTTTAAATAGTAGGAATCAGATATTCCTACTGCTTATTTATTCAGAATATAAGTTACCCAACAAAGTCTTATGTAATTTATTTTGAAGAATAGGTACTTAGAAACAGGATTATTCCTATTTAATTAGAAAAGGATCTTTATCTTAGAAGTAAAATGGCCCAAAGCCACATGACATGAGAGACTAGAAGTCACTTCTTTGGTATATGATTCATGTCCTTGGTTATGAATTGATACCAGTTATCTTATGTGAAATGCTCATACTGCAGAAAATTATATTATTCTAGATACTTAAGAGCTATATCTGTCTCTCAAGAAGACTGCAACCAATTGCTGTCTTTATATAGTTGCATACTTAATGATGTATGTATTGGGACTTCCTAGGTGGCACAGTGGTTAAGAACCCGCCTGCCAATGCACGGGACATGGGTTCGCTCCCTGCTCCAGGAAGATCCCACATGCTGCAGAGCAACTAAGCCCGTGCTCCACAACTATTGAGCTTCTGCTCTAAAGCCCGTGAGCCACAGCTGTTGAGCCTGTGTACCACAGCTTCTGAAGACCATGTGCCTAAAGCCCGTGCTCCACAATAAGAGAAGCCACCACAGTGAGGAACCCCTGTACCACAATGAAGAGTAGCTCCCATTTGCCGCAACTGGAGAGAGCCCGTGTGCAGCATCAAAGACCCAACACTGTCAATAAATAAATAAACTAAAAAAAATAATGTATCTATTGATGAGAATCCATCTTATTTTAAAGATTTCCAAGAAAGATTTCATAACTTCTCTCATTAATCCACTCCACTGTTTAATTAGATTGGATGCCAGAGCACTCTTTTGTGTCTAACTTAAATCTCTCATGCTGTAGCTTAAGTCTGCTTTCTCTCACTCTGCCTAGGATATTAAAAGCAACTAATCACCATTCTCCATAATAACATTCATCAAGTTCTCCATCGATTTGAAATGTTAGCACCATAACTGACAGTAAGCATAACTCCCAAATATCAGTAAATTTTAAAATAGGGAAGAGAGACCAGCTCGTAATAAATGTAGATGACATAGTAGTATTTAATTTTGATGAATGAATAATACTGTTAACTAATGTGACTTAAACAGACTAAATGAAAAGCATTCATCTGTTAATTCACTCACTTAAATATTTATTAGACACCTACTTTATGATACTGTGCTATGTTCAGAAGTACGAAAAAAAGGATAAATCATAGAGTTGAGATGATTTCAAGGCAAGGGATTTTTTAAAAGTGGAACTTATTAAGTATATTTCTCAGAAATGTAAAGCTAGAATAACCCAGTCTTAAGGGATCACTCTCTGTCCAGTTTAAGGAACCTGTGATATTTACAACCATATCTGGAGACACAGCTTGAAAAAAATAGTCTAATGATTAGAGCACTGTGTTTACTTTTATAGCTGAAATCCACAGTAGGCATCAAAATTCTACTCTCTGTGGCCCCTGAGCCCTTCACCTAGAAGCCCCTTCCTTTCAGTGTTAATGTTGAAAGACGTCCCTGTGTCTTTCTGTGTATATTTGGACACCTGTGAGCATCAGCCAGTGTAGGACTACAAGAGGTTTATCACTAGAAATAAATTACAGAGTCATGCAGCATGAAAATGATGTGCCCGCAATTGCAGAACACGGGGTTACCTTCTGCCGCCTTCCTTTATCATAGACAGCAGAGGCACAAAGGAGAAAGAGATTTATTCGGAAGCCGTTTGACGCTGACCAAGCAATTTATAACAGATGAAATGCTGATTTATTGCTGCGAAGAAAATAATGGGTGTTCTTGCTCAGATGCCATTAATAGCTTTATTGTTTCAAGTGCAAATTATATTCAGCAATTTGTTAGTCCTCTCTGGAGGCGAAGTTGAAGTAATTCAGTGTAGGCTTTCAGCAGAAAAAGGACAAAGTAATTAGCAAATCGTAAAGGAATTCATTCATCAAGGTTGGCTCTTCCTTGAATTCTCTGAACTGTAAAGACATAGAAAACATTGCATTTAAGAAATACAAGATGATACAAGTATTTATTTAAGACAGAGAAGCCATAGGAGGACTCTACAGAGTGAAGAGTACAGCCTTCTGTAGATGCTACTGTTGGTGCCTACTATATGGTGACATTGTGCTCGTCATCAAAGGGAAGACGAAACTGAAAAAATTGTCCTTGCCCTTGAGGATTTACTGGCTGATGGCAGGAATGAGATAATTCAAAAGTAATTAAAATATATTACAGAAGAGGATCAGTATTTCAAGAAAGGTGCATATGAAGTGTACCTTGCAAGAAGGAAAAGATGACATTCAGAGGGTGAAATCTGAGGTCAGTTTTAACAGATGCCTAAGATTCTGTAGCCACAGTTTGGGTTATAAAGCAGTTCCAGACGGAAGGAATGCCAAAAAACTAGAAAGACCTGGGCTGATGAACGCTGGTAGGCTCTCTGCTACTTGAGTTGTTGTAGGGTGACCATAAATTCCAGTTTGCCTTGGATGGTCCCTGGGTCCACCTGTTGTCCCAGTGTAATTGTTAATAGTGCCCTCTATCACTGTTAAGAGTATCCCAGTAAAATGGTCAACTATACAGTGACCATGGTGGCCATGAAAATGTCCACCCTGCGCTCCTGCTTTAAGGGAGCACAGCTGACTGACATCCCCAGCTGTGGCCCCTCTGGACCCACCATGCTTTGGCCCCTCAACCATGCTTCCTGTGGGCCACTCCCAGCCAGGACTGTGCAGAGTAGGAGCACTAGGAATGCCCATTCCAGCAAGACACGGGGGTCCCCCACTGAGCAGCTTTGGCTCAAGGACTCCCCTTCGGCATGGTTAAACCTTTCTTGAAACTGAGCTGCACTCTAAGACGCTTTCCACCCAATTCCTCTCCCTCCTCCTCTCCTTCACAGGGGCCACACCGACATCTCAGTCTGTAGGCTTTCTGTGCCTACTCCTCCCCTCTCCAAGAAGCCTCTTGCATGCGTTATCCTACATTAGTGTCTGCTTCTCAGCAGACCTGAACTCATGCAGTGGACCTAGTTATTGATAAGTTATTGATAAGTACTAGATCCTGCATGAGGATAGGACTAGAAAGAAAAATTGGGACCTTGTTGTAGGCAACTTTGAAAAGTGCTTTGACCTTAATTCAGTAGACTATGAGGCTCTGTGGAGGGTTTATCTGTTACCAAATAATTATTATTTGGTCCTGCCGATGAAGAGAGAGATCGTTGAAACAAGGAGATCGGTCAGGAAGGGCCAGCAATTGTCCAGCAAGAGCCTAAATAAGAATAGTACCTGTGATGACAAATACTGCTGTGGCTACAGGAGACAAGGGCTGTGGGTTTGGAGACAGTGGCAGAGAGAGGAATCAGATTATTGAATCACTCTGTGCCTCAGTTTCCTCATCTGTGAAATGGGAACAGTACCAAGCCCTACATCACTCACAGAGTCTGAGAATGAAATGAGGGAATTCCCTGGTTGTCCAGTGGCTAGGACTCCTAGCTTTCATTGTCGAGGGCCCAGGTTCAGTCCCTGGTTGGGGAAGTAAAATCCCATAAGCTGCGTGGCAAGGTCCAAAAAATTAATAATAGTGAAACGAGTTAATACATTCAAAAAATTTAGAATAGTGCTGGCACTTAGGAGTTCAGTAAGGGTTCCTGCCTCTGTTTGCCCATTGCTCTGTGGCAGCATTGTCCGGTAGAACTTTCTGCCATTGTGAAAGTATTTTCTATCTGTACTGACCAGTACAGTAGCCACTAACCACATGAGGCTGTTTTGAGCACGTGAAGTGTGACTAGTGTCACTGAGGAACTGAATTTTAAACTTCATTCAATTTAAATTTGAACAGTCATGTGTGGTGAGTGGCTACCATGTAGAAGTATCACCTAAATCTAACAGATTAAGTAACTGACAGTAATTGCAAAGTGAGAGTTGACTCTTTTATTCACAGGTGCCTGTTGTACCACTAGGACTTACTTGTAAGGAAGCCGGTTGGCCCTGGTTGCTGATGGCTGTAGTCAGGGATAACCACAGAGAGGGCTGTGATCCTAATCAGACCCCAGTGAGGCGATCAGAGCGATAAGAAAGGAAGGAGGAAGAGACCAAATGTTTCCACTAACTCTGCAATGAGAAAAGTACTTTAGGCTGGAAGGAGAGCAATCGTGGTGTTGTTTCTGCAAGTAGCTAAGAGGTGGTTAAGACCCCCCATTAAATAGGATCAGGACTGTCAGCTCTCCCATTCCCAGGCCAAAAGAGAGGAGGGATTGCACTGCCTGCTATTATGCTTGCCTACAAGTAATAGCTAGGACAGCGCTGCTATTATATAAGGTCACAGCTGAGGACTCCCGGTAGTTCAAGGACAGCACTAATTGGAACTCTGAGGGATGTATTAGAGGGAAAGACGCACAATTTCTTGATATTTGTAAGGGCAGGTTAAAAAGACATTTGTGAGCCTATAGATCCAGAAATAAGACTTTTGAAATACCGCTCTTTCCCTCCTCCCCAGCCCCTCGGCCCGCTCGGGGAGAGCTGGCCTTTGCAGTTCCAGGAATACCTCACTGGATGGGGAGTTTGTGCCCGGCTCACTGCGGGCTGCCCCCATGTCTTTGGCTCACCAACTGAGATTTTAGAAACTCCAGGTGCCTCGATTGATAAGTAACCTGTATGAATCGAGGTCTTTCTCTCAGGAGATGAAACAAAGGAAACAAATGTATAGTACAGTAGAAAGAGGAAGGACTTGGAGTCCATCCAGAGAGCAGATCATAGCTTTGTTCCTTGCTAGATCTGTAAGCAGTGCTAGTTATTTTAACTTCAGTGTCCTTATCTGTAAAATGGGAGTGCTTGTATTTTCTGAGTTACTTAGAAGATTACATGAGTTTACATGAGGCTTTTCCGTGGAGGTGCTGGAAAAATGTTTGTTCCGTGCCCCCTACCAGATCTCTAGTCTCCTAATTTTCTTAAGTTTCCATTCGTTATTGTTCCAAAACCCAGCGTCACGTGGGACTCTCAGCTCTGTTGAACCCGGGCTCCCAAATCATACATGTTCGTGACTCCCACGCACTCAGCCTTGCGGGAGCAGCCTCTCCTCCCTCTCTTGCTGTGACTGCTGTAATTCCTTTCCTGAGTGTTTCTGAGGTCAGAGCCTTCCTGTTCTGTGCACTTTTGGTTCCTCATGTATCAAATAAAGAGGGTGACTCGGGGAGCTGAAGGCCCTGCAGCTCCAGCACGTGATCGGTTTCTGTACACAAGACTACCGCCTGATTTTAGTCCGTTCTAAAAAACACTTACTGGTTTTTCTCTTTATCAAAAAACACTACATTTTTAAAAATATATTTTCAAAAAGAAGCAGGTAAGGAAGGAATTAAAGCATTCATGACATTACCGTCTCTTGAAACTCCTGTGTACATCCTGACTGTTTCTTACAATCCTGAGTGTGTGTGTGTGTGTGTGTGTGTGTGTGTGTGACAAAAACCTAATCATTCCCACTTTTCGGTCACATCTTTCCTAAATATCCGAATTTCTTGAATACTTTTTCCATGTCACTAAATATTCCACTACAGCATCACTTCACATGTCTGTCTACAATGTCATGTTTGAATGTATTCTGATTTATTACCAGACATTGAGGTTGTTTCTGCTTTTTTGCACTATTATAAACAAGGCAGAATATTATAGAATGAGCAGCAAATAGCATTCTCCACATACAGCTTTTTACATCTGCTTGGAATGGAATTACCAGATCAAAGGTATGCACATTTTTAAGGATTTTGGTACCATATTGTCAGGTTACCCTGATGAAAGGATGGATCTGTTTTCTCCTCCCATCAGGGCTCATGAGGCTTGGGCCACTTGGTTCCTGATGGAACCAGAAGTCTTACTTGGGGGGAAAAATGAGAGGAAGATAGACAGTAAAATAATGCTTTTTCCCTACTCAAGTCTCCTGTGTTTTTAAACTCTCCTTGAATAGGGCGTCTCCCTGGCTCACGTGGGATTCTTATTTATCACCCACTAGCTTCCTCTGCCTCCTCTAAATTGCCACCTTTAAATCAACGTGCTATTCCTTTGCAGTGGCGACCCTCTGGGAAAAACCCTTCTGCACCTCTGTCTCATCAAACTGGAGAATCTCATCGGAGTCTCTCTTTCATCTCATCTCATTTCGCAACGATATTTTCTCTTTTCTCTGTTATTGGCCTTTTGATTTACTGCTTTAATTTGGCATGTAGGTTCTTTGTATCACCCTTCTGGATAATGCATGCCAGTCTAGATTGAATATTCCTTAAAAATGTTTGTGATATATTGTTTTGTGGAAGATGTCTTACAGACTCAAAGGAGGAACCAAAGAGAAAAAGCTGACTGCTTGTGGTAACTACACAAGTGGAGTCTTGTGAGTCCAAGGGCTCCAGAGAAAACTGCCTGTTGTTTTCTCCAACAGGATGAGGATGAACACAATTTTGGTTTTTTGGTTTTTTTTTTTTTTTTTCTTAAAAAAAAAAATTCTTTTCTTAGAAAAAGAAAATGCCTCTCTGGGACATAGGTTGTGGCTTCAGTAGGTTGATCATAACACGTTTCATAATTTTTTAAGGCTGTGAATACGTAAGTTCCTTAGAGGAAGAGTCTGGGGGTGAGCCTTGCAGTTAAAGAACCTACCCACCTCCTGCCCAGGATCCAGGACACCGGGGAGCAGCTGGAGAGAGAAACAGCGGCTCTTTTAGTGTAGTGTTTCAGCAGCTTGTGGGAAGGCTCATGGTAGAGTGATGTGACAAGCTGTGAACAGCACATCAGAGAAAAACGTGAGATAATTTAATTGAGGAGCTTAGGGAGAGGACAGCTGAAGAGCAGAGAGCAGGGACGTGGCAGAAAAAGGGCATCCGAGGAAGGGATAAATTATGAAATAGCATTCTGAGCACAGTTTGAAGAGTGCTTCCTCATTTCTCTGGCAGTTTGGGTCAATTTCCTACCCTCACATACTTTGCAAAAATGGAAATAATTTATTTTTATTACTGCCCCATTCTTGTTATGGCAATTTTTAATATCACATATAACAAGCCACCCATTTCTTCTAACTTCCTCTTTTTTTCTAGGTTTGGTATTTACTATTCCTGCCATACTCTACCCTTTTGGGAAAAATTCTTTTTTTGTCATTTTCTTTTTTCTTTTTTTTTTTTAAGTAGTGGTAGAAATGTGAGACTGGGGGCAAACTGTGTTGTGTTCTCTTTGACATATCTTCTGGTGGCTATTGAAGGTCTTTTTATTTCTTCTACTATCATTGGCTCTGAATTCTGAAATTTGTTCATCTTCATTCCCAAACCACTTTTTTGAGCTAATTTTATACATCATTTCTTATTGTTCACTCTCCGATTCACATTATTTTACACAATCCAGTCTTTTAGTAAATCTCAACACTCATATCCTTCCTGGGTGATTAAAAAACAACAAACAAAACTCAAAAATGGTTTACCTAGAAATATTAAGGTATTTGATTATTCAAGTGGAAATAATTTTTTCGATTTTCCATTTCTTTCTGTGTTGAGATCAGTTGTCTGTTTAAGTGTGTCTGGCCATGTAGTTTAGAACAAGGTTTTGAAAGTGTTGCCCATCAGCTTTGGATCAGGGAGTAGAGTTTAAGCCATTTGAGACACTTCTGTCTTCATATTTCATCTAGAAAAATTTATACCCTGTCAATGACAGAATCAGTGCCTCAGTATAAAATCATCAACTTCAGTCCTGGAGGGCAGATACCACTGGAAAACAAGGGTTATCACACACACACACACACACACACACACACACACAGTCATGACTGGGTCGATACACCTTGACTTAGAGTTAAACACGGTGTTATAGCGTCACTTCTGTGTTTCTGTGGCATCTTCTTTGGTCACACATGGTAATATGAGACTGTTGCTTCCAGCATAGTAGAATTTAACCCCAAATTCAGTACCCCTAAATGTATCTTTGAAAAAAAAATCCTTCATCTTTCAACTTTTTGGAATTCTCCTTCTGTGCACATAAGTCTATACATAGAATTTTTTTCAGTTTCCTTTTTTTTATTTTTATTGGAGTATAGTTGATTTAAAATGTGTTAGTTTCTGCTGTACAGCAAAGTGAATCAGTTATACATATACGTATATCCACTCTTTTTTGGGTTCTTTTCCCGTGTAGGCCATTACAGAGTATTGAGTAGAGTTCACTGTGCTCTACAGCAGGTCCTTATTTGTTATCTATTTTATATGTAGTCGTGTGTATATGTCAGTCCCAGTCTCCCAATTCATCCCTCCCTCTGCTTATCCCCTGGTAACCATATGATTGTTTTCTACATCTGTGACTCTATTTCTGTTTTTTTGGTACCATTTTTTTTTTAGATTCCACACATAAGTGATATCATATGATATACATAGAATTTAATGTAAAAATTTTAAAGCAAAGTTTTAATGTCAAGCTCCTATTTAAGTTTCACTTGTTCTTGATTCCATGATTGAAATTCCACAGTTGAAAATTTGTTGGAAATCAAAGAGAAAAGGTCACAAAATGGCTCAGCCAGTCACTCAAAGACGTTGTCAGTTTCCACCAATTTCTCCCCAGCTGCCTTCTACACACACCCTATCTTCTTGCTTAAACCTAGGTGTTTTCCCTCTATATGCAAATCCATTCATGTCCTTTTGGAGGATGGCATTCTTTTTTTCTTGGGGTTATCATTCCTTGCAACTGAGTGGGTCAAATGGTCCAAATTAGTCAGAGGGAGACTTACTGATGAATTCATATATTTCAGTATGAATTTGATTTCGAGTCCTGGTGCCTCAGTCATATTTAGGAGAATGTCCCTCCCTACACTTTTGAAAGGATATACTTGCAGAAAGAGACCCTCTAGGGACCTTCAGAGAGCCTTGTCAAGCATTTTCCCATCATTCTGAGGGAGCCTGGATCGTATTTGAAGTGCCTTGCACTTAAAAAGTTTTCTTTGTGAACCAGTTTTGTAAAAAGCTGACTGCGTGCTGCTTTCGTCAACCTCTTTTCTCCCCACCCCACACATCTTCCTAAGTTTATCTCCACCTGCTTCATATCACCCAAGCACTTAAACAAGATTGCAGACATTTTCATCTAAGCTAGTAGCAGTTAATTGCCTATCTTTGTCTGCTTTTCAGCACTTAATACTATTTTGACAGGGGTTACATACTCTGTCTTTCTGGAATTTTTTAAGTGCTCTTATGAGTAATTTGAGAAATTCCAAGTATAAAGTAGATGAGCTGTTCTTTCCTTTGTTGTTTTTTGGTTTTTTTTAAGCATTTAAAGAGGACCCACTGTGTGTCAGGCAGTATGGTCTCATCACTCCCACAAACATTGTCTAACTTAATTTCTTCTTCCCTTTATCTGCACCTTGAATCTCCACTGTAATCTCAGTGTGGGAGCTGGGGTAGGGGTGTGGTGGGGGGCGGGGGCACTGCAGTTGGAGGGGAGGGGTCATGGCCCCTGGGTGGTACATCCGCTTTTGTCGGTGATTCAGTCTGCAGGAGCATTGCTGCTTCCATCTTTATGTGTCTGGTTGGTAAAAATCCTGTTTGATTATTGGCAGAAGGGCTTTGTGATCAAGGATGATAGCACCCTGGGAAGTTTCAACATGAGTTTGTTTCTGTTTCTTTCAAAAAAAAAAAAAATCTGTGTTTGCTCACCTGCATTGTAGGTGAATGGGAGACTCAACTCGCCAATGGAGGGTGGCAGGAAGGATTACTGATTTATTTATGGTTGTTCTGCCAGTATTTGTGAGAAATTGGTTTTATTGCTTGCCTCAATGGGGTTTACTCTCCCAGCCAGCGTTGAAATGTCTCAGGCCTGTCGCTCCAGAACAGCAGTGTTCCCAGAGGCGCTTTCCCTAACCTGAGGAGCTAAACCTGCCCCAGGGGCAGCAGGCCTACCTGCAGCGTCCCTTTCCTGGCCTGACACCGCCTTCCTCCTTTGGGGCCAGACCCCTGTTTGCTGTCCCTCACTTACCTCAAGGGTAGTGGTCTTACTTCCACTCTTCTCTTAGCACCAAACTTTCGTTTTTCTCTCCTTTCTTCTTCCCTTCCTTCCATTCCTCCAGCAAACATTTGTTGAGTGCCTACTGAATACCTAGCACTATACAAAGTCCCAGGAATCCAGAGCTATAAAGAGACCTTTCTTTGTATTGTTCACAGGTGACAAACAGGGTTTTTCCGAAAGGCAGACTATAGGTACCAATTTTCTTAAATGAAGGGGGAAATATTATCTTCAGCGGAATCAGCTCCATATTTCTCGATAGGATTGCCCACAAAGTAGTTATGAGGGAGTATGGTCTAGCAGTATCAGGACAACATTTGTCCATCAGAATATTTATTAAGTGCCACGTATGCCGAGTTCTGTGCCAGACACAAGAAGTACAAAGCTAGGTGAGACGTGGTGCCTTCTGCAAAGACTCACGTTGTAACCGAAGAAAGAGCTCTATAAAGTGTATGTTAATGGCGTTGTGGACCACCAGGGCACGCTGGAGGATGAGATCAGGAGCATTAAGCCAGGTGGGGACAGAGGTCTCATTCACGGCTGTGTTCGGAGTGCCTGAGACAGTGCCTGACACCTAGTAGGCTCTTTGAGTTTGTTGACCAAGCAGTGGGTGAGGGCTCAGTCAGGGCCTGTTTTTCTTGTTGTTGTTGTTGTTTTAAGACCTCTTTTTGAGATATAATTGACATACAATAAACTGCATATATTTAAAGTGTACAATGTGTATTTTTTTCCTTATTAGTAATATACATATGGCAATCCCAGTCTCCCAAATCATCCCACCCCAACCCCCGCCCCGTGCTTTCCCCACTTGATGTCCATATGTTTGTTCTCTACCTCTGTGTCTCTGTTTCTGCCTTGAAAACCAGTTGATCTGTACCATTTTTCTATATTCCACATATATGCGTTAATATACGATATTTGTTTTTCTCTTTCTGACTTACTTCACTCTGTATGACAGTCAGGGCCTGTTAAAGGGGGTGACACCTGGGCTGTTCCAACAAAGATAAGGAAAACATTGTGTAGCAGGAGAAGCACATTCTAGACAGTGGGTGAGCAAAGGTGGAAGATGTAGAGGGGCCTGGAGAGCAGGGCAGGTCACAGGACCAGCAGGGCGCCCCAGAGGGTGGCGTTGGAGAGATGATTCCAGAAGGGGTGCGTCGATTTGAAGGCTTTGGCCATTTTCCTGTTGGTCAGTAGGGCAGGGAGACTTTGATGGTTTTTGAGCAGTGAAGTTACATCAGTTCTGGGTTTAGAACCACCCCCTTGGCCCCCCTGCCCTGTACAGGATGTTTTGTTAAAGTAGGAAGAAACCAGGGAGAGGAAGCCTGGGGGAGGGTTGAGGAGGGGTCCAGCCATGCAGCCAGCATAGAAAAGAGGGAAGCAAACTTGGGAGGAACCGAGGCATATTCTGTGTCACAGAGGGGGCAATGGTGACTGCAGCTTTTAAAGGACCGCATGCCCCCACTGACTAGCTGTACAAACTCCCACAAGTCGCTTCACTCCCCAGTGCCTCTGTAAAACAGGCACAGTTGTACGTACCTCGCAGCATTGTTACGAGAATTAACTGAGAGAATGGCGGTCTGAGCACTTAGTGTGGCCCCAGCCTGTAATCAAAACCAGCAATGACTGAACTTGGACCAAGGCTTTACATGTGCTTACTTAGGCCTCACGATAACCTCATGAGGTAGAAAGGGTTACCATCCTTACCCCAAAGATGGGGAAACTGAGAGGGTAAGTCACTTGCCCGAGGCCCGAGGTAGCTCACCTCGTGATGGGCAGAGGTAGGATTGGAACCCGGCAGGCAGGCTCCAGGGGCTGAATGCTTCACTGCAGGCTTTGCTGCCTCTAGATGTTATCAGTTATCAGCCTCCATTGAACCGTCTCAGTCCTATTCCCCAGCGCCCTGGCTGCTGAGATTTTGAGGGGAGTAAGAGAAATGGGGTGTCCAGTGCCCGATCTTTCTGATCGTCTCTCTTCACATGCCACTGACCTGTCCCTGTCCCTGGCTGGTTCCCTCCCTTCGTTTCCAGGCACGGAAACGAATCTGATAAATGAATCTGCTGTAAATGGGGGAGGTGGGGAGAGATGAATGAGTTGCCTTTCTAGAAAACACATCTACTTTTTAATTACCATGCAACTAGCCGAGTGACCATTTTCAAGCCAATAGGGAATTGTTTTTGAGCCGAAATCACACTCTTTGGCTGAGTTAGCCTGCCTCTGCTCATGCCCTGAGTGTTACTTATAAAATGTCTCTTCTGGGACTTCCCTGGAGGTCCAGTGGTTAAGACTTCACACTTCCACTGCAAGGGGCACGGGTTCCATCCCTGGTTGGAGAACTAACATCCAGCATGCTGCACAGCATGGCCAAAAAAATAATAATAAATACGTAGATACATAAATAAACATCTCTTTTTTGCTTCCTTTTTATTCATAACATTATTTTTCTAGTTATGACAGTCATTGTAGTTCATTGAAGAAACATTAGAAAATACAGAGAAGCAAACAGAAGGTGGCTTAAATCTCTCAGAATCATCTCTCTGCCCAGCAGTAACCACTGAAGACTTTCTAGAAAATGTCATTCTCATCTTTTTCTCTCTACATGTACACAAACTACATCTGCATATAAAGCAAGAAGGGGGCCCGACATTATCCTTTATAAAAGTGGGTGTCATTTTATGTTCAGGTGCATACAAAATCTCTCAGATAATGGGCATTCCCTCTATAATTTTATTTTGAATCACAAAATACTTTTGGGCAAGCCCTTACGATCCTGAAATCACCCCAGGCAGTGCAAGTTTTAGAAGTCACCCGATGGAATTGCTCTAAAAGTAAGTGATGAGATTCAACAGAAATTTAGCCATTCTACCTGAAAGTATGACCTCACAGCCTGGGTTGGATTCCATCAAGAACCAGTCTTTTTAAAGAGCACTTTTGAGAACAGCACAGTAAGTGGTTACGTAGTGGAGATCACATACAGATCTAAGTCAAAGATTCTGTCACTGACAATGAAAGGTGTTAGATGATTAGAAAGGAATTCTACTGATAATGAAGACGTTGAAGATGTGTGTAAAACTTTTGGGTAACATTTTTGCATAAAGTGTGATTCCCCCAAAATTGACTAACCAATCTATTATTCTCTATGAATGCAATTTTTAATATGAATATGAATTAAATATCATGAGAAGATTCCATCACATTCCTAAAAGTTTATAAGCTCAGTTTTGTTCACTGTTTTTATATTTTCATTGATAAAATGGGAGATCTTTTATTTGAGGCTACCTGATATTCTGGTATATATGGTAATATATGTACTTTGATTTTTAAACAAAAAAAATAGGATCTACATGTTTTGTAATTATTTTTTTTTAATTTTTACTTAGGTATAGTTGATTTACAATGTTGCATTAGCTTCAGGTGTACAGCAAAGTGAATCAGTTATACATATACACATATCCACTCTTTTCTAGATCCTTTTCCCATATAGGTCATTACAGAGTACTGAGTAGAGTTCCCTGTGCTGTACAGTAGGTCCTTATTAGTTATCTTTTATCTATATAGGAGTGTGTATATATCAGTCCCAATCTTCCAACTTATCCCTCCCCCACTCCTTACCCCTGGTAACCATAAATTTATTTTCTACATCTATAACTCTATTTCTGTTTTGTGCTTTATATAATTATGACCATTTTCCATGACTTAATTTTCTTAACCAGCTCATTTGTAATGGTTACATTAGAATGGCTAGATCAGCATGTATTCAACCAGTCCCCTCTGGTTAGATATGGAAGGGTTTTTTCCCACTTATTTATTGGTATAAATAACATTGATGAATATCTGCATAGCTAAGTCTCTAAGTATATCCATGGCTATTTTTCTGAAGTTAAATTTCTAGAAATAGAATTGGCTGGGTCAGGGCCTTGCAGAATTTTAAGGTATTTACTATAAATTGCTAGGTTGCACCAACCAGTAATACTTTCATTATATCTTAGGGAATGATTCAATTATTGTCCCCTGTGACAGTGTCTTAATTAACTCTTCGTAATTCTTTAGCAAAATCATTTTTTTGCTGTCCAAAATGTTTGTTCTGTGTCCCTCCTTCCTTCTTCACACCTCATGACACTGGATTAGTATTAAATAAAGGTTAGAGGATTTCATGTCTGTTTCATTGTCCAAAGTTATTGATTGAAAATGTTTGCTACCCCCAGGCTCAGTGAGGTGTCTCTGCAGCACCATGTGATATATTACCCCTTTCCTGTGAATGACGTTAAATCGTTAGAAAACATCACTGAGTCTTAGGAGATAGAGGACCCATATGATTTCTCTTAAATTCAGTGGAATACTATTATAGTACTTTACCATAATGCTGCTGTTTTTGTTTCCATTTGTATGTGTTGCTGATCTTTATATTATACAGCCTCAGAAAATGAGGAAGCTTGCAAAGCCTTCATTATATCGGAGAGAATGCTAGTTGGCCACCAAAGAGCCTTCTTCTCCTTGCTCACCAATTAACTGATTCCCTTTTGTAGTTGAGCCACTAACCAGAAAGCCACAATGCTGCTAGCTAAAAGGCATGTTCCCCAGCCTCCCTGACCATGTGGCTAGGTTATGTCCAAAGATATGTAAGAAGTGTGTGTTTGAGTTCTAGGAAGTCTTAAAAGGGATGGGCCACACCTTTATTCACCCCTTCCTCCATCTTCTTCCTTGGAACATAAGTGTGATGGCTGGAGCACCAGCACCATTTTGGACTTAGAGGAGGAGGACCACATCATAGGACTAGTGGAAAGGAAAGCTAGAAAGAGTGTGGCTCCTGATGAATGAGGAACCCCCGTATGGTCCTTCCTACCCCTGACTTCTTTTCTATGAAAGAGGAATAAGCTTGTCTGTTATTTAAACCCCTATTTTGGGGGTATCTGTTACCTGGAGTCTGGCTTAATCCTGTCCAAAACAATGATCTGATCAATTTGATGCCCTTCTGTCTTCCTATTTTCTTTCCTATATTCATTTGCTTTTTCTTATCTCATTAAGTAAAAGGGACTCCTTAACAGACATAGAGAACCCCCAACCGTGTGGAAGTACAATGGGTACTGCTCATATGGCGTTAGAACACTGCATTACACAGTCACTTTTCCTATGTTCATTTACATGTGCTATTTGAGGCTGGTTGGTTTTGTTGAATGTCCCTTCCCTTCCTCTCCTTTCCCCCAAGAACTCACCAGAACTCTGCTCTATCAGAAAGTAGGAGGGGCAGCTACCTCCTGGAGTATGAGGCAGCAATTTACTGAAACTGACAGCCCCGAGCTGTGAGCCTGCACCTTCACAGGACCTGTCACCCTGGCTGTGAACCAGCTGCGGGATGTATTTGTCTACCTCCGCCCTCCCTTTTCTTACTAACGTTATCTGTGGGTGTTTGTTAGGTGTATCCAGCTCTTTCACCCAACGGCTCAAGGCACACCAAACATGACTGTTGTAAAGCCGAATCATGAGAATCATGGCAAGGAATAAATAAAAGAAGGCAGAAAGAGGAGAAAGGGTGGAGGAGAGAGAGAGATCAGAAAAATTCCAGATTTAAGCCACAGATGTACAGTAGCACCGTAAACAGGCTTTTTTTTTCATCAGTGATGTAGCGAGAAAGGCCTTTGATGCCTCTTTTTCAGTGAAGTCACCTTGAAAGCAAACAAGGAAGCTGAGTATGCATATCCTGTTTATGCATCTTGGTAAGTGTGTGTGCAGGGGAAGCTGACGGAGCCCACAGAGTATTCCTTCGAAAATGCAAACCCACTCCCGTTCTGGCGCCTCCCACTCAAAGTCGGCAGGATTAACTTCATCCCCACCCCAGTCTTCCCACCCTTGCTTTCTTATTACTAGATCATGCAGTGCGTGAATTAATACAGGCATTGAAGTGGGTGACGGGCACCGTGTTTCTTATGTCCTACTTCAGTGTGTGTTTCATTTCCTGGTAGCGCTGTTGAGGGTTATTATTTAGTGGCAAGGGGTGGTGGAGCTGGAGGGGTGAGCCTGGAAAATGCTTCTTTAGATTAAGGTCCTAGGAAGTGTCTTCTGGTGCGTTTAATGCATTCACCTCCATTATCCGTACTGGCATGTCGTCTCCAAGTGATGCTAGTGATTTTTCAAGGGTTTTTCAAGGGAAAGCTGAATTAGATCCTTTTTCTCTGTGTATCATACCCTTGTCTGTATGTCCTGTGATTTAAACTGACTTTCCCTGCCCAGTTCGTGTCTATGTTTCTCCCACGTGTCTCTCTGATTGAATCTAGACGAGCCTTTGGTTGTGAGAATGTGTGTCCTGGGCTTCATGGCATCTGTATATGGGCAGTTAGAGCAGAAGTCATAACATCGTAGACTATCAGGCTCGGAGAATCTCAGAAGACATCACCAGCTCTTACATTTCATAGTCACCTCCTGGAGAGGTGGGAACGTTTGTCCCCATCACACAAAGTAGATTTAAGCCTTCTTAAATCTACTACCCCTTTGTCCTTCCCGCTGTCGCACTGGCTTTGCAAAACAGCAGCCAAAGCTTATTAGAAGGCATCAGGTCCTTCCTGGTTTAGAAGTGTCTTGGCATATATCATTCTGATGGGAAAGAGCACCGGAGAATTATAGAATCCCACAGCCTTCTCAAGATAATTCACTTTCAACTGTTCTCAGTAAAAGCCACATAAAAATGTCCAACAAATCACAGAAAAATGAGCTCACAGAGTAGTGTTTAACCACAAACTGGACTAAAAATCTGTTGGTCCAGAGAGAGAACTATGTAGAAGATATTTTCAGGAATTGTGGCAGGTTGGTAAAAATGGGGAGAAGAAAGAGACGGGGTGTCTGGTTCGGTTCCCGTGGTCTTTCTGGGAAGGAGCTGAGAAGTGGTGTGGATCCCATTCCCCTGGCCCCGCCCTCGTTTTTTATTTTCTCAGACTTTGTTCCTTTGAAGTTCAAGCTAACAGATTTATGGCATCTTTAGACAGTTGAAAGCCATCCCATTTCACTCAGACACACGTGCCTTTCCTCACTCCAGCAGGAACATCTGAACTCTCTACTTGGATTTGCAGAGAGAGAGAGCTGATTTACCTCTCAGACAGCACCTAGTGTAGAGAACATGACCCCTGTGTGATGTACTTCACTCGCCTGGCAGCCAAGGAGGAGTTGAGGAAAATGTCACTGTGTGGATTCCCTAGGTGATACTGTGTCCTGGGTTTGAAGTGGCATGTGGAGGCCAGACCAGCCTGGTCCTCTGTCTGTCTGTCTGTCTGTCTGTCTGTCTGTCTGTCTGTGGCACGTTGCTGTCCTCGTGGCTTCACTCAAGCAGGTATTGTGTGTGTGTCACGGTGCTCAGGTCACGGGATGACTTGGCATGCAAGAACCGCCTCACTTTCAGAAGGGGTCCAGTTACTCTGCAAGTTCCTGTTGAAAATGGGAATCTGGTCTAGGTTTTGCATATGTGTCAGCCCTGTACATAAGGCCAAGTCTTTCTCACACGCTGGTTTCCTTATATCCTGTTTCTTTGTAGGACCCTTAAAAAAAAAAGTAACGACTTAGTGCTCATTTTGTTGTAGGGCCCGGTGCACCTCTTTCTTCTGCTTTTTGCTGCTTCTGTGGAACTAATTTAGTCACTTTTTTTTTAATCTTCTTAATCTTTAGATTTTTATGAAAGAACCGTCCTGGTAATATTGTGTCATTTGCAGCTACTCTGTTCACGACTGTCAGCTTTGCTTAATTTTGCCAGTGCTGTGCCCTTCCCTTCCTATTTACTGTAGCCATCTTCTGTATCACCTGTGTAGGAGGGAGGAAAGGGGTTAGTCAGTGAGGGAACATTTACTTCTAGGGTGCCTTCTATATGTGTAAGGCATGTTACGGATTGAACCCTTATCAAAACAAACCTGTGAGGTAAGAATTGCCATCCCCATTTTGCAGATGTGGTAGTGGAGGCCAGGAAGAGTTTAATGACTTGCCAAGGGCTTTTCATCTCCTGCTGCAAATGATCAGGATCTGAAACCAGGTCTCTCTGACCCCAAAGCCAGGCGCTTCCCACACGGTCACATTCACGTAACAGTTGCCTATTTTAATGGTCCTTTTTATCTATAGTACAAGTGATCCTGAAAGTAAAAGCATGAGAAAGTAAGCTAGCTACCTCTGGAGGTGAAGAAATAGCCTTAGCAATAGTGACAACAAAATGTAGTGAGACTTGTAGCCTGGAACTGTGTTCGTAGGACTGGCTGATCACAGGAAAGGAGGGCCCTCTTTCCGGGTGGTGTCTGTGGAAGAGTAACTAGTCTTAAAGAAATTCAGGAAGCTTGGGCGAAGTGATGAGAGAGAAAAGAGAAGGGGCAGAGCACTGGAAAGCAAGCAGCAGCCAAGAGGAAAAGTAGGGTTGATCAGCTGGCTGTAGCCAAGACAAGAAGCCCCCGTGGAGGGGACCACAGGTCCAGTGGCAGGGGGGTCGGTGGGAGCCCTTCAGGAAGACTGCACCATCATCGCCCCATTGGCCAGGAGACCCAAGTCAGTACATAAACGTTTGGTGAGTGAGGGAACCCACAGGAGGAGGGAGGGTTAAAGTAAGAGAATACGAGGCGTCTTAGTAATCTTGATCACAGCATTTCACCCTCTATTTTTTTTAAGCTCTTTATTGGAATGTAATTGCTTTACACTCTTGTACCAGCTTATGAGGTACACCAAAGTCAATCCGCTGTATTTATACACATATCCCCATATCCCCTCCCTCCCGCGACTCCCCCCCACCCTCCCTGTCCTGGCCCTCTAAGGCATCACCCATCATGGAGTTGATCTCCCTTTGTTTTACAACTTCCCACTGGCTATCTGTTTTACTGTTGGTAGTGTATATATGTCTATGCTACTCTCTCACTTAGTCCCAGCTTCCCCTTTGCCCTGCGTCCTCCAGTCCATTCTCTGCATCTGCATCCTTATTCTTGTCCTGTCACTGGGTTCATCAGTACCCTTTTTTTTTTTAAGATTCCATATATATGAGTTAGCATGCAATATTTGTTTTTCTCTTTCTGGCTTACTTGAATCTGTCACTCTATTTTAAAGGTTGTTTGCGACCAGGATTCTGATCAACATCAAACATTCAGTAAAACCTGGAGGAAATTTGCAGCCTGGGGTCATGGGTGCAGAAGCTGCATCGTTTTCTGAACTCCTGGTGCAGATTCTCAAGATCTGATGTGAGACAGGGAGATCAGCTGGATGACTGCTGATGACCTAGAGGGGTGGGATAGGGAGGGTGGGAGGGAGGCTCAAGAGGGAGGGGATATGGGGATACATGTATAAATACAGCTGATTTGCTTTGTTGTACAGCGGAAACTGGCACAACGGTGTAAACTGATTATACTCCAATAGAGATCGAAAAAGAAATTTTATTGGGGAAAAAGAAGATCTGGTGAGAGAGAGATGGGTGGGTAGAGGGGACAAGGAGGGAACAGAGCTTCCCTGTGTTGATGGTGAACGAGCGAGAGATCCTGTTTTGGTTGGCTGTGTGGGGTGGGAGGACAACAACAGCAACAAGACAGAACCTTTCTGTACAGTGAGAAAACGATTCTGAAGGAAGGCAGGGCTGCTTCCATGGCCTCCATTCCTTAATTTCAGCCTCATTTTTGCCAAAAGGTGGCCACGGCATGCTGCCTGAGAGGTGATGGTATGACAGGGGCATCACTCCACTGGGGGAGGAAATAAATGATTCAGAAGTAAGGATGCTGTGGAAGTTATCATACACATGTCAATCTCAGGACCTGTTTATTCCACATTTCATACCATCTGTTCTGTGTCTGCATCTGTCATATATCCCGATAATTGATTGTTAGAAACCCATGGCCCCAGATCTCCCCATAGCCCTCCTAACTAAGTTGATGGGAAGGAATTGACGCAGTTCTGTCCCTCTCCCTCAAAGGCCTTGACCAAAGCAAATACCAGTACTTTGCACGAGGCTTCCATTGAGCCAGAGCACACAACTTTCAACTTAGACAGAAACACATCTAGCAACCCCTTTCCCGCTGCCCCCCCCCCCCACCTCCCCCCGCCCTTCCTTTCAGTTAGGAAGATCTGGGCTCTGTAATGTAAAAAGCTTCACTGAGGAGGCCACCTTTCTGGAGATGGTTGCCACTCAGATTACTCTCCTGTGCACTGCCTGTCCTGCTGCATAATCACTGCTCTCCCAGCAAAACGTGACCTCAGCGCCCTGACTGCCTCAACTGTGAGCCCAGCTCCACCATTCATTCCAGGTTAACTCCGGCCTCACTGAAACCCATCCACCAGGAAGGACTCCTGCCCGTCCATCCTTTTGGAACAAAAGAACTACCCTCGTCTGCCTCCATGCCCAGATTGGTACTATCCCCAAACAGGGCAGTGATGTACACCATCAGAGAAAAAAAAAATTGTGCAATATGAAACGGTTCTAAATAAAAACTGGTTAAAAAATGAATGCGTGTGTTTAAGGGCTTAGCGGAAAAAAATGCATTTCTGTAGGGGACTTCTTTTATTTCCTGCCATCTCTCTACCATACATACTGAACTGCATCTTAACCCCAGAGTTATTACCAGCCTTAACGTCGAGGAGGGTGTTTGGCAGTGTTGCAGATTTGCTGACAGCAGAAGTGCTTAGTTCTGGGTTCACTGAATTCTGTTGTGTCATCCACTCCGAGGAGGCCAGTTACATCTCTGTTGAATTTACTCTCGCATTTCATTTAGATTCCCTTCCTGATTTCTCCGAAGGACATAAATAAAAACAAGTCCTTATTTATTGCAGTGACTACCTGGCTTGTGAAGGAGGAGGAGGAGAAGGCCGAAAGGATGGGGTGGGCAGAGATGATACAAAGAAGTAGAAAATATAGCCTTCTGGGAGCCATGAGAAATCCAGCTAAAGAGATAAGAAATTAACAGATTTGCATTTGAATAGGAATAAAAACACTAAATATTATAAAAGCGGTCGTGATGAGGTATCCTGCTTATCACGTGACTAATCAGGGTTGCACATTCTCCTGGAGTGGCCAGAGCTGTGTTCCTGGAGGAAACGTGCCTTACCTGGGCCTTGGCAGGTAGCCAGATAGAAGGGGGCATTTGGGTGGGAAGAAGCATGGATGTGAGCAGGGGAGGAAGTTTGTACAGAGCAAAAGTGAGAAACAGGATTGGAGGGGCAGATTGGCTACCAAGTTGTTGAGGGCCATGAACACAAGCTGAGTTTTGAGTTGCCCCTGTAAGCCTTGGAAGGCCATTGCGATGACTTGGTGGTGGTGTCCCTGACAGATTGGTGGGGGTAGAAGCGAAGCTCAAAACCAGTCAGGAAGTCCTTGTGATGGTGTAGCCACGGGTGGAGGGACCAGAGGAGGGGGAAGGACCCTGCACAAAAATGGTGACGGTAGGAGTAGAAAGATGGAGATAAACCCTAGGCACATATCAGAGAGTAATCAGTGGGACTTTGGTGAATACCGAATATGAACATTAATAGAGTCTGGACAGAACAAGAAATCAGAGAAGACCCAGGGGCTCTGTGTCTGGGTTCCTGAAAGAATGGTTGATGAACATAGGAAGGTGAGATATGTGGCCCCGTACATAATGCAGGCTTGTTCTGATCCTTCCATTAGATTTGTTAAAAAACCGTGTAGGGGCTGTGACCAGCTCTTTTGCGAACTAGAAGAATACTCCTCTACCTTAGGGAAAAACAGGTGAAGGACAAGTCAGGTTGACCTACGTAACAGTACGCATACCCCCTCACCCATTTCTTGTAGCTGGAACACATAGCCACTTGGAGAGGAGTGTAGTTTACCCTCTTTGCCTGGGTGAGGTCAAAGATAACGTCCTCTCTTAACCACTTACCACTCTATCATATCCATTCTTGCTGCTAAGTCATAATAGCATGTTTTCATTGACTTTTTAGTAGCCAGCAGTGTGCCTGGTTGTCATCAAGCCTGGAGGTGACCGTGTCCCTCATCAGCAAGGGTAACGTCCCTCTTGACCTCCTGGCGCGATTGTGACGCCAAGGAGAAGCAGTCTCTGAAGCTCGGCCTCCGTTTAATTTAGGAAAGCAGTCCCTTTCGTTGGCTGGCATTACGATAATGAGCTTCATTTTTTAGTCGTGAGTGAAGGCAGCTTGCTCTGTGTACGTGGACTTGGCATTCTCTTTTGTGTGGCAGCTGGCCCACTGACCTCATCATTTGGATTCCCTGTTCTTGTCGTGGAACCAACACCACAAAAGTGAAATGCTGTATTTTCCACAGAGTCACACTACCAGTGATTGTTTGTTTACGATGACATAATGCTTTAAATGTTAGTTCATCCCTTCCCAAAATGGCCACAAATGTGGTGGTTTGAAGGGTGAGCTCATGGGTAGAAAAAGGATGGAGACGTTCCATGATAAAGGATTAGATGAATCACCGCACACTGTCCTTCGAGAGCTCACCTATCTATTCAAGAGTATTTGCTGAGATTCAGGCCATTAGAAGCAGAAGGTTTAGTACCCTGATGGTTGCCCCTGGGTCTCAGCAGGTTCGTGTCTTTGAACTACTTTGGGAGAAGCTACTGCGTTTTGGAATTGTTACAAAATGAGGAGTCGACTGCACAAAGGTGACCCTTTCTTTTGAACCCGGTCTGCAGTGTACAAAGGCGTAAGTGTAATCACCAGTAAGAAAATGACACCTCGTACGCGTCTAGCTCAGCAGCTGACATGCAGGTTCCCCAAGCAGCCTGTGAGTGTGGACAGGATCACCTACCCTGAATTCGCTGAACATTCACATCTGTCATCCACGTATCACAGAATCCCTCTCATGTGTTGGCTTTCAGGGTCAAACTTCATTGCTACCGGTAAACAAATATAATCAGCTGCTTCTACTCCCTTCTCCCTGAGAACCTTCTCCTGGGTTTTCTCAGGTTGGTACCTATGTGAAGGTCAGTCTTCTGCTCGAAGGAACAGCTCTTCCCTTCAAAAGACTGTATGAACAGTAATAATAACATCTAGCAGTCTGTGTGTCTGAAAACATTTTTCATGTGCGTTGCCTTATTCAACGTTCACAAACAGCTCCGTGAACCAGGAAGTATCAGATGAACCCTACAGATGAGAAAACGAACATTCAGAGATTTACCCCAGGTCACAAAGCTAGCCAGCCGGAGGGCCGGGATTCTAGCCAAGTCTGCATTCAGATTCCGAGTCCTTACTTCTCCGCGTTCACACAAGACGAGCCTTTTGCATCTGGGGTGTGGCCTCTGGGTGTTCCATTGTGGTAGATCAGGGTGCTGGACGGAGCTGGTTGTTCACAGTAGGTGGTTTACACTAGGATGAAACCACCGGAGGTGGTAGAAGGGCACTGGTTTTAAACTCAGTTGCTCTCAATTCCAGTTCTGCCATTTTTGTTAGCTCTTGTAGCCTTAAGCAAATTACCTAACCTCTCTTAGCCTCGGTATCCGTCTTGGGAAATGGGAATGACAGAAGCACACGCTCTCAAGGTTGTGGAGGCAGACCTCAGAGATATTATAGGTTCAGTTCCAGACCACTGCAACAAAGGGAATAGCGCGATAAAGCAAGTCACACAGTTTCTGGTTTCCCAGCGCATATAAATTATGTTTACACTACACTGTAGCCTATTACGTGTGCAATAGCGTTATGTCTAATAAAACCATGTACATACTTTAGTTATAAACTACTTTGCTTCTGAAAATGCTAACCATCATCTGGCAATACAGGGTTGCCACACACCTTTAATTTATAAAAAAGGCAGTATCTACCAAGTATAATAAAGCGAAGTGCAGTAAAACAAGATGTGCCCATATTGGATGAGACCGCATATGTAAAAGCACGTAGCACAATGCCCAGCAGGGAGCAGACGCTCCAGCAGTGTTAGTGCTAGGTCCCCTTCATTGATGGGATCAGTGCTTCTAACACGTGGCTTCCGTGGTCAGGTTGACCCTCCTGCTGGCCACAGATTTAAACGCCTGAGTACTGGGCTGGGCTGTTCAGGTAAAGCAGACCTGCTTTATCCTAGATTTCCAGGCACCCTGCGATCCCTTCTGTCCTCAGTGTTTTAAGACTTCTCGCTGCATCTCATCCACCAGGAGAAATTCCACCAATTCAAGGTGCACTCTGAGAAACCCCCCAAGACTTAGGGGGGGATGACTACCTTATACCATCAGTCATTCATATACTAATATGGACTCTTTCCTTTGGCTTTTTCCTGACACCAAACAAAACGGGAGCTTGGTGATGACAAGGAGTGAGAGAGAGGGAGAAGGATGGGCCAGGGAGAGGGACGGAGCGAAATCAGAAGAGCTCTCTGGGCACCTGTGGGCTGTGGCTGGGGCAGTACAGGTGGGGGGCTTGTGTGAAAAAAAGTCTGTGGGCAGTCAGAATTTGCCTGATTCACAGGGTCAGCTCCATACAAACTTTGTTTTCAGTAGTTACGTAAACATGGCCTACCCAAAGATAGCTCTTGCACTGCTTAGTTTTGACATGAATGACAACTTCTGACCCTGGGAAGCACAGTTACCGTTGTCCTTCGGTATCCACAGCGGGTTGGTTCCAGGACTCCCCCAGATGCCAAGATTCTCGGATGCTCAAGTCCCTTACAGAAAATGGCGTATCTTAGTATTTGCGCCTAACCTACACACATCCTCCTGAGTACTTTAAATCATCTCTAGATTACTTACAATACCTCATACAATGTGAATTCTATGTAAATAGTTGCCAGCACATGGCAAATTCAAGTTTTGTGTTTTGTGGAACTTTCTGGAATTTTTTTTTCCAAATATATTCAATCCGCGGTTGGTTTGCTCTGCGGATGGTAAACCCGCAGATTCGGGAAGGCTGACTGTGGTAGTCTTCAGTTTCCAAGGCACGTGACTCCACAGAGAGGACAGTCTGCCCGACCAAAAAAATCTTCAAACAGGGCACCTTGGCCACACAGCACAGCGCTGAGCCAGCCAGAGTCTGTAAAACGTCAGGGAGAGACCAAATATTTGCTATCCCACCCGGCTTCTTTTTTTCCTCTAATTATCTCAAGTGGCTGGAGATCATTGAATAACACTGCATTCTTTCTGACTTTTTAATGTAAATCATCCACGAGCTAACTAATGGTATCTTCCAGCCTCCCCGAAGCCCTAGTAAGTAACAGAGTTTTGTTTTAATCTTACGGATTACCAGGCTACTGAAGGGGAAGGGAGGGAGGGATAAATTAGGAATTTGGGATTAATAGATACACACTACTACATGTGAAAGAGATGAACAACAAGGACCTACTGTATAGCACAAAGAACTATATTCAATATCTTGCAATAACCTATAATGGAAAAGAATCTGAAAAAGAAAAGGTGTGTGTGTATGTGTGTGTGTGTGTGTAACTGAATCACTTTGCTGTACACCTGAATCTAACACAACATGGTAAATCATTTGTGTCTTGTGAAACCTGAAGAGGTACGGGAACAGCCCTGCTCCGCTTCCCACTGGCACCTGAGGCTGGCCCTAGAGGGAAGTTCTCTTGAAGGGAAAATAACCACCGTGACCAGTTGTAACTGAGGCTGGGTGAGAGGCTCACCACCCCCACTTCCCCTCAAAACCAGGGTCCACCTTCTCACGCCAAAAGCCATTACCCCCAGAACCAGCCATCCTCACCTGCAGGATGGCCTTTAGCATCTCAGACACAGTTCATGTTTTCTCCTGGAATCAGCTTTGCTTGTTGTATGGGCTGGAAAAGAGGGAAAGTGTGTTCCTTTTTTTATCTAACAACTTATAACTGTGTCAACACATAAGACAGTCTGTCAAAGCTTTCTGCTTGGTGTTGCTGCTGTGAATTAATTTTGAGCGGCACTTGTGAGCAGTAAACACTTTTGTAGTGTGAACAACTCTTTGTGCGGGAGGAGTTGTCAGCAGCTCGCCGCCCCCCATAAGTGGGGAAGGGCACAGAAAATGCCTCCTCCCTGGCCAGTCAGCTTGGCCAGGGCTTGGGCAGCAGAAACTTGCCTCCACAGCCATCTTGTGATTTTGTCTCTTTGGGCCACTAAACTGGAGGACAGCCTTGACATATGGGTTGAGAATCTGCAGAATGAAGCCTGGCCTGAACATCCTGCTCAAATCCAGCCAGTGCACGACGTCTAACCGCCCCCCCCCCCCCTTTTTTTTTTCATTTGGTTCTTAGCAGGGAACCAGTTTTACACCCAGTGAAGTGGATACAACTCTTCTCTTTCCTCAAAAGTGAACATCAAGAGAGCAGTGTTCCTTTTCAGAGGCAGACTCGTTATTTCTCCTGAACCAGGCATCTGGCCACCTCTTCTTTTAGAGTGTATGGGCCACATCACTTTTGCCCTTAAATTGTTAAAGAATATATCACCGTTTAAGAGCAGGACACAAAGACATGCAGCATATGTGCCAAACACTGATCGAGAGATACGTCTCAGCTTTTACGTTACGTTACTGTGAAGTTAAATATTCTATTGAATTTTATTCACACAGGCAGAATAGCCATTCACTGTGCTCAGATCAGTATACACACACAGACACACACACACGTATACATATTTATATTTATGGAATGTTCATTTCCAGTCTCTTATTCCTCTTTGTTTAAAGGTCTTCATTCTTTCTGCTCTTTGCATCCCCTATCCAAACATCCAAGTCTGCATCCGGCAGCCCCCAGGCCTCCCTTCCTGCTGCCCTGTCTCTTACAGGAGCGCTGGGCGGTATCTTATGGCTACAACAGCGAGCTTTCTTGCTCTGACCCACATCTTTGAGATGTGTTCCAGAGCTCCCCATCACTTTAAAACCTGGAAGAATCTATTGTTCATAACACTCCCAGTCTAGCAGCTACTGAAATCTATTTTAGGTTGCACAGTCCTGAAGGTTTCTGTGCTTCATATGTTTACATAGGACCTGCTGTAGGAGGTGAGGCTTTGCTTTTTATCCGAAAATTCCTTTCTTCAGGCTTCAGAGTGGGACCCGCTTGCTCTCACATCCTGAAATGTGTTGTCTAAGACCTCGATTAGCCCGCTCACATCCCACACATTGCAGAGTGGGGTCTGGACACTTTCTCTCCTCCTCATCTCCTGTGCTCTCCCCTCCCCAGCATCCGGCACCACTCTGCTCTTGCTATCCGTGGAAAATGCTCTGTAAATGAAGGTGGCTGATTTGCTCGTCTCCGTTCATTCCACAGATAAAGCTGTGGCCAGCAGAGGATGGCAGGGGCGATGAGACGGCTTTCACCCATTTGGCATCATTTTTTAGGTTGAAAAAGATTTACGGGGGACCTGTGAGAAGACCCCTACCATTTGTTAGGCCAAGAGGGTCTATGTACAAGGTGCAGAGCCCTCAGAGGACACCTCTGTGGCAGAGCAGGCCTGAGGTCAACCCAGCGAGCATGAGGGCTGCGTGTGTCCTGCGGAGTGAGGGCTGGTCTGCATGTCCTGCTCACGTCCAGCCAGTCCACCACATCTGACCCCCATTTTTTTTTTCAATTGGTGCCAAGCTAGGAACCATTTTTAGACCCAGTGATGTGGATTCAACTGTTTTCTTTCCTGAAAAGTGACCATTTGGAGAGGAGTGTTCTTTTTCAGAGGCAGACACGCCATTTCTCCTGCCTGTCTGGGGGAGCTTTGCTCTCCATTCCTGACTGTAAGAGAGATACTAGAGAGGAATCTCTATCATGCCAGCCTCCAAAGGGTTAACTAATGATGTTTTTAAAATGGGAATCATCATGAAATGTATGTAACATAAAAGGCAAATGCAAAACACTTAAGTGACAGGTGGCATCATTTGAAAAGGATGTGAGGGCTGATCCCAGAACTGCGATCATGCACAGCTGCATTGATTTGCCTAATCACTGGATTGCTGTAACCAGTGTCTATAAATAAACACACAAACTAATCTTTTGATTATCCTTTTTTCACGGCACGTTTTCTGCTCCCTTCCTTCTTTTTTTCTTCTTCGTGTCTTTTCATTATGATTAAACCATATTTCGAAAGTCTGTAATTCGCAGAATCTTCCATAAATGATATTTTAAATGACCACAATCACTCTGGACAGTTCACAAAAGGAGTGATACAGATGGCCGATAAATGTATGAAAAGATATTCAGCTTTTTGATCGTTTTCAGAAAAATGCAGGAAAAAATATCAATGAACTGTCATGTTTAAGTATCAGATAGGCAGAGGTTAAAATTATTGTGAAAACTCCTGTGTTGCTGGTGTATACAGTCTGTGGGCTGGTGCAGTATTTGGGGAAGGCATCTGGCATGATGTATCCAGACGAGAAGTGTGCCCATCATTTGGCTTGTAAACATGCTTCCAGGGATTTGCCTAAAAATAATATTGGCAAGACAGGAAGATGCATTCTCAAGGATTCTTATATCAGTGCTGTTTGCAGTTGTATGAAAAAATGTGAAAATAGAAATCATCAAAAGGGGACAGATGAGATAAATTCTGGTGCATGAAGGAATACCACGTACGCATTAAGAAAGATCATATAGGTCTGTATTTATTGCTGAGGACAGTTGTTTATAACACCTTGAAAAAAGCAAGTTACAGAACACGAAACTTAGTATATTTTCAGTTATATGGAACCCCATGCTTCTCAAATACTTACATGCAAATGCAGATTCCGTTTCTGAAGGACTGGGGTGGGATCTGAGATTCTGAGCCTGTTGACAGTTTCCCCACTGTCACCGGTGCTGCTGCCCTGTGGTTCACACTTGGAGTCGCAAGGTTGAGCTGTACACATAAGTCTTTGTGCCAGTAAATGCTGGGAGTAAATGCGTGGAAGATTCCACAAGGTGGTGAATCTGGGTGATTTTTACTTTCATCTTTGTGCTTTCCTGTAGTGTTTAATACTTTATAATGCCTCTCTATCGGCTTTACATAAACAATAGAATTGATTTTAAAAATGAAAACTAGCCTGTTATTTCCATGTCCTGGCTGTTGTAAATAGTGCTGCAGTGAACTTTGGGGTACAATGGTGAGATGAACCTATTTGCAGGGCAGGAATAGAGACGCAGATATGGAGAACGGTTGTGTGGACACAGATTGGGAAGGGGAGGGTGGGATGAGTTGGGAGATTAGGTTTGACGTATATACACTACCATGTGTAGAACAGATAGCTAGTGGGAACCTGCGGTATAGCACTGGGAGCTCAGCTCGGTGCTCTGTGACGACCCAGGTGGGGGGGAGGGGGTGGAGGCATGGGAGGGAGGTCCAGGAGGGAGGGGATATATGTATACATGTAGCTGATTCACTTGGTTGTGCAGCAGAAACTAACCCAACATTGTAAAGCAATTATACACCAATTTAAAAAAAACTAGCCTATTAAAGACGTCTATTTAAAAGAAGTTGACTTCAGATTTACCTCTCAAACATTTAAGGGAGGAGCAGACCATCTAGCCCAGTCATTCTTAAGAAGGATGGATTATCAGAATCACATGGGAAACTTTGCAGAAACAGTTTCTCAAACCTGACTCCTAGAAATTCTGATTCAACCGTCCTTAAAGTGGAGAAATCAGCATTTTTTAAAGTTCTTCGCTGATTCTGTCACAGACCAGGTTTGCCCACAGGTGCAGTCTTCAGATTCTTAAACATCGGATTTGGGGCTCAAGCAAGCATTTAGAGGAGGTTCCCACCCTCTGTGCCGCTCACTTCCCCCTTCAGAATCGTTTTGCTTTGGGCATAAGGGGGATGATATCGACACGTAGACTTTTGTTTCCAGGAGATGTTTCTTAAAGTTTTCCTACCAGTCTCCTGATAGGCTCTCCTACTAGCTTTCTGTATTACTTTCCTAGGGCTACTGTAACAAACTTCCGCAAGCTGGGTGGCTTCAAACAACAGAACAGTATTCTCTCACAGTTCTGAAGGCCAGAAGTCCAAAATCAAGGTGTCCTGCTTTTCTCCCGAGGTCTTAGGGGAGAATCCTTCCTTTCCTCATTCTGGGGAGGTTCTGGAGGTTGCAAGGCAAGTGGCTGCCTACCTCCAATTTTGGCCTCCATCCTCACATGGCCTTCCCCTCCGTGTCTTCTCTTGTCTCTTATAAGGACACTTGTCTTTGATTTAGGGCTCACCCGATTAATCTGGAATGATTTCATCTCGAGATCCTCAATTTAATTATGTCTGCTAAGACCCTTTTTCCAAATAAGGTCACATTCATAGTTCCAGGAGTTAGGACATAGATGGATCTTCTTGGGGTGGGGGGTGGGGGGGGTTATAGTTCCACCCACTACATCTTCCAAGTGGTTCAGCAACAGTTTTGAAGTTAAGTGGAACATTCAAGATTTACCATTTTATTTTTTTCTCTGAGGTTGAGTTTTCGGCTTTGTTTCCCATTTTCAGGTAGAGCGATAGGAATTTCTTCCATGAAAAAAAATTGAACGGTTGATGTGGGCAGTGTCTACATTAGTGATGCAGCTGCTTATAGAGCTCAGGGTTGTGTCCTGATGGGTCCTTTTCTTGTCCAGCGGTCCCCCAGTTATCAAAGGGCCTGGGAGAGCCAGGCAAACCCAGCAGTCTCTCTGAGCACATCCACACTGCTTGCCTGCACTGTGGTGGAGACCTAATCCAACACTCATCCCAGGATATGGAAGTTAGAGATATGTTTGTTGAGACATAACCATAAGTCTGTTGGCTGTTGAACTGAACTTTGAACAGATTCAGAGCCAGTTTTTCCCACTGCCCACCCACAGGGAGAAAGATAAAGGTAAAGGCTAAAAAGAGTCTTAGCCATACATCCCATCTTACTGCTTTCAACTGGTCCTTTACTGTAAACCTTTTTTTGGTTGTTGTTATTGTTCTGGTAAAGCAGGGTGACCTGTATTTGATACTGAGACTGACACAAACCTGTCTTTTCTAGTGTCTCATTAACTTGATTTCTTTGTTTGGTACAAGCTACAGGTTTCTCACAGTGGATTTCTCAGTTGAGGAGGAGGTTTCTCAAAAATGCTTTGCCAGTGTCTGGTCATGCACAACCCCTGGGCATCCCCAACGAAGTGCTTTGAGTCACAGTCCCATTAAGGCTCAGACAGAGATGTGCATTTAACCCATGATGTACTTCTCCTGGACTTGTGTCATTTCCCAAAATATACAGGAGGAGAACGAGATTAGTAAAAGGAAACCTGGTTCACACATGGGAGGGTTCCACTGCCCCAGAATCAACCTTTACATCGGAAAGGTCCAGCTTCTGTTACTGAGAGGTTCATGTTCATTGAACCCCAATTGAACCAATTTTACAAATAAGCAGGCGTCCTCACACCAGAAATAGAGATGCAAATGGCAAAATTAAAATTACTAACTAAACAAGTGAATATATTTGACCTTCTTTTCTGTTTGTTCCAGGATACCTGAAATTTATATATATAAATATATTTTTATATATTTAAATATATATATATTTCCATTAAAAATAATGTTTTTAACTAAATAAGCAGTGAATGACCATCGATAAATGTTAGACAATAAAAAAAATCAGAAAAAGCAAAAAGAAGAAACTCTATATTTCTAGAGATTCCTGGGGCTGGATGTACAGTCATAGCCCTAACCTGATTGGGACCACATGTTTTTCGGTTAGTTGAAAAATCAGTTAAAGGGGGAATCATTAAAAAAAAAAAGAAAGTACTACATAGCCTAAATAATGTATTTAACTTAAAGCTACACATGAACAGTTATTCGCCAGTTTGACGTGAGCCCAAGGTCTTTTCTTGGAGTTTGGGTCTACTGATTGGAATTCTGTGTCATCTTCCATGAGTGTTATTGCAAGATTTTCCTGTTCAGTCTCTTTAAAGTAGACGAATTTTTAAAGACATTCATCATGCAATCTGAGTGCAAAACCACTGTAAATTTTTACTATTTCTCGTCTGTCACTTATCTTATTCATATCTAATTCAATAGCAGATTTCCTTCAGCAACTTACTTCTTTCATTTGATTTCACTAAACTTTCAGAAAAACTAACTTTATTTTCACACTCATATTTCATTAGCCAACATGATATTTAAACATATATATTACATATATGTAATTTACCTATACGTATATATTACATAATTACAGTAACAGGGACAGCGGCATTAACAGTTCAAGCTTGAAGTTTCCAGGAGGGAGCTGAGTGCTCCAAGGTGCCAGAGGGCAGCCTTCAGCCTTCATCTGACCACACAGTGTCCGTCAGTGTATTTTATAGAGGAGATTAATCCATCCAGTCAATTAAGGGCCATTTGTTAAGAGACTTTTACAGTGTATAAGCTGACTCACTGCAACAAACTCATAGGTAAAAACCTGTTCAAAACACAAGTAATCTTAACATGGTTTGAAGAGTTCTCTGCCAAACATAGGGACCCACTTCAGGATATTCAGATCCGTACCAAGACTTAAGATATTTGAAGAAGGCTTACAGTTATGTAAAAAGTAGGCTGCTTCTGAAGGGCCATTAAATGTATCAATGACGATATTGTGAAATAGGCAAGCTTTGTTTTGAGAACCTTGAACTTAAGAGAATTGGTTTGCCTAATGGTTTATTCTGATAAGGTGGTGTTTTTTAATTTCAAATGTGTGCAACATAATAAATGCTCACAGAGTTTGATCCTTGCTGAGGGAGAGAAAGCAGGTGTTTCTATTCTTGTTCTGTGGATGAAGAAACAGACCCAAAGGGTTTCTGTTCAGTGAAAATAGTAATCATTGTGGACTTTCTCCTGTGATGCGTGCCAACTTTGTGGTCCTCCCCAGTTTCAGGGTGCTAGTAAGCCTTACTGAGTGAGCTCTCCAAGGGGCCTGTCTGTCCTGTCCATTGATATCAACAATATCTGGAGTAGGTGAATGAATGAATGACACAGGTCACACAGTTAGCAAAAGGTCGAGTTGTGCTTACAGCAGGGTCTTCTGACTGTTCACCCTGTGTCTTTCTATTATATCAGGATCTCCCAGTGCTGTGCTGACTTTTCTGGGTTCCTAACGTTCCCGAGACCCAAGCAAGACCTATTTACCTAGACACGGACTGTAACAAATAATATAAAGCAGGATAAGCAACTCCCAATTTTGACCGATGTAGTGTTTCAGTAACCGGCAAATTGCATTTGTCTTCACACACGTGTCCTGGAGTTTTAAACTGGGGCTTCGTGATTATCTAGAGATGTCCAGGTTAGTAGTTTTCTTTTCAAGGTGAATGAGCATCATATTCTAAGAGATTGTTTTTGCCAGTAACTAAAGCTACTAAATATTTGTTATTTAAAACATCTTAACCCACTAAGAATCTTCAGTAAATGTTAATGATATCTTTCTAGCAACTTTTGCAGTTATTGGGTAATATCAAATTCTGAATATTTTCAATAAATAATTGGTTTTCCAACTGCTGGATAAATGTTATATATTTTCAGAAGGTTGTTTCTGCGGCTGCTCGTCTATTCTGTATATTCAAATTTCAGGCTTTGTTAGTTTAAATTGATAGCTCAGTAAACCTACATCACAAATCAAGTGATAGGTTGACCTGTCATTAAGCATTTCTCTATAATGTGTACTGTATTTTAAATAATGAATTTTGGACATTGTATTAATGTCTAAGTTTATTTTTGGTATGTGTGAATTCATCTTATGTGTGCTCTTTATTAAGCCTTCATACTTGAGTTGTTGATTGAAACTAACATAACTAAGTAAGGGCAATAAGGGCCAGGCCCACAGGAGACCCTGGGGGGTCATGACAGTCACCACAACTAGATGTAGCTGCATGCACACGGCAGGTAAAAATTCAAACGGTTCCTACAGCATGTAGATAAAAGTTTCTAAATGTCCTATGCACATAGAGGCTTATACGTATCACATAAAGCCTTACATGTAAATGATGTTTTACATTTTATATGATGTCATGGCACATGTGTGTGCAAAGGGTAACTAATGAAGGGTGAAAGAAAATAGTTAATTTCGGTAAAATGTTTGGAACATTTGCTATGTACCTGGGACTGGGCTCAAATTTTACTTTATACACATTATCTCCTTTAATCTTCACAAAAACCCTATTTGGTAAGTACTGTCATCCCCATTTGATAGCATTTTATTTAGAAGAGTTAAGTAACTTTTTCTGGATACCTTTTAGGCAGTAAATGGCAAAGCTTGGAACCAAACTCAGGCCTCATTAGGCCCTGGAGCCCACACTCTCAATCATTAGACTATGTGGCTACCTGTTTGGATACCTGCAAAGAAGAACAAATGTTCCGTTGTTTGTTCCACTTTTACTTTAGGTACTGACAGTGACGCTCTTGGCTTAATGTTGTCAGCTTTTCTTAAGAGCACATGTTGGTCTTTCCATGACAAATCAATCAAATGCATATCTTTTGAATGAATGAGGCTATATTAACATTAACGGGTTCATCAGAGCGCTTCTGTACTGATCATTGATATGCCTGTATTAACAGAAGGCAAATACAGATACAATGAAATTATTTATCAAAACTCTTATCAGCTGTGCGGCTCGATCTTTGAAAGGAATACACTCCCCCGCTGGGATTAGAGATGTTCTTGGATGCAACAACAGGGGCTCCTAAAAAGCTATTTTAATCACTGGAGAGTAATTTTTTTCCTAACTTGCAATTCAAAGACCTAAAAGAGTCATTTACGCATGGACTATTATGGCCCTTTCATCTTGTCTCTATTGTTCACAGAGCAGAGAAATCTGATCGGTAGTAAAGAAAAGTCAGCTGTGTGAAGGCACGTACCCCTCTTCCTTTTAAGTAATAGATGCTTCGCCTTCAGGTTTCTTGGCTAGCCTTACACTCCTGGAAAATGTCCACAGAATGTCTTTGAAAATACTTGAAAGTTTATTCGCCTGAATTTTAATTGCTCTAAGGAACTTTGTCTGTGAGACTTAACTATCCTTAAACATAGCCACGTAAAAAATAAAATGATAATGAATCATAGAAAACTATTATAGTCAATAATAAACACTGTAGAGTACGTCAACATAATAACTGTAGATGCTTATAAACACGGAATGGACTAGGAGAAAGTGAAGAAAGGGCCTAGACTTAGGGAAGATAAAGAACAATTGTGTGGGGCTTCCCTGGTGGTCCAGTGGTTGAAGCTTCGCCTTCCATTGCAGGAGGTGCAGGTTTGATCCCTGGTCAGGGAGCTAGGATCCCACGGGCCTCCTGGCCCAAAGGCCAGAACATAAAAGGGAAGCAATATTGTGACAAATTCAGTAAAGACTTTTTAAAAAATGGTCCACATCCAAAAAAAAAAAAAAAAAAAAACTTAAAAAAAAGAACAATTGTTTATTTCTGCTGGATATGAAAAACACAAAATAAGGGGAAGGTGTATGTTGATTCAAAATATAAGTAAAGACTAGAACTCTAAAAGCAGGAATGTTGAAAATGAAGTGCAAGGATTAGGAAGAATGAAAGAAACTAAAGAAAATAGAAAAATCAAAGCTAACCACATATACACCCTCTAGAATTCTCTCTTTTGTCTTTGGTGGGATTCACACATGAGTGCATTTGTTCATTAATTCCATAGTTTCTTTTAAGCACCTCTTGCTAGGGCTCAGAGATAGACAGGAGAGCATAGTCCACGCCCTCAAGGAGCTTACAAAGGCATGGAGGCGACATTTAAGTGAGGGATCATCACGGGAATGACAAAGGCTGTGACTGCAGAAGTGTGGGATGCGGTCGAGTACAAAAGGAGCAAACCTAACCCAAAAAAGTTCTGAGGAAGCGCTCTCCAATCTGGCACCTGAAGGATGCATTAGCCAGGTCAGGGGGAGGGGAATGAATGACTGTGAATCCTGCGGTGACCATGCCTGGTGCTTTCAAAGAGCTGAATTTCAGGACGTCTGGGACATAGAGCAGCACAAGAGCAGTGGTGAAAAATGAGACTTAAGGAACAGCAGCATCCTGAACAACCTTGGACGCCATATTCGAGCTTCATTCTGAGATCAGTGGGATGCAGGGAAGTGGTGTGATGAGGTTTCTGTGTTGAAAGATGACTCTCTACATCGTAGAAGATGACCTGGAGAAGAAAAAGACTGGCAGCAAGGAGACCAGTTGGGGGACTGGCGAGAAACAGTGAGAGCTTGGACTCTTGTCTTGTTTCACCTGCTGAAGTGGAATCCAGATGGCAGATGTTCAGAGAGTGATGATGTCCGAGAAGGCAGAGTCTGGACTAGCTGTAGCACGTTACTTCTCTTACCTTACTTGTACGTGATTATTTTGCAATATGCAGAGGTCTTTCCTGAGGGGTATCATACCACCCATTGTTACTCACACATACTTGCATCCAGTCGGCAAATATTAATCACCTGTGGTATTCCAGGTCCTGTCCTAGATGGTAGGAATACAGCATAGCACAAGAAAAAAAGATTCCTGCGCTAGTGGAGATTCACATTATGTTTTAGGAATACAAACTATAAACCAGCAATCCTATTCATCAATGAGGTAATTTCAGAGCATGATGAGTGCTAGAAAGGTAATAAAATGGAGTGAAAAGATCAGAAGGAGGGCGATTACAGGGAGGTATGTATAGGAAGGTCAGGTAATGCCTGACAGGGGAGAAAGGCCCTTACCCCATGCTAAGGGAAGGACACTCCAGGCCAAGACAAAAGAAGATGCAAAAGGAGCAGACAGGACATGGGTGGCGGAATGGCCTGCAGATTGAACTGGAGAAGGGGGAAGAAGAGGAGGACAGGTACAAATGAGGAGAGGGGACCAGGCAGGGCTTTGCAGGCCTGAGTAAGAACCTTGGATTCGATTCTAAGAGCAGCGCAAAGTCGAAAGGAAAGGTGTCAGCAGGAGAGTGATGGTGGGGAGGGCGGCAACAAGAATTCTGTTTCAGCCACGTAATATTTGCAGTGCATGTTGAATGTGCAGTTCAGATGCTAAGTGGGTAATTGTAAATGGAAATCAGGGAGGAGGTCCAGGCAAGATATAACAGATTTGGGAGCCCTCAGTATATGGTTCATAGATGCCATAGACCCGGGAGGGAGTGTAGTTAGAGAAGAGAGAAATTTCAAGGTTGGAGCTCTGGAACATATTTAGAAGGGGAGCCAGCCAAGGCGCTGTGTGGGGGTGGGGGTGGGGGGTGTCACAGGTGAGGTGAGAAGGCCAGGTGAGAAGCCAGGACAATGTGATGCTATTAAAACCAGGGAAGAAGTCCTTTCATGGAGAACGTGGCACTGAGTCAAGTGATGCTAAAACGTCATGGAAGAGGAAAAGAGAAAGTGAAGCACGGAATTGGGAAGGTAGACTCCTTGGCAACCTTGATAAAAGCAGTTGCTCTGAAATAACACAGAAGCTACTCACAACAGGCTAAGGAGAGTATGAGAAATGTGAAAACTATGCCAACAAGTCTAGACAACGCTTTTGAGGGTCTGCCTGCAAATTTGGGGCAGAGAAAGGGAGTGGTACCTGGAGAAGTTATGGAATCAAGAAGGGATTTTAAGATGGGAGACACTGTGTTTGGATGCCAGTGGTCCTGGAGAGACAGACAGTGATGTCACAGGAAGAGTAAGGATAAATGCAGGGACACATTCCTCAAGTGAGAGCACGGGCATTGGATCCAGCACTCAAGAATAGTGATTGAGGGCCTCCCTGGTGGCGAAGTGGTTAAGAATCCGCCTGCCAGTGCAAGGGACACGGGTTCGGGTCCTGGTCGGGGAAGATCCCACATGCCACAGAGCAACTAAGCCCTTGCAGCACAACTACTGAGCCCATGTGCTGCAGCTACTGAAGCCCACACGCCTAGAGCCCATGCTCTGCAACAAGAGAAGCCACCTCAATGAGAAGCCTGCGCACTGCAATGAAGAGTAGCCCCTGCTGTCTGCAACTACAGAAAGCCTGCGTACAGCAACAAAGACCGAACGCAGCCAATAAATTAAATAAATAAATAAATAAATAAATATTTAAAAAAAAAAAAAAAGAATAGAGATTGATTCCTGTTAGGAGGAGGAAGAGCCGACAGGAAGCCCAAGGATGGGACACATCACCAATGAGTCCTCAATAAAAAGGTTGACAGTAGAAAACAGCTAAAACTGAAGCCATTTCTTGGGGGACCCTGAGACAAGAAGGGTGTAGGTTCTACATTTGTTTGGGGTTTTTTTTCCCACTTGTCTGGAGAGATGGCAGACATTCTACACCTTTGGCCCCAGCCTTTGGTTCTCTTCCTCCAGGCTGCAGGAAGGGAAGAGCCCACCTGATAACCAGGTCACGCGTGGCACTGGCCTCCTCTCTCTGATCTCCGGTAGTCAGACTGTCTCCAAAAGGTGGGAGCAGAGGAGGAATTGGACAAAGACTGTTTGTGATTTCTTGGTAGTTCATGTTGTGTAATAAGCCATGGAGGTGTCGCCCCTTGTCCACTCATCTGACTGGGCACATCTTGACCTCTCTGTCTTACGCCAATGGTAAGAGAAAACAGCTCTGGAGTTGAAATGTCTCCTTTCTGCTTTTGGGATTGCAGGGATCAGCGGCTGGAGCAGGTCAGCTTAGTCATGGCTTCTTCCACCCCAGGCAAATGCTGTCCATCTTCCCAGGAGGATATTTTAAATATTACTATTGTCAATGGTAATGAGTACCAATCATTCCCTTCATTATCTCAGGTTAGTGACACATGACTAACTCTGCGTCATCTCAAGACATCTCCCAGGTGAGGGGGTGGTTTCAGAAAAAAAGGAAGTGAACTGTGTCTGGTTTCATTATGAAGCTGGGACCTGTATCTGTCCTCGTGCCCATGGGCAGGACACAGCGCAGAGCAGAAATCTTGAAATCTCTTTCATCATTAAACATCCTCTTGTCTTAGTTCTCCGTAGGAGAAATAAATAAATATGATAAATATTTATTCCGAGTTTCCTCTTGGAATTGACCAAGCAGAATTCAACGCAGCATACACACAGAGCCAGTTCCTAAAGGGTATTGTGTATTGAATTAGTTTCCACCCTGACTGCCCACTGCTTTGTAAGACTGCTACAGTTTCAGGATAAAAAATCTGTCTTCAGCGCAGTTCTCTTTCATGTGTTCCTTTGCCACCAAGGAATAAACAGAAGAAAGAAGGAAAAAACAAGGAACTCAACCCGAGAGAGTTGACATCTAATAATAGAAATCAGTGTCAAGACCTACAGTTGTATCCAAAAAAAGAAGTCGCAGATAGAAAATGTAGGAAATAAAAGGCGATAGCAATATATGAAAAATCTTCATAGGAATTAATTTCCACAAGCTCAGTCCTAGTCAGTGATGTGAAGGAGTTGCCCAGAACATTAACAAAACTGTGATTTGCATTGTAGGACTAGGAAGGGGATAGATAGTTCTGTCTGCTCCTCACTGTTAAAGTGATGCTAAATTTGAGATCACCTTTTGATGGATATCTTGTCAAATGTATTATTGGCTATTGCATGGTATTAAATTTAAATGGTTATTTTTTTAACTTAGGGCTTTTTTTTTTTTATTTCAAAAGACAATGGAAGATGCCTTAGAGGACTGGGGCGGGGAGGGTGGGGGGGACTCGAGGAGGGGAGGAGTCAAGGAAGGGAGGGAATATGGGGATATGTGTATAAAAACAGATGATTGAACTTGGTGTACCCCCCCAAAAATAATAAATAAATAAATAAATAAATAAAAAGACAATGGCCCAAGACAATGATAGTGAGAAAATTTGAAACCATGTCCCAAGTGACATTTGAAGGCACTGGAAACAATTACCTCGAGGAAAAAAATTGGGGTAAAAAAAAAAGATGGAGCTGTGACTGTTGCCTAACACGTGTGTAGATGTTATCCTTGCTGTAGTGACCCTGGAGGGCAGACCAGTGTTTTTAGGTTACAGGAAGACAGATTCACCTGAGAGAGAACTCTCTAATGATATATGCCGCGATACTGTGCATATAATTGCCCAAAATGGGCTTGGCCTTTTAGGAGATAGTACCTTTCTTCTCACTGGAGGTGTTTAATCAGAATCAACCACATAGCGGTCAAGCCTTTGATGGTGACTTGTACCACCCAAACCTGAAAATGCCCCTCACCCTGCTAGTGTTGATGGGTGTTTATTTCATGGAGCATGTAGGTTTGGTTTTCATTAACCATCTCCTGGATTAAAATAATGAGCTATTCAGGCCAAATAAGAAGAGGTGACCACTTCTCCAGAGTGGTACCTGAGGATAATTTGTTGGAATAAATATCTATGACATTCCAGTGTTTCTGAAACTTTGGCTTCAAAATATGAAAAAGGTCTTTTTCTGATCAATCCTTATCTCAAGGAAGAAGGGAGAGATGTACCGACTATAGACCGAGGCCAGTGGGCTGCCACCGTTTTCTTCTCCCTTTTCTGAAGATGAGATGCTTTAGTAGGGAGCTTTGGAGAGTGCAGGAAGCCCAAAGTTGATGTAAGTTCAAGAAGCGAAAATGTTGGTGCAATCTGTGGTTATGATACAGGATAAATGTTAATGACTTTGAAGCCTGAAGCCCCAAATTTGGAAATTGAGAATCTACAAATGAGGTCTTTTCAAGCAGATTTTGATGACTAAAACTAGGAAACTTGCCCCATCCTTCACTTTTTTCTCGTTCATTTGGTAACAGTAGAATTGCCACCCCTGTCAATAGATAAAAGGACTGAAAAACAGGAAGCAACATTAAATAGTTTTAAATTACTTTGGGAAACTCCTGAAAGTGGGTGTAACATGTATGGGCCTTTAAAAATGAATCATATTTATGCATTTGACGTACAGCTACTTAGTTATTTCTCACAGTGCAGCCTAACGTTCCTTGGTATTTTTCTTTTCCTGGCTACCCTTGGTCCTTCCTTGATGTGTCTAACTGCTGTTGGATTGGTTTCCCACTGGTACCATCAAGTTGTTAAACTAGCTGCTGGTAAATGTATTACAAAGTATGTATGGAAAAAAGAAACCTCAAGAGATGAAAGAACTGGGTGATTTTTTTTTTTTTTAATGAAGATTTGCTCAGTTAGCCCATAGCAAGACCCTGATGTGTTTGGCTGCAGAACAGCTAGGTGGGAAAAGATTCCGCTACCCACTTTCCGCATAGTCTCCCCAGAACAACAGTGAAGGAGACCTTTGTTGCTTAAGCACCTTGATGTTCTGAAAGCCCCTTGAAGCCACCTCAGCTTCCTCACCCAGAGGGTCAGTGTCTGCACCATCGGGGTGTGTCATCTCCAAGTGCCCGTCTGCAGGCTACACGGTCCTGATCTTGATGACCTCTGGGGAGGCCTGGCCCCAGCCTTTGTATGGCCTGGGGCAAGGGCGCCATTAAAGCTCATGTGCCGTATGTTTAAATATTAAAATGTTGTACATCAAGCTAACAGACTGGTTGTATGCAATACCTTCTATCCTCTACCAGAACGCAGTGACCTTTCAGAAGGCCGGCTTTGAGTTTCAAATTCACAGGCTCCTTGGAGCTCCAAGCTGGAACGCGGTGGTTTAGGAAAAGCTGGTGGACACCCTGCCCCTTCTGTGCTGCCCGTTGTCCTCCCGTTCCCTGACTCCTCCCACTCTACAGGGGCCCGGATGCGTGCACAGGGACCCCCCCCCCCAAGCCCTCGCAGCCAAGATACAGCTGCATCTCCTAACACAGCTGCCGCTTGGCTATTTAGTCACCATGCAGGTGGAGTAGCCCGCTCTAAAGAGGAGGGACTCAGGGAGAAGCCCTACACTGATGCTGGGAGCTGATTTGGGTGGGAAACTCTGAGGCGCTGAAGTTGGCGGAGGGGAGGGGATGTTATCAGTTCAAGGCAGGGTCAAAGGCAGGGGTTCCTCGGCCTGGCTGTCAGGGTGGTGCTGCCCGTGGGGCAGCTCTGTGGAAGCTGCTGCGTCTCTGTTCCCTCATGAAGGCAGTTATTTGCCTCCACTCGGAGGCGGCGCCTGCCCGGACTGCCGGGGCCAGAGCGAACGGGTGCATCTCCGAGAGGGACATCGCGCTTCCGGGCATGGTAAGCGCAGGGGCCGGCTCCCTGCTGAGATTTCAGTGAAGCATGTTGCCTGATTTTGCCTGAAGCCTTGTGTGTCCAGCCTCTCCTTCGGGCGTTTTTCCTGTTCCCTTCGGTATGCCTCTCCTCTCCACACACACCTAGACCTCTAACTCGGGACCTGGATTTGACAACTGCTCTTGTTAACAGACTCACAGACACAAGAGATCAGACTTGTGGTTGCCGAGGGGGAGGGGGGGGAGAGCGTAGAAGGGAGTGGGAATTTGCCATTAGCAGATGCAAACTGTTATATGTAGGATGGATAAACAACAAGGTCCTACTGTAGAGCACAGGGAACTATATTCAGTATCCTGGGACAAACCGTAATGGAAAAGAATATGAAAAAGAATGTATATATGTGAATAACTGAATCACTTTGCTGTATAGCGGAAATTAAGACAACACTGTAAATCAACTATACTTCAATTAAATACATCTTTTTAAAAACTGCCCTTGTTTAGAGTCCATCACTCAGCCCCTCCTCTTGCCCTCTCTAGAATAAATAACCTTCTTAATAAAATTGCAGGGAATAGGAACACTTTGTGGACATAAAATCGCAGGA
This sequence comes from Hippopotamus amphibius kiboko, assembly GCF_030028045.1. Classification (NCBI taxonomy): domain Eukaryota; kingdom Metazoa; phylum Chordata; class Mammalia; order Artiodactyla; family Hippopotamidae; genus Hippopotamus; species Hippopotamus amphibius. The sequence goes on along the minus strand of NC_080191.1, from coordinate 76,558,448 downwards.
CCCTTGATACCTGAAGATTGTAAATCAAAAGTCCTGTGGGGTGTGTGGTTCCCACCTTGGCTGCTTTCTCAGTCACTGACCGAGCCACTTAACCTCTCCATACTTCCTTGTCCCCATCTACAAAAACGGAATAATAATTAATGCCTGTTTCTAACTACTTCAAGTGGATGTTTTCAGGACAAATTTCTAAATACATATACAAAGAGCAATCAAAATATTCCACCACACCCCCTCCCTTCCCGTAGAACTTCATTTAACTCTCCAAGAGCTTTTTTGTATTACCAAGAAATATGATTCAGATTTCCCTAAGTTGACAGAAAAACGTGAAGTCTGTTTCTAACAGATGTTCCCCATGATCCCCCAAATGTAAACATGTTTGCGAGATGATCATAAGACAACCTGTTTACACAAGGAAGTACTTAAAAAAGCAAACACAAAAGCATCACCCAGAGCAGTCACTGTGATCAAAGTGCCGTCAATTATTAGGGTGTAAAGGGAACTGATGACTCAACTTAGCACCACCGCGGTCTCCAGATTTCAGTTTCGTAACAGAGTTTCTTTTCAGGAATATTCTTCATTGACACACAAATCCGATTTTCTTTCTAAAATGTTTCTCGATTTTTGTCAAACCGAAATACCAGGATCCCTTCAAAAGATGACTCCGATACTCATCTCACGCTCAGATGAGCGTCTTGCGGATCCACTCTGCCAGGGAAAGCTGGGGTTTTCACTCCCCGGGACCTTGGTGCCCAGAAAAGGGACAGTGTCTTCTGCGCTGTGACTCCTGACTCTCAACTCCTGAACCTCCCCAGTTAGTCAGACGCAGCATAGAAACTCTCAGACTGTGTGGTGGTAGGAAATAACTTTCTGAATCAATCAAAGTGTGATATTTTGATCCTTTCACATGCCTGGGTATTCTGGGCAAGTGCCTGCTTAAATCAGTGACTCATGGATCAAGATGCAAAGTAGGTCTCTGACTGCTGGCTGGCTGGAAATCAGTTTTTAAACCTGAAGCAAAGTAGAGCCTAGTAAAGAACTTATAACTTGTGACAAGTTTAGCAGTTTTTTGTGAAAATAACCACAACTGTCCCTCAAAGTAACGTACGTCGGGAGTCTGTCCTGAGGTGGAAAGGTGTAGGTAGACGTCTCTACGTGAAAACCCACAAGACGTCTCTGCTGATAGGAAGGCTCTTTTGTAAAGGTTCTCATTCAAAACTCCTTTAGGATGTTGTTTCCTATAGAAATGAAACTTTAAATTCTGTTGCTCTGGGAATGGTGAAGCCAGACCTGGTGGTATCCTTACCTAGTGATGCCCACTTGAATAGACCCAAGGGGTCAGGCTGAGGGCTTGTCTTTCTAACACCACTTCTGTGGAAATAGGTTCGTGTTTCACCGTGTATCCTGGAGTCCCAGAAACATCTCTCTGCACATCATTGGTTGCTGCGAGCAAGGGTAGGAAGGCCACTAAGCCCATGGCCCCAGAGCAGGGGCATCACCCAGTGCCCAGGGAAGAGGGACAAGTAGTGTGGGCTCTTGGTATGTGCATTGCAATTTCCGTGCTGGGTTTATGTACTGAGGTCCACCTGTGCTTTAGAATACTTGAAACTGCAGTCCACACACACTGAAACACACACACACACACAATTATTGGAAGTAACAGACACGTTTAGGATTGTAGGATAAAAGGGTAAAAGGTTATAGGATAAAAGGTCAGTGTACAAAAATCAATTTTATTTCTGCATACTAGCCATGAAACACTCTGAAAATAAAATTAAGAAAACTCTATTTACATTGTAATAAAGATACATTGTAATAATGTATTTATTACAATGTATCTTTATTAAAACAAAAAGGTGTATAGTGTTCACAAACTGTGAAAATAGTGTAAGAACTGTACATTGTGAGCTCTGGTTATTTTTCTCTTGTACCATAGAAAAATGTATAAAAATTATCAAAAAGCTAATGTGCAGGGATGTTGCCTTATTTGTCTGTAAAAATGGAGCTCAGTAACATAACTGCTTCTTGGAGCTTTGGAATATTTTATCCTGTATTCTTGTTTGAATTCTTCCTCTATTTAAGATACATACATGGACTCGAAGTGTTTATGTGATGGCTCTACCCTTTTGCCTGCAGGTCAGTTGTAATAAATCTAGGATGTGATGATGGGGAAAAAAAAAAAAAAAAAAAACTCTATTTACAACAGCATCAAAAAGAATGAAATACTCAGGAATAAATTTAACAAAAGAAGTACAAGACTTATACACTGAAAATTACAGAACACTATGGAAAGAAATTAAGAAGACCTAAATAAATGGAAAGACAGCCAGTATTCATAGATCAGAAGACTTGCTGTTGTTAAGATGGGAATACCACCAAACTGATGCACATACTTACATATTCAACATAATCCCTATCAAAATCCTAGCTAGTTTTTTGTAAAAACTGACAAGCTAATTTTTTTAAAAGTTTTTATTGGAGTGTAGTTGATTTTACAATGTTGTCTTAGTTTCAGGTGTACAGCAGAGTGATTCGGTTATACATGTACTTGTATCCACTCTTTCTTTTTTTAGATTCTTTTCCCATACAGGCCATTATGGAGTGTTGAGTAGAGTTTCCAGTGCTATACATCACGTTCTTATAAGTTATCTGTTTTATATATTGTAGTGTGTATGTGTCAGTCCCAGTCTCCCAGTTTACCCCTCTGATCACCATCCCCTGCTAACCATAAGTTTGTTTTTTACATCTGTGACTGTACTTCTGTTTTGTAAATAGGTTCATTTGTACCCTTTTTTTTTTTTTTTAATATTCCAAATATAAGCACGACCACATGTTGTCTTTCTATGTCTGACTTATTTCACTCATGGCTGAGTAATATTCCCTTGTATGTATGTACCACATCTTCTTTATCCATTCATCTGTTGATGGACATTTAGATTGCTTCCATGTCCTGGCTAGCAGTCACGCTCCTGGGCATATACTGAAGAAAACCGTAATTCAAAAAGATACAGGCACCCCAATGCTCATTGCAGCACTATTTACAATAGATAGGCTAATTTTTTTAAATGAAGCATAATTGATTTACAGTTTGGGCAGATTAATCCCAAGGGCAAAGGGATGAAATGTAGAGGGGTGCTTTTGGAGGAAAAGCAAAGAAATTAAATACAAAATAGAGGTTGTCACTTTTATGGTAAAGAAAGAAAATCAGGTTTAATTTTTTAAATGAGAAGAGTGCACAGAGGGCCAAGAAGGAAAGTGACAGGGATAGAGAGGGGAGAGCAGGGTCCGTGACAGCAAATCAAAGAGCAGAACCCAAGACTGTCCGGGCAAGGCAAGCACGGGGGAGACTGAGGAGAGGATAGCTAGTCCCAGAGCAGCGGCTGGCTTGGAAGAGGCACAGCCGTGTTCAGAGTAATTCTGACCAGAAGTCAGGTGGGCTTGTTCCTGAAGCCAAAACAGGAAAGGTCATTTCTCACCCAGAGACTGAAGTGACACCAGAGGAAGTCACCCTGGGGTGCTCCAGGGACCAGGACCCAGTACAGAGACCCATGCACAGAGGGAACTCTTGTTGGAGTTCATTTATAGCAGAGGATTTTTTTTTTAAGCTCTTTATTGGCGTGTAATTGCTTTACACTGTTGTGCCAGTTTCTGCCGTGCAAGAAAGTGAATCAGCTGTATTTATGCATATATCCCCATATCCCCTCCCTCCCATGACTCCTTCCCACCCTCCCTATACCCCCACCCCCACCCCCAAGTCATCGCCCATCATCGCGTTGATCTCTTATAGCAGAGGATTTTAACCTGCAGTCCAGAGAGTCTTGGGCTTCATCAGGCCCTTGAACCCCTCCCGTTACGTGGAGTTTCTTTGTGTTTATCTGTGCATCTTTTTCTGAGGAGAGAGTTTTTAGGTTGTTAAAGGGCCTGTGACGGGAGAACGATTGAAAAAAATTAATTGAGATGTTTCTCTTAAGGTGCCAGGCTCATTTTCTGGCTGCGTGATAGATTGTATTGAATGGTCTGGCGCTCCTAATTATTGGAATAAAAATGAATTCTTAGCAAATGATCTCATTGCCTGCAGTGCTGTCTGATTCTGTCCTGGCATTTGATAGAACTTGTTAGGGGATTAGGTAAGACAGGATGTTGGTACATTTGAGGTCATTAAACCGAGAAGCAAGGGGAGGGGAAAAAAGAAATTGTGCTAAATGTATTGTGGAGTTGAACTAAATGCTGAATAGCTAAGGGATACTCTTTGCACTTTGCGCCAACACTTTTGAACCCTTAGAAGCAGACCGGCGTGGCAGAGACAGCTCCATCTAGATACAGTGCATTGGTAAATGCCTATCTTTCCAAGAAATACTGTTTTATTTGTCTTTTACAGAGGAAGTGTGGAAGGCTGTGATGTCCTGGGTTGCGTTAACATTTTTAAAGTGGATACAATTAGTGTAGAATCTAGAGAAATGACAAAAGCTGCCTTTTCACCTGGTGACCAGCTTCTCACAGTTCTGATTTCAAGACTAGGAGAATAATGAAAAATATGTAATGGGAGCCCTCATGTGTGTGAAAGGTTTTGTTGGATGAAGTATAACCCCCCAAAAGTTTATTTTCCACCTGTCTTTTCCTTCAACCATTTTTTTTTTTTTTTTGGTGTCCTTCAATGTTACTTCAAGTTTACTCTTCAGAAAATACTTAAAAATGCATTGGCAAAGCAACTATACTCCAATAAAAATTTTTTAAAAAATTAAAAAGAATATGTCAAAAAATAAAAAATAAAATTTTATTATCAAAAAATGTATTGGATGATGGTTGCACAACAAAATGAATGTTCTTCCTTCCACTGAACTGTACACTTAAAGATGGTTAAAATGGCCCGTTTTGCATATTTTACCACAATAAAAAGCTGTATTGGATAATACAGAGGGAAAAACCATTTGCCTCTTGAGATGGGAATTCCAAGTATCTTTATATGTTAAATGTCAAGCCCTTTCCTGTGTGTGATATGAATATGTAAGTAACAGGCAAGAGCTTGTGTGGGATGAAAATGCTCATTGAAGCGCCGTGTGGTCCCAACTCTGCCGCTCACTGGCTGTGCGACCTGGGACTGTGTCCCCAGAGCCGAAGCTGAGACCTCAGTAAATGCTGCCCTCTCCTTCCTCCTTTCCTCTCCTTCCTTCCCTCCTCTCCTCACGTCGCGGTTTCCTAATTAGTAAAATGAAGAGGTTGGATTCGGTGATCTCCAAGGTGCCTTGCAGGTCAGCGACCTGTGGTTTCTGGGGGGAGAAAAATGTTTGAAAGTCTGCCGACGAGTATAAAATCCTCGTGGGCAAATGCCGTCCCTGTGTGTACACACAGCAGCTTCTGCCGCTTCTGGCTTTCACTCTCCTCCTCTCCCCATTCTTTCTCTTCCTCATCCTGCCAAGAATCCGCCCTGAGCTGGGACGTGGGCAGGAGAAGGCGAAAGGACTGAGGTGGCCCGAGTCAGAGCGCTGGGACAGGGAGCCGGGAGGTGGACGGCAGGCTGGGCTGGGGACTGAGCAAGGCTGCCGTCGGCCCAGACAGTGCCACGTGGTTGTAGGCACAGCGGGATCCAGGGCCGTGGCCCAAGAGCCTGCGAAGGGTGTGTGACCACAGCAGGATTAAGCCCAATTGATTTTTGTACAAGGCAGATGGTGGCAGGAATAGGAGACCGTAAATCTAGAGAGAGAAGCTGAGTTTGTCATGTAAGGAAGCAAGGGCAGGAAGCAGAGCCTGCGGCGGGGAGGGAGAGTCTTGGGGGGGAGAGGGCGGCTGGAGGGCGGCCGTGTGGCCAGAACCCAGTTAGGGTTCATCTGGGAGCAGACGACTGTCATAAATCTTAGCTGTGAGGATGACTCCGCTGAGTCCTGTGAGTCTCCTAGCAAATCACCCGACCTGGGGTTGTCTTGGGGACACTGGGTGCTGGGGGTTGAACACGGAGAAGCCAGTTGCCATGGCAGTAGCCATGAGCCAGGTGAGAGGTGATGCCGATGGCGGCAGAGATGGAGAGGAGTCGACAGATTTGAGATGTAAATTGAAGGTCGAGTTCAAAGTGCTCGCTCATGGAATAGATGCTAGAAGTGAGGGAAAGAGGAAAATCAAACGTTTTTGGCTGGAATAGCTGGGTCAAGGGTAATGCCTTTTCCTGAAAGGGTGCATCACACCTATCTTAAACACCACGTGCCTTTATCTGTCTTCAAGGTCCTCGGCGAGACTTGCAGCCCTCTCCCCTGCTGCAGCAATCAGCTGTGTGTGGACCCCACCAGCCTCACGTGGGGATGACCCAGAGGCACCTTGCCTTGCGTGAGACCCGCTTGGCACCCACACCCGTGCAATCTGGAAGTCAAGGGGTGCCTGCCCCTGCAGATGAGGCTGACAGGCGTATGCAGCTCCCCACACAGGGGAGGAATTTGCAAGTTTTTCCGGCTGATAGATGCAGCACAGGCAGAAGCAAAGGTCTCAGATCAGGTGAAAGAGGCAGAGTCCTCAAGAGCCCCGACCAAGTGTTGAACCTGGGAAGAGTCAAGGCATTATTTTTTCTTTAAATTTTTATTTTATATTGGAGTGTAGTTGGCTCACAGTGTTGTGTTAGTTTCAGGTGTACAAGCAAAGTGATTCAGTTATATACGTATGCATGTATCTATTCTTTTTCAAATTCTGTTCCCATTTAGGTTATTACAGAATACTGAGGAGAGTTCCCTGTGCCATACAGTAGGTCTCTGTTGGTTATCTGTTTTCTGTATAGCAGTGTGTATATGTCAATCCCAAACTGCTAATTTATCCCTCACCCCACCTTTCCCCTTTGGTAATCATAAGTTTGTTTTCTAAGTCTGTGAGTCTTTTTCTGTTTTGTGAATAAGTTCATTTGTATCGTTTTTTTAGATTCCACATATAAGCAATATTGTATGATATTTGTCTCTGTCTGACTTACATCACTTAGTATGATAATCTCTGTGTCCATCCATGTTGCTGCAAATGGCATTATTTCGTTCTTTTCAATGGCTAAGTAATATTCCATTGTATATATGTGCCACATCTTCTTTATCCATTCCTCTGCCGGTGGACGTTTAGGTTGCTTCCATGTCTTGACTATTGTAAATAGCGCTGCAATGGACATTGGGGTGCACATATCCTTTCAAACCATGATTTTCTCCAGATATATGTCCAGGAGTGGGATTGCTGGATCATATGGTACCTCTTTTTAGTGTTTTTTTTTTTTAAGGAACATCCACACAGTTCTCCATAGTGGCTGCACCAATTTACATTCCCACCTCCCTTTCCCCACACCCTCTCCAGGAGTTATTTTTTGTAGACTTTTTCTTTATGGCCATTCTGAGTGGTGTGAGGTGATATCTCATTGCACTTTTGATTTGCATTTCTCTAATAATTAGCAATGTTGAGCATCTTTTCATGTGTCTCTTGGCCATCTGTATATCTTCTTTGGGAAAATGTCTATGTACGTCTTCTGTCCATTTTTTGATTGGGTTGTGTTATATATATATATATTTATTTATATGTATAGAGAGAGAGCTGCATGAGCTGTTTGTAAATTTTGGTTATTAACCCCTTGTTAGTCACATCATTTGCAAATATTTTCTCCCATTCTGTGAGTTGTCTTTTCGTTTTATTTGTGGTTTCCTTGATGCCCATCCGAGTTCTCAAAACACTGCCCTTTCCTAAGTTGACAGGCAGCCCCTACACACACCCCCACCTTCACTCCTGCAGATGAACTTAGTCACTGACTGCCTGATTTCATGGATGGTCTTTGACCCAAGGATGGAAAACATGGTACATGAGCCCTAAATGCCCACATCAGAATCTGCTTCGGGTATTTTCTGTTTGGGCATTGCCAGGGTGGCGATGCTCTTCAAAGATTGGGACCCAGAGAGAGATACCAGATATAATGTTTTCACTGCTGTGTCTCATCACAGAGGACAGGTCTCCTGTGCTTATAATTCATCTGGAGAGAAAGATCTGGGTCATTTTTAAATAAGATATCTGATAGTATTTTTAAGAAGCTGCAATAGAAAAAAATTTTTAATTCTAATATGCTTCATGAAATATAACCATTTTCGTGCTAACAAGCTAATAAATTCTTTTTGCACAAATAATTAAATTGCTGAGGGACCTGCAGCTTTGTCACTTTACTTTGACATTTTACTGGTAGCACATGGAAAAGCTGGTCATGTTTCCTTTGGGGAGAGGAGTGTAGTCTCCCCAAAGTGTAGTGGATGGCAGTGTTGCATAGGAAAGGGGTGGCCTTCGGAGTTAGACGGGCATGCATACAGATTACACCTCATCCCCTCTCTTCTCCTCTAATGTGACCTTCGGCAAAGCACATGTTGCCTCTCTGAGCCATGGTTCTCTCATCCACCAGGTTGGCTAATAATACCCGAAAATTTCTAGCAAAGTTCCTGGCATGTGGAAGTTTTGAGTCAATGGAAAGTATTATTATTACTATGCATAAAAACAGACCAGGATTCCATTTTTTTATATTATAAAGTCTACAGAAACCCCCAAATTATTTCAGGTTGTGTATTTTTTTATTGAAGTATAGTTGATTTATAATGTTGATAGTTTCAGGTGTACAGCAAAGAGATTCAGCTATATTCTTTTCAGATTCTTTTCCCTTATAGGTTATTACAAGATATTGAGTATAGTTCCTTGTGCTATACGGTAGGTCCTGGTTGGTTATCTATCTTCTATATAGTAGTGTGTGTGTGTTAATCTCAACCTCCTAATTTATCCCTCCCCTCCTTTCCCCTTTGGTATCAGGTTGTGTATTTTCAGCACTTGTTTCTTTTTAGCTTCTTTTCAGAAGTGTCAATGGCAAGTTGTTCTGATTGCACCATCCTCTTAGAGAGGGGTAGGAATCTGAACAAGCTCCCCATTGTATTTTGGGAACGTAAATACCTTGAGTATCAAAGAAGTGAATTTTCTAGCTGGAGTTCTCCAGCTAGAGTAACTTGGTCCCAGCATCTGCAATGTGTAAGTGGAAACTTTCAGAAATGTTTTATCTTAATTAATTTTCTCCATCCTGTCTGAAAGGGCTGCTCCCCAGTTCTTTCTCTGTTGCAGCAGAAAAAGCACATTTCCTTACATCAACTCCCCATGCCAGTAGAGCAAAACACAGAAGCCACAAGATCTATGATTCAAAGGTCTTCTGCCTCATACAAGTGACTGTTGAAATTCTGTTTGAAATGTAGATTAAAAAAAAAAAAAAAAAAAAAACCTCATCTATGTAGTTTCCAAAAAATTAACGTCAATGGACCCCTTTCTTTTTAAACCCCTCTGGTCATAAAATGCTGGGTGACTACTCAATTTAGTGTTTCTGAATATGAATAAGGACTCCAGGGCCACTCACAAGTTAGCATGTTTATTGCTAAAGCTGTCACCAAGTTTTTAGTAATATTTTTATACAGCATGGGACCAGCAGAACATTTGAGAGTTGACCTTTTCCAGCAGATGGTAGTCTCGAAATGCAGTTTGTAATTTTAGAACTGAATGCTGAACTCTCATTTTGTTTTGTGACCACTGTAATTTCTCTTTCTACTCAATCTAGAGGGGAAAAGTAGTGGAGTGTGTGTATGTATGTCTGTGTAGATGTGCAAGAGTTATTTATTAGCCCTAAAAACCAATAGTGTGACTTTGCACAGAGGGACCAGAGTGGCATTTTGAAGCTCGAAAGTCAGATTGGCTCAGTGGTGTCATCCAAGTACAACCTCATTGGGCTGCTGAGCAAAATCAAGTTATTTTGCTTGATGGCTCTTTCGCCTCCAGTGAAATAATATAAATACAATGCAGGGAATTAGCTTAGAAATACTGTATCCCAGAGCGTGACGTCCCTGTCCTCTTAAACTTTGGCAAACCTGGATTCAGGTTCAAACAGGAGCATAAAACAATTCTGAGTATTTGGTCTTGTTTTCTTATTATCAAGCTAAACCCCAGTAAGGTAGGAAGAGGTGATCAGGATAGGAGAGAACTGACAACAGGAGGACACAGGAAGCAATATTGGAAACTGGAAAACCATTCAACCAAGCTATTTTTGTGTTTCTTAGAAATAATGTTACTGGTGTTCAATTTGTGATGCAGATAAAAATACCTCCACCTGTAGTTTCCTGGGGAAAAGCAAAGAGGGCTTTTCTTATCAAATCCCATTCAAGCCACTGTGAAAATCTTAGCTAAGAGTTGAGTTGTAGGGATAAAGAATGCAATCAGCCTTACTTATTACAAGAAGTACCTTGTAGAAAACCTGATCATTTCACAACTAATTGGTATAAACGTTCCTTTGCCCACTGCTTGCAGCTGGAGACCCACTTGTACTTTTTTATGACTGTTGCTGTAATTGAATACCATTTACTTTTTCTTAGCTTAAGAATGTAGGTCCCACTGACTTTTTCTCTTACGTAAATTTAAGTTTGTGCAAGAGGGAATTACTTACAGATCATTCCCCTTATCTGGGATATGTTACTTTACTTGTAAGTGAATGAATAGTAACCATTCAGCTCTCTCTTTTTTTTTGAACTTTCCCCCAGCTTCCCTAACAGTAAATATGAAGAAACGAAAAAGCAGTGCTTTCATGCTTAGTGTAGCGTTACCATAGCGCATAACCTAGCTTTTCCTAAGAGCAGCCTGGTGAACCACTTCAAGATTTTGTGAGGTCTTTGGCAGTCAGTGTAGCTGGGAAACACCATAAGGGCAGGAAGTGTCCGTGGCAATCTTATTCACCGTCGTTTTGAGACACCTGAATGGTGCCCAGCACCCAGGAGGAGGTTAGTAAATGCTTGTTGAAGGGATGGTCATGTACGGTCCTATGAGCTTGTGGGGTGCAAAGTACAGCCAAGAAGACTCGCACGTGAGGCAGGCTAGAGCCGCATCGTTCAGTAAGGTACCCACTAACCACATGTGCCGATATAAACATACGTTCATTTAAATTGATTAAAATTAAAAAGTCCATTCTTCAGCCTCACTAGCAACATTTTAAGTTCTCCATTGCCACACGTGGCTGGCGGCTACCATTTTGGACAGCACAGATACTGAACGTTTTCCTCACTACAGGACGTTGTGTGAGATAGCCTGGTAGAATATCATTAGTAGAAACAGAAGTTGGTGGCCCCGGTCCTTTAGAAGTGAGATTCCCATGTGACCCCAGTGTGCACTCGTACTACAAAAAGTAACCCTTTCAGGTCTGTCCTCCAGCACTGTAGGAACTCAGTCAGGAAAGGTGGGTGGCCGGCAGAGGTGGCCATCTCTTTGAAACCGACAGCCCAACAATGGTGGGGCTGTTAGCCAGACTGACATTCCAGGGGTCTACACCTATTTGGCTACACATAGTTGTTAAAATAGTGAAATAATTGTACCAGTTACTAAAGAGCTGCTGTTTCAAGCTCTTCCAGGACCTCCTTCCTGTGCCCCCAGAGGCCCTGGCTATTGGCCTGGGATGCCCCAAATCTTCTCTTAATCCAGCAAAATGAGTTAGTTAATGCCTAGCCCGTGGCCGGCGGGGAGGCTGCTCAAGGACCCTGCCCCAGCACTGCAGATTGGTGAGTGCTGACCTTGGCCTCCAGGAGAGACTGCTTCCTAAGAGTCGTTGTTAAGGCTGCCCCGTCACCACCATGGTCAAGTCCCAGGTCACAGAACCGTGAGTCTCAAGAAGCCTTTTAAAAGCATCTCATCCAAGTCCCTCATTTTACTGAAGAAATCAAGTGCAGAGAGTCACTCAGCTAGTTTGTGGCCATTTCAGACATGAAACTCTCCTAACTCGGTTTTTTTTTTTTTTTTTTTTTTTTTTTTGCTCTGTCTTGCTGTCATCAGTTTCCTTAACTGTGAAGTGGGGATTCATATCTTTATGCCTCACAAAGCTGTTAGTAAAAAGAATACTAGATAGCTGGGGGAAGCTGCTGCACAGCACAGGGAGATCAGCTTGGTGCTTTGGGATGACCTAGAGGGGTGGGATGGGGAGAGAGGGAGGGTGGCTCAAGAGGGAGGGGATATGGGGATATATGTATAAGTATAGCTTATTCACTTTGTTGTACAGCAGAACTAACACAACATTGTAAAGCAATTATACTCCAATTAAGATGTATTAGAAAGAAAAATGACACCCAGCATTTTATGTTATATCTTAAGACTTTGCAGAAACTCTCTTATCTGTGTTCTCATTTGATCCTCACAGGAACCTGTGAAAGGTGTTGGGCTCAGAGGCAGTGAATGACCTGCCCTTGATAGCAAAGCTACTGTGAGTGGCCACAGTCTAAGTCTCTTAGGGCTTAGGAAACTGTAAACTCTCTTGTAAATGTAAGATAACATAACCACATGGCATTACTAGTTTTTAGCTTGTGGTATTTTGCAGTTCAAGATTTGGTGACACTGAAAGTGTAATTTTGTTCAGGCAATGCTTTTTTTTTTTTTACTTTGATAATGTGCCAATTGCAGACTTTGGTTCAGCATTAAAACAGAAACGGGCTGCTTCGAGGTATATTTTTTAAATGAGAGAATCCAAATTTGTAATTAGCTTTTTAAAATGCTAGTTGTGCAGTTTGAGTAGCTAAAGAGTTTCTGGTAACCATTTCTGTTATTAGCGGTAGTTTATTTTTTTATTCCCCTCTCCCCAAGTAATTAGACCCTTGGGAAAAAACAAAATATGTTCTTTCTTTGAGGGTGAGTGGTCATTTCCTCTGTCACCACCTTATTTTTACACCCTATACATCCTATAGGCCTGATGTACTTAGGAAATTAACCAAATACCAGGGCGAGGCAAAGAAAAATCACTTAGAAGTCATTCCACCCACTTAACACCTAATTCTCTTTTGCAATCTCAAAGATTGCAAAAATAGGAGGCTATTTGCAGTATAAAGAGAAGCCACAGAAGAAATGGTCCACTTCTTGATACATCTTTAGTCTTTTGATAGATTTGATAGAAACTCCCCTTAGTTTTAGAGAAGGTTGTTGGGAAGATAAATTTAACTCACTCCCAAGATAAAATTCAATTTATTTTCCCCCTCTCTTTTGCTCTCTATGAACTGTAGCCATTTTATAGTGTATACTAAACTATGCAGAAACTAACTTTCTAGATAAGGGAAAGAGGGGGGTTATTTCATTCCATATAATAAAAAATCTCTTTTCACAGCTGATTCACTTTCGTGTACCTCAAAAGCTGGTACAAGAGTGTAAAGCAATTATATTCCAATAAAGACCTTAAAAAAATCTCTTTTCAATTTTCTTTTATTAGTGTATGAAAATTGTGTCCTTCTGTACATCAGTTACCCTGTAAGGTTAAACATATAAAGGAAAGAGAGAAAATTTATTAGAAAAAGCTAGACATGGAAAGGAACTTGGGGTTGTGAACCCTGATTTAGCATTACTAATTTGTAGTCATGTTTGGAAAGAGTGTGTGTGTGGGTTTGGTTGCTTTTAAAGTATATATTGTATATGTGTCTTCATTCTTCACTATGTATTTATTCCCTGTTTTGTGTTCAATATAATAGACTCTCAACTCTCAGTTGTCCTCTGGGATACAACCTCCCTCCTGTCCGTATAGGACCTTTCGAAGTGTTTACGATTATCTAGAATTTTCTTGGATTTTCTTTATGCCATTGTCCCTGCTTCGTGCAGATACTATTGGCGGTGCTAACTAAAAAAAACAAAAAAAACCAAAACAAACAAACAAAAAAAAAAACGGTGTAAAGGTAACATTCGTGATTTATAGCCAGACTTGGAGTCACTGAGTCTTTGGATTATCTTGGAGTCATTCAAGACACTAGGCTTGAAGAGATCTTTGAGATTGCAAACCTTCAATTCCTCCAGCCTTACTGGGGTAGAAGGGGTATTGATGAGTGTGCACATACTCTCACACTTCCCCGCCACTGGTTTCTGTACCAGCACACTCAGCATTTCATGAGATAATGTGTGCAGGGCACCCGGCACCAGAGTTGACACATCGTAAGCACTCAGGAGGGTTGGCCGTTATCTGATCTGATTTTGTCTTCACGTCTCTTTCTGCTCAGCTCTGATGGCCATACAGGGGGGCAGCCACATGTCCACAAAATAGGAAAACACCGAATGGAAGGGAAACACAAGGTCTCAGTTGCCCAGAGACAGAATTTATCAGCCCACAAATGAAACTGATCGTTTTCTCTTCTCATGATGGCATGTGAATTACTTCCATACTCCCCCACACCCTTCTGCAAGGGAGGACCCCACCGACAAGGGGCAGCTTCTCCCTTGCCGGGATCTGACTCAGTCTGATCTAATGAGGGCAGCTTGATGGTAAACTCACCTTATTCCCATTTCTCCCTTGTTATGTGAAAAACAGTGAGCTCTTTACTGTCTTCTGTGTAAGAAGAACAAAAATATAATCTGAGTGTGGTTGTCCCTGATTAGAATTTCGTTAAGATGTGCGAGGGGCAAGTGTATTTCTTGTGTCTACGATAAAGTGGGTAATTAAACAAATTAACCAAACACTTGTGCTGTGGCAGGAGTGTGCATTGGTGCAGCTTTTCTGAAAAGTCATCAAGACCCATAAAGCTTATTTGACCCATAATTCTTTTTCTAGGAATCTACCAAGGAAAATGCTCAGAAATTCAAGCAATCTGATATTCAGATACATCTTTCAAAGTGTTATTTGCAATAACCAAAGAAAAGAAAACAATGTGTACTGATAATTCCAAAAACGAGAGAAATAATGAAATAAACAAAACCCTTTTCTACGGGGTGAAATGTTACATAAACGTTGAAAAGCATGTTTCTGAAGAATTTTTAATAACTTGGGGAAATGCTCACATTCACATAATATTGAATTTAAAAGTAGAAACAAAACTGACTGGTTTTGTGTATCTGAAAGGAATACTGGTCCACGACCCCTTATCCCCAATTCTGAATCTTTTTGGTTCAGAAATCACAAAGGTCTCTTGGTGGCTTCTTTGATAGAAACATCTGACCTAAACTAAGGTGAGGCTCTATTTCACCTGACTAAATAAGAATATGCATCAATTTTGCTGCAGAGATATTTAATGTGTTTGATTATGGGGTGCTGCTCCAGATTCTGATGGGACATCATGTAATAAATGATAGTTTAGCATCATAACACTCTCTAACACCCAAGCAGTTCTGAACTCTGAAGTGTATCTGGCCCAGGAGTTTCCTTTAAGGGGTCATGGATCTATACAACAAAATATCATGAATGATTTATCAGTGTCAAGATTACAGCTGATGTTTATTTTTTCTTTATTCTTTTCCGTGAATTTTTCAGACGTTCTACAATAAGCATGTATTAATTTATCCTCAGGAAAAGAATAAGTTGTTAATTTTTAAGAAAACATACTCAAGGCATCAGAGAATCATCTCATTTCAATCAGAATTCTCAAATTTATCATTTGCGTCCTGTATCATCTTGTTAATACAGCCATGTGTCTTTTTTTTAAGATTTATTTTATTATTTATTTATTCATTCATTCATTCATTCATTTATTTATTTATTTTTGGCTGTGTTGGGTCTTTGCTGCTGCATGCAGGCTTTCTCTAGTTGCGGCGAGCAGGGGCTACTCTTCATTGCAGTGCTCAGGCTCCTCATTGCGGTGGCTTCTCTTGTTGAAGAGCACAGGCTCTAGGCGCACGGGCTTTGGTAGTTGTGGCACGCACGCTCAGTAGTTGTGGCTTGCAGGCTCTAGAGTACAGGCTCAGAAGTTGTGGCACACGGGCTTAGTTGCTCCACAGCATGTGGGATCTTCCCAGACCAAGGATGGAACCCGTGTCCCCTGCATTGGCAGGTAGATTCTTAACACTGCACCACCAGGGAAGTCCCCACATGTCTTTTGAACCAAGGTGTTGTGATTTGTTGAAAGGAAACACTCATGAGTTGAAATAGAGAGATAACTGTTTGGACATTGACCTGTGTCCAAGCTGCTTTGGGGTTCAGGAGAGCACCCGGTAAGGGCTGTGCTTCCACCTGGGGCGAGCCTCGGCGTTGATACCTGGATTATTATATCATGTTCTGTTTAGGTGGGCTGGTCCAGAGATACAGTAAGTTAGAGGTCATGAGAGCAGGGGAAGGGTTGGGGCGTAGCAGGATAGCAGGAGAGGGGGGACGACGTTAACATGTAAGGTTTCCTCTGCTAATGGTCAGTCTTCCTCCCTGATCAGGTGGACACTCGCTGACCTGTCACAAGGGTGCCCCACAAAGCTTTGGGGTCCATGTCTGAATGGATTGCTGTGGCCTTCTCTTCTCTCCCTTCGCCCAGTTCCCTGCATCCTAAGACTCAAAGCCAGCACGGGACCTGGAAAAATTACATGTAAGTTTTGACTAAGGTTTCTTTCCTCCAACCAAACAAGGCTATGAATTTTCTAAGATGATGATAACACGGTGTCTTGAGAATTATAATTGAGGAAGGGAGCGGGCTTAGAATCTGCATATTAGTGGTTCCCTGACTCAGTGGATCTTACACATCAGCTTGCTTCAGAATCACCTGGAGGGCTTGTTAAAGTTTAGCTTGCTGGGCCTCATGCCCAGACTATCAGATTCAGGAGATCTTGGGGGGACTGGGAATTGGTTTTCTAACAAGTTTCCAGATGATGCTGATGCAGCTGGTCCAGGGGCCACACTTTGAGAATCACTGCTTGAACTCAAGTGTGACTGAAAGGAGGAATTATAAAGGTGGAAAAGTATATGAAACGTCACTAAATTATGATATTAGTGTTTTACTTAATACATGGACTCGTCTCTCAGAAAAGAGAATGTTAAGGTCTTCTCAGCACCGTCATCTTTGAAAGACCATCCAAGTACATATCATTATTCTATGCCAGCTTGACTCTAGAGGTGTGAGTACCAGCCACCTCTTTGCCCTTGGCTTTCAACAGGGGTGACTAACAGTGCTGTTAACAGGCTAAAATGACAGCTACAGTCCTTTCGCAGGTGTCCTCATCATGCTTTTAGATAGACTCAAAAGGCAAAATCTTTTTTTCTCCTGGGTTGGGAAATATATTGTTCTCTTTCACAGTGAATCATCCCAGTGTGATCCTTTCTCTCATACCTTTCAATGTGACTTGATTTACAAAACACCTATGGGAAGGAAGGCACACCTCTCATAAATAGTCCAGGCCAACAAGTCCAGGGTTTTGTGGGGTTTTAACTTCTCAGGACTGACATATTTGGAAGACCAACATGTTACTGTGTTAGCTTTGGAACAAGCCAGTGGTCTCTGTGCCGAGGACAAGAACAACTTATTCCATGTTAATAGGATAAAGTTGAAGAGTTTAGCTCAACAAATGCACACTTGGGTATATGGGAGCATACTTGCAAATATACACATGTGCCTGTGAGTCTATATGCCTTTTGATGGTTCTGAGCTTTCAGTGTAGGAGTTTTAAGCAACATGTTTTCTTGTGTTTCACTGAGTCAATGTGAGTGTAACAGTCGTCTGAGTGATGCTGTGCAGGAAACGTTTGAGAAGTTTCTGGGCATTTTGAATCTGTGGATAAGCATGGTGATTTATAACATTTTACTTGGATATGGTAAATGTTATCCAAACTAGCACTTAGGGCTTGCAGTTCTTTTATTATAACTCTCTGAAATTGAGAAGAATCACTTTTAATAAAGCAATTCCCAAGCAGATATGTCATGAAGGAGCGTTATCCATTGCCTAAACGTTAACAGAGCCAAAAATCCTGGAGATAGATTTAAGTGCATGTGTTTAAAATAAAAATCACAAAATCAGACAAGACCAAAAAAGCAAGAGGTTATGGAAGAGTTCTAAAAGGCATTAATCCAGAGCTGTCTTCTGGGGGCTGCCCAAAGGGTAACAGGGTTGGTATTAGGGCAGGCAGAGTTGTGAGCGATGTAATTACCTGTTATCACTCTACCCTTACAAACTGTAACATCTCTGTCAAGCACTCATTGGTTATTCTGCACAGCATTCTGGGAAGTTTCATCTTCACCATGAAGTAAACACAATGGGTTGGATCAAATGTTCCTAAATCCCCCTCCTGCTGTCCTGCTTCGGCATCTGTGAGTGTCCACGTTTACACTTCAGGTTTTCCTGGTGGGTGACCTTTGACGTCAGTGAGTTTAACAGCTACGGGCCAGTGCAGGTGGAAGGCTGCTGTGACACCCCTGGTGACGTGGAGCTGCAAACTCCTGCCGGCCTGGCGCCACCTGCCTGGATCTCTCCCTGCAGCCTTGGGTGAAGCACTCAAGGCACCAAGTGCCTTTAGTGCATCTCTATAAAAATATGCATGTGGAGACTAGGGGTATATGGGACCTCTCTGTGCTTTCCCTTCAGTTTTTGCTGTCAACCTAAAACTGCACTAAAACATGAAGTTTAATAACTTAAAAAAAAAACTGCATACCTCAAAAAATGAAACATAGAAGGACCAAATGATCCCGCAGTTCCGCTTTTGGGTATATACCTAAAAGAAGTGAGAGCAGGGTCTTGAACAGGTATTTGTACACCTGTGTTCATACAACGTTATTGACCATCGCCCAAAGGTGGAAGCAACTCAAGTTTCTATCAGTGATGATGGATGACAACATAAATCAACTATACCCCACTACAAATCTAAGAAAAACAATGAATGGATAAAGAAAATGTGCTGTATACATACAGTGGAATATCATTCAGTCTTAAAAATATGAAATTGGGACACATGCTTCAACACAGATGGAACAGGAAGATACCGAGTGAAAAAGCCAGACACAAAATCAGAAATATTGTATGAAACCACTTATAGGAGGTACCTAGACTCGTCAAAGTCACAGTCAGAGAGTAGAAGGGTGGTTGTCAGGGGCTAGGAATAAAAGGGAGAGGGAAGTTAGCGTTTGCTGGGCACAGAGATTCGCTCTGGGAAGATAAAAAGGCTCTGGCGGTGGGTGGTGGTGATGGTTGCACAGTCATGTGACTGTACTTCATGCCACTGAACTGTACTCTTAAACATGATTGAAGTGGTAAATGTTATGTTCTAAAAAAGCTGAATACCAGAGCTCACTTTCCTTCCAAGAATGCTGGGAAGAATAACCTAGTAGTGCTTAACAGGGGTGCTGCAGTTTGGGAGGGCGGAGGAAGCATGGGTGGCTGTGTCCCTCACACCTCCCTCAGCCCTGACACTTCCCCGGCACCCTTTGGGCACAGGTAAGGGACCTGTGGAATGTTAGACTTCAGTCTTAGGAATGGGTTTCCTATCAGGACAAGGACATATTTGTCAGAAGGCCCCAGGGAAATGTGCCATCAATAACCGTCATCTCTTCCAAAATGCCATTTACACACGCAGGAAAGCTGCCTCACTGTGATGGAGGGGATGCGTACCCCTCGTGCTCCTGTCGTGGGGGCTGCTGCAGTTCACGTGAATTGCGTATTCATAAATGAGTCCGTGTACCGGACCCCCGAATGCGTGCACAGCAGTGGCGGGTACCAGGTCTTAGCAGTGGAGGCAGACATGGAGGCAGGGACCAGGGAATATAGACTTGCCACAGATTGAAGTCTAGTAGAACACAAAAACTTGGAGAGAAAATTAGTTGCAAATAGTTCTCGTGCAACAGGACTTCTAATTGTAATGCCTGTTTGACATTCTGCCAGTGAAGTCCAATTTATCCCGCATCAGCAAATCTCTGTAATATTGGGCATTACCGTACCCATAAATCACAAAACAATTGTATGATGACCTGCAGACCTGTGAGGAATATGCAGGATTGAACCCACTAAGTTAGTCCATCTGGGCCCTACTTTGGTGGGGGAGATTTTTTCTTTAAAAAAAAAAATTTTATTTATTTATTTATTTAGTGGCTGCTTTGGGTCTTCTTTGCTGCTCACGGACTTTCTCTAGTTGTGGTGAGCAGGGGCTACTCTTCATTGTGGTGCACAGGCTTATTGCGGTGGCTTCTCTTGCTGCAGAGCACAGGCTCTAGGCGTGCGGGCTTCAGTAGTTGTGGTACATGGGCTCAATAGTTGTGGCTTGTGGACTCTAGAGCACAGGCTCAGTAGTTGTGGTGCATGGGCTTAATTGCTCCATGGCATGTGGGATCTTCCCGGCCCAGGGATCGAACCCGTGTCCCCTGCATTGGCAGGCGGATTCTTAACCACTGCACCATCAGGGAAGCCCTGGGGGGGATTTTGCTTTTTAACCTATGTTTCTAGAAAGCTGGCCTTGGAGAACGATCAGTGAATTCTCATGGGGCCTAGTAGCCATGTTTTCCTCAGGTCTCCTTTACTTTACTACCTTGCTCCTTTACTGTTTCACTTTACTCCTTTCAGGCCCTGCCCTTAGGTCTGACCAGGGATTGTAATTCCTGAAGAGCAGTGCATGAGATCCGACGTTTCATAGAGCGCAAAACCTCTGTCCTAAATTATCCCAGTTCCCCCTTAAGACATCAAAATCATTTGTATATGTGAGCATGCAGGTGTGTGCATTATATACATGTACATGCATATTGTATACACATGCATGTATGTCTGTATTTGGCTCAAGGAAAAGATATAACCAAAAAAGAGGCGACATAAGATCATCAAAGTTGAAGTACAATAAATATAAATCAGTCCTTCGTTTTCACCCCAGACTTTCCAGACCTGCTTAAAAACAAACTCTCCATGCTTTTCACTTAGGTGATGGAGAACAGGGCATAGGAACAAAAGTTTTGGAGTCAGTTGCCGTAGGGAGCTGTGAAGCTATCAAAAAACTGGAATTAAAGGTTTTTGTAGAAAAGCAAATCCAGGTGAGCAAGGTCTAAGAGAGAGGAGAAGTGAGTGCTTATTCATCTCTGACACCACATGTAGCTACCGGCACCCTACGCTTGAGTTGAAACGACGTGGATATAGACTCTAACCAAAACAAATTCAGCCCCCGGAGTTCAGAGATCAGGATTTTTGGACAGACACCCTGACACAGAGTCCCCGCAACAGTCACCCAGAGAGAAACACATGACGTAGAGAAAACCAACAAAGACCAACCGTTGGGGGCTCTCTGGCCGGCTCTCCTGGCTCCAAGAAGCAGACATGCCTGGTTCCAGACACTGAATTCCTATGTAGTGATGGCTCAGCTACCTGGAACCCGAGTAACCAGAACCCTGAAGTAACTAGGCTTCCCTGTACTTCCCACCCGCATGCCACCCCACCCCCTCCCACACCCCACACCCCACCCTACCGCACACATCCCACTTCCCTTTTTTGGTGATAAAGATTCAGAAAACAAGATAGCTTTGGTTTAGTCAAGGTAGAGAATATACTCAGGAGGATGTTTGTAGCTGGTGACACTGACCTGCTGAATCACTGAGAATGGCTACATCCTTTAAAATTAGGAAAAGAAACTGTTTTGGAAAGATTTTCAACGAAAAGCATTTTCTCGCTGTCTATCGATTCACCAGAAAATTGAAACAAGCCAAAAAAACTTCCTGTCTTCGAATAGTCTAGTTAACTGAGGTTTTATTGTACCTGTTTTCATGCCTTGATAATAATTTAGAGATGTTGACTTAGGATAAGAAAATACAGCGTTCATTCTTATTCTTAAGGAACCATGCAAATTTTGGCTTTTACCACCTTTCCAGTGCCAGAATTTAAATCTCAGATGTTCTGTTTACATTCATTCTGTTTGTTATGTTTGGAAGCACTCTAAAAGTTGTGATGTTAATGATAAGAATGGTATATAAAATAATTTCATGAACATATGTATTTAACTCTTATTGTCATTGGGTAACCATTGACATGGTTTTGGAGTCAATTCTGTTGTTTTTTTTTTAAAGACTATGTGATAATGTATAACATATTGTTTCGCAATTATGTTCTGCTCAAGACATCATCAACATTAATTTTCATCCTCTGGGTATATACTAATGGTACAGATGGAGGTGATGTGACCAGTGCGGTAATATACAGGTCCAAAATTTCAAAAAGTATCCCTGTGAGTTTCCAGATTAACTCAGCCATACATTTGGTAAAGCTGCTCACCAAGTGATGTCAGTTGTAGTACAGATAGTTTGTCAACTTACTCTAATAATTTCCAGTCTGTTGCTTTTTAGAAATTATTTGTATGCCCTTTTTTGGGTATGCCTGTACTAATGAAGTGACAGCTCTAGCTGAGTTGTGATTTAACCCAAGGGATAGCCACCCTCTTCCAAGGACACCCCCATTAAACTGATCACTGTGAGGCCCCTGGCACGTGGAGCTCTGGTGCAGCTGGAGAGCGCCCAGACCATGGTCACGGTGAGGAAGAACAGTATTTGCAAAGTTCTGCAAGGTAGCAGGATTCTTAAGAGTCCGTGTCATGCTTAACTAGAAGCTATAATCTGTTGTTTCTAGCAGATTTTCCCTGTATTTCATGTCCATGTTGTCACCAGCCCAGATTACTATACTAGATCCCATGTATTAAGTGTTCTTAGTGACTAGAAAGAACAGAATCAGAGAATTGTTTCCTTTTATCAAAACAGACGTAGCTCTATTTCCCTGATTATAAAAGTAATACCTGTTTATTGTACAAAATTTATAAAATAGCAGAATGGAATAAAGACAAGAAGTTACCTTTCATTCAGCTACCCAGATACAGCCTACCTGTTAACTTCTACTTTTGTGTATTTTTCCAGACTTTTTTCATTTGATCAACGAATTCCAAATTTGCAACCAGTACCCTGGACTGCTGCCATCCCACAAATGGGTGGCGTTCAGGAACGATGCTTTTGATATCATTTTCTAGGACAATGATCTCCTAGTTGCTTATTTTTCTTCCTTCAAATGACGGTCATCAACTCTTGCAAGAACAGATACCTCTGTAGTCTCACCAGTGTCTTTATTGAGTGGAAATCGCTAGCTGATTTTTTTTTTTCATGTCTGCATTCTGTCAATAAAAATGATTTTTAAGTGGCCCTGCAAGATTCTAGTGTGCCTCTGGAATCCTAAAAGAAATATTTAATGAGGTCCAAGACGGTTTTCGTGTTAGATCAACTGACTGTGTTCTAGGTAGTTAAAAATTCGTAATTGAAATACTGTAAGGCAATTTGGCAGAAGTGGGAAAGGTTGGTTAGCCAGATTCCCCACCTTCCCCAGCCATACTCCAAACAATATGGAGCCAAATAAAATTCTCATTTTATATTCAGAGATAGCCCTTCTTGTGCTATGAACCAGAGAGTTTTCCTGCAACTTTGTATCCTCTTCCGCCTTCAAAGAAGCTTCTCTTCATATTCCTCTAATGTGGTGTTCAGGCTGTGGTGTGTGTTGTGCTGAATATCTCTGTGCTTCCCTTTGAAGAGAGCTCAGCCTTGGATCAAGATGAATCCTGACTCTTAGCCAGCGTTCGCAAGGGCTTTGAGCACTGAAAGGAAACCGAGATTAAAAGTTGCGGGAATGTCACCCACAAACCTTACGTCGGTAGAATAGAAAGTATATAATAAACAGCTGCTAGAAGAGATTTTGTGTTTTAAAAATGATTCATATTAGGCATTGGATGTGATGGGATCTTAGCATCCTCTGTATAAGACTTCGGTTCTTTAAAAGCAGGTCCTTCAAGGGTCTTCCCTCTGCATCCCTTCACACCCTTTTGTGTCCTTGTGTGTAATAAGGACGCAGCGGGCACTGCTTGAATTAAAATTTCTGTGGCTCTTGAGTGACAGATGAATGAATGTGCTCATTCTAGGTATATAGTCTGCCTTCTTCCAACAGTAGTTGAAAGATGCTTTGGAAGATGCCCATGATCGTGTCAAATGCCGGGGTTGGGTACCAGTGTGGGAAGTGGTCTGCGGCGCTTTGATCCTTTCTTGGAGAAGGAGCTGCTCGTCGTATGGACAGTGAGAACTTGGTTACCCACCTTCAGTTTCGGTTTGACCTCCTTGCTTCCCTGAGTCACGGCGTCCGTTCATGGGCAACAGGCGTGTCACAGAAACCTAAGATTGTCCCTTGGACTGTTTGTGACACTGTCTCTGAATTTCCCGTGACACAAACAGCCAGCATTTGTCATAAAACTTCAAAAACTCGCTAAGAAGTTTAGTTGGTTTGCAGTTGACATTGAGATTAACTTTCTCTAACCTAAACCAGTGAAAACTAAAACACTCCTCACCACATAAAAGTTTTGCTTTCGCTGTGTTCAGACCCCTCCCACCCTGTCAGAGCACAGTCATTTGGAGTCTAGTGTGGGGAGGTGTGGTTGTACCTCATTCGTGGGTGACCCACTTTTTTGTAACACTTAATTACCCGTGTTTTTATAACACTAGTCAGAGATTCTGACGCTAGTGGACTCTAACCCCTCAAAGATTTTCTGATCCATCTCAGCAGCACTGCTCTCGGAAGAAGGTGTGAGCTCTGCAGGGCGTGTAGCTACCGGGGATGACAGCATTTCCTCTAGTTTCTGGATAATGACCAAGCATACAGGTAAAGATGCCTTTCTCAGTGTTGACTCTTTTCATGTCTTCATTATTTGGTGGAACTGACTTTTAAATATTAATCCATACCTGCGTGCGCTTGCTGCTGTGCTTTGCAGAGGGCTCAGAGGAACCAGTGTTCGGATTGGTACCCAGGGACCTTAATAACTTAACTTTTCATGAAAAGTCTAAAGAGGTGGTAATCAAAAATAGACTCTCATCTCTGTCCCCTCTGTGCCCCCAGAAAACATCCTCTTCTTCAATTTTTTTTTTCTTATTTGCTCTCAAGGTGGGTGTTTCTCAACATCAGCGGCTCCGCTTGGCAGGGAGAGCCTGTGTGAGTTCATGCTTGGTGAGCTGCAGGCTTGGGGGGGTGACTGGATGGAGCAGACAGAGGTGAAAATGCACAGACGGAAAGGGAGACGGCAAGGGGATGCTGTGCCTTGGTGAGCGTTGGCCCACGGCACCCTGAGAGCAGGTTTAGGACAAGCGCTATTGACCTAACTTTGGCAAAATCATTCCTGACAGCCTGCTCTGTTCTAGAAATGTTGACATTTCTGATGTCACTTTTGTTCATTTGAGGAACTTTCAAAACATCGTCCTTGTTGCAAAACAAAACATCGTAGGTATCATCGGCCCAAATTTACAAAACTGTTTTGGGGGTGCGTTTCTTTGCTGGAAGCCAGTTGACAGGAGGCTCACGACAGGGTGGTGGCGGTGCCTGGCGGATCACGCTTGCCACTGCGCTCCCTGCCCTGCCACCGTGAAGTCTTTGAAAATGCCCAGAGATAAGTCAACGTTGTTTTCCCTGAAAGTCCTGATACAGAAAAAGAATGAAAGTACAAACACTAACTGGAAAAAATGTCACATATTTTAGCCACTTTGCATCCCTTGTTAGGACGAAGCCTGGCTTGGGTTTTTTTTTTTTTTTTTTTTTTTTTCTTCACATTTGTGGACTTGTGCGGTAGGTGGAGCAGTGTGGGTGGCCCAGAAAAAGTAGCGGTTAGAATAAGATTTTCCATTTATTGCCCTTTATGCATGGCTAAAAATAAGATTCATACAAATCAGAATATGTAGTGCAAGCACAATCACTCTGTTAATTCTGATGACTGGCTGCCCACATCTTTGCATCTGTCTGGTAAGTGGTGCACTGGGGAAATAAATGTGTCTCTGTTTCAGCAGCAACAAGGCAGCGAGGATTGAGTGCCGTGTGTCTACCTGTGATAATTTTTCAGCATTTTCCCCTTCGAAAGGAAGAAAGACACAACTCGTACATAAACAAATTGTGTCGATGGAAGGTTGCAAGAAATAGTGATGGGATCCTTGAATCTTCTTTTGAAAAGTAATGGACTTGTTTGAAATGGTGTTTTATAGCATCCATCTTCTGGGCTCGTAGTTAGAAAGTTGTGTCTCGTAGACTCATAGAACAGCAAGGGAAGGATTTCTTAGCAGTGTTGTGGAGAGATTGGGAGACTGTTGTTTATGTGGGGATAGGGTGGTAGGGAGAGGGGACGGGGCGGGCACAGGCCTGCTCTGGACACAGATGTCAGAGGGGCAGTTAACCAGCTAGAAACTCCCCTTCATCGGACGACTGTCTCCTGCAACCACATTAAGTGGTAATGCGTCAGTTTGTGACCATAAGAAACGCCAAAGAGAGGTGGCGTTAGTGTTCACAGGGAAATTTGCACCTCTGTGATCCCAAAGATGGTGCTGTCCCCATTCTACTGGCTGAGTGGCTGTGGCATTTCCAAAGAATGAGAATGCCTGCAAGTGTGCTAAAGCCTTTCAGTTTGATGTCATGTGGGAAATAAGATGAGTCAAGAGGGCAGTCACTCCAGAAACCTCTGGACACTGAAGACTGCACGTCCCATTCCCCACTGGTGTCTCCAAGCTCAGCAGACGGTGAGGCGGGGTGGTTAAAGTGAGACAAGAGCTTTGGGAGAAAGAGGACTCAGCATCAAATCTTTGCTTGGCTACCTGTTGACCTTGATCTATTAATTGAACCTCTCCTAGGCCTGGATGTCTTTAATTAAAAACTGGAACAGGGGTCGTGCTGGTGGGGGGTAAATGAGATCACATACGTGATGCACAAAGCCAGCCAGCGTTCAGTAAAAGGATGGTGTTGATGCTTATTTGTGCTGTTGTGTCATACAAATGTGGTGGAGAATTTCAGGGCATCTGAGGGGTTCCCCGCTCTGCTTGGAGTACAGACTTTGGAATTAAATGGACATAAGATCCGCGGATTATTCATTGTTTCTCAGTCGGAAGGCTATAGGTCGTTTACCAGGTAGTTTGGTTCTTCATAGGCTACTGATCCTCTCTAGGGGCTCAGTTTTTTATTTTGCCATTAAATTAGCACCATGGAAGCCACTCTTCCCTCTTAAGGTGAGCGCTGTGTTCCGCATAATCAGTTATTTTTACCTTCTCCCTCTGTTTTTTATTTAAACGTGGATATTTCAGTTCTGGCACCTGTGCATGTTCGTTGCAATACCTGCTGATGTACGTTATGAAAGAGAGAGTGCTAATGTTGTCATCAAGGAAGGTTTTAAATATTTCAGGTGGGAATGGGCAAAACTTGAGGAGCAATTAGCTTCCATGGTGGTATAATTCCCTATAGAAAATATCACATCTGTTATCACATCTGATCAATCCTATAGCTAACCAGATGCTGACAAGCAGAAAACAATTACTGTTGCTTCTTTTCCTTTTTATTATTTTTTGCAAATTATCTTCTTTAATGAAACGTGGCCCTGCCCTTCTAGGAGTGTTTTTCTGCCCACCAAAGTTTTCCATTAAGTAAATATATTGTATATTTCATAATAAGGTCATCATTGTAGGTTTTACTTAATTTTTTTGGCTAACCTTTAGTATTAGATGCTGAGTTCACACCAGACTCTTCAACCCCCTCCATGGCCTTCCTGGGATGCAGTTTCTTTGTTTGTCAAATTAAAAAAGAAATTATGACTGCACCCTGACATGGCCTCACCTGGAACCTAACGAAAAGTGATAAATGAGACCAATAAGCTAAGAAATTAAAACATGGTGCAGGGATGGCTTTTTAAAATTTTTCTCCCCCAGTTTTTCTTTTCATGGTCTGTACTACCACCCCAGTCACGGATATAGCCTCTGATTTGTAACACATATGTGAACATCATCATTGGATTTTCTGGATTTTTCATATTAGGACCCATCAGTCTGGTGGGACAGAGACATTTCTCAAGTCAGCTACACCAGTAAAACCTCTCTTTCTTTGGAATGGTACCCAGGTTCTTTCAGTGCATCCAGACAGTGCTGCTTTTTCCTTTTTTTTTTTTTTTTTTTTCTGTTGAGCGAAATGGAAGAATGCTTTTCAGGTAGAGCAAATCATTCTAGGTGACTTAACAAGTTCCTAGCATCGCAGATACAGCCTCAGTCCCCTCCATGAACACACACAGTCCCCATTGTCTTTGCCTGTCTTATTGCGCTTTGCTACAGACTGAAGTTTCTGTAAAAATCATAGGCAAAAGAAGGTGATAAATTAGGATCTGGCTGTGATTTCCTCCCACACCTTCATAAGGAATGACAGAGATTCTGAAATTCATCTCGTTGATATACCGCCTGCTTCTTCCTTTATAACAGTCAGTTTTAACCTATCCTTCATGTGCAATTTGAGGGTACTGGCCGGGCTGGGCTCATTTTTCCTTTGGTTGAATAATGTAAAGCATTTGCAATGGAGATTTACTCTAATGATGTATTTTAAGTGCACGTCCGCATTGCCGGTTTAATGCACTCAGTCATGGAATGCTTTAGAGTTTATTGCTAATGGATGAATCTTCGGGAAAATCGGCATTTTCAATAAGATTGACATTTGGAGTGCGAAATAGAAATCTAATGAGAGCATTTCAACCGAGGTTTGTAATTAGGGCTGAGTGGAGTAAATTTGTCCACGCACACCCCAGAAGGGCAGCGCAGAAGGTGAAATTGCACACTCGGCAGTGAATGCACCGTGAAGGCCAATGGATCAGTGTCAGGCCACGACACTGTGGAGTATAAATGATACTGTCACCAAGTGCTGCACAGGGTATCGAGGGAATTCCACTCCAGTAAATTACATTACTTAGACGGACCTGAAGGCGTTGTGTCGGAATGAGAGGGGGGAAGAGAATGCTGTCAGCACCAAGTGGAAGATAGTAGGGCACAGCTAGCTGCAGGGGTGGGTGTCACTAGTTTCCATTATACCTGGCGGTTTTATATTCTCCTTTGTTAATTAGTTTTCAGAGGTTACACATGTGTACATGTGAAAGCACCTCCTGTCTCCTGGGTGTAGATTTCAGTTGACCACAAGAGAATAAAATATAAGTTGGTTTAGTTAGTGCTGGATTCCCTTTCTTGTCATTTGTAGCTGGTGATATTAGATGTTCATCTCTGACCTAGCCCTTGTCTGATTTTCTTTTGGTAAAAATCCAGCATACATTAAAAGGTTGTAATGTTCCTTCTCTCTGTAACATTGTTTTTTCCAATCCTGCCTTCATAAGAAGGAATGTTTCTTTAATCCTCTCCTAAGACTTCTTCCTTTTCATCACCTTCCATCCCGAAGGGCAACAAATTGTAACATTTCATTTCCTGAAAGAATGCCAAGTTAAGAACAGCTGATTCCTAGAGTACAGTTTGTGGAGAAAAACTGTTTTTCACTTCTATTTTCTTTTATCCCCCTGTAATGAAGTGAGGCCACCTTTGAGGGGGAAGTATTAGGAGAAGAAAATAAGAGCATCAATTGGACCGCTGTCTTCTTGGCCATTGGAGGTGTTCTGGGCACTTTGTCCACTTGGCCTCCAATGGCAGTTCTTGAAAAAGCCATACCATGTACTCTGGAAGTAGTCACAGTCACTTCTTAATCAGAAAGCAGATGTCCTCTCTGAATGGATAAGGATTTGAAACTAAATCCATTCTGACTTTGTTAAATACGTGTTATACTTTGTCCTTAGTAAAATAAACCTGATACTCATCTATGATAATGTTAACAAGGAAAACACAAGATATTCTGCAGTAAGACTTCCAAGCAGCAGATTTTGAGCAATTTCTGAAACAGAGGATACAGATAGCAGTGTCAATAATATCTTGGATTTGACTTTTATTCTTTCCAAAATAATACTCGATCCATACCAGGGTATCATAATTTAGTCCTAGTTTGTAGCTATAGCTACAATCTTATTTTATTCATCCAAGCATGAAACTTAGTAAAACCAAGATACTTGGAAAACTAGTTTTGAGGGCAAATAGGAGAAACCTTGGTTAACGATAAGATGGTGGCTATTTCTGTTTTATGTAAGATACCATCACCTTAATAACATTGTTTAAAATGCTGTTAGTTGATGATTCTAAAGTAATAACTAAGTGTGAAAGGCATATGTCAAATGTCTTAGCATCATGTGCCATTCTCAGCATACAAGGACTGTGCTTATAGACGTTGCTTTATTTACTGAAGTGACACAAAACAGTCTGGGACTCTTCGGCTCTATAGGAAATGAGAGTCTCTCCCTAAATAAACTCACTAGAAATCTTTGCTTTTGTAGTATGTTCATTTTGATGGTA
Source organism: Hippopotamus amphibius kiboko (assembly GCF_030028045.1). Lineage (NCBI taxonomy): Eukaryota > Metazoa > Chordata > Mammalia > Artiodactyla > Hippopotamidae > Hippopotamus > Hippopotamus amphibius. Next base: position 76,528,543 of record NC_080191.1, on the reverse strand, counting down.
GTACGCACCGTATATTTTATATTTTCTTTTCATCCATGACATTGATTGGGAGATCCCATGTGTTTTGCTGTTGGCCCCAGTAGTACACATGTGACATATTTCTTTGTCCCGGCCTCTTGAGGCAGCATGCCATCCAACTACCTCTTTTGAGTTTTTCTGAATTGAATCCCGATGGAAGGTGTTTAACAGCATCTAAATTGGAGCTGGTTTAGATGATCCTCCAGTCTGTAGAGGTTTCTTTGTTCCTGCCTACCTATCCATATTTGACTATATTCTTTTTTTTTTTTTTACATTAAAATTGAAAAGAGAGAAAGGGGGAGCTCCTTAGGAGAAATAGGTCTGTGGAGAATTGTGAGTACTCATTCAGAAGCTATTCTTAGTTCTGAGAAATATAATGAACTTGAGCTCTGAGTCCCGCTGAATCTCCCATCAGTGATCCCGCCATCACCACCACCTCTCCACCTGATTATGTTTTCCCCAAAGACACTGGTATTTTTCCTCTAATATTCTGAATGGAGCACCTTCCAAGGAAAATATATCTTGGAAGGAATTGGGTCCTGTTACCCAGCAGGACCGCCTCTAAGTTTACTGGGTGATTCTTAATTGTCCTATGAAGTGCTTCTCTCTTGCATTACCTTGAAGTCTGCTGTGTAGAAGAAACTTTTCCATAGATCCTGATTTACTTGTCAGAAGTCAGCGCATTAATGTTAGCACTTCACTTACATGATCATTATGGTGTTTCCAACTGACAACAGCTGCCACACACTTCGTGTTCCCGAGTTCCCAGTGCTGCAGAAAAAAGAGACTTTTGTTCTGACTTGATGAGGAAAAAATGCAAACAACAACACCAGCCCTACCGCCAGAGATCCTATAAAGACACGTTCAAATGAACAATAAGGCCGCTTGTTCACAGATGACATAAGGATATAGGAATTTAAACAATAAGACCTCTTGTGAAATGTGGCAAAATATGCACCATGAACGCTATGAAGTTCTCTGTCTCAGGGAAGCCAGTTTTTACACGGCCTTCAAAAAACCCATTAACGTATAAAGCACCTTTTAAAAAAAGAAAAGAAAATCACTTGTCTCGCTATACCATTAAAGCAATTTCTGTTCGAAGGAAAGCTAAAATGCATTCATTTATATAAAGTACATGCACTATAATTTATTTTAAAAATGCAGTACTCTGTTGGGGAGTACAGTGCCTCATTCCCTCCTCTGCCTGAAATGGGAAATCCATCATTTGGTCAAGACCCTGATTCCTTTGAATATTTATTTCTTCAAATGAAAAAAAAAAAAATCCTTTAAATCACTTAGATTCAAGATGAAGTTTTAAGCCTTGACAGTAATTCTCTAAATCCTCTGACACTGGTGGAACGTGGGGAGGGAATAATCCTGCTCTAAAGGAAATGTTTTATTGAATTTACTTTTATTTGAACCCTATCCCTTCTTTTGCTTTGCGCCTTTAAGGAAGGCTTGGTGTATTTGTATAGCCGGGCAGGGTGATGGCAGGAAAATGCAGAGATTTCCTTGTCGGCTTGGATCGTGATCTGTCACGATGCCCCCCAATTATTTCTGTTTTGACGATTCTCATGTTTAACATGTGACCTTCCTACTTCAATAAGAAAAAAAATGTTACCTTCTAGAAAAAGTGTGCAGGGGTAGGGGTGGGGGGACACGATTTAACTGGCCAGAGGTGCTCATCGAGCCAACTTAGTATTAAACTCTGAAGATTTTCAAGTATTTGCAGACAGATATATACAGCATCCTTGCAGAATCCTCTTAATTGAAGAAATGTTTCATCTCCGTCTTTGTTGACAGAAAAGATTGCCTACTGATAATTGCTTTGCTTAAGTGTCTGATAATATGCCAGGAATGAGAGCATTCTTTGTTAGGTCATCTTTAATTATGCATGTACCACCTGTCAGCTCTGAATCAGTACCAGATTACATCTTCATGGAGTCAGTTTGGGGCGGGTTGGAGGGAAGCTGGGGTGATCTCTTTTAGAAACAGTGAAAGTAGAGAGTAGTAAACACGGCTTATAACCGGCCGCTTTTGTAAGGAGCCTCATCTTCATTGTTCCTGGGCAGGAATCAGCTCTTGGTACTACTGAAAGACGTTTGAAATCTCACCAAGCTACCTCAAGTGGCGATAAATTGCTGCGAGAGAGGATGGCGGTCCCATCTGTTGCATTTCCTTCTTGCTCCCTCTCATCGTTGTAAATGAGCCAGGAAAAAGCTCAGAAACATTTTTTATGAGCTATGTGAGGACAGCAAATATGTTACCGATGTTAGATTTCCTACGTTTCAGGGGTTTTTTTTTTTTTTTTTTTTTTTTCTGTAGTTGGTTGGCTTTTTTTAGAAGGACACATGTGGGTTGGAAATAATGCTTGTTACCCTCTGTCAGCTTTTGGTAGTTTTATTCTCACTTTCCAGGGTTGTTGGGGACTTTCGGGTGGGATGTTTAGGGTTCTTTACTGAAGGTTCTGTTCTCTCTTCTATGCTTTGATAGCATCATGGATTTGTGAAAGGTGTTTCTCTTTGTTCACCTGTCAGAGATTACAGGGAAGCCTTGAGTTACTGTGCACTTTTTACAGAGAAGGAGATTGGATTGACCAAGGGGCTGAGGGCAGAGTAGGGATACGTGGAAGGAAACAGCCGGTGTGTGAGTGATCACGTGGTGAGCTTCTCTGTCTCCCCTGCAAAGGTGGGGCTCCTAGCCTGACTGCTCTCCCACCTGAGAAAACTGCCCCAGTAAGAGTTTGTGAATAATAACCTAAGAAACAAGAATTCGGAGATCCTGAAAGGCCTTATTCCAAACACGGCTGGCTAGAAGAGAAAAGCAGGCCAGCCGAGAAAGGGGTGAAGCCCTCCACCCCTGTGCTGTTCTGTCAGGCACCACGGTCCAGCTCATGGCTCTGAAAGCCCTTTGTCTACCTTCTGATATTAGAGGCATCCGTTTTTTAACGGTATATTTGATGAGGGATGTAGACTTCGTGAACAGGGATCAGGATTGGAGATGCCATCAGAGGGTGAGTCTTATAACCAGTGGTTGAAGGAACTAAGGAAGGTGAGCCTGGAGAAGAGAAAAAGAAGGAGATACACAATAGCTGTATTTAGGTGCATGAAAGACTGGGTCATTCCAGAAAAAGTAGAACCGAAAAGTACAAGTTGCAGAGAAAGCAGTTTGGGCTCAGAACAAGACTTTCCTTGCAGCTAGCGCTAGTCCACAGTGAAACCAGAGGTCCCATTTGGAACCATGAACCGCTTCCACCCCCATTACTAGACTCTTTTAGGGGCATGTTTGGGAGCTGTTGTAGACAAGACTGCAGCACTGAGTGGCAGCACAGATAAGATAACCCTAATGTCAGTTTAAAGGCTCAGAGTCCCCATTCCATGCACAGTCGCAGTTAGGATGACCGTGGGACACCAGCCCCAGCCGCCGTGCGATCTGGTTGGTCTGGTGCTCAGCCTTCATCTGCCCACAGGCTGCGGGCTGAGAGTGGAGATGGGGTCCGGGGAAGGGAGCTGGCTACTTCCTCCAGGAGTGTGTGCAGTGAAACAGAAGGAGCCCCGGATTGCACCCCAGTTCCCGCGCATCCTGGCTTCTTGCTAGCTGCGTGGCTGTGTGAGTGGCTCCCTCAAAGTTTGGAAGCCTCCATCTCTTGCCATGCAAAATGGAAATAATAGTGTTCACGTCACAGAGTTGCCTTGAGCCTTAAGCAAGGTGATGGAGTCCCCTGTGGACAGCAGTGTGCGGTCTATATGTGGGGAAGCCCCTGCTCCACCGCTGATGACCTCTGAGCTCAAGGTTATCTCCAGTACAGGGGACAGAACTGCCTTCCTTCTAGGCTTGCTGTGAGCTGGACGACTGGATAAAGTGTCACATTTGATATAAAGTGTCGCATACAAAAGTCCCCAGCTAATGCCTGCTACAGAGCAGGTGTTCACTACTGTCAGCTTCATTTCACCCTCTGGACCTGGGGAGACTGGGAGAAGGCATCCTCTCTCACGCACCTTTGCTGGTCAGATCCTCAACAGGTGCTCTCTGACTTTCCCCAGAGACCTGGCCCAATGCTCACCCACCTCCTGTGGCCCTGTCATCTCAACCTCGGGCCACTTCCTCCGCTTCTTCTTCCTTCTTCCTCCTCTATTTCCTTCTCTTCCTAATCCTCTTCTTTTTCTCCAGCTGAGTTCCCTCTGTGCACTCCAGATAGGATTGTTTTGATGAGTACAAACTTGAGAATTTGTTCAAAACAAGAGGTTTTAGGTAGCCTTGGGGGTGGGATTTTTCATTTTCTTCTGAAATTGCTTAAATTTCTTTTTCTTTCTTTCTTCCTTTGTTTCTTTCTTTCTTCTTTCTTTCTTTCTCTCTCTCTCTCTCCCTTCCTTCCTTCCTTCCTTCCTTCCTTCCTTCCTTCCTTCCTTCCTTTCTTTCTTTTTCTTTCTTTCTTTCTTTCTTTCTTTCTTTCTCTCTCTCTCTCTCTCTTGCTTCCTTTCTTTCTTTCTTCCTTTCTTTCTTTCTTTCTTCCTTTCCTTCTTTCTTTCTTTCTTTCTTTCTTTCTTTCTTTCTTTCTTTCTCTCTCTCTCTCTCTCTCTCTCTCTCTCTTCCTTTCTTCCTTTCTTTTTTTGATGTTACCATTGTCCTGTTCTCCCATCCCTTGGGCTTGTAGTCATTAACTTGCCAGACACACAGCAGCTGAGCATCTCTGTGACACTGGAGTTGGCTGGACTTGAGAAGTGTCCTTCACAGGGAATCTGACCCATATATTAACCCAGAGCAAAATGCTAAATAAAGAGCCCCAGAATGCCACCCCATCCTCTTGGTCCCATCCTTTCCCTTGGAAAGGGGATTGCAGAAACAGAAAAAGCAGCAGGCAGGGTGGGGGAAGTTTCAGCCATTTTCCTGAGTCAGAAATTGGAACCCTGCCATCCAGACTCAGCCATCTCATCCATCTATGTATCTCCATCCATCCATCCATCCATCCATTAGATGTTCAGGAAGCAGGTCCTTGTCTAAGGCCTAGCGTAAGGTCCTGGGCAGACTTGAGGCGGGTGATAACATCCTTGCCGTCAGCCTTCCTCTTGTCTCCTCTGCTAGTTGAGCTGGCGGAACAGCGGCTCATCTCACCTGTATTTCTGTACTCCTGCAGTCCTCACAGGTCTAGTTCAGTAAAAACAGGAGGGACGTTAAAAGCTGTGCGATGGAGGGAGAGAAAGAATGAAAGAAAGACAGTCGTCACAGGAAGAAAGGAAATTGTATTATCTGTAGTGCCAGCCATGTAAATTGGTACGCACTCTAAGAACAGTTTAATGATTGCAATGAGAACCCAGGGAAACATCGCAGAATATGGAAATTTGAATAAAATTTCCAGGGAAGTGATGATAATTATCCTCATCTATGTAGAAGTCAGAATGGAAGCCGTGCATTCTCCCAGTGCATCCCCTAGAACATGCATTTCTCCTGATTTTTCTCCCTCTAAGCGATGTAGCTTTTTATTTAGCAGAAGACTGCAACTTTACCCCTCCAGTCATTTCTGGTTTTTAAATCAGAAAACTGAATTCTTTCCCTTCCAAGGAGAGTAAAGAACAACCTAGTTCTCCCCCACCGCCCCCAGCCACCTCTTACCTATAGTGTTTCTTTGGGGCCATTGACTTGGTGGAAGAGCATGGCTCTTAGTTCTTGGACCAGCCTGTGATTTAGCAGCTACTAAATGAGGCGCCCATTTTCCTGCATCTTAGCATCTCCATGGAAAGGGCGGGAGGAGGCCCGCTAGCCTGTGTGCACCCCTGGGTTGTCCCTATAATCATGGGAGAAGAGATTTATACAAATGCATTTTGAGAACACAGGTGCTAAATATGTAAAGAATTTTATTGTGAAATACAAAGATGTCAGCTTGATATTTCACAGTACATTTATGTCTTTCTGAAATCTTAGCATAACACCTGAGGTCATCTGCTGTCTGTAGTTTTGTCAATTGCCAAATTCCATTCCAAAGAAACTTGCAGTACTCTAAAAGAGAAGTCATTTTTTTTTTCTTTTTTCCAGAAAATTCTCTGGACCTTTGGGTTCTTCACAGATAGGCACGTGATATTTTTTTTGTAAGCCAATGCAAAAAGATATTTGAGTTTTAACCTTCCACTCCCCTCAGTTTCCACACTACTTTGTTTCTGTTTTCAGCGTCCACCATGCTGGTCAGGGTTGTGTAAAAGCTCAGTCCCCACCCTCAGAGTTCATGGTCAGGCAGAGGATTATGACATACACAAATAGCTGTGACATAGGTAGCAGGTGACAGGTGCCTGTCTGTATGATAGGGAGAGCTGGGATTAAGGGCTGCTCTGGGAGAAGCAAACTAGCCTTTTAAGCAGAATAAAGCGACAAAGAAAAAGCAAGACATGTTTGAGCATCCTGAGTGTTGTCTTACCGTATAATATCGTATGTTTGTCTTATCCCTCTTCTTATATATCACAGGATCCTGGGGACAGGGACTTTCTGATTCATCACTACTATATTTGGTGATGCCTATTATTTGCTTACAAATAGTAGGTCTTAGGGAATGGTCCCTTGAGCAAATATTTTCTGTATGATATCATACAAAATTTCAAGCTCATAATCAATACTCCCATTAAAAAAAAAAACTCAGTAACTTAATTCTGTACATACCTGTGGCATTTTTGGACCTTTCCAGAATAAGTATTTTTTTTAACTCTGGGGAAGAAACAAACAAATGCTGACTTCAGGAGGAGTTCTAGAACACAGTCAGAATAAGGAAAGTGATTTTGTTTGCACTTCAAGTATAAACCAAGTACAGAGAGATTTCAGGAAACTCCCTGCAACAAGAGAAGTGGCTGCTAGAGGGCCTGTTTTCCATGTATAATCAGGTTTCCCTTTTGCCAGGTTTAATTAGATAACAGAAGTTCCTTTTACCCAGAAATCTATATGGTACAGCAATTTAACCACTGACATCATACTTATTGCTAGATTTCCCCACTCTTTACTAAAACTCATAAGCTCTGTTAGTGCAAAAATATTTGTCAAATTATTTGATGTATCTCCAGGGACTATAACTATCCTTGGACTGTAATAGGTACTTAATAAATGTTGGCCGAATGAATGAATGTGTCAAGTCCTGTGGTGGACTCTGGGGCTAGAATGATGAGTAAGGTATAGTCTTTGCCCCAGGAACCCCATCATATAACGAGGAAGACAAACATATAAAGACAGCAATTATTGTACAGTGTGGAAAAGTAACGGTAAAGTTATGCAAAAAAAATTATTTTCTATTATTTGTTATTACTGCTGTTTTTACCTTGAAACAAGAAGCCTCAAAGGATAATCAGTTTGTATCACTTGTCCTGTCCATTTTTTTTTACTAACCTTTGTCCTAAATTGTCAGGTGTCCCAGGTGGTAGAGGTTCACGATAAGCTCCAAATGCAATCCATGCTAAAGGTTGCATAAAAGTGCATGTCAGACTTCCAAGGTCAGAGCCAGTGGACAGACATTGCTTGTCTGCAGTTGTTTTTTCCAGCATTCTTCCTAGTCCAGTTTTCTTTGTGGTCCCTCTTTCTCTCTCTTCCCTTTTTTTTTTTTTTTTAAGATTTTTTTGATGTGGACCATTTTTTAAAAAATCTTTTTATTGAATTTGTTACAATATTGCTTCTGTTTTATGTTTTGGTTTTTTTGGCTGCAAGGCATATGGGATCTTAGCTCCCTGACCAGGGATTAAACCCGCACCCCCTGCGTTGGAAGGCAAAATTCTTAACCACTGGACCACCAGGGAAGTCCCTCTCTCTTCCCTTAGAGGTTGGTGTTTCATCGCTACCTGCAGCATTTCACCTATCTCGACCGTATCTTATCCGCAGGTACAACTTCTCGCAAGTGCTTTATAGTGAACTGCCTACTGGATTTTATATGCATTCTGTCCACACTGGAACTCATTATTTCACCCTCCCCTTCCCTCTGACAAGAATAATCCCTTCATTTCCACCCATCAGACAAGCCCAATGGTCATGCTTCCCCTACATGCTCCATCCAAGGGGTCTCCAGATTCAACATGACGTTCAGCTGCTCTGACCCAGGCCCCTCCGCTGTCCACCGCTTCGGTCCTCACCCACTGGCCATCCTGTCTGCAGCGTCTCCCCCCTCCTCTTCTCTGTTGTCCACAAAGAAGTGATCTCTCTGAACCACAACTGTGAATCCATGCATTGGAAACTCTTGAATGCAGCCTGAACCTCTTATAACTTCCTGCATGTATGGCCCCTGGAAATTTCTCTGGTTTCATCTCCTGCCACTCCATCTCTATTTCTAAATTCCCAGGCTTTTACCACATGGCCTGGATTTCGATGCGTGTTTATTGAATGAACCAGTAAACCCAGAACTGAGCACTTACGTGGGAAACGTAACAAGTAAAAGCAGAGGCAGGAATCTGTGTGATGTGTGCAAGAGAGGAGACCAGTAGCCCAGAGCTGGGGAGTGGGAGACAGAGCTGGACACACACACACATATACACACCCCACTCTTGCCCTTTGGCCACACCAGACTGTTTGAGGTTTCTCTATTACTCTGTGGTTTCACAACTTAACACCCTTGCCGCTCTCTCTTGGACCCTCTCCCCATCACCCACTGGCACTCCTCGCAGGCCACCTTCGCAGTGAGGTGGCCCCTAACCTAACCTCCCTCCAGATAGTCTTTCGAGCCTGAAAGTGCAGTGGTTTAACTACCACCCTTATACTTATTCTAGCTTTGGTAGGTCCCTTCATTCATTGCACTGACTCCTGGGCTAGTCTGTTTGCTCACTCCTGGGTTACTAAGTTGTCCTAACGAAACTTGCCTGGAATCTACCCTACCCTCTGCCACCAAACTAATCTCCATAAATATCAACTTATCCCTTTGCTCCAATAGCATTTGGTTTAAAACTCCCAGGCCTGAGTTTCTGGGTCCTTCACGCTGCCTTTTCACCACCCCACCCCCCCAAAATCCAGAATCATGTGTCCAGCTGTGTCTCTACTTCCCCTGAGTTTAAATCCCTTTAGTTGTAAGGTTTGGGTTTTCCACAGACATGCCGTTCCTCCTCTCCACTCTGGGTTTATTGCTTTGTTCAGTAAGTGTACATCGAGCCTGGCTGTGAACTGAGCACTGTGCTAGGCTTTGGGAACACAGAAAAGAGAAAATAAAGCATCCTCTGTCCTCAGGGGCCTCTCAGTTCTATGGAAGTGTATAGTCACAAAAGCCAACAGCATAAACATTCAGTGAAAGAGAAACAGAATTGTTTGGGTAGCTGTCACATTCTACCCATCCATTAAGATCTATCCGAGTAATTTTTGTCCAAGTTAATATTTCTCTTTTATACACCTTCATAATACTAATTATGCTGTGTCATGCATGTTGACATTTAATCACATACTGTCTCATATTGTTATTTAAGCATCTTCTGTACGCGTGTCCTGCTTCAATAGGTGGATTCTAAGTGTCTTGAAACAAGGCCTGTGTCTTCTATGTTTTATACCAGCTTCTTCAGTTTGCACGTGCTGTGTAACAAAATACCCCCTCAACATAGTGGCTCAACAGAGATTTATTATTTCTCACAATGTTTTCAGTTAGCTGAGCAGTTCTTCTGGTTTGGACTGACTTGATAGGGGCCAGGTGACCCAGGATAGAGGCAGGCAAACTACAGCACACAGGACTGCCACCTGTTTTTTAAGATAAGGTTTTAGTGGAACACAGCCCCACTCACTTTGTCTGTAGCTGCTTTCACGCTACAACAGCAGAGTTGAGAAGTTGTAACAGAGATCATAAGACCCACAAGCCTTAAATATTTACTTTCTGAACCTTTGAGAAAAAGTTTGCTGACTCCTGCTCTAAGATAGAGCACTTACTTACTTACATGTCCAGCTGTTACTTATACATCACTTACTTATATGTCCAGCAGTTGGCGGGCTGGTTGGTCCGGGGAGGGGCCTCACCTGGGATGACTCAGCTTTATTCTCTGCGGTCTCCCGTTTTCCAGGAGGGTATCCTGAAATCCTTTATATGATGGATTCCAAAAAGTGGCAAGAGAGGGCCAGCCCCAATATGCAAGCATTTTTCAAGTCTCTGGTAGCATCACATTTTTCTGTTGTCCCTTTGGTAAAAGTAAGTCCCACGGTCACACCCAGAGTCTACTGGGGGGACTACTCTGGAGCCTGGATTCAAGAAGGGAATGATTACAGCCAGTTTGGAAAGGAGTCCACCACACCAGCCCATCCTCCCCCAACCACTGTTCCCCCAGCCTCCACCCCCCGTGCTCAGCATTGAGCACATAATGGTGGGTCCTCAACACGTGCTTGCAGAATTGAATTCAAAGCACGAATTGACTTTTGGATGGAAGAGAGTAGGACAGATAGTTACTGTGTAACCCTCATAGGCTCTGGGTTAGAGTGATGAACAAAACATATGGTTCCTGTCCTCAGGGAGCAGGCAGCCAAATTCAATTCTGTGTGTCCTCCCCGCCTAGTTGTAAAGTGGGCATCTCTCTAAGATTCCTGTTAAGGATCTTTGGTACTTAACTATGACCCTTCCATCCATTTGTTATCTCCTTTCTCCCACCTCTGCCTCCCTATTATCTGGACTTCCCCAGCCTACACACAGCTCGCTTTACGATGCCCTGCTTCCAGCCTCTTCCTCCCGCTTCCTGCTGAACATCACCAACCTGCAGGTCCTCCTAAGGCCTCATTTTCATCAGTCTGCTCCTTGCTCAAAAGCCTTATCTATCCACCGACTGGAGCTTAGACTCTTTGATATCCTAAGCGAGCACATCAGTACAGTCGCAAACTCCTCCGTGTCCAGATTCCTTGCTCTTTTCTGAATATGCACCATGCATCTATATATCCATTCCCAAGTGTGCCCTTTGGGATGCTACCCATCTGCCAAGGCCAGGCCTAGGTGTCACCTCCTCCATGCTGTCTCCCTGATTGCTCCTACTGAAAGTTGTTTCCTCTTCTGCACTCACAGGGTGCCAAGTTTGGAAAGTAACTCAAATGGCATTTGATCCTGCCTCACCCACCTTGTCCATTGCATCCTCCTTGAGATTAGGCATCTGATCTCAGGGATTTTCATTTCTTTCTGAATGCCTTGCACAAAGGAGCTTATTTTGTGAATAAATGAATAACTGACATTTTACCATTTCCAAACACTTTTATCTGCCATATTTCTGAGGCCATTGATTTAAATATAATATTTTGTGTACCACTAAGAAAGAAAAAAAAATACTAGGGAAATGCAAATCAAAACCATAATGAGGTGTCACCCTACACCTGTCAGAATGGCTTTCATCAAAAAGACAAATAACAAGTGTCAGCAAAGACGTGGAGAACAGGGAACCCTGTGCACTGCTGGTGGGAATGTAAATTGGTGCAGTCACTGTGGAAAACACTATGGAGAGCCCTCAAAAAATTAAAAATAAAACTACCATACAATCCAGCAATTCTACTTCTGGGTATTTACCTGAAGAAAACAAAACACTAATTCAAAAAGATATGTGCACCCCTGCCTTCACTGCAGCATTATTCACAATAGCCAAGGTGTGGAAGCAGCCTGAATGTCCATCACTTTTAACGAATGGATAAAGAAGATACACACACACACACCCCCCCGAATATTACTCAACCATACAAAAGAATGAAATCGTGCCGTTTGTGACAACATGGGTGGACCTAGGGAGTATTGTGCTAAATGAAATAAGTCAGAGAAAGACAAGTACCATGTGATTTCACTTATATGTGGAATGTGAAACACCAAAGAAGCAAAACAAAACAGAGACAGACTTACAGATACAGAGCACAAATAGGTGGTGGGGGTGGGGGGAAGGAAGGCAAAAGAGGTGAATGGGATTAAGAGATACTTCCAATTATAAAATAAATAAGTCATGAGGATGTAGTATGTAGCATAAGGAATACAGTCAGTAATACTGTAATAGTGTTGTATGATGACTGACTTGCGGTGATCGTTTCATAATGCATTTGATTGTTGGAACACTGTGCTGTACACCTGAAACTAACATAATATTGTGTCAACTATACTTCAATTTTTAAAAAAGGAGGAAAGACCAAACTATAAAAAGCTATCAATTTTAAGATATATCCTAATTTTGAAATGTTATTATGTGGAAAAATGTACATCCTAGAGTCAGTAAAATACAGAATAGTAAATCCAATTCAGATAGCTATAAGTATCCAGTTAGATATTTATAAAACAGCTAAGTGTGTTGGGCATTCGAATCTCACAATAGCCGTATAAGAAAGGTAGTGTGGATAGTATTAGTCCCATTTTACAGAGGAAAAAGTTAAGTTCAAAGAGACTGCAATACATATTCAGAGTAAAACAAATACTGTAAATAAGGGAGCCAAGCCTTATGGCTGAGATACAGCTACTTTCCTAAAAATCACCTGTGGATATCAAAACCCTTAAGTCAGCTCTATGTCTAATTACCAACATCTACTGTTTTCTTTCTTTTCAGATTATATGCACATCAGTTGGCCTTTCAGTTTGTTTTTCCCAGCTGTATTGTTTTGTCATGTTACCCCAGGAACATCCTGTTACTTGACATAACATAATGTAATGGGATGTGATATTTCATGCTGCTTAGCAAAAATTAGAATGATTGTTGGATGCTTAGGTTTTCTTGGATAGTAATTAGCAGGCAGAATCTCTCTCACATACACCCATAGGAGTTTCTCAACCATCCATTAGCCTCAAAATAGTAGAAGGCTTTCCAAACCCAACACTTCACTTAATTAATTACTTCATCTAACTACCTTCTTTTGGATTTTAGAAGCACTCTCCTGAATTGACATCTAAGAGACAAAGTATTTTTTATCAGTAAGTTTAGATATTTGGAACACTTTAGAAGGAATTGGTATGTGCAGATTTGGATTTATGTAGATGTCAAACTGATTTTCCAGAATAGGGACGTTAAAAACTCTTTCCTATGAGTGCTGGTTGTATTTTCATTTTCTTCAGATTGCTAGGTGAAATAAGAAAAACGCAAGTGGAAGCGTCTCCCCAGATCAGCAGGAACTGGAGAACGTTCAGGTCTTGGCAGAGTCAATTCAGCCTTTCATCCGTCCAAGGGAGATGTGTTGAAATCCCGCCACTGTTCTCAGGATTACTCAGACTTTGAGTAGCTTGTCGATTTCTTGTCACTGCACTTTTTTTAAAAAGCAGTTGGAGAGAGGGAAAAGAGTCAGGAAGACTAGCCAAATGATACATAATGAGATCTGTGCAGGAAAATTAAGAGAAAGAGGTTGTTTAGCTTGAAGAAGAAATAGTGAAGTTAATTTCTGTCTTCAAATACATAAAGGTTTTTGGGGGGGTTTTTTTGGTGGAAAAAATAACAGTTCAGCTATACCTTATGACCACTAAGCACAAAATAAGACAAAATAGACTTCAATTTGTGTTCGACATATTACGTGCTGACAGTTCTAAAAGTGGTTCCCAAGGGATACCACAGTGAAGGAGATGTCCATTCTAAGGCCTTTAAGATTCACTGCCTAAAGTGGATAGGAGACCAAATTAGAAAATCTCTTAAGGCCCCTTCAGCACTATGATTGAGTTAATTTCCTATTTTCATAACTACCCCAAACAACTTGTGAGTGATGATCATCAGATGTGTCCTATAGCTTCTACCACTGGTGCATGGGTAAATTTGAAGCTAGGATGTAGCACCCCCTCCTGAGAAGTTAAGATTACATAGTCCTCAAGTCCTTATATAATACATGTAAGGACTAGACTTTCTTTCCTATAGGTCATGTGTATGACTCATGTTCCATGTCACACATGTTCCATGTCACATCTTAAAAGACTTTTGGGCACTTGGCTTTTTCAAGAGTGTTGCTCCTGAAAATATCCCGTTTCTTTTTTGTATGATTAGTTTCTCCTTTTGTACTCATTCTTTCCCTTGGGCATATAAAATCTTTAATATTGCCCAATGGAAGAAAAAAAACTTTCTATGCCACACCTCTTCTAGATTCTACCTGACTTTACTACTCCTTTTCAAACAAAAGTCTTGAACTTTTTGTATATAGGTGTTATTTCTACTCCATCTGACCTTAGTACTCCACCAAAACTGTTCATATCAAAGCTACCAATGACCTCCTGGTTGCTTCATCTTCTTCAGCCTCTCAACAGCATCCAACACAGTCAACCATTCCCTTCTTTCTAAAATGCACTGTTCTCTGGGCCTGCATGCCAGCACCTTTTCCTGGTTTTTGTTTCTTCCCAGTCGCTACTGCTGTTTTCTCCTCTGCTCAGTATCTGAATTGGTGTGCCATGGGGCACAGTCCTGAGTCTCATGTTTTCTCTCTCTGCACTTCCACTTGATATTTCATCTGCTCTCCAAACTTCATGGTACTAACTCCCCAATTTATATCTCCAGTCCTGATCTCTCTCCCCTGAATATCAGGCTAATATATCCAATGGTGTACTTGACATATCCCCTTGGATGTTTGATTTCAAACTTAACATATCCAAAACAGAACTTAGGCTTCCAGTTATTTCACATATTAAGATTTTATGAATTCTCAAAGATCATCAAACAAGGAAACAAACCACCATGAGTGAAAATCAGCACAAGCAACAAATAATGCTTTGATTTCCCTTTCCCCACCAAGGATTTTGGATGTTTAAATTATCAGATTAAATAAACAAAAAGACTACCTTTACATATTTAAAATTTTTAAGTTAAAGATAGAATACAAAAATTAGCAAGCAACAATGGGCTTCTGAAATCACCAGACACTTCTGAAGAAGAGAAAAGAGAACTTTTAGAAGTGAAAAAAATAATTCACTAACAAAAAAATAAGTGGATGTGCTCATTTATAATGGATGAATTCATGAACTGGAAAGTAGAACTAAAGTAGTTTCATACAGTAGATGAAGAGATGGAAGTATAAGGAAGAGAGGTTAATAGTATGGAGGGCAGAATAAGAAGGACTAACATAAGCCAATTTAGAGTCACAAAGGGAAAAAATATGCAGGAGGGGGTTAGACAGTGAAGAATTCATGGCTGAGAATTTTCCAAATAAGATGAGAAATATAGATCCACAGCTGTAGGAAGCAGTGTATACTAAGCAGACAAATAAAAAGGCATACATAACCTTTTACAGTGTGATAGGACTGAGAATCAGTGAAGACAAAATTTTACTCTTAAAAGGAACCATGGAGAAAACATAGATCACGCCCTCCAAAGAACAATACTTAGACTGACAGCAGACTTCTCAACAACAACAATTGAAGCTCGGAGACAGTGAAATAATATTTTCAAAGTTCTGAGAGAAAATAACATTCAACTTAAAATTGTGTACTCAGCAAAACTAACTTTCAGAAATGAGAGTTGAAATACTATTTTCATAAGAGGAAAACCTACAAGAATTTACCAGTAGCAGACTTATATTGAAGGAATTTCAAAGAAATACTTCAGAAAGAAGGACAGGGATAGCAAAAGAAAAGTCCAACATACAGGAAGAAATGGTAAGCATAGAAATTGGTAAATGTGTAGGTAACTCTAAAGAAATATTGTTGGTTTGAAATAATAATGTCTAACATAGGGGAAAAGATAAACTAAAATACTGGGTAAAACACATATATAAGAAGGAGCTATCAGAGTTAGCATTATAAGGTCCTTTTATTGTTCTGAAGGAGACTGAAATATTAATTTTTGATTTCAAGGGTAACTATTAAAAGAATAAATAAAAATAAGATCCCACATGCCACACGGCATGGCCAAAAAAATAAAAATAAATAAAAGGAATAGAAATGGTATATAGCTTCCAAGGCAGTTGTTTTTTTTTTTTAAAGTTAAGTGAGGATTAAAAACAAAAATGAAGCATAGAAAAAGCAGGACAAATAGAAAACAAAAGTATATCAGCTATCACAATATATGTAAACTTTCTGGCTAAAGGACAAATATAGTGAAATTAAGATTTTTTTAAATAATAATAATTCAGCTCTACAGTGTTAGAAGAGACACCCCTAACATGGAAGGACAGAATAAAGGGATGGAAAAATATATTCCAGCAAATACTACTCAAAAGGAAGCTAGAGTAGCTTTATTGATACCAGTCAAAATTGACTTTAAGACAATATTATTTGCACAGGGAACTATATTCAATATCTTGTAATAACCTTTAATGGAAAAACTGAATCACTTTGCTGTACACCAGAAACTAACACAACATTGTGAATCAACTATACTCCAATTTTTAAAAAGTGAAAGAAAAAAAAGACAGCATTATTAAGGTAGAGAGAGCACTACATATTGATAAAAGTTTTAATTCATTGGAAAATTATATCATTTCTAAAATAGCCTCAAAATATAAAAAACAGGGCTTCCTAGGTGGCACAGTGGTTGAGAATCTGCCTGCCAATGCAGGGTACACGGATTCAATCCCTGCTCCAGGAAGGTCCCACGTGCCGCAGAGCAACTAAGCGCGTGTGCCACAACTGTTGAGCCTGCACTTTAGAGCCCATGAGCCACAGCTGTTGAGCCCATGTGCTGCAACTACTGAAGCCCACACGCCTAGAGCCCATGCTCCGCAACAAGAGAAGCCATGGCAGTGAGGAGCTCACGCACCGCAATGAACAGTAGCCCCCACTCACCGCAACTAGAAAGAAAGCCCGCGCACAGCAAAAAAGACCCAACACAGCCAATAAAATTAATTAATTAATTAATTTTAAAAAAAGACCTTTCCTTTAAATATATATATATATATATATAAAACAATTGATAAAACTATGGAGAAATTTCTCATGTTTCTCTAAGCTATTGCTCAGTGAAGCAGACAACAAATAATAAGCAAAGATATAAAATTTAGGCAGTACAATTAAAATATCCATGGATAAGGATTTTTCACCAAACAATCAGAATACATGTATTCTTCACAAGGAAGAGTTATAAAAATTGACCTCATACTAAGCCACAAAACAAGTCTCACCAAATTTCCAAGAATCACTATAATAATGACCACATTCTCTGATCATAATGCAATTAAATTAGAAGTCAGTAACTAAAAGATAACCCCCCACACACAAAATCCCCCCTGTATTTGGAAATTTTAAAACATTTCTAAATAACTCATTGATCAAAGATATCATAATGGAAAATGTTAAATACTTAGAATTGAATGATAATGAAAATATTACATATCAAAACTTGTGGGATGCAGTGAGACTTAGAGGAAAATTTATAGCCTCAAGTGCTTTTACCAGAAAAGAAAAAAAGTAAAAATTAATAAGCTAACTTTGAGAAGGTAGAAAAAAATATAGAGAAAGCAAGGGGGAGGATGAATAAAGATGGAAACAGAAATTAATTAAATTGAAAATAAAAATAGCATATAAGGGGTCAACAGAGTCAAAGTTGCTTCTTTGGGGTTTATAATACCGAGTTTTGTAAAAGGCAGATAGTAAATATTTTTGACTCAGTTGGCAATACAGTCTCTGTTACTCAACTCTGCCATTGTAGTGTGAAAGCAGTTACAGATATGTAAGTGGGTACTGTGGTTCTGTTTCAATGAAATTTTATTTACAAAAACTGGTGGCATAGTTCTGGCCTGCAGATCATAATTTACCAACCATTGGACTAATGTAATGGTAAGACTGATATACAAAAAATGATGACAAAGTCTGGCAAAGTGGCTGGATATAAGATCAATATACAAAAATTAGTTGCATTTTTATACACTAGTAACACAGAAAAGTAACTTTTAAAAAGTTATGGTTTACAACAAAAATTTTAAGTACCTAAGAATAAATTTAACCAAATTTGTGCAGGACCTAAATAAATTTAAACTTTATTGTTTAATCTGCCTCATTCTGAGACTAGTGATTTTCAAATTTGGGGTCTCAGGACCCCTTTATACTCTTTTTAAAAAAATTTTCATTGGAGTATAGTTGATTTACAGTGTTGTGTTACTTTCTGCTGTACAGGAAAGTAAGTCAGTTATACATACACATATATCAACTCTTTTTTAGATTCTTTTCCCATATCAGTCATTACAGAACTCAGTAGTAGAGTTTCCTGTGCTATACAGTCTCCTTTATACTCTTAAAAACTACTGAGAACCCCAAAGAGCTTTTGTTTATTTGGGTTTTATCCCTCTATATTTATCTTATTAAAAATTAAGACAACATTTAAAGTATTTATTAATTGATTTAAAAATAACAATAATAACCCCACTACATGTTAACATAACATATATTTATGAAAAAACTAAATCTTTCAGGACAAAAACGATAGTGAGAAGAATAACATTGTTTTATATTTTTCCAAATGTCTTAAATGTCTGGCATAATAGAAAACACTTCTATAAGATAGTGGATTCTAATATCTTTTTCAGTATTCAATCTGTTGTTGTATGATATTTTGGTTAAATTAGGTGAGAAGATCACATCTCACACGACATGTAGTTGGGAAAGGATGGAGTATTTTAATAGTCTTTTCAAATAATTGTGGATGCTCTTCTTGGATACTACATCAAAAGTTAACAAATGATAACTTCCTAAAGGTTAGTTGCCATGCAGAATCTAAAATTATATCAATGAACTTTTCATACTCCGTTACATTAAAATGCATTGGTCTGCTTTACATATTGAATGGATCTATTACCAAAGCATGATTTTTTAAGCCCATGATGGGTTATTTGGAAAATATTGATTTACTAAGTTATACAGATCTTCAGAACGGTGACACATTTCATTTTACAATGCCCCAAAAACTCACGTTAAAATTACCACCAATCTCATGCTCCTAGTAGCAGATACACATTTTCAAAATCTGATTTGTAGAAGCTTGTATTTTGTCACTGGCAACAAATTCTGCCAGTTGTTTTCCCTGAAGTAACAGCTTACCTTTTTCATTTTCAAGAAAGTATCTGCCAGATACCTAAATCTGAATAACCATAGTGCGTCAGGCATCCTTTCAAGTAAAAATGTTGTTCCATGAAAGTTGTCATTCAACTTGCAACTCAGACAAGCCCACAAATATCTTTCCTTGAGACAAGAGTCGCACCTCAGTGTGCAACAGAAGTTCCTTATGCGTATTTCTCACACAGATGTTACAGTGACGTGTATTCAAATGTTGAGATTTAATGTAAATATAATACAAATAATAATTCTTACTGCTTGATCAAGTACATTCTTTTTTTTAATTTTTTTTTTGTTTATTTTATTGGCTGTGTTGGGTCTTTTTTGCTGTGCGTGGGCTTTCTTTAGTTGCGGTGAGTGGGGGCTACTCTTTGTTGTGGTGCGTGGGCTCCTCATTGCCGTGGCTTCTCTTGTTGCGGAGCATGGGCTCTAGGCGCATGGGCTTCAGTAGTTGCAGCACATGGGCTCAAATAGTTGTGGCTCACGAGCTCTAAAGCACAGGCTCAATAGTTGTGGCACATGGGCTTAGTTGCTCCGTAGCACGTGGGATCTTCCTGGAGCAGGGATCAAACCTGTGTCCCCTGCATTGGCAGGTGGATTCTTAACCACTGCACCACCTAGGAAGCCCTCAAGTACATTCTTAAGTGAAACTAGCATTTTGTTTTACTGTGTGTGTCTGGTGAAGAACTAATACAGTCAGGGCCACTGCCTGTGTCACGCTGAGGCACCAGCAGTTTTACCCCCTGTTACATTTACACCATCGACGCAAATGTCAACCTGTGAAAACAGGTAGCATCTTAGTGTTATTATGAGAATAGTAGTGACTTCATCGACTTTCTGAAAGGGGCTCGGGATCCTCAGGGGTTCCCACAGACCACCCTGGGATCAGCTGCCACAGACCTTCATGTGGCTCTCTCCTTCATATCAGACCTCGGTTTAAATGTCATGACCTTGGAGAGCCCTATTCGACATAGCCCCCAGTGACTCCCTAACACATCACCCTGTTTTGCTTTTATCATAGCACGTATCACTGCTTGATAGTGTACTGTTTATTTATTTATGTGTTTAGTGTCTGTCTCCCCCATCCGGAACATAAGACCTGAGACTGTAGGGACCTTGTCTGTCATGTTCAATATAATAACTGTGTCTCCAAAACCTAACACAGTACTTGGCACCAACACACTCCATCGATGTTTGAGGAATGACTGAATCCCATTGAGACGGGGCGCAGGGAGTTGGGATTCTCACCATTTCTCACTCAGATGGCCTCATAGCTGTACATAGCTATTCTGCGCTCACGCTGGATTCTGTGGACAGTAACAGAAGGAGTGTCTGAGTTCTACATTTTACATGTATCAACTCAGTCCTCACAAGAACCCTGAAAGCTAGGTATTCGTTACCGCTTTTAACAGAAAAAGCACTTGAAGGTCAGCAAGAACTATTTTAAATCTGAAGATCTTATAAGTATTAAAGCCAAAAGCTGCGCTCGTACCCTTCAGCTCCCTCCCAGTGCTTCTGTGAATGCGCAGTAAGACGCACTCATAAGAATTGCTCAGAAGGAAGCCAGAAAGAGAACAAATACCGTATGCTAACTCATATATACAGAATCTAAAAACAAAAAGATGATACTGATGAACCCAGTGACAGGGCAAGAATAAGGATGCAGATGCAGAGAATGGACTGGAGGACACGGGGTTGGGGGGTGGGGGGGGCGAAGGGGAGGCTGGGATGAAGTGAGAGAGTAGCATAGGCATAGATACACTACCAACTGTAAAATAGACAGCTAGTGGGAAGTTGCTGTATAACAAAGGGAGATCAACTCGATGATGGGTGATGCCTTAGAGGGCCAGGACAGGGAGGGTAGGAGGGAGTCGCGGGAGGGAGGGGATGTGGGGATATGTGTATAAATACAGCTGATTCACTTTGGTGTACCTCAAAAACTGGTACAAGAGTGTAAAGCAATTATATTCCAATAAAGAGCTTAAAAAAAAAAAAAGAAAAGCTCAGAGGGCCAGGGTTTCAAGAACTGGCTGCCAATGATGAGGCACTAGTCATTCAGAAAGTGTGTTTGTTAGAGGGAATTTTTTAAATAATTAAAACTGAAACTCTGAAGTTATAACAAATGAACAGCAAATTTTCAAAATTAACTTCTTTGCACATTTTAGAAATGTTTACCTCAACCTTTAATTCCCAAGAAACCGTTATGTTTCTTCAGTCTTTGCCCCCGATCTTTCATAGGAACTGTAGCAGTGACAGATGAGCATGGAGTTCTTGTGTTACATTTGTACCAAAGATCTCTCTCCTTTGCCCTGCTTCCTGGCTGGAGCAAGTGTACAATAACATGTGATAACACGCATGTCAGCGTGAAGACTCAAGCCGGAACCTAATCTCAGCTGTTACATCTTTACTTCATAGACTGTGCCGCAGAGAAGCTATGACCAAATTTTAAGGGCTCACACAGAAGTCAGCAGTGAACATGGAATGTGAGTGAAGCCTCCTATTGTCTAGACAGACGCTGTGCTTCAAGTTTTATGTGTCATCGTTAATACCAAGGAGAGACTTACCAAGTGTCTTTCAAGGGAGCTCCTAGACTAGCCCATGAGACACCGAGAGGTCTGGAACCTTGGGCAGTTCCCTAAGATTGTTAGCTAGCCCTGAGAGCTATAACTTTTAAAAAATGAAGTGGAATGCCAGTGTTCTATCCAAGTTCTGTTTTAAAGGCTGCTTGTGAGAACTCAGGGCCAGCTCACCTGAAGGGGTTAGTGGTGTGAATATAGTAGGCACTGGTGGGGCCTTTATTTTCCACCCTTATGAAAGTCCACAATTATCTTTAAAAAAAAAAAAAAATTATTTATTTATTTTCGGCTGTGTTGCGTCTTCGTTGCTGTGCATGGGCTTTCTCTAGTTACGGCAAGTGGGGGCCACTCTTTGTTTTGGGGCAGGGGCCTCTCCCCGCGGTGGCCTCTCCCGTTGCGGAGCACGAGCTCTAGAGCGCAGGCTTCAGTAGTTGTGGCACACGGGCTTCGTTGCTCCGCGGCATGTGGGATCATCCCAGATCAGGGATCGAACCCGTGTCCCCTGCATTGGCAGGTGGATGCTTAACCACTGTGCCAGCAGGGAAGCCCCCACAATTATTATTAACTTAATTCACCCTTGATTAGAATATAACTACTCCTAGGACTATCAGGAGAGGTTGTAATTCAGTAACAACTTTCTGAAAACTAATTTAAGTTCTAAACACACAAAGGTGCTCAGCTTTACTGAGGAAACTGGAGGGTGAGAAAAATAGGAGGGAGAGGAGATGTGATTTGGGATTCTGTCCAGCAGAAGAGCATTGATATCCAGGAGACAGAGGGAGGGAAGGGGGACCCCTCCGGAAGCCTTTGCTTGCTTCAGTCTTTCACAGAGTGGACCATGAATGTGCCCGTATAATTCTAGCTGATGCTGGATTCTCACCAGCAATGGGAGAGGAACCTGTCTGTCCACACGGCAGGCCCTTCCCACTACCCCAGCCCCAGTAACTTCTTCAAAGCACCCAAAGAATAATGATTTGTAAAAACAACGAGACCAGTTTGTCAAGGCCTGGGCTTGGCCTCTGCTAATGACTTGGTTGGTCTTGAGGTCATCCTTCCCTTCATTCTTGTAATTATGGTGTAAAAAAAACAGTCACCTAATCACCCCTGAAGCACAGTAGGTGAGATATTTGCAAAGTGTACAAAGGGACATTCTAATATGTTGTTTTCTTGAGTTTTTTAACCCAGATTCCCTAGAGGGATGACTCACTCTTCTTGTGTACATCCCCACCAGCAACACTATGTCTGCAGTTTGTGATAAAAGATCAGCATAGGTCAGGAAGCCTCCTTCAGACATGTGTCCCGTACTCCCAGTGCCTGCCCACATGGAGAGTCACTACTCTAGCATGTTTCGTATAAATTTCTTCTTTCCAGTGTATCTACTTATCTTGGGACTTTATTTGATCCATTACAGAGTTCTTATTAACCTTTTTTTTTTCCCTTGGTCTTCAGTATCTGTTGAGTTCCTGCCAGGGTTTAAGGAGTCTCTAGTTTCTAAAGTAGAACCACTAAGCCATAAAAGTGGTTATGCTGCTGGGCTGCTATATGGACCTAGAGATGATCATACTAAGTGAAGTAATTCAGACAGAGAAAGACAAATATTACATGATATCACTTATATGCGGAATCTAAAAAATAATACAGATGAATCTATTTACAAAACAGAAACAGACTCACAGGCATAGAAAACAAACCTGTGGTTACCAAAGGGGAAAGAGAGGGGGGGAGAGAGATAAATTAGGAGTATGGGATTAGCAGATACATACTACTATGTATAAAATAGATAGGCAACAAGAACCTACTGTATAGCACAGGGAACAATGTTCAATATCTTGTAACAACCTATATTGGAAAATAATGTTTTATATATATGTATATAAAACACATAAATAATGTTATATATATACTGTGCTTTGCTGTGATTCACCTGAAACTAACATAATATTATAAATCAACTATACTTCAATTTTTAAAATGTAAAAAATAATTTTAAAAATTAAAGAAAATGTAAATGTAGGGCTGCCCCCAGGCTGGCAGTATATAGGTGATGGCACAGACCATCTTTGCTTGGAGATGCTAATGGTCTAGGTCATATTTTCATGTTGATATTAAAAGGCTTAGTTACCTGATACCCAGATTCTCTTGACTTCCATTAAGAGTCGTGCCTAAGCTCACTTGTAGTCCTAATTGGAAAGATTCTAATATTTCTGATCATCCATCTCTGAATGTCCATAGAGTTGATCTTTTTCAAAAGGACATCTCTCTAGGTCAGTGGAGAAAATATTCCGAAGAGCCTGTTGAATCTACTCTCCAGGAGTCTCCTCCACAGTACCTTCTTTGTTGGTAGCATTCATAGGGCCACAAAGAAAAGTCTGGTACTTTTTCTACTTTGCTCCTTAGAAATTTGAAAATAGCTACTATGTCTTCTTATTGGAAGGAGGTATACCAGATTCATCTTTGTATACATAGCATCAGGCTTAAGAGAGAAAACATAGGTGGGGATCTACAAGTATTAGTTGACTCTTCCTTGCAAATTTTAGTTGATCTTCCTCTCCCTACTCTCCTAAATAACTCCTACTTTGTCATTTAGAATTCAGTTCTGGCATTGTCATTGCTGGGAAGGGTCCCATCTGTGCTTGATGGCATGCTGAAATACCCCTGTAACAGCCTTTTGGCATGGTATCTGTCTGCCCAGTCAGCCACTATATTATACATCCAAAGGCTTATTTGTGCTGTGACCCAGCACCTAGCTGAGTGGCTGGCATTGGTAGACTCACTAAACATTTCCTGGATGCATGAATGACTGAATCTTCCCATCTTCCCAAAGTTGCACATAACTTAGCTCCTGAGTCTGTTTCAAGGCACCCAGAAATCAACACAGTGACTTACGTAGTTTGAGCAGCTATGAGTAGAGCAGACTAGCTCTCACCAGCAGTTAACAATAATTCCAAAACAAAGCTTTATCTCTTTGGGACATAGATAGGACACTTGAGAAGGCACAAGATAGTAAGGTTTGATTTGGTTTTGGTAATGAGGTTTTATTTGGGGTCTTTGTTTCCTATTTTGAGGATTACACAGAGGTAGGAAGACTATTTGTGATCACAGTGGGGTCGGGGGCAGATATAAATAATGTGCTGATGATTTTTAAGTGCGAAAAGCTTGGAACTGGATGGAATGAATGGAGAACAAGAAAGTCAAAAGAAGCTGCAGACTTTTTTTAAATTTATTTCTTTCTTCATTTATTTATTTATTGACTGTGTTGGGTCTTCACTGCTGCTCGCAGGCTTTTTCTAGTTGCAGAGAGCAAGGGCGACTCTTTGTTGCAGTGTGCGGGCTTCTCCTTGCAACGGCTTCTTTCTTGTTGCGAAGCACGGGCTCTTGGCATATGGGCTTCAGTAGTTGTGGCACATGGGCTCAGTAGTTGTGGCTCACAGGCTTAGCTGCTCTGTGGTATGTGGGATCTTCCTGGACCAGGGCTCAACCCGTGTCCCCTGCATTGGCAGGCGGATTCTTAACCACTGTGCCACCAGGGAAGTCCCGAAGCTGCAGACTTTAAATGCCAATTTTAATGCCACATGATTAAAAATTAAAATAACTAGAGATAGACAAAATTCTAGGTACTTAAAAAGAAATATTAATCTTAGAAAGTATGCAAAAGAAATTTTCACAGTGGATATCTCTTATATCATCATCCTTTTTAGTATTTTTAAATGTGATTATACTCCTGTGAGCTGAGAAGCTATTGGTTTGGGGTAATATATTTGAAGTAACCAAAAGAGTTTGGTGGACCCACTGACCTGCTTTTGACTTCTGAGAAATACAGCTTCACTATCTCAAATTCTGCAAAACTTGTCCTGGGTTTATGGCAAAAATTACTGTATCTTAGTTGTGGAAGGTTGCCTGCCTGTTTCTTCAGTAGAGGCATGTTGCATATAAAGAGGGTCTACAGATATTGGGTTTGTGATTTTTTTCTCCCCTTTCTAATTTGATATACATTGTGCACATCTGCTCATCTCTCTTCTTCCCAGAAGGACTCTCTCTTGTCAGTTCTGCCTGTACCTCCTGCTGTGGCAGGGTGCTCACCCACAGAGCAGCTCAGTTCCCAAGCAGCCTGTTAAGGTTGACACCCCTTATCCACCTGCTGAGCAATGGAAACTTGTTCCAGGGGGTTCTGTGATCCACTTTGTCCCCAAATAATTTGGGATACAGGCTGTATTTCCTTGAGAGAGCAAGGAAAAAGTCTGAATTGGCCATCCAGACAGGGAGAAAATTTCACCTGTGCACTCTCATCCTTCTGTGTATTATTCCTTTGTCCAATTTCTGTAGAGTCAGATTATATGACCCTATTAATACGTGTCTTCCTGCACGCAAGCTTGCTTATTCATTCATCCAGCCCACATGAGCTTACTCCCTGGGTGAGCTCACCCAGTACTGCGGCTTTTAAATACCATCTCCACCCTAACGCCTCTCAAATTTATATCTCTAAAATCAACCCTGCCCTGAATCTCAGCCTGTGGGTTCAGCTGTTTATATAATATCTCCATAGGGCTGTCTAATAGGGCTGCCCTCATACTCAGCGCATCCGCAACCAACCCTTGTTCTCCCCTCACCCCCCACACCTGATCCTCCCCTGAGGTTTTTGCATTTCAGTAAATGACACCTCCATGCATCTCGTCAGTTACGCTGAAATCCTTGAAAGCGTCCTTCACTCATTCTGTCACATCCCACATCCATCCCCTAGCAAGTCCCATCAGCTCTACCTCCCAAATACATGCCAGGTCCAGCCACTGGTCACCGCTTCTCCTGCTGCCTCCCTAGTCTAATCCATCATCCTTGCTCACCTCGGCTGCTACAAGAGCCCGCCAGCATGCTTCCAGGCTGACCCCACCACAGCCCACTTTCCACAGAGAAGCCAAAGTCATCTTTTAAAAGTACCAATCAGATTCTCTCACTTGTTTGCTGTGGCTTCCCACAGCACTTAGAATAAGTATGCAGGCCTTTCACTGCGCTGACTACCTCGGCAGCCTTCTGGCCACACCTTGCAGGCTCTGGGTAGCTCTTTACGCTGCCAGGCAGGCTCTTCTCCCAGATACCTGCATAGTTTACTCTCTTACTTCATTTGGAATCTGCTTCAATGAGACTTTCCATGACCATGCTGTCTAAAGCAGGACCTCAGTTCTCAGCCTTCTGTTCTCTTGCCCTGCCTTATTTTTTTCTCTATAGCACATTTGATCTGGAATTTATTTAAATAGATAGATTATATTCTGTATATTGCCATCTCCCCCAATAGAACATAAGCTGCTGGACAGCACAGCTTTGCTGGGTTCATGGCTGTATCCTCAAGCACCTAGAACGGCACGTGACATGATGTACCGTATGTGGGGACTATGCAGTCAGTATTGATTGAGGGAGTGAAAACGTGTATTGAGTAGCCAGCTGTGTTTCAGGCATTATGCTAGAGGAAAGGAAAAAGAAATAAAGCATGGTTTCTGCCCTTGAAGGACTTTCCTTCAAGGTGGCAGAGAGACACATAAGCAATTCTGTGTTTGTGATACGACTGGGGAGCTGGGGAAGCTTGAGCAAGAATCTCTCAACTGTGCCTGCAGGAGTTGGGAAGTAACCAGAGGAACTGACATTTGAGATTATTCTTGAAGGATGAGCAGGTGTTTGCCAGAGAAGAGCGGGAAGGGCACATGATGTGTGGAAACTGCACATACAACAGCATAGGTCTGTAATAGGACAGAGATCTTGAACATGACCAACTAATGGAAGAGTTGTCTGAGATGAGTTTGGATCATGAGCTTCCAGAGAGCAATAATTTATTTCATTCCCCGCCCCCAGTGTATCATATTAATAGATCTTAATGAAGACTCATTTGATCATCTTCATAGATGCTGCAAAGACATTGATGTAATTTAACATCCATTTTTCATTCAAAAAAAAAACACTTTATAAAATAAGAAATGATGGTATCTCCTTAACACGATAAAATACATATATGGCACGAAAAATTGAGCATTGTGCTTGAGAGGGAGACACTAGAAGCCATGTTATGTCAGAAAGAATGAAGACAAGGGCGCTTAACCTTATACCTTGTTCTGAATGTTCTAGCCAATGCAGAACTAGAGAAAGAAATTAAAAACATAGGAAGTCAAAAGGAAGAGGTCGAACTGTGCTTGCAATTTGCAGGTGATATGATTGTATACTTGGGTGTGTGCTTGTTTCTATGAATCAGCTGGAAAATTGTTACAAACAATAACAGAACTCGGTACAGGTGGCTGAGTACCAGTTTACTATGTAAAAATGAACATTCTTCATATACAAGATCAATAGCTAGTTAGAAAATATAATGGTAGAAAAGATCCTATTTACAGCAGCAAAAAAGAAAAATCCAAATATAAATGTAAATATAGACATAAATACATTATGCATTTAAACACAGGTATTGAGCTTCACAGGGAATCTCTAAGATATAAATCTGTATTCATATAAATAAGTGGAACTTTTTAAATTCTCCTGAGATGCAGAGGAATAAAAGAAAAGATGTAAACAAGTGGAAAGGCAATCCATATTCTTGTATAGAAAATCTAACCATCACAGATTTAACACAATCCAGTAAAAATAACAACAGAACTGTTTGTAACCAAACAAGCTGATGCTGAAGTTCATGTGGGAAAGAAATGTTCTTAGTTAGGAATAGTCTAGAGTAAGGAAAACAATGAGAGAAAATTGCTTTTTAGGTATTAAAATACATCACAAATATATTTATATACTTGAATTAGGGCATTAATTAGATAGGTTCATGGTGGAGTATGGAATCCAGGAGTAATCTCAAATGCATTTGAAAATTTAGTTTACATTAAAGAAGGCATCTCAGATCAGTGCAGTTAAACTGGACTGTTCAACAAATGGTGCTGGGGTCACAATAAGAGCTGTCTGGAAAAAATGAAGTTTATTGATAGCTCATATTTTATACCAAGATAAATTCTAAATGAATCAAAGACTTAAACAAGAAACCTGGGAACTTCCCTGGCAGTCCAGTAGTGAAGACGTCACCTTCTAGTGCAGGGGGTGCAGGTTGGATCCCTGGTTGGGGATCTAAGATCCCACATGCCTTACGGCAAAAAAACCAGAACATAAAGCAGAAGCTGTATTGTAACAAATTCAATAAAGACTTCAAAAATGGTCCACATCAAAAAAAATCTTAAAAAAATGAAAATAAACTAAAAATACTAAAAGAATTTAGGGGAAAATTGTTTATATCCACAAGTGGGAAAAACCTTTCAATGTATGATATGCAAGCTGAAAGCCATAAAATTAATCCAATTACATTAAAATGAAAAATTTCTGAGGGGCAAACACCACTGTATACGAAGACAAATGAAAAGTGACAAACTAGGAAAGATATTTTGCAACTCATATAAGAGAAAGGGCAGATTTCTCTAACATGTAAAGAGCCTCTACAAGACACTAAGAAAAAAGACCATCAGTGCAATGGAAAAAAAAAAATAGGTTATTAACAGACAATTTACAGAAGAGGGCCTATAAGTAGCTGCTCATAAACATATTAAATATATCCAGCTTTGTTTATAGAAAATGAATGCAAATTAAAACTATAATGAGATACTATTTTTACTTACCAAACAGGCAGATTTTTTTTTTACAGTTTGATAACACAATCTATTAGCAAGACTGTGGATAAAGAGGTACTCTTGCACATTGCTGGTAGGAGTTTAAATTGGTACGATCTAAACGGAGAACAATTTGGCAATACCAAAACTATAAAAGCTTATATCCTTTTAATGCTTATATTCCCATCAGCCTTAGGGAAAATATATGGATGTGCAAAATTACATATGCAGAATTACAAGGGTATACATTGCAACCTTGTTTATAATAACACAAGACTGACAATAAGCCAACTGGCTATGAATAGAATTGGTTATGTACATTATACTGTATTCTCATAGATGAATTCTATGTAACCAAAAAGCAAGGATGAGGAAGCTTTTAGGTGTTGGTATGGGATGAAGCCCAAGATATATTTTTAAGTGAAAGAACAAGGTACCTAATAGTGGTATAACATGTTAGGTTTTGCATAAAAAAAGGGGGAAAAAGTATCTATAAATGTATGTATCTTTGCTTAAATAGACATGAAATTCTTCTAAAAGGATATGCAGTTAACATGAGTTGCCTCTAAGAAATGGAATGTGTGATTGGGAAGTAGGGATGGGAAGGTTTTGGAGACTTGAACTCTATACCATTTGTGAAATTTGAACCAACCAAAACAAACCAAAAAAATTTTAATGCTATTTTTAAAATCATCTTCAGAAGAAACCAGTGTTACACACAACATGGATGAATCCCACAAATGTAAGAAGCAAAAGAAGCTCCCCACACACACACACACACACACACACACACACACAAAGTAGTAAATTTTTCCGCATATTTAAAGTTAAAAGGAAGACAAAACTAATCTATGGTGGAAGAAGTTATTACAGAATGGCGGTCGTCTTGGTGGAGATAATGAATGGGACAGGGCATGAAGGAGACTTCAGGGTGCTGGTCATGTTCTTGATCTGAGTGGTGTTTACATGGGTATGTTCACTTGAAACAGTTCATTGGAGCATCCTCTTACGGTTGATAAGCTTCTCTGCATGTGAATTATGCTTCTGTTTTTTAAAAATCACCGAAAAGGAAAAAAAAAAATTGTTAGGATTGTATTAGTTTCCAAAGGCTGCTGTAACAAAATACCACTGGTTGGCTTAAAACAACAGAAATTTAATGTCTGATGGTTCCGGTTGCTAGAAGTTCAAAATCAAGGTGTCTGCAAGGCCATTTTCCTTCCAAAACCTGTAGAGAAGACTCCACCCTTGCCTCTCCCTAGCTTCTGTTGGTGGCCAGCAGTCCTTGACATTCCTTGGCCTGCAGATGCATCACTGTAACCTCTGCCTTCATCTTCACATACTGTTCTCTTCTGCCTTCCCGTGGAGTTCCTTTCATAAAAATAGTCATATTAAACAGTCATATTAAATTAGGGGCCCATCCTACCCCCGTGTGACCTCACCTTAACTATTTATATCTGCAGTGACCCTGTTTCCAAATAAGGTCACATTCTCAGGTATTGGAGGTTAGGGCATCAACTTTTCTTTTTTTGAGGGGACACAAACAGTCTATAACAAGGGTTAATGGAGAATTTTTAAGGAGCATTGGAGTTTCTCTAAAATATTATAATCCCATTTTAGTGACTGATGTGTGAAGCATGCCATTGTTGAGCTCTTGCAGAAAGAAGTGACCGAGTGCTTTGTCTGCTAAGGCTGTCTCTCCTTGGCAGTCATTCACCTGCTGGAGAAGAAAAAAAAAAGGTCTAAACCACTCACTACCCATAGTTAGGTGAAAAGAAAATAAACAAGGAGGTTTGGGGCTCCTCTGGCAGCCTCCATCCCGATTTTACATTCTCTGAAACTAGAGGCTGTATCCTTATAGGTTAAGGCTTGGCACACGGTGACCATCTGTCTTCATCATAGAGCAGTAACTTCAGTCTGGAGATGGGCATTTTTTTAAAAAAGCTCCTCATTTTTCAAATTTACTCCAAGGATCCCACCGAGCCCTCATTTTTCGCTGGGCATGGGTATGGGTTTTATTTTTCTGTCAAAGCGTCAGCAAGTTTCCAAATGAGTAACAGACCCAGGGTGTGGTGTGTGGCTTCCCTTTTGGTTGTAAGTCCAAATCACCCTCGAGATATAATTAATCCTGCAATTCTCACCACCAGTGAAGTTATTTTCCAAATTTAATGAAATGATTATTTTGTTGTCACTCGCTTCCGGTGTGTGTGGCTTGTTGTAGGTGCTCAATAAGTGATTGTTGACTGAAGGAAGGAAAGCAGAACAACATTTAGCCACTTGACTATCAAAGGAGGCCTTTCATAGTTTCAAAATTCAACCGTTCTAGGATAGGCAAAATTAGTCTACGTTAGAGAAACATTAGAGCAGTGATTGCCCTTGACAGGCATTGGGGAGGGATTAACTGGGATGGGGAATCTTTCTGGGGTGATGATTATATTCTGGAGCTTGATAAGGTTCAGATTACACAGTTATCTACGTTTATCAAAACTCAGTGAGTGTGAAATGATTTGTACATTTCATTGTATGTAAATTATACCTCAGAAGAGAAAAACTATAAACAAATCTTGAACTCTAGCAAATGATATGCCTGTTAAAGTATTTAGGGGAAAGTGTGCCAATGTCTGCAATTTACTTTGATATGCACTCATGTGGATTGACAGATGGGTAGAGGAATGTATTTAGATGGGTAGATTTGTAGTGTAATGAGTATAATAAAATGCTAATTGTAGCATCTAGATGTAGGTGTATAGGTGTTCAGTGTAAAATTCTTTACACTTTTACACTCTTCCTTTACCCACCCCCAATCTTACACTTCTTACCCTTGTGGAAATTAACTGTAAAGAAAAGGGCTTAATTTTGCAACAAAAAACATTGTCTCCATGTTCTTCCCCATGGCCCTCCTCCTCCTGAATTTTCTTTGATACAATATAATAGAAGCCTGGGAGTCAGAAACACTTGGGTTCTCCTGTGTCTGTTACTGAATGGTTCTGTGATCTTGAGTAAATCGCTGTGAGCCTAGATTTCCACAGTCGTAAAAGGAGCAAATTCAATCAAATGATCTACAGGTCCCTTCTAGCTAGAATGAAAGTTTGCTTCTTTTTTTTTAACCGTGTCTTCCTGTAGCATCTTTTGGGAGGTCAACTGTAATGAAATCTTGAATCCAGACCCTGGCATACTCTAGAAGGAGGAATTCGCTTTCCCAACAAGACACACAAAAGGCTCTGCTGGGAGCTCATTTAAATAATGCTTAAGATTTTAGTCCCAGTGAATTTCCCATCTATTCCTCACTATTAGCCAGACTTGAAATTAGTCAGATATTTAAGGCATTCAGGAGAGGAAAGCCACGATGTCTTACAGTACATCTCTTCAAAAATATCAATGAAAGTAGAGAAGAAAGTGATTTTTCTATGTGTAGATCTGTATGTTTTGTTTACTTGGGCTTCTCCCCAGGTGAAAATTTCATTTAAATACTGATTATGGGAAGAGGCTATCAATTACTAGCCAGGTATATTCCCCAAGGACTGAAAGCAGAACAGAGTAAGTATTCCTAGTGGGATGTGTCTATTTTCATTCTCAGGCTATAATAGAACTCCAAGGCAAGAGCAGTTTGGTGTGTCACAATATATAAACAACCCAGAGAGGATAATTTGGTAAACTTTGTATCTCTTCATGTGCTACTTACTCAACTATATTACCAAAGACAGAGACTCAACTTCCATTATGTGGGTTCCTTGGCAGGTCTAACTACCTGACGGGTAATTATGCAGACTTTTCATAGTCGTGCCAGATGTAAATTATATACCAAATGTAGTTGTCTCCATGTTGTATCTTTTCTATAGCTTATGTTTCTGTGTTTGCATATTTTGGCATGTAAGACCTACATATTTTCTCTCTTTGATTAACTATAAACCAAATAAGTAGTGGGGCTACTTAAATAACGGAAGAGGCTAATGATCAAGGACTTGACTTTACTAATATACTCAGGTTGGAGATGTTTTTGGTGAGGAGAGCATGGGCAAGCCATCTGATGTGGTCCATTATTATATTTTCAATTATCTTTGGTGCTCAAAGAAAGACGTTAATATAGCTGAGGATGACATAGCAAATTAGCACAGCTCTCTAACCTTTTAAATTGCTAACAGTGTTGTAATCTGTAATTATAGAAATCAGTGTGAGGGTTGTGGTGCTGCATAATTATCTTTCCTGATACTTTATTGCTGAATGAATTATTAATCAGAATCAGTCTTGTATAGTATTTGCAGCAACTCTGAAGAATAATGTATAATTAAATTCCATTATTCCTATTTTTGTGCTAATGTTTTATGATGTTGTAATTGATAATTAATTGGCCAAAAATTCACACAATACTTGGGAGTTTCAGGTGGCTGGAAAATGTTCAGTGTGCTGAGTTCATTAACTAAGTAATGATCGTTCCGTAAAGACCACAGAGTCTAGTCCAATCTGTATGAAAAATCTTTTGAAATTGTTATATTAATCATTGAGCTTTTCATGTTTCCTTAAAATAAAGCAATAAGTGTGAGCACATATGAATAACTAAGAAATCTGAATAGATTTCAAATCTGGTCAATTTTGAGTAATCAGATGTTGATTGTGGATATTGGGCGAATACTTTAGATTCAGTTGGTGTGCTTTTTTGCGTATCAGTTTCCACTCCAATTAAACAACCAGCAGTATTCACATAACCACAGTTTCAAAAAGAGAATAATAGCGCTGTAGCCTGAAAAGCCATTTCCCTCTGTTTTTGAAGAATATAGCCCACATCTTTATAGACAAAGTCTAGTCTAATCTTCTTCGCCAATTGTCCAAACTACTAAATGGTTTTCCTCCGCACAGACACAGAGAATTTAAAATCTGAAAGGATTATGAACTTCTCCTTGACTGGCATTCTAACTAAGAATTCCTGGTGTGAGTCTCTTTTGGTATCCTTTGCAACCTAGGTAACCAGCCAAAGCTCAGAATCTAAGAATGTCTTTCACTCAGCCTGAGTTCTATTGAAAAGAAACATCATTTGGGCATTTTATGTGAACTTCTGTGGTGCCATTTTACTTGATTTTTTTTTAAAGAAGGTGATGCTTTTTCCTGGTTTCAGGTGTCTCCTTTAGAAACATACTTTTTTTCTTTTTAAACAGGTGAACATCTTTTTCCTTTCCAAAGAATTTTGAAGGCATTGTGATAGGGAATTTTACAATGCATATGCTATTTTTTAATCAATTCTTTTCTAAGCCGATCAGAAAAGTATCCACCAGGGATTGTTCCTGGGGATTGCTGGGCAAATACATCTCCACTTTCCCAGAAAGATCATTAGTGGTTTATTATCACATTGGCTGCGTTGGCTCCAATGTCTTACAATTCCAAATTGTAAATTATTAAAGAGGAGTTTGTCATCAGACTACCATGAATGGTACTGAGGTGCATTCCTGCAGCATCTGGCAGAAAGTTGCTCAGTGGCCTTTGTCTGATGTTGGAGTGAACATCAGAAACCTTCCTCTTACTGTCTTCTCTCAATTCCAGGCCCCCCAGAGCCGTGTATGATCCCAGAGCAGCTGATGTCTGGGCAGCGGCCCCGCTGAGCTCAGTCACACATAGTCCTGGGGGATGCGGTTGAGGGTCCTGTGTGCCCATCATCTCTTGGGGGTGTGGAGGCCTAGCTGCTGCTAAAAGGAGGGCATAATTGGTCCTCTGTTTGGCAGTTTGAGATTGGAGGCTGTGAACTTAGGGAGAGGGAATCAGAGCCATCGTGCTTTTCCCAGAATGTAAGACCTAACTTATACTCTGTGCGGACCCTACAGAAGCAGCAGACAAAGAATATGTTTCCCTGTTAGTGAATAGTTGGGCCCAGAAAGCTTGGAAATAAAACACACTTAAGAATATTCTGTTAAGAAACTCTACAGATGTTAGCTTTCCCTTTACTGCGTCAGCCTAGGCTCTTCCTGTAGCTTTTGTACCTTCCCATTCACTTGGAGTGTATCTTGGATGTTATAGCATTAGTTTCCTCTAACATTCTCATTGCTCAGAGGGGACGGAGTTTCCTGTGAATAAACTGATCCGCAAGGCAGCTTGGTAGCCCAGAGAAGACAGGCAGCTCCAGAGAGCATAGGAGGATGTGAGAAGAAGCAGGTTTGCAGGAGGCCTCACCAGAAACAGAAGCACCACCAGTGGAGGAGGAGGATGGAGATACAGGCAGAAGGCTGGGGGTGGGCTTTAAGTAGGGTGGTTAGGGAGGCCTTCCTGAGAAGGTGACATTTGAGCAAAGACTTGAAGGACATCAGGGAATAGGCCAACACATTCAAACCTCAAAACAGTTTCACAGGAGGCAGGTTTTATCCTCCCTTCACATATAAGGAGACCAAGAACTTGTGAGCTGCCATTGTCCTCTAGCTCTAGGAAGTGGCAGGTGGACCTTCCAGGGCTGCCTTGGAGCAGCTGCCCTGGGGGTTAAATGCAGCTCCCCAGCCCCACCCCCATTACCCGAAATCCATACAGTGAAGGAACTGTTGTAATTCCAAGAGGTCAGATGGCACCTGGGAAAGTCTGAGTTATGTAGGCAGGACTGAAAGTAGGAGATGCCGATGTGAAAAAAGGACAAGTGAAATATACATTACTGTATATGAGATAGATGACCAACAAGGACCTACTGTATAGCCCAGGAACTATAGTCAGCATCTTATAATAACCTGTAGTGGAAAAGAATAGGTATATATATGTGTGTGTATAATTGAATCACTTTGCTGTACATCTGAAATGTTATACATCAGTTATACTTCAATTTTTTTAAATAATATTTAAAAAAAACGGACAAGCCATCCTCAGTCTGGGAACGAAAAGTGAATGGAAACAGTTGGCAGGTTAAGAGAGAAGGACTAATTGTATTGATCACGTACTGCATGTTGAATGAGGGAATTCATGAACAAACACGTGAAATGTGTTCATCCTCCTGACCCTAGAGGGCAGGTGCTCTGTATCGTACCCTTTTTGTACAAATCAGAAAGCTGAGGCACAGAAACGCTGTGTATTGCTGGAGCTTTGGCCAGAAGTGAGTGGCAGAGTCAGGATCCCAAGCCAGGCAGCCTGGCTGCAGAGGCCGTTACACGGTCCTGCCTCTGTTAACCCTGCTGATACAGTACTTAGTGCCTGCTTACTGTACTCTGGGAATTGTTCCAAGAGCTTTGCATGTTTGTGCTTTAGGTTACTTACTCCTCATGACAACTGGATTACAGATGAGGGTTCCTCACAGCGAGCTTGTGGTCAGTATGCGGATGCCAGCAGGCTGGCTCCAGAGCCTGGCTGGTCACCGCGACACCCGCTGTCTCTCAAGATGAAGGAAGGTTCTGGTGTTCATGAAACGTGCAAAAGGTAACAGAGAGAGAAAACAGGGAAAGCCTGACATAGAAGGTAGACTATTCAAAGCACATCCTTCTAGCAAATATAAGGGGATAGAATCTTTCGGAAGTGTTGTTTGATGAGAATCAGTCCAAGCCCCTCATCTGCCAGACGCCTTCTCTTGGCATGAAAGAGAAATCTATCAGGGTTAAGTGCTCATCAGAGCAGACCTTCTTGGTATAATCGTGTGTAGAATTAGTCAGAAGGTGGTGCGGATAGTTCGTGATGCAAACAGAGTACTTTATCCTTCTCAGAGAGCTCTCGGGTCTACTGCCTGATTTGACCTTCATGGCCAGCACAGAATGTCAGAGAGTGAAGGCTGCAGTGGTGTCATGGTCAAAGTTGCCAGAAAGCACCAGATCCCACACATTGTGGGATCACATCATTTTCTCACTGTCCGTGGATGGAAACCAAGCAAATTGGACTTCCCCCCATTTTAAGCAGGAGAATCTGGCAAAGACATACTTCACGCTTCATGCAGTTCAGGTTTGCCTCGATGTAAGAAACTCTCAATCTGTACAGAATTACAAATTTTATATAATGTACAAAGAAATTCATTTTCTTTTCATAATCATAGCTTCCATTTGTGGGATGTTTACTGTAAAACAAAGACCATCCTAAGTACCTTATTGCTTCATCTCATTTAATCTTCACATAGCTATTTTGCAGATGGAAAAAGCAAGGACTACAGAATCTAATTAATGGGCCCAATGCCCTACAGCTAGGAGGTGGAAGAGCAGGGACTCAAATGGAGGGCTCTCTGTCTAGGGATGGAAGGAGAAATGGGAAGCAGGTACACTCTAGAATCAAGAAAGTACTGAGACAGAGAAAGATAAATACTGTCTGCTATCACTTATCTGTGAAATCTAAAAAATACAACCTAGTGACTATAACAAAAAAGAAACAGACTCACAGATATACAGAACAAATTAATGGTTACCAGCGGGGAGAGGGAAGGGGCAAAATAGGGGTAGGTACAAGCTGTTAGGTTAAAATTAGCTGCAAGGATATATCGTACAACACGGGGAATATAGCCAATATTTTATAATAACTATGAACGGAGTAAAACCTTTAAAAATTGTGAATCACTATATTGTATACCCGTAATTTATATAATATCATACATCAACTATACTTTAATTTAAAAAAAAAGAACTTGGGACTTCCCTGGCGGTCCAGTGGTTAAGACTCCATGCTCCCAATGCAGGGGGCACGAGTTTGATCCCGTTGAGGAACTAAGATCCCGCATGCCGCACAGTGCGGGCAAAAAACAAATTTTTTTTAACTATAAAAATGAAAAAAAGAACTTGCTAGAACCCAAAACAAAAAAGAAAGAAAGAAAAGTACTGAGAGGTTTCTTCCTGCCTGGTGCTTCTCTGGTACCACCTGGTCGCACCCCTTCCTGACCATTTGGAAAGAGGGTATTTTCTCCTCCGTGGGAGTGCAAATTTAACTTTTTACAATGAGTGAGTTAGAAAATAATCTCTTTTTCATATACTTTGCTTTATCTGTAGCATATCCTTCTCATCACCCTGGGAAGCTGCCAAGGACAGGACAGGGACTTGGAAGGCTCCAAGTACATCCTTCTTCCCCCATCTCTCTTCACTGACCTCCTGCCTTTTTCCCATCCTCCCAGGAGAGCACTTCACCTGTATGTTAATATTCCAGCTCCATTTGATCTCCTCCTTAGTGACAGATGGTCCAAGTGCTTTTATTACCTGATGTGGGATTTAACAGACCGCCAAGCAATAGTCTTAGCTTCACAGTTTTAATCATTTTGAAATGGAAAAACAGGAGCGAGGGTGCCCAGGCTTCCGTGGAAAATCCACAGACCTTTCCCAAAACATTTCCCTAAGTGACCCTCAAGCCAGATGACTCCTCTCCCTTGATGCCCTGATTGGATGATGCCTTCCGTGGGTGTTAAGTTTTGTTTCAGATACCAGCTGAACCATCCTGCAATCTAAACTTCACCCATCCCAGCTTGCATCCCTGTGGAGAAGATAATATTTCAGAACAGAATCACGTTGTCCAAAAGACCCCAGGGCATGAAAGAAGCAAGTTTCCTTTTATTCAGAACCTTTTCTGTGAAAGCTGTATTTCTGCCAAGCCACAGAAACTCACTTCTGTTTTCTTTCCCACTTGTAAGCAGCGTGCCCTCTTAGGAAGCAGAACAGCCATTGCTAGAGATAACAGGGATGAACAGCCACGTAACTGTAGATATTCTTTAAGCACAGGCAGAACTTTCTGTCAAAAGTGTGTCTGGAGGTGACCCTCTGCCCCTGCTCCCTGAGAAGGAGTTAGGTTTGATAATCCAGTCTCCAGCTAGCATCATATTTCCTGATCAGATGTGTCTACCTTTGGCGAGTTACACATATTAGCACCTACAAGCCCAGAAAACATGGCTTTGCTAAGACGGTTTCCTCACATCGACACCCAAGCCCGGCATTGTCACTGACCCGGGTGAGTAAACTCCTGAAATGAATAACACAGTGTCTTTTGAAACAAATTCAAGGAGCAAAGGTTTTAAATGGTAACGCTTAAATAGTCTCTTTTTCTCCCCTTTCTGTCCCCTCCCTCCTCCCTTTCCTCCTTCCCTCTCTGTCTCTCCATCTTCTTTCCCCCACCCCCTTAATCAGATTTGAAGTCCACTAATTACCGAGTTCAGTTTTTGACAGTCTTAGGTTTGACAGTAATGCTAAAGTTGGAATCAGACAGACTTACAGGCTCTCCCCTTTTTTTTCTGCATTTGACTATTGGTTGTCTTTTCTTAGTCTTTGATTCTCTGTTGTGAGTTTTGACTTGGTTCTTCGCTAAGACAGAATAATTTCTGTCAGGTTCTGGGAACTCCCCTCCCACCCGATGGAGAAGTTTTGGGGAGGGGATGCGCACCCCGTGTTGAACTGTGCACTGGGTACAAATCTGCAGTGCCTTCTATTAAAACGTAAAATGATCCGTTGAGTCATCCTCCCTCTGGTTTGACTCAGATGCTTTATGGTGCACTTTGCATGTCATTTCTCTGTAATGATTTCCCCATGGAGAAGGGCGTCTGATAGAATCCAGGCAGACTGAAGATTGCTCTGAGTCAAATGGATCTTTTATTCTTTTAGTATTAACCCTTAACTCTCAGTTTCCTGTTCTTGCATTTTCCCTGAAGGAACCTTAATGAAGTAAATAGGTTCCACCACCCTCATTTAGCCCCCTGATAATCACTGTTCATAATTTCTTCTCACATTAGCAGCGTGAAGCTCTAGGGTCATATTTCTCTGGCTGGAAGGGAACACCAGGAGAGAACGTTTCACACAGATGCGCTGATAAAGAAAAATGGAGAAAAGAAATGACTTCTCTCTGTCCTCTAACTCCTAATGTGCAAGAAGCAAATGCTAATGGGAAGCAGAGATTGATATATTAGAAATGAATATAAATGGAGAACACGGATACAAAGAAGTAGTACCGGAGACAAACT
Organism: Hippopotamus amphibius kiboko; assembly: GCF_030028045.1. NCBI lineage: Eukaryota > Metazoa > Chordata > Mammalia > Artiodactyla > Hippopotamidae > Hippopotamus > Hippopotamus amphibius. Next base: position 76,488,583 of record NC_080191.1, on the reverse strand, counting down.
GAAAGTGACAGGATAGAAAAGAAAACTTGCCAAGGGTAGGAAAGGACCTACCCCAGCAGAATAAATGGGCGCTTCGGCTGCACCCTTAGCTGGGGGGGTTACCGCAAGAGAGCAAAAAACAAGCATCAAAATATAGAAGACGAGCAGGGGAGATGAGGGCAGAACTGCATATCCACATCTACCCATCCCTAATTCCACACTTCCTCCCTACCCGACCTCCTCCCTCACCCATGCCCCCATCCCACCATCACGCAGACTCCGAGGACTGACGGTAATCGTGTATCTCGGACAGCCTGGCGTGGAGTCCCTTTCCCTCACTGATTTCAAAGCATGTAATTCTTTCATCTGCTTTTTGAGATGACAGTGTATGTACTGTGGGATTGTGAAATCCAAGCCGTAGCCTCCCCGGGGGCCCTGAACAGCATTGTGTCACCTGACATCACTGGGTGGAGACTCCGACAGGAGGAGGTGATGGACACCCTGCTTGATTCCAGAGCCACGTACCCATGATGGCTTCTGAGACCCCGTCCTGCACACCAGAGCCCCCTTTGGAGGGAGCGGGGTGGGAAAAGAGCAAGGTGTTGAACTATTTTTTGGTCCCAATGGACACTGTGTTCCCTTGATATGAGCATACTGGCCCTTGATTCATCCTTCCTTTGCGTTGACTTGTTTTTAAGGGGGAGAAGTTCAGATTGTTTTTGGGCAAGTCTTCCTCTCGTCTTCATCTCTCCCAAATCTCCCAAAAGTTATGTGATGGCATTTCGCCCTTCCAGCCAGCTATGTTATTTTAAGCATCTCTAACTTAAAAAAACAAAAAACAAAAAACCTTCTCAAGACTGTAGTTAGAAAAGCTCATGTTTCAGGTTTTTCCTAAAGTTTCTGTACTTTCACAGAAACATCGAAATTAGAACTAGAAATACCTTGCAGGTCACCTAGTCCATTTCCTCATTTTATAGATAAGGAAGTGGAAGTGCATTGAAGTGATTTGGTTTTCACAAGACAGAAGATGAAACATGAGATCTTTGAAAAGAGTTTTGTTCAGAAACAGAAGCCTGGGCTCAGATGTCTCACCACCTCCCAAGGGACCTCATCCCTATACTCTGCCCATTTTTGCAGATTCTTATTTAAAATATCCAGCTAGATTTGATGACCTTTAAGAACCCTTCAGACCTTAAATTGTAAGATGTGGGTGTGTATTTTCCTTTAAAGCCCAAAGTCCACCCCAGGACCTTTGTAATTAAGTCATTGGACCTCCAGGTAACTTGAGTTGTAAACCCTTTCCTAAAATCTTCAACTTGGAGCGAGGTGGGATTTTTTTACTGATGAAATACAATGCAGAGGACTTCCCTGGCGGTCCAATGGTTAAGACTCCATGCTTCCAATGCAGGAGGCGCAAGTTCAATCCCTGATCGCGGAACTAAGATCCCACATGCCACGTGGCAAGGCCAAAAAAAAAACAAAAAACAAAAACTAACAAACAAAAAAATACGATGTAGAGAAAGAAACGTGCATAAGCAAATGTGTAATTCAACAAAAAGCAAACACACATCTGCTGATCACCAATGTCAAGAAACAGAACTTTGTGACAGCACCCCTGAGACCTCCCCAGTGCCACTTTCCAATCACTCCCTCCCCACAGCCAGAACCTCTACTCTGAGTCTTTTCTTTATAGGTTCACCATCTATGTATGTATCCGCAGATACTGAAATTTTGCCCGTTTTTGAACGTGATGTATATGGAATCCGACTGTGCTTCTCTGGCTCAGCACCCGACGTTAGGTTTGTGAGATTTGTCCACGTTGCATGTGGCTCCAGTTTACTTTGTATGCTTCCATTAAATGAATATATGAATACAGCTTAGTGTATTTATTCATTCGGCTACCAGCAGTCGTTGCGTTGTTTCCAGTTGGGAGTTGAACAACGCTGCTGTGAACACTCCTGTCTAGAGTTCTGCCACAGACATGCAGGAGCATCACTTGTGTGAAGCCTTGAAATGGAATTACTGAGTGATGATCCTCAACTTCATTAGGTAATGCCACACTGTTTCCCAAAGAATTTGAACCAACGGTCAGTGTACTAGAGTTCCTGTTGCTGTACATCTTCACAAACACTTGATATTGTCTAACTTTCCAATTCTTTCCAGTTTGGTGGCTATGTAGTAAATCGTTAATTCTTTGTTACCTTTAGATTGTTACATATCACCTGCTACCAACACTCTCATGTTTCTTCTAGCTCAGTCTCTATATCATACTCTGCCTCTCCAAACAGTTTACTTTTAAATGTGGAAATCCTCGTCATCGTCACGAATGTTGTATTCCCGGATATTTCGGAAGTTTGGATTCTTTTTTATTTGGGTCTGTTTATAAGAATAAGTCAAACAACAACATCAACAGCAAAAATTACTCAAAAAATTGGGACCTATTATGACAGTTCCTAATTTTTTTTCAACTGTGCCGTAAAAACCATCGTCACAAACTGTATCAGTAAATTGAACTTCCTCTTGAAAGGTCAAGGAAAATGGAAGTTTATATTGAAGTACCAGAACCATTCAGAGCTATTAAGGATTTGATGATACCATTGTAAGTGCTTCCTCCTAATAACAGCCTTAAATTTCAGTTCCCTAGCCACTAACTAGTACGCACGCAGATGGAGTGTTTGAGTAAATAAAGAACACGGAACGTTTTAGTGCTCCATGTCAGACCCTCACTTTAGCTATCTAAAGGCATTAGAGACATTAAGTGACAGGCACTGCAGTTTTCCATTAGAAAATACCAAAATTGGATTGCTTTCCACTTTAAGTAAGAAGTTTGAGTCCTGATGCGATTGAAAAGTATTTCCAAGCCAGAAGTAATAACTTTGTAATTTTAATGGCCCTGTGCACTCTAAAATTTCTATAGACTTGATAACTTTCTTTTATAAAAACTAACCCTTACGGTTTCATAGTAAATAACTTTAACAAAAAAAAAAAAGCATGTTCATAAGAGCAGAAATTTACTCAGCAATTACTAAATACTTTAGTGTTTCATTCACAGAAGTGTTTACTTAATGCACTGTTTCTAAGAGAAGTGTGGTTGGAATTTCAAGCGAAATGGTTTATAATTTGGTCTCTTTCATTACCTGCAAGTAGTATTCGTTTCTTCTCTTCTGAAACATTCTAGACATGACAGGTTGTTTGAAAAACTTAACATTCTACTTTTTTGTGAATTGCAGCTTTTCCGATTTCCCACTGTAGATTGTTTTTTTTTTTTTTTTTTGGCTTTTTGATTTATACTTTTACTTCAGAACTAAGTGTTAGACATTTTAATTTCTGAATATGACCCAGTAATGAATGAAGAGTGAATGAGTGAGTTAATAAGTGAGGCTGTTTTCATTACTACTACGTCTTTGACTGATAAGGGTTGTGGTCTGTGTAGCTTTTTGAGGGGATAAGCATACTATGATGAAATGATAGTAATTAACTTTTACTGCCAAACCATATGATAAGATGATTGGGGTATATGTGTGTGTACATGTGCAGCTGGGTTTTTTTGGCCTACAAAAAGAAGAATGAGATCCAGCCAAAACCCAAATCAGAACCTTTGGAAAGCTTCCTTACAATCTGATTTCAGCTAATGTCTGCACACTTTAACACATTGTCTAATGCTTAGCGTAAAGACTGGCTGTCAGACTCCTACATGCTATTCTGGGCTGTTACTCACTACAAAGTATTTCATTCTTAGATCCCATAGGACCTGCTACAGATTTCAGGAATTGCCACATTAGAGGGGGATTTTTTTTTTTTGATATTAGTAAGGCAAATGAAAAAAGGAAAACTTAATAGGACCTAATGCAATGATAGGAGAACCAGAATTCAGGTTGGCATCGGTCAGTCAGAAACAGCCAAATTAGACAAGAGTTCCTAGAAGAGCACCAGCGATAACTGGAGCATGGGAAGGGCTGACTGATTTCTAAAAGAAGAAGGAAAATAGTATGTTCCATGATGCTTGAAGAGGGGCCAACAGGGAGGGCTGTGATAAGCTGCAGTAGGAATGTAAAAGCCAAGAGGCACGGAGTGGGGCTGGCATGGTATAGGAAGGATTATCCAGGAATAATGTAATAAAATCAAGAAAATCCTCAGACAGATTAAAGTCTCACAACAGCTTCATGGGAATGATAGTTTTTTTTTCCTTTTTGTTATATTCACTAGTTTGTTGTATTTTTTTTTTTTTTAGATTCCACATGAGTGATATCATACAGTATTTGTCTTTCTCTGGCTTATTTCACTTAGCCTAATACCTTCCAAGTCCATCTGTGTTACTTTAAATAATAAAATTTCATTCTTTTTGTGGCTGAGTAGTATTCCATTGTGTGTGTGTATATATATATATATACACACACACACCATATCTTCTTTATCCATTCATCTGTCGATGGACATTTAGATTGTTTCCATCGCTTGGCTATTGTAAATAGTGCTGCTATGAACATTGGGGTGCGTGTTTCTTTTCAAATTAGAGTTTTCTCTGGGAAATGGGATTACTGGGTCATATGGTAAGTCTGTTTTTTAGTTTTTAAGGAACCTCCATACTGTTCTCCACAGTGGCTGCACCAATTTACGTTCCCACCAACAGTATACGAAGGTTCCCTTTTCTCTACACCCTCTCTAACATTTATTATTTGTGGACTTTTTGGTGATGGCCATTCTGACCAGTGTGAGTTGATACCTCATTGTAGTTTTATTTTGCATTTTTCTAATAGTTAGTGATGTTGAGCATCTTTTCATGTGCCTGTTGGCCATCAGTATGTCTTCTTTGGAGAAGTGTTTATTTAGATCTTCTGGCTACTTTTTTATTGGGTTGTTTGCTTTTCTGATGTTGAGCTGTATGAGCTGTTTTTATATTTTAGATATTAACCCCTTGTCGGTCACATCATTTGCAAATACTTTCTCCCATTCTGTACGTTGTCTTTTCATTTGGTCGGTGGTTTCCTTTGCTGTGCAAAAGCTTTTAAGTCTAATTAGGTCCCATTTGTTTATTTTTGCTTTTCTTTCCTTTGCTTTAGGAGACAGGTCCAAAAAACTATTGCTATGGCTTATGTCAAAGAGTGTTCTGCGTATGTTTTCTTCTGGGAGTTTTATGGTTTCCAGTCTTTCATTTAGGTCCCTAATCCATTTTGAGTTTGTTTTTATATATAGTGTGAGAAAATGTTCTAATTTCATTCTTTTACATGTAGCTGTCCAGTTTTCACAGCACCACTTGTTTTTTTTCTTTTGCATATATTTATTTTTAAAGAACTTTTATTGAGATATAATTGACATACAACAAACTGCATATATTTAAAGTGTACAATTTTATATTTTTTTTCTTATTTGTAATGTATATATGACAATCTCAATCTCCCAATTCATCCCACCCCAACCCCCCCCCCCCACCCCTTGGTGTCCATACCTTTGTCGTCTACATCTGTGTCTCTATTTCTGCCATGCACACTGGTTGATTTGTACCATTTTTCTATATTCCGCATATATGTGTTAATATACAATATTTGTTTTCTGACTCACTTCACTCTGTTTGACGGTCTCTAGGTCCATCCATGTCTCTACAAATGTCCCAATTTTGTTCCTTTTTACGGCTGAGGTATATTCCATTATATATATGTACCACATCTTCTTTATCCGTTCTTCTGTTGATGGACATTTAGGTTGCTTCCATGACCTGGCTATTGTAAATAGCGCTGCAATGAACATTGGGGTGCATGTGTCTTTTTGAAGTACGGTTTTCTCTGGATATATGCCCAGTAGTGGGATTACTGGATCATATTGTAATTCTATTTTTAGTTTTTCAAGGAACCTCCATTCTGTTCTCCATAGTGGCTGTATCAATTTACATTCCCACCAACAGTGCTAGAGGGTTCCGCCAGCACCACTTATTGAAGAGACTGTCTCTTCTCCATTGTATATTCTTGCCTCCTTTGTCATAGATTAATTGACCATAAATGTGTGGGTTTGTTTCTGGGCTTTCTATTCTGTTCCATTGATCTATGTATCTGGTTTTGTGCCAATATCATACTGTTTTTGATTATTATAACTTTGTAGTATAGTCTGAAGCTAGGGAGCCTGATTCCTCCAGCTCCGTTTTTCTTCTCAAGATTATTTTGGCCATTCGAATCTTTTGTGGTTAATTTCTTAAAATTGTTCTAGTTCTGTGAAAAATGCCCTTGGTATTTTGATAGGGATTACATTGAATATGTAACTTGCCTTGGGTAGTATGGTCACTTGAATGATATTAATTCTGGAATCTAAAAAAATGGTACTGATGAACCCAGTGGTAGGGCAAGAATATAGATGCAGATATAGAGAGCAGGACACGGGGTGGGGGGGAGGGGAAGCTGGGACGAAGTGAGAGAGTAGCATTGACATATATAAACTACCAAATGTAAAATAGATAGCTAGTGGGAAGCTGCTGCATAACACAGGGAGATCAACTCAGTGATTGGTGATGACCTAGAGGGGTGGGATAGGGAGGGTGGGAGGGAGGCTCAAGAGGGAGGGGATTTGGCGATATATGTATAAATGCAGCTGATTCACTTTGTTGTACAGCAGAAACTGGCACAACAGTATAAAGCAATTATACTCCAATAAAGAGTGGGAAAAAAAAGCAGCATTAATTCTTCCAGTCCTAGAACACAGTATATCTTTCCAGCTGTTTGTGTCATCTTCAGTTTCTTTCATCAGTGTCTTATAGTTTTCCCAGTACAGGTCTTTTACCTCCTTAGATAGGTTTATTCCTAGGTATTTTATTCTTCTGATGCAATGGTGAATGGGGTTGTTTCCTTAATTTCTCTCCCTGGTATTTCATCGTTAGTGTATATAAATGTAACAGATTTCTGTTTATTAATTGGTATCCTATCACTTTACCATATTCATTGATGAGCCCTAATAGTTTTCTGGTGGCATCTTTAGGATTTTCTATGTATAGTATCATGTCATCTGCAAACAGTGACAGTTTTACTTCTTCCTTTCCAATTGGGATTCCTTTTATTTCTTTTTCTTCTCTGATTGCTGTGACTAGGACTTCCAAAACTATGTTGAATAAAAGTGGCGAGAGTGGCCATCTTTGTCTTGTTCCTAATCTCAGAGGAAATGCTCTTAACTTTTCACGTTAAGTATGAATGTTAGCTGTGGGATTGTCAAAAATGCCCTTTGTTATGTAGACATGTTCCCTCTATGCCCACTTTCTGGAGAGTTTTATCATAAATGGATGTTGAGGGATGGTACATTTTAGATTATACCATTTGATGAGCACATCAAATATGTTTCAAACGTCTTCTAAAACTCTCCGGGAGGTTTAGCCCAGAAAACAAGCATCCGTGCTCATGTGCCTATCACAGTCTGCTTCATCAACGCAGGGTGCATATATTGCCACACGCCCTTTATTTTCCCTAACCTGCCCTGTTAGCAGGCTGTGGAGTCTCGCCTTCAGCCCCCCAGCTGTCTTAGAGCCAGAAAGAGAGCATCTTACTTGAGAACTAGAACCTGGGAATCCACCCACTGCCTCGGCCTCACCACGATTGATGACTGGATCTTTGTCCAGTGCTGCTATATAGCAGTCAGTCCCCACTCGGACTTCGCTGGAACTCCACACTGGGTTCCAGGTGACGTTATCACTTTCCTTCATGCTCCCTTGCTCAGCCATGGTTGCCGGAACAAACCTCTGGGCTAAGATATCCAGGACTGAAGCAGCCAATGGCATCAGCTCCACATATTGTGCCAAAATGTCCTCCTAGGTTTGGAGTCCCCATTTCCTAAAGGTAACTTCACTTCAAGGGACTTGTGCCCCTCCATTTACTCAGGGACACCATGGTCTATCCTGACAGATCTTCCTAACTTGAAACCTGTGGGAGCAGAGGTTGGGGTCCCGGTTCCTTCTCTCCCAGAAGGCTTTGGTTTCTTCCTGTACCTTCTTCACCCCATTTCCTGTAACCAGCTCTGCAGAGGCAGGTTTTTAAGCCATAAAAAAGAAAAAAAACACAATAAAAAGAGGGTATATAAATGGTCTTTATAAGGTCAAAGAAAGCTAGCTTCTGTCAACGAAAATGACAGTACCCCATTCTCTGTGATCAAGTAGGTATTTCTTTTATAGTCTTAGACTCATAGAATTATAGATCTGTAAGAATTTTACTAGTCTTCTGGTCCAGACTTCTCATTTTACAAGCTTGGAAGCAGGTCCAGAGAAAGTTAGGCAATGTATCCAAAATCCACAAAGCCAGTCAGCACCAGAGCTGCACTGAAAGCCCTAGAGCCCTGGTTCACTTCCCTTTCCATTGCACCTCTCTTCATTTCTCTTGATTTTCTTTCATTTCATGTTTCACTAAAGAACTGTATATATATATGAGAGAAAAAACCTCTTTAAAAGATAATTAACTGTTTAAACAAAAATAATAACAATGTGGCCATGTATACATTACTAATCAGAAAAAATATCTAATTATACACTTTAAATATATGCAGGTATGCCGTATGTCAATTATATCTCAGTAAAAGTCCTTAAAAAATATTACTAATAACAATGTGGTATGGCACGTATAACATTTGTAGAGGTGAATTATATGACAACAATAGCACAAGGTCCAGAAAGGGAGAAATGGAAGCGTACTACTGTAAGGTTCTTATATGCTGCATGAAGTGGTATGATATCAGCTGAAGGTGGATTGTGATGACTTAAAGAAGCATATTATAAAGCCTAAGGCAACCAGTAAAATAACAAAGCCACATGCCAATGAAGGAGATAAGATTGAATTATAAAAATACTCAGTTAATACAAAAGGAGTCAGAGAATGAGGAGACATGGAGCAAAGAATAGATGAGACAAATACAAAACAAGTGGCCAAATGGCAGATTTAAACCCAGCCAAATCAATAATCACATTACGTGTAGGTGGTATAAGTACCATAATGAAAAGTCAGAGATCATCAGATTACATTAAAAAAAAAAAAAAAGAAGCACTCAATGATATGTTGCCTATAAGAAATGCACTTTAAATATAAAGACACAAATAGGTTAAAAGGATAAGAAGAAAAAGAGGTTTACTGTGCTAACCCTACTGAGAAAAAAGCTGGAGTGGCTGTATGAATATCAAAGTAGATTTCAAAGCAAAGAATATTTCCAAAGATTAGAAGGTCATTTCATAAGTGTAGAGTTATAAATACATCAAGAGAAAATAAAAATGCTAATGATGTATTTCTCTAATAACAGGATTCCAAATTGAATGAAGCAAAAAGTGATACACAAGTCTACAATTATAGTCAGAGATTTCAGTGCCCCTTCTCAACACTTGATAGAACCTATAAACAGAAAAATAGCAAAGATACAGAAGACTGGAACAATGCTTATCATATAACTTGACCTAATGGACACTTACAGAAGATGCCACTCAACAATAGAACACACATTCTTTTCAAGCGCATATGAAATATTTACCAACATAGACCATATTCTGGAATATAAAATAAGTCCCCCTAAATTAAAAGGATTGAAATCATACAAAGCTTGTTTTCTGACCACAATGAAATTGAATCAGAAAACAATATCAGAAAGATGTCTAGAAACTCCTTCAAATGTTTGGAAACTAAATAATGTATTTTCAAATAATTTATGCATCAAGGAAGAAATCAAAATGGAAATTAGAAAGTATTTTGAACTGAATGAAAATAAAAACTCAACATTTCAAAATTTGTGAGATGCTGCTAAAATAACATCTAGAGTGAGATGTATAGTATTAAATAAAGCCTTTATTAGAAAAGATACGAGATCTCAGATCAATGAGTTCAACTTCCACCTTAGGAAACTGGAAAAAGAAGAGCAAATTAACCCCAAAGTAAGCAGAAGAAAGGATATAACAGTGAGAGCAGAAGTCAATATAATAGAAAGCAGAACAATAAGGAAAATCAACTTAACCAAAAAGATGGTTCTTTGAGAATATCAAGAAAATTGGTAAACCTCTAGCCAAACTATTCAGGAAAAAAAGAGAAATGGCACCAATTCCCAATGTCTGGAATGTGAGAGGTGACATCAGTACAGATTCTTACTGATATTTAAAGGAAAATAAGGAAATATTAGGTACAACTTTATACCAATAAATTTGACAATGGTTTTAAAAATTGTATTTGTGGTTACAACTCCAAGCCCAGAAAACTTCATAAATTCTACCAAATATTTAAGTAAAAAAAGAAACCAATTCTATCCAAACTCTTCTAGAAAATTGAAGAGGAAGAAATCCTTTCAAACTCATTTTGTGAGACCAGCATTACCCTAATACTAAAACCAGGTTTAAAATATATAAGAAAAGAAAACTACCGACTCATCTCCTTTATGAGAATAGATGTAAAAATTCTTAACAAAATGCTAGCAAATTGAATCCAACAACGTGTTACAGGGCAAATACATCATGAGCAGTGGAGTTTATCCTAGAAATGCAAGATTGGTTTAACATTCAAAAATCAATTAATGTTGGGCTTCCTAGGTTGGCCCAGTGGTTGAGAATCTGCCTGCCAATGCAGGGGACATGGGTTCAATCCCTGCTCCAGGAAGCTCCCACATGCCGTGGAGCAACTAAGCCTGTGCGCCACAACTATTGAGCCTGTGCTTTAGAGCCCATGAGCCACAGCTGTTGAGCCCATGTGCTGCAACTACTGAAGCCCACGCACCTAGAGCCCGTGCTCCGCAACAAGAGAAGCCACGGCAATGAGGAGCCCGCGCACCACAATGAAGAGTAGCCCCCATTCACCGCAACTAAAGAAAGCCCGCACACAGCAAAAAGGAGACCCAACTCAGCCAATAAAGTAAATAAATAATTTTTTAAAAATCAATTAATGTTATTCACCATATTAAAATACGAAAAAAGAAAAACTATGTGACTGTCTCAACAGATGCAGAAAAAGCACTTGACAAAATTCAGCATCCATTCCTGATTTGAAAAACAAACACAGAAAAAACCTCCCGGAAAAATAGGAATAGAAAGAAACTCCTTCAGCTAGATAGGGGCTTCTATGAAACACCAATAGTTATGATCATAAATAACAGTGAAAAGCTGAATATGTTCCCCATAACATTGGGAACAAAGGAAGGATATTTGCTCTTACCACTTATACTCAACATTGTACTGGAGGTTCTAGCCAATGCATGCACTACGGCAAGAAAAAAGACATTGAAATCATCCAGATGGGAAAGGGAGTAAAATGTCTTCATTTACAGACAATAGTCTCTTCTATGTAAAAAATCTGTGGACTCTACCTCCCATCTCACCTCCTCAAAAAAAGGCTATGAGAACTACTTAATAAGCAAGTTAGGCAAAGCTGCAGGATACAGGATCAATATACAAAAATCATTTATATTTCTATATGCTGGCAATGAAAAATCAGAAATTTAAGTTAAAAACAAAACCATTTATAATTGCATTGAAAATATTAATATCTAGTTATAAACTGACAAAAGATGTGACCTTGCTTTGTACAAAGATTTTTTTTAGATATGATACCAAAAGCACGATCCATTAAAGAAAAAATTGCTCAACTGGACTTCATCAAATGAAGAATTTCTGCTTTTTGAAAAGCACTGCTAAGAGAATAAAATGACAAGCTACAGACTTGGAGAAAACATTTGAAAATCACCTATCTGATAAAGGACTTTATTAAGAATATATAAAGAGGACTGCCCTGGTGGCACAGTGGTTGAGAATCTGCCTGTCAATGCAGGGGAACATGGGTTCCATCCCTGGGCCAGGAAGATCCCACATGCCACGGAGCAACTAAGCCTGGGCGCCACAGCTACTGAGCCTGCGCTCTAGAGCCCTTACACCTAGAGCCTGTGCTCCACAACAAGAGAAGCCACCGCAATGAGAAGCCTGTGCACCACAACGAAGAGTAGCCCCCGCTCTCCACAACAAGAGAAAGCCCGCACGTGGCAACAAAGACCCGGGGCAGCCAAAATATATATATATATGATATAATGTATATACATATATATAGAAAGAACTTTCAGAACTCAAGAGTAAGGAAGAAACCCAGTATAAAATGGGCAAAGAATCTCTCCAGAGGAGATAAGTAGATGGCAGATAAGCACATGAAAGATTCTGGATATCTTCAGGCACTAGAGAAAAGCAAGTTGAAACCACAAAGAGATACCATAGTGTACCTGTTAGAACGACCAGAATTGGAAAGACTAACCATCCCACGTGGTGGCAAGGATGGAAAAGAACTGGACTCTCATACACTACCGTTGAAAGTGCACAACTGCTTCAGAGAGCAGGGGCAGTTTCTTTAAAAGTTAGACTTTCACATACCAAGTGATCCATCCATTCTATCTCGAGGTGTTTACGCGAGAGAAATGAAAGCGTAGTGTTCATACAGGGAGTTATGCACTAATCCATAGCAGCTTTTTTGTAATAACCAAAAACTGCAAATATCCAAATATCCATCAATTGTTGAAGGGAGAGATACCAGGGAGAGATTGTTGAGGGACGTAAAGAGACTTTTGGTGGTAAAGGGGATGTTCAGTGTCTTGATTGTGACGATGGTTTCACAGTCGCATATATATGTCAAAACATATCAAATTCCACACTCTAAGTCCATGCAGTTTATTGTATGTTAAAACTCTTTAAAAATAAATAAGAATAAAACCGAAAAGAGAGTAAGACTCACTATTGGAATTCATACTAGTGTAAATATTACTGAGAAACTGTTATGTAAATTAATTATTGTTTTTTTTTAATATCGATACATCAGTGGACACTTTTTAAAGCAAAGAATCCTTTCATAAAAGTAATCTTCACTGCTGAATACATCTTTTTTTTGGACTGCTAATGCGATATGTTGTGTTTCCTTAAAGAGGATGTACATCCAGTCTGCGGGGATAACGGCAGCATATTTCCACTTCTTTTCAAGAGCCTTTTGTGGCCACAGTAGCATCAGGGTGGCCGTGCTTTGTCTTGAAGTGGCGGAGAGCAATTGCAGTGGATAGCTGGCTACATCCGCTCCTTTATGCACATTCCGTTTAGTTCCCGTGTTACATTACGTACTGTGATTAGATATTTACTCTGCTTGGCATCTTAGCCAGATTTCAGCCTAGGAACTTACACATGCTTCATCAAGGCAGCGTTCCCAATACTGCAGAATGATTCATTTCCTCTTTACACAAAGCTCAATTAATTCTTGCATTGGGACTCTGTATGTGCGAAAGTTCCCCTTCCGTCCACGAATAAAATCAAAACTACCACGTTTTAAAGTAGGTGTGTGTTTTGAATGTTTAGGTGTTCCATTAAAAGACCTGGCTTTGTTTCCACGGGGTAAAAGGACGCAGTAAGTGGAAAGGAGAAGCGTCAGCCATAGAACATGACCGTCCAAATGTTTGCCGAGCTCACAGTGCTCGCTGATCGGTTCTGCTAACAGGCAGTTCTGCTCCTTTTTGGCCTGGCTCTGGGCGGTGGCTCCCGGGAGCTCGGCCTCCCCTCTCACCGTCTCTCTCTGACTCCGGGAGCCGTGATGACCCAGGTTTGCTTGCTCTCTTTCAGGGTGTGAACGGCATGTCTGTGGATGAGAAGCCTGACTCCCCCATGTATGTGTATGAGTCCACCGTCCACTGCACCAACATCCTCCTGGGCCTCAATGACCAGCGCAAAAAGGATATTCTCTGTGACGTGACTCTGATCGTGGAGAGGAAGGAGTTCCGGGCCCACCGAGCTGTGCTGGCCGCATGCAGTGAATACTTCTGGCAGGCGCTGGTCGGACAGACAGAAAATGACGTGGTGGTCAGCTTGCCTGAGGAGGTACGGTCGTTTGGTGTGTTCGTGTGGTTGCGAACGGAGGCTTGTTGCCTTGGAGACAGTTGGCCGAGGAGGACCTGGAAGGTGGGGCCCAGGCCACATCCCCACTCGGGGGCTGATGAGCAAGTCACCCACGTGTTAGGTTTGTGGCCGAGCCAGTTTCTATTTGATGCGTGTCAAGTCTCGGAGGCATGACTCTGAACCTCACCTGTGGCTCACAGTCCCTCGCAGTTTCTAGTTCACTTACTCTTCGGGTTTTGAGTCGTTCGAATGAAGTTTAGTACAATCCTAGATGCGGGATCTGAATCACTGGGACTGGTGCTATGATTTTTCTCTTTCAAATGGTTGAAGGAACATTTGATTTCCCCTGAGAGTAAAAGAGTGAAAGTATTCACAGCACCTTCCTGGCCCAGGGAGAAGAGTAAAAGCAAGCAGTCATTTTCACAGTTCATACAGTAAGATTCTAAGAAGTGTAAACTTGCTTTTTCTCACCATCGTTGAAAATACCCTACCTAGGTTTCTTAATTACTTAAGGGAATCCAATCACTTCTGTACTTTGGGGACACTAGTAGCTGGACTTGTTCTGTCCAGAGATGACATTCAATTGGATGGCTTGAGCTGCCAGAACTCAAAGGCTGGGCTTCATGCAACAAACCATTGAATTGGTCACCCCTTTGAATTGTCTACACAATTGCTCTTCTTGCATCCACTTCTGTGAGACTAAGGGTAACGCTGAGCAGCCTTAGGCTTGGCGTTCAGGGCCAGAATCATTCCCTGTGCACCAGCCTGGTCTGCAACGCTAGGGCCGCCACCAACAGTTGTGCAGGCTGTGCACTGCACAACTCATGTCCATACTCTACGTGAAGAGAGCCCCAGAGTTGTGCCGTGATCTGTAGAGCAGCTCTTCACAGCACCCCTAGGAGAACCCAAAGACCCAGTCACCCTGAGGGAGGTGCTAATGGGTACAATTAGCATTAATTCCCAGGGGTCACAGCCCCAGTGCCTCCTGAGGCCTGGCAAATCATATAAATGAGTGAAGCAGGTTGTGTATAAGAAGTAGGAAGTGGTAGGGCAAGCATCTGCTCCACGGAAAGACATTCAAATTCAGCATAAAAAAACAGACATACACACTACTGTATATAAAACAGATAACAAGGAAGCTAAGGTAGCTTTATTGATACCAGTCAAAATAGACTTTAAGACAAAATTATTTGCACAGGGAACTAGATTCAATATCTTGTAATAACTTATAATGGAAAAGAATCTGAAAAAGAATAGACATGTATCCACGTATATAATTGAATCACTTTGCTGTACGCCTGCAGCATTGTGAATTAAGTATTCTTCAGTTTTAATAAATCCATCTATCCCCCCCAAAAAAAAGCAAAAACAAAAACAGACGGGGGGTCAGAGGGGTCCCCAGATCCCGTCCCCTGCTAAGCAGTGTCTGTTACAGATAATGTAACCGGGGCTAGGGGTGGGAGGGATATTTATGTACCAAGCGACGTGGAAAGGCCAAGGAATGGCAGCTGCGCTGTGACCAGGGAGCCTAAGTTGCATTAACGGGCAGATACTTAACCCCTCGTTAGATGAGAGAATAAATATAAAAGTCCATGTTTACGCTGGTAGGCGTTTGTCAAATATGAGACCTTTTCTTCTTTCTCTCAAGGGGCAGCAAGAGTGCCTTTTGAATTTACTTTACCTCTAGAATTCTCTGAAAATATCTGACAAACTTTCAACTATCCAGAATGGTTTTAGGGCGGGGGTGGGGATTACAGTTAATTTATTATCTATATCTGTTTGAGAGCCGCCTCCTTTATGTTTTTTACTGATTTCCAAAAAAATTAGATTGTATTAAAACATACTTACAAATGAACACCATCATTGATGTAATTTAGTCTCTCTTCCATGACAGGGGGCCCCATCTGGAGACTCCCTGGACTGTGTGCTGTAAGCCCTGGCCCACTCCCCAGTTAGCTCTGTGATCCTGATCTAGTCACTGACCCTCTCCCAGCCCCAGCTCTTACCTGTAAAAACCCCTAAAGTGCTGAAGTCCTTAAATTAGTTATCATAATACAATACCAAGGCAGTAAAACCTAATTAAAAATCCCTGATAATCACTTATTTCCTTGCAACTGGGCACTCTTTGAAGTAAGAGGCACACTGTGTAGATGTCACACAAAAATCTGCTGTTTGGCCTCTTTGATTGTTTCTGTCCCAGTTACGTAAGAACCTGCTAAGCGTTGATTTTCCTTCTTCCTCGTCTGTCCCTACGTCATCTGTATCTCCACATCATTAAAACATTCTAATTCTTCACGTACCTGAAGCCTTCAGATATAACTAGGCACTTTTCTTTTCCTTCCTATGAAACGTGAATTTGTATTGTCGGTAACCCGGCTCCAGTCATCCTTGCTGATGGGCGTGCGGGCCAACCTCTGTGGCATTTTCTTTTGTGGGTTTCTGATTGTGTCTGAGGCCTCCTTCCCAGAGTCTCTGCCTCTGCTCAGAGCCCCCTCCTGGGACTCTGGGGGGCTGGGCGTGTTTTCTCTCCTCGCTGTGTGCGCACGGAAAGGTCCTTGCAGGCTCTCAGACCATCGTCCCACTTAGCTCAGTGAATGACTTCATAGAATTTGAATTAAGTGGTGAATAAACATCCCAAACATTGCCTTGGAAAGTAGCTGCTTGGAACTCACTGGTATTTGGTTCATATGATGTAAGAAAAAGCATTTGGTTAGCTCCTTGGAAATCTGTAAACTTCATCTTAATCGGTCACTAATTCAAAGCACCTTCTGGCCCTGTCCCAGCCTTGTTCACACTTGGCTCCGCTCTGTGCTCCCCATCGGCCAACCGCTGAGCTCCTCAAGGGCCGGCGTGGCCGAGTCTGAAGGCCCAGGCCCGTCTTTGGGTTTTTTGGTTTTGGTTTTCGTTTTTTAAATGTTTATTTATTTATTTGGCTGCGCCGGGTCTTAGTTGCACATGTGGGATCTTCGTTGCTGCGTACAGGATCTTCGTTGTGGCATGCTGGTTCTTTAGTTGCGGCATTCGGGATCTAGTTCCCTGACCAGGGATAAAACTCGGGCCCCCTGCATTAGGAGCGTGGAGACTTAACCACTGGACCACCAGGGAAGTCCCTGAAAGCTCTGTCTTTGGACTAGAAAACTTCCAGATACAAACTGCTGCCCTTCCGCTCCCCTGCTCAGTCAGTTTAGGCCAAACCCAGGTCCGGCCTGCAGCTGCTGTCCACTTGTGCAGTTCTAGCCCCAAACTCTGATGCCTGGTGGGCAAAGCCGTTACCTGCAAAGCAGAGCCCACCATAGTCCCAGTCTAGCCTCTCAGCTGAAAGGGGGAAAGACAAAAATAGAGGCCTCCTCCTGGAAGTCAAGGAGTCATTGAATTGTCTTGCTTTTTTTTCCCCTAAAATGGAATGACCTATAGCCCCTAGGATTTCTGTGACTTAAGTGTTGGTTCCTCATTGAAAAGCACATCCAAGAATACGTGTCAGCAAATAATAGGAGATAAGGCATTGTCCTTAGTACTTTCGTTAATTAATGAAACAGATCATTTGATTTATAATAGTAAGTGTATTTCATTTTAAGAGTTAAAGAGAAAGTGGTTGATGCACCAAGCATGGCAGCGCTGTTCTTGCTCTGCTCCTTAGGATTAAAGCTGCTCAACAAACACCTCTTCAGCTGTGGTCGTAGAGACCATTTAGGCTGGATGCTGGCCAGGCTGGAAGTGGCATCACAGTCATGACCTTCAGGTTGTGGTGCGTCAAGTACAGAGGGCAGGAAAGGGGTGCAGCTTCGCACATCAAGCCCATCCTGATGGGTGGCTTGACTTCCTCCCAGGACGCTAGGGAAGAGTGGCTGAAAAGAGGTTATTGCCAAAGTCTGTTATCAGAAAGTCAGAAGATAACAAGTGTTGTCGAGGATGTGGAGAAAAGGGAACCGTTGTGCCCTGTGCTGGGAATCAGTAGAGCGATTGTGGAAAACAATATGGAGGTTCCTCAAAAAATTAAAACTAGAACCCCCGTGTGATCCAGCAATCCCACTTCTGAGTCTGTATCCAAAGGAAACACAATCACTATCTCAAAAAGGTATCTGCACTCCAGTGTTCACAGCAGTATTATTCACGGTAGCCAAGACGTGGAGACAGCCTACGTGTCTGTCAACAGATGAATGGATAAAGGAGACGTGGTCTGTATATAAACACACACATACATACGCACAAGGGAATATTATTCGGCCTTTTGAAAAAGAAGCAAATCCTGCTATTCGCGGCAACACGGATAAACCGGGAGGACCTTATGCTAAGTGAAATAAGCCAGACGGAGAAAGACAAATATTGCATATACTCACTTGTTTGTGGTGTCTAAGGAAAAAAAGTCAAACTCGTAGTAACAGAGTAGAATGGTGGTTAGCAGACTCTGGAGGGTAGGGCAAAAGGAGAAATATTGATCAAAGGGTACAAACTTTCGGTTATAAGATGAATAAGTTCTGGAGACCTAAGGTACAGCATGGTGACTGTCGTTAATAATGATGTATTACGTACTCTAAATTTGCTGAGAGAGTAGGTCTCGAGAGTTCTCACCACACACACAAGAAAGATAACTATGGGATGTGATGGCTATGTTAATTTGTTTATAGTTTATCATTTCACAGTGTACACACATATCAGAACATTGCATTTATACCTAAAATATATACAATTTTTACTTGTCATAAATAAATAAACAGACAAGAGGAGGAGAGGTTATTGCCAGGGCTCTGGCACCTTTCTTTGGGCTTGTTTCCCAGGTCCTCTCACTCCTGGAGAAGGGGAAGGGTTCACGCAGGGAATGGCTGTAGGGTAGAGGCATGTATGGCCCCTTCAGTTGGACTTTATGCTTTCAGAGGTAAAAATATATTTCCGACTTCTGCTTGCTCACTATCTCTGTCTTCTTTTTTTTTTTTTTTTTGCCTGCATTGGGTCTTTGTTGCTGCACTCAGGCTTTCTCTAGTTGTGGAGAGCAGGGGCTACTCTTCATTGGGGTGCGAGGGTTTCTCATTGCCGTGGCTTCTCTTGTTGCCGAGCATAGGCTCTAGGCGCGCGGGCTTCAGTAATTGTGGCACTCGGGCTCAGTAGTTTTGGCTCACAGGCTTCGTTGCTCCATGACATGTGGGATCTTCCCAGACCAGGGATCAAACCCGTGTCCCCTGCATTGGCAGGCGGATTCTTAATCACTGAGCCACCAGGGAAGTCCCACTGTCTTTGTCTTTTGCTTGCTCACTGTCTTTCTCTCTCTCTCCCAACATTTCATGACAGACCTTGTTTTTGCAGCGCTGAACAAAAGGGAAAACTGACCCAGAAGGATTCTGGAAAAACGGCATTTGTTGTGAAGTCTCCATCACAGGGTGCAGTAAAGAATGTTCCTGCTGTTGTACTGCTGAGCACAGAGGCCAGCAATGAAATTATGGAATTTTTTCGTCTGAGAGTTTTTAGAGGCTATGAAATCTGTTATTGTCTCTGGCGAGGGCTTAGGCCCCGTCTTTTAGAGAAGCAATAAGACAGTCATGATTACCTTTGGACAGTCCTTTCAGGTTTTCATACTACAGAAAGTGCTCAACACCATAGCACAGGATGCCCAGAGCTTTCTGAGCCTGAGTGTGACTCCAGGGAGAGGGGAGGTTTGGTGGGAAGCAGTACGTGAGGTCTCTGGGAAGCGGCCTGACCAGGATAAGAAGCGCAAAGCACTCCCCCACCCCAAAGCACAGAGCCAGCCCTTTGGCACCCCCTCATTTATCACTTAGACAAAACTCTGAAGAATAGGCTGATTTTAGGAAGTGAGAAGCATTGCCCATGAGGGGCTGGAGAACCATAATCAGGACTTTCGCACTAATTGCGTATGGAGTCGTGGGTAAGCTGGTCCACCTCTCTGAGCTTCTGTTTCTTCATTCATTCTACAAATATTTATCAAGGTCTGTACCAGGAGGTGCTGTTCTAGGTGCTGGATGAACCTGGTGAACATAACAGAGCTTAAGCAGTGGGATAGGAAGGAGGGGATATGGGGATATATGTGTAAATACAGCTGATTCACTTTGTTGTGCAGTGGAAACTGCACAACATTGTAAAACAGGGATACTCCAAAAATAAACAAGCAAAAAACAGAGCTTGCATTCCAGTGGGGGAGAAGGAGAGACAGAAAATAAATAAATATAACATGGACTTTGTTAGATGCCTTTGAGGAAAATAAAAAAGGGGAGGGGGTTAAGGAACATCAGGGTTCAGGTACAGCAACTTTAAATAGGGTGGTCAAGCAAGGCCTGTCTGGGGGATGACTTTTGTAGAAAGACCTGAAGAAGGTGAGGGAGACAGCCATGCTGGCACGTGGGGAAGAGTGATCTAGGTGGAGGGAACAGCGAGGAAGAGGCCCTGGGGCTGGCAGGGACCGGGCTTGTTTGACGCATGGTGACAACGTGAGCAAAGGGTTGATGGTAGGAAGCATGTCAGAGACGTATCAGGGCAAGGCTGGTCACCTTTTGGACACATTACCTTTCCTTGGAATGAGCTAGAAGGCCATTGGAGGGTTTCACAGGAGAAGATAATTTTTTTTTTTAATTTTTGTTTATTTATTTTCACTGCGTCAAGTCTTGGTTGCGGCATGCGGGATCTTCATTGCAGTGTGCGGGCTTCTCTCTGGTTGTGGCGCGCGGGTTCCAGAGCGCGTGGGCTCTGCAGTTCGCGGCACGCAGGCTCTCAGTTGCAGTGCCCGTGCGCACGCGATCTCCGTAGTTGCATGCGGGCTTAGGTGCCCCCAGGCATGTGGGATCTTAGTTCCCCAACCAGGGATGGAACCCGCATCCCCTGCATTGGAAGGCGGACTCCTTACCACTGGGCCACCAAGGAGGTCCCAGGAGAAGATAATTTTGGCTGCTGTGTGAAAACAGATTGAGAGAGGGCAAGCGCAGAAGCAGGGAAAACATTTAAGACGCTGAGGCAGCCAACCAGGCATGATCTGATGACCTAGAGGATGGCCGTGATCAGGGTGAGAGCAGCGGAGTGGTGATCAGTGTCCGGTTCTGGTAATGTTTTTTTTTTTAAGTTTGCAAACTTCTGTTTGTTGGTTTGGCTGTGCAGCTTGTGAGATCTTAGTTCCCTGACCAGATATTGAACCTGCACCCACTGCAGTGGAAGCATAGGGTCCTAACCACTGGACTGCCAAGGAATTTCCTCTGGTAATATTTTGAAGGTAGAGCTCCTGGGGTTATCTTATAGATTGGATATAGGATGGAAGAGAAAGAGAAGGGTTAAGGATAACTCCAAGGTTTGGGGCCTAAGCTGTTAGAAGGACAGAATTGCCATTATCTGAGATGACGGAGGAAAATAGGTTTCTGATGGTGAGAGTGGGGCGGGATTAGGAGTTCTGTTTTGTACGTATGAAGTTTGAGATGCCTATTAGCATCTAAGTAGAGATGTCTGCTACACAATAGAATATACATGGCTGAAATTCCTGGGAGAAATCCAGCCTGGAGATAGAAATTTTCATACCAGAGTATTGGGGGATATTGAAAGCCCCAAAACCATATATAAATACCAAACGAATAAGTGTAGATAGAAAAAAAAGAGAGAGAGAGGTCTTAGGATTGATCCTTGGATCTTTCCAGAACTAAGAGGTCAGGGAGAAAAAGAGGAGGCAGCAGGATAAACCAAAAAAGCAACTATTGAAGTAGAAGGAAAAGCAAAAAAAAAAAGTTTCGTGTGTTGGAAGCCACGTAGAGAAAGTTTTTCAAGATGGAGAGTGTGATCAACTATGTCAAATGATGCCAATTGTCAGCTAAGGTGAAGGCTGAAAATTGACCATCCAGCGATTTGGAAACATTCATGATTTCACTGAGCACTTGGGGAAAGCAATAGGAGCAAAAGCCAGCTGGGTTCTGTTCTAGAGAGAGGGAGAAGGGGAGGATTTGAAGAAGCTCATGTAGGCTCCATTTTTGAGGCTGTTTGAGTTAAAGGAAACAGAGGGGTGAGCCAGTAACTGGAGGAAAGTAGAATCAAAAGAGGTTTCCTTTGGGCTTTTGTTATAAGTAGGAAGAAATCCCAGCACAGTTGCCCTCGATGGTGAAGATTATCAACATTCACTCATATCCAATTTTCCCGTCTTTTTCTGCACACACACGAAGACTGCATTTCCAATCAGGTGTGCGGGGTAAATAGATCCAGCCAATCAAACGTGAGTGGGAGTCACGTGTGACTTCTAGGCCGAGGCAGTTAAAAGTAAGCGTGAGTTCGTGTTCTTTCGCATCCACTGAACTGGCATCAGAGAACTCCTAAGGGGTGGAACCACAACCCAGATTCTTGAGTCACTGTTGGAAGAGAGCCATCTGACTCAAACCAGACTGTGACACACATGAGGAATTAACTTTTATGTTAAGCCATGAAGACCTGGTGTTTATTTGTTTGCACAGCAGAGCCCATCCTGACTCATACTTGGGCAGATGGGAAAGTTCCAAAAGAGAGAGAAAACTTGTTGATATGGCAGACGGAAGGCCAACGGCTGAAAGAATGCTCTTGAGGGGCTTGAGAGAGGGTAGGATCTCCTGAGCAAGTGGGCAGCCTCACCTTATCCTTCTGGACATTGATGGAGTTGAACTAGATGATCTCTGGAGACCTCGCCTGTGCTACAGGTTGATGGTCTTTGAATTTTTCTAGGTTCCTGCTGGAGAGAGAGAAAAAAACTCCTGCAGGTCAGAAAGAGAGGAGAGATGTTTGGATTGAGAGGTAGGAAAAGACCAGGGAGATGGGAGGCAGATTGGTCTGGAAAGGAAAGACTCATCCGACTTCAGGAGAGGCGTGAGCTCACTTGTCTTATCTTTGTTTGTAAATCCTCCCTGACTTTTCCAAGGTGGTCTTACAAGAGTTCACAGGAGATGACAGCTCAAGAGCTGTAGAACCACTGGGCTATTTGATAACCTGCAACATAGACAGATGGTAGAAGATGCAGATCATTGCTCTGTAACCATTTCAGAAGGATCTTGAAAACAAATTATTTTTACGTAATGACCTCAATTTCCACACGAGTATGCAGGGAGTAACAATACTGGGTACCAGCTTTCCTTGCAGAGCTACTCTGCAGATTAATGGCATGTGATAAGTTACACTTCTCAGAAGGATAACGCCATATAAACAGTAGGTGTTATTCTTCCCATGAAAGGAAAGCAGTCTTCTCTGATGAAATGGCTCTTACCTCAGAATCCTCATTAAAAGCTGTGGTGCAAGTTTCCAAGTTGCATTAGTGAGACTTGGCAGCAGATGAAAAAAAAAAGAAAAGTAAATAAGAAGTCAGAATATCCCAGGTAACTACTTGCTGGCAAGTAAGAAGTTTTCAAGTCCTAGAGTCGTGCTGATAATTTTGAACTGCCTGAAGGCAGAACTTATTTATAGTAACGCAGAGGTGACTTCCAGCCCTGCATTCTGGGCCTCTGACTCCGATGGGGGTGCGATAAAGCCAAGCCATGAAAAGGGGAGTTAATACTATTGTGATTCCATCTCTGAAGGCTGCTCGGTGGTGCTGCTACAGAGGGAGGGAAATCTGGTGTGAAAATAGCCACAGCAATAGCTAATTTTAAAACTGAAAAATATAAGCTATTTCCAAACCTCTTACATTTTCTAAATCCTGAGGCCAGTAAATCCTATTTAAAGAGCTTTTTGCAAAGATGCATTCCTCTTTTGGCATAGTAGAAGGAGTTGAGTAGACAAAAACTAAGACCTGTCTAAGAATGATTTTTTTTTCTTTTTCTTTTTTTATTTATTATTTTTTGGGGGGTTCACCAAGTTCAGTCATCTGTTTTTATACACATATCCCCGTATTCCCTCCCTTCCTTGACTCCCCCCACCTCGAGTCCCCCCCACCCTCCCCTAAGAATGATTTTTAAGTGACCTGATTTCAAAGTCAGTTTTAAGGCTCTCTTGCACTATCCCTGCTTCCCCCTGTAGTATGTAGGGTGACCACAGTAATCAACATTTTTAACTGGATTCATAACAAAGCGGTTGACAGTAAAATTATTTGCACGAAATTTGATAAATAGCCACCAGTGTTTCTATTCATTTTAAAATTCTTCTCTATGTGTGAATTAAATGTCTCTTACGTTTCTTTCTTTGCCCTGTTATGGAATCGCTTAGCTATTTCAATTAAAATTAGTAATAGCTTTAAAATCAGGGTTCAGAGCTGTAAAGTTCTTCACTTGATCAGGAATCATGAGTATTATTTTTGTCATATTTAATCGTAGAACCCAGGCCTTTAACAGGGCACTTAATTAAACTTTTAATTCATGATAAGAAGTTAAATAGCACTTGGGAGGATTTTTTAAAAAACTGTTTCCCCTTCCCATCCAGATTACCAAAAAAAAAAAAAAGGTGTGATAGACATAATGGCTGTCAGCCAAGGGTATTGTAGGTCATGCCAACATGAGCTGGCAGCAAGCCATTGTCCAATTAGCATGGCTTTATCGATGCAGAGTAATCACTCTTGAGTACATGGTTGAGTCACTCGTGATGTAGTGGTACTTCACTTTGAGCCAGCGCTTCTTAGAATAGGTTTCTTGTTCACTGTATTACCTGCCTTACTTTGCCAATAAAAGCGCAGGACCATTTAAGCTGAAAGCCACACAGAAGAGAAACATTGATTATAGATCTCATTTCTCTTTGCTTCCTGAAAACTGAGATTGCAATTAAACAGTGAAAGCATGGTGTGTTTTTTTAAATGAGTTACAAGAAAATACAGTTTCCGCACCAAAATACTCAGAGTTGGAATCCAAGAGTCGGTTGTGATTCTGTCTTTTCTTTGGCAGCCTTAACACTTGGCACAAATGGGAGGATATCAGTGAAGTTACCTAATCATCTTAATGGATTTGCATTCCATTCCGCAACTTGGAATGTCACCAAACTGCTTCAGGTTTCAGCTCTATTGTTGGGGTGTCCATGACATTTCTGGTGGGTGTGCAGTTCTATACAAGCAGACAGCTTTTGAAAGGGACCCTTCTTATGGTGAGAACACCTGGAATCTTAGTTGGACAAGCTGTAAACCAGGAAATTGATTCAGGAATTCCTTAATAAAAGGGATCACATCCAGGCCTTGGAGTGGTGTGAGGTTGTCAGTGGGAGAGGCTATTCTTAGAAGCACAAAAAGAGTAAACTAGTTGTTGGCACTTATCAGTTAATACCTTTCTGTTTATTTTCTTGTTTGTTTGGGTTCTTAACCAAATCACAGGCTAGACAATGGGTTGGGCTGGGTTTGCTTTCAGCAATGGGGCGATTAAACAATGGCATTTTTGGTTTCCCGATATTTCAGAAGTGTTCTTTTTCCCATTCACTTGGTGCACATAGTAAAACCTTCCGCTTTGCCATAGCCTCCTCAAATATGTTGACAGTCTCTCTCAGTGACATGGGCACCTCTTCCAAGCTCGCTGATGATGCCGTGAGCTTTACTGTCTGAGCCGGACTTCTGCGTGCAGCCTGGCCAAGGCTGTGTGTGAGAAAGTCAGTGCATTCAGCACCCTGGGTGGGATGGAGCCAGGATTCCAATGTGAGCACATTTTTTGACTGATTGGCAGCAGAGAGAAATACTGGCAGCTGTTCCCAAGCAAGCCAAAAAGTTGGCCCGGGATGGGAAAAAAAGGCTGGGATTTAGCCAACAAAAGATTCCTGCGTTTAGAAGAAAATCAAAGCAAGGATACAGAAGGTCACAATTACAGGCTTCCAGCCTGTTGAAGTAACAACTATTTCATTTTGTCTTCTGCTGTATGAAGGATAGTATTAAATGTCATTAGCGCTACTCATTTCTTCCCAATTCTTTATTTCTAAGTCTTCATTTTTGTTCTCTTGATTTCTTTATTTTTTTAATTCTCTAGATGCAAAACCAAATGACAGATTATTCTTCCTAAAGGTAGCACATGGGTGATGTTATTACAGAGGTGGCATCAGCAACCAGAAATTAGTAGAACTGGTGGAACGGGGCAGGTCTCGGAAAGCAGAAGCCACACGCATGTGTGCCAAGCCGTGTCGGGTGATGTGGGTTGGAATGGAGTTATGTGTGAGGATCCCTTCAAAGATCTATCCAGAGAGACCCTTTGACACCTCACGACTTACCTGGTATTCTTGTTTTATTAGTTCCTAAAAGAGAAGGATGGGGAAAAATAGGAAAGTTGCTAAAAGGCCAGGAAAATGTCTGCTGAAAGAGGATCCTCAAGGGTCTTGCCGTGTAGAGATGAGCACTCCTGTACCATGAGAGATATTTTCACCTTTGATGTCATTTTTCCTTCCAATGGACACCTTAGGCTATGCGCGGATATTCTTTCTGCCAAATAGAGCTGTCGTGGCCCAGATATTAAACTGTACCTTACAGATAGGAAGGTGGGAAGATTAAAAATGTGTACCACCAAAATTCGGGGGTAAGAAATATGCAGGCTTCTAAGAGAAGATGTTTGAAGCACACCTTTTGTAACTCTGGGGATTTTGGGGGGATGATTTAAACCCATAAGATTTGCAAGATGTTCAGAGAGAAATGAGATGACCTTTCAACGTTCTGTTTAACAAAGTCTCTCCATGCCTCCTGTTTGAGGCTGTTACAGTAGATGTCGACCAGATGTTCTCACTTGCTAACAGAAGAAATAGTATCCTGGCTATGTGGGGGGGATTTCAGCTCCATTAAAGGAGAATTTTATCACACTGCAAGATGCTAGACACTGCAGTAGGGTTGAAACAAAAACAGAATTACCTTCAGAGGAGGGGTGTGTGTGTGTGTGTGTAAAGGACAAAGGGGTCAAAGGACTACCCTGGTGGTCCAGTGGTTAAGACTGCCTTCCAATGCAGGGCGTGCAGGATTGATCCCTGGTCAGGGAGCTCAGATCCCACATACCTCGTGGCCAAAGAAAACCCCCCAAAAACATAAAACAGAAGCAGTATTGTAACAAATTCAATAAAGACTTTAAAAATGGTCCACATCAAAAAAAAAAATCTTTAAAAAAAAATGGACAAAGGGGTCCAAAGGACAAGATGGCTTAAGTACACCACTTCCTAGAAGCGGAGGAATGGAACACATGACCCTTTCCTAGATCATTTCTTTTAGGGGGTTAACTTAGAAATATAAGACAAAACCATCTCCTCCAAAGAGCTTACAGTATAGTTGAAGAATCAAGACAAACCATAGAAATCAAAGGTGTAAACAATTAAGAGCATTCATTGTAGATGCCATGTTATGTGTTAGCTGTTGTTTGTGCCGCAGAGGTTCTGATCTGCGGGAGGATAGGATTTTCCTTCCGTCTCCAAAACCACCTAAAACCAACACTCACAGGACAGATCAGACTTTCTTAGGGAACAAGTGGAGAGAGAGCCTCCAGGAGAGGAAACTGGCGCGACAAAGGCCCCAAAAGAAGCAGTCACAGGGCCTCGAGGAGCCAGCTCTGATTGCCACCAAGGGTAGATATGGGGAAACAATTCAAAATATGGTCTGATTACGTGGAAACTTCCTGTGAAAGAATAAAGTTTAGACCAAAGAATTTTATCTTCATGGAGTTAGCAATAGGAATTCACTGAAACGTTGTGAGCCCATAAGAGACATGATGAAAAGAATTTAAGGAATAACTGTCTAGCAGTGGACTGTTGGATGGATGGGACAATAAACTACTCCAGACAGAGGGCACAGCCAGGAAGCTCACCTGGTCCCAGCATGAGCTGATGAAGGTATGTGCCTGGTGAAGAACTGGGAGATGCTTGGGTATGGGACTCATCACGGGGGAAAGAGGCCCTCCAGCCTTGCTATGTATCTGCAGGGCTTTATATGTTCCCAAGGCACCGCGAGTGCAAAGCTGAAGGTACGGCTGTGAGGAACACGGACCCATACGTGGTGGCTGAGAACTGAGATGACCAGGAATTGGGGATCCCTCTGAGAGAAGAGAAGAGAAAAAAGGTCAGGGGCTGAGATTGAACTCCTATACTTAAACTCCTTTTGCTGCTTCCTCTACTAAAAATGAAGTCGACTCTGGATGGCTGGTTTTAAGGTTATTTTCATTTACTTGGGAAATAGTTAAGCCCCCACAGTTTATCAGACTGAGGATACATACAGAGGTGCTCCCCAAATTACTTTTTTAGGAGTATGCCTCCCAGGTGATAATGTGAGCATCATGTCTTACTTAGCATAGATGGATACAAGGACCTGCAAGGAGATACTAAATTTCGGGAGGACACAGCCTCTAGAAATACCTCAAGGGTATTTGTAATCCAGTGCCCTATATTTTAAAGTGCTAGGAACAGATTCAGGCAAAGGTGATCACTTATGGTTAAAACCATTATGATGAATGTTTGCTGGACGTCAGTATAGTAGCTAAGCAACACACACAGACACAAAGTAAAAACACACATACTCTCTACACGCAAACCCAGGCAGAGGTCAGTCTGAGCATCACTCCTGGTGAGACACCTAGGTGTTAGATGTCTTCTGATGATATTCGTGAAATACACACCCTTCCCGATGATGTGTTCCATGTGTAACTTGACCTCATAAAGCCTTTAGACATAACTTCCAGTTAGAGTGATTACAAAAACAAGCCTGACAGCACCGTGAGGGAGCAACGGGGCAAATCCAGAAGGTGGGTTGTTCTACGGGACAAATGGCCCGATTTCGTCAAAAGTCAGTGTCATAAAAGTGGGAGTACGCTAAATTAAACAAGAGTTAAGGGGTTTAAAAACCAGATGTGGTATGTGGTCCTGGAGTGGTTACTTGTTTGGATAAACCAGTTATAAAGGACTTTTGGGGGGAAATAGGGGAAATCCAAATGTGGTCTGGGTATTAGGGAAAATTTCCCTGAAATGGAAGGGTGGTAATAATTGGAAAAGGCGGACTGAGAAGTAATAGCCCCAGTAGGATCTCAACTTGGTTAAAAAATACAAATTGGAGTGTGTGTGTGTGTGTGTGTGTGTGTGTGTGTGTGTGTAAAGGAGCCAAAAGGGCATGTGCTAAAGTGTTAAGAGTGGTGACCTGTGAATGGTGGGAATGTGATGGGTTTTGTTTTGCTTGTCTGCATTTTCCAATTTCCTACAGAGTACATTATTACATTTCTATAATAATAAAAAGGTTATGTGAACCATTCAGTGGATAGAAGGGGAGGAGGGAATGAAGATTGGGTGGAGTGTGGAACATAATACTGGAAAAAGTACAACTCTGCCGTCTGGCATTGCATATGATTTCAGAAGTTCTGTGCCACATCGATTTTCTTTCTAGACGCACCAGTGGTGCACCAGTGCTTCCTGGTCCCTTCCTTCCAGCTCAGGGCCCTCCATTCTCCTAACTAGGAGACTAGAGTGCTTAACTTGGACCAAACGAACTTGCACTCACAGTCTTGGTTAAATTAAAATCAACCCAAAACGCAATAAAGGGAATAGGGTTCTTCTAGTTCCTTCTTATTAAAAGTGTGAGACCTTTTTCCATATTTAAATTTACCTTGATCATTGAAACCTACAGATGCTCTTCCTTCCTATATGGGCCCTAGAGTTTTGTCTCTGAAAATTACTGGTGTTATTTTCAGTGAAAATAGCTCAGATGTTTTCCAAGACTCTGACCCTCTGCATCTCCAGATAGAGAAGGAAATTCTCACCGTCTAGTCAAATCTTGTGCAACTATAAAGGAAGTAGCAAGTGTGGGGAATGTCTCTCCTTTCCTGTTACCCTGGTCTACAAGTACTGAAACTGAAGACAAGGAGAGTCCTTTCATGGGTATTTTCAGGCATATGAAAATATCTACAAATGCATGCTTTAGAAGTTATTCAATCAGTTTACTTCAGACTCGAGTTATATACAGAATATCTCCAGGTAATTACTCTTTCAAGGATGTGTCAGAATGTTCAGTAATAAGGACATGTTTTTATATTAATCAGTTGAATGATGACATTTTTAAAAACCCAGAGTAAAAGAGGCTGCTTCCATCCTCAGCTGGGCTTTGTTAAAAGAGGACGCCGTAAAGTCCTCCCTGGATCCTGAAAGCCTGGACCACTGGGGCACCTGCAGTAATGAGGTGGTTTCCCTCCATCATGCCCAAAGTCTGGAAGAAGACAACTGACGTGTGTGATTGAGATTTCAGAAGAGTGAGTCAAAATAGAAAGTAATGCTCTAGTGGACCTGCACCTGTAAGGTTCACACTGCTGTTTAAAACAACTTAATGAAAAAAAAAAAAAAAAAAAAACTTAATGCAGGACTTCCCTGGTGGCACAGTAGTTAAGAATCTGCCTGCCAATGCAGGGGACACAGGTTCGATCCCTGGGCCAGGAAAATTCCACATGTCACAGAGCAACTAAGCCACAATTATTGAGCCCATGTGCCACAACTACTGAAGCCCATGCACCTAGAGCCCATGCTCCAAGACAAGAGAAGCCACCTCAATGAGAAGCCCACACACCGCAACAAAGAGTAGCCCCCACTCACTGCAACTAGAGAAAACCCATGCTCAGCAACGAAGACCCAGTGCAGTCAATAAATAAAAATAAATTTATTTTAAAAATAAAAATAAAACAGCTTAATGCAAACTGCTTCCTACTCTGTGGTCAATGGAATGCTGGTTCTTCCTTACTTCCTCCTCAGGAGCCTCCAGAAACATCTTTTTTTTAAGTTTTTTAAAAAGTGATTTTCTCTTAAAGCAATCTTTAGCTTGTTTTCATGGAAAATCTATAATATTTACCCCTTCTAATACCTGTGTATTAGTCTGCTCAGGCTGCCATAAGAAAATACCACAAAATGGGTGGAATAAGCAACAAAAATTTATTTTCTCACAGTCCTAGAGACTAGAAGTCCAAGACCAAGGTGTCTGCAGGTTTGGTTTCTCCTAAGGCCTCTCTCCTTGGTTTGCAGACCGGCTGCCTTCTCACTGTGTCCTCACGTGGCCTTTCCTCTGTGCACAGTGAAAGGGAGAGGATGCTGGCATCTCTTCCTCTTCTTATAAGGACACCAGTTCTGTCAGCTCAGAGCCTCACCGTTATGACCACATTGAACCTTAATGAGCTTCTTAAAAGCCCTGTCTCCAAATATGGGAGATGGGGGTGAAGATTTCAACATATGAATTTGGGGAAACACAATTCAGTCCATAATGACCCACTGAAAAATAATGGGTTTACACAAATAAGAAAACAACAAATGTGCAAGATTATCCACATGTGTGCAGCTACACAACTGCTTACTGTGTCACCATATGGAAGAAGAAGGATCTCCATGAACTGATATGGAGTAATTTCTAGGATATTTTTCGAAGGCAAAAACACCATGCGGAAGAATACATGCACTAGGTATGATATACTTCCTTTTGATTAGGAAACAAGGGAAAATAGGAGTATGTATTTCTAATGCATATGTATAATTTATAAGTATATACACACATTTGCATATTTTATTAAAAGAAACACAGAAAAGGCGAAAAACTGTGAAAAGGTGACCTGTGGCAAGTGGGTGAAAACAGAATGAAAGGATTTGAGATAGGAGTACCTTTCTTTTTTGTTTGTTTTTACAAATTTATTTATTTGTTATTTTTTTTTATTTATTTATTTATTGGCTGCTCTGGGTCTTCATTGCTGCACGTGGGCTTTCTCTAGTTGCAGCAAGCAGGGGCTACTCTTCATTGCGGTGCATGAGCTTCTCATCTCAGTGCCTTCTCTCGTTGCAGAGCATGGGCTCTAGGCACATGGGCTTCGGTAGTTGTGGCTCACAGGCTCAGTAGCTTAGTTGCTCCGAGGCATGTGGGATCTTCCAGGACCAGGAATTGAACCCGTGTCCCCTGCATTGGCAGGTGGATTCTTAACGACTGCGCCGCCAGGAAAGTCCCAAGATAGGAATAACTTTCTATCTTTTTATTTGTTATTGATTTTTGAACCATTTAAATGTTTTACATAGTCAAGAAATTAAAATTTAATCAAAAAAGATGAGAAACAGCAAGCCCTAAAATTTAAAACAAATAGAAAAAATGAACTCACTGTATATTAAATTGGTTAATTAACTATACAGAATAAAAAAATAAATTAGATTAACTTTTGAACATGGTTCTATGGTTTGACATCCTTTGTGGGATATTCTTCAAGGCAGCTGGCCTGCACTTTTCAAGTGTCACTGCCATGAAAGACAAAATGATTGGGGACTCTCCTAGATCAAAGGAAATTAAGTGGGACCAAATGCAGTAAGTGATCTTGATTGGCTCCCAGATTGAAAAAAAAAAAATCTATGAATGACATCCTTGGAACAATTTAGAGACTGTATATAGACTGTTTATTAGTTTACAACATTGTGTAAATATGAGTTTTCTTGGGTAGGAAATTGGTATTTTGGTTATATAGAATATTGTTGTTCTCAAGAGATGCATGCCAAAGTATTTAGGAATGAAATGTCATGATTTACTTTCAAGTGGTTTTGGAAAGAAACGTATGTGTGGGAGGGTGTGGGTGTGTGTTTATCTATAGATAGATAATAAAGATATAGAGAAGACAGCACACTTTTTTTTTACTTAAAACACTAGAATGTATTTATTGGGACTGCTTCAGACACAGTTTGATCAAGTGGAGCATACAAATTTAGCAAAACTTAACAGTTGGTGAATTGAGGTTAAAGGTATATGGATGTACATTTCTTTCATCTTTTCTGTACATTGCAATTTTCAAGATAAAAAAAATTGGAGAAAAACATAATGGATACGGATTGATTTTGTCATGAAGGTGCTCTGTTCACAAGAAGCATTTATTAAGTACCTACTCCGTGCCAAGCCCTGTTCTAAGTGCTGGGGATGTAGCCATGATCAGGACAAAGAAAGCTGGGGCTCTCATGGGCCTACATCTTAGTGCAAAAGACAAATAAGAAAACAGATAACTTTATTTTTTTTAATGTTTATTTATTTGTTTGCCTGTGCCAGCTCTTAGTAGCAGCACACAGGATCTTATTCCCTGACCGGGGATCAAACCTGGGCCCCCTGCATTCACAGTATGGCATCTTAACCGCTGGACCACCGGGGAAGTCCCAGAAAACAGATCACTTTAGATTGTGGTGAGTGCTAAAAGCAAAAGGAAACGAGGTGATGTGATAGACCGTCACTGAGGGAGAAGCGACATTAGATAGGGTGGCCAGGGAAGGGTTCTCCAAGGAGGAAACTTTGGGGCTGAGATCTGAATGACCAGAAGGAGCCATTCATTCATTGACCAGATTTGCATTGAGCACCAACTCTGTGTGCTCCTCCAGGTACCGGATGTAGCAGGGAACAAAACGTGTACACCCTCTGCCTTCCCAGAGCTGACATTCCTGTTCGGGGCGACGACATACAGTAAACAAGAATGTGTAGGGTGGCGATCAACGTTACAGGAGAAAATAAAGCAGGCTGGGGAGTAGTTAGTGAGGACAGGAGTTGAAATTTTGTTTTGTTTTGTTTCATTTTGGTATTGTAGTTTTTAAAAAAATTTTTGAAATATAGTTGATTTACAGTGCCTCAGGTGTACAGTAAAGTGATTCAGTTATACATGTGTGTGTGTGTACACAATATTCTTTTTGAGATTCTTTTCTGTTATAGGTTATTACAAAATATTGAATGTAGTTCCCTGTGCTGCACAGCAGGTCTTGTCGTTTATCTGTTTTATGTATAGTAGTGTGTGTCTGTTAATCTCAAATCTCCAGTTTATCCCTCCCAACCCCTCTGCCCTTTGGTAACCCATAAGTTTGTTTTCTATGTCTGTGAGTCTATTTCTGTTTTGTAGGTTCACTTGTATCATTTTTGTAGATTCCACCTATAAGTGATATCACATGATATTTGTCTTTCTCTGGCTGACTTTCTTCACTTAGTATGATAATCTCTAGGTCCATCCACGTTGCTACAAATGGCATTATTTCATTCTTTTTTAGGGCTGAGTAGTTTTCCCTGGTGTATATACACCACATCTTCTTTATCCATTTATCTGTTGATGGGCATTTAGGTTGTCAGTTGAAATTTTAGATAGGGCAGTTTGGAAAGGGCTCACTGAGCAGGCAACATACAGAGACCAGGTCTGGAGCTAAGGTGTTGGGAGGAGACAGATCATGAAGGGCCTGATGGCCATATTAATGACCTTGGCTTTTACTTAGTGAAATGGGGTTTTTTGGAGGATTCTGGATAGAATAGTGACAGCATCCAACCTATCTTTCTAAAGGATGGCACTAGATGCTGGGTTGAGAATCGGCTGAGAAGGGGGCGAGGGCAGGAGTAGCGATACCAGCTAAGTATCTGCAGCAGTAATTCAAGCAAGAGGTAGCTTGTAGGAGGGTGGCGGCAGGGAAGGAATGCACAGGCTTGGAATATGACTCTATTTTGAAGGCAAAACGGCCAGGACTTCCCACTAGCTGATTGGAAGTGGGATATGAGAGCAAGAAAAGAACCCGAGATGACTGAGGTTTTGGCCCTAAGAACTGGAAAGATGGGAGTTGCCCTCCACTGAGGTGGGAAAGAAACTGCCCGAGGAGCAGGTTTGAGACGGGGTGTGAGGGTGGACGACAGGATCTGGAGCAGTCAGCAGCCAGGCGGAGGGAAAGGCAAAGGCTTGAAGATCTGCTGAGAGTTTCACTGCAGGCTTGTGCAGGAAAATTAGGAATGCCTTGGATAAATCTTTTCATAGAATTTTTTTTTTCATTTACAAATTAAGCTATTGGTAATTTGAGCTCCACCCACTCAGATGAGAAGGTTAACTCCCAGTTTGCACAGCCATCTGCCTCTAGGAGTCTAGCTCCCACGTGGGGATGCTATAGGAGGTCTCCCTTGTTCTGGGTGCTGGGGGAATTTGTGCTGCAGATGTGGCTCTCTTCACGGTGACATGTGAGGCAGCGTTGGTGGGAGTGGCCCTGCAAGCTTCAACCGAAGTGTCACAGTGGTTCCCAGACATTTTTTGCCAGTGACCCCTTTGACATGTGACTGAGTTTCACAGACTGTCTTTCAGTTTTGAACCCAAATTTCCCTTCCTTCTGTGCCCCCCCCGCCTGCATCCGCGAGGGACGCACATTCTAAGCATATTTCGTTCCTCAAGAGCAGGCTCTGGCAGCTCGGAGACTATTCACTCACATTCCATTGCCTCTTACGTGCTCCCTCCAAGATTCCGACAGAGGCTGCGCTTAAAATAATGAGGCTTTATTTATTCAGATTCTTCCTCCCCCAGGAAGATGCTGAGAGCTTTTCATGGGAATTCTTGAAGAATTGCTGAGGTTCCACAGACTTCAGAGAGTGTGCTTGAAATGGGGCCTCTGACAGTTAGGGCCCTAGGTAGAGCCTTACTGATGGAGAGGATGGACCTTGAATCCACTCTTCCAAGAGGACCTCTTCTCCGCACGTGTGACACATCCTGCCAACTGCAGCCCAGCCCAAGACAACACGTCGGGTACCTCCCTTTCTAGCCAACGCCAGAAACAGAAGCGAGGTGGCTTTGTCCTCTCCCTCTCCCTCTTTATACCTTCTCTTCTCACCTCCCTGGGTTTATTTAAAAGCCATGTCAGTCACAAAAAGCCAGTCACACAAAGACAAATACTGTATGATCGCACTTAAATGAGGTATCTAAAGCAGTCAGACTCATAGATACAGAAATAGAATGGTGGGTACCAGGAGCCAGGTGCTAGGAGGTGAAAGGGAGTGGTTTAAGGGTTTAGAGAATTTCAGATTTTTAAAAAATATTTATTGTGTTTCTTTATTTGGCTGCGCCGGGTCTTAGTTGCGGCATGTGGGATTTTCGTTGCAGCATGCGGGATCTTTACTTGCAACATGCACACTCTTAGTTGTGGCATGCGTGCGGGATCTAGTTCCCTGACCAGGGATCGAACTCGGGTACTCTGCGAGTGCAGAGTCGTAACCGCTGCACCACCAGGGAAGTCCCAGGATTTCAGATTTTTCGGATGAAAAAGTTCTGGAGCTCTGTTTCACAGCAACGTACATATACGTAACACGGTTGAACTATACCCTTAAAATGGTTGAGATGGTAAATTTTATGTTACACATTTTTTACTGCAATTTTTTAAAAGCCATATTAATAGCATTACGTTCGTGAAAGGAAAAACATACACGTTCTGAAAAGTGGAATGCCTTCAGGCAGAGCAAACAAGCAGAGTCCAGGGGGTAAGGTTTTTATAACTGTAGGTGTTTCATTCATCTCCCCGTGATTTTTCTAGACACACATATGTAGTGTGTGTGTGTGTGTGTGTGTGTGTGCGTGTGCAAGCACTCCAGCATTTTGTAGACGTGTGGGTCTTCCAGATGTGGTTATTATCAACGTTATAAGAAAAAGGCTTCAAAATCACCCGGAGTCACCCAGCACTACCACTGGTTAGTCCTCTGCTAGGTTTAGTATCAAAGGAGTTAGTAATCATAAAATAAAAAAAACAGAGACTTCCCTGGTGGCACAGTGGTTAAGAATCCGCCTGCCAACGCAGGGGACACGGGTTCGAGCCCTGGTCTGGGAAGATCCCACATGCCGTGGAGCAACTAAGCCCGTGCGCCTCAGCTACTGAGCCTGAGCTCTAGAGCCTGCGAGCCACAACTGCTGAGCCCATGTGCCACAACGACTGAATCCCGCACGCCTAGAGCCTATGCTCCACAAGAGAAGCCACCACAATGAGAAGCCCTCACACCGCCACAAAGAGTAGCCCCTGCTCTCCACAACTAGAGAAAGCCCGCTCACCGCAACAAAGACCCAGCTCAGCCAATAAATAGATAAATAAACTTTTAAATAAATACATAAATACATAAATATTTAAAAATAAATAAATAACAAAATAAAAATAAATAATAAAGTAGTAATCTAGTTTGGCTGCACTTGGGGGAGAATTTCTATTCTAGTTCATACTGTTATCACTTACTTAAAATACAATTATCTTTTGGTTCAAAAGTTCCTGAAACTCAGCTTCCTTTGTGCTTCCCACACACGTGGACCACGATTCAATCAGTTGTTGAACTGGGTAATTCCCAGGTCCTAAGCAGTCGGGCCTCCGCTGGCTGCTCAGTCTGTATTCGAAGGTTATTTTTGGATTTTAGGATTCACTTAAATTCCTATTGGAAACAAAATAGATGGTATTATTTGTCACTGTAACTTGCTTTGAGTTAAAGGAGATTTCTGAAAGGGTGTGGTTGTCCTAGCATGCAAGGCTTTCTTCCCTGCTACTTCTTGTAGAACTGAAACAGCAGCTTCTGCACCAACATGGCCATCAGTGATCAGAGGCCAGGGTCAAGAGAAGGTCCCTCCAATGCCAACTTCACCACATAAGGCCCAGCTCAATTGTTCACCTCAACTTGGTGTCTAAAATCTGAGTTAGAATCACTAATTAGATAAAAAGATCATAGACTTGGGAGAACCACGCGAGAAATTCCAACCCAGAGGGAGGCCCTAGGCATTAGAACAGGAAACAGATGTCTAAACAGGAGCTAGAATGGTGACCTCCAGGGATCGAGGGGGTCCCATCATTGCAGGAGCATCTCTTTTGCCTTGGCCTCAGGTTACCGGTACAGAATTGTGTTTTCTCCTAAGTTGTGACCATTCTTTTTTTTTTAATTTGTTTATGTATGTATTTATTTATTGGCTGCATTGTGTCTTCGTTGCTGTGCACAGGCTTTCTGTAGTTGCGGAGAGCAGGGGCTACTCTTTGTTGTGGTACTTCTCAGTGAGGTGGCTTCTCTTGTTGTGGAGCACTGGGCTCTAGGCTCTCAGGTTTCAGTCGTTGCAGCATGTGGGCTCAGTAGTTGTGGCTCCTGGGCTCTAGAGCAGAGGCTCAGTAGTTGTGGCACATGGGCTTAGTTGCTCCGCAGCATGTGGGATCTTCCTGGACCAGGGCTTGAACCCATGTCCCCTGCACTGGCAGGTGCATTCTTAACTGCTGCACCACCAGGGAAGTCCCTGAGCATTCTTGATAAATTACAGCTATTTCTTGACTATCAACCGTGAGTAAATCACATTATGTGTTGCCATGTTTTAGAGTACATCCCTCACCTCATCTGACTTATTTCATTGCCTTGTGTCTTGCACCTCTTCTACTTACAGTCATTTCTTCTGGTTTCTTTTCCACTCATCAGCAAAGATGTTGAGATTACCTAGTTCCGTCCTAAAACCTATCCAAGAGGTTATTAAGGAGGGAAGGCTTTAGGCTATTTTCTCCTGCCATTTTAGAGTGTACAGAATGCCAGGGTGTGTACAACTTTTATGATATTTTTTAATGGCTGTTATTATGTCAAGCCCAGGAAAAATACAGGATGGGGCATGCTCCTGTCCATTCAAACAAAACTGTGGTTCCATGTGACAGACTACACTTGCTCCCCTGACAGGTCTAAATAGAAAGAGCTTACTTGTTCAGCAAGGGAAATCATGCCTGGAAATAATGCCTGTGTAAATGTCTTGAAACTCAGACTGCTGAGTCTGCATTTGTTTAATTTCCAGGTTCTGCAACTATACAGTTGAATTCTTGTTGAGTAGATGCGATGGCCTTTGAAAATGTACATACTTGGGAAATCACTGACTCCTTTGTTTTTTTGATACTGCCTTTCATTACATTCTAAAAAGGCTCCCTGTGTTCTCTGCAAATTGTTTGTGATCTCAGCAGACCGGTTGGACTAGGTCAGAATTCCAGACTAAAGTTGCTTGAAGGATGTGTCATTCACAGGCATATAGGAACTTGGGGACATTTAAGAAAGCTCTGTTTGTTTTGCCAACTCACAAGTCCATGTGTTTTACCAGCAGTATCCAGAGTAAATGCAAATACTATCCACCTTGTCTTTCCTCCTTGTCAATTTTTGTATAAAGTGCGTAAGGAATACTAAGAACCATAACGCCTCTCAATTATTGTGGTAGAAAGTAAGGAATATCAATGATTGAAAGTTGAAAGATAAGGCATGTTAGAAGTTATTTAGTCCAATCTCTCATCCAATTTGGTGTCCTTTTATGACAATGACACAGATAGCTCTCCGGCCTCTGCTGGGACACTCCACCACCGCTTGAGAGTTCCTTTCATTTTGTACAACTGTGATTACTAGAAATTTCTTCATTTTTAATAGAAATCAACCTCCCTTAAATTTTCATGTGTGATCCTACTTATGCCCTCTGAAATGAAAGAGAACAAATCTCATCTCATCTTTCCATGATAGCCCGTTAGCTCTCCAAAGACAAGTCTTGTGTGGGCCCCATATGTCTGCCTTTCTCTGGGTTGAACATCCTTGGTTCCATTGCCACCTGGGACATGGATTCAGTGCTCATCATGATGCTTTTTGGCCTGGCCTGTTCCTAACAAACAGCACCAGGGGAATTCCCTGGTGATCCAGGGGACGCGGGTTCAATCCCTGGTCAGGGAACTAAGATCCCACATGCCTCCAGGCAGCTCAGCCCGCGTGCCAACTACTGAGCCTGGGCGCCACAACTAGACAGAAGCCCACGTGCTGCAACTAAGACCTGATGCAGCCAAAAATAAACAAATTAATTAAAAAATAAACAAGTGAACAGCACCAGGACTAAATACAAGAGTCTCAATGTGATCCGAACAGTAAAGAATAGAGTGAAGCTATCACCCCATCTCTGCATTGTACATCTCTTGATGTAGCTCAGGTTGTGTTAAACTTCCTGGCAATTGTGTCACAGTCCTGACACACCTTGTTAAGCCAGAACTTTCCCATCTGGTTTTTACAAAGTTGACCCCCTTTTTTTTTTTTGAAGTATAGTTGATCTACAGTGTTGTGCAAAGTTAACTTTAACAATTCCAGTACGGGAATTGATGTCTATTTTTGTTAAATTGCATCCTTGTACACTTACCCCATAATATCAGCCCATGGTCATCATTTAGCGTCTTGACTCCATCTCCTGAAATATCTTACCAGCTTGCCACCCAAATCTTTTCCAAGACAGAGACAGAAGTTAAGCCTGACAGAGTAGGCAGAAAGCTGGATCTTATCACCAGACACTTTGCCTCAGGTTCAAATTGACAGTAGTCCATCACCCCAGTCACTGATCGCTTAATTTTACTATCTTCTAGATCCCAGTTTTTCATATTACTTAAAGAGTGACCGAAGAGATGTCAGCTGCCTTGCTGAAATCCTGGGATGCTATTTCTACTGCATTCTCTGAGCAGTGATCCCATCAAAACCAGAAATGAAGTTATGTTGGCATGACTTGGTCCTAATGAAGCTTAAATCTTCTGCCACCTTCCTGTCTACATCCTGAGTGGGTGATGATTTGTTTGCCAAACTCGGAAAAGATCAAATATACAATTCAGATGGAATTCCAAGACGTAGTTTTACTCACTCAGAGCATCAAAACTTTCAGAGAGTGGGTGGGAAGATTTAAAAGTGCCTCATGAAAAAAAAAAAAGTGCCTCATACACATCTGGATTGAGTGACAGGGAAGATGTCAGGGAAAAAAATCCTCCCATATGTGTATACATTATAAAAATGAAAAGAAAACAAAAACTTAAGTCGCTGTAATTCTTGGGGAAATGGCTGATAAAATTGGGATACGATTTAAAAACAGCAATGGAGGCTGGATATTATTTAAAAAACAAACAAAAGACAAAAACTTTGAGTCCCTGAAGCCCATGGTGTTGCACATCTCTATAGAGAGAAAGCAAGCTGAACAAAATACAGTAGAAAGCAACCCCATCAGGCAAAGCTAGGAGTCAGCAGAAGGGGTTCCTTAGGAGAAAGGTGTCTAAACTGGTTCCTTGACCATGACATGGGCTTGTAAATTCCACAGAGTGAAGCACAGATTAAAAACACACCAAAGTGGAGAAAAGGGAACCCTCCCACAGTGTTGGTGAGAATGTAAATTGGTGCAGCCACTGTGGAGAACAGCATGGAGGTTCCTTAAAAAACTAAAAATAGAGTCGCCATATGATCTGGCAATCCCACTCCTGGACGTGTGTCCTGACAAAACTATAACTCAAAAGATACATGCACCCCAGTGTTCATAGCAGCACTATTCACAGTAGCCAAGACATGGAAACAAATGTCCATTGACAGATGCATGGATAAAGAAGATGTGGTACATGTGTGCTGTGGAATATTACTCAGCCATTAAAAAGAATGAAATAACGCTATTTGCAACAACATGGGTGGACCTAGAGATTGTCATACTAAGTGAAGTAAGTCAGACAGAGACAAATTCCATATGATATCACTTATATGTGGAATCTAAAATATGACACAAATGAACTTATCTACAAAAGAGAAA
Source organism: Hippopotamus amphibius kiboko (assembly GCF_030028045.1). Taxonomy (NCBI): domain Eukaryota; kingdom Metazoa; phylum Chordata; class Mammalia; order Artiodactyla; family Hippopotamidae; genus Hippopotamus; species Hippopotamus amphibius. Next base: position 76,447,591 of record NC_080191.1, on the reverse strand, counting down.
CAGACTCACAGACGTAGAGTACAGACCTGTGGCTGCCAAGAGGGATGAATTTGGAGTTTGCCAGATGCAAACTATTACATATAGAATGGATAAACAGGGACTTCCCTGGTGGTCCAGTGGCTAAGACAGGTGCAGGGGGCCTGGCTTCAATCCAGTCAGGGAACTAGATTTCGCATGCCTCAGCAAAGATCCCGCGTGCCACAACCAAGACCTGGCACAGCCAAATAAATAAATAAATATTTAAACAAAATAAAAAGAATGGATAAACAACAAGGTCCTACTGTAGAGCACAGGGAACTATATTCAATATCCTGTGATACACCATAATGGAAAAGAATATGAAAAAGAATGTGTGTATATGGATAACTGAATCACTTTGCTGTACAGCAAAAATTAACATTGTAAATCAAATACACTTCAGTAAAATAAATTTTAAAAAAATAAAATTAAAAAAAGCTTATACACCAAAAAGAACCATGGTTACAAATCTCCCCCAATGCACAGCCCAGGCACTGGGAGCCCACCCCTTCCATGCAGAGGGCCGAGTTTAGTTCCCCTCCAACAGCAGTCTCCCTTCCTGTCTTTCCGTTCTCCTGTTTGAGTCTTCCTCAGATATCAGGTTTGTGAGAAAGGTTTTGATAAGACCTGCCGTCACAGAACCCAGGGGCGTGCAGGCAGCAGCCCAGGGCCCTCATCCTTCCAACCCCTTCACTGTTTTCCTAGAGCTGCGCTTCAGTTCCTCACACCCCCTCCTTTCCAGCATCAAATGTGACTGGATCCTGAAAAAAAACACTGCCGTGGAGTTATTTTTGGCTCCCTCCCTCCAGCCCCAGTGTCTGCCGCTCATCAACAGCCATTAACAGCTGTTAGAAGGGGCTTTCAAATCCCTGGCTTCTTGCTGAAGTGCTTTAACACCAGATTTCTGTGAGCTCAGCCACAGCGGAGAGGTGAGAGAAACACGGCAGAAGAGTTACCTAACATGCCCTTCGTTTGGGAAGTCAGGTCCTTCTCCCTTTTGCGCAGGAAAACTAAGCCTCTGACAGAGGCTGTGGAGGCGCCGCGCAGCTGAGTCCGTGTCCAGGCTCGTGAATCCGGATGACCTCGTGAGGTGGCCCTCAGTCATCCTCAGGGGCGCGATCAAGCGTGTGCATCCTTGGTGCGAGAATCGCAGCATCCCGCCCTCAGCCCGCTGCAGCCGCCTCCCCGCAGCATCTGGAGTTCTGCACGAGACACGGAGGGGATGGCCTGTCACCACGGAGGCTGGAAGCTGCCACCAGGGCCCCCTGGGGCCACTGCAAGCCCAAACGTAGGAGCCCGTGGCTGCCGGTGAGGCTCCCAGGTGGCTCCTTCCCTACAAAGGAGTGAGAACTACGGTAGACTTTGGAAAGCTCTGTGCTCCTTGTCAGCGTGAACCCATTCATTCACACCAGCTCCAGAAAGGATACCGATGATGTGGCTGATCAGTGATTCATGTCTCATGGCTACTGAGACTGTGCCACTCTTTACCACATCACTCTTTAGAGCAGTCACCCTCGACCGAGGGGGAGCAACACATCGTCGCCCCGTGTTCCAGACTGGAAAACACGAGCGGCTGTGTCCAGAGGTCTCCCACCTCCAGCACTTAGCCAGAATAATTATCCGGCCTCCTAATCCCAGTATATCCCATCATGTGAATATTTGTAGCACAATGTGGAAGTGAAATGATTTCAAGGGATATGTGAACTTGTCTCCAAAATCACTGTGTTTATCTTGATATGTATTTGAAAAAGTGTAACACATGTTAAACCTGAGATTTCAGAATAGTGTTGCTTAGGATGAGTTTCTTTCCAAGCTAAATTTAGTTTTTAAACAAAGTGAGTTGCATTAGAGAAAATATTAAAAACTGTGACAGTGAGTCATCAGGGTCTGTAGTTTGGAAGATACTCCATAATTCTGTACCTTTTCTGTCCCCTAGTCCTGTCTGTTTTGTGCAGTCCCTCCCCAAAGAAAGCCACAGGGACATCGTATTGGGAACAGGGGTCATGCCTATTTTCATAAGTTTTATATACAGTATAAAGAAATACAAGGCTTTTTGCATTAAGTACATTTAGATGAAAATGCTTTTTGTGTGTGTTTCTTGGTTGTCTGATTTGTTTATTTCTTCTGAAATAGCCTCGCTCTCCTGCTTGTGTCCCTAAACATCCATACCACCTTTTCACCTGTTTCTCTAGCCTTCCTCACGGTGAGGGTAGGTGATGATGCTCTCCGTGACGACTACTCTGTGCTGAGCATTTCTTCAGGACTCACTGAGATGATTTACATTATCCAAACTCAGTTCTTTGGAACCACACCTCTGCCTCCCTCCCTCCTTCTCATCTCATGTTTCAACTCAGTGAAATTCTAAAGAAGGTCAGTTTGGCTAGTGTGGCCATCCTCATAACTTAAATATAACTTCCCAAGCATGGATACAGAGGGCGATGGATTTGATATCAATAACCCCATTTTCTGTTGCTAAAGTGTAGGGTAGGGAGAGGCCATGGCAAGAGATGAGGGAGAACAGGTCATTGGAGCCCAATTATAAAGAGCCTTGAATGCCATGCTTGAGCGGCTTGGGTTTTATTCTACAGGAAGCAGGCTGACAAAATGATTGTCATTAGGAAGATGAATCAGGCAGCGTTACAAAGGAAGGATTCAGGGGGAAAGAGACTATGGCCAGGTTGTTGCAGTGGCCTAAGCAAGAAGTAACGAGGCCGTGAAATTAGGCATGCTTGCTGGAAAAGAAAGAGATAGGTGACTTTTAAAGGCCAACAGAAACAGAAAAGACCTAAAATTGTATCATAGTTTTCAATGACACATTTGTCGACTTACTTGTTTATTATCTGTTTCTTTCTCTAGATTAGTGTTGTCCAATAGCATTTTCTTTTTTTTAATAAATTTATTTATTTATTTATTTATTTATTGGCTGTGTTGGGCCTTCGTTGCTGCACATGGGCTTTCTCTAGTTGTGGCAAGCAGGGACTACTCTTCGTTGCAGTGCGTGGGCTTCTCATTGAGGTGGCTTCTCTTATTGTGGAGCATGGGCTCGTGGCTTCCGGGTTCAACAGTTGTGGCTCTCGGGCTTAGTTGCTCTGTAGTTGTGGCGCACAGGCTTAGTTGCTCTGCAGCATGTGGGATCTTCTGAGTCCAAGGATTGAACCCATGTCCGCTGCATTGGCAGGCGGATTCTTAACCACTGTGCCATCAGAGAAGTCCCAGCATTTTTTTTTTTAATATTTATTTATTTATTTATTTTATTTTTGGCTGCATTGGGTCTTCATCATGGCAAGTGGGCTTCTCAGTAGTTGTGGCGCACAGGCGTCTCTCTAGTTGAGGTGCACGGACTCAGTAGTTGCGGCGTGCAGACTTAGTTGCCCTGAGGCATGTGGGATCTTAGTTCCCCAACCAGGGATTGAGCCTGCGTCCCCTGCATTGGAACGTCCAGATTCTTAACCACTGGACCACCAGGGAATTCCCCAACAGCATTTTCCATGATGATGGAAATGTTCTTCTGCACTGACCAATATGGTAGCAACTAGCTACATGTGGCTATCAAGCACTTGAAATGTGGCTAGAGGAACTAAGGAACTGAGCTTTTAATTTTAATTGATTTTAATGTAGAGTCCCACGTGGCTTAGCAACCATCATTTGAACAGTGCAGGACTAGAGTACAAGTTCCAAGCATCACACCTGCCTTATCTGTCACTCTGTCCCTGGAGTCTAGCAGTGTCTGGCACATAGTAGTTAATAAATATTTGATGAATGAATGAAAAGAAACCCTATAAAACAGAAGTAAGGATTGTGTCCTATTCAAATCAATAGACTTCTTCATGCAGAATTTTGGCCCCCACTTAAAGAAGCAGGAAGATGGAGATTTCCCATAGACATTGAGGATATTTCCCAAAGGTTTACATTGAAGCTCCCAGCGTGTGCAGGTGGAGCCAGATTATAGACGAACATCAGCCGTGTGGTGGAAACGTCCAAGGTCAGGGTCTGTTCTGTGGTGCCTGCCTTCTTGGTCTTCCTTTCTGGCTCTTACAATGCACAGCACTCACGCTTCTTCTTGAAATACGTAACAGTCGTGATCAATGTGGAAAAACAGATTTTAGAAGGAATGAGAAAAACAAAATGTGTTAGAGCTGCTTTGCTAGAATGGCTGTAGAGGTGGGGGAGGTCACACGAGATCTGGAGTGAGGGGCTCAGAACTCACGCCCCGCGACCGTGGGCAGGTTGCTCAAACTCTCCACGCCATCTTCTAGACGATGAAACAGGCTCTCGCCTTCTGAGGTGGCCCCCACTCTGTGGAGTGTATTTCTCTCTAAGCAAATCCACTTCTTACCTATCACTTTGTCTCTCACTGAATTCTTTCTGTGATGAGACATCAAGAATCTGAGCTTCAGGCTTCCCTGGTGGTGCAGTGGTTAAGACTCCGCCTGCCAATGCAGGGCACACGGGTTCAAGCCCTGGGCCGGGATTCCAGTCCCATATGCTGGGGAGCAGCTAAGCCCACGCATCGCAACTACTGAGCCTGCGCTCTAGAGCCCACGGGTCGCAGCCACCGAAGCCCACGCACCGAGAGCCGCTGCTGCCCGAGAGAAGCCCCTGCAGTGAGAAGCCGGTGCATCACACTTCACTTCCCAAGTTGTTGAGAGGAAGAAGTGACATAATAATATATAATGACACATATAATCCATAAAGTTCCATTCAGATGTTTATTGTAAGTCACACGCACTGGATATGTATCTGAATATGTGTCTGAAAGACACAGTTATACTAAAATGCAATCCTGATATGTGCCTTACAGAAAAAGAAAAATAAGTCATCAAATTCTAGATACCTATTTTCAAAAGAGGACCTATACAATTAAAAAAAAGACTTTTATCCCTCTTAATATTAAAAAAAAAAAAAAACCGGGAAAGCTGATACCATAATCTCCTTCTAGTAGCTTGTGATTCTAGTGCCAGAAAGTTCCTGATCCAGTGGCTACCTCCCCCTCCCCGTTTGCCCAGGACCAGCCACCATTTCCCTCTGTAAGCCTTTCATACCTTCCCTCATCTTCCCTGCTCTGTCCTTTCATCCTCTGCCTTTGGCCCCCTGTGCTAGCAACAAATTTAGACTCTCTTCTCCATGAACTCATCTCCCCAAACTCACAACTTCAGCAGCACCTGGAGCCTTCTATGAAGAAATATTTCCAGGGGCTTCCCTGGGGCTCCAGTGGTTAAGACTCCGCACTTCCAAGGCAGGGGGTGTGGGTTCGATCCGTGGTCGGGGAACTAAGATCCCACATGCCGCGCAGCGCCGCCAAAAAGAAAAAGAAAAAAGGCACATCTCCAGCCACCTGAGTCCCACAGAACCACCGCGTTCCCTCCTGCCCCACCCCCACCTGCCTTTCTTCAGATGATTGGAGCAAAAGTTGCTGTCGTTGCACTTGTACCCACCATCCACAGACAGAGAGCTCTGTCTCACCCTGTCAAATCATATCACATTGACTGAGGTGGGTCAAATCACATACTTCCCGTAGGGAACAGCCACTTACAGGAAAAGCTCGAGATTTGGCCCGTGTGTCAGGTTCTCGGTGCTGTGCTGCAGAGGCAGTATTTTTAAAAAGAATTTCTGTTGAAAACAGTTATTACGTTGCCACTGGAATCATTTTCTCATAGTACATCATCCCGTTTCTTCAAAGAGTTTCTTAAATATGAGCTCTCTTCTGATCTTTTTGTCATTTTATTTCTCGGAGTTTAATATACTTACATGAAATGATAATAAGGGACCATAACAATAAACAGTTTAAATAAAGTGCTCATCAATTCAGGGAACCTGAACATCAGTTTTCTTTTTTTTTTTCTTTTTTTTAATAAATTTATTTATTTATTTATTTTATTGGCTGTGTTGGGTCTTCGTTGCTGCACACAGGCTTTCTGTAGTTGCGGTGAGCGGGGGCTACTCTTCGTTGTTGTGTGTGGGCTTCTCATTGCGGTGGCCTTTCTTGTTGCAGAGCACGGGCTCTAGGCGCGTGAGCTTCAGTAGTTGCGGCACATGGGCTCAGTAGTTGTGGCTCATGGGCTCTAGAGCGCACAGGCTCAATAGTTGCAGCGCATGGGCTTAGTTGCTCCACGGCATGTGGGATCCTCCTGAGGCAGGGCTCAAACCCGTGTCCCCTGCATTGGCAGGCAGATTCTTACCCACTGCGCCACCTAGGAAGTCCTGAACATCAGTTTTCAGGCTTCACCATCATGTTCCCCAATATTCTTCCTCAGTGAGAGCATGTTTCCTTTCTAATCATATTTAAAGACAGGAATCACTGTAAATCTTATTGGCTCTCATCGTGGATAAGCTTGAATAATTATTTTGTCTTGCATTTGGATTGTATCTTTTTTATATATATATATAAATTTATTTATTTATTTATTGGCAACGTTGGGTCTTTGTTGCTGCACGCGGGTTTTCTCTAGTTGCGGCGAGTGGGGGCTACTCTTCATGATGATATACAGGCTTCTCACTGCGGTGGCTTCTCTTATTGCGGAACATGGGCTCTAGGTGTGCAGGCTTCAGTAGTTGTAGGACATGGGCTCAATAGTTGTGGTTCTCGGGCTTAGTTGCTCCACGGCATGTGGGACCTTCCCAGACCAGGGCTTGAACCTGTGTCCCCTGCATTAGCAGGCGGATTTTTTTTTTTTTAATAAATTTATTTGTTTATTTATTTATTTTATTGGCTGTGTTGGGTCTTTTTTGCTGTGCGCGGGCCTTCTTTTAGTTGCGGTGAGTGGGGGCTACTCTTCGTTGTGGTGCACAGGCTCCTCATTGCCGTGGCTTCTCTTATTGCAGAACACGGGCTCTAGGCACATGGGCTTCAGTAGTTTCAGCACATGGGCTCAACAGTTGTGGCTCACGGGCTCTAAAGTGCAGGCTCAGTAGTTGTGGTACATGGGCTTAGTTTCTCCACGGCATCTGGGATCTTCCTGGAGCAGGGCTCGAACCCGTGTCCCCTGCACTGGCAGGTGGATTCTTAACCACTGTGCCATCAAGGAAGTCCCTGGGTTGTATCTTTTTTCTTCTCAAAATATTACCATCTACATGAGCCTAATCAGAATTTGTCATCTTTAAACTTTAATTCTAATTCAAGCATCTCCTTATGCTTAACAGATAAGAATAAGGCCCCGCTATCCCCTATCATTGGTAAAAATACTGAAAGTTAATAGGCCAACAGCCAGCCCATAGTGTACCTGATTATATTAACCAAAGGGTAAAAGGGTAAATATGCTAAAATTATACAAAAGATACACAGAATGAAAATAATATATTTAAAAAATCCTATGATGTTAAGAAATAAAAGTTATACAGACTTTACAAAAGAGAGGAAGCAGCAGAAGACTCAGCACCTTCCAGTGGAGCCGGCAGGGTTCTGCAGGTGCGCTGTTAGGTGATTTACCTACCTAAGGTCTGGGTTCTCCACAAGTGTCCTCAGGACTGAAAGGCATCAAAGAAAGCCCACACCTGGTCCTTCTGCTGCCTCTGGAGGGTGGCCACTCGGGTGTGGTAACTGATAGTAAGTGTTAGCCCCAGTGGCCTAGCTGTGTTCCCAGATCTGTCGCTGTAAACAGCCCGACCTGGTGATTCTCATCATAATCATAGATCAACCTAGTGTAAGGGTACTTATAAAGCATTTTTCTTTACAGTACTGCACACAGCCAAACTTAGTCCCATCTTCATATGTAAAACCAGGTGTGTTTTTCATTTTCATTTTACCAAGGCAGAAGTCCTCCCCTGAAACAGATTTTTTTCCCCTAATATGCAAGTTACATGACTGTAAGAAGAATCTTCATTTCACATTTGCACTACTTCAAGCATTTCCATGGTTTCATACATTGGTCCATGCAAATTCAAGTTACATTTTTTTTTAATTCTCAATCATTATCTTATTTATTTACTTTTTTTTTTTTTTTTTTTTTTTTTGGCCACACCAAGAGGCACGTGGGATCTTAGTTCTCTGACCAGGGATTGAACTGGTGCCCCCTGCAGTGAAAGCACGGAGTCCTAACCACTGGACAGCCGGGAAAGTCGTCAGGTTACATTTTTGGTGGCCCAGTAGCTAAGGAACAAAGGCTAAGATAGGCAGTTTAGATAAGTTGCATTCCAAAAGTTTGTTGAGAAATTAGTTGTCTGAACTGCTGAGAGCGTCTTTTATCCTGGAAACAGATTGTGAAGAGTGGCTCGTTTCCTAAATCAGCTCCCAAACCTCCTATCTGTATCACCTTTCACTTTTTAAAATTTATTCAGGGACCAGATATTTATCATCCTGCAAAAAGAGAAGGAAATTAATTCTATAGTCTAGGAATAAGTGAAAGGCTGTGACATTACAAAGGAGGAGTAGATGATTCTGATGAGAGACTGAGAGAAGATCTCTTGGAGGAGAGGAGGTGAGTGTGGGATTTCAACAGGTGGGAAAAGACCCTCTCCAGTTTAGTCTTCCTCCATCATATGCCTATCACCCCTTTCTATATCTCTGTCATTGCCGCTTGTACATTGCATTGTAACTGAATTATCGCTTCTCTGGTCTCCTTACTTAGTAAGATTCTTGTGCAAGATTTCTGAGTGGTGGTAGAGGTGATGTTATTTTTAATCTGCAAATCGACCATCTAGGACAATGCCAACATGGTACCCATGTGGTTAACATCTGTCAAATAAATGAAGGGTCTCCTTTAGGAAAGTTCTAGAGGCAGGAAAATGTGTAGTGTATATTAGGTGAGAATGAGAGGAAAGACTGGAACAGAATCATTGAGAGCCAGAGGCCTGCATACCAGTGTAGATGATCTCATTGGATTCTAGTTCTGATACATTTTTTTTTTAGCCACACCTAACTTCTATTCACACTGTATTTTTTTAATGGGAAAATTCTTTGGAGTTGCAGCTAAGGGACCCATCTCCTCCCAGTTCCAGGGATGCAGGAGCTTCCTCTGGGGAGGAATAGAGATCTTAGCACAGTAGTCATTGACCTCTGTGTATAGGTCTAAATGAGCCAGTGGACCTACCTTCACTAGCCACCCTAGGAGTTCACAATTGGGAAACAAAGGGCAATTGTTCCACCGAGCCTTCCTGATGTCTTGCCTGCCATTCACTTTTTTATTTAATTATGGGAATTTTTTTCCATTTCTTTTTTTAAATTTATTTGGTTCCACTGTGTCTTCGTTGCTGCGCCTGGGCTTTCTCTGGTTGTGGCGAGCGGGGGCTACTCTTTGTTGCAGTGCACGGGCTTTTCATTGCAGTCGCTTCTGTTGTTGTGGAGCACGGGCTCTAGGCTTGCAAGCTTCAGTAGTTGTGGCACATGGACTCAGTAGTTGTGGTGCACGGGCTTAGTTGCTCTGTGGAATGTGGGATCTTCCCGGACCAGGGATCGAACCCATGTCCTCTGCATTGGCAGCCGGACTCTCAACCGCTGCGCCACTGGGGAAGTCCCTGCCATTCACTTTTAAGTCCAGCTTCTTCATAAAGTGGGGGGCTGTTTATAAGTCAGGGACTGCATATACTTTATAAAAATGCTTCCAGTATCAGATTCTCATTCGTTCTACCACTTACACAAACATATGTGAAAATTTGGGCTTATCTTTTCTTCACATTAGCAATGTATGTCTCTCCCTCCTCCCTTTTAAAGTTATAAGTTAATGTTTTTATGTTTATTTTGTATTTTTTTAAGGCTAACCCAACCTGGCCAGTAAATTTAGGTCATCGTGGCCATAACCCCAGCAAGCAGCCTGGAATCAGGGCCAGGGCAGCCTCCCCTGGCTAACTGCAGTGTTGACTCGCTAGGCTTCGGTTTTATCACTGTAATTATGAGCGAGAAACCTAGAGTTAATTACAATGCATGAATGGGAGATATTCCTGGACTTATTTGCATTCATTACTTGCTGGTAGTTCCTCTGTTGAGGTCTCCATCCTTGTTTTTACAGAGCTTTTGGCAGTGTTTCTGCAGTCGGTGTGTGAATTTTTATGATCTGTTGCATGTTATTCATGCAATTTCCTGCCCTGTAATGGTATCAGTTTTCCAGACGCAGAGGAATACAGACTAAAACCCAGGAGCCTGCATTAGCATAAAATGTCCCAGTTCTGTCAGTTTGATTAATTTGTCTCTTTGTCTCCACTCTATATGATAAGTGCTATTAATGGTTGCAACACTTCATATGTCAAAGTCTTTCTTCCTAATGACTTGAAAATGTAGTTTATTTCCCCCCTTTTTGTATTATTTTTCTCATTTAGCATTCCACTCAAGTATGGATTTATGCCATGCTCTTTCATTATCTTACTGGTTGCAGCACTGGAGTGATTACATATGGTGTAGAGTGTGCGTAAAGATGTGATCCCAGGGGCAGAAGCTGCTGATGCAAGCTGAAAATAGCTCCAGCGTCGGCTCAGCACTTTTCCCGGAGGCCTTCTATTTATTAGTAGCAGTCTCGGTACAGGACAGCTTGGATCCTCATTTAGCAAGATGACTTTTTGCCTTTCCAACACTGCAGTGACTTTGCTCTATTTACTGACGCTGCTGTGTAATTTTTTTTAACCGCCTTGTATCTCAGCGATGACCGAACCTAACATAAATTGTAATATAATCTCGGTATATAATGAACTCAAGAAACGACAGGCTCCATTTGAAGTAATGGAGCTTGACAGATCTAAGGTTTAAATTAAATAATCCTATTTGTAAGACAGCATTTGTACATGGTACGCTGCTTCAAAATGAATTTCTGTGCTTCTCTAGTGCTTTCTACACTGTTTTTAGTATTCTCCCTTTTAAAAGGACTTTTTTCCAGGAAGAAATGCATTGCCAAGCCAACGGCTCTTTCATAAGGAAAGAATAAAATGAAAATTTTTTTAACCCATTTCAGTCACTGAACTGGAACCAGCATCATTAATGATTCGAGATGTGTAGTTATTAATCCAAGCTGGCAGATCCAAATAGCTCAGACTTTTCTATCAGCATGGAACATCTGTGCTAGAAGTAAAATAGTGGAATTTAGGATTAAAATAATAGCTAACCTTCTGCACATGTTTTAGGTTCAAGTAGACATTTTTCAATAAATTTGAAGAGTCCTAATAATGAATGTATGTATTTATTTTCTGAATTCACCCAAGAAGAACTGTGTTATAATGTCATTCTTCTCATTGAAAGATGTACTTTATACAGGTTGAGGAGGAAGTTCATTGTACATACTAGCAGATAGCATCAAGCTAGTCATTCCTCACTGCGTGATAATTTTTTCCAAATTGCAAAGATTAAAAAAAAATTTTAAAGTTTATAGGCAGATGATAATTTGAGAGTATTACTTATTGTCAGGACCTAGTCATCTGATGAGGAAGCCTTTGGGAGAATTAATTTATAAATAGAGAGCAGACCTCCTCCTGATGAAGTAAAGAATGTAGGAGGCAAATGAGTAAATTTGCTTTTTGCTATTTTGCCTGTGATTTTTTTTTACCTGCTCCAAAACCGAGCAGCCATCGGAGAAGGGGGAGGGGGAGGGGGTGGTTCCCTCCTTAAATTTGTCACCGTCCTGAAGTAGTCCCATGGGTTCTTCTGTTAGGTAACAGAGATTTTATTAATCCCATGATCGAATGAAAGTTACATGGGGTAAACACATGATTTCCTGCTGGGTTGGGTTAAAAATTAAAACAGTGATTTATGATAAAGAACAGCACGATTGTTTCATTTTGGTGGGTATACGACCCATAATGTTGTTGAAAGAGTGGTAATTCAAACCATTCCTGAAATAAGCAAACCAAGGGGGCATTTCAGCTGAGTAAGAGAAGCTGCCTTTTGCCTGCACACATGCATAATTGCAGGAGAAAGCAGAGGACCAGAGCTTTCCATCAGCTGTGATCACTGTGGTTCATCTATTCTTTCAAGTTCATTTGGGAGCTTAGACTGCTAACAGGCTGCGTTGCTGTAACAAGGGCAGCCTCCCGCACCCTGCCTTAAAGATGCCGTCGGTTGGAATAGATGGAAGGCAAGCAAGAGCTTGCCTGCGGCTACTGTGCCTGCTTTTTGCACTCGTTTTATTTTGTCTTCCTTTCTTTCCCTGTCATCCTGCTCCCCGCTCTCACATACAAAGGGCACCCAGGCTCTTGTTCTCCAGGCTCATCCCTGATTCCCTCCATGGTGACACAGTAATGTTATAGCTGATTTCATTCTCTGTCTAGTGGCCTCTGAACAGTGGGTGATCTTGCTTGCTATGGGAAGAGTGATACTCAGGCATGACAGAATGAATTAAGGATGGGGTTTAAGTATTAACTCTTAATTTCCTAGCTCTTGTGGTTCTAAATTAGATTCAGCACTGTTATAACTGGGAGCGCGTGAGCATTTATATGTGTGTGTGTCTGTCGTGAAAACTGTGTTTGATCAATTGAATTGACCTTGTTTTTCTTATGAAACATATCGACTGTATTATGAAACAAGCAGCCCAAATGAAGAAAAACATTTCACCTCTCTTGTCAAATATTTCATGGGGACCTCTGAAGGCTGCTGTTTCCCTTCTGCCACCAGATCTGAAATGAGAACAAAAGCACTTCATTTTTGATAAGTGAGATGTTGTTTTTTTCCAAACCTTTTTACTTCCAAGATGTCTTATGAGAGTTATCTCAGTTTGGGCTAAGCTTCCCAGTAAATGATGGAGAGTCTGAAGGAGGCTCTTGGAGCCAATGACAGTGGCTTGTAAACCAAAGACTAAAAGAAGAAATGTGTTACCAGATAGGGGCCAAAGAGATTAAGAAGAAGGAAGAAACCAGCTTTATTGAGCACCTATTGTGTGCCTAGTGACTATGAAAATAATTTGAGGAAAATAGCAAAGATTTTAGTATCAGAGGAACAAAAGAAGTTCAGCTGGACTTACAGGGTTGGCTTTCTATTAATGGAACACTGTGTTTTATAGAAGTGTTTGAACAGAAGAAAGAAAAGGGGGAAGGCAGAGAAGGGAAAAAATGAGGTTGTCGAAGTCTCTCTAAAGAGGCAATAATAAGATGGAAGGATTCAGCCATGAGGACAGAACTAAATCACCCAGTTTTAATACCAAGGTAGCTGCTAGCACATAGAAGTGTAATATTCGTATGTGTCCCCATTAGCAAGATTTCTGCCTCTTCAAATCCTTTTGAAAACAGAGAAGTCTGCATCTGAAGCTTTGCCTGGTCTAGGATCTGTCTCACCCAGAAAACATCCTCAGGAGGCCCAAAATCAATGGGATTTTTTTCAGTGGATAACACAAGCCAATTTTGAGTCTGATTTAAAACTCACTATATAAATTCCTCCTGGCTTGCTACAGCTGTAAGTGTCCTCTATTTTTTATTGCCAACTCTTCCTGTAAAACATACATCCACTCCACTTTCCACACTTCAGATTTCAAGTGGAGGAGAGCTGTTTGAAGGCCTGCTCTCAAAACTGACTTGTTGGACTTTGTAGAACCTGCTTGAAAAGCTACCATGAGTTTAGATGTGTATATGCTTATGGTTTTTTTTTTTTTTTAGCTTTTAATTGTGTTTTTTGTTTATTGAAATATACTTGATTTACAGTATTGTGTTAGTTTTAGGTGTCCAGCACAGTGATTCAGATATATGGATATATATATTCTTTTTCAGATTTTTTTCCCTTATATGTTATTACAAAATATCGAGTATAGCTCCCTGTGCTATACAGTAGGTCCTTGTTGTTTATCTATTTTATATACAGTCGTGTGTATCTGTTAATCCCAAACTCCTAATGTATCTCTCCCCCACCCCTTTCCCCTTTGGTACCATCAATTTGTTCTCTCTGTTTCTGAGTCTCTTTCTGTTTTGGAAATGAGTTCATTTGTGTCTTTTTTTTAGATTCCACCTATGTACTTACTTTTTGAAAATGATCTTTGATGCAAGAAAATTATAGCGTTTGTGTTTACAGCCATGCAGTTATGCAGTGAGTTTTTTAAGGTACTGTTGTAAACAAGCTAGAGCCCATGGCCCTCTAGTTTTGATTATGTCCTGTTCTTCCAAAAAGATACATGTGCTTCATTAAGCTAAGATTTATTAGCAAGGCCAACAGGTGATAATGGGACAGTAATTTTTACATATCAGTTTTGACTTGGTGCCCTCAATTGGCAGCAAGGAGAACTATTAAAAGATCTTGCTAAGTGCAGCGTGATGCATGGGAAGTGAGAAAGTCAAGGGGGTGTTTTTCTTCCATGATATACTGGGAACCATAAAACCTTGGTCTTAAAAATCATCTGACCCAGCACTCAGGAAAAGGGCTATCTTTTCTCTTTGGTACCTCCCTTGAGTCTAATATAGTGATGGATGGTGATTAAAAATAACTCCTGTTGAGCATTCACTATGTGCCGGGCACAGCTCCGTGCACTTTACACGTTTAACTCATTGACACTATGGGGCTGCTACTCTTATCTCCCCCATAGGCCAAATGAGGAAACTGAGGCAAGAGAGATTAATTAACTTGCCCAAAGGTCAGCTCCTGAATGAAAGAGCCTGAATATAAGCCTGGGCAACCTGACTCCAGAGCCCATGTTCTTAACCCCTGGCCTCAGTGATGACAATAGGAATACTCATTAAAGGTGCACGTGCTGGGTTTTTAACAGGTAGGAAGTAAGACCTGGGGTCACGGATCAGTCAGCTGTAGATGTGGAGACAGCAAGTCTCTCCAGCCTTTGTTCAAGGTTTCCCTGTGCCACACAGAAGTTACCATGAATCCAGCACTAGAAATGTGCCTTTACACAAGAAATAATGAAAAGGATGCTGAAAAAAAATCTTAAGTGTAAAATGATAGCAAAGAGAAAATACCTGAAAGCTGAAGTTTTCGTGCTTTTTCTTCAATTTACCTATTGATGACTCCTCAATTCATGCCACTTGATCACATAAAGACCTGAATATCTAGGTCACCTTGGCTTACGTAAGGACCTGCCTTTGTCTGCAGCCTCAGTTTTGAAGCACCAAAGGCATAAGACACATCTGAGAAACCAGCTCTGTAGATTTTATAACTCAGTGTGAGGAATTCCCTGGTGGTCCAGTGGGTAAGATTCAGCGCTTTCACTGCCAAGGGCCTGGGTTCAGTCCCTGGTTGGGGACTTAAGATCCCACAAGCCGTGTGGCAAAAAAAAAAGAGAGAGAGAGAGAGACAGTGTGGTAGGCAGACTAATTCTGCCCCCCCTCCTCAAGATGGCTACATCTTAATCCCCAAAACCTGTGAATATGTTACCTTATATGGCAAAAGGGACTTTGCAGATGGGATTAAGTTAAGGATGTTGAGATGGGAGATGATCTTAGATCCAGCTGGGTTCAGTATAATCACAAGAATTCTTATAAGAGGGAGGCAGGAGGGTCAGAGTCAGAAAGTCCACTTTGCAATTTGAAGTCCACTCAAGTGATGATGGAAGAAGCTGTAGGGACTGTGGCCACAGCATTGTCAGCTGCTCCACAGTTGACACCAGACTCAGTGGACAGGAGGAAAGTGGCCTTTCCCCTGCCTGGTCCCCATCTGTGACCATTGCTATTTTCAACACGCCATCTCATGCTATCCTGGTTCATCTCTCTTCCATTCACCTTTATTTAAGCTTTTTAAAAAGTGGACTCCTCTCACATTCTGTAAGAACTTTCAGCTCTTTCTCATTGCCAGACCGGAATGATTTATTGGGCAGGTTGGCTGTTTTTAAAAATCCTACATGATGCAGTAGCTAAAATAACTGACTGGCATCAGGGGTTGTCCTCCCTGAAAGAAAGCTCTAGGCTACAGAATTCTGAGCCACATCCTCCTCAGTCATTTATGACTCTGGATCCTAAAGTACCTCGGTTACTCCTGTGAACCTTAAATTCCTGCTGGAACCGTCACACAGGACAGGGTGATGCACGTCCCAAGCAGCTTCCAACTGGAACCTCTCTGTCGCTGACGTGGGGTCCAGGCTATGGTTTTGGTTAGTGAGTTAGAAGCACTGGGACCCTCTTTCAATCCTTCTCGGTGTTGAATTGGGTCCCCGCACATCGCCAGCCCTTCTTCCTCACGCTCTCTCTGATCTGTTCACATCTCCCTCCCACCCCCTCCACCCCACGCCCACCACCCCCACCGCGGCTGTACTCCTGCCATCCCTCGCTGTGAACCGGGTTCTCTCCTGTGTCTCTGCACATTCCTTTTCTTCCACAGGCTCCCCAGTTCCCCGTCAATACCTACCTGGTCCTCACCCAGGCTTCAGCCTGTGTGTCACTTCCTCAGAGCCAGACGCCCTTCTGCCAGCACCTGTACCCGCCCCCATTCCAGCTCTTATCAGGCTGCTGACTTGTCTCTGTCCCATCAGCCTAGAGCCTTTTGGACCAAGAACCCTTTCTTCTTTATTTTTTTTTATAAGTTTATTATTTATTGTCTGCGTTGGGTCTTCGTTGCTGCGTGCGGGCTTTCTATAGTTGTGGCGAGCAGGGGCTACTCTTCATTGCAGTGCGAGAGCTTCTCAGTGCGGTAGCTTCTCTTGTTGCGGAGCACAGGCTCTAGGTGCACAGGCTTCAGTAGCTGTGGCACATGGGCTCAGTAGTTGTGGCTCATGGGCTCTAGAGCGCAGGCTCAGTAGTTGTGGCTCACGGACTCAGGAGTTGTGGCACGCTGGCTTAGCTGCTCCTCGGCATGTGGGATCTTCCCAGACCAGGGATCAAACCTGTGTCCCCTGCGTTGGCAGGCGGATTCTTAACCACTGTGCCACCAGAGAAGTCCCCCTTTCTTCCTTATTCATTGTTTTATCCCCCAGCACCTGAGACTCTGTGGGACTGTGGGGGGTGGTCAGTACGCATTTGGTAAAGGAATAAAGGGGTCTGTGCCCTACTTTGCCAAGGTGGTCACCAGCAGCGTCCCATGTCATGAAGCCCCTGGGAGAGAACGCCTGGTCTCACTGCCTTGTCCTGTGACACACTCCTCAGCCCACACACCTGCTCCAGCGAAGGACCGTGGTGGAACTGGGATCCACTGGTCTCCACAGGAGGCTGCACGCTCGCCAGATTGACGCAGGTGCTTCCATATCACTGAACGGCAAAGGTGAACTAAAACGACCAGGGAAGGTGCAAGCTCTAAAGTATTATTAACATTATACAGTGTTTTCTGCATGATGAACAAACAACAGATTCCAGATTCCCTTTCCCCCCCAAAAAAGTACATCAGAATCTACATTTTTTTTTATAAATTTATAAATTTATTTTTTGGCTGTGTTGGGTCTTCATTGCTGCTCAAGGGCTCTGGGAGAGTGGGGGCTACTCTTCGTTGTGGTGCCTGGGCTTCTCATTGCCGTGGCTTCTCTTGTGGAGCACGGGCTCTGCACGCGCAGGCTTCAGCAGTTGCGGCACATGGGCTCAGTAGTTGTGCCTCGAGGGCTCTAGAGTGCAGGCTCAGTAGTTGTGGCGCATGGGTTTAGTTGCTCCTCGGCATGTGGGATCTTCCCGACCCAGGACTTGAACCCTTATCCCCTGCATTTGCAGGTGGATTCTTAACCACTGCACCACCAGGGAAGTCCCTCCATGTATATTTTTTGAGGCGACTGGCTTCTCTTTGCCTCGTTCTCTTTCTCTGACTTGCCCTGCGACCCAGATCTATCTGTGCATCTCTTGTGTACTTGTGCTCCCTCTCCTGGTCTTTTCTGTTTTTCAACAAGCTCGCCTTCCTGAAAGTGCTCCCCCCCGCCTCCCCAGGCGGGGGCCTGGCGGGGAGAAAGGAGCCAGCCAGCTCTGCAGGGTCTGTTGTCAGATCCGTGGGGGATCAGAAACAGCTTCGCTTCTTCTTCGTCGTTTGCGGTCCAGCTTGATGAAGTGAAAAAGGGCCATACTGGCACGGAAAGGAAACGTGCCTGGCATCCTTTTTGAGAAATGAAATGCTCTCCAGGAAAAAAATAATGATAATAAAAAGCACATTTTTGAAAATATGCCTCCCTAGAGATATACAGATACACGTAGGATGTACCCTATCGGTAAACAGTGCTAATTACCTAATTATCTGGTCAGGTGCAGTTAAAACCCCCTTTGACATTCTGTGCCTTCCATATGCCAGATAAAGTGTTCTGGTGTCTGCTCTGTGACCGTGGTGAGGAGAAAACGGGATTCTCTTCCCACCAAGAGTAAGGATGTAGAACCCGTCTTTGGAGCTGGCCGGGGGCAGTGCTTTGCTTCAGGGGCACAGCTGGGAACAGGGCAGCGCCAGACCCCACCCCAGAGGTGGCAGGACACCACACCTTCAAGAGGGAGACCAGGCTTCACATGGCCTCTGTGGCCCTCAATGTCCCCTGGAGCTACCTGTGAACTCTGACCCTGACCAGCTTCTTTTTCTTATTGCAGTTGCTTCTTAGATATTTCATCATTTTACCTCGTTACCTTATATTCTTTTTTTTCCTGTTTGACTTTCTGAAATATCTCCCCTACTATTTCGTTTTTCCTACTTTAGTATCAAAGAGGATTTTGATTTTGCTTTTTCTCGAGCTGATCTAGAAGCGTGCCCTGCCGCTTGCCCCAGATTAAAATGCTATGATTCTCGCTTAGCATAGGAGGAAACAGTTTTGCACATCCACTTAACTCTCCCAGCCTTCACGTTTAAACCAGTTTCCAGCTCCTGCAGCTCCCACAGCAATGGTATACGGGTGCCCTCCTGAAGCCCCGTCTGTTGTGCTCTATGGCTTCTACCTTGGCGTCCCTTTTACAAAGTCCAGTTGAAGTTTCATTCATATGGGTCAGAAGGCACTGGTTTCTCTCAGGCAGACAAGGGTGTTAAATCCTAGATTCTTTCCTAGACAGCCATGAGGCTGTTTTTGACATTGGCCAAGGTCAGGGTCACAGTGTTTGGAGGACATGGGTTGTGTGCTGTCCTGTCCTCTGCCTGCTCGCATTCAAGCTTAGTGCTATCAGACTGGTCCCTCTTTTTGCATCTTCTCTTGTACCAGGAATCTCAACAATGTATAGTTTAACATTTAATTTTTCTCTGCAACTATGGAGTTCCTCCAGGGTAAGACTGTATTTTTTGTTTCTTTCAAGTTCACCTCCGCACCCAACACAGCAGATGCTCAAGTAAATATTTGTGGATTGATTATTGACTCGCATCTTATTTTTGGGAGATACCTAGGATGTACACAGAAATCCCTGTGGCCCCAGCAATACTCTGTGATCTAATGAGTTCCTATCATTTAACCTTTTGTGAATATTGTATCATCTGATTGACGTGAAAATGTGACCTTTTGTTAATTCTTTTGAAATATGTAATGTTAATGCCTTCTGAGAAGTAACAAACTCTTCTTCACAATGCAGATATTTGCAAGATTTTATTAGAATATGTGTAGGTGGCACATGAAAAGTAGACCTCCAGAAATTTCTCAAGACAGGCACGACACATTTGCAGCAACATGGATGGATCTAGAGATTATCATACTAAGCGAAGAAAGTCAGAAAGAGAAAGACAGATACCATATGATATCACTTATATGTGGGATCTAAAATATGACACAAATGACCTTATCTACAAAACAGAAACAGGCTCACAGACATAGAGAACAGACTTGTGGTTGCCAAGGGGGAGGAAGGGGGATGGTGGGAAGGATTGGGAGTTTGGGATTAGCAGATGCAAAGTATTATATATAAAGTAGATAAACGACAGGGTCCTAACTCTATAGCACAGGGAACAGTATTCAATATCTTATAATAAACCATAATGGAAAAGAATATGAAAAAGAGTATGCGTGTGTATATGCATGTATGTATGTAGAACTGAATCACTTTTCTGTACAGCAGAAATTAACACAACATTGTAGAGAAAATAATTTTTTTAAAAAGGCACAGCATTCACGTTAACAATGCAAAACAGCACTCATGTGATGGAATGCCAGGTCTGGGGATCTGCAGGCAGCAGCTGTTGTCTGGGGGTGAGGTGGGGGGGTGCAGTTTACGTGCCACCACCTTTGCAAAAGTTTCCCCTGGCCTTGCATTCCATTCTGATGGACACCCCCTCCCCTGTCCTCCACACGTGTCACGGTACAGTTGGAATCGGTAAAGCAAAGTGAAGAATGCATCCAGGCAGTAAGCACAGCTTGAGCAAATGCTAGAAGGCCAGAGAAAGGCCGGTGGTCTGGCTCAAGAGGATAACTGAAGGTGAAACTGAAAGGGGAGTCGACTGGGGGGAATCTGGAAGGTCAGATGGGAGAGAATTCAGTTTGCTCTCTAGGGACTTCCCTGGCCGTCCAGTGGTTGAGACTATGCACTTCCAACGCAGGGGGCACGGGTTCAATCCCTGGTTGGGGAACTAAGATCCCACATGCCGTACGGCGCAGCCAGAAAAAAAAGTTTGCTCTCTAAAGTAGGGCTTTGCTTCTGGAAACATAATCCATGTCCGGAACCTTTACCCAAAGACTCCCCAGTCTCCCTGGGATAGAGGATCTAGAAAGATCATCAAGGTGCGAGAGGAGAGATGGTATCACCAGGGAGGAGACAGGTCATGAGCAGAGAAGTGGTAGTATTAGTTTTCCCTTTTGCTTTGAGTCTCAGTATTTTTACCACAATGATGACTCTACCTAGAGATTCTTAAGCCCTGGCCTCCTACGCTTGTTAAAGAAATGACAGTGCCATCCAGACACCTGCTCGCTTGGTTGAGGTTTTCAAATCTCCGCTGCTCCGAAAGGGCTGCTGAAAATCTGCTGTGGAGGGTCGTCCTTGCCTGGGACCAAGTATTTCCTGCTATGATACTGCAAGGAAACTGGAGGGCTTGTTTTCCAAGATGGTTTGTTAGGTTTCTGATTTCCAGCTTCGATGACGAAAATTCTGTCAAAATACTGGAATACCCCCAAGTATTGTAGGTGCCTTAACTCACATCTTTTTTTTTTTTAATAAATTTATTTATTTATTTATTTTATTGGCTATGTTGGGTCTTTTTTGCTGTGCACAGGCTTTCTTTAGTTGCGGTGAGTGGGGGCTACTCTTCGTTATGGTGCACAGGCTTCTCATTGCCGTGGCCTCTCTTGTTGTAGAGCACGGGGTCTAGGCACATGGGCTTCGGTAGTTGCAGCACATGGGCTCAATAGTTGTGGCTCACGGGCTCTAAAGCGCAGGCTCAGTAGTTGTGGCGCACGGACTTAGTTGCTCCGCAGCATGTGGGATCTTCCTGGAGCTGGGATCGAACCCCTGTCCCCTGCATTGGCAGGCGGATTCTTAACCACTGCGCCACCTAGGAAGCCCTTAACTCGGCTCTTTAAAGGTATATTCAAAAATACTTTGATTCATCCAAAACAGAACACCTGGTATTCTTGAGAATTTGTATTTGTCAAAAATCAAAAGTTTGTTTTCAGGATGCTTAGTTATCTTTATTTATAGTAGAAAAAAAGGTGTTTCCCTAGTTAAGAGCTGTAAGTAAAGAGGTCTTTCATAATAGTTACAAGCCACATTCAAAATAGGTGGCCTAGAACAGCCTCCAAGGTGCATTCTGGATGCATGTATGGCATTTCCTTTTCTCACCACCCCCTGCGTTAGCATGAAAAGTGTTTCAGCCCCACAGAAACTGTATACAGCCACCTGGTCATTGGTGGACATTTCTGCCTCACCTGCTTCAGCGTCCGTGCTACCAGAGATGACACCACTGTCCAAAACAGCCCCCTGCCTCCATGCCCCAGAAGTCTCAAGTCCTGGACACACTGTCTGTCTCAGAAAGGCTTGCTCCCAGTCCCCACTGATGTCATTTGCAAGCCTGGCACCCCAGTATCCCAGGGAAGGCTGTGGAAGGCTACAGGGCAAGAGCCCAGCAGATCCAGGCAAAAACGGCAGCTGTGGCCACGCTGATGGAATCGGCTCTCAGGAATTACACATAGAAAAGACGAAAACTAGGGGGAGAGGAGAGGAAGTGGCTGAGTGACAAACCTGACTTCATGCTCCGATCCAGGAGCGTGGGTATTGTGTTGTGACGATTTCTGCAGCCGTGATTACTACAGAGCTGTGTGTTCCGTCTGCTGGTCCTACTGCTCCAGGGCAGCCGTTGTCCAGCTCGCACATGGGAGCTTTGTGTTGATGGCCACTGTTTACGTCCTCACAGAGCACAGATGGTGCCTGCACGGCATCCGCATTGACTCTTCCCCATTGGCAGAGCCCATTGTGGAAACAGGAGGAGGGAAGAAAAATCAGAAGTATACAGTCCCTTTGGCAAAATATCTGGTTTCCATATATGCATTTACCCCAGCTTACCGTACAGCCTTGGATAACCCAGTCAGCATGTCTTGGCTTCTGTGTTAGGGTGGTTAGAGGACTTAGATGAAGGAAACTAAAGACGGTAGAAATACTTTTATTGCTGTTGGATAAACCATGCCCATAAGGCAAAATCTGTAGCTTTGTTCCTTCTGTGAGCCACAGTAACACCCACTTCCATGGCAAATGGAAAAGCTCTGCTTGGGAAGATGATACACATCTTTTTAGAATTTTTAGTGTTTATGTCTCAAAAGCCTTTCAAATGTAATATCTGAATGTCTTCCGCATGTCCCTCTTTATTTATTCCTGTTTTGCGAATGAAAGGGGAATTGCCCAAGTTGTCAGGGTCAGATTACTTTCCCCACTAAACACCAGTGATCCTCCCTTGGTGGCAGACGGTCCTCATGGCTGTTGGGGTATTAGTGGAATGTAAACCCACTTGCTTCCAGAGGTCAAGAAGAAAATAACATTTTCCATAAGAGATGTGTGAACTGTCAGTTCTTCAGTTTTGATTTCAGATGGAAAATATGACTCCAGTGCTTGAAGAAAAAAAAAAAATTCCCGGACCAGGCACAACAGATGTCTTCAAATATGTGATGGACTGTCTTGTGAAAGAAGGACTCAAATCGTCTGCTTGCCCCAGCAGGCATCACTAGGGTTAGCTCAATTCAGTTCAACTAATAGTTACCGAGAAGCCACAGTGCACAAGGCTCATGCTTCAAACTGAAAGGGGTGGGGGGAAGATGAATATCCTGCTAAACTCATGACACCAGTTATCACAAAAGCAAGCAGGTTTGGGGACTTCCCCGGTGGCGCAGTGGTTAAGAATCCACCTGCCAATGCAGGGGACACGGGTTCGATCCCTGGTCCCGGAAGATCCCACATGCCGCAGAGCAACTAAGTCTGTACGCCACAACTACTGAGCCTGCGCTCTAGAGCCCGCGAGCCACAACTACTGAATCCGTGTGCTGCAACTACTGAAGCCCACGTGCCTAGAGCCCCTGCTCTGCAACAAGAGAAGCCTCCACAATGAAAAGCCCGTGCACCACAACGAAGAGTAGCCTCTGCTCACCACAACCAGAGAAAGCCCGTGCACAACAACAAAGACCCAAAGCAGCCAAAAAAAAATTAAAAAAAAAAAAAAAGCAAGCAGGTTTGACATTGATTTGAAAGTGAGGATTATTTGCTGAATCATTGGATAAACCAAGAAGGGGAAGACAGAAGCAACACTTCTAGTTTCCAGTGTCTGTCCATCAATGGATGAAGCAGCAGTAATTAACATATTGAATTGGAGATTATTGCCAGGGTGATAAATAGAATTTCTTAGGTAACCCAAGTAACCTAGCAAGCAAAAGGGCATCACGTCAAGATATGGCTGTGAGAAGGAATTCCATAGTCAAATTAAAAATGTAACCAACTGGGAAGACAAGCATAGCAGCACCATATATCCAGAAGCTCTGTAAGCAAGTCAAGAAACATGAGAGCAGGAGCCTTCAAAAGAGTACTGGGAGGAGGTTAGAAGAGAAACAAAATTGGTAGTGTAGTAGGAATTCTTTATGGGTTATATAGTCGGAGCAGTTACCACCTCCATGTTCCAATTCCCATTTACAAAATTAGGGCAAAGAAGAGGCATGATACAAAGCTTCAACTATGTAAATAGCTATCAGAATTCTCTTCAACTAACAGAAGAATACCTGAGTGATTGTTGATTTGCCTCATTGGCAGTTTCACCTCTAAGAGGGTAGAGAGTTTGAGACTAGAATTGCTATTTTGGTCCTAATACTGACTGACTAAAAGGAATTGACAAGAGTATACTTGAGAGAATCCTTAGAAGAGACCATATCATTTTAGAGAACATGATAGTCAAAGAGGAGATTTTGCACAGTCCAAAATATTTCAAGACCTTTTTACTGTGATTTTAAAAAGCACAACATGAATTTACCATCTTAACCATTTTTAAGTGTCATAGCTATACTAATGTCCATCAAACATTCATCTTACTTTAAAAATAGTCACACTGTCATGAAACAGATCTCCAGAACTCTTATAATCCTGCAGATCTGAAACTGTATACCCATTAAACAACCACCTCCCTTTCCCTCTGACCCCAGCCTCTGGTAACCACCACTCTATATACTTTCTATATCTATGAATTTGACTGCTTTAGATACCTCATATAAGTGGAATCATACAGTATTTGTCTTTTTGTGACTGACTGACTTCACTTAGTATAATGACTTCAAGGTTTAGCCATATTGTAGCACGTGACAGGATTTCCTTCCTTTTTAAGGCTGCACAGTATTCCATTGCATGTATGTACCATATTTTGTTTACCCATCATCTAATGCATGGACATGTGCGTTGCTTCCATTTCTTGACTATCGTAAACAGTGCTGCTGTGAACATAGGTGTGTATGATATCTCTTGCTTTTGATTCTTTTGGATATATGCCCAGCAGTGGGGTTGCTGGATCAAACTGTTGTTCTGTTTTTAATTTTTTGAGGAATGTTCATAATTCTTCACCCATACCATTGCACCATTTTACAATCCCACCAACTCTGCGCAAGGCTTCCAGATTTCTCCACATCTTTGCCGATACTTATTTTCTTCTTTTTTGATAGTAGCCATCCTAATGGGTATGAGGTGACGTCTGATTGTGGTTTTGGTTTGTATTTCTGTGATGGTTAGTGATGTTGAGCCTTTTTTCATAAGCTCGTTGGCAGTTTATATACCGCCTTTGGAAAATACCTATTCAAGTCCTTTGCCTTTTTTTTTGAATCAGAGTGTTTGACTTTTTTGTTGTTGTTGAGTTATAGGGGTTCTTTATATATTCTGGGTATTAACCCCTCATTAGATATAGAAGTCACAAACATTTTCTCCCATTCCATAAGTTGCATTTTAACTCTTTTGTGTCCTTTGAAACTTTTTAAACTTGATGTAGTCCCATTTGTCTATATTTCTTTTTGTTGCCTGTGATTTTGGTGTCACAGCCAGGAAATTTGGTGCCAAATCCAGTGTCGTGAAGCTTTTCGCCCATGTTTTCTTTTAGGAGTTTTCTAGTTTTGGGTTCATAACCTTTTGAGAGTTTTTTTTAAATAAGAGAAATGTAGAAATTACGCATACACAGGGAAAGATGACTCAGGAGAGCTATGAATGCCCAAAACAAAGTTCAGATGAGGACCTTTTTTTTTTTTCAACAAAGGAGGTTAATTGTGCCAGCAGTTCTCTGTTTAGCTCAGATTTTTTTTAATGGTAGAAAAACATGAACAGCTATGAAAAGGTATATGGACTCGCAAAAACCCAAGAAAACCCAAGCCCAAAATGAGTAGAGACCTTTCAAAGAGGGACAGATAAGGAAAACAAATATTTGTTCTGTGTGGGCCAAGAAGACAAGGAAACCAGCAGCTGCTGCTTGAGGCTGACCATTTCCTATGGAGGATGACAAAGAGCCCTGCGTTACCTCGATATTGTATATCACAGAGAATGTTCATTGGATGGAAAACTGAGAAAAACTTGGAGAAAGAAATGGAAACCCCAGGTAGAAGAAAACACCTAAGCCCCCAATCTGGATGAAGTAAAGCTCCCAAAGTACAGAAAAAAATAGACATAATGATGGTACAACTTGTTAAGGTCAAAATCTGTGAGCAACACTGGAGCCCAGGAAAGCATCAGAAGTCTGGAGATAAAGAAATGGCATTATACTTTTCAAAAAAAAAAAAAAAGGTGGGGGGAAGAAAGTGAGAAAGTGGATCTTAAAAAGTTTGCCTGGAGGGACTTCCCTGGCAGTCCGGTGGTTAAGACTCTGCGCTTCCACTACAGGGGGTGCAAGTTCGACCCCTAGTTGGGGAACTAAGATCCTGCATGCCGTAGAACAGTTTATATAATAAGAACATTTTATGAATATCTAGGTAAGTGTCAAGAAATCAATTTTGCAAGGTTGAAATGGACACGTGGCTTATCGATAGCACGTGCTAGAAACAAAAAGCTCAGAGATGGTAATTGGTAGCACCATAAGTAACAAGTAGCAATGAAATAAATCATTGCAGGGCTTCCCTGGTGGCGCAGTGGTTAAGAATCCACCAGCCAATGCAGGGGGACAAGGGTTTTTGATCCCTGGCCTGGGAAGATCCCACATGCCGCGGAGCAACTAAGCCTGTGGGTCACAAATACTGAGCCTGCTCTCTAGAGCCCATAGCCACAACTACTGAAGCCTGGGTGCCTAGGGCCTGTGTTCTGCAACAAGAGAAGCCACCGCAATAAGTTCGCGCACCGCAACGAAGAGTAGCCCCCGCTCGCGGCAGCTAGAGAAAGCTCGTGTGCAGCAACGAAGACCCAACACAGCCAATAAATAAATAAATAAATAAATAAATAAATAAATAAATTTAGTTAAAAAAAGAAATAAATCATTGCATTCGTAGAAAATAGGCGCTAGACGGAGGGAGGTGATAGTTCTGTCCTCTGTTCCAGTGACTGGGGCATTTACTCCGTCCAGGTATCATGCTGGGGACATAGTCAAACTCAGGATGTTTCAGAGGAGGGTGAGGAGGAGGGGAGAGGGGCTCATAACTCGTTAGGTTTCAGGCATGGGAATTTTGGCTTAATAGGAAGAACCATTAGAAGACTCTGATGAGGGACTGAACTTCTCAAGACTAGAAGCTTTAAAAAATATTTTGTGTTTTCTGGTTGCACATCAAACGGTTGATGGTGGGTTTGAAATGACTAGAGGGGTGGTAAAACCAAACCTTGACTCAAGAAAATTCTGGTCTATAAAGATCATTGGTTTCCTGAAAGAGGGGAGAGGGTCATTCAGATGGAAATTAGGTAATTTTTAAAATCTTTTTAAAAATAATTTTCTGTTGGAGGTGGTTTTTCAATTGAAACTGTAAACCTAGATACAGGTTTTACTACTTCATTACCAGTGAGTGGGACGCTTTTCACTTTCATTTTACACTGAAAAACGTAAAAAGTTACTACTATCTTACACCTATTTTAAGATCTACACTTATACTGAAATTGAATCTTTAAAAATTACTCCATGAGCTTCATTATATAATCTTTCAGAAGAGAGACTTTCTGTTTTCATTGTATGCTTTTAGAGCAAATATGAATACAGTACCTTATTATTTGAATCACCTATGACTTTTGCCTGTCATTTACCTGGGAAATACAACCATCTGTAGCTGAATGAGAAAATCATGAAGACCACACATGAAGGAGTGAGATGAGCGGGTAAAACCACCCAGGTGAAATGAGGTTCCATGGCACAAGGTGTTGCCAGTTCCCAGGAAAGAGGACAGTGAATGTTTGCTTCCTCTTCTCTGTTCTCTTCAACCTGAGACACCCAAATACTGCAGGGGTCGTTTCGGCTGTCACGTAGCCCCGTGATAATTCTGAGCCAACTGACCCAGGCAGGGGCTACGCGACATGCCCCCTCAACATCAGCTTCATCAGGCTGCCTTTCTCATTTGGAACAAAGCTTTGGTGCCACATGGCTAACCGGGAAGGCATTTGTGCTTTGATGCCTTTCAGATTCCAAGAAGTGAAGCTGAGCGGAGCCTGCTGATTTCTCAAATTCCTATGCAATAGAAGAGCTCCCCAGATTAACCAGGTTTCATCAGGCAAGAAGGGGATTCAGCAGTTCTCTTCGTTCTTCAGGAGAAATCTAGGCGCTGAATCTGAACAATGTAAATAACGATAGAACCAAATGTGAGATTCACCCTTCTTCCTACCCAGGAAGTACCACATCCAGCTGGCCAGACCCTTTGGATAGAGCTGTGTAAAAGAGAACGTTTCAGAGAGTGTAATAAAACTTACACATTCCTATGAAATATCACTTCTTTTTCTGGTTTACTTCAGAGAGACAGCAACTGGTATAAAAGGAGCAGGAGAGTTGAACTCTGCAGTCAGAAAGCTTGAGTGAAGCCCTGACTGAGCAGGCGTGTGACTTTGGGAAAATCCCTTCACCTTTCTGAGCTTTCTGGTCTTCACCTCATCTGGCTTCCTTGTCTGTAAAATGGATGAGGATTGAGTCGGGGAAACAGAAACCATGCCAGGTGTTTCAAACAGAGGGGGTGTAAGACAGGGAATTGGTTACACAGGTGGTAGAAATCTGAAAGAACAGGAAGTGGAAGGAAAGTTAACCTAGTGATTAATGACGGCAGGAAGCAGTTCCCAGTCCCGGGACTGGAGGGATAAGAGGGGCCTCTGAGCACGGAGACGGAGGAGGGGCTGCACCTGGGGAGGAGACCACCACTTCCAGACACCCCACCAGGAAAGGAAAGAAAAAGAGAACCAGCCGCCTCTTTCCTCCTACCTCTGATCTCCCACCAGTGCCCCCTACTGGCAGAATAAGTCACCTGGCAAAGGAGCCTGGAAAACAAAGTTTAAAAACTCCCAGCCTCAGGGACTTCCCTGGTGGTCCAGTGGGTGAAACTCCTTGCTGCCAATGCAGGGCTCTCGGGTTTGATCCCTGGTTGGGGAACCAGATCCCAAACGCATGCCACAACTAAGAAGTCTGCATGCTGCAACTAAAAGATCCTGCATGTTGCAACTAAAGATCCCACGTGCCATAATGAAGATCCCACATGCCGCAACCAAGACCCGGCACAGCCTAAATAAATAAATATTGAATATTTTTAAAATTTTTTAAATAAATAAAAACATGAAAACTCCAGCTTTGGAAAGGGGAACATAAGGAGAGTGCAAATGACCTGTGATATATAGGAGAGTTGCTGAGAGAGTAAATCCTAAGAGTTCTCATCCCAAGGAGAATTTTTTTCTTTTTATTGTATCTATATGAGAAGATGGATATTAGCTAAACCTATTGTGGTAATCATTTCATAATAGATGTAAATTAAACCATCAGGCTGTATACCTTAAACTTACACAGGGATGTATGTCAATTATTTCTCAATACAAACGGGGAAGAAAAAGGAGTGGGGCATGAGGCTGAGAGACCAAAGGAAATAACCAGCATATGAGTTTATAATGTCAGGCTCAAATTAAATGATAGAAGTCAAAGTCAGTAGCTGGTCAGAACTATTTAGATTGTCCTGTTATGTTTGTATTAAAGTAGTGCTACTTCAATTCATAGATAGGTAGAGAGATGGATATACAGATAGATTTGGTTCTGATCTAAACAGTTTCTGAATAATTTTTTGTTAAAGTTCTTTTTCAGTTAAAAAAAGTTTGTATTCGTTCACGATTTAGGAAAACTACCAGATGTATTTTTCTGCAAACTCTTGTGACAGAAAAAATCGTAGCAAAAACATGAGTTATCGTAGGGTTCTTCTTCAAGAGTTCCCGGGAATTAACTTCAGGGAGTCTGGGATCGTGACTCTCTACCGTGGAGACTCAAGCAGGGGTCTGACCGCTTAACCCATGTGATTTTCTTTTTTTAACCAAACAAAAAGTACCTTTGTGGGCTGACTGTGTATTTCAATCCAAGATACCCAAGATCCTGCCGGTCCCTGCTGACCTAGACTGCTGCTCCCAGTAGCTGTGCCAGCTAGCCTTTGGCGTTTCACTCAGATAGACCTCACTAGCTCTATCCTAGGATGCCGTCACCCCACTGAGATCAAGGAGCCCATTTCAGCTGCAGGGCATAGGTGGCAAGCGTGTGTGTGGACAGGGCCGGGTTCATGGGCTTACGACCTATACGATTGCTTAGAGCCCCATGCTCAGAAGGACCCTGTCGTCATCTTGAAGTTTTGAATCTCCAAGCAAGAGAACCACCTTTCCACTTTGCACTGGGACCCGCAAATCAGGTAGCCCGTCCGGGTCCTGGGAAGACAGCTGTGATTAGAGGCCCAGGAAAGGCCTTACTAAGAAAGGGGAATTTAAGGAAGAGCCTGAAGGAGATGAGGGAGTGAGGCTGGCCCATCTTTGACTTATTCTGATGAACTTCCACTCAGCCGTCAACACTCAGGACCCTTCCTCTTCTAGGAAGGCTACACTGACACCCTTAGGAGTTCCTACCCCCAGGTTGGTCCTGTCTTAGCACTCTAGAAATACCTGTTACATACTGAGACTACATCGTAGACATTTGTATTGAACATCTGTCTCTCTGGTCACCCTCTTAGTTCCTTGGAGAAGGAGACTCTATATTAGTTATTTTTATAATAATAGCTATTACTCAGTGCTAGAAGCGGTTCCAAAGGTTTTACTACAAGGCAGGCATTGTTGGTCTTAGAGTTGGAGGAACTGAAGCACAGAAAGATTACGTAAGCAGCCCAAGTTATCTAGCTGGCACACTGTAGAGCTGGGATTTGAATCTAAGAAAGCTGGTGCCCTCAGATGCCACACAGTGCATGGTCAGTGCCCAGGACATGGTTGGTGAATGAATAAGTGAATACATGAGTAAACAAAAAACAGTAATGACTGAGAGACTCTCAGGGACAGATTTACAAATAGGAGAGGAACTTTATATTGTAGCAGCAAACCCCAATTCAAGCCCGCACAGGAGAGAAAAGACAATTTCATGCTTTTAAGCCACATCCACTAACAGAGTTTTTTAAAACCCACTATATGAAATTATATACTTGTACATATAAATCAACTTGCTGTAGTTTTTGTATTGTTGCTTTAGGAATGGAAACAGATTGGTTTCTCTGGCTCTATCGCTAACTACAATTAATACTAAAATAACCAGAAGCTTTGTTGAAGTAGTGAGGTTAATTTAACAAATACATCCTGAATGTAGTATGCTTGCATAGCATGCTGCTTTGGGGAGAATGTGATAATATAGATATTAATTATAGAAAATTAAGATTAGAAGCGATGCCTCATCACTAAATCAGTCTTCAGCCTGCAGAATGGGATGCAGTGCAGTGCGGGGGTGGAAAGGAGGAGTGAGTTGTCACCGGTGCTGTTTTCTTTATTTGACAAGTGCCTTGCTGTGCAGATACAACCCAAGTCAGTGTTTTCAAAAGCCCATCGGCATAGCTGTGTTACCTCCTCTTGCCTGCTCTGGCAGCGTAGGAGAGATCCGGCTTCATTGGGACAGGATGTTGCTGGAGGTAAAAGACTCCGTGTTTTGTAAGCCTGTGATCATGAGACCTTGAGCAGCATGCCACCCCTCTCGTAGGGCGCAGTCCCCAGGTCTCCTGACCCATCTGATTAGCCTTGGGCAGATGGACTCAGTGCTGCAGCCGTGCATATACGTTGCCAGAACTAGCTGAGGAGACCTTCATCACATGGCTTGAGTAGAAAATGCTGTTCCGAGTCTTATAAAAATTCCCAAACCCTATTTTCAATTTATGCCTGAAGCCCAACTGCCTGATCCCTGTAATAATCCAGGGTGATGAAACCATCAGAAGTTTCGTTTCACAAGCTCTGTCCAGCAGCACACGGGGCACCCGTCCTGAGAGAATGAGCTCCCCAGCTCTGCAAACAGCACCCAAGTGTGCCCTCTGCCAGCTGCGTTTCCATCACTTCATCTTCCTCTCTTCGAAGGCACAGTGATGATACATCAGAACCCAGGGGAACAAAGGGTGACGGGTCAGAATTTCAGTGGGTCAAATTTTCAACCCATGAATGGCATGCGGACTCACACCACAGTGCACGCGTCTGGGAGTCTGACCTTGTTTCTTTCAGGCCTGAAACCCAAAGGTCAGTGCCACTTGCCTCGTGTGTGCCAACTGCTGGATGAGGTCACCGCCTCCTTGGGAGCAACCAGAGGCCAAGGCGGGATGACTTCCTGACCTCTCGTGGGTCCTGGTCGCACAGGGCACACTCCATTCTGCCCAGTGTGTGAGCCAGTCTCATCTGTAGCACAGTGTGTATTGCACATTGTAGAACCAGGTAGTTACATATTTGTGTGATGAAAAAAATACGCTTCAAAATGATCCAACCAAGAGATTCCATTCAAAATGCAAGACCGTTATCCTAGGTGTCCCTAATATTGTGTTTTGCATTTGTCATTCCTTTAGGCCATTCCTGAGCTGTGATCTTTAGCCTAGATATGTCTGCTTCCCTTAGAGCTGTGGAACACAGTTCCATTAATACCAGTGTGCTGGGACTGGCCTGCTATTTCTCCTCCCTTCATTCCACTGTACCTTGATGATCATTACCTTTTTAAATAACATTTTTATGGGTTGTTAGTTTCATGTGGGTGATTCTCCACCTCCTACCCCCTCTTATTTTTCCCATTATCAGAGCCTTACTTGTTACAAACAGAAAGTAAATAACAGTGCAAGCTTGTGGCCCCAGTTTCATAAACACACAGCTTCACCTATGCACCTGGATATCTGCTTTCTGAGCACAATGTGAGTTTAAATATTTCCTGAAAATGGAAAGACAGTGCAGCTACTCAAGATGGAAGCAAAACCAATGTTTAGAAAGCCTCTGCCTGTCTTAACACTGGCCTGCGTGCATGATGGGCACCGACTTTCTGTTTTTTGTATTTGGAGCTGTTGCAGCCGGCCTGAAATGCACCAGAGATGGGTTCCTGGGAGGGAGCGTGGTGGGAATTCAGAAGGTACTCATTGTATGGAAGCAACCCTTGACCCAGATGAGACCCAGTCTAGAACAACTCAGTGCACTACAGGGGTCCTGCTTACAAGCATTCAAGGGATCCTTCAGACCTCAGCAGTCTCCTCTTCTCCTGAACTGGGCAGGACTTTTCAGGTGACAACTAACCGTGTCATCGTGTGATAGCCTTTCCATTGTTGACTTATGTGGTTCCTTAAAATCAACTTGTCATTGTTTACGTCTCTTCTTTAAAGCTAAATTGTAGGTTTCCTGAGCACAGGACCGAGTCTTGTACTTAACCATTTTCCATAGCACTTGGGTTGGAAGCCCAGCTCGCCACTTACTCTATGATCTTGGATGCATTCCTTCACCTCCTTGCTTCTCAGTTTCCTCGTCTGCAAAATAGCGGCAATCATGCCTGCCTTGCAGTGCATTAGGGGAACCAGCTGGCACGGTGCCGGGCAGTAACAGGAGCTTGGTGAATAGTAACCGACTCACTAGACAAAGCCCTGCACACAGAAGCTGAGCAAAATTTAGCAGAATTAAATATGACAAAGCAGGAGGGAAGCGCTAATTATGAACTCTCGAAGTTTCACGGTGAGGACACCATTTTCTCTGACCTGGACTTGAATGACAGTGTACAACCCTGGGTTTTTTTTGTTTTTTTGGTTTTTTTTTTATACTTCAATTTTTTTTTTTTAATTTTTTTTTTTAATTTTTTAAAATTTTTTTTGGGGGTACACCAGATTCAATCATCTGGTTTTATACACATATCCCCATCTTCCCTACCTTCCTTGACTCCCCCCCCTCAAGTCCCCCCCACCCTCCCCACCCCAGTCCTCAAAGGCATCTTCCATCCTCAAGTTGGGCTCCCTTTGTTATACAACAACTTCCCACTGACTCTTTTACAGTTGGTAATATATATATCTGTGCTGCTCTCTCGCTTCGTCTCAGTTTCCCCTTCACCCCCCGCCCCCTCCCATACCTCGAGTTCTCCAGTCCATTCTCTGTATCTGCATCCTTGTTCTTACAACCCTGTTTTTATTCATGACTCGTTTGTGACCATGTGACAATCATTTCAAGCTCACCATGTGTCCTGAGCCCCAAAGGATCGGTGAACTGATTTGGGATGTGGAGACTGTGCTTCTTGGCATCCTCGGAGCCACGCATACATTTAAGCATTAGCTTGGCCATGAGTGGAGAAGCTTTCTCCAGCTCCTTGCTGCCATGAGGCAAGTGGTGATGCCCAGGACTGACCTAGTGATCCCCAAGGGTGTCCCTTAGCTTCTTTAGGAATTTTCTTTAAAAGCAGCCATAGTGGGGGACAGTGGCGCAGCTTACTGAGACCTCATCAAAATAAAATAGAAACGGTGGTGAGAGTATGAGGAGGACTGTATAAAAAAACATAAACAGCATCAAGATGGGTTTCCCAGTTTCCCATATAATGAGCACATCTGCCAAAACCCAAGATGCGTATTATCCACTCTGCAACTGGCAGATTGCCTAGGAGCGGAGCAGAAGACGCTTACTGATGGAGGGATCAACTCTGCCTTGATTCTGTCATTTGCTCTTTGTGGTACGGCCGTGTTACAATGAAGAGATGGGTCCTGTGACATTCTCATCAACCTTCTTTGGTTACTTATTGATATGCACTTCCTTACCTTACACTCCCTTTTAAAGGTTTCTGGGAGAAAAATACATAAAACAGACATTTGCCAAATCTATTGCCATGTCAACTTAGTGGAACAAAAGTGGTCAGATGAGTTGCCTTTCAGCACGGGTACTAGGGGACATGACAGATAAACACTCCTGCCTGCCGTTGATTATGTAATTGGTGTAGTTTGTTGGTTTACACGGTGCCTTGCTCCAAAAGTAATTTGAGACAACACTCACCAAATAGACCGTCACCAAATAGACCGTGTTGTCACCTTCTGGACACTGTAGTTGTATGTTAGGGGCGCAGTTAGACTTCGGACGTATTCAGTAATATGTTTTATCAGATGTTTAGAGACCCTAGTTAGGTTCAGGATTACAAAGAGAAATGAAACTCCTGATCTGAAGAAGCTTTGCCGTCCACTGGTAGAAACTGACACAATTAAGCACAATAAACGGGAGATGGTAGTGATTGCCCTTATAGAACTATAATTCGGGTCTTGCAGTCATGGGTTTTTGTTGTGTTTTTTTTCTAACCAAACATCTCAGGACTCATTATCTGATGGAGAAATTTTTTTGAATTTTATGTAAGGTACCTCAAAAATATTAGCAATTAAAATTCCATTCATCTGTGTAGCTAAGAAATTTCCTTTACTAGGCATTCTCTTCGAATGCAATGATATAAAATCAGTGCTGCCCCGGGGAAGACAGGGTATTTCCTTACTGCGGCTGTGGGGGCTGAGAGGATGGTGTCATTCGCTCTCTAAGAGGTTTGCAGGGGGCTCCCAGAGGAGTGGAGCTCTGAGTTGCATCTTGAGCAACAGCTATTGGTACTCACAAGAGTTTGGGCTCTGTGCTGTGTACCTGGTGGTTACCTACAAAGCCTGCCGGTGCATCTTGCTCTGCACTTACTCCCCTACTGGGTATTTTTTAATCACTGCTACTATAGGTTCCAGCAAGGACCCCATGACCGCTGCTTTCATTTGTTTTGTACACAGGATTCATGGACCTGCCTCCCTTTCCTTCCTTATGGGGTCAGCAGTGCTTGCAAGAACCTAGAGTCTGCACGAGTTGGGGGGTATAGGAAGCCTGCCCTGAACAGCAAGTTTGATCCATTTCCATCCGAAAAAACAACTGGCCTTAGGCAACATGTTTCTAATTGTCTAAGTCATTCTGCATGTGTGCGTGTGCTTGCAGGCTTGTGCGTGTACACAAACTGTGCATATGTAGCACGATTCCAATCTGTGTAAAATGTAGTGGATGAGCAGCACATGACAGTAGGCTCAGCCCCTGAAGATTTACCAGGAAAGAAGACAGCTGCATGGCAAAGCTGCTGCTTATAATTAAGGAAGGAATGGGCTATGTCCTGCGCCACTCAGCAGCGTCAGCCATTTGAATGACAGCCGGTTTGTTTAGCTCTGTAACGCGCCCCCACCCCCCAAGCCCCCCCACCTTTTTATGGGCCAGGAGTTAATTTCTTTTTGAGAACGCTGCTTTGGACTGCCATCTCTAGTATCATTGTAAGATGGGATATGACATGATGACTGGAAAATCCCAACTAGAAACCATGATGAATGAGCGAAAAACCGGAGTTGCTTTTAACGTCTCTTTTTAACTTTGTAAATGAGGGGAAAACTGTTTTCAAAACCTTGTAGACTTTCCGGTTTCTAACAGGGCCATGTTGCCCGTTTTGCAGTTGACAAGAAAACTATAATGCTTTCTCTGGCTCGAGCGAGCTGTAAGAAGTATCACAGCACCCCTGATGGCTCTCAACAGGATGGATGAGGAGGGAAATGAACAGGCTTCCCATTGTTACCGTGCATTTTTGCCAGGATATTTCATTAGCGTAAACACTGAACCCGTTGTCATCTTGTTTAGCCACTTGACCCTGGTGATTCTCAGCTCTGTGTGTCCTGATGAGTAGAGCAGGCGCATGCACTGGGACAGGGCCTAATTACTGGCAGCAGAATCACTGCTGACCCAGGACGGGATTAACTGCTCTTTTGCAGTCTTTATCCTGGAACATTAGCGCTGTCTGGTTATCTTGCTTCAGTTGAGGGATTCGGGACAATAGCGGTGCTGATGGTAACGGTGGGCAATCTCCCTGTTTGTTTTGCAGGTCACCGCCAGGGGGTTTGGGCCGCTGCTGCAGTTCGCCTACACCGCCAAGCTGTTACTCAGCAGAGAAAACATCCGCGAGGTCATCCGCTGTGCCGAGTTCCTGCGCATGCACAACCTGGAGGACTCTTGCTTCAGCTTCCTGCAGACCCAGCTCCTGAACAGCGAGGATGGCCTGTTTGTGTGCCGAAAGGACGCAGCGTGCCAGCGCCCGCGCGAGGACCACGAGAACAGCGCCGGAGAGGAAGAGGAGGAAGAGGAGGAGACGATGGATTCCGAGACGGCCAAGACGGCTTGCCCCAGGGACCAGATGCTTCCAGACCCCATCCGCTTTGAGGCCACTGCCATCCCAGTAGCAGAGAAGGAAGAAGTTTTGCTGCCCGAGTCCGACGTGCCCGCGGACACCAAGGAGAGCTCGGCAAAGGACGCGCTAACGCAGTACCCCAGATACAAGAAATACCAGCTTGCATGTACCAAGAATGTCTATAATGCATCATCACACAGTACCTCAGGTTTTGCAAGCACATTCAGTGAAGATAACTCTGGCAGCAGCCTCAAGCCAGAGCTTGCCATGGGGCAGATTAAAAGCGAGCCGCCCAGCGAAGAGAACGAAGAAGAGAGCATCACGCTCTGCCTGTCCGGAGATGAGCCTGACATCAAAGACAGAGCCGGGGACGTGGAGATGGACCGGAAACAGCCCAGCCCCGCCTCGGCGCCCGCCCCCGCCCCCCCTGCCGGGGCCGCCTGCCTGGAGAGGTCCAGGGGCGCGTCCTCCCCCTCCTGCTTAAGGTCTCTGTTCAGCATCACAAAAAGTGTGGAGTTGTCCGGCCTGCCCGGTACTTCTCAGCAGCACTTTGCCAGGAGTTCAGCGTGCCCTTTCGACAAGGGGATCACTCAGGGTGACCTTAAAACTGACTATGCCCCTTTCCCGGGGAATTACGGACAGCCCCACGTGGGCCAGAAGGACGCATCCAGCTTCACAATGGGGTCGCCCCTCAAGGGGCCTGGGCTGGAGGCTCTCTGTAAACAGGAGGGAGAGCTGGACCGGAGAAGTGTGATCTTCTCCTCCAGCGCTTGCGACCAAGTGAGCACCGCGGTGCACTCCTATTCTGGGGTGAGCGGTTTGGACAAAGACCTCTCTGAGCCGGTGCCAAAGGGCCTGTGGGTGGGGGCTGGCCAGTCCCTCCCCAGCTCACAGACCTACTCTCACGGTGGGCTGATGGCGGACCATTTGCCAGGAAGGATGCGGCCCAACACTAGCTGCCCGGTGCCAATCAAAGTCTGCCCTCGCTCGCCGCCGTTGGAGACCAGGACTAGGACTTCCAGCTCCTGCTCCTCCTACTCCTACGCGGAGGACGGCAGCGGGGGCTCTCCCTGCAGCCTCCCTCTCTGCGAGTTCTCCTCCTCACCCTGTTCCCAGGGAGCCAGATTCCTTGCCACAGAACATCAGGAACCAGGCCTGATGGGAGATGGAATGTACAACCAAGTCCGACCCCAGATTAAATGTGAGCAGTCTTACGGAACCAACTCCAGCGACGAATCCGGATCGTTCTCGGAAGCAGACAGTGAGTCGTGTCCTGTGCAGGACAGGGGCCAGGAGGTAGGGAACCCGCCTAAATTCAAGCATGTGATCCACCCTCGGTCCTTTATCTGGACTCTCCCTGCCCCCCACCACTGCCAGGTTGTTCTTGTTTGTCAGGATTCAAGGTTACAGTGAAGGGGCTGCCTCCCCCATCCATAGAGTTGGGAGGCTTCCAGGCGATTCCAACTTAACCACTTTGTCCTAGAAAGCACTTGAAATTTGATAGAGATTTCAGTACTCAACAAGCAGAGGCAAAGGAAACAAAGTAAGTCTAATGCCTGAAAGCGTGCACAGGTACTGGAGATTCCCCCACCCCTTGCTCCTCCATCTGCTTTGAAAGGATGCCATACCCGTCACCATCATCCCTGCCCCGCACCTCTTCAGGGTGAAGGAAAATATAGGATCGCTTTCAAAGCTGATTGAAACTAGAGCGATCCACACTAAACAGGTGCTTTCCCAGCACCTTTAAGCTTCCTTGTCAACAGGGACCCTGGAGCCATCCCTTGTCCACTGCAACGCGGGTGATGGACAGCTCACCGTCCGTCCCGGTCCCAGTGTCACGGAAGAAGCACCCTTGTCAGTCACACGTAACTGTATAATGTGTCATTTCCCAAGCTCCCCACAAACGGTGAAAGTCACTGTAAGGAGCAGTGGGGTTGAGTAGCGGTTTCTGTCCACCCTGAAAGCTAAGTGCTTTCTAGATAAAAATTCCGAAAGGCTCCATCCGCGTCTTCCCGATGCCCTGAGAGGAAGCAGAAGCAACACCAGTCACATTGTGAGCAAGGCTCGCGTGGCCTAGGAGAGAAAAGAATAGACGCCCCAGATGTTCCCCCCTTCCCCAGTAACATGAGAGGCCCCCAGAAAGATCTGAGGGTGTCTGTGTCGTGATCTGCCCTGTCTTGGTGATTGACAAGGAACCAACCTGAGACCGCCATCTGTGTCTCAGACCTGCCTCGAGAGCGGGATGGAGCGAGCCTGGTGAGAAATCTCTCCCGAGAACTGCTTCTCCAAAAAACACAGGAGGAAATGAAGCGTGGTCCTCATTAGGCCAGTGCCCTCTGTCCGCGTCTGCACTCCCTGGATATTAGCCTCTAGTAAAGCAGGGACGTTAACCCAACCAGACAGCAGAAATGCCACACGGGGTGAGGTGGCTTTTCACAGAGCCACGTGCGGTTTATTCAGCCTCTGCGAGGTTGGTGAGAAGCACATGAAGGTTTTAGATTGGGCATGTTTTGAAAAGAGATTCCAAAGCTCCCTGCGCCAACTACAGAAATGCCCTGTGGTCACTTCCTCTTTTGCTAGCTAGCCTGGTCCACGTTCTTCTGTTACTGTCTGGCAAAAATGGAAAAAGAAGCATACCGAAAGGATTTAATTTAGCTAAAAGACATTAAAAAGGAAATTTTAATGGGAAACTATTGCAATTTGAATGTACTATCTCCCCTCAAGGTTTGGGATGGAGGGTTGGGCTCCATGCCCCAAACTAGAGGCACATCTGTGTCGTCACATCTGTGTCCCTGACCAGAGAGGACTGAGGTTTCGTGAAAACAGTGAAAGGTTGTGCTCTTTCCTCACTCATTTCTTTCCCTCTGATCACAACTTTTAAGAAGTTTTCTTTTTCTTCTGAAATTATTCATAAGCATCCCTGATGCAGAAGCCCAGTGACTGGGTCCATTGGCATAATGATTTCCCTTGCCAAGGATCAGTGTCTCAAGAAAAGGACAAATGCCTCTGAGTTTTTGGGTTTGTGGTTTTTTGTTTTTCTCTCCCTTAAGGGGAGCCCCGCCATTAACTAAAGGGGGTTTGTGTGTGTATGACATTTGCGTATGTCCAAGGACCTGTCAGTTTCAGATAAATCTCCTTTCATCTCTCTAATATCCCAAAAGAGAACTTAAAGTCACTTCTTGGAACTGAATGCCACCAACAAGAGCACGTGTGTCTTTCCTGTGTTCTGGCCTTATCACGTGTCTACCGTAGAACTTTTCAGTTTTAAGGGAATCGATGAAATGGAGGAATCATTCAACCAACAAAATAGTCATGTACAGGACTAGTCTCCCCTCAAAAAATACCACCGTTTTAAAAAATATTTTTATTTTCACTTTTAAAAAATAGATCTGTTCTTTGCATTTCTAAACAGTCTTGAAAAAAAGAGACATTTTCCAAATTTGTATGCATTTCAGGAATCACATTTAGCCCCTCTCAGTAGTACATTTTGGGTAGGATTGTTATAGTGAAGCTAAGGTTTTTCCCAATTTGACCTTTTAGTTTTCCTAAAGTAGAGGAGATTGGGTTTTCCAAGAACTGTCTCAGAGACTTAGCATGACTGCTCCTCCTTGAGTTAATAATTTGCTCTAGGGAGTTTCTTTGAGCCCAATGGAAGTGTGGTCTCCAGGAATAGCACTGAAGGCAAACCCTTCACAGAGTGAATCATAACTGGTCCAGAAGCCAACATCTCTTGGGCTGATTCTGCCCTAATCTGCTCTCGTGTAAGTTTCCAGGTGACTTCCCTTCCAAGTGAACCCCAAAGAGATGCTACAGCCAGAAACCAAAAAAAAGAGTTTCCAGGAGACTTCCCTGGCGGTCCAGTAGTTAAGATTCCACCCTTCCACTGCAGGGGGCTTGGGTTCCATCTCTGGTCAGGGAACTAAGATCCCACATGCCATGTGGTACAGAAATAAATAAATAAATAAATAAATAAATAAATAAATAAATAAATAAATAAGCAAAATTCAAAAAAAGAAAAAGAGTTTTCACCTCCAGCCAACCAACTGTTCTGTACTTCAGACCGATGGGTCCCAGCTTCCTCCCAGTCTCTCTTCCTCCACTTCTGTAAAGAGTCAAAGTGTTAGATCAAAGGAAAAGTGTTAATCTACCTTGTATTCTGATTTCTAGTTATATCCTCTTAACTCTCTCATCTCATCCTTTATTCCCCAGCTTTGAGGAAAGTTTAAATAAGCACAATATTGTCCTTTATCAGCAATCAGCTTTTTTAAGTTCCTTTTTAAAAATAATCAAACACAGCATACCCAGCCTCTAACATACCAAATTTAGCAGGCTTTCTTTGTGCCTACAACAATATACAAATACATATTCACATCTCTAGGGGTTTGGGTTTTATTTTAGTAGCATTTACTGTGTGATTACTAAGCAACTTGCTTTTTGCACATAGCTGTCTACTGTGTTCATGCCTCTAGGTCAATCATGTAGGGTTGACACATGCTACTTTAATATCCATGGTTCCCATAAACCACAATTGACGCAACAGTCACCCATCAGCAGACGTTCTGGTTTCCAATTTTTTCCCTCTTATAAACATTGCTGCAATAGACAGTCTTGTGAACATATTCAGCGGTGGTGCTTTTATTTAAGTGGGTTAAAGGTTATACTCATTTGTGCAATACTACCTACTTTCCCAAAAGGCTGTAGCAGTTCACATATCCTTCAACAACTTATGGGTGTCCATTTCTCCCTGTTCTTGCCAGTAGTCGTGGTTTTTTAGTTTTTGCCAGTCTGATGGGCAAAACATGATGACTTCTAATGAAGTCGATGTCTTTCTTGTGTGTATTCGCCATTTGTATTTTCTTTCCTGGACTTGTCATGTGTCCCTTTTTGTGCGTGTGTTGCTTGACTTTAATCAATGTACAGTATCCTTAATCCTTAATATGGGAATATTAATCCTTTCTTATACATGTTGCCTATATCTTCTCCTAGTCTATTTTTTATAGTATCCTTTTCCACTTAAAAAAATTTAAGTTTTATGTAATCAAGTTATCAGTCTTTTTCTTTATGACTTCTGGGTTTGCTATTTTACTTAAAAAGTCAACTTGTGAATTTTATTTATTTATTTATTTATTTATTTATTTATTTATTTATTTATTTATTTATTTTTGGCCACACAGCACGGCATGTGGGATCTTAGTTCCCTGACAAGGGATCAAAACCATGCCCCTTGCAGAGAGCACAGAGCCCTAACCGCTAGACCACCAGGGAATTCCCCAACTTGGGAATTTTTTTCTTACTTCCAATGATGAAAACCTGGACAGGTCGTATTAATTGAAAAAGGTAACATAAACAGTATGCATAACAAGGTCCTAGTTTATTTTATAAGGAAACATATAGATAATAAAAGCAGTATAGAGAATAAGATAAAATGGGAGGCAAAGTTGGTGAGAGGGTATACAGGGAAAGGTTTATTTCTGTATCTTTCTGTCATGTTTGCATTCTGTGTGTGTATATCTCGCACAGGTTCTTTTTTTTAATTGATACAGTCCACATACCATAAAATTCACTCTGTTAAAGTGAACAATAGAGTGGTTTTTCAGTGATTCACAAAGTTGTATGGCCATCAGCAATGTCTACAGCAATGTCTAATCCCAGAAT
The DNA here is from genome assembly GCF_030028045.1 of Hippopotamus amphibius kiboko. Classification (NCBI taxonomy): domain Eukaryota; kingdom Metazoa; phylum Chordata; class Mammalia; order Artiodactyla; family Hippopotamidae; genus Hippopotamus; species Hippopotamus amphibius. The sequence continues at coordinate 76,405,185 of NC_080191.1, read as the reverse complement.
ATTTTCATCACCACATATCCCCCCCAGATACTGTGTTTCATCTTTAAACACAGTATCCAGTAGCAGTCACTTCTCATTGCCCTCTTCCCTTACCCCATGAAATTGCTAATCTACCTTCTGTCTCTATAGATTTGCATATTCTAGACATTTCATTTCAGTGAAATCTTACAGCACGTGGCCTTTTGTGTTTGGCTTCTTTCACTTAGCACGTTCTTTTTTTTTTTTTTTTGGTGGCGCACAGGCTTAGTTGCTCCGTGGCATGTGGAATCTTCCCAGGGCAGGGCCCGAACCTGTGTCCCCTGCATTGGCAGGCAGATTCTTTACCACTGCGCCACCTAGGAAGTCCTCACTTAGCACGTTCTTAAGGCTCCTCCTTGCCATCGATGTACCCACCAGGTACATTATCATGTATCAGTTCTTCACTCCTTTTTATTGCTGAATAATATTCCACTGTAGATATACCAATTTTGTTGAGCCGTTCGTTAGTTAAGGGACATTTGGGTTATTTCCACTTTGGGGCCACTATCGATTATCTACTATGAGCATCTGTATACAAGTTTCTCGTAGACATATGTTTTCAGTTCTCTTTGTTATATACCAAGGAGTGTGAATTGCTAAATCCTATGATATGTTTAGCCCTTTGAGGAACTATGAGACTGTTTCCCAAGATAACGGAACCATTTTACATTCCTACCAGCAATGTGTGAGGGAATCCACTGTCTCTGCATCCTCATCAACATTTGTTTGTGTCCATCTTTTTTATTATAGCCATTCTGGTGGCGTGAAATGATCTCACTGTGGTTTACAGGTTTGTTTTTAAATTTTGAAAATTATAGAAAAGTCACAAGCATCTGCCAATTAGTAAGCGTCTTAGTGAGATAGTTTTGTACCACGAGCATTAACTGTAGATTTTAATAAAGAAGCACTAGGAAGACTGTTTGCATAGTCAAAAGCATTGATTAGCTGGACTTGCTTTATTAACATGCGCCTTGTCATGAGGGATGAAAGTGTATGAGGGTGATGTGTGTACGTGTGTGTTTGTGTGTGGGGGGGGGGGGACACACAGGGAGAAATAAGGTCCAGAGCAAACACTGAAATGTTATCTAGAAGAGCCGTGTCTGACTCTAACTCTTCCACCCAAATGTTGACTTCCAAGACAGATGTTAGATGTAAAATTTTTACAATCCTTTTTGTGGTTTTTTGAATCAGGCATCTTTTTAAAGTTACTTTTCAAAATTTATTTATTTATTTATTTATTTGGCTGTGTTGGGTCTTTTTTTGCTGTGCACAGGCTTTCTTTTAGTTGTGGTGAGTGGGGGCTACTCTTTGTTGTGGTGTGCGGGCTCCTCACTGCCGTGGCTTCTCTTGTTGTGGAGCATGGGCTCTAGGTGCATGGGCTTCAGTAGTTGCAGCACATGGGCTCAACAGCTGTGGCTCACAGGCTCTAAAGCACAGGCTCAATAGTTGTGGCGCACAGGCCCAGTTGCTCTGCAGCATTTGGGATCCTCCTGGAGCAGGGATCGAACCCAGGTCCCCTGCACTGGCAGGTGGACTCCCAACCACTGCACCACCTAGGAAGCCCCTAAAGTTACTTTTTAAAGTTGGTGTGCTTAATAGAAAGGAAACCTTGCTGGGCAGCATAGAAGTCAGCCATATTTCTAATTAAAACAATGTTTTCATGTTGTCTAGAAAGACTCTTAGCATCTGGACCTCCAGAGCATACTGTGTGACCAAAAGAAGAAACTACGTGACAAAGAAAGACAGGGCTGACAAACACAAATACTGATACTATTACTACAACGACTACTACTACTTCATAGTTATAAGGCAATTCAAACTTTTCAAAGCACTTTCTCCATCTGTTTCCAGTTTTATTCTTCATAGCAACCCTCTAAGCGAAGTAGGGCAGATATTTACTCCTTCTGATTCCCAGTTCCTCAAAGAACTTCAGGACAGAGAAGGAAAGACTTGCCTGAGATCACACAGCTAGGTCATTGCAGCATCAACAGCCAAAGTCCAGGTGTCCTGTGTTTGTTTCAAAAACTGGACTGTAAGAATAGAGGTTAGAAGGACAGTTGTGTAAGAAGCATGCCTTTGGCAGAGGAGATTTTGTCACTGGCATCTGCCCAGCCCCAAGCTGGCTGTCCTCATTCTGACAGCACTAGGACTGTCAGCCCAATGGGCATCTTCCTTCATTCCTCAGACAGCTCACAGGGATCTGAGGGGCTTGTAAGAGCATAAATGTTAAAGGCTTTGGCGAGGTGACTGCACTGTCAGGTCCTCGGGGTTCTGCTAAGAGGATCCAACTCCTACGGCTTTTACTCTACATCTAATAGTGAAACCAAGAAAGGAGATAGGAAAGAAGATTGACCCACCAGCTTCCACTGGGATTTCTAGAGGAAAGAGGTGCTTCTTTTCGCCTTTTCTGCAACATCTGCATCTCTGTCCTGCTTTTCCAATAGCCCCCATTCGGCACACCAAAGACACCAGGCGAGTGAGAGGTGTGGTGAGGTGAGGTAGCCGTAGTACCATATGATTACAACCCTGTAAAAAGTCTGCAGAGGAAGCAAAGATCACGGGGAAGTCGACCCGAGCAGGAGAATCATTTGGGAGTGAGAATTTTATTCTCCTCTTTTGTCTCGTAATGGAATTTGCTGCTAGAAGTTATATTTCTCATACAATTTTTAAATGATATTTTTGTTTAACTGGGAGAGAGGGGATGTGGTTTTGGTGGCAGAACCAGGGTAGTTGTTGGCAAGAGAGAGAAAGGGAGCAGCTGATTTCTGTCTGGCGAGAAAGAAGCACCAGCACCTGGGGTCCAGCTGGCAGCATCCCCTGGTCAGGCCCCCAAGGAGGAATACTTAGGTTTCATTCACTGTCCAGATGTCACAGCATCTTCACACCTTTTATCAGCCCCTGGGGCCAGAGGTCCCTCGCACTGCAGGGACCACTCATTTCACTGTCAGCTCCAGAGCTGGAGCCCCCAGGAGGTCTCACTCCCTTCTCTGGTCACCACTGAGCCACCCAGGGTGGGTACCGGGTGAAAACGTCCTCTGCCCTGTCCCTCCTGTTGTGCTCCAGAGGGAGAAGAGTGAGCACCTTGCTGGGATGGGATGATAGCGACAGAGCAGAGTAGACCTGGCTGCCTCTGACTCCTGGAGTGAGTCTCCACTGAGAACCCTAATGGGGGCTGCCCCGGTGCGGCTGCCCCACATCTAAAGAGACATCGGCGCCCTGGATGTCACGAGCCCTTACCCTCCTGAGCCGCCTGGCCCGCCTTCTGCGCCTCCACGCCAAGCCTCACTCGAATGCGATCGCAAAATGTAGCTGCAGGCTGGCTGCTCACGGCGGTGGTAGTTGGCTGCACTCTCCATCTTGTCACCTCACTGTTTATGAGGGTCCGGGGCGTGAAAAGTAAGCCACCTCCGAGAGGTAAAATCCTGGAAGAAACAGTGTGTGGAGGGACAGTAAATCAGATGTGAAGCCCTCTGGGGTCTGTTTGGGTTGTAAGAAGTTGACAGAAGAAAGGCAGGAGGGCCTCAGCCTTCTCAGGGTCCAAGGCCAAGTCACATGAGCTGACTCTCGAGCCCATCTGGGGACTATGTGGGTGCCTGCCCGTCTGGGAAGGGGATGTTCTCCCAGCTCCATAGTGGGTTCTGTGACTGCCGTTTATCTCCAGGGAAGATGTCCGTTAGCGTGGAGCTTACTACCCTGAAATCAGTGTGGCAAGGTTTCCACTGTGCCTTTCCAGGAACAGGTCAGCGGCTTCCCTTTGGTGGTGGGAGGAAGTCATCCCTTACTAGAGGGGTAGCAGCACCTTTTAGAAAGAAACAAGTAGCTGGGGCTTGGGGGCTTTCTTTGTTTCACATGGAAGAAAGTCTATAGCTGACGATTTTCCTTTGACCTCTTTGCAAAGCAGTTTGAGTTGCAGCGGTTCTGCTGAAATGTTATATGGCCTTTTGCTTCAAGGACTTTGAAACCAGCATTGTTGATTTTTCCTCTTTCCTGTCAGCCTCGGTCCTGTTTCCGTCGTGTTTTAAATTTGCTGTCAGGAGGATTTTAAATACAGTGGCTCTTGGCATAGAAGGCCTTTTGACTTTCCCTGTGGCCTGAACTGTAGGGATATATTCTGTCTGAAAATAAGTGAACACAGTGTAGAGCAGAAGCAGAATTGCTTTGTTGTCAGCAGAGGGAGAGACGCCACGAGGCCCGAAGTGCTATAACCCCTGCTGTGCAAACAAGCCTTCTGCCTGGTGAGGAAACATCCGTGTCCCCAGACAGACCTCTGTGTTATTTAGGTACCGTCAGGCTCTGAGTGTCTGTTTGTTATCCAAAGGGTATAAAAGGGAAATCAAACATTCTTTCATATCATTAGAAGCCCTGTGCAAACACAGCCCGTGGACAAAGCCCTTTCCCGGGTCCATAAACAAGGAGCTGTTTGTCCTGACTGCCCGGCGTTAGCAGCCGGAGCAGGGCTGAGCCGAGCGTGGTGTCACGTGTGCTGTTGCGATTCTGCTCTCTTGGGCCAGAATTTGACAGGTGTCGTGGGATGGAGTTTGCCCTATGGAAGTTCAATCAGGGCACCCACTGGGAGCCTTCCACAAATGCCACGTCTAACAGGCTCAGAGCTAGGAAGGAACCTGACTAAGCCATTGCACCCAGCCGCAGGAAGGCAGATGATTGTTTAGTAGGACTGCCTTTGTGCCTGCGGATTAACTGGCCACAAATGCCAGCGTCCAGACTCATGTCTGCCTGCATCGGATGCAACCAAAGCAAAAGCCTGAGCTCAGGATAAAATATCTTCCTCTCACTCCCCTGAACAACCCAGACATAACGCTGCAGCTTCTGAATATTAACAGGGGCCTGGTGTCTTCACCCACAAATACTTTGATCCGTTAAACCCAGCCCTGCCCTTCGGATTCTCTGGTTACTCCAGTTCACTCGAGTCCGCTTGTTCTCTTCCAAAGCTGTGCTGCCCAGGACAGGAGGCACACGTGGCTACTGAGCTCTGGAAACAAGGCTTGTCTGAATCGTGACGTACCCCCCAGTGTAAAATACACCTCAGGTTTTGAAAATTCAGTATCCCCCCTCAAAAAGGTGAACTATCTCCATAATTTTTGCGTTAATTACAGGTTAAAAATATTTTAGCTCCACTGGGTTCAATTAACTAGCTTATGAAAATTAACTTCACCTGTTTCTCTTCACGTCCTTTAACGTGGCGACTAAAAGATGTAAAAACCACACACGCAGCTCAGGTTGTTTGCGTTGGACAGCGCTGGGCTGGCTCCTGGGGGAAGTTTAGGCTTATAGCGCCATCTGCTGGTCCACCTGAAGCAGGCCCCGGTGTAAGCCGGAGTTTGGCCATCTGAGCCGGGAAACACTTGTCTCTTGGCCAAGCAACACGCAAACTTCCTCTTCCAGAAGCTTCTGAGCAGGACCAGAGCTGACCTCTGAAGTCTCTGCCTCATCTGGAGTCTTTTTTTTTTAACTTTTTATTTTATATTGGAGTGTAGTTGATTAACAATGTTGTGTTAGTTTCAGGTGATTCAGTTACACATATACACCTATCTATTCTTTTTCAAATTCTTTTCCCAATTAGGTTGTTACAGAATATTGAGCAGAGTTCCCTATGCTATACAGTAGGTCCTTGTTGGTTATCTATTTTAAATACAGCAGTGTGTAGGGACTTCCCTGGTGGTCCAGTGGGTAAGACTCCACACTCCCAGTGCAGGGGCCCAGGTTCGATCCCTGGTTGGGGAACTGTATCCCACATGCTGCAACTAAGAGATCAGGCACAGCCAAAATATCGATAAATAAAATTATTTTTAAATACATAAATAAAGCAATGTGTATAGATCAGTCGCAAACTCCCTAACTACTCCTCTCCCCCACCCTTTCCCCCTGGTAAGCATAAGTTCGTTCTCTAAGCCCCCGTCAGGAGTCTTGGAGAGGGCAGTGGCAGACTGTTGGAAGGTGCAGACCTGTGTTCTCTACCTCATGGGTGCTGAGCAAGTCCATAAGAACAGCAGTTTTTTTCATAAGAAAGATTTCAAACCACCACAGGGTTGTAAAGAAGCATTTAACAGAATATAAGGAGGACGCAGATCCATCTCTGAAAAGACTAGTGTCCTCTCTTTGGATGATGTTTCCCTGCCTTGATTTGTCAAGAGTTTGAAAGTAGGGCTCTTGCTAATAATCATATCTGCATCAGTTATCTGTCGCTGCATAACAAAATATCCCAAAACTTTGTGGCTTCAAACAACGATAATCATTTAACATCTCTCACTGTTTCTGTGGGTCTGGAATTCAGGAGGGGCCCATTTGAGCACTCCTGGCTCAGGGCAGCTCATGGGGTTGAAGTCACACGTTGTCTAGGGCCGGTCTCTGAAAGTCTGCCTGGGCCCAAAGGATCCACGGCCAGGGGGCTCATTCATGTGACTGGCGAGGTGATGCTGGTTGTTGCCTAGAGGCTCAGTTCTCCACGTGGGCCCCTCCACAGGGCTCCCTGAGTGTCCTGGAGGCTCGGCAGCTGGGGTCCTCCAGACAGCACAATCCAAGAGGCCTCGGGGAAGTTGCACAGCTTTTATGACACAGCCTCAGAAGTTACATGCCATGACTCCCGAGTCACTGTATTGGTCGAGGCAGCAACATGCATCTCACCTCTTGATAGAGGAAGATCAAGCTCTCATTGTAAAAGAAAATGTGAGAAAGGTTGGCCATAGTATTTACCAAAAATACAAAGTGACTAATGGGTGTGTAGCACTGTGCAGCTAAAAAGCATGCCCCATTTTGCAGATGAGGAAATTGAGGCTCAAAGAAGTAAAGTAACCAGCCTGCGGTCTCACATCTGGCAGGAAGGACTAAAGCCAGTTCTAACTCCTAGATCACACTGGTGTAGCCTCTCCAGGTTCTCTCCCTATGTCTCCCTTATGCTGTTGTAACTACAAATTACACTGACAATTTCATCTTTCCAGCATCTTCAAGGAGTTCAGTGCTCTCTTCATTCAAATGTTTTAGATGATTTGTCAGATGACGTCCGTTTATAAGTTGTCGTTTTACTGAGTTGAGGCTCAATGGGGGTAGCTTTCAACTAACTGTAGAATCCTTCTTACAAAAGTGCTATAGCAATGACGACAATACACATGTTCCAATATTTTCCATGCTGTTTGCTTCAAAGATCTCAGGAATGATAACCACATTATAATGTATGTGTTCACGTTCTGTCTGATTATCTGGATATTATATCTTATTTTATTTGAAACAGGAAAGAATAATCACTGCTTGCTTCAAAAGTTTTCATAGTACTTAGTCATTAAAAAGGAGGTTTTACCGTTCTTTGATGTTCCACCTGCCAGAACAAAAACTAAAATTCAGGGACTTCTCTGGCGGTCCAGTGGTTAAGACTGTGTGCTTCCACTGCAGGGGGCACAGGTTCGATCCCTGGTCAGGGAACTAAGATCCCATATGCTGCACAGTGCCGCCAAAAAAATAAAAACAAAAAAATAAAATTCAAACTGCCATCATCATATTCTATTATTCTTGGTTCCAGGTCAAACTTCCCTTTCCTGTAGATCAAATCACAGATCTTCCAAGGAACGATTTCCAGATGATGATTAAGATGCACAAGCTAACCTCAGAGCAGTTAGAGTTCATTCATGACGTCCGCCGGCGCAGCAAGAACCGCATCGCGGCCCAGCGCTGCCGCAAGAGGAAGCTGGACTGTATTCAGAACTTAGAATGTGAAATCCGCAAACTGGTGAGTCGGCCCGCCCTTTGCTGTCCGCAACCTGGAGCGAGCCTGGCTGGTGCAAAGTTACAGTAGCTAAGGTCAGAGAGGCAGAGAGAAGCGCCACCGTTCAGGGACGTTCCAGTTGATTTTTAAACGAGTTCTCAACAAAAATAATGGCTTTACATCTGTAATGTGTGTGTGCCGGAGCGGGGGGGGGGGGTGTGATTGTGTGTCAGTATTTTATATCCTTTAGCCATTCATATAGAGGTGATTCTTTTAAGTTTATTGAAGTATAGTTGACTTACAATGTTGTATTAATTTCTTCTTACAGCACAGTAACTCAGTTATACATGTATATATACATTCCTTTTCATATTCTTTTCCATTATGGTTTGTCACAGGATATGGAATGTAGTTCCCTGTGCTCTACAGTAGGACCTTGTTGTTTATCCATCCTATACATAATAGTTTGCCTCTGCTAATCCCAAACTCCCATTCCTTCCCTCCCCTAGAGGTGATTCTTTTTTATTTTCCATTTAACGTGCTGAGAGCTAAGTAACATTTACTGCATGCATATGTGGACCAGGTGTTATTCTAATCCCTTTCTGTAGATGTTCACAGGTAATCCTCACATCGACCCTATGATTTAGGTACTATTTTATCTCCATTTACAGAGGAGGAAACCAGAGAGCAGAGAGGTTGGGTAACTCCCCACTATGTGGCAGAGCTTGAATGCAAACCCAGCTGTCTGATTCCAGATCTTGCTATTGCACTGCTTTCTTCCCCCTCCACAGAGGAGTGTAGGTTAGCGGTAGGACTCGGACCTACCACCAGGGGTCGCTCAGCCATGTGATCGCCTGAAGCCCTTCGCAGCCCTTCTCAGGGAATAATCTCCCATCTCCCAAGCCTCCCCCTCACTCAGAGTTCTGCACTCCCTTCTCCTTGATAAGCAACCTTACGCTACAGGAAATAAATGCAGGTGGCCTCTGGCTCCTGCCTGTACCCTTGAAGGCAATCAACCCAACCTCATTCAGCTCAGCCTTTCTGCGGGCCAAATCGTGGAAAGTCACCCCAGGTGCCCTGTGTCACGCTGAAGAAGAGGGAGGCCACGAACTGTGGTCATGATCTACGTTTGGCTCCTCAGGCTATACCTGGCAGTCCTGTGCCTCCTGGTAAGCCGTGGTCCTGACGAGAACCTAAGAGCAAGATAAGCCTGAGTAAATGTTACCCGTTCTCAGACAGTCCTAGACCTTAGGGTCTTTCTTTTTTTTAATGTAATTAACACCCACCAAGCAGGGACAGTTTTTTGCCCATGTTCAGCAGCTGTCATCGCCTACAAAATAGAGGCCAAGCTCCTTAGCAAGATGCACTGTGCTCTCCATGATTCGGTCTACGCCCCAGCACCACCTTTCACCCCCTTTCTGGAACTTGACTGCTAATAAAGTCAGATGGGGTGCACGTCTCCTCAGCCCCATCTCCTGCTGTTTCTACCTCTGTGCTCGTGCCTCCGCTGTTTCTTCTCTCCCTCAGACAGTCCCTGACTGTTCTGTTTTTCTTTCTGACTACATCCTTTGTTCCTTAAGAGGCCAGTTACTGTCACCTCTCCAAGAAGCCCCTTTCCTGAGTCCCTGGCGAGGCTGTGCATCTGTCCTCAGAGCCCTGATCTGACCTCCGGCTACACAGTTATCGCATTAGTCTTGTGTTATCTGTGTACGCGTGTCTCCTCAGCCCCGGCCTTAGACTGTAGGTTCCTCATGACAAGGATGGTCTTGATCTCTGAATCTCCAGTGCAGGCCCATTGAAGCCTCTCAAGGAAATGTCTGCTGCCCTAAAATGTATTGGACCTTGTGACTGAGTTGTGGGATTACAAATTCCTTCTTTCTTTCCAATTTCTCTTTACTGTTGTTTTAACAACAACAACAATGTTTAACTTAAGCCAACAGAAGGAAGCAAGGTATGGCTGCTGGGGAATGTGGGTCTTCTGAAAGCCTGCTGGGCTTAGGTGGGGACCCAGACAAGGCTGGGCCTGCTGGGGAGAAGGCATCAGGGCCTTAAGCTCATGTCTATGGTAACTTCAGCCCTGAGCTCTTTTTCAGGTACAAGAATAACTCTAATCACCCATATTTGAGAAATGCCTGATTTTTTGTAATCACTACTCATCTCTGTTTAATTTTGTAATACTGAACAAATATAAAAGTCTAAGCCACACACCCAGCAGATACCTAAAGCTCTTTGCTAATATTATTCAGTTGAAAAACCAAGAAGGCATCTCCTAGTTCTCCCCCAGCTTTTTTGGAAACCCTTTGAATAATGTGCTGCATTTCCCTGCTGAATGAGAGTATCACGTGCTCCTCAGTGTGCACCTGTCACTTAGAGCATCCCGCTCTTAACCGAGGCCTTGATTTATACTGCCTTTCCTGCAGAGAGCCAAAACACTGTCAGGTGCGGCGTTTCATTTTCTTCCCCCTAGAAAGTGGCCCAGGACAGTTTGCAGATCAGTGGGCGTGGAGATGTGGGTGGCTTGGCCAGAGTGATGTGGCAGAGTGGAGACCGAGGTCACTCCTGGGCCTGGTGTTGCCTCTCACTTTGCAGACTAGCAGGTGCAGGGAAGGAGGTCCAGGTTGCGCAGCCACGAGTGTAAGATTTCTTTTCTTCGGGAGCCCTCGAATGTGTTTTATTCTGTACCCGCGCCCCGCTCTGGGATGTGGTGCCCACTCCCGGTGGGCGAGGGCAGACTGGTCCCGCCCTGCGATGCTCCTTTCCCGCCCGACTCCCACCCGCACGTGGTCTCCCGCATGTCACTCACGCTGCTTTTGCAAACTTGAAAAACGTATTCTCTCGAGTTGCACTTGTACATCTGTTTATTTTTCATTTTTAAAACATGTTTTCTTGATAAATTTATAAATATTTTAGCAGGTGCCTTTTCCCCGTGTAAATCTCTGTCTCCGACACATGCTTACACTGCCTGCCAGATTGCATTTGTCTTTTAGCACGTGCAGCTCCCTTGTAGGAGACCCCCGGTCATATGTTTGCTTCTCCCTCTCCTCCTCCCAGCCCCCCCCCTTCCCTCTCTCTCATCCTCTCCTATCCTGTCCTCATCTTTCCTGCATACCCTTGCAGAGGGTGAGGACTCACTTCACAGCGCTTCCGATGTCCCGTTTCTCCATCGATTTCACTGTGTGCATCTCACGCCGCCACCTCCTCTTGTCACCTCACACAGCTAGTGATGTTAAAACCTTCATCAGTCTCCCCTGTGGTAACTAAATTCATCTCTCTGGTGGGGTGATGCACTTCAGTAACACAAGAGCTTATGTGGGGTTTTCTCTAAGAAGAAGATCTCAGAACCCTGGGCTGGTACACTGGGGCCCAGCCTCCGCACCTCTGTCCCCGCTTCCCGTGTCCAGAGAGAATCAGGACTTGGGACTCCCTAGCAGTCCCCAGCCGTCTGTGCCGTTGTGTTCAGTCCATCAGCCAGAAAGCTCAGAGAGCCTCCCCATGTACGATTGAACCATGTGAAACTGCTGATCGTTGATTTTCCTTTTTACAATTTTCTTTTTTTTTTTTTAATAGACTTGCTTTTTTAGAGAAGGTTTAGCTTCACAGCAAAACTGAAGGGAAGATACAGAGTTTCCACCTGCCCCCTATCTCTGCACACTCACACCCCCCCTAGAGTGGTGCTTTTGTTACAATTGATGAAGCTGTATTAACACATCATAATCACTCAAAGTCCATAATTTACCTTAGGGTTCACTCTTGGTGTTGTACATTCTGTGGGTTTGGACAAATCTATAATGAATGACATGTATCCACAATGACAGTGACACTGAGTAGTTTTATGCCCTAAAAATCCTCTGTGCTTCAGCTATTCATTCCTCCCTCCCCCACCCCAACCCCTAGCAAACACTGATCTTTTTACGGTCTCCATAGTTTTGCCTTTATAGAGAATGTCCTATAGTTGGAACTGGTCCACCGGTTTTGACCTTCAGAAATTGAAACCTAATGCGTTTGGGGGAGATTCTCAACCACAAGGTTTGGAACTACGAGTTTTCCAGTTGATTCTCCGCAAACCCCAAATTCCAGGAAACTGGAACCTTGATTCTCTGCAGTCTTCTGGTTGGTGGTGATGTTGCTGGTCCCTTGGCCGGGCCTCAGAGAGGGGTGAAGGTGTCAGGGTCCGTGGCACATCTGGATGGGCTGCTCAGGTGGGAGATTTGCCAGAAAAGTGTGTCCAGGCTCCCTGGATAGATACCTTTTAAGTTTCTAGATCCTGACCTAGTCATTCATGAGTTTACACTATAATGTAGGATGCAAAAACCAAAGTTGGAAACCTGCCAGACCCTATGGTATAGCACAGGGAACTCTGCTCAATATTCTGTCAATAACCTAAATGGGAAAAGAATTTGAAAAAGAATAGAAAAAAAAAATAATGATGTGGACTTGTGTGATTCCATTTATATGAAATGTTCTAGAGAATGTATATCCGTAGAGATAGAATGAAGGTGAGTGGTTGCCTGAGGCTGGGGGTGGGGATGGGGATGGCTGCAGAGGCCATGAGAGAGATTCTTGGGGTGATGGGACTGTTCTAAAATTGAATCGTGGGATAGTTGCCCAACTGTATAAATTTACTACAGATCATTGATTGTTTCATACTTGAAATTCATGAATTTTATGGCATGTAAATTAAACCTCAGTAAAGCTGTTAAAAATTTTTTTTTAAAAAAAGAGGGACTTCCCTGGCAGTCCAGTGGTTAGGACTTCCTTTCCAATGCGTGGGGGCGGGGGGGCAGGTGTGGGTTCGAGCCCTGGTCAGGGAGCTGCAATCCCTTATCCCTCATGGCCAAAAAACCAAAACATGGAGCAGAAGCAATATTGTGGCGAATTCAAGAAAGACTGTAAAAATGATCCACATCCCCCACAAAAGCAGAAATTTAAAAAAAAAAAAATTTTTTTTTAAAAGAAAAGAAAACCCCCAGAAAACAGGATCTTGGGTCCTCCATTCAGGCTGGATCAGGCCTTTTCTTTTTCTTCTGTTATCCAGGTGTGTGAGAAAGAGAAGCTGTTGTCAGAGAGGAATCAGCTGAAAGCGTGCATGGGGGAACTGCTGGACAACTTCTCCTGCCTTTCCCAGGAAGTCTGCCGAGATATCCAGAGTCCTGAGCAGATCCAGGCGCTGCATCGGTACTGCCCTGTCCTCAGACCCGTGGGTCTCCCCACAGCCTCCAGTGTTAACCCCGCGCCCCTGGGCGTGGAGCAGAACCTTGCCGCCCCACAGTGTGCGGTGGGGGAGAGCGTGCCCTGCTGCGTGGAGCAGGGCGTAGGGCCCCCCTGGGCGCCTGGCAACGCCTCCGAGAACTGTACTTCTGCTCGGAGGCTGGAGGGCACTGACCCAGGGACCTTCTCAGAGAGAGCACCGCCTCTGGAACCCAGGAGCCAAACGGTGACCGTGGACTTCTGCCAGGAAATGACTGATAAGTGTACAACAGATGAACAGCCCAGGAAAGATTACACCTAGTGACCACCTGCCTCCTAGTTCTCAGTCCTCTCCCGCCCAGGTGTCCTCGGGGTCCGCCTGCGATGCTGTTCGTCTGTCGTCTGGAAGAACCAAGAAGGAATTTGGTGCACACTACAGCGGTCTTAGCAGCAATACTGTTTCTAAGTATTCTCTCCTCCCTTCAAGCAAGAGCGATATATAGTTACCTTCACGATGGTGCTACCCCTTGCTCAGGCAAGGAAAGACGGCAGTGATGATGCTGTCTGTCTGTGGGTTCGTTTCAGTCTTAACAGGGATAGACTATAACACCTCTAGGACCCAACCACGGATTTTTTTTCTCAGTGGCCCATGTCACAAACCCTATCTCAGGAATTTCTTCTGAATGTTCAATTTTTTTCATTGAAGACAGCTTCTATACACATCAAAGTTTTATAGCTAGACTGTACATATTATATATAATATATATATAAAATATATATCTCTCTCCATATGCAAAAGTCCTGCATGCCTCAGTTTTCTCATCCTAAAACTGGAAACTTCGTTTCTCGTTTATAAACAGGTTCCAACATTCCTCTTCTTTTGTCTCTGACGCTAGAACTAGTTTGTAACTGTTAACATGGTTGTTTTTCTTGCTTCCCAGTTCAATTTCCAGTTGTGCTTATTTATGGACAGAATTCAGTGTTGGAGGCTTTCTTTGAGGTTTTATTTCAGACCTTTTGTTTGTTTGTTTGTGTGGTTTGGTTTGGGCACTGTCAGATGGTGCCAGTTGAGTATCGTGGGTTTGGTTTTTTCTTGCAGATACTGTACAGTCAAGGTCAACTTTGCCACGTGCACTGAGTTTTGGGTCAAACCTATTTTCTTAAATGAAGTTGTCACTTCAGTATAACTCAAGTAAACTGTATATTCTTTGCTTTTCGTTAAAAAAGTAAAACAGTTAGCTAATTAAAAAAGCACTCAGGTGATAATTATGTAGGAAAAACAATCTTGCCAAATAATGAATTCATCCTAGGATGTAGACAATAATCTGCTTGAATATTTTTATATTTCACCTCCTCCCCACCTTTTCCTAAGCAACGTTTAAGTGCAGAGAGTTCAGAGTTGATGCTGGATGTTCAGATTCCTAAGTGGGGAAAGAGTTTGGACGTCTCCCTCAAAAGCGCATCGGAACAGCAGGAATCGTGATTTTATACCAGAACTCAGCAGGCATTGGCCCCTAAATAGCAAGTTAGAACTGTTTTCTCAGCCCGGGAGTAAGTCCCATTCATTTCAACACTTCCCCAGGCCTCTGCTTGCTCTGGGACGTATAGGACAGTAGGAACTTCTCCATCAAAGGACTTGGCTGCTTGGCCACCCAGCTTCCAGCCCAAGAGCTGCCTCCCCGCCAGGACTCACCTGAGGGGGGTTTGAATGCTCAGCCCTGGGAGGGGGGTGGGGGGGCGCCTTTAAGTGGCCGTCCTGGCGTTAACGCAGCTGGCCCAGGGTAGGCGAGAGCAGGGAAGATGTTAGCCTGAGGTCTGTCCCTGACACAGGCAAAAAGCATTTCTTTCTCCCTTCTTTCTCCAGATGCTTTGAGTTGAATTCTGAGGTCTTGCCACCGTTCTCGTGTCCTAAGGCAGATTTCATTCTGAAGCTTTGGACACTATATGGCCAGGAGCCCTCCCTCCCCACCCCCACCACGCACACACCTTCCCCTCAGCTGACGATAATTCCCTTCTCTTGCTGCAAAACTAGCTGGCTTGCAACCCACAGAGAGCAGCTTCCCTCGGCTCAGGGGGTGTGTTGGCCCCTGGCCATGTTTACAGGAAGGCGTACCCGACCCGCAGCTTGCTCTTCCCTCCTGTGGGCTGGCTGCAGGAAGAGTTCCGGACAGTTTTGATGTGGGGGATGGGGTGGCGGGCAGTGGGGACTAGATGGTTGATTTTGTTTCTTTATTTGTGCCATTGTTTGGACGATATTAAAGCTGCATGTAAAAGGGGAAATTAGTATATGACGTAGGCGAAAAGTGAAATCATAGTAACATATGTTTTAGTATTAACTTTTTCTGTACAAATATTAGTGCTAAATGTTTAAATATGTATGAATGCCAGAAATGTGTTGGTTCATGCGATAGGATTAAAAAAAAAAAAAAAAAGGCTTTTCTTTGAAAATAGTTCCACTTTTAAAACCTGCCTCTGGGTTTTTGTTTTTTCTCATGTGTGTATGTATGTATGTGTGTGTGCTTGTCTGAGACAGATTTTGATCCAGCTCTGAGTTGGAGCTACCGTTTTTTATTGTGGCTGTTGGAATTTCTTGGCCTCGTAGGACAGTTCTGCGCTTCACCGTGAGGCTTGCCTTTCGGGAAAACTGGTGACAGCTTGAATTTAAACTCAGTGTGAATCCTGTGATCCATCACAGGTGTGTGTTCTGGTGGACGAGCTGGCCAACAGTATTTTTTTGGTTTTTTAACTCTCTTGTTGCCTTTTTTAAGTGACCTCCTCTTCTTTTAAAAAAAGGAATGTTTTCTGCTCGTTTCATAACCAGGTCCAAACCAGCTCATTGGCGGCATTGACCCTGGTACCAACTCATGTGCATCTGGTAGTCTTGACCCCATGCATCCCGTCCCCCTTTCTGTTGTCGTGCGCGGCAGGCCTCCCGCTGGGGAATGGTCTCCTCTATCTCTCTCCCCCCTAACTCAGCCCACAGCCTCCTCCCACCAACCCCTGCCTCGAATTTCTTCCTCTTCCCCAACCACACGCCTGCCACCCCCGCTGTGGGAACTGGTTAAAAACACCGCTAGAGAAAGCTGTCTTTCAATTTCTTAGAGATCTGAACAAGCTGTTGGGATTTGGTTCACTGTCCACCATGAACAGCAACTGGCTTTGTGCGGTTGTTGACGTGACATGTCTGTGTCTCTTACTGCTCCGAACCATGTGCCGTCAAGATTATTTCTGGGTTGAATCAAAGGGAGGACTAGCTGGGGACCAGAGTCCAAGTTGCCTCAAATGGAATTTTAAAAACTAGCCTATCTCTTTCCCTGGGATCTCTTAGTGCCACCCATGTCTTTTATGAAAGAGAAAAGCAAGTTAACAGCAAGGAATCGCATTTGCACAGCATGACAACATCTAGTTGTAACTTTAAGGGTCCATCCTTACAGATATAAGGACCCTCCAGCCACGGAATGTTCGGGAGGACCCCTGCCACAGGCGGGTCGTGTCTGAGTGGCTGGGGCAGGCATGGGCTGTTGGAGTGGGCTGTGGAGGTGGCCCTGGGGCTAGTTAACATTCGCCTGAAACTAGTCCTCCCCTCAGATCTGCGTTTGTTCTACGTGTGTCTCCAGATAGCCTCACTTCGTTCAGGTTGGTCAGGCTTGGGCGGGTGTGTGCTTTGCTGTATGTGTCTGTTTCTCTGCGTTATCTGGGGGTGCCTTGAATAAAAGAACTTCATGACATACTGATTCTGGAACAAAACCATTGCAAAAAATGAACAAAAAGAGCTGGCAAAGTCACTAGGCCACCTGCTCCTTCTCTTCTGGGTTCTCTAACAATGACTCAGGCGTCAGAGGTGATGCTGCAGTAGGAAATGTTATTTTGTATAGTGTACAAGTAATTTATTAACTTTCTAAAGGTATGCTGCTTTTAAGATGCACTATGATTTTGGATTTAATCCTTGTGTTGCTTTCCCAAGGAAGTAAAAAAAAAAAAAAAAAGGCTGGTGATTAGTATGTCAACTGCCACTTCTTCTCCTTGAAAAGGAAGGCAAGGAAGGCAGGGACCAGCGACAGGACTTGCATGAGGGGACTGCTAAAAGCCAGGTGGGCACACTGTGAAGTCCAGTGTTACTGTCAAGAGGTCTAAACCTACAATTTCTCTTATAATGCTTTATGATTGCCATTAAAGAGGAAGAAACAAAGGTGTGAAAATGATACACCTTTTAAGAAACCACTGAATCCTGCCCCTTCAAGCTGATCCACATGCTATATTGAGCATAATCCTCTGAAAATGAGTAAAAGCCTGCAAAGCTCTTCCAAAACCCTGTTGGCCACCTAGTTGTATACGTCATACCCCATCTCAACTACGAGCCGCGTAATAAATGACTTCAAACTGCACTACTAGTGCTTAACAGTTGTAGGAGTTGCCGATCAAGAAGGCAGCAAGAATCAAGTTTTGTCCTCAACTCGCTATAAATAGGCCAGGAAACATACGTGTAGTTTTTAAAGAATAAAGCAGTTCACTGGATCGTAAGTTAGTCTTTCTTCCCCAAATTGAGGATTTTGCTGTAGGTTCAGTTCCTGGAGAGTCAGTCCTCAGATCAGCGCCTGTGTGGAGTTGGTATTCGTGCAGGCAGTCTGTGTGCATGGAGGCATTCTGTGTTCAAGCTGTGTACGCCGAATATGGCCCAAGCCATCTCCTGACCCAGGCATCAAAGACGGATGCTGTAGAATAGAATATATTTGTACACAGATAGTGTGTGCAAGTAGTCTTTGTACATAGAAAAGACCTATTGCGGCAGATGGAGGATAAATTATTCAACCGACGGTGCAAAAACATTTCTTGCAAAGAAAAGTGTATAGTATTTTCCTACACTCCACCCTGGGAGAGAATATTTATATCACATGACTCTCAGTGCATTTTCATTGTAATATGAAAAGGATGCCGCCGTTGTGTGAAGAAATTCACTTGGTTGCAGAGGCTCACTTTTGTTGCTTTGATTTCCTGTTGTGATGTGGTGTGTGCATTTCACTCTCAAGCAATGGACAAACAACTCTGACTTTCCTTTCCATTCCAGTGGATTGACCTCAGCTAACACAGTGGCCTCCCTAGACACAGACATGCACCTAGAGCATTCACTTCAGGTAGACTCACCTGCGGTGCCGAATGACCCCCGTGGGGACGGAAAAGAGGGAAGGGACTTGGACAGAGAGGGTTTCTCCTACAGTTTGATGCTAAGTCTTCTACCAAAACATGTCTGGAGGCAGAGGGGTGACCTCCACATGAGTCCTAACAATGCATTTCACACGTATGAATGCTGGGGTGCCCGTTCCCACGCAATGTAAAAGACCTGCCGCGTCTAGCAATCAGGAAACTTCCACAGGTGATCAGGAGCTTCGGGCACGGGGTAGACATGGTGAGTCATTCGAGGCAAGCACCGCCTTTGCTTGTGAGGCCCAAAGGTCCCGTGAGAATTTGTTCCAGAACCAGTCTGATGCAAGCGCACCTCTGATCTATGCCTTACAAACTCCAGAGGCCATATTCAAAACAGGGTCTTTCTCAGTGTATGCAAGGGGCTGCAGCCCCTCTCCTCTTCCTCCCCAGGTCGAACAATACGGACAGTTTTCACACATATCTACCTGTATAACCCTCTGTACCTCTCATAACTGGTCAACGACTGTAACAGGTTACATCAGGTGTTTTTCTACATACTTTTTACACAGATTCTATGCGATTAATGTAACTTAATTCAATGCATCATTTTATTGTACTAGTTCTTAGGCTTGTCTTTTTATTTTCTAAGTGATTGTGGTTTTTCTTGTGGTTTTTATTGTAAAAAATGAAATGGCTGTTGATGCTTATTCTCTGTAACTAAGAATTTTTACCTTTTGGGGGGAAGAAAACATTGCTATGAACTAATGAATTGAAACTTCATTTACTCATTGTAAATACACTATTGTGCAAAAAAAAAATTCACTCAATTGAATTGCTAGTGTTAATTGAATTTTGTCTAGACACCATTTCTGTTGATGAAATAAAGACATATCATTACACATTGTAAGCTGATTTTCTCTGATCCCTGTGTTAGAGATTACAGAGCTGGAGCCCTTAGGAACTCTTTCCTCCCAGAGAAGCCTTGTCTCTTCCTCTTGTTTGGACCCTTATCTGCTACCTGATTAATCTGATAAGAAATCTGCAAAATGTGATAATGCTAATGTAATTCCTGAACTCCCAATTTTAAAATTCCCTAGTGTTGGGACTTCCCTGGCAGTCCATGCTCCCAGTGCAAGGGGCACAGGTCTAATCCCTGGTTGGGGAACTGAGATCCTGCATGCCACACAGTGCAACCTAAAAAAAAAATCCCTAGTGCCTCTGAGAGTAAACAAAAGGAATTAAACCCAGTTTCCTGGTTTTGATATCGTGCTACAGCTATGCAAAAAGTCACCATTGGGAGAAGCTGGGTGAAGAGTATTTTCTTACAAGGGCCTGTGAATCTACAATTATCTCAAATAATAGGTTAAACTGAAAATAAAAAGGTAAATGAAAGTAAATGGAGAGAAGGAAAAATCAATGCCCAAAACAGTGCATTGCAGGGCATAGAGTATAAAATTGTGGTTAGGGCATAAATACAGCTAAGCCAGAAAAGAATATTTGATCATTTGAGTCTTGAATTTTGCTGTAAAGGGACAACGAGCTATTAAGTGGTGGACAGGCCAGACGACCTGAGTACGCCGGCCGCTGGCCGTGAGGATGGATTCATGTGATGGCGAGAGAGTGTGGTGCGGCCGGATCTGAGCTTCCAGAAGAGCATGGCCCCACCCCACCGTCCAGGTGGGAGAACTGCAATTACCAGTTACCGAACTCCACTCCCTCCACGGGCTCGCCACTGAAGCGTGGGCTTCAGGGAGCATGGAACAGGATTAGCAAACGTGCACTGTTGCAAAATCAACGCAGTCCAAACATCTTAGGTGTCACAGGCAAAACAGAGTCCTTTATGCAATCCATTCTGGGAAGATGGCGGGTCACAGTCCCAAAGTTTTCTGTAGAAAAACCTGGTCATTTAGAACTGATGTTCATTTGCACCTTCAACCCTGCCATTTTTTTGCTTGTGGCAGGAATGACAATTTTGATTTGTAGTTTGATGCTGAACACAGCCGTTACATCCTGCAGAAGGGAGGCATTCAGACGCCACCCAGCCCCAAGCGGGCGGCAGTCATTCGCTTTCCTACTTTGAACGTACAACTTAGGTGTGATTCTTATCTACTTCTAGAGCACAGTGAGGAGTCTTAGTCGGCCTACTGCCACCAAGTTTTGTTTGGAAAAAAAATGAGCTGTTCTTTGGAATAGTTCTAGAACTTTTTACTCTTCTCCAACTCATCACCCCAGCCCCCTCAATTAGGATACATTAGCAAGACTGTACGCCACGTCTAACACCAGCTTGTGATGGTGTCCAGAGTGGGACAGGCTTCCAATCGTCCCCAGTGAGCATCTCTGCATTCCTGGTATAAATGAATACGATACTTCCTAGTGTCAGAGAATCAAGGTTCAGAGAATCAAGGTCCAGAGAGATGGAGAAAGCCACACATCCCACATCCATTATGCAAGTGCCTTTCATTGGACTCAAGAGCATGCTTCTGTCCCCACACCCACCCCTGGCTCATCCAGAGCCCAACATCTACTTGCTACTGGCTGCCTCATCAACCAGAAAGAGGCATGACTGGTTCTCCGTGGCTAGTTTTCACTCCCTCTCCTTGAAGACAAGCGTACCCCTAAGGCAGTGACCCTGATCCTAAAGCAATGGATGGAAACCTTCAGAGACACAGCAACTTTTACTGGAAGCATTATATTTTACACCACATCCTTGTAACTTTTTTTAAACCTCTATTTGTGCAGTACAGCTGATGACCCTATAAAAGCTTTTGAGAGTGAAAAGAAATTTAAATTACAAAAAAAGATGTGGGGGAGGTGAAGAACACTGCCATAGAGGCTTCTGAAAGAGTCTCTCATAATAAACCTGTTGACAAGGCCGGACAGGACACCAGGGAATAAGGAAGAGACTGGAGAGTTGGAAGTGATGGGTAATGTCTGGTCTTTGGCATCTATACATAAACATACATTCACTCAACCAACACGGGGCTACATACTTGGCATCCAAGATTTAAAATGCACGGCCTTACCCTTAAAGCTTTCACAGGCTAGTCCAATAGACAGATGTACAAATAAATCATTGCATAGGGGCTGCTGATGGCTATGGACGAGAGACAGCAGGCTTCCTGGAAGGAGCGTGGGCCTTAGAGCAACTAGATCTGGGTTTGAATTCCAGCTGCAAAGCAG
The DNA here is from genome assembly GCF_030028045.1 of Hippopotamus amphibius kiboko. NCBI lineage: Eukaryota > Metazoa > Chordata > Mammalia > Artiodactyla > Hippopotamidae > Hippopotamus > Hippopotamus amphibius. Next base: position 76,383,944 of record NC_080191.1, on the reverse strand, counting down.
ACACTTCAGCTGGCATTTAGCTGTGGGGCAAGGTACATGATCTCTCTGAGCCTTCTCTAACCTATAAAGTGAGGACAAACAACTTTACACAGTTGTACGGGGTATAAATAATGTGACCTAAGCACCTGGAATGTGGTATGCCCCTTAAAATGGCACCCATTCAGGCTTGGCCTCAGTGTCCTTTTCAACCACCTGGTGGCTCTTCTACCAACTCACCATGGAAAAGATCACACAACTCTTCACACCTCCACACCTCATTTCCTCCTCTGCAAATTGGGAACAGAGGAAACAGAAGCCTTTTGGGCTAAAAGCACAGACCAGCCCCAACCAGTACTGGGCTCCCTTCTGCGTCATCCCAGGCAGTTACCCAGGGTATTAGGGTTCTCCAGCGAGACAGAACCAATAGGAGATTTTATAGATAGTTATAGATATAGGTACAGGTTGATTGATTGATTGATTGACTTGTTGGCATTTGCTCACAAAATCTACCTTTTGCAAGCTGGAGGCCCAGGAAAGCCGGTGGTATAGTTCTGAGAACTATAGAGCCCATGATATAAGTCCCAGTCCAAGGGAGAAGATGGGTGTTCCAGCTCAAACAGAGAAAACAAATTCATCCTTCTTCCCCCTTTTTATTCCATGTAGGCCCTCAACAGATTGGCTGCTGGTCACCCACACTGGGAGAACAAGTGTGCTTTACTCAGAGCACAGCCGTGTTAGGGCACAGGGGGTAGAGGACGAACGTGAGGCAGGAGCCAGCCCATGAAGGCTTTATGTGCCAGGCTAAGGAGTGCAGATTTTATCTCAGCAGGTTATAGATGCAGACTTTTGTGTCTTTGGAACAAATTGATTCTCCTAATAACTTCAAGACTTTGTTACAAGGTGTGTGGCGAGGGATGGGGCATTCAGGCCATGGGATGGAGGAGCTAAGTGGCTCCTTCTACAGGAATTGAGCCCACCTTTATGATTCTCAGAACTTGGTCCGTAAAGGGACTTCCCTGGTGGCACAGTGGATAAGACGCTGCGTTCCCAATGCAGGGAGGGCGGGTTCGATCCCTGGTCAGGGAACTAGATCCCACATGCATGCCGTAACTGAGAGTTCACATGCCACAACTAAGGAGCTGGTGAGCTACAACTAAGACCTGGTGCAACCAAAGGAAGAAAGTAATGACCAGCCAACCAGCCTCACCAATTGGATAGTTAGTGGACGTCACACAGCCATCTGTGCCTCTGTGCTCTACAAGAATGTTCAGGGCTTTTTGATGTATCTCTCCTGGATGGCTCAGGACCACTGGGAGGGCAGGGAGGGTGAGGAAGTGGTGCTGGCTTCAGTCACTCCCCTGGAAGCTGGGAATGAGATCCCCCTGGCACCTGCTGGCTCACAGTCATGGCATCACCACTGACGACGGTCCCATCAGAAGGATAAAGTCATGCGATGAGCGTGTTTGCCAGCGCTGTAATCCATATTTTATGTCATGGCATCTATGGATGAACATCCAGCTGCTTCATCCCCAAGAAATGAGCTGATGAGAGGAAGAAAACAAAAAGCTTCCCTCCAACCTCTGGTGTACAGACAGGAAGCGTGTCAAGCCCAAGCTGCGGGCAGAGCTCCCAGCCTGCTCTCATCCCATGTTCAAGGGTCCAAACTGCTGCTGCAGAGCCATCTGAGAGCAGGAAGGGTGGCACATCCCGCTCTCCCTCCCCTCGGCCGACAACTCTTGCCCCTAGATTTTCTCGGATGGGGTAGAGTGCCTCCCTTGTGTATGTAGAGCATCGGACCGGCCTCAGGCAACGTGACCAAGTGGGGCAGTGAGAGGCTGACCCCAGCCATCAGAGGGCCCCCGGTACACAGCCATCGCCTGACAGGTGGTTCTGGAGGGGATGGTTCCCACAGTTCCTCCTGCAGTTTGAGCTGACATACAACTTTTATCTCACAGATGCCAGCTGCTCCTGGGTCCATTTTTTCTGATCCCAGGATGCATTATTTTTTCATAATAGATGAAAGTTCTAGAAGCATGTTCTGAAACAAAACAAACAAAATAGACTCAAAGGGCTTGTAAAAGCCAGTCCTGCTTACCCACCTGAGACTATGTGTCATGAATATCCCAAATCCAAAACAAAACCTCCTACAAAAGACAACCTCCCCCCAACATTGCCCCAGAGATGAACATCTGTGTAAGAGGTTCTGTTCCCTGGCGGTGCTGCAGCAGAAGATCTGAATCCACCGCCATCTCCTCCCCATCATCCAGTTGCGGTTGTTTTGTCCAAAACCCAGGTCTAAAACTAAAAGGCCAACCTTTTCCTAAGTTCCATCTTTGTCCACAATTAACCAGAATTTTTGATTTTGCAATAATGTGGAACGGGAAAATGGATCCAAATGTGGATGTTCCATTTTGTAATAACTATCCTAAAAATATGCTACACTTAGGCTGCCTTGTGTAGGGAGAGCAGGAAGCAGCAATGGGATAAGGGAGAAGGAGCTTGCGTTGAGTCCGACAAGCCTGGGATAAAATTCCAGCTCATTCGCTCACTCAGTAAATATTAACTTGTGTCCCTGCTTTGTCCCAAAGACTGTGCTTCACCACATCCTCACTGCATGACTTTGGACAAGTCATGCATTTCCTTATCCTTAATGGGAATAAGCAGAGAGAGCGTCTGGACCACAATCAGGGACTCAGTAAAATGGGAGTCTTTCCCCCACTTCTTTAGATTCTTCGGTAATCAATATATTAGGTAAAGCTTCTCTGCCAAAAGGTTCAATAAATTATAACAATCCCTTCTTCAAACACCCGTCTAATAACCCCCGTTAATAATGTTGCGTCAAAGAAGACCTTCCAAAATGAGGCAAAGAACCTCGAAGTCAGAGATTTTAGATTTAATATAATATTAAAATTTTAAAGACACCATGCACAGGGATGAGAAATAAGGAGACTGGGAGAAAATCTTTCAGTACGTACATAGACAAGGAATTAACATAATACCATAAAAGAGCTCCTAGGAAAAAAACATCTCAACAGAAAAAGACAAGGATAATTCATGGTAGAAATACAGATGGCTTATAAACATATGAACAAACTTACTAGTAATCATGGAAATGTAAATTAAGACAAAGGGAAACATTCCTAGTTCATCAAATTGGGGGTACGAGGGAGACAATGTCTGATATTGGCAAGAGTGTGAGGAAAGAGCACTAATGGACTGGTAGGAGGCTTACTTGGTGTAGCCCTTCCTGAGCAAACACTGGCAGCATCTATGTAAATGTAAAATGTGCATGTCCATTAAAACCAATAATTCCACTTCTAGGTACCTATCAAAGATATATGTGTGGGACTTCCCTGGTGGCTCAGTGGTTGGGAATCCACCTGCCAATGCAGGGGACACAGATTCAGTCTCTGGTCCGGGAAGACCCCACATGCGGCAGAGCAACAAAGTCCATGCGCCACAACTACTGAGCCTGCACTTTAGAGCCCAGGAGCCACAACTGCTGGTCCTGCGTGCCACAACTACTGAAGCCCACACATCTAGAGCTGGTGCTTTGCAACAAGAGAGATCACTGCAATGAGAAGCTCACACACCGCAATGAAGAGTAGCCCCTGCTCACCACAACTAGAGAAAGCTCGCAAGAAGCAATGAAGACCCAACGAAGCCAAAAAATAAATGAAAAAGAAATAAAAAATTTTTTAAAAAGATATATGTATGAAACATTCACTACAACATTGTCTGCAGTAGAAAAAACTTACAATGGCTAAATGGCCATCGAGTATCTTATGGTTCATCCCTTTCATGGAAAAGCATGAGACTTGAAAACATTGTGGGGTTTGGGTGACGGCAAGGGAAATGTCTTGGAGTATAAATCACAGCTCTTCCAGGCGGGTGTTCTGAACTTCCAAATAGAGTGGATTTCTTCTGCAGGACAGATCTCTGTAAGGGGAATAAGTGGTAAAGCAACTGTGGTCCCTACCAGAAGTCATTTCACTCTGAAACACCAACTGCCGCAATCCGACTGCATCTGATTGAGCCCTAAAAATCCTGCCCTCTAGGACCTAATACAGTGTAACAGCTGTTTTCAGTCCATGTATTGAAAGTGGATGCTAACAATCCTTTGTTCACTGCACTAATTTCTAATGAAAGCTCCTTCTGTTTGCCGTAAGCATGACGCGTCAGACAGTGCTCTGGAGCGGCCGGCGGTGGCCTCAGTCCCCAAGTCTTTCCACCATTCGGGGAGTGAAGTGGGCTGTCAACTCTCTAAGGGGCTTGGGGGAAAGTGACCATAAGCAGGAAATCTCTGTGGCCAAAGGCATTATTTATAATTCCTAGAAACATAAACAGGGGAGAAAGAGGAAGATGAGAAAAGAAAGAGGGCCTGTCACCTTCATCATCTTTTCTCCAAGCTCCTCAGCATGGCTGGTCTCTCCCAAAAGATAATCTAAGATTAAGAAAATCTGCTTCAAAAAAAAAAAAAGAAAGGAAGGAAGGAAGAAAAAGAAAGAAAGAAAATCGGCTTCAACTAAACACTGCTTTTCCTTCCTCAGTTTTCTATTAACACAAAGGCTCCTTTCACATGGAGTGAGGTACAAGAGAGAGAAAATGATGAAAATTGTCATGCTGACTTCACAAACACAGATAAGAAGCAGTGGCCACTGGCAAGTTTACTCTAAAATAGTGATCTCGGGAGTTCCCTGGCGGTCCAGTGGTTAGGACTCAGTGATTTCAATGCCATGGCATGGGTTCAATCCCTGGTCGGGGAATTAAGGTCCCACAAGCCATGGGGCACGGCCAAAAAATTAAAAAATTTTTAAAAATAAATAAAATAGTGGATCTCAACCCTGGATGTACATTGCAATCACCATGGGATTTTTAAAAATACCGATCCTGCAACCCATCTCCAGAGATTCTGGTTTGATTGGAATTGGATGGGCCCTGCAATAGCTCGGCATAGGGTTCCAAGCACCCTTACAATAATCCTAAACATAATTCCCTGAGAAGATGGCTGGTCGCTGACAAGAAATGAGTATCAGTTTGAAAAACAACGCATTTTAGGAAAAAATCTAGGTATGATTCCTCCTCAAGGTATGGTGTTAGTGCAGTAACAATATATCTCATAGGAGATTCAAAACTGGGGTAGAGGGATTCAATCATTATTAACACAGAGAATGAAAGGAAAAAGCAAGGGTGTGAACTCAACCAAGAGAACTCAAGTGGGAGATTCCCCTATTAACTTGGGGAATTTTTCTTTTTAAGGGAAAAAGTTGTTAGGAGCAGTGGGTATAGCACGTGTCATTCTTTTTATTTTTCTCCCCAAACTGAGAAGAATCCACAGTAAATACCCATTATGACTTACACTGGCCAGGGAATGTCTATTCTACAGTGGCTTTTCAGAGAACAGAATTAAAATCAATACAATATTGATTTTAATCTTTGTGAAATATATCAACAAATATTTGTATATGACTTTTAAATGCCAGAGCTATTAAAACAATGGAGCACAGCCTCCTTCCTTAGTGAGACAAGGGCAACTCAAGGTTACAAATGATCCCTCCTCTGATCCATTTCCCACACTCTGATAGAAAGAGCTTTCTAAAGTGCAACTCCCATCCAGTCACTTCTCTGCTGCACATCTTCTCTGGGTTCTCCATTGCCTCCCTCCGAGGCCTGCATGCCCCCTTCTCCAGCTTTCCCTCTCTCTGAAGCCCTCCTACTACCCTGTGCTCCAGACACACAGGGCTCCCCAGACAGCCCTGCTGTGTCACACCTCTCAGCCTTTGTCTGTGTTCTCCTACTGGGATGGCCTTCTTCCATGCACCCCAGTCCTCCCAGGTCTGGAGAAAACTCACATCTTTCAAGACTCAATTCAAAAGCAACTTTAGGGACTTCCCTGGTGGCACAGTGTTTAAGAATCCACCTGCCAATGCAGGGGACACAGGTCCGATCCCTGGCCCAGGAAGATCCCACATGCCGCGGAGCCACAGCCGTGTGCCACAACTACTGAGTCTGCACTCTAGAGCTCCCAAGCCACAACTACTGAAACCCTGCGCCTAGAGCCCAGGTTGAGCAACAAGAGAAGCCACCACAATGAGAGGCCCGAGTACCACAACAAAGAGTAGTCCCCACTCACTGCAACTAGAGAAAGCCTGCGCACGGCAACGATGACCCAATGCAGCCAAAAAAAAAAAAAAAGTAACTTCAACTATAAAGTTTTTCCTGACCCGTCCATAAAGAATTGACCTCTCCCTCCTTTGCCCACCGCCCCCTCTAACATGGCACCTTACATTTGATCATGTATACCTTGTTGTATATCATGTTTACTTAATTTCCCATCCAGACTCTGAGCCCTTTGATGGCAGAGATGGTATTTTATTCATTTGTATACCCAGCACTTATAAGATGAATTGATATTTTTCAATAAGTTTATTTTATGAATGGAATGAACTGAGTTTAACTCTCCATAAAGTAACCTCTCTCCTCCTTTCCCTCTCTCACTCAATACACACATATATACACAAAGAAGGAGGAAACAGAAGGCTAAGAAGTAACTAAAATGAACATCTCTTGTGAAAATTCCATGATCAGTCAGGCTGTCTGTCTTTACTTACCATTGATGTTCTGCGCCCGGTGGCTGAAGGCAGAAGTGAGGGGCTGTTTTCCGGGTGCGGAAAGCCCAGGCAAGAGCTATTTCGAGAACTGGAGCTTCCTGAGTCACTGTACAGCTGTCCCTTTTCAGACAGCAATCTGGACAGAAAGCTGGCCTTGCGACTGCCGGGGCAAGATCTGTCTGCCCGGACCCTGCTCTCTTTCGAGCTGCCATTGCTGTGTCTGCAGTGACTGTGTAAATCTGTGCGAGGCTCCCCTGAGGGTTGCGGGTCCTGGGACTGCTCCCAGGGTCCCGTTGTACGTGATGGACAATGTCTAGGAGCCATCGTTGTACCTAGCCAGGACTGGGGCATTGCGTTCTGCAAGCCAAAGTTATAACGGCCTGGTTGCTGTCCCGGGTGCTGAATTCTAGCGCCAGTATCCCACGGACACGGGCCGTGGACATGGAGCTGTCCATTGTGCTGATCCTTCTCAGCCCAGTCTTTTTCACTACAGCCAGGGTCTACCTCAAGCTGCCTGGGCTGTGGGGTTTGCCACATGGTTTTAGAATTCGGCACATTGACTCGGATGACTTGCTGTTGATTGTTGGCGTGAAGTAGAGAGACTCTTTCAGGGAAGGGGGGTCCCCTTTCGTCCTCAATGCCCTCACTGCTGGATTTGTCATAAACTGCCTTCATGATTTTCCTGATCCCCAGATGAAATATTTCCAGGACGTTGAGGAACAAAGAGATGGCTGCAATGCTGTGCATAAAGAGCATGAAAATGGTCTTCTCTGTGGGCCTGGACACAAAGCAATCCACTGCATTGGGGCAAGGAGGTTGAGTACATTTGTAAAGGGGGTGCATTTGAAATCCATAGAGAATATATTGGCCTATCATGAACCCTACTTCCAGCACAGATCTAGTCAAGATGTGTAAGACATAAGTACGCAGCAGGCATCCTTTCAGAGGGACTTTTTGGATCTTCTTCTGCTCCTCCAACTTTCTCAGTTCTCTATCTATCCTTTGCTGCTCCTCCAATTCAAGCTCTGGATTCTCCATCTGGGCTCTAAGCTGTGACTTTTTCCTCTGCCTCTTCTTTTCAAAGGCCCTGAGTCTATAAAGTGCATGGCCCATATACACCAGAGAGGGAGAAGATACGAAGATGATCTGTAAAACCCAGAACCTGATCAAAGAGATAGGGAAAGCATCATCATAACAGATAGTGCTGCAGCCTGGCTGCTGGGTGTTGCAGGCAAATGCTGACTGTTCATCATCCCAGACATCTTCAGCAGCCACACCAAGTATCAGCATTCGGAAAATGAAGAGGATGGTCAGCCAGATTTTTCCCACCATGGTTGAGTGGGAGTGAACGTCCTCTAGGATGCCACCCAATAAATTCCAATCCCCCATGGTAAGAGACTAATGTCTGAAATATACAGAAAACATCGAGGTTAATAGCATCCATGGATGTAATATACGAAGACACGGGCTCATCAATACAGCAGATCCTCTCTTCATGTCAACAAAACTACAAAGGATTTTCCAGCCCCAATATTTATGGCCCATGCTTACTGAAATAGGATATTTCTAAGGACTATGCTTTGGAAAAAACACTAAAGACCCTCCCCAATCTGACCCAATTCCTTTCCTCTACTCTTCTTTTCTATGCAAAGTTGACTGTCATTCTAGTATACTCACTGGCCATCATATTTGTACAATGCATTCCATTCCACAATTTTGCTCATTCTTCTAACATATGAGACACCATGTTTACCATACATCCTACATGATCTTAAATAAGTCTCAACTCCTCCAGGAAGTTTTCCCCAGCCACCCCAAGTCAGAGTGATTTTTCCCATTCCTAAATTCACACAGCACTAGTGTTTATACCACTCACTTGCTACTGTGCCTAAAATGAGTTTTGTGATAGTTGTGTCTTATGTTCCCTTTCCTGAAAAGGTACTCTTTCTGCAGATGGAGACACTTTCTATTTCATTTTGGCACATGAAGGTATCAATAAACAATAGTGGATTGAATTGTATTATTTTTAAAACTCAGTTTTTTGACTCTATCACTGGAAAAATCATCAACAGAAAAACAAAACAGATCCTCATGTATTATTGATGTCTCCCACTGCAAGACTGAAAGTGCAAGTAATGAAAACAGAACTCAGCCAAATAAACCCTCAGGAACTGGCATAGGGTAGCAGTAAAGATTAAGCAGGCTCAGAAACAATACCAGCAATGACATATGATTAATCTACAAAGCCACATCTGGAACAGCAGGTTTTCATGGAAGCTCTGCACACTTAGAAGAAAAGTGAATATAAACTGCTTCTCTAGTAAGCCTGGGAGCTGGGAAAGAATCAAGGCATAGCTGAAATGAATGGGTTATTGCGTTCACCCTGAAAAAAAAAACAAATGGTTCAATGAGGTTAAAATATTTGAGAGCTTAAAATCTTCTAAGATGTGGAAGACATCCAGATATGAAAGATGTAGAGGAAAAACAGGAAAGTGTTATTAAGTTAAAACAGATAATAAAAAACGATTCTATCCTTCCACAATTCATTCGTTCAACAGTGTTTACTAAAATCTTACTATCACATAGGCATTTTGCTAGATGCCAGGGAATTCAACAATGAAGATATATCTGGTCCAGTCCTCATAGTACTTACTCACCACAGAGTCCCAGTAATGTATAAAATGGACAGTGAAAAAGAACAAATGAGTATCAACTCAAAAATACAAGAGAAAAAAACCTGGAACTGTTATATTTTCCCTACTTATCTCCAAACACAAAAATAAATTCCAGATTGAATAAAGTATTAAATGTAAAAAACTAAACCATAAAAGTATTAAAGTAAAATGTTAAAAAAAAATCCTTTATAATCTTGAATTAGAAGGCTTTTTAAACACAGTAATGCCATAAATTATAATTGGGAAAAAAATTACAGATTTTACCCAACAAAACTGAATGGCAAAAGTGGAGATGTCAACAACAATAGGCAACAACAATAGGTGCAAACTAGAGATAAATAAACATTTGTGAATTACCATTGAGTAGGTAGGGACCACTTAGGGACAAGAAGAAAAAGTACACCAATGACAGAACCTTGAAAAGTAGCACAGGGAAAAAAAAGTCTACAAATGAAAATGAGACATGGCAAAAGAGAAAGGGGAAAAAACCATTAAAGGCAATGTCACTGAAACCAAAGCAAGACAGTTTCAAGAAGAAGAGAAAGGCGAACAATGCCAAATACACATACTGCTATTTAAATAAACTGACTTAGTGGTGGGATACACCACGCTCAGGGATTAGAAAACTCAGTATTTATAGAGATGTCAATTCTCCCCAAATTAATTCATCCATAGATCACTGAGTAAAGTAAAATCCTACAAATATACATATATGGGTATGCATATGTATATGCGATATATATGTATGTGACTATATAAGTATGGAGAAAAAATACAGAAGGGTACACATGAGGAAGTTCATATAGGTTATTGGATGTCTGTAGGAGACCATGAGGGTAGAAGCGGGAGCTTGAAGGGAGAGGCAAAAAGAAAAAGGAAAAAGACTCTTCTAAGGAAGCATGACTGATTTTTATCCAGTATATGCATTTATTTAAATTTACACCTGTATATACATACATATGTATAAACAATTTTTAAATAAAATTTTAGAAGTAGTAGGTACCTGTCAGAATTTAGAAGAGGTATTAATGAGACCTTTATTTTACTCTATATACTTGTGAATTATTTGAAATTCAAAATTTTTAAATGTAGTCATATCTAGCACTTGCAAATAAAAAATTAGATTTAAAAATGTTGGACTTCTGCCTCATTAACAGAAGCAATAATTTACTAAGCTCTATCCTCTCTTAAAGAGTTTAGGTGCTTTCCTATAATTATCCCTTTAAAATTGTCTGGCCATTATTCTTTATTTTAAAAAAAGAACTCCTTTTAGCACTTAAAAAAAAGCTAGAGCTTCTATTTTATATAAAAACCCCAAGGTGAAAAGGCTAACTCATTTTATTAACTTATTCTCTATTTAGAAATCCTAAACCATTTAATGCTTCTTTTTGCCACTCTCTCTTTAAAACTTGGCAATTATAATTTTTAAATAGCAAAAGGAAAACTGAAAAACAGAAATACATGAAATAGAAATACAATCATGCATGTTAGCATGCAAGAGCAAGATCCTTACGACAAGCATTCCTATGTTTCCTAAAAATAACTATTTTTTACTATTAAATAATTACAGGTCCAAGAAATACTCTTGAATTTTCCTTTATCATCAAATACTAATTTAGCATCTCCTATGTAAAAAGCCAGTGCTCCTTTCCTGAATTTTATTTCGAATATTATCTTTGTATCCCCACAGAGATTTCCTACACTTCTGATAAACAAGAGATACCATATATTTACCACTTACCTTAGGAGTGGATAAAATATTAATGACTGAGCTCAAAGAACCTTCAAGTGGGACCGTGTGTGGCTAATTAGTGGAAATGCTGCTGGCTGCAGATATAAAGGCTCTGACCCGCTGGCTGTGGGACCCAATGTAGAATAAGCTCAGTAATTTTGATCAATGGCATCTAACCTAGTCCTCCCCTGACGTCAAGATATCCTTTGGAGCCTTTTAATTCTCTCGTAATATTTTTTTCTAATTGGCACGAAGTTGGATCCCCTCCTGGTGTATCGTATTTGGAAATGAAAGGTGAAACAAATGAGAATTTTCCTTTTTCGTTTGTGGATGATTATGGTGACGTGAGTTTGGGTGCATTTCTTTAGGTCAATTGATTGCTCTGGGAATCGATGTCACAGACCAATGGGTCATGTACAATTTCATCAACAGCTGCCTGGGGTGAGTCTGGCCTCACCAAATGGGAACAAGTAATAACAGAGTGACAATCAAACCCAAAGTGTTCTTGCAGATCATGCCAGGCTGAAAGGAGAAACAGCTCAAAAAGAAATAAAGCGTTTTTAGACCACCAAGAGGGGGCTGTGCCTGTCTGTAGATTATGTGTCCTAGCAATATTCTATTAGGCCGAAACAGGCAGTTCAGGAAAATGTTTTCCCATTCCAGTAGAGAATCTGAAAACCTTAGAAAACGATATCAAATGTTTGTAAAGTGTTTGAATTCAGAGAGGTCAAATAATTTGCTCAATGCAGACAGAGACCAGATCTTCTAACTCCCAGCCTTGCAGCGATCTTACATGAGTTATACCTCAAGTACACAACCTCACTGCCACGTTAGAGGAGTTGACAGCCAGGATGTCAGTAGAACACAATGATGGGTTCCCATCACAGCTCCGAGGCTCATTTCTAGGCCCGCTTTTTTCCACATAAAATATAGAAAGTACACAAAGTTATTGAACAGTTCCTAAGTATTACCTGCCTATTCTATTTTCATGTATTTAATTTTAAAGAAAGGATGATAATGAAAGGTAGACAGGTGAAGAGGTTAAATTTCCACTACTCCAGTACACAAGCCTCAAGTACAAACTGACTGTCAGAATTAACTAGAGGTGAAAACACATGATGTATTAATACGTGTACTTGTATAGTATTGGGTACATTGTCCGAGAAAGCCCTTGACACCTAATCCTAAAATTCACCTGCAAAGTAATGAATTTAATGCCTTTAATGCATTTTACCAGAGCCAAAGCATTAAAATCACACATTTATGCATAAAATAATTCAGAAGGGTACACAGAATAACTCAATATAAGTTGCCTCAAGGAAAGGTAACCCAGTGACTGGGGAAGAGGTGAAATGGATACTTTTATATGGAATTCTCTGAACAGCACATATTACCTACTCAAGAAAACAAATGGTTGAACTCCAAAATAAAGTTTTAAATGCAACCGTGTATCTGATTTTTTCAAAAGTCTTCAGCAGATCAATCAATCTGATCACTTCACTCTTAAAGACTTTTAACAAGTAGGTGAATATCTTTGAGGCAGAGGCACAGAGCGGGCAACTCACTGTAACCTCACAAACCTGCAAGATTTCCAAGTACTGCCTGTACACACTTTACCAAGGTATCTGATCACTCGTCCCCTGGCTCTTGAAGTATTTCCCGCACTTGTGTTTTGTTGAGTACTCTCTCTAAAAGTGTTCACAATGTGGATCTTTGAGTAATGAATCTTAATGGTTTTATTAAACCTTCACATTTGAACAACTTGAATGGATATAAAATTTCAGATCCAGCACTTGAAAAATATCGTTTCTTCCTGGCCAGCATCGCTCTTCAGAAGAGAAAGGTTAACATGATTCTTGTTCCTTTATACAATGACTGACTGTCTAAAAGCCTTTAGATTTTTCTCATCTTTGATATTGCTCATTTCAGTATGTGTCTAGAGGTGGGTACTTCCCTCTTTCTCGTTTGGCACTCTGTGGCCCTTTCTTCTTCTTCTTCTTTCCCTACAGCCCTCTCAGTCTCGAGACTTTTTCTCCCTCCGACCTCATCTGTTGCTTCAGTGTTGGTACATCTACTTCAGTGCTTCATGCCACTCACATCTGCATTCATATTCTCCACCTTTTGCTTCCTTCTGGAAGAGCTTCTCCATCTGACTTTGCAATTTACTAATTCATCCTTCAGCTCTATCTGCTTTATTTTCATCCCATTCTAATATGTTTTTTTATTTTAAATATGATGTTTTTGAAACTTCTACATGGTTGGGTTTTTTTGTTTTGGTTTTTTTTTTTTTTTTTTGGCCACACCCCGCCACATGTGGGATCTTACTTCCCCCACTAGGGATCAAACCCATGCCCCCTGCATTGAAAGGCAGAGTATTAACCGCTGGACTCTCAGGGAAGTCCCCCACGTGGTTATTTCCTTTCTTGTACCACACTGCCAAAATATTCTTTTTCCTTTTAATGTTCATTGGCTTTATCTTAGACTGTTATGGTTTTAAGTAATCCAGTCTGTTTTCTTTTAAACCAGTGGTATCTCAGTTGCTACTTTACTTTGGCTGGTGAACTCATTCACCTGGTGGTAAGGGTTCTGAGTGACAGAATGCACTGGGGAAGGGCTGAGAGCCAGCCCTCTAGGCTATGCTGAGGGATGAAAGAAAGGGGAAAGGACAAAGTCTTACGGTAGACAGCCCAGCACCACAAAACTACAGTTCATTATTTCAGTTTGTTATCTACAAGCAATCCCTCAGCTCAGGGCTTCCCCTGCAGACACTGGACGCTGTGGGAGATGGCGATTTCCTCAAGTCACGTCACAGAGTCCAAAGCCCAGATTGTAACCCACCAGTACCACCAGTCTGAAGGGGGAGGGGCGAATAAGTAATACATAGCTAGTTAATCCTTACCTGCTGTTCCCAGATCTTCACCCAAAAGGAGTTTTTGCGCAGCCCTGATTTTGTCTATGAGGACACCTGCAGTACTGTTCACTGTACCCAGTACCTGCTGTGAGAAAGCAGGCAAAGGCAACTGGTTTTCTCTGATGAATCTACTCCAACACATTCAGCCAGCTACGCCCCCATGAAGAACCGCTTCAAAATAGCTCCCATGTCCCCTCGGCGTTTTACCCTTTTTTAAAATTATTATCTAAGCACACTAAAAGAAACCTTCTAATCAAAATATAACAGAACTTTACATGGTTTTATTTATACATTACTGGTAAAGAAAGCAAACTTTATACAAAAAGTTTTATACAAATAAAAAAAATCCTTGGCTAGGCACAGACATTTATGTGTGTGTATATACACCCAAACATACACACACACACACACAATATTTTACATCATTGTAATTATACATATTTACAGATACACTATTTAAAATATTTTACAAGTCACCAAAATGAGGACAGGCAATTAGAAAAGTAAATAAAAATGGATGGGACGAACTAAATAATGATTAAGTTTAAAATTCTACAAAACAATTTTTAAAAATCTAGAAAATAGTCTTCTTTGAAATATCAAAACTAAGGTTTCAATACTGTTTTGTTGTTGCTTTTATCTTAATAACAAGTTCTAACCTGTGTAAAAATAAATATCGTGACCAGTAACAGGGAAGCAAATCAGACTGATAGCAGGAACAAGGTGAATACGCTGGCTTGAGGTTAGGAGTCAGCAAGTAATAAATGAGGGGGTGATTATCTGGTAATCAAGTATGTCAAAACACTGCCCTCTCCTTCCCCATGAAAACCATGAAGAATTCCAAGCTTCTGTGTAGTTTGCATTATCAATTAAGACTCCAAGGAATTCAGCAACTTACCTGCAATGTAAGAAAATGCTAAAGTTATGATTCTATTTTTCTGATATGACCATCTCATAAAGTGGTGTTCTTTTAAATGAGTTCTACTTAGATAATATTGGTGGTTAAAGAACTAGTTTTTTACAGACTCAGTTTGGTAACTTTATCATTACACTCTGATTTTGACAAGAATTTCAAAAACTCAGTTAAGAAACAAACTAGGAATGAAATAACCCTCTATTTGTGGTATCATGCAAGCAAATAAAGCCTCAAGTATCAAATCCATTAAAAGACCGCAGATTTGTAATGGAATTTGGAAATTTCAAACTAATAAACATCGCTTCCAGATACAAAGTAATTTTTTTTTAATTTATTTTTTTAATTTATTTTTTGGCTGCATTGGGTCTTCATTGCTGTGTGCAGGCTTTCTCTAGTTGTGGCGAATGGGGGCCACTCTTCGTTTTGGTGTGCAAGCTTCTCATTGTAGTGGCTTCTCCTGTTGTGGAGCACAGGCTCTAAGCGCACAGTCTTCAGTAGTTGCAGTACATGGGCTCAATAGTTGTGGCTCGCAGGCTCCAGAGAGCAGTCTCAGTAGTTGTGGCACACGGCGTTAGCTGCTCCGCGGCATGTGGGATCTTCCTGGCTCAGGGCTCGAACCCGTGTCCCCTGCATTGGCAGGCAGATTCTTAACCACTGTGCCACCAGGGAAGTCCCAAAGTAATTCTTTCATGAATGAACATTATCTTCAACAAAAGTGGAAGTCATATTTTAAGATAATGTTCAGATAAAACAAAAAAAATCTCAGTTTAATTTCCTAAAGGCAGTGAAAAATTTAAAGCATAGTGAGTCTGAAAAATAACCAGGCTATTTTTGCATCATACTATTTTTTTTAAAGGTTCTTTAGAATAAGCTTTTTCTTCAAATTTCGCATTATTGAATTTTACATTCTGAATTACATAAATAGAATTTTAACTTCACAGTAAACTACTAAATATCTTTTAAAGATTTCATTACAAACTAGTTGCTTTGAGAAGATACTGAAATTAACAGATTATCTAAAGACTAATTTACACTGGGTTTAGAAACAGATTTTTATAACTCAAAAATATTCAGAACCCTTTACAATGAGATCAATGTCCAAATATGGTTTTTATTCAGATTAAGTTTTATTTAAAGTTGGGTGTTCTGGATTCAAATAATTGTGACTACAAATCAATTGAAAAATAGTGGTATGTTAAAATATCATTACAGTTTTCCTTATATAAAAATCCAAAATAGTTAAGCAGTTGGCTCACGTCTTACAGAAAAAACTTGAGAACTACTACTGCCTTAATAAACCTGTACAAGAATGGCTCAAAGAAACATGTCTTTGAACATTACTAATAACTTATGGTAAATCAGGTCACCTGTTCAGATGACAATGGATTTCACGTTTATGAATGTATGTTTTGTATTTTAAAAGTATTTTAGCACTCCTAATTAAAAATGTGAAAATATTAAATTACATTGACCGCACAGACTTCACTGGCTATGAAATATACTGCTATTCAAGAATTTTTTTTTTTTTTGGCAGCGCCTCCAGGCATGCCGGATCTTAGTTCCCTGACCAGGACTAAGCCTCCGGCAGTGGAAGCACAGAGTCCTAACCACTGGACCACCAGGGAATTCCCTCAGGGATGTTTTCTTTCTCTTCCTCTATAAAAATTTATTATCAATCATCAAATAGATTTCCCCGCCACCTTAGACTCCTCAGCACTGAGTAGGCTGAGGAGCGATGCCATGCTGATCTGAGCTGCAGCAGGCTTCACTGAGCTCGTCCCTGTAGATGAGGTGGCCCAGAAGCCTGCATGAGCAACCATCCTCCAACCTGTGGCTGAAGCAGGAACGCAACTGGATGCCTCTCACCCACCACTCACATCTTCAATGACTAGCAGGCCATTAACTGCACAGGCACAGTGTCAAACATTTATTTTACTAGCCTCCTGTAGTGTAGCCATTAACTACCTGCATTTCGACTTTTCAAAGAGCTTCATTAGTTGCTGGAATCTTTCTGAGACCTGAAAAATTTTAAAGGAGGGTTAATTATAAATATCTCAATAATATTTTTTTATCTTTGATGAATATTTTCATAAAACATCTAAAGACAGAAAGTTACACTTAACAGTAAAGGTAAAGTAATATTTAGAAAAACAAAATATCTTCATAATAAAGGTAATTGCTAGTTTAACTTTTCAATATTAAACTTAACAAGCAAATACCATTACAAAATTGCTTGAGATCAAGTAAGTAAATGGTAAAACAACAGAAAAAAGAATTAGGATTGTTTCAAACTTCTTCCATGATCACCAACTTTTTAACAGTCCTACACGAAGAGCCATACTTTTTTTTCTTTCTTTCTTTTTGGTCGCACCTTGCAGCTTGCAGGATCTTAGTTCCCTGACCAGGGATTGTGAAAGCACGGAGTCCTAACTACTGGACCACCAGGGATTCTCCGAAGGGTCATACTTTTAAAGAAGTTAGCTAATAAATATCTACGTATTTTAAACACATTAAAAATCAAATCTAAATATTTAGAGTAGTAACATCTGTGAAACAAGAGAGATGTAAAAATTGAGTAGTTACCTGATATGGATTTTTACTCAACTTGGCAGCTAAATGAGAAAATGTTTTCAATGATGGCCCTTTTTTCTGACACTCCAATAAAATTTCCCGGTCATCGTTTCTGAAGGGGGAAAAATGTTATTTAGTTTTTGTAGGTTAGAACAGAAAGGTAACAAAAATTCCACAGCCTTAATATCTACTAATAAGCATTGACATTTTTGTTAAAACCCATAAAAAAAGAAAAAGTGTATACACTAAAATATAGCCAATGGTCATCTCTGAGAGATAAGATTATGGATGATTTTAATCTTTGAGTTCATATTTCCCAAATTTTCTAAAACAAATGTGCTAATGTTTATTTTTCCAATGACAAAATAAAAAGTTTTTAAAAATTCTACTTGTAGTGTGTATAGTACTTTCAAAATTAGGGCCCAAACTTGATCTGACTTAATAAGTGAGAAGAACCAAAAAGTAACATAGAATTCAGATCTTCTAATCCCCAGGTCTCTGCTTTTGCTACATGGACTGAATCAATGTGTGTTATTACAGTCTTTGAGATTCTACCATCTGCTGGTACCTAAAATGAAGGCACAGAGGACTGAGATATCAGACAAAACTGATCACCAGTTTCAACAAAATTCAGTCTCTCTCACTGTCATACAGAGTGAAATAAGTCAGAAAGAGAAAAACAAGTATCATATATTAATGCATATATGTGGAATCTAGAAAAATGGTACAGATCAACCAGTTTGCAAGGCAGAAATAGAGACACAGATGTAGAGAACAAACATATGGACACCAAGTGGGGAAAGTGGAGGGGGTTGGGGGGGGAGGATGAATTGGGAGATTGGGATTGCCATATATACAGTACTAATAAGAAAAAAAAATCAAATTGTACACTTTAAATATATGCAGTTTATTGTACATCAATTATATCTCAAGAAAAGTTCTTAAAAAAAAAAATTCAGTCTCTCTCATTATGCACTCCAGCCAGTCTGGACATCATGCCCCTCTAGTGCAATGGTTCACAACTGTGCTCACCTTTACGTCTGAAATGGGGTCCTTAAATCCACATTTCTTAAAAAGTTCACATAAATGTTGAAAGTACAACCTGTTTATGAAACGTTTTTGAAACTTCTAATTTCGGGGGAAAACTCAAATTACAAACACTCACACTGTTTGTCCTATTCACCACCTGTACTTCCTCCTTTCTAAAATGTGCGTATACCAGGTTCCTTACAAATGAAAGTATTTTTCTTTTACACTGAAGAAGTGAAAACACAATGAAAAGTTCTGTCCGCCGTGCTAGCACATATCCCTGGTTAAGAGCCACTGCCCTAGCCTGCTCTACAGCACAGCAGGGCTGTACCCTGCTCTAGACTGTTCCACAGTATAGCTGGGCTGTACCCTAGAATGTATCTTCTACCAACTCTGGCCAATTTTGAAGTAAGTCATCACTTTCCCTATTTTAAGATGGGATAAAACTACGATGATAACAGATTTCTGATATCTCAAAATTTCCTGGTGATTTAATAGCCTCATTAGAGTCTTACCTTGTCCACGAAACTATAATTTCTCCCTTCTTTTTAATAACATTCTTTGCAGAAAGGCTTGTAAGAGAAGTGGCGGGTGCTGCTGCAGCATCCTTAGTCCCTGGGCTTTCCTTTAACGATGAGGAATCTTCAGGCACTGCAGGGGCCTTCTTCTTATTGGCTTTCTTTCGGTGACCATCACCATTCTCACCAGAATCCTGAGTAATTTTCTTGGTCTTTTCCCTACAGGTTAAGTCTGTTTCCTTTCTCTGTTTTTTCTGAGAAGAAGGATTTAGATCAGAAAGATTTTTTCTCTTTTTGTGACGATTATCCAAAGCACCAGGCAACTCTGAATTACCGGAATTTGACGCCAACTCTGATTTTAAGTCATCCTTTTTCACTTCACCTGAACTGGGAGATTCCGAGGTTAGATCAATATAGGCTTCCTCAACAACGCATTTCAAAGGCCTGTTTGCCACTTGCACCTTTTCCTCCTTTGAGTTTTCTTCATCTACACATATCACCTGACACCCCAAGTCTTCAACAGCTAAAGCTGGATGGTTACCTTCATTTTTACTGTCACTTGAAACATCTTGTGTCAAATCAATAAAGGCACCTACCGTATCAGGCTGCATATTGTCTAATACTGGAGCATTTTGATCCACACTGCTTCCAGAACATCCCGACTGATCAATATTTAAAACTGTTACGTCCACAAATTCCCCCAACTTTTTGGTCTCAGTGACTGGCTCTTTTGTGAGGTCTATATATGTGTTTGGAAGATGATCCACGACAGAATGTGGAGTTTCTTCCATTGGAGGCAATTCTTCAACACTTTCAGGCACTTTTGGTTCCCATACTTGATGCAACTTGAAACATTCCTCAGCCACTTCAGTACTAGGACCCACTTTACCTGAAGCATCTTTAAGAAATTCATATATATCAGGAACCTCTGTTTGTATCATACAGTCTCGTTCTTCATGAACTGATTTACTGCCATCAACATTTTTACTGGAATTCTTCAATTCCTCCACAGATTTAAAAATGCTGTTCTGAAATGAAATATATTCTTTCTCCACTGCTTCATCAGCTACCTTTTCCACTCCTGGCAAAGATTCATCAGCCACCATATTCTGTTTATGACTAAGGGAGGCAGATGGTGCCGCACGCCGTATTTTCACAATGAAATGATCGTTGGACTTTTCC
Source organism: Hippopotamus amphibius kiboko (assembly GCF_030028045.1). Lineage (NCBI taxonomy): Eukaryota > Metazoa > Chordata > Mammalia > Artiodactyla > Hippopotamidae > Hippopotamus > Hippopotamus amphibius. Next base: position 76,363,820 of record NC_080191.1, on the reverse strand, counting down.
ATTATGACAGCATGCATGGGTAGATTAGGGTGGTACTGAAAGCCTGGAGCAACAGACCGGCTTGTCCATGATGAAGAACAACTTGATTTACTGCTTGAATTATCAGACTCCAGCGCTAAATGAATATCCTGCTCAGATGCATCCTCTTCCTCAAGTAATGCATCTTCACTAAAATGGGCACTAATAACTTCTTCAGGCGGTGAATTAGACAAGACTCCTTGCTTTAAGAAACTGAGATGACCATCTGACTTCAGAGGTGATGGTACTGTTAAGGAGACTGCTAGATCTTCAAGAAGTATGGAGGAAACGCAGGGCTTGCTCTTTTCTGAACCACACACATTGTCTTTACTTAAAGTTACGTTAGTGGACACTTCAAACATACAATTTTCATCCAACACATCAGGATCAACTGGCAATGAGAGCCCTGAAGTCGGAGATGGACCTTTCTCAGATGACAAAAATGACCAATTATCATCACTAATCACCTTAGGACAGGGAGAAACCACCCCTGAATCAAGCTCTTCTGTTGCACAAGCTGGTACAGAGTCACATTTGAGAGTCTCTAGCAGCTGTTTCTCTGGTGCCTGTAAGTCCCACTCACCTTTTTCGTTACAGTTAACACTGTTATCCAAAAGATCAGAACCTTGCAACAAACTTTTAAATATTTCTCCCATCTGCGCATCACTCACTAAATTAAAAGTTAGGCTAGATGTTTGCTGCTCCGTGAGAATCTCGAAACTGCGTTCTGGCTTCAAAGCAGCGTGCTGGGATGCCTGTGTGTCTTCTCTGGTGCCGCCTTCCATTTTCCCTGGCTTTGGGGTGCTTGGGCAGTTTGGTTCCAAGGAATGCTCTTTAGATTGAGGTTTCTTAATATTATCAAAGCAAGTGTTAGTACTTTTTTTAATGCCATGCTTTACTGTGTTAATTTTGGAATTATTTTGCTCTTGATGTTTTTCCTCAGATTTTTTACAACTGACTAAAGACTTAGAGTAACCAGAATCTTCTGATTTGGGGCATTTCTCCTTCAACATTTCTTTGTCGGAAGTGTCTGCATTCCCCTTCCGACAATCTGAATATTGTGTTTTCTGTTTATTTTTCTTTTCAAGTTTTCCTTCGTCACTGTCACTGCCAATGTTCCTGGAGTCGCAAAACTTTACTAAGATTTTCTTAAGCTTTCCAAACAAATAATCAAGCTGTTCATCTACAAATTTCCACAATTTTTTTTTCATATCTGGTAGCTGCTGTTCAAATAAACGATCCACAATGCCATTCTTTTTAACTTGCTTAAGTTTGGATTCTATAACATCACAGAGAGTCTTCTGTAAAGTAGTCACTGACTTAGAGATTTTAGAGACGTCAAGATGTTTAATTAGTGATGTAAAACTCAAAATTGCTGACTCAATAATTCTATGAAACTGTATTAATGAAAATTTTACCTTGAATTTCATATAATTTTTCCTTACATGTTTCCTTATCATTCGTAACATGTGCATAACCTCTCGGACAGAAGAGGGTGCAGCAATAATTGGAACTATCTTTTCCAGGCTGGAAGCGCTCATTGACCTATCTTTCTTCTCTGTTTTTGAAGATCTGCTAGATTCACTTCGTCTTTTATTCCATTTGCTTTTGGTCTGATGAATTTTTACAGAAGATATCTTCCTATTGTCTTTATCCAAATGCACAGTGCTTTTCCTACTTCCAGGGCTAGTTTTTGTGTTCTGCACTTCCGTAGAAGCTCTTGGGTTGGCACTTTTGTCAAAACTTTTTTGTGGTTTAGCTTTTTCGCTGTCACTTATAATTTCTCCTTCTTCTAATTCATCTAAAGATGAGTTCTTGTGGGAGTCAGCTTCTGTAAATTTGTCAGATTTGCAAATTGGCTTTTGATTTTCCTTATTGAGATCAGACTGACTCTTGGAGGTAGAATGAGCTGAATTTGGTGGAAGCACATCTGTGGAACACAAAAGCATATTATAGTCACATGACCACCGAGTCTTTGTCATTTAACATTTCTATACTAAATATAACAAAAAACTAAACGGTGAGGCAATTTATTATTTTAATAGCTTTTACACTATTTACACTATATTACACTAACACTTACTCATGTCATTAGGCTTTACTGGTCTCAGAAGGTGCCTGACAATAGTGATGGTATAGAGCTGGTCACTTGGGCAACCAGCAACCAACTGCTCAGGTTTCTTTACTTGATGTTAGCAGCATCACCTACACTATGCCATCTGATGATGGCTTCTGAACAACAAAAATATACCCGAAAGCAAGCAAGGAGTATTTGAAACAATCTGTCCTACCATTTCTTTTTGTTGTATAAATAAGAACTACCTAAATCTAGACTAAAGGCTCACTGTACATTTCTACTTAACAATGGAGGTCTGAATAACAATGTTATCAAATAAAAAGCACTAACAAAATAATGCCATTTGAAGCAACATGGATGGACCCAGAGATTATCATTCCGAATGAAGTCAGACACAGAAAGACAAATATCGTATGATATCACTTATATGCGTAATCTAAAAAAAAGGGTACAAATGAACTTCTTTATAAAACAGAAGCAGAAAACAAACCTATGGTTACCAGGAGATAAGGGGGGGGGAGGGATACATTGGGAAATTGGGATTGACATATACACACTACTATATATAAAATAGGTAACTAATAAGAACCTGCTGTATAGCACAGGGACCTCTACTCAATACTCTGTAATGGTCTATATAGAAAAAGAATCTTAAAGAGTGGACATATGTATATGTATAGCTGAGTCACTTTGCTGTACACCTGAAACTGACACAACATTGTGAGTCAATTATACTCCAATAAACCAATAAATAAATTAAAAGCACTGATCCATCTTACTGACATATTTTACTTTCTCACAAAAACATAAGGTACAGGAGATAATATAAACTATTACCTTTATGACTATTATTATATAATGGAACTCGAGATGGGCTTTCCAGTCTAAGAAGTCTTGCTACAGGTCTCACTGGACTGTTCAGAGGACTGATGGCTTCTGGAATAGGTCTCAGCTGATTAAGGTCAATGCTCAGAACCGAGTTCTCATCATCATGATATACTGAGTTTGTTTCACCAATTTCCATTCTACCTGTTAACCCAGTCTGCTGAGGTAAAGATTCTGGAGTCTCTTTAGGTAAGCAAGGCTCCAAATGACAAGACTTACTATCAATCAGTGGTGGATCTACAAGAGAAGGCTTGAGTTTTGTTTTATCATTTTCTGAAAGGTCTGTTGGCAAAACGCCAGTTTCTTCAGTTGAAGGCTGCAAAACACTTTCATTGGATTTTGTCACTTTTGTTGACAAAGCCTCCTTCATTTCTGTATCTTCAGAAATACTACAAGAATTTAAGTCATTGTTTCTTTTGGTATCTAAATCCAAACCAAAGTTCTGAGAGACAGTTGTTTGCACTGTGTCCATCACCACAGGAATCGTTGCCCTGGCACCATCAGTGGTCTGTTCCAGTTCTGCTGATGAATGAAACAAGGATTCTGCTTGCTGCGCTTCCACAGGTGCTGAGGAGGAAGTCTCTGTGCCACAAACGGGCATGTCACAATGCACAGCATTCTCAACGGATTTAATCAACAAACTATTTTCTTCTTCTGTTTTCCTTTCTGAAATAATGGCCCTGGGTTCAGATGCTGCTGTGAGAGCATCCTTTGGTTCCAATAACTCTGATTTGGCTTCCTCTGTGATATGTTCACTGATAGAGAGAACACATGTCACCGCTGTAGCCTGCACCAAGGACTCCAAATCACTTCTGTCACTGGATTTGGGAGTATCGGTTATCTTATGCTGATTATCCTGAGAAACAGGCTGCTTTTTAGCGGGAGAAAGAGTTAAGTTCAATTTTTCCATAAAACTCAACTTTAAGTCTTTGTTATGGGTTTCATTTGGACCACTCGCAGCTTTAACTTCTGGCTCTTTGTTATCCACTCCCTCAGAAACATCGTTATTAGAGACTTCACCTTTATCATTCTTTGGCTCATTCTGTCTCTTTACATCTGTAGTGGTTTTCTTAGTCTCTTTGTTTGTCTTCTGCAAATGTTCTGCAGGTACTCTTTTGTCATTTCTCATATGCCTATTTTCTTCTTTGCTCTCTCGTTCTCTTTTCCTCTTCTCTTCAGTTCTGTGCCTTTCTGCTCTTAAAGGTGCATTTTCCCATTGCTGCACAGCATCGGCTTCCTTGGAGTCAAGGTGTTTGTGAGTTCTATTGGTTGAAAGAGAGGACGGACATCTTCCTTCTTGAAAAGCATGATTACTTACAGCCCTGTCTCGTTTACAATCTTCCCAGCCTCTTCTCTCTTCTGGATGGTATTTATTTGAATTATGAGATCTCGCTAGTTCATTCTTGGAAAGAGGAAGTGATGCTCGTTCAGATCTTTTCCAATGATCCTGGTCTTTTACTACTGACTTCGGTTTTTGATCAACTTTCCTTTCTTCTTTGTCTTGTGATTTAATTTCTTTTCTATTTTGCGATCTTTCACTTTGTCTTTCAAGTTTTTTGTCACTTTGAGATTCTAGTCGAGTGTGTGACCTGTCTCTAGGGCTTTCTTTCTCCCAAGAAGAGCTAATGCGTTCATTTTTATAATCCAAATCTGAGTTACTCTTAAACTTTGCATTTTTGCTTTCAGCTTTTGGTTCACCTTTACCATATTTCTCAGGACGTCCTTGCAGCCTCTGACTGGCCTCTGTGTTCCTGGGTTCACCATCACCACAGCTAGTGTTCAAGTCTTTTCGTATTCTGTCAGTCCCTCTGCTGTATTGGCTATGTCTACTGTCTTTTCTCCCTCTTCTATGATCCTCATTTGAACTACCCTCACCAACCTGATAATGGGAACGTGACCAAATGCCATTGGTGGAGTGTTTTTCAACAGATGTAGGCACATGTGAAGTGCTCTTTTTTTCAGAATGTGATTTCCCTTCCTTTTCCAGGTTTGGCAGTGAAGTGCTACAATGTACATCTTTAGAAACATCACTTTTCACTCTGTGATCAGTCTTTGAACAATCATCCAAGTGGAGAGATCTGGATTTAGGGCCTTTTGTTTTAACTATATCTGATGTCCTTGAAGTTTTATGATTATTTCGAAAATGTGGAAACTCAGACAATCTATTAAGAAATAGAAATTAACACCAAAAAAACAAAGTTAATTCCTTTTTAATAATACAAGGTTTAATCACATGTGATACACTTTAAAAGTGGGGGGCCCATGTACCAGCAAAACTAACTTTACTTTGTATAAAAGAATGAGTCGTAAGAATTTACCAGCTTCCAACTAAATGGGCCAGTTTTTAAAGCAAGGAATTTCTTTCATTTGCTTTGGCCAAACAAAGCCTGGAGGACCTCTCAGTTCTATCCCAGCACTTTCAGATTTCCTTCACTACAGGTGCACAACTCCCAAACTAACCACACATTCACTTCTTTTAGAACAAGTGACATTATTTTCTTGCCTTCACTCCAGCTGAACTGAAACATAAGGAAAAGTGAAATCTTGCTGGAGAACAGAGACGATCAAAATACGACTCTATGTAGCTCCCTATCCTAGCTTTCTGCTTCACATACAATCCCACACTAGAAGCCAAGGCATCAATAGCCACCTTAAAGTATTACATACTGTGCAAAAATAAAAAGGAATATAAAATTATGATTCTTTTCTAAAGGAATGGTATGTATTTCTTGTTTAAAATAAGTCCAAAGGTTTTCAGAAAACTGACAATTCTCCTAAAGATAAAATGTAAATAGCTCATTTTAGCTTTTGTAATAATATATCCACCTTCATGAACTTCTATAGCTTTCCTAAATCTATGCTTAATCAGTATTAAATGTGTAGAGAACACCAAAACTTGAAAGTCTCAGGAATAAGCGAAGATTTTTATAAAACAAAAGAGGACACAGGAGACATACAACCTAAGGCAATGTGTAGACCTTATATGCATCTTGCTATGAGCTGAACTGTGTCTCCTCAAAATTTAACCCCCAGTACCTCAAAATGTGACCTAATTTGGAGACAGGGTTTTTGGAGATAATCAAGTTAACGTGATGTCATTAGGGTGGACCCTAATCTACTATGACTACTGTTCTTATAAAAAAGGGAAATTCTGACAGAGATATGTATAGAGGGAGGACAACATGAAGAGATACAGGAAGAAGAAGCCAAGGAGAAAGGCCGAAGAACAGACCCTTCCATCAAACAGCCCTCAGAAGGAACCAATCCTACTGACACTTTGATCTCGGACTTCTAGCCTCCAGAGCTGTGAGAGAATACATTTCTGTTACTTAAGCCACTCAGTTTGTGGTACCCTGTTATGGCAGTCCTGGTAAACTAATAAACTCAAAAACATAAACATTAGAAGATGCCTTTGAGACAACCGGGAAACACAAAAAGCATTAACCATTAAAAAAAAAAAAAGTGACTGAATTTCACTAAAATTAAGAACTTTTAGGAATTCCCTGGTGGTCCAGTGGTTAGGACTCCGCGCTTTCACTGCCTAGTTTCAATCCCTGGTCAAGCAAAACTAAGATCCCGCCAGCCTCACAGTGTGGCCAATAAATAAATAAACAAATAAATAAATTCCCCACAGTTGATTTTAAAAAATTAATAAATAAAAATAAAAAATAAAATGAAGAACTTCTTTTCCTCACAACACACACTAAAGAGAGTGACAGACCAGTCAGAGAATGGGAGAAGATGTCTGCAACAAATTTATCCAACAAAGCACTCACATTCAACAAACAACGTGCATGTGTAACATGCATCATACTTTTTAAACTGTAGGCTCCTAAAAGATAGTTCTAGCCCACAGAGCTTGTAATATGTATTTAATATAATGCCACACTAAGTAAAATATTATCAGAAGTTTTATTTTGAAATAAACCTCCACATTAAACACTTGCCAGAATTTACATTCTTAAATTTTCACCTTATATTGATATGTCTATCTTTTCTATTAAGCATTAACTTTCAGTAAAATGAAAAACATTTACCCTTAGAATACTAGTTGAAGCTCACAAATAAAAAGTGCAGTATTTATTAAGTAATGTATAACCATGTATAACAATCTAATGAAATAACACATCATTTATTTGCCCAGTTTCTCTTTTCATTCTATTCAAACATCATACCCCTCCCCTAAAAGAGTCAAATATATATATAAAATTTCCCTAGCACTTCAGGGCTCAATCTTATACTAGTTGTACTAGTGATATTTAGATTAGTAAACATGCAAAACCATCTTTATTTTCTAAAGGCCTAAAATGCTTTATAATGTCATACGGTCCACACATAAGATAGGATTATCTTCTTTCACTCTTTAAACATTTATTGCATATGGTAGATACTCAATAAATGGTGAGGACACAAAGCCATGGTCCCTGCTCCCATGAAGTTTACAGTTTAGTGGAAGAGAAAAACACTCATTAAGTAATCCCATTCATGATTTTTTAAACTGCAAGTATAAATGAAGCTACAAAAAAGACATCTGACCTAGTCATTGAGAACAGACAAATATCCCCTGTGAAAAGGATGTTTATGCGGAGACCTGAGGATAAGCAGGTATTAGCAGGTGGAGGAGAGGAGCATTTCAGGGAGTGGAAACAGTTCATGCAACTCAGAGCTTACGGTACATCCAAGGAACTGAAAGAATATACCGGGAGATACACCAGCGCTATGATACCTAGGGCAAAGGCAAACACTGGAAACAAGGTCTGAAAAGTAGCTTGGGACCCTATTGTGCATATTGTGAAGAGCTCTGTGGACCAAGTTAAGATTTTTGATCTTTATGCTAAGAACAATGAGAAGCCATTGATGTGTTTTAATCAAGAAAAGGGGTGGGGGAATTCCCTGGTGGTCCAGTGGTTTAGGACTCAGCGCTTTCACTGCTGGGGCCCGGGTTCAGTTCAGGGTCAGAGAACTAAGATCCTGCAAGCTGTGCAGCATGGCCAAAAAAAACATTCATTTAAAAAAAGAAAGAAAGAAAGAAAAGGGGCGGATGGGTGGTGCTGTGATAAATGTCCAGACTTGTGCTTTACAAACTGTCCTGTGGCTTTAATATTTAGAAGTGAGAAACCAGAGGCTGGAAAGGGCAAGAGTAGATGTGCAGTTCTGAGCACAAAGATGACTGCCAGGTCAGATGAAAGTTGACGGGCAGCAACGACGGTAGGAATGGGAGAGAAATGAATGACTTGAGAGATTATAAAGACATAAAAGTCAACAGGGCACTGGAATGCATCTAGATCTGAAGGATGGCCAAGAGCTAAACAGTAATGATGACTCCTACGCAGGGCGACTATATGTCCCGGTTGGCCAAGCAGTATCAGTGTGATTATTAATAAACCTCCTCCTACGCTCAAAGGTACCCTAGTTTAGGCAATAAATTAAATGGTCATTCTACCCCTTGGTCTCTCTAGCTTTGCATCAGCTGAATAAATGATAGGGAATCCACTGAGCTAGGAACAGTGAAGGGGTTCAATCTTAAATTCAGTTTTGGATGAGGTAATTTTGAAAATTTTGTACAGATGTGAAGTAGTTATCTACATATATATGGAACCGACTAGCATGAGTAAGATTACGTCATGAGAAAATACTGATAGAGAAAGGAAAGGACATAGTTTTGAGCTTTGAGGAATTCCTACTTAGCCAAGTACAGAAAAATAAATCTCAAGTTAGGAAGAAAATTAAGAATCATGAAAGCCCAAGGGAGAAACTATTTCTAGAAAAGAGGGTCAACTATGTCCAATAGTGTGTAAAGTTAAAATGAGAAGTAAAAATTGTTTCATGAATTTAGTGGTAGTTGCAGCTGTTTGGAGAAAGACGTCAGAGTGGAATGGGTTCAAGCGTGAGTAAAAATGGGAAGTGGAGAAATGGAGACAGCAAGTTTAGATAACTGTTTTGGAGGTTTGACTATCAAGGGGAGAAGAGATATGAAATTCTCTGGAGCCAAATACTGCCCCTAAGTAAAAAAGAGAAAGAGAGAGAGGGAGAGAGAAATTAAGCAGAAAATCCATTTAAGAGAGAAAAGAATATACAACCGAAGGATAGTTTAAGGGTTATCTATTAACAGAGTATATGAGCACAGACGTCCTCTTGATATTTTAGTAATTTGGTGGGTGCCTTGAAGAACCCATGACATACACCATCATCTTCTCAGGACCAAAGAATATCAGCAAGATCCCAGTGTATTACAAAACTGAATATATTCAGAGAGGTATATGGCAATATTCTATTAATAATCATACAGATATCATTATGATAATATACCATTAGAATATTAGTCACTTACTCTCAGTAAAACCTCAAATATTTAATAAAAATGAATGATTTTCATTATCTTTCCAAAGTTAAAAATATTCCACATATCAACACCCATGTAATTTACAGATCCACATCCCGCAATCATACCTCTGGTGAAGATTATTTATTTCTTCATCCTTGCGGTTTATTTCCACTCTGGCAGTTTTGATAAGTGCTGAGATATTTTTTTTAAGAGATTGGTTTTCGTTTTTTAAGCTGAAATTCTAAACATCATAAAATATATTTAATAAAGTATCTATCTACAGGATTATCAAACTACTATTTTTCACAGCTAATGAATGATTACTGAATGCTAACGATGTACCAGGCATCACATATTTTACCTTATGTAATTCTCAACATAGTCCTAGGAGGAGTACAACGATGCTCCTTATACAGATGGGGAAGGTGAAATTCAGAGAAGAAAACTGGCACCAAAGAAAGGCTATTTCAAGTGAAACTACTTAAAACAGGGATCAAAATGAAAAACCAATAAATAAGAAAATAAGTTCTGCCTGGATCATTATTTTGAAAATGCTAAAAATTTTTATTATATTTAACAACTGGAGGTTTAACTTGCAACAATGTACTAATTCTCAGGTGAACAAAGAATGAATTGAGGATTGACTGGCTCTTTGAGAAAAAGGGAAAAGGAAGAGAAACAACTCAACCAAAAAATAAAAATAACAAGACAGGACATTCCTGATTTTGCAGCATGATCACACAAAAAAAAGTCACTCTGGCAAATATTGTGAAGGTGTCATCATTTTCCCCCATCAGCCATTCTAAATCTTCACTTCTAAAAACCATTCTCTTTTAAACCACCAGATACACTCTCCAAGAATTCTCTATTATTTAACTGTTAACTAGTCTAGCAGATCATCTGTCAATATCATTTAACAAATCAAGTAGTTTTCCTTTATCAGTCTCATTGACACTGGAAATAATGCATGTTCTGCCAGATTTGCTATTTCATTTAATACTTTAAAAAAAAGATTTCCTTAATCTGCCAACACTTTAGCATCTTAATTTCTAACAAAAAAATTATTAAATTTTGATTTTAAAAGCTAATAAGGCAAAAATAAAATATTCATTATAATTCTACCTGTGTCTGTATTTCCTTAAACTTTTTCATCAGTTCTTTCATTTGCAGCTGGCATTTTCCATATTCTACCTGCAACTGTAAGATATAAAAAGTTCAAGCATCATTCTAAATTATTTTCTTAACTTAAATACATTTTAGAATATTCAAAATTTTGCAAATCAACCCACAAAGAAGGGTAGATGAAGTCTACTTCTACTAACAGGTATTTAGTTAGATTACTGGTTTTTAAAGTTGGGCCTACCAATAATGTATTTTCTTTAGTTTCACACTTAGTTTCTCCAAACTTTAAAATTTAAGGTAGAAAGAAATCTGTCTGCATGTAGTCTTGGGACAATTTATAACTTAGTATAAATCATGAAAAGATAAAACATTTTATCACAACGATTGCCTGTTGAGATTTTACATATTCGGACACTTAAATTCAATCAAGTAAAATTATAACTAAATTTAGGCAAGCATTCAGAAATGATTGTTTTAAAAAGCAGATCTGAAGGTAGAATGATTGAACTTGGTGTACCCCCCAAAAAATAATAAAATAAATAAAATTAAAAAAAAAAAAGCAGATCTGAAGGTAGAAATTGACGTAAATATTCTTTTAGTCTAAGAGCTACTTCCTAAACACAGAACATCTGTTCAACAGTAAGCTGATGCCTGCATTTCAGGAGCTACAAAAGAGCAAAGTAACTATCCCTCGAAATTTTGGTAATCCATACATCATTAAATGTTGCCTCCTTTGCAGTTCCTTCTTCAGTCAGGATTTCTTCATATAAATCCAAACAATTTCTGGATGGTGCACAGGGTTTGGAAGCACTGTCTAAAGCAAACAAAAAACCCTTACATTAAAATAATGTATTTCCAGATTCAATGAAATCCCTACCAAAACTCCCATGGCATTTTCCACAGAAATAGGAAAAACAATCCTAAAATGTGTATGGAACCGCAAGACTATGAATAACCATAGATCTTGAGAAAGAAGATCAAAGCTAGAGGCATCACACTTCCTGACTTCAAACTATAACACTGTAGTAATTAAAACTGTATTTTATTGGCATAAAAACAGACACATAGATCAATGGAATAGAACAGAAAGCCCAGAAATAAACCCAGGTATATATGGTCATAATTTATGACAAAGGAGCCAAGAATATACAGTGGGGAAAGGGTAGTCTCTTCAATAAATGATGTTGGGAAATCTGGACAGGCACAAGCAAAAGAATGAAACTGGACCCTTATCTCACAGCACACACAAAAATCAACTCAAAACGAATTAAAGACTTGAGTTTAAAACCTGCAACCGTATTTAATATCTTGTAATAACCTATAACGGTAAAACATGTTGGGAATTCCCTGGCAGTCCAGTGATTAGGACTTCGCACTTCCATTGCAGGGGGCACTGGTTGAATCTCTGGTCATGGAAGTAAGATCCTGCAAGCAGTGTGGCATGCCAAAATAAATAAATAAATAAGAATGTAAAAAAAGAACATATATATCTATATTTATATGTATAACTGAACCACTTTAATATAAACTTGAAACTAACACAACATTGTAAATCAACTATATTTCAATAAAGTTTTTTTTTAAAAACCTGAAACCATAAAACGCCTAGAAAAAAAAATACAGGGGTAAGCTTCTGGACATCAGTCTTGGCAATAATTTTCTGAATTTTATATAAATTCAAAGAGCAAAAGCAAAAGCAAAAATAAACAAGTGGGACTACAAAAAACTAAAAGGTTTCTGCAACAGCAAAAGAAATCATTAACAAGATGAAAAGGCAACCTACAGAATGGGAGAAAATGTTTGCAAATTTTATATACATATATACCTGATAAGAAGTTAATATCCAAAACATACAAAGAATTCACACAACTCAACACAAAAAACTAAAAAATAGGCAGAGGAACTGAACAGACACTTTTCCAAAGAAGACATAAATGGCCAACAGGAATATGAAAAGGTGCTTAACATCATAAAATATCAGGGAAATGCAAATCAAAACCGCAATGAGGTATCATCTCACACTTATCAGAATAGCAATCATCAAAAAGACAACAGATAAGTGTTAGAAAAGATGTGGGGAAAAGGGAACCCTTGTATACTATTGATAGAAATCTAAATTGGTACAGCTACTATTGAGAATAGTATAGAAGTTCCTCAAAACATTAAAAATAGAACTATCATATGACTCAGAAACTCCAGTTCTGGGTATATATTCGAAGGAAATAAAAACAGGATCTCAGATACCTGCACTCCTCTGTTCACTACAGTATTATTCACAATAACTAAGATATGGAAACAACCTAAGTGTCTGCCAACAGATAAAGGAATAAAGATGTGGTATATGTGGGTGTATATATGTATATATACATGTGCATGTGTGTAAATATATGTGTACATATAAATACATAATGGAATATCATTCAGCCATGAAAAAGGACATCCTACCATTTGCGATAGCATGGATGAACCTTGAGGGCATTATGGTAAGTGAAATAAGTCAGACAGAGAAAGACAAATACTATACAATATCACGTGAAATCTAAAAAATCCACATGCATAGGAACAGAGACTAAAATAATGGTAACCAAGGACTGGGGGGTGAGGGGAAAGAGGAGATGCTGATCAAAGAGTACAAACTTCTAGCTATAAGATGAATCAGTTCTGGGGATCTAATGTACAGCACAGTGATTACAGTTAATAAGACTATATTATATAATCAAAAGTTGCAGGGCTTCCCTGGTGGCTCAGTGGGTAAGAATTCACCTGCCGAAATAGAGACACAGATGTAGAGAACAAACATATGGACACCAAGTGGGGAAAGCAGGGGGCGTTGGGAGAGAATGAATTGGGAGATTGGAATTGCTATATATACATTACTAATAAGAAAAAAATACCAAATTGTACACTCTAAATATATGCAGTTTATTGTCTGTTAACTGTATCTCAATAAAAGTTCTTAAAAAAAAAAAACAAAAACGAATCCACCTGCCAATGCAAGGAAAATGGGTTCAAGTCCTGGGCCGGGAAGACCCCACATGCCGAGGAGCTACTAAGCCCATGCACTGTAACTACTGAGCCTGCGTTCTAGAGCCTGCAAGCCACAACTATTGAGCCCATGTGCCACAACTACTAAGGCCCATGCACCTAGAGCCCGTGCTCCACAACAAGAGAAGCCACCGCAATGAGAAGTCCACACACCACGACGAAGAGTAGCCCCCACTCATCGCGACTAGAGAAAGCCTGTGCACAGCAATGAAGACCTAACACAGCCAATAAATAATTAATTTTTTAAAAATTTTTATTTATTTATTTATTTATTTTATTTAATTGCCTGTGCTGGGTCTTTTTTTGCTGTGCGCGGGCTTTCTTTTAGTTGTGGTGAGTGGGGGCCACTCTTCATTGTGGTGTGTGGGCTCCTCATTGCCGTGGCTTCTCTTGTTACAGAGCACGGGCTCTAGGTGCGTGGGCTTCAGCAGTTGCAGCACATGGGCTCAATAGTTGTGGCTCACAGGCTCTAAAGCACAGGCTCAATAGTTGTAGTGCATGGGCTTAGTTGCTCCGCGGCATGTGGGATCTTCCTGGAGCAGGGATCAAACCCATGTCCCCTGCATTGGCAGACGGATTCCCAACCACTGTGCCACCTAGGAAGCCCAATTAATTAATTTTTTAAAAATGGTCAACAAATCAGGTGTAAGGATATCTGTTTGAAGCTTCGGAAGACTTGGTTACAGAAAGATTTTCTCATTTGGACAGGTCATTAGACTCTCTGTATATCACACCCCTACTGATATATTTGAAAATATTTATAATAACTACCCTTTTCAAAAGTTCTAATGTCATGTAGCCTGTGATAGTATATGTGGTAATATATGTAGACACTACCATCAGTTTCATTTTCAACGGTACAAAATATTTTTGTACAAGGTCCAATTAAATTTGAGACCTAGATGAAAAATCAACATAAAGCCTAACTGATTTTACTGATCATGCCTTGGGCAAAAAAAATAATTACCTGAGTAGAATGATTTCAAAGAAAAGGCAGATTGTAGAGGAGCTATGAGTTACTCCAGGAATTGGTAACAACAAAATAAACACTTCCAACAGACGGACCAAACAAAATGAAAGTATTTTATTATAGAATTTACATACCAGAAACAGCACTGTCCAACCCAGCATATATGTCCAAGGAACCTTCATCATTATTTTTAAGAGGAGAAGCTGCAATAAAAATCAAAGACCAGTTAGAAATGACTCTCTGCACTGAAGGGAGTTTTTCCATTCCTACTCTGAAGGACCAGAAAGACTTTATTAGTGTTGCACCAAAAAAGAAAATTGTTTAGAAGTTTTGTACACCCTTATAAACACACACATCTTAGTACACAGATTTAGACTTAAAAACTCACTTTCAAAAACATGCTAGTAAGAAGGTTCCAATTCCAGTAACAGCAGAATAGTTTCTATTAGAACAATCTTCCTGCAAAAACTATAAACTCTAAACAAAATACTGAAAGCTATCTGGAGTCAGTGCTGTGCCACTAGACCTACTGTGGTAATCATTTCACAATATATACAAACATGGAATTCTTACATTGTACATCTGAAACTATTATAATGTTATATGTAAATTGTACCTAAATTAAAAAAAAAAGCCATCTGAAGAACTAAAGAGCAATCTAAAGCAGGCAAAAACTGGAGAGGAGATGACACTGTAAAGAAGAAAACAGCACTGCATGAATTCTCTACCCCCCTTTTATTAAAAGTTTTTGTGGAAGGACAGGCCCTAGCTGGAGCCACACGAGGCAGTGAAACCTCAGATGCAAGTCCTAATAGCTTGAAGAACCAGAGAAGAAACTTTGGGGGCGATAATAGCAATTAGAAAGAAGAAATCCAGAGAGCCACACAGAGGACTCCCCAAACTGTGCCCAAATCTGAATGACTCCCAAACTACACATGTAAAGGTTAAAACTCCCCCAAACTCCTGTTACAGCTAAAAAAAGCTGAACAGAGATTTCAGCTGCTATTCACCACATGGAAGACAGAAGATTAAGTTCAGTCAAAGTAAACACCTGCTAAAATTAAAAGCATCATCACTTTCCAGAGGAATATAACAGAATCCAGTGTCACTATAATATAACATTTACAATGTCGAGAATGCAACACAAAATTACTCATAGAAAATCTTAGTAGAGAAATAAAAACAACTATGAAAACCAAATGAAAATCCTAAAACTGAAACTACCATATCTAAATGTAAAAAAATTCAACAGAAGAGCCAGTGAGCTTGAAGACAGATCAATATATTATCCAATTAGAAGAACAGAGAGAAAATGATTTAAAAAAAAAGGAAAAAAAGAACAACAACAACAAAAAAGAACAGTCCTAGTAATTTACAGAATATCAAAAGTTCTCACATAAACTATATCTGGAGTCCCAGAAGGAAAGAGACAATGAGGAGGAAATGGTATTAGAAAGATACTACAGGATACTAGAGGCACAAAAATGGTAAATAACTGAGTAAATATAAAGGAGTAATATTTCATCTTAATTGCTTTTAACGCCTCTTAATTTCTTTAAGATATATACAACAGTTTAAAATAAAAATTACAGCACCCTATCGTGGGGTTCACAACATCTTTAACATAAAGGGATGGATGCAGGTCAAATGCAACTATGTGTACAAGAGTCTACATCGTACATAAAAAGATTCTTACATTTTAATAAGTAGACTGCAAAATGTTAAAGACGTATATTACAATCCCTTGAGCAACCAATTATAAAAAATAACGCAGAGAGGTACAGTCAAAAAGCCAATATATAAATTAGAATGGAATTCTAAGATAAACTCAAATAACATTTGAAAGTAGCCAAGAAAATCAGGAAGAAAAAAACTGATGAGACAAACTAAAATTTTAAAATGACAGATCTAAATCCAATCACAGTAATAAAAGACATTATTGGGTTAACGAATAAAACTGGTATAAAGATGGTAGATTAAATAAAATTACAGTATTAGTGTTAAATTTACTGAAATTGATAATTATGCTGTTTGAAAATCAACTTTTTCTTGTGACATACACGCTGAAGTGTTTGGAGGTAAAGGACCATACTGATGCATACAACTTACAATCAAATGGGTCAGGAATAAATTTTGTGTGTGTGTGTGTGTGTGTGTGTGTTTAAAGAAAAAAGTATGTACACAATGTTAAAGCCACTGGCATAAAATATTAACAAGTGGTAAGTTTGGAAGAAACCAGGTAAAGGATTCTTAGCACGTTCTTATTCTTGCAACTTTTCTGTAAGTTTGAAATTACAAATACAATAAAAGACAAGCATAAAAATGTTATAGGAGGCTTCAGGCATGTGCAGTGGAGAGTGGCAGGCGAAGAACACGGTGCGTTTTCCGGGTCATCTTTGTGCTTCCTGGACTCGGAGTCCACGCGGGCCATGGGAGTTCCGCGCCCGTGGACCTGGCGAGGGTTCAGTCAAAGGGGGGATGTGGCCAGACCTCCCATTACCCATAGTGGAAAGGAGGAAGAAGCCACAGGGGTTGCTAAAGTTTGTGCTGGGAGAGTCAGGGAGGGAAGCTCTCCGCACTGGGGAGTGTTGACTCGGGGGCAGGGTGGCGGGAAGGATGCTGCTCTATGGGATACGACTCTGACTCTGTATAGCTGGAACAAGTCTCAACACTTGTCCGCAAGAGATGAGGCCTGGGAAAAAATAAATCCTAATGTTGACCAAAGCTGCTCACTCTCCCCACTCACCCTTAATCCCCTTCACACCATGAGTACTCGCCCTTCTAAAACTTAAATCCTTGTAGTTTATTAGCAGCACAAAACCGAGATCTCTGGCATGCGCTGGTCCGAGTGCAGAGCTGTTAAAGATCGCAGGCAGTTAATGACTTCTGCACAAGCTTGTAGGAGGAGAGTAATGACATATCTTATTTGGAGTACTTTCTCCCAAAACTTGGTATTTTGAATTTCTTATAGCCCTTGGCCTAGTCCTTGTGACATATTCCAACAGAGAGTAATTGCAAATATAACCACTAACCCTTGAATTACAAAATAAGATATTTAAAAAAAAGAAAAAAGAAAAAAATGTTATAGGAATAAAACTTTTTGTGAAATCATGTAACTAGTAAAAAGTAAAATGTAACTGTGTATGTGACTATCAAAAAAATGTATGCATGTGGACAGGAACTTGAGAGAGAGTAACATGTAGAAACAAAAACAGCTATTTCCAGCAAATGAGATTAACAACATAGTTTTGTCCTTCAAAATAAGAGGTACAGATGTGATATTTGTGACTCTAGGTGAAAAGTAAAGGTGGTCATTATATTATACTTTCCATTTTTCTGTTGGTTTATAATTTTTCAAAGAAAAAATATCACAAGAGAAATAAAAATAGCAGCATAACAATTTGAAACCACAACAGCAAAAAATAATTAAATAACACCAAAAAATGAATAACACTACCCAAAGTGGTTATGATGGCCATTTTTCATGTGAATCCTTCCATGTCTATGGATATTAATTCTTTAAAACACATTTTTTAAGCAAAAATGGAATTCTACTAGACATGTTTTACAACTGCCCTTTTCATTCTATAGCATAGTAATCATAATTCTGATCAATAAATACAAAACTATATCCTCAAAAAATTTAATGAGATTGTCATAGCATAATTATAATTAAGATACAAGAACTAGACAAATGTTACGTCAGGATGTGGAAGTTTAAATTCTGTATATTATTAAAAATATTTCCATTTTATGAGCTTATTTTACTACCAAGTCTTGGCTATCTCTTTCAAACTAATCATCTATTTGTGACTGTCAATTTTTCCCTGAACAACAGTAAACAAGTACTACTGCATTTATTGGAAGTATTAACTTCAAGAGTAACAAATACCTATCATATATATATATATGTATAAATATATACATATAAATATATATATATTTTTTGGCGGGGGGGGGGGGGGGTGCGCACGTGGCTTGTTTTTCCCCAACCAGGGATCAGACCCAGGCCCCCTACACTGAAAGCACAAAGTCCTAACCACTGGGAATTCCCCTTATATTTTTTGATATGACAATAAAAATCACTACTTCTTACACTGGCAAAGCTGTTAATTTCATTATATTTAAGAGGCCTGAAAGCATTTAATAATGAGAAAGTTCTCACTAAGCACTTTCTATTTGCCGAGCTCTTTATTGTATTAAATTCATTTATGTGTGGGGAGAAAAGGTTGATAATGACAGTGTTTTCAATGAGAATAACTAAATGACTTTGTAAGTAAATACGTAAATTTAGAAAGAGAATTAAAATGAGCTCTTACCAGAAAAGACATCAAATAAACTTGTTCCATCACCATTGTCATCATCTGCTGCCATGATCCTATTTCTTTTTGATAGTCGCCATCTAAAGTATTAAATATAAATATTCTCCACTGTTAAAATCAACCTCACAATTCAGAGACTAAACTTAGCTTTAAAATTAAAGACAACTTTCAAATTTGGACACACTGACAAAGTTCTCTCCGTTGCGATTTTTTTTTTAATGTCTAACATTTTCCAAAAGCTAAAAGTATAAAACAAAAAACCTTAAACTTCCTGATATGGCTAACCCATGTCACAAAGTAAATGATGCTAATTTCATAAAGTAGACCAAAATATACATTAACCTATATACCAAAATAAGCCAACTTTCATACTAAATAAGTGCAACTGTATGGTGAGTTCTATGAGTCCTCTTAACAAATCATCAAACCTGGTAGTGATCTTTGGGACTCCAGACATACATATTTTCACCAATAAGGGAGTAAAATGGGCAAACAGCAAAGAGTTTGATACTGTACTAGGTTGGTAAAGGTGCAGGAAAAGAGTGATGTATATTCTCTCAAACATCAAGTGTACACTCCTACAAGCTCTATGGAGGCAATTTGGCAACAGCTATCAAGTTTTTAAATGCAAATACCCTTTAACCCAACAATTCCAAATCTAGTAATTTCCTCTACAGATATACAAGCACATGATTACAAAAATGTATATACAGGAATATTCCATGTAGCACTGTTTGCAGCAGCAAGACTGGAAGCAACATAATAACCCAAAGCAGTAAAAAAAAAGAAAAAAGAAAAGAAAAAAAAAATCGGACTTATCTGACATTCACTAACTTATCTGACATTCTCCATTCTGCCCATAAAATACATGAATGTTGCCTATGGTCAATGAACTACGGCCACTGCGGCTACTTGGGGCCATCAAGGGTACCCGTGCCCGCACACTTCCACTCCCACCGAGTTATACAGTTACCAACAACCAGGTACATTTATTATCTAACCTAATTATGCTTATTTCCTTATTTTTCCAAGTAATAGTATGATGAAAGATTACATTACCAAAGGAAGTTATTTTCCAGTGAAAACTAGGCTGAATGTTCTGGAAAGACTAAAAGGTTCATAGCAAGATACTTACAATTGCTGTCAAATCAAATGAGGGTGAGACAATCCAAAATAGTGGAAGAGAACATCTAGTCTGGCTCAGAAGTATCGAATTTCTTACTCTAATGAAAAAAGTGCTGGAAATCATAAGCAATGTCTTACGGGTATGCAAGAAAGAAGTCAGAACTCTCATCATTGGATGTAGACTCAAAGAAAAAGTCATGGTTCTACCACAAGAGATACACTTTATATATTACTCCTTTAAATAAAATTAAGGTATATGTATACCTTTCTTTCTTCATTCCCCTACATTCCTCATGCCAACATTTTTTCCAATTAGCTGAGTTGATTAATCAACTGCTATAATATAGCCTGTGCAATAATTATAAAAGGCACAAATGGCATAACCACATTTGGTAAATAACACAACTGACTCTTGGTAAAGCAAAACTCTACTGATGGAGCAGAAACTCACAGGCTTCCTGACAGTAATCTACTCCTAGCTGTAAACTGTCACATGGAGAGGGGAGCATCAATCATTGGGTTTTTTAAAAAATAGAGATCAATTAATCTAATGATTTGGTTAAACAGATGATTTGGTTGAACAGATCAAATAGATCAAAATTTTCATTGTATATCATAACACAGTTTTAGTTTTTCCTACTGGCAGGTATTACTTTAAAAAGATTCTACATGTCTTGGTATGTTAAAACTGGGAAACACAAGAGATCTAACAAATCCTGGATTTTTTTTGTCCCTCACCTGTCTTAAGTTTTTCCCCAATTGTTTATGGGATCATTGTCTCCAAATCTTAATTTCTAGGCCCCTAACACCAAATGTATTTTTTTAAATTTATTTATTTATTTATTTTATTGGCTGTGTTGGGTCTTTTTTGCTGTGTGCGGGCTTTCTTTATAGTTGCGGTGAGTGGGGGCTACTCTTCGTTGTGGTGCGTGGGCTCCTCATTGCCGTGACTTCTCTTGTTGCAGAGCACGGGCTCCAGGTGCACGGGCTTCAGTAGTTGCAGCATATGGGCTCAACAGTTGTGGCTCATGGGCTCTAAAGCACAGGCTCAATAGCTGTGAAGCACGGGCTTAGCTGCTCCGCGGCATGTGGGATCTTCCTGGAGCAGGTCTCGAACCCATGTCCCCTGCATTGGCAGGCGGATTCTCAACCACTGCGCCACCTAGGAAGCCCCCAAATGTATTTTTTAATTGCTTACAAATTTAAGAGAAAGTGACTGCCCATTTCTTAGGTACATCAGATGTGGCATTAAAAGATCTTCAAAACTGTTTCTGAGAATAATATACATACATAGTAATAAAAAGAAGTTGTTAAAAGAAGTTATATATGTGGTTTTTCACTATGTACCATAGAGTTAAAGGAACTGTGGCAATTATAGTGCTTCTTTATTCCATATCTACCCTGTGTGATAATGGAGGCAGGCTTTGAAAATACTTCCCTTTTGCTAACTTGTACTATGCACAGCCTTGTCAGTAGAGAGTGCTAGAGGACACTGGAAAAGAAGGGAGTTTCTCCTCCTAGTTTCAGTGTGCCTGGCTAGTCAGGCTCCTGCAGAGCAAGCTTTCTCCAGCATTCAGTTCCTGCAGCAGACAGTTTCTCCAACACCAGGTTCCTGGAAGGGCACAATTTTTCTACATGCTTGCCTCCTATATGTAATGGTGCTATTACAATGGGCTCCTGGAGGACACAGCTTTCTCCTGCTAGGCTCACGGAGAGGACAGCTTCTCCAACTCTTGGATCCCACAGCACCTGCCAGCATCCAGGAGCTTCCCTAAGCACCTCATCCACCAGATTCAAAGCAAGGTCACCAGCAAGGCACTTAGCAACTTCTCCACCATCCAATTAGCCCTGGCCACACTCTTTCCAATGAGGTGGAGACAGCTCTTCTTTGCATGATCTATCTCAACCCTAAAGGTAGTGGCTGATCCCTGTATCTGCTATTCCTACGTTCCTCAGGGTTATCTTTAACTCTTTACTAACCAATTCCCAGTTACTCCCACTCCCTATTAATAATTCTTTATACTAAGCTTTCTCTTTACAAATTATCATGTGGTTTTTGTCTCTGGATTGGACCTTGTCTGATACAGATAAGCAGTCACAATAGAGGTTTTAACATACTCTGCTAATCAAGCAGTTAAAGAGACTTAAAGATACAGCTCTGAAGACAAAATTGACAGGTTTGATCTGATGATTTTTACTGATATATTACCTACATTAACAGAACTTATATTACTTCCAAGCACATTTATAAAAACTGACAATATATATCATAATAGGGTGAGTTCCAGCAAATTTCACAGAAGTGCTTTTATCAAAGAAATTTGAAATTAACTGCATTTTCAAATTTCCCAATTCCTTTGGGAATTTACAAACACAGGTCAAAGAACAAATATCAATGGGAACTGGGAAATACATAGAACTAAATAACAATGAATATACCACAAAACAAAAATATTTGTGGGGTACAACCAAAATAGTACTTTTGTAGGAAAAGTTTTAGCATTAAATAAATTTATAGGAAACGAACACAAAACATTAATGAGGTCAACATCCAACTCAAGAAAAAGAACAAAGTAAACTGAAAGAAACACATAAAAAACAGAAATTAATAAAAAGAAACACTATAAACATAAATAAAAATAAATACTGGCTCTTTGAAAGGACAAATCAAATAGACATATGCCTGGCAAAAAGAAAAAGAAAGAAGGCACAGACATTAAAATAAAAAAGGAGTGGAACTTTCCTGGTGGTGCAGCGGTTAAGAATCTGCCTGCTAATGCAGGGGACCACAGGTTCGATCCCTGGTCCAGGAAGATCCCACAAGCCACAGAGCAACTAAGTTCATGCGCCACAACTACTGAGCCTGAGCTCTAGAGCCCGCAAGCCACAACTATTGAGCCTACGTGCCACAGCTACTGATGTCCATGCGCCTAGAGCCTGTGCTCTGCAACAAGAGAAGTCATCACAATGAGAAGCCCGTGCAACCCAACGAAGAGGAGCCCCTGCTCTCTGTAACTAGAGAAAGCCCGTGTGCAGCAACGAAGACCGAACGCAGCAAATAAATATATAAATATTAAAAAGAAAAGGAGTGACGGTTTCATATACAGCAGAGATTTCTTAACAAAATATATTTGAAAGCTGAATGAAATGGATAGTTTTTTAGAAAAATGTTACTTGCCAAAACTGACTAAGGAAGAAACAGAAAATATGGACACATCTAGGATGATTAAATTATTTGATACAGTGGTTAATCTACTCATAAAATACTAAGCCCAGACATTTTTACAGGTAAATTCTATCATACCTTCAAAGAACAGATAAAGCATAATCCATTCCAGACAACAGATAGGAAAAAAAGAAGGCTGAGAGACAGATAAGTTTATAAGGTTAATACAGCCTAAATATCAAAACTGGGCAAAGATAGGGCAAAATAGGAAAATTACAAGACAGGAAAACTATAGGTCAATCTTTCTTATGAACACAGAAACAGCCTTTAAAAAAAATTTGCCAACTGCAGCCAGAAAGACATTAAACAAAAAACAAAAACAAAAACACACTGCAGGGACTTCCTAGGTGGTGCAGTGGTTAAGAATCCGCCTGCAAATGCAGGGGACACAGGTTCGAGCCCTGCTCTGGGAAGATTCCACATGCCTCGGAGCAACTAAGCCCGTGCACCACAACTACTGAGTCTGTGCTCTAGAGCCTGTGAGCCACAACTATTGAGCCCATATGTTGCAACTGTTGAAGCCCACGTGCCTAGGGCCTGTGCTCCACAACAAGAGAAGCCACTACAATGAGGAGCCCTGCGCATCGCAATGAAGAGTAGCCCCCCGCTCGCAGCAACTAGAGAAAGCCCGTGTACAGCAGCAAAGACCCAAAGCAGCCAATAAATAAATTAAATAAATAAATTTATTAAAAAAAAAAAAACACGCTGCAGACAAGACTTACTCCCCAAATGCAAGGATGGTATAGCATTAAAAACTCAGTATTTAAAAAAAAAAAAGCAAAAAATAAACAAAAAACAAAACAAAAAAGAAAAAAAAAGACATTAAAAAAAAACAAACAAACCCAAAAAACTCACTATAAGCATGGACTTCTAGTTGATAAAGTTGCTTCCCAGTAGGGTGAGTTATTAGTTCTGATACTGTTATATGTGTATGCTGGAAGTGAACAATTTAAATAGATGGGTGGTAGACAGTGAGAGCCAGGTTTCTTGCTACTGAAGTAGAGGGTTACAGAAAAGCAAGAGAACACACTAAAAATGATCTCTGTGGTAATGGATTACAGTTGAAGACATCAGTAAGAACTCACATTTAACTTAACACAGATACAGATGATTACATACAGAAATATTTACAGGTATGTGTACATCCATGAGTTAGCAGACACACATGTACTATTTCTTTGCTCCATCAGCAAAGCCGCAACAAGCACACCTAGTATCCATATCTTGGCTTCTAACACTATTCTGCATTAAGACGGACAGGGGCTTCTTGAAGAAATGGCTGATTCTAAGATAGGGGCAGGAAATGCACAAGATGAACACGGGGCATCTTACAGTGCAAGAAAGTAAGGAAGTGTCAAAACAACAACAATAACAACTAATGGAGGTATGTCAAAGAGGCACTGGAGCCAACTGAAAGAGCTCTCAATAGCCAAAGCTGAAACAATCTGAGCAACAAATTAAAGTAGTACTGGATTTAACCCAAAGCATAAAATAAACATACATGGTCCACACTGATATAAGTAAACTAGGAAATGGAGAAGACACAAATCTCCCATGCAGAATTTCAAATAAATTATGTTGATACTCCACGCTAAAGCAGGCATGCCTAATTTCCCACTCCTCGAATGTGGGCTGTGCAAAATGACTTATTTCCAAAGAGTAGAGTATGGAATTGGGTGGGGGGCTAACTTTATGGTGAAGAAACCTGACAAACACTACTTCAGTCAAATGATCAAGTCAACATCAACAGTAGTAAATCATGCTGATAATATGTACTCTCGATATGCTACGATAAAAGTCGGAACTTTACCTTTGATTTTCCCAAATCCTATAACCTCAGTCTAATGATGAGATAAAAAACAAATTCTAATTAGAGGAGTATCCTGCAATATATCTGTCTAGTACTCCTCAAAACTGTTAAGGACACCAAAAACAAGGAATGAGAGAAAATGTCACAGTTGAGAGGTGCCTAAGAAGACATGACAACTAAATGTAATATAGTATCCTAAAACAGAAATAAGGATGGATATTAGGTAAAAATAAAGGAAATCTGAATAAACTATGGACTTTAATTAATAATAATGTATCAATTTTTCATTTATTATATGAAATGATCATAAGGTATTAAAAACGGAAAACTGGAGGGGCATAGGGTGATATATGGGGACTCTGTACTTCCCAATTTATCTGTAAATCTAAAACTGTTCCAATAATAGAGTCTACTAATTAAAAATTATTATATTTCATACTAGATTAGAAAAAAATATAATCATCTCAACATCTGCACAGGAAGGGCACAAGATAAAGTTCAACACTAACTTTCAGCAAAGTTGGAATTTATGAAAGTTTACGATGGGCCCTATCAGGAATTCTCTAGAAGTCCAGTGGTTGGGACTCTGACTCCATGCTTCCACCGAAGCAGGCACAGGTTCAATCCCTGGTCGGGGAACATGCCATGCAGTGCGGCCAAAAAAAAAAATGGGAACTTTCATAAACCGATAGAAGATATATTTCTACTAAAAAAACAAAAACCCTCACATTAATTATTATACATGACAGTGAAACCAGAGAAGCATCTCCTTTAAAGTCAAGCTTGCTTCTAGTAGCAATGAGTAAAACATGAAATGAGACAGAACTGGCAAGAAACAAAGCTGCCATTATTCACACTATGATCACCTATGTAGAAAATCTACAAATTATTAGTACTAGTAAGAGTTTTCCAAAGTCACTGAATATAAGATTACACACAAAAAGCAACAGGTTTCCTATATGCCGGCAAAGAGGTTTGTTTGTTTGTTGGCTGCGTTGGGTCTTTGTTGTGGTGCACAAGCTTCTCACTGAGGTGGCTTCTCTTGTTGTGGAGTACAGGCTCTAGGCACATGGGCTTCAGTAGTTGTTGCTGGAGGGCTCTAGAGCGCAGGCTCAGTAGTTGTGGTGCACGGGCGCGCACGGGCTTAGTTGCCCAGCAGCATGTGGGATCTTCCCGGACCAGGGATCCCGTTTCCCCTGTACTGGCAGGCAGATTCTTAACCTTGGTGCAACCAAGGAAGTCCCCAGCAAGCAGTTTATAAACATAATTGATAAGAAAATATTATTTACACCAACAAAACTATAAGGTACATGGGAATTAATCTCATACAAGACCTTTACGAAGAAAATAATAAAAGATCTAAATCAGGGATCTGAAAACCTTTTCTTCTTTTTTTTCTTCTCCTGGCCGTGCGCATGGCATGCCAGATCCTAGTTCCGTGACCAGGGATTGAACCCATGTGCCCTACAGTGGAAGTGTGGAATCTTAACCACTGGACTGCCAGGAAAGTCCCCTGAAAACCTGTTCTTCTTAAAGGGTCAGGAAGTAGGCATTTTATGCTTGTAGACCATCTGGTCTGTCACAAGGACTTCACTCTGCTGTTGTAGCTCCAAGACAGCCATAGACAACATGTAAATGAATAGATGCAGCCATGTTCCAATAAAACTTTACTTACAAAAACAGGCAGTTTACCTCGGATCTAAGTAAATGACAAAATATGTCTCAATCATTTTCAGGAAAACTCAACATCAAGGTTGGCAAGTCTCCCTTATTTTGTATCTATAAACTCAATGCAATCCCAAACTTAACAAGCTGACCACAAAATTCAAATGGAAGTGCAAAGGGCCTAGGAGAGCCCGGACATATTTTATTTTGATGGGGATAGAGTAAATCTTTTACTGAAGTATAACATAAAAATAGAAAAAAGCCCAAATCATAAGTATACAGTCCTATGATTTTTCACAAACTGAACACATCCATGTAAGTACCACTCAGATCAAGAAACAGACCAATTATCAGCACCCTAGATGTCCTCCTTGTGCCCCCTAAAAGCCACTATCCCCTCCCAAATGTTGGCAAAGATATGTGGAGAATAAAAGCTACACGTTGCCGAGGACTTGCTTAGTAGGAAGGGAAGGACTTGCATGTCAATGGAGGAGTGGGAGGTCATGTGTGGAGATCTCTGCAGATTCCAAATGCAAACATGATTAACCTCGGAGGAAAGGCAGACATGGAAAACTGTAAATAAAACAGCCTCGTTGGAATGCACCTCAGAACAGGAGTGGGAGTGAAAACTAAAATTTCATTAGTGTCAAACAGAAGACATTAAATGTCAGACCAAGGTATCTGGTCTTGAACTTCCAGAAGACAGGAGCACTGAAGGTTTCTGAGTTAGCACATTGGTTGGTATAAAGAAAGGAAAAAGGAAGACTAACATGTGGCATGAACTGGAAAGACAAAAATGTAGGAAAAGGAACCGGGAAGGAGGCTACAATAAGAGTCCACATGATAAGACTTCAGCCAATATACAGACAGTGAGAACAAAAAGAGCGATTATATGAGGCATAATAATGGAAGAAAGCAAATTAGGTAAATGCCGGATATGGAAAATATAAACAATCATCTCCTGCCTCAATTCACCCTCAAGCTAAAAGCTTCCATTATCTTTGACTCTCTCTTATCTCCACACTCACTTTCAAGCAGTCACAGATTCTTAGTGATTTTATTTTTAAATCGCTGAAATTTAGTGTCTCCTTTCCACTCAGTCACTGTTCCAGTTTCAGGTACAATTATTTCTCACTTAAATGATTATAGAGGTCTCCTAGCTAGTTTTTACACTACCAATATCTTTTTCTTTTTACCATTTTCCACGCTGAGGCCAAAATTAACTCTGTTTATGTCTAGCCTGTGTTTCTCTCCCAGGTCAGAAACCTTAAACAGCTACCCAAAATAAGAGTATGGAGTTAAGCTTCCCTAGCACAGAATCCAAGGCCCTTCTAGAAATGTCTGTCACTACTTTTCTAATGATCTCACACTGTTACCCTCACACACTCCATTCAGCCACAGCCACAGCCACCACAGCACATGTTTCTATAATGCAGGTTAGCACATACATTATTGAGAAATAGAGAAATTATGTCAGTAGAATCCAGAAATTATATTGGTTGAGACAGGGTTCTGTCCCAGGATGTTCAAGTTCTGCATTATTAGTGAACAGCAGCTACACAGAGCAAGCAAGAAGGAATCTAGTCCTGTACCTGCCACCCTAACCCTAGCTGCCCAGCACTCCCCTTCCATCCTCTAGTCTCAGTACAGCTGCAGGCTTTGTCTTGCACAGGCTTAAGCTTGGTTTCCCTCAATCTTTGGCAGAGGGAGGATGGCAGACGAAGCCAAACACAAGGCAATGAGCCAGAGCCACCTACTCCACCATCACAAGATTTCACATAAAGCCCACTACTGCCTCTACACCTACAACCTCTGGTGTGTATGTCCCTTTTCTTGTTGCCGCAATCCTTTCTTATTCCTCCTTCCAGCAAGCTATCTTCACCCTTATTTTTCTCTTGAGGAAAAGACCTTTATTTACTGAGATACTTATTTGTTAGGAATTTAACATGTCTTCTTAACTGTGCCAATATTTTAATTACAATTGATAACGTTCCTGCGGCTGCTCTAGTAATGTGAGCAGACAGGCTTTGAGTATTCTGCTCCTATTTTTCCCATAAACCCTGTTTCAGTGAGTGATTTTGCAAAAGTAAAGGTTTTTTGAGAGTACCTATAACATTAGAGCAGAAATACCTGTACTTGCAGTTCCTGAAACATGTCATGTACTTCAGCTCCACGATATCTCGCTCATTCTGTTTCCTCACCTGGCTCATCCCCTTCCCAAACCCAGCTACCATAAAACAAACAAACAAACACACCACCAACAACAAAAAAAAACCCTTTTTAGAGACATAGATAATCCCCATTCCCTTATTCTATCAACATGCTGAACATGTTATTTTGCATTTACCAATCTCTACTGGAATAATCTGCCTTCTAAAGTTTTCCTGAAACCTTAACATGCATCAGAAAAACCTGAAGCCGGTTTGCAAAGCAGAAATAGAGATGTAGAGATGTAGAGAACAAACACATGGATACCAAGTGGGGAAACTGGGGGGGTTGGGGGGGAATTAATTGGGAGGTTGGGATGGCCATATATACATTACTAATAAAAATATATATATAATTGTACACTTTAAATATACAGTTTATTGTATGTCAATTGCATCTCAATAAAAATTATTAAAAAAAAAAAAAAAGAAAAGAAAAACCTGAAGAAGTTAAAACACAAGATTGATGGGTGCATCCCCAAAGTTTCTGATTTAGTAGGTCTGAGATGAGGCTGGAGAATCTGAATTTCTAAAAAGTTCGCAGGTAATGCTGCTGGGACCACACTCTGAGAACTACTACTTTAGACCAGTGCTGTCCAACAGAACTTTCTATGATGATAAAAAATGTTCTATATCTAAGCTGTCCAATATGGTAGCTACTAGCCACATGTAGCTAGTGAGGACAGGAAATATGCACAGTGTGACTGACTGTCTTAGTTTCCTACAGCTGCTCTACCAATGACCACAAACTTTGTGGCTTCACACAAATTTATCATTTTTGGGTTCTGGACGTCAGAAGTCTCACTGGTCTAAAAAAAAAAAACAAAAAAACAAAAAGCAAAATAAATAAATAAATAAGTTTTAAAAAGAAAAAACAAGGCTCAGGAGGGCTGTGTTCCTTCTGGAGGCTGTAGGGGAGAACCTGTTCTTTGCTCTTCCCAGCTTCTAGAAGCTACCTACATTCCTTTGCTGGTGGCTCCTTCTTCCACCCTCAGAGCCAACAGCATGACATCTTCGCTCCTCTCGACCTCTACTTCCGTGGTCAGACTTGTTCCCCTCCCCACCTTCTTCATGCTTCTGTCATCACATGACCTTTCCTGTCGCTGACTCTCCTGCTTCCTTCTTCAGAACCCTTATGACAATACCAGTCAACTGGATAATCCAGGATACTCTCCCCATTTCAAAATCCTCATCACATCCGCAAAGTTTCCCACACAACTTGCGGGATCCCAGTTCCCCAGCCAGGGACTGAACCCATGCCCCCTACAGTGGAAGCAAGGAGTCCTAACCACTGGACCGCCAGGGGATTCCCTGAAAAGTTTCTTTTGCCGGGTAAAGCAACATACTCATAAGTTCCTGGGAATAAAACATGGAAATACTGGGGAATCTATTATCTGGCCTAACACACTGAGGCTGATGTTTAAATTGTAATTAATTTTAATTAATTTAAAGTTAAGAGACTTCCCTGGTGGTCCAGCAGTTAAGAACTCCGTGCTCCCAATGCAGGGGGCCTGGGTTCGATCCCTGGTCAGGGAACTAGATCCTGTACGCACACCACAACTAAGAGTCCAAATGCCGCACCCAAAGACCCTGCATGCTGCAAAGAAGATCCTGCGCACCACAACTAAGGCCAAGAACAGCCAAAAAAACCCCAAAACAAACAAAAAAAGATTAAAAAAATTTTAAGTTAAAGAGGGAATTCCCTCTTTAACTTTATTGTAATTATAATTACAATGTGGTTATTACAATTTAACAACACATAATTAGCTCTAAATGCTACTGGGCCCTTGTAAAAATGTATCTGAATAATTTCCTAAGGTGATGAGCTCCTGAACATTAGTATCTTATTTTCTACAACTCCAAAACAATTTGGACTAAACATCTGACGGGCAAACACAAGGAGGTAGGATAGAGAGCAAGAACTGCCACAAAAAGTAGGGGTACCGACCAGATTTATAGACTCCTCTGCTGCTCCTCAGTGCTTGAAAATTAGGAACGATTTGTACTAAAAAACAAATCAACAGTCAGCAATAAGATGCTAATGTTAAACACATTCCTGTAAATCCAAGCTCACCAAGTCCAAAATCAAAAAAGATCATCTTTCTATCAACATGTGTCACCTCCTGACGTTGCTACTTCTTTGAGTAGCATCCCTGCTGATGCTACCCTATAACGCTTCTCCCATTTTTCCTTATTCTTGCTATTGAAATTTGTTTCAGTCCCCCCACTACAGCTATCTAGTTATCTCGCCCTTCCAAACACATGCTACACACAACAACTGGGTTAGTTCTTCCAAAGCAAACTTGCTCATCTCACTTCCTGCTCAAAAACTTTGTATTACTTCCCAACGTCTACTGAATAAAGTCAAGATAGACACAGGCACCTACCTTTCTAGCCTTATCAATCACTATCCCAAGGTTTCCAAAATCCCAAGGATCAGTGAAACTGGGTTTGTGTTTGCAAATACACTTCCTGACACCATCTCCCCACATCTCTCTATGAGCTCACAAGCAAGCCTGGGTTAGAATACCCAGAGATCAGAATGTGAGAATTGAGATTTCAGAAAAGCCCAGTGATATAATTACAATACTTGGACTTCATCCACTATGGAATGAGGGAACCACTGAAGGCTTTTAAAGCAGAGAAATATCATGATCAAATCTGCATTTCAGACATTCAACTCTAGCAAGAAGAGTACAGAAAACATTAGCAGCAAGGGAGATAGAAAAGGCTATGCAGGAGGGACTTCCCTGGTGGCACAGTGGTTAAGAATCTGCTTGCCAAAGCAGGGGACCTGGGCTCAATCCCTGGTCCAGGAAGATCCCACATGCCCCGGAGCAACATGCACCCATGTGCCACAACTACTGAGCCTGTGCTCTAGAGCCTGCAAGCCACAACTACTGAGTCTGTGTGCCACAACTACTGGAGCCTGTGCATCTAGAGCCCATGCTCCACAACAAGAGACACCACCACAATGAGAAGCCCGCATACCACAAGGAAGAGTAGCCCCTGCTGGCCATAAAGACCTGTGCCCTGCATGCAGCAATGAAGACCCAATGCAGCCAAAAAATAAAACAAACAAACAATCAAGCCCAAAAACACAGGAGACAATGAGGGATGACTAAGTTATTAGTAGTGGAAATAAAGACTAGGAGCAGACCTGAAAGCTTTCTGTGGCAGAATCAAAAAGATTTAAGGGAAAGTGTATTCAAATATCCATTCCTGCCCATTTCAAAACCACAGCCTGAGCTGTCTTTTCAAAATGCAAATCTGACCATGTTCCCTCCTCTGCTTAAAACCCTTCAGTGCTTCCAGCCAATCTTAGGTTAAAAAACATATTTTGTCACAATTCTGCTTAGCAAGCCCTGAGTGACCCTGCCTCTGCCCACTCCTGTAGTGCTCATCGGCAGTCTTCTCCCCCACTCTCCAGCAGTCGCTGCTCGGATCATACTGGCCTTCCTTCAGTTCCCAGAACACACCGTTTGTTCCTCCCACCACAGCGCCTCTGCAGGGAGTGCTCTTTCCTCACTGCTCTCCTTCCCTCAACTCATCTTTGATACTGTGGCTTAAGGAATGCTTGAGCCTTCCCTGGCTACCCTCTCTCTCCACTAGGGTAGGCCCCCTGTTAAAGATTCTTTTACCACCATGTCCTTTCTCTACATGGCCTCTTTTCAGTTTACAATTACATTTTTGTGGGATTCCTAGAGAAATATCCATCTCACCCACTAGACTACAAGCTCCACCAAGACCAGGCCTGGCTCTGCTGTGTTCGCCATTGCATGCCCAGCTGTCAGCACAGAGCCTGACAGACTGGTAGGTAATAAAAAACAAATACTGGACTTCCTAGGTGGCGCAGCAGTTAAGAATCTGCCTGTCAATGCAGGGGACACGGGTTCAATCCCTGCTCCAGGAAGAACCCACATGCTGTGGAGCAACTAAGCCTGTGTGCCACAACTGAAGCCCTCGCACCTAGAGCCTGTGCTCAGCAACAAGAGAAGTCACCGCAATGAGAAGCCCACACACTGCAATGAAAAGTAGCCCCCGCTCGCAGCAACTAGAGAAAGCCCGTGTGCAGCAACAAAGACCCAAAGCAGCCAATAAATAAATAAATAAAGGTCACTGATTACAGATCACCAAAACAAATATAATAACAATGGGAAAAAAATTTGCTGAATTAACCAAAACCCCAATTTGTTAAAGACAACTATGAAGTTCCTAGCTTTAATAAGAAGGTAGTCGTGCTTTTAACTGAAATGAAGAACCAAAGAAGACATGCTGAATTATCTGTAGGACACCCAGAAGATGTTTAAACAGACAGTTGGAAAATGAAGTATAGCACATATGACAAGAAGACATAATTGCTACTATTTACAAGACATGGAAACAACCTAAATGTCCATCAAGAGATAAATGGATAAAAAAGATGTGGTATATATACACAATGGAATACTACTCAGCCATAAAAAAGAATGAAATATTGCCATCCGCAGCAACATGGATGGACAAAGAGATTGCCATACTGAGTGAAGGAAGTCAGAAAGAGAAAGACAAATACCACAGGATAGCACTTATATGTGGAATCTAAAATATGACACAAATGAACTCATTTATGAAACAGAAACAGACTCAGACATAAAAAACAAATTTATGGTTATCAAAGGGGAAGAGCGGTGGAGGAGGGATAAATTTGGAGTTTGGGATTAGCAGATACAAACTACTGTATATAAAACAGATAAATGGACTTCCTAGGTGGCGCAGTGGTAAAGAATCCGCCTGCCAGTGCAGGGGACATGGGTTTGAGCCCTGCCCTGGGAAGACTCCACATGCCACAGAGCAACTGGGCCTGTGCACCACAACTATTGAGCCTGTGCTCTAGAGCCCATGAGCCACAACTACTGAGCCCATGTGCCACAACTATTGAAGCCCATGTGCCTAAGGCCTGTGCTCCACAACAAGAGAAGCCACTACAATGAGGAACCTGCGCACCACAATGAAGAGTAGACCCCGCTCGCAACAACTAGAGAAAGCCCATGTGCAGCAACGAAGACCCAACACAGCCAATAAATAAATAAAATAAATAAATTTATTAAAAAAAAAACAGATAAACAAGGTCCTACAGCACATGGAACTATATTCAATATTCTGTAATAAACCATTATCACTTTGCTGTACACCAGAAACCAGTACAACACTGTAAACCAACTATAGTTCACCAATTAAAAAAAAAAGACATAATTGCTGTAGTTGAGATTACTCTTGAAATTATAAAGGTCAGTGATTCTCTTGAAAAGGAAGAGAGGAAGGAGAGGAGGAAGAATTATGTATCAGAATCTCTTGGGAAGAGGGATTTTTCACACCTGCTCTCATGTTTCCCCAAATGAGGATCTGAATATGCAATGAGAGTTGCTTCTGACAGAAGAGTTCCACCTAAGTGTAGAGGCAAGTTTTAAAAGTCGAGAACCCTGATGATGAAAGAAAAGAATTGCAATCTCACTCATAATCTTTTGAGGAACAATGCCAATGGATTCAGATGTGAAGTTGCAGCATTCTGTGACTACACAATGTCTTTAAGGCACAGTCTGAAGGAAGTTTCCTTTAAGAAAAAAATCGAGGGAATGAAATAAACATTTGTAAAGAAAAACAAAAACATGTGTAGAGAAAGAGTCAGGGGAGAAGGAGAGTGTATTTTTAGGCTCACGGGAAAGGCTTAATCTAATACGAAATCCCTAAAAAGATGTAGGGGAAAAGAATAACAAATACTACATATACTGTACACTATGTGCCAGGCACTGGCCTAAATGCTCTAAATACATTATTAATTTACTTTAAATCCTCCCAAAAGTCCTATGAGGTACAGACTATTTCTCGCAATTTACAGATGAGGAAATAGATAAAGAGAAACTTGCCCCAAGGTCAAACAGCTAGTAAAAGGCACATCTGGAATTAGATTCCAGATGTCTTTAAAGCCAGATGACAAAATCAAGGATATTCATTAGAGACAAGAGTATAAAAAAAATTTTAAGGGGCGATCTCTTGTAAAATGTCAAGAAACGCTAAAAGATAACTGGGGTAGCGGGCTTTTTGCCTTTAAGGCCTCGGTCACCCTCCAATCAAAGGAGCCCTGAGTGAGATGGGGGAGGGGCCTTGAAGAGAGGCAAGGTTTGGAGCTGGAGCTGCGGAGAATGGGAAAAACCAGGAAAGCATCAGAATCAATGCCAACTTGATGCCTGAAGCGCAAATCCTGAGATTTTACGAATTACACGTTCACATCCGATTTAAGGCCTACTATGTGTTAGGCAAGGTTCTCGACGCTGTAGAGATTAAGATAAACAACTTCTCTGGGCGTAACAGTCGCGGAAACAACCAACATCAATGACTACCAGAAACAGGAAAAACCCACTCCTCCAGAGAATCCCAGCCGAAAGATTTTAAGAGTACATTCCAAGGAAAGACTGGGTTTGAGGGGCAGGGGGAGAGAGAGCGGACGAAAGGACAATTCCTACCTGCGCTCGCCCCCGCCCCCGCCCCCGCCCGGATCCTCTCGAGGGACCACAGAGGGATTTGGGCTGAAAGCCCAGAAGCTGCATCCGAGGGCGGCGGGAACGCGGCTTCCTGGGGGCCCCGAACATCAGACGCGGCCCCCCCCGCCCCCGCCCCCGCCCCCGCCTCTCCTTTCAACTCCCTGGCTCCCCGGACGCCGCCGGCCTCCACTCAGAGCACTACTACGCCGTGCAATCGCTTCCTCAGCAGCCCCGCGCAGACCGGACCCCCAACAGCAACTTACCCGCCCCGCCTGGCCCAAGGCAGCCCCGGGTCCTTTCTGGACACCGAGGTCTCTCTGGCATCTCCACCAATACCAGCGCGCTATCAGCACGTGGAGGCGGGACTGAGCGTCCATGGCCAATCAGTTCAGACGCAAAGCACGTCCCCGGCGCACATTACTAGTTCCCGCCTTTGGGAGGGATTAAAAAAAACACGGTTGGCGCCAAACTCGCGCAGTCTTCAAAGGGCTCAAGGGAAAGGGGCGGGGCCTGAGCTGGCGAGGAGGGAGGGGCGGGGCTCCGCTACGGAAGGGGCAGGACCTTGGCCGAGCTAGGGGCGGGGTCTGGGAGAAGCTCTTTAATGAAAGGGAAAGTAAGCTCTCAGAAGGCCGTGTTATTTACTTAGTTCTTTATTCTATTAATTCGGTTGATTGTCTCCCGCGTGCTAGACAGGTGCTGAGCGCCGGCTCGATGACGAAGAGTAAGCACTGTTGTTCCCTGCCCTCAGACACTTTACTGAATGAGAAGCAGTTTACGCCAGGGAGTTGGGAGCTTCGAGGAGGGGATACCAGTGCAGTGGGGTGGGAGGGAGAGGAGTGCTTTTTACAGGTAGAGTACTGGCATCGTTTCTTAGAACCTGCGAGAATCCGAGGTATTTGTAAGGTCTAGCCTCCGGAG
Organism: Hippopotamus amphibius kiboko; assembly: GCF_030028045.1. Lineage (NCBI taxonomy): Eukaryota > Metazoa > Chordata > Mammalia > Artiodactyla > Hippopotamidae > Hippopotamus > Hippopotamus amphibius. The sequence continues at coordinate 76,327,584 of NC_080191.1, read as the reverse complement.
GCTGGGCCTGGGCCATTGATTGTTGGGGAAATAAAGCCAACTTCCGCTGCTTCCTCAACTAGCGAACTAATCTTGATCCCTAGTCCTTTCCTCCTGTTCGTCCATGTTAACAAGTTGCAACTGTCATGAGAATCTATTGCATATTTTTAAAGTTTTCAAAAAGGCCTCATTTGAGAGGTTATGTTCTGGAAGAATACTGGTTTCGTAGATTCTCCCCCAACCATCTACCTTCGCTTCTGAAGAGAAGTGAGTCAGCCAGCATTCCAGGTAGTGGAAAGGGAAAGGGCAGAGGGTGTGCAATCACAAAGCATTCGTTGTTGCTGGAGCATAAAGCACGAGGTGAGGCTGGAGAGGGAGGCAGGGCTCAGACCCTGAAGCGCCATAAGAGCTCTTCTTGTCAAAGAGCTTGGAATTTACCTTAAGATGAGCAAGCACTGCAGAGGGTGGGGGGGGAGAGGGGGAGGTTGGGGGCCGCCACTGAAGGATTTTAAGCTTGAGGTGCTGGTGATCTGATTTACATTAGTAAGATCTGTTGGCCTTGAGAGGCAGGATTGTGAGATGCTGTTGCCGTGATCCAGGCTAGGGAAGATAAGGTCCTGAGGCAGATGGCCGCTGGCTAGGGGATTGATTTTAGAATATGCAGGAGATGGAAGTGACAAAAGTTAGCAATTGATTGAATACTGGCTTTCACCATGAGTGCTTGATGATAGCATTCATCAAAAAATAATTCAGAATATAGCATATGTGCCTCAAAAATAACTAAAGGGTTCCAGCAAAATTATCTTCCAGAAGAGAGTGACATTATTTAAGCTCTTACAAAGTCTCTCATTGTTACTGGTACTCTCTTAAATACTTTACATTGAACACAAAGCAGCAATTGGTTTAACAAATATTTGCTTAGAAAGGCCTCACTGCCAATTTGGTATACTTACAGAAGCCAAGTGAAGCAATCTATTTTTTTTTTAAGGTAACAATGTGGTGTAACATAGTTACATGGTTTATGGAGTCTGAACTCACTATTGCCAGTATTGCTAAAGTAGAAGCAATTTCTGAAGATGTCCATGTGATCTAGGAAGTATAGTGTTATGGGGGGAAAAGTACAATGGAAGAATGGGAAAACAAATACAGTATATTTGCTTGTTTTTGCATAACAACACTGAAGGATAACTCAGAGCCTAATAAAAAGGGTAACTTATAGGGGAAATAGAGTGGCTTGAATATTTTTATATTAAGTATTTTTATTTAGAAATATGCATGGCTTTTCTTCTTTTTAAATAACAGTTTTATTGAGTTATAATTCACATACCATATATTTCACCTATTTAAAGTGTTGAGTTTGCCTTTTTATAACCTTTACTTTTGAACTATGGAAGTGTTTCATATATTAAGATTGAATTAAATCAAAGAAAAAAATGCTAAAATGGAAAATTAATTTAAATAAGTGAAATTGAAATAAAATCATTAATAATTACCTGAAAATACAACATTGTAAATCAACTGTACTTCAATAAAAATTTTTTAAAAATAAAATAAAATCATTAGTGGGGCTTCAATGGTGGCACAGTGGTTAAGAATCCACATGCCAATGCAGAGGACACGGGTTCGATTCCTGATCTGGGAAGATTCCACATGCCACGGAGCAACCAAGCCCTCGAGCCACAACTACTGAGCCCACATGCCACAACTACTGAAGCCCACACACCTAGAGCCCATGCTCCATAACAAGAGAAGCCACTACAATGAGAAGCCCATGCACTGTGACAAAGAGTAGCCCCCGCTCGCCACACCTAGAGAAAGCCCTTGTGCAGCAACGAAGACCCAACACAGCCAAAAATAAAATAAATAAATAAATTTATTTGAAAAAAATTAGTAATTACTAACTGTACACCTAAAACTAACACATTGTAAATCAACTATGCTCCAATAAATTTTTTAATAAAATAAATGAAACTGTGTAAACAAGAGAAATATAACCACACAGACAAAATAATTATTTCAAGTGACATTTGAACACAGTGCTCTGACTGTACATCATAAATGGTATATATTCTAAGGACAAAAGGAACTGCAAAGAAATCTTATACCTCAGGCAGCAGTTTTATTGTTAGTATTAACACTGTAATTTTGAAACCATATACTATTTTATGTATATTGTAGGATAAAGAAAGATATAATATGTTAATATTTTTAGGAATTAAGATATTTAGTGAAAAAGAAAAAAGATCCAAGCATAAAATCAAGAAAGTTAGGAGTGAAATTCTATACAGTTTTATGTGAATTGGAAATGTCAGCATGAACTCATGATCCTTTAAAATACATATTCCTTATTTCTGTTCCTTAAAGGGTCTGGAAGCAATGATACCCTGGTAGCAATATGTCATTAACACACCTAAGACCCAGATCAGGATTTCTAAATACTATTTCCCACTGCACGGGAGATCTGCTAGGAATCCTCATCTTCTGAACAGGTCAGCTCCTAAGGGCAGAGAGCAGGATGAAGAAGGAGGGGGAGTCTATCAAAAGGAACAAGTGCAGGAACTCAGTATCCTGAATATGGGTAAATGGCTAGGCTTAATATTTCCAGTGATAGTATTATGTATAGTTTTTAAAAATTCTCTTACTCAAATTATTTAGATGAAAGTGCTCTGGAAATTTGTTAGTGCATCTAGTTGTGGTAAATAAAGATGACCACAGATTATTTGCTACTCCTCCATTGAGAATTGGAGTCTAATTTCCAACCCCTTGAATCTGGGCTGGCTTTACTGACTTGCTTGACCATAGGATGCGAGGACAGTGATGTTCTAGGACTTCTAAGATCTTGTAGTTTCTATCCAGACTTCTTGCAGAACTCTCTCTGTCTCTTCTCAACCCCAAGTTTCCACATAAGCATTTCAGCTTATAGTTCCAGCTGAGCCCAGCCTTCCAGCCATCCCTGCCAAGACACAAGACATGTGAGTGAACCCATCTTGGACCCTCCAGACCAGGCCATCGACCGGTTGGTACCACTGAATGCCCTTAGTCAACATCTCATGGAAGAGAATTGCCAGATGAACCCTCCCCAAATTCCTGAAACCCCCAAGTGTGAAATATTATTAATGTTTGATATTTTTAAGTCATTATTTTTAAGGTAATAATTTGTTACAAGATTTTAGATTACTAGAACAGTAGTGGTAATGACAGAACAAAATAATAGAGTTTTATTAAAATTGTTACATGAAATATGAGAATGGAAGGCCAGAAGAGGATTTTAAAGTTTGATGAACTTAAATTCATAATCACTTCCATTTACAGAATACAGTTGATCAAATTCCCTTCAATATTTTAAACTCCATTTATAAACGTAATACATTTGATCCCTTTTAAACATACCTGTAGGACAAACAGAAAAACCCTGACAAGTAAAACATTCCTAAGTGTTAACCGATTCTAAGCTCATTACTGCTCACTGCATGGACAGGCCAATAATCAAGAGATGAGTTGTTGGGGCAAGGAATAACGACTTTATTCAGAAAGCCAGCAAACCAAGAAGATGGCAGGCTCACTCCCCAAAGAACCATCTCGCCTGAGTTGGAATTCAAGCTCCTTTTAATACTAAAAGGGCAGAGAGCAGGATGGGAGGAGGAGAGGGAGCAGAGTCAAACACTTTGTAGTTCCCATCAGCCTCTGGAGGGGATGTGTTAATTTCTTCCTCCCTGCAGTCATCCACAGGTGGACCTGGCCAGGATGTTTCCTGTGATCTAAACAAAGGTATTTCAGCTTAGTGCTCATTACCTGGGAAGAAACGTTCCCAGAGATGGGCCATTATGTATCAATATAATTTAAGCTTATAGGCAACATCCCTTTAGTAATTAACTGGTAATAGAATACAAAGTATTCTTCCCTATTACATAAGTACCTAAACATGTAGTGAATCCTCAAATTCTCTCAAACATTCTAATACTTTTAACAACGTTGATCAACTTCTCTGACTTTTCAACTTATAATCAAAGGTCTATGAATATGGTGAATTTATCTGCATTTCAAAGTAATATATCCACCTAGAACACGCAAAAAAAAAAAAAGATCTAACCCAGGGAAACTTGGAACACAGTACTTTGACTATATATCCTTAGTTTAAAACAAAAAAGCAAAGAGGGGGGAATGAATTGGGAGATTGGGATTGCCATATATACATTACTGAGAAGAAAAAAAATACCAAATTGTATACTCTAAATATATGCAGTTTATTGTATATGTTAACTGTATCTCAATAAAAGTTCTTAAAAAAAACACAATTGTTAGTGAGAAGAAAATTCATGAAGAAACTTGAACAAAGCTGTACTTCTTATGGAAGCTGATGAATTGCCTCATTATGTAGCACAAAAAGTACATCTGTACTAATTATTAAAACTTCTTTAAGGAGGCCCCCCTTACAGTTTATTCCAAAGTTCACTTTAAGTCAGTTTTAGAATTCAGAATACACTTTCTGATAAACGCAGTGATTAAATGGTGAATTCCAAATTATCCTAGAGCAACTAATGTAACCCCCAAAAAAGTTTTGAAATACTATACACTTGAAATAGAAAAACCAGTAAAAGAAAACAACATAGTTGGAATGAATACTTTGAAATAAAACTCCCATTTTAAAAATAAAAGAGAGCAATAAAAAAAAAGAAACAAAAAACAAATTTTAAAAGCCTGCAAACAAATTGTAATCTCCATTTAGTGCTTGTGGTTTACAATGGTAAGAATGTAGCAATTCTAAAATTATACTGTGTATATTGTGAAATTGAGAAATGAAGAAATATATTAATTATTGCGGGAGCCAGAGTTCTCACTATGGGAAAAGAATGATACAGATATGGAAAGGAGAAAGAAAAGGAGACATCCTGTGGTTTAGGATTGGATTACAGATATCAGGATGAAGTTATGATCTGAATAAGTATGTCTATATACATGTGTGTATATTGTATATATTCATATTTACTATTTCTGTTCTCTGAAAGGGCCTAGAAGCCGTGACTCACCGATAACAATCATACTTTGAACACTTCTTTACTTTCTGGTACAGCAAGGTATTTCAGGATCATCTGTTTTCCCTCCTGCCCCACTCCTGGACCATCCATATCTCTAAAGAGTTCCTTTTACTGAGGACTAGCATTTAGAGACCAAGATCTGTATAGTATGAGTGTTCATTGTAATTACTAAATGTCTGAGAGAACTTGAGGGATCACTTCTTCCCGGTTTGCAGGCAGCTGCCTTCTTGCTGTATCCTCACAAGGCAGAAAGAGGGCTCTGGTTTCCACTTGTAAGGCCAGTAGTCCCAACATGAGGGCTCCATCCTCATGACCTCATCTAAACGCAATTACCTTCCAAAGGCCCCACCTCCTAATACCATTATTTGGGGAATTTGGGCTTCAACATACGAATTTTTGGGAACAGGAGCATCTCCTTCACAACAGTTGCTTATTATTGACAGTTTCTCCTCCCATATTTTCTTTTTCTTTAAATCGATCTCTTAAAAAACTTGATTTTTTAGGGCTTCCTAGGTGGCGCAGTGGTTAAGAATCCGCCTGCCAATGCAGAGGTCACAGGTTCGATCCCAGCTCCAGGAAGATCCCACATGCCGCGGAGCAACTAAGCCCGTGTGCCACAAAAAAAAAAAAAAAAAACTTGATTTTTTGACCTTGGTCTCCTAATAGTCTGAATTTTGCTGATTACATATTCATGGTTTAGTTTAGCATATTATTCTGTCCTCTTTATTTTTTGCAAATTGGCAGCTGGATCCAGAAATTTGATCCTTTCGACAAGATCATAGGTGGCATTATGTTCTTTCATCAGGAGCCACCGAAAGTCTGGGTTTTTTTGCTCCTTTTGTGATGTCAGCAACCATCGATCAATTGATTAATTGGATGTTGCAAAACGGTGATATTCTAATTCCGTCAATTCTTTTTTATATTAACTGGAAGATTTTAATGAAGAGACACTTATCATCTATTTGGTTACTATTTGGTTATCCAGTAGTACAAGGTGCAATTCATATATGAAAAGCTAGATAAAGATAGAAGTTAAAATTTTGATATTTTCCTTTTACTTACTAGTTTTCAAGATTGATTTTTTTGTTCTCCAAAGGTAACCAATTTTAAAAAATATTATGTATTCATGAATTTAAACATATATAACAGGTTTCAACTCATTGCAATTATTAGCCTTATTGAAGCTCAAAATGTACTATCTTTGGTCACTGGGAGCCTTTTCAAGTTGATATTATAGGGAGGGAAAGAAATCTTTTTCCTCTACCCATTTTGGGTTCACCAGCTTGGGCCCTGTAAATTAGACTAACAAAAGACAGATTAACGAGAGAAAAACAGACATTTATTAATTTTTCTGCATACACATGGGAGCATCACAGATGAATAACTCAAAGGGGTAGTTAGAAGTTGGGCTTATATAGCATCTTAAAAAAAGAACAATAAATTTTTTTTACAGAAATGACAAGACAAAGGAAAGAACGTTGAGCTTTTAAGAGTGGCAAATTGTGAGAAGGCAAAAATATGGGGAAATTAGTGGTAAATAAGGTCTACTTTTAGTAACATTTCTTACATAGTTTCCTCTGATGCTGTCTCTGGGCTGTTAAGGGTCTAGAGTTATCTCCAGTGATTAGCTTCTGTCTTTCCTGGTAGAGATGGAAGAGGGGACACTTTTATAAATTAATGTCCTGGGGACTTCCTAGGTGGCGCAGTGCTTAAGAATCTGCTTGCCAATGCAGGGGACACAGGTTCGAGCCCTGCTCCAGGGAGATCCCACACGCCGTGGAGCAGCTAAGCCTGTGTGCCACAACTACGGAGCTTGTGGTCTAGAGCCCGTGAGCCACAACTGTTGAGCCGGTGTGCTGCAACTACTGAAGCCTGAGTGCCTAAAGCCTGTGCTCCATAAGAGAGGCCACCACAATGAGGAGCCCAAGCACTATGATGAAGAGTAGCCCCTGCTTGCTGCAACTACAGAAAGCCCATGTGCAGCAACGAAGACCCCATGCAATAAATTAATTAATTAATTTTAAAATTAATTAATTAATGTCCTGCTTTTAGGCAAAGAGGAGGAGGGCTCTTGTATAGGCATACCTTGTTTTGTTGTGCTTCACTTTACTGTATTTCACAGATACTGTGATTTTTACAAATCAAAGGTTTGTGGCAACCCTGCATTAAGCACATCTATCAGCACCATTTTTCCAATAGCATTTGCTCACTTAGTGTCTCTGGGTCACATTTTGGTAATTCTCCCAACATTTCAAACGTTTTCATTATTATTATATTTGTTACGGTGATCTGTGGTCAGTGATCTTTGATGATACTCTTGCAAAAAGATGACTTCCTGAAGGCTCAGATGATGGTTAGCAGTTTTTGGCAATAAACTATTTTTAAATTAAGGTATGTAATTTTTTTAGATATAATGTTATTAATAGCACACAGTAGACTATAATATAGTATAGCTCAGGCTCCTCATTGTGGTGGCCTCTCTTGTTATGGAGCACAGGCTCTGGGTGCTCGGGCTTCAGTAGTTGCAGCACACGGGCTCAAAAGTTAAACATAACTTTTAAGTGCACTGGGAAACCAAAAAAATTATGTGCCTCACTTTATTTTGATGTTTGCTTTATTGTGCTAATCTGGAACCAAACCTGTAGTATCTCCAATGTGTGCCTGTATTTGTTTCTGTCAATTGCCTTCAGTTCAAGAAAGCTTATATACCTTTTAGACAAGGAAGCAGTAAGTTGGTGAAGAAATAACATGACAAAAGGGGTTTGGGCTAGGGGCAGTAAATTGTAGGAAAGATACTATGAGGTATATGGAAGATAAGGGTTGTTTTAGTAAGTTTGTTTCTACAGACCCATTTCAATATTGATTACCGGTCTCTGGTGATATGATGTTCTTTTATTGCTGATTCAGGGAGGGCATATTTCTCATGGGAAATTTGATGGCCTGTTTTTAGGTAGAAACATCTACATCCGTTGTTTCCCAAGTACCTTTAGCTCCAAATAGTCAATATGCCAAAGTGGCATATTTGGGGGTGGCATGTCTTGAAATCCTTCATGCCAAAGTGGCTTGTTTTGGGGGTGGTATATTCTGCTACCCTTTTGTACCTTTTGACATGACCCTAGTGGCCTCTTAAAAACATATTATTTTATCTTTTATTATTGAAAATTTCAAACATAAACAATAGTAGAAAGGTGAGTCTATGGACTCCCACTACCCATCATTCAGTTTCAATAATTATCAACATATTGCCAATCTCGTTTCATCGATAACTATGTATGTCTTACTCCTTCTTGATTATTATTTGCATTACTTTTAGAGCTTTATTGAGGCATAATTCACCCATTGGAAGTGTGCAATTCAACGATTTTAGTAAATTTATAGAGTTGTGCCACCATCACCACAATCCACTGTTAGACATTTCCATCACCCCAAAATGTTGTCTCACGGCTCTTTGCAGTCAGTTTTTCTTCCACTCTTATACCCAGGCAACCACTGATCTGACCTGTCAATTTAGTTACTTGAGAGCTGTTGCTTCTTGCTGCTGCCCAGCCGAAAGTCTTGGGATTTCTCTTAACAGTCATCCTGAGTATTCTTTTCACATTTTCCTTTGTGTTGAATCTCTCACTTCCTAGATCACATATCTTCCTCTTTCTTGGTTTATACTCTCATATAGGGGAACACCTTTTTCAACATATTCCTGAGAAAGGGTATGTAGGGGAGGAAAAATAATTTTCCTCTATCCTTCTGAGTTCTTGGCTGAGACCTCTGTAATAAAAGACAGATTAACAAGAGAAAAACAAACATATGTTAATTAACATGTACACTTCATGTATACATTGGAGATACCCAGGGAAAAAATTCAGTAACTCCCCAAATGTGGGTAATTTTTCATCTATTACGCTTTGAACTCCAAGGGAACCCTCTCAATCTTCTGGGAAATTTAAAAATATTATTTGGAAATGTATTCTGCCTTATTTTCACAGTTCACTCGTTCTGGAAGTTCTGCTCTTGAGTTTGAGTTCCTCAAGAAGGAAACATTCAAATCCTGAACAAAATTTCAAGTTCAAATGCATTTTTATTTATTTTATTTTTTAAATAAATTTATGCATTTATTTATTTTATTGGCTGTGTTGGGTCTTCGTTGCTGCACACGGGCTTTCTCTAGTTGCGGCGAGTGGGAGCTACTCTTCCTTGTGGTGCGCAGGCTTCTCCTTGCGGTGGCCTCTCTTGTTGCAGAGCATGGGCTCTAGGCACGTGGGCTTCAGTAGTTGTGGCACATGGGCTCAGTAGTTGTGGCTCATGGGCTCTAGAGCACAGGCTCAATAGTTGTGGCGCACGGGCTTAGTCGCTCCATGGTATGTGGTATCTTCCTGGGACAGGGATCAAACCCGCTGTGTCCCCTGCATGGGCAAGCGGATTCTTACCCACTGTGCCACCTGGGAAGTCCTCAAGTGCATTTTTAAAAGGTCAAAACAGAGTATACACTTCCTTTGGAAATCTACCCATGTCAGCACAGAAAGGTCTACCCTTTTTAAAACACGTTTTAGAGGTAATTTGCAAAAATGCACAACTGTTAAATGTACATTTGGTTTTTTTTTCTTTTGTATCTACCAGAGCAACCACCACCCGGGGAAGATAATGAAACATTTCCATTGCCCTAGGAGGTTCCCTTAGGCCCTTTGCAGGCAATATCCCCCAAAGGCAACCACTAGTCTGACTTGGTCATTATTTTGGGTTGTTCATGAACTTGAATAAATGCACTTTTAATTTTTATGTACTTTTCTACTCCACTCTTCACAGTACCTTCAGAATATTCTGTATCCTATTTGCCATACTTTATTTCATTCCTATGTCAACAAAAATAATGATCTATAATAAGAATAGGAAAGAGTTTTATTTGAGTCAAACTAAGGACTAGCCCAGAAGCCAGCTTGCCAGATTACTCTGAGAAGATGCTCCAGAGAAGCATGGTTTCCAGCAGTTTTGTATCTTGTCAGAACAAAGAACATTGAAGACAGGGTTACATTTCTTCAAGGTTTTAAACAACATCACCACCACACACACAGATCAGCAAGTACAGGGCGAATCAGCACGGCCTTGGCACCTGGAAAGGTAAATCTTATCATCAAAGGACTACTAGCATCAGCGCTCCAGGAGGAAAGGCATTTAATCTTTATTTTTAACATGGACATTCTTTACTTCTGGTCAATGTGCTCTTTTCTTTAAAAATTAGAGCTGACGTATAATTTACGTCTGTCTGATAGGTCATAAACAGGCTATTTTAGTTAACATAAAATTCAAGTTAACTCAAGTCAGAACGTCTTTATCTCTATATGTGAACATTTCTTTTATCACCCATCTTAACACTTATATCCAATATTTATATTAAGAATGCTGAAAGGGCTATGCTTGTTACACTTGCGTATGAATTTCCAGAGGCCAGAGGTCGAAAAGGGGAATTGCTGCGTCAGAGGGGGCAAATCTGCTTTCCATTCCTAGCAGATCTTTTTGCCTATTGAGGGAGAAGGAGGCATGGTGGGCTGAGGATCCCACCGCCCTAGGGGCTCCCTAGCTTCTCCCACACGGCGGAATCTTGTTTCACTGTCCCGCCACTCGTGTACTCCAGACGTCCCATCTCAGCAAGCGAGCACTAGCCTGAGCCAGCAAAAGCCATTTCTGCTCCGACGCCCCAGCGGGAGCTGGCTCGCTAGTGACGCTCTGCGTTTCCGGCGCTGAGGGGGCGGGGCCGGCGTCGCGGGGCCGGCGCGGTCGCGGACTGATGACGCAGCGCGCCACGTGCTCCCCCCACATGTGCGGCAGCTCTCCGGGTACCCGCGGAGCCGCAGCGGCCGCTTTCCCTCGGGGCGTACTCGGTGGCAGCCCCGGCGCGGGGACCTCAGCGGCTGGGGGTGGTTCTGAGCACGAAGCCGGGAGCGCGTGTGGCAGTCCCGGGGCGGAAGGCCCGCGGTCATGGAGCACTTCTTGCTGGAGGTGGCGGCCGCGCCGCTGCGGTTAATCGCCGCCAAGAACGAGAAGAGCCGCAGCGAGCTGGGCAGGTTCTTGGTCAAGCAGGTAAGAGAAGCCGCGAGAGGGGAAGCGCCCGGCGGCCGCCGCCGCCACCCGCCTGGCGCGCGCCCCACGGCCCTGCTCGGAGCCGCAGGGGACAGGGAAGCGGCGTCTGGTCACTCTGGCCGGCCCCCCAGCGCTGGCCAGTGGCGGGGCCGTCCGCGCGCGTTTGAGGAGCCTGGAAGGAGGCTTTTGTTTCGGGGGAGAGCTTTGCCTTCCCCTCACCGCCGACTTACCCCCTTGCGGCGTCCTGGCTGCGAGCGGCAGACGTGGCCTTCCTGCGGAGGGAGATGTGGTTGGTTTTTCTGTAATTGAGGTTGCGTGTCTGCGCTTTTGACATGTGTATCACTTAAGTGTGCCGAGCCCGACCAGCCCTGTGAGCCTGGGTGAATGTTCCTTTCCTGCCCCGTCCCGACTTTTCGGCCCACGGACAAGTATTGACTGTGTCCCTGCGGTGCGTAGGACACAGTGTGGCGCTTTGAGGGAAAGGGATAAATCCATCACGGTCTCTGCCCCCAGGGAATTTAGAGTCTATTTTTGGAGACAGTTCATAAACAGAAAACAGCGGATGCACAAAGCGAGACAGCGAGTGCGTAATTCCTAAGCTATAGGAATTACGAATTGGTTTTCTGGGAAATGGGTGCTCTGGCCGTTTAAGAGCCTTCTCTCGCGGACCACCCGCTGTCTGAGTCTTTTTCACGTGGCATTTTAACTTTCTATTTTATGCTTCCCCACTACCACCCCCAATGTCTGTGAGCTTCTTGACAGTAGAATTTTTTTTTCTCTAACCCCAGTATCTAGGACGTATATATCCTATTGCTTAGGAAGCAACAGCAGTATCTTGGGTCTGGAGCGGCTGGGAATTAATATGAGAGGCATTTCTGTTTGGTGACAACAAATTGAACGTGTAGAGTAAAGGGGAGGGAGGCGTGGAGGATATGCCTGGGGGTCATCTGGCCTGTGATTCCCCCAGGGAAGGGAATCACAAACATAAATGAAGAGGTGTAGAAAGAAAACTGATTTTTGGTGGGCTGGACCAAGGAAAGAGATGATCAGTTTATATGAGCTGAGTTTGTGGTGACAGGCTTCTCAATTATGTACTGTGGCCAGATATATTTTTCTGTAAGTGGGCCTGCATGTAGAGTACAGGCTCTGATGCTAGGAATCATGGACCACCAACAACAGGGGATTTATTTATGATTCTCCACTGTAATTGGATGTAAAAGCGGCGCTTATGTATTGCGAGTAAAATGGGAAAATGGTTTGTAGCCTTTTTTAAGAGAATATGACATTTTCAACTGCGAGAACCACTCAGATTCTGAGACTGTATATAGTAATGCTAAGGCACTTAAAAGCTACTGAAAAGTTTAGCTGAATTAAGGAGATTGGGACACCTGTGCTTCCCCTTTTATCTGTCTCACATCTGTCTCTCAGATTTCATCCAGTCTGAGAGGTGTCTTTCAGGTTTGTTCCTTTCCATTTTCAGTAATAATTTTAAGCCCTTTACTCAGAGAAGAATTGATTGTGTTGTCATTCTATTTTTCTCCTATTTTGGAAAATAATTTTTACTGGAAAGCAAAGGCTTTTTTTGTTTGTTTTTTGGGCCAAGCCAAGAGGCTTACAGAATCTTAGTTCTCTTAGTTCCCCGGCCGGGCCCTCGGCAATGAAAGGACGGAGTCCTAACCACTAGACCACAGGGAATTCCCAGCAAAGACTTTTGAAACATTGCTTCTCATGGAGTTTGGGATCTGAGGTAAGAATTTTTTAGGATCGTGCTTCCTTTTTTGTTTTTTATCTAGGCTGGTGACACCACCGTCTCTCTATTCAGTCCCTTATAGAGAACTGAGTGTCCTCAACTCTTTTCACTCCTTTTCTGTCACATATAGCCAAGTCCTCCTGATTTTCCTCACTCGGTATTGAATCTATTCCCTTTTCTTCATCCCTACTACCACTACCGTCCTACAGTTCTGACTCTTAATTCCAGCATAGGGGTTTTCTTTCCAACACCACCAAGCAATTCTCAGACACCAGGTGGTGTCCTACAATTTAACTCAATTCTGACACTGTTTATCTGCGACAAGCATCATATTCTTCAGGATAAAGGCTCAGCCCTAAAAGACTTCTCCTACCCCTGACATACCCACAGGTTTCAGAAAAACCTGTGTTTCTGACCAACTGGCTTTAAATTGGTGGTTCCAACCACTCCCTTGGGTTTGATTAATTTGCTAGAGCAGCTCACAGAACCCAGAGAAATATTTTACTTACTAGGACAACCAACCCTGGGATTCTCCGAACCATGTTCTTTTGGGTTTTTAATGGAAGCTTCCTTACATAGGCACAAGTGATTAACTCTCTGGCCATTGCTGATTGAACTGTCGATTTCTAGCCCTTCTGCTCTCCCCGGAGGTCAAGGCACAGGGCTGAAAGTTCTAATCCTCTAATCACATGGTTAGTTCTCCTGGCAACCAGCTCCCATCCTTGCTGTTTTCCAAAATTCACTGCATTAACATAACAACACACCTTTATCTCTCTCCCATCACAGGAAATTCCAAGGGGTTTAGGAACTTGGAATGGGGTTGAAGATCAAATATGTATTTCTTATTATAAATCACAGAATCACATCTTACCTCGATCACTGTCTGTGCTGAGGAAGAGCAGAGTGCTTAAGAGCATGCATGGGTACTGGGACTGAAGTATGGCTGAAGAGCAAATTCATTCTCTTTTGTCTGGTTTGGTTTGGTTTGGTTTGGTTTTTGGTGGCACCACACCGCTTGTGGGATCTTAGTTCCCCGTTCCCCGACCAGAAATTGAACCTGCGCCCCCTGCAGTGGAGGTGTGGAGTCTTAACCACTGGACCACCAGGGAAGTCCCTCTGTTATCTTTTATTTAATTGCTTTTGGGGCCTCCCACAAGTTGCTCAACTCTCCTAAGTCTCAATTTCTTGATATGGTATGTATTATATATGGTAGCTGCTAGTTACCAAGAGTAGTTAAAAGCAGGGACTCTGGAGCCAGATTCTGTGATGTGGATTCCTGGTTCTGCTCCTAGCTTTGTGACCTTACCCCCTTTTTTTTTTATTTTTGGGGGGGGTACACCAAGTTCAATCATCTGTTTTTATACACATATCCCCACTTACCCCCTTTTTATTTTTCAGTTTCCTTATCTGTAAAGTGGGGATAATTTTACATACTTCATGGATTGCTATGAGGATTAGATGCCTAGAATATAGTAAGTGCTGTCTATAAAACAGTCGCTGTTATTATTGCTATAAATAAGATTGTTGTGAGATCTAGATAGTGCATTTGAGGAGCTTACCACAGTGCCTGGCCCATAGTAAATAATCAATAAGTGTGAGTTATGATTACAGTTTTTTAAAGACAGCTTTAAGATATAATTCATGTACCATAAAATTCATCCATTTAAGTGTACACTTCAGGGTTTTTTCCTCTGTTCACAGATGTGTGCAACTGTCACTACAGTCCATTTCAGAACACTTTTAGTGGTGAAAAGAAGCCCTCATTCCCTTTAGCTGTTATCTCCCATCCCTATTCTGATCATTTAATATAGATTATCACTAATAAGACGAATCTGAATCTATCACCATTCTGCCTAAAAGCTCCCCATTGTCTGCAGAATCAAAATCCAAGCTTTCTAAAATGGTATATGAAGTATTGTTGGTTTTTTTTTTTTTTTTAAGTTTTTAAAGAAACTTTATTTTCTGAAGTGTTTTTGTTTTTCCCACTCTGATGGTTCTCAACTGAGGGCAATTTTGCTTTTTGGGGCAAATCTAGAGATGTTTTTTGGTTGTCACAACTTGTCTTGGGGGTTCTACAGGTATCTAGAGAGTAGAGGCCAGGGATGCTGTTAAACATCTTTTAGTGCACAGGGTAGCTTTCACAACACAGGAATTCTCCAGCCCCAATGTCAGTAGTGCAAAATTAAGAAAGAAACCCTAAGTATGTGTATGCCTACTAACAGGATATCAGAATACATGAATCAAAAAGTGACAGAAAAGGAAAAATAAACAATTATAATTGGAGACTTTTAACACTCTAGCCTCAGTAATTGATAGCACAAATACAGAAGATCAGTAAGGATATGGAAGACATGAACAACATCAGCAGACCTGACCTAAATGGCATTCATGGAATGCTGTGCCCAGTAATTGCAGAATACATGCTCTGCACACCTGGAACATTCAGTAAGGTAGATCATAGATGGGCCATTAGACAAGTCTCAACAAATGTAGGAGAATTGAAATTGTACAAGGCATATTCATTTACCCCAATGAGATTAAATTAGGGGGAAAAACCCTCAAAATGAGGCTGGGAAAAATCCCTAAATGTTAGAGATTAAATAAGAAAATTAAAAAGAAACTGATGGTTAGAGAAGAAATCACTGGGAGAATCAGAAAATATTTTGAGCTGTATGGTGGCTTAAACAATTTGTGGGTTGCAGCTATAACAGTTAGAAGGGAATTCATAACATTTAGAGGGAAATTTATAACATTAAGTTCTCATGAAAAAATGGTTTGAAATTAGTGATATTTTTTAAGCTTAGATCTTAGGAAATTAGAAAAAGAAGAGCAAATTAAAGCCAAAATAAATAGAATGAAGAAAATAATAAAGATAACAGTGGAAATGAATGAAATAGAAAATGGACAAACAATATAGCAAACCAGTGAAACCAAAAGTTAATTCTTTGAAAAGATTGACCAAGAATAAAAGGGAAAAATCCAAACTATCAGGAATGAAAGAAGGCCACCAGTACAAATTTTAAAAAGAATAAAAAGATAAGTAACTAGTA
This sequence comes from Hippopotamus amphibius kiboko, assembly GCF_030028045.1. Lineage (NCBI taxonomy): Eukaryota > Metazoa > Chordata > Mammalia > Artiodactyla > Hippopotamidae > Hippopotamus > Hippopotamus amphibius. Next base: position 76,311,700 of record NC_080191.1, on the reverse strand, counting down.
TGAAAAATTTTATGCCAATAAATTAGACAATTAGATGACAGGAGCATTCAAAGAATACGGATTACCAAAGCTCATTCAAGAAATAGACAAAAACAAGATAGGAATAGAACAAAACTTCCTCAAGCTGATATAGAGGATCTACAAAAACCATTATAGTTAATACAGAAGCAACCCAATTTAAAAATGGGTAAAAGATTTTAACAAATACATCACAAAAGAAGATAAATAAATGGCTGTTTCATACCATATACCACTCCACCTCCACTAGAATGACTAAAATTAAAGTCAGTAATACTACCTATTGGTGAAGTTATGTAGCAGCTGAAGCATTCAGACATTGCTGGTGTGGATGTGAAATGGTGCAAATACTTTGGAAAACAACTTCTCTTAAACATTGAAAATTTTCTTTAAATTTTTTAAAGTTAAAAATAAAAGTTTAGGGAATTCCATTGCGGTCCAGTGGTTAGGGATTCCATGCTTTCACTACTGAGGGCCCGGGTTCGATCCCTGGCTGGGGAACTAGGATTCTGCAAGCTGTACTGCGTGGCCAAAAGTTTATTATCAGTTTAAGCATACAGTTACTGTGTGACCCAGCAATCTCACTCTTCGGTAATAAAAAGATTAAGAGTAATGAAAATATGGGGAGGGGGATAAATTGGGAATTTGGGATTAACGGATACACTACTATATTTAAAATAAATAACAAGGACTTGCAGTATAGCACAATGTCTTATGATAAACCTATAATGGAAAAGAATCTGAAAAAGGATATATACATATATATGTATAACTGAATCCCTTTGCTGTACACCTGAAACATTGTAAATCAACTGTACTTCACTTAAAAAAAAAAAAAGAGTAATGAAGGACTCCCCTAATGGTCCAGTGGTTAAGACTTCATGCTTCCACTGCAGGGGCCACGGGTTTGATCTCCTGTCTGGGTAATTAAGATTCCACATGCTGTGCAGCTGGGCCAAAAACTAAAAAGAAAAAGAGTAATGAAAATATGTCCATAAATCTCTTGTACATGAATATTCGTGGTAACTTTATTGGTGATCGCTGGAAACAGTGTAAATATCAACATGCGAACAGGATAAACAAGTTGTGCTATGTTCAAACAGTGAAAAGCTAGTAAGTAATAAAATGGAATAAATTATTAACAGTGCATACAAGTTTGGAACTTTGGAAAAAATTATTGTATTTTTGAATATGGTATTTAGGTTGTGTTCAGGCTGTACTCTTATAGATAACCATTTAGTGTCAAACTTTTTAGGCTATAAATTCATAGCATTGGACTTGCTGGGTCAGAGGGTATATCTATATCCCTCAGGTAATTTAAACCCACTGTCACATTGCCCAGCAGCAAGGGTTGTACAGACCTTCATACACACTAGCAACATGAGGCTTTTTACATACTTTTCAGTTTTCTTTTTCATGCTTATGGATATTCTGAGCCCAGGCACTAGAATTTTGTGGTTTATTTCATCTTGCTATCAAAGTGTGGCTGTCTGCCTTGGATCTGTCTTGTTTATTAATTAAAGTCTGACGCCTTCATGGGGGTATATCCTCATTTATTTCCAAGAATTGATTTCTTATCTCTCTTCTTTCCTCAAGAGAGTTGGCAGTTTTGCATACTAACTGCGCTTTATTTTTTTCTCATTTAATTCCTGTTTTCCTTCAAGACAAAGGTGTTGGGAGGCACTGGATTCCCTGGAAACTGTTATGACTCTAAAACAGATTATTTTTCAAGGAAGCTGAAGCTTTCTAGCATTTTACATGGAATCCTCGTGTCAGTCCTTTTACCTCAAACCCCAGTGGACTGAAACTTATATGTAATAGCCTTTACATTCAATTAACTAGTCCTCTATTGCAAAAAAACCCCCACTATGTTTTATAAGGGAAACTCAGTTATGAAGTCTGGAAATTGGATATTTTGATTCTAAGCTAGGACTCTGTTCTTCTGTAGCAGTAGGAATGAGTATCATTTACGTAGAAATTTTGTTTTGCCTTTCTCTCAGGTGTGGACACCTCAAGATCGCCAGTGTATCTTGAGTACCTTAGCACAGTTACTTCTGGATAAGGACTGCACAGTGCTGGTTGGCCGCCAGCTGCGCCCTCTCCTTTTGGATTTGCTGGAAAGGAATGCTGAAGCCATTAAAGCTGGAGGCCAAGTCAACCATGATTTACACGAACGGCTCTGTGTGTCGATGAGCAAACTCATTGGTAACCATCCTGACGTCCTCCCGTGAGTAACAGTTTTATTCTTCACGTCTCTCCTGGAAGTGGTAGAACCTACCCTCTCCTGGGAAGTGAGGAGGAAGTCTGAGTTGAGGTGGAGGGAAGAGGGGAAATATAGAAAGAGGAGAGAGGAGTGGTACAGTTTTATAAAAATAATCACAGCAGAAGCCATTTATCCAGCTCAGTTCAATGACCATTTACTAGGTTTTACGTCTTGGCCATCAAGACAGGAAAATATGACCAAGATATCGGCCCTGCCCTCAAGGATTCTTCATCTGGCAAGACATGCATACAAGGCAGATCTGAATGAGTTTTAGCTGAGGTTCTTACAGCATCCACTTCAGTGGGTGAGATTTTTGCTTGCTGGAGCAGCTGAAGGGGGTGGGTTGCAGTAGCTGTAGTGTCCCTTCCAACTTTCTATAAATCTGTCCATATCCAAAGTGTGATAAGAAGTTGTGTTAGAGCTGGGTTCTAATGCATTTCTCTTTTGACCTGCTCTCTTTCCAGCTTGGGCTGGTTCACCCCTCCTTAGGCAGCCTGGTGGTCCTCTGCTCCCATGCAGTCACCCCAGTGATGCTGAACTTAGTGCAGACGTCCAGTCAGCATAGCACCTTGCAGCCTGGAACTCTTGGCTCAGGCCACCCTCCTGCCTCAGCCTCTGAGTAGCTGGGCCCTAGGCATGTGCCGCTGCACCTGGCTTTCTCAAGTTGATGGGTGTGTGTGGAGTAGAAGAGGTAGCCAAATGATTGTCAGAGGTAAACGACTGTGATTCTAAACATGAATAATGTTGTTCTGTGCACTAATAGGAGCATCTCTCTTTATTTTTAATTTTTTTTATTGGAGTATAGTTGATTTACAACATTGTGTTAGTTTCTGCTGTACAGCAAAGTGAATCAGTTATACATATGTATATATCCATTCTCTTCCAGACTCCATTCCTATATAGGTCATTACAGAGCACTGAATAGAGTTCCCTGTGCTATACAGCAGGTTCTTATTAGTTATTGTTTGTATTATAGTAGTGTGTATATGTCAGTCCCAGTCTCCCAATTTATCCCTCTCTTCCCCCTTGGTAATCATAAGTTGGTTTTCTACATCTGTGACTTAATTTCTGTTTGTAAATAGGTTCATTTGTACCATTTTTTTAGATTTCACATATAAGCAATATGATATGATATTTGTCTTTCTTTGTCTGACTCACTTCACTCAGTAGAGCATCTCTTACTATTAGTCTTCATCAACACAAGCAGTACACTTTGGCTTTCTTGGAAATATGAGCTCTAGTCTGGTCCTTGGATGAGGGAATAAGAAATGAAGGCTTGGGGAAGTCGTTAATTGGTGTGAGCTTTTCTAAAAGAGGAGGAAAAAAATGGGCCCAGTTTGAGGGAACATATACAGCAAAGTTAAAGATCACTGTCGTATGTGGTATCAGGAACCTGTGCTCTGGGTTGATTGAGGATCCAGATTGTGGCCTTACTGGGTGCTTTCATCACTTAGGTGTACTTGGCTATGGATGGTACTGTTTCACAAGGTATGCTGACTGTCCTGTACTTACCCTATAGGATTGATGTGTGAGTAACTTTGAATTCCCACTTCTCGTAAGCCTTAGTGGTACAGTGCTTTTGGATTGTGTTTGAGAATCATTAAAATGATGGATTAGGGACTTCCCTGGTGGTCCAGTGGCTAAGACTGTGCTCCCAGTGCAAGGGACCCGGGTTCGATCCCTGGTCAGGGAACTAGATCCCACATGCATGCCGCAACTGACTCAGCGCAGCCAAATAATAGCCCAATAGATAAAGTATATTCTTAAAAAAAAAGATGGATTAGCTGCATCTGGTTTCCCAAAGCTTCAGATTTTATGTTCTTATTAAATAAATGTGAGGCACCCCTACTTTTTCTTCTTTTCATTTTGCCAAGGCAGTATATTTTGTTTATACTCCCACCTTATTCCAAAAAGGATATAATGCAGCTACAAAGATGCCCATGATAGAGTAACTTAAAAACAAGCAAAACAAAAACAAAAACAAAAAATCACCATGTGTAAATGATGAGTCAATGCGTGATATAAAATGAACTATAGGTAGTGATGTGGAATGGGATTTGATTTTTAGTTTTAAGAAATGTAGCTGATTAGTTTGGCTTGTGCTCTAAATTTCCTCTGCAGAGGAAATTACCTGTTGTATTAGGAATATACCTAATATATTTAGATGGGATGCAGTCATTTATTCAGTGGATAAATACAGGAGTCCTCCCTTAAAGCTCTGGGTCATATCATGGGGGTGAGAGTCAAAGTTTCTGTACTTGCAAACAATAGGATACAATACGTTAATAGAGGTGTGAGCCAATTACTTAAGGGGAGCAAGGGAAATCATTAAATTAAGAAAAATGAGTGTGTTGTCCTCTTGGAAAATAGGGAAGGTTTTGTACTGTGAAATTGTGGAGGAAGATCGAGGAGTGGAAGAGTGAAGAGATGGGCGATGGGATGGGGATGAAAATCTAGAAAAGAGACTGAAGAGGAGGAACCCAGTCAGGCTCCCTTGGGTCTTAATGACAGTCTTATTTTTGGGTTCATACCTCTTTCTGAGGCCAGGGTGCCTATCTATTTGGGATTTGCATCAGGTATCTCAGTAGTAACAAGGTATTTCTTTTTTCTTTTTTTTTTTACAAGGTATTTCTTTTTATTCCCTTGCTTATGCTGGTTGTTTGTTACTGGTCTCCTCTCCTCAGCTTTATTGAGATATAATTGACATACAGCATTGTGTAAGTTTGAGGTGTACAGTGTGATGGTTTGATACACATATTGCGAAATGTTTACCACAGTAACCTTAGTCAATACATCCTTCACCTCACATAATTACCATTTTATTGTTGTTATTTGTTCATTACTGTTTTTGCATCTAGAGTCCTTGAATGCATTTTTTACTCTTGGGCAGATTCTTTGTCAGGACTCTTGTGAGAACACTTCTGGTCTGTTGATGTTTTCTGTATTCTGATACCCTAATTTAGGTTTCAAAGTTCTAGTTGTAAAAAATCATCTAGTTCTGTTCCTAACTTTCCATTCTTGTGTTCCCAGATTCTTCAGCTGTAGCTTTGTAGATGGTTTCATGGTTAATGTACTACATTATGTCTTGATTTTCTTTTCCCCTTATTGTTCTCTCAGGAGTGTAACCTGATTTTTAGGTTCTGATTGTACCTTACTCTTACATTTTGCATATTTTAGTTCTTTGCTTTTTCTTTTAATTTGCTCTCCCTTTCCTGTTTCTTCCCTCTCCCTGGTCCTTGCGAGCCGGTTTTAACACACTCCTCTCAACCATGCAGATCTTGTGGAAGCCACCTTTCCTTAATGATGAAGGCTACATCCACCACTCTTGCATTTTATTGACGTTGTCTCCAACCCTCAGAGGTTACGTGTTATTCCCATTTTCTAGATGAGGATACTGAGGCTCAGAGATGCTAAATAACTTGCCCAAAATCCCCTTGCTAGAAAGTGGCAGAGCTGCAATTCAGTCCCAGGTGAGTTGTCTCCAAAGCCCATGCTCTTTTTTTATACTTTGTGGTGCTGCCCACTTATCCTATCTGAGCCATTCATGTATTTGTTGACTGATTTATATAGAAGTTGATCTGAACAGCATGTTATAGCTAATGATTATATTTATACTCCCAGGAGGGAAAGAATACAGCACTCCCCCCTTATCTGTGGTTTCATTTCCCATGGTTTCAGTTACCTGAAGTCAACCACATCCAAAAAAATTAAATGGAGAATTCCAAAAATAAACAACTCGTAAGTTTTAAGTTGCATGCTCTTCTGAGTAGTGTAATGAAATGTTGTGCTGTCCTGCCCAGGGTGTGAGTCCTGTTTCTCCAGCATATCTATGCTGTATTTGCTACCCACCCACTAGTCGCTTAGTAGTTATCTGAGTTGTGGTATAAAAGTGCTTGTGTTCAAGTAACCTTTATTTTTCTTAATGATGGCCCCAAAGCACAAGAGTAGTGATGCTGATACCTTGGATATTCTGTGCCTGATTTATAAGTTAAACTTTATCATGAGCCTGTATGTATAGGAGAAAACAGTGTGTATAGAGCTCAGTACTACCCGTGGTTACCGGCATCCACTCGGTGTCTTGGAACGCAGCCCCTGTGGATACGGGGGGACTGCTGTAATCACCCGGATTCCTTTGTGTTGTACTGGGTTAACTTCTTGGCTTTAGTTTCGCGTTTGCTGTCAGTTTGTTGGACATGTGGATCCACATCAGTGCTGTGTCTTTGACTGGAAAGAGCAGTAGCTGGTGGGCCTCGTACTGATCTTTTGTGAGCAGCAGCAGGTAGAATGCTGTGGTAGAGCCTGCTTCACGCGTAAAGCGCTGTGTACCTGTGGACAGACATGCGGAAATCAGGCTGACGTACAACAGGATGAGGGACCAAAAGTAGTTACGCTTTTATACCCCTCTGCTTCAAAACTGTTCAGGAATGCTGTAAAGGTTAACACACATTTAATTTTAGACTTTTCCCCCTTCCACGAATTATTTTACTTTGGCAGCATTCTTCTAAGGAAAAGAACATCTTTTAATTACAAAAGCAATATGTTAAAGTAACACTCAATAATACAGAACTATAAAAAGCAAAAGGTCCTCTCCACCTTGAATTTCTACTCTCCAGAGATAATTGCTGTTAGTTTGGTATGTTTCCTCCCAAATCCCTTCTCTTTTTCTTACTCTTACACCCATCTGAGAGTGTGCACACCGATATATTTATATGTACACATTTTAAAAATGGCTTTATTGAGATGTAGTTTATATATCACATAAGTGTACAGTTCAGTGGGTTTTTTTAAATTTATTTTTTATTTATTTTTTATTTTATTGGCTGTGTTGGGTCTTTGTTGCTGTGCGCGGGCTTTCTTTAGTTGCACTGAGCAGGGGTTACTCTTCGTTGTGGTGCATAGGCTCCTCATTGCCATGTCTTCTCTTGTGGAGCACGGGCTCTAGGTGCGTGGGCTTCAGTAGTTGCAGCACATGGGCTCAGTAGTTGTGGCTCACGGGCTCTAGAGCGCAGGCTCAGTAGTTGTGGCGCATGGGCTTAGTTGCTCTGTGGCATGTGGGATCTTCCTGGAGCAGGGATCGAATCCATGTCCCCTGCATTGGCAGGCGGATTCTTAACCACTATGCCACCTAGGAAGCCCCAAATTCAGTGGTTTTTAGTATATTCAGATATGTGCAACCATCACCACAGCAAATTTTAGGACATTTGTGCATATATTTTTAAAATAAAATTATAATAAAATTTAAAAACATTTGATTATATACAAATTTTAATAAAAACACATATTATAATTTTTAACTTGCATCTTGTTTTTAAATTTAGTCACATATGGACATCTTTGCATCAGCAAATAAAGTTATTTTAAAAGTTGTGTAGTGTTTTATCACTTCTTATCCCTTTGTTGGGCAGTTAGGTTGTTTTTTTGAATTTTTGATGTATAACATGACATTGAACATCCTTGGGCATGAAAATTTGCAGATCTGCTGTGGGAATTAGGAGTGTGGATTTTGGAACTGAGTGGTAATATTTTTGTAATAATACATATTTATACGGTTTTAGATTAAGTAGATAAACATTATCTTATTAATCTTTGTACTGTGACATATTCAGGCACTATTAGTCCCATTTCAAATCTTTAGAGGGGTTAACTAAATTAACTAAGTTGTTCTAAGTGTCAGAGCCAGAACTGGACCACAGGTCTTACTTCTAGATGCTTGAAGGAGTGTAATGAGTTGCCCAAGTAAGTGGCTCATCCAAGATTAGTTGTTTAACTGGATGGTGTTCCTTGTTGCATTTTAGACCTTACGACTCTTTGTCTTATCCCAGGAAAGAGACCATTCTCCACAGTCTTCAAATATTCTCTGAGGAAAATTCTGATCATGCTATTCTCTGCCTAAGTATGCTTTATTGGTCCATCCATCATTGCTTAGATCAGAATCTTAGAGCACTCTCTGAAAATGATGGGTCTCTAGAGAAAAGGGTGTTGTAGTCAGCTAAGTTCAGGAGGGAATGTCAACCAGATTCCTAACCACTGGACTGCCAGGGGAGTCCCCCCAGCTAAATCTTATAAGACCCACTTGTCCAGTCTCCTTCAGAATATCATGAGCGTTAATTTACCAAGCCTCTGTTCCTGTTTGGCTGGCTTGCTCATTGAACCCCAAGGCTTCCCACCCATCTCCTGAATTCTCATTTTTGTGTGCTCCCACCCTGACAGCCAGGCCTCTTCCCTCACCCAGACCCTTGCCTGCGTGTGCTCCATAGCCTGCCCACGCCCTTGTACGCTTAGCCTCTTCCCTGAATGTTCCTTTTACCTCCTTGCCTTCACTCATTTGTGGTGGTCTTGATACTGTGTCCCTGTTGGTACTCAGGTGGGGGGGGGGTCTTTAATCTCACCCTGCACATCCCTCACGGTCAGCATGTTTAGTGGGTGTCCTCCTTTCTGTTCTGTGAAGTTTTCTGGACATTCTTGTCTCTGTGACACCTGCCACCTTCTTTATTTTCTGCTGCTGCTTTTTGTGATTATTGATCGACTTCCTAGCTCCTCTTCTGTCTTTGAAGAACTTAGCAACGGGCGCATCATCTTCTTCCCCACCCCAGCTCCTATATCACCCTTGGATTACCCATCAGTGCTGACTCTGTTGTACCTTGACTGGTTAATCGCCAATGGACTTCTGTTTTCATTTCACGTACCCTGCTCAGGGCAGTGGTTACACCCTAGGTCTAACTCACATCTGTACCATCACCTTAGAAATCACTGGCTCAAACGCTCCATTCCCAGACTGCCATCTCCTGTCCCGCTGCTTCACTTAACACACTAGTCTTTCTCCTTACTGGGACTGCCAGTTCTTTCTACCTGTTTATCAGTTCTCTCCAGTTTGTACCTTCCTTATGTGACTTAAAATTCTATTTTCGACCTTATTGCTGTCTTCCTGTTAATATCTGCTTCTGTGTCCAGCGGTTCAGTGCTCATGTCTACCTAGAACACCCCAGCTCTTGATGAATCCACCTTCTTCATGTCTGCAGTAGAGCAGCTGGATCACACTTCTCAGAGTGGAGCTGGAGAGCCTGGATTCAAATAGCCTCTCTACACTTAGTAGCTTTGTGACCTTGAGCAAATAACCTAACAACTTCAGTTTCCTTAGCTGTACGTTTGGGTTCGTAATACCTACTGTTGACAGACTCCCTGTTGTAGTCCCACTTCAGAGTAGACCTGGGTAATGAGAGTGCAGAAAAGAGTAAACCAGTAGCTTTCATCATAGACCAACACATACAGGGCACAGAGGAGTTTGCTCAGATACCTATTCCCAGTCCTTGAGTTTCCTTCTGCTCAGCATGCCAAGGAGTACAATAGAAATAACAGACATGTGCTACTACATCATTTACTACCGAGATCTACTGAGAATCACCATATCTGCAGTATTTGTAAATTCTGTAGAGTATATTTAAGGTTGTTTGATTTTTGGAGGAGAAAGAAAAAGTGGCTTTATTTCTTTGCCAGGCAAAGGGGGAACACAGTAGGCTAGCGCCTCAAGAACTGTGTCCCCTATTTAAGTTTTTAAAGTTTATTTTTATTTTTAAAAATGCATGTCCTTTTTTTTTATTATGGTAAAAAACCCAAATATCATAAAATTTGCCATCTTAGCTATTTTTAAGTATACAGTTTAGTAGTGTTAAGTATTTTTACATTGTTGTAAAACAGACCTCCATACGTTTTTTGTCTTGCAGAAATGAAACTTTATACCCTTTAAACAATTCCCCTTTGCTCCTTCCCCCGAACCCCCGGCTAACCACCATTCTGCTTTCTGTATCTGTGAACTTGACTGCTTTAGATACCTCATATAAATGGAATCATACAGTATTTATCCTTTTATGGTTGGCTTATTTCACTTAGCATGATGTCCTGAAGGTTCATATATGTTTTTGAATGTGACAGGATTTCCTTCCTTTTTAAGTTTACATGGTATTACGTTGTAAGTATATACCACAATTTATTTATTCATCTGTTAAAAGACATTTAGGTTGCTTCCACTTCTTGGCTATCGTGAAAGTGCTATTATGAACATGCATGTGCAAAAATCTCTTTGAGACCCTGCTTTCAATTCTTTTGATTATATACTTAGAAGTGGGATTGCTGGGCCATATGAGTAAGTCTGTCATGTGATGCACTGTATTTCAATTTGTAATTAAAATAGTATGTTTGCTTTGTGGTGAAAAAAAGCACACTAGTTTTATTTATCTATTTTTAAGGAACCTCCATACTGTTTTCCATGGCATTGCACCATTGTGATCCCACTCACAGTGCCACAAGGGTTACAGCTTCTCCACATCCTTACCAACAAGTGCTATTTTCTGTTTTTTGTTTGTTTGTTTGTTTGCCACGCTGTGTGGCATGTGGGGTTTTAGTTCCCTGACCAGGGATTGAACCTGTGCCCCCTGTAGTGGAAGCATGGAGTCCTAACCACTGGACCACCAGGGAATTCCCTCATAGTGTTCCTTATAATCTGTTTTATTTCTGTACCATCTGTAATGTTCCCTCTTTCATTTCTGATTGTTTTTTGAATCTTCCATTTTTTTTTCTTAATCAAAGAGTTTATCACTTTTCTTGATCTTTTAAAAAACCAACTCTTAGTTTTGTTGATTTTTTTTTCCTGTTGTTTTTCTAGTCTTTATCTCTGCTCTAATCTTTATTATTTCCTTTCTTTGGTTAGCTTTGGGTCTAGTTTCTTCTTTTTTTAGTTACTTGAGGTGTAAAGTTAGGTTGTTAGCCTGAGATCTTTTTAAATATACATGTTTATAAACTTCCATCTTAGCATTGCTTTTGCTGTATCCCATAGGTTTTGGTGTCTTGTATTTTTCTTTTTATTTGTTTCAAGGTCTTTTCTAATTTTCCTTGTGACTTATTTGATCCACTGATTGTTTGAGTATGTTGTTTAATTTCCACATATTTTAGGATTTTCCAGTTTTCCTTCTGCTGTCACCTTCTAGTTTCATTCCATTGTAATATTTTACATAATTATACAGAAAATGTTTTGTGTAATTTCGGTACTTTAAGTTTGTTGAGACTTATTTTGTGTCCTTACATGTTCTGTACCCTGGAGAATGTTCCATGTGTATGTGAGAGGAATATATATTCCACTGTGGTTGGGCAGAGTATTCTGCATGTATCTGTTAGGTCCCTTTGGTCTATAGCGTTGTTCAAGTCCTCTGTTTCCTGATTGATCTTCTGTCTCATTATTCTATCCATTTAAAGTCTGCTTTGACTGATATAGTCACTCCTGCTCCCTTTGAATTACCATTTGCTTGAATTTTTTTTTTTTTTTTCATCTTTTCACGTTCAGCCTATGTGTAGCCTTAGATCCAAAGTGGGTTTCTTGTACATAGCATATATTATAGTTGAAGGCTGGTTTTTTTGTTTGTTTTTTTGAATCCATTCAGCCAGTCTATGTCTTTTGATTGGGAGTAAATCATTTACATTAAAAGTAATTACTGATGGAAGGACTTCCTCTTGCCATTGTTAATTACTTCCTGTGTGTCTTGTAGCTTTTTGTCCCTCTTTTCCATTGTTACTGACTTTGTGTTTCATGAGGATCTACACTTCATCTTTTAACACATCTTTGACTGGAGACACATTACAACCACAGGCATTAGTTTCTGCAAAAATCTCCCAGTCAATAATGTGTTAAGATGCAACCAAAGCATCTCTTCTTTACTCGCCCAGGTTCATTTGAATCTGTTTTCTTTGTGCCTCTTATTTCTATGACTCTCTTCCTTCCTAGATAGGAAGCTCCTCAAGGAACATATCTTCTTGGTTTTGTACCTCCAGGACTTAACACAGTGTCTGAAACACAGTGTCTGACTCATAGTGAGAAGTCAATAAATATTTGTTAAAAATGAGTGTATTTTCAGTAGTAAACACTTGTGATAAGTTCTTGTGGTTTTTGTTTCCTCCTAGTCAGATATCTCATGCCGAAATTCTGGTTCCTGAACTTGAACAGAATACAGTCTTAGGATTAGGTGGCTTTAAGCATTCATCTCTTTTCATTCTCAAACCCTTGGGAGTTACTGTTATGTCCTGTTGTCTTGTCTCATTAAGTGGCTATGAATACTTTGTTTTTTTGTTTTTTGTTTTGGCTGCATTGGGTGTTTGTTGCTGTGCGTGGGCTTTCTCTAGTTATGGCAACCAGCAGCTACTCTTCATTGCAGGTGCATGGGCTTCTCATTTTGTTGGCTTCTCTTGTTGCAGAGCACAGGCTCCAGGCACACAGGCTCTAGGCACATGGGCTGGGCTCTGTGGCACGGGGGCTCAGTAACTGCGGCTCGCAGGCCCTGGAGTGCAGGCTCAGTAGTTGTGGTGCACGGGCTTAGCTGCTCACCAGCATGTGGGATCTTCTGGGACCAGGGTTTTGAACCCGTTTCCTTTGCATTGGCAGACAGATTCTTAACCACTGCGCCACCAGGGAAGTCCTAACATGTATACTTTGATATTCTTACTAACTAATGAAAGTTCTTTTTCTTTCTGAAGGTTTGCCCTGAGGTATTTCAAGGACACTTCTCCAGTCTTTCAAAGACTCTTCCTAGAGAGTTCAGATGCAAATCCAGTTCGGTATGGGCGCAGGCGGATGAAGCTCCGGGACCTAATGGAAGCAGCTTACAAGTTTCTGCAGCAAGAGCAGTCTGTGTTCCGGGAGCTGTGGGACTGGAGTGTGTGCGTCCCACTCCTCAGGAGCCACGACACCTTGGTCCGCTGGTGCGTCGCTGTTGGGCTATTCCTGTGCTTCTAGCGTGGGGATGGTTGAGGGAGTCTGGAGTTGTTTGCGTGAGGAGGGAAAGGAAACTGTTTAAAATATGTTGTTTTTGTTCTGCTGCCTTTGGGGTTTTTATTCCCTTTCATGTGATATTTCAGAGGGAAATCAGATGATAAGAGTGGAATTCCATTGTTTTTGTGTTCCATCAGTGAATTTATTTTACTTTATTTATGTTTTCTACCCTCCCCCGTGTTAGTTCTATAAGATTTCCTTTTCTGGTGTTCAGTTGGCTGGCAGTCTTCTTCATCCTTTAGAATCAGCTGTAGGTCCTGAGTTTATATACTTTGTTTTTTTTCCAGGTACACAGCCAATTGTCTTGCCTTGGTCACCTGTATGAATGAAGAGCACAAGTTATCATTCCTTAAGAAGATTTTTAATAGTGAGGAACTGACCCATTTCAGGTTAAGGTAAGCAGGAGCGTTCCTGGAGATCTTGATGTGGCTTTACTGGGCATGAGAGTAGTTGATGAGATCTCATTTCCCTCAGGTTGCTAGAAGAGGCCCAGCTGCAGGACTTGGAGAAGGCCTTGGTGTTGGCCAATCCAGAAGCCTCCCTTTGGCGTAAGGAGAAGGAGCTGCAGTACTTACAAGGACACCTTGTTTCAGCTGACCTCTCCTCCAGGGTGACTGCTGTCTGTGGTGTGGTGCTGCCCGGGCAGCCGCCAGCCCCTGGAGAGCAGGTATGTTGACATCAGTGGTGTGTGTGCCCTCTTCCATCTAAACATTGAGTGTGCATTTTTCCTTGGCTGGGCTCTGTGTTTTAGGTGTGAGCCACATCGAGTTTGCCAAATTACTGTTCCACTTACAGCAGTGTTCAGGGAGAGAGTAGGAGAAATTCACCCAGGATCCTCCTCTTTGATAGTCCCTTTGTCCCTGTTTAGTGTGAAGGTGGAAAATATACTGATGCCTGTGCATCAGGCTTTAACTTCAGCAAAGCTCCTCCACATAGGACCTCATTTACTTGCTGCAAAGGCTGTTTGAAGTCAGGTGGCACACGTTGTGACCCCACATTTATGTAAAACTAAGGCAGAATGACTTGCCCAGGACCCATGGGCTGCCCTTTGGCAGAGGTGGGGCTAGGCCCAGGTCTAACTCCCAGTAGACTCTCTCTGTCAGAATATTCTCTTTGCCTGTTGTGTGGGAGGCTAATGTCTTTAGTGAACTTTTCCCCTGCCGTAGAAAATGATCTTTCCAAGAATGTGGCTCCGGACTATACTTTGGAAAGGCTTGTAAATCAGTCTGGTTCCATAATCTGGGAACATCGGGAGCCAGTCTGTTTTTCCCCAGCAGTCTTTAGTCAGTTGTCACTTGGTCTCATGGTCAGATCCACCGAGTTTTCTTCCTGGAGCAAGTCCTGGTCATTCCTTGAACCATCAGTCTGTATCTGGGAAGTACAATTAAAAACATTAGTATAATATAGATATAAGAAAGTGCACATGCCTTAAGTGTAGAGCTGCTTGATTGTTCATAAACTAAACATATCTGTTGCCAGCTCTGAGACGCCAGCATTTCTAAAGCCCCTTGTGTTTCCCTCTGGTCGGGAAGACCTCCCCAGCCCTCTTTAAGCACCCTCCTAACAAAGATTAGGTTTGGAACGTTAGAACTTTAACCTAGGGAAGGATTCTGGTGGGGGTGGCAATGGCAGAGCACTGAGGCACAAGTGCAGAATGGAGCTACAGCCTGCCTGCCTGCCAGTTGCTGAGAGTAATAGCTCTGCAAAAAGTTCAAGAGCTTCCAGCCCCGAATCTCATTTTGTCTTCATATGTCTTTAGGGGAGAAGCTGTGTTTGAGAATTTACCATTCCTTAAAACTTAATAATCATTGCACTTTTTCAAGAGATCCTTTTTTCTGTGTCATATTGAGTACATTGATATTAAGAATTTTTAAAATTGTGGTAAAGTGAATGTCACATTTACCATCTATACCATTTTTAAGTTTATTCTTCAGTGGTGTTAAGTATATTCACGTTGTGAGCAAACAAACTCCAGAACTTCTTCATCTTAAACTGAAACTACCCATTAAACAATTGGGTGCATTATTATTATTATTTTGCTTTTTGTTATGGAAAATGTTAAACATATTCCAAAGTAGGAACCGTAGTGTAGTGAATCCACATGTACCCATCATTCAGGTTCAGTAATTATAAATTCATGGTCAATTATGTTGCATTTTTATTTCTGAACATTCTCCATACCATATTGTTTTGAAGTAACTCCCAGATACCACATCATTTCTTACCTAAATATAGGCATACGTTATTTTATTGCGTTTTGTTGTTGTTGTCATTGTTTTAATAAATTTATTTATTTATTGGCTGTGTTGGGTCTTCATTGCTGCATGCAGTCTTTCTCTAGTTATGGAGAGTGGAGGCTACTCTTCGTTGGGCTTCTCATTGTGGTGGCTTCTCTTGTTGCAGAGCACAGGCTGTAGGCACACAGGCTTCAATAGTTGTGGCACATGGGCTTAATAGTTGTGGCTTGTGGGCTCTAGAGCGCAGGCTCAGTATTTGTGGCACATGGACTTAGTTGCTCCACGGCATGTGGGATCTTCCTGGCCCAGGGATCGAACCCATGTCCCCTGCATTGGCAGGTGGATTCTTAACCACTGAGCCACCAAGGAAGCCCTGTTGTGTTTTGTTTTGTTTTTTTCTTTAAGACCTTTTATTGAGATACAATTTACATACAATAAACTGCATATATTTAAAGTGTACAATATGATATTTTTTTCTTATTAGTCCTATTGTGTTTTATTGTGCTTCGAAGATATTGCTGCTGCCTTTTTTTAAAAAAAAGACAAATAAAAGGTTAGTGGCAACCTTGCCTTGAGGAAGTCTGTTGGTTCCATTTTTCCAACAGCATTTGCTCACTTCATGTCTCTGAGTCACACTTTGGTAATTCTTGCAATATTTAAAACTGTTTCATTATTATTATATTTGTTATGGTGATCTGTGACTGGTAATCTTTGATGTTATTATTGCAGAGATTACAACTCAGTGAAGTCTAAGTTGATGGTTAACATTTTTAGCAATAAAGTATTTTTAAATTAACATGTACATTGTCTTTTAGACATAAGGCTATATTGCACACTTAATAGACCACAGTATAGTGTAAACATAACTTTTGTATGCACTGGAGAACCAGAAATTTTGTGTGTGACTTGCTTTATTATGGTATTTGTTTTATTTCCGTGGTTTGGAATTCAACCTGCAAAATCTTTGAGGTATGCTTGTAGTTTAGTGTGTGTGTATGTGTGTGTGTATGTGTAAAAAAAAGGACTTTATGCAGACTTATGTATAGGATTTATATATAATGTACAGGAAACTGTATTCAGTACCCTGTGCTTAACCATAGGGGTAAAGAATGTGAAAAAGATGCCCCTGTTTGGAGCAGACGCCTGTGTGCATGTGTGTGCGTGCCTGTCCAGTGTATATTGTGTCTTAGCTTCCATTTTTAAAATTGTTGTGTACAGAGAGTTGCAGCAGGGGGCGGGAGGGCAGAGTGGGCAGAGGGAAGCCATCCCGCTTCCAGCACTGGGGATCTGGGGTGGGAGCAAGAGGGCTGCAAAGGGTCTGGCCCAGCCAAGGCCCCCCTTGGACTCAGCACAAAAGGGCTTTCAACGAATTAAGTAAAAAGTGTTTTACAAAAATGCAAAAATCAAAGCTCCAAACGTGTTAAAAATAAAATATAAACTTGCAAAAAAAAAGAAGAATATGAAAAAGAATACATATATGTATAGCTGAATCACTTTGCTGTATAGTAGAAATTAACACAACATTGTAAATCAATTGTACTTCAATAAAATAAAAAAAAGGGAAAAAAAGGATTTAAAAAATCCCCAGAACTCTTTATTACACTTGAAAAAAATTGAACAATTTTATAGTATATCCTTTTAGTGTCCTTACTTCCCTGATTGTCTCATAAGTGTATTGTGTGCATTCTTGATCTTAGACATGAAATCCTAGAATATGGTAAGAGGAAGAAAAACAAAAATTCAGTCATGATAGATGATGTTTTCTCCCATCCCCTGTGTGTCAACTTTTTTGGCTTCTTAAACTTTGGGAGACTTTTTCTTAAATTTGTTAGTAAGTTCCCACCTCTCCCCAGGGTTGGAGAAGGGAGAAAGGAAAGGGAAAACGTCGGATCCTTATTTTAGATAGCCTACTTGTTGTTATTATAAGTCCTATACTACTAGTTTATTGGCAGAGGTTTACGTTAAAGACAGTGAAGGATTGTTTTAGAAATTAAGCTGTGCTCTTTGGCGGAAAGACTCTTCCTGATGTGCTTTTTATTTCTCACTTGCCTCCTTAGGCTAGTAGAAGTTCTCCTCGGGAACAGGAGCTGGGCTTTAGGTCTTACGTGCTGGTCGAGTCAGTCTGCAAAAATCTTCAGACCCTGGCTGTGGCAGTGGCTTCTCAGAATGCTGTGTTGTTGGAAGGACCAATTGGATGCGGGAAAACTTCCTTAGTTGAACATTTAGCTGCAATGACAGGTAGAAGGAAGCCCCCTCAGCTTCTCAAAGTCCAGCTGGGAGATCAGACTGACAGTAAGGTAACTAAGAAATGGGCGGATTTTGGTGGGTGAGCATATTTGCATTAAAATATTGTTCTTGCCTTTAGTTATTGGTCTTCCTCATAACTGAGGGGACCCCACGGTAAAACCTCAGTTACCTGTTATAACCCTGTGGAAATTTAATGGAACGAATCGCAGGATGTAACATTGGCACCTCAGGTGTGTGGTTTCAGTCATTACTGTATCTTCTTTCTGCAGATGCTGTTGGGAATGTACCGCTGCACAGACGTCCCGGGAGAGTTTGTGTGGCAGCCTGGCACCCTGACGCAGGCAGCCACAAAGGGACACTGGATCCTTCTGGAGGATGTTGACTATGCCCCCTTGGATGTGGTACGTCATCTCCCTAGTAACTCGCTAATTTCTTGTCTGTGAAGAGAATTGTGTTAATAGTGATGCTAGGGGATCATTTAAACAACGTAGGTGTTTCATTAGAGGTGCTATGTTGAGTACCTTCCTAGTCTGGTTTAAGTTCTTAGATTACTTGGCTGATCTCTTGTTTGATAGAAAATCAGTAAAATTGTGCTTGTACTGTTTCCTTTAATCGTTGAATATGTGATCAGTTTCACAGTAGCTTTTTTTTCCTCCTTCACTTGAAAATGTGACTGATTTCATAGCCTTTCCAAGAATAGGCTGGATGGGAAACATCTTATCCATGTTGCAGATACATTGAGAACTTTGAGACTCTGCTCCCCAGCTATGGCATTTGTAGAGCAGGGGACAGATAAAAGAAGAGATGATGTAATAAGAGCTGTTTGCCTTTGTTCCATTAAGGAAAATAAACCGGGTGTATATTTTTGACTTTAAAAAGATCACATTTCTATGTATATAAAATTTAGTTATGGAGGCAGTCCATGTTTCTTCTGTATTCTCTAAACTATGAACCCCCCTGCCCCACCACGTATTACAGAATGAAAAAAATCTTCCTTTGGGCAGGTTTTCCTGAGATTGGTTTTAATTTTCTTTTAACGTGAACCCTAAAGCTACCTGTATATGGACTTTTCCCTCTTGGATTTGAGAAGAGAAGAGATAGAGAGGAGGAGGGGGAAGGAAAGGTTTTTAGGTTTAGGGAGATATGAAAGGGAAGGAGTGGCTATAAATATGTATGTCTTATGACATATTTTAGAGTCTAGTGAGGTAAAGATGTAATGGGTTGTTGGCTTAGTTTGACTACCATGTTCTAAGCTCTTAATGCTCAGTTTTTTAGGGTTGGAAACTCAGTTTTCTTAATAAGCCCAGAGCCAGGCATGACTCCTACAATGAGACTTAAAAAGAAAACTGAATTATAAACTGCAAGGCCAACTTGAAAGTATTAGTTGAGTCTTAGCCCTTTCTAGTGCTCTTTTCCTGGGCAGTTTTTTTCAGACATCAGGGTACCTGGGAAGTCATTAGGATTATGAATCATAGAGTTTGAGCCGAAAAAGGTAGATGAACTTAAGGGATATTCCATTCAGGTCATGATGAAGCCTAGGGACCTATCCCTGTCCCATAGCTAAGTACATTCTTTCATGACCAAGTCCGGATTCAAGACCAAACTGTTAGGTACTGTCTTGGTCTTCCTTGGGCAATGTCTGGTAAACATCAGATAATTCTCGTGCTTTTGAGTTCCATTCCGTGCAGACCATTCCCCTTCTGTTACGACATTTGATTCCAGAAGGTATGTGGTTCAGTTGATTATATTTAAACTTAATTATCATTATAGTGAAATTGTGTTTACTTAAAAACATACCTGGATCCTTGATTATTATTTTGTTATTTCCAGAACTTCTTAGCTAATAGTTAACCCATTACTATTTTAAGGTAGCTTTTATAGATCTCATTCAGGATGGTTGTCTTTTGTTTAAAGTTTCGGAGTTATCCTGGAGTTGCCCTTGTATTATTTTTCCTTTCTTCTCCTAGCCATGTATGAAGTAATGATGCGTAGTAAAGTTGTGTTGATATTTTAGAACCCTCTTCCTTGGCTCTTTGTTCTTGTTACTTTGTTTTTGTTTTTGTTTTGTCTTGTTTTCCCTCAGACTTTCTCTATAAACTGACATCCCCTAGATCCATATGTCTAGGCCATACTTTTCTCAAAAAATCTCTACTTGGATGTTCCTTAGTGGGTGCAGGTTCAGGATGTTCAAAATGGACCTTGTCTGCTCTTTCCCAGAGCAGCATTTCCTGCCACATAATTACCAAGCCAGAATTTGATGTCTCCTTCCTCTGGTCCCCCATTCACGTAGTCTGATATTGCTTAGTATCAATATTTTTCCTTATCTCTTATTCTGTTCCTTCCCAGCCCCCCGCCTTGGCACAGGACTGCTTATTTTTATCTATCTGTCTATCTAATCTATCCTGTTATCTTGCCTTTTTTACCTGACTGGTGTCCTTTTTTGCTTCTTTCCCTCCAGGCTGGCTCTCTTTCAGTTTATCTTCCATATTGTTGCACAGTTCATTTTCTAAAATAAAAAAGTTTTTTCTCCAGACTAAAATCCTGTCAACAACTTGCATGAAAGAATTCAGACTGCTTGGCTCCGCACAGACGGCCTTTCATCATCCATCTCTAAGCTTAGTACTTTTCCACTATTTCGTATGCACGTTCTGCCTTCTCATGCCACACTCTTAGGCATATACATTTTTATCCATTTGAATATTCTTGCCTAGAGTAAATATGCCATTCCTTTCTCACCAAACCTGGCAAATTCCTGCTCATACTTTAAGATTCAGTGACTGTCATTTTCTCTAGAGTGGCTTCACTGCTCTGTTCTAAGCTGCTCCACACTGACCTACAGCCACTCTCTATCTTCACATATCATTTTGTACACACCTTGGGGTCACACCGACCATGCTGTGTGGTGGTTTGCAGGGCTGTCTCCCATCAGACACTAGGCTGTAAGGCCTCAGCCGTGTCTGGATTGTTAGCGTCTTGCTTGATTCTGGTCCATGGTAGGCACTCAGTGATTGCTGAGAGAAAAAGTTGCTCTGCGGGAGTGTACGTGGCTCCAGTATTCCCGCCTGGCATTTGACCCCAGTTCACGCTGTGAGAAGTAGGGTTTCCTTTAAGGATGTGTTCATCCAGAGGGTTTTTTTTTTGCTTGTTTGCTACTTCTGTCTTAATAGCTTTATCCCTGGGGTTTTGCGATTTAGGTTTCTGTGCTGATCCCTCTCTTGGAGAATGGGGAGCTCTTGATTCCTGGCCGAGGTGACTGTCTGAAAGTGGCTCCTGGATTTCAGTTCTTTGCAACCAGGAGGTATGTCCCATGAACTCTTCTATTCCCACAATGGAACCTCTTCCTCCTAAGTCCACATGCTTAGAGTGCTGAGTACCAAAAAGCTTTGGAATAGAGTTCTCTGGGCCCATTTTAAGTAAGCTTAGTTGGAACTGATGTCAGATTCAACCTTCTCATTCCTGACTATTTTTAGTGGAGACAGTTAATTTAGAAAATAGAAGGTCTTTGTTGTTGTTGTTTTTTCACTTAAGTAACCAGTCTTAAAAACTTTATCTTGTTTTCGTGTTTTCACACGTCATCAGAGATGAGACTGTTGTCAGATAGCCCCGGGTCTGAGTCCTGACACTGACACTTTGTGCCTGTGTGTCCCTCGCTTGAGTGATTGTGACGGGGCCAGTAGCACCTGCTGTACAGCTGAGTGTAGGTTACAGAGGTTAGGTGAAGTGACTGAAGACCTGCCACATGGCAAGTGCCCAGCCGTGGTGGCGGTGGTGATGAGCCACGTAGCCTCAAGCATTTAAAAAAATTAATTGAATATAAGCATCAACAAAGGAGTAAAACCTAAGGCAACTTAGTGTATGTCCCTATCTACATTTTGAAATGGTGTGAAGGCAGTGGTTTATTTCCTACTACTTGTCTATAGCTGTACAGCTTCTCTAAGGTCTTAAAATGCCCAAGAGTGAAAATAGTGCCACGTTATATTTATTGATTATATTAGTGTTTACTGTGCCTCTGTGAGCATTCACTCCCAGATGGAATGCAGAGCTAACCTAACAGTTCCAAGGAAGACCTTGCTAGGCCCTGTTAGTTTTAATAGACCTTGATTTTATTCACAGTGATGGTGCAGTTCTTTCCTGCGAGGTGCATTTCCCAGAAAGTCCTGGGACATCATAGAAGTATGTCACACGGACTTGAATTCAGTTCTTGGCTTTGCCATTTGTAGGCATAGTTGTGTGAGCAAGGGATATTACTCTCCTCTTTCTTATTATGGTTCTTCCTTGCGGCTAGAAGAAAAGAAGGGCATCATCCTTCCAATAAAATGTTGTGAGGATTAGATTAAATGGCTTAGGTGTAAGCCCATGGCTTGCCCAGAGTATGTGTTTAAGGAATATTCCTTCTCTTCTGGGCATATATAGTTTTAGGTACTGTAGCTTTTGGTGATAAGCAGTTAACTTATTTTTAGTACTGTCAATCTTGGATTATGCTTTCTTTTCTCTGAAGTTATGTCTTAAGGAAAAGAAACATGTTGTTGAGATCAAAATGCCTAACAGGATCATTTGCAGTGATCTGAAAATAACGTGGTGAAAGCCCTGTGCCTCCCCTAGGAAAACAGTCAAACCCAGTTAGTGGCAGCCTTTCATTGACATCCTCCCTGAAGCCCAGTGTAGTGGTATCTGGCACCAGAAGGAACTGAGCTTTATCCAGATGTGAGATAATGTCTAGGAAGCGATAACCAGGGGCATAATTCAAGATTAAAATCGGGAGTTTTGTGTGACTCTGTTTTTCATTTTGAAATACAGGCTCTTGAGCTGTGGAGGAAATTGGTATCGACCACTGAATAGTCATGCTACTCTGCTAGACAAATACTGGACCAAAATTCGCCTGGATAACATGGATAAAACAGAACTGAATGAGGTATGGGGTTATTTGAAAGTGTCAGTGCTTTTCTTTTTGGCTTTTCATCTTTAAAAGTTTCAGATTTACATGTAAACAGAGGAAATAGCCCAATGAGTTACCAAAATAAATTTAACGGTGAATGTGCTGGTATTTTACTGTATCCATCTAGTACTTTTTATTTGCTAATATGTTTGAAAGCAAACCTCATAGCATTTCACCCTTAAATACTTTCATGCACCTCTAAGGGCATTTCCATATATAACCACAATGTCATTATTATACCTAATAAAATAAATAGTAATTCCTCAGTAGCACTTAATTCTAAGACCAAACTTAAGTTTCCGCAGTTGTCCCCAGAGGATCTTTTTTATACTAAGTTGATTTGTAACTAGTATCTTTCATATTTAACAGCTTCATGTACATTTTGATCTGGATAGTAATGAAAATTGAGATGACTTGTTTGAAAGGTTTTGTGCGTTGATTCACTGGGTCTCATGTCTGGTCCTCCTCGATCACTAAGAGGCATGCCTCACTTCATGCCGCCAGCCTCCCGCCTCCCTTTGTGTTTACTTCCTCACGTGGGAAGCTTCCCGTCTCCCAGTGCTTCATCTTGGAGAGTAGCAAATAAAGCACTGTCAATGATCATTCAGTCATGGCAGGGATGTTTTCCTCTTTCTTGGTGTAAGTTTTTAGATAAATAAATGGCAACAGACAACCTTTTCAATTATTTTATCTAGCATTTAGGTGTTTATTAGCAGAGGGGTTTTCAGGGTTCACAGACTGCTGGATAAACCTTGATTGTGTAATCTCTAAGAAGCCTTGCCTTGATTTTATAACTACAGCCTGTTTTACACTTGTGAGTTTCTTATCTCAGTCTAGTTTCCAGTTATGCATCTGTGTCCTCTATGTCTTTCTTTCCTCCTCTCGCCGCCCTAACTGTAAGCCTCTCCAGTAACTTACGTGGCTTTGGTGTCCCCAGCATCCACTCTGTGCCTGGCACTTGGTAAACATTTGTTGTATTGCTCTGTCCTAATGCCCCTCTTTTGCTGTTGTAGACCTTTATTTATTTATTTGTTTGTTTGTTTTTTAATAAATTTATTTATATGTTGGCTGCTTTGTGTCTTTGTTGCTGCACACGGGCTTTCTCTAGTTGCTGCGAGTAGGGGTTACTCTAGTTACGGTACGCAGGCTTCTTATTGTGGTGACTTCTCTTGTTGCAGAGCACAGGCTCTAGGTGTGAGGGCTTCAGTAGTTGCGGCGCGTGGGCTCAGTATTTGTGGCTCCAGAGCACAGGCTTGGTAGTTGTGGTTCACGGACTTAGTTGCTCTGCAGCATGTGGGATCCTCTCAGACCAGGGCTCGAACATGTGTCCCCTGTGTTGGCAGGTGGATTTTTAACCACTGCCCCAGCAGGGAAGTCCTGTTGTAGACCCTTAAGTGTTTTGTTTTCAGACTTAAATTGCGAGTCTGTCCTTGAGAGGGCTGAAGTTCACATTTAGGTGTGATTTGCTGGGGATTGGGAGGATGAGAAGAACATTTGACAGCCACTCTGTTCTTACTGTATTCTGTACTTGAAGGATAAGCCAGAACTTCTCTTTCCATTCCTGTCTTGATCAGCAGTGTATCACTCTGCTCACAGAAGGTGTGACAGGAGCACACACCTTCTCACATAAATGATGTAGATCATATTTAGGTAGCTGACTTTGAGAAGCTCACTTGTTATTTTTAAGCTTCTGGACTTACTAATAAATCCTAATAGCACTCTCCTAAATAAATGCCTGGTAGCTAAAAATGCTGTGTGTGTTGCTTAGGAACCTATGCTGACCTCCTGGGGAACACAAGGAACTGCATTTCTGTCGCTGCCAACCCCAGCCGTCTTGTGCTTAGAAAGGCTGGCTTTGACTTCTTCTTTTTTTTTTTGTAAAGAACTTTTATTGAGATACAGTTAACAGACAATAAACTGCATATATTTAGAGTGTACAATTTGCTATTTTTTTTCGTATTAGTAATGTATATATGGCAATCCCAGTCTCCCAGTTAATTCCCCCCCAACCCTCCCTCCTTTCCCCACTTGGTGTCCATATGTCTGGCTTTGACTTCTTGCTAAAGTATCAAATTATACTTCAAAAAACGAGCTCTTTATGTGATGCTAGTTTTATACCTAGTAAGTGCCAGGAACTCACCCCTGGTGGTTTCTCACACCTTGTCTCCCCCATACACCTTGAACGTACACCTGATGCCTTCTGTGCAGGTACCAGAGATGGCTTGCTTTCTCTGCCGCATTACCCCCTCACAGTCATTGCTGACCTCTGCCTGGTGCATCTCCTGCTCCGTGAAAGCTTCCTTAGTCTCTCCCAGGCAGGGCCAACCGTGTTGTCCTTTGTGCTGCAGGCTTGCTTCTGCTTGTGTGTCTATTTCTTATACTAGGAGGAGTTTCTTGAGGGTGGGCTCCATTCCTTATTTTGTTTCCCTGTGCCTGATACAAAGTAGCTACTTAAAAAATGCTTATTAAAGGAATGAATCTCCAAAATACATATCAAATTGATAACCGTATCATGTTAGATTAGTTTATTATGTGATGTTGTGTTTAAATTTTGACATTTATGGTAATGACAAGGGATTTTATGGCTAAGGTAGAAAATGACTAATTGGTTGGTACATCTCTATTCAGAACTCTTTTTCCAAATAACTGAGCCCTTACCAAATGTGAAACAAAATTTTTTTCAAGTAAAAGCTTTTTTTTTCACCTTGATCATAAATATACATGCTCATATGATGGAATTACTATTCAGCAATAAAATAGAATGAACTACTGATACAGTAATGTCTAGATGAATTTCAAAAACATTATGAGTAAGAGAAACCGAACTACACACTACATCCTGTATGATTTCGTGTATGTGACAGCTTTGAAAGCAAAGCTGTAGAGATCTGAGTCAGGTTCAGGATTTCAGGGACAGGGGTCAGTACAGAAGGGGCACAGGGAACGTTTTGTCTTAGGGGTGATGGAACATAAGTCTGTATTTTGTTTATGGTGGCCAAGGTCCATAAATATATTGGCAATTTTGAAAATGTACCCTCTGTACAGAAAAAATGTATATTCTGTATTTGAAAGATCCACGTGTGTATCCATTAAGTTGAATTGGTTTATTTTATTATTCTCTTTTTATGTCCTTTTTAATACATCTGAAATAAATCTTTTTAATAATATTTGTTGTAAAATCCTCCAGTTTAAAAAAAAAAGTATGAAGAAATAAAAATCTGTGAGATCTACCACTTGAGATGACACTGTTGAAGGATTTTTTGTTTATCTTTGTAAATATGTGGACCTTACATCTTTAATATATATAAAATATGTGGATATTTCATATATGAATTGGAATCATGATGTACTTCTTCTCAAGATAATTTAAATGTGGTAGGTGGTAATATTTCTAATATATACATGATAATTTTCTTTCTTTTCAAGTAGACTTGATTTAACAACACTATATCGTAAAACCTTGAACCAGTATTATCGGCATCAAGTATTATAGTGCACAAAATTCTCAGTAGTTATTTTTATCTTATTTTTTTAGGCATGCCAGGTCTTAGTTGCGGCATGCATGTGGGATCTAGTTCCCTGATGAGGGATTGAACCCAGGCCCCCTGCACTGCGAGGGCAGAGTCTTAACTACTGGACCACCAGGGAAGTCCCCCTCAGTAGTTATTGAAGTGAATAGGACTAGATCTTTTAAATTCTGTTGTCTTTCTGTTTTTGTTTTTAAATGGGTCTCTTTTTTTAATTATCTTTTGTTTATTTTTTAAGATATGTATTTATTTGGCTGCACTGGGTCTTAGTTGTGGCACACAGGATCTTTGATGTGGTATTTGGGATCTTTTAGTTGTGGCATGTGGAATATTCTAGTTGTGGCATGCAGGATCTAGTCCCCTGATCAGGAGCGCTGAGTCTTAACCACTGGACCACCAGGGAAAGTCTCTGTTGTCTGCTTTTTAAAGATCAACTGCTTTTTATCAGGACTTAACAATAACTCTTTTTTATTGTGATCTGCTTTAAAAAAAACTTAGGTTTTCTTTTCCCAATTACTGCTTCTTATTTGCTTTTGGCTGAGAAATGACTTTACGACTGGACTAGAATTGTGTTTAAAAAATTAGAGTACATGGTACTTGAAGGATCCTTCAGTGAGTAAACGCCTGGGGCTTGGATGCCTGTGTTGCTTGAGACCCCTTTCCCATCTAGTTTCTGTACCCTAGGCTATGTAGTGAGGTTGCCAGATAACTGAGTTCTGGGGAGGGAAAAGTCATGGTCTTTGAGGGGCTGGAGGTGTGGGTGAGGGTGGAAGTTCTTATACTGGGGGAAGATGACAGATTCTATAGAGAAATTCAAGTTTGGTTGTCTAGTGTCAGCAGCAGTTTACGTGCGCTTTTAAAAATCACTATGTTTGCTGCTAAATTTTCTTTGCTTTTTTTTTCTCCCTCTGTCAGGTTCTTCAAAATAGATATCCCAGCTTAGCAGCAGCAGCTGATCACCTGCTTGACATTTACATCCAGCTTACTGGAGAGAAACATCAGCCCCTGAGTGATGGTTCTGCTGGAGGGGAACAGGCACCCGAGGAAGTTTCAGAAGCCAGACGAGAAAACAAAAGACTAAACCTTGAGGGAAGAGAGTTGTCTCTAAGGTACTGGGCTAAACACTTTTGAGCTGGTGTTTTAAAAACTGCTCCCTTCTAAAGTTCATACCCACTAGAACTGAATGGTTGCAAGAAATCAGGTTTTGAAATCAGGCCTGTGGGCTGCTTCATAGTGTTCAGTCCCTTTTTGAGATCCGTAGTTACTGAATGGGAAGGCTTATGAAGGTGACATTCTGTTAGCTTTAAAAGTTAACATATTTTCCTTCTTTCAGTTTTATTGCGATATAACTGACATATAGCACTGTATGCGTTTATGGCGTATAGCATAATGATTTGACTTACATACGTCATGAAATGATTACTACATCCATCATCTCAGATACAAAATGAAAAAATAGTAAGAAGATTTTTTTTTTCTTGTGATGAGAACTTTTAACTTTTTACATAAAACATACAGCAGTGTTAATTATACTTAACATGTTGTATATTACATACCTAGGAGTTATTTATCTTATAACTAGAAGTTTCACGAATGAATAACTATAAATGCCAAAGTTGGAAATAGTTACTGACACGGTTCTTTCACTGGGTGTCCTTTTGTGACGCTTAGGGTCTTAAGTAAGACTCTTGGGTTCGGCTGTAGAGTTCTGTGCCTTCGCACTTCATTCTCAGTGGTTACCTTGCCCTGTGAGAAGCGAGAATTAGGAATGGCACCGCCCCTGAGTGTGCTCTGAGAGGTTGCTGCTCCCTGTCTCCTGCTGCCTTGTCTGGCATGGATGAGGGAGGAATGAGTCACTTCCTGGCGGGGGTAGGGATTGGGGTCACTCGTTCTTTCCCCTGACACTGTTTATCTTCAGCTGCCAGAAAGCAGGAGAGTCTTCGTTGTCAGATGTTCCCACATCTAAACTCTGATGTCTTTGATGTCTTTGGCCAATGGTCTTTTATTTCTTGTCCCCCCACCCCCCTTTCTTTTGTTAAAGGGATCTACTGAATTGGTGTAATAGGATTGCCCACAGCTTTGACAGTCTGTCTTCATCAGCATCATTAAATATTTTTCAAGAGGTAAGATATAGTCTTCCTGCTTGTTTTCTCTGTGCTCTGTAAGGCTGTTGATTGCCACTGTTATTTTCTGTCTCTTGACTGCTATCAAAGGGTTGTTCTTTTGTGTAGGTACTGTTTATTATCTGTGCTCGTTAAAACTGAACTAATGTTGCCTTAAAACTAATTGGGCATAATAAGTGTTTTGTGGTTTTTGAAACAGGTTACTACTAATTTCAAGTAAGTATAGTTTGAAATAGAGTAAAACAGATACTAAAATTAAGGTAAAGTGAAAAGAAAATCTCCTGGGTGATAATAATGTTGTAAAATATAAAGTGTTCCTAAGATGTTTAGTATTTATTTCTGTATGTAATCTTTTAGTCTATTTGATAGATTTGTATTTGTCTAATCCCACTTCTTGCCTCAGTAGGGCCTTTTTTACTTTCATGCAGAGAAATTTATGTGGGGTTTATAAAGTCTATCCTTGTATGCTGGGCTTGGGGACAAAATGCATTGTGTGGGAGGGAAGCCCTATTGAATTACAGCTCTGTCCTATTCAGTAAGAACAGAGAGAGATTTATTCCCGCTGAAGAATTAGAAGTGGTACTGCCTGAAGATCTTTGGGCTCTTGGAACATTGACCCATTTTGACTCTAAAGTGTTCTGGTTTCTGTCAGCTAGAATTGAAGAGAGAGTAGTGACCCATTTGGGTTAGCAGTTTCTCTCTGTCTTTGAGAGAGTTACTTTGAGTAGAACGAGCTCTTCATTTGGAGCACACACTCAAGCTGGCTGAATCATGAAGTGCTGTGTGCCAGTCCTTTAATCTCCTCTCCAGTGAAATTTCCTTCCCATTCTACATTTCTCATCTTTCCACAGATAACCTTGTTTAGTACTTTTAAAATAAAACTGACATGGAGAGGGTTTCTCTTATCTTCTTTAGTCTCTATTTTAAATTAAAATTTTAAGGTAAAAAAAAAAATTGTGTATTTATTTGGCTGCACTGGGTCTTAGCTGCGGCATGTGGGATCTAGTTCCTTGACCAGGGATTGAACCCAGGCCCCCTACACTGGGAACGTGGAGTCTTAACCACTGGACCACCAGGGAATTCCCAGTCTCTGTTTTAGAATATCATAGTGTATGTGTGTTTATGTGATTTACATCCCATAAAAATCCACTGTTTTAAAGTGTACAGTTCAGTGTTTACAGAATTATTCAGTCCTCACCACTAATTCTGGAACATTTTCATCACCGCAAAAAGAAACCATGTAGCCATTAACCATCATACCTATTTCCCCCCTCTCTGCAGCCCCTGGCAAACACTAATTTACCTCCTGTCTATAGATTTGCTTATTCTGGACATTTCATGTAAGTGGAATCATATATAATTTGATAGTATCTTCTTTCACCCAGCGTGTTCTCTTGGTTAATCCATGTTGTAGCAGGAGTCAGGACTGCATTCTTTTTGTGGCTGAATAACATTTCACTTTATGGGTACACCACATTTTCCTTATCCGCTCATTCGTGATGGATGTTTGGGTTGTTGCACCCGTTGTCAGTAATGCTGCTGTGAACATTTGTGTATAAGTATTTTATTAATACGTAAGCAAGATATACATATTGTTAAAAATGGGAAAATATAGGAAAGCAAAATGATAAAATACTCTCCCATGCAGAGATTCCTCAGTACTGTTAATACCTTTTGTGTATCTCCTTCCACATCTTTTTCTATGCATATGGGATTAAGAACTCTTTTACTATATCAGGGCTTCCCTCCTGTCCTGTGCCAACACCCTCCCCCCAGCCAACCTTGAAGAGCTCAGGCTAGTTGTTTTACAGAATGTTCCACCTTCTGGCTCTATGTGGTTGCTTCTTAACTGCTTTCACACCAACTAGTGTCCTACAATTCAGGTCAGTTCTGATACTGGCTACCTGGTAGTGTAGACCCCACAAATTCAAGGGCTCAGTCCTCCACAAGACTGCCCCACTTTAGACTCCAGCCGTGCGTCTTGGAGGCCCACCCACACTTATGACCTATCAGCTGTAGATTCAGGGGTTCCCTCAACCTCCTCAGGTACAGGAATCTCACAGAACTCATTGGAACCTCTATACTCTTTCAGGGGGTATTGAAAGTCAGCAGCTGCAGCAGCACATCATTTAATCCTTGTAGAGGTAGATGGCAAGTGCCAATTTGTAGTTGACATACCGTACAGGTTACAGTTTTATTGTAAAAAAAACGTAACTCAGGAACAGTCAAATGGGAGAGACACTTAGGGCACTTTCAGGGGTCTGAGCACAGGCACCCCAGTGGAGGCAGAGTGTCCTGCTTTCCTGGTACATCACTTTGTCCCCCAAACAGATGCTCTCCAGGCTTTGGATGTCCAGTGTTTTACTAGGGTCTTACCCTGTCATTGGCTATTCTGTTGAACTCAGTCTCCAGCCCCTCCTCCCTCTCCAGAGGTTGAAGACAGAGCTGAAAGTTTCAATCCCCCATCAGTGCTTGGTCTTTCTGGCCTGGCCAGTTCCTCTCTTAAACTATCTAAGGGCCCATCAAGAGTTACCTTGCTTTGCTTACTAAACCCAGTAAGGCCCATAAGGGCGTAGTGAATAACAAAAGACACTCCTTACTCCTGGTAATTCTAAGAATTTTTGTAGGGCTTCCTAGGTGGCGCAGTGGTTGAGAGTCTGCCTGCCAATGCAGAGGTCACAGGTTTGATCCCAGCTCCAGGAAGATCCCACATGCTGCGGAGCAGCTAAGCCCGTGTGCCCAAAAAAAAAAAAAAAAAAAGATAAGAATTTTTGTAAGGAATTAGGGACAAAGGCCAGATCCGTTCTTTTTAAAATGGCTGTGTGAAATGTGTTGGTCTGTTTCACTTGGTGGCAGCAGAGCCAGGTGTATTCTTTGCTTTGCCACACTCCTGTCCTTTCCCTTGTCACGGTACCTCTTGTCTTTCCTGTAGATTTGACGTATTCAGATTCAGCTTTTGGGGTTTAGAATCCATTTGATACTGTATCTTTCATTACAGCAGAAGACATGTGTCTTGTTGTCCCATCAGTAGTTGCTAAGGTTAAGTGCTGGGTTAGGGTGATGACAGTGTGCTCCCTTTATTGTGCACCAGGAGTTTCCCCTTATAGCTAGGAAGTACTCTTTTGGTGTTATCTCCACTGTCTGAGAGTCATTTTCCCCGATGGAACCATATACCCAAGGGTTAATGCCAATTGCTATTTTTGCCTGAATTTTGGATTTGCAAACTGAGGGGCTTGTGTGTGTGTGTGTTTTCCTAATTGACCAGTATTTTGATAGTAAAGCCTTTACACTTTTTGGCGTCCTGTCTCTGTTATAGTTAAGGTCCTTGAGTTTAGGGTTTGTACTTTATTTGTACTCTCCTTAGTTTTTCTTGCAGAGAGGTTCCTGCTGGATTTTATGTTCCTCCCTTTTGTGGCCTGCATAGCGATGCTCTGTTATTAATGCATTATTTTAAAAATCAGTTGGCATTTACCTTGTTTATTTTAATAGGCTCTGGACTGTTTCACAGCAATGTTTTCTAAGCAGACGAGCAAACTGAAAATGGCAGAAGTCATTGGAAGCAAATTGAACATTTCCAAGAAAAAGGTATGTAGTGCTGTTTTTATTTCCCTCTTGAAACTGGGATACTTAGCTTACTTGCTGGTCTCTGGTCCTTACCTGGAATAACTTTTGCAAAAAATGACCTCCTCTGTCACAGTGGGTAGTTTCATTGCTGCCTCTCATGGGCATAAAGCTCTCACTGTCTCCTGGATGAGTGTAGTTCTCCATGGGTTCCACGTTCTTACAGTGAGCTGCCTTGCATCCTTTGTCACATGCATGCCTTATTTTTCGGTGTTTAATGGGCATGTTATTCTGTAGGTTGTGGACTCAAGACTGGAACCATGTCTTAGTAACACCTTTGTCTGCAGTTTTATTGCACAATTGGATTTTTTCAAACTTTTTATAGTTAACATGTTCAAAGAGCAAAAAAGTTGAGAATTGTCAGCGAACACCTTTATACTCACTACTTTGGTTCATCGCTGATACTGTTAATATTTTGCCCTTCCTGTTTTTTTTTTTTTGGCACACGGGCTTAGTTGCTCCGAGGCATGTGGGATCTTCCTGGAGCAGGGATCGAACCCGTGTCCCCCGCATTGGCAGGCGGATTCTCAACCACTGCGCCACCTAGGAAGCCCGCCCTTCCTGTTTTATATCAAAATGCACTATGTATTTCTGGAGAAGAGAGCCTTTCAGCAGTGGTGTTGGTAGCTGGAGAAATGTCTGGGGCCCATCTTTAGGTAGATACCTGGCGTTCTCGAATGATGACTCAAAAAAAACCGTAGTCAGGATCTGAGATGGTTAGAGGTGTTCCTTAGGTGTATGAAACTGTTGGGATGGTTTTGGTTACAGGTAACAGCACCTATTAAAAGGGGCTTAAACAAGTATACTAATTATAGTAGGCAAGAGAAATGAGACTGCTGCGACTGGCTTAGGTTGATCAGCATTCAGCCCCTTTGGTTGAAGAGGGCTTGCGGGGTTCACCTTCCCTGAGTAGTTTGCCCCTCTCACTCCTGCCCCAAACCCTGAGCAAAATCTGGGTTCTTTGGATTAGTGATGAGGATAGGGCTGGTGGGTAGATGTCCTGGGCCTCTGTCACAGATTCGCTTTCTACTTTGGCTGTCATCAGATGTATCCTGGTTTGTTCAAGTCACTGTCTCCTGCATTATGTTAGAAATTTAAAGCAGAGGAAAGCCTAGCTGAAGAAAGATTACTTTGATTTTTTAAAAATATCTTATAGGAGTAAAGCTTTGTCTTCACTGTGTTCACTTTAGATAGATAGAGGCTTATTTGAATAAATAAAATGTATTTTTACAGGGAAATGTTCATGATCCGTTTTTTAAAAACATTAGAAATTTGGAGAATTTTTAAAAATGTAATTAAAAGTTAACTTGCCTATCTGGAAGCAGAAAGTGTTTCTTAGTAGAGGGTATGTTAGAGGAGCACAGTAAGCCTTGCTGATGAGACGTGTGAAGAGTATGTGGAATTTTACTTGGGTAAAATCTTTCCCCTCCCATAGGCTGAATTCTTCTGTCAACTTTATAAACCAGAAATTGTGATCAATGAGCTAGATGTGCAAGTGGGTCGAGTGCGGCTTCTACGGAAACAAAGTGAGGCTGTCCACATACGGAGGTAATAAACAGGCTTCCAAACTGATCTGAGCACTGTGGGGTCATTGGGAACTTGACAGAAGGAACGTCTGGTCCAGCCCCTTATCTTTGAGTAAAACACGTCTGAACTGTGCTCGCTGCCGTGTGCTAGACAGTAAGGAGCAGTGATTTCCCAAAATGTGTTCTCTGAAACTAGGTGTTAGTAGGTGAAGGAGGCGATGAGGGCAGTTAGAGACTCGGGACTAGGAAAGAGGTAGCTTTGATGTTAGTCACTGTAGTCTATTTTAGTGAAGTAAGCATCACCTAGAAGTCAGGCTGGTCCTAACATTAGTCTGTTAATCCCTTGAAGGCTGGAATTGTGTAAGTTTCTGAGACCTAGATACCATTTATTAAATATTTGCTGTGTGCCTAATGTTGTGCTGAGTGCCTTTTTGTATATGTTTTCTCACATAGTGGTTATAGTAACCCCATGAATGAACGTGTGTTAGTGTCCTCGGGCTGTCATAACAAATTACCATAAACCTGATGGCCTAAACAGCAGACATTTCTTCCCAGTTCTGGAGGCTAGAAGGCTGAAATCAAGATGTTGGCAAGGCCATACTCCCTCTGAAGGCTCTTGCCTCTCCCTCGCTTCTGCTGGCTGCCAGCAGTCTTTGATATTCCTTGCCTTGTAGCTGCATCACTCCAATCTCATATAGTCTTCTTCCCTGTGTGTATTTCTTTGTCTCTCTAAATTTCTCTTTCTTTATAAGGACACCAGCCATTGGAGTTAAGACTGACTCTTAAATACAGTATGGTCTGGTTTTATACCTGTAAAGATCTTTTTCCAAATAAAGTCACATTCACAGGTTCCGGGTGGACATGAATTTTGGGGTAAGATTATACAACCCATTGCGACTAGTAACTATTATTATCTAGATTTTACAAGTTAGGAAACCGAGGTTAAGAGAGGTTAAGTAATTTGCCCAAGATGACATAGATAGTACAGATGTTTATCTTGTTTTGACTTTCCAGAGCCTAGTGAAGTACCAGGTATGTAAATGCTCCATGTCTGTAGAATGAATAAACTCTGCAATTCATATGTTGTAGTAAGAACACCTGTTATAGCATGAAGACAGTCAACTCTGAGTTGTCGTCTTGTTTGTTGTGTCTGGAAAATCTGATTCCTCAAAGTAGCACTAAGAGAAGCTTGCAGCCTGTTTCTCCAACTTTCTCCCAGGGAGAAGCTCACCTTTGCTGCTACGAGGCCATCCTCTGTTCTTATTGAACAGCTCGCAGTGTGTGTGAGCAAAGGGGAGCCCGTGTTGCTGGTGGGAGAGACTGGGACCGGCAAAACCTCCACTGTCCAATACCTGGCTCACATTACAGGTAATGTAATCCCTAGAGGGGAAGGACTCTGCCCCCAGACAACAGACATTTGACACTGACTGTCTTTTTTTTTTTTTTTTTTTTACAATTTTTATTTCAATCTTTATTAGTCTGCTGGGGCTGCCATAACAAAATGAATGGCTTAAACCACAGAAATTTATTTCTTAAAGCTCTAGAGATGGGGTAGTCCAAGATGAAGGTACCAGCCAATTTGGTTCATGGTGAGAGCTTCTTTTCTAGCTTGCAGATGGCTGCCTTCTCCCTGTGTCCTCACATGGCAGAGAGAGAGAGAGAGAAATCTTTCTCTTTTCTTCTATTTATAAGGCCACCAGTCCTCTTGGATCAGGGCCTCAACCTTATGACCTAATTCAACTTTAATTACCTCTTAACATCCCCATCTCCAATACAGTCAATTACGGATTAGGTTTTAATATAAAAATTTTGGGGGGACACAATTCCATCCATATCACAAGCCAAATTCTAAATTTCCTGAGCAAGTTGATGTTTCTAGAAGTTCTACAGTTTAAGTATATTTGACTCCATCCTCAAATGACTGAGTAAATCTTATACAAATCTGTATGGCAAGATAAATGTACAAATCATGTCTCTTCTACTTGGATATTTTTGTTGTTGTTGCTGTTTTGTTGTTTTTCTCTCCATTCTTAGAAACATTCTTGATTATTTTAATGCTCTTGTAAATAAAAGTGAGGATTTACCAAAATAGTCTCCTTGAATAAACAGTGGCATCAGAAGCAAAAACACTGCAGGGTCCAACCAGCAATACAACACAGAGGAAAACCTGTCTGAATGAGAAGCCCGCCCACCTTGTCTCCCTCTCTTCCGTGCACACTCACATCTGTAATCAGGAGCTACAGGCAATGCCCAGGAGAAGCAAAAGCTGTCTGGCCTGCAAAGAGATGTCTTTAATCCTGTGTTTTAAATACTTAGATTTTGTCACATCTGTATTTTTTTTTTTTTTAGTTAATTTTTTTAAATTAATTAATTTTTTTTGGGGGGGGTACACCAAGTTCAATCATCTGTTTTTATACACGTATCCCCGTATTCCCTCCCTCGACTCCCCCCCACCCTCCCTCGAGTCCCCCCATCCTCCCCCTCCCAGTCCTCTAAGGCATCTTCCATCCTCAAGTTGAACGCCCTTTGTTATACAACAACTTCCCACTGGCTATCTATTTTACAGTTGGTAGTATATATATGTCTGTGCTACTCTCTCGCTTCAGACACTGACTGTCTTTTTAAAAAATAAAAAGTGCCAAGAATACTGGAATTTTAAAAGTGCCACCACTCCACTTCCCTTGGAGATAAGCACTGGAAATGTTTTCCTTGGAAGTACTATAATCTTCCCCCTGGAAATAACCACTGTTAACAGATTGGTATTAACTTTTTTCAATTCTAATCTGTGGTCTGCAAATACGTATAGATTTTGGTTTTGTTTTAAAACAAGCAAGGTCATGCTCTGTGTATTGCATTTAGTTAAGCAAATTGGACATCCTTGAAAACAGAACTGAGACTTCCTTGGTGGTCCAGTGGTTAAGATTGTGCTTCCACTGCAAGGGGGCATGGGTTCGATCCTGCATACTGCATGGCGTGGCCAAAAAAACCAAAAACCAAAAAACCAGAACTTCCTCATTCCTATTCTAATGGCTAAATAATATTCCACACTGGATATTTATTTAGTTCTAATTCATAGACAGTGATTTATTGAAGGATTTGCTGTTTTCAGTTACCTGATGCTAGGGCAATAATACACAGTATTACAAAAAATACACAGAATCTTCTTTTACATATCTCTCTGGGTTAGGTGGAAATTTTGAATAGTTGAGATTCCTGAAAGTGCAGTGAGAGGGTCCGAGGAAATGCACATTTAAAGATTCACCCTGTGCCCATGTCGGCACACCCTTAAGGATCACACTGGATGTTGTCAGTCTTGACATTTTCAGAATTACCCTTTCGCCCTCTCTTTATTACAGGCCACCGTTTGAGGGTTGTCAATATGAATCAGCAAAGTGACACTGCAGACTTGCTGGGAGGGTAAGTGTGTTTTTAAGTCTTTTTCTTGTTATTTTGTGTTCACTGCTTGAAGTAAGAAACGCTCCTGTTTTCCTGTAAAGCTCAAAAGTATCCTTGGAAAAATGTTCAAAGAGTTGCCCCCCTTTGCCCACCCCAGCAGGGTATTTGTT
Source organism: Hippopotamus amphibius kiboko (assembly GCF_030028045.1). Classification (NCBI taxonomy): domain Eukaryota; kingdom Metazoa; phylum Chordata; class Mammalia; order Artiodactyla; family Hippopotamidae; genus Hippopotamus; species Hippopotamus amphibius. The sequence continues at coordinate 76,274,823 of NC_080191.1, read as the reverse complement.
AGAATTTATTACGGAGATCTTGGGTGTGTAGATGCTTCTCTTCATTTTAAAGAACACTTGAGGTCTCAGAGATCCTGTGGGAGGGAAAGGAAAACAAAAAGACAGGTATGTAATCAGCTGATATTTGCGTGTGCAGTCATTTATCTGAAGCGTATCTTTTGGAGTCACACTGCCTTCAGGCTAGACTCTCCTGCAGTTTGATTTATCTTTGAAACATTAAGTTAACCACTTGGTTAAATGGGACTGGCTCGTGGCACTCCACTTCTTCCTTATTGGTGTTTTTGAATATGTTAGTTTCATGAACAATTTGAGTCTGTGCTGCAGGCTGTAAAACTGATGGGTGCTGTTGGCGTACCTTATGTTGAACGATATTAAGGTCTGTACCATTAACTCTAAATAACTGCTTACACAGATGCTTAAAGGCATAAAACAATAGAATTTATTTTCCTTTTTGCTCTTTATGATATCTGCAAGAAAGCTCTGCATTTATTCTTTTTTTGAGGGCCACATAATGCTGTAGCATTATTTTTATTTTCACTCTTTGCTTATCTCATATCCCTTCCTGCTTTGGATGGAGTGCTACTTTGGAATCCTACTTCCTTTGGTGCTTCTCGTTTTCTTACCCTCCCAATCTATTACTTATATTCTGCTTTATGCATATTATTGATTATGTATTTTAAATTTATATTCTGTCATCTAATCCATTAGCTGAGGCTTACCTCTCTAATTCTACTTTGACTTTATCTTTCCCCAATGGTCTTTCTACCTTGTTTTTATTTTACTTCTGTTCAGTTAATTGGCAGTCTCCCCGTTCCCTCGTTGTGGTACTTGCAGTGTGTTCTTATTAATACATGGAATTTGTTATTTAGCTAGGCATGTCTGTACTACTGTGTATTTCTCTTTATTCTGTATCTATATATATCTTACCTATCCTACCGTTAAGTATTCTTAACACGAATGGCATTAATCTTGTGCTAATTGAACATGCACTGGATCTGCCTCTTCTAAGAATTTGTAGAGTTGTCAGTCATTGCAAATAGTTTTTTTTTTTTAAAAGAGAACTGTATACTATTTATTTCAGACTCAGAATCCTGACCCCAAATGAGTGAACTGTTTACCTTTGCAGTTACTCAGCGTGCACTGTTTTATGCCTCTTTTACACTTCATGCTTTTTCATGTATGATAATTTTGAAGAGTCGTTTTCTTTTGTTCTAACCATTTTCAGGTGAACGCTTGTATGTGGTTTCCATGTATCATGTCTGTAACAGGTAGACCCTCTGTGACTCTCCATGAGGGCCAGGTGTTCTAGACCTCCCTCCACTCTTGGCGTTTAGGTTGCTCCTGAGGCACCTTTTCTCTGCAAAAGAGACCTTGGAAACCCTGGTCTGTAATAGTTCATAGTTTGATTCATCAGTTCTCCCTGTGGCAGGTCGCTTCCCATTGAGTATTTATGTTACAGTTTCTTCTTTTTTTTAAAAATAAATTTATTTATTTATTTAATTGGCTGTGTTGAGTCCTTGCTGTGACACAGGGGCTCTCTCCAGTTGCTGAGAGCGGGCTCCTCATTGTGGTGGCCTCTCCCGCTGCGGAGCACGGGCTCCAGGCACGTGGGCCGCAGCAGCTGTGGCACATGGGTTCAACACCTGTGGCTCATGGGCTCCAGAGCCCAGGCTCAACAGTTGTAGTACACAGGCCCGGCCGCTTCGCGGCACATGGCATCCTCCCAGGGCAGGGATGGAACCTGAGTCCCCTGCATTGGCAGGTGGACCCTTAACCACTGCGCCACCTAGGCAGTCCCACAGTTTATTCTTACTTATTTATTTTTCTTTTCAGAAAGGTATATGTATGTTTGTTCATTTATTCATCGCTTGAAACATATATTGACTTAACCATTCCAGCCACTATGCTTTTGGCTTTAAATGAACAAAATTTTTTCTTAAGGAGCTCAGTCTTATTTGAACTATAAAGCCATTTCTTTCACAAATTCAATTCACTGAGCCCGTTACTAGTGGTAGTAGTTGTAACAGGTAACTCTGTTTTGAGCCTTTATCTGTGTTCACTCACTCAGCCTTCTTAACAGCCTGTTGACTATCTCCATTTACACTTAAGGGACCCAAGGCTCACAGGGATTAAGTGCCTTGTTCAAGGTAATGGCTAGTCCATGACTTGAGCCCAGGCAGTCTGTTGTGAGCGTCTCTGTTCTTAATCATTACCCTGCTGCCTCAGTTAGCTTTGGATCCCATTTATTCTGTCATCTTTAATACTAGCAGTTTTGTTTTGTTTTGTTTTGTTTTGTTTTTTTCTTAAAGCACAGGTAACAATCTGGGCTTGCTTATTGATTGATTGATTGATTGATTGATTTTATTGGCTGTGTTGGGTCTTTTTTTGCTGTGTGCGGGCTTTCTTTTTGGTTGTGGTGAGTGGGGGCTACTGCTACTCTTTGTTGTGGTGTGTGGGCTCCTCATTGCTGTGGCTTCTCTTATTGGAGAGCACAGGCTCTAGGTGCGTGGGCTTCAGTAGTTGCAGCACATGGGCTCAATACTTGTGGCTCACAGACTCTAAAGCTCAGGCTCAATAGTTGTGGTGCACGGGCTTAGTTGCTTTGCGGCGTGTGGGATCTTCCTGGAGCAGGGATCGAACCTGTGTTCCCTGAATTGGCAGGCAGATTCTTTTTTTTTTAATCTTTTTTTTTTTTGGGGGGGGGGGGGGTCACACAGGCTTAGTTGCTCCGTAGCATGTGGGATCTTCCTGGAGCAGGGATTGAACCTATTTCCCCTGCATTGGCAGGCGGATTCTTAACCACTGCGCCACCTAGGAAGCCCAAGACTAGCAGTTTTATTTAACTAACATTTGTGTTTAATTTCTTACCACTTCTGCTGCTGCTGTTGTGGTTCATCATCCTCTGTCTGGTCCAGTGCAGGGTTCTCATCTTTGCTTCTCCCACCCCCTCCACAGGCTCTCTTCCATTTAGTGTTTACAACGATCCTTTTATAGTGTGATCAGATCACATCACTCTTCCTCAGATCCTTCCACTGACTTCTCAGTCCATGTGGAATGTACTGCAAACCCTTCATCACCTCATTCGGGCACTTCTCTGACTGTCTCCTTCCTCAGCTCTGTTGCCGTGTCAGCCACACTCCCCTCTGTGTTGCTATTTCCTGTGCGGCCTCCCCTGCTGCCCAGGGATATTTGTTTAGCCAAACCGTTCCTTGTGTGATTTCCTGCAAATTCCCATGTTTAACATAGCCTCTTCTGACTATCAGAGCCAAAGTACCAATTCTTCTTTCACTCACTCTCCTTTCACTTTATCTACAGTCATAGGTCTTGCTACTTGATATTTTATACTAATAGGTGTATTCCTCCATTTTCTCTTCGGTGAGATTATAAGCTGCAGAGGGGCTGGACCTGGTGGGTCTTGTTTATTCAGTGCCGAACCCTAGCAGGTGCTCAGTAAATCTCAGTTGAATAAATGGAGTAAAGAAATGTCTTTACTAGTTAGTGGGTTAGTGCTTACTGGGAAGTGAAATTGAGTCTGTGAAGTTCTCATACTTTCTGTCTCCGGAAGCAGGATCCTCCATATAGCTGCTCAGTGTCAGGGCACTGGGTTTCACTCATCTCGTGGCTCCTCCTCACAGGCCAGTGAGTAAATAGTATCCACGAGTTCTCCAGCTGTGCTTAACTGTTCTGAAACATATTTTGGTATCGTTTCAGTTCTCAAATTGTATTTCTTGGAAATAGAATTTATGTCATAGTCCTTGTAGTATTTAGTATCCTGGGCTAGGAAAAATTGTGTCCTTGAGATTTTCCAGGAATGATTCATGCTGCTGGGGCAGCTTAAATTTGCTAGAGCAGTGCTTCTTCACTCGTCATTATTAACCCCCCAATATTAAATTTTAATTGAAATGAATTAATTTCCTCATTCCCTAACCAGAAAAAGAATAAAATGCTAAGAAATAAGAGAGAATCTAAATACTAAGAAATAAAAAGTTGAGCCTTGGAGGGTCACACACCGTTGCAATGTCTGAGTTTTGTTTGTTTGTTTGTTTTTACCATCCACCTCCCCCAATGTTTAATCTCTTTGGGAGCAGTCTCCCCCCCGCCCCAGCCCCCATTGACAAGGCATGACCTTAAAGTAAGTTCTTAAGATGCCGAAGTAAATCAATGGCAGGTGCTATATTTTTCTTCTAAAGGATCTCAAAGCCTTTTGATAATCTTTTTTTATTTTAAAATAGTTGTGGCGCACGGGCATGTGGGAATCTTCCTGGAGCAGGGCTTGAACCCATGTCCCCTGCATTGGCAGGCGGAGTCTTTAACCACTGCGCCACCTAGGAAGTCCCTTGATCAATCTTGATAAAATATGGCTTATCATCAAATGTACATGATGTTTAGTTACATATGTTAGTAAAATAAGTGACATGCCTTTCACTGCCCAGTTTGAAATTTCAAATTTTTTCATCGTTTGTTTATCTAATACTAGTTTTTACCTTTAGTATAGGCCCTTCAAACACTTGGAGTGGTATTTTGGTATTATTTCTGATTTTAATTAGAAGAAATCTTACACCTATTCCTGTTTTCATAAAGATGTACTTTCCAGCTTCTGTTAGCTTCCTAAGTTTGTGAATCACATACTTACCTTTGTTTCAGTTACAAACCGGTGGACCATAAGCTTATTTGGCTACCCTTACGGGAGGCATTTGAGGAACTCTTTGCTCAGACATTTTCCAAGAAGCAAAACTTTACATTCTTGGGACACATTCAGACCTGTTATAGGCAGAAACGGTGGCACGATCTCCTCAGACTAATGCAGCACGTGCACAAGTCGGCTGTCAACAAGGATGGAAAAGAGAGTGAGACCGGTAAGACTGTGACCCCACCTGCCAGTGGAGGGCATGGGGCTGGAGTTTAATTAGCAGAATTAGGGGAAGAAGGAAGCAATACAAGTTAGAACTTTCTGGAACGTAGGGCAGAGATGACTAATTTTGAAGTATTACTGCTCCCGTGATTCTAGGCATGATTTCCATCAACACCGATGGTTGGTGATGTTGATGCACAAGTACCACTTAGTGGTCAGTAAGTCACATATGCTTAGAAAAAGAGGTTATTCCTTGAAACCTGGATTCCACAGTGAATGGGGCTTTTGGTGGCTTAGTTATCCTTTCTGCTTCCTCATCAATAAAATGGGAATAAGAGTACCTACTTCAAAGGGTTGTTGTGAGGATAAAGGAGTTAACCAATACAAATGCATATAAATGAACTGATTAGTATAGTGGCTGCACATGGTTGGCATTCTGTAAGTGGACTTAATTTTTTTTACACTTCTTAGATCTGATTTTTGTGTATGTGTGTCTTATGTTGATCATGTGTTTTTTTTAAGTTATATATATTAGAACTCAAAATGTATGTTAAATTCTTGTCTTTATTCTTTTCTAGGGTCACTACTAAAAGAGAAGTGGGAAGCATTTGGTCTTAGACTCAACCATGCCCAACAACAGATGAAAATGACTGAAAATGCCCTGTTGTTTGCATTTGTAGAGGTATTTTGCTTCAGTTGTTTAGGTTAAGGGAATGTTGATTTGATGCAAAATGCAAGTTTAAGGGGGCTACTGTTTTGTATTCTCTTCATGTTGACATTTTAGGGCTTGTTGTTTAAGACAGTAAACAATGAAATAATTCTTTGGGGGGAAGATTTTTTCAGATGTCCTAAATGTCCATGATAGAAATTATAAAGTCTTGATGAACACCATCATTCGTGTTTTTAAAGATGCAGTTAGTGCATTTTTTTGTTGTTTCGTAGCCGTGTGGGGGGCGAGGGGTGGAGAGAGAGATTTGGGTCCATTCACGTTAGGCCACGTTTTTGATTCCAGCTCATGGGTAGCTCTACTGTTTTCTGTCCTGTGACCTTCCAGGGTCAACTTAATTAAATGTTTGTGACTTAAGTTTTTTATATTTTTGTTAAAGAAAATTGTTTCTGTGACACTCTTCAGACCACACCCTAAGGGAGGTGTAGGAATCTTACTTGAGATGATGTCTTAGTAAGAGAGAAGGTCCCTCAACCTTCTCTGTGGGAAATTTAGTCGTCATTGCTTAGTCTTAATATGATTGTTTCCAAAATAACCAATGAAAATGTCAAATGCTTTCAAAATAGGGTTTTATACCTATTTCATGACTTGGCATTACACTGGATTTTAATACATTTGTTCTGTTATATTTTTTCCATTATATTCATAGAAGATTTATAGAAGATGACCATGAAAACAAAAGTATAAAGCAGTTTAATAATAGTAAAACAGTTCACTTTCTGATGTTCTGTCAGTTGAATAGATTGGAAGGTTTATTTTTCATTGCTTTTGGAAATAGAACTTGAGGAGATAAAATCAGTAGAGATGAGGACAGATTCATCTTGATATTCTTCAGCAACTCTGAAAGGCTCTGTGTTACAACCACTACACACTCTTGATTTAGTCATTTATCTTTTCTTGGTATACTCATAGCCTGACCCTGTATTTATTTTGGGTGCTTTTAATAACCGTTTGGTTACCTTTAAACATCTGAATACATTGTAAGTTATTACTTACCTCACCATCCATATAATGCGATTTAGTTTATTGGCATCTCATTGCTAGGCTCAAAGATACTCCCTTGACCTATCTGGACATTTGAAAAAAAGTTAACGTGACCTTAACTCTGACAGCCAGCGGACACCCATTTGGCATTGAGGCGTAAGCTCATCAAGTAGGAGCGGTTTGCCCTTGCCTCTGCTTCTAACCCTGCTCACGTAACTGCTCTTGGTGAGTGTGTCTGTATTTGAAATGGACCCTTAACATTTTACTTCACCTTCTAGGGCACGTTAGCTCAGGCCGTGAAGAAAGGGGAGTGGATCTTGTTGGATGAGATTAATCTGGCGGCTCCAGAAACATTGGAATGTCTGAGTGGTTTACTTGAAGGCTCCTCTGGCTCTCTGGTGTTGCTGGACCGAGGAGACACAGGTAGCATCTGATCCCCTGGGGGTTTGACTTGATGCGAGGCCTTTTGGCCTCTTTAAAGTAATATCCCTTTGGTTATGTGGATTTTGGGCCTCCCAAAGCGATTTATTTATTATGTAGATAGTAATTTCTGCAGAGTCTTATTGTTAGGTGATACAGGGAATGAAGAGAGTAAGATAATTTGTCAAGGCATTTGGGTGGTAGGTAACACTCAGTGACAAAATCCAGGCTGGTGAATAGGTGATGAAACACAAATAGCATGCACAGCCACACCACAAGAGCTGGTGGAGCGGCAGCTTAAGATGAAGTTGTGTTCATTGATCTGGAAACTGATTTCAGTGGAGTTGCAGAAAAGGCAAGGATGGTTGAGCAGCCAGTACCAACCTTGCTGAGCCTTGAGGCAGTGTGGTTCAGCCTGGGGTTCAGTGGAGTTCGTCTTCCCCTGATCCCTTATTGTTGCAAGTCATTGAGAATTTATAGTTTTCTTTGAACAGAACCATTGGTTCGTCATCCTGATTTCCGTTTATTTGCGTGTATGAATCCAGCAACTGATGTGGGCAAAAGAAATCTCCCACCAGGAATAAGAAACAGGTAAGCGGACATGGCCTGGTTCCTGGAGACGTTTTTAAAATTAAGCTCTTTTTATTTATTGATTGGTAATATTAACATAACCAACCCTCACAACAATGCTTGAAATTTCCTGACCACTAATAGAGGAACCGTCTCACTTATTGCAGTTTTCTTCTTTCTACGGGTGGTAGGAATACGGAAAACTCCAGAACACTGGGGAATTTTTTCCTTTGAGTTCTCAGTATGACATTTAGTGGTTTGTGGATACTGTTGAAAACAAAAATCTTTCCTCCTTCAAATAGTCTTTTAGTTATTAGAAAACCTTCACATCAAGAAATAACAGTATATCATGTAACAATGTAAGTGCATTTTAAGAAGCGTCCTCTTGGATGAGGCTGATGATTTGTATCAGAACATTTAAATTTCAGTTTTCATCATTAAGCACTGACTGACACGAACAAGATGTTCTGTATATGTAGCATTTGGGAAAAGGTAAATGACCTTGTTTATTGTTTATGAAGAGTAAACCTTTTGTTGAATCTGAGTTTTAAAATAGTGTGAAAACTTTACCAGATCTCTTCCCACATTATAAAAGTAATAAAAGCTTCTTAGGAAAATTTTATCAATCACGAGTGTGTATTTTCCTTTGCTATAACTATTAATTTTTGATGGTGAGTGGGCTTTGTTGTTGTTGCATGTACTTTTTGTTACATATAGTTGTAATAAAAAATGCCTTCTGAGAATGAGGATAAATGTCTTATTTTTGTCACTTGCTTTTGCAAGGACTATTTGACTTTCTTAGAAGTAATAATGGTAGATTTTTGGTAATGGTTACATTATCTTCTTATTGTGATCAATCTGTATCTCAGGTTGAAAGGCCTTCATAATTCATATTACAAGCAGGTAAAATGAGTTTATAGAACTTCTCTGTCTTGTGTTTTTGTAATGTCAGAATATCTGTGTTAACTTCCTCAAAAATGGTCATTATGTAATAATAATTGTCTTACAGGTTCACAGAACTTTATGTAGAAGAACTGGAAAGTAAAGAAGACTTACAGATTCTTATTGTGGATTATCTGAAAGGCTTGAGTGTGAACAAGAGCACAGTGCAAGGAATCATAACGTGGGTTCTCTTTGGTTTCTCTTTATAAACTTTTCCTCTGAAGATAAAAATGTGTGCCTCGTGCATGTATATATTTTTTCTTCTTTTTTTTGCCTCTAATGAGCGGAGACTGATGGATGGATTATTTAGATTTTATTTTAAAGTTGGAACCTTGTGGACTCCCTTGGATTTTCCTAAGGAGACTACATAGAGAGCTTATGAATCACTGCCTATGAGAATGTATAAACAATAAGATAACGCTCTCCTAATTACTTCTGTATTCACAGCTAAGAATGTAAATCCCTGGAGGAGATGTAAATTGTTTGTATGTTGATCTGCCTTGGTGGAATCCTCCTTTTTGCAATTTGCATATTAGCTATGTGGAATGTTGTGGTGGGAGGAAGGTTGATATAACTGATTGAATCTGGTTTGGAATTAATACAGGCTTAGCTGAATGAAGTATAGAGTGATTATATGGCTTGGTGCTTTAATTTGAGTCTCTTCCTCTGTTTTTTGTATGCCACGTGGAAAGGGTGCAGTCTTTTGTATCAGACACACTGAATTCTAGTGCTGACACTGTCAAGAAACTAATTCTATCATCTTGGGAATGTCAGTTAATTTTCTCTGTGTCCTCTAAAACAAAATATACATATTTAAAGATTTTGAAATTGGATTACATTAGTGTTTTACTTTGCTTTTTGTGCTTTGTTCCTTATTATTATTTTTTTAATACAAGTAGTTATTAAATTTCTCAGGTGCTAGAGATACAGCTGTAAATAAAACAGACAGAATCTTGGTTCTTTTCATGGAGCTTTAATTCTACAGGTTATGATAAGCAATACATAAGGAGATATGTACTGTTATTTTTGGTTGTGATAAGTGAAGAAAAATAACATATAAAGCAAAATGTTGGTTAGAAAATAAAGACTTGGAGCTCTGTTTTAAATAGGTTAGTCAAGGAGGCATTTGTCAAAGGGCTTTGGAATGGGTTTTTAAATTTTATTTATTTATTTATTTATTTATTTATTTATTTATTATTTATTTATTTATTTTTGACTGTATTGGGTCTTCATAGCTGCATGCAGGCTTTCTGTAGTTGAGGCGAGCAGGGGCTACTCTTCATTATGGTACACGAGCTTCTCATTGCCGGCGCTTCTCTCGTTTCAGAGCACAGGCTCTAGGCGCTCGGGCTTCAGTAGTGGCAGTGCACAGGCTCAATAAATGTGGCTCACAGGCTCTAGAGCGCAGGCTTAATAGTTGTGGCGCACAGGCCTAGTGCAGGCTTAATAGTTGTGGCGCACAGGCCTAGCTGCGGCATGTGGGATCCTCGCAGAGCAGGGATCAAACCTGTGTCCCCTGCATTGGCAGGCAGATTCTCAGCCACTGTACCACCAGGGAAGTCCCAAAATCGGAGCACACTTTTTGTTAGTCAAGAATATTTGTACAGAACCTAAATGTGTGTAGTTAAAATTCCAAAAGCTGGAGGTAAAGCAGTGTGGCTGAAGTATGGTTCTTATAAAATGCTGGTGGTACAAGAGGTACGTGTTCCATAGGTAAAAACTCACTTCTGGAATGTAGAGTCTTTCTGCAAAAGAAAGAATGTCTAGGGAGATTGCAGAGAGGCAAGCCAGATCCTATTTGGGCAAGAACTTGGGTTTCATCTCTGACACACATTGGTTATACTTGATCTTGTGATATCTGCTCATGAATTTAATGAATTTTTGAGGTTTGCACTTGATGTTTCAGTCTGAAACTTCTTCCCTCTTGTCATCTTCTGGACTTCTAAAGTATGTGGTAATGAAAATAGAAATGGTCACATATCATCATGCTTTTCAGCATTTTGTTATTGTTGATTATAGCTATATCTGTAGACATTCAAAACACCATAACTTTTGTTTTCTACGTGCTTATCCATCACCATTAGATTACACAAGAACTTCATTTGACCCTCATATTAAAGCTGACTCTGGAACCCTGCGTTTGAATTCAGTATTTTCTTGCTAAGGGCCTCTCATATCTCACTATTTTTCCCTTAAGAATCAGACGTTTCTCCTCTTTCCATCCTAAAGGAAATTGATCAATATTCATTTTATTATTTTCGATGCCCTAGGAAGTTGTATGTAAGCTTGGCCATCTAATCTGTAAAAGTGGCTTTTGGTCCTTCTGTAGAGAAATGAGAACAACAGCAAAATAATAAGACCTCTTAGTTAATAAAATAAATCTCTTAAACTGCATCCTCTTTGTAGTTTCTACACAGCTGTGCGGAAAGAGTCTGGAACAAAATTGGTGAACGGAACTGGCCATAGACCACACTACAGCCTTCGGACTCTCTGTAGGGCCCTGCGCTTTGCAGCCTCCAATCCATGTGGCAACATCCAGCGCTCGCTCTACGAGGTGCTTGTACAGTCTGTGTTTGGTCAGGAGCTTGGTGGATGGGCGCGCTGCGGGGAGGGAGCGTGGGGGGATGCCCGTGCCCGGTTTGCCTGTGCTTTCCACTTAGGCAGATTAGCCCAGGACGTTGCATACCCCAGCACCACCCGAGAGGCTGAAATTTTTTCCTGAAATAAGTTGGCCTGTTATTGCAGAAGGGTAACTGGTATTATGTGTTCGTGTTCTTCTAGGGCTTTTGTTTGGGTTTCTTAACACAGCTTGACAGGGCATCACACCCAGTAGTGCAGAGGCTCATCTGTCAGCACGTGATCTCTGGCAATGCGAAAAGTCTGCTGAAGCAGGTAGGTTCTTTTTTGATTTTTGACTTAACATACATGAAAGGCTGAAATATCAAAATGTTAGCTGTTTGGTTTTCTTGCAAAGCTTGTTTCTAATTATAAAAGCAGTCAGTTCCACAAAATTTAAACATCAGATAGTATCTTAGGTGGTGAAAATTCCTGATAACCCTACTCTTTGGAGGTTTAAATCCTATAGGTAGTCCTTTCCATCTAAATCGTATGTATGTATGTGTATACACACACACACATATGTATATATATGTATACAGTTAAGAATGTTTTCTTTTATCTTCAGATTCTGATGTGTTGTAGATTTATCAAGGTAAACTCTAATACAGGCAGACCTCACTCTGTTGCACTTTGCTTTATTGCACTTCGCACATATTGTGTGTTTACAAATTGAAGGTTTGTGGCAACCTTATGTTGTCAGTTGATGGTTAGCATTTTTTAGCAACAAAACATTTTAGAATTAAGGCACATACATTTTTTTAGACACGTTACTGCACAATTAATAGATTGTCGTACAGTGTAAACATAACTTTTTTTTTTAGTATGTTAACCTCTTTTTATTTTTTTAAGGTTTTGTTTTTTTTTAATTTCTTTATTGGCTACGTTGGATCTTCATTGCTGCGCATGGGCTTTCTAGTTGCGGCGAGCAGGGGCTATGCTTCGTTGTGGTGGGCGGGCTTCTCATTGCAGTGGCTTCTCTTGTGGAGCATGGTCTCTAGGCGCACAGGCTTCAGTAGTTGTGGCACATGGCCTCAGTAGTTGTGGCTCACAGGCTCTAGAGCGCAGGCCCAGTAGCTGTGGCGCATGGGCTTAGTTGCTCCGAGGCACGTGGGACCTTCCTGGACCAGGACTCGAGCCCATGTCCCTGCATGGCAGGTGGATTCTTAACCACTCTGCCACCAGGGAAGTCCCTAAATATAACTTTGTTATGCATTGAGAAACCAAAAAATTTGTGTGACTGACTTTATTGCCATATTGGCTTTATTGCGATATATGCTTTATTGTCATGTTCTGGAATCTAACCTGGAAAATCTCCAAGGTCTGCCTGTACATATCAGTGATATAAATGAGACTGTCTCATAAGAATGTTTTGTAGTTTCCTTTCTTAGCCTAAATGTGACATTTGCTAATTGTCACATAGCGTTTCATTGGAAACTTGCAGCTTAATTTATCTGCACACTTCCCTTCTGATTGATGGTAGGGCTTTTTTTTTTTCCCCTTTCCTGTTCTTTTTTCTGTTGCAATAACCATTTCAGTTTGACAGAGGAAATTACAGAATAGCATGGGACTGAGCGTCGCTGAGAGAAATTGGCTCACCGACTGGCTTGTTTATGTGTCGACTGGTTACTCTTTAGGAAAAAAGAGCCATTGGGACTTGTGGGTACTTTGTATTCAATGTTTTTTTCTTTTAAAAAATTGTGCAGGTAACACATGAAAGCATACTTTTGGTAAACCGTGAAAACATTGAGAAAAGACTCAGGCATGCTTTGATTATTATCCCATTACCATCGCCTTAACAGTGCTTTTTCTCACTGTTCCTCTGCCCAACTGAGGAGCCCTTAAAAGCAGTGCCTACAATTGTGGCTTTAAGTCAGGGGGCTAAATGTTCTAGAAGAGCACTTTTCTGTAGCTATACACCACCATTTGATCTTTTTTTTTTTTAAAGCTCTTTATTGAAGTATAATTGGTTTACACCGTTGTGCCAGTTTCTGCTGTACAGCAAAGTGAATCAGCTGTATGTATACATATATTCCCATATCCCCTCCCTCCCATGACTCCGTCCCACCCTCCATATCCCACTCCTCTAAATTATTTGACCATTTTTGACCTATAGAAATGGCAGCTGTGTATACATCAACTTCTACCATATCCTCAAAGAGTCATGTCATCATCTACAAATATTATCCTTAGCAAATTAGTCTCTCTGGAGGGTCCCTTATATTTTTAATATCTTCTGAGGGATCCAGGATGTAGCAGTGCATAGCGGGCGCAACCCCCCCGCAGTGCAGCACTGGCCTTGTTTTGGAAATATGGTTTATAGGAAATACGTATTTTTGACAAAAGTATTTCATTAGAGTGGGAATTTTGGTAGGCTAGAGACGAGAACGGAGTCATAAACGACCTTAGAAATTATTTTGATTCTAGCGTTCCCCCAGATCTACCTACCCCCACTTGAATTTTGAAACCAGTACATGTTGCCATTTTGTTCTCATTCCTCAAAGTAATTTTATTTTCATGTTCATCTGAGGGTTTTAACGTTGAAAGCATCCAGAAGAAGACAGCATTTTGGGTGACAGTTCTCTTACCACTTTACACCCCTCTCTGAAAGAATGCCATGGTTGTCGTGAGACTGTGGGTTATTTCTCTGACTCTTGTGTCTTTCAGCCTATTCCAGAACCAAAAGGAGGTCGGCTTATCCAGGTGGAAGGCTATTGGATTTCAGTGGGAGACAAGGAACCTACAATAGATGAGACATATATCCTCACGTCTTCTGTCAAGCTGAACCTGGGAGATATAGTTCGAGTGGTTTCTGCAGGGTGTGTGGACCTTTTCTCACATTGCTGTGACGTCTTACCAGCATAGGCATTGCTGAAAGTCTAGTTCTACTCTCTTAACTTTCAAAAGGCTTTATTGTTATTTATTGGCTAAGTGAATAATTACTTTCTAAAGTCAATCCTGTCATTTTTCTCCCCGCACAAAACATCGTTTCCAGTTGTACCTTTGGTGGGAGCAATACAGATGCGGGTGATTTTGGCCATCGTTAATGTTGCTTTTGAGTATTTTGCTGATGGATACTCCTCACCCATTACTTGTTAAGTGAGAAACGGATCATCCCACTGACTCTCGCTGGCGCAAGAGAGGCTGGAATTACTTTCCTTGGTAGTTTCTGAGGAACCATTTTTACATAGAAACTTCTCAGGACTTAAATGTTGCATTAGTAGTGTATAGGTATATAAAAACGTTCTCTTATGATGATGTTAAATGTTATAGTTCTGTTTTTAAACACTACTTGATTTAATTCTGGTTACTATGTTTGTTTTTATTTTTTGTTTTTGTTTTTAAATTGCTTTATTGACTGATCTTTTAAAGAACCTATCCAGTGCTGATTCAGGGAGAGACATCAGTGGGTAAAACAAGCCTGATCCGGTGGCTGGCTGCCGCTACTGGTAACCACTGCGTGCGTATTAACAACCACGAGCACACGGATATTCAGGAATATATCGGTTGTTACACGTCCGACTCTTCAGGGAAGCTTGTGTTTAAAGAAGGTAGGGTTGTTATTCTCTTCCATGGGTTTCCTCAGGCAGTCTTCATCTTTTCCAGTTGAGGCACATGGGCGCCATAACAGCTGGTTTTTCTTTCTCCCTGAGCTACGCAATGCTTAAGGGACGATGGTTAGGGCTCCAGCTTCCTTTGGGCCACACTAGTCTTGTCGGCTGTACTGGGCCTAGGGCCTCGTTCTGAAGAGTGCAGTTGAATTACTTTACTTCCTAGAGAATCAGAAGACTGGGGTAAGCATTGAACAGAGGGAAGCTGAGGACAGGGGTGAGGATGTGCTGAGTTAAACGAAATTTGACTACAGCGGAAAAAAATTGAGTTGGAAGAGTGGTGTTTGTCAGCTTTGGCTCCCTCCCCCTCTGTGCAAAATTAAAGAGTATTTTAATTTAAAATTGTGATTCCTTGATATTCAACACCACAAATTATTTTGGGACATGACTGCTGCAGAGAATAATTTGCTTTGAAATTTAATGATAATCCAGAATTTGGTGACTTGTATATAATGTCTTAAAAAAACTGTGGACTAATTTATGCACTAATTCTCAGTATTTATTTCCTCTAAGGTGTTCTTATTGATGCTATGAGAAAGGGCTATTGGATTATTTTAGATGAGTTAAATTTGGCCCCTACCGATGTGCTAGAGGCACTGAACAGACTGTTGGATGATAACCGTGAATTGCTCATAACAGAAACACAAGAAGTTGTCAAAGCACATCCTCGCTTCATGCTTTTTGCTACCCAGAATCCCCCAGGACTTTACGGCGGCAGAAAGGTGTGTAGCATTTGCCCCCTCACTCCTGTTTGTCCCGAACCGAGTAGAGACGTCTTCTTGGTAAGACTGAGATGTTTTTACCTCTTTTGAAGGATTTTTCTTTTTGTGGTGAATAGCAGAGCCTTCATTTCATAAGTTAGATGAAAAGGCCCTTTTTATCCTGTTGTTTCTGTGCGTTTCCCAGGTGCTTTCTAGAGCCTTCAGGAATCGGTTTGTGGAATTGCACTTTGATGAATTGCCTAGTTCTGAGCTGGAAACAATCTTGCACAAGCGGTGTAGCTTGCCACCCTCCTACTGCAGCAAGTTGGTTAAAGTCATGCTGGACCTTCAGGTATTCCGTCTCCCTATCACTTAGCTTCAAATGGGCTGTTGATTATATTTGGTGATCAGAATCTGAGACTTCCTGGGGGAGAAACAGCAGCCCGTCCACCCATTTCTTACTTCTTTCACAGGAAGGATCTTGTCTTTAAAACACATCCCATTAATATCCATGTTTCGGTTTTGTTTCATAAATTGGCAATTTAATATCATATTAAAAATTTTTCTGATAATTATATACGATGATAGTTCCTACTTATGCATAATACTGGAACATTTTACTTAGGCTAGAATTTGGCACTGACAGACTGCAGTTTTTGTTTTGTAAGTGAGTATAATCCTTGAATGGATGTAACCAAAGAGATCCTCTTTGTGTGGCTCTCCCTTGTCAACTCTACAAAGCTACAGTTTATTTTTTGCTTTTTAAAAGACTATCCCATTTATTTTATGGGGTTAAAAGTGGTTTTTATCAGAATTACACGCTGTTTAGTTGCTTCCTAGAAAGCTAATAACTGCCACTCTTACTACGGTGGTCCCACACTATGGGATTAATTTTCCTGTGTGTTTGCCACTATTTGTATTAATATTTGTAATTTTTTTCTATGTAGTATGTGAGGTGGAATTCCTTTACTTATTTATGTTTTTACTTAAACACTAGTTTGAACATTTGTCTTCAAATAATTGCAGTCCCTTTGCATTAAAAAAAAATCTTAGTGGAGCGAGTCATGTTTATAGGACCTTAAATTTATCAGGAATTTTTGTGTGAGTTGCACTGTATGCTTGCCATTGCCCCTTTTCATTTGTTTTGGTGCTTTAATAGTCCTATCGCAGAGGTTCTTCAGTGTTTGCTGGAAAGCAAGGCTTCATCACCCTCCGGGATCTGTTCCGATGGGCCGAGCGATACAGGTTGGCTGAGCAGACGGAGAAGGAGTATGACTGGCTGCAGCACCTAGCCAATGATGGTACGCTCTCAGTGCATGCTCTCCAACTGTGGGCTGAGGGTAGATAGCAAGCTGTGTTGTTGAAACACATCTTGCCCAAATTGTGGTTGGTGTATATATTCTTCTAGGCATTTCAGGAACAGAGTCTTTCTCCCTCAAGTGCTGACTGCTGTTGTAAGTGGTCCTATTTCTGCAGGCCTCTGTGCTGTGATGTTTTGGTTGGTAAGGTTTTCTCACTCTTAGCTTCAGGTGGCCACCATGGGAGTCAGTGTCTGGACATAACACCTTTAGGAGTTTAGGCAGGTGGTTGGTAGGGTCTTTGTGCGCCTTTTATCTGCAGTGTGGTGACTGTGGAGAGTTGTGCCTGTGCCTTAGAAACATACAGAAAACTGGCAGGTTGGATAACACCAGTTCTGAGTGAAGGCAGTTATGTCATCTGAGATGCGGGTTTGGTTATTTTGGTTTAATCCATTGGAAGAATTTGTACGTTCCTCTCCAAGATAGCATGAAAAGCCTTTCAGAATCTTCTGATTTGAAAGGTGTTGATGAGTCATTAATAGGGTGGTTACTATGCATGGCGAGGAAGTAAAACTAACCCATGAGAGTTGTATTTTCTCTTTACTAGTAAAGAATATAGGAAGCAACACATTTTTTTTAACTTTTTTTTTATCGAAGTATAACAGAAAATGTAACATAAAGTGGGTGAGGTGCTGTATTATTTCATGTACAGCTTAATGTATTTTTACATATGTGGGTAACAATGTAAATCACCACCTTGGCTAAGATTTAGGATATTTCCAGTACATCAGAAGATTCTTTCGTGGCTGTTGCCAGTCTTAACTTCTTGAGGTAACCGCTACTCTGACATCTGTCACCAGTGATGGGTTCTGCCTGTGCTTGCGCTTCATCTGAATAGGATCATGCAGTATGTACACGTGTATCTGGCTTCTTTTCACTCAGCTCAGCCTTATGTGAGATTCAGCCACGCTGTTTTCTGCATCAGACTTCATTCCTTTTAAATTATTATTGTGTTGTAACCCATGGTGTGGAGATACTGTAGTGTTTACCTGTTCACTTATTGATGGACATCTGGATCATTTCTGCTTTTTAGCTATTAGAAACAAAGCTGCTCTGAACATTCCTGAATGCCATTGGTGCACATGAGTTCATTTGTGTTGGATTACCTAGAAGTCATGTTGCTGAGGCGTAGGGCAGGCGTGTAGTTAGCTGTAGTCAGTTCTCCTGGTTTTCCACAGTAGCTCTTCAGGTTTCCTCTTCACAGCAGCTGACGCTCCGTAGTCTCAGTGTCCCCTTGTATTAATATCTGACGGTTCCTTTTTTTTTTTCCTTTAAGGTTTTATGCTCCTGGCAGGCCGAGTCAGGAAGCAGGAGGAGGTTGATGTGATACAAGAAGTCCTTGAAAAACATTTCAAGAAAAAATTGTGTCCTCAATCCCTCTTCTCCAAAGAAAATGTCCTGAAATTGCTGAGTGAGTAGACCATCGTATCCAGAGGATAAGCAATTGAGTTGTATTCGTATTAGAACCTAAATATGTACTCTGTCTTTGACAGATAAACTGTCTACTCAGATGTCCACCTTGGAGTCTGAGTTCAGCCACGTTGTGTGGACGGAGGGCATGCGGAGACTGGCGACGCTGGTGGGAAGGGCCTTGGAATTTGGTGAACCAGTGCTGCTGGTTGGAGAGACTGGGTAAAGTTGGGTGACAGTAACTCGTCCTGAGGGCTCACTTCAGTAGAGTTCATGTAGCGTGTGCCCTTCGGGGTAAGAGACATGGTAGGGTGCTGGTGTTTGGGGACGGGCCCCCTGAGCCAGGGAGCATGTGCCCTGTGTTGGCTAGATGCCCTGCGTTGGCCTGCAGTGTCTGTGGCCATAGCTCCCCTCTCTTGTTGACTGGGGTGTTTGTGGGTGTGTATTTGGAATTCATACTCCTTGTTACTCTGGTGTGTGTCTCTAACAGGTGTGGGAAAACTACTATCTGTCAGGTGTTTGCAGCCTTGGCAAATCAGAAATTATACTCAGTCAACTGCCACTTACACATGGAGACATCGGACTTCTTGGGGGGGCTGCGACCTGTGAGACAGAAGCCAAATGACAAGGTTTGTCCTGAGCAAGTGATGTGTTCATTTAAAGAACTGCAGTTGGCTCCGTGCGAGAGTCAGCTGTGAGATTTTGTTCCTGGAGGGGCATTTGATTACAGGTTTGATATGTATTTTATCTTCAGATTTTCACTGGTCTGCAAAGGATCTCCACAAGCGTCCTGTTACGCAAGATCTGTTCCTTGTTCCCCAGTCTTTATTTTCTGCAGAGCAATTCCAGCAGACACCCCACTAGCTACATGTGTATTGTCTTGTGGAGCTACCTGCTCTTTAATTTCACCTTCTTCTTTTCCAAATTGTAGGAAGAAATCGACACATCAAGACTCTTTGAGTGGCATGATGGGCCTCTGGTTCTGGCCATGAAGGAGGATGGCTTTTTCCTCTTGGATGAGATCTCCCTAGCTGACGACTCTGTCCTGGAAAGACTCAACAGGTACACGAGTGTAAGAGGTTTGCCCTGTGTTTGATACTTTTGCTGGTCTGGATTTTACAGATACTAATTCTTGTGCACAGCAGTGTTCTTCATAGGTGCCTTGTATTAAAAAAAATGTTTGAAAATGCTGATGCGCTATTGCTTTTTTTGGCTTTGGCATTCAGTGCCTCCTTTAAGCGACCTAGTTTTTCTGTTTAGTTGTCATTAATCAGAAAGATGGGACTGTGAGAGGATAGGGTTAAAACAAGCCCAAGTTAAAATTCTTTTTTAAGGCAAATTATGTGGCCGTTATCTTCTTCTTATTTTTTTCTTCAAAGAACTAGAATCAAAATCCTAGGTGTTATAGCTGTAAGGCCTCTCAAAACCCCAGATAAAGACCCCACCCTCTACCCCAGACTTAGCTGGCCCCCCAGTCCCCCAGCCACATACTGGTGTCAGATGTGAGACCCTATGCCTTGCTGGAGACATTCAAGCAAAGATGCTTTTCCAGAACAGAAAGGAAACTCATGCATCAGAAAAGGTGACTAGTGAATGTACTGAAAGAATATGGCTGTACAAATACTGAAATCTGATCAGATAAACAGTTTAAGAATTTTCTTAAAACCTACAATAAACCTACAATAAGCCTTCTGTCACTTTGCATCAGTGTTTTGAGGTCCCTTCATGGTGTAGCCTGTATCATTAGTGTGTTCCTTTCTATCCTTGACAGTATTTCATTGTGTAGATAATACCACATTTTTTATCTCTTCAGCTCTTGGTGGTGTTGGGTTGTTTCTGCATCTGTGAATAATGCGGCCATGAACATCTGCCATGCTAGGCTCCTGTTTTAAGTGTCTTGGCATAAGTGAAAAAAGGAATTCTTTTTCTTTTGATCAGAACTATTGTTCTACTACACAGGAATTGGGATAACCATTCACTTTGAAGTTTGTGGTCGGAAACCATTAACTAAAGTGAAAGCTCAGCGAAGGAGATGACCCCCCCCCACCCTTTTCAAGAACACTGAAGACCACAAAATAGAACACAGAAGCCTTTTCTAATCTCACATTCTCCAATTTTTCTTCTAGTGTCCTTGAAGTGGAAAAGTCTCTGTTATTAGCTGAAAAAGGCAACCGAGGGGACAAGGATGATGACGTAGAGCTGTTGACTGCTGGGAAGAAATTCCGTATCTTGGCAACCATGAACCCTGGGGGCGACTTTGGGAAAAAAGAGGTAAAACTGTGTTCCTGAAGTATAATTTTTTTCTGCCTTTTTGACCTCAGCTCACTGCACCCGTAAATACAGTATGTAAAAATGCGTTTGGAAGTTAATATTGGGTAAAAACTGAGTAAAAGATAAAAATCCATAAAAGAGCCATTATAATAAAGGTTGAGAAATAATTCTGACAGATAAAACATTTCCTTATTTGACGTCTCACTTTTTGTATGTACCTGAAATTTTATTATTTCAATCACTTTGCCTGGGTTTTTACATAATGTTAACATAAATTCTCATGAGAGCTCTGTGTGGACATTATTGTTAGTTTTATGGATGAGAAAAGTTGAAACTGAAGTTTATCCTCAAGTTCTGCTGCTAGAGTCTACTCTGTTAAACTACGAGAGTGGTGATATGAGTGATTTAAAGTGACAAAAAAGCAGTCACAGCCAGGATCCTGTCCTGGTTTTGCAGGTGGAGCGGGTCCGTTCTCTTGGACTGTGTGGGTAACCCTCAGACTGCTGGGAAAAGAAAGGGTGCAGGCAGTGTCTTTCGTTTAGACGGTGGTATGAGGGTCCCCCAAGCCCTGCGGCTTCCAGGCTTGTGAAACCTCTCAGTGGAAAAAGTCTCCGTTATGTGTAGGACCCTGGTCTGTTCAAGGTAGGGGAAAGGTGGGGTGGTAGTAGGCCAGGATGATGAGAAGAAACGGGCTGATTGGGAGTGAAAGCAATTAAGATTCTTGGTAACTTGGTGGGTGCCTGAGATGTGAAAATGATATTTTTAGGGCTTAATTTTCCTCAGTAGCATAAGAAGAAAGGTGATCTTTGTGCTTTGGGAAATGTACTGAAGGGAAGAATAACACGTTACTGTTTCAAAGTATGCAAACAGGCTCTGCATGTGGAAAGAGCACAGAAAGATCTGAGTTCAGGGTTGTGTGTGTTAACTTGTCTGTCAGGTTAGCTTAAGTTGTTTTTAGGCAGAGATTGCCAGCTTTTACCAAAGGGAAAGCTAGCTTTCAGTGTTGCTCGCTTTGCTGCAGAAGAAGGTGGGATCCTTCCATGGCCCTGCTTGGCTGGGATGCTGCTGAGCGGCCCGTGCACATCCACGGGGGCTTTCCTGAGCTGCTTTGAGTCCAGGCGTTGTTCCTGGTCCTGCTGTACTAGGTTGGGTAGACGAAGGATGGAGTTGATCTGTCCAGTAAAGGGAAATCAGTGGTGAACTTCTGTGAGTGGGCATTATCTGACCTAGGGGGAGGGTAAGAGAATCCAGACTGAGGGCAAAGGCCCTGAGACTAGAGGAACTAAGCAGTTCTTTGTCGTACAAGAGGTAAATATATACCTCTTTACAATTTCACTCCCTTTGAGTCACATCAGAGTTTTCTCCTTCTACTTCAGACAGCTCTCCCCCATGGCAAGATAGTGTTTACTTTCCCTAAACCACCAGTCAAGTAGCTGGAGGGAAAGTAAAGGGAAGGGCCTTTGTCTTAGGGGAAGGTGTTGGGATTTGGGAGTCATCTCCTGGGGCCAAAATCCTTCTTGCACCACGGAATCTATAAGACCTTGAAGTTCTCTGCGATGGTTGTGAAGAAGGTGATGGTGATACAAGCTTGGGGAGTGTGGTGGAGGTTAATGGGATGACATGTGGAAGGAGCCAGGACAAATAGGTGTTCCATGAATTATCGATACTAGTAGAGATAGTGAAAGAAGCACTAGGTACCTGCCATTTTCAGCCAGCATTCATTCAAAGGATTTGTTTTCTACCTTTCCTCATAGGTATTAAACTCACATTAGAATTTGTGTTCTTCGTAGCTATCTCCTGCCTTAAGAAACCGTTTTACGGAAATATGGTGCCCTCAAAACACAAGCCGTGAAGATTTAATTCAGATTATCAGCCGTAACCTTCGTCCAGGATTGTCTCTGGGCAGAACAGATTATAAAGGTGAGAGTGTTCAGGTGGTGGTGGTGGTTGTGGGGCGCAGGAGGTGTTTGTTGGAGTGAGGGAAATAGGACGTTAGCAGTATGTGTGTGGTCTGTTCCACGGAGAAATGGGAACAAATGGATCTAAGGAAAACATGGTACTAGCCTGTTACCTTCTGCTACAGTATCCCTTCTTCACATTGCCTCCGTCACCAGAGTTACTACATTTTAGCTTTCTGATCGTTTCACCTGTTGGCCATCTTTGTATATAAGGTATATTTGTCGTCTGAAGATAGGGAAATGTGGTTTAAACTTCATCATTACCAACGTTAGAAAATGGTTATAGAATTTTAAACTGCATTTCTTTAGTAGTTGTCAACTAATTGTTACTTTATTTTAAAATTTCCTTTTATTATGGACATTTCAAACATAAGGAAAATAGAGAGTAGTATTTTAAAAGCTCCCATATACTTATAACCTAGATTTAATAATTTTTAAAACTATCCAGTAAGAGCCAAAACATTTATCTATCTATCTATCTATCTATCTATCTATCTATCTATCTATCTATCTATCTATCTATCTATCCATCTATTTAAACTGAGCGTAGATTGCTCTGATGTATCTCATATTCTCGGCATTGAATGGGCTACATTTAGGACCTAGATCTGGTTCTAAGACTTAATACAAGCCTTAATCCAAGTAGTTTTTTTGGATCATTTTGCCTCTGTCTTAAAGAATGTAAAAGGATGTCTGCTTCTTTGAGACTGACGGTATAGATATGTTCAGCTTTTTAAAGGCATGCTGAAGCACAGCTTCAGAAATAGAGAGGGGGGCTAGTAGGTGCATGGATTGCAGCCTCACCTGTGGTATGTTGGGAAAGATTGGCCCTTTAGTGCCCTGAGCACAGACTTCCCTTTAAGAAGGGCCCTTACTGAACTTCAGCATTCACGGGTGTACACGGCGCTGTCTGGACAGCTGGAGTTCCCCCGGCCCCACCAGCATCACAGTCACTCAGTAGCACAGAATTGACTAAGCCTGTGTGGTTCCCAAACTCACCTGGAGAACTTGTTTAAATTCAGCTTGCTGGGCCCTGCACCAGGGGTTTCTGATTCAGTTGGTCTGGGGGGTGGCATGAGAAGTTGCCTTTCTAACAGGTTCCCGGGTGGTCCAATAACATTGGTTTACAGTCCATACTCAGAACCTCTGACTTACCTTAGTTGTGTGCACGGGTGCATTTATAGTGAAAATTCAAGTGAAAAGAGAAGACAGAAATTGTTAAGCTGGCATGATTTGTCTTTCGGCTGTGGGTTGGGCCTGGGTCCCCCAAGGAAGTAACCTCTGAGGCTTTTATGGGCTGCTTACTCTTCTGAGCTACTTGGATTGTGATAAGAATGACAGAGGACGCAACTGCTGTTAAGCTGCTACGTTGCTGCATCATCAGTGCTTTTCATGCTTAATTGAGCGAATGGTCCCCCCACAGGGCAGAAGCATTGAGGCCCCTAGGACTCACCTCTGAGCCTTACAGCTTGTCCTTCAGGAGCTTGTGTACTCCATGCGTTCCAGGCTACAAGGCAGCAGACTTCCCTGGGGAGGCATTGAGACCCTGAGGGGACATGGAGTATGAGGGAGAAGTGGCTTGATCATTTTTTTCAGTTTTTTCATTTGGAAATGGATCAGGGTGGCACAGCATAAAAACATTTTTTAAAGTGTGTGATATGAAACAGGAGACTAAGGAATTCCCTGGTGGTCCAGTGGTTGGGACTCCGAGCTTCCACTGCAGGGGGCCTGGTTCGGTGCCTGGTCGGGGAAAGAAGACCCCACAAGCTGCACGCACCCCACCCCCCGCCAGCCCCCCACCCCCAGTCCTCCCCCTGGTCCCCAAAAGGAAACTAGACATAGCCTTTTCCCAGATTCTCTTTAAAGATATATATGATTTATTTAATTTAATATTTTAACTATTATGAAGTCTAAATTGAATTCTGAACCTATTTAGGGTATTTAAGATCTATTTACTGCATTGTCTTAATGAAAATATAAATACCACTGTAGGTACTACTTACTTTCTCTTTTATTTTTGGTTCACAAATCTCTGTAGTAGTGTTATTCATACATCGATAGTATAACAAAAAAGATTCTGTAATGAAATATTTTCTGTATTTGATGTATTGATGAAATTGACTTTAAAAAAAAAGAATTGATCTCTGAAGGGCATGTGGGCTGCTTTTTCCATTCTCAAACGTATTGACCAGTATTTCTCAAAGCATTCTCTTTTTGTTAAAATGACATATTTTTCAGAATTTTTCCTTGAGTTGTATTTCTAAAAGTAGAAACAAAGAACTTCTGAGCTTCCATTGCTTGTGGCCAGATTGCTCTCCAGAAAGTCAGTCCCGTTCACAGTGCTGCCAACAACTTAATTAGTTCCCCGACCAGGGATCGAACCTGGGCCCCAGCAGTGAGAGTGCTGAGTCCTAACCACTGGACTGCCAGGAAATTCCCTTCATTTTAATTTTTTAAAAAATACAATGAAATCTGTTATTTTATCCTTGTTAATTTAATGGATATTCTAAAATTTCATCTTCTTTTATTACTAGTGACGTGGAGTACTCTCTAGTTTATTTTAAAATAGCTATTATTTTACATATTGCTATTCGTATATTTTTGGATAATTTTCTTTAATACATTTATCACATAGGTTTCTCTCTTCTGTTATCTTTTAATATTTGTTGTTAAAAAATACACATATGAACCCATCCTATCCACTTTATCTCTGATAATCTTTATTTCTTTAATAGTCATGATCTAATTCCTCTCTATTAATGGATAAATTATTTTATTTTCATTACCGTGATTTACCTCAGATTTTTTCTGTTCTGAAATGTGGATCCAGGTACTTGTATTTAATATCTAGCTTTTGAAACAGCATTTAATTTCTTTCCTCTTGTTACTAGACTTTCCCCCATGAGTTGTCATTTTATTTTCTTTCTTAAGATTTGTGTTTTTTTCTGTCATTAGTATTTTTCTTCTAACCAGTTTGCAGTGTAGCTTGAAGACCATTACCGTATAGTCAGCTTTTTATTGCAGCAGTGCTGATTCCTCCTTATCGTATTTTCTTTTTTAAAAACATTCTTTGATATTCGTACTTTTTAGATAAATGTTTACTGTTGACTTAAGAAGTTATATGAAATACTCTACTGAATTTGATTGTCATTGCTTTGAATCTCTATGTATTACTTAAGTATTTTGTGTCCAGACAAATATTTTACAGTATGAAATTTTGAAAATTAGATTAGTCATTAACTTGAATCAGGAAACATAATTTGTGAATCCTGTAACTTGCTAAATCGTGACTGACGAATAGATGGACCAAACAAGCAAAAACCCTAGACTAAACACCACTGAAATCCTGATAATCCCCATCCCAGTGAGTCAGTTTAAAATATGATAAATTTGTATATTTTCTAAAATCATTGTGTCCTGTCTTCAAAATTGTGTGTGGTAGCATGAACCAAATGAATACTTTATTTCTTTGAGCAGTTTTCAGGGCAGCTTATTAGACTTTAATTCTCAAGGTTTCTTTCTAGTGTTTTGTTTTTGTTTTGGTAGGGGTAGAATGATATTCTTGAACCCGATGGGAATGTGATTAAAGCCATGGACCCCATTTTCTTAGAAAAAGTATTAATGTACATTCAAGAAAACTTGCATATAATCTCATGGAACATCTGTGGGCCCCAGGTTGCAAACCCTCATTCTGGAGTCTTCCTAAATAGATACTTTTGCTTCCTTGTGTCCTAGGGGCTGACATAGCTGAGGTGATGCTGGATTTCATTGACTGGCTGACCCAGCAGGAGTTTGGCCGAAGGTGTGTGGTCAGTATCAGAGATATCCTGTCCTGGGTTAACTTCATGAACACAATGGGGGAGGACGCTGCTTTGAAAAGGCCGGAGACCGTCTCCACGGTGACGTCTTTTGTCCACGCTGCCTGCCTGGTATACATAGATGGAATAGGTTCAGGTATGTTGTCTTTAGCTGATGAGAACAAGGAGTTATGGTAGGGGGGACCACAAGATGGAGCAAGCCCAGACCTCTGAGCCAGATACCATGTAGGATCACTTTAACATTTCCAAGACTCACAGTGGTTCTCCTTTTCTTTTACTCTTTTTGCGAGGTGGTTGGTATAAAAGATACGTGAAAACTGTTCATTGCTTATAGATCAAGGACTTAGTAAATGTGAGGTAGTGATTATGACAGAAAAAAGACTGGAAATGCTCTTACTCCTGAACTTAACACGATATTTTTAATACAAAGTCATTTAGAGTTAATGGGCCTGAATCTTGTAGCTTGTTTTGAGTGTACTACCATTTTATTAACTTTAATATTTGAGTTTTTTTCAGCCATGAAAATTAGAAATACAAACTCACATGACTGAAAGTACCATACTGGTTACTCTTTTCTCCAGACTGATTTCTTATGGCGTGGCTGGAGTGCTTTACTGAATAAGCGGCCGCTGAACTGGTGATCTGACATTTGTGGGGAGAGGGGAGTCACACTTCTTCGTAGGGCTGCTTACACTAGCAGTCGTACTTTGGCTGTAATTCAGTTGGGGCCCCATCTCCCAGGAGCCCACCCTAGAGTTCCAGCTGAGTGGTGTGAAGCTGGTGGCCTGCTGTTGTTTGATGGACTGATCCTCTTTCTTTTAGGGGTGACTTCCTCTGGGTTAGGTACGGCTCTCTTGGCTCGCAAAGAATGTCTGAAATTCCTCATCAAGAAACTTTCCAAGATAGTCCGACTTACTGAAAGTCAGAAAAACGAATTGAAGATTTACGACAGACTCAAAGCCAAAGAATTCACTGGGATAGATAACCTTTGGGGAATTCATCCATTTTTTATACCAAGGGGTAAGAATGGTTTCAAGTAAATGAAGATTCCCTTCTTGGGTTAACAGATACTAGACTTTTATTGTGACTTTTAACTTTAGTATATCACACTCATGGTTACTTTTGAACTAGTTATCTGAGTTAGACTCTGATGTGGCGTAATCATAATTGTGAGAGTGGTAAAAAATATATAACTGGCATATAAAAATAGAAAATATAGTCTTTAATATATGAGTAAATCATCCCATAAAAATGCATTTATTTGTTTATTATTTGGTGCCCAAAACAAGACCTTTCCTATAGTGAATATTCAGGCCATAGTGTTTCAAGTATGGAACTGTGTCACCTTTTACAAAAACAGGTTTGTGAACCCTTGAGGGCAGGTGTTAATGTCATTCATCTTCCTGTCCCTGGCATCTGCCACGTAGCCTAGCAGTCACAGGCATTCAGAAAGTGTCTGTTGACTGAGTGAATGCATGAGTAAATGAGTGATTAAATAGGACATGCAGGTGGGTTTCAGTTCTAATGCTTGCTCTTCTTAGGTTGCCTCTGTCAAATATTTAAATGAGGTAGTTATATTTGCTATTTTCCAGGGCACTCTGAATTTTTCGGATTACAGCTTCTCCAGCAGGATCACCTATTTCTTGTCCCTTCTTTCTTCTCTGTGTTGATAAGTGTTGAGAGCCTGGAATGTACAGAGGTGCAGTGGCATCCGCGGGGCTTTGGTGGTGAACTAAACCAGCTCAGTTCCCTGGCTGGATGGAACATTGCCCTTTCCCTCTCCCTCTTCAGCGGTACTGTCTTCATTCCTGCTGGGGCCCCCTGTGATCTCACCATCAGATCCCTTCCCTAAGCTATCATCCGTAGTATTCAGTTCTCTCGTGGAGGAGCTGTGTCTTATGGGCTGGGACTGGGGTGGTGTTTGCCTCTGCTTCCATGGCTGAGATGATAAATGTTTTCCTAGCCCACTGCCTCCAAACTGATGTGCCAACAGCTTCTCCCAGGAGACACAGTGGCATGAATACTCTGCCTCTGGAGCTGGTATTAGTCCTGCCCTTCAGCTACTTTATGGGTTAAGGATGCATCCTGAATTGTCTTGGTGCTTAAAAACCTCAATGAAATTGCTTATATGGAACCATCTGGTCTGTGTACCTAGCTTCCACTTAACTTCTAGGGAAATACAGGCATTGATACAAGGTAAATTACACAAGTACATGTAGTAGTAATTCCAGGTGTAGGTTGAGAAAGGAAAGATGCATGCTTGCAGTTCCAACCTATGTGAGTTTGTGTAGATGTAGGTGTAGAAAGTGGCGAGATCTCTGTAGTAGGCACAGCTGCTGGCTCTTCCCGGAAAGCATTTAATGGACCCCAAAGTGAGGAAATATTGAAAAAAGGCTAAGCATTTTCACCATAGGTGCTACTTCACTGACTGTCTACTTGGTGGATTCTTCTAATCTCCAGTTGATGCCCATGTATGATTTGGTGATGTCCAGCTTATATTTGGCTTTTCTTTCCCCCTCTTCAGGACCTGTCTTGCCCAGGAATGATACCGCTGACTATGCGCTCAGCGCAGGCACCACAGCTATGAATGCCCAGAGGCTCTTAAGAGCTACAAAGCTGAACAGACCTGTCCTCCTGGAGGGCTCTCCTGGTGTGGGCAAGACGAGCTTGGTGGGAGCCTTAGCTAAGGCTTCAGGCAACACCCTTGTCCGAATCAACTTGTCAGAGCAGACGGTAAGCTTAGTCATACTACAGCTGACGTGGGTAGGTGTAGGGAGTAATGTTTCTATCTGTTTATAGCATTTCCTATTTAGAAGTAATTATGATGGCAGGACCGCATATATTTCATGGTGGTAAAGACCATAGCAACACGATCTATAAACCTAATTCTCCTTCTGAGTTCATTAATAGATGACACCTGTAGTAGTATTCTCTATGGATTTTTTATTCTAATTCTCTTTTGAGAGAGAATCACCCACTTCAGTGTTTGTTGTAATATAGCCTCTCTCTATTTTTGTCCTTTCCAAAAAAATTAATTACGGATCAAGTGACCTTTAAACAATCTTATGAAAATACAGGACAGAGATGACAAATTAAATAAGAATCTCCTGGAATGGGGTCTGGGAGCAGGACCCGGGCATTGTTTTCGGTGTTTTTTTAAGCTCACCAATTTATTTCCAAGTGTAGCCAAAGTTGAGAGCTGTTGATCTAGAATTCCACTTGATAGATGCTTAGAGTATTATGATGAGAAGATGATTGAGACATGTCTGTGCTCCTGACAGAGTTCTGGGATTGATTAGTTCTGTCTTGAATGTAAGAATGAAAAGTAGCATAAGCCCTAAGTATTTTATATTTGCGGTCCTAGGATCTAGTTAATTTTTAATGTAATGTTGGCTTTCCCCCATTTCTTTCTCTTCTCAAAGGACATCACAGACCTGTTTGGAGCAGATCTACCTGTTGAAGGTGGCAAGGGAGGGGAGTTTGCCTGGCGTGATGGCCCCTTGCTGGCAGCCCTGAGGGCAGGCTATTGGGTTGTGTTGGATGAGGTGAGAGGATGGCCCGTCGTGCCAACACGGGACCACAAGTGTTAGCGTACTTTACATAGTTCGAGGACATTTTGCGACGGATGACCTTGCTGTTGGCTAGTAAATGCAGATTCTCTGATGAAAAGAATCCTGCGTGGTTTCTTTTATGAATAAGAAAAGTCACTTGTCAGAAGGCACATACAGAAGCTCCTCTGTATATAACCTACAAACTCTCCTACTTTTCTGAGCCAGCCTCTAGAAAAAAGTGCCTCTTCACTAGTTTTATTATCTAGTCCCTGGCAGGCTTGCTCTGTTTGTATTTATATTCAGCGATAAACATAGTTTACAAATCGTGCCAACCACCTCATTTCAGCAGAGAGGTTGGGGGGAATTATAGCAGGAAGAGACACAAAAATGGTGTGAAAACGGTCAGTGTTGTATGTACACGTGGGCTAAGTTAATGAACAGAAGAACAGAACACACCATGAGACATGTGATAAGTGCTGACTCTTTGTGACCAGTAGGCAGCTGGAGTGCTACGAAGAAGTGATACACAAAATTAAAGAATTTAAGGTTGTGGCCAAAGGATTTGAGTTAGTTTGGGATATGCAATGTTAGTTCAGGAAAAGGTGAGCAAGTAGTTGTATAGCTTAAATGATTTGAGTGATAAAAGTGCCACAGATGACTTTTGACACAGGCCCCAGTGGGTTCCCTAGATTCAGACTCCCTTGGGTCTGAAGTAGGGGAACTGCCATGGGATTCCTTTTCTAGAGGGAAGGTTTTTGTTTTCTCCCCACAAGATTTTTTTGAAAAAGATGTGATAGGGCTTCCTAGGTTGCGCAGTGGTTAAGAATCTGCCTGTCAATGTAGGGCACACGGGTTTGAGCCCTGCTCCAGGAAGATCCCACATGCTGCGGAGCAACTAAGCCCATGCGCCACAACTGTTGAGCCTGTGCTCTAGAGCCCGCGAGCCACAACTACTGAGCCCATGTGCTGCAACTGCTGAAGCCCACGCACCTAGAGCCCGTGCTCTGCAACAAGAGAAGCCAGGGCAATGAGGAGCCCGTGCACCACAACCAAGAGTAGCCCCTACTTAGCGCAACTAAAGGAAGCCTGTGCATAGCAACAAAGACCCAACACAGCCAATAAAAAAAAAAGATATGTGATAGAGTAATCATTAGCCAGGAAAAAAGGAGTGCCTAGCTTGAAAGCTGGAGACTACTGACCATACTCATATTTTGTGGAAATGCATGTAGTGACTGCCAGGCATTCTGAATTTGTAGTCACACATAAGAGCAGCTTTTAGAACTTAACCCCTCTGGGGGTACATAGCAGAGTTTGTACTTTGAGTGCTTATGTAAACATGACACTTGAAATTCTAATGTAATCTGAGTTTTGGCCCATTTGTATTTTATTGATTCTTTTTCCATGTTACCCAGAAGCCATCCATATTTCCCATCGCTGAGTTCTGTACTTGGCATCTGAGGACCTCCATTCAGCTCTTTCCATTTCTGGTACATACATGTGCACGCGCACACACACACACACACACACACACACACACACACACACACACACACACACACAATCCTCGTATTTGTTCTTGTGTTCATAAAACTTGGCCTAGTTAGATCTATTTTATGTAGTTTAGATCATGACTTTGAAGCCTGTTTGGAGATTTTATTCAGTATTTGAGCTGGGAAAGATGTTCACTTATTTAAGTATGTAAAAAACTATCTTACTTCATCTTTAAAAAATCCCAGAGTGAAAATGAGATAGATATCTTTGTATTGGCAAGTTTTTTTTGTATGCTGTGATTTATAAAGTAGGCCAATATAGAAGCAGATAATGGATACAGTTTAATTTTTGAGACTGCTTTTAAAAAAATTTAACCTGAATATTCAGTTTACTTAAAAATCATTGCTATTTTATATACCCCAAATTCCTCTAACATGTATATGAAATAATAGGATGAATACACATCAGTTCAGTTTAAGAAACAGAATATTACCGATGTTGTTTGAACTCCTTCCCCCTTGAAGATGAGACTACTTTTTGTGTATATTATTCTTTTGCTTTTTATAATAGCTATACAGCATATAAAATAAATATATGTACCTTCTTCTCCAAATAGCTTAACCTGGCTTCTCAATCAGTCTTGGAAGGACTCAATGCTTGTTTTGACCACCGAGGAGAAATCTATGTTCCTGAGTTAGGAATGAGCTTTCAAGTGCAGCATGAGAAGACAAAAATTTTTGGCTGTCAGAATCCTTTTAGACAAGGAGGAGGAAGGAAAGGCTTGCCCAGGTCTTTCCTAAATAGATTCACTCAGGTAAGATTTGCTGTTGCCCCAGAAACCAAAGGTAGTGTCAGGGATTATAATACTGCTGGCACGTAGCTTTGAGGGTGCCCACTGTGAGAGTGAGAGAGGCTCAGTGTAATAATCTGCTTCTCAGTTTCATGTCTGTATATGATGGCTATTAATGTGATTGATTCCCATCATCAATTCTCACCTGCTGTGACTCCTTTATCGTAAGTCTCAGAGGACCTGGGATGTCATCAGTTGGAGGAAAGTAAGATCACCACCTTCTTGAGGGTTCTCTTACTGTGCTCAGGGATTAAGGCCCATCTTTGACCGTTTTAAGTGCCTTTGTGCTGTGTTAGAACATTAAATTACTTTATAATGAGAACAGCGCATTTTAATCTAAGAAAAGAAAAGTACAGGAAGCTTCCATGAAGAATGAAAAATTCAGTATTCTTTATACCAAAGTCAACCACTGTTAATAATTTTGTGTCTTATTACCTTAATTTTCACTTGCAGCAGTGGGCTGTGTGTGCGTGCATGTGCGCGTGTGTGTGTGTGCGCGCATGTGCACACGCACATAGGCTTACTTTAACATCTTTTTTCAAAGTTTGGCTAATGCAGTGGCTTGGAGATGCCTCTAGGTAGTGCCCGTCCCTTGATGATTAAGAATTGACTGAATATCTTTTAAGAAGGTTATTACGGAAAATTTCAGACATTGGAAAGTTGATCAGATTTAAAAATGAATACTCATATACCTACCATCTGGATTTTTGAAAGCATTTTACATAATACATAGGAAATTAAAATTACAAATAATACTTAAGAAGTTAATTGCACATGTCTTTCTGTAATTTACTAGAATGAAGTTAACAAGAAAACCCTCTTTTGCTCTATATTTCAAAGATTTTGTAATGATTCTGTATCCTAGAAATGCAAGAAAAGAAATTTCCATAACTGAAATATATGTATTACTAAGGTATTGTTACTTTGGTGGTAAATAAAACTTTTACGTTGTCATGGTATTCATTTCAGGTATTTGGTAAAGAGAAACAATGGCATTTTTTCATGCTGTTTTTGGATTTTCTAGGTCTTCGTGGATCCCCTTACAGTAATAGACATGGAATTCATTGCCAGTACTCTGTTTCCAGCCATTGACAGAAGTCTTGTTAAAAAAATGGTGGCTTTCAACAACCAAGTAAGTACCTACGTGTATTCATTGTTCCTTATTTTTCTGACTTATTCGAATGATCATTTTCTCAACATGGAACACTAAATTACCAGTCTCTGTAACTAAGGTAAATCATATAGAATTCTAAAAGTTTCTAGTGGAAGGCTAGCTACACATTTGAGGGTTACAGTAATTCAGTTCTGTTGTGTGTATCATTGTTAATGCTTCCGGGGTATTCCTGGCATTGAGAAGCCTGGGTTGGGAGAAGGAGACATCTGAGTCAAATTAATCTCTGTTTCAAATTATGTATGCATTTGCAGTACATGGAAGTACTTAATACAATGCCTAGCAGTGGAACATGCTTCCCAGTAAGGGTGTTTTCTTCTTAGATTGATCATGAAGTGACTGTCGAGAAGAAGTGGGGGCAAATAGGAGGACCCTGGGAGTTCAACCTCCGGGACCTTTTCCGCTGGTGTCAGTTGATGCTAGTTGACCAGTCCCCTGGGTGTTACGATCCTGGTCAGCATGTGTTTTTGGTCTATGGTGAAAGAATGAGAACTAAGGAAGATAAAGAAAAGGTGAGTTTCATACTTAATCTTTGCATTTCTCTCCATCTGAAAGTTGATTTCTTCCTGAGGAAGAGAAGGGGTGTACTTATTAACAATACCAAACCTAGTAAAGCTGCTTGGAAATTTAGAAGTTAAGGGGAGAAACTAAACATTCACCTGTCTGAGTCTCACAGTGTAGTTTGCTTTGGAGGACACAACTTGCTTATCCATGTAAATTCCCACGATTGCAGACCTTCTTTAACAGTATTGCCCTCCAGTAATAAAGGGTTGGTCTGCATCACCTTTCCCGGCACAAAGGTGAAAAGCAGGAGGAGACAGGTGATAACCAGTAGAAGAGGAGGGCTTTCTACTTTTAAATAAATGTCAAATTGCAAAATATTTTATCTAGAAAGTATAGATAGATGAAAAGAGAGAGGATATTCTGTATCTAAATGGAAGTAAAAAGATCTACTTTGTAAGTAGAAAACAGCACCAGAATTTCTAGCTTAGTAAACTATAATAATGTGTACATTTTGCTTTGTGGTATTTCAAGTCCAGTTCATGGAAAATGCACAACAGCTGCAGGTGGGAGGTGCTGTCATGACCTCTTACAGATGAGGATCCGAGGCTCAGAGTCATGGACTCTCAGTGTAGCGAGCAGCAGAGCCAGCTCTCCAGCCCAGACCTTTCCACTTTGCCTGCTGTTCCTTCTGCTGTATCACAGCTGTTTACAAACAAAGTAACTTACAGACTCATGTGCATTAGAAACAGTAATCTCCTTACTGAGATGTGAAGATGTGGCTGCCCATGGCACACTTGACTTTCACACACTTTCATTCTGCTGCTGAGAGCACAGATCCCTTTTTATGTGGCATCCACACTCTAGCTCAGTGTTACTTTAGCAACTCCTTTATTACGTGGAAGGGGCTTTTACTCTTTATATTAGGACAACATGTTCAGTTTTTTTTTTAACAACTATTGATATATAATTAACATATCATGAGCTAGTATTTTAATTTCTTCATCCGCTTACTGGTTACAGTATGTTAACTGTAGCCAGACTGGCCAGTGTTGGATAATTGATGTTAGTTAGATGGTGAGTCACTGTAGGGTGTGGAAGGTTCCTGTCACTCCTCCAATTCAGTTGTTGTAATTGACCAAATGTTTTCTGAGGGGGGGAAAAAGTTAAGAAAAATAATAATAGAAGGAGAAAGGCTATAAAAGTATTTGTAATTTTAACTCTGTTGTAATGTCAGGGAGAGGAGATGCTGTGCTTTAGACTGAAATATAAGGCCAGAAATGCCTGGACCCAGGCACAGGTGGTGGGAGCATTTTCTTCTGTGCTGCTTTTTAGGCTCTTACTCAGTGTTTGACACTCATTATGATTTTATCTTTATTGTTTTTATTTTCTGACTTCAGTCCAGTATAGACTGATTAATAAATGAGTATTGCTGCTGTGTTAGAAATGCACAACTACTTGTAAATATTTCAGGTGGCTGGAGTGTTTGCTGCTGCTATGGGCTGAATTAGTGTTTTTTGCACACCCTTTCTTTCCCCCTCCCCCTCTGCTCTTAGATTTTTAAAAGAAATGCAAAAAAGTAATACAGTTAACAGAAAGTTTTTGACAGTATTCCTGCTAAGAAGTGATAAGTGAATGTATATAATCAGAGAAATGACTTTGGTTGTTCTATGTGAATATTTAAAAGGATAACAGTGATTTTGGAGTCAAACAGGCTTAGATTTAAAATCAGTTACCAACCATAAGCAAATCATATAACTCTCATGAATTCCCATTAACCGTATTTATAAAATGGAAATGGTAATACCTATTTGGCAAGGGTATTAAGATTAAAATAATCTATTAAAGCACCTAATATAGTGCTTGGCACAGGGTAGGTACTCAGAAAACAGTCATTGTTCTTCATAAACTTCATGTTTCTCCTCTGTTCTAGGTGGTATCTTGAATGATGAAAGCAAATTCATTTTTCATATCAAGATTTGCCATAGTTTCTATGGCTTTAATTTATGGTATATTCTCACTGGAACCTCAAAATAATTTGAGATTATGTGATTACTCTTTTCTTGAGCTTCAGTTTACTTTCATTCTAAAGAATTAAATAAATGCAGTCTGTCCTTTTTATGAGAAAATTAAAAAAGATAACTCAGAATATTGTCGTTTTCATATTGCTATTCATGGTTGCTAGTATTCATTCTAGAAGGTTTAGCTCAGAATTTGGTGGAGGAAGTTGTGTTTTGATTGTATCATCTCCTTCCTGTAGGTCATTGCTGTATTCAAGGATGTGTTTAATTCAAATTCTGACCCGTACATGGGAACCAGACTCTTTCACATCACTCCCCATGATGTTCAGGTGAGGCGAGTAGAATAATCCTCTCGCACAGTCTTCTGTGGCCTCTGCTCCCACTCGCAGGCACACTTGTGAAATCTCACCGGCATGTCTTTTTCAGCTGGGCTACTCAGTGCTTTCCCGTGGCAGCTACGTTCCTCCGCCGACCTGCCGTCCCCTGTCACTCCTGCACCAGTCTTTACAGTCTCTGGAGTCAATTATGAAGTGTGTACAAATGAGCTGGATGGTCATCCTTGTGGGGCCAGCCTCAGTGGGCAAGACCAGCTTGATTCAGCTCCTGGCACACCTTACTGGTCACACGTTAAAGATCATGGCCATGAACAGTGCAGTGGACACCACGGAGCTTCTGGGTGGATTTGAGCAGGTAACGGATCTGCCTCCGCGTTCTCAGGCAGAACACAGTAAATCGTGTGGTCTGGTTGGTGGTCTTCTCTGTTGGTGGTGCTACATTCGCAGTGTTCTTGCTGCTGGCCATGGGCTGTGCTGGGCTCACGAGCTCTGGAAATTGCAGGTTGACCTGATCCGGCCGTGGAGGCAGCTCCTTGAGAAGGTGGAGGGTGCTGTCAGGGCACTGGTGAGAGACAGCCTCCTTGTCAGTGCTGACGATGCGGAAGTAGTGCTGCGAGCCTGGAGTCATTTCCTCCTGACATATAAGCCCAAGTGTCTTGGAGAAGGTGGTAGAGGTGTCACGATGGAGATTGTCAGCAAGCTGGAAGCAGTGCTGCTGCTTATGCAGAGACTCAACAATAAAATCAACTCATACTCCAAGGCAGGTATGTGTGGGTGTGTGTATCAGACACTACCATTGCCCATGTAGTGTCCACCCACAGGTAATATATTTGTAAATGCATTGCCCATAATTTTTAAAATGAATTTAATGATTAATTAACAATCAAAATTTGGAAATCTTTGTCCTAGAAAGTAAAATAAAGCTGATGTACAGTATTCAGAATTGGTGATGCTAAACCAAGGAAATAGGAAAGAAACTGAGTTTGGTTTCTTTTGTGTGTAATCAACCACAGTGACTTGCATGTAAATCTGGGGGTTTTTTTTGTTCCTATTTTTTTTAACTTATTAGTTTTTCAAGAAATAGAGTATTTTAAACTGAAGAATGGAAGTCTAAATTGATAGCTAGGATGTCTTTATTCATTTTGTATAGAAGGTGGAGGACATTCCTCAGTTTAACCTGGAAACATGCAACTCTCATCTTGAAGTGCAACTTTTTGGGTGGTAAAGAACGTGCCTTTAGGGGGAGAATTGATTAAAGGTTAAGGCCTGTCACTAAGATTGTCATCCTTTCTTTCCAAAACCTGCTCATAACTGTTTGCTCCTTAGGAATCCTTAGTTATTCCTTAGGAGTAGTTGATTCCTTAGGGATGAAGAAATGAGACTCCTTCTTCCAGCTGTGTCAACATTGTATCCATAGCTGTCCGTCAGATAGTTTACTTTCTTAGTTAAGACAGTGATTTCATTGTTGATTTGATCTGTCATTTTCCAATTGAAGCTTGCCATTTGAATCTGAAATTCTTTACATTCATTCAAATTAATTATTAGATATATTTAGTGAAGGTCATATATCACTTTATATATTCTTAAAACTCACCATTGAGAGATGAATTCCTACTGAGTGGTGGACACTATATTAAATATGTTTACTTTTAACTCTCACAACAACACCACATTACAAGGAAAGATTAACCCCATTTTATACATGAGGAAATGGATGCTCACAGAGGTAAAATAACCTGCCCGGTGCCTTCTCGTTACCAAGTGGTTAGACTCGGTTTTGGCTCCTCTCCTCTCTGACTTCAAAGCCTGGAATCTGGCGTGTATATATTTCTTTCATAAGTCAGTTAAAATTTAAATATCTCCGGAAGTTCTCTCAATACTGCTTTTTATTTAGGATTGACTTTCATATTGAATAATTCATTTCTTAGGGATATTAATAGAGTGAAAAAGGCTGGGTCTAAAACAGCTCGTCTACTACTATTTTATTTTTGGTTAATAGTATCTTTTCTTCTTTTTAACTTTATATCTTTTAATGTCCCTATGATGCACATGTATGACTTTTAAATTATGTTCTAGTTTCATATTTTATCTTAAATCTTTGTACATATTGAGCATATGTATAATAGCTCTGTTAACATCAGAATGCAGCACTTAGTGCCTTAAAGGAGCAAGAAAATATATCTAGGGCTTTTTATTAGATTCTGGACATTTTGAATTTAAGTTGCTAAGTGCTGCATTTTGGTTTCTTGAGGTTTTCTTTGGGGGGGAGTAAGGCAGTTGGGTTGCTTCTGGATCATTTTTTTCTTTTCAAGCTTGCTGTTAAGCTGTTTAGGTCAGGTCGAGAGTAATCTTTGCTCTAGGGCTAAATTAGCCCCACTCTTGAGGCACGGCCCTATGGCATCTTTACCGAAGGTCCTGTGTGTTCTGTGGGGTCTCTTTGCTTTGAATGGTGGGAACTGGTGTGTTATTCAGCCCCGTGTGAGCTCACAGCTGCCCAGTAGTTGTCCTTTCTTTGGAAGTTTTTGTTTATGCTTGTGGAGTTTCAGCCTTTACATGCACATGTATTGAGCCAAAGACTCCAGGGGCCCTTATCTGGAATTCTGGAGCCATTTCTTTCCATAGCTCTTTTTGAGTACCCTGCCCCTCATTTTAGTTGCCACAGCCTCCCTGAATTCTAGTCTGTGCTCTCAAGTCGGTGAGACCTTGGGATCTCTTTGAGTTTCCCCTCCCCGCTTTGCAATCCAGAGCTTTCAGGCAGAAAGCCAGGGAGTTATAGGGCCTCCTTCCCTCAGGTGTCACAGTCCTGTGCTGTTTTCCAGTGTCTGAAAGCAGTTGTTTCATATATTTTACCAGTTTTCTAATTTTTAACTGGGAGGTTAAGTCTAAACCTTATTATTCCTTCATGGCTAGAAGTAGGAATCCAACATATATTACCTTATGATATGAAAAGGGGTAAGGAAACAACTTCTTTTTTCTTTTTTTAAAGTAATTAAATAATTTTATTTTATTGGAGTCCAGTTGATGTACAGTGTTGTGTTTCAGGTGTACAGCAAAGGGATTCAGTTATACGTGTACATACATTCTTTTTTAGGTTCTTTTCTCATATAGGTTGTCACAGAATATTGAGTAGAGTTCCCTATGCCATACAGTAGGTCCTTGTTAGTTATCTATCTCATATAAGGAAACAGTTTCTAATAAGAAAGATCAATTGAAAAATTTCTGGGAAAGGGCTATATAAACTATAAAGCAAATAAATACCAGTTATTACTATGTATGATACGGTCATTACAAAGGATTCCCCGTTTCGTGACACTGATTGCACCGTGCCAACTTGCAGCACTTTCATAGAGTATAAATGCAGTAATAGGTGGGAGGCATTATCCTTCTACCGTTTGAGAAAGTATAACACATAAAGATTATTTACTTTCTGCATTACCTTCGAGTCAACTTTATCTAACCATTCATTCGGAAAGCCATTAAGAAGTATTTTATACCCCCAAACCTAATTTTCTTACTTGTTTGGTTCAAACAAAACCAAAAATCTTTTTGTTTACCCTATTATGAAACTTTAAAGAACAGAGCCAGAAGTTTCCAACCTTCTTTCATAAAGTCTCAGTTTTTGTTTTGTTTTATTTGTTTGTTTTTGATTACCCTGGTTTGAAATTAAGCACTGTGACTGTGACATTTCAGAGTTTGCCAAACTCGTGGAAGAGTTCCGAAGCTTTGGTGTGAAGCTTATGCAGTCAGCCAGTGGCCACAGCCGTGGCACCTTTGAATGGGTTGA
Source organism: Hippopotamus amphibius kiboko (assembly GCF_030028045.1). NCBI lineage: Eukaryota > Metazoa > Chordata > Mammalia > Artiodactyla > Hippopotamidae > Hippopotamus > Hippopotamus amphibius. The sequence continues at coordinate 76,234,881 of NC_080191.1, read as the reverse complement.
CAGCATGTTGGTTCAGGCCGTGAAGTCTGGAGATTGGCTTTTGATGGACAATGTTAACTTCTGCAAGTAAGGACCTTCTATTCAATCGTGAGTGGGTCTAATTGAAATTTGGGATATGCTTGTCAAAGTAGAAACCACAGGTGGAAGCTGTGGTATTTTTAATCCACTCTTTTCTTAACTGGAAACACATCCTCAGGTATATTCGGTAGACGTCTCCCTGTGCTGAACAATGGTTGTTGCTTATTAGCTACGAGATTGTAGTTCTAGCAGATAGTTTTGAGCTGAACTGAAGGCCAGCAAAATTATATTACTTTTCCAACTAATATCCTTTGAGTTATACCTTTGTGTTTAACATCAGAAAGCTTCCTTTTGTTAGGCTCTTTTTTTAACCCCTGCACTGAGCAGCTTGTGATATTTTAGTTCCCCGACCAGGGACTGAACCCCAGGCCACGGCAGTGAAAGCGCTGAGTCCTAACCACTGGACCACCAGGAAATCCCCTGTTAGGGTCATTTTTAAATACAGGTTTTTGAAATGGAAGATCTGACACAGGGCAGACATTTAGTAAACTTGCATGCAGCGTGTACCACTTGATTCTGAAGTAAAAAGGGCAAGCGTGGACTGCTGTGCCTATGCCGTGAGCATAGTGCAGGCCCGGGGATGGGCTTCTCTCCCTGGAGCGTTTTCAGGATGTTTCAGATTAAAATCCAGTTACCTTTAAATGGAGTTGATAATATTGGGAAGCAGAGGAGAGGAAAGGGGAAAGAGAAAACCGTTTCATTAGTTCAGGGAACTTTCTCTGATTTTCCTTAATTTATTCAACAGACGTTTTGTGTAATTACTGTGTATGAGTCACGGGGCTGCGTGCCTTTGGGAGTGAAAACGGGTATTGATGGGGAAAGAGATCTTGGAAGAATCACAGTTCTGTTCGGGGGTGTGATGGGTGCTGAGGGGAAGACACGGGTCAGGAGCAGTGAGAGGCCTGAGCCGGGGCAGTAGTGAGTGTGGCCCGCGAGCCTGTCCGCCATTCAGATTCTCTCCGTGCAGCCCATCGGTGCTGGATCGTTTGAATGCTTTGCTGGAGCCTGGCGGTGTCCTCACTGTCACTGAGAGAGGGATGATCGCTGGATCCACTCCCACCGTAACACCACACCCCGGTTTCAGGTATTTATGCCTCTTAAGTTTCCGTGTCAGAGGTGGCCGCTCATGAGGGCCGCCTTATGTATCGTACATGTTTGTACACTCAGTCATGAGCGTGTTCATCCATTCATTGAGTTAACAAATATTTACTGAGGCTCTGCTACTTGCCAGGTGCTGGTGTGCTCTGGGGGGCACAGCAGTAAATAAGAAAGATGAGGTCCCTTCCTGCTTGGTGGTGAAGGGTGGAAGCAGGGAGACCAGTTACCAGCCTTTTGCAGTAGCGTAGGTGAGAGGTGATAGCTTAGACTAGGGCGGTCAGATCAGTGGGACTTGCTGATGGGCTTGTGGCTTAAGAAAAGGAGGAAGCACAGATGGCATCTGAGGCTTTGGCTTGAGTGACTGGGTAGATGGGGTGGCATGCGTTGGGAAAGGGGAGACTGGCAGAGGAGCAGGTTTGGTGTGGGGAGGCTCGGCAGGAGGCAGCTGCTTAGCTCTGGAGGTGAGTGTGAGCTGTCAGAGAGCTAGATGCAGAAGTTGATGGACGTTAAATGGTACGAAGCTGTTTCTGGAGAATACGCTGCTCCTTTTTCTTCTTTCTGTAGGTGAGTTAGAACGATGAATTAGCACTGCCTGATTTAGGGAATATCTGAAAGTAAGGACTTTACAGCCCTCAGTACTAAAGGTACACTGGATACACTTAGTTCCTTAGGAAAATAGGTTTAGAGAGACTGGTTTGCTGTATTGATGCATTTTGGAACTAGAAGATAGAATGCCGGTGAAAATAGCATCTGTAGGTTGAGTCCGTAGTGTCTCTTCTGATGAGCTTCCTGAAGATGAGCCACATGGGATTTCCCCTCAGCAGTTGTTGCTGAGCTGCACTGTCGGTGACACTGAGATTTTGATTTTTTTTTTCCTTTGAATTGCTGTACTACTAGACTTTTTCTCTCAATGGATCCTGCTCACGGAGAAATATCCCGAGCTATGAGGAATCGTGGACTTGAGATCTACATTTCAGGAGAAGGGGACAGGAGCATCACAGATGACCTGGATCTGAAAGTCCTGCTGCACAGCCTTGGGTTGGTGGGGCATAGCGTGTGTGACACTCTCTTGGCTTTGCACACAGAGACCCGAAGTGCTGTTGTAGGTAAGGTGCTTGACTTGTAGGCCTCTGCAGAGTTTTCATCCTTTGGCAATTCATGTTATTCCATTCGACTACTAGTTTTCCTAATTTCCTACGTTTAGTGTATATGGAAATAGAAATTACCAAGAAAGCCTATTGAAAAAATGTAGATGTGCTTGGTACCCTTCTTCCCCCCCCAAGAGACTGGGTTCAGCAGGTCTGAGTGACGCATAAGAATCAGTATGTTAGACAGACTTCCCAGGGAGTTCTCATGCATGTGGTCAGAGACCTGCGCTTGGAGGAATACTGCTCTTGGCACTGAGATTGGTGAAGTTAGTCCCTCAGATCTTCACGGTCATCATTTACTCTCTTAAAGGTTGAATAAAAGGGAGCTTTGAGTTGTTTAAAACAGACAGGTGTTACGTCTTCTAAATGTCCAAATGTATAAGAAAGAGCAGTCATAATAGCAGCAATAAAAAATAAATGTTATTTATTAGCTACTCTGTGTTAGGTGCAATGTTGGCTGCTTATTTAGTCCTCCCATTAGTTCTGCAGGTGTGTTTCCATTTTACAGATAAGGCTTAGAGAGGTTGAGCAACTTGTCAAAGCCAAACAGTTAATAATGACAGCTGGGATTTGGAAGCCCATCTGTTGGATTTCAAAGCCCATAGCTTTTTTTGGCTCCATGCTCATTTTGCCCCTTTAAGTGTGTGTCAGCTTTAGACCAGGGGTCTGTGTGCCAGGCTTTATCACATTTGTAAATGAGTCGTCTGGTCACTTCCCCAAAATGTACTGCTGACAGAGCGGGAGAGGAGGGAGGCAGGCTAGGAGGGAAGGAATGTGAATGCTCCCACGAGTGCATTGTGTGCTGGTGAGCCCCTAGAGTCCACTTGGAAGGCTTTCTAAAGTACGTATCTGGGTGGATTTGAGTGGAAGTTTGATGTGAAGGTGAAATTCGTCCGTTTTCATTGGAGATTTTGCAAAATCTAGTGCTCATGGATGGCACTGTTTCTTCTTTGTAGGTTCTCCAGCGTCCTCGGTGTCAACTCTCATCCAGACAGCCTTACTCATTGTGCAGCACCTACAGCGAGGGCTGAGCTTAGACAGAGCCTTCTCTGAAGCGTGCCGGGAAGCGTATGTCCGCTCCCAGGCTTCACCAGCAAACCAGAAGGTATGAAGTTTTCACACAGCTTTCTACGTTATAACACTCCAAGTAATAGGAGGAAACTCTATTTAATGACCTAAGAGGGTCGATCTGCAGTTATGCTCTAACGGAGATCTGGTATCCAGGCATTTTTCTGGAAAATACTGTGAATGTAAATATTCCTTGAAACTTGCTTCTCAGCAGAAAAAGTGAAATTTAGCTTGTAGTATTGTATATTGAGGAATGCGTCTGAGTGTTGTGAGAGGATCACAAGGGGCTAGAAAACTACTGTTACTCTGCTAGTTTTTGGTAAGAGCACTTGTGTCTCGGTGCTTATACATCATGTGTTTCTATCTCCTACCAGCGTGTGCAGGCTTTACTGGAGAAACATGTTTCTTCTCTGCGAGCACATGAGATCTGGGGCAACACCATTCTTGCCTTGGGGCTGTGGCCAGATTCTCTGCCCTCGGCTGTCTCTGCTACGGAAGATTCTCACCTCTCTAAAGTCCGAGGCGATGGGCAGATCTTAGCGTATTGTCTCAACAGGCTGAGCCTAAAAACGAGCAACTGGGCAAGGTTAGCGGAGCCTTGAGCTTGTGCGTCTCTCTGGCATGTTGGCTTCCCCTCCCTCCCTCCCTCTCTCCCTCTCCCTCTCCCTCCCTCTTTTTTTTTTTTTTTTTTTTTTTTTGATGGTAATTGTCATGACCCAGCATATTTGACCAGAATGTTATGTGGCCGTTTTCCACAGTTTCATTGTTGTGATATTGCTCCCTATTTATCATTTATTATAGGTACATTTTTTTTAATATTTAATATTTAAATATTAATATTTATTTGGTTGCACTGGGTCTTAGTTGCAGCAGATGGGCTCTTTAGTTGCGGCGTGCATGTGGGATCTAGCTCCCTGACCAGGGATCGAACCTGGGCCCCCTGCATTGGGAAAGTGGAGTCTTATCCACTGCGCCACTAGGGAAGTCCCTAGGTACGTGTTTTAATTGTCCCCTTTGGAGGGGACGCGTGTTTTCCCTGTCAACCTCTTTGATACATTAATTGTAAAGTTGTCTTGGTTCTTGGAAGTATGGAATGAAGATTTAACCCTGGTACTGACTTTGCCTGTTGCAATGAATTTCAGGATTCAGCCTCTTACTTTGCCAGACTTGGAGAAAATTATGCAGTCCTCCCACCCGGAGAGCTTAAAGTTCAGTTCAGTTGAAGTGGATACTTACTGGATCGATGAACCCGATGCTCTGGCCGTGGCTGTTAAATTGCTCATAGAAAGAGCAACCAATCAAGACTGGATGCTTAGAGTCAAATGGCTCTATCACTTAGCCAAGAATATGCCACAGGGGCTTGGTGAGTAGAGAAACTTAATTTGAGTAATGAGGGAATTTAGGTACACTTGCCCTGTTGTAGTAACTCAGCAGTTGTTTTACTCTTTGACTACACTGTTAAAATTACATCTGGGGGAGCTCCTAGCAGGATGTTTATGACTTCGCATTGTTTATATAGCTGTTAAAACATTAAGGAACAAGTCTACCCTTAGGTGTTCCCCAAGAGGAATTTTTTTCCCCCATGTAATCCTTAGCATTTCAGGATCCATTCAGCTTTCTATCAAATCCAGAAGGAAAATCTACTATGTTACTTTTAACTTTTTGAACATCCCCCCCCCCCCCCTTTTTTTTTCCCCCTTGCTGTACTTATTCTGCTGCATGCCCATTCTATCTGGGAAAGGGTTGCTTGTTGCTTTTGGAAATTTACTTACCATAAAATTACATAAGATTCTCCTCTTCATTTTGTTCCAGTGCTCTAAATGATCATGCTTAATTTCTTTGTACTTTTTTTCATTCCAAGAGAGGGAAAAGCAACAGTTAACAACATTGTATAGATTGTAAAGTACATTTGGTCGAATTTGTTGGTAGAACTTGTTGACTAAAGTAATTGAGTTCACAGGAGTCTTTCTGCTTCAGGAGAACTTGTAGGTAAGCCAGTGTATGTGTGTGTTATATGTAGTACATGTGATGTCTAAATATGTGTAGAGAGAAATTGTATGAATATTCTTATTTGCGTCGGCCTGTATGATAGCTGCTAGCCACAGGCAGCCACGAGAATATAACACGTGATGTGGCTGCTGTGACAGCAGCAATAGAACAGAAGGCTTGAATGGACTGCACTGCTCTAGATGCTAACGTTTGCTTCTCCTCCCTCCACAGAGTCAATACAGATTCATTTGGAAGCCAGCGCTGCGTCTCTTAGGAATTTTTACTCAAATTCTCTCTCATCTGGGGTCAGTAATGTCATCAAAATATTACAACCAAGTGTAACAGGTACTGCACCTGACTTGATTTCTAGCTCTCCGCACTCTTTGGGAAACTTGTCCATTGAGTTCATGGGAAAGAGATCTGTCACAGCTCCCACTTGTAACAGTTTTTTTTAAAGAAGACTCAGAGGCGTATCCAGATGCAAATTTTGCTGCTTTTTTGGAAACTGTGCATTTATTCTTCAGTTTCTGAAAGAGGATGATGACACATAATCTAGTGGGAAGAACACAAAAGTTGGAAGACTGGGCTCTGGTCCCAATTTGGCCACAGACTGGCTTGTTGATTTGGGGCCCCATCATTCATACTCGCTGCCATTGTTTGGAAAATTTGGGAATGAAATTCATTCTTCTGGGGTCCCTTTCACTTATGATGTTCTGTAATTTACTAGTGCTGTTAACAGAAAGGGCTTTAAACTGTGATCTATTTTGAGATGAAGGGAAAACAGTACAGGATCAGTTTCTTCAGAAAATAGCAAACCTTAATGATGAAATTATAAAACCTTAAATACAAAGCTACAAAACAAAACCACAATGATAAAAGGAGTAGCCATCTAAACTGTCTAATCAAAGGAGGTATCAGAATTTCTCAATCTTCATCTGATACTGATCAAAACATACTGTTACCCATTTGATTTAGGAAAAAATATGCATGATGCTTTTGTGCTAAACCTTATGTTTATATCATTATAATCTTATGCATACTTATAATTACCTTATGTACACTAAAGGTAATGGGGTAAATGGTTGGGCAGAAATCCAACAACAGAGAAAACTTCTATAGTAGTCAGATCGCGGCTGAACCTGATAATGGCTTTCCAATTACGGAGGAATTTCGGTCTTTGGGAACACAGTTCAAGAGTAGAGTGGTAGGTTCCCTTTGTAGCAGGCATGGCTTGCCCACTGATGGCGTTCATTAGCTCGTCTTCCTTGTTCCTTTTCATTTGAGTAGCTCTGGATTGTGTGGTCTTGCTGGACTTTGGGATATGTGTCGTGTCCCATCCTGTCCCGTCCCATCGTCGCCCCCAAATCCCTGATTTTCCTTTCTGTTCACGTTAGTCATTTGTTAGTCTGCTGTGTGGTGGATGCCTTTAAAACTTGAAGTGCTCCACTGACGCATCCAACCCAACCACCCTCAAAGTAATGTTCCCATCGTTCTGTCTTACCTCCTTCCGCTGGGCTCTCAGCCTCTGGAGCAGGTCAGAGCCTGATTGCTGCTGCTTTACGGAAGGGATATCAAGTTTGAGCCAAAGGAGCGAGAGGTGGCAGCAGCACATCCTGTGATTATAAAGAAATGGTTTTTAGGCGAAATAATCTTGAGTTGTTTTTCTTACTGAAAACAAATAATGAAATGTGTTCATTCATTTTCTGCCATGTACGTTGGTTTTTTTGTGGTTAATCGTGAAAGATGGGGTAATAAAGCCCATGGATTCATTCCCAGCCAGAAGTGGGACCTGAGCAAATGAATGCATTGGTTGGAATGTTTACATTCTAGCAGAGGTTACCTTTCTATCCTACAGTGGAATGAATTTTCAGGACTAGAAGAAATTTTGCATTTACAATGGAAATAGTATGAAAGTTGTTGAAGCCTACTTTTCTACTGTTATAGACTGAAACCATTTCCCTGTTCCCCCTCTTCCCCAGCAGGACCCAATGTGATCAAAGTAAAACAATGAAAATCTTCGACTGAAATTTGCCAGGCAAGGAGTTTAACTCCAAATTTCTACCTTTTGTTTTGTTTTTTAAACCAGATGAATTTGTTATCCCTCTGGACCCCCGATGGAATATGCAGGCTTTGGACATCATTAGAAATTCAATGGACTTTGACCCACAAACGGACCAGCCTGAACAGCTCTTTGCCCTTTTAGAGTCTGTTGCAAACAAGTAGGTGAAGCCTGCTGTCCTGGGTGCTGTTTGCCTCACTGTACACTGTGGCTTCACCGATTATACCTTCCTTAAGCTATACTCGACAGTCTCATGTGTGTTTAATTCTTTGAACCTGAGAAGTGGAGGATGTCAGACATGATGCCTTCACCACCACTTCTCCTTCACGCTTCGTGTGCATATTCTGACCCTGACGTCCAAGAGCCTGTGAATGTGGCAGTTTCTTAATAATTTAATAGAGTGCTTTAATAGGTACACAGGTGAAGCATTAGTGGTGGGATTTGTTTTATGGTCAATCTTTCATCACAGGATAGTTGCGTTTCCACTGCCTTCTGTGTGATTCCTGCAGCTCCTTGCATTTTCACGTCCTTTCCTCAGCCATCTGTCTGTCCCATCAAATGTTGGAGATATACATACTAGTATAAATTGACGTAATTGTTGTGTAGGTTCATCTTTTCTCACTCTTTAATATAATGACCAGTAATATTTTTTAATTGGCCATGGGTGTAATAGATTTAAAAATTAATTTTGTAGTTGAGGTATAACGTGCATTATAGAAGAGTACACTAATGATGATTATATACTGTTTTGATGAATTTTAACAAAGTGAACTCATTCATGTGATACGTAGTAGCACCTCAGAGGCCTCCCGTTCCCCCTCCCAGCCACTCGCCCTTCCTCCTCCTGAGGGAACTTCTAACACTGCAGGTTAATTGTGAGATGGCCAGGTTTAAGCTTTCACAGTGCAGTTTGTCAGGGCACAGCTGAGCAACACAGTGGGGCCGGGCAGTCTACCTGGTCCCCCGTCTCCTCCCCACTGTTGCCATCCCTTCCACTGCCGCCTCTCTAGTCCAGAGTTTGCAGAGGCCGAGGGCAGTGGCAAGTTGAAGGAGATCGATGTTCCAGGGGTTCTCAGGATTCAGCAGGTGGATGCTGTAATAAGTACTATTAGCCAATAATTATGTGTTATGTTATGGAATCTCATTTCAGGGCAATCATATATCTTGATCGGGAAAAACGGATTTTTACTGAAGCAAATTTGGCCTCTGTTGGTGGCAAAAAGTTAAGAAATAGTGTTTTGAGAATGTCCTTTGAATTCCATAAAGGTAAGGACGTTGTCTCTGCTGTCTTCAGTTACACCTCTGACTGCATAATGTTGCTCAAGGTGAGAGATTCAACAGCTGCTGCCGTGGCACAGAGGCCTTTTGCTTTGCTGGGCTCATTTTGAACATCTTCCCTTATTCAGTATTTTTGACTAAGTGCTTTTTTACATGTCCTTGATCTCATTTAATTTTTATAGCAACCATGAGATTAGTCTCATGAGTGAAGAAAGGTAGGCACAGAGATGCTCAGGGTCACATCTCTACCAAGTAGCAGAGCCAGAACTTGAAACCTGGCCCGTTGGCTCAAAAGTACGAACTTATAAGCATTTGGTTATAGGTTCTTTCGGCCTCCCTTCATTTTTTTTTAATTTGAAAAGATAATGGTATATCTTGGAAAATATTCAAGCTATATAGACGCATAAAAATGGAAAACGTCTGCTCTCACAGCAGCTACTGTTAATAGTAGATGTGTCTATATCTTTTCACATCTGTCTGTATTATCCATCTAGTCATATATACACTTAGAATTTGTATGTAAACAATTCTGTATTTAACTTTGTATTTAAACAAATGCTTTTTTGAAAAAATTGAGACATTATGAACATCTCTAGGCATACGTGCCTAGCTTGCTAACTTAATAATAATAGGCTTTCGATTTTGACCTTTCAGATTGACCTTTGTACTGGGGATAATGTTAAGTTCTAGATTACTGTTGATTTTGAAAATGTCCAGAGATTTAAATCTGATCAAATGTTCTTATTTTATTTATACCAACTCTAAGATCCAGAGAGTTACCACAGCCTGCCTCATGAAATTGTGGTGAATCTTGCTGCTTTTTTTGAACTTTGTGATGCGCTAATTCTGCTCTGGCTACAGTCTTCCCAGGGGATGGTGTCTGATGCCCGTGTTAACGAGGTAAGGAGAGGTACCTGTTTTTTGTTTGTTTTTTGAACTTTTATTGAGATACAGTTAACATACAATAAACTGCATGTATTTAGAGCGTACAATTTGGTATCCCAATCTCCCAATTCATTCCCCCCCAACCCTCCCCGCTTTCCCCACTTGGTGTCCATATGTTTGTTCTCTACATCTGTGTCTCTATTTCCGCCTTGCAAACCGGTTGATTTGTACCATTTTTCTATAGTCCGCATATGTGTTAATATACGGTATTTGTTTTTCTCTTTCTGACTCACTTCACTCTGTATGACAAGTCACCAAGTCCATCCATGTCTCTAGAAATGTCCCAGTTTCCTTGCTTTTTACAGCTGGGTAATATTCCATTGTATATATGTACTACATCTTTTTTATCCATTCATCTGTTGATGGACATTTAGGTTGCTTCCATGTGCTGGCTATTGTAAATAGTGCTGCAGTGAACATTGGAGTGCATGTGTCTTTTTGAATTATGGTGTTCACTGGGTATATGCCCAGCAGTGGGATTGCTGGGTCATATGGTTAACTCTATTTTTAGTTTTGCAAGGAACCTCCATACTGTTCTCCATAGTGGCTGTATCAATTTACATTCCCACCAACAGTGCAAGAGCGTTCCCTTTTCTCCACACCCTCTCCAGCATTTACTGTGTGTAGATTTTCTGATGATGCCCATTCTGAGCGGTGTGAGGTGATACCTCACTGTCGTTTTGATTTGCATTTCTCTAATAATTAGTGATGTTGAGCAGCTTTTCATGTGCCTCTTGGCCATCCATATGTCGTCTTTAGAGAAATGCCTATTTAGGTCTCCTGCCCATTTTTTGATTGGGTTGCTTGTTTCTTTGATATTGAGCTGGATGAACTGTTTATATATTTTGGAGGTTAATCCTTTGTCTGTTGATTCGTTTGCAAATATCTTCTCCCATTCTGAAGGTTGTCTTTTCGTCTTGCTTATAGTTTTCTTTGCTGTGCAGAAGCTTTGAAGTTTCATTAGGTCCCACTTATTTATTTTTGTTTTTATTTCCATTCCTCTAGGGGGTGCATCAAAAAAGATCTTGCTGTTATTTACATCAAAGAGTGTTCTTCCTATGTTTTCCTCTAGGAGTTTTATAGTGTCTGGCCTTACATTTAGGTCTTTAATCCATTTTGAGTTTATTTTTGTGTATGGTGTTAGGGAGTGTTCTAATAAGTAAATAAATAAATTTATAAAAAAATAAAAATACATAATTAGAACAACAAAGTTGGAGACTCACAATACCTGATTTACATTAAAAAACTACATTAATGAAAACAGTAATTATTGTCATAACTAAGGATAAACATATAGACCAGTGAAACAAAACAGAATTCAGAAATAGACCCTCTTATGTGGTCAGTTAATTTGGGGGGGGGGTGGGAAATATGCAAAGGTAATTTAATGGGGAAAATAGTTCGTTCAGCAAATGGTGATGGAAAAACGAGATCTCCATATAGTAAAATAAAAATGAACCTTTACAGTGTGCGCCCCCCAGTCATCTAGAAAAGGTACCTCAAAATGGACCACAGACCTGTATATAAAAACTAAAATTATGACCCTCTAAAAGGAAATGGGAAAATCTTCACAGCTTGAGGATAGGCAAAGATTTCAGGGCATTCTTCATAAAAGAAAAAAATTGATGAATTCAGTTTTGTCAAAATTAAAAACTTTAATAGATAGCTTTTAAGGAAATGAAAACACTGGGAGACTGTTTACAAATCATATATAAATTTTATAAACAATAAGACTGCCCAGTTTAAAAAAATAAGAGAATTTCAGTAGATGCTTCTCAGAAGATATATGAATGCCCAGTGAGAACTTGGAAAAGTTGCAACATCATTAGTTATCAAGGAAAGTAAATTGAAACCACAGGGCGGTGCCACCCACCAGAATGGCTAAAATTAAAATTGTCAGCAGCAGCTAGTACTGGCAAGGAAGTGGAACAAGCTGAAACCCGCCTACACTGCTGGTTGGGATGCAAAATAGTGCAGCTGCTTTGTAAAGCAAGTTGGCTGTTTCTTATAACATTGCATGTACACTTACCACATGACCCAGTAATTCCATTTTCTCTGATAGCTCTGAGCTACAAATAATAGGAGGAAGTCAGCCTTCTCTGACTGCCTTAATATCCATAAAAATATTCCAGTCAGATGCTAGATCTTTAACGTGTGCGTGTTGAGTATTGATTAACGATTGATCTCAGTGTTTTGTGTCCTTTACTGGGAGATGTTTGTGAGCAGTTTCGGTTTACTTTGCTTTTAGATCTTGGGTTCTGTGCGCTGGCGGGACCGGTTCTGGACTGTGGCCGATACAGTAAAAGTGGATGCCCCAGGCCTGGCCCTGCTTGCTCTTCACTGGCACTGGGTTTTAAAACATTTGGTCCGTCAGATCCCCCAACTCTTGATGAACCACGAGGACAAGTAAGAGTCATATTTAGAGTAACAACGTCAGTATCTCCGTACTGATGTTAAAGAGGAGGAGGGTTTGGGATTGAAATGTATTTCCTCTTGCTTTACTTGGTTGGTTCCCTGGCCTATTGGTGAGTATAGATCGAATATAAAATGTGAGCGATATCCGTACCGTCCAGCATTTCCCCCTTTCCTGCTTCCTTCCTTCCCTCTATCTCCTTTGTTAAAGGTATTACAAGGAGGTTCAGACCGTCTCAGAACATCTTCAGAATTGCTTGGGGAGCCCGACTGGTGGATTCACAGGTGTAAAGAAGTTGCAGAAGTTTCTGGGACGACCGTTTCCTTTTAAGGTATGACTTGGAAGCATGTAGTAAGCACAGAGATTGGACCTCTTCGGCAGCTCTCCTGGAATGTGGGGACTGCTGTTCAAGTAGCCTCAGCCTCTCCTGCAAAGCCTGATTCTTAAATGTTCAATGACTGCTATTAACTTACTTGTTGAATGTTACTGTTTTACTTATTCTTGAGACTTTTAAGGCTGAGTAGACTTTTTACTAGTGTAAAATATCCTGAGAGCAATAGGAGTAAACCAACTTTATGTTTTGTAGAAGCATTAAGAAAATGTTAAAAAAAATTTTTCAGCTGTAAATAGTCTGCTAAGAAGAACCATTTTTCTATAATCGGCTCTCCTGGGTTTTATTGTTTCAGGACAAGCTAGTGGTGGAGTGTTTTTCACAACTGAAGGTCTTTAACAAAGCCCTTGCCATCAGAGAGCGGATGCCTGCCCTTGGGGAGAGTGGATGGCAGGAAGACGTCAGTCGGCTCCAAGTGGTTGCCTCTGAATGGACATTAAAGAAGAGTCTCTTACAGGCCTGGGGACTGGTCCTCAGAGCTAATATTCTGGAAGATGTCAATCTAGGTAATACACTCTGGAGTTTGGCTAGCTGACAGACGTTCTAAGCATACCCTCTGCTCTGCAGCCAGTAAGATTGATTGATTGATTGATTTCAGCCAGTAAGTTTTAAAAAGTTTTCCCTTAGATATTCTTTTCCTCTGCCTCCTCCTTCTTTCTCCCATGTATACTGTAACAACCACTAAATAAGTGTCAGACCCAGTGAACCTGGGTCCACGGCAGTGAAAGCTTCTGTCTTAACCACTGGACTGCCAGGGAATTCCCTAAACTTTACATATATGATATAATTCTGTCATTGGAATTGTGCAGGTATTAATAGCTTGATGAAAAACTCAAGATCAGGTGAAGTTGGACTCAGGTTAAGCTCATGGTCACATGACTGGCTGTTGGGAATCTGAGCCTGACTACTGACCACCGTTTACTTTTTTGTCCAGATGATTTGAAGAATCTTGTGAATGTTCAATGTTTAGAACTAAAAGCCAAAGGAATTTCACTTGGTCTTCTGGAGAAAAAGCACAGTGAAGCTTCCTCCCTGTCGCAGCCAGACTTAACCTCCTTAATCCAACTCAGCAGGAGTGTTCAGCTGTGGCCTGCAATGGAGTACCTGGCTACACTTTGGCAGTACAGAGTCACAGCTGATTTTATGACACAGGCTTGTCTGAGAAGGTGAGCCATCCTTCAGTTTTTTTTCTTCGGGGGAACTTATTTTCTTGTAAGTTTATTCTTTGTATCCTACATGTAAAACAAAGCATAACCTTGTCTTGAGAGGGAGTAGTTGCTGAAGCCGAGGGAGGTCATCTGCCACTTTGGAAAGCCACAACTTCTTGAAGGTTCTTTGCCTGTTTGGACTCCACTTCTAAAAGTTACTAGGTGTTTTTCCAGTAGAATTACTTGCTCATTTTTAAATAACTGTACTTGAAGTTCTGTGTACTCCATCTTCCCTTCCATAGCAGTTTTCTGGCAGTTCATTGAAAGCCCACAGCCCACTCACTCTCTCTCCCTCTTTGTTTTTGGAGCAGGTCCAGCAAAAACCAGCAACCCCAGATAGATGAGGAGATAAGTCATCACATCACATTTTGTCTTAAGCACACACCAGTTGCTCCTCAAGAGCTTCGAGACCTTTGGTCCTTAGTGTACCATCATAAGGTAAAAAACAAAATCAAAAAACCTCCTCTACTTACACTATGAGCTGATTAGATTTTCTGTGGCAGACTGGTTGCAGAACATTTTATATATTTAATCTCAAAAATTGCATGTAAAGTTCTAGTCTTATCTGAATTGTTTCAAAGGGGAGAACTTTGTTCTTTTGCAGTAATTTCCTAGGTATTTCTCTACTCTTATCACGGATTGATTTCATTTGGCTTCCAGTTAAATGAGGCTAAAATATTTGCTTATTTTTATTTTACTTGCTCAAAAATATATTAGAGTGTTTTTTACACTTCCACAGGGAGTAATTGTTAAATGTGAATAGTGGTAAACTATAGTTAATATAGCTTCATTAGTACAACCTTAAATTTTTTTGATAATAATGTTTTATTCATTTATTTTGATCACATAATTATGTGATTATTTTAATTATGTTTTCTCTTGCACTCTTATAAAATCACATCTCATGTTAGTTTTATAAAATTATAAATAGGTTAAGTGACAAGACAACTGGGGTGGCAGAAAATCAGGAACATTAGGACTAATCATCTTTAAAACCCATGTTAGTTTTAGATGAGTCTTACAAGACAGAGATCTTATAACTTGATTTATGGAATCTTTCTCAAATGCTCTCTTATTATTCCTTTATGTCTAGATGTCTACTGAAGAAAGGATCTCTTTGTGGTCCGAGTTATTTAATTCCACGTTTTTGTCTTTCTGGAGCAGTACTGTTACCACAAATCCAGAGTACTGGCTGACGTGGAACCCTCTGCCGGGTGTGCAGCAGAGGGAGACACCCAGGTCCCTTCTGGACCCCACATTAAAGGTTTGCTGGCATAAAGTGATAAAAATGTTTGATGACAGTAGAAGAAATTTCTCAATGGATCTAGCAATGAACATTTATTCCTAGGATAGAGCAGTGACTAAATAAGTGATTGCAATACTTTATTTTCTTTAAGATGTTGATAAGTGTACCTTCAAAAAAGATATTCCATCTTAGGTGACTTGGGAAATCTTGAATTAATGTAAAAATTTCTTTTAAAAAGTCTTAATTTCTTTTCTAATTAAAATATTTTTTCTAATTATAAGATTTTAAACAGTACAGAAACGTGTAGATATGTGTGCATGTGTGTGTATATATGTATACATGTATATATATACACACATATACGTACATAATATGTTATGTATATATGTGTATTTATGTATACATATGACGTAGAATTCACTGGGAGTAACCGCTTTTTGCTGTGTATCCTTCTGTTAACGTGTATTTTTATATTAAATACATACGTAAACAAAAACAAGGCCACCTTCTTGGCTCACATGGTATGCCGTGGAAATTTGCACCCGTCTTTTTAAGGTATTCCACTGTACTAATGTGCTGGAATGCATTTAATCACTTTCTTATTGATAAGCGTTGAGGTTTCTTGCCTTCTCCTCCCCCTTCCTGTAGCAAGCATACCTGCATCAACTACCGTTGTATAAGCCTTTGTCCACTTGTCTAAGTATTTCTGTGGATGTGTGATGAGAATTGGAATTTAACCCTTGGGCCAAAGTGTCTGCACATTTAAAGAGATTTATAAATATTATCAGGATGTCTAGGGAAGTAGGTTTTTGTTTTTCATTTTTAAACCTGCTAGGAGATGGTGAAGAGGGAGGACGAGAAGTCGGGATGACCACGGAGGACTGGGGACTAGAGCATGTTTCACTTATCATACATCCTGTGTTTCTATATCTTTGCCCCACTAAATGTTATTAACACTTTAAATTATTGCCAGTCGTACAGTCAAAAAAATCTCATTTTAATTTGTATTCCTTTGATTGTTATTGAGATTGAACATCTTTACATCTGTATATTGACCGTTTTTGTTTCTCTGAATTTTCCAGTCATGTTTATTGCCCATTTTGTTTAAAAAAGGGGGGGGGTGTTAATTGTGATTTTATTAATGAAGATCTCTTTATATATTATGCATATTAAGCCTTTACCTAACTTATAGTTGGAAATATATTTCTAGTGTTCTGTTGTCTCTCAAGTTTGAAGATGTTTTCTCATATCACACAAGTTTTATAGTTTTCTTTTCAAATATGCCAGTCCCCTTCTACTTTCTGGCTTTGATAGCATGATTTTAAATAAGTCTTCCTTCACTACCCACAGAGTTAAAAACCATCTGCTCATATTTCCTGTTTTTTGTTTTATGTTTACATCAGTCTCATCTGAATATCTTATTTTGTGAGGTGGTGATGTAAATTTTTTATTTTCTACAAACAAGTATGTCCAAAAACAGTACTTAACAATACTAGTTTTGAACTAGTTCATCCTTTCCATTTCATTTTTGAAATGCCACCTGTCATAGTACCTTATTCCCATGATGTTCATGGATTTATTTTTGGATTCAGCTCTGTTCCGCTGCTCTATCAAGATTGATTTCTTTAGTGTAAAACATCTCTCAAAGCCTTTAGTGTTAAACCTTATGGATCCCCAAGAGCTGCATATAGTCGGGGTTTTACTCTTGTGTGTACTTGACCCACTAACCCTTTGTCATGGGCGGCTGTTTGTGTGTCCCAGCTTAACAGTTCAGGGAGCACAAGCTTGTCCCTGGCCCTTCTAATTGTCTTCCAATTCTTTCCACTGCCTCCGAGTCTCATCTTCCTGCAACGTGCCCCCAGCTCTGCTGCGCCCAGGTTTGGGAGGTTTTCTTCTGCACAACTGAAGCACCCACTGTTCCTCATTTGTAGAAAGTGGAGTGCTTCAAAGTTCTACTGCACTGACCCTATTCTCCCCTTGTGGTCCTGTCTCAGGCTGACGTTTACCTGTTCCTAGCAATCTGAATCTTCTTTTAAAAATTCTCTTTCTTCCCTCTCAGTTGCCCCAGTGCTGCTTGTTGAAACCCTTTTAGTTAATCTCAAAGTTAACTTGACTCCTCTCCCTCCGTCAGGGTCCCGGCAGTCTCAGCAGAGCCGTGTTCTCCAAGTGCTGCTTTGAAGTCTTGACCAGCAGCTGTAGAGCCAGTCCCTGGGATGTGAGCGGCCTCTCCATCCTGTTCTCCTCGCATGTCACCCTGGGGGAGTGGGTTGAGAGATCCCAGCAGCTCTGGGACATCAGCTCAGTGCTTTGGACCAACATGGCTGTCCCTTCCCTAGCAGAGTTCAGGTATTCCCTCCCCCTGGGTAGACAGGACAGCTCCTGTCTTTCCTACAGAGCATGTAGAGGGGACCTCGGTCAGAGCTTTCTTCGGTAGTGGCTAGTTCTGGTGGGTGGAGGAAGAGTGTTTTCTGGCTGGATGAGCAGGTTTTCAGTCCATGACAGAGACTACTATGAGCTGGCCAGCCCCTGTAAGTATATTGTGATCAAGAGGGTGATGCTTAGAAAACCATATAAGATAACGTGAGAATAGAAATTGACCTCTAGGTATAGGCATTGCAGTCTGTCTTGTCATTTTCTGGAAGAACAATAGTGTCAGAAAGGAATGGTGGTCACTGCAGTACAGACCCTCAAGTGCTTCCCTGTCCCCACAGACGCACGGATTCCCAGCTCCAGGGGCTGATGCTGTGCCGGTACCTGGCCGGCCTGGCAGAGCTGCTCCCCGAGCCCCAGCGGCAGGAGTACGTGCAGAACTGCGAGCAGCTGCTGCTTGGCGACAGCCAGGCTTTCCAGCACGTGGGCCAGACCCTCGGGGACATGGCCGGGCAGGAGGCACTGCCCGAGGAGCTGCTGTGCCTCTTGCTCACCTGCCTGCGCCACTTGTTCAGGGAGGGGGAGGGTGAGCAGGACCTGCCCGAGCCAGCCCGCCGTGGGAGCCTGTGGGTGAGCCTGGGCCTGCTGCAGATCCAGACCTGGCTTCCCCAGGCACGCTTCGACCCTGCTGTGAAGAGAGAGTACAAGCTCAAGTACGCCAAGGAAGAGGTATGCAGGGAGGGTCCGGAGCGCGGGCTGCAGCCCTGACTGGCTGGCTTTGTTTACTGTATTACTCCTTTCACTTTCTTTTGGATGCTCAGAGCACTGAGGGGTGATGTTATGTAAGCTTGCATTTTCTTCTTTGCGGCTTCAGGCACCATGAGGGGCCCTTCTGATATATCTGCCGATAGACTGCCCTGGGCAGAGGGCTGACAGGAGAACCCTAGTGGTATCCCTCACTGTCTGGATCCCTCAACCTGAACTAAGTTTCGGATGTTTAGATTTGGGTAACTTCTTTAAACAGGATATAACATTCCTTAGATTTTGAATTTTTGGTCTTTATTACCCAAAACTCAAGAATCAGGTAGATTCAGATAATGGTGGTATACCTCTTGCTATTTGAACTTCCAACCAAACTCAGGAACTGGAGACATTTAGATAGTGATATATCAGTTCTATATTTTGAGGAAAGAAAATTAGTTGAGGTGAAGGCCAAGTTGCTATAGCCGAGAGTCAGGAGTTCATTGGCATAAATGAGATCGTTTCTTTTCACAAGACAGCTCTGAGGTGAGTGGTCCAGGTTAATGGAACAGAACCCCTGCCCTTGGGTCATTCACGGTCCTTCCATCCAGGGAGTGACCCTCTCCCAGGGCGTTGTCTCTGGGGCCTGGTCCTAGCTGGACTCTCCCCTTCCCTTCCGCTAGTTACACCAGCTGCAGTGTGAGTGGAAGACCCAGAGCCTCTCATCCCAGCTACAGACCGGAAGAGACCTGGAGGATGACGTCGTCCTCAGTCACTCTCATCCTCACGTCAGGTAACACCGTAGAGTGATTATTCCAGTTGGGGGTTATTGGCTTGAATCTTCTTTTTAAAAAGAGCTTTTGCAGTGTAATTACAATGTTCGGCCAAAGTTATGATGTACATCTCTGAACTACATTAGCAGGTAGATCCCAAAGCCATGGTTATAATCAGGAAAAATATATACTCTGTGAAAGGAGTGGGAGGATTTGCATGGGACCAGGAGAGCTGACAGCAGAGCTTACTCTCAATGTGGGGGAGTTGGGTGCCATGACGTGCACTGTGGGGACCTGTTACCTCAGCAAATACTGTTTAGTGTAGTGGTTTCTGAGTTCCAGTCCTGTCCCTGCCCTTGGGTAGACCACGCAGTGCCTTAAACCTCAGCGCGTATCTTTAAAAGGAGGGTAATAGTGCCTACTTCAGTGCGATGTGCATCCGGGGTGCTTAACAGCATGTGTTGCACATGGTAAATGCTGTATATACATGATCCATTTCCATTATAATTGTCAGTATATCTTCATTTTACATCTCAGTAGCTGAAATGTCTTCCTTCTGTTTTCCTGACGCCTCAGTCTAGATTTGCTGCTTTGCTTTTGACAGAATTTGCATATTGTGTTAATTTGCTTTAGGTTGCTTCGCCAGAGAATCGATCAGCTGGAGAATTTAATCCGCAGCCTGTCCAAGAAGCAGGCCTGCAGGCCCCCGCTGCCCTCATATGAGTCCCTGGTGCAGGAGATCCACCACTACGTTACCAGCATCGCCAAGGCCCCTGCTGTGCAGGAGCTGCTCACGCGGCTCCTGCAGGCCCTCCGCGCGGACAGACCTCGGGCTGCCCAGGTGGCCCAGAACCTTCTGAAGGAGGAGGCCTCTTGGCAGCAGTCGCACCACCAGTTCAGGAGGCGGCTGGCCGAGGAGTTCGCCTTGTACCCGGACGCAGTGGCCCCGCTGCAGGCATCCATCCTGCAGCTGCAGCATGGCATGCGGCTGGTGGCGTGCGAGGTCCACGCCTCGCTGCACAGTGGCGTGGTCTGCGCGGACAGGCTAGGTGCCCTGACCACATCGCTGCTGGCTTTCCCGTCGGTGGACCCCACCTTCCCCACCTACTATGCTCATGCAGATGCTTTATGCTCAGTGACGTCGGAGGAGGTGGTGCGAGGCCTTGGGAAGCTGATTCTCAAGCGCTCGGGAGGAAAGGAGCTGGAAGGTCAGGGCCAGAGGCCCTGCCCCACCCGGGAGCAGCTGCTGCTGAACGCCCTCCTGTACCTGCGCTCCCATGTGCTGTGCAAGGGGGAGCTGGACCAGAGGGCCCTGCAGCTCTTCAGACACGTGTGTCAGGTGAGCCCGCCCCGTGAGGGGAGCTGGGGGCACAAGTGGGGCGCCTGCAGGACACTGGAGGTGCCTGGCGTAGGTGAGACCGTGTGGTTAGGAAGTGGGCCTCTAGCGTCTGTTCCTTGCTTTTTCCCGTTTAACTGTCAGGTTTAGGGGCCTTTGTCAATGTTTAAGAGATTAAAAAAAATTATTCTTGGTGATAGTCCTTTATGTCTGATACACACTGCAAATAGTCTCTCCTTTTTTGCTGGTTGTTTGACTTTGTTTATGGTGAGTTTTGCCATGTAATGGTATCAACTTTGAGTAACATTAAGAAAAGAACTTCTGGTTTTTTTCCTTACCAACAAAAGCAATTTGTTCTCATTGTAGACAATTAAAAGAATAAGCAAAGTTGTTAGATTCTGCCACTTAAAGCTATGTAAACTGTTAACACATTGATGTATTCCATTCTAGCTTGCTTATTTGTGTGTGTATCTGTGTTTGTTTGTGACATTCTAAATTTTTTAAAGCCGTTTTTTCCCCAATGGTTTATAATTTTGGGGGAGTGGCAGGGAGTAGAACCCTTTAAAAAATACAGATCTTAGCATAGTGATCCAGTATGTATCAGGAAAAGGGCTGCTGTGGGTGGGGCTGCTGTGGGTGAGGCTGCTGTGCCTTCTGTGGTCCTTGAGATCCTGTCCTCAAGTCGCTAGAGCCATGCAGACCACTAAGAAAGTCCATTCTGTCTCATAAATTGCCTTTAAAAACCTAATAGCTAAAATTTAGGGCTTATTTGCCCCGTAATTATGGTAGTCTCCATCTGCATCATACTTAGTTACTGCCAGGTTTTCTGTTGTATAAGTCATTTAACAGTTCACATCACTAAATATTTACATTTGTATGTAAAATATTTTTTGCTACTTTGAAAAAAAAAAAAAAAACTCACACCAGTGCCATTCTAAAAGTCTTAAAGCTAGATCTTTGGGTAAATTTCTACAAAGCAGCATTGCCGAGGCGGAGGTTAACTGCTCGCCTAGGCTTTGACTACAGATGGCCTTCCCGAATGGGGGTTGCTCGTCTCCTCAGCCCTCCTCAGTACTGGGAGGTTTCTGTGTACTTTTTGCCAACTAAAGGGCTTTAGAGGTAGCAGGGAATTTAAGAAATGTTTGGAAGGCATAGCCCTGCTTTGCCTGATTGGTTCCCCTCGACCACCCAGTCCCCATTTTCCCTTTTCCGAACCCCTGGGCCATCTCCTGGAGGTGCTGGCCAAGTGCAGTCTGCATCACACGCCCACGTGGCCAACTCTGAGCCTGTCTAGTGCAGAGCACCATTCACGCTTGACGGGAAGTCCCCAGTTGTGCCGCTACAGCAAGTTTTCACACCTGCAAAATTCTAACAGTACAGCAAGTTTAGGAAACTCAGGTTGCTGCAGATACACAGTTTGAAAATAAAGCCCATTTGCTCTCCATTACATGGGAATTTAGTTTCTTGGATGTTGGCATTTATTCGTTCTTGAACCATGGTATTTTGTTTTCATGAGAAATGAGATAGCAATTTAAGACTTAGCAAGACTTAACTCTGTTCGTTGTAAGTGCCTCAGCAAAGGCAAATATACTTCCTTCGGAATGTGTGATTTTTCAGGAAATCATCAATGAGTGGGATGAACAGGAACGCATAGCCCAAGAGAAGGCTGAGCAGGAAAACAACCTGTACAGATACCGGAGCAGGAACTCCAGGACAGTCCTGAGCGAGGAGGAGGAGGAGGAGCGGGAGTTCAGGAAGCAGTTCCCACTGCATGAAAAGGTGGGGGATGAATCCCTTGCTACCACACACCTGCCCTTTGAAGGTTTTTTTTGTTTTTTCCTTTCTTCCAGTTTTATTGAGATATAACTGACATACAGCACTGTATGGGTTTAAGGTGTACAGCAGAATGATGTGACTTACATCACGAAGTGATCACCACAGTATAGTGAGCATCCATCATCTCATAGATATAAAATAAAAGAAAAAAATTATTTCCTCGTGATGAGAGCTCTTAGAATTTATACGTGACTACAACACTGTTGGTTCCTGTTACATCTCTTTGAGTGGTTTTGTAATTTTTAAAATAGTTCTTCATGTACATAATTCGCTACTACATTTTCCTGATCATTCACACTCCACCCTTCCCCCTTTTAGTCCAGTTAGAACTGGATTTTGACTTTTAAAGGTTCCGTTGCTCTGATGTTACTTACAGGATTTCGCAGATCTTTTGGTAGAACCAACACTAGAGGAGAAGGGACCTTCAGATGGGCAAGACGAGGAGGCCCCCGCAGACCCCGCCCTCTTGTCTCAGAGCTCAATGCAGGCTGTGATGCTCATACACCAGCAGCTGTGCCTCGGCTTTGCTCGGTCCCTCTGGTACCAGCAGACTCCGCTGTCACACGGGGCAAAGCACTACCTCAGCCTGCTTCTGTCCTGCTACCAGACTGGGGCATCTCTTGTGACACACTTCTACCCCCTGATGGGTATGGTACTTTACTTTTGTTAAACTCTTGGGAAATCAAAACGAATAGTTGTGATTGCTACTTCTGGAACAATTAAAACTATTGCCTCCCTGTTTTTGCTAAATTCCTTATTGATGGAGTTTCCTTAGCTTAAAGGACTTAAGCTAATTCCAAACAATTGATTTAAAATTCTGCAGTAAGGGTAGTTTTTCATCCTTTGAATACATTGGGATAAGGGATTAAAAAAAATAAGGATATAGAATTAGTTTAAATGGTGTTGTTTCTCCACATTATTTCCAGTTTCCCTGTAACAGCTTTAGTGCTTTTCTAATGAAATGATGTATTCCTGGGAGCAGCCTGGCAACTCAGAAATTAATCTCACAGGGTATGGTTTGATGCACTTTCCTATGCAAGTAGGAAGGAGTCTTTAAATTTCATTTCTGCCTGCCAAGAAGAGCTACAACAACTGGGAATTGAGTCCATCAAACCAAACTCTGCACCCTCTTGATTACATGTAGGCAGTATCTGAGTTCCTCTGCATATTTCAAAACGTGGCAGATTTTGGTGACCACTGTAGTACTGGCATCACAGTCTTCTTTCTAGACCTTTGTTGCTTTGGGGGTGGCTGGCATTGCAGTATCTGCTTCATTTAGTCCCAGCCGTTCATTGTTTCTGAGCATGTTGCTGACCTGATTGTAACTTGATACCGACTTTACTGTGATCTTGTTAACTTCACAGGAGTTGAGCTGAATGACCAACTCTTGGGCAGCCAACTTTTGGCCTGTACCCTGTCCCATAACACGCTCTTTGGGGAGGTGACCTCGGACCTGATGGTGAAGCCTGATGGGCCCTATAACTTCTACCATCACCCCAACATCCCGGAAGCTCGGCATTGCCAACCTGTGCTTCAAGGTTTCTCAGATGCGGTCCGCCAGCTGCTACAGGATTGGCCGGAACACCCAGCGCTTGAGCAGGTAGGGCGGTGGGGAGGTGCCTCTCGCTGTCCTGGGGGCATTGAGTTGCACACTGGATGTGCAAACAGAGGTTTACAGAATCATGGCTCATGAGGCGCTACTCCCTGTAGGTGAATATACCAGGTTGTGATGCTGTTGTGTAAATGGTGTTCAAGATTCCATATATTTTATCTGCTGCTCAGGGTTTGCCGTCACATACTGAAATACTGCTGTGTTGCTCTCCTTATTTAGACACATGCTAATACTAACACGGGCCTGGCTTTTTCAAGATTGGTGGTTTTAACTCCGACCTTGCTCTGTGGTCTTGAGCTAATTCTGTAATAACTTACAGCAGAGAGTAATGAGAGTAATTATCGTATCAAACGCAATCTTATATCCAGAGTAATGCAGCAGATAAAGTGCTCATCCTGGGCAGGACCCGCAGCTCTGGAGGTTTCACAGCAGCTCTCGTGGGTGCTTGCCACGCAGGGCCTTTGCCCAGAACCTCCAGTCAGGCCCCTCTTCAGTACCCTGTGACTTTAGGTGATTGATTGATGTCCCACGAGGATGCCCAAGTCTTTTTTTCTACCCTCTTGCAGCTGCTGGTTGTAATGGACAGAATTCGTAGTTTCCCACTTTCCAGCCCCATCTCGAAGTTCCTGAATGGCTTGGAGATTCTTCTGGCAAAGGCACAGGTAAGAGGATTCTCTCTAGTCCTCATTTTAGTTTGTAGTCAACTGAGGATTCTTTTATTATTAGAGGGACAGGATGTGATAGTTTGGGTTGGGAAAGGATGAACCTCTCTGGTTTTTCTGACATAGGGTCAGATTATTGCAAGGGAAGCCATTGCTTCCATGGGGCACATAGGGGGCCTGTCCTCACCTGTTCTCAGTGGTGGGACGCGCACTGTCTGCAGGTCCTGAAGGCTCCCTCTGCCAGGACTTCTGGTTTGGCCTTCAGACCAGCTGGGTGCCTGCACTCTTCACCCCCTCAGCCCTCTCACAGCCTGTGAAGTGGCTGGTGCTTCCCTGATTTTCAGATTAGGGCTCTGGACTTCGGCGGGGTCACTTGACTAACAATAGGGATTCAGACTCAGGTCTCCAGACCTGGTGCTGTTTGCTCTGCTGGAGGTCTGTCAAGTGTCCAGAAAGGACTCAAAGCTGGATAAGCTGGATGTGAACTCATTGTGGTAATGTATTGGTATATCAGTATAAATGTTGTGAAAGTCCCAGGGGTGTTTGCTGTGAGAAAAGTCCAGGATGTTCCTGAGGGAGGAGGTGACCAGGGGACTGAATAATGGCCATGGTAAATTTTGTCTGTGTTGGACTTCCCTGGTGGCGCAGTGGTTAAGAATCCGCCTGCCAGTGCGGAGGACGTGGGTTTGAGCCCTGGTCCGAGAAGATTCCACATGCCGCAGAGCAACTAAGCCCATGTGCCACGACTGCTGAGCCTGTGCTGTAGAGTAGAGCCCAAGAGCCACAACTACTGAGCACTTGTGCCACAACTACTGAAGCCCAAGGGCATAGAGCCAGTGCTCCTCAACAAGAGAAGCCACTGCAGCTAGAAGCCTGCCCACCGCAATGAAGAGTACCCCCTGCTGGCCACACTAGAGAAAGCCCATGTGCAACAACAAAGACCCAATGCAGCCAAAAAATAATAATAATAATAATAATAAACCTCAAAAAAATTTTTTTTTGTCTGTGTTTCTTCAGGACTGGGAGGAGAATGCAGGTCGAGCCCTGTCCCTGCGGAAACATCTTGATTTGGTCACTCAGATGATCATCCGCTGGCGGAAACTGGAACTGAAGTGAGTGAGTGATCTGCCACCTCCCCTCCTGAACGTATGCTGTAGGGCACTGTCTTTGGATAGTTTGCTTCTCCGGAGTTGATGTAGTATGTCAGCTGCAGACCGGACAGCAGTGTGTATTCTGAGGCAGCAGACTGGCAGCTTCTCCATCTCCGTTTGGGAGGAGAGAATAGTGAATATTTAGCTCCTGCTTCAGTGGTTTCAGATGTTTGAATAGGTTTCCTTAAATGCCTGCTTGGCCTCTCCTTCCACATTTCAGCTGCTGGTCCATGAGTTTGGAGAATACCATGAAGCGCCACACTGAGAAATCCACCAAGCATTGGTTCTCCATCTATCAGATGCTGGAGAAGCACATGCAGGAACAAACAGAAGAGCAGGAAGGTAACACTCGTCCGTAACTTCCCTGCTTGTTTAGAGAGTCCACCCTAAGCCTGCTGTGCTGCAGAGTGTGGGATTTACCTGCTCCGTGTCTCCTCGCCCCACTGCTTTCACATGGGGTGCACCGTTTGACTGCACGGTATTCCTGAGAGGTCAGCCAAGAAAGCTGTGTAATTCTTCTTACTAAGAATAATAATGAAAATCAGAGAGGATTAAGTGACTTGTCCAGAGTCTAGAGAGCTAGTCATAAGATCAGGTTTCCTTTTCTCTATATCCATGGGATAAGTCAGAAAGTTTCTCTCTTGCTAGGTAGTAGTTAAAATGCTTGAGTTAAAAGGGTTTCATCTCATACATAGAATAAGCGCCTCAAAATTCAGTTTCCTAATTTGCTGTAAGTGCATTTCACACATACCCTGAGTGCGGCTGTAGTTTTTAAATCAGCTTGGGTTTAGCTGTGGCCCTTGCTTCCAAGCTTCACTTTAACTGGTGTCTCTACTTGACGGCCACCCCTCGGGAATCCCACAGTAGACTCTGCG
This sequence comes from Hippopotamus amphibius kiboko, assembly GCF_030028045.1. Taxonomy (NCBI): domain Eukaryota; kingdom Metazoa; phylum Chordata; class Mammalia; order Artiodactyla; family Hippopotamidae; genus Hippopotamus; species Hippopotamus amphibius. The sequence continues at coordinate 76,208,604 of NC_080191.1, read as the reverse complement.
CCTTGTGACAGCAAGTAATGGTTTCAGGCACATGTGTGTTTTCCTCTTTGAATCTCTAAAGATGACAAACAGATGACCCTGATGTTGCTGGTCAGCACGTTACAAGCATTTATTGAAGGGTCCTCCCTGGGAGAGTTCCACGTACGACTTCAGATGTTATTGGTTTTCCACTGCCATGTCTTGCTGATGCCACAAGTTGAAGGAAAAGGTAAGGCTATACATATGTACGTATAACATTTTTTCTTATAATTTTACCCTGCAGTGTTAAAATGGTTAGGCTTTGAATTCTCCACGTGAGACAGGTGTCTTGTTGCAAACCAGCTTTTAAACAAGACAGTTTCAGTTGTCTTTTACTATAATGTGATTCATGTTGGATATAGAGAAAAACATTAAAGCATCAAAGTTGAGTACAGACTGGTTATGCACGAAGCCCTGGCTCGTGAACTGTGACAGAGGCAAATCACCAGATGCAGAGCTGGGGAGCTGGCGTGTTGAGACAGCGCATCTTTCTGTCTAGACAGTGCATGTGTCCTGCGACGCTTCTGCCTGATCCCAGGCTATTATTAGGTTCTTTGATCTTGGGAGAGCACTGCCACATATCAAGTAACTACACATAAAATTTGTACTGTCAGTTCCTGTCCCTGACCACAGCAGTTCAGATAAAAGTGTCCCTGTAAAATGAATGTAGGTTTACATGAATGAGCAGTCAAGGTGAGCCTCTTAATACACCATCTTTTAAAACAGGCTCAGTCTCTGCTGACTTTACAATAGGATTCAGAGAAAGGGTTGGAAATTGTGAGTCTGGCAGAACGTCTGAGTACGCCGTCTTTAAAAACAAAAGTGCAACCAAAAAAATCCACTACAAACTGAAATGACAAACTAGGGTAGTGTTGACAGCTGGCATCTCTGGGAACTGCTAACGCTGGCTTCCCGCCGGGCGGTTACATGATCAGCATGTGCCGCGCTGCGCTGCGCTCCCCTGTCATCTCGTGGCCTGCGGCATGGAGGGGCAGGATCATGACTGAAATGCGAAGCTCGCAGGGGGAGCCAGCAGCGCACGCAGCAAGCGTGGTGTTTTGTCTCCTTCTCATTTCTTCCAGATGCACTTTGCAGTGTTCTCTGGAACCTGTACCATTATTACAAGCAATTCTTTGACCGGGTCCAGGCCAAAATCGTGGAGCTTCGTTCCCCCCTAGAAAAAGAGCTTAAAGTAAGATGAACAGCTGTCATCATCACCCTTGGGAGGACAAAATCAGCACATCCTTCTCCTTCAGTTCTGTTCTTTAATGCATTTGACCGTGAAGCAGGGGGCTCTGGGGAACGGAGGAGAGCACTGCAGCTGCCAAGTAGGATGGCAGGTTTTATATTTTGCGGCGCTGGCTCCGCTGCTGACCTGGCCGCGTGTGTGAGGGTTCCGGGGAGTGGCCCCCGTCAGAGGCTCCTACGAGGGTTACTAGTTTCCGCTCCCCTGTCTTGCCCAGGCCGTCTTCCACCTCAGACGAGCACCATCTGGTGTTGGTCTGTGGGCTCTTGAGCTGGGGGTGGGGTGGGTAAGCAGGAGGAGCCTCTCTTTTCGACGCTTTCAGTGGTCGTGGAACCAGCCTGGTTTAAGCTAAGTACATGGCGACCTACTGATTGTAGCAGCACTTTTTTCCATTGCTTTGAGACAAGCACGTGGTTCCTTTATTAGGCTTGTGTTACTTGTTTACTGACGCAGTTGTATGTTTGGGATGGAGTGGGCTCTGGTCATCAAACAGATGATCTACAGAGAAACAGAATGACAGCAGCTTCGGAAAGCAATTCCTTGAGGTTCATTTATCTTACAGGAATTTGTTAAGATATCCAAGTGGAATGATGTCAGCTTCTGGTCTATTAAACAATCTGTGGAAAAGACACACAGGTAATTCATCTTTTAAAGCTGGGGGTGACCAAAACTCAGAATTTTTGAATGGTTAAACAGCATGACTACATTGTTACAAAGGCCTGACTTGTGCTGCCTTGAACTTACTAAAAAATACTAGACTGTTTTCCTGGCTTCCCAGCACCGCCCCCTCCCACCCAAAGCAGAGAGTCTCCTGGCGGGAGGAACTGATGTGTCTGGAGGCAGAACAGGCTGGGTGCCGTGGAGGGTCGAGTCTTCTGCACCTGCGCACCCTGAGCAAAGTGACCCCACCATTCCTGGCTTCACTGTTTTCTTCTAGAAAAGAGAGATGAGAATACCTGCAATACTTTTTATTTTAAAAAAAACAAAAACAAAAAACAAAGAAGATTATGAGTTTCTAAGGAGCTCATTATATACCAGAGGTACAAGTTGTTATCTATGTATGCATTACATGTCATTTATGTATTTCCTCACTTTCCATCCTTTTTTTTTTTTTCTGCCCATTTCTGTCATTACCTGGGGCCAGAACCCTCTTTAAATTCATGAAGAAATTTGAAGCCGTCCTGAGTGAACCCTGCCGGTCATCCCTGGTGGAGAGTGACAAGGAGGAACAGCCAGACTTTCTGTCGAGGCCGACAAATGCAGCTGCGCGTGAGGAGTTCCCCATTCAGAGACTCAGCAGGGCACTGAGGGAGACCCTGTTCGCCCGGCCGGCAGCTGCGCAGGTATGAGCTCTTGGGATATAGCGTTTGCTTATTCCTGAGCTTGGGGCGGAGGTCGGGAGGTGTCCTTAGAACTAGGTGAGGGAATGCCTTTGAAATCTTTGAATCTGCCTCTTTGGACGAGTGGTATAGTATTTGTCTGCCTGACCTGCTGCACAGTAAGGCAAAAAGCATTAATCCTGGCGCTGAAAGTTGAATGTTATCCTGTGGAAGCAGCTGTTGTGCTTACCTGTGAACAGTCCATCTACCTGTGAGGGAAGAGCTGAAGCATCACTTTAGGAATAGGACCTTGACGCTGCCTTTGGGCTTCCGCGTGGTGCAGCTGCTTCAGGGAGGGACTGTGTGCAGTGATGTGCTGCTTTGAAGTGGTTGCTGGTGACCGGGGTGTAGAAATGTATGTACTCCCATTACGGCCAGTTTCAAGCACCAGGAGTTGAGCTGGCTTGCAAAATTCCTGAAAATTTAAATAGTTACTGAGACCTTAGGTGAGCAGACCTGTTACAGGAGGGTGTCCCTGCTTCATAATCACTGGGTGTAGGGAGCACTTTTAAGGGAGTCATGGCTTTTGTCTTCCTACTGTGCTTTCTACCGTGGGTCTATAGAGTTAGCAGTGGAGCTCCTCAAGCAATCTTAGATATTGTAATAGTTCAGAAAACATGATAGAAATTGAGCATACAGCCGCGATGCGGCTACACACACGGTATGGCTGCCAGCTTGTGTTCATCAGCTCACCACTTGTCATGCTGATCACATTTTTAAGTTTGCTATTGATGACAGCACAGGAATTTCAGGGGGGTTCTTTGGCCAAGCTGTGTGGCACGTGGGATCTTAGTTCCCCTACCAGGGATCAGACTCCCTGTAGTGGAAGCACAGAGTCTTAGCCACTGGGAAGTCCCAGAATTTCAGGGGTTCTTAAGGGAAAAAACTAGTTGAACATGTGCCCCAGTGGACGAAAGCTTTTCCCTTTGCCTAGTATCCCTTCAGTTCATCCCCTCACCTAGTGTCTGGATCCTGGTATTTGGGCCGTTCATCGGGAATTGGAGGGTGGGGGGGGACGGTAGTGGAGTAGGCTTTGGTGGGTCGGGTAGCCTTGCCTGTGTGTCTGAAAAGCACAGTGCAGCGCCTTAAAGGCAGCAGTCATGCTGTCCGATCTCTGCGTGCGTGGAGCGGAAGCGCCGTCCCCTCGTGCCGGGTGCAGAAGGCACTGTGGGAGGTGGGCACGGGGGCTTCACCTGCGGGGGTCTCGCACAGCAGCGACACACGCTTCTGAATGCCCGAGGCACGTGCCTGTTATAACTTTGGTGATGCTACATTTGTTCTTGTGAGTCTTCGGAGGCGGGGAGAGGAGAGGTTGCTGTCGCCGAGCCAGGTGTGTGTGGAGGGGCGCGGCATTTAACCTTAGCACCCGCATGGGTTCGTGCTGTGACTCTGGTGCGCTGTCTCACAGGCCGCGGTTCCAGAACAGTGTCAGGGCGCCCCTCTCCCCTCAGAGGGGGCGCTTCTGCGTCGCTTGCCGAGGCTCGGGAAACGCATGAGGACGCTGTGCCTGACGCTCATGGAGGGCAGCCCCCTGCCCCGCCTTGTGGAGCGCCTCGACCAGTTCACCGGTGGGTATGCGCCGGGGGCGGGGGGCTTTGCTCTCTGGTATCCCCGGTGGCCCAGGAGGGCTGGCGTTCGTTACCTGTGTCCTAATTGTGTTGAGCGGGTAATTGAGTAAGCAAGTGGGTTAAAAAAACAGCTGAGCCCAGACACAGGAGCCAGCTGAGCCCCCACAGGTGGTCACTGCGGTTCTCACCCTGCGCTCCTCTCGAGCAGACCAGCACAGTGTTAGGCCGTTTCTACAGCAGCCTTGTCCGTGCCAGCTCTTCCTGCCTGGGGGCACGAGTAGAGGGTTTCCTAGAGTCTCCAAGCTGCCCCCACCTGTCAGGTGTTGTCTCTCTTGATTTAGAGGAAGAGGAGCGTTTGTCGTTTGTCCACAGTCCTCTTCTTTAACAGGCTAACATCCATTGTTCAGGATGACCTGCCTTCCGGAACATCATGATGAGGGTAAATGGCATACGGATCCCATGTGTGTCTTCTGGAAAGGATACACGTTCCGTGAGGTGCAGAGGCCCTCTCCTCTAACTCTCCTGCAAGGTCACCACCGTGTGCGTGCTGTGCTGGCTCTCACCTGGAGGGCTACACCGCCTGTGCTTGTTTGCTAAGGCTGCCTTAACAAAGTACAGCTGAGCCTTGAACAGCACAAGGGCTGGGGCACCGACCCTCCACCAGCTGAAAAATCCAATTACAGTCAGCCTTGGTTCTGAATCCGGGGATTCAGTCAACTTGGGCTCGTGTAACACCACCATATTTACTACTGAAAAAAAATCCACGAATAAGTGGACCCGCGCAGTTGAAACCTGTATTGTTCGGGAGTCAGGTGTACTGCATCTTGGGTGGCTTAAACAATAGAAATTTATTTTCTCACAGTTCTGGGGCTAAAAGTCCAAGATTAAAGTGTCAGCAGGGTTGGTTTCTTCTGAGCCTCTCCCCTTGGCTTGTAGGTGCCTTTTCTGTGTCCTAATCTACTCTTCTGTTAAGAACGCCAGTCAGGTTGGATTAGGGCCCACCCATAAGGCCTCATTTTAACTTAACTGACCCTTTAAAGGCATCAAGTCACATTCTGAGGTATTGGGGGTTAGGACTTAAACCTGGATTTGGGAGGACATACAGCTTACAACCCTGCCTGTGGCAGGTTGGCGGTGCCCTCGTGTTCTAGGTGCCCAGGGGTGTTCAGAAAGGCAGCACAGCACTGGAGAAAGAATTGGGGCTTTGGAGTCAGTTCAGCCAGGGTTCAAGTCCTGGCTTCAAGTCTCCTTTTCAGCTGAATGGTCTTTAGAAGGTGACTAGACCTCTCTGAGCCTCTTTGAGTAGCTATAAATAAGTTCTTCTGGAGCTGTGCAGATTAAAAAAATATTTACCAAATACCAAGTACAGCTCAATATGTATTGTATTTATTGGAAATTTACCTCAAGTTTTTAAAATTCCTAGTGTAAAGCCCTGCACATAATCCATGCTCAGTAAGTGCTTTTTGCTTGATTATAAAACCCCTGAATAATAATAATAAAAGAATAACAACTTTTATTTGGGTTGTTTGTTGTCAAGAGGTATGAGGCCCCCATGTGTTTTTATTTTTCTGTTATCTTTCATCTTGATAAGTTATTGAGGATGTACCAAATGGGTCTTTGTTTTCGACAGGTCCTTGGTCTTGGGTAATTTGAGCACATAAAGAATTCCTGGGGATTTCCACGTTTCCCCCTTGTCTTCCCTGCAGGTGAAGTAATTTCCTCTGTGAGCGAGCTGCAGAGCTTAAAGGTGGAGCCCTCCGCAGAGAAGGAGAAGCAGCGCTCAGAAGCCAAGCACATTCTCATGCAGAAGCAGCGAGCTCTGACAGACCTCTTTAAACACCTTGCAAAAACCGGTGAGGTCCTCACTGGAAACACAGTAAAGTATACTCACCAGTTTTTACGAAGAAAAATAACATGGGTGATTTAGGGGAAGTTTCTACAGACAGTTGAGATGGTAGGAAACATAAAGTGGCAGGCAAGGTTTAAATGTGTGAGTTCCAGTCACACATACGAACATCCTGTGATGAACCATGTGTGACTCCCAGATAGTTTCACAGTTTTGTAATGAGGTTTCTCAGAAGTTATGTTTTTTATTTTCATCACCATATGTTGCACAGCACCCAGCCTTCCAGTGTTGCACAGAGGGCAATGCTTCTCAAACTAACTTGTGTACAAATCACCTGGGGAATCTTCCTAACGTGCAACACAGATTCTGTTTCAGTAGGCGTGAGGCAGGGCCTGAGAGTCAGCTTTCTAACAAGCTCCTGGGCGATGCTGTTCCCAGGACTTGACTTTGAGTAGCAGTGGCATTGAGGAGGGTGGCTGGCACATCCATTCTCTTCTGAGTTTCTTTAGTTAAACACATGCTATTTATTTCCTAGGTTTGTCCTATCGCAAAGGCCTTTCCTGGGCCCGTTCAAAAAACCCTCAAGAGATGCTTCATCTTCACCCGTTGGATCTCCAGAGCGCCTTGTCTGTAGTCAGCAGCACTCAGGAGGCTGATTCCAGGTTCGTGTCTTTAATTATACATGGAGCAAGTCTGCTAAGCCTCCGTGGCCTCATTCGCCAAAGTGGGGATAGCAGTACTTCTGTCCCAGTGTTGCCATGAAGGTAACATTTATAAAAGCGCCCGGCTCAGGACTGGCAGGTGGTGAGTACTCAGTAAGTGTTCACTTTCTTTTTTCTTTTCAAACCCGCTTTTCTTTCATTAGGAAAAGGTTAAGGGACGAATGTGAAATATTGGGTGGTTGGGGATCTGGAGGGGTAAGGAAGACAAGGGGCCATTTTGAGCATTTAAAGCAACTGTTAGTAGTTAGTAACTGTTGATTTTCTTTTTTTCAGTCGTCTTTATTCCTTAGATTCGTGTCTCCTATTATTTTTTTTGGTCCTTTGATTTTTCCTGAGGTCTACTCACTTGATTTCAATGTACAGGTGAGAATTTGTGAGAGAATGGCCGCAGTTTTTCTTCTGAGTTCTCATATGTTCCTGCACTTGAGAGCCTGTAGACTCGAGACAGATGGAGCTAGCTCCGTGTTAGCAACTGCAGCAGAGGTTGTCGGAAGTGAGCTGAGTACAGCAGGAGTTACAGCATGCATTTGTGTTTTCTTTGCTCGGTGGTCCTCTCAAGTACTTTAAATTTGAATTCAACACGACATTGTAAAACGTAGCAATTTTAGCTAAACATTCTGGATTTTCAGTTTTTCAGGGCGAATTTGGCCAAGTGTGCCCGCCTTCCCGTGTGGTCAAACGTTGACTGTCGCGCCCTCCTTTTTGATAGGACACATGCTCAGGTTCACTGTGGTCAGTTACAGTCCCTGTTGCTTCTCCCTCGTTGAGGTCAGCTGTCATCACCTGACATCATCAGTGGATCGTTTTGCGCTTGGCTGTCCTTAAACATGTGTGTTATCTGCGTGGCCCTGTAGGCATCAGAGTTTATGATCTCTGGTCTCCACTGCCTAGTCATAACGTTTTTGGTAAGGAAGCCATCCTGTCACGGTTAGTTTTCCCTGTCTACGTTCAGTGCTGGCTGTGTCACACATCCTTTGCATAAAGGACTGATGAGTGCCTGACTGAATGGGTCCTCACAGAAATAAATCTGCTCAGACTCTTGGCTTCTGGTTGTGGCTGGTTGTGGGCCAGTCTCTGACTCCTTGGGATCTGGGTGGAGACAGCGGTTTTAATTAAGTAAATCATGTTGATGTCGTTCCCAGGCTGCTTATGGAAATCTCATCTTCGTGGGAAGGGTGCCAGAAGTATTTTTACCGCTGTCTCGCATGGCACGCCAGGCTTAGCGCGGTCCTGGCAGCTCCTGCCAAGGTAGGATGATAGAGCCTTGGGACTGGAGGGGCCCAGCACCCCAGTTCTCTCTTCATCCTGGGCAGCGTCCTCAGACCTGGGCACGTGACCACAGGTCATTACTGCAAGTGACAGCTTCTGCAGCCATTAAACTTAGAATGTCAGTCAGTGTCGTTTTGTTCTTTATCGGAGAGCATCTTATAATAAGTTCTGTTACTTAGCATTGGGTAGCAGGACCAAATCCTTAAGAAAAATTGTGGAAGAAAAACTTCAAATTGAGAATGCCATCGTCAGATCCTTTCCCCCTGTGAACTGAGAAAAGATTTCTCATACCCAGTTTTGATGTTAAACTGGTTCCCGTTCACGGAACGTCGGTGGTCCCTGGAAGTGTACTCTGAGAAGCACTGCTCCCAGAGGAGGACATGTCGCCCCTAGAGGGCAGCGCGCCCAGCCCCCCTCCCCCAGCAGGGCTGCCCGCAGGCGCCTGGGAGCCGGCACTTCCCAGCGGCCCCTCAGCACCCCCCCTCCCCCTGCCAGGAGCTGGCCGCGGGCCACGTGGAGCGGTGTAAGGGGTTCTCGGCGCATTTGATGAAGGTGCTCATCCGCCAGCGGCGCTCCCTGACCGCGCTGACCGAGCAGTGGATCCTCCTCAGGTATGGCTGGCCGGCTGCGTGGGCGGCCCGGGTAGGGAGTACTGTGCGCGGCTCCGAGCGGCTGCACACGCTGCTCCCCGCCCACCGTGAAGTGACGTCTGAGGCCCAATGAGGCGGGTGGGGTTTGCCCCGGCTTGGCCCCTTGCTTTGGGTGGTAATGCCTCTGCCCCCCCTTGCTTTGGCAGCACCTCTAGGGGATGAGCTCAGGGTCGAGTCAGACAGTGAAAATGGTCACGGCTCAACCACACCTGGGTCTGGCGTGAGGGCATCCGTGGTTGGCAGTCTGCGTGGGCTGAGGGCAGGGTTGTGTTCGTGGCATGGCAGCATCCCAGTCTCTGGGCACAGATCAGACGTGAGTCAGCTTCAGTTGGTGAGGCTTTTTAGATCACAGAGCTGCAGTTTGCTGAAGCATACACGGATTCGCCTCAACGGAAACAGATATTTAAAAGATGACGGCAGGAAGCCTGTCATCATCTGCCGAGTGGACCGTTGGCCGAGAAGAAGTGTTTCTAGACTGTAATCACTTCAGCTTCAGCTGTTTTCTCCCCCACTCATGAGTGTATCTGGCAAACTCTACTACATTTGGTAGAGTTTTTAGAAAACAGTGCTTGAAATCACTGCAGTGCTGTGACTGTTGGATGTGAGAGGGCTGTAAGGGGCAGGTGGTAAGCAGTGAGCACTGATACTTCCACTGCTGAAGGATGTGTTTAAGTACTTTGGAAGGCATTTGCACAGCTTTTTTACTTCTCCGGGGGATACTCTCTTCTTGACTATGTGGAAAAACCCATACTTCGTTCAGATATCAGTGAATTTACTGTTACAAATAGCTCGGTGACACAGTTTAAGGTGCCATGGGTTATCCCCGTGGGTTTGTTTCTCTGCACAGGAACCTCTTCAGTTGTGTGCAGGAGATTGACAGCAGGCTGACGGGGCCGTCCGTCTACCCCGTGGCCTTCCCCCCTCAGGACGGGATGCAGCAGTGGACGGAGAGGCTGCAGCACCTGGCCATGCAGAGCCAGATCCTGCTCGAGCAGCTCTCCTGGCTCCTCCAGTGCTGCCCCAGTGCAGGGCCAGCTCCAGGCCAAGGCTATGCCCAGGCACAGGGTCCGCCTTCTGCCCCGTCCCTGGAAGGACCAGAGCTCCCCAAGGGACAGCTTTCCGGAGCAGTGCTGGACCTGATCTCGTCCGATTTGAGCTACCCATCCCCAGTTCCTGGTAGGCAGCTGCCCTCTGGTTGCCGGATGCGGAAACAGGACCAGCTTTGGCAACAGTCAACTGTGAGATTAACAGAGATGCTGAAAACCATTAAAATAGTGAAAGCTGATGTTGACAGAATTAGGCAACGATCTTGTGAGACTCTCTTTCATTCTTGGTGAGTGTGCCTGTATCTTTGCTCTGCCTCTGTGTGTGCGGGTGCTTGGTCAGGGTTTAGTAATGGAGTGAAATGGTGAAAGCGGTCATGCTTCAGTCCTTGGTTTTCCAGTGGACCTGCATGGTGCTTTGTGGCATATGTCTAGCTGTAAATCTTTAGATGCCCTGAGTTTTAGTAGTTGGAGGGTGTGTGTGTGGTGGCACCTTCCTTTCAACATTATGGCATTTCTGTTGTTGCAGGAGAGATTTTGAAGTTTGCTCTTCTGGGCTGAGCTGCCTGTCCCAGGTGTCAGCTCATTTACAAGGCCTAGAGTCCTTGTTCATTCTTCCAGGGGTAGATGGTAAGCAAACAGACCCACAAATGGCGTTAGTTAAGAGCCTGGAATATGTAAGAAGAGAGATCAATAAAGCCACAGATGACTTCACTACTTGGAAGACACATCTGCTCGCCCCAAGCAGCCATGGAGGTGAGGAATGTTGTTCAGTAAGGGAGTAAAGGCCCAGAGTAGGAACAGTGTCTAGTAAATTTAAGTCCAGATTGTCTTGAAGACACATTATGTTTTTTTCTAGATGTATCTGTCCAGGATGCTAAGGCAGGGAAGTATGTTTGGAAACCATACCTCATAACTCTCGTTGCCTCTTTTGGTTGAGTACCTTGCCTCTGGATTGCCATCGCGTTGTGTCCTTTATAATGGCACATGAATAAGCAGAGAGCACAGCCTCACTGGCTGTTCCAGAAAGTCTCCCTTAGACTGGAAAGCTGACACCTGATGTTTGGACTAAGCTGGTGTTTGTACATTCCATCTTAACTATTTTTATATTTTTGGCATTCTTCTAGCAAAATTGTTATTAATACAAGACAGTATCCTTGTAGGTTCATGTAGGCAGGGAATGTGTCTCGTTCTTCTCTGTACCCAGAGCAGCTATGCAGGTGCTTAAATTAGCAGGTGCTTAAAATGACAAATGAGGATTGTTAATGATTTCCAGAGGCACTGAAACAAATGACTGAGTTTTAAAAAATTTGTCCTGCACCATGTTACTTTCCTAGGAAACCAAATGCTGGATGAAGCGTTTGTGGAGGACTTTTCAAAGCAAATGGAAACTGCCATCCGGGCCATCCTATGTGCCATCCAGAACTTAGCAGAAAGAAACAGTAAAAAAACAGAAGAGAACACTAACCAAGCAGGACCACAAGAAGAAGATGGTATGTCTGCAATCAGGAAAAAACTAGTCTCTTACTTGATTTAATTTTTACTTGATGATCTATTTTTGTGGCTAAATATTTAAGGGCAAATGTTGGAAATAATTGTTAGACAAATGGAGATGAAAAGAGTTTATTTTCTATTATTCACCGTGTCATTCTTTTCTGTGAATGAAAGAGGCAGCAGGCTTTGAGAGACTGCAGTCAGGACATCTAACAAAACTCTTAGAGGATGACTTCTGGGCCGACGTGAGCACTTTGCAGGTGCAGAAAATAATTTCTGCTGTCTCTGAGCTCTTGGAGAGGCTGAAATCGTCTGGCGAGGACGGCACAGCAGCAAAGCACATGGTAACCAGTGGTTCCTTAAAGCTTCTTGTGTCCAGGTGGGCTAGGCAGAGGCAGAGGGGGTTTCACCTTGCTCCACGGGTGGTCCCAGAGCAGGCCTTCTCGGCAGAATCACTGAGAATTTGATCTGTTTGTGTGTGTGAACCTCACTGACAGAGTGTGGGAAGCTTAGGGCTTGCCGGCTAAGCATTACAGTTGTGAGACGCATAGTGCAGACGTGCTCCCATCCAGAACATCCACTACCCGGGGATTCTGTCACCCTCACCACATGCTCCCGGGTATTCAATGTTAGTGGTGAATGCTGCCGCCATAACTAAGGCTGAATGGCCTGCTGTGCAGACACCGTCCCCTTCACAGTAAGCCAGAAGAGGATGACACTGTCATCTCCAGAAGTCCAGAGAAGCAACTTATTTTGTAGGACTTGCGTCTTATTCTGTAATATTGCCTCCAGTGCCAAATTTGATTCCCAGTAGAATTTGTTTATAAACATATTTTTAAAAAACCAAACAACCTTGTTAACTAAATGAGACTTAAGTGATTAAGGATTTAGTGTAGTATTGTAGGGGTTTGTGTGACCAAGGAAGAAATTTCAGTGAGCGGGTGTTGTGTATGTGTGTGACATTTAATACATTTGCAATGTTGGACAACCACCATCACTGCCTAGTCACCCCAGAGGAAGCTCTGAAGCCCGGTGTGAGCAGACCTTCCTATCTGTTTTGCCCCCAGTTCTTCACCCAGTCCTGCCGCTCGCTGGTGCGCCTGGTGCCCATGCTCTCCAGATACTCTGACCTCGTCCTCTTCTTCCTGACCGTGTCTCTGGCAACTCACCGCAGCACTGCCAAGCTGCTCTCCGTGCTTGCCCAGATCTTTACGGAGCTTGCCCAGAAGGTAAGGACTGTTTACGGGGAGCACCACGGGGCAGCAGGCACCCAGATATCCCATACCTATCAGTGTTTGGTTTGCTGAGATTTTATTTTGGGCCTTCACAAATAGCAGGAGGTGATTTGCTCTCCCTGTGGATTTTTAAAAAATATTTTTAAATATAATTTGTAGGTGGAAAGCATTCTCTCAAAGGTATTATTTTAAGACAATTAAAAAATACAAGGATTTTTTTCCCCCCTTGACCACACAGCTTGTGGGATCTTAGTTCCCCAACCAGGGATTGAATCCAGGCCCTCAGCAATGAAATTGCAGAGTCCTAACCAATGGACCACCAGGGAATTCAGGCTCTCCCTGTGGATTTTTTACAGCTTTTTCTGGTCCATTGAAGTCTTGGAACCTGCAGGTCCCCCACTGGGGAGCTCGCTAGACTCCAGCGTGTGTCTAAAGGCTGCTGCTTTCTGTTCACACCCTTCTCTCCCGGTCTCTAATTTGGAACCTTCTCCTGATAACTCTGAGCTAGACTTGTAGGATAAATGAATCCTTAAGGCTATTAAGCGTTAAGTCATTTATACTTACTCATGCTGAAATGGTAATGGGGATCTTAATGTTAGGAGGGGTGTCTTTAATAGGGAAGTCATTCATTCATGCAGCCACATACCCAGTGCTGTGAAAAGCACTGACGTTACAGAGATTGTAGACCACCTCCTGCTGTGCAGCCCGGTTCCTTACAGGTCATGGACTGATACCCGTCCACCACCTGGGGGTTGGGGACCCCCAGTCTAGAGGATGAATATGTATATTTGTTGAGTAATGGAGAAATGAATGTGTCTGATTTGCCCCCTCTATCTGATGGGCACTGAGCCAGTCTTACATTTCATCACTTCTTGGAGGAAACACTGCGTGCAAAAGATAGTGGCAGGACAGTGTATGTTGAGGGTGCCCTGAGATTTGGGTCAGCTGTGTTTGTCCACTTGCACCATTGCTCTTGTCTGACAAGTTCTAGAATGACTGGCCTGTCAGACCTGTGTGTGTTTTGGGGTAGGAGTGTAGGGGCAGAAGTGGTTCTGATAAAAGCAAAGTTTGGGGAGCTCAGTGGCTGTCCCAGCTGCAGCTGCTGTAGTAACGTGCCCTGCAGAAGGACATCTGAGTCTTCCTCCTTTTTGGATTATTCAGCCTACATCTAAACATATTTCTTTAAGATAGTGTGTCTCACTGTTTCAACCAAAATGTATTTTTCAGTCAGCTTTCTAAGAATACATGTATTTCTGTCCTCTTTGAGGAGTGCTCAGGGAACTTGAAAGCAGGTTAGACACAGTGCTAAGATAATAGATCTAGGGGAACTCCCTGGTGGTCCAGGACCCCAGGCTTCCACTGCAGGGGGCATGGGTTCAATCCCTGGCCCGGGAACTAAGATCCCGCATGCCGTGTGGTGAGAAAAAAAAGATAATAGATCTTGGTTGTGATTAAAGCACTTAAGCCATAGAAAGCTGTTTCTGTGTAACTAAGTCACAGTCAGTGTTTGCTGGTCTTGGAACTTGGTCTTGTTAGTTGACAGCTTATTTGTAGTACATTCTCATCCTCTGACAAATATCTTATAGCTTGATTAAATTTCTAAATGAGAGCCATTATTTTCTTCTGTTTACTTTTGTCCCACACACTAATAGTTGATAATTGGTTTTGGGCTATTTTCTGACATGAAATACAGTTTTGTTAACACAAGTCTTGCTGTGTCTGACCTTGTTCTTAACTCTAGACCCCATGCCATGCCACGCTGGGTGCCAGGTGCCGTGGCAGCAGACAGCCCAGGTCAGATACGGCACGTTGCCTGAATGTGCCAGGTTTACTGCAAGAGCTGGAGGGGAAGGCATGTTTCTTTGTATTATAATTAACATGACTTTATTTGAGGAACATCACACGAAATTATCTTCAGTGAAAGACAGTCAAATGTCTCACACTCGTAGCATTTTCTTTCAAGTTGCTGCACCTCCAGGGTTACATGTCTTCTCTCCTCCCAGGCTTACTAATTTCAGAAGCAGATAAAGAAGGAAAAAACCTCTGTGGGATTTAGACAGAGATTCTGTGCCCCTGCCACCTCTCCTCCCCAGTAACTTGCTCCTAAATACCATCCAAATATATACCTCATTCAAATTTTTGTCCCAGCAAAATGACAAATTACCACACACCAGAGGCCTCCACAAAGTCAAAACTTTGTGTATTAAATCTGATGTCAAGCTTTGAAACTGCGTGATAACAGTTATCACCAAGGAAGAAAAGAATGTCAAAAGTCTACTGTGTACTTTGGTCAGATTTAAAATCCTGAGCTAGAAAAGAATTAATCATTTATTTACAGTATTTTTTCCTGTAGCAGGACTGGAAATCACTTGTTTATTGCTTCTGTACCTAACTCTCACTCTTTTTATTTTTGAGGGATTTTGCCTGCCCAAAGAATTTATGGAAGATTCAGCAGGAGAGGGAGCGACTGAGTTCCATGACTACGAGGGAGGTGGGATTGGAGAAGGCGAGGGCATGAAGGATGTCAGTGACCAGATAGAAAATGAAGAGCAGGTACGTGTTCACAGGCATGAAATATGTATATAGTTTACAGACGCTCACTCCTTTTTCCATATTTAAATTACACACATGAATGGTTTTTCTACTAGGTTAATGTTTTCACAATGCAATCTAGGCACCCTAAGAATACTAGAGCTTAGGGAGTTGCTGTAAATTAAAAGCTTAAAGACTACAGAAAGAAACTTTTGCAGCTCAGTCACTGGTTGTAGCTATAATTTGGGAGGGAAATGATTTAAAAATTTTTTATTTTAAATGGGAAAACTTTTGCTCCTAAATATTATCCTAATATATGCCTCATTCAAATTTTTGTCCTGGTAAAATGACAAATTTACCACACGATGATGACTTTTAAGAAGAGCATTTTTGGTAGTGGTTCATTTAGGGATAAAAAGCTTGGCTATTTGAAGTGATAATTGCATTAAACAACAATGCCGGTGTTTGCTAGTGATAGGCTTTATTGTTGTATGTCTTCAAGACATGTTGAAAAATGTAAAATCTATATCCTTTTTTAGCTGGGATCAGGAATGCTTTTGAGATATTTAGATGCTTTGGACTAAAATCGTTGTGTTGCTTTTTTAAATTCCAGTCTCATTTGGGAATGTTTTTTTAAACGTACTACTTTTAGTCATTTGGATTAATCAACTGTGACTTGAAGGAAGAAGAGGTAGTGGAATTACTTTTTATCACTTATATTCTAAGTTTCGAGCAGTCCAAACATTTCTATTTAAGGTATGGTTATAACTTCTTAAAAAAAAAAGGAACAAGCCAATCTGAACTTCCTCTCTTCCTTTGAAGGGAAAATTGAAAAGAAATAAACAACAAAAGAGTAATGCTCGCGTTTACATGACAGAACTCTAATATACATTCTGTGTGTGGATATACACACACATATACACACATTGTTGTTTTGGCCTTTCCGTATTTCTCAAATTTAACTTAATTAGCACACAGTACTTTGTTAATGGAAAAATGAAGGAAAAAGTAAACCTAATAGAAAAGTACAACTCCAATGTAAAAAACATCACTTAATGTGATAAAAAGCTATCAGGACAGTCTGGCAGTATTTACTAAATTTTAAATTTTGTGTGTTCTTTAACCTAGGAATTCCATGTTTTCTTGTAGAAATGCTCATAAGGGTCCAGGATAAATATGTGTATAAGGGAGTGTGTTTATACAAGGATGTTCACTACAGCATTATTTATACTGGTGAGAATTATGAATTACTTAAATTATGACGCTATTCATGCAGAGCAATAATGTTATTAACCACAGTGAGATGGGTTTATACGTATCAACAGGGAAATATATCTAGGAGACATTTTTTAACTTAAAAAAAAAAAGCAGATTGCAAAACAGTTTGTCAAGCATGATCCCTTTTTTGTTTAAAAAGATGCTGGGAGGCAGGTATTGATATGTACCATCTATATTTCTAAGCATCCGTTGGTGTACTTATGGATACAGAAATGTGCCAGAACGTCACCAGTGGTCATTTCTTCAGGAGTTTTAGAGGATGGTGGTGCCAGAGGAAATTACTCTTTCTGTTGTGTTTAGATATGTTTAAATGAGGTTTTATTACTTTTGTATCTTTAAAAAGAACTTTTAAAATTCAGCCATAATGAAACATAACAATCTGAATCTTTTGCCCCAAATATAGTGTAGATTATGTAGGACTATATAGTTTAAGGAAAAGTGAAGAAAATTACATTCACTGGGGAGGGATAAATTAGGAGTTTGGGATTAACATACACACACTACTATATATAAAATAGATAAACAACAAGGGCCTACTGTATAGCATAGGGAACTATATTAAATATCTTATAATAACCTATAATGGAAAAGAATCTGAAAAAGTGTGTGTGTATGTGAGTGTATATATATATGTATCTGAATACTGTACACCCGAAACTAGCATAACATTGTAAATCAACTATACTTCAATAAAAAAAATAAAAGAAGGTGGTAGGAAGAAATTACATTCACAGTCAGGTAATGTCTATGAGAGATCAGAGTGACATAACAGATTAAATTTATGGGCAATAGAAGAAGACTGATTTTTTTTTTTTTTAAATCCTACAGAGAATGCGTAGTCTTTTTTAATATATGTGGGTGAGTCAAAAATTATCCATGCTCTGGCTCTAGAATTTATTTTAATTAACTTTTAGAAAAGACAAATACATCATTTTTTGACATAATCTCCTTGCTTTTCTTTTTTTTTCTTTTCTTTCTTTCTTTCTTTTTTTTTTTTGGGCACACGGGCTTAGTTGCTCCATGGCATGTGGGATCTTCCTGGAGCAGGGATCGAACCCATGTCCTCTGCACTGGCAGGCGGATTCTTAACCACTGCGCCACCTAGGAAGCCCATCCTTGCTTTTCAATACACTTTGTCCATCTGTCAACAAGCTTTCGTATTCCCTCATTAAAAAATGTTTTAGGCTGAGCTGAGAGCCACAAACGCACCGCTGTCTTCACTTCTTCATCAGAAGTGAATCTTCATCCTCTTAGGGCTGCTTTCAGGGGACCAAACAGGTGAAAGTCCGATGGAGCAAGATCAGGACTATCGGGAGGATGCTTTAACACCTCAAAATGAAGTAATCCACGATAGACTTAGGTTTTGAAAAGTTTGTGTGAGATGAGTATCGAAACAACTCACAGAGGAGCATAAACAAGCGTTTGGACATCTGCCAACAAAATCTGGACCGATACTTTAAGGAAGGTGAACGTTTCTTAAAGAGAATCATTACTGGTGATAAGACATGGATTCATCACTACGAACCTGAGAGTAAACGGCAGAGTATGGAATGGAAACATCCTCAGTCGGTAATCAAGAAAGAGTTCAAAAGTCAACCATCAGCTGGAAAGTTGATGTTTATTCTTACAGTTCTCTGGGATCCTCGAGGGCCAGTATTAGAACATTATCAGGAAAAATGTTCAACAGTCAACAATGCTCGTTACAGTGAGATGCTTATTGAAGATCTGAAGCCTAAACTTCAGATGAAACGTAGAGGACTGCTATCCAAGGGCACTGTAATCTTGCATGACAGTGCACGTCTGCACACTTCTGCCCACAGTTGACACTCTGCAGAAACTTTGTTTTGAGGTGTTAAAGCATCCTCCCTATAGTCCTGATCTTGCTCCATCGGACTTTCACCTGTTTGGTCCCCTGAAAGCAGCGCTACGAGAATGAAGATTCACTTCTGATGAAGAAGTGAAGACAGTGGTGCGTTCATGGCTCTCAGCTCAGCCTACATGAGGGAATATGAAAGCTTGTTGACAGATGGACAAAATGTATTGAAAAGCAAGGAGATTATGTCAAAAAATGATGTATTTGTCCTTTCTAAAAGTTAATTAAAATAAATTCTAGAGCCAGAGTGTGGATAATTTTGGACTCACCTTCATATATGGATTAAAAAATTTTTTTTTCAGGGAATTCTCTGGCCTTCCAGTGGTTAGGACTCTGCTTCCACTGCAGGGGGCACAGGTTCAATCCCTGGTTGGGGGACTAAGATCGCGCAAGTTGTGTGGCTTGGCAAAACAAAGAAAAAACAATTCACATGAAGAAAACCTCAACAAAATTCTATATCCTCTAACAACAATTGCAATAAAACTGAAAATTAATTACAGAAATGTTAAAGCAAGTCACAGACTATGTGCATTTTCTCTGTTGGTTCTTTTTTCTCTCCCCAGAGATAATTTTATACCATTAACCTTGGCGTTTATATATTTACATTTTGTTTAGAGCTGAGTGAACAGTAGTACCATTACAGGATTCATTTATATTTCTGCAATGCTTTCTGATGCAGGCAGAAGATACATTTCAGAAGGGGCAAGAAAAGGATAAAGAGGATCCTGACTCAAAACCAGACATTAAGGGCGAGGATAATGCCATTGAGATGTCGGAAGACTTTGATGGGAAAATGCATGATGGGGAGCTTGAAGAACAAGGTTTGAGATCATCTGTCACTTCATTCTTGTTTTCGAAAAATATTTTATCCAGGAAATTACATATTCCCAATAAGGAGCCTATTATACTCTTTTGGAGCAAGATGGTTACTCCGCCTAACTGCAGGTGGAAACATCATATATGCCTTTACCACCCCATCTGCAGTCAGAAGGCTCTAGTCCATCCTGGAGATTCTTCTCTAAGTGAACAGAGAGCCGACTCTGATGTTCTGGCTGCCTTGTGTGCCAGATCAGTGACCCCGTAGTGTCCTTCAGGGAAATCCAGAAGAGCAAGGAGATGATAACTAGCAGAGCATGGCTCTCAGCGCACGTTAAATTGTTCTGGGGAGGTTTTTTTGTACTTTTTTGTGGGGGAGGGGGGTATTTATTTTATTTATTTGGCTGCATCCAGTCTTAGTTGTGGTGTGCAGACTCTTCGTTACGGCACAAGGGCTTCTCTCTAGTTGTGGCGCATGGGCTTAGCTGCTCCACGGCATGTGGGATTTTCCCAGACCAGGTGACACGAACCTACATCCCCTGCATGGGCAGGCAGATTCTTAACCACTGTGCCACCAGGGAAGTCCCGGGGAGGTTTTCTTTTAATATATATTTTTTCTAATTATAAAATTGGTAGACATTTGTTGTAGATGATTTGGAACAAAAATGCAGAAACCAAATCAGTACCCTTTAGGCCTGCCACCCAAATCACTTAATCAATTTTGAGTTATTTCCATGTATTACATGTATATATACAGATGCAGAAACCATAAACAGTTCTGTAGTTTGCTTTTTTCATTTAACTTAGTAACATTACGTGTCACTGAAAATTGTTTGATAGTTTGATTTCTTACAGCACATCATTATGTCATGTTTGTACCATAATTCAACTATTGCCCTCAATTTCTGTCCAAAGCTTAATTTGAAATATAGTGCCTTATTTTAAGCAAATGCCTTGCAGGAATGTTAGTAGAAGAACGTATGCATGCCTGAGTAGTGTAAGGGTATAGCCTTTGTCAAAGTAGACCTTGACCGAAGACAAAGGCAAGAAAATTCTGGTTAATTGAGCTAGACACATGATTTGAGATACTGGATAAAATCATTGATGTAGAGTATGTTGGTGATGGGAGGAACCTTGGAAATCTCGTAGTCCAACCTCATCATTTCCCAGGTAAGAAACCAAAGCCCAGTGAGGTTGCTGAGTCCCATGATAAACATTCTCGCAACACAAGTAGACACCCTGACAGGTGTTCCACCACCCTCCTTACAGTCTGTTAACATACATCACAGACCTCCTTCCTCTTCCAGTCTGCAAAACACAGGAGGACTACTTCAGGAGCTGTAAAGGCATCTCGCATAGGGTATTCTGTAGAAACGGGCAGTAAATCCCAGGCAGGACCCTTGCCCGGTCCTTGCCTCTCCTACATATGCAGGAACAGATCGATCTGGGGATCTGTCGAAGTAAGCTCAGTGCCTTCCCTTTCAGAAGAGGATGGTGAGAAATCAGATAGTGAGGGCGGAGAGCTGGATAAACAGATGGGCGACCTGAATGGTGAAGAAGCTGACAAACTAGATGAGAGGCTTTGGGGTGATGACGACGAGGAAGATGAGGAGGAAGGAGACAGTAAAACTGAAGAAACGGGACCAGGAATGGATGAGGTAATTGAAAGATTCCCCCATCACGTAGTCCCCAGGTTGAGAGGAGGCAGTCTTGCTACCAAATACCACTCCCTGTCATTCATTGCTCTTCCTTTTCTATCTTGGTTTTTCTTCTGTTTCTTCCATCTCTGTATTTGCTTTTTTCCTCTGCTGTCTAGGTTAATGATCGTATTCAGGGCTAAAAGAGTAGCCTGACTTGAGCCATTCCACGTGTTATGGAGGAGGGAGGGAAGTTAAAGGACTCGGTGCAGACGCTCTGATTCTGCGGTTGGCCCCTGCACTTCCCCAGCCCCTAGCTTAGGGGAGCCCCGGGGCTGGGTGTGACACCGCACAGCACAGCTCGATGCACTGCCGCCCCCTCCCCAGCTGTTCACGCACCTGCTGTCACTGCGGCCATCTGGGCAGACCTGCATATTCCCTCCAGGATGACACATGCCCTGTCAGCTGGATGTTTCCATAGGATGGGCCCAACACGTGTCTAAGAGCTGCGTTAGGTAGAGGCAACCTATGTGAAAGCAGTTTTTTAGATTGAGAGTGATGATTTTGTGGTTTTTTTCCTCTAATATTTAGGAAGATCCTGAACTTGTTGCTAAAGATGACAACTTGGATTCTGGGAAGTCAAACAGAGATAAAACCCAGCAAGATAAGAAGGAAGAAAAGGAAGAAGCGGAAGCTGCTGATGATGGACAAGGCCAAGACAAAGTTAACGAACAAACAGATGAGGTAATGAGGATTCAAAACCAACATGCTCTCCTGACCCAAGGCCAGGGCCACTGCAACACACAGTTCCCGAGGTGTCTCAGGACATTTTTTCCTACTCATCATTTGTTTTCCCAATGCCTCATAAAGGGATGTGTAACAGAGCCTCTTAACCGGACATGAAATATCTAACTGTTGGTTACCGATGAGGTGGGCTTCATGCTGATTGAACTCATCCTGTAGTTTGGAAGCTAAAGCCAGTGGTCCTTTTCTATATTTCTTCCCATAGACTTCCATGTCCTCTTTGAGATAAAGTAACACAGCACCTCTTATCAGTGGAGAATGTGCACTGAAAGTGAAACTTGAAATCCCAACATGAAAATTCTAAAAATATTAGTAAAATTCTAATGTGTGCTGGTAATTTTAGGGAAGAGACGCTGAATTCTCTCAGCATAGCTACAGATGACCCTTGAGCACTGTAGGCACTGGGGGCACGGACCATGTGCAGGGTTGGGAATCTGCGTATAACTCTGCAGCTGGCCCTCTGCATCCGCAGGTTGTGCATCCACAGGTCCCACCAGCCACAGATCTGTGTGGTACTGTAGCACATATTTACTGAAAGGAAAAAAAAAAAAAAATACCCGTAAGTGGACCTGCACAGTGCAGACCTGTGTTGTTCAAGGGTCGGCTGTGCTTAGAGCTAATTATATGTGAATGCTACTTTTAAAAAAAGTTTATTTTTATTTCTTTTTCTGTTCTCTTCATTGTCCAAAGAGGGAATATGATGAGAATGAGGTGGACCCTTACCACGGCAGTCAGGAAAAGCTGCCCGAGCCCGAGGCCTTGGACCTCCCGGATGACTTGCACCTGGACAGTGAAGACAAGGATGGTGATGGGGACACAGACCATGAAGACGGAGAAGGTGTGTCTTTCGAAACCTAAAGAGCCCATTGGAAGTCACTGAAAATGAGCAGTAACTGATTTCTCTTTGGGCCAGTGTCATGGC
The DNA here is from genome assembly GCF_030028045.1 of Hippopotamus amphibius kiboko. Lineage (NCBI taxonomy): Eukaryota > Metazoa > Chordata > Mammalia > Artiodactyla > Hippopotamidae > Hippopotamus > Hippopotamus amphibius. The sequence goes on along the minus strand of NC_080191.1, from coordinate 76,186,272 downwards.
CAGGTCATTATCATGTCTGGTCAGCATAATTCCGGTTTGAAAAAAATTGTTTGCTTCTTCTTTGTCCTGTTTCTCCTCTAAGCAGACCGAAAGCTTGTAAAGCAGCAGGTCTTTGTCACTCCTGTCATCTCCTATCCTGTGTTTCAGTGAAGCTATGCCTGGGCGCTGCTGTCACACACAGCTCCACCTCCCCACAGGGTCACCATGGCCCCGTCTCACGCGTTGATGTGAGCACTGCAGTCTGAGTAGAGCCAGGCCTCTCGTGGAGCCTAGTTACAACTTTCCTGGGAAAGTTGATTATTGTGCTTATGTTTATGTTTAGTCTGAAATATGAAATCATAATGGGGAGTGAAATTGAATAATCCTAAGAGATATCACATTACATGACAGTAAGCTAGTGCCTCTGTCACCCACTGTTCCAACCCGAGTGAGACTCCCTGGGGAGTGCTATCTTATTGGAAGCTTATGTAGGCTGTGCCACTGTAATAGAGAGTCCCGATCGTGGTGGGTAACCAGATAGGAAGGTGGCACCTGCCTCACTCTGCTTCTTAGTGAATCAGTTACTATTTAGAAAGTTAATACAAACATCATATTGGAACAAAAAAAACAAGTTAGAAAGGAATAAATGAGAGATACCATTTATGTGAAAATTTAATACAAGAAATAGTACTAAATATTGTTTATGGATACATCAAATGTAGGAAAATGTAGAAAGGAATAATACACAGTAACTTCAGGTTATGAGTTCTGAGGAAGTAGGAAGGGCAGAGGCATCCAGAATCCGGACAGTTGTGTCCAGAACCATTTATTTCTTACAAACAAGTGTGATGGCTAACAACGAAAAAGCAGAAAGAGAAATTAAGGAAACTCTCCCATTTACCATTGTGACAAAAAGAATAAAATACCTAGGAATAAACCTGCCTAAGGAGGCAAAAGACCTGTATGCAGAAAACTGTAAAACACTGATGCAAGAAATCAGAGACGATACAAACAGATGGAGAGATATACTGTGTTCTTGGATTGGAAGAATCAACATTGTGAAAGTGACTATACTACCCAAAGCAATTTACAGATTCAACGCAATCCCGATCAAATTACCAACGGCATTTTTCACAGAACTAGAACAAGAAATCTTACGATTTGTATGGAAATGCAAAAGACCCTGAATAGCCAAAGCAATCTTGAGCAGGAAAGACGGAGCTGGTGGAATTAGGCTTCCTGACTTCAAACTATACTACAAGGCCACAGTGATCAAGACAGTATGGTACTGGCACAAAGACAAAGGAAGGTCAATGGAACAGAATAGAGAACCCAGAGGTAAACCCACGCACATATGGGCACCTTATCTTTGACAAAGGAGGCAAGAATATACAATGGAAAAAAGACAGCCTCTTCAATAAATGGAGCTGGGAAAATAGGACATGAACATGTAAAAGAATGAAATTAGAACACTTCCTAACACCATATACAAAAATAAACTCCAAATGGATTAAAGACCTAAATGTAAGGAACTATAAAACTCCCAGAGGAAAACATAGGCAGAACACTTTATGACATCCATCAAAGCAAGATCCTTTTTGACCCCCCTCCTAGAATAATGGAAATAAAATCAAGAATAAACAAATGGGACCTAATGAAACTTAAAAGCTTTTGCACAGAGAAAGAAACCATAAACAAGACAAGAAAACCCTCAGAATGGGAGAAAATACTTGCCAACGAAGCAACTGACAAAGGATTAATCTCCAAAATATACAAGCAGCTCATGCAGCTTAATACCAAAAAAGCAAATAACCCAATCCACAAATGGGCAGAAGACCTAAATAGACATTTCTCCAAAGAAGACATACTGATGGCCAACAAACACATGAAAAGATGCTCAACATCACTAATCATTAGAGAAATGCAATTCAAAGCCACAATGAGGTATCACCTCACATGGGTCAGAATGGCCATCATCAAAACATCTAGAAACAATAAATGTTGGAGAGGGTGTGGAGAAAAGGAAACTCTCCTGCTCTGTTGGTGGGAATGTAAGTTGGTACAGCCACTGTGGAAAAGTTTGGAAGTTCCTTAAAAAACTACAAATAGAACTACCATATGATCCAGTAATCCCACTACTGGGCATATACCCAGAGAAAACCATAATCCCAAAAGAAACATGTACCACAATGTTCACTGCAGCACTGTTTACAATAGCCAGGACATGGAAGCAACGTAAATGCCCATCAACAGATGAATGGATAAAGAAGATGTGGCACCATAAATACAATGGAATATTACTCAGCCATGAAAGGGAATGAAATGGAGCTATATGTAATGAGGTGGATAGACCTAGAGACTGTCATACAGAGTGAAGTAAGCCAGAAAGAGAAAAACAAATCCTGTATGCTAACTCATATATATGGAATATTTTAAAAAAATGGTACTGATGAACCCAGTGACAGGGCAAGAATAAGGATGCAGATGCAGAGAATGGACTGGAGGACACGGGGTTGGGGGGGCGGGGGGCAAAGGGGAAGCTGGGACGAAGTGAGAGATTAGTATAGACATTTACACTACCAACTGTAAAATAGATAGCTTGTGGGAAGTTGCTGTATAACAGAGGGAGATCAACTCGATGATGGGTGATGCCTTAGAGGGCCGGGACAGGGAGGGTGGGGGGGAGTCGCGGGAGGGAGGGGTATGGGGATACATGTATAAATACAGCTGATTCACTTTGGTGTACCTCAAAAGCTGGTACAAGAGTGTAAAGCAATTATATGCCAATAAAGAGCTTAAAAAAATCAAAAAACAAACAAAAAAACAAGTGATGGAAGTTTGATACACTTGTGGCAAAACGTTAACATCTGTTAAATCTAGGAGGTGAGTACATGGCTCTCATAAATTTAAAATGCATTTTTCACGTTTAAGGTATTTGGTACTTTATGCTTTGAACATTTTTTGCTCTGAATCTCCAGTTATTTTTTAAATGTAGTATATAAGCTGTTGCTTCTGAGGCAGTTTTATTACCTTATAATTTTGGATTCTTACTTCAACCTTAAATTCAACCAAGCAAGCATAAAATTAAAATCCACTGAGAATCTAATAAGCTATTTGCCCTAGAAAAATATCGAAGCTAGTTTTAAGCTATTGTGTATATAAACTAAGAAGCAATTACTTTAAAAAAAATTTTTTTTTAAATTTTTATACAGTTCTTTCCATTTACAGTTACTACAGAATATTGGCTATATCCCCCATGTTGTAGGGTACCCCCTTGAGCCTGTCTTACATGAGCAGTGTGTACCTCCCACTCCTCCACCCCAGAGCCCCCCCGCCCCCCCTCCACACACTCTGGTAACCACTAGTTCTGTGAATCTGAAGAAGCAATTACTTTAAAGAATTATTTGCTAACAAAATAACTGATTTCTGAAGTACAGAAAAGCTTATTTATTTATATATTACTGCATTGGGTCTTCGTTGCTGCATGCGGGCTTTCCCTAGTTGTGTATGTGGGGGGGGGTGCTTCTCTTTGTTGTGGTGCACGGGCTTCTGATTGCAGTGGCTTCTCTCGTTGCGGAGCACAGGCTCTAGGCGTGTGGGCTCCGTAGTTGTGGCACACAGGCCTAGTTGCTCCACGGCATGTGGGATCCTCCTGGACCAGGACTCAAACCTATGTCCCGAATTGGCAGGCAGATTCTTAACCACTGCACCACCAGGGAAGTCCTGAGCTCTTTTAAATAAACAAAACTTTTTCAAACAGGATTGTTGCCAATTGAATATATGTCATATTTTCTGTGTATGGTAAAGAATGATGTCCATCAGTTAGTGTTCCCAATGATAACTGAAAATCAGACTGACGTTTCCTGTCTGTTCTAAAATATTCCTATTGTGGTGGCTTTTAGGATTCTTTAGTGGATTACTTATTCTTTAATGAAATGCACCATCCAAACAATTGTATGCAATATATAAGTACAGTTCATAGCAGATACAGGCAGAATTTTTCTGTGAAGAGTCAGTCAGATAATAAACGTAACAGTCTTTGCAAGTCATAAGCTGCAACAGAGTTGCAGATACTCAGTTCTGCTCTTGCAGTGTGAAAGAAGCCATAGGTAATACAGAGTGGATGGGGTAAACACAGAGGTAAACGACAGTAAAACTTTTGGAGAAATTTGCAGAAATGTATGGATGGCCAGATTTGGCCCAGGGACCAGAGTTTGCCAGCTCCTGATTTGAGAATAATAATAAGACATTTGTGTAACTATATCCATCTTAAGAAGTCACATTGTTTGGTTTTTAAATTCTGTGTTCCTTCTTTTTGTTTCATCTGTCCAGAAGAGAATCCTTTGGAAATTAAAGAAAAACCAATGGACCCTGAAGAAGCAGATCATGAAGCCGAAGACATAAACAAAGAGCCTGAGGCTGATCCGAATGAAGGTCAGGGTCAGTGCGAGCCTGAGGGAGGCCCCAGTGAAGATGAACAGGGGGCCGGGGAGGAAGAGATGGACGCAGGCGTGGACGACCAAGACAAGGATGCTGCCCAGAATCCTGACGAGGACGCAGAGGAGCAGCAGCCTCCGGAGGACAAGGACAAGGACACCAGTGAGGAGAGTGCAGAGAAGGACGGCCCTGTTGACCAAGGTCTCCAGCCTCAGGTACCGTGGCGTGTCTGGCTTGACTTCTATTAAAAATCATAATGATGAGAAAAAATTACCCTCTTCCCACGAGAATCTCTCTTAGGATACTTCCCCACGAGCAGGTGGCACTGCGAGGCAGCTTTACGTTTCTGTTTAAGACCCACTGTGGCCGATCCCCTCCCTGCAGCCTCCCCATGGTGAGGGGGCCCCCCACCTCCTCTTCTTCCCCAAGAGCATTTAATGCTGTGTGTGATTCCGCTGCAGATGCAGGAAAAAGAAGAAGAAGGGGAGAACTCTGACACGGAGAAGCCAGTGCCAGAGGCTACAGAGAGGAGAGAGCACGACTCCTGTGGGCAGACCGGCCTGGAGAGCATGCAGAGCGAGCAGGCCGCGGAGCTGGCCGGGGCCGTGCCCGAGAAGGAGCGGGGGAAGGAGGTGAAGGGCCCTTGTTGCCTCTGCCAGCTGCTCCTGGGGAGGGCCTCTTCTCCCTATCCCAAACCATGTTCTGTTTAGCAGTAGTTGGTTTACATGTGATGTTTTGTTGTTGACATCTAAAATATCATTTCCTGTTCTTTAAGAAAATGGTCCTACATCTGTTTTTATATGCCTCCTGAAACAAACCCCAGAATGTTTCTGCACACTTTAAGTGATGTGCTGAAAGAAAAAAAAAATAGTCCTCTGTGGGAGAATCAGGCTCAAGTTGTGTTTTAGGAAGAAAGGATGAATTGAGACTTCATGCAGTGATACAGCTCTAATAGTGCTTCCCTTTTCCTTGCTGTTCACCAGGCTTCTAAACATTTTAACTTAAAAAGCGATGTAGCTCTTCACTCCTTGACGTGGGGTGATGTGTCTTTTGTGGCCACAGCTGAGTCAGCCTGGAAGGACCCCCAGAAGTTGGAGGGCCTGCTGCTCAGTGGTCTCTCTGGACAACTCCCTTGGCCTCTCTGGACCCCCCTTTTCCCAGCAGTAATTACAATGGTTTATACTTATTCCCCCTCCATCCCATTTACTGGGCACCCGTTAGGTGCTGAGCATTTCATTACTTTAGCAAGTCTTCACAGTGGCCCTGTAAGATAGATATTATTGTTCTTTCTATGGTCTCTATTTTATATCTGAGTTAAGTAAGCCCTGGTAAAGTTAAATGACAATCTCAAGGGTACCCAGCTGGTTGGTGATGAAGCCTGGTTTCTCATCGAAGTCTGTCCTGCCTTCAGAGTAAGCCATTACCTCCTGTAGACAAGGAACTAACGAAGACCTGCAAGAGTGTAATAGACTCAGGTCTAGATGCTCCCATGTCTGCCCACAGGCCAGGCCTCAGACATGGGTGAGTTCCAGAACAGACAGGCAGGTGGGGTCCAAGAGGAATTGATTCCAAGACCCCATGGATACCCAGATCCACAGCTGCTCAAGTCCCTTCCGTAACCTGGTCATGCAGCGGGCCCTCCGTGTCCTTGGATATGGAGGGCCGACTGCATGTGACTGTAGGAGGAGAGTAGGGAGAGGAGTTGTGTGCAGTGCAGTCAGTAACAAGGTGCTTGTTGAGCTTCCTCCACCTCATCTTTGTGGCTTGGATTTCACAGGAACATGGCAGTGGAGCTGCAGATGCAAACCAGGCAGAAGGTCATGAATCCAACTTCATCGCCCGGTTGGCCTCCCAGAAACACACCAGGGAAAACACACAGGTCTCTTATCACTCTTCAGCTAAACTTAGGTGAAGGCTGCATGTAAAAAGATGCTCTAAATGTAGTGGTTAAAAAAAAAAAAGCCAAATTCCCATCCTTTGCTGTCTCACGCATGATGGCAGCCTTGGTGAGCAGACCAGGACTGCGAGGCTTTCCCATCTGGGGCTTCTTCCTTATGTGGGGACACAGACACACACCCCCTTATCCTGTTATGTTCTTGTCATGGAGCCTAACTAGATGTTGTGTCTTGTCACCAAGCACTAACCAGTCTTACTCTGCTCACTGTCCATTCTCTTTTCTAGGGTTGTTTTTTTTTTAATATATATTTTTTATTGTTATGTTACCTGTGCCATGAGGCTTGCAGGATCTTAGTTCCCCAACCAGGGATTGAACCCAGGCCCGGGCAGTGAAAGTGCCGAGTCCCAACCACTGGACCACCAGGGAATTCCCTCTTTTGTGTTTTAAGAATAAGATTTTTAAACACGGGGTGTTATTCATGCATGTGATACAAAATTAGTACATAGAAACCAATCCCCTAAGAAGCTTCCATTTTATCCCTGTCCTCAAACCACCGAGGGTCTGTCCTCAGAGTATGTCGGTGCTGCCAGCCTTGTCTTCTCAGGTTTCCTGCGTCTGTAGTATGTGTGTGGATGTTTTTTTGGGTGTGTGTGTGGATCTTTGTGTGTGCACCACTATGTGTAAGAGTGTTTCTTTGCCTCTTTGCCTTTATTTTAGATATAAAAGTGTATCATAGAGATTGCTCTGTATATGTGTTCAGAGATCTTCCTATTAACAGCTGCATTGAATTCCACTCTTGTATGGCTATACCTAATTTACTTAATTGGCTCCCTGAGGACAAACACTACTCTCTCTGCCATTACAGACAAGATTCTGATGAATTTCCTCCTATTCCCCACAGAGTTTTAAGAGGAAACCTGGGCAGGCCGACAACGAACGCTCCATGGGAGATCAGAACGAGCACGTGCACAAGAGGCTGCGGACTGTGGACACGGACACCCATGCCAAGCAGGGCCAGGCCCAGCCCCAGGCCCAAGTGGAGGACGCGGAAGCATTCGAGCACATCAAACAGGGCAGTGAGCCCTACGATGCACAGACCTACGGTATGGAGCAGGGAAGGCTTCTCTGCTCAGCGAGCTCTGTGGGCACTCATGCTGACTGTGTGCCTACCAGGTGTGGTTACCAAGTCAGCTTAGGAGGGAGGGGAAATGACTTTTTAAACTAGTTTCCTTCTAATAAGAACTGTGCAGAAACATTTGTTTTTGATATAAAGGTATCTGTAGTCAAGTGCGGGGTTTCAGTGCTCAGGGTTCTGGGTCTAGGGTAAGCCTTTTAAATACCCTAGGTAATGGTTGCCTGTATCCACACTCAGCACTGATCTCAGGGATTCTGAATAATGGACATTTCTTCATAATCACCCTGCAATGGTAGGGGCTCTGAACTTGAAATAGGTATTTTAAGAAAGGGGAGAAAAAGGGATCTCGGTATAGGAAGGAGTGATCAGTCATCACTCAGCCTCCCCTTCCATTTCTCTGGGTGACTTTTCACTGTTTTGTTCCATATGTGTAAGCTAGTGTTGATAACACATACCTGTGAGGATGGTACAAACAAGATAGCCCTGCTGTGGACTACTCTTTTCTCTCTGTCCTCACTTTTTTTTTTGGCACACGGGCTTAGTTGCTACGCGGCATGTGGGATCTTCCTGGAGCTGGGATCGAACCCGTGACCTCTGCATTGGCAGGCGGATTCTTAACCACTGTGCCACCTTGGAAGCCCTGTCCTCACTTTTAAGAAAACTGAAGCAGTACCAATGATGCAGGGAGCTTTTACGCTCTGCCCAGCACTGTTCTGAGCCTTTGCGGCAAGATCATGGAGTTCCTCTAATAATCTTCACGAACTAGGATATCTCCATTTTATAGATCAGCATGCTGAGGCCAAAGAAATTTCAGAACTTGCCCAAGATCACAGTGCTGGGATCCCATGTTGTCTTTCTGTGCCCCATGTCGTTACACTTCTGTCACTGCAGTTTCTCCACCCATCACTTGGCAGTGAGGATAATTCCATCAGCTGCTCCAAGTCATGTGCCCAGCACGTTTATTCCGGTTCAGTCTCTGGTCACAGCAGTAAAAACCCAGCTAAACATGCTCCTCTGTGGTCACATGTGTACTTACACTATACCCTTGAAGCTTCGGGGGAGGAAGGGAATAGGCACTTTACATCAGGAGGTCACAGACAAGCCAGGTACTGTGTCCAGGCCACATAACTGCTCACTGACAGAATCTCGGAAACTAGGAATGACAGAAAGCACACCCACTCATGATGACTTTGTTCTGCCAGGAGCTCAGCTTTTTCTTTGTGTGCGCTTTGTTGGCAGATGTGGCCAGCACCGAGCAGCAGCAGTCTGCGAAGGACTCCAACAAGGCTCAGGAAGAGGAGGAGATAGAGGATCCCTCCATGGACATGGAGGAGCAGGAGGAGCTCAGAGCAGTAGACACAGAGCAGCTGAAGCCAGAGGAGGTCAAGTCGGGAAACACGGCCCGGCCAGGTGAGTCCTGCACTGCACACATCCCTCCCACCTAAGCTCTCCGACTCAGAGAAGCCACTTCCCTTGTACCGTAGTCGCGTCTGGTCTGTTTTTTCCACATCCTAACCCATGGCTCAGATACGTATTTGCCCATAATACTTTCCCTATACGTATTTCATTTGGGAGTAGAAAGGTGGAGGAATGGTGTTACCGGACGCTGTCCTTCATGGAGATCCTTGAAGCTAGAGTTTCAGACAAAATCCCAGCAGTCTTTTTTAAATGTGTAGAAGAAAACAGAATAGTACACATACTCCAGCATGACGAGAAGATACATTCTTGATTATTAGAGAAGCAATATTTTTAATTATATGAAAATATACAATATTAGCACAAAATGCAATAAAGTGTGTAAAGAAACAGAGGGAATGCCATGTGAGAAAGTAGAACTTCTTACATACAGGTCCATTTCACAGCTGATCAACTGCTATTACAAGCCTGTTTATTAAAAAAAAAAATACATTCAACACATTAAAAAAAACAAACAAACTTAGCAACAGTATAAGTGCAAGTTCAAAAGAACTTGCTAAATTCAAAAACTTTTTCTTCTGCCTCCTTCTTCTCAGGGGTGTTAGAACTGCTGACTGCCTGGCCATTATAGGACAGTGGGAAAGGCATAGCCCTGTGATTACACTTTCCTAGATTCAAATCCAGACGTTCTCTTACTTTGCAGGTTGAGCCAAATTATTTGTCTTCTTTGTCTCAGCTTCCTCATCTATAAAATGGAACTGTGATGTTATTTTAGTTATTTCTATCCCAGTTCTGCATACACATAGTTTAATGGATCACACAGTTCTATGAGGCTTGTCAGGGTAAAACAATCTCCCCCACCTCCCTGGAGGTGCCCAGAACAGCCACCTTCCACATCAGGGCGGGGAGAAGGGGAAGTTAGGGGAGTGAGAATTGGCGGTGACTGTCTCAGAGAGAAAGGACACGTGGGCCGACGTGGTAACGTGTGTGGTAATGTGCCGGGAGTGAAGGAGTGAAGTCTGAGTAACTGTTAGAATTGACACGCAACTGTGAAGGCTCAGTCTGCATGTTGACGTTCTGCAGGCGTTGAAGAGATGGAGCTGGAGACCCACACCGTTAAAACAGAGGAAGATCAAGACCCCAGGATGCACACATCCCACAAGGAGACAGAGAATGAGAAACCAGAGAGAAGCCGAGATTCAACCATTCATACAGCCCATCAGTTACTTGTGGACACAATTTTCCAGGTACTAAAACTTTCACAAATTACTGCTTTAATAAGTTGACAAAATGTATCTGTAAGTTGCTTTTAAATCTTTGTGTTAGGAACTTTATATAGCATCTGGTTGTCTTGGGGTATCATATGCTTATCAGTCTTTTTAAGGAGTACTGTTGGAATGACACGTGTTCTCTGAGCAGATAACACACTTCTAACAGTTAATCCCAGGGTCACCGTGGGTGGTCTGTGTCCTGACCTAGGTATGATGGTGGATCTGGTCCTCGGGCCTTTGGCTCTCACATCTACTCTTCTCACATCCACCAGCCTGTGTGAGGAGCCTGCAGGACAGTTAAGTTTATGTTGGTTAAGTAGTAAGAACGTTTGACTTAATGCCTGCATTTAGGAAGAGCCAATTAACTGATTTGTTTTCCCTAATTGTTTGGCTTGATGGTAGTCTAGATTAATCAAAGAATATTTCCATTATTGATATCTTCCTGGATAGTTTGTTTTACTGGGATGGATTCATTAGATGTGAAAATGTCCTTTATTTTATCTTGCCTCTTCAAAATGGGAAAGAGAAGGACGGTCATCTGGCATCTTATTGTGCCATTAAATTTGCTCAAGTTGTGCACATCAGAGGGGCTCATACTGCAGGGAAGAAGGCAACTAGGGATGACGAGTTAGTGATTACAACCTGAGTCTCCTCTGTCCGTGGCTTTTCCCTCTTAGCCCTTCTTAAAAGATGTCAGTGAGCTACGACAGGAGCTGGAGAGGCAGCTGGAAACGTGGCAGCCACACGAATCTGGAAGCCCAGAGGAAGTAAGTTACTGGTCTTTTTAGAAAGTATCTTGACTTTTGTTTTTTAAGATATAGCAAACTTAATAGGTTCTTAACTCCTATTACCTTGGTAAAAGCAACCAAGTATATGGAGAGTATATTAATTCTGAAACCTATCTCCATCCATTGTTTTCTGCCTGCTTTGCCACTAGATCTGTAGCTTAATTAAAACAGGGAGAAACTGATGTGTTTAACTTCTGTTGCTTACTCTGTAGTGGATGTAATAGATGTGACAGTGGTTGAAACATGGGGCAAAAGTCTGTACTGTGTCACTCTCTGCATAAGCCACCTGGAACACTGCCAGCTGATATAACGTGGCAGTGTATATGAACCGGAAGTTTCCTCTTTAGTGACCTTGCATCCTATAGTTACTGTATAGACACAGATTTTAATTTTATATCCATTACCATCATTCTCACCACATGTATGTGTTGACTGCTCTGCCGTAACGGACAGACAGACCCACGGAGCTTTGTCCCCAGGAAATAAGCACACTGCCGAGTGCTACTTGAGAGATTTCCACTCGTCACTTTTGCTTTAGAAACATGACCCTTAGAGTTCGTGATTAAGTGGCTGGATCTCCTGGCACCAAAACTGCGCATCACAGCTCCCTCTCCATTTGAAGGATACTCGTGATATACTCCTCATAGGTGATGTGAATAAGGCATTGATTTGGTCATGAATTCCAATATTTTACCACCTTATTCTTTCATCCTTTCTCATCGGAACTGTGAGTTGTGGCTTTGGTGGAAGAGGAGACATTTTAAACCAAGTGAATCAGATAGCAGGTTGCCGAGAGAAGCAAGCTGTTTTCTAGTGCTTTGCTTCGAGCCTTCATCTTGCTGTAATGACTTTAGTTGGCTCCAGCATTCTAAAGGTGACTTACATGTTGTTGCTGTTGTCACAGGAGAAGGCAGCAGCGGAGATGTGGCAGAGTTACCTGGTCTTAACTGCACCTCTCTCACAACAATTGTGTGAACAGCTTCGTCTCATATTAGAGCCTACCCAGGCCGCCAAGCTGAAGTAAGTCTTCGCCATTGGATGCACTCGTGGTGCCCTGGAAAGATGGCAGTGTCGCCTTTTCCGCTGAACTTAGCATCTAACAGCTATGGTGCTGGTGTCTAGGTTGCCATTTCTGCTGCACAGGCACCAGTATGGCCTTCCTTACCTTGTTGTCCTGTTGTTATCTCTGCCACAGCAGTTTCTGTGAAGTTCGGTATGAATGTACTTCTGTGACTAGTTCATTGATATCTGATGGGAAAACTGGCTGACCCCTTGGGTGTGTGTGCTGCTCACCTATCAACACGTGTCGGGTCACTGACTGATGTCAAGCATCACTCACCTAGATCTTTCCAAAGATGCTTCCGAAAGGATAGTTTTAGAACAGAAAAGAGAATCTAAGACTTAATATTCAATGCAAACTTTTTTTTTTTTTTTCTTTTAAAACGTGTTTTAAGTTTTCTAAAAGGACCTCATTGTCATGGCCACACACACACACACACACCAGTTTTTCTGGCTGCTGATCAGGAAGAGCCCAGCCCTTAATAATCTCGTGGACAGGACCACTCCACTGTGCCCAGTTACTGGTGATCTGGTATAACTAGTTGTAAGTCATTACTGTGATTTTATCCCTCATCTTTGTCCTGTTTGGTTGCATTGAGTAGAGGAGACTACCGAACTGGGAAGCGACTGAACATGCGGAAGGTCATCCCATACATTGCCAGTCAGTTTCGGAAAGACAAGATTTGGCTTCGACGGACCAAGCCCAGTAAACGCCAGTATCAGATTTGTTTGGCTATTGATGACTCTTCTAGCATGGTAGACAACCATACCAAACAGGTGAGGAGGAGTGCCGTGGATTGTTGTAAACATGATCTGGCTAAAAACACTTTGGAAATACCAATTAGTTTGTTCGGAGAATGTGATACCATGTTTGAGAAGGCCTAAAGTTTAGAAGTTCAAAAGGGTAGTTTCAGGATGTCGCAGAGATTTTGGGCTCTTACTGCTGTAGGTTTTTTAGATGGCTGTGTTTCTTCGTCTTGCTGTGCTGTTGTCTAGCTGCAGAGTAAATCTGACGATGTTTTTTCCCCCACAAAGTACAGTGTACTATATTCTATAAGAACAGAGTATCTGAGCATCTCTGATACTTTTAAGAAAATGTCTTCAGTATACGTATCTTTAGGTCTGAGTAGAGTTAGTGCTCTGGGAGTCTGGGGAGAGTTACTCACCACCCCCACCCCCATCATGGGCAGGGGGCACGCTGGGCGTTTACCCGGCACAAGCCAGGGAGCCCCTGAAAGGCTGCACGCAGGCTTTGCTGGAAGAAGTGTAACCTCTGAACCTGGGTTCAGGTCTCAGCGCTCCACTTAGTACCACATGACTTTGGGCAGCTCGTTTTACTTAAGGGTCAGTTTTACCTTCTGAAAAATGACTTTAACAATACTTACCTCAAACTTGGAGTTGTTATGAAGACTAAATGAGATAATGTATGTAGAGCACTCAGTTTAGTGCCTGGTACTTGATATGTGTTCAGTAGATGTTAGTTGCTACAAGTATCATCATCCGCTTTTTAATAGAATACAAATTCTAAAACTATACTGTCATTGATGCATAGATTAGAATAAATTGGTTTTTAAAAATCTTTTACCCGTGAGAGATTATGTAGTCAAAAAAAGGGGAAAACCTTAAAATGCATGGACGAGGTTTCTCAAGATTACTTTTATTGGATGATGTCTAGAGCAGAGTTTTCCTACTAGTATAATGGATGTTGGACTTCGGCACTTGCGGTGCTAGCCAGGGCCCAAGGCCACCAGAGCCTCTGAGTTGGTTGTGGACAGGCATATTGACGTTGCCCTCTGTGTGCCATACCCCAGAACAGCGTTTTCTTTGGGAATCTTGGTAGTAAAAGGTTGAAAGGTTGATATCCTCCACTGTGGAGGATATCCTGATTCTTTCAGCCCTTCACTTTCTGTTTCACAGCTTGCCTTTGAATCTTTGGCTGTAATTGGAAATGCTCTAACCCTTCTGGAAGTGGGTCAGATTGCGGTGTGCAGGTAGGGGTGCCTTTTAATCCCACTGGGAAAACCAGCCTTTTTTTTTTTTTTTCTTTTTTTTTGCATAACAAAAAATAACTCCCATGTATTTGGTTTTTCTCCTCCAAGTTTTGGAGAGTCCGTAAAGCTGTTACACCCATTCCACGAACAGTTCAGTGATTACTCAGGGTCCCAGATTCTGCGGCTCTGCAAATTCCAACAAAAGAAAACCAAGATTGCTCAGGTATGTTGATGACATCCAATGATTCTGCACAGTTGTTTTCTGGTATAGGAGAGACATAATTTTTAGAACTCCCTCTTTCCCAATATGGTAAGATTCACAATAGAGATATTGTCCCAGACCTTAGCCTGTGTACCACTGGAATAGAATCTCCCTTGGCATCCATTATTATATAGGATAGGACCTCTTTTTCTCAGTTTTTCAAAGACCATTTGACTATGAATCATTGATTTTTCTGGCTCCGCTGGTTTTTTTTTGAGAGGTTTGGAACATTTTAGAAAAATGAACCACTTCCCAGTACCCTTATCAAGTGGGTCAAGGCCAATTTCTCTCCACACTTTAGCCTAGTGATGTGAAAAAAAGCCAGTGACTTGCTCATAATGGCATAAGTTCAAAACACAGCATGAGAGAATAATTCTCTTCTCCTGATGCCTACCCCAATTTAGCCTCCTTCCCTTTATGTCACACTGGACATTTTGTATTTTCTTGCCTTCTTTTTTTTGCTCATTTTCCTGTCTTGAAAGACAGCTCTTTAGTTCATTTAGGGAGTTACTGACTTCCTGTACCCCAGAGGAAGTGTTTCTTTTCCTTTGGGGTGTCATGTAGAACACTAGTGGGGTATATGCCAGGGACACAGGTCTTGTCTATGCTTGAGGATGCCAGCACCCAAGGTAAATGCCAAGTGCAAGTTTCATCAGTCCTTCATGGGTGGCTGGAAGGGACAGTTTGATTGCTATAGATTTGAGATGATTATCTGATGATCACTTAAGTACCAGAAGTAATTTCAGTCTCTGTGACAATGGGAAGATAGTTTAAATAGTTTTCTAATTGTCTGTTTCTGTTTCCGGTTTAGTTTCTAGAGTCTGCAGTCAATATGTTTGCAGCCGCTCAGCAGCTCTCACAAAACATCAGTCCAGGTGAGCTGCATTCTTTGGTTTTCATTAACAAAACATTCTGTTCTTGTATTATTTGCAAGTTGCTTGTTTCATATCAGTGTACCCATCACCGTCTTTTAAAGTGTATGCTCTGTAGGAAAAGTTATAAACAGTGGATGGTGGAGAGGTAATAAACATTCATGGAGTTTTCTACTCACCCATTCATTCAAAAATTTTTATTGAATCCATACTCAAGAGGCTTATAACCAATGGAGAAAGCAGACACCAACTAGTTTGTAATTAACTAGTATTTACTTATTTGATAGATTTGAGTTCAGTTGTGAATAAAAGGAGCAAGGTGTGTGGAATTAAACATAAAGAGTATTATTCAGTATTTTAATAACAGAGGAAAGGAGAGGACATAATCCAGAAACCAGCCAATCCATCCGTGATTGATCTGGGGCTTCTGCAGCACACCTGTTCTTTAGCTCTTCCCTAAATCCTCAATTCTGATTGTACCACGGGAAGACTTCCTGTTGAAGAAGGTAGTTTACACCTCTCAACACTTGCTAACCTTCCCTGACAGAAGACAGCCTGCCCTTAAGCACAACTGGAAACATTATATAATATGCTAACAATTTTAAAATATTTTTATTCACTGTTCTTTTTAGTGGTCTCTTCTATTTAAGTTTCTGTTAAATGAGTCAATTTCAAGGAAAACACAATTTAGGTATAAGAAATGGACAGAAATCTGAAGCTAATAGACAATGACTGAAACTTGGAAGATATACTTCCAGGTTCCTGATTTGGGCACTTTCTTCTAATGGTCTACTCAGGACTGCTCTTTTTATACTTTATATCCACAAGCATGTGTTTTAATTCTCACATGTTGCTCTACAATGAAGTTGATCTAAATGTGACATTCTCTAAAGCACCACTGGGAAACTGTTTTATTGACAGAGCTTTGTGTGTCTTTGTGCAACCCTGGCTCTTGACTCACATGTTCAAAGTAATTGGAGGCCCCCTTTATTTATGCCCAGAATTCACCAGTTTCAGAGAACTGTTTGGTTTTAATAGTACAGAGAAAGCCTGCACTCATTTGTCTTACTGTAGGTAGCTTTTGAGTTGTCACTTGAATTGAGTTGTCTCCTGCTGTATGTTCTACTACAGAAACTGCACAGCTTCTCCTGGTGGTCTCTGATGGACGTGGCCTTTTCCTTGAGGGCAAAGACAGAGTCCTAGCAGCAGTTCAGGCTGCCCGGAATGCTAACATCTTTGTCATTTTTGTTGTGTTGGACAATCCCAGTTCACGGGTGAGTGATTACTAAAAGCCACTTTTCTAGGGATAAAGTGGAGGTTCCCTTCAAGCGGTTCTGTCTGAAAAATGGCCTGGGTCTCACCCTCATACTGAGAATTCCTGTAACATGGCATCCCGAAGGGCACTGTTCTAGGCACTGTATATTTTCTCACGTGACTGCACAGTAACTCAGTGATGTAGGGATGGTTATTCCTACTCTACAGTGAAGGACAGAAACACAGAGAGGTTGTAGGTAACGACTAGGAAGCCAGGATCCAGTTGACTCGGAGACCACCCTCTTAACCACTTTCTGTGCTGACTGGTGCTCTGGGGGTCGTCTCCGTGTACACAGCATCACTGCAGGTATCGCAGCCTTGATGACAGGCCCTGTCCACTGGAAACGCAGACCAGCCCTTTCCAGGTACTTGTATCTCAGCAATGCCCTCCTCAAAGGAGGAGGCATCAGTCACTACATGAAAGGTGTCCGTGGGGTGGTTCT
The DNA here is from genome assembly GCF_030028045.1 of Hippopotamus amphibius kiboko. Classification (NCBI taxonomy): domain Eukaryota; kingdom Metazoa; phylum Chordata; class Mammalia; order Artiodactyla; family Hippopotamidae; genus Hippopotamus; species Hippopotamus amphibius. Next base: position 76,169,408 of record NC_080191.1, on the reverse strand, counting down.
GTTCCAGGGGAAGTACTGTCTCCGCAGGTCACATTAGGGCCTGGATAGCAAGTTGAAGATTTAATGTGAAGTATTCCAAGTAGAGAATAGGCAACACCATTGTAGGGAGATCAGATTTGCTTCTCTACCCCTTTCCCTCCCTTTCAGTGTCCATTCTCGTGGGCAGGGTGCTCAGAAAGAGACATGCCTCCTCCTTAATGAGGGTTCTGAAAATTCTGTTTTACTTAGTAGAGCTACTTTAATATGCAAGAGTTAGACACATGAGACCTAAAAATTGTCTGCAAAAGAGAGCATAAAAGAGCTAGCCAAGGACACTGATTTAGTTTTTCTTTTTATTTCAAAATATCTCTGTTACCAGGATTCTATCTTGGACATTAAGGTACCAATATTTAAAGGGCCTGGAGAGATGCCTGAAATCCGATCCTACATTGAGGAGTTCCCATTCCCATTTTATGTAATTCTCCGTGATGTGAACGCACTTCCCGAGACACTCAGCGATGCTCTCAGGCAGTGGTTTGAGCTGGTGACGGCCTCTGACCACCCATAGAACAGAAAGAACACAGTCTGTAAGTGAGACTTCAAACTGCGGTCAGAATGTCATACTGCTTGCCAGGTGTTCCCTTTTGGACAACTGCTTCTGAACTCCCAGCTTCAAAATGGTTATTTTATCTTAGACCTGATTCACCCAACAGCTACAGAAAATTTTATTGCAGCGTACATTTTATTTTACAATATGATTTCAGAGCCTAGAGAAACTCTTCATGCTCACTGCTGTGCCTGGGCACCAGTTCTTGTAATAAACCTGGGGCGACGAAGGAACAGCAGCAGCAGGTGTCTGGAAGTCCTGGCCCAAGAGGAGGCTGCAGCCCACCCTTGGGGCCCTGCTGCCTGCTTTCCCTCACAGGGACCTTGGATGCCATGAGGAGATGCTGCCAAGAGGAAGGGACTGTGCCAGGCCCTGGACAAAGGACTAAAGGGAACTTCCCCTTGACGCTGCGTTAAGGCTTGGCCTTGCCAAGCCCACAGTGTGCACTCAAAGCTATCAAGTGGCTAAGACAGCTGCAGTTTTTCAGAGGGTCTGAGTGTGTTTTCTTACCGTGCTTCTTGCGAAAGGAACGACTTTCTCTCTGAGGGTAGGAAGCTTGTGGTATGTGTGTTTTTGTAAAGCAACCAGACTACATGGGAGCCTGAATAATCAGAAAGTGATCCTTGGACCGTGTACCAATGAAGTGGCTTTTCAGTGTCATCCTTCACGGTTGCTGCTTCGGGAGGCTATGCAATGATGGAAAGATGATTTTCCCTTTGTTTATTTCATTCTCTCAGTGCCATAGTTCCTGTTGTTGTAGTAATTTATTTCTTTAGTTCATTTTTTAACAGTTCTAAGAGGAAGACTCATTCCTCACACTGCTTTTAAGCTGAACTGAGCCAGTCTCATTCTGGAAAAGCGCTGTATCAGAAGAACTAAGCAGCTGCATCTTTTTTTCCAGTCAAAAATCCAACAGTTTTTAGGCAGTTTTTACTCTCCCAAAAAGCAGTGCTTGAATACTTGAAACTGTGTGCTGTCTTCTATTTAAGTTCTGACTGTCCAAATGTTCTTTTGTAGACAACACGCCATGATGTAATCGTCTATATCTCCATGTTTGTTATCAAGTTACACTGTGAAGTGTGCTATCCTTTTGAGGTGGTCCTCAAAGACACAGATTGCTTGTTGTTTTACCAAGTGTCCTAAAGCATGTACCTGAGGTTATATCATTTTTTTATTCTAAAGCTATGCAGCTTATATTCTGAAAACTATTAAAAAATATACCACGGTTGATGTAACTTGTGACCATTCATGGCAGGAGTGTAAAAGGTGCACTAGGGACCTTGTCTACTGGATCAGTCAGTTTATGCTGTGTATTACGACCCCACAACTTCAGTGGCTTACTTCTGTCAGGGTCTGTTTCTTGTGTTTATGTCTGTGGTTGGTAAGCCTTGGCATGCTGGCCTCACGGCAGAAGGAGGAGGACAAGCCGGCAGACGCACACAGTGGCTTATAAAGACACTGCTCCAGGAGGAAATGAGTGGAAGAGATGTATCATTGGCCAAAGGCCTCTGTGGGGCAGGAAGTGTAACCTTCCAGCAGGGAGGGAAGACACCAGCATTATGATTGTGAGATGGTCTATCATGTCTACCTTCAATTGACAGGACCGGCTAAGCTAGAGCATCCCAACTGGTGTACCAACATAAGCGATTCCCTTGGCCCTGAGATAGCTAATAGGGTCTGAAACAGAAGAAGTGCAGTAGGCAGGTTATCCAGGAATGCTATTTTCAGTTTGTGCTGTGACAGGAAAAGAACTGGGGAGCACAGGAGACCCATCAGGAACTGAGGGGGTTGGTTAGGAAGAGTGACACACCTGCACATGGGCTCCAAGTGAAGAGTGTGAGAAAGTACGCCTAACCTCTACATTTGCCTTACCTTCCTCTCCATCCATACGCCAGTCTTGTCCCGTTTAACTTCTGGATGTTTACCTGATTCTGTCTTCCCTTTTGCTTTCCTCTGCACTGCAGCTGGAGCTCTTTGAAAATGTAGCTTGAGAGGGACTTCCCAGTTGGTTCAGTGGTCAAGAATCCACCTTCCAGTGCAGGTGACGTGGGGTCGATCCCTGGTTGGGGAACTAAGATCCCACATGCCATGGGGAAACTAAGCCTACATGCCACAACTAAGACCTGACGCAGCCAAAATTTTAAATAAATATTAAAAATGAATAAAATATAGCTTGTGCTAATCTCTTTGCTAGCTTTACTTCATCACACTCACAAAATCCAAGGAGAACTTTCTGAATTCCTGTGAAGAAGTAACCATTTGTTGCTTCTTAGCACAACCTGGCTCCTCTCCCAGTATCCCCACCACACTATTTGATCTGACGGTAGCAAACCACAGGGGCCTTGGAGTCTGCCAATGTTCCATGCATTTTTTGTCTGGAATTCTCTTACCCACTTTGCCTTTCTGACAGACACCTAGCTCAGATAAGGCCTCCAAGGAGAATGAGCACCCAGAGTATGAGCCTTGACAGCATCTATCAATACTATCGATAAATGCTACATAAATAGTATTTATTATTGTATATAATAAATTATATACAATAATAAATAATATAATAAACAGTATTTATTATAGTATTACATAAATACTATAACTACTACAATGGACTTAAGTCTTCCTACCCAGAGTTATTCTGAAGACGGGCATATATGACTCATGACGGCATTACCAATGTCTAGCATGAGTGAATCTTTCTGGATGGGAAGAAGAAATAGTATAAAAATGTCTCTTCTCACATGACTTTATAGATTCAACACAATCAAAATTTCAGTAAAGATTCTAAGATGTTTTGTATCTTTTTTCTCTAAAGCACTTTTAAAGGTCATACAGAACACTAATAGAAGACCCTTTCTTAAAAGATACTACAGGGGAGTATTCCTGCCTGACGATAAAACATACGACAAAAATTAAAAACAACCTGGATGAAATAATCCCAAGCATTATTCAAACCCTAAAAGAATTTACCACGAGTATCAAAAAGCCCAGGAAGATAAATGAGTTAGTTACTAAATGGTGCTGAAATTATAGTTTAAAACTGGAAAAGAACTTACATCCCCATTATGCTATAAACCAAAATTCTAGATGGAGTAAAATTTTAACAATGAAAAAAATTTTTTAGAGAATTACAAAGCTCTGAAGGGGAGAAGATGAAAAGGCTCAAAAGAATGGAAAATACACATGACTGTATAGAGACTTAAAGTTATGTAAAGAAAAGGATCAAAATTTTTAAAATATGGCAAACAGCCCCTATACAATTCTATACAATTAAAAGTCTGGATCATCATAAAGGGACTAAACTCATAACAATTCACAAAATAACTGTAACTAAAAGAGGCAAGGGATATTTAACTTCACTAATATTAAAAAAAAAATCAATGAATTGCTAATTAGTAGACAAGTTTTGAAATAAGTGGTTATGGTATCAGCATCATTCACACAATGCCTGGTACTGTTCAAAATAGCTAATCATTAGAGTGCTTGTACGTGCCAGGTTCTATTCTCTGTGCACTACATACAGTACAGTACAACAGCTCTGGGGTGGATCCTAGTTCACTTTACAGATGAGGAAACAGGCGGGCACACACACACAAAGCAGCCAGAGGTACACAACTAGGAAAAGGGAGCTCCAAGGATTCCAAGCAAGGCAATCAAGTAAATGCTCAGTGAACGAAAGGATTACGGAACATTTTTTGGCTGTGTTTTAATTCGGAACAATCCTATTTTTAAAAAGTAGGAGGAATCACGAACCTCTTACAGTTAACATAACCTAAGAGCCTAAGAAATATATTGAGAAGATAAACAAGTGTAGGGAAATACAAGCTTAAGGTGTAGGGATGTTCGGTTCCTCGTTATCAGCAATACAAAACTCAAAACTGCAATCGGACAGCCATTTAAAGCCTTGCAACTCATGACAGGCATGAAGACTACAGGTACCAAGAAAAATGCTTGCAATGGAAAAGCGCAGGGCAAAAACGAAAAAAGGAGACAAGAGCAGGACGTAAACTTTAAAAGAAATCAATATTTAGTTTTGGTATTTTAAGCTCTTCACACTAAATCTCTTTCTCCCCTCACCCCCCCGAAACACGTAACTTTCATTTAGTGAGACAACCACGCGTCAGGAACTCTGCTAAATGCCTCACCACTATTTCATTCTCACAACAATCTATAAGGCAGGACCTGTCACCCGCTTCACGGACGAGAAACCTTACGCTAAGACAAAACGAAACTGCCTTGGGCTTCGGTTGCTTCGCTGCAACGGCTCTGCAGGCCACCGCAACAGCCAAGGGCCGTCTCCCAGGAAACCGAGCTTGCCCCGCCCCGTCACGGCCCTACTTCCGCTCCTGCGCACTGGGGCTCTGCCGACCCGCGCTGTCTGGGCATCATGGCCACTTCCCGCTTACCCCCAGCGACGTTAACGCTAAAGCAGGTACCTACCAGCTGCTCTCGACGGCCTCTTAGGGCAGCTTTCCGGGATCTGAGCTCGATTCTCTACAGCTCCCTGAACCATTCGATAGCGTGGATCTCGGGGACGGCTGGGCGACGACCCTCCGCGCGCCCCACTCTGATTGGCTCGGGCCTGGGGGCGGGACTTCGCGGCGCTGTGCCGGCGGAAGTGCGGGCAGGGCAGGGCGCGCGTGGGGGCGGGGGGCGGGGCGCGGGGCGAGGCCAGGCGGGGCTGCCCTCCGGTCCCCAGGCGAGAGCAGGGCGGGGCTGCTGATCCGGAGTCTGGATCCCTCAGTGCCTAGTGACCGCAGCACATACCGCTCCGCTGCTTGTACCCTTGATGTTAAGGGTTCTTAAAATCAAGACGAAGGAGTGAGCGGACAGGGCAAACACACTTCTTGCCGTTTCCTTAAAAGAAAAAAAGTGGTTTTCTTTCCCCTTTTCAAAATCGAGGACCAAAGAGAAAAGAGCCCACCGGACAGAAGGTGGTGCAGCTGTAATTGCCTTTTCTCCTCCCCTGTACAGTTCATGAGACGGCAACAAGTTCTCCTCCTCTACAGAAGGATTTTGCAGGCCATTCGGCAAGTTCCCAGTGATTCTGATCGCAAGTACCTGAAGGACTGGGCAAGGGAAGAATTCAAAAGGAACAAAAGTGCCACCGAAGAGGTGAGACCAAGATCATAGTGAGGGAAGGCCCTGACCCTTTCGTACTGATTAGTAAGTTTTTTTTTTTTTTAAAGGCTAGTAGATACCGTGGAATATGTCACTGAGATGATATATCTTGATCATTGCTCTTAATGTTACTGATTTTTCACTTAACTGATATTTTAAAATTAACAATGTTTGCTGTATCTACACTCTACAGTCGCATCAGTGCCAGTTCTCAGTATTAGTTCTTAATTTTAACAAATAAGATGGTAGAGCTGTACCTTGTTTAACCATTTAAAACAGTGACCAGGTTTCACTTTTTTCTGCAGGATACAATCCGGATGATGATTACTCAAGGCAACATGCAGCTCAAAGAGTTAGAAAAAACACTTGCTTTAGCCAGATCTTAACTATAGCATTATTCTGAAAGGTTTTCAAAGGCTCGATGTGTTTAGTTGAGCTTAGGCTCAACAATGGGCAGCCCAAAACCAAGTGAAACTGTTTGTGTGTAGAGCCCTTGAGCGAAATATCAGAACGTGGAGCATGGCATATCAAAGAGAGCCAAGAAAAGTACATCTTAGCGATTGTCTCAGCGCTGGAAAACACACCTTGTGTTTTGAAAATGTTTCTGGGTGCGTCAGCAGTTTTTTTAAGAAGCAAAAATCAGTACAACAGATACCACATAAAAAGATGTTCAACACCACTAACCATCAGGAAAATGCAAATCAAAAGCCCCAAGAGATACTATTCACATCCACTAGAATGGCTGTAATTAAAAAGGGAGATAATTGTAAATGTTGGGGAGGATGTGGAGAAATTGGAACCCTTACACATTGCTGGTGGGACTATAACATTGTTCAGCTACTTTGGAAAACAGACTGTCAGTTGCCCATTATTCACAATAATGGGCAATTATGAATTATTCATAATAGCTAAAAAATAGACAGTCCAAATGCCCATCAACTGATTGATAAGTAAAATGTGGTATACCCATGCAATAAAGTATCTAGCAAACAAAAAGGGATGAAGCACTGTTACATGGTACACCTGGAAGAACCTTGAACACATTAAGAGGCCAGTCACAAAAAGTCACGTATTATATGACTCCATTTCTATGAACGCACAACTCTGAATATACTAAAATCTATTGAATTGTACATTTTGCATGTATGGTATGCAAATTATATCTCAATAAAGCTGTTGCGACCGTCCCGATTCTTTTTTTGAGTATAAATGATAGATAACATTATATAAGTCAACAAAGCTATTTTAAAACAGTGTGAGGTATAGGGCTGGAAGTGTACTGACCTCAGGAGACAGCCTGGAGCTTCCTTGGGAAGTCCTTCTGCAATTACCCCTCAGGGTTGTTGAGGCATATTCTGCAGACGTGTTGTATCTGATACTCAGAGGATTCTCGGAAAAGATGACACTGGGAATCTAGGACTTTGTAGGAAAGAGGAGAAAGAGAAGCTTAATGAACACACTGAAGCGTACCTACCAAAAAGAGGAGGCAACCCCTGGATGAAACTAATGAGGTTACCTTACATCCACATGGAAAGTAAAATAAATCATTAATTAAGGAAGCACCTCAGTGACAGGAAAAAACAGTTTGAAGAATACACTGGAGACAGAAGTTGACTTCAGGACACGTGTGAAAGAGACCAAAGGTGTAACAGTTAGTTTAGTGAAAGTGAAAGCTCATGGAAGAGGCTGGGATTGGCAGTTCATCTACAGAACAAATCGAAAAAGTTAATCCAAGAATCTGAACAGCATCTGAAAGATGTAAAAAAACTTTTGCAGGATCAGTGGTATCTAGTATTGGACTGTGTGCCATTGGAGAGGCGTAAACAGATGGTATGTCAATAGCCTGCATCCCAGGGCCCACCTTTGCCTCCCACAGCTCCAGAACCCACAAGATAAAGTAGTTCTGAATGCTCTTCCACAGGGGAATGTACTAATTTAAAATGCTTGCATGAGCCAATTTCCAGGTTTTTATATAAATGTACATTAGTCAAGCCATCTGATGAACAGAAGGAAAAGCATTTGTGAACAGTTTCTGAATAGAGAACCTTAGACTTATTCTTTTGTGTGGCATGACTGACAAATACTCAAGTACAAGCTGTCTCTAGTAAATCTAAAATCTTGAAGCTAAAAACCATCCTTTTATGAAGTGTGGCAATTTGTGACTTTTATGTTCTTCCTAGCAGTAGTGTACGTGGAATATGTAAGAGCATTTGTGGTTTGTATTTGCAAGAATCAAATACCACAGACTCCCCAAGAAAACCTAATTTGGGGTTTTGTTTTGATTTTGTTTTTTTAAGTGGACAAAACATGAAAAATTGAATTTTCATCTACCAGAGACTAAGACTATTCTCATGGACAAGCTTTTCCCTTCATCCCTAAAAAACAGTTTAGTTTCATTTGTTCACTTACATGTTTAAGTATCTGCTGAATTATAGGCCAAGCCATTGTTTAGCCCAAGAGAAGATTTATTTAGCAGTTTCTTCTCACATGTGGAACCGTGGTCATTAAGATGTCGGCCAGGGGGCTTCCTAGGTGGTGCAGTGGTTAAGAATCCACCTGCCAGTGCAGGGGACATGGGTTTGATCCCTGCTCCAGGAAGATCCCGCATGCCACGGAGCAACTAAGCCCATGCGCCACGACTATTGAGGCTGCACTTTAGAGCCCGTGAGCCACAACTATTGAGCCCATGTGTTGCAACTACTGAAGCCCACGCACCTAGAGCCTGTGCTCCACAACAAGAGAAGCCATGGCAACGAGGAGCCCGCGCACCACAGCAAAGAGTAGTCCCCACTCACCGCAACTAAAGAAAGCCCGCGCACAGCAACAAAGACCCAACACAGCCAATAAAATACATAAATTTAAAAAACAAAACAAAACAACAACAAAAAAAAGTCAGCCAGAATAGAACTGCTGGTGAAACACATTTTATTCCTCTTGTATTTTGGATTAGGCAAATTAACTGTCTCGGTGCTCCCTGTAAACTATACCACTGTTTGCATGCTAAAGTTTTGTTCCTAAAGTTCAGTATTAAGATGTCTCAGTATTTAATTTATGTATATGAACTACAGTAAGTCACTTTTTATATCAGAATTTTCATACATAGACAAAAGCATTCTAGCGTATGAGACGTGGCTAAGGCTATTTATCATGTAACATTGACTACCCCTGTGCCAACCAGGTTTTAAATTCACAGCACAGGTCTCGCAGCAGATGTGTCTGCAGAGACAGGTGACTTTCTAATTTCTGAAGAAGGCAAAACATGTTTCCCAGTATTTGTGTTACTGTAGTCACACCTCTCCACTCAGGAGAAGCTGAGTGGCAAAGACCCATACTTACATAACTAAGTTATCTGTGGTTTATAGAGTAAGTAAGGAAAATGCGAGTAAAAAAACCAAAGGAAGCAGCTTATATCTACCTTGAAAAAGTTGGGATTATGTAGAATAAGGCCCAAACAGGATCAAAAGCAAACTGTCACACTGCGCCAAACTAGAAATCGCCACAGGCTGTTTCCTTCCTTGAGTCAGACATTTGAGAAATCCTTTCAGGATTAAAATGAAATTTACTACTTTTGTTTGCTGAGAAGAGTAAATCACTTTTACCCAATCCATTTTCCATTTTGCATTAAAAAAAGAAAAGTGCTTTGCTGTGCTTTGTCTTGCTTTTGTGTCTTGTGGATTTAAATCAGTGTGCTCACATTTAGTCATATTTGGCTAAATAGTGCAGGAAAAGAATATTCCCCCTTAAATAAAATTACAGCTGAAAAAATATTTTTCATAAATTTCTCATTCATAAAGGATATTGTTAGACTTCCCTGATGGTGTAGTGTTGGAAGTCTGCCTGCCAATGCAGGGGAGACGGGTTTGATCTCCGGTCCTGGAAGATCCCATGTGCCGCGAAGCAGCTAAGCCTGTATGCCACAACTACTGAGCCCACGAGCCACAACTACTGAAGCCCACGCGCCTAAAGCCTGTGCTCCACAAGAGAAGCCACTGCACTGAGAAGCCCATGCACCACAACAAAGAGTAGCCCCTTCTCGCCACAACCAGAGAAAGCCCACACAGCAGCAGTGAAGAGCCATCGCCGACAAAAAAATACAAAACCAAAAATCCAAAGATATTCTAAAAGGCCATTAGGTTTTTTTTAAACTGGTTTGTTCTTTAAGTCTTATTTAAATGACTGGCTTTTATATCACAAGAAATATATTTAGCTTTTAGAAACAGTCAAAAAATGTTATCTTAACCTGCATACAATTACAAGTGATGTTTTGTCCCCTTCTTTGTTCAGCATTTTCCAAAAGTCAACAGTTTAAAGAAAGCATTTTGTTTAAGCTTGCACTGAGAAATCTTTTCATGTTACAGCAGGCTTTAAAGAGATCAGTGCACTTGATCTCTCCTTTAAAGCAAGTGTATTTGCTCTAAATTACATTCTTTTAGAAACAAGGTGAAGTGTGACTAGGGGAAAGCACTCTTTCAGGAACCATAAAATTTGGTCAACCACAGAAATGTAGGCTGAACAAAGAATTCACACTTTCATTTTTTAAATAAGGAATACTTTCCACAGTGTTGAGAACCATATTTAACGACTGGAAGAGAGACAAATTCAAGGTAATAAAAGTACTAAATAGAAGACAACATACCTCTCAAGCTTCAATGCTTAACTGAAAAAAAAGAAGGTATAAACATGAAAACATCACTTCCTTTATTTGGGGCTCCCAAAGTCAAACATAAGATTAGAACTAAATATTCAATCTATCACAGATATTTACTATGCTCAATGCAATAATGCACTAACACTGCAATACTGTACATCTTTTCTGTGTTTTACATCATTTTTCCCTACAGCTATTGAAAATTCCAGCCTCAGTTTGGAACACAACCTACATGACAGGCTATAAATTGTTAATAGTTCTGTTTCTTTGGAAAAGCACTATCGTGGCATTTGCTCATTTTAACAGATAACACAAGGGGCAAAAAATAAGAAGAAATACACATGGGACTCGTAGTTGCATTTTTGACAATGTGACGGAACACAGTTGTTGGAAAAGCTATTGCATTGGTTTTGAGATGCTGTGATTTCTTCGCATTAGAGGCTGGCTGAGCCTGTTCTGTTTCATCGCCTCTATTGGTTTTCCCTTCTACGGGAGACAAGATCCACTTACTTCATCTGCCAGACGAAGTGCATTTGCCCTTTCACATTCCTTCTCTGACCGTGACTGAATTTTCCAGTTCATGATAAGTTGCCTCCTTCTGATAGGTAGGAGTTACATAATCAAAATACTTCCCACCAAAGCACTCTATGGTCTAGATAGTTAAAATGTGTTTTCAGCATTCCTCAAATAACTCCTCTTTGGAACATGACTTACTGAACACCTCAGGATTTCAGTATTGGGCAGCTCTCAATAGACTGATGTATACTGAGGAAAGATTCTAAAGAGGTTAGTGATGCCTTGTTGGGGACAGGTTTAGAAAACTCAAGGTACCACCTAGCTCTACAATCCTGTGATTCTGCATCGGGAACAAACAGGGAGACGAAGAGAGCAAAGCACTCCTACAGTTAGCGATCCGAGAGTCTCCGGGGAAGAGCCACGTCCCCAGCTGGTAGTGGAGGAACAAGACGAGCTTACAAACCTTACGATAAACTTGAGAGAACATCAAATTAACTCCCTGTCCAGGTTCTGTAATGATGACATACATCTACATTTATCAGGAACGCCTAGAATCACAGATTGTCAGTATTTAAAAGAACAAACAAAAACAACTGAGCTTGATGGGCAGAACACACAGGGACTAAATGCATACTTTGCTTTTCTGGGTGTTCCCACATCAAAAAGTCATACTTTCTCTTTGGCTCAATGAGCAAAACTTTATTCAAAATTACAGACAACAGTTACTTGGTTCCTGTGTTTATAGAAATAGAGTCGAGGTTTCTATGCATATACGGAATTTTGAGGAGATGAATTTAAATGCCACATTCCAAGGGAAAAGAAGCTTGGAAGATAATTAAATCCAAAGTCTCAACATACCATTACTTGCGCAACTTTATGTACTCCGTACAGCAGAGGAAAATCCACAGGGCTCCACGAAGCTGGGGAATCTAAATCAATGTATTGAATTATTTACCTTGACACAGTTGCTACAAAGCAGTGGAAAGCGTTTGAGGTTCTTCAACGACAGAACTCAATTCAAAATGAAATACTTTCAAGAAACAGCCTTATTTCTTTACAAAATGTAGACCAATAAACTCAAATTCAGAAAGGTATTCTAAGATAACTGGCTGTGAATTAGGTTATAGAAATTTCAGGTAATTGTTGCACGAATGTTTTTTCCATTAATCCACTTTAAAATCACTATGATAAATTTAATTGATTGTAGTATTTCTGTGTTTTGGCTGAAAGATACAGAAACCATGATCAAGTGATCTGAGCCTTTCTCATTTGAGTTCATTAACTAACAAACATTCCCAGTGCTCTTAGCCCATTAACTCATTTAAATACACTCTGATTTTCAAAACATTTTAAGATATACTGGATCTTGTGACATCATGAAAATCCTTCTCCTCAAAATTTATTTGATAAGTTTTCCCCTGGTTAAAACATCAGCATTTTGAGAACTATGAACTTGAGGGAGAGGGGCTCAGCGTGTCTGTTACAGCTTTTACAGAAAGACACTCTGTCCAGTCACAGCAGGTGTGTGGACATGAATGACTGCGTGATTTGAGTTCACAGGGATTAACATTTTTTCTTGCTTTTCATTTACATTATTTCATATCCTGAATATTAGGCTTACACATCCTTCAGGTTCTTAACACTTAATCTGAGCTTTTGAACTTCCGATGAACTTGGGCTGAGGTTTCGAATCTGTAATGAAACCTGAAACTAAGCAAGCTTCCCCTGGTTTTAATCTAATTGCTGAAGTCTTCATAACTTCAGGGCCTAGGAAGCAGGCCTCTGGCACATTTTAGAAATCAGTGATCTTTTATTTTTTATTTTTTTAAAGGCAAGTTCTGCTACGTGCACAATAGCTGACATTTGGCCACAGCTCTTCTGCACTTGCAGGACCGAAAATCCTCAGGAATCCTTTCTCGTGCCACTTCCCAGGCCCTAATTTTCCTTCTGTACCTTAGTCCTTAGTTTAGCAAGTTCCTCCTCTAAACTTTTAATGTGTTCCTCCAGTGTGGCCTTGTCTTGCTGGGCTTTCTGACTGGCTTGGCTTCGTGCTTCTTCAATCTTCCTTTCATACCACTTTTCCATCTGGGTGGAAACTGCCTCAAAGAAATACTGGGTGAGCTCCAGTGCTTGGGAGGTGTCTCGAACGTGAGGGGCAGCCTGCTCGCCACCTGCGGCTGCTGGCGGCTGCCCACAGGCGGTGCTGGGTGCTGGCGGCTGGCCGCGGTGCCTCGTCTGCCCACTCTTCCCAGACTTCTTGGTTTGGGTGCCTCTGTCAACACAGGGCCCAGCCTGCGGGTCGCACTTGACTGCCTCCTTCAAGGGTAGCGAGGCGGTCTGGACCTTGACGTTCCTCAGTCGGGAGCCTGCACAGTCCGAGGAAGATAGGTCCTGTTGGAGTCTGTGGGTGGCTGTGGAGCTGGGCGCCTTTTCCTTGGGCCTGACCACCTGAGGGGACCTGTCAGAGGCTGCTACTGGACCTGCAGTCACCACGGACTGATCCACACCTGGTTTCGGAAGGAAAACAAAAGTCAGAGCAAATCTGTGTTCATACAGTCATGTGGGCTGGCATCTGAGAGTCCTGGGAATCCTGTAAACTAACCTTCTCAACCATCACCCACCATGTGCAGTGTCTCCCCTGATTATCCTTTTAGCTTGTCAGGGCTTTCAGGGATACTGTGTTAGACATACTGGTGGCATCTAAGCCAGAAATGTTACTGGCCTTTCCTTTAGCCTGTCTCAGTCTACACTAGAGGGCTCTGGGTACCACTTCCTGATTGCTAAGGATGACACATCTCACCACATGTCCTAAAACAGAATTGAGCCTTTACTGATGGGAATAAATACCTCCATTCTCTAACTTCTGCACCCTTTCCACACCATAGTCTCAGTTACTAGTTTCTTGACCCAATTTGGAGAGATGGTCTTATTCCCCAAACCCAGAGTTCCATGATAAATTCCATAACTAGTCCCAGCATGAAAATTTTGCCCAGGATTTTCCCCACTGTTACGGGCACAAAGAAGATAAAACCACAGATACAGAGATGGCCTGTGGCAATATGAAACATGTGACATATCAGAATCCCCCCATGGAGGTCTAATTACTAAGGCTGTGAATGTCCTCAAACGATCATCACTGAGCATAGCCACCGAGCTAATGTGAAGATGCTCTCCTCAAAGCATCACTTATCCAGCACCTGGGGCTGCTTCGATACTGCACTGTTGTTTAGTGAGGCTGTACAGAGTTGGCCAAAGCTAGAAGGCAGATCAAGGATGAGAAAGGGAAACACGTACAAGGGCAAGGGCGAGTGCCCTTCTGAGGCGACACATCCCTTCCTCACCCTCATCTTTGGGGTCCACTCTGACACTATCAAGGGTGCACTGCTACCACCAATCAACAATCATTACTTCAAATATTTCTGAACACTTAAATAGGAGTGCTTTATTACTGGATAGGAACTGTATACACGGTAGTGGCCAAAGCACGGCTCTTGCCCCTACAGAGTTCACATTACAATCCAGTGTTTTCCCACAGCCCTATCACGCGGACTGCCTTCAGATGCAGAAGAGAAAGTGACCCGGGGGGGTTACATCACCTTTGGACGGAAGGGCTCTGCATGTTGGTGTCAGTTACCTGTGGAGGACTCGCAAGTGGATGGTGTGGATTTGGTCCTGGAGGCCCTAGAATCTCCAGAAAGCTTCAGCTCCAGATTCTGAATCTTTAACATGCACCAGGTTTTTAATTCATCCACCAAAGACATCTAAAAAAAACCCCACGAGTTAGTACACAAATCATCAGGAGACTTTGATATGTGGGTTATGAATTAAAGCCTCAAGTATGAACTTTTCCATTATGATAGGCTATTTTCTGGACAAGCCCCAAACTTGTGGATCACCTGCCTCCCACAGGCCACACAGGCTTCTCTGTTGGCCCTGAAGCCCAGGATACACCCAGCGCTTCAGCTGATAGCTAACTATGAGCTTCATTAAGTGACTTAAGAGGCACCTTAAACACAAATAGCCAACGCTTCCCACGGCTTCCAACCAAGCATGTCTGGCTGCTAGGAGCGTGAGCTCACATGCTCACAAGTACTCAGTTCATGTCTGGTGCCCTGGGTGGACCACGAGCTCCCTGAGGGCAGGAACCACATCTTGTGCAACAGCAGAGTCATGGCCCGCCAGGGGCACAATACACAGCATTGATCCAGAGCGGAGCTCAGCTTTTCCCCAGCACGTTCTACAAACTGCTCAGCCTCCGTCTCCTGCCCAGCATGTTCAGCCACAAACAGGAAACAAACTCCAGGCTCTTTCCTACTAACTTCACTTCAGGTTACAAAAATGGCATGCTCAGGACTTCCCTGGTGGCGCAGTGCTACAGAATCCACCTGCCAACGCAGGGGACACGGGTTTGAGCCCTGGTCTGGGAAGATCCCACATGCCCCGGAGCAACTAAGTCCGTGTGCCACAACTACTGAGCCCATGTGCCTCAACTACTGAAGCCTGAGTGCCTAGAGCCCGTGCTCCGCAGCAAGAGAAGCCACCGCAACGAGGAGCCTGTGCACTGCAACGAAGAGTAGCCCCCGCTCTCTGCAACTAGAGAAAGCCCGTGCAGCAATGAAGACCCAACACAGCCAATAAATTAAAAATAAATAAATAAATTCGTATATTAAAAAAATGGCTGCTCGGGACTTCCCTGGTGGCGTAATGGTTAAGACTCCACACTCCCAATGCAGGGGGCCCGGGTTCAATCCCTGGTCGGGGAACTAGATCCCATGTACATGCCGCAACTAAGGAGCCCTCGAGCCACAGCTAAGACCCGGCACAACCAAATAAATAAAACTAAATAAATATTTTTAAAAAATGTCTTGCAAACGCTTCTGGGGATCTCAGCCTGGGAGTTTTTAATGATAGGTCCGAGCCCCTTGGCTTGGGAAGGAAAGGTGGCAAATCACAAAGTCAGGACAGACAGATCCTGGTCTTCACCTGCCGTTTCTCTCCCTCGTGCTTCTCAGAGTCCGAGTGCTGCTGCAGGCGGTTCAGGCACTCCGTCCTCTCTGCCGAGAGTCGCTCGACCATCAGCTTGTCCAGAACCCGCATCTAGGATTCAACGGGCAAAGAACGCGTGACTGAGATGATCTGAGGATGGGCCCTGGTGTCTCGACTCCTGAGGGGCCTCAGGGGAACCAAGCAGGGGCCAGACAGGAGGCAAGCACACCTCCACCCCCCACCCTAGTCTTTTCGTGTGGCACTCATGGAACTCTGGTTTTCTAGAATTCCTGAGCATGTTTCTGTGTAGGCCAATGCTTTTTTTTTTTCCCCCTCATTTAAAAGTCCTGAGGGGTTTAAAAGACTGTATATACACAGTAAATATACTACTTGAGCCAATACAGTCCTGGTAAGTAAAAGAGAATTTGTATGGATCTTAGAACATTATTTCCAAGACTGTTATTGCAAGGAAAAACTATTTCAAGGAGCTATCCCAACTCCCCTTTTCAAAATTTTTTTTTAATCCCTCATTCCCTTTTAAATGTGAGTGGCCACCCAAGAGGAAATGAAAGAAGCCAAACAGGGCTTTTATCCAGCTTTCCCAGTGAACGAAGCCTCTTGGCCCTACTCTGAAGGTCATCAAAGCACATGTGAAGAAGGGTGTGGACGGAGTTCAAAAGGATCACTTCAACGGAATTCCCCGGCAGTCCCGTGGCTAGGACTCTGCACTTTCACTGCCAAGGGTGTGGGTTCCATCCCTGATCGGGGACCTAAGATCCCAGCAAGTCACAGGGCCAAAACAAACGTGGCCCTGCGACTGCATCAGGGAGTAAATGACTGTCACCTTTCCCGTGCCCTTCTGTGCCCCCTTAGCCGGACACTTCCTGTAGGGCTCTAACACCCGGTGGGGCCAAACTCCCACTGCTTCACAGGGTCCAAAGCAGAGAAAGGAATCTTTGTGAGCGGGAGGTAGACACAGAGGGCTCACTGGTGAGTTCGTCTCCTGCTGGGGACACAGCTGATGTTCCACACTCAGATGTTCAAAAATAAAGAAGTAGCAGCAGCAGTTCTGGAGACGTGGTGAGCACCTCTGCTTGATCTCTTCAGCCTTCCCGTTGTTCTGTGAACTGCCCTCCTCCTGTTTTCTAGGACTGGCCTGCTCGCCCACCTCCTGTCGCCTGCCTAGACGGACGGCCCGGCCAGAGCACACACGCGGATGCAGGATGTGCTCCCGGGGCATGGCTGACTGGTCCGGGCACACGCGCCTGACTCATGCTGGACCAGAGTCCTTCCCCTGAGGCTTGGAATTAGGACCAAGATGCTACACCCAAATCTGTCACCTTCTTTGAACCAAAGAGAGGTCCTTGGGACATCCCAGCATTCACCTTATGCATTCCTCTCTGGGCTTGAGCTACCGGAAGTGGGGGTTTATTCACAAAACAGTCTTAACTAGTCTATCATGGTTCAAAGATTTTTAAAATGGGCTATGAAATGCGAATAACAAACCTTAAAAATGTTCAGTTTCACCAGTAAACAAGGATATAAAAATTAAACGGTCAAATGCCCTTAATCAATTTGGCAAAAACCTTAAAAAAAAAAGATAACATTAAATGATGGCAAAGGTTTGAGGCAGAAACTCAGATACTGCTGGGAGGATATAAATTGCTACCACCTTTCAATTAAATAGCTTGCCATTAACATATTAACTTTGGACTCAATTATCCTAATTCTGAGCAAATAACCTCAGAAGCAATCGAGCTAATACACATAAATATTCACAATATTTGTTTGAGTGAAAACTATAAGCAACTTTACTGTCTAACAAAAGGAATGATTAAATAAATTATGTAGTATTGATATGCTGGAATATTAGGAAGCCGAGGACCTGGGAAAGTTGCTCATGATATAAAATTAAGTGAAAAGAACAGGAAGCAAAATTATATTTCCTTGCATAGAAACTGTACCACACCATTAAAAAGCAAACTATAGCTCTACGTGTCTAAGACATTACTAAATTAAAAAGTAAGCTGCAAAAAAAGTACAGTATAGTTCCTTTTTTGTTTAAAAGTGAAAATTAGTAAGGTTTTATCTATAAAAGAAAACCTATGGGAGGAAATCCAAGGAAGAAGGGATATACACACACGTGGAGCTGAGTCACTTTGCTGCACAGCAGAAACGAACACAACACTGTAAAGTAACTACACTCCAATTAAAAAAACAAAAACACAGTAATGGAAGAGATCTCTACAGAGTGTCACTATGAAAACAGTTCTGTAGGTGGAATGTTTTTCCCAATGAATGTGTGTCATAAGCTTTTGAAGGTTTTTGTGTTTAAAAACCTATACCGGCACACATTTCTTATTAACTATAAAGGGAACATCTACCTTTACAATGAAGAGAGATGCTGGTTACCAGCTTAGCCAAGCGATCGAACTTATTAGCATCATTAATGAGACATCCTGACATTTGTCTCTTCTGATGTGATGTAATCTGAAGTTTACACAATTAACTATGAAGTATTCTTGCCAAAAATATTTAACCACTGGTCTCAAACTTCAGGTTTTACCAGTATCACCTGGAGGTCCTGCTAAGGCACAGGTTGCTAGATCCCACTCCCAGAGTGTTATTCAAAATTCAGTAGATTTGGAATGAGGCCCAAGAATTTGCATTTTTTCCCCCACAAGTCCCCAGATGCTGCTGGTGCTGTTGGTTTGGCGAGGACACTTTGAGAATTACTGGTCTAGACCTAATTTTCAGAAAACCAGGGATACAGGAAGAAATTAAACAACAGCATGAAGAAACAACCAGGCAAATCCAGGATATAAAACATCCTATAAAACAAATGGCTTGGACTCTTTAAAAAGTTAGTATTATGGGAAAAAACAAAACCTGCAAGAAGGAACCAGAGACTGTTCTAGATGAAAAAATTGCAGAGACCTAACACATAACATAAAAGCACAGAATATTCACTGGCTCCTAGGCTGGGATTAAAAACAAAATCCAGCTGTTAAAAAAAAATGTTTTTTCGGTTGAATTGAGAAAATCTGAATATGGACCGGGTATTATGCAATTAGTATTAATTTTCTCAGATGTGAAAATGGTATTGTGTTAGGAAGGACAAAATCCTCACTCTTAGTTGATGTGCTCTGGAGTACTTAGAGGTGAGGGGTCAGGACAGTCTAGAGCTAAATCTCAAACAGTTCATCCAGAGAGAAAACAGTGTGTGAGAGACAGACAAAGCAGACATGCTAACACAGGAACGACTGGCTGAACCTAGGTGGAGGCTGAAAAAGCATTCATTAAGCTATTATTTCAACTTTTCTGTATGTATGCCAACTTCCAAAAAAAAAGTTGGAAAAATAAAAAAAGAGACATGATTACTTTAGTGTACAGTGGGAATGGCGTGGAAAGCACACAGACATAAAAAGACTGAAAGGAAATAAACCCAAATATTAATAGTGCGTGCTCATCACAGTGAGCTTATAGGTGATTTATTTTCCTTCCTACTTTTCATATTTTAAAAAAATGCTCCAGGGACTTCCCTGGTGGTCCAGTTGTAAAGAATCCACCTTCCAATGCAGGGGACACAGGTTTGATCCCTGGTCGGGGAACTAAGATCCCACATGCTGAGGGGCAATGAAGCCCACGCGACACAACGAGGATCCCGCATGCCACAACTGAGATCTGATGCAGCCAAAAAACTAAATAAAATAAATAAAAACAAATGCTCCATAATGGGTATATATTATTGTTATAATCAGAAGCAATTTAAATATGCTCTTAAAAATTTTTAAGTCAATGGCTTTAAAGAAATCACAGGCCTCTTCCCTGACACACTCAGGGCAGAATCTGCAGAACAGAAAGGTGTGCTGAGGTCTGATTAAATTTTCTTCCAGGTCACTGCGCCATGAGGAGGCTGGCAACGGCTCACCTGGTGCTGGGTCTTATTCTCCATGTGCCCCAGCTTCGTGTTCATCTTGTCCTGAACCGACACCAGCTCTGCTTTGATCTCCTCCACAGTTGCCTCCAACTGATTCTCCAGCTTGTTGATCAGAGGTTCACACCGACAGCCATTTATTGGCGCCTAAGAGGGAACAACGAACAATCCATCTCATTCGTTCCTTCCACAAATATGTATTCGGTACCCATCGTGTGCCGGTCAATACACCAGGGGAACACACATGATGGAGAAGACTCATCCCTGTCGCAACTTTGGACTGTCCGACAGGCCAAGCCTTGGGTCCAGTAGGTTCTAAGATTCAGAGAGGGTAATATATGGTTCCAGTCCTCAAGTTGCTTTTTTTTCCCCCCTTGGCCACACCGTAGGGCTTGCAGGATCTTAGTTCCCTGACCAGGGGCCCCTGCAGTGGAAGCGCCATGTCCTAACCACTGGACCTCCAGCAAATTCCCTCAAGCTTCTTTTATCCACTGTCGGGCCTCAAGATTACCTAGTCGCCCAAGGATGGTGCAGAAAGCTTTGTAACATCCCTCTGCTCGCCGGGGCTAAGCGGCAGGAGGGTACGGCACTGTTTAGGTGGGGAGGGCCAGCTGGCTTATCTCTAAAGCTCGTGCCTTCTGTGGTCACCGCCTAAAGTGGACATTAGCCCCCAGCAACAAGGTTACACATACACCTTGCTTATGGCCTACGGTCCTGACAGGGCCCGGCAGGTACCTGCATCACTTTGCCATCCTTGCCCCGGTACAGTGTGTAGAGCTGGTACGCTCTGAACTCATGGGGAGGCGGTGGGGATGAACAGCGATGCCTGGGCCTCTTTTTAGGGTGACCGTGAGTGTGCGAGCTCTTCTGCTGTCCGGGCTGCTGGTCTGCTGGTGGGGTGGGGTCAGAAAATGCGGACACCTGTGGGAGAGAAGGTGACAACTACCCTGAGCACTGTGACATCTGCAAGCCTGACGCCCAGCCAGTGGCTCCCATCTGGCCCACCTTGCTAGTCTCGCGGCGTTCTACTCCAGGTACCACGTGTCAAAAGAGATGTATTAGCACGTGAACCTGGTGTGTGCAGCCGGCCAGGGCCAAATCTGTGCTCTAGCTCCAAACCAGCAAGCAAGCCAAGTGAAGTGGCCTTTTAGCTGCTGGGCATGAAACCATCCCAGGGCCCTCTGCCAGCCCGCCTCCCAGCCCCTTCTGCGGCTCTCACGTGCCGCCTGACCTTGGGCCTTGACTTTCTCTGCCTGTTGTCCTTTGCTCTGGGCTCCGGAGAGGCAGACAGGAAATCTTCTCTGGTCTCTTCTTTTCTGGGTGCAGCCTGTTCACTGCTATGGGTGTCTCCTGCTGAGACACTTCCCTACAGATGGGAAAAAAAAAAGCCCAGAAACCTCATCTACTTGATCCCTC
The DNA here is from genome assembly GCF_030028045.1 of Hippopotamus amphibius kiboko. Lineage (NCBI taxonomy): Eukaryota > Metazoa > Chordata > Mammalia > Artiodactyla > Hippopotamidae > Hippopotamus > Hippopotamus amphibius. The sequence goes on along the minus strand of NC_080191.1, from coordinate 76,148,204 downwards.
AGCCTTTTTCAATAATGGCATAAAATTTCCCAGACTCCATCCACTAAAGGACCGCTGGGAATCTTTGCCAATGACAAATTTCAGATATAGGGAGCACTGCTTGGTGGTTTTAACTGAACACCTATGCTTTTCCTGGTGAGTTGACTATTTGGCTTTTCATTTATTAGGTGCCAAACTAGGTATTGCCTTGGTTGTAATTCTATGTTCTAGAACTTCAAGAACCTAGCACACACAAAACACATTAGAGATTTTTTGGTCTTTTACATTTCAACAAAAAGACAACCCCACTCGTTCTTTGAACATGCACCCTCACAATTCATAGAGGAGAGCGAGAACCCTCTGAAATGGCAATAAAAAAAATCACATTTCTGGTCCTTGTGAGAACTTTTATAAGTTAATGTGTACAATTGACACACAGGAACCTAATGTGAGTTACAATGCCTTAACCCTAGAAATTGATAAGATTTGCAAAGAGAAAAACAAATACTTGGTATAAAAATTTATGTGCCAAAAGTTGTCTCTGTATCCTAGACGTCTTCCTCCTGGGAGAGCTGAAAGGCGTGGTTCGTTTAAGGGCTGCTGTGTACAGTTGTGCAAGCTGTTCACTGCACAAAGGCACCTAGCTGAGGGCATGAGTGGAGCAGAAGGAGCTCAAGTCCAACATGGGCTCTATTCACCATCTGCCCAGAGGCATCTTTTTCTAAGTTGCACAGAGGAGCCGTGTGGGCTAGCACAGCTTCGGGTCACTCCCTAAGCGGAAAGAGAGGCAACAAGCTATGCCAGTGGTCCTCCAACTGTAGTCCACATCGAAACCACCTGGAGGGCTTGTTCGAACACAGATTGCAGGGCCCCACCCCAGGGTTTCTGATCCAGGAGGTCTGAGCTGAGGCCCCCAAGTGTGCGCTTCTGACAACGTTCCAGGTGACAAGTGGATCCACATTTTGAAAACCACTGCTCTACACGACGAAGGGTGCCGTGTCAGAGAGGCAGTGCTATCCACGTGGACGTGCCAAGCCCACTGTTGCACGGGGCTCATAAATACAGCCACGCAGGGTGCTGGAAAAGGTGGGCGGCACGCGAGCACACGCCTGAAACCACGGAGAGTGAAGCACAAGAGGCCAGAAGGAAAGACGGACAAGATTTGAAGGACCCAGTGGAGAGGAGAGACAGAGGAGGGCCTGGCAGCTGCCAGACGGGCCCAGAGGAGGCAGGGAGACAGTTTCCCACCCTGTAAGCGGGCAGGAGGGCGGGCTACCCCCCACCTTGCTTTGTGCCACCTCATCTCTCGGCACAGACTGAGCTCTCCTCTCTTCCTTGAGCCTCTCTCTCTTTTTCCTCAGGCTTCGCCCACGACTGAAGCGCAAGACCTGAAGGAGGCAAGAGGCATCGTTACAAAACACTGGTGTGCGTGGGCCTAACGGAGCCTCCAGCTGAGTGGGGGTGACCAGGTGTTTACATCAAACACGCGCCTCTGGACCACCTGCTATGCCTCTTGCATCCTATGCTGGGCACATAGAATCCCGGAGATGGGTTAGACACCATTCCTGACCTTGAGGAGCTCAGAGGAGCCTTGAGGAGCTCATATGACAATAATACTAACAGGCATTTAGTGCTGGGCCAGGGCCGCCATGTAGGTGTGAGCAGGCTGTGCACTGCTCAACTCCAGGGAGCACCACTCACACAGACTAGGATAGGAACGGTGTCCCCTGGAGCTGTGCGATGCGGCAGCCCTGTGCCAGGCACAGTCTATCTTGGGACACTGGACCTGATCTAGCCCATCAGACTTTCTCTTGGCCAAACAGTGTCAAAGTCGTATTCCAACCGAACTTTAATTCAAACATAACCGAGATGCATCTGTGAGCCATGGTACCAGACATGAAGCAGGAGTCTCTTCCCCGAAAAGAAGCCTTTGGTCTGCCCCTGTGAGTGCAGAGAGGTGGAATGGACGCAGGCAAGGACACGTGGGGCCCCACAGGCCCAGACGGGAGCCCAGCAGCAGGTAACTGGAGGTCTTCAGGCAAGTGCTCTGTCTTCTCAAATGTGAGAATGCGGAGTTGATGGCATTAACCGAGACAAAGGAGGTGGCCGGCACACCCTGGACCGTCGGTCCCCGTTGGTGCCTCCCACCTGCCTTGGGGCCTTAGTCGCTTAGTTGGCAGAGATGTTTAATCAACGAGTACAGATCTCTGAGCTGGTGGAAACCTTGAATCTCTAGCTCAGCTCCGCACCCTTCTCCTCCAGACTCCCTGCTCCTAGTTCCAGGGTTCATGCCCTTTAAAATAAAACCCAAGCAGGTCCAGAAGGTGAAAACACTTTCAAGGTCACTCTATCTTTCTGCAATAAAACAATATTTTATTGTCATCTTATATAGATAGATAAGGGGTGTCTGAAATTCAGCTCAGTGTTTTTCATCTCAACGTCAGACTTTCTTCTTCTTGTGTTTGTTAAATGCAAGTAACACCATTATAGGACAAAAAACCCTCTACGGGCAGCGGGTACCACTTAAATGGAAAACTCCTGACACTATCTGCCTACAGCTGAACTGGGTTTTTAAATTATATTCTCATCCGCTAAGCCAGCAGTTCTGAAAGTGTTCAGGGACCCCTGGGTCCATGAGGTTAAGATTCTTTTCATGATGTTACAACACTGGCATTTTTCATGCTCCTTCCCTCATGAGAGTACCGCGGTGTTTGCCAGAAGCTACATAAGCGGCATTACAATAGGCTGCACGCAGCAATAAAGGAAGAGGCCAGAATTCTCATCTAAGTAAGACCATAAGAAGATGTGCAAAAAACATAAAGCAATGCTACTCTTCTCACTCAATTTTTGTTTTGATCAATAGTTCTTTTTCACAAAATGATGCTATTTATGTTACTACGAAATGGACTTATTTTAAAATGAATATCTTTAATATTTCTCAACTTTATTTTCAAATACGGTAACTATTGATAGATACGAACTCACATAAACACAGCTCTTTTTGGGCCTCTGTAATATTTAAGAAAGTGAAAGTGTCTTTAGACCAAAAAGGCCCGAGAATCAGGGTCCTAAGGTAAATTTTAGCCTCAGGAGGAAGTCGAGTCTGATGAAGGGAAACAGCATCTGCTTTACGGACACTTAGAACAGGACGCAGCTCCACAATCTGCCTGAAATTCACTCTCCAGAGCTTTTGTGGACCACGTCAATCAAAATGAGAAGTTATACTCAGTCCACCCAAATACAAAATAATCAGAAAAATTCCCTCCGTAGACCATGCTATTATAGCCAGCGAAAACAACTGGGAGTGGCTCACAGCCTCTCTCAGAGAACCCTGCCATCCACCAAATGCACCATCATCAATCTCTTCCACTTCACAGAAATCCAGGAACATTGATCTTAAAGGCATTGGAAAGAAATATCCCCTTAGTATTGCTGTGAGCCATCGAAATCCACGGTCAACTAAGATGCCAAGACAAGGGGATTTCTCGTTTCAGACAAGACGAACAGTAAGGCTATTTCCGTAGCTACAGATCAACAGAAGAGCATGTGTGCAATTTTATGCATATTCCAGAGCTTTTCCTTTGCACTGAAAATGATGGTTAGTATGTATAATTAAGTAAAAAAATATATATATCCTATTTGCTATTCAACATGGGCGTGAAAAAACTTGCATAAGTCATTTTTTCAATGGAAATGCTAAAAGAGAACCACCTAGGAAAAGAGTCCACAAGAGAGCTTTATCCCTGGGAATCCAGATCCTTGGGCTCTGGAAGATAAATGACAGGCAGGTTAAAGGCACATCAATCCTTGTGTGCAGGGGGACCCTCCACCCCACAAGACTTGATGACCCTCACATGGCTGAGCACAGGGGTGGCTGTCCAAACTGCCAGACACTGAAATGCCAGGTAACTGTGACGGATTCTGACACGTATATAGCACCCTGTCCCTTTTGATCCGCGAGAGACTAGCATTTTTCTATCAGGATTCCTGGAGGTGATTCTGCTGAGGATTTGTCTGCAAACAGCTAGACAGAGGTGGAGCCTTTTTCCACAGGGGCACCTGACTCACACCTGTCAGGGGCTCTGTGGATTTTCAGAGCCCAGAACCTTCTCCATGGGCAAGAGGGTGATTGATTTTGCAAGAGACAAAAATCTTAACCCTTTCCAGAAACTGCTAGTCATATCAGGCACGTTTTTAAAACTTGAACGGAATCAAGGCCATGCGGAACGCCAGGCTGGCTGGGACGGGGCTATGGTGCAGCAGGCGGGGGTCCAGACTCTCCCTCTGGCTCCCGAGACCTTGTCTTCTTACATCATTAGCCAGAATAAGGTGGAAAACCCATCAGTGTTTGCGGCAAGGAAACAGATTAGCTCCAACTGGGAAATAACCTAAACGTCTAACAGGAAGGAAATGGTTTAACAAGATATTGGACAGCAACCAAAAAAGAGTATCATGCTTCCATGATAATAAATAATTGTGAAGACTAAAGAACAGTTTCCTATCATAGTTAGGATAAAGGGCATAATACCAAAGACACAACTATATAAAAATTATATAGTTATATACATTGTAGGCACAACTACATAAAAATTATGCGTCTGGAAGTTACTATACATAAAGTTATTTCAGGGTGCTGAAATTATAAATAGCTTATAAATTATCACTATTAAATTTCTTTGTGACTTAGATCGTTTCAACCTCAACTCAAATATCAGTCATCTTCTTAAACTGAGTGGGGGCCAATATACCTTTATTTAATAAAAAAGAGAAAACTATACTGCACTTAACTGCCTCTAGTGGACATTTACAGCTTTGTCTGTCTAGACAGATGCCCTGTCCCACCTTTGTCTGGGAAGTACCTCTTCTAACCACATGGTAAAACAGATGCCACCATCTTCCTAAAGCACCTCTGTTCCACCTGTTCCTGGCATTTACCCCAAGCTCGCCAATCATGATCTGCTCCTATGATGCTTTATCGTTTTTATTTTTTGGCTGTGCCGTGTGCCATGTGGGACCTTAGTTCCCCAACCAGGAATCAAGCCCGAACCCCTTGCATTGGAAACACGAAGTCTTAACCACTGGACCACCAGGAAAGTTCCTATGACGTTTTAAACTGCAACTTTTCTCTGGCTGAGAAATTATGATCCAGCCACAGAGAAAAATGATGCCCATGTATGGGAACAGCCTGAAGCCTCTGGTTCCAGTTATCCTGGAGGCTCAGTTAATTGCTACATTTCCCACTGCCTGGTTAATAAGCCCATCAGTCCCCTACTTAAGTTGGTTTGAACTGGCTTCAGTAGATTGCAACCAGAGGAATCCCAACGACTCTGCAGCCCCCACATAATCAATACAAAGGAAAATGCAACGAATCCTACCTGGGGCGCTTTCGTGAGGAGGAGAGCAACTTCCGGGTTATTGTGGTAGCGGGCAGTCTCCAGTGGAGTCCGGCCTGCCTAAGGAAAGGCACAAGGAGGACCAGTGAGGACGGGGCACCAGCCCTGCACATGCACAGCCCAGCTGGGACAGCTCTCCCAGGAGCTGGCAACTCTGCACCCGCTCACATCAGCACCTACACACGTGCTCAGCAAAACACAGCCATGCGTGTGACGTGGCCCTGCTCTTGAGCCTCTTCCATCAACGGGAAGCCCAGTCACACCTGAGGACACAGCCACGGGGGTAAGTGCTCTAGGAGACACAGGCTGGGGGCACTGCTCACCCAGGAAGGTTTCCTGGAAGACAGATGAGGGAGGTTAAAAAAAAAAAAAACAACACCAGGGTCAAGGTGGAACATCTCAGCTGAGAAAACACAAAGGATCATAAAAATCCAGCCAAGTGATGAATTTTCTCTGGAGAACAACAGCGAAGATGCCGGGAAGGGCAGATCGGGGCCCGCCAGGGTCTCAGGAACTGGACTGTGAAAAACAGGAAGCTATGGCCATAACGGAGGCTCTAGGGGGACTAAGACCCGAACCAGGAGTTGATGACACTGGGATTCAAAGGAAGGGGAAGGCGCTCAAGCCATGGTGGGAGAGGTTGCACCCAATCCGGGTGCTAGAGCTGGAGGCGCTGACACCACAGCCCTGGGCTGAGGCGGTGGGCCCGAGGGGACCCTTGCTCTTAGCAGCCCCATGAGTTACAAACCCTGAGGGCTCATCTTCAGACAACGCGGCGAGCACATCCTGGCATGACAAGGGTCAGGGGTGTGTAAGTAAACTGGCAAGTGGATGTTACCCAAAGTGAGTTCCAGCCCTTTTAAACGGATGGTGTCCTCTGAAAAATGGCCACCAGGTTAATCTTCAAAACTCCAACTGCTCTCTCTCCAAAATCATCTTCTCTCACTCCTCCTCTCTCAATGTTTCCCTCCTTCCCTCTCCTTCCTCCACCTTCCCCTCTCCTCCTCTCCCTCTCCGTCTGTCTGTCTGTCTCACGCTATAGCAGGCACCAGCTCAGGCACCCTTGCTCCCTCGAGCTTGGCCTGTGGCCTCTGTGCTCCTGAAACAGCACAGACTCAGGGGCACTGGAGGCAGAACAGTTGTCTGGGGAGTTGGGGTGTGAATCTGGGGAAGGGCTCCTGTATCTAGTGCCCGCTGCACGCGCTTCCAGAGCAAGGCTGGGCGAGGCTGTGCCCTCGAGTTGAGGGAGGCGGCAGCGCGACACCGACACCGGATCCAGAAAGGGGCGGGAAGGGCTTTAGAAACCATGGTTGCAGCTCCACTTACATTATTGACAATGGTCCCATCTGCTCCGGCTTCCAGTAAGATTTTCACCACCTTCTTGTGATTTAGGGCAGCGGCAACATGAAGTGCTGTGTCTCCAGCCTGGAATGAATCAGAAGAAAGCCTGCTGAACCCCATCTGATCGTGGCCCATAGCCCTCCAGCTGCTTATCCCATGGCCTGGTGGTGGCTTTGCAAAGTCAAACTAAGATTTGCCTTAGACTGACAAGCGGCCCTTGGCTAAAGTGTTATGTGGTTCTTTTTTTTTTATTTTAACTCATACTTTACTTTTTAAAATTTTATTGAAGTCTAGTTGACGTACAACATTAATATCTACTGTACAGCAAAATGATTCAGTTTTATAAATATTCTTTTTCATATTTTTTTCCATTATGGTTTGTCACAGGATATTGAACATGGTTCCCTGTGCTCTACAGTAGGACCTTGTTGTTTAAATGTGGTTCTTTTAAAAGAGATCTTGGAACTGGATGAACTTATGCACGAATACCACATTCCTTTCTGAGTGGAGATGCCAGAAATCATTGGACAGGATTAAATGCTGGGGGCAAAGTACTGCTGGGCCTGGGTTCCTGGGAACGGTGGGACCTGACACACAAGCAGGACCACAAGCAGTTGGCCGGAGCGCTGGATGCTGTCCCTCTGCCCAGGCAGGGGATGGGCAGAGAACCCCTTGGTTTCTGAGTTAGAATGAGCAGAAGCTTCGAAGAGGGCTACTTCCACAGGCCCTGGAGTAATATCCCAGGCCTGCAGCCACCCTTGGGGATGTGAAAGGGCTACCTGGAATCACCTTACAGAGTAGGACGTTTGCTGTTTGGGTGGACTCACTGAGAATCAGTATTCACTTAACACCAGCCGTTTTCAACTTCTTACCAAACAGCCTGTAAGTTTGCCTTTTTTTTTTTTTTTAATGCAGCTTGGTGGGCCAATTCCAAATGGAAATACTTTAATTCCCAAACAGAAAGACATAAGTCAGACCAATATAGGAGAAGAGAAATCATTCATTTGTTCCTGGCAGGTGATCAAGTAAAGCATGAAAATCCCGCCACCCCAAGGCCCTCCTTCCTGGATGAGTAGCTGGGGAAAGTGTTCGTTTCATTCCTGAGTCACCTAGTTGTGTGTTTTGAGTGAAGCTCTGCAGTAGTGGTTTCCAGTCTCAGCTGCTCACTGGAATCAGCTGGGAAGCTTTAAAAACCACTGATGCCTGGGTCCCACCCAGACACTGACTTAATTGCTTTAGAGTGTGGCTTGGGCTTGACGATTTCTCAAAGCTCCCAGGTGACTGAAATATACCACCCAGGTTGAGGAGTACTGCTTGGCAAGGGCTGGGGGGAAAGTAATCTGATGAACCTAGACTCCATGGGGAGGCTGTAGTCCATGGAATAGCTAAACTGCACCCAGAGAATTTAGCTATTTTATTAGGTCGATGGTTCTCAATCCTGTCTGTACCACTCAGGCCAGGAGCTTTTTAAAAATACCATTTCCTGGACCTCACCCGGAGATGTTCTGGTCATTTACATCAGGGTGAGACTCGGGAATGGTATTTTTTAAATCCCCTGTTGATTCTAATATGCAGCCAGGGTCAGTAACCACCATTATTAATGGGCATTTTTAATCTGAATCACAATCTAACTTTTTTTAAATTTCAGATTTATGCGCCCAAACTCAGAAAAGTCAAACAATGCATCACTTAGGTATAGGTATCAATAAATAACAATTTTTTAAAAATCCAAATGACTACTGAAAATCACATTTCCACAGAACACTGTAATAATCACAGCTTTATTTCAAAACCTGACTATATGGCATATAGTACCAAACTTTACAGAAATGAAAGACTCCATCAGCTCACATAAAGGAGGCAGTGCAAGGAACGGAACCCAGGAGTCCTGCGATACCTAATGCCCTGCTTATTCACTAAGCCACTCTTCCCTGTGGGTGTCCCTTTTAAAAATCACACTAAAAACAAAACCCACCCAGGATCTCCAGAAAATGTTCACTATGCAAATGTGGTGATATGAACGGGAATGATAAGGGCACACTTCCTCCAGGAGGCCAGATAAACCAGGCCCACAGGAACTCCGTGGTTCCCAGGGCCACCACTGGCCGAGTCCCAGACCGGGAAAGGGCACCGCCTCCCAACAGCCTCTGCTCCCGTTTGTGCTAACACACTTGCAGGTTAACCATGGGGAGGACACATGCACTGACCTGGTTCTTTTCATGGACAGAACAGAAAGCACTGAGGAGGAGCTTAATGATGGACAAGTGATTATAGCGTGCGGCAACGTGCAAACAGGTGTCGCCTGCCTGCGGACAGAAATCAAACTCTGAGCACAGTCCAAGCAGTTACAAAACAGAAAATAAAAAGAAAGTATCATTTAAAAGCTGGCAGACTAGCATATATTCTTTAGAGAATAATGGCCTGAATTACAAGCATCTCCTTTTATTACAGACACTCACTCCACGACTCACAGCCCTTTTCCGTCTGCAGCCCTGCTTCTTCCCCACCATGAAGAATGTTTCGGGTTTCACACGCTTGATGCCTGCTCCCCACGAGATCTTCGCAAGAGCTAAGGGAGGCTCTGCTTAGCTGGCACTTACTAAGACTCCACTGACCCCAGCCTCTCCTACAACCCAAAGGCACTGCAGGTTACCGACTAAGACCAAAAGCATTGCTTTGGAAATGAGACTTTCCCATCACAGATCCAGTGTGGCTGAAAGGACCAGGAAAGCAGGGTGAGCCGCTGGATTTTAAGATCACATGCTCTAAAAAAAATCCAAGTGCATCCCATTTTAGTAGGACCCCAGTATCCCACAGGGAGCAATACAGTCTGGGGAGCTGATGAGGAAGCAATGGCTGGGCATGAAATAGGGCATTCAGAAAACCTCAGGACCAGCACCTTCCTTAGCGGTCCCAGGCCAGACTGCTCCCAGAGAGAAAACAACGGAACTGGAGACCACGTGGTGACGTTTTGCAGTGCTTCCCTGACGTTTCCAGTCGAGCTCTAGTTCCCTCTAGGGATGTAGCCTCAGCACAGCCTTCTCCCCTGGACTAAGAAGGAACCAAGCTCAAAGCTGACGTTCAGAGCATTCTCAAAACCACTTTAGATGAGCCTGCCCCCAATCAGGGGGCCCCCGCTAAAGCCATTTGAGAGAAACCTCAGATCCTCTTGTCACGTGGCTGAGGCATGGACTTTGTGAAGGAAATGCAGCTTCTGTGAAGGGAGGAGGGATACCCACGGGACCTTTCAGGTCAGCGCCTCTAAGAACTACTGACCATCAGCTCATGCCAAGGATGCCTCAGTAATGATTTGCAGACGCTGGACATGGGACACCAGAAGGCCTCCCCGGTGTAGCATCAGCCAATATTTACTAAGAGTGCAACACTCTACGTGGGCAGAGGCTTCCTGAGAACAATCAGACTCATTCCTAGACTCGTCTGCTACATAGGTGCTGTACCAAATGACAGAACAGACCCAGAGGCTGAGAAGCGAGGGGCCAGGATGGGAGAAAAGCAGAGTTTCCGAGCATCGATTCCTCTTCTCATCCCCCTAAAGGACCCCTTAGGAATTAGCAAAAAATGAATACTTTCTCGACAGTCCCCGAACCCTTTCTCCATTTCTATTTCCTACTCATGAATACCCTAGTCCGCTTTCAGGGTTATTTCCCTAGGCGATGTCAGAGAGCGCGAGAGAAGGCGGCTGTGTTCACCCACGTTATTTTTGAGGTCGGCGCGGGAGCCGCCCAGCAGGAGGACGCGCGTGCTCTGGGCGTGGCTGTTCTGGCAGGCCAGGTGCAGAGGCGTGTTCCCCGCCTGGGAGGGAGGCAGACACAAGGCAGCACACATTAGCAACACCTTCTCCACAGGCCTGCACCGGGCAGGCCTTGCCTGGGGGCAAAACTTACAGGAGAGTCAATGCTCACAGTCTCTGCTTTCTGATCCGCGGTCCCAGCTGGGGTGCTTCAGTGGCAAGAACATTTAACTGGGAATCCAAATGGGGAGAAGAGTCACATCGGTCATAAAAGCCTTGGTTCCAAGTCCTGACTCTGCCACTAACTCGTTGCAAGCTACTGGGCAAGAGTCTTAATATGCTCGGCCTTGAACTCCTTACTTGTAATGGAGCGTGACCCCTAGACGCTGAGGCTGTGAGGATTGACTCGGAGCACCTAGGAGAGCATCTTCATAATGGCAAAGTGCTGTGCGCGTGCATGAGGTTGTTCCTCTTAGTGACAAGAGGAACGCGGAGGATAGCTATGGCTACTCTACCCATGGAGTAAGAAAGGCCAACGGGCCACTACGGCCACTGCAGGCTAAAGGTAACCGATTTAACCTGCAAGCCTTTTTCAAATCCTGGGTTTTTCTTGAAACATCCACATTTGATCTAGACAAGGCCCCCACACAAGAGGCAATACAACTGCTTCTGTCACATACACAGAGACCCTCTTGCTTTTGGATTCTACCTTCAAGGTCAAAATGGCAACCAAAGGTCAGAATCATGTCCACAGCAGCTTGCAGAAAGAATTCGTGACAAGAAGAGAACTTTTTGAAACTATGGGAATAAGGCCTGCAAGGCTTCTGATAACCCCCAGAAAAGTAACAAGAGAAACAGGCAACGGGATTTGGTGTCAGCCTGCAAGGACTCAGGAGATTAAATACATAAGCTCAGTGTTTGTTCTGCTGAGCTTAAAAGCTGGGTCAGGCCTGCAGCTGTGGGCTCAGAGCTATCAGTCTGCCTGTTTATTGCTTTTCCTTGGTCTGGTTTACTCCTCTCTGGATCTCACAGCACTGTCTGCTCATACTTAAGGATGGTTTATATTCCTTACCTTTGAAAAGAGGAATGAGTTTTCAAAAATAGAGGAAAACCGCGTGCTGTTGGGGCACTTACCTCCCCTCTCATAACCTTAGTGCTAACTAGTCCAGCAGTCTTCCTTCCTTGCTGTTACCTCCGGGAACCTCGCGAGTTCTAGGCTCGAGAGCTGAGTGAGCTCACTGGTTATCAACCCTTGGCTGCAAGCTGGAATCACCTGGGGGAACCCTTTAAACAGACCAGTGCGCAGCCGCAACTCTGATGTCCCCGCCCTAGGGGTGGGGCCGGGCAGTTCAGGTATAGACGCTCAAAGGCCCGCGTTCTGGGAAACGTCACCTCCAATTCTAGGGCGAACTGGGACAGCTGGTCACGCGAGGACTGGTCATCAGGTGGGTTTGATTTTCTCCCCTCCCCCCCCTTTTTTAAGTTTCCCAGGAGATTTTAAAGTGCAGCCAGGTAGAGAACCACTGCTAGCCTAGTCCTCTAGTCCTCCAAAACAAAGGGTCTGCCCATGTGTTAAACACTCCACTCCCTGCAGCAGGGCTCAGGGCTCGGCTTAGTGTGATTCTCGGTGCACACAGAGAAGCTTGTCTCAAGGCCGCTGGCTTCGTGGGAGTCACATAAATATGTGTTGAATAAATAAGTGAAGTAAAAGAAATCTGATGGCTGTAGAAAAACAGCAAACTTTACTTTGCCAATAAGAAGATGCCAATCATGCTGAAAAGCATTTGGATGCAGAAAATGAAAAACCAGGGGTTAGAATACAGATTATGGTACATCCGTACAGTGGAACACTACTCAGCGATAAAAAAGAATGCACTAAACACACGTGTAACAACATGAAAGACTCTCAAAACCACTGTGCAAAGTGGAAGGAATCAGACACAAAAGTCTGCAACATCGAAACCTGAAATGAAAAAAGCTGTGACCTAGGTAGAGACACATGGCAGGCATTTTCTCCACCCTGAGTAATGAGTAACTGATTTCCCAGACAGGGGCTGCTGTATTTGCTGAGTAAGGACCTCTCTCACACAGTGGGGTATTACTCAGCCTTTAAGAAGGAAATCCTGTCATTTGTAACCACATGCATGCACCTGGGGGGTAATACACTCAGTGAAATAAGTTAGACAGAGAAAGCCAGATGCTGTATGATCTCACTTCTATGTGGAATCTGAAAAACAAAGATGAAGTCGTAGAAACAGAGTAGAAAAGTAGCTGCCAGAAGCTGGGGCGGGGATGGGCAGGGTGCGGAACATGGAGAGGTTGGTGAAAGGGTATAGGCTTTCAGCTATAAGGTGAACAAGGCCTGAGGATCAAATGTATAACATGGTGACTGCAGCTGATAACACTGTCTCGTGTACCTGAAACTTGCTAATTGTAGAACGTAAATGTTCTCCCTCACACACAAAAGGTTAATATGTGAGGTGATCCATGTGTTCATTAACCCCTGGGAGTTATCAAATCATTATGTTGCACGTTTTGAATATCTTATGATTTTATTTGTCGATTATACCTCAATAAAGCTGGCAGGAAAAAAAAGAGAGGAGGGCCTTCTAGAGGCTTCCCCAGAGGCTGTGGCCGCCCAGATGGAAGTCCCTCTCTGGGAAGGCTCCTCACCTGTGCTTCCAACAGCCCCTGCTGCTTTACCTGGAGAGAGAACTGGCCCACACAACACGTGGGGCCCCACAGGGGCCAGGGGCCAGTGTGATGGAGCAGACCCACCGGGGCTCGTTTACAGCCCTGCGTCACGAACGAATCACGTATCTTACGAGACGCTGCTGGCTCCCAGCTGAGGCCTCCCTCTCCACCGACCGGGAAGCACCTGCTTAGAGCTGGTATCAACTTCCAACTCATGTTCCAGACCACGCACCACGCGGAAGCAATGGGGAGCCACCGGCCTGCCGGGCAGGGAGCAGGCATTAGCGGCGGAGTCAGAGGCAACCTGCTTGCTGCTTTCCTCAAGCTTTCGTCCCCAGTCAGCACAGCACAGCTGTGTGCAGTCAGGGGCGCTCTCTAGAAAACCACCCGCTGGGCCTTCGGGGAGGGGCAGGCCCCAGCCCTAGGGGACTGGGCTGGAGGTCAAGGGGCAGAAAGGAACAGGGTACCCGAGGGAGACGGCAACGGGAGGCAACAGGGAGCCCACCCCGCTGTTACAGGAGGCGCACGCCCAGCTTCCCCAGAGAGATGACAACAGAGGCTGGGGCCACTCTGGGGGAGGCCCGAGATGGCGACAGGCTGAGGAGCTTTCCCGGAACGTTTCTGAGCAGAGGAGGAGCAGGATGAGAAGGGACTAGACGGGTGGGTCGGTCTGCTGTGAGGCGTCTGAACGAGCCCAGGGACACGCTACTCACAAGCACGGAAGGAGAGGGAGGGAGGAGAGAGGGGAGCTGCTGCTGTGCTCTCCTGTCCGCGCAGGGCAGGGCCGGCCCCCTGGCCCACCCTACTCTCATGCGCCAGCGGGGACGCAGGCAGGGCGCCGCGCTCACAGCAGGCCGGAGCCTCGGGGAGGCTCCCCTGCTCGCTGCGTGGACCACGGGCGTCGCGCCCGGCAAGGAGCACCAAGCTCTCAACTCCCCGCCGGTTCCAGGGCCCCGAGCCCTCGCTCTGCTCAGGGAGAGGAGGCTCCCACGGGGAAGGCAGGCCGGGCCATCCTCACCGGTGACCAAGGGGTTCTAGCACCTGCTGGGCCTCACCTTGTTCTTGGCAAGCACGTTGGCTCCTGCTTTAACGAGCAGCTTGGCCGACTGGCTGAAACCGTGCCAGGACGCTTCGTGCAGGGCCGTGTTCCCGTCCTGAGGAGCACACACGGGGGAGAAAGCACGTCACCCGAGCCTGCTCCGTCTCACCGTCGTCCATACAGCACAGGGTGTTTTAGGGCACGCCCAGGGGCGTTTCTCAGCTGGGGTTTCTCAGCTGAACCACAGAACCCAGACAGTGATCTGAGTGGCCAGTTTCTCCACTCTCCCAAAAACGGTACCTAACAAGTACCATTCCAGATGCGTTCTAGATTTACGATGTGCAATGGATGACTTAAGGCACGAGGGCTGAAGTCTCTCTGGGAACCTAGGGTGATAAAGGCTCCAGGGCCTGTGCACAGCTCACGTGTAACAGAAGGCAGCATTGGGAAGTATGCTTCCCCCTTCCAACCCACCTCCACCGCCCCTGGGGGCCGCTCTGCTCTGTTCCTGGCCCCAGAGAGAACCCTACAAAGATCAGGAAACTGAAGGGTCCAGCTTCAGAAGTTCCAGGGGCCCCAGGGCAGCCAGGTAGATTCCACTGCTCCTTTCTCTTTCCCCAAATCTAATCTCACCCACTTTAATCCAGAAGCCTCAGGGCCCCATACAATTGAGCAGGCACCGAGGCCAGTGATTTGTAAATAAGGTAAACAAGTGTCCTCCATAGGTGGTTTTTAAATAAAAATCAACCAACTAAACATAACTTGTATTTGCTTAACTTACTATGAAAAAAAGAAATAAGTGTGATGAATTGAGTGGATTGGGGCTGGGAGGTCGGGGTGGGGGGAGGGGAGGAGAGGGGAAGCACAGAGAGGAGAGGCAGAGATGCCCTCCTGGCCGTTTCAGGCCAGGTGCAGGGTGGTCAGCAGGGGACAGTGCAGGGACAGCATCCAATTGTGTCCAGGCTCTGGCTCAGACGTTCACTCAACACAGCAAGACGCAGGCCAGACACTGCTGACACCCACATGGGAAGTCTAGGGTCTCAAAGGCTGTGCCGAAGGCCAGGCAGTGGGCAGTGCTGGGCATGGTGGTGGCCATGTGCAGCCCGGAAGCACATCCTACCTGCTTCCTTGCATGGAAGCAGGAAGCAAAGATTGGAGAGCGACAATTTAAAAACACTGGATTAGGGGACTTCCCTGGTGGTCCAGGGGTTGAGACTTCGCCTCCCAATGCAGGGGGTGCGGGTTCGATCCCTGGTCAGGGAGCTAAGATCCCACATGCCTCGTGGCCAAAAAACCAAAACATAAAATGGAAGCAGTATTGTAACAAATTCAATAAAGACTTTAAAAATGGTCCACATCAAATAAATAAATAAATAATAAAATAAAGTTAAGTAAATGAATAAACAAAGGATTAATATATATCACTGGGATTTTTTAAAAGAATTGATTTTGCTTATTTTTTCCTTTCAATATTGTTTAAATAAATTAACTTACTCCACTATCTGAAAAGAAAGAAAGAAAGAAAAAAAGAAAGAAAAAGAAAGAAAGGAAGAAAGAAAGAGAAAGAAAGGAAGGAAGGAAGGAAGGAAGGAAGAAAGAAAGAAAGAAAGAAAGAAAGAAAGAAAGAAAGAAAGAAAGAAAGAAGGAAAGAAAGAAAGAAGGAAAGAAAGAAAGAAGGAAAGAAAGAGAAAGAGAGAGAAAGAAAGAAAGAAGAAAGAAAGAGTCTGGAGCACACCCCCTCCCCCATCCAGGCCTTCACAGGTCATTATTTCTACATTTTTTTTTCTTCCACCAATTACATTTATGTGGTTGCCCAGTGATGCCACAGAACAGAGGGAAGAGTTTTTTTAAAATTCAGTTTGCTGGGATATAACATACTCTTTCAGAGGAACTCTGGGCTGATTTCCTCCTGTTAGACCACGATCAGTAGGACTCAGGAATGAAACATTTCTCGAGCGCAGGAGCTCCCAAAGCGGTCCCCAGGCGGACCCCTCCCACGTCCCTGCTCACCTTGTCCTGTCGGTCCAGAGCACAGCCCTCCTGGATGAGCGTCCCGATGACCTCGGTGTTCCCCACCACCGCGGCCCGGTGCAAGGCGGTCTGATCCCCCTGTGGGTTGTAGGGAGACAGGGACGGGGTCAGCTCTCTCCAGCCCCCCCCCACTCGCTCCCTCGCTCCTCCACACAAGGACATCCCCCATCACCACGGGCCAGCCGGGGTTGGTGGTCTAGTTAGTAGGCAGTGCATGCCAAGAAGAGTGGTTTTGTTCACAAACTCAGTGGTAACCTTCAGCCAACAGCAGAAGAGCCCTGGGCCACAGAGCTAACCTCAGGATGAGGGCTATGTCCTCACCCACCACCCCAGGGGACGGCGGTACGACTGTCACATCTGTGAAGAGCAGCTCTGAGAGCCGGACTGTGTGCTGGGCAATGGAACCAGCGATGCCTGGAATCTTTACTCTCAGCTGAGTCCTCCCGGTCCTGGGGTCAGAGGACTCACTAGCCTGCTGTATCAGCCAGCAGGACTCGTGGCGGGTGTACTTGATTGACTGGACCTGGCCTAGAGCAATGCTAGGACGTGTGAGGATGCCAGGGACTCAAGCTGTCACTGCACATCTCTAAGAAGCCTCTTCTGATGTTTCATGACAGCATCCTCACTGAGTTAGGCTGCACTGGACCCTTTCTCTGTGGTCAGATGCCTGGGATTGCTGACCTTCTCCTTCTCTGTCAGGGCACCAAAGGGAACTTGACTCTTCCCCTAATTGCAGTTGAGAAAAGGACTAAGATCCTACAGGTGAAGACGGTCAGGTCTGTAACAAGAGAGAGTTCTGAAGTCTCTGAGAGCACATCTTATCTCTGACAGGCGCTCAGGAGATCAAGTCCAGCCTGGGGTGCAAGCTTGAATGGAGAGAGGGCTGAACAGTGTGGAAAATTCCTGGTGGGACAGAAGGGACGCAGGGCAAGAGGGGAGCAGGAGATGTGTAGCATGCACAGACTTGGGAGACACCTGTCACCTCGCTGGGAACTCAGGTTCTTCAGCTGTGAAAGGAGGCAAGGTCCCTCCCTCCCCTTCTTGGGGTCTATGACACGGTCAGCAAGAGTTCTGCGTAAACAGTTTTCTGGCGGAACACAGGAGAGGCAAAGGGGCATGCCCTGGGGCCCTCCTGGTCCTCAGCCCAAGAGAGGAAAGAAAGACTTAGAAGACAGGAAACATGGAGGCTTTTTAAAGAAGGATGCACTGTTACTTATAAAAAGTCCTAATCAAATGCTGATGCTACTTACATCCCTGGAATCTGTAACAGATGACAATGCACTTTAAAAGCACTTAATCCAAAAAAAAGTTCTGGAGGTGGATGATGGGGATGGTTTCCTAACAATGTGAGTGCACTTAATGCCAATGAACTGTACCCTTAAAATGGTTAAAATGATCAATTTATGTAATGTATGGTTTATCACAATAAAAAGCACTTAATCCTATTTAAAAACCAAATTCACATTCTTAAAATTTAAAATAATCTCCCTTTAAAAACCCATGAAGGGAAATGATTTTTATTTTCTTCTGTATACTTTTTTAATACTTTCCAACTTTTTACACATATAATTTCTAGCATCAGGAAAAACTGTTATTTATTAAAAGTCGAAGCTGTACCAATATACCAGGAATGGGACTGTCCATGTCTCAGAAGCTTTCCTCACTGTTCATTCTCTGGTGGTGTGTCTGGACCTCCACTCCCATCACCGTGATTCCATCCACTGTCCGCTGCATTCCATCACCAACCCTCCCCTCGGCATCCTAAGCTATTATTCTCATTACAAATCAGGCTTAGCCTTGGTTTTCTTCTTGCCCACCTTTCCAAGACCCCTTACTCAAAGAGGACCCTTTCTGTGTGCCACGTGGTCAAAAGCAGACCATGGCCACTGGGTCAGCATTTGCACGAGATGTGCGAAGCCATTACACATCCTCTTCAAACACCTGAGAAAGTGTCTCCAGGTGAGATGTACTTAAGGCCCAAACAAGTAATCATGAAGAACTGCCCCGTCTTAACTTTTTAAAACTTCTATAAGAATCTCCAATAGGGTCTGTTTTCCTACCAGCATGGTGATGGATTTTCCCAAAATGGACCTCAAGTACAATTTACTGTTACTGACCTGATGAGAAAGATGGGGCCCTGTTCTCAGCAACGAAGGTGAGGCTGCAACCCCCTCCTTCAGGGTAAATACTGACTTGGTCAGATTTCTAGTGGTCAGAAACCTTTCAATATTCCCACAAATTGCCGGCACTCTAACTAGCATTCCTTGGCCTCATCAGAACAACCTTTAACGTAACCAAGCGTAACCACTCTGTCCGTGTTGTGCATAAAGTGTGGGTCATGTCAGCCACTCTTGCTGCTAAGTCACGGCACAGTCTAACCTCAGCCTGGCTTCAGGTCAAACGTTTCACTGTGTTTCACAGGCTACCACCAACTCGTGAGTTGAGGCAGCTTTGAAGCCAGAATGTCACTGTTATTTATTACTTGCTTTTAGTGTGAATCTCCTGTGCTTGCTTCCCTGGGAATAACTTTCCTTTGTGAAATTCCAGCTCAATGCAAGAAGCTAAATCTGCCTTGTAGTTCAGCCCTTAAAAGTAAATTTCCAGATGGACAAGCAAGACTCAAGGAGACCTGTCGCCCTGAGCGAGGCTGTGGTCCTCGGGCACCTGGCACAGCTGTCTCCTGCGTGTCCCACGTCATGTCCCCTTTCTCCCGGCCACAGCTTCCCCCACATCTTCACGCCCCTTAGTCACAGACCCACTCAGAGCCTGAGACCCTGCCTCATGTATCAGGGCAAGGGCAGCCTTTCTCCACTCAGAGTGGTCCCTGAGCAGGACCGTTAGCTTTGCTCACATCACGTGGGGTGGTTCTGGAGGACTGGGTGAGACACTTTCTCTGGTGCATAAAAACCAGCCACCCTGAAGTTACCAAGGTGAGCATCACAGGCTGAGAGACATGAAATATATAAGCCAAGGGCCACCTCGGGCTGTCTCAGAGCTACCCTTCCCCAGAACACAACACAAGCGAACACCTGAGACCCCTGATTGAAACAGGGTCAGTTACCTGAGCATCAACTCTTCCTCCTATAAAACTAAAACTTACTTTTGAAATATTTCCTCTTTGAAATATGACACAGAAAAGAACAAAATGTATCCTCAGTATACACTTGTTAACAGACCCAAGCAGCAACTTGGACACAATCTTTATTTCTATATGATCTAAATATCAACCACAAAATTCTGAAACTTTGGAGAAAAAAAAAGCTGGGAAAAGCATGGCACTCAACAGCATTTACCCATTATTTATTCAGTGAATATTTATTGACCCTGCTCTAGGCTCCAAGCGCTGCGGCATCTAATTCATTTTATTGATTAAAACAACCAAGGTCCAGTGCAGTTCAGCGCCTAGCCTAGGATCACCAGCTAATTCGGGGTAGCATGGTTGGGCCAGAACTCAAATTGGCAAGGTTTTTTGCACTCACCCTGAGCTATTTCCAACCTATGAAGTCAATTAACCTTAAGACAGGCCTTAAAAAAGATCAGGTGCTTCTATGGGATGCCACTGCCTGTTTACAGTGCCATCAAGCTAAGTGCTTTAGCCCAGTGCCTTGGCATATATAGGCACCTGAGAAGTATTTGTTGGATGATGAACTCCAAAGCAGCAGAAGGAAAATGCTGAAGCTGGAAACTTGAAGACCCAGCAAGCTTGCAGTTTGGCACTTTGATGTGGAACATGCAAATCATGTTCCAAAGTGACTGCAAAGTGACCTGTCTGCAAAGTGCATGGACTGCCCACTCTCCATTTTCCTAAGACATCAGTGTTTCTTTGGGATTTTAAAAAGTGTGCAACCACGGAGGTCTAAAACTTTGTTCTGAAATCCTTTTAGTGTTCTCTCCTACATGGTGAAAAAGAGTGAGCACAGTGTGGGCAGATTGGAAAGCCAAGCTCGTGGAAGAAAGCCCAGTCATGCGAGGGTGGACCATGCCCGCCTGCAGGAGGAATCCCTCCCAGGTGGCACAGGCAGACATGTTGCAAGGAAGCTCAAGACAGGGTAGGTGCACAAGACAGTTGCTGACCTCTTTTTCTCTCTCTGATCTTCTAGGGTTCTTCCTAGCCTTTCTTCTCTGGTTTTTCTTATTTTTCTCTTCCTTCGTGCCTTTTACCGTGGCCACAGAGTCCTGGACTATTTCTGAGGCGGGGACTGTGTGATTGCTCATTGACCAATCAGAGATGGCGTTAGAGCTCCAATGAGCGTTGACAGGGTTGGCAGGAAGCAAGAGGGAACTTGCTTCTGGAGTTGCATATTCTAAAGAACTGGTCTCCACAGGTTCAAATTCATAATAATCCCACTCCAGGGCACTGGAGGTCATTCTTCAACTAATTCTCAGTCTTTACCATGATATAAAGCACAGTATCTGTAGAACATGAAGTTATGAGTAAATTCTTCATAACATTCTCTAATACTACCCATCACCCATGACAGGTAACTTCTGAAATGACTTTTTTTATCCAATACTCAGTCTCCCAGCTTCTTTAAAGGACACTCATAAAGAGTTTTCTTCCTTGAATTCCTACATGAGTTTCAAGGCTGATCAACAAGCAGAGTAGATAATAGAAGACACACATGAACCACATCCTGGCAGATGTGTTACTTTAGAACTAGTGAAGGTCAATTCTACCATCTCCATTCCCAGCTGTTTTTACATTATTTTGTTGTTGCGTGCATTTTTGTTTTGTTTTGTTTTTTTTTAAAGCTATCTGGGAGAAGCAATATATGCATTGTCTAGGGCAAGGGAAAGACGCCAAAAAAAAAAAAAAAAAAAGATTTCAATAAATGAAAGAGTTCCGCTCTAAAAGCAGCGCTGGCTTTCCTGCCACTGACGTGTACCCCTTTGGCCACCTTGTGACAACTCCTGACTATTTTACTTCCTATTTTGCCTGATATAAGCAGCAGTAGTTCTAGAAAGTCAGCATGGCTTTTGCTGCAGGAGAACACAGTGATACTCAGGGCTCAGGACCTGAGACAGGAGTGTTGGGTCGGGACGGGTTAGCATGCCTGGTGCCACTGTGGCGAGTAAGGGCTTTAATTAGGCACAGAAGACCAGATGCAGCCCAACATATTTGCACCAACAACTCAATGCCCTGCCTTTCCTGTGGTCACAATCTCTTCTCTCTCCCTGCATTTTTGCTCCTGTCATGTAAGGATAAGATATAATCAGGTACCTTATGATGGCTACAATGCCAGGAAAGAAAAAAGTATTGTGACCCAAGGTAGAAATCAGCAGCTTAAAGCTAAATCAGCATCTTTTGAAAATAGCATCCTTGATGACTCAACAGGTTCCAAATATAACCAGAAATTTATGAATGACACTAACAGCCTTCTGCCTGTGTATAAGACACAGTTATTTCTTTGTGAATGCTGTCCTTCTCAACTTGTGCGTTTGCCAAGTTTTAGGACATTATACAAAGACTCAGAAAAAACTAGAAGCACTTTGGTAACCCACACCCTAGCCCAGCTAGGTCTGAAATTGGATAACATTCTGTAACCACAGTGATTAAAGGTGAACCTGAAAGGGGTTTATAAGTACAAACTCTCTAAGATTCTGTGTTCCTCACAAAAGTTCTTACTTCTCTGAATCCTACTTCTTTGAATTCTAACATTAGAGTTAGAGACAGAAAGTTTCTGAAAGTAGTTTCCAATCACATTATCATTGGGACCTTTTCCTAACAGCTCACTGGAGGGCAATTTACACAAACTCTTCTGCATCCCCTTCTTAGAGAATCCACCCCCCTCAAAGACCCAACAGGGCCACCCTATGCACTACGTGACCCCATGCAGACACTGCTGACTTACTCAGGAACGGATTCTTGACCCCAAAAGAGCCAACTGGAACTTCTCTCTAGGTAATCTGACTAAAGAGACCCAGAGACTGAGTCTTAAGCACGGCACAGCACCAGAGTGAACTCTTTCTGGAGGTTTCCTTTTTCTCAGATTGCATGAGATCGGTGGCCTGTTTTTTCTTTAAATAGGTCCTTTTCAACTGAATGTATACAGAGTGAGAGAAATCGAGGCGAGAAAAGAAAAACATTAAGTTTTTAAGCCTCACTTTTTCTCCAGTGGTAAGTTTGGTCAATGTGTGTGTGTGTGTGCGTGCACGTGTGCTCTCTCATACTGAGACACGACACAGACAAAGTGCCCTTCGAGGTTCTGCACTTGAATAATACTAGATAGGAAGCAAAAATACTGGATACGAACCACGATGGGAAAACCAACTCACACTCCCGAACTCAACCTTGCTACTGAGACGGATCCCAGAGCAGGGCTTCAAAAGGACGCTCTTCCCACCAAGATGAAGCTAAAAAGTGCTGGAGGGCGTCTACTACTGCCCCCACGCCCACCCCCACCTCATAGCTAGTTACACATTGATGATTCCAGGCAGACAAGCCCCTCTGACAACCATTCCCGGATAGAATGATGGCTTCTACTCACATCATCCTGGACGTCAAGGTCGCAGCCAGCCTTCAGCAAGATCTGGACCACAGAAAGATGGCCCTTATTGGCAGCAAGATGCAGGGGGGTCCGGCCATGCTGTTAATGCAGAGCAAACACTGATTTCAGAACAAGTGGTCACAAACACTCCCCGGGGGCGGGGGCCTGGCGCAAGGTTTGCATGGTGGCCCTCCCCTCCCCCACTTCAGGCTGGCAGCAGACTCTGATGAATTTATATGGAATTCAAGTTTGTCTTGGTTAACCTTGGCTACTGGCATTGCGATCAGTGAACGAAATATGCTCAAAATGTCAAGATTTCCCGGTTTGCATGGTGGCCCTCCCCTCCCCCACTTCAGGTTGCCAGCAGACTCTCGTGAATTTATATGGAATTCAAGTTTGTCTTGGTTAACCTTGGCTACTGGCATTGCGATCAGTGAACGAAATATGCTCAAAATGTCAAGATTTCCCATAGTGCATAATTCCTACTCCCCGCTCATCCAACCAGCAAGTAGGAAAGTGAGGGTTTTCAAGTCTTATTGACCCACAGGTTTGACTGTCGGGGATGGTGAAGTGGCCACAGTGAATCTGATGGGGTAACAGAGGTGAGAGCAGCAGAGAGTCAAGCTAGTCAGCCCCAGAGACATCTGGTTAGTAACTCCTCAAAATTGAAATGGCTGGACAAACCATTAGAACAGGCCTTCCCCCCTCATTTTTTTCATTTTTATTGGAGTATAGTTGATCTACAGTATTGTGTTAGTTTTAGGTGTGCAGTAAAGTGAATCAGTTATACATATATCCACTCTTTTTAGATTCTTTTCCCATATAGGTCATTACAGACTATTGAGTAGAGTTCCCTGTGCTATACAGTAGGTCCTTATTAGTTCACATCCGCCCCTTTTTAAAAACAAAAATTTTTAAGAACGTTTATTGAAATACAATTGACATACAAGAAACTGCATATATTTAAAGTGTGCAATTTGATATATTTTTTCTTATTAGTAATGTATATATGGCAATCCCAATCTCCCAATTCATCCCACCCCAATGCCCCCCACCACTTTCCCCGCTTGGTGTCCATATGCTTGTTCTCTACATCTGTGTCTCTACTTCTGCCTTGCAAACCGGTTGATCTGTACCATCTTCCTATATTCCACATATATGCATTAATGTACGATATTAACAACAAATTTTAAAATTACAAAGTATTTCAGCCATTCAAAAATATCAACATTTTAAAATGTATATACCCAGAAATCACTTTAAGAAAAAACTAGAGAAACTGTAGCCGTTCCTCGTGAAGCCCTCCCAGAGCTCACTTCCCCTCAACCCCGAGGTAACCACTCATTTGGGCGTCGTCATTCCCGTGCCTTATACTACACTTTACTACATGTTTGTAGCCACGCACAATAGATAAACATTGTTTTGCTTGTCTTCAAACCTTACATAAATTGTATTAATCTGTGCAATGTCATTTGGCAATTCTGGGGATCCGACATTATATTTTTGAGTTTCTAAAAAGTATTGGCACATTATTCACTCATTCTCCCACTGCTGGGTTCCAGGGTGTCCCCAGTGGTTGGCAGAACATCTCCCGTGCACCTGGGTGGGCTTCTCAGCCCGCTGGTGGGTCATAGAGATGACCGTTGCCTGCAAGTGGGCTCCTGAGCTGTGACACTGACAGTCACACCCAGATAACCCTCTTTATTGTAAGTCAATTTCCATCTAGAGAACGGACCTTGCCAAACTCCGAATTCTCCAACTTCTCAAGGCGCCACTAGGTTCCCTTTGCCTTCTCCCTCAAGTTCACTGTGAAGAAATGTTCTCACCCCTGCTCCAAACAGCATTTAACCACGCACGGCCTCTACCTGTGCCGAAACACTCCCAGAGGAATAAGGGTCTCACACAGCCTGTCCTTTTTCGCATCTTGATAAAACTTCCCAAAGACCTTAACTGACATTCTAGCAGGATAAACCTCTTTATGATCCCGATCAGGGGCCAGTTTGCCATGGGTAACTAGCCTTGCAGGAAAACTGAGACAGCAGATAATAAAGGATCTCAATTTCAACCCATGAAATGCACTCAAAGCATTAGAACGATTCTGGAAAGAAAGAGGTCAGAGCTCACTTTAAAATTAGAATTCCTAATTAAGAAAAAAGTTTCTCCCAAGAAGGCAGGCTATAAAAAACCCTCATAAAAAGGCAACGTCTGAGATAAGATGAATTGACCTTCCTTGGCTGGAGACTGTGCTGAGCGTGGGCTGCTTGACCTTGACTCCGACGAAATGTCCACAGCTGATGAGATGCAGCAGACAGCCTGGGTCCCCTCGCTGGGCCTGGCCCCGGGCTCCAGCTGTCCTGTGTCCTTGTCCAGGCTGTCGGATCAGTGACCTTCACAGGGTTTCTAGAGCATTCTGAAACACGGGGAGGCCCATCATGTTTGTGAGGAGAAAGATGTGTGTGCTGCGGGACACAAGCGCTTCTGAGCATCTGGAAAGTGCAGACCGTGACGGGAGGAGCTGCCCTGAGAGGCTGAGACGGAGGCCATAGGCTGAGGAGGAGCTGGGTGTCAGGTCAGGGCAGCCCCGGGGAAGCTTGTCAGCACCAGGTATCACTGCCTGGAAGGTGGCGCCCAAGGAGGTGAAAGGGTTTGCCCAAGTGAGCACAAAAAATCTCAAGAGCCAGAGAAGGAAACACCAATGTGGTTCACACCAGGTCGTGTCCAGCGGGCGCTTCAGCAACTGAAATGACTAACGAGGTGGCCCTAGACTGGAGGCACCTTCCTCATCCAAGGTCCAAGCAGAGTCCCCTCTGCGGAGAAAGGCAAGGTCAGAGGCATTAGAGCCCAAAGAGCCTCGTTCAAATCCCAGCTCTGAGTAGGAACACCTGTGTGATTTTGTGCAGGACACTCTCCTAAGCCTGTTTCCTCATCTGTGAAATAAGAACAGTCTCCACCAGCCACCCCAGAGGCTTGGAGCAGGATAAGTGAGGTAACATCTACCACCCATCACGGGCTTCCTTCCCTCCACTGTCCTCAGCCCTGCCCCCTGAAAGCACCCCAGCTACTGCCTCTCCTCCCTGACACCCTGCACCTTTGCCTTGGAGACCAGTGAGATAGTTTCCACGGCACAGACCTGGGAGAAGAGTTGGCTCTTGGGTCCCCTGCACAGCCAGGTGGGCCCTTGCTGGAGGGTCAAGGTTCCTCCCAGCCAGGTCTGATCCGCTCACCCACTGCCATTTCTTTTTTATACTTTTAGTGGTTGCCTTTAAATTTTTAGTGAGCATATTTAATTTAACACAGGATTATCTTTTTAAAAAAATTTTTATTTATTTATTGGCTGCATTGGGTCTTTGTTGCTGCATGCGGGCTTTCTCTACTTGCAGCGAGCGGGGGCTACTCTTCGTTGTGGTGCACGGTCTTATTGCAGTGGCTTCTCTTGTTGCAGAGCATGGGCTCTAGACACGTGGGCATCAGCAGTTGTGGCGCACGGGCTTAGCTGCTCCATGGCATGTGGGATCTTCCCGGACCAGGGCTCGAACCCGTGTCCCCTGCATCAGCAGGCGGATTCTTAACCACTGCGTCACCAGGGAAGCCCCCCCCACTGCCATTTTTGAAATACAGTCCGAGACCCCAAGTCTCCATGTCTCTCTGGAAGGGTCTCCTTTACTGGGAACACCCTTCTCCAAATGACACCTCCTCCAGTTCTCCGAGAGGAAATGTCCCCGGCTGCCTGCTCCACACCCACAGCGCTTCAGCAGCACCGCCCCCGCCGCCAGGAAACCTCTCATCCTGTTCTGAGTATCCTTCCAACTAGGCTGTGAGCTCCCTGCAGACGGGACTGCACCACCCGTGAGGGGTGAAGCAAGTTGACTCTGGGGTGTTGCGGGGCCAAATCAAAGAGGTCCCGGTGCTCCTCAACCACAGGGCGGGCCGAGCCTCCTCGGGACACCGGGGCAACTTCCACAGTTCCAGGCTTGACCAGAGAAATGGGGGGGAGGCTGCGGCCGCCAGGTTCGGGGATGTCTCAGCCCTTCGGAGGAGGTATAGACATCCTGGGGGCTTCACGAGCATGTGAGCGGCTGCAACAGTGACGTGGGGGCTTCTCTGAGGAGGGCCAGTGTCCCCCTCGCATGTCTGGCTCCTTTTCTGGCATCTGGTAAAACTATAGCAGGCAGAAAAGGCAGTAGTAACCAGTTTCCCACCGACCCTGAAGCTGTCCACCCCAGTCCCCTGGGCTCTCCTTACACACACACATCACCCACCCAGGAACGTGCTTGGTTTTCCAGAACACTCTGTAATGAAAAGCAACAAAAGGAGAGCCATTCAGGGGAGTAGCTGCTCCCACCCACCACACAGGGATCCCCCAAGGTCATGCCTGACAAACGGAGAAGGCGGAAAGCACCCCCAGTGTGAGCGGGCAAATAAAACCTGACCCTCAGAGGGCTCTCTGAATCACTGACCTCACGGGTACAGCTGCTCTCGTCTCCACGCCCCTAGGACTGGCCAGCAGAAGACATGGGAACAGGAGAAAAGACTGGACCGTGAGTGATGAGAGGAGGAAGTTTCTGGTTTGTGCTGGGCCCTCCCCCAGTTCAAAGACCAGTTCACCCCAACTCAGCCCGGGCCCTGGTGAGCCCAGCGAGACCAGCAGCAACGATGATGAGAGCAAGAGCCGGCAGCGGCGGGCATTTATGGGACGCTTAGGGCATGGTGGGCACTCTCTTAAGAACTTTACATGTATTGCTCATTCAGTCCTCCTGACGACCCTAGGAGGTAGGCAGTATCATGAAGCCCATTTTACAGACTAGGAAACTGCGGCATGGAGAGACAGTCACTGGTGCTGTGTCACGCAGCAGGTACCTCGAGTCTGGATTCATGCCATGCTCTGGCCCACCACGCTCCCTGCCCCCCGCTTGCCGTGGGGGGAGGCTCTCCCCTGGCAGAGGGCTCCACGCCCACTCTCAGGAAGCACCCAAGGCTCCCAGACGATGACCTCTGAGGGTGCTTGCAAAATACCGGGTTTCCTTAGCATCTCCAAATGAGGAGAGAGGATGCCCACTCTCAGTGTACCTCTGAGTCACCTGGGGAGGTTAGTCTATCTGTCTGTCCACCCGTCCTGATGCCCGAGGCCTTCCTCCAGAGCTACTGACTCAGTGCTTTGCGGGGCGCAGGCAGCAGGGGTTACCCACCCCCCCAGGGGATTCTGATGAGTGACCCGGGCGGAGAACCACAGCACGAGATGAAGAGGGGCCTGGATAACCCTCCCCGGAGCAGCCACAGGCCCTCAGGCTAAACCTGTGCGAGCAGGAGCCCTTCCTCTCCCTGCATTGCTCATGATGCTTTTGTCCCCACCTGTCAGTGCTAAACACTCAAAGCCTACACCTCCTCAACCCAGAGCTTCCCGTATCTTAAGAGAGTATATAAACGATACAGCATTGCTAAAAATGTAGAAGATAAAAGCAAATCGTCTGTGATTGGACCACCACATACAATGATTATCGTTTTTACCCAGTCTTTTCCACTGCATCTTCTCTCCTGGTGTTTTTGCACAGTGACGTTCACAGGTCACAGGAAACTAGCTCGCTTGTGCATTAATATGATGCCTTAAACCAGTGGTCCTCAAACTTTATTGGGCAGCAGAGGCTTGTTAAGGCCAGCTATCTGGGCCCCCTCCCAGAGTCTCTGATTTTGTAGGTCTGGGGTGGAGACAGAGAATTTGTATTTCTAACAAGTTCCCAGGAGAAGCAGAGGCTGCTAGTGTAGGACCACACTTTAAGAGCCACTAACATAAACCACTGGTTTTCAATCCTGTTTCACATTAGAGTCACCTGCATATGTTTTTAAGGTCCTCAAGTTTCACCCCAGATTCCATCAGCCTAGGGTGGGGTCTTGGCGTGGGTGTTTTTTAAATTCCAGGTGATTCTAACGTGCAGCAGGAGGTTATGAATCCCTCGTTGCGTGCTTTAAAGGTGCTGGTTCCTCCAACCTGCCCTGGGCGTCAGGACGGGCCATCTCAGACCAGTGGGGAGAGAGGGTGCAGGACCCTGCAGGGAGCACATTTCCCTGATCCGACCAGGGAGAGGCAGAGGCTTGGAGCCTGCTCACTTCCAGGGAACTGAAGAGCCACGGGACTTGAGACGTTGCCAGGCAACAATCACAAGAATAGTGGCCTCACCTCAGCAGCTCTGGGCTCTGGTCTGAGCGCTGCTTTGTTCTGGCAGGTTGAGCCCTATGGGTCCCGTTTCCAGCAGACCTGCTGCATGGGAGCATCAGTGACTCCCGTTCCAGCAGGTGATTCATAAATTACACTCACAGGTAATCATGAAGGGCGCGCAGAACAAAAAGCCCCTACTGCTCATCTGGAAGAGCCTAACTGCCAGCTGGAGCGGTTGGGGCTCTGTCAGGGAACATTCCTGGAGAAGAATTCCTGCTCAGATACAGATCTCCCACCAACAGGGGATCGAGTCAAAGGCAAGCAGCTTAAACTACACCCTGAAAGGAAGTGGAGGTGTTTTGATCTTCCCTGTGTTCAGATGTGGTACTTAACCCTCCTCACCGGACACTCCAGGCAGACCGAGGCGTCGGCATTTACACTGGAGAGACCTCCCTCGGGAGGGGCTGAGCCCCAGGGAGGGGGACCAGGGGTTATTTGAGAACCACAAGCCACAGAAACAAGCCTGGCAAGATCCTCTCTTTGTACAGACTCTGCGGTGCCCGAGAGTCCTGGGCCGTGACCCTGGTCACTCATTACTCCGGTCAAGACCTACAGGCTGGGTCGCAGTTCCTCTCCTGCTTAGGGATCTCGGATCCTCCTTACTAAAGGGCAGGCCTTTCACACCATCAGTACTTGTCCCATGTATACACCTGCTCCGCGGATGCTGAGCCCTGACGCCCCAAGGCAGCCGCCTGGTCTAACAGAGTGGACCTGGGAAGAGAGAAGGAAGGGGGCTGGCGCTTAGCCACTCCTGCAACACCATTTTTGTTCAGTGATATGCTTTTGCTCAAGCTCACACAGACACATGGGGCAAAAGGAGGCTAAAGGAATTGAGACGTGAAGACAACTGAACCATCTTAGCTGGGGTTTTTTACAAGGACGGCAGTTGCAGAGATGTGACCCACATGAGGGGAAACAAGAAGAATTTAGGTATAATTTAAATTAGTATAATAATTTCAAAATGACATTTCCTTTCTTCCGATCATGAGAAATACAATAGGTCAGGGTCATGCAGTCCTTTTTGGATGCGAGTAAAGTCTGTATTACCTGCAGCGTTAAAGAAACAGGAAAGAGAGAGATAGGAAGCAAGGAAGTTGTAACATTAGTAAAGGAAGAGTGGCTCATATTTTAGAAAAAATGTAACATTTGGATTGAAAAGGGTCTTGGAGAGTGTAATTTGGATAAGCATAGTCAGGCTAGCAGAGGGTCAGTGATTTTCAAGAGCTCAAATCTTATTTGTGGCAGAACAAATAATAGCTAGAATCCTGGCCACTTGGCCCCTCATTTAGGTTTTAAATTGTAGATTTCCCACCAAGTTTCTTAAGTGTCCCCAGGGTCCCCTTATCATAAAGTATTCCCAGAGTTCCAAATGCCTAGAATAGTATAGATTTGGGTCCAAAACTTCAAAGTCCTCAGGCTTATGATTCAATGAAAACAAAGTTATCGAGACATCCAGGGGAAAAAAAATGGGCACAGAAAAAGTGCCACGGATAAAAGGAAAGTGAGAAAATAAAACTTTACATTAAAAAAATGCATCGTTTTAAAAGCCTGAAGAACTTTCCTTTTTGGAAATGTGTGTTGTCTACTTGGATGAGTGACACATCACATCTTAATCAGACTGTAGGTGACAAGAAGCAGCAAGGAAATAAAGTCCCTGGATGACAGAAATCAGGATGCAACACAATCTCCGATTGGAAGGACAGGCTAATTTTAACAAGACAAAATGTAATGGGGGCAGATGTGAAATTCCTGCACTGAGGCTCAACGGTCCAATCACACTCGGGCACGGGTACTGGGACTGTCTTCTAAAACAGCAGTCCTTCCTTTTAAAAGGGCCAGTTTCCTATGCCAAAAAGCTTCATACTGCTTCTCTAAGGCTTGCTCTGGGGAGGGCCTAATAATCATAAATAACTGGGAGAGATGATTTTAAATGTGTATGGTGAGGAATCAATTACTCAAATATAATGGCTGAATGAATAAGAATTCCTTTTGAGGTAATGCAGAAACTGTTAGGGTTGGGCTTGCTTCTAGAAAGGTCCACCAGCCAGAGGGACCAAAATATTTCAAGCGACTTAATTGACTGTTAAGAATCCCATTGGTTCGGGACTCCCCTGGTGGTCCAGTGGCTAGGCTTCTGCATTCCCAATGCAGGGGGCCCGGATTCGGTCCCTGCTCTGGGAACTAGATTCCACGTGCTGCAACTAAGAGTTTGCATGTCGCAACTAAAGATCCTGCATGCCCCAACTAAGACCTGGTGCATACAAATTAACTAAAAAAAAGAAGAATCCCACTGGTTCCTATAGAACATCTGTTCCTAAGCTAGAAGGTATCAGTTAGTGGCCTCCATGTTCCTCACCAGTAGCTTTTTAGACTACATTTTCAATAGGGTGACACAATGAGCAAAGCATGGTGGTCCAGCACCTGATGAACTCTGGTTGGGAGGTAAGAACTGTGCTCTCTCACTTCCTGATTTTTGTTGGAATCACTGCCTTTTCAGCAATTGTTAATATAACCATGTGGTTTTTTTACTTTTTCCTTTTAATCTGTTGGTGTAATGAATTATGGAACCATCCTTACATTCCTGGATCAAACTCCACTTGGTCACACTGTACTATTTTGATGTGTGCTGTATTGTATTAAGTAAGGTTATTAAGAATTTTTGTTTCTAATTCATAATTGAGATTGCTCTATAGTTCTTGTATTATTTCTCTCACTCTCATTTATATTTACCTGGTTTTGGTATTAAGGTTGCACTGGTTTCATAACACAAATCCAGCTTTCCATTTTGCTATATCCTTTACAATAGTTTACATAACACTGGAATTAGCTTTTTGCTAAAATATAGAACAGGGCTGTGAAACCATCTGGCCCTGGCACTTTGTTAAAGGTTGCATCTTTAATCACATTTCTAATCTTTTCTATGGTAATTAGACTATTTAGGTTTTCTGCTGCTTCTTGGGTGAACTAAAAAACAAATTTTTTTATTATGGTAAAATATATGTAACATAAAATTTACCATTTTAGCCATTTTTTAGTTTATACTTCAGTGGCATTAAGTATATTTGCAATGTTGTGCAACCATCACCATTACTTCAATTCCAGAACTTCAATTCCAGAAATTCAATCATCCCAAACAGAAACTCTGTATCCATTAAACAATAACTCCCCTATCCCTCAGCCCCTGCTAATTTCTATCCTACTTTTCTTTTTCTTCTCTTTTATTTTTCTGGCTGCACCCCACAGCATGTGGGATCTTAGTTCCCTGATCAGGGATCGAACCCAGGCCCTCAGCCGTGAAAGCACAGAGTCCTAATCACTGGACTGCCAGGGAATTCCCCCTCTATCCTACTCTTCATCTCTATTAATTTGCCTATTCTAGGTGCCTGATATAAGTGGAATCATACAACATTTGTCCTTTTTGTCTCTCATTCCACTTAGTATAATGCTTTCAAGGTTCATGCATGTCGTAGCATGTACCAGAACTCCATTCCTTTTTAGGGCTGAATAATATTCCACAGTGAGAAAAGGCAGCTGTCTGTGAGCCAGGAAGAGGGCCCGAGCCAGGAAGAGGGCCCTCACCAGGAGCCGAATCGGCTAGCACCAGATATTTTGGACTTCCCAGCCTCTAGAACTGTGAGAAATGAACGTTTGCTGTTTACCCACCTGGTCTACGGTATTGTGTTACAGCAGCCTAAGCAGACTAAGACATCTATTGATTTGGGGATTACACTGACTGATGCAGAATCAGCCTTGCGTTTTCACTTGCTCGTGGTGTATAATTCTTTTTACGTTGCTCTCTTCGATGGAAACACAGGCTGAAAGAAGACCAGGCACGGATGCCACCTACTCACCCATCTTGGTTTATATCCTTGGTTTATAACAACTTAAACATGCAAGAGCCAATTCTCATTGGAAACAAACCAGGAAGCCTGCTGAGAAAGAATTTTCAGTCTCCAAACCAGTTCCTGGCTTCATTTATTTTCTGAAACCGAAGTCATTATAGCTTAAGAGTAAGAAAAGAGAAGAAAACTAATAAAAATCCACCAACAGACCATCTGCACTGGCATCTGAGCAGAGGCCCAAGTGGGCAACTCAGCAGCTTCTAAAGCTCCTTTCCTAGCCGGCTTCCTCATTTTACAGCAACTCCAGAGTGTGGATTAGGTGATGACACTTCAGAAGTCTTACAACAGGATGATTACTGGCCTGGAAACCAGTGATCATTTTGTTCAGGAAAGATACAGGTACTTAGGGAGGCTTTTAAAATGCTGACTCCTGGCTATGCCGTGACACTGTAATCTCTCCTCTAGTGTGGTTAGGACCTATCGAATACACGGCTTTAGGGGGTGTTACCAGCACATTAATCTGGGCTATAAAACAGGCAGCTACGCAGCTTGAGGCTTCCATGCTCGGTGCAGGCAGCAGCATGCATGCTGCACACACTGACCCGGGATGGGGGTGCAGGAGACTTGCTGTGTGAACACCCCCGTGCTAGATGGGCCTCTGGGCCACTGCACCCACCAGTCCTGCCCGGAGCTGGGGAAAGAGGCCTGCCTTCACCACCACCGCAGACACAGCAAGAGGGCAACAGCAGAGGCCCCGCAGAGCAAGGCACCCCTCCCAAGACGTCCCCAGAGGCGTGAGAAAGCAGCTGAGAGACTCGGGGCCGACCCCAGACTCCCGTTCCAACAGCAGCCACAACAGCCTCTCCTGAGATGCCTGAGTCAGTGTTGAGGGTCTATCCCTGACGTTTTGAGGCCTGTTCTCAATTACAGCACCTCTCCTGTCAGGCCCAGCAAGGACTGAAGTCTGACCCATGATGCCAACTCCTACATTGCCCTCTCCTTATCTGAAGAGCATCTCTGGAGGTACCCCCTATCTTTGCACCTTTGCTGTAGTCATTGGGCTGCTGGCCTAATTAACACCCTCGTCATCGTAAGTTAACGCTCACCGAGACTTTCCTAGTATTGACCCAGTAACTCGCCATGCACGTCTCACAGGTGAGGCACACAGCAATTCACAGCGTGCACTTGCCTTCCCACACTCGAGACGCACATCTCCTGCAGGTAAACTTGTTTCTAGCTTGCATGACGGCATTGAGAATATCAGTACTTAATGGTGTTCCACAAAGAGCGCCATGAATTCCAGGTGGCTAACTACTGGCTCGCTCAGCGCTCAGCAGAGAGTGATGCTCCATCAGGCACGCGGAGCTCCAGGCCCCAGGAGGAAGGCCCGGGGCAGTGAGTGGATTCCCGCCTGGCTGCTCGTTAGAGTCACTTGGGGCTCCGAAACAAATCAGCCACACCGCACACCAATCAAATTAGAACCTGGACGTCAGTATTTTGTAAGGCTCTCCAGGTGATCACACATGTGGTCAACACTGAGAACTGCTACCTACCTATGGGAACTTCTGTTTCTCTGGGGACCAAGGACTCAATAAGAAAACAGTAATTATGATAATAACTACATGCTTATTATATTGTACAAGCACTCTGCACAGATTACCTCATTTAATCCTCACAACAAACCCCTGACGTAGGGGTTAGGCTGATTTTACAGACAGGAAACCAAGCTTCAAGGACGCGAATCACTTGGCCAAGGTCACAGAGGTGGTGAAGAGATTCACTGCCTCTACTCTTGTTAAGGAAAAGTTGGGAGATTTTTAAACAGGTGAAAAGTCATAGAGACAGGGAGTGGAGCTGTGGTTGCCAGGACGAGGAGGGAATGGGGAGGAAGTGTTTCATGGGTATAGAAATTTCATCTGGGAAGATGAATTTGGAGATGGATGGGGCTAATGGTTGCACAAAAATGTGCCTGGGGACTTCCCTGGTGGTGCAGTGGTTAAGAATCTGCCTGCCAATGTAGGGGACACAAGTTCGATCCCTGGTCCAGGAAAATCCCACATGCCACGGAGCAACTAAGCCCATGAGCCACAACTACTGAGCTCACGCGCTGCAACTACTGAAGCCCGTGCACCTAGACCCCGTGTTCCACAATGAGAGAAGCCACTGCAAGAAGCCCGTGCACTGCAATGAAGAATAACTCCCACTCTCCGCAACTACAGAAAGCCCGCACGCAGCAACAAAGACCCAACGCAGCCAATAAATAAAAAATAAATACATAAATAAATTATAAAAAATGTGAAGGGACTTAACTTCACTGAACACTTAAACATGGTTAAAGTGCTTAATTTTGTGTTATGTATTTTATCATAATTTTTAAAACTGAAAAAAATTTAAACAAAATAAAAATATAAAATTGGTGAAAGAGAGATGACTAGGTGTCCTGTTTCAGGCACAGTGCAATTCCAGGTCATCTCCTGGTTATCTTCCTTGTCTCTGAACTACTTCACAACTCTGTAAGTCTTAGAATCCTGACAGTGATGCCAATAAATGATGTCTAGCAGAGTCAGTGTTTACTGGCCAGTTTTATATCTAATGAGCACATTTATTTCCACTTTCCTGAGACCTGCATATTTGTAATTCTTTGCATTCTCTTTTGAACCAGCTGCAACATCTTACTGGTTCCCTCACTAATTGATTAGTTAAATAAAATCTGAACGCATGTTCGTTTTATAACAGTTGCTCAGAGTTACCACCATATGTCAAGTTTCCCTGTTTTCTGAGAATAAACTACAAAGGCCTCAGTTTTCCTGGCTGAGATTTTCTTCCCACAGGGTGACGCTTCTAGCTACTGTAGAACAAAAAGTAGATTTTCTGTTTGACCTGACATATAACTGCACCCTCAGGGCCCCCACGGAGTGTGTGGATCCAAGAGCAGGACCGCAGGCTCAGCCCTCACTTGGGAGGTGAGAACACACTGGCTACTGGGTGTGAGATGAGAAGTCCCAGGCGGCCTTGGGAGGGTGAGGAAGGGGAGGAGAGGTGTGGAGACTCCCGCCACTGGCCTCCCATCAGCCACACCTCGCTTTTCTCCCTGACTCCCAGGAGGCTGGCACTAGACACGACCCAGAGCTGGTGAAAAAGAAAAAATTCTACGAAGCGAAGGGGAGAGGAACAAAGGCCAAATAGAGCCATTGCTGAGAGCTCCTGGTGAGATGCGAGAAAGGCAGGATAAATTCAGAAGAAGGGCCAGGAGAAGAGGGAGGAGAGAGGGGCCGGTATAGCACTGGTCACTGCGCGCTTAAAGGGAGTGCTCCCAGGCCCCCGTCTCTCCGCTGGGAGAGTGTACACCCGGCACAAGCTCCATGCAGAGCAGTTCTGCTCTAGCTGTGAAAATTACAAGGGCACATGTGCCCTGCCCTGTCAGTGCCACTTACAGAAACCTGTCCCACAGACAGAACCACGCTGTGCAATAAGACCTCAGGACTAGGTCAGCTGCTGCTGCATAATTTCTAAGAGCACAAGATTAACATAATCTAATGTCCATCAATAGGGGACAGGTGAAGCCAATGACGGTTCCCTGAAGAAAGCAAAGGGGAGAAGGATAAGGACGGTATCCTACAATTTGTACAGAAGCAGTTCGTGGGGATACACAGAGACACATCTATTTGCACAAATATGCATGAACCATCTCAGGGAAAAAGTGCAAGAAACAGGTAACGCAGCTTACCTTCAGAAAAGGAGACACTGAGTGTGGGAGAAACACTTAACTTTACGTACCTTCTGTTTTAGAACCATGTGGATGTAAATATTACCTGTTCAAAATACTTACGTTTTTAATATATTTTTCTTTTTTTAATTTTGGCTGCACCGTGCAGCATGTGGGATCTTAGTTCCCCGAGCAGGGATGGAACCCGTGCCCCCTGCAGTGGAATCTCGGAGTCTTAACTACTGGACTGCCAGGGAAGTCCCTTTTATATCTTTTTAAACAAGTGTATGGAGTCTTCTGGAAGAAGCATGCTACAGACAGCATATTCTCTCGAGTGGACACTTCCACGTGGCCAATGGCCTTGTAAGCGTCTATTTCTCTCACGCCCACTTGTTGGGGTCTGGCAGCTTTCAGGAAAGGACTACAAACCAAAAGGCTGGCAAACAAGTTCAGACCCGCCCCATTCCAATAAGTTCTAATGTTAAACACACCCCGACAGATTCAAAACAAAAGCAAATGAACAGCAACAAAAAAGATCCTTGGTTTCCACTGTTCCGGCTGCGTTTCTTGAGGCTGTGAATGTACATCACGTATCTACCTCCAGCCTTCCCCTTGGCATGGCTGAAGAAAGGTAGCCACCAGCCCTGCGTGCTCTTCATTTCTGCAGACACGATCAAAGCCATGCTCGGGAAAGTTACGTTACTACAATCAAACCCTTTTCTTTTTAAAAGTTTAAAGTTTGTATTTATTGGAGTGTAGTCATTCACTAGTGATGTGAAAGCTCCATGGAGCCACAAACAACCTATAAATGAGTCAGGGCCCAGGACATCCCACCCAAAATATGCCTCAATGGCACACTGATTATTTTCAATTACAGTTATTTGAGGGCTTCCCTGGTGGTATAGTGGTTAAGAATCCGCCTGCCAATGCAGGGGACACGGGTTCGAGCCCCGGTCTGGGAAGATCCCACATGCCGCAGAGCAACTAAGCCCGTGTGCCACAACTACTGAGCCTAAGTGCTAGAGCCCACAAGCCACAACTACTGAGCCCGTGTGCCACAACTACTGAGCCCATGTGCCACAACTACTGAAGCCTGTGTACCTAGAGCCCGTGCTCCACAGCAAGAGAAGCCACCGCATTGAGAAGCCTGTGCATCGCAACGAAGAGTAGCCCCTGCTCGCCTCAACTAGAGAAAGCCCACACGCAGCAATGAAGACACAATTCAGCCAATAAAAATAAATAAATAAATTTATTTTTTAAAAAGTTTAAAAAAAAGTTACTTGAGAAATGGCTGGTGAGAAAAAATATTTTTAAAAATACTCTGAGCACCCCACCTCTTTCCCTCTGAAAGCAGGAAATAATTCTCCCACGTGAAGTCATCCTCCCTATAAACTGGGGGACAGAAAACATCCTCACAACCAAAGCTAGAGAATTCAAGGCTAAGAAAGCTGTACAAGCAAACTTCTGCATGAGTAGGCTACCCCAAGCACAAATCCCTTTGTTTTGTTAAATCTTCACAAATAATTGTTTTTTGGTCTAAAAATGATATATAAACAAATGGCTTTGGTCACTTTGGGGTGGAGGGGATCCCATTTCTATGAGACCCCTGTGTGTATGAATTAAATTGTTTTCTCCTGTTAATCTGTCTTGTGTCAGTTTAATTATTAGACCAACCAAAAGAATTCTGCGGGAAGGTGAAGGGAAATTTCCCCCTCACCAACAAATGACTAAAACAAAATTATTAAACCCCCTTAAGTTTATTTTTTCTTATTTTTTAAGCTCTTTATTGGAATATAATTGCTTTAAACTCTTGTACCAGTTTTTGAGGTACACCAAAGTGAATCAGCTGTATTTATACACACATCCCCATATCCCCTCCCTCCAGTGACTCCCCCCCACCCTCCCTGTCCTGGCCCTCTAAAGCATCATCCATCAACGAGTTGACCTCCCTTTGTTATACAGCAACTTCCCACTAGATATCTATTTTACAGTTGGTAGTGTATCTATGTCTATGCTACTCTCTCACTTCATCCCAGCTTCCCCTTCACCCCCCACCCCAGTCCTGTGTCCTCAAGTCCATTCTCTACATCTGCATCTCCACTCCTGCCCTGTCACTGGGTTCATCAGTACCATTTCTTCAAATTCCATATATATGAGTTAGCATATGGTATTTGTTTTTCTCTTTCTGGCTTACTTCACTCCGCACGACAGTCTCTAGGTCTATCCACCTCATTTCATATAGTTCAATTTCATTCCTTTTTATGGCTGAGTAATATTCCATTGTATATATGTGCCACATCTTCTTTATCCATTCATCTGTTGATGGACATTTAGGTTGCTTCCATGTCCTGGCTATTGTAAATAGTGCTGCAATGAACATTATGGTACATGTTTCTTTCTGGATTATGATTTCCTCTGGGAATATGCCCAGTAGTGGGATTACTGGGTCATATGGGAGTTCCATTTTTAGTTTTTTAAGGAACCTCCAAACTGTTTTCCACAGTGGCTGTACCAACTTACTTTCCCACCAACAGTGCAGGAGAGTTCCCTTTTCTCCACACCCTCTCCAACATTTGTTGTTTCTAGATTTTGTGTTGATGGCCATTCTGACCAGTGTGAGGTGATACCTCATTGTAGCTTTGACTTGTATTTCTCTAATGATTAGTGATGTTGAGCATCTTTTCATGTGTTTGTTGGCCATCTGTATGTCTTCTTTGGAGAAATGTCTATTTAGGTCTTCCGCCCATTTGTGGATTGGGTTGTTTGCTTTTTTGGTATTAAGCTGCATGAGCTGCTTGTATATTTTGGAGATTAATCCTTTGTCCGTTGCTTCGTTGGCGAGTATTTTCTCCCATTCTGAGGTAAACCCCTTAAATTTATTTCCTTACATAACAACTATTATATTTAGAACAGCTATTTTTTTTCAAAATCAAGGTGTAATTTACATTCAATAAAATTCACCCTTTTTAAGTATTCAGTTTGATACGTTTGGATCTATATATAGAATCACAGAAAACCATCAGTGCACGCAAAATAGAGATTTTCATCTCCTCCCCACAATTCCCACCTGCTTTTTTTTTTTTTTCCCCAGTTGTCCCTTTTCACCACCCCTGGTCCCTGGCAATCACTTATCTATTTTCTGTTCCTATAGTTTTGACTCTTCTAGAGAGTTGTACAAAGGGAGTCACATTGCGTATGGCCTTTTGTGTCTGGCTTCAAGTGCATAAGGCTTTGAGATTCATCCATGTTCCTTCCTCTCTTGGTAGCTCAGTCCTTTCTGTTGCTGAATAGCATTCCCCACTATGTTCGTCAATTCAGCAGCTTGGATGGAAGGCGGTTTACTTTAAGCAACTGGCTCTTGCCAACTGTGGAGGCCTGGCAAGTCCTAACTGCAGGTAGACAGGCGGGCTGGAGGCAGAATTCTCTCTTCATTCAGTGCTGGACACTGTGCTACACAGCTCTCATCTCATCTAATCCTCACGGCAACCCCACAAGGTGGGGATTAGCCTCATTTTTCAGATGAGGACACTGACTGGCCTGTGTCCTCTGCTCAGGACTCCCTGCCTGGCACTTGGACCACGACTCTCAGACCATAAGATGCTGGCTGTTGCATCATCAAGACCGCCTGGTAATGGCTGCCGCACCCAAAGCTTATCACACGCCAAGTGCTATTCTACGTTCCTTGCATAATTGAGTCAGCCAGTGCTGAAACAACCTCATGAGGCAGCCGGTATTATTTAATCCTCATTTTACAGGTGACAATATGAGTCACAAAGGGAACAAGCAACTTCCCTGAGATCACAGAGCTGGTCAATACATTGGTGTTTGAATCCAGGTGAGTCTGGCTTCTGGACCCATGTTCATACCTCTGCACTACACTTCCTTGGTCAGGAATTTCTGAAATTGCTATAAAACTCTGGGAATGGTGTGCATGTGGTACTGGCAGTGGCGGGGAGGAGAAGGCTCTTTGGCCTAAGCCCCTCCCACAGGACGGAGGGGAGAAGGAGCTGGGAAGGGGTGGCTAGGCTGGTGCTGGAAGGAACAGGGACTGCTCCAGTGCAGTCCTTCCTAAGTGTGGGCCTCAGAGCTGGACAGGGCTGATTCCCTCCCAGGTTACTGACCACTTAATCGGTAAGTTACTCAACTGCTCGAGCTGCTTCCTGCTAAGTGCCTCCCCTTCCTTACCAGTGTTGCACAGACAGGAGCACAGGCTTTCTGAGCTGCGAGAATTCCAGTGAGATGGCAAATATATAGCACTGGTCCACTTCTGGCACAGGCATTCAACACATATTTCTAAACTTGATTTCATGTGTTGCAAATTACTAAAGTAACATAGGCTTGTTCTAATAAGCGGACCAATACAATGGAAAAATCTATGAAAGCAAAGCGAATCATCTTCCCCTCCCGGGAACCAGCGTCAGCAGTCTCTTGTGTTCCCCACGGTTCTCTGTGCTCATACAACTACAAGCAGTTTGCAGAGAGAAGTGGACTTGTGCTTCAACCCAAATGTATCAGACTGTATCCATCACTTGCTACTATGCTACTTGCCTTTTTCATTTATCAATGGATATAACTGGTCAGGATAAATGTAACACTTTCCCAAGTTCTTTGTGCATAAACATATATGCAAATGTAACATTTTACATAAATTAGACACACATGACATGGTGTAAGTCTGCATATGGTCTTTAGTTCTTTTTTTTCCTAGCCACCCCCCATGTTGCCACCTGCTGAGTTTTCCGCTCATCCACTCTCTACACCTTGAGGCTGCGCGGTCTGTAGTTCATCTAAATCCTGTGTCATTACTCAGGGCTGGTGGTAGGTATCAAACAGAAATTTGATAAACATTAATTTTATGAATGAAACCGCATTTTTCTTCTTAACTAAAGCTGCATCAAATAACCTCTGCCTGGTTACTTCTGGAGAAAATGAAAGCTGTGGTGAGACATCCCAAGCACCAGTTTCCTACACGTTCTATAAAAAGATACTGGACCTGTGGATTCTAAGCAGCTCTCAACTGGAGCTATGTGGTCAGTGGTTGGCATTAAGGAGCAACGTGGAGGGTTTATCCAGAGGACAAAATACCTACTGGTATTGAGGTAACGAAATAAAGCTGTATGTGAAGATATTAACTAAAATGTGAGGTGACTGTGGAGAGAATATGTTCATATAAAACTAAGGCTTGCTTCTTTTAAAACCAGGGCTTTCCTGCAAAGAAAAATCCCATTTTTCTGTTTCAGTATCAAATATCTTAAGAAGTGTCCATGGGGGGCACCTGGAGAGAAAAGTAGGAGGCAGAATGAGCCTCAAGGGGTCACTGAGAGGATGTGTAAGTGGAGAGATGTGATGGAGCCAAAAGAAGAAAGCATGGGGACTTCCCTGGTGGTCCAGTGGTTAAGACTTCACCTTCCAATGCAACGGGTGCGGGTTCGATCCCTGGTGGGGGAGCTAAGATCCCACATGCCTCGGGGCCATAAAACCAAAACATACAAAAACAAAAGCAATATTGGAACAAATTCAATAAAGACTTAAAAAATTATCCACACCAAAAAATCTTAAAAAAAAAAATAAAAAGAAAGAAGGATGGCTTTGGGCTTCTGCTTGAGGGACTGTGCTTCCACTAATAGGGACCATGGGGAGAGGACTAGATTTCAGGAGTGGATATACAGGTTCACTCCTGGGCATTCAGATCTGAAGCACCTGTGAAGCACCTGGGGATCACTCAAATAAAGATGCTGTGATGTGGGTCAGGGAGGGAGACTGGGGACCAGCCGGAGGTGTAAAGTCAAGGCGCGTATGTGGAATGAGAGCATTTGAGGCTGGAGAGCCCGGAGGAGAGCCGGCTTTAGAAGAGCAAAGGGACACGGAGAAGGAGCTTTTGGAAAAGAAAACGGGGAGGTAGAACCAAGGGGAGCCAAGAGAGGGGAGGACAGGCCAGACTCCAACTGTAGTCTGTCTCCACATCAGAACAGAAGCTCCTTGAGGCCAGGACATTTTCCCCTGTCTTGTTCACGGGTGCAAAGCAGGCGCTCAACTAATACTTGCTGGATGAGGAAATAAGGGGTGACCTTGGTGAGAGCAAAGGCAGAGGAGTGAGGGGTTGCTGTGCGATCTGGAGTTACCATCTCTAACAGCGGACAAGCTTACTCCACGCATATGTCAGACCTCTCAGGATACCCAGTGTCTTTGTCAGGTTACCTATTCTAACGGAAAATGTGTTGGTCAACACAGCTGGAAAGATAATTGGTCTAAATATGAAAATTATGCAGATGGCAGGTCAGAGTTCTCACTGAGCCTTTCCCTTAAAACACGAATTTAACTCCGCCATAAAAAAAAAATAACGCTGTTTGCAGCAATATGGATGGACCTAGATATTGTCATACTGAGTGAAGTAAGTCAGCCAAAGACAAATATCATATGATATTGCTTATATGTGGAATCTAAAAAAAGGGTACAACTGAACTTAACTACAAAACAGAATTAGAGACACAGATGTAGAAAACAAACTTATGATTAACAGGGGGTAAGAGGGGGAGAGATAAATTGGGAGATTGGAATTGACATGTACACACTACTATATATAAAACAGATAACTAACAAGAACCTCCTGTAGAGCACAGGGAACTCTACTCAATACTGTGTGATGGCCTATATGGGAAAAGAATCTAAAAAACAGTGGATATATGTATACATATAACTGATTCCTTTTGCTGTATACCTGAAGCTAACACAACATTGTAAATCAACAACAGCCCAATAAAAACTTTTTTTAAAAATGAACTTAAAATGCTTAAGTGTAGTTTCTACACCAGTTCCCAGCTCGCAGTCCCGCTGCCTCTGATGACGTGTCCTGTGCATGGCAACTTCACCTGTGCTTGGTGGATAAGGCATCATAACCACACACTACTAGCTACCAGGTAAAATCCCTAAGAGGACAGAAGAGGCTGCCCTTCTCTGAGGCCCCTGGTGTTACAGTGATGACATCGACATGGGAGGCAGGAGATCCCGGTTCCGGGGTCAGCTCTTGCATGCCCTAGGTTGTATGTCACTTCCCTTTTGGGGCCCCCATTTCCTCCCCACTCCAAAAGAAAAAGCTGTACACGTATAGCGCGTGGCGTTCTAGGGATGAGCAGCATGTATATGAAAATGACTTGAAAGGTGTAAAACGTTACATACATGTGCAATACCACTTTGGGGATAGTGCTTGATTAAAGTTCCTGGGCACATGAGGTGCTAGTCAGTAACACATCTGCAGATTATATCTATGTGTAAGATGCCAGGGAAGACGCTCTAGTAACCAGCAGCCCACAGGATGTTCCCAAGCCAAAGTCATAAACCATGCAGGGCAACCTTGACAGTCAGGGGCAAAGACTCTGGCACCACATGGCCCAG
The DNA here is from genome assembly GCF_030028045.1 of Hippopotamus amphibius kiboko. Lineage (NCBI taxonomy): Eukaryota > Metazoa > Chordata > Mammalia > Artiodactyla > Hippopotamidae > Hippopotamus > Hippopotamus amphibius. Next base: position 76,104,337 of record NC_080191.1, on the reverse strand, counting down.
GTTCAAATCCCAGTCCTGATACTTTCTGAAGCTTTGGGGAAGTTTCCTCACCTCTCCTTGCCTCAGTTTCCTCATCTGTATAACAAGAATAGAGTTGTGGTGAGGTTTAGAGGACTTAATCATTGTAGACCTTTACAAGAGTAACTGACACCTCGTAAGCCTTAATTGTAAGCAATTTACACTAAACGTTATTCCCGTCACTGGACACACATGGGGCTTAACGTGTGCGTACCGTGCTAGGCACCGGAGGGGTTCAAGAAACAGACCCAATAGTTTGTGCCCACTTAGATTTTATAACTGCAGCCACATGTGTTATCACATTTAGTCCCTATGGAAATCCTCTAAGTTTTGGGAGGAAAATGAGACATGCGAAGTGAAGAAATCTGCCTACACCTGTGCTTCTCAGCGAGGGGCAATTCTGCCCACTCCCCCACCCCCAGGGGATATTTGGCAATGTCTGGAGACATTTTTGACCGTCACGACTAGAGAGGAGGGGGTACCGTGTGCATCTGATGGACAGAGGCCGGAGATGCTGCGGGACATTCTACAATGCATAGGACGACCCCCCACAACAAAGGATTATCTGGCCCAAAACGTCAACAGTGCGGAAGCTGAGAAACTCTGGCCTACATTCACAAGCAGTCAGTAAGCAGTGGAGCAAGCACCTGTATCAAGGTCTTTGGATTCCAAATCCAGAGCTTTCCTTCTGTGTCAAACACAGAGAAATAGAAAAGAGAAACGGGCCCAGGTCAGAGTGACAGTCTGCGGGGGAGTTCGAGCACCCACAGAGCAGCGTGCAAGTACGAGAGACACACAGCAAATGGGCCGCGGGTGCTGCACCAGCGCGGAGGAAGTGAGTTCCCCACAGGGTACCGGCGCAGTACCGTTCTCTCCTGCTGGTGCAGGCTCATGAGCTGGGTTCTGAATGGGCGGGCCTTCGAGGGGCACAGTGGATGCAAAAGGCCTTTCAGGAGGCCGATGCAAGTTAGAATCTATGAGCTGAGTTTCTCAACAGCAACACTGTAAGCTCAAAAACAATAAAACATTGCCTTCAAAGTCCTAGGTTTCGGAACTTCCCTGATGGCACAGTGGTTAAGAATCCAGCTGCCAATGCAGGGGACATGGGTTTGATCCCTGGTCTAGGAAGATCCCGCATGCCACGGAGCAACTAAGCCCATGCGCCACAACTACTGAGCCTGAGCTCTAGAGCCCAAAAGCCATAACTATTGAGCCCACGTGCCGCAACTAGTGAAGCCCATGTGCCTAGAGCCCATGCTCCGAAACACGAGAAGCCACCACAATGAGAAGCCCGGGCACCGCAACGGAGTAGCCTCCGCTCACCACAACTAGAGAAAGCCTGCATGCAGCAACAAAGACTCAACTCAGCCAATAAATAAATAAATTTTTTTTAAAAGTTCTAGGTTTCATACCAAATTGTCAGTTAAATGAGAGGGTAGAATAAAGATTATTTTTCAGATATGCAAACTCTCAAAACATTTATCTTCCATGTTCCCTCTCTTAGGAAACTGCCAGAGGATATGCACCACCAAAATGAGGGTGACGTGAGTTTTGGCAAATAGGGGGTCTAACCTGGGGGAGAGGTGAAAGGAATTCTCAGGATGACGCCATGCATCAGAACTAGAGAGCAGCCCAGATTAAACTGGAATAGAAGGATGGATCAGTTCAGAAGGGATATCTCCAGGAAAAGAATAAAACTGATAAATACATGATAGGCTTAATCATGGAAATTACACTAAGAGCTGTTTTTTTATTTTGTTTTCCCCGGCCATGCTGCACAGCTTGTGGGATAAATGTCTCAGTTCCCCGACAAGGGATTGAACCTGGACCATGGCAGTGAAAGCCTGGAATCCTAACCGTCAGGCCACCAGGGAACTCCCACTAAGAACTGTTTTACAGAGTTGAAAGGCACAGGAAACATCTAACTATAAGCATGAATAAAACTAAACAAATTTAAAAATTAAGGCAATGAACAAGTTCAGGAAAAGCAGCAAGTTATACAAACAATGGAAATGTAATGATAGTACAATTATTGGTTCACCACTGAAGAGCATTTATATAATCACACTAATTATGGATCTGCTCCAAAATTGTGACATAACTAGATGGGGGAAATGTGGGAGAGAAAGGGGCAATGGATTGTGTCTAAAACGGATCAGTCTTTCCTGTGCACTCATTCTCAGGAAGGCATCTGGGCTGTGCTATTCAAGATGGTAGCCGGTGAGTGATGGATGGTAGATTACTGATGTGGAAGATAACAAAATAAGTTTTATAAGATGTTTTTCATAAAGAAGATATTTTAATTTATCATGTTTGGCTGACAGTATACTATAAAAAAAAGATCCAAGGTATCTATGAAATTATTAACCAATTAAAAAATGTAATAAATTTGAAAATTCACATGATGCAAATGAATACGAAATACTTAAAATTAAGCTCAATGTTACATTTATAAGTGTGTTTTAATATAGGTCAACAAATTAAGTGTAACTTCAACTTGTGGAGCATTAAAAAAAACAAACAATATGGTAGTCAATGACCACACATGGCATTTAAACAATTAGCTAAAATTAAATTTAAAATTCAGTTCCTCAGTCGCATAAGCCACATGTCAAGTACCGCCAACCCTTGAACAACATGAGAGTTAATGGTACCAACCCTCCGTGCTGTCAAAAATCCGAGTATAACTTCTATTCATATTCCCAGGTCCTCCATATCCAAGGTTCCTTGGTATCTGCAGCTCCAAATTCCCAGATTCAACAAAGCACTGCCCACATGGTGCTATAGTATTTGCTATTGAAAAAACCTACGTCTAAGTGGACCTGCAAAGTACAGTTCAACTGTACTCAACAGCCATGTGTTGCTACTCTGACGGCACAGATACAGAACATTCCAGCATCACAGAAAGTTCTGCCAGACAGCACTGTACTAGAGGATGTACCACATCAAAACAAAGAAGCAGAAAGACTCTGGGTTCCAAAAAATAGAACGTCAACATATATAAAAGCGGTAAGGGTAGAAGAGTAAAGACAGATCCTCGGACAGCTGCCAGAGGATGAGAACCGCCAGTCCAGACTGAAGCAGGGGAGGGGGCTCCAGGGGACAGCTCTCCAAGCACAACCAATGGAGAGACTACCTAACATTCTGCACATCCAGAGATTACACAGCCGGGGACGATTAGTGGTAGGTAAGAGACCAAACTAAAGAAACAAACGAGACGATTACTAATGTCAAGGTAAACAAATTATTCCAAAAACGTTAATGTTATGATAGTACGTACCACGTGGCTCAGCTACGAGTGGCATAAATTGGTTACAATATGCATGTGCTGGACGCTGAGGCCATCATTGTGAAAGTGTGTGTGAGAGGGCAGGGGAGGGAAGGAAAGCTACACCTTAAATCATCCGTTTCATATTGTTAAACAGAGAATGCCCAAAATGGAAAAATCAAGATTTAGCAGTATCAGGATATCTTTATGCATGTAAACACTAAAAGCATCTACCTACCTAAAGAGTTGAAAGTAGCTGCCTGTGGAGAATCAAAAATGGAAGGCAGGACTTCCCTGATGGCGCAGTGGTTAAGAATCCAACTGCCAGTGCAGGGGACACGGGTTCGAGCCCTGGTCCGGGAAGATCCCACAGGCCACGGAGCAGCTAAGCCTGTGATCCACAACTACTAAGCCTGCGCTCTAGAGCCCGTGAGCCACAACTACTGAGCCTGAGTGCCACAACTACTGAAGCCCGTATGCCTAGAAGCCCTTGCTCTGCCACAAGAGAAGCCACCACGATGAGAAGGCCGTGCACTGCAACGAAGAATAGCTCCTACTCGCCACAACCAGAGAAAGCCCACCCGCAGCAACGAAGACCCAACGCAGCCAAAATAATAAATAAATAAAATAATAAATGAATCTTTAAAAAAAAAGTTAAAAAAAATGGAAGGCAAAAATATTTGATGCTCTAATTTATGTGTATGCGCAACATAAAAATTAAAATAAAATTTCAATTGTTTCTAAATTAAAAATTAAACTGATTAATCAAGTTAGTAGTATTTGCATATTCATTAGAAATATGAAAATAAATGCCAGGGAGAAAAAACAGCTGAAAAATTTTAAAGTTTTTTCTTCAGGGGAGCAGATTGGAGTTGGGCCAGGGAATAGCTGTTTTTGTTAAAAGCCTTCTTAGTAGTATTTGAATTTATACTTTTAGAGCTTCTATGTACATGCTTTACCTTGATAATTATTAAAAAGCAAATCATGTACAAAAAAACCCCACAGACAATAATAAGCATTGGTGAGGACATAGAGACAATGGAAGCGTCATACATTGCTGATGGGAATGTAACATGGTAACTTGGCAGTTCCTTAAAATGTTAAACATAGATTTACCATGTGACCCAGCAATTCCACTCTGAGGTGTCCACCCAGGAGAAAAGAGAACATATGTCCACACAAAAACTGCACAAACGTGTTCACAGAAGTATTAATCATAATAGTTCCCAACCAGAAACAATCCAAAATGTCCATCAACTGATGACTGGATAAACCAAATGTGGTGTATGTATATAGTGGGATCACATTCTGCAATCAAAGGAAGATGCGTGCTGCAACACAGATGAGCCTTGAAAACAGCAGGCTAAGCGAAAACACCCGGACACAAAAGACCACATAATGTATGATTCCATTTATACGAAATGTCCACAAAAGGGAAATCTATAGAAACAGAAAGCAGATCGACGGTTGCCAGGAGCTGGGGATGGGAATGGGGTGTGAGAGCCAACAAGCATGGCGTTTCTTACTGGGATTCCAAATTAGAAACGCTCTAAAACTAGACACAGCGATGGCTGCACAACTCTGTAAATACATTAAAAATTATCGAGTTTCACACTTAAAATGTGTACATTTTTTGGCATGTAAGTTATACCTCAATAAAGCTGTTTTTTAAAAAGTAAATGATGAAGTCGTCTATTTAAAAAAGAGAACTTGCAGACTATGAGCTAAGTGCTTTAATAAGTTATTACTATAATAATTCTGAAAGGCTGTTATTATTATCCCCATTTTACAGATAAGGAGACTGAGGCTCAAAGAAGTTAAGCAACTTGCACAATTAGCAAACACAGCAAAGTTAAAATGTGTGCCCAGGCACCCTAACTTCAGAGTTCCTGAATTTTCTCCCACGTGCGACTGCCTGCGTCCTGAAGAGCTGTGGGTAGATCACGCTGAGGCCTGAGTTGGGGTTCCCTTCTTCCTGGATTCCATACCACCTAGTCACCACCTAGGTCAGCGAGCTGTTAGGCCAATGGGTGACCTTTGAGTAGCCAAAGATTTTCTCTCTAGAGACCAGCATTGTGATACCGTGACTTATACTAAGAAATACATATTTGCTCTTAGTTTCCATTCCCGGCTTACAGCTCCTCACAACTCCTTGGAATTTCCTGAGTGATAAGAACAACGGGAGCGTCTTTTGTTATAATAGTTGGTCTTCTGTTATCAGTTCCTGAAATACCCCTGGAACCATACAGGTGAAAGGAGTGTGTTATTCATAATAAACCCCTTTCAACCACCCCTGAGTTTATGTTAATAAGATAACTTATGCAAAGCCCTAAGGATGGAGGGCTGGTTGCCAGGGGAACCAACTTTCAGTCCCACTTCCCTGACCTCCAGGGAGGGGAGAGAGGCTGGAGGTTGAATCAGTCACCAATGGCCAATGATTTAGTCAATCCTGTCTATGTAATGAAGCCCCCATGAAAACCCAGAGGACAGGGTTCAGGGAACTTCTGGGCTGGTGAACACAGAGATGCTGGGAGGGTGGTGCGCTCAGAGGCATGGAAGCTCAGCACCCTTTCCCCGTACAGCACCCTGGTCCTCTGCATCTCTTCCATCTGCCCGTTCCTGGGTTATATCCTTTTATAATAAACTGGTAATCTAGTAAGTAAAATGTTTTTCTGAGTTCTGTGAGCTGCATTAGCCAATTAATTCAACCCAAGGAGGGGGTGGTGGGAACCTCTGATTTATAGCCAGTCAGTCAGAAGCACAGGTGACAACCTGGACTTGCAACTGGTGCCTGAAGCTGGACATGAGACTGGTGTCTGAAGCAATCTTATGGGACTGAGCCCTTAGCCTGTGAGGTCTGATGCTGTCCCCCGATAGATACTATTAGAACTGAGTTAACTGCTTGGTGGTGCTGGAAAAGCACATATTAGAAGCATGAAATATAGAGACTGCACATGAGTAACTAAAAATGTGAGCTGGCCAATCTTTGCCACAGGAGGTTAGAGGTTAACAGATGTTACTATTTGAATATGAAACTTCGCCTCTCTCCACAGGTCTCTCTGGGGTGGCGTGGAAGCCTGGGGGGGAGGGGAAGCTTTGGCGCCACCACTGGGTCCAAGCTGCAGTTTTGCCACTTAGCCACTGGGGGCCCCTTGAGCAAGTTACTTCAATCCTCTGTGCCTCAGTTACCTCATCCCTAAAGTGGGGACAAAAAGAGAACCTCTTCTAGAGACCTATAAAGTACTTAGAGCAACAGTAAGAGTTTGCCATCAGCATTACTTGGTCAAGGATTTGCACTTGTCACCTAACTGGGCAGAGCCTGCCTTCCTCAGTTTTGCAACAAAACTGCCCTTGGGGCTGTGCCTTCTCTCATCTCCCATGGTGTCATCTGTTGGTAAGGGGTCATCAATGCCCTCCAAATCTTGCCACACATTCTCACTGACCCATGTGAAATCAGCCTAAAGAGGGCGTGGGGGTCATCTGGTCCAAGCCCATCACTGTACAGGCAGAAGCAGCGAGGTTCTGCTCAGGGGCTGGGCTGCCCCATCCACAAGTCTCCCCAGGGAGCCTAGCGTGATTCTCGCACAAACACTCTACCCAGTAAGTTTTTGTGCCTCAGCTTCTCCAGAGAGATCTCTTGTCCATTTGACCAAAGAAGTAGGTGAGAAAAAGCCACACTGTGATTTTAAAGAGGGTCAAATGCTAATTACAAGTGACTCTATTTGAAAGATAGCAATGCAAACATTTAAAATCCTTCTTCTTTCCCCCCCAGACCTCCATAACTGGAAGCAAAAAACAACAACAAAATGGTTCTTTGAAAACTGTGAACCAAGCACAACCGTTTTACAGACAATGGTTAAGAGGCAGGCTTTTTCCCGGGGAATGGCTACAGTGTTTATTCTCTTGTTACCTTGGTAACCGCTACCTTGGCGCCCTTGTTGATGAGCTGAACCACATTCTCCGCCTGGCCTTTGTATGCAGCTATGAGCAGCCGTTCTGAAAGCGCGGCAACCGCATCCTGCTGGCTCATGAATTAGGAGAGAGAGACGTTTTGGGGGAAGCGGTAGACAAGTTCCTTTGGCTCAACGCGATGCCACGGGCCCAGGCAGGCACCCTCGGGTAAAGATGCTTCGATCATGGGAAGCTGCCTTCATCACTATGCCATCTTCGGGACCTAGGGGTTGCAGAACAAAGCCACCATCAGCGCTGCTCAGCACGCAGGACAGGCCACAGCTCTCCGCCCTGGTTTTAGGACACCTGTTGATTGCTGACTGTGGGGTGGGGGTGGGGGGAAGCAGTGGGGGGAAACTGGGGCAGACGGGGACATGCGGGATGCACCCTCTGCAGAGCAAACCCTGTACTCACAGACGGAAGGTCGAGACTATACTGAACCACCCCACCCACCCCCATTCCCAGCCCCGCCGCCTCCCTCTGGGCCGCCTCCAGACACCTAGGGCCAGAACTGCAAGGTCTGCTCTGCACTTCCTACACAGATAGCAGAGGGCTGATACAATCCCCTGAACGCAGCCTGGTTTCCAGGCCCACCCTCAGCAGGTAATGGCACCATGTGTGATCACAAAAGGCCCTCTGGACCATGCTTTGTGGGTCCATTACGGATAGAATGCCTACTCCCCTGGCCGGTTAGGCGCCCGTGGACCACTCCCGACGGAGACCGTGAGGGGGTTACATCTGTGGGGTTTTCTCCCAGCATTTCCTGCCATTCTATTCCTTCATCCTTTTCTCACTGTAAACAGTGCAGGTTCCTGAGTTCTGGCTCAGGCCATCTCCTGGCCAATTAACTGCTAGAACAACCCATCCTGGGAACGGATGCCACGAGCAGTTAATCTGGGGCGGGGTTTGTGCCTGCTCAAACTGCTGACAGGATGCTAGGCCCTGGCTCAGAGCAGTGGTCTGGGGGTAGCAACTAGTGGTAAAGTGACGCCTGTCTTTCCAACCAAAAGGCCAAATGAATAGAATTTTAAAGACTGACTCGAGCCTTCCAGGAGCCCTGGACCACCATTAGAGCAAACCAAAGCCACCGGCATTATGCCAAAGGTGAAGGGTTTGGGGGGCCAAAGAAGGAATGCTTAAGAATCTGACCCACTCCTCCCAGGACAGCAAGGAAATGTGGGCCTCTTTTTGTTTTAAATTGAACTTATTAAAAACACCAACATATGCAAATGGGAAGAAAATGCTGTACTACAAGGAATCCTAGGCCCTATCACACATTCTAACATTGAAGGACCACAAAATACAGATGTTTCCAGGCAAACCCCATGCTTCTTTCAATCTCTAAAGAGTAAGGAATTGGCTGTGATGTGACTGAGAAAGGGCTGGTCAGTACCCGCTCTGACTCTCCATCACCGGGACATCCAAGTGGGCGGTGTCACCACCCACTCTAGGCGGCTGGGGTTAAATGTTCATGTATAAAACAGGCAGGTCATTCTTATCTCTGCTCAACGTGTGAATGATCAAATTTTCTCACTGTTGTCCATCTGTTGCCCCAAATATGGGTAAAGAATAGCAAGGAGGGCTTCCCTGGTGGTGCAGTGATTAAGAATCTGCCTGCCAATGCAAGGGACATGGGTTCTATTCCTGGGCCGGGAAGATCCCACATGCCTCAGAGCAACTAAGCCCACATGACACAACTACTGAGCCTGTGCTCTAGAGCCAGCGAGCCACAACTACTGTGCCCATCTGCCACAATTACTGAAGCCCGTGCGCCCAGAGCCCGTGTGCCTATAGCACATATTCCACAACAAGAGAAGCCACCGCAATGAGAAGCCCACACTCATCACAACTAGAGAAAGCCTGTGCACAGCAACGAAGACCCAACCAGACAAAAAATAATAATAATAATAAAAAATAGAACAGCAAGGAAAGGGAATTCCCTGGTGGTCCAGTGGTTAGGATTCCAGGTTTTCACTGCCGAGGGCTCAGGTTCAATCCCTGGTTGGGGAACTAAGATCCCACAGGCCACGCAGCAGTGCAAAAAAAAAAAAAAAAACAAGGAAAGAGACACAAGGAACCCTCACAAACCCACCCTGCTCTGATCACCAGGCTCATTAGAAGAGACGCAAACCTGGAGACGGTACAAGCAGGGGACCCCTCCCTCAGCCACGGTCAGAGATCACTGGGATGCACCCGAAATCTTTGTTGAATGAATGAGCCAATGAAAGAACAAAGTTGAGACTCAAAGCAGAGAGAAACAGAGCTGGAAAAGCCTCTGGAAATTCCCAGGGTCTCACTGAAAGACTGTAGTTGGGGCTTTATGTTTCCCAGAAGGTTCCAGTGTTTGGGAGTGGTTTGTTTTTGAAAACACAAGATACATTGTCTCTCTTTACTCAGGTAATCTGTGCCACCTTCAAACCAATTATAGTGAGCTTCTACTCTGTCTGCCACAATCCTGCAAAAGTACTCCAGGCCCAAATGGCAGGAAAATGCAGAAAATGAGCCCTGGCTTCCTAAGTGTCCTCCCTCCCTCAACCACATTCTTCTTCGTTTACTCATTTGTTATTTCTGTGCACTCGACCTAAACGTCCACCTTCTCCTTCGCAAACCTTTCCTGCAACAGGCATTTGAGTGTCTCAAGTACAATGGCCCAGTTCATACAAATATTATCATCATGGCTACAATGTCACGATTTCACTCCGCAGCTTAACTCCTGGGGATAGAGATCTCGCTGCAACCTCAGTGCAGCCCATCAGCCGAGGTCACGAGTTCCAGACCAGCAGTGCTGTCCGGTCTCCCCAGCAACGGAAGCACGGGTCACCAGGCCTGTCTACACTGACAGCCGCTCCCCTCCCTCCCTCCTGTCCCATGCAATAAATTCAGCCTCGCAGACACTGAGACAAAGGCCGAGGTACACTGATTGCCATGGCTGCAAGCTACTGAGATAGCCTATAATTACCTTTGGTAAATAGCCCTTTACAAGCTCAGCACACATTGCTATTCCTTCTTTTTTTTTTAAGAGAGAGAAACACTACATTTGTGAGAAAATGTTAGCCAAGCAGAAATGTCAGCATTTTTTCTTTTAATTTCAACAGCAGTTACTTAAGAATGAAATGCCCCTCACCCCCGACCCCATCCCATCCACAGCCCGCCTGAGGCAGAGGGCGGCCTCCAGGATAGGTCCCCCGTGGGATTCTGGATACCCTACTACCACCAGACTTGCACAGAAAACTGCCCACAAAATCAGGAACAGAATCCCAGGTTTCCAGTTCCTAGTTTGCTGCTAGCACCATTGCTTTGTGCTTGGGTATCTCAAGTTCATGTTTAATTTAAATCCAGTAATAGCCTCACTAATAGGACCTCCAGCATTCACCTGCATTTTCATGTACACACAGCAGAGGAAGGCAGAGGAAAGGATCAAAGTGGCTGAGTCTTCTTTTCTGCCTCCTTTCTCTCTCTGTTTTTTTTTTTTGACCGCTTCACGTGGCATGGGTTCGATCCCTGGCCGTTCCTCAACCAGGGATCGAACCCAACCAGAGATCGAACCTGTACCCCCTGCAATGGAAGCACGGAGTCTTAACCACTGGGCCACCAGGGAAGTCCCTCCACCTCCTTTCTGACTTGCACCTTGGGTGGGGCTGCGCGGCCCAGCTCATGTTCCTCTCCACCTCTCTCGTGATCACTGCGCTAAATCTTTGGTATCCTTACCTACCACCTAGAACAATGATCCCCATCCTTTTGCCGTGAGGGGTAATTGGCTTCTCATCTGACACCTCCGAACTGACAAATCAGACCAGGGAGAGGAAGTGGGCTGGGGAGAGGGGTAAGGAGGATGTCGGACCCCCAACAGTGAGTGGGGAGGGGAGAGGAATAGAGAGGGATGCTGACCAGTCTGCAATCAAGGAGTTAAACTTCACTGCCAACCTGTTGGGTACCCAGGCTGCAGCAGCTCCATTCCCTCATTAAATCTGAGCTTCCACTTCCAAATAGATCAGCTATCATTCAAGACACTTCCCATTGCTGGCGGTGAGGAATTTCTGCCCCAAGTCTATTAATCACATCCCTCTTTGTCACTTTCACAGCGGATTTTCACAGGAGAAAAACCTTAAATGCAAACAAGCTGCCAGTTCTTTAAGCAGAAATGAAATAAACGCACGATCATAAATATGCAATGAGCTTCCTGAATCCAGAAAGGGATTTAGCTTCCTGAGAAAGATTTTCCTCCTTCCTCCCAGCCCACTGCCCCATTTTCCCTACTCTCCAATTCGCCAGTGCTTTTGTTTCTCATCACAAATGCCAGAGGGCCACACAGCTGCCTGGTCTGTGATGCGATCGGTTTTCTTCTTATAGCAAAAGGTCTGCGGGGTTTTCTTGAAGATTTACAACAAAGTCCCCTGGTACCGGTATCACAAAGCCACTGCATTCAGTCTCCTAACAGGCAAAATATTCTAGAAGAAAACTGCAAACAAAAGTCCAAGCCAGGCATTCTGTACAGCCCACCCAGAGACGGTGCACAGGCACCCAGAAACCAGTGGTTTGGGAGCGCCATCAGTTACGATAACTCACTTTGCTCCTACGAGTCCAAACCCTGTGTGGAAGAGAGATTGTACTCACATCCGGGGGTCTGTCCTCCCCGTTCTACATCGTGTTCTGTTGCTGGAAAACCGCGGTCAGATCTTTCCTGGAGAGATCATTAGCTTCCTAGGGCTATTACGCCCAAGGGTCTGCAGTGACTCACGTTACAATGCTTGCTGCTTTTTTCCCTTGAGCTTCCTCTGCCAACACCAACCAGATCACATCTAAAAGCTTATTAAGACATCCATTCAGCTTGCAATGTTTTGTGGCTTCCTAGTCTGCCCGGCAGAGCTTCTGAAAGTCTTGGGTCTTCAGATTTTGTTGGACTGCGCCCTCCTGCCAGCAGAGGACCTGTAACACTGCCCTGATCAAAGAGTCAAGGAATAAATCACAGATAGGCGGAATGCTTCTGAATGATGCTCAGATGACAAAGAAGCGAAGTTCGCATTCTTTCAGCAGTGATACGAGAAGATGAATGCACATGTTGTAAGGGAGGGAGGATGCAGGAAGGGTTGAAATCTGTAATGAACTGCTTTATGACAGCAGGTAGGGAAATGCTCGCTTTGTGGGAACAGCGTAAACCCAGACACTAGCCCCACCTTCGGCAGAGAGTTCCAGCACGGGAGACTAGGGGCTGGTTGGGAAGCTGTTCCCAGTGTTTGTGAGCCCATAGTTTGCCTCAAAAATCCTCCTCTGAACAGAGTCTCTGAGGGAAAGGGGGAAGGGAGGAAACAGGGAGCTTTTTCAAGTGCTGTCAATGGCCCTCCACATCGCAGGTGTGTCCTCCAGACCACTTGTTGAAAAACAAAAAACCAACTTCCTAAGTGGAGTAATCATAGAAAGGAAGAGGTTTTGATTTTGACCTGAGCCAATATTACTATTTTCCCCCCTCATCTCTAAAGCCGGAATTGTTGGTCCCGGCGATGGGAAAAAAACTCTTTCAACACGAACCCTCTGAGCACCCTCCCTGCCCAGAGCCTTGCCGCCATTTCCCTGAGGGTAGCAGCTCCTATGGGAAATGGGCTGGGAGTCTGCTTCGGCCAGTTTTCGCCTTACACCAAGGGCAGGAGAATAGCCAGGGACTGGGGCTGGTGCGCTGCAGAGAGAATGCATTCCCCTGGGGAGACAGAATGCCCATAGGATCATCACAGAGTGACACACGACCCTCACACTGGTTTCTCCAGAAGTGATCACTGCTGGGATACTTCAACTGCCAGTGGAGGACCATTCATCTAGAACACAGGTGAATGTGACCTTCTCCCTACTTTGAAGAAACTTATCATCTGGCCCAGATCAGCCTTGATCAGGGCCCAAAAGGCCAGATGCCAGAGGAAAACTGTAGACCAAATGCGACAGAAATACAAAGCAAGGAGCGGTTAATTTTCTCAGAGCTTCTGGGACATTTCCTTCCCCTGAGAAAACAGACTCCACGGATAGGGACCCTCAACACAATACTATCGATGAGGACAGTACAACACGAGCTGCTCCCAGAGCTGCTCACAAGTGCTGTCTGCAAAAGACAGGGGCAGAGCGGCATCTCTTGAGCAAGCCCACCACGGCTAAGGAAGATGTATGCTTATTTATTGAGTACATCTCAAGCACAGTAACTATTCTCTTCTGAATCTGACACTGATCAGATCTTTGAAATAATCACCTCTGCACGAGGCATGGAGAGGCTGTTGCAGTAAAAGTTGAGTGACATCTGGATACTATTCAGGAAACCTATGACATACCCTACCATCGAGAAAAGCTGCTAACATGTAAAAATAATATCTTGGAGGTATAAGGATACATCATTGAATAAAGATGTGACTGACAGGAGGCTTGTGATGTAGAAACCGTCCCTTTTTACAGGGGGCAATAATTACTTTTTGGCTCGCTGGCACTGCTAGATCACCAGAGCCTCCTAGTTGGGGGCCGGGCACTAATATCACCTAGCAAATGACTGAGAGTCCAGACTGAGTCATCCTTCTGCTGCCCTGTCTCTCCCTAGACAAGATGAGGCTGAACTGTCCCCCCAAAATTCATGTATGGAAGCCTTAACCCTCAGTATGACTGTATTTGGATGTAGGGCCTTTAGGAGGTAATTATGGTAAAACAAGGTTCTAAGGATGGGGCCCTGATCTGATAGGATTAGTGTCCTTATAAGGAGAGACACCAAAGAGTCTCGCTGCTCACTCCCCTCTTTTCACACCTGCTGCCCAGCCCCCCCAGCCTCCGAGCCATGCTCACAGGAAAGGCCATGTGAGGGCGCAGAGAGAAAGTGGCCATCTGCAAGCCAAGAAGAGAATCCTTCTGGATCTTGATCTGGGACCAAACTCTGCTGGACCTTGATCAGGAACTCCTAGCCTTCAGAACTGTGAAAAAATTAATTCCTGTAGTAAGGCCACCCAGTCTATGGTATCTTGTTATGGCAGCCCTGGTGACTAAGACCTGAGCTCCCCTCACCGTGTAATTTGCTGGCATGGGCTCAAGGTTGGTCTTCCTAGTTAGACTGAACTCCTTGAGGGCAGGAACCCTATTTTGTTTATCTTGTATCTCCAGCGCCTGGCATAGTTCCCAGAACATACTTAGCCTTTAATGTCTGTTCAGTGGATGTTACAAACTCTAATAATCAATTGCTTTCTCTAATCATTAATTGGTCATCAGGAGTCTGGAGAACCCATAAGAATTAGAGGAGGTGCCAAACAAGTCAGCTGGCCTTTTTCCTTTCCCCAAAGATGCAGCAGGCTATGGCTGTGCAGAACCTCCAAGAGATAACACATGGGGGATGTGTTCATTCTTCCCTCTCTCTTCCTCCCCAAAATAGAGGATGATCCCAGCTCCTGGGATCAGAAGAATTACTGATTTCAAGTGGCACAGGTCCGTCAGCACCCAAGCACTGGACAGCGCCACAGCCACCACCCCCACCCCCCACCCCCCCAGAATTTTCTTCTCACTATCCTTAACTTCTATTGGGTAAAACCAGAAATGCTAAAGACAAACCAAAACAAGCAATACCAAATAACAATAAAACCAATCCCCAGAGAGTAGCCTGCTTTCCATGTATCCGTATCTCAACTCCCACTCACTCCTTCCATCTGCTTCGATCTACTTCTTTCTGCCCCCGATTTTCCTACTAAGCCATTGATGCTGTGGTTGTCGATTCTGTGGTATATTAAGCATTTATTGAAGAGATGGGCACAAAGAACTACGGAAATTCGGCGAGAGAGCTTTCTTGCTTGGTGTTGCTGGGGTGAAAGCAGGTCAAGAACGTTCTTACAGAGTAGGTCACGTTTCAGCTGGGTCTTGGAGGACTGCAGGATTTCGTTAGGTAGGGAAGTGGGAGAGGACACAGGCAGAGGAAACAGCAAGAGCAAAAGGCAGAGCGCTCTGGAAGGGTAGGAAACAGGAGCAAAGAGACTTTTGCAACTGGAGCTTGTAACACACAGGCAAAGACCAGAGATGAGGCTGCAAAGTCAGGCTGTGGAAAAAATTTCACGTCATGCCAAAGACACTGGACTGTATCTTGCATTTGTGATGGGGAACCCTAAATATTGGTAAGCAGGGAGACTAGTCAGATTTGTACTACTTGGAACTCAAACACACAGAATTGGATTAGTCATAATTATGGGTTCATGCTATACTTTCAAGATTGTATGTACACAGCTTTCTCTTCCTTCACTTCTTTTATTCCTTTCTTCTTCCTTTTTATTTTAATCAACAGACTTTATTTCTTAGAGCAGTTTTAGGTTTACAGGCAAACTGAGCAGAAAGTATAAAGAGTATAGCCCTTCACCCACACGCTTGCCCTCACACCCACCACAGCATCCCCTATTATCAACACCTTGCATTAGTGTGGTACCTTTGCTATAACTGATGAGTCAATATTGATACATTATCATTAACTAAAAACCATGGTTTGCACAGGGTTCACTCTGTGTTGTAAAGCTCCTTGACTCTACACAAATGTACAAAGACATGCACCCGCCACTACAGCATCACACACACTAGCTTCGCTGGCCTAGTGCTCCACCCATTCATCGCTCCCTCCCCCCGACCCCTGACAACCACTGATTATTCTACTGTCTCTAAAGTTTTGCTTTTTCCAGAATGTTATATAGTTGGAATCATACAATATGTTGCCTTTCCAGGCTGGCTTTTTTCACTTAGTAATATGCATGTAAAGTTACTCCATGTCTTTTCATGGCTTGATAGCTCATTTCTTTCTAGTGCTGAAAAATATTCCATTGTACGGATGTACCAGAGTTTATCTATTCATCTATTAAAAGACATGCTGGTTGCTTTCAAGTTTCAACAAATATGAATAAAGCTGTTATAAACATCCATGTGCAAATAAGACACAGGGATGTAATATACAGCATAAGGAAAATCATCGATAAGCCTGTAATAACTTTGAGTAGGGACAGATGGTTACTAATTGTGGTTATTATTTCATAATGTAGGTAAATGTTGAATCATGTGTAGTTCACCTGAAACTAACATAATATTTTGTATGTCAACTATATTTCTATTAAAAAACTCCATGTGCAGGTTTCTGTGTGTACAGAAGTTTTCATCTCATTTGAGTAAATACCAAGGAATACAACTGCGCAATCATAGGGAAGGACAATGTGTGGCTTTGTAAGAAGGCTGTACTGCCCTCCGAAGTGGCTATAACATTTTGCACTGTAACCTGGTTTACAATGACCTTGTTGCCAAACTCAGCGGTAACCTCAGTTCTTACCTCTTCTCTGCTGCGTTAGGCACTGCGACCACCCCTCCCCTCAACACACTTCCTCCTCCTCTGGTTTCCGTGACCCGCTCTCTCCTCATGCTCCTACCATCCCCTGGACTATTTCTTTCTCTCATCCAAGGGCTCTTCTTGCATGGGTCCTTTAAATGTTGCAGGTCCCTAAGATTCTATCTCATGTTATCTTCTCTGCTCTCTTTCTTCTCTAGATGATCTCAGTACATACATACCCCCCATACCCACTGCCCACACGCTCCTCTGCTGCCTAGATACGGATTGCTCCAAATCTTCTTTAGTCTCAATCACTCTCTCTAAAACTCCATTTTTAAAACACCCAACCATTTAACAGACATCTTGCTCGGATGTCCCCTATCAACATGTTTACAGCCAAATCACCATCCTTCTTTCTAAACCCATTCCTTTCCCTGTGTCCCCATCTTGGTGAGGGGCTCTGTCTTTCATCTGCCTGCCTATTTCCCTCCTCTGGAACCCTCCTCTCCTTCCTCTTATTCTCCCTTCCCCACCCCTACATCCAACAATTTACCAAATCCTCCTGATTTGAGACAGTAAAACACAGAGGTTTAAAATGCAAGCTCTGGGGGCTTCCCTGGTGGTCCAGTGGTTAAGAATCTGCCTTCCAATGCAGGGGACGTGGGTTCGATCCCTGGTCGGGGAATTAAGATCCCACAGGCTACAGGGCAACTAAGCCCGGGCACTGAAACTACTGAGCCCGCATGCTCTAGAGCCCATGTGCCATGACTAGAGAGCCTGTGTGCTGCAACTACTGAGCCCGCGCACACCGCAACTAGAGAGCCCACATTCCATAATGAAAGATATCACATGGTGCAACTAAGACCCAATGTAGCCAAATAAATTAATAAATATTTAAAAAAAAAAAACAAATAAAAAAATAAATAAAATGCAAGCTCTGAAGTCAGATTGCTCAGGCTCAAATCCCAGCTCTGCCACTTAATATGGGTAAATTTCCTAATGACTGTAAGCCTGCTTCCTCATATATAAAACAGAATAACAATTCCTACCTCACTGGGTCGTTGCAAAGATTGAATGAGATAATACACAGGCTATACAAGCCTGGCACCTAGAAAGTGCTCAGGAAATATCCAGCACGACTGTATGGTTACTGCTCCAATGTTCCTTGATTTGTTCTTTCTTCTCTAACTGCACTGCCACTGCCTTCATTCAGGCTGTCACTGTTTCTGACCTGAACTGTCGCAGTGGTCTCCAACTGGACACTGAAGATGTTTCCTGAAATTCTTCTAAACTTAGGAGTTGGGATGAGAGAGGTGATGTAGGTTTCAGCTTGTATAATAGAATCTGCCTCTGCAGATGAGTTTTTGCCTAAGAAATGACAGAAACCAAGGCCAGACTAATGTTTAGGATTCAGATGATGAGTGTACACTGGCCTGAAATGTATATTCAATAAAAGATAACTTTGTAGAGGTCAACACAACCTGGCCAGAGAGTTGCTGGGATTTCTTAAACTTGACTCTCCGGAAAGACAGCCGTTGAGCCAACAGTGGTTAAGTTCTCTCCCCTCTTAGAGATCACTGAGCCAGTAACAGGTAAGTTCCTCCTTCTGATGTGTCAGTGTTAGAAGAAAGGGAGTCATGAGAAACTCAGCCTTCTCCTCCAGCTTGTTTCAAGGCAGCAAAGCTGGAGCACAGACAGCCGAGCTGCCACGCAGGACGAGCTATCTGCCAGGCGGTGGTTTGCTGGGCGGCGGTGTCTGGGCTTTTAGTGCCAATTATTTTGCTCTTATCTGTGGACCTCTCTTCTTCTGTGCTTCTTAACAAAGAGCGTTTCACATGAACAGACCATCCAGGGGGCTTGGAGCCTCTGTTTATAGGACTGAAGTTTGCATGTAGAAGCCGTTCTGCCATGTTGGTCTCCCTGCCTCAATTCCCTCCCCAACCTCAGCGCATGTGATCCCTGATGTCAGAATGCTCTCTGCA
The DNA here is from genome assembly GCF_030028045.1 of Hippopotamus amphibius kiboko. NCBI lineage: Eukaryota > Metazoa > Chordata > Mammalia > Artiodactyla > Hippopotamidae > Hippopotamus > Hippopotamus amphibius. Next base: position 76,085,820 of record NC_080191.1, on the reverse strand, counting down.
TGGCACAAATGTGATAGTGTTTTTCCTCTACCGATAACCCTCTGTGACTCACATTCCCCCAGCACAAAGTCCGGCGATAACAAACCCATGCGTGGTCTGGTTTCAGCCCATCTCCACCACCTCTTCTTCTGACACCCCATCCACCCACCCACCCTGCACCCTCGCTTGGCCACAAGGGTGCTCAGGACACCTTGAAAGCACAATTCCGTCATTTTTACTTAGAATCATCTTTAGATCTTTTCCAAACTTCTGTTCCTTCAAACTTGATTCAAGGTGTTCTGGTCAGATGATTCCTCCAATGCTGTTCCGCCCTCCAGGTACCCAAGGCCGAAATCCCAGATACCCTGAAATGAAATCCCACTCAGTCACTTATTTTGGGCAATGCACTTAATGAATCTAAGCTCATTTTCTCACGGATAAAATAGGAAGAACAACAGTTTTTACCCAGTGGGTTGCTGCAAAGATTGAATGAGGCTATTACAAACTGTATTCTTTCAAATCCTTCCTAGTACTTACCAAACCAGACTGCACATGTGTGATGTCAGTGTTCTTGGCCTCTCTTCCTATCTTCTGATTAAAAAAGCTTCTCCATTCACCTCCTCTTCTAAGGAGACTGCCCTAGGTGAATAAGTTTCTGGAAGATGCAGAATTAAAGGACAGGCAAGAAAGATGGGAAAGAAGGCTGACTATCAAGGGAGGCTAAGCTAATCTATATAACAAAGAGCTGAGAGAAAGAGAGAAAAGCGCCGTGCAGGATGGCATATGGAGCAAGGGTTTCCAGGGGCTGATGGTAAACAATGGGCTTCTGAACCCTGCAGAATGTGAGAGAACTAGGGATATGAAAATTGTTTCTGGGAGTTTACGAGTTGGGTTGCTTTTAACTTTTTTGACGAGTAAATGATTCCTATTCTTTCAAAAATTACTTTTGGTCTTCGGACTGTGCTTCTTTGACTTTCTCCAAACACTAGACCTATGAGACTGCTGTCCTTTAGGGTTACCCTCATTTTCAGTGCCTCTCTTCTCAGACTCAGCTCCTCTAGTCAGGGGCAGAGTCTCAGTCCAGCTGTGTAAATCTGAGGCAAGCACACAGCCTGGACGTGGCATAGGAATAATAAATGCTTGCTGAATACATACATTATCTATGCCTATCCAACTGGGTTACAGACGCCTACAGAGCAAGTACCCGGTCTTACTTTTCCATGTGTCCAAGAAGAACTAATGAATGCTGTAGGGAGTTGAATGGTGGCCCCCAAAAGGATAGGTCCACGTCTGAATCCCCAGAACCTGTGAGTATTAATTTATATGACGAAAGATGTAATTACGTTAAGGATCTTGAGAGGAGAAGCCTATCCTGGATTATCTGGATGGGTCTTAAATGCAATCACGTGCATCTTTATAAAAGAAGCAGGGAGTTTTAAGACAGAAGGAAAGGAGGCCATGTGACCCCAGGGGCAGAGATGGGAGGGATGTGGCCACGTGCCAAGGAACACCTAGGGCCACCAGAGGATAGAAGAGACACGAAAGGATTATCTCCTACAGCCTCCAGAGGGAGTACAGTCCCGCTGACACTTTGATTTCAGGCTTCCAGAACATGGGAGAATAAACTTCCGTTCTTTTAAGCCACTTAGTTTGAGGCAATTTGTTACAGCGGCCACAGGAACCGAGTACAAATGCCTTATACATAATGGATGCTCAATCACTCTTTATCAGTGACCTGTCTGGGTCACTTACAATCACAGGCTGTGCTTTCTTTTTAAAGTCACTCACAGACCCCCATATCTTCTTGGCCAAAAGCCAGGACTCCATTATGTCATTTCAACACGTGTAAATGCTATTGTAGCCAAGGGGTCCCTCACTGCTGTCTGGGGGACAGTCAGGTTCCAGGGGCTGAGAGTGTTCTACTGACAACATATTCCTACAAGACATTCTCCACACCTTGCTTCCGGAAGGAGACGGTATGATGCCAGGAGGAGCAATGGCTCAGGCGTGGAGGATGGAGAGCCACCTCACTGGGGTCTCTCCAGCCGGCAGCCGACAGGCTGAATACGCACAGCCTCCCTACAGGAAACACTACAGAACTGAGAGAAAGACAGGTCGGGCTGTCAGTTTCCGACTCTGCACACAAAAAACCAAAACACGAAGTCGCACTGCTAGCCAGGCATTAAGTGTGTCCGAATGTAACCCCACAAACACAATCCCAAATAAGGCAAAGGGACGTCTGGGATTAACAGGAGTGTCATCTACTCGGAAGTAAACGCCAACTGGGACCCGCCACTATAATTTGTTTTTCAGCGTTTTTTCTTCCACTCTGTTCCTCAGAGGACAGAGGTCTTCTCTCAAGGTCATGACTTGAGAAACCACTCAAACACCCCCAGCCACTCCCTGATTGATTCTGCGTGTCAAGGTCTGCTCACTGATCCTCCAGAAATGGTTGTTTTTTTACCTCTGCTGGACCTGGTTTCCATCACAGGGTCCCGTTTTATTCAATCGCGCTGCCAGTGACGTATTTCTTATAAAGTCTGTCTGGGACTAGAAGCGCAGGATGCTGTGATGCACGCCACCCTCCTCCCACCCCAGCTCCCCGAACCCACATGGCTCTCTCCAGCAACCCTTTCTATTTTTATTTACTTGTTTACTGAAGTACAGTTGGTTTACAAAGTAGTGTTTCTGGTGTACAGCACAGTGATTCAGTTACACACACATACATACAGACACACATATATATTCTCTTTTTCAGATTATTTTCCCCTGTAGATTATTACAAAATATTGAGTCTAGTTCCCTGTGCTATACAGTAGGTCCTTGCTGGTTATCTACTTTATACACTAGTGTCTAATAACTCTTTTTTTATTATTTTTATTTTATATTGGAGTATAGTTGATTAACAATGTTGTGTTAGTTTCAGGTGTACAGCAAAGTGACTCACACATATATATGTATCTGTTCTTTTTCAAATTCTTTTCCCACCTAGGCTATTACAAAATATTTAGCAGAGTTCCCTGTGCTATACAGTAGGTCCTTGTTGGTTATCTATTTCATTTTATTTTATTTTTTAAAGAAAAGCCTGTGGCTTTTTTTTTTTTAATAAATAAATAATTTATTTATTGGCTGCATTGGGTCTTCATTGCTGCGGGAGGACTTTCTCTAGCTGTGGCAAGCAGGGGCTACTCTTCGTTGCGGTGCGCTGGCTTCTTGTTGCAGTGGCTTCTCTTGTTGTGGAGCACGGGCTTCAGTAGTTATGGCTCGTGGGCTCTAGAGCGCAGGCTCAGTAGTTGTGGTGCACAGGCTTAGTTGTTCTGCAGCATGTGGGATCTTCCCAGCCCAGGGATCGAACCCGTGTCCTCTGCATTGGCAGGCAGATTCTTAACCTATCTATTTTGAATATAGCAGTGTGTACATGTTAATCCCAAACTCCCAATCTACTCCCCCCTCCCATAAGTGCGTTCTGTAAGTCTGTGAGTCTGTTTCTGTTTTGTAAATAAGTTCATTTGTAACGTTTTTTTAGATTCCACATATAAGTGGTATCATATGGTATTTGTCCTTCTCTGTCTGACTTACTTCACTTAGTATGATAATCTCCAGGTCCATCCATGCTGCTGCAAATGGCATTATTTCCTTCTTCTTTATGGCTGAGTAATATCCCGCTGTATATATGCGCCACATCTTCTTTATCCATTCCTCTGCTGATGGACATTTAGGTTGCCTCCACGTCCTGGCTGTTGTGAACAGTGTTGCAGTGAACACTGGGGTGCACGATACCTCTTTTCAAAAGGTACACCTCTCCGCAAGCATGTCTGATTAGATAGTAACACTGCCCATCACAAGGGGAGACACCAGCGGTCTGGAAAGGCCAGTCCTGCGTATACACCACTACCTGCAGAAACCGCACGCCTGGACCCTTCATCTCAGTTCCCTTCCAGTTCCTCCTGGCGGAGGCAGGGCTGGGGAGAAGCAAGAGGAGAAGAGGCTCTATTGAAACCCTCCACCCACAGAGCGTTTCCATGACCCTGAGCAGGTTACACAACTTCTTTGGGCCCTAATGTCCTCAACCGTAAGATGGGGTAATAATGGTAGCTACTGAGTTCATTGGGCAGCTAACAGGACTTCCTGTGGGAGTAGACGGGAAGCACTTAGCACAGGGCTGGAGCGGAGCAAGCACTCAGACGACAGCAGTGTGTACATGCAGAAAGTCCACGGGAGGCTAAACTCTCTGAATAGATTTCCGAATCATTCCTGCATCTCTTACACCTTCACCTCTCTTTAGAGTTCCTAGGGGTGCCCCAGGGAGGCTCTGGTCCCTTAGCCTTGCTCAGCACACAGCATGACACAGCATTTGGCTCCAGCACAGGGCTTCGCTGGGAGCAAGTGTCCCTGCCAGGGAGGGGAATTAGGACTTCAAGCAGAGCCGCCAGCCAGGAGGCTCTGCGGCTCCATCCCTGTCCTCGTGTCCACACACGCCGACAGTCACGCACGTGCGTGCACAGTCCACAGCTCAGGAACATGCAGTCCACCTGGTGGACTCCAACCCCCTGGGAGGTGAGGACGTAGGAGGAGGAGGCAGGCTTCCTGGGGAGGCCCCGCTGGAAGCCAGCATCCCTCACCCCAGCCTCTCCCTCACCCCAACCTCTCCCTCACCCTGGTTGTTTCTCAGCTAAGACTTCCTCTCAGACTGGTGATGGTTCATATTTTAAGTTTTAGATACAGATGAAGCATGAGTAAGTTTGATCCATGAAATTCTCTTCCATCATTCTATCACATGACAAACACGCCACACTGTCAACATCATCCGTTACGGTGCATTACTCGCAATTAAAATTCTGCCGCCTCTTTACAAGAAGAGGTTCTTACAGTGAAGGCAGCGGGAATGACGGTGACCTTGACTTGCTTATTATATGCCCGGAATTAGCCCCAGAGATATTCATTCCCTAGAGTTTTAAACAATCTTAAATAGTTTTGTCTTGCAGGATTTCCTCCTTATTATCGTCAAATTATTTCCACAAGGAATCTATATTTCATTAGTTGCGCTTCACCGTCTTCAGGAGACGGTGACCTGAGGCATTACCCAGCGTGAGCCCCTCTGTGGGAGGGTCCTGATGAAGCCTGTGCCCGCCCCCTTCGGACGGTTTCTCAGAGCACGAGGCCGGCCCCTCTTCAGCAAAGCCTGAGTCTGGACTCCCTACGGTGGGTGGTGGAGTTTTCGCTCTCGGGCTTGGCTCTTCCTTGCCCTGGGGGCCTGGGAGCCACCCCTGGGAGAATCCACAGACCCTCCCCTGCGTAACGATTCCTGTCCTGACAGCCCTTCCCCAGGGGGTTCTCCCAAAACCCGAGGTGAGGACAGTACCGCGTGGTCTCCAGTTTCAGGCAGATCGCCTCTTTGATCGTCATTTGCATCCAGTCAATGTCCAAACGAGGAGCATGGTGGAGGCGAGGCAACAGAGCAAAAAAGAAGGGGAAAGGCGGGGAGGTGGGAGGAGGGAACAAAAGGGGAGGCACGATGTGCAGAGAGAGTGAGCGCCTCGCGTGAGGGGGCGGCTACTGATGGGGAAGGGGGGGCCTCTGCTCCACCCCTTCCGCCTCCCACTCCTTCCCAGGCTAGGCACCATCCACCCCGCCCAGGCTCTGCTCATCAGAATTTGCTGAATGAATGCAAGGATTCCTTCTGATAGAATGCACCCATCACTCTTCCAGAGTCTGTATCACGTCTAACAACGTTTTCTTCTAGAATGAAAACCAGAAAATAATTATGCATATGTATACATTAATTATGCATGTGTATATGTTAATGTGTAATTATATACGTAAATATTACATTTCATATTTTTAAATGTATAATTTACAAAAACGTGTACAAATCAGAAGTGTACAGCATGTTGAACTTTCAAAAACAGAACAGACCTGTGTGACTAGCACCTTAGGCAAGAGATATAAATTGGCAGTATCCCAGCAGCCCCCTCACACCACTTCTGATCACTAACGAGCCAAGAGTCACTGCTGTCCTGATTTTTAACATCCCAGGTTAGTTTTGACTATTTTTGAACTTCGTATTCTGTTCACATAACCAAAGGCGACGTGTTCTTTTCCGCCCGCTTCTCTCCCTCCACATTTTGCCCGTGAGCTCCGTCCACACTGCTGCTGGTAGTTTTACTTCCTTCCCACGGCTGTGTAGTGTTCCACTGTGTGGACGAATATTCCACAGTTCACGTATCCGTTCCTCTACCGATGGGCTCTTGGGTAGTTTTGTGTTTTGTGTATTGAAAACTGTGCCGCTATGAACAGTCTTACATGTGTGTCTTTGGGATACTCTACACACACACACACACCTAGAGCGGCATTGTTGGGTCCTAGGGGTGCGTGTGTCTGTTCAGCTGCAGCAGACGTTTCTGTGCATACTTCTCACATTCAAATGTACCCTCTCAGTCTATGTAAGGGTCCCAGAGGCAGGAGAGCTCGGCACTGGCTTTCTATCACTCACCACTGAGCAGCGGCCCATGCCTTCAACAAGTCATGTAAAAGGAATAAACCTTCACCTTTAATGTGTTTTTGTTATTTTTATAAATACAACAGAGCAAAAGAACAACCACTGCCTGAATAGCATTAACTGAAAAACTACCAGCAGAGGAGGCTGACCCCGGACAGCACAGCCCTCCTCCCTAGGTCAACAGCAGCCTCGCCCCGTCCACCAGAGAAGCAAACTACCCACCCACTGGGCCTGTGGCAAATACCCAACTGATGGAAAAGAGAAGACACCAAGAATGGCATCTCATTTAGTTCACAACTTGTTTTTATCAAAGTAGACTAAAAAAGCACTTGAATGTATTCCAATGATGGGAGATGAAACTAGAAATGGAAACATACAATTATTACTATGTAAATCATGTGCTCTCCAGCCACACACTGACACTCAGTATTTCACTCCTTTACAACAACACTGCTTGCCACTGGACAGTGTCATCAAAATAATAATGAAGCTCTAAGGGACAAGTCCCCTCAGAGAGCCTGCCTCTCCATATTATGATAGTCTTCTGAACACTGCCTCAGAAATGACTATGTATTTCATATCCTGAGAAGAAGACTCAAGAGTTTTCAAGTAAAAGCCCGTTAAGTCACACAGGCGCCATACGAGCAGTATTATTCATCACCAAAGAGTGGAAACAACCCAAATGTCCATCAACTGGTGAACTGACAAACAAAATGTGGTATATCCATTCAACAAAATATTATTCAGGCATAAAAAGGAATGAACTACTGCTACTTGCTATAACATGCATGGACCTCAAGAACATTAAGCTAAGTAAACAGAAGCCAGACATAAAAGGTCACGTGTTGTATGCTTGCATTTATTTATACAAAAGGTCCAGAACTGGAAAATCCACAGAGACAGAAAGTAGACTGCCAGCTGGCAGGAGGAGGGAGAGAGAAGAATGGGGAATGGCTGCTAGTGGGTTTAGGGTTTCTTTTTGAGGTGATGGAAACGTTCTGAAGTTAGATAGTGATGATGGTCGCACACCTTTATGAATACAGTAAAAACCACTAAATTGTATACTTTAAAAGGGTGAATTTTATGAAATGTGAGATGTATCTTAATTTTAAAGAATGTCAAGTTAAGAGGCAGGGCGCTGAGAGCAGACATGGGTTTGACTCCAATCTCCTGCATGCACGACGCTGTGGGCAAGCCATCCAAGAAGCCCGCTAAGTCTCAGTCTCCTCTGCAAGATGGAGAGAATAAAAAAATAACCTCAAATGGCTCTTGTGAGACTCAAACTTACATGTGGAATCTAAAAAATACAACAAAATAGTGAATATGATCATAAAAGAAAGGACTTCCCCTGGTGGCACAGTGGTTAAGAATCCACCTGCCAATGCAGGGGACACGGGTTTGATCCCTGGTCTGGGAAGATCCCACACGCTGCGGAGCAACTAAGTCTGTGTGCCAAAACTACTGAAGCCCGCACGCCTAGAGCCCAAGCTCCGCAACAAGAGAAGCCACCACGATGAGGAGCCCACGCACCACCATGAAGAGAAGCCCCTGCTCGCCACAACTAGAGAAAGCCCGTGTACAGCAATGAAGACCCAAAGCAGCCAATAAACAAAAAATAAATAAACAAATTTAAAAACTAATAAAAAAATAGGAAAAGAAGCAGACTCACAGATATAGAGAACGAACTAGTGGTTACCAATGATGAGAGGGAAGGGAGGAGAGGCAAGATTGGGATAGGAGATTAAAAGGTACAAACTACTACGTATAAATTAGATAAGAAACAAGGAGAGTCTGCTACAGTGAGGACACATAGAGAATGCCCAACAGGACATTCTTTGACATAAATTGCAGCAATATCTTTTTGGATCTGTCTCCTACAGTAATGGAAACAAAAACAAAAATAAACAAATGGGACCTAATTAAACTTAAAAGCTTTTGCACAGCAAAGGAAACCATAAACAAAATGAAAAGATAACCTACAGAATGTGAGAAAATCTTTGCAAATGATGCAATCAACAAGGGATTAATCTCCAAAATATACAAGTAGCTCATGCAGCTCAATATCAAAAAACCCCCAAACAACCCAATCAAAAACAGGCAGAAGATCCAAGTCGACATTTCTCCAAAGAAGCCATACAGATGGCCAAAAGGCACATGAGACGATGCTCAATGTCGCTAACTTATAGAGAAATGCAAGTCAAAATTACAATGAGGTATCACCTCACTCTAGTCAGAATAGCCATCATCAAAAAGTCTACAAATAGGGACTTCCCTGGTGGTCCAGCGGTTAAGAATCCATCGTGCAATGTAGGGGGCGCTGGTTCGATCCCTGGTTGGGGAACTAAGACATGCCTCAGGGCAACTAAGCCTGTACGTCACAACGAAAGATCCCGTGTGCTGCAACTTAGACTCGACATAGCCAATAAATAAATATATATTTTTTTAAGTCTACAAACAACAAATGCTGGAGAGGGTGTGGAGAAAAGGCAATCCTCCCTACACTGGGAGCAATCCCACTATAAATAGAGCAATCCCACTCCTGGCATATATGTGGAGAAAACAATAATTCAAAAAGATAAACATACCCCAACATTCATTGCAGCATTTACAATAGCCAAGACATGGAAGCAACCTAAATGTCCACTGACAGATGAGTGGATAAAGAAGATCTGGTAAATATATACAATGGACTATTACTCAGACATAAAAAAAGAATGAAGTAATGCCATTTCCAGTGACACGGATGGACCTAGAGATTATCATACCGAGTGACGTCAGACAAAGAAAGAGTAATATCATATGATATCACTTATATGTGGAATCTTAAAAAAATGATACTAATGAACTTATTTACAAAACAGACTCACAGACATAGAAAACAAACTTATGGTTACCAAAGGGGAAAGGTAGTGGGGGAGGGATAAATTAGGAATTTGGGAGTAACATATACACACACTACATATAAAACAGACAAACAATAAGGACCTATTGTATAGCACAGGGAACTATACTCAATATTTTGCAATAACCTATATGGGAAAAGAATCTGAGAAAGAGAGAGAGAGTGTGTTTCCGTGTGTGTGTGTGTGTGTGTGTGTGTGTGTGTGTGTTATAACTGAATCACTTTGCTGTACACCTGAAACTAACACAACATTGTAAATCAATTATGCTTCAATTTAAATAAATGAATGAATGAATGAATGAATGAATGAAAAAAAGAAAATGCCCAATAAACTATTGTTGACATTAAAGTGACAGAAACACCAGAAACTAGCTCCTGGCAAACACACCTTTTGACATTCCTGGAATTTACGCATCAGTGACATCTATCAGGTCCACTAAAGGATATAGATATAATTTTCTATATATTATGTAAGGAGCTAAACTGGTGAGGTTTGCTGTTCAGTCAAAAGGAGGAAATCCTGCCATAAAGGAAGAAACACCAACAAGCAGAGAAACAGGGATGGGAAGAGCTGTCTCCAGAGCCCTGAGGATGAGCTCTCCAGCGGCTACCACCAGGAGTGCTTGTTGGCTGAGATTGGCTGGACAGGTCGCCCCCACTCCAACCCCCTAAGACACCATGCTTGATGGCTTCCCACCCTCCCCCTTAGTCCTCAAGTATCAAGGATATTAACACCAGGGCCGTAGGTCCAAGAAAAGGCAGGTCCCATCACCATACCTCTCAAACTACAGGGCATGCTGCCCCGATGAGAGGTGGCAGGAGGAAGGTATGGTGATGCTTGTTTCCATGCTCCAAGAGCCAGCTCCTCCCAGATCAACCACTGCCCTCCACACCTGCCTCCACTTGTTGCTGAAATACTTTCTACGTCATCCCCCAAATAACAAGCTGTAATAGGATCTTTCTAGTTGTCACTCTTAGCAATGCCAACAGTACTACATAAATTGGAAGGTTCCTTAAAAGTAATATTTCAGGATGGTGGTTCCAAATTTATCCTGTAATTACCAAGCATTAAAGAAAGACGGACTGCAAGCGGGTCCCCTTCTTCATGGTCCAGGGCCATCTTCGGGCTGCTCGTGTGGCGCCTGTGTGACTTAACTGGGCTTTTACTTGAAAACTCTTGAGTCTTCTTCTCAAAATATGAAATGAATACAGTCGTTTCTGAGGCAGTGTTCAGAAGACTATCATAATATGGCTCTCTGAGAGGACTTGTCCCTTGCAGCTTCATTAGTATTTTGATGACATTATCCTTTTTGGTCACCTGTATGGCTGCTTTGGTGAAATATCTGTTTAGATCTTCTGCCTGCCTGCCTGCCATCCATCCATCCACCCAACCATCCATCCATCCATCCATCCATCCATCCATCCATCCATCTATCTATCTACCTACTTATTTATTTATTTATTTATTTATTTATTTATTTATTGGTCTTCACTATTGTGCCCAGGCTTTCTCTAGTTGCATAGAGTGAGGGCTACTCTTCATTGCGGTGTGCTTCGTTTACAGGCTCAGTAGTTATGGTTCAAGCGCTCTAGAGCACAGTAGTTGTGGTGCACAGGCTCAGTTGCTCCGCAGCATGTGGGATCTTCCCAGACCAGGGATGGAACCTGTGTCCTCTGCACTGGCAGGCAGATTCTTAACCACTGCACCACCAGGGAAGTCCCTGTCTGCCCATTTTTGATTGGGTTGTTTTTTTGATATTCAGCTGCATGATCTGTTTATATATTTTGGAGATCAATCCCTTGTCGGTTGTATCATTTACAAATATTTTCTCCCATTCTGTAGGTTGTCTTTTCATTTTGTTTATGGTTTCCTTTGCTGTGCAAAAGCTTTTAAGTTTAATTAGGTCCCATTTGTTTATTTTTGTTTTTGTTTCCATTACTGTAGGAGACAGATCCAAAAAGATATTGCTGCAATTTATGTCAATGCCAATCACAGTGAGACGATCCTGTATAACAAGGGCTTCCCTCTATTCTTTTTCTTTTTTTTCATATATGTAGTTTAATGCAATTTTTAAAGTCATCACATTGCTTTCAGTTTTTTTTCTTAACGATGTTTTGGAACATCATTGGCTTGTTGTACTGTTCCTTTTTCAGAAATTATCTACATGTATATAAAAAATTCTCACTGGTATATACCATTCTTCCCCTAAATTTTCATGGCTTTGTTGGGGTATCAACATAGCTATTAAAAATCAGTTGGTTGAGGATTAAGATGGTGGAGTAGGAGGACGTGCCCTCACTCCCTCTTGCAAGAGCACCGGAATTACAACTAACTGCTGAACAACCATCGACAGAAAGACACTGGAACTCACCAAAAAAGACACCCCACATCCAGAGACAAAGGAGAAGCTGCAATGAGATGGTAGGAGGGGCGCAATCGCGTTAAAATCAAATCCCATAAATGCTGGGTGGGTGACTCACAAACTGGAGGACAGTTATACTGCAGAAGTCCACCCATGAAAGTGAGGGTTCTGAGCCCCACATCAGCCTTCCCAACCTGGGAGTCCAGCAACGGGAGGAGGAATCCCCAGAGAATCAGACCCTGAAAGCCAGTGGGATTTGATTGCAGGAACTCCACAGGACTGGGGGAAACAGAGACTCCACTCTTGGAGGGCACACAAAAAAATGTGCTCACCAGGACCCAGGGGGAAGGAGCAGTGACCCCACAGGAGACTGAACCAGACCTACCTGCTGGTGTTGGAGGGTTGCCTGCAGAGGTGGGGGGGTCAGCTGTGGCTCACAGAGGAGGCAGGGGCATTGGCAGCAGGGGTTCTGGGATGTGCTCATTGGCATTGAGCCCTACCAGAGTCTGCCAATAGCCCCACCAAAGAGCCTGTGGGCTCCAGCACTAGGTGGCCTCAGGCGAAACAACCAACAAGGTGTGAACACAGCCCCACCCATTAGCAGACAAGCAGATTAAAGTTTTACTGGGCTCCACCCACCAAATCAGATTAAAGTTTTACTGAGCTCTGCCCACCCAGCCCTACCCACCATCAGTCCCTCCCATCAGGAAGCACCCACGAGCCTCCTACATAGCTTCCTCCACAAGAGAGCAGACAGCAGTATCAAGCAGTATCAAGCAGTATCAGCAGTATTTTGTCTTGTGGAACTGAAAACCACAGCCACAGAAAAATAGAGAAAATGAAAAAGCAGAGGACTTTGTACCAGATGAAGGGACAGGATAAAGCCCCAGAAAAACAACTAAATGAAGAGGAGATAGGCACCCTTATAGAAAAAGAATTCAGAATAATGATAGTGAAGATGATCCAGGACTTCGAAAAAAGACTGGATGCAAAGATTGAAAAGTTTACCAAAGACCTAGAAGAATTAAAGAACAAACAAACAGAGATATGTAACACAATAACGGAAATGAAAAATACACTAGAAGGAACCAACAGCAGATTAACTGAGGCAGAAGGGCAAATAAGTGACCTGGAAGACAGAATGGTGATCATCACTGATGTGGAAAAGAATAAAGAAAAAAGAATGAAAAGAACTAAAGACAGCCTAAGAGACCTCTGGGACAATGTTAAACACACCAACATTCGCATTATAGGGGCCCCAGAAGGAGACAAGAGAGAGAAAGGACCTGAGAAAATATTGGAAGAGATTATAGTTGAAAACTTCCCTAACATGGGAAAGGAAATAGCTCCCCAAGTCCAGGAAGCACAGAGAATCCCAGGCAGGATAAACCCAAGGAGAAACACGCCAAGACATATAGTAGTCAAATTGACAAAAATTCAAGACAGAGAAATATTATTAAAAGCAACAAGGGAAAAACAACAAATAACATACAAGGGAACTCCCAAAAGGTTAACAGCTGATTTCTCAGCAGAAACTCTGCAAGCCAGAAGGGAGTGGCATGATATATTTCAAGTGATGAAAGGGAAGAACCTACAACCAAGAATACTCTACCCAGCAAGGATCTCATTCAGATTCGACGGAGAATTCAAAAGCTTTACAGACAAGCAACAGCTAAGAGAATTCAGCACCACCAATCCAGCCCTACAACAAATGCTAAAGGAACCTCTCTAAGCGAGAAACATAAGAGAAGAAAAGGAGCTACAAAAACAAACAGAAAACAATTAAGAAAATGGTACTAGGAACATACATATCGATAATTACCTTGAATGTAAATGGACTAAATGCACCAACCAGAAGACACAGACTGGCTGAATAGATACAAAAACAAGACCAATATATACGCTGTCTACAAGAGACCCACTTCAGACCTAGGGACACATACAGACTGAAAGTGAGGGGATGGAAAAAGATATTCCATGCAAATCAAAATCAAAAGAGAGCTGGAGTAGCAATACTCATATCAGATAAAATAGACTTTAAAATAAAAAATGTTACAAGAGACAAGAAAGGACATTACATAAAGATCAAGGGATCCATCCAAGAAGAGGAGATAATTATAAATATATATGCCCCCAATATAGGAGCACCTCAATACATAAGGCAAATGCTAACAACTATGAAAGAGGAAATGCAAGGCAGAAACAGAGACACAGATGTAGAGAACAAACACATGGACACCAAGTGGGGAAAGCGGGGAGGGCTGGCAGGGAATGAACTGGGAGATTGGGATACCAAATTGTACTCTCTAAATATATGCTGTTTATTGTCTGTTAACTGTATCTCAATAAAAGTTCTTAAAAAAAAATCAATTGGTTAACATTTTAGAGTCAGATAAATTTAGATCCACTCCTTACTAGTTATTTTACTGTCGAGAAGCTACTTAATTTCTCTGAGTATCAGCTGCTTCTTTTGTAAACTGGGTATATTTTCTACTTGATAAAATGGTTATGACAATTCAGTAAGATCACGTATAAGAACATTGCCTTAGAGAAATAAGATAATGTATCTAGAACGTATACAGATGCCAGCTTTCAGGAACCACTGTTATTACTGCAACTTTGTGATCAGACAACCATGTTCGACTCTAGTTCAATATTGCTTTGTTCGAGATTTAATCCATCTTTGAGGGTGGGAGACAGTTGAAGACACCTGGCCTCCTGTGAACCCTGTGAATGTATCTGTCACCCAGGAAATTCTGGGTTTAAGTGAAGTATTTCTCTGACCTCATCTTGCAGGTAAAGTCCCATGTAGGATGCTTGTTTCAGACACCTTTTGTGTACTACTTCACAATTCTCTCGTCTCCACCTTGTCAGCTACAACCAGAACTACCAACCAGGAGAACTACACAGCACCCACCCGTGATGGAGTTTCTCTGACACCACGGGGTGGGACTCCTAGAGGTGTGGGGAACTCACACAGGGGAGTCCCGCTGAGACTTGCCACAGGGACACTACTACACAAGTCCCAGAACCCTGAACTCCCAAATTCCCCTAAACTTTCTGGAGCAGCAAAGCAGCTCCTTCTTGCAAGAGGAGAGCTGCCCCTTCCTGCCTGGAGACCTGCAAAGGCCTCCCCTGAGCCAGCTGTCTCAGAAGGTGATGCTCCCCTTCCTCAAAATCCTTCCACCCCAGCTCATAATTAGGGCCAGGTCTCAGCACAGCCTGCAGGGAAATAGAGTCCCTGCTCTTGCAGGAAATAGCTTTCTACTGAAGGAATGTCAGGTTCCACTGTTACGTATGAATGGAATGGGGAACGCAAGGGTGAGGGAGGGTTGATGGGGTGAATGTCAGGCTAGACTGATGAGAACGTATCAACACAGGAACACTCTCTTGTAGCTGGTGACTTAGTATCCTGGCACAGACAGGACCTGAAGCTGGTCCTCAACTGTTGGGATGGCTC
The DNA here is from genome assembly GCF_030028045.1 of Hippopotamus amphibius kiboko. Classification (NCBI taxonomy): domain Eukaryota; kingdom Metazoa; phylum Chordata; class Mammalia; order Artiodactyla; family Hippopotamidae; genus Hippopotamus; species Hippopotamus amphibius. The sequence goes on along the minus strand of NC_080191.1, from coordinate 76,070,617 downwards.
CTGGAAGCCTAGGCACAATGATGGCCTACCGTGAATGAAATGGGGGTGCTGAAACTGCCTTGGCACAATATTAAGGGATGTTACAGGTTTACAGGTTGAAGGCTTAAGACTAGACTTATTATGAGAGAACAAAAGAGCCCACTATCTGACCATGATCCCAGGAAGACCAAGAGGTCGCTTCCTTCACTAAATGGTAAGAGCACCAGTGAAAAGTCCAATGGTTCTGGTCTCCACTGGCTGGAGCTGACATAAGAGATGCTCCCTGGTATTGGGCACTTTTGAATTAATAGAGGGTGACAGGACTCCAAAATAGCAGAGGCCAGGTGGTAACAATTAATCCTCAGAGGCTAGACGGATGCAAACACCTTAATCAACAGCAAGGCCAGAGTGGCAAACAGGGTGCTTTGACCGTTAGGAATCTGTGGCCATGGCGGATCAGCCACCGGCAAGATGGTGGACTGACGAGAGGTGTTATTTGACTTGTATAAAAAAGAGACAGTGAGCTGGAGAGCAGAAGCCTTCACAGGCCACTGGAAGAGAAGAGGCTAGGTCTCCTTGGGGAGGGACGCTGCAATACCACCACACAGTTCATATGATAAAAAGTCCACTGATCCTTCTACAAAGATCTGCAACCAGGGCTTCCCGGGTGGTGCAGTGGTTAAGAATCCACCTGCCACAGCAGGAGACACGGGTTTGATCCCTGGTCCGGGAAGATCCCAGATGTCAAGGAGCAACTAAGCCCATGTACTACAACTAGAGAACCCATGTGCCGCAACTACTGAAGCCCGAATGCCCTAAAGCCTGTGCTCCACAACAAGAGAAGCTACTGCAATGGGAAGCCCATGCAACGAAGAGTAGCCCCCGTTCTCCACAACCAGAGAAAGCCTGAGCGCAGCAACAAAGACCAAACACAGCCAAAGAGTAATAACAATAATAAAACAAAAATAAAAAGAATTAAAAACAAGATCTGCAACCACTTACTAGGATCTCTGGCACTGGACAAAGTGGGATGCCAGATCTTTCATGTTGGATATGGGTCTGAGATGACTCTGAACCCATGGGACCTAAAATGGTGGCTCTCCAGGTGGAGTAGAGGCTTAAGGAGTCCAGGTAACAAATGGAGTTGTGACCGTGTCGGTTTCACGGAGCAGTCTAATAGGTCCACAGGAGCATCGGTGGGTATTTTCCCAGCCTCCAACTGTAAAACTCAGATAGATATACTTAGAAATTAGCAGAACCCTCACAATGGTTCCTTAGGAAGAGTCAGGAAACCCTCTTTATAGAAAAGGAAGATCTACAGATGTTATTTTTCTTACATCTGTAAAACAAAACATAGTATTTTGTCCCTGAAATAATAGTTGGCAATCTAAAAAAGTAAAGTAAAAAGTAGTATATTTTCCTTTAGAAAGTTGTATGAAAGAACATTCATACTACATCAGCCTTTTGTCATGTCTGACATTCCATGCATTTCCATGACATCTAGTGACCTAAATTCTGTCCAGTATCAGGCAAGCCGAATATAAAATACCATTCAAAACCCAAGAGCAAATAGACATTTGGCAATTTGAAATTGAGCAGTTAAATGTTACTCATTTGGGCAAATGAAATCCCCACTCTCCCCACAGAGTTACCTTCTCTTTAATGACGAGGAATAGAACTTTGTTAGACAAATAGGAAGGGAAAAAAAATGACACCAGTTTCTGAAATTGAAATTAAAAGGCTATAATTAGGAGTACCTTCAGCTAATTTCTGCCTTTAGAGGAGTATGTTGTGAAGTGAGGTGATTTAGCACTGAATTACTATACTGATGATCTGAAATAATTTCAGGTGTCAGAGCTGATCCAGACAGTGACAGAGAAAAATTCTTACGGTCAAGGAACCATATCCTACTCTTAGTCATCCCTTACTCGCCTTCCCAGAGCTTTACACAGAGTAGACACTCACTGAGTAGTTGGTGAGAGCCACTTCTCTATGACAAGAGACCACTAGGAAAGTGGTACCAAGCATGAGGACTTCTGATAATGTCAAAAGGATCTCTACCTTCTACGCCTCAAGGTGAATCAAACAGTTGATGAGGTGAAGATTCTCTTTGTAGAGGTATCTCATCGTACAGAAGCACAGAGGTAAATGAAGGAAGAATGATAGAATACCACCACAGTGCAGTGTCTGATGAATGAGTGGATCTCGGCAATATTCATCAACAGGTAATAACACCACAGAAACAGAAGCAACTAGACGAGCTCCTGCCAGAAATACATAACGCCATTGTCCCTCCCACTCAAAAACAGAGCCTGACTCTGATCGACTAGGAGATCTATCAATTTACAGGAAGTATAAGGAACAGGGGAACATGATAAATGACACCATGGGGATGTTTCCTTCTAGCTGATTTTCTTATTTCTAACCTGTTTCTGTTTTTAAAATTATACCTGTAAATATAATAAAAATACATTACTAGAAAAAAAGAAATGTTTAAAAATAGACAACAGACAAGCCCCAGTTTTTTATTCATGGATTAAAAAGACATAAAAGTACATTCCATAAATATTAGAAAAATTTAAGAAGAAAAGAATGAGGAAAACTATACACATTATTCTTTGAAAATGTGCATATAAGCAATTAATTGAAAGTTGCTATTACACTCACAACTTTGTCACCTTGCAGTCACAGCTAAATAAAGTTACAAAGCAAGTGGCAAGTCCTCATATTAAATGCTTACACATACACTTTGAATGAACACTATATATATATTACTGCTTCAATTTTTCAATGTGAAAAAAATCAGCCCCTTCAAGCTTGTTAACCAATCTGACCTAAATTGGATTAAGGACAACACTACTTGTTGGGGGTAATTATATGAATCGTTTCAATGTTTATTTATTTGGCCACACCATGCTGCACGTGGGATCTTAGTTCCCCAACCAGGGATGGAACTCGCACCCTCTGCAGTGGAAGTGTGGAGTCTTAACCACTGCACCACCAAGGAAGTCCCTCAATGTTTATTTTAATAACAATCATAGCAGAGAAAACAGTTTCACAGAGGTATACTTATAGGAATGAAAGAATCGATATTTACTTTTTAACTTTTATCCAAAATGAGACAACAGATGTTATATTTTCAAAATTCACCTTCAATCTACAGTAGCCAACTCTAGTAATTTGTCCTGTAAAGTTAAATTTAAATTATCTTTTAATGAAAGAAATGGGTTTCGAGGTTCATGAATTTCCTATACATGAATGCTCTTTGATAAACATTTAAATTCAAAATGTTTGATCAAATTCAAAAGATGTTTGGTGATCACTTGTTATAAATGTCCAATATCACACACAGATTTGATTATGGAATATGTCATAACAGTCGATTGAAACTCTATTCTTCCAAGCTTTTTTCCCCCTTTTGATCTTATTTGCCATTGAAAAACATGTTGCTTTTCTTCTTTGCGTTAAAGTATTAAGGTCATTAAAACAGGGACTTCCCTGGTGGCGCAGTGGTTGGGAATCTGCCTGCCAATGCAGGGGACAAGGGTTCCATCCTTGGTCCGGGAAGATCCCACATGCCTCGGAGCAACTAAGCCCGAGTGCCACAACTACTGAGCCTGCACTCTAGAGCCCTTGAGCCATAACTACCGAAGCCCGCGCGCCTAGAGCCTGTGCTGCGCAACAAGAGAAGCCACCGCAATAAGTCCTCACACCACAACGAAGAGCAGCCCTGCTCGCTGCAACTAGAGAAATCCCGTGCGCAGCAATGAAGACCCAATGCAGCCAATTAATTAATTTTAAAAAGATCATTAAAACACCAAAGGTATCACACTTATATTTTTTAAAAGCTGTAACCAAGCTGGCTTCTTACCTTGAGGAACACCGAGAGTTCCTTCATTTGACGGAATGTTTTCCCTCAATAAACATCATGTTTCAATATGCCATCGTTATTGTTTATGATCAGCTTCCACTTACCACATAATAAAGAGAATAATTTCACATTTAATGGATTAGCCTTTATATAAATTCATAATTTTTCATGTTATGACTAAGCCTACTGTTTAATTCTGCTGACACATTTCCACAGCAAGACATTCTTCACGAAGGAAGCAGCATGTTTAGCTACATTCTGACACAAGCTTCTTCATCCTCACAATTACTCTAGAATGCTCTCCCATCATCCTAGCCGTACTGTTAGAACATCCTCATACTCAAAATTTAGGTCCAAACCACATTTGCTGATAACATTCACATTCCTGCATGATACAGAAATGTCTAATTGCTATAATAGTGTCTAAACGCTCACTCTGTACTTGTCACACACCAGCACTGGACCACACTTTCAGAAGCACTGCTCTGGAAGACAAATAAATGACTTGATTTCTTCAACAACAAACAACCAAAAAAATTCTTTTGAAAGATAAAAAGAAATGGAGGAAAAGCCTAGAGATTAAGAAAGACTTGAGACTTACCAGCCAACTACTACGCATGACCTTCTTTGGATCCCAATTAAAATTTTATATGACAATCAGAAAAATGTAAATAATTACTGAATATTTTAGGATATTAAGGAGTGATTGTTAATTTCTGAATGTGTCATAAAGATACCATGGTTATGTTTTTTCCCAGAGAGTGCTTTAAAAGATATGAACTAAAATATTTGTAGATGAAATGACATGCTGTCTGGGATTTGCACAAAGTAATCTGGGACTGGGCGAGGGAGGTATAGATGAAGGAAGACTGGCCCCGAAAACGTGTTGAAGCTGACGGTATTGGTATAGAAGGTCCACTATACTAAACTTTCTACGTTTGTATGTGTTTGAAATGTCTTATAAGAAAAGTTTTTAAAAGATCGAGGAAATACCCAGTGACAAAAGCTACTATGAGCAATTGGTATTTTATTATTGATCTACAGACATTGAAAAAAAATAGTAGGATGTATGTACAAATTATCCAGGCCACAGAGAATGGTTAGTGCAGTGGTGGATTCACAGACAAGCCACAATTCCGAGACACCCATGGTCCCTGGGTTCATGCTTGTTTTAGGGTGGTTCTCAACCTTTTAAAACCCAGGTTCTTTATGGTATCTTCTGGATATTACAACCAATCTAGAAGATTTTGTTGATTTGTTTTATTCCTTTTTATTACAAATATGAATATCTAAAATATGCTTTTTAAAACTCTACAGTTTTGCCCCCTTACACACACACACACACTCTCTCTCTCTCTCTCTCTCTCTCTCACTCTCTCTCCCTCTCTTCAAATACACCCCCTTCCCTACTGAAAACCACCATTCCAGGAGACTCAGGTTCTAACTGCCCACAATTCACGCCATCTTCAGAAGCAGCCCCTCTGAGCTGGGACTGATGGAGTACAGTTCATTCCCACCCAGCTGCACGCAACAATCAATAACAATGCCAGCTTCTCCCAGTCCCTCCCTCCTCTTGCTGCCCACGAAGTTGGTTTCCCCCCTTCAATTCCCTTAAAAGCACAACTTTAGATTTGAAGCCTAATAAATTCAGCTCTCACAGATCAAGTGCTCTCATATCTGAACCACCTGGGTGTTTATAGTACTTTCTGAGTCACACCCCTTTTTTACTAACCCAGGTTTAAGTTGTTTGACGAAGGAATCCAGCTTTTTTGAGGTCTGGTCAGCCCCTCAGAGCAGATTAAACTCCTTTGCAGAGCAAAGTGGTACGTTGTTTAGTTTTTGTTTAGTCATTTTGTTTAGTCATCTAAACACTTAGAATCTAAATGAAACATGGATTTTGGTTGAGGAAATATCACTGGTTATTCTATCTGAAAAATACCAGGGTCCTGGAATGAGAATGTAAAGTGGTATCTTCACAAGTACATGGCCTTATACTTGGCAATGGGGCTTTCGGTGCTACAGACTACACTCGTGTCTCTCCAAATTCACATAGTGAAGCCTAATCCCCAATGGGATGGCATTAGGAGGCTGGGCCTTTGCGAGGTACTGAGGTTTAGATGAGGTCATAAGGGTGGGGCCCCATGGCAGGATTAGTACCCTTGTAAGAAGAGGAGACCAGAGCCCCCTCTCTCCCCACCATGTGAGGATACAGCAAAGAGGTGGCTGTCCACAAGCCAGGAAGAGTGTCCTCACCAAAACCAGAATCACCCCAGCACCTTGATCTTATACCTCCCAGCCCACAGAACTGTGAGAAGTAAATGTTTGCTGTTTAAGCCACCCGGTCTATGGTTTTTATTGTAGCAGTCTGAACTGAATAAGACAGTCACTTCATGCCTATTTTAGAAATTATTTTAAATTTAACTGTACTCATTGTAGAGAATAAAACTCAAATGTGATAAAGCAAAATTCCCCTTCATTACCACCTCTTCTCCATCCCAATCCCGTTCCTGTAGAAAACTACATTCCCAGTTTGGTGTCATCCCTTCCAAATTATTTCTATGGGCACACACGCACACATACACAAACACACAGAAGCACAAATACACACACTCTCTCAATGCTATACAACTGTGTGTGCATTTTAATATAATTACTTTGCAACTTGCTTTTTTCAAAAGCTGCTGTATAGTGTTCTGTTTATTTAGGCATTCTTTTATTGATAATCATTTAGGTTGTTTCCAACTCTTTTTTTAGTTTTGTCACAAATAACACGGCAATGAACAAATGTCTCTTTGCGTCCATCAGACTCATTTTCAGATGGGTAAACGAAGGTTAAAGAAGGTACCCATCTTGGCCAGCTCTGCAGTACGGCCCAGGGCAGAACAGAGAAGACTCACCAGCATACTGGCTTGCTTTCCGAGGTTCTCCCTAGCATAAGATCATTCATTTAACTTAATCAGTTCTGATGCCTTTAAATATATATATTAAATATATTTTTTAAACTCTATAAATATAATACATATATATGTGTGTGTGTACATATATATGTACATACACATATATACATACACACACATACATTCAAGTTCAAGTTCGCCTTTGGAGACGACTCCTACTGGATCAGCTACATTCCTTTAAAAATTCCCAGACATGTCTTTTTCTGCACACCAGGGCCACAGAGAGGACAGTCAGGCAGCATTTCCCCAAGAGCACATTCCACTGCTCTGAGACTGGGAGCAGAGCCACTTGGAGTCAAGTTCACAGCAGAACACACTTTCCTCCCAGGAGCACCTCTATTTCTGAGGATGTAGCTCTTACACTGCTTTACAGAGAAAGGGCAGCAGAGTAAACACAAAAGGGCAACAGCAGCCCCACCTGGAGTCCAGGTGGAACCCAGTGGTGGTGATGGCAGGAATGATCAGAGGTAACAGTGACGGAGCTTTTTACCCTGGGTCACGCATCGTGGTAAGGTCGTCACTTAATCCTCTTGACAGCACAAGGGTTGGCCTTATGATTAGCCCATTTCACAGGAGAGGAAATAAACCAGACAGAGGTCAGGCCACTTATATCGGGATTGTACAGCTAGCAAGTGGTCGGGTCAGGATGTGGTCCAGGTTGCCAGATTCCAGGGCAATTGCTCTCAACTGTTGGCTGCTGCCTGCCTAGCTTCTAGGCATCAACATTCCATGTTAGACCAAGTGTAAGCCAGGTTTTTTCAGAATAAGTGCATTTTTGATTTAACTTTGCTCTCCATACAGAACAAGGCCTCAAATTATACTGGTCACTGTTGCCAGGGCTTCTCTGTAGAGCATCCTGCTGAGAGGAGAAGTGTCCTGGGTACTTTACGGCCTGGCACAGGGCAGGAGTGCAGCCAGACAACCATGTGTGCGTACCATGTTCCGCATTTATCACTGAAACCAAAAGCACAAACTCAGTTCTTTGCACTGATGTTACATTGTGTGTGTGTGTATGTGTGTGTGTGTGTGTGTGTTTTAAACTCTTGTCTGTTTTAATCTTATTGCCTCAGCTGTCAAAACACAGTAGCTGGGGAAATACGCAAACAGTATATAGTAGAAGAGCTTTTCAAACCAAATATTCATTTCCCAGAGTGGTTAATTCTTAGAAATTTTACCTTATTTATACTAGAGGCATTTGGGGTTTACTATTTACACTTAATGAAAGCCAAAGGTTTACACTGGGGGCACAAGACTCCCTATCTCCTAAATCAAGGTCCCTTTCAACATCATGGAGAAATTCAAATATTATTACTTACATTATAATACAGTTAATCATAAGGAAAGTTTTAAATATACATTCAGTTTTAATGAACTTGATTAAGGCAGCGATTGGGGAACCTTACTCTTGTTTAAGACTTGCAACGCCTTCTTCCCTTTTCCCTAAAGCAGCTCTGTGCTCTACTTAGCTGAACTGGGAGTCCAAAGAGAGTCCTACTAACAGGTAGCCAGGTTCTCATGAAGGTTTCTGTTTCTACCTGCCAGGTGTGCAGCACCACCTCACAACGGTGCTGGTAGCAGGGGCAGGGACAGGGAACCTTTCTCAGGCATCAGGTCCCAAGTCTACAATGTTTCGGGCAGGTTGGAATGCACAAGCTGCCTCCTCTCCAAGCGCACACACTTCATCACATGACTGAGTTCTATTTTCTGACACCCGTCAATATCAGTGGAAATCATCTTGTTCATTAATTTACTTACTTAAGTACCGTCTGCCTCCAAGTCACCCCCATCCCATGGGAGCTCCAAGAGGGCAGGGGCCTCTTCCATGCTTACCACTTCATTCCAAAGCCTGCAACAGGCCCTGGGCACAGCAGCGCTTATAGATATTTGCTGAATGAATACATGCGTTGGATGTGAGATATCTAGTCAAGAATGCAAAAATAAGATCTAAAGATTCTTTTAAACAAATGCCCCATTCACCAAAAAGTACTTTATAAACTCACTAGTTAGGAAAAAGAGCAGGCCAGAAATCTTTATTCCTCCCTACTCCCTGTTCTGGAGGGGGAGACTTTTTTTTAAACTATGTTATCTTTCAAGTTCAAAAAAGAGCTTTTCCACAAAACAGGTTTTCAACGTTCCTTTTTTCTTTTCTTTTCTTTCTTTCTTTCTTTCTTTCTTTTTTTTTTTTTTTGGCAAAGGCAACAATCACAGAGTAATTACAGGCTTGACATCTAACAGGATCATAAATTAATTGAAAAGCTTTGTACTTCCCCCAACTCATCTCTCCTTTGACTGTCAGCAAGAATCCGTTAGGGAGGATACATGATACCAGCTCAGTGGCTGGAGACAAATGCTTCAAGTCAGCCATAAAATTGTCTAATTGTCTTTTAAAATTACACTCTTCTATAGCAGAGCCACATGTGGCTGCATTATTAATACTGCAACCTGGTACAGGAAAAAAAAGACCTGCCCCATCCTCTAGGGAATTAATGCTCCTAGGGCATCAGTTCGTAATTTCACACCATGAGACAGACATTTAGCTAACAGTTCCCCCGTATTTTCCGATGCAAATGTATTTTCAAGTCATCTTGAGAAGACACATAGCCTCAAAAAATACACGTATATACTGGATTTCACAAAACCAAACCTTACTATTTATCAGCACCAGGTACTATCTGACACCCAGGTCACTCAGAGAATCTGGCTTACCCCACACTCCCAAGTAGGTCTATGGAAGTGGCAGACAAGGAGAGAGGACTGCTTTTTGGAGAGTAGAGTATCGTGGAGAGAAGCGTTTCTCCACCCACGCACATTCAGGGTGGCTGCAGGCGAGGGGATTCTGTACAGACTACAGGTACCCTCAAGAAGGCGAGAGCAGCATTCTGTCCCTCAGCTGGACATCTGCCTGGCCAGCAGACTTGCTAACTTGCCCCTATTTCCTGGGGCAGAGGAAAAGAGAACTGAAGACGGTCCCGAGAAGACCCCAGGTGAAGAGGGGACCAGCCTCCCCTGGAATCCCGGATTCCAGGTTCCTGAGACACAGGGAAGCGGATCCTCCAGACTGAATCCAGGAGGAGGGAACACCGCCGGGCATTTACAGGCTGCTATCACATCAGGTTGCTCTCAGTTGTCAAATATGTAGAGTAGTCCCTGACCCTCACTAAGTGCTGTAAGGACCAGCGGTTAGAGTTGTTACCATTTTATTTGAAGCCCAGATTCTATATGACTAGTGACGTGACTTTGGACAAGTCCCTAACCTCTGTGAGCCTCTGTAAAAGTGAAGATAATAAAATTTACTTCACAGGGTTGCATCTGTGTATGTTAAGAGCGTCATACCTTGTAAGCTTTTAATATAGTATAAACTTTCAATACATTCATTCATTCATTCATTCATTCATTGGATGACCAGGCATACAACAGCAAAACAGATATGCTTCCTGCCTTCATGGAGCTTCAAGTGTAGTGGGGAAGGCTGGCACTGAACAAGTGAGTCTCAGCGTGCTATTAAAGGGAAGTTTACTGTGCTCTGGCGATATACAGCTGAGGGAATGAACCTAGCCTCGGAGATCAGGGAAGGTCCCTTTAAGGAAGTGGAATTTCAGCTGCCAATGAGAATGGGCCAGATGCAAAAGCACTCCAGGTGGGACAAGCAGTCTCTGCAAAGGCCCAGAGTCCAGAATATAGTGTAGCCCATTAGACAAGCTGGAAGAAGTCCAGTGTAGACAGATGACAAAAAGCAAAGAGAAGTGTGAGAGTTAATTTTATGTGTCAACTTGGCTGGGCCACAGGGTGCACAGATATTTAGTCCAACATTCGGGATGTTTCTGTAAGGTTGTTTCTGGATGACATTCACATTTTAATCAGTGGGCTCTGAGTAAAGCCAACTGCCCTCGAGTGGGCCTCGTCGAATCAGTTGAAAGCCTGAATAGCACTGAAACCAGCCTCGTCCAAGCAAGAGAGAAGTCTGCGGCAGACTGCCTTTGGACGTCACCTGCGACATCAGCTCTTTCTGGTTCTCCAGCAGACCGCTTTCGGACTGGGACTGAAACATCGGCTCTCCTGGGTCTCCAGCCTGCAGCCCACCCTGCGGATTCTGGACTTGCCAGCCTCCATAACCACAAGAGCCAAATCCTTACGATAAATCTCCTTCTATGTATATACACATCCCATTGGTCTGTCTCTCTGGAGAACCCTGACCAACATAGGGAGTAGGGAGAGACGAGGCGGTGTTGTGGGTGGAGGCCACTCCAAGGTCCAGCGATGCTAGTGAGAGGGCGAGGAAGGCATACGGGGCAATGGTGAGCCCTGGAGGGCATTTGAGGGGAAGTCCCACGGCCAGATCTGGGATTCTGAAATGGTCTGGGTGGTGCAGCATAAAAGCAGAGCGATGGGGCAACGGTAGAGCCTGGGGTTATCGGCGGGGCTGTTGCGGCCGCAGCGTCAGCAGGTGTAGAGTCTCGGGCTGGGTGAGGATGGGGAGGTGCTGAAAGAGAAGGATGCACGAGACACCGAGACGTTTTCATGCACATGGTTGGATATTATGTCTCTTCTCTTAGAAAAGTGAGATAAAGCATCCTGTAACTCTCCTTCAAGGAAAATACAATGGATTCACTGGTTCTTCCAACTGGAACATATTTATTTGCCCACATCTTCCATTCCATTGATGCCTCTGCCTCCTTTCCTCAGCCTACGAGTGACATTACCATGAACGCAGGAGCCAAGAGAAAGAACAGATCGGAACCCTGGCTGGATTCCCAGACGGGAGCACACCTCCCCACCCACCAGAGAGGGGGTGCGTGGTCACAGGCACGCTGAGCCACCTCTTGTTTCCAGAGACACAGCTCTCCGGGGCCCACAGCAACAAGGAGCAGGCCTCCTTCACTTGTAACTCCTAAAACAGGCTGAGGATAACATAGCCTCCCATGAATTCCCATGACTGCATTTTTAGATCCATGTGGTGTAAATGATCTCAACCATCTTTCTAACCCTTGACATTCAAATATAGAGGCTGAATAGATTTGCTCCTCAAAGCAACCTCCGTGTTTTTAAACAGTCTGTCCCTGCGTAGCACAAACAGAGGAGGGGCCCGGAGAACGCAGCGGGGCTGTTGCTGGAACCCCTGCACCCACCGTGAGGTTTGACTTTCAGAATCAGGTTATACATTTATCTTGGGAACACTTTCAAAGCAAGTCCTCCTGGCTGAATGTCCCGCATTCTTTCTTTATTCCTCCAACCTGGGCCCTTCCTGCCGGCCTGGACTGGCCCCAAGCTGGAGCGCTGTGAGTGGCCAGCCTGAGGCTATCTGGGCACTGTGCAAAGTGAGGACCACGGATGCTCTGTCCCTCTGAAAGGGAACTAGGCTCCTTAACTCCCTGCTGCCACGGAAGGGGTGTTATTACTCACTTAAGGTCACCCCAGAATCAGGCCACACAAAAATGGATTCCAAACAGCCTTCAGTTCCCCTCCCCGTATGATACTAAGATAGTTTAGGAGGCCTCACTCCGAGCCCAATTCAGGAAATGGTAAAGGGGGGTAAACTCCCCCATAGACTCTGAACCACTGGGAGCCAGCCAGGTCCCCCCAGCCCCCGTCTCCAGCTGCGGCCACACTGCAGAGCCTGTGCACAGGACTCCCGGGGCCGACAGCTGCGGCCACGCCCTTCCTTGAGGGTTCACAGCTGAAGGATGCTGGAGCAAGGCTGAGCGGGGGCCCAGAACTCCCACTTTTGCGGCTCATGGACGTTTAACCGTCTTGGCCCTCCAGATGTGAGTGCCAGGGCATTTGAGAAATAAATATAGGATGGGACAGACTGCTCAAAGATCACTCAAAGCCTATGGTAACCAGACCACTCGCGCACGTGTGCGTGTGCACACACACACACACACACACACACGCACAATTAGTACCTCAGAAACAAACCAGCAGCTCATGGCAGCCAGAGATTGCTGCAGGAAATATTAGAAGTATGCAAAAAACCAGCAGGATGAAGATGCTGGTTTCCCAGTGACAGCGGAGACAGGAGGACCTGCTGCCTGCTGAGAGCCCTCCAGGTAGGGGTGCGGGTCTCTAGCAATGAAGCCCTGGACACAGGCACCCATTTATCATTTTCTTAAAACAGAGCAGAAAGAGGTCCTGCAGATGCAGAGGTCGAGCTGAGGGCATTCCCCTCTCCTGCGGAAGGTTATAATGCTACTCCCACTGCTCTGGCTCTGCTTCCGTGAGGGTGAAAAGCACATGGAACTGACGTTATTCACTTTTATCCAATTGCATACGAGCTCATTTCATTACAGAAACACGTTTTGTAGCCAACAGACTGCACCATTGTTAGACTCCACAGGTAAGAGCATGTGGCGCTAGGATCTCTGATATCAGACACCAAGGCCGCCCAAGAGACTGATTCACTCAGTAAACTCCTCAAGGGTAGTGACTTCCACACAGTTATTGCGACATGCTCAGCATCGAACACACTAGTGTCCGGAGTGGTTACTGAATGAGTAAACGGAACCAGGCTCTCCAGCCACTGAGGAAACCGAGCTGACAGAGTGTGGGGCTGGCACCCTTGGCACACTGCACATCTTGCGACAGCCAACCTTTCACAGCATCACTTGTGGTACAAATGGAGAACTCCAGATCCAGAAGGGACTGGAAGCTCTTCTCTGGGCAGGATAAGAAAGGGTGACCAAGATGATAAATATCAAAAGAACTGTCCCCTTGCGGCCACAGAGCAGTACCTCTGAGCTCTTCTTATGGAAAGTTCAGTGCTTGGTTTTGTCACTTTTGGTGACATATCTAACTGTGCACGCCCCCCAAAGACCCTGAAGTCCTCCAACCACAAGCTGGCCCAGTAATAGTAAAAGCCTTCCTGAAACAACAAGGTCCTACTGTATAGCACACGGAACTATATTCAATATCCTGGGACAAACCATAATGGAAAAGAATATGAAAAAGAATGGACATATGTATATAACCGAGTCATTGTGCCGCACAGCAGAAATTAACAGAACATTGTAAATCAACTATACTCCAAGAAAAATAAATTAGAGAAATGCCTTTTTGTTTACTTTTTAAAAATATATATATATTTATTTGGCTGCGCAGTGTCTTAGTTGTAGCACACAGGATCTTAGTCGCAGCATGTGGGATCTAGTTCCCTGACCAGAGATCAAACCCGGGCCCCCTGCATTGGCAGCGCAGTCTTAACTGCTGCACCACCGGGAAGTCCTGAAAATGACTTCTTGAAACATCACTTTAGATCCTTCACATGACAGTCTTTGAAGGCAAATTCCCTCTTTATATTTACGGAGAAGCAGCCCTCCCCAGCTGCTTCTGTGAAAACAGCTGCTCCCGGGAAGACAGCTGCTCCCAGGAAGACAGCTGCTCACGGATACAAAGACGCAAACTGCCTCGCAGAGAGAAAAGGAAGATGCAGATCTTGTCCAATGCAAAACTGACTGCCTGATGTGCCACGGCTCCTTAAACACACCCTCTCCTGTGGCCTACCCTCCAGCACTTTGGCACACATTAGCAGTTAACTGCATGAGAATAAAACAACAGATTAAAAGGCTCTGCTCCAGCTCTTGGGGGAAACCTGCCTTCTCCTTCTGACCTAGGCGGACCCAGGGCACAGAAGGTCAAATCTGCTTCGCTGCCGGGGAATGCTTGTGACCTGGAGCAATCCCTCGTCCCTGCACCTCGACTTCCCTGATGTGCTGCAGGCTGGATCTCAGGAGGGTTGGGACTGGGCTTTGGGCCACTAGAATTGATCCCTTCCTCCTTATGCAGTGCTGGGGCCAAATACAGAAGATGAGGAGGGTGCAAGTTTTAAATGCGTGGAACTCAAGGCCATGAGACTCTCCCTCCAAATTTCTTCTGGAAGAAAAAAGGGGAAAAATTTTATGAGAAGTATCTCTAGAACCAAGAGATACTGTTATTCCCTAAATCTTCTGGAGATGCCCTAAAAAAACTTCCCAGGCCACTCCTGTGTACTGCTGACCCAGGAAGCTGGAATCCCCTCCATGCATTTTGCAGAGCATCAGGAAGTGCTGGCAAAGTGAGAGCGACAAACCAAACAGGGCTGGCACACCGTTTCCAATTTAGAAGGGAATCCGTTTGTTTAATGATCTATCAAGAAGGATCATCACACGCACTGTTTCAAGGTGACACCCCCCAAATTATCTCATTTCCTTTTTTAATTGAGATAGATTTGATATATAACCTTATGCTATTTTGGTATTTTGTTTCTTAATTTCCCCCTCAGCAGTGTGTGCGTGCTTCAGCTCAGCTCAGCTCACTCTGCATGAAGCTTTTCGGCAGCTCATTCTCTTTCTCTGACGCTCTTTCCCTTTGACCATTCAGAGATGCAGCTGAGCTCCGTAAGCACCTCACCAGCCCCAGCAACAGCCTCGAGAAACCCCGAATGGTGGGTTGCCTGCCCTTCGGCAGAGTTCTGGGGACTGCAGCTTCTACAAAGCATCTCCCAGGGACCCTTCTCCATGGCTGGAGGCCAACATATTATGTATACATTCTTTCAGGCCAGGAATTAACAAGATTCAAAATCCTGAATGGCAGACTCTAAAAAAAGGTGCTCGGTTTATCTATATATGCCAATAGAGGATTCTTTCTGGGGAAATGTACAAATTGACATCAAGGCATTTCAACTGTCAACACAGGCCAAAGAACTTACATAGGAGGCTAGAAAGGATATTATTAAAAGTACAGGTTATAAAATAATGTATACATAATATATAAATTTCATTTTAAAAATTAATATGGGGGCTTCCCTGGTGGCCCAGTGGTTAAGAATTTGCCTGCCAATGCAGGGGACATGGGTTCAGTCCCTCGTCCAGGAAGATCCCACATGCCGCAGAGCAACTAAGCCCGAGTGCCACAACTACTGAGCCCACGTGCCACAACTACTGAAGGCTGCACCTAGAGCCCATGCTCCACAACAAGAAAAGCCACCACACTGGGAAGCCCCAGTACCACAATTAAAGAGTAGCCCCTGCTCGCTGCAACTAGAGAAAGCCCATGCCCAGCGATGAAGACTCAATGTAGCCAAATAAATAAATAAATGAAAATAAAAATAAAAAATTTATTAAAAAAAATTAATGTGTATTTTAAATGTGTAGAGAGACTGGAAGGGTTTATACCAAAGAAATGACTCTGCTGCTTGGGAGATAGGATTGCGTGAATTTCTTTTTTGTACTTATACATTTGTACAAGATTTTCTGTAAGAAAAATACTTAAGTAACGAGGAAAAAAACTATTTTTACAAAGGGAAACAGATCTGATCCATCCAATTCTCTCCAGCCCCAGAGCAACCACCCAAGCCCAGGCCCCCATCAGCTCTTTCCTGAACTAAAACTTCATCTCTCGCCTCTCACCTGGATTGGTACCACAGCCTACCAACCACACTAGTTTCACCTTCTCTGGTTTCAGCTCACTGAAACCAGAGTGCTCTTTTTAAAAACATATACCTGATTGTGTCACTTGCATTCTTAAGACCTTTCACAGCGTATGGGTTGCCCTTAGGATACAATTCACAACCCCTAACACGGGGCCGCTGGTCCCTTCACTCCGGCCTCACCTCTTGCGGCTTGCCCAACTCTCGAGTCCTAGCTTGGCAACATGCCTTCCTCCATTCGGAACTCTCCCACCTTCTCTTGGTTTAATTCTCACGCATCTCCGAAGTCTGAGTCTTGACGTCACTTTCCCGGGGAGATGTTTCCTGACACCCTAATCCAGGGAAATCCTCTTGGCGCCTTGTGGGTTTCTTTTCATGACTCTGATAAGACGTCATTATTTGTTTTGGGTTTTTTAAAAATATTTATTTATTTATTTGGCTGCGCCAGGTCTTAGTTGCGGCATGCACGTGAGATCTAGTTCCTGGACCAGTGACCGAACCCGCGCCCCTGCATTGGGAGCATGGAGTCTTCACCACTGGACCGCCAGGGAAGTCCCTGTCATTATTTGTTTAACGTTTGTCTCCTGGGATGGACTGTGAGCTCCACACAACTGTAAGCACCACTAGAGCCGCATAGTAGGTGCTCAAAAAACATCGAATTTGAATACTTTACTTTTTCAAAAATAAAGTTCTGAAAACCAGGGCAACGTTAAATAAAATCTCTATATTTCTCAGTATGTTATCTCCTGTGATACTTCAGGAATCATATTTTAAAGAAGAGAATGCTGGAAGGACAACCATTTATTTTGCCAATTTTTCCTGTATACCTACTGTTCTCCTCTAAGACCAAACAAACAGCAACTACTATCATAATTACAGCTAATATAATTGGCTGCCTTTTAAAAATGTGCAACTTTTAAAAAAAATTTTTTTACTGAAGTACATAGTTGATTTACAATATTGTGCCAATCTCTGCTGTACAGCAAACTGACTTAATTATTTAATTAATTAATTATATATCTTTTTCGTTTTCTTTTCCATTATGGTTTATCCCAGGATACTGAATATAGTTCCCTGTGATATGCAGTAGGACCTTGCTGTTTATCCATTCTAAATGTAATAATTTGCATCTACCAACCCTAAACTCCCAGTTCATCCCTCTCCCACTCCTCTCCCCCTTGGCAATCGCAAGTCTGTTCTCTAAAAACATGCACAATTCTCGTTCACATGAAACAAGAAGAACTGTGTTTGCTCACCCCTCCCACTCTGCAGCCTAGAATTTTAAGTCCAAGGGAATACTTTTTCTTGGCCGCACCACATGGCTTGCAGGATCTTAGTTCCTAGACCAAGGATCAAACCCGCGCCCTCAGCAGTGAAAGCACCATGTCCTAACCACTGCGCCACCAGGGAAGTCCCCAAAGGGAATATTTCTCAGCTCATCTGGCCACCTGGTCCCACATGGCTCAGCAAAAGCCGTTAATAACCCAGGAAATAGTGATGCGAACTGTTCACAGAAGACCATCCGGATAATGACCTTGGCCCCCTATCTTTCTCATCCTTTGTGGGTTAGCTGTGGTAATTGCTAAGATACTTTCTAAGTCTTTGCTATTTGTTGTGACGCTGACAGATTTGCAGCCAAGCACATGCGGCATACTCCTGTTCGTGCATCTGTGCAGGTGACTGCTTGATGCTTCTGTGGCCTATGCAACAGATTTGACAGCTGTAAGCTGCGGAACTTTCAAGAAAATGAAAAGAGGTACCACATTTTCTCTTATTCTCATAGCTTGAGTTCAGTTTCTAACCTCTTTCCAAAATCCTAACTAAGAAAGTCAACTACCCAAAGGCAAAATATCACATGATCGAAAGAACCCTTTCTATTTGGTTGGAGATGCTTCTACTATTTTCTTCCTTAATACAGCCTTTCTAAGGAAATGGTTATATACTATCCTTAAACCCTAATGCGGCTCATGGTAATGAAACAGTTTAAACCATAATTTATTTATTTTTTTTATTCAAAACATTTATCAAGAATTGAAAATACACCAGGCAGTGCACTAAATACTATTATCATCTGTAGGCCCAAGACCCACAAATTCATCTTTCTATTCCAAATCTCTCTTCAAACTCCTGGCCCATGTAGTCAACTGCCTGCTCCTCATTTCCACATGGATGCCTCAAAATTACCTCAGCTCTACAAATCTAAGACCAAACTTATCTTTCTCCACGCTCATCTCCTCCAGTGTTTCTACTGCAATTCTACAAAGTCTCAAAATTTGGAGTCAATCTTGAAGTCTCCCTCTTCCCATTCCTTCTACTGAATGCTTCAATCCATCATCACTGCATCCTGTTGATTTTGCTTCCAAAGTCTTTCTCACAACCACCTCTATGACCGAAATTTTATTTTCTCAATGTTCTGGAGGCTAGAAGTCCAAGATCAAGGTTCTAGCCAATTCCATTTCTGGTGAGAGCTCTCTTCCTGGCTTGCAGACAGCTGCCTTTTTGTTATGTTACCACAGGCCTTTCCTTGGTGCGGGGAGCTGGGGTAGAGTTGGGGGTGGAGAGCGAGCTCTCTGGAGTCTCTTCTTATAAGGACACTAATCCTATTAGATCAGGGGCCCCACCCTCATGACCTCATTTAACCTTAATTACTTTCTTACTTTGAATACAGACACACTAGAGATTAGGACTTCAACATGTGAATTTTGGGGGACACACACATTCAGCCCATACACTTTATAAAAAGAGACATCAAGGATGCACGCACAGAGAGAGAAGCCAGCCATCTGCCAGCCAAGGAAAGAGGCCTCGGTAGAAACCCACTGAGATGGCACCCGCATCTTGGACTTCTAGCTTCTGGAACTGTGACAAAATTAATTCCTGTTGTTTGAGCCTCCCAGTCTGTGGTATTTTGTTATGGGAGCCCAAGTAAACTAAATATAGATTTCCATTGCTCTTAAATTACAGATCTATGCCCCGACTTGATTTTAAAAGTTCTGCATGAAACCACCCACCCAGAGTCATCTCTGCCAACACAACTCTTAAATTCCTGAGAATTGGTCACATTGAGCTTTCCTTTAAGTCCTCATTGGTGAGATGCTCTCTTGCATCATATGACCGTGCGAGCCAATTTGTCTGCCTGAAACGTTAGACAGATAACAGCCCATCATCAGCCTTTTCTGATCTCCCCAGCTTAGAACAAGCTGTGTGTTCCTATGTTCTCATAGACTCACGTTCCTTTCTTTCAGATCATTTATCTCAGTTTATATAATATACTCATTTTAATGATTTTTTGCTTGTCTCTTCCATTCAACTGTGAACACCATGAAAGCAGGAACTGTGTCAGTTTTGCTGCTCAAAGTATCTTCAGTACCTAGCACAGCACTTGGTACAAGGTAGGAAAGTAATAAATGACAATTTATTGAAAAAATCACCGAAGGTATAAAGACACTGGCTTTTCTCTCAAGGGCTTGTAGATAGGCATGTATCCCCCTCCCTCCCCCCCCAAAAAAAATCAAGCAATTCACCAGTGAAATCTCAGGATCCAAGTTGGTGTTACCATTGTTTATCCACATCTCACTACATATCCCAACAACCTTAGGAAAACAAACAGCTGGGCTTCTACTCTATTTAGCAATTTTTAACTATCAAAAGGACAAGGTCGGGACTTCCCTGGTGGTCCAGTGGCTAAGACTCCGTGCTCCCAATGCAGGGTCCCGGGTTCGATCCCTGGTCAGAGAACTAGGATCCTGTGTGCATGCCGCAACTAAAGATCCTGCATGCAACTGAAGATCCCATGTGCCACAACTAAGACCTGGCGCAGCCGAATAAATAAATAAAATAAATGAATATATATATTTTAAAAAGGACAAGGTTACTTCTCTTTTTAAGCGTTGCCACTGAATGTTTAGAAGTGTTCAGAGTAAACAAGTATCGGTCGTTCCTTGCAGCCAGTTGTAAGGATGGTTATGTTGATTGGACATAATTAATGGAACATAATTCACCTATCTAGCCTATCAATTCCAATTTCTTCATCTGTAATGGTTCCTCTTTAAGGTGATTTTTTTCCACTTGATGTTTTTAATCAGTTTCTCCACAAATTCTTCAACAAATATTAACACTATGCTGAAGAAAACTAATAATGGGTGCCAGACTTTCACCCTATCTGAATTTCATCAGATTTGTTGCTCGATTCTATTAATACAATAAAAGAAACCAGCTCTGTAGTAATAATGGAATTTCATCATGCTTCCTTTCACAATGTATTAAAAATTACACACCTGTCATCACTCTAACCAAAGGAAGAATTGCATTCCACTAATTTAATCTGAAATAGCAATTAAAATCTAGAAGCTGACTGTAACAAAGTTATTAAACTACTAACTGGTTCAAAGAAATTATGGAAAAACTAACTTATATCAGATCAACTGTACTAGTTTCTTTTGGCTGCTGTAACAAATTACCACCTAGGGCCCACCATTTAGGGCCCACTCAGATAATCTAGGATAAAAGCCTCCTCTCAAGATCTTTAACTTAATCACATTGAGGGGGCATATAAAGTAGTATTCACTCTTTTATCACATAAAGTAATATTCACAGGTGCTGGGGATTAGGAAGTGAATATATCTTTAGAGGGCCATTTTGTCTGCTAACCACACCACCCCTACTACCGATAACAACCAGAGAAAAGCCCATCAAAACACTAAAAAATCTGTCTGAAGACATGAGAGAGCTACCAGGGCAGCAAGGACCCACACAGCCAAGATCATGAAGAAAAGGTTAGTGTAAAGAGGATGAGCCAAACATGTGCAGTCACATTCCCTTTGTGGCATTTGCTGATTTGCAAGTAGCTGACGAGAGAGTTCAGAGAACACTGAGTTGGCAGAGCCTGAGTAAATCCTCCACACTTCAGTGGGGGAACCCTGAAAAGAGCCGATCACCCTAGGAATAAGGTTAAAGTGGACAGCAACTGGCCCTCACAGAGACTGAGACCCAGCTTGGAGTTGATTCCGGTGAAATCAAAGAGTAAGAGAAGAAAGGTACAGTTCACACATCCAGTGAAGGTCTGATGTCCAGAATACATAAAGAACGCCTCCAAAACCAAGAAGAAAAAGACAGACGATCGAGTGGGAGAATGGCCCAGGCTCCTGAACAGGTAACTTCACAAAACAGGCTATCGGGATGGCAAATAAACACACGGAAAGGCGCTCAACTTCAAGAGTCATCAAGGAAAAAGGAAATAAAATCCCTGCACCCTGACAAGCATGGCTAAGATCTTAGAAGACTGAACATACCGAGTGTCAGCACAGATCTGAAGCAATGGGAATCTTCCCACACCTCTGGCTGGGGGTGTACGTTGGTACGACTGATGTAGGAAGCTGTTCAGTAGTGCCAAACCCACACATAACCCTACACCCAACAATTCCAACTCCAGGTACATAATCCACAGAAAGGCAAACACAAGTGCACCAAAGGACATATGGGGAATGTTCACAGCAGCATTACTCATAATAGTAAAAAAAAAAACTATAAAGTGCGTTATTGGTAATTGATCTGAACATAGGGATAATGTAAACTGTCTCTATCTCCAGAAAATATGTTATGACAGGCTATCGAGGATGTCTTATATGCATTGTGATTCCATCTATGATTTGACGACTTAAGTAACTGAAATGTGACAGAATCTGATAATTCTTGTTCTCACAAATTGGGACTTTAAAATTTCCCACCATATTATAATTTTTAAAATTTATCGATAGAAGTAACAAATGCATCCTGAATCCCTTTACTACGCCAAACACAGGGAGACATTAATTACTTTATAATGAAGTATAAATTTTCCTGCCTCTTCTGTGAAGCTCACTGCCACCTAAGACTAGCATCAATGTCTTTCTACTCCAGAATAAAATTAACCAAAATACTTGGGTTATGTTCTGAAGGAGTTATTGTTTAGTAATTGTTTAGTGCTTTAGTAGCACACAAAGTTGGAAATAAAGTTTGAAATACAGATGATTTTTTAAAATCCACAGGGCAACAAAAATGTCCATCAAGAGCAGAAGGGATAAATTGTGATGTATTCTGACTATATATAGCCATGCAAGTCAGCAAGCGATAGCTGCATGGATGACCCTCACAACACAGAAAAGACATACAGTATAATTCTCCTTATACAAAACTTACAAACAGGCGAAGTGAATCTGTCGTGTTAGAAGTCAGGAGAGTGATTTAGGGAGGAAGGCAGGTATTAATTGGGAAGATGTGAGAGGCTTCCGGGTTGCCGGCAGCATTCAATTTCTTGATCTGGGTGATTTGATAGTTCATGAAAATTCACCCATCTGTATGTTCATGACTTGTGCACTTTTCAGTTGGTTCATTATATCTCAATCGATTAAAAAAATGGTTAAAGCTCTAAACCTCTGGATCTGGATCTTCTGAGAGGAAACCACTCACTCATCTAAGAAAAAACAACAGGGACGATTCCTCTTTCCAGATTAGCTGAGACGTCTCCCCACACCCCAATCAGGATCTTTGGTTGCAACTGACACTGATGTACAAAGTACTGAAGCAGCCATTTTCTAAGCTTAGTGGCATTTCTGACACTGCCAAGTAATTAGCTCACTAATATCACAAAAGCACTGAAAATACCTCCTTCTGGTCAAAATCCAAGTGCACAGCCACAGAGAAACACATGCTACTCCCTGAGCAGTCCGGACCTGCAGCCCCTCACTCCCGACCACACAGCACCTCCAGGTGACGCTCAGGAGTTCTGCAAACCCAGGACTGCACCTCCACCTGTAAGTGTAGGCAGAGATACTCAACGTTATTTTAAAAAACAAAACCAACAGGTGGCTCAGATTTGCCTCATGGCAGTTCCTGAGGGAGGGGAGAGAGTAGGGTACAAAAAAATTAACATGGCTCCTTTGCTCTGTTGATCCCAAGATCTGGCCTCTCTCTGGGCTATGCTTGGAATTTAGTGAATATAGAATTTACTGTTTCTTAAAAATATTGCTGCAAGTTTATGTGGGGGGTAACAATTATCATCAAATTCTAGAACATCTGTGTGTTGAGGTTTAAGTGGCTCACACAGACTGACAACATGGTCCTGCACCTGCTTTCAACTTGGCTTCCCCAGGACTCAAACGACAGTAAGGGTAATCCTACGATCAGAACCACCCTGAGGACCACACTGTGGGGCAGTGGATTTCTGCTGCTGTGGCCCTCCATCTCCTCCCTCTCCACTTCCCCCACCTCCCTTTCAGGAGATAACAAACACACAGGTCTTCAGTGACTTGCCACAAAAATCATCTAGCAAATCTCAGGGCCATTTAGAAAAAAATAACTTAAATTTAGTTTTTTTTCTTCTCTAGGAAATAGCAACATCAACAATATCATGACCAGGGACTTCCCTGATGGCGCAGTGGTTAAGAATCCGCCTGCCAGTGCAGAGGACACAGGTTCGAGCCATGGTCCGGGAAGATCCCACATGCCAAAGAGCAACTAAGCCCATGCACCACAACTACTGAGCCCACGTGCCACAATTACTGAAGCTCGAGGGCCCAGAGCCCATGCTCCATACCTCGGGAAGCCACCACAAAGAAAACTGCACACCACAATGAAGAGTAGCCCTTGCTCACCACAACTAGAGAAAGCCTGTGCACAACAACAAAGACCCATTGCAGCCAATAATAATAATAATAATAACAACAAAATAAAATAAAAATAAAATTGAAAATATATTTTAAAAATATCATGACCAAGTCACTGATAATACCAAAAACAACAGCAGAACATTTTATTGGGCCAGGTACTACATG
Source organism: Hippopotamus amphibius kiboko (assembly GCF_030028045.1). Lineage (NCBI taxonomy): Eukaryota > Metazoa > Chordata > Mammalia > Artiodactyla > Hippopotamidae > Hippopotamus > Hippopotamus amphibius. Next base: position 76,046,599 of record NC_080191.1, on the reverse strand, counting down.
AAGGACTATACATGCATCATTCTATACAACCCTAACAAGTCTATTCATATTATTATACTATTCTTATTCCCATTTTACAGATAGGAAATAAAGGCTCAAAAAGGTTAAGTAACTTGCTCACAGCCTCTTAGCTAATGAATGTCACATATGGCCCCTTTAATCAATGCACTATTTTGCCTCCTCGTGTCTTGAATAATATGAGCTCAGTACTTAGGGAATGGCAGACAGGCTGCCCAGGCTTGGGACTACAAGTGGGAGTAGGAATTCCAAAGGCCAGCAAGCCAGCAGTGCCTGGAGTACTACTCAGAGCAATAAGAACCTCCCAAGGCCTCAGTGTGTGCCTCTGAGAAATGGGTACAATCCATGACTTCAGGTCTCATCTCTGGCCAAATATGGAGGGAAGGGAGCCAGGGACAGTAGGTTTCCCTGGAGGGCAGGGAATTCAGTGAGGTCCTGAGAAAAGTGTGGATTTGGGAAGAGTCTATGGAAGAAGAGGAATCTAGGCTGTGGTGATCCTGTAAGCTACTCCTCCATGACCTCAGCCCTGAGGGGTCAATTTTTTCTAGGACCCACCCCACATCAAATGTGTGGTCTTCAATGGGCCTCTCTCTCAACCTTCATAATAAGCCCTAAGATAGAATTTTCTGGGTGAACAGGAGACCGAGATTGCTAGCAGGTCATTCTCTTGCCCCCTCATTCTCCATCTGGGGCAATGATGGAGCTACCAGTGGCCAGCTCCCGCCACCCCGCTCTCGGCTCCTGCCCCTGGAGAAATCCACTCATCGAGCAGATAGATTCTGAGTACCTACTGTGTGCCAGGCACTGTGCTGGATGCTGGAGTCACAGCACAGAACAAAACACACAGAGATCCCTGCCCTCATGGACCTTACATTCTGTATGACTCCGTTTATATGAAATGTGCAGAAAAGGCAAATCTACGGAGACAGAAAGTAGCTTTGTAGTTGCCTAGGGTTGGGGGGAGGGACTGGAAGGAAAGAGGAGTGACTGCTAAGGGGTAAGGTGGGGGGGGCATTTTGGGAGTGATAAAAATGTTCTAAAGTTGGTTATGGTGATGGTTGCAACAACTCTGTATTAAAAACCACTTAACTGTACACTTCAAATAGGTGAACTGTATAGTGTGTGAATTATATCTCAATAAAAACTACCGTATTAAAAATATAATAAGGACAAACTCAGAATCTTCAACCTCAAGCTCCATGCTATTTCTACAGTACTAGCCTGCCTTCTATATATAAGGAAGAAAGTGAATGCTCTCCAATGATATTTTTTTTATAAATTTAATTTATTTTATTGGTTGTGTTGGGTCTTTTTTGCTGTGTGTGGGCTTTCTTTCAGTTGCGTAGAGTGGGGGCTACTCTTCGTTGTGGTGCGCAGGCTCCTCATTGCTGTGGCTTCTCTTGTTGCAGAGCATGGGCTTCAGTAGTTGCAGCACATGGGCTCAATAGTTGTGGCTCATGGGCTCTAAAGCACAGGCTCAACAGTTGTGGCGCACGGGCTTAGTTGCTCCGTAGCATGTAGGATCTTCCTGGAGCAGGGATTCACCCGTGTCCCCTGCATTGGCAGGAGGATTCTTAACCACTGCGCCACCTGGGAAGCCCTCCAATGATATACTGGATAGATAGAGAATAATTTGGATAAATAATAACTTGGATAAATCATTCAATAAATTGGAGAGACCTTTGTGTCCAACTTATTACTAATGTACTCCTTAAAATATTAGGTACATCAGAGATTACCTCAGTCAGGATGGGCTCAGTAACAAACAAACCCCAAATCTCTGTGACTCAACAAGAGTTTATTTCACACTCCAGCTCTGTCCACCTAGGCTTGGCTGGGGCTCTGTTTCCTCTCTGACTTGCCCAGGCTGACAGAGAAACCACCAGTCCCTAGGGCACAGGGAAAGACGGATCTGGAAGGACACACAATAGTGACCACATGATCTAGTCCAGAAGTGACACAACACACTTTTCACAACTCAGTGGCCAGAAGGAGTCACTTGGCTCCACAAACACAAAGAGATGGGAAGCACCAGCCCATCACATGCCTAGGAAACAGAAAGCTTTGAAGATTCAGTCAGTAGCACCGATGTTTGCACAGGGAATTAGGGCGTAGTATGGTTAAAAGCACAGGTTGTGCAGCCAGCATGCAGTCACTCTCTAGCTAGACAGCACCACCTCACCTCAGGGGAGTCAATGTGGTCTCTTCATGCCTCAGTTTCCTCATCCAGAAAATGGGGACACTAATAGTATTTACTGTCTAGATCTGTTAGAAGATTACATGAGTATTTTAAAATATTTATTTATTTATTTTATTTTTTATTTATTGGCTGCATTTGGTATTTATTCATTGCTGTGCGTGGGCTTTCTGTTGCTGTGGAGAACAGGGGCTACTCTTCGTTGTGGTGTGCGGGCTTCTCATTGTGGTGGCTTCTCTTGTTGCAGAGCATGGGCTCTAGGCACTCGGGCTTCAGCAGTTCAGGCATGTGGGCTCAGAAGTTGTAGCTTGAGGGTTCTAGAACGCAGGCTAAGTAGTTGTGGCACAAGGACTTAGTTGCTCTGAGACATGTCGGATCTTCCCGGACCAGGGATCAAACCCGTGTCCCCTGCATTGACAGGCAGATTCTTAACCATTGCACCACCAGGGAAGCCCCTTAAATAAGTATTTCTATCTGTAAGGAATTTAGAACAGTACCTGGCAAGTGCTAATACCATAAGTACTACACAACTTGCGTTATTTGGGGGAAAAAATTTTAAGGCAATGTTTTCATTTTATTTTTGTAATATAATTAATGGATGGGCACTGGGTGAAGTATCAGCACAGAAGCCAACACATACAAACCAGGTACAAAATAAACGGCAGCCTTTATTAGGAGAATACCAGGAGGCCCAGGCCCTGCTTGGGCAGGCTTTGAACCAGCTGCCTAGTCTTTTGGCTTCCAGGTTTCTTTCTTATCTTTAAAAGTGGAGCTGTACAAGGTGACTGCCAAGCACTAAAAGCTTGAAATTTTTGATTCATGGGTCACTGACTTGGCCTGATAAGGTATTTTTCATTGTTCACTCTTTATTCTTTGACCATGAAGGATGAGCCTCCCCTTGGAATCAAAAGGACACTAACACTAATACGTTCTCTACCTGGTTCAGGAAGGCCCACCTCCCCCGGATTCTGCGCCCTGGGCAGGCCCACCCCTACTGTCACTGCAGCCCACCTGCCACCAGGAAGCTGTCAGAAGAGAGGCAGGTGCTGGGTGCACTTCCAAGAAAGAGCCTCACCTCCCAGGATTGCTGGGAGGGGTCTGACAGGTACCCAGAGGGCAGCTGGCCTCCCCCAGAGCAGGCTGAGCTCACCTCCTCCCACCACTGGGCGAGGACCTCAAAACCGCCCCCCACACCACTCAGAAGCCCCCTCCCCACCTTCATCTCCCCAGCGATGTCCCGGGTGGGGGCTGCACCTGTGTTAAAGGGGCAGCAGCTGTCACCCTCTTGGTTTAAGGGGAGCCAAACATTCCAGAGACCTTTCTGCTGTTCAGTCTGGCCCTGTTCTGGGGTCAGGAACAGGAATACAAATTTAAAAATTAGGAAGATGTGCTGTGAGGTTAAAAAAAAAAAAGACTCTCAATAGAATGAGGCTTTGAAGAGTGGGGAGCCGTCCACAGTATTTCAACCTCAGAGGAACACACTGAGTGTGTGACTAAAAATGTGTGTGTACCCAGGAAAAGAAATCTCTGGGTGCTGTGATTTTTCAAACGTTAATGACCACGTTTAATGATTTCAGTCTCGGGAGCTGAGGCTCTCCCCTTTTAGGAGCCATTAAAGCACCTTCCCCAGTGTCATCCATCACCTGAAATCCCTTCTGCCCCACAGGATGTGTCTGCAAGCAGGCTCTCATTCTGCTTTCCACTCCATGCGAGGTTCTCTCTCGGCACTGGCGTCAGCGTCTCCTCTGGCTGGAACGTCGTGCCCTAGGATAGAGGATCCAGGCAAGTCCCACCTTCAGGGCAAAGCTTTCCCTGAACCCTCCACTCCCCCTCATCATTGCTACATCACTTACTGTCACCGGCACTCATTTTTTTTTAATAAGGGAAGATATTAAATATTTAATTTGTATAAAACTTCCATATAAAATGTTTTCACGTTTTTAATGATAGGCTTGAGTGTGAGTCTGTGGTTGTAACCTTTTTATTATTTTTTTTTTGGCCGTGCTGCATGGCTTGCGGGGAATCCTACTTCCCCAACCAGAGACTGAACCCGAGACCTCAGCAGTGAAAGCACGCAGTCCTAACCACTGGGCCGCCAGGGAATTTACTGTGGTTGTAACTTTTTATATTAGGTTATATATTTGTGATTGTTAAATGTAATTTTTTTTATTGAAATACAGTTGATTTACAATGTTGTGTTAATTACTGCTGGACAGCAAAGTGATTCAGCATATATATATATATCTATATACAGTATAGATATATATATTCTTTTTTGTATTCTTTTCCATTATGGTGTATCACAGGATATTGAATACAGTTCCCTGTGCTCTACAGTAGGACCTTGTTGTTTATCCATTCTATATATAAAAGCTTACATCTGCTAACCCCAACCTCCCACTCTATCCCCCCACCCCCACCCTCTTAGCAACCACCTGTCTCAACAGCACCCATTTGAAACTGCCTTGTGCCATCTTTGAAGGTTCAAGCCAGCAGCCATGTGACTGAGCCCTCCTGGGAGTGGACTGTCCAGCCCCAGTCAAGTTGCAGATGACTGTAACCCCTGGCCAATGTCTGGACTGCAGCCTGACAGGGGACCCTGGGCCGGAACCACTCAGAGAAGCCACTCCCCAGCTCCTGACTCACAAGAACTAAATGAGATAATAGGTGCTTATTGTTTAAAATAAACCCCGGGAATTCCCTGGTGATCCAGTGGTTAAGACTCCTCATTTCCACGGCCATGGGCCTGGGTTCAGTTCCTGGTTGGGGAACTAAGATCCCATAAGCCACAAGGAGTGGACAAAAAAAAAAGAAGCCCTTAAGCTTGGGGTAATTTGTTATGCAGGAATAACTAACTGACTGTAGGTGATAAAGCATCTATAATAATAAGTAATAAAGCAATTTTAATAAAATGTTGATGGTGGAATTTAGGTGGTGGGTATACAGGTGTCCACTGCAAAATTCTCCCAGCTTTGCTGTATGCAGCAAAATTTTCATAATCAAATGGTGGAGGACTTCCCAGGTGGCACAGTGGTTAAGAATCCACCTGCCAATGCAGGGGACACAGGTTCATTCCCTGGCCCGGGAAGATCCCATATGCCTCGAAGCAACTAAGCCTGTGCACAACTACTGAGACCATGCACCACAACTACTGAAGCCCGTGCACCTAGAGCCCATGCTCCACAACAAGAGAAGCCACCGCAATGAGAAGCCTGTGCACCGCAATGAAGAGTAGCCCCTGCTCACCACAACTAGAGAAAGCCTGCATGCAGCAATAAAGTCCCAACACTGCCAAATTAATTAATTAATTAATTAAAATGTTTCAAAAACAGCTTTATAAAAAAAAATGTTGGAGAAGAAAGTACAGGCTGCACAACAAAAAACCGGCAGCTAGATCAGCCCACGACGTAGCTGCAGTAATGGTTCCTGAATGACAGAAGAGAATGATTTAAAAGGGTGACCAAGGAATACAGTATGTTTTGGACACAGATGTCTTTAGAATGTTATTTATTACATATATTATTAAAGTATCTATTTGTATATATACAATAGTATTAGATGTATATGAGGTATTTTACTTGTGTTTTTATCCCAACCTCCAATTTTCAAAAAGACACCAGACCTGCCAATTTCAGTTTTAACATCCAGGGCACTTTTCAGTAACCCTGTGATTGGCAGGACTTAGTACTATATCAAAAGTAACTTATCCTTCAGATGAGGCCACCGGCATCCATTTATCCTACTCTGTGCTTTGCTTTATGTTCATTCTGTCTGATTTAGTTCCCAAACTAATTAGCCTAGCTTCATTCCCTGCTGCTGTGTCAGGTAATGGTTAGAGGAATTTGATTAACTTTTACAAAACGTACTTGACACAAAGCTGTAAGAAATGGCTATTTCTGGGCTCCAGAGAAATCGGACTGGTCAGAGCAGTGTCGATGCCAGTTCATGTTTTCCCTAACCTTTACCTGGACCTGACACAGACTTCTGCATATTTTTATAGTGAAAGTCTGCTAAAATTGCTGTTCATACCCAATGTAGATAATGTACTTTTAGACAGGGTGACTAACCTAGTCTTTTCATGCAATGACATGAACCATAAAAACATTTTGTGATAAACAGCAATCCAGACTCATTACTTTCTCCAAATATAAATAAACCGTAATCTGCTTGTCAGTGATGAAGCCCACTTTGTTTATTTTATAGACATCAGAGGGTCATCACAATGTAACTAATTATAAGGGCTCCTCCATTACAAAGTACACAGCACTGTACTAAAGATAAGCTTGAAAAATATTGACAGCTGGATTTGGTGTTTAACGTAGAGTTTTATGTTGTGGGTGGTATCTTCTCAACACTAGCCAAGCTAACACAACCAGAAGGAAGGGCCCTGCCGCAGTCACCACAGACAAGCGGGATGTCACGGGGACTGGAGGTTGGCTTGTTTGACCTCGTCTCATCCTCCTGGCTGGAGGGCAGAAAGCTAAAACCTACACTTTGCAGACCCCACACCTGCAGCTAGGGATTGGGATGCGATCCAGCTAAAGGCACCTGCACAAAATTAGGAAGGCAAGGGGAGGCCGCCCTGTACAGCGCGGCTGGCGAGCAAGGTGCGGAGACGGGAGGTTTTTCCGTAGCCGCTCTCCAGGACCATTCTCCTGCGTGGTGGTGGCAGGCCCTCCCCATTCAGGCAGCCTGACCCCTGAAACAAGGCAGGGAGTGGGCTCTTTTTATTTTTAATTAATTAATTTTTTATTGAAGTATAGTTGATTTACAATGTTGTGTTAGTTTCAGGTGTGCGGCAAAGTGGTTCAGTTATACATCTACATACATATACATATATATTCTTTTTCAGATTCTCTTCCCATATAGGTTATTACCAAATATTGAATATAGTTTCCTGTGCTATACAGTATGTCCTTGTGGGTTATCTATTTTATAAATAGTAGCATGTATGTGATACTCCCAAATTCCTAATTTATCCTTCCCCCCCTACGTTTCCCCTTTGGTAACCATAAGGCTGTTTTCCAAGTCTGTGAGCCTGTTTCTGTTTCATAAATAAGTTCATTTGTATCATTTTTTAATGATTCCACATATGTGATATCATATGATATTTGTCTTTCTCTGTCTGACTTCATTTAGTATGTTAATCTTCACGTCCATACATGTTGCTGCAAATGGCTTTACTTCATTCTTTTTTATGGCTGAGTAATATTCCATGTGTATATATGTACCACATCTTCTTTACCCATTCATCTGTTGATGGACATTTAGGTTGCTTCCATGTCCTGGCTACTGTAAATAGTGCTGCAATGAACATTGGGGTGCATGTATCTTTTTGAATTATGGTTTTCTCTGGATATATGCCCAGGAGTGGGATTGCTGGATCATAGGGCAACCCTATTTTTAGTTTTTTAAGGAACCTCCATACTGTTCTCCATAGGGGCTGAACCAATTTACATTCCCACCAACAGTGTAGGAGGGTTCCCTTCTCAGGGAGTGGGTTCCTGAACCCACAGCCCCAGTTAACATCTTCTGAGTTGGGAGCCTGCTGGTGGGCCTGTTCTACTAACTTCTGGGAATCACCCCAGGGCCCAGTCTAGGGCTCCTCAGGGCTCTATCCCTTCCAGTAAGTCTGTGACCACTTAATCCGCAGCTCTTCCTGCTTAAAGTATCAGTACTTAGAGTGCACTGAACCCTTATTTATTCACAACAGAAATCCTTTGTCTTCTGAAATCATTAAAAAATGGAAACGCAATTATCCTTTCTCCTCTGTTTACTTTTCAAAGCCCAGTATCTCAGCACTCCAGGACAGGTGGCAAGCACTGAACCTGCTGTCACGCACACGGGTGAAGGGCAGCACAAGCCCTGGAGTGGACAGGAACACAGAGGCCTGGTAAGGAGCAGAGAACCACACCGTCCTGGGGCAGAATCAGGCCCACTGCCTGCAGGGGGTGGAGGACGCCCGGGAAAACCAAAACCAAAAGGCTGGAATCAAGTAGATGTGACGGCCGATCAGCCACAACACCTGCCTGTGAACACAGGGGACACGGAAACCAGGCCCAGTGCTTTGCCGTCAAAGCTTACGCTGTGTTGAGTGTGAGCGGCTCTCTTCCGGGTGTGATTTAATTGAGCACTTCCCCGCTGTGGTTTCACAGTGATTTAGACTTGCAGTTAAAGGGAAAGGCAAGAAGCATTCTATCTGGTTCAAAGCCAGCAATTCTGAGTTCCATTCCCAGCGTTGCCACTGCTGCCCAGATGGACAAATCCCTGACCTGTGCGTGTGTCAGGACTGTCCCGCAAGACGACAAGCCCCTCAATAACGGTGGTAGCAGCCGGCTTCACTGAGGATCCGCTACATGCCAGCGGCCTGCATGCATCTCATTTCACCTCACAACCACTCCATCAGGTGGCTATTATTCAACAGGTCCAGAATGTGACCACTGCCCCTCATTTTCTTACCACATCCTTGTCCAGGCCTCCATCTCGCCTCACCTGTGCGCTGCACAGCCTCTTGCCTGGTCTTTCTGTTCCAGCCCTTCCCCTTCCCCCACAACTCTTCCTCATCACAGTGATGAAACCTTAAGCCAGATCGCATCACTCTTCTACCTTTTCAAACCCCCTCCCCCCACCGCCAAACATGGACTCCCATATTGCCCAGAATAAAAGCACAGGTCTGTGCAATGTCTACAAAGCCCTGGGGGATCTGCTCCTCCGTCCCCTCTGATCACAGCCACTAGCCTCCGGCTCACTCTACTCCAGCCACACTGGCCTCCCTGCTGCTCTTCCAACACATCAGGCGCCCCCTGCCTCAGGACCTTTGCACTGTTGTTCCTCCATATACTATGTAAACGGCCTTCCCCCTTGGCCCCTACAGGTGTTTGCACAAATGTTACCTTATTGGTGATGCCTTCTCTGACTACCTTGCTTAAAACTGCAGTCTTAGCATTTAGCGCTATTTACAATATTTACTTTGTTTACTGTGTTCTGCCATCTAGCACCATAACGGTAGGAATTGTTTTGTTCAAGGCTAGATCAGCCACATAGTAATCACTTACCAAATATTTGTTGAATTAAATAAATAGAAGAAGAATCTAAGGGATAAGGTAGCTTGTCCACGTCTGCAGCGGTAGTAAGGTAAGGAGCAGTGCTGGGGCCGACCTCAGTTCCGTCTGACTCAGAAGCCCACACTCCGTTCAGGGTACCCTCCTTCCATACAGGAAACCCTCCTTCCACATCCCAGGGGCTGTTAGAGATACAGCAGGCGTAAGATAAACATTTGCACTGATGCGAGTCTACTGACTTTCTGTCCTCTTCTCTCCCCAGGAGAGGAGCTCCCCTTAGACACTGGGCTCACGCACACGGCTTCCTACCCAGGCAGAGAACACGACTTAGAGGCAGTGGGACCCACTTTCCTTGCCCTCCTTCCAATCCTGCCTTGAGATCCCCAGCAGCCAAACAGCATCAGATCCACCCACTGTTCTAACGCAGGCTGGGCACCGCCTCACAGGTGCTGTAGTTGCAGCCCAATCACTAACGGCAGCAAGAGGGCTTCTGCACATTACCCTGGAGTTCAGCTGCAAGGACTGCACGGGTCCAAGCCAAGCACCCTGCTGCCCGCAGAGTGGAGGGCGGAGAGGGTGACAGGCTGCTGCAGCACCAGCAGCAGGCTGCGAAGGGGGCTACCGCCTGGGTGAGGCAGACACAGGAGCAGCGGCAGTGGAGGGTGGAAGTCCTGTCATAACTAACCCCCCGCCCCCCTCCCTGTGCCGAATGAAGTAAGTCTTCAAGGAGGCAGACCGTTAGCCAGAGACTGGCGGGCTTTCTTGTCATACCCCACGTCGAGATCTCTGTGTTTTTAATTAAGTGAATTAACATAAGTAACAGGCTTAGAATAGTACTGCCACACTGAAAGGCCTACATTTCTGTAGCTATTATCATAATGGGATTTCATTGCTATATTGTCTTGACAACAGCCAAAAGCCCTGAAAGGGTCCTGTCAGGCAAGGAATGCGAAGATCGAATCTGCATATGCTTTAACGCTGTTTTTTCAAAATATTTATTTATAGGCCCGGACAGTTCTGAAAAATAAATAAGACTAGGCTGTAAGTTTGGTAGCCAGGAATCCGGATTTATTTCTTTTCATATCTCTATGGAGATGTTGAAATGGTTATTCTGCCTGAGATCATTACAGTTAGATTATTTTTATTACGGTTGTGTTCATTATTGGAATGTTATGCTATTTTAAATGACTATATACATGTGAAAAACTTGTAAGTAAATAGGCAGCGTAAATCCCAGATCTGCCTACTACTATAATGATTCCCATTACTGCTGTGAAGAAATGTGGCAGACCTCACGAGCAAAAATTACAAGCATCCAATAACCAGTGAGGAAATGGAATAAACAGAAGTTTTAGGGCACGTGTAATGTAACATTAAAGAGAAGGCAGGGGCTAAGTAACGGCTCTAACTGTGCACAGTGGTGGCCAACGAGAACTTCCAGCCGAAAACCAATGAGGGTGAGCGTCTGAGACTCGATCCCGCAAACCAGGCGCATTAAATTCAAGGTGGAGAGAAATGGGGCGGGGCAGTTGCTCCGCGGCACGTGGGATCTGCCTGGAGCAGGGATCGAACCCATGTCCCTGCAATGGCAGGTGGACTCCTAATCACTGCGCCACCAAGAAAGTCCTACGCCTTAGTTTTGAAGAGAACGTTCTCACATTGCAGACTCAGCACCATGATGCCTTTCCAATGAAAAAGAAGAATCTTCATTACAGCGCTCAGTATCAGGCCGCATACAAACGCCCATTCACTCCAGAGTGAGAAACAAATCTTTCAAGGATCTCCGAGTGGATGTCACCCCAGAGCCCCTCCCCAAGTGACTGAAATAAGTACTTTGCTTTGATGCAAAGATACTGCAGGATCCACGGTTGACAGGCATTTTGTTATGTTTTGTTTCCTTCCAGAGAGAGATGCCTGAGGGTTAGTGACGGGGCGTCAGGCCGAGCTCTGAAGAAGCGGGGCCTTCTGGTGCCTGGGAGTCCTGTCGAGCTCATTAAAGGAATGTGTCTCTAAAGAATGATTAAGCTGAAGGAGTTGCGAGCAGAGCAACCTGATGTGGACGGTGTGTGTGCTCTATGTGCCAAGAAGGCCTTTCCCTTTTGAATGCAAATGTAGATAGAGCCTCATGGCTTAAGCTTTGGGGGGCAGACCCGAGAGATGTTTTTTTCTGGTTTTTTTTTCCTGCTGGAAGAAAGTTTTCATCTGTTTTTATAAGCATGTACTCCTTCAAGGGCAAAACACTGGAAATACATAGGAACCAGCCTGGTGCTTCCATAAGAGAAAACGACTAGACAAGTCTACACTGATGTTGTAGGTAGGATTTATATACCCTGTAAAGAGATGTCAACCTGGAAAAGAAGCATTCTGATCACGATGTGTTCTGCAATTAGGATGTGGAAAAAGCTATTCCTAAGAAATGGCCCCAAGTACAAGCCCCATCTTGAGGCACATTCCCAGCAAAGTCCTTCAGATACAGTAAAAGCAGTGCTTTTTTGTGCTGGAAAAAATATGACTAAGCTGGGCACAGTCCTCTTCTGACTTTGCTAAGTGCGTCCCTATTGTCTTTATTACTTACTCAACCCACTGTCTTGGCCTGAAATCAATTCGGTTGGACCTACTAAATCAAAATAAAACAAGAATCAACAGAAACTTTAACTATGACCCACAGTCCTGTTACATGACCTTGTCTATGATTCATGCCCAAAACCATTAAAAGCATCATTACTTTAATGAGACTATATAGCCGTTTACTGTTTCCAAAGTGCTTTCCCAGGCCACATCCCCTCTAATCTCCACTTGGGACCTGGGAGCCGGCTGCTGTGCCATTACCTCTATTACTGGCGAGAACACTCAGAGGAAGATGCACCTGGTGCCAGAGCCAGGACTTTCCCACTTCCAGCTACTATTCATTTTTAATGCATTTTTTTCCTTATTTAAAAAAGCATCCCATGATGCTATTAATACTTGGACTGCCTGGAAGACAAATGCACTGCAAACTAGAGGGTGAACAAACTCCAGGCCCAGATGCCTCAGAGACTTTTCAGAGTGTGGTTTTGCAGAGGCCTCAGGGGTTTCTATGGGCACTTCATGCTTTCCCCCTTACTCCCTAGTTTGCGGGGCATCTGTCCCCCACTTGGAATGCAGGCTTGAGGCTTGAAGAATCAAGGAGGGCACTATAACAGAGGTGAAAGGGAAGCCAGGCTAATCTGAAGAGAGGCATGAGTGGGAAGGGGACCTTGGAGATTTCCACCAGGTTGTCCAAGCCAGTGTAGCCACGTCTCAAGAGCCTTGGGTGGCTGGCTCCCTGCCTAGGACCAAATCAGGGAAGTCGATGATATCCGTGTTTCTCACCATGCACTACTGGCATTTGAACAGGAACATTTATGCTGTGGGACTGCCCCACACCACCCAGGCTGTTGGCACCTCCACCCCTAGCTGCTAAATACAAGTAGCACCTCCCAAACACTTAAGACCTCCTCCCCCTGGTTGAGAACCACTAGACTAGATAATTTCCAGGACTATCCATGCTTAAAATTTCCCAAGTCCAGAATAGCATTAAGTGTGAAAGTGTTCTGAGGTGGCAAAAAAGCTACAAACACACAAATATCAATGAAGAAGAATGCACTCAGCTGCAAAGAACAAAAAACAAACAAACAAACAAAAAAACCCCTGACTAACCAGGCTTTCCTAGATTTTTGCCCCATATGAAGAAGCCCCGAGGAAGGCAGTCTAAGGTGGGTAACAGTTCAATAACACCTTCAGGGATCCAGGCTCCTTTCATTTTTGAACTTTGTCCACCTCAGTGTGATGGCTTTTATCCTCACATCAGCTCATGATGCCAAAATGGCTGCTCTACCTCCAGGTGTCACATCCAGGTTCCAGGCAGGAAGAAGGCAAAAGGGCCAAGACTTTTTCCACTTTGGGTATGTATTTTTATTCAGCAGACTTGTCCCCATCTCATCTGCATCACATGGCCACCCTTGGATAGGAAGTGGTTAGGAAAGCTGAACATTCGGATTTCTAGTCTCTACAGCAGAGGAAGGCAAGGGAGACCGTGGTTGGGAATGGGCCTCGAGAGAGTCTGCCTCAAGCGTCTGCCACTGGCATCTTTACCCAACTGTGTGTACATTTCACAAAGGGGCTGCCTTATATTTTATATTCAGTAATTCTGAAGACAATGAATGGTGCATGCAGGAGCAAAGCTCTGCAGCAGTTTCTTCTCCTTGCTTGTTCTAGTTCAAATAAGAACCCATCTCGGGCTTCCCCGGTGGCGCAGTGGTTAAGAATCTGCCTGCCAGTGCAGGGGACATGGGTTTGAGCCCTGGCTTGGGAAGATCCCGCATGCCTTAGAACAGCTAAGCCTGTGCACCACAACTACTGAGCCTGTGCTCTGGAGCCCGCGAGCCACAACTACTGAGCCCATGTGCCGCAACTACTGAAGCCTGCGAACATAGAGCCCCTGCTCTAGAAGAGAAGCCACCACAATTTAGAAGCCCCCACACCATGACAAAGAGTAGCCCCCCCACCCCCACTCACAACTAGAGAAAGCCCACGCACAGCAATGAAGACCCAACACAGCCAAAAAATAAACAAAATAAATAAATTTATTTTTTAAAACAAGTGACAAAAGAATACGTCTCATCCACAGCCAATTGGGCTCCTCATCAACAGAAATTATGACCAAAGAGTATTCTCACCTTGGTCACCATTTCAGGTTAGCAAATTTGAAAGTATCCGCTTTTACCTCTCTGTGTAACCAGTTTCAACAGAAGACCTCATATTATTCTCTGTAACACATCTCTCTTCTTCTTCTTTTTTTTTAACCCTGGATGAATCTCTAGATAATTATGCTGAGTGAAAAATGCCAGTGTAACCAAAATGTCATCTACTGTATGATTCCATGTCTATAGCATTCTTCGAAATGACAAAATTATAAAAATGGAGACAGGTTAGTGGTTGCTAGATTTTAAAGAGAGGGTGATGTCCTGTACTTTGTGTCAAAGTCAATATCCTGGGGCTTGCTTGGTGGCACAGTGGTTAAGAATCCTCCTGCCAATGCAGGGGACGTGGGTTCGAGCCCTGGGCCGGAAAGAGTCCACATGCCACAGAGCAACTAAGCCTGTGCGCCACAGCTACTGAAGCCCATGTGCCTAGAGCCCGTGCTCCACGAAAGAAGCCACCACAAAGAGAAGCCCGAGCAACGCAACGAAGAGTAGCCCCTGCTCAACGCAATGAAGAGTAGCCCGTGTGCAGCGACAAAGATCCAACACAGCCAATTAATTAATTAACTAATTAATCAAACAAACGAATAAACAAAAAAGTCAACATCCTTGTCGTGACACTGTGGTATGGTTTTGCAGGGTGTTATCACTGGCAAAATTGGGTAAAGCGTGCGTGGGGTTTCTCTGCATTCTTTCTTTTTTTAATTGAAGTATAGTTGATTTACAATGTTGTGTTCATTTCAGGTGTATAGCACAGTGATTCAGTTATACATACACATATATTCTTTTTCAGATTCTTTTCTGTTACAAGATATTGAATACAGTTCCCTGTGCTATACAGTGAGTCCTTGTTGTCTACCTATTTTATATGTAGTACTTTGTGTACGTTAATCCCAATCTCTTAATTTACCCCTCCCCCCAACACATCTCTCTTCCTAAAAGCAAAACAAAACGGCTTTTAGCACGAAAGCAAATATATATAAAAGATTTGAAAATATTAGAAGGGAAATCTGTCATCCTTATAGACTGATGTCCGAATTAAGTATTGTAATTATATATTGCAGACCTGGTAGACACACAAGATTTATACATCACACCCTAGACTGCCACATGTAGCACCCTGAACACAGCAGCAGTGTTTTATCTTAACTAAATTACAAATTTAGCTCTTTTATCTTCTCCTTTACCCAAGTACCCACATTTTCTAAAGGTATGTAGCTCCTTAGCTATGGAAAAGCAGGAGATAAATACAAATGCATATACTGCCATTTACAAAGTAAGCGACAGACCATCTGGGATTGGCTTCAAAATAATCCAGGAGGAAGGGCAAGAGAAGTAGAGGCGAGCGGTAGATGAAACGAGAGTGACTTTTAGTCCCTAACTAATGAACCTGGGAGAGAGGTACACGTGGCTGATCTGCACTAGCCTCTCTAATTTTGAAATTGCTACAACAGAAAGTTGGGGTTTTCTTCAATAGTTCTGGAACAAATACTGATACATACTTCACGGAAGGAAAAAAAAGCTACATGAAAGTGGCCAAACACACAAAAAAACACATACTATATGATTCTATTTATACGGAATGTTTACAAAAAGGCAAAAGTATAGAGGCAGAAAGAAGACCAACAGTTGCCTGGCGCTAGGGGCGGGGGTGAGGACTTGACGGCACGTGGGCACAAGCAAACTATGAGGAGGGATGGAAATGTCCTAAAATAGCACTGTGGTGATGGCTCTACAACTGTAGAAATGTACCAAAATATACATGGATAAGTGTTATGGTATGTAGGTTATACCTCAATCAAGCTATTTTAAAAATAGCTCCGAAGATAAGGGAAGAGAGAGAGAAAAATGGAGGGGGCGGGGGGCGTAGGGGAGAGAGAGAGAGAAATGCATCCACTGTTACTTGGTACTACTACACTTCAGAAGATGAGAAAGGTTTGCAGGAGTGGTTTAAAAAAAAAGACAGTTTTGACAAAAGGATTTCAATGATTCTGAACTAATGTCGATTTCAATGATTCTAAACTAACCTCTGTAGAAGAGCTGTGTCTAGCCATACATACCATTTCTTGGAGCTTTCCTACACAACTGAAAATGAGAAATAGAAAAAGCAAAAAAAGCAAACAAGGTCTGCGCTTGGTGCAGCTGAAGCAGTGAGTCCAGTGTTTCTGCAGAGAGGGAATTTAGCAGACAAGGAGGAGGTGATGAGAACTCTCTGCTTACAAAAGTCACAAAGTAGGAGACAGGAAAAACAAAGCATGCCAAATAAAAACCAAGCAGAAAATAAATGTGGTTTAAAGGTTGTAATTCAATTTTAAATATTCTAAGTTAGCTTGTGCCAGCAACAATTTGGGGGGTGGTTTTTGGTTTTGTTTTGTTTTAACATTCAGGAAGATCTAATCTATTCAGAACCACCTCAGATTAAATCCACCTAATAACGAAAATTAATTTGAAACATCATTTTCTCTTGTAAAAGAAAGCATTTCTGACAAGTTAGAATTTATACCAAAACAGAATAAAGGAAGCTGCACAGTCATCCAGAGCAGGGGCACTGTGTTTGGGGCAGAAGCTTTGTGTGCTGCAAAGTGAGAAGTAAAACAACTTTAATTTTTCATCAATAGTGTCTATCAAACAGTAACTGCTAGAACTTACACTTAGATGTTGGGACAAACCTCTTACTTACAGACCTCATAAATTCTTAAAATTCTGAATCTAAATGTTTATTTGTCGTCACTTGAAAAACAAACAGTGGTATTTAAATTTGAAACGTCCCCAGGGCACATTCCTCTAAAGGGAAAGGCAGGGGGAAGGGACAGATTTCCTGGGCCTGGGCAGAGACGCACTACGCTTCACCTCATATCTCTGCCCACATCTCCAGTTCACACACTGACTTGTTAGCGTCCTGCAGGCTTCTTATAAACGGGATCCTGGCTGGTGATTTATTTACTCTGCTCTCTGACAGCCCTTAATCACACTAACAGAATCTCACCTTCTAAGTACTCTAGATGACCCCACACCCCATCAAACACAGAATTCTGTTCTGTTATTCATTCAACTACTGTCTCCCTAAATGAAACTCCTAAGTATTAAACAAAAAACCCAAAACAACAACAAAACCCCACTTGCTTCAGTGTTCCTGAGACCCAGAGAAGGACAATTCCAGAGTTTTCATTTTCAACAGGCTCAGTGTGATGTCCTGAAGACTAAGGCAGCCACCAGGTATCTCCGGGACCCTGTCCCAGCTTCAATGGGGGCCCTTGGGGTTGCACCCGAGCACGCACACTGGTCTGGAGTCCGCAGCCCTGGGTTCCAATCCTGCCTTCACTATCACTAGACGGGAGAACCTGGGCAGGTCAAAAACTTTTTGAGCCTCCGTTTCTTCACTCCAAAAAATGGAGATAACACCTATGACTCGAAGGTGGTAAAAGGTTAAATGAGATAAAGAAAAAGTGTCCTAGACAGCCCACAGCCCAGGGCTGGGGTGCAATACATGGGAGCTGAATGCAGTGTAATTACCGGACTGAATTCCTGTAAAGATCCGGGAGAGAGTTTCAGTTTCACAAGTAAACAGCACTATTGTCTCATCCTGTAGTAGAAAAGTGAGCCTGCAGAAGTGGAAAATACTGTGAAAGCAGGGCCTCCCGTTCCCTGAAGCACGAGCGAGCAGGAGCTACTTATAGAATCGCTGAGCCGATGCCACTTATTTCCTACCCGTAAACACCTTTATTTCTTTACGACCTATCTCCGCAGCAGGAAGCAGGCCAGCAACTACCTGCTCAGATGTGATTCCAGCAACAGACCTGGGCCTGGTTCTGCCCTGGTCCTCCCTAGAGGGACTAGGTCATTTTGAAGGCAGACCCCTCCTCCTCTGCTAGGAGAGATCCCCCCCACACCCTCCCCCAACAGACACCAGTCCTGAAGTTAGACCCGCTCTGCCCCCACCCCCAAGCCACAGGGTTCCTGCCAAATCAGGTCCTTAGAATGACCACGGGCTTCTTATCAGCTGCCAAATGTTTCCAGGCTGGGCCCTAAAACAGCCATCAATTTCCTCTTCCCAGGTGGTGATTTATCTACAATTCTCTCTGATGTCGCAATGAGTTTCCTAACATCAGCCCTGGTGGGTTGAATCCAAACAATAACATTCAGGGAGAGGCAGGTGCTGCTTTCCAAGGCATGGGGCAGTGGTGAGGGGTGGGGGTGGGGGGGTGAGTTGGGGAGCAGAGTGACCTGTGAACCGATCCTGCTAGAGAAGGTGGCGCGTCCACACGGCTAGGGCATCTGGAGAGGCAAGAGCGATTGCAGGAGATGAGAGAGAACCACACTGGAAAAGAGCCACTTTTCCAATTAGGCAGCTGCAACGTGTAGCTCCAGAAGTCCCCCCACTGGCACAAGCTCAGTTGTTGATAATTTGGATTGGCTTTTATGGTCTTTCTGAGTCTGGAAAATACTGCTTAAGAGAATTGTGACGATGACTCTCCCCTAACCAAACTCACACGGGCCCCCATCCGTGCTGGGCCTGCACAGCCCAGTTTTAGCAAGAATCCTGCTAATAAGTCAGTTTAAGCACTCTTTATATCTGAGCACCCTCAATATCTGATCAATTCCTCCTCCCCCACCATCCCTTAGGTGATACCTGATCACCCTGGCTGGGCTTCAGCGAGAATCTTGTAAGTTTAGCAAGAATTCTTCCTACCCTTGATGCCTCCTCTTAGTCGTTTTCCCTCTACCCCTCCAACCTGCTCCTTGGCTACAAATCCCCACTTCTTCTTGTCATATTCAGAGTTGAGCCCAATCTCTCTCCTCTACAGCAGCAGTCAGCACCTATCATGATATTCCTAAATAGTCTTCTTTACCATTTTAGCATGTGTCATAACAATCCTTCCTTTAACAAGGGTTAGTGGGTTGAACGGTGCCCCCTCCCCCAAAAGTTACATCCATGCCCTGAGACTGGGAACCTGTGAGTATGATCTTACACGGCAAAAGAGTGGATATTACCTTTTGGGGCCCTGAATGTAATCACATGTGTCCTTATAAGAGAGAGGCAGAGGGCGTTTTGGGTCACAGACACACAAAGACACAAAGAGGAACCAGTGATGTGAAGACAAAAGCAAAGATTGCAGAGATGTGGCCTCAAGCCAAGAAATATCTACACCCCCCAGTAGCTGGAAGAGTCAAGAACAGAATCTGCCCTAGAGCCTCTGGAGGGAGCCTGCCCTGCCCACACCTGGATTTTGGACTCCTGGCTTCCAGCACTGTGAGAGAACAAATTTCTGTTGTTTTATGCCATCCAGGTTTGTAATAATTTGTTACAAGAGCTACAGGAAACTAATACAGGGATAGAAGTATGTCTTAGTCCATCTGGGCTGCTATAACAAAATGCCACAGACTGGGGAGCTTATAAAGAACAGAGATTTCTCACAGTTCCGGAGGCTGGGAAGTCCAGGATCAAGGTGCCAGCCCATTCCGTGTCCTCACATGCTGGAAGGGACAAGGGAGCTCTCTGGGGCCTCTCTTATAAGGGCACTAACCCCATTCATGAGGGCTCCACCCTCATGCCCTGATCACCTCCCAAAGTCCCCGCCTCCAAAGACCATCACACTGGGCATTTGGTTTCCACATACGAATTCTGGGGAGACACAAACCCTAGCAAAGTGGGGAGTGGGTTTTGCAGCCAGCTAAAGTACTAACAAGCAATATATTCAAACCTATCATTTGACATTTTTATAATAAGCTTGAATTATTTTTGTAATAAAAGCTAATCATTAAAGCCATAAAACACGAGAGTATGTGAAATTTGGGGGATGGGGGAAAGTGAAGACAGAAGATACTGTGCGGGTCAGACAGACACAAGACCTTTAGCTGTTATTTCTCAACTCAAAGAAATAAAATTTAATTTGACCCCCAAATGTACTCACACCTAAATTCTATGTCACCAAAGAAAACGAAAAGGTATCAGGTGGTCCAGTTCTAGGAGGGGCATGATGTGGGGAGGGTCTGTTCTAGAACCTGCATCCTGAAATGAGCAATGGACTAGTTTCACGCTGAGGAACGTGATTTTCTTCACCTGGTTTAACGATGTTCGCTACACGTCACTGGAATGAGTTGACATTAACTGATAATTTCAAGGACATAAAATGCCATAAAAACGTACCTTTTTAGGAAAATGCAGTAAGAAATACAAGTTCAAGGATAAGACGAGGCGAGTGACTAAAGCCGCCCGGGGCTGGGGGGTGGGTGGCGGTGTCACCCTCTCCAGCGGCAGTGGCCGGAGGGCAGAGAGTGTTTGTGTTTTCCACATGTCCACACAAGACTGTAGCCACTGGAGGAACAAACGGATCTCGCCCTGTATTTTTCGCCTGGTCACCTGATGTTAGGAGCCATTACCTGAGAGGCAGTGTAACGAACCCTCACACGATCCTTTATAAACAAGGCATTACTCAAACCACCACCAAGGCCAGGAGTCAGATACCAGCTCTGCAGCTCCATCTCCTGTTACTCCCTTTCACAAAATCCGTGCTCCGGCCAGACAGCTCCGCTCTCTCCCCACACAGGGCTCTGCCTCCCACCCCTGTACTCTCTCCAGAAACGCCCTCCCTTCTGTAGTTCCTGCCTACGGAAACCCGGGCTTAGTTTGCTAGGGCTGCCGTAACAGACTGCCACGAACTTGGTGACTTAAAACAGCAGCAATTTATTTTCTCAAGGGTCTAGACGCCAGACTCCAAACTTAAGGTGTCTGGAGGCCTGCGCTCCCTCTGGAAGGTCTGGGCAGGATCCCTTCCCTGCCTCCTCCAGCTGCGGGTGGCGGCCTCGGCGGCCTCAACCCTTTTTCCAAATAAGGGAACATTCACAGGTTCCAGGGATTAGGTCGTGGATGTAGATTTGGGGGGACCAGCGTTCAACCCGTTCAATCCACTACGCAGGCCAAGCTGAGCTAACACTGCTCACCAGAAGCCTTCCCTGGTATCATTTTCTGAACCCAAGGGTGGATTTTCTGTCCTCTCACAGGTATACCCTGCGGCTTCTCCTCAGCTGTGTTCATTGAAACCAGCCGGCCCGCTTCTTTTTCAAAATGGGGCCTCCTGGGGCGGGGGCTCCCCAGGGCAAGGAGAAGGGAATTACGTGTCCTCATCACTGCAGCCACCGCCCTGTGTCACAGCAACCCTTTGTGCCTGTCTCCCCGGCCTGAGCATCTCAAGGGCAGGGGCCACATCGTCTTCACCTTTGTAGCCCCTCCCCCTCCCCCAGTACCTATGAACAACATGTGCTTAATTGACAATGGGTATTTGTCAAACAAAAGACAGAAAATATCTGTATCCCATGAAATGTGCTGTGTGTGTTGCTGCTCATGGGGAGGGACCCGTGTGCTGCACAATGCCTGGCGGGAAAGATAAATATTTACAGGGTTCTCACCCATTCGACCAGCAGTCTCTGTCGGTAACTCCCGCGAGGCTGATTTAATGACCCAGGAATGAGCCGATAACCACAGCTTGAAAAACACTGACCCAGGTGGTCACTAAGGTCTTTTTCCATCTCTAAATTCTATCATAACCAACAAATGGAAAAACAAACTGGCGTGCAATCGAATAGTGGTGATCTGACCAAGCAGAAAGCTACGATTAAGGGGAAATGCCTAAAATATGTGCAAGGTGCTTGGAAGGCTCTGGACAAAATAAAATGTGAACCTTGGGTAGCATACTTCAGTCGTGCTGTCTGCAGACAATACATTTGTTAAATGAAAACACAAACCCATTGTGCTCAGTGGGTTATATTGTTATACAGGCCACAGAATCCAAGGGTTACAAGTGATCCTAAGAGCTCTGGTCACTTTCAGTGGGTCCCCTCATCCCTCATCCTTCATCATTTGAATCAGTTTGCTCACTTCTAAGCCCTACTCAGTCCACCGCAAGACACCAGGTCTTCACTGAATTCTCATAGAAATATTTCAGAAGCGCCACACTTTCAAACAGCTTGCAAAATACCATTAGATACCGAAACGTCCACAAGCCTGCAGCCCGCTCCGTTCCTGCTCACAGTCCTCCAGGCTCCCCACCCCCCTGCCGCACCCGCTCCCCTTGCTCTCAGCGGCTGTCCAAATCCCCACTAAATGTTATCCGACGCAATCTTAAGGTATTCTCTTTCCTTAAGGTTATTTTTATGTTGAGCTGGTAAACCAAAAAGATTATAGGACTGAAAAGGATGAACATCTAAAAATAAAATTTTAGGGACTTCGCTGGTGGCACAATGGTTAAGAACCCACCTGCCAATGCAGGGAACAAGAGTTTGATCCCTGGTCCGGGAAGATCCCACATGCCGCAGAGCAACTAAGCCCGTGCGCCACAACTACTGAGTCTGTGCTCTAGAGCCTGCAGGTCACAACTACTGAGCCCGCGTGCCACAGCTACTGAAGCCTGTGCATCCAGAGCCCGTGCTCCGCAACAAGAGCAGCCACCACAATGAGAAGCCCACACACGGAAACAAAGAGTAGCCCCCCACTCACCTCAATTAGAGAAAGCCCGCGCACAGCAACGAAGACCCAATGCAGCCAATGAATAAATAAATAAATAAATTTATAAAAAAAAAATTTAGGCACAGGGGAAGGAAAAGACATGCTTAGGAAAATCCTTTCTGCACCCCTTCAAAACACACCAACTGGGGAGCCAGAGCTCTACCTACTTGCCAGTGAGCCAGCCCCGGCTACACATATATCAGTCCACGGGCAGCTGGCACCCTTAATAATGAACAACTTCCTCCTGTTCCGTCAAGAGCAGAGACAAAGACATGATTCAGGGGCACTCAAATTGAATTACTGTCTTTGTTTAAACCTCCCCTCTCAGACGGAGCTGTCAGCTGCAGCAGTCAGTCCCGGGAAGGATGAACACTCTCAGAAGCAAAGCTGTTCAAGTGCCCAGACAGCCAGCACATGGAGCTCCGCCTCTACTACCTGCCCAGCCCTGTGGCCCTGAGACCCTGCGACCCTGCCAGAGGTGATGCCCTGGGCACGCACAGCCTGCCGGGGCTCGGCATCTAGAGGAAGCCAGTGGGCTTCCACCACGATAAGGGCCCCACCAAGGTCATCCACCAAACCACCTCTGGAACAGAACTTCCAGACTGCAGGTCACGCAGGCCTGTTTGTGGGTCATGAAAATAAGTTAGTGGGTCGTAAGACTGAAACAGGACTGGAAATAGCAGAGAGTGCCGGTGTATTTTGGGAAACAGCTGTTCCACTTGTATGTGTCTATGTGTGTGTGTACATAATGGCTCACTATGTATCAATAAAATGTATTTCTTCTAATGGATCACAGTCAAAAGTCTGAAAGCCACTATTCTGGAGCAAAAGTGAATGAAGTATTCACTCCAAAGAAATGATAAAAATATAACCTACATTTCTTTTTGGAACGCCAATAATTATCAAAAGTACCTTAGACAGTGTCTGCAAATTGAGTCAGCCTCCTTTCCCAAGCACGGTTCTGGGGTCCTAAGATGTATTTTCAGAGGTCTGAGAGTTCTTGATGAGAATTTTCACGTTTTGTGCTCCTGCTGTAACCAAGCACCACCCTATAGGGCCTCCCCGGGACAGGCCCTCCCGCCATATCTTTTGCAGTAGCTCCTCTCTGAAGCACCTAGGTAACAGCACCTGATGCACACTTTCAGAGTTGTTCTGTAGATGCTAAAACCACCACCAAGTGGAAAAAATTAACTACTTGATGATCATGAGCCCCAAGACCTACGGGCAGGGCACCTAAGGATTAATGTTAACCACCCAGTTACCTCAACATCAACCAATCAGAGAATTTTGCACACACTGATCACATACCCTGCGAACCCGGGGTGCCCTCACCTGGCTTTTAAAAATGGTTTGCTTCAGGGAGCTCAGGGTACTCTGAGCATGCGCTTTCCCCACCCCCACACACACTCCGTTCTCCGTGGTTGGCCCTGCAATAAACCTTTCTCTGCTCCAAGCTCCGATACTTTGGTTTGTCTGGCCTCACTGTGTATCAGGCGCACGAACTTGCGTTCAGGAACACTAATAAGGATCTAAACAGAACACATTCGGAACCATCTGGATGTCTCCCTCATAACTGGGTTGGGTCATATGGTTTAAATGTTTGTGCTTGCCTTTGTATTGAATGCAGGCGGCTGGATTGCTGAGAACAGCAGAGAAGCAGGCTTCATCTAGCAAGGCAGCACTATATGCATAAAGGCCAGACCAGGTCCTGCTGTGCCGAGGGGTGTTGGTCACCTGACCAAAACGATGGGTGGGAGAACTGAGTTATCACTGAGCAGCTCGTAGGACGGGGCTGCTGAACAAAGAAACTGGACCACAGTTCACTCCCAGGTCCAGGAGCAAACACTATGGATCCCATCTTTGTATACACCAACTCGCAACAATTTCTTCACAGTAACTAGAAAAGTAAATGCAATGAAGTGAGTGATTTTCACATATCACAGAATAAAGGGACTTTGTGCAACCTAATGTTTTACAAGTTATAGGGCTAAATTCATATACATTTCCTATTCTGTTGCTGAAGATCTTTTGTTTTTTTCCTCCAGTATGCCTACAAGTTAAATTTGGTTGCAGGGGAAGAGAGCTTGAGGACTACACTTGTGGGTTCCACATCACATCATCCCACACATAAACGATTCTTGATCAATGCAGAGAAGTTGGAACACTGAAAATACCAAGTGGCTGGTGAACCACCTTGTTTTTTATTTGACTGTGGATGCTTTATTGAAGTTGTTCGGTGGCTAACTCATTTCCTTAATTATACCTGTCCCAGAGCAATACTATACGAGTCTATATTCCCAACTATTGGGGGGGGGGGGGCAGTCCCAGAGCACATGGGATATTAGAAGGAAGTCAAGCTGAAGTGTTTAATTCAGCTGAGAAAAGCTGGTAGCAGTGAATACTGAGAAAGGAGGAGATTCAGCAATATGTATCCAAAACCTCTAACTGTTGTCTGCTCTCTGAAATTCCACTTTTAGGAACTGATCCGAAAAGCAGTAACTCTGCAGGTCAGAAAGGATTTAGCTGCAAGAATACCAGGGGAGGGGTTAGCAGAGATGGTACAGTCATACAGCAGTGCTGATGCTCACGAGATGATGTATCTCACAGACTGTGAGTGTTTACGCAAGGCTCTAGTCTAAGCACGCAGCATCTATCTCCTCATTTAATTCTCAAAGCAGACCAGTGGAGCGGGTACTATCATTCTCCCCATTTTACAGAAGAGTAGACGGAGACACACAGCTGTTAAATAACTTGCCCAGCTCACAAGAGGCAAGGCTGAGGTACGGGCCCAGAGTCTGACTCTAGGGTCTCTGCTCTTCGGCACTGTCCTCTCAATAGATCACCAGCAGGCATGTAAAATGATGTAAAATCTATGTGACAGACACATGTTCATGAGACAGTGTGAAGCAAACAAAAAAAAGCAAGTTACAAAACATCATATACGGTAACCCCATTTTTGTAAAATTTTAAAGACCAGCAGGATATATATCAAAACGCAGTAATGACTGGTATTTTTATGGATTTGAAATTTCTTTACTGAAATAATGTTTTTTAATTGAAAACAACACATCAATTGAAAAATCTGTTCCAGGAAATCTTACACGTGAGTTATTAAGACTGGATGTATGTACAACATCACAGACAATTTCTGGTGAGGATTAGTCACTCACCTTTCTATTGCTTTCTACACAAAGATAAGCCTGAGAGCAGCTTTCCTGTGGACTTTGATTTAATAGCACTTGACTATCAAATAAAAATTCAATCACACCAAACTATCTAAGAATCCAGACTCCCCAGGAATCTTTATTCCAGCCGAATCCCTTTCTGCCTCATCGAGGCCTCTGGCCTGGCCAGTGACAACAGGCGGGCAGACCTGCAGGCGGCCCCTGCCTCCACGGTGACCCCCTTCCCAACAGAGCTGACTGTGCCCAGCAGCCGGACCGTGCGCTGGGGCAGCTGCCCTTCATCCACAGAGAATCCAGGCCCTAGAGGCCAGGCCTGTGGCCACAACAAACCCTCTTCTTCCCTTTGAGGACAGCAGGGCATGAAGGACAATCCACAGCCAACCAAGACACCCAGGCCCTAACATTTGAACAGTCTCGGCATTTTTCTGTGCCTATAGCAGGGAACTCCCCGGCAGTGAATGAAGCTCGGAATCTGAGCTGCCGGGGCACGAGTGTACTGACCCAGCATAACTGGGTCTGACCTCATTTCCAACGACACAGCATTTAACGCCAAACGTGAGATACAGACACTAAGTGTAATAGTTCAACATCGTTCTGGATGCTTTCAAGGCTCCGCTTATGAACTTGAGAGAAACAGAGCTGAAAGAACCTCAGGGCCCATTGAGTTGGTGCATCTCAGCTTGGGCATCACTGGCATTTGGAGTGGGCCAATTCTTTCCTGGGCCACGTGGCATTTCCGGAGTTTAGTATCCAAGGTCCTCAACCATTAGTGCCCCCATACACAGTGACAATTTGAAATGCCCCCCCCCCAACATTTCCAAGGGCCCCTGTAAGGACACTGCCATCCATGGTTGAGAACCACTGATATATATGGTCCATCACTGAGGGCAGAGAAGGCAGTCATTTGCCCAAGGCCACTTAAGCAGCTAGAGCCGAATCCATGTCTCATAATACTTAGTGTCTTGTGTTTTCTCCATTGTACCAAACCCCCCTAAATATGCTCATGAGAGCATGAGACACTTAAAAATTAGGAACAGACTTCACACTTACTGATAGGATTTATGGCTTCTAGATCTAAGCCTGATTGCCTGAACTGTTTTTTCAATGTCATTATGGGTATTCTGATATGGAAGTATAATTCTATTACTATAATTACTCTAAAAGGGCAACAAAAGTGTCTGAACTAACAACTACCAATCACTATTCAAGTCCTCAGGATGCATTGTATGCAAAACTCATATTTCGAAGAATATCTGTGTGGGGGGGGGGGATGTCTGGAAACATTTACATTTTATTAAACAAATGTTTTCCTTAAAAGCACCATCTCTGCAAGCAGTCAGGGCAGTGAGTCCTACATGGGATAACTTTTACCAAATAAAACCTTTTACTTTGAGATTTTTTTAAAATCAAGATTCTCTAACTCAACCCAGCACTCGTGCTGAATGTGAAATCTAAACTTACATTTTAAATAACTTCTTGCTAGTTCTTAAAGGACTTGTAACAAAATCAGTCCAAAGCAGAACATTATCAACTGAAAAAATGCACAATGTGGGAGCTGTGAGTTCAGTTATACTGGGGGACTTCCTGAGGACAGTAGCGGGGGAGACAGCCTCTCAGCGCTAAGGAACTGCTCTGAAGGCAGGGGGTCCGTGCACATATGATTGGGCAAAGGGGGTACATGCATTCAAGCACACGTCTTGGTAGAAGGTCGCTATCAAGTCACAAGAAGATTGTCTCCATTAAGGACTTTAGTGTTTTTCTAGGTATGAGAAGATGTAAGAAACTGGGTTCATAAAATTTTCTTCTAAAAATATCTAACTATCTAAAGGCCTGTTCTGCCAGTTTTTCCCAGAGCACAGAGCGCCTCATTTCTGATCTCTCTCCTGAACTCATTTCAGGAAGTGTCAAAGGTCAGTGACTGCAGTGGCTGATGACCTAATCCTTGTAGAGCTGGACAGTGAGTGACATTCTTCAGTCGGCACATATAAACTTTATAATTCACCTGTTAAATTTAGGACACTATAGCTACATACACTCTTCCCTGGAAGTTTCAGAGAGAGAAAACAAACAAACAAACAAACAAACAAACTCAGCACCTCCAGTCTTCAGCAGTGGTTTAGTCATGTAATTCTTCTAATGGTGTATAATTTTTCCTTCACGTCTCTAATTTGTAAAGCACATAGTGATACTCCTTTTATGAGTCACACAATTTACCGTCCCTACAAGAACAAGGAGGGAGGATGGGAGGGAAGGGAGCAGAGACTGAGAGGGAAAAGGAGAGCAAGGGGTGTGGGGGCAGTGCCCGAGGAACCACAGAAACACAATGCCAAAAATAATGCTACAGAAATTTCAGGTAAAATTCCAAAAGTACTTTGAAACTAGCATCTAGCATCAAATCTTGTCTATGCACATACACGTGGGCAAACGTGGTTGTTTCTTTTCTTACACCAAATCAATCATCACTTCGTAGTGTTCTTTTTCATTTCAAAACCCTTCATAGAGCCTCTGTGGACATCCAAAGGGACCGCACCCACTGCACGTGGCTGGGGGAAATTTCCAGTCCACAGTCACTGTCCCAAACAGAAGAGTTTTACAGCAGAGCTGGTGCAGGACTTACCTCTGCAGCCAGGATGCCCGGCGCCTCACGGGGGAAAGCCTGCCGCCGTCCAGGCTCGGGCTTTGTGTGACTGG
Organism: Hippopotamus amphibius kiboko; assembly: GCF_030028045.1. Taxonomy (NCBI): domain Eukaryota; kingdom Metazoa; phylum Chordata; class Mammalia; order Artiodactyla; family Hippopotamidae; genus Hippopotamus; species Hippopotamus amphibius. Next base: position 76,018,223 of record NC_080191.1, on the reverse strand, counting down.
GGGGATGGCGGGAGGGTCTGCGGGGATCAACCTCGGGCGCCTCGGACCATTTACATGTCAATAGTCGAACCAGAGCTTCCCCGACCGGGCCCCTCCATGCAGCCAGGCCCTGGGTTTGGTCCTTCCCTCTCTCTCTCCACCGCGCCCTGAAGACACTGGCTGCCAGCAGGCATTTGGCAAACTTGTTACGAGGGATTTGTCACCCTCTTCGGAGCCCTGAGCCTAGGTAAATACATCACAGGCTTTGCAAATGATCCGAGGACATCACGCTGGGAGAGATGAATGCTTTAGATAAGACTGACAGAGTCAGATCTGTCTGGCTTGAAAAAAAATGAGCTGAAATGAAAAAAAGAGTTCAGAGAAATAGAGGTTCCATCTCTCACTTAGGCTCAGAAGCAACTGCTCTGGGGTTTCAGTGTGCTTACAAGTCAATATGAGACGACGGAGTGATGCGCGTGCCAGAGACAAAAAAGTGACACACGTAACGACTTCAGGCTTCATTATAAAAAGACAGCACTAAGGATGAGGGGGGATGGGGAAGACTGGACAGTCTGCAGACTATTCTACAAAGCAGAGTAGGTAACCAGGAGGGCAGAAATTCCAGGAATCCTGTCCTACGGGGAAGGAATGATTTGGGCAGGCTGGGGGCGGGGAATAGCCATCCTCAGCACAGGAAGGGCCCACAGAGCAGATTTATCCTGGGGGCTCCGGACGGCAGAACAAAGGACTGACTGCTGGATGCAGACAGTATCTGCACAGGCGCAGGAGAATTTTCTAACAGTGGTAAACTCTGGCCCCCTAGAGTCAGCGCCAAGGGCGCTTTCCTGCAGGGCCCTTGGAGGACACCCACCCCTCCTCCCAGCTTGAGAGGTGCTGGCAGAGACGCCTTCCAAAGCTCACCAGGCAGCTATCTGCCTTCAGGGACTCCCTTAGCCTCTGATGTGAGAAGACCACCTTGCGTACGGGTTCTCAGGATCTTTTGAGCTGGAAACAGGATGACTATGAAATAAAAATATGGATTTAAAAAGTGGCATGTACAAAGATTGATTTATCTTGGGATGATGATGCCCAAAAACAGTCCAAGCATTAGTCATTTCTGAAATTACAAAATGCAGATCCATGACCCATTTACTATGGTTTGAAAATGGCAAGGTTGGCTCCCTGGATCCCATTCTCTTACATTCCTTTTCCTTCCTCTCCCCATTTCTAGAAAAGCTGCTGATATAATCTGGGTCACTTACAGCACTTACATTTACAAAGTGTTTTACGGTCAATTGAATCATGAATATTTCATAGGGCAGAATCTCTCTGCTACTTTAGGACTTAGAAGCAGAGGAAAAGAGGGAGTTCTAGGGAGTGCCTTCAGAAAGTGTCTGCAGGGACTGAGCGGACCTCCGACGGTTTCCACCTTATGAAGACCAATGGTAAAAACCTCTTCCTCCCCAGGGAAGCTCCTCTCTCTGCCTATGTCGTGAAAGAATCATGAGAATTGCTTTGACCTACACTGCCCCCTGGCACTGTGCTGGGTACAAAGCAGACTCAGATGAGACTTCTTCAAGCCTCTTCATGTAGTGGTCACCCTCCACCAGCACCAATACCACCCGCACCAGCACGTCACCTAAGGATATTATTGTAAAACAGCTCTCAACATCCTTACTTCTCTAAAGTCAGCAGAGAAAAGGCACAAGATACATGTAGATAAAATTTTGGTAATTACTGACAAATTACCTCCAAACAGAGTTATACGCCCGCCCATATCCTATGAGCGTACCATTTTCCTACCGGTCCACCAACATGGACATAGTCTATATTTTATCTTTTGCTTTATCTTTGAGAACTTGATAGGGGGGAGAATCTCATCTTGTTTACTTTGTATTTCATTTATTGTTAGTGAGGTGAAGCATCATTATATCTTTTAAATGCTAGGAAAAAACACTGGAGAAACATGTCCTAAATTGCAGACCATGGTCATTTGTCTTTGTGGGACAGGAATACAGGACACTCGCACTTCCCACACATGTGCTTCTGCAGTGCTTAAACTATGCAGAACTGTGCTGTTTTCCCCCCGATTTCAAAAGTAAAGCTCTTTTTGGGGGGAATTCCCTGGTGGCGCGGTGGTTAAAAATCCGCCGACCAGTGCAGGAGACATGGGTTTGAGCCCTGGTCCGGGAAGATCCCACATGCCGCAGAGCAACTAAGCCCGTGCGCCACAACTATTGAGCCCACGCTCTGCAACTACTGAAGCCCGTGCAGCACGGGCTCTAGGTGCATGGCTTTATTTATTTATTGGCTGCATCGGGTCTTCGTTGCTGCGGACTTTCTCTAGTTGTGGCGAGCGGGGGCTACTACTCTTCACTGTGGTGTGCGGGCTTCTCATTGCGGGGGCTTCTCTTGTTGCAGAGCACAGGCTCTAGAGCACAGGCTCAGTAGTTGTGGCACACGGGCATGTGGGATCTTCCCGGAGCAGGGATCAAACCTGTGTTCCCTGCATTGGCAGGTGGATTCTTAACCACTGCGCCACCAGGGAAGTCCCACACTCACTTTTAAGATGAAGGAAACAATACAAAGCTTGTTAGCAAACTCTTCTCTCACTGAGATAAGACAGCATGACTCCTTATCCAGTTTCTTCATGCATCCACATGCCCAGCACGTCACCATGATTGTGGGGTTCTTGTTACTCTATTACAGTAGACACACTGCCAACATTGAGGGTCTAACAGAATGCAGAGGAAGGAGCCCATCTGAAAGAAGTTTGGAATAGAACAGAAGTAGCCCACTTGGAAGGCTGATCTTTTGGGATAGTTACATTTCAGATAGACAGTCACCTAAGAGAGTATAAACAGAGGCCAATGCACACGTCTGCTGGTGAGAAACCAGCAGGGAAACTGTGTGGGTAAGTCTGTGATGCTACAATGCCCCTTAAGCAGGTTTTTTCTCAGCGAGAGGGAAGAACCTAAGGAGGAGAGGGGCCTTCCATCTTAAGTGATACAAACCTCACTTTACTTCCAAGGAAAGGTTCAGTCTTTAAGAGAGGGAAGTACTGAATTGTTCTAACGCACCCCAAAGGATATAAAAGACTATAATAAACCAAACTGATTTTGTTAATAAATTTCACTTGAATATTAATAGGAATATAAGTCAACACTTCCGAAAATGATTTGACTTTTTTTGATACTGTAATTCTATTTCTAAGATTCTATCACTAAAGAAAGAAGTCTTTTTTTTAATTTTTTGGCCGCACCATGTGGCATGTGGGATCTTCCCTGACCAGGGATCGAACCTGAGCTCCCTGCATTGGGAGTGTGCAGTCTTAACCACTGGACCACCAAGGAAGTCCCAGGAAGTAATTCTAATTATGGAAAAAGCTTGGTGCAGGAAAATGTACATGACAGCATTATTTATAATTGCAAAACTGGAAACAGCATCAGGGAGCTTGTTATCCAATAAAAGAGGATGATTCAATAAACCAGGAAACCTCTACCTGCTAGAATATTACACTGCCCTAAAAACGATTTTTCAAGCTTCACATTCTTGTCTCAGTAATGCATCACTGGGAATCTATCCTAAAGAAATTGTTGAGAAACACAGGAAAGTGAAAACACCCTAATGTCCAACAATAGAAACAAGAAGTAAGCTCCTACTGGCTCTTCAAAACTCACCTCAAGTGGTACTTCTCCTGGGAAGTCTGCCCTCATCCCTGTCCGGATCTGGGCTCCCGTGATGGCCTGAGCACCACCCATCATAGCGTGACCCCAGGGTTCTGTTCCTGTGTGCCAACTAAGCACCTTGACGGCAGGGACCCTGACTGTGGATTTAGTACCCCCAGCCCAGCACACTGCCTGGCACAGAGTAAATATGCACCCAGACAGCTGTATTATATAAGATTACATAATCAGTGTATTCATTTGTGAGGGTTGCAATAACCAAATACCACCAACTGGGTGACCTAAACAATAGTCACAATTTATTGTCACAATTCTGGAGTTTACAAGTCTGAAATAAAGGTGTCAGCAGGGTTGGTTCCTTCTGAGAGCTATGAGGGAAGGATCCACCGCAGGCCTTCTCCCTGACCTGTGGATGGCCAGCGTGTCTGTGCATCCGTCTCCAAAATTCCTCTTCTCATAAAGATACCAGTCATATGGGACTAGGGCCCACAGCAATGACTTCGTTTTAACTTGACTGCCTCTATAGAGACCTTGTCTACAAATAAGGTCACAGTCTGAAGTAAATGGAGTTAGGACTTTCACATATGAATTTCAGGGGGACACAACTCAACCCATAACAATTAGCAAATCTGTAGATTTATGAGAGTTTGCAATAATTTAAAAATGCTTCTTTCATAACATTTACTAGGAAAAAAAGAGGTATCTTTATGTATACAGCAAGAGTTCTTAACTTCGCTTTAAACAAATTTTTTTAGAGTCCATGACCATCCCCAAGTTAAGAACCACTGATGGTACAAAATTTCAAATATGTTTTTAAAGAAAAAAAATGTGAAGGTAATAAACCAAAACGTTAATGTTGTATGCCTCGGGGTGACAGAAATGTGGACTTTGGGACTGTTTCCCAGTCTTCCGTAATAATTTCAAATTACTACTATAGTCAGGAAAAAAAACTTTCACTTTTTTTAAAAAGGAGAAATGATATTTTAAAAGGGGTTAGAAACATGTAAAAATGAATATGTTTTACATAAATAGTATACTTACAACCTGCAAAAGAAAAAAATAAAATATTAGGGAAAGACAGGAAGAAAATATATAACGCTCACAGAGCTCATTAACAGAAGTTACAGAGTTTTGTGTACGTCTTCCTAATTTTTGTCTTAATATTCGATGTTAAGAGCTGAATTAATAAATTATGGTACAATGACAAAATGCAGCTTTTAAATGACCATTATGAGACATACAGAAACAGGAAACAGCTTATGAGACAGTTCTGTGGAAAAAAAGTAAGATATAAAAATACACACAAATTATAACTGGTGAAATATATCCATATGCAGACAGTAACTTGCAAAAATGAATATCTATTAAGAGTAGGATTATGTATTATTTTTAAAGATTCCTTAATATATTTTCACTTAAAAATATTTATGAAAATGTATTCTAAGTATTCTTAGAAAATATTCTTTTCTAAGTATATCTGTAAATCGTTTTACACTGTCTAAAACAGCTTCTAACCATTCCAAGAATCAGCTTCTTGACTAGAAGATGGCTGGCAAAACTGCAGGCTTGTCTGGCTCCCAACAAGCAACCCACAGTATTCATCACAACTTTCACTGTTGGTGGAAGTGCACATGGGTGCACCCTTTCTAGAGGACAACCTGGCAGTACTTGTTAAACCGATTAGCGTTCACTCCCTTTGAGCATTTCAACATCTGGGAATCTGTCCTACAGAAACAATTCTATACATGTACAAAGTAAAGGTAACAAGATCGAACAACTGGTCTACCTAGGGTGGCCCATTCTCGCAGCAGGCTGTGGGAAGGACAGTTTCAGTTAGAAAGCAGTGGAGAGACCTACAACCACTACTAAATGGAAAGCCCATGCAGCTTTGATTCGTTGCCCAGTTTACTATTTTCTTTGATGTCTTTATTTCTGGCAGCTAACTAGAAACAAGGGTGCTGATTCAACTCTACATGTTCCAATCACAAGCATGCCAGTACAGATGCTAAGATACAGATTCAGTTGAAATAAGCACATTTTAGATTGTTTTCTTTTTAGCTCCCAGCTTCACAAATAGAATTGAGTAAAGCAACTCTTATTTGAAAACAGTCATAGAATGGGGGCCATATATGCTCTCAGTTTTTCCTATTTTTGCTTAAATAGGAAATGTCCAGATGTTAGGTTTGGGCTCTGGGGTTTGTCTCCTAAATAAGCGTGTTTCCATCCATCTACTCGTGTTTACATTGAGAGTCTTGGGATTGTTGCCTTCTGACAATTTATAAATAAGACAAATTTCTCATTTTACATTGACTCCCTCAATGGTTGACTCAAAGTACAAAAATTCCGATCAGGTCAAGAATGCAGGTTAAATTAAATCTCCTCAAGGCAGGCTGTAAAGGAGGCAGAGGAAAAGCACAAATAATTTCAAGCCAAAATGAAAGTAGTGAATTAAGTTTATTTTTAGACTATATTGAATGTAATAATGCAGTGGGCAATTTTTCAGATTAAGAAAGAAGAGAGGGAATTCCCTAGTTGTCCAATGGTTAGGACGCCAAGCTTCCACTGCAAGGGGCACGGGTTCGATCGCTGGTCAGAGAACTAAGATCTCATATGCTGCAGCGTGGGCCAAAAAAAAACGCAGGGGGAATTTTACAAGTTATTGATATTAGAGTTCCTCAGATAAAAATATCTTTATGAACACTGATGCTATCTATTTGCAGACCACTGCACATTCTCAACATTTTTTCTCTACCTCAAGCTAATGACAGCTTTACAGATGTGAAGGAAAAGATAAAAGGAAGCTGGGCAAGTTGTATAGTATTGCATGGGGACTACTTGGAGAAGTCTGACAGATAAACATTACCTCCTACACCCCCTTCATCCACAGCATTACAAATTGTCCATTTTTAAGCCTGGAGTCCCACCATTAATTGGATTGATAGTTGCTTAGAAAACAAAAATTTTAAAAGCCATTTACGTTGGTAATGGAAGATGTTACTTTACAAAAATATGTAACCACATTTGATTATAAACACTATACATCAGGTATACAGAAATTCACTGGTGAGACTTAAAATTAGGCAACCCTAGAAGGATAAGAATAAAGATGAGATTTTAAAAGGAAAGAAGGGACTCCTGGTGGTTCAGTGGGTAAGACTCCGAGATCCCAATGCAGGGGGCCCTGATCCGATCCCTGGTCGGGGAACTAGATCCCGTATGCCGCAACTAAGAAGTCTGTGTGCCGTAACTAAAGATCCCACATGCCACAATGAAGATCCCACGTGCCTCAACTAAGATCCGGCGCAGCCAAAATTAAATAAATAAAAAATTTAAAATAAATAAATAAATAAATAAATAAAAAGAAAGAAAAACCAAGAAGTGACACCCTTAAAGAAAAAAAAGTTTGAAGATGTAACAAGCATATGTTTTTTAATAAATTCTCTAGACCTATAGCACTGATTATAAAAGTGAAAAGCAAAGGCAAGGGAGCAAAAACTTATAGTGTGCCTGAATTCAAAACTTGGGATGCCAGGTCAGGAATAAATCTAAAAACGTCTGATTTAAAGAATCTCTATTAAACACAAAGAAAGTATAAGGTGTGGGACTTCCCTAGTGGTGCAGTGGTTGAGAATCCACCAGCCAAAGCAGGGGACATGGGTTCTATCACTGGTCTAGGAAGATCCCACGTGCTCTGGAGCAACTGGACCCGTGCACCACAACTACTGAGCCTGCACTTTAGAGCCCGCATGCTGCAACTACTAAAGCCTGCAACACCTAGAGCCTGTGCTCCACAACAAGAGAAGCCACCGCAACGAGAAGCCTGTGCGCAGCAACGAAGACCCAACACTGCCAATAAATTAATTAATTAAAAAGAAAAAAAGAAAGTATAAGCAGTGTACGATGATAACACAGAGCCAAGCCAGTGACCATGGGGAGAGGTGAGAGGTCAGGAAGCAGGTAGTGGCCTCTCTTCCTCTGGGGCTTTTCCTGGTCAGGTGTGAGCCCAGGTGCCTGAGGACTCAACCTTCTCATAAAGCCAAGGCACAGACACAGCAAGTTGGCCTGAGCAGTCAACAGACGTGGGCGCAGGGGAGTGAACGATTTTCTCTGCTTTTCAGAGGGAGATGGGGGAAGGGGTGCAGACAGCATGAAACAACATGAGTCACCTTTTCTTGCAGAGGAAGCCACTCACAGCCAAAGACGCCGAGAGACGAGGAGACCCGGTGAGACACTGAGATGGTGGCAGTGAAATCGCCCCCCACTTCCTAACCTGGAGCCAGGCATGTCAGCACCCATCACCCTGAGGTCTTCTGCCAGAATCCCTAGCGGTGCAGTCACGCTTCTGGCACAGGCTATCCTGAGAGGGGCTGACAGGAAGGACCTGCAAGTTTCTGGCAGGTCCACCGTGAAGCAGGACCATTGCCAAAGACAAGGGAAGACCCGAGAAGCACAGTGACCTCCAGTAACCAGCCGTCCCTGCTCCCCCGAGGGGCTCCTTTCCCCATCAGCCACCTACAATGGATTCACTAACTCTGGGCCGAATTACAGTTACTTAGAGTTTGACCATACGGGGCTGTTCTGGAACTTGAAGTGATAATATGTACATACACATACAGGCATTTATATTTATGTGAGTGGAGACGGAAGGGAGGAAGGAAGGGCTGCAGGGAGAAAAGGTTACTCCTCATTTAGAAAGAACAGGAGGTGGAACTATATGACCTCTTGGCTAATCCGTTATCTGAAGGATCTCAGGCAAACCTCTATACCATTACTTGAAAGAAAGGTATTCCAAGAAGCTATTCCAATAGGCACTGTGCTCTGTGCAAGTGGATTACACTAGTTTTACTGTACGAAAGTTCCTATAAAAAATAACTGATAAAGGAAAGAATTAAGTTTTATCCTGCCTGTCCTGTTACAAACTGTACCAAAGAGTAAATGAGTAACCAAAATAGTAAACCAAATAGTAAATGACATAAAGTTCCTCTTTGTATTTCCGCTAATAAAGAAGAAATAACGCAATCTGTGTACCTATTTAGCAGTACCCAATGCATTTAACAGCCATTAAAAACAAAGAGCTTGTTACCTACTAGAAATTATAAAAATAAAGGTAAAATATATGGATGTTATAGTATCGATAATACATACAAATATAAAAATAAAAGATAACTTTAAAAATAAGACCATAAAAATAGCAGAAGAAACTTGGATTAATATTTTTACACTTTTAAGAGTAGAGAAGGCCTTTTCATCTTAATCATAAAACCCAAAACTTTTAAAAGAAAACTGTGATAATATATGATAACATGCATAATTTTGGAAAAGTTGTTACAAATGTGTAAGACAAAACACTCAAATAGTAAAATGGACAAAGGATCTGATTAGACAATTCCCCCCCAACACATACTAAATGATAAGCTCCAGTATAGGACTGGGATACTGGGATTATTTGGACTTAGGACCCTAGAAGAGTGCAGTAAACAGCAGTCAGTCTAATTGAAGGAAAACACACACACACACACACATGAATATTAACTTACAAGATAATATTCAACCTTAGTCTTGAACGAAATGCAAAAAAAAAAAAATACTTTAACACCATAAAATTGGCAAAGATTAGGATGATTTGACAATATTCACGTTCGTGAGGGCGGTGGAAAAGCCACTGACAACTTTACCTGGGTACAGCTTTACCTTTCTGATGGGCAATAATATCACATAACATACACACACATTTGATCCACCAATTTCACACGCAGGCATTTATCCTAAGGAGATAATGGGAAGAGAGGGGTGAAGTTAAGGTCAGCTGTATAAAGATGTTCACTACTGGGATGGTTCTTTTATGTCCCAGCTTAACTGGGCCACTGGGTATCCAGCTATTTGGTTAAACATTATTCTGGGTGTCTGTGAGGATGCTTCTGGATAAGACTGACATCTGAATCAGCAGACTGGGTAAAGCAGATGACCCTCCCTAATGTGGGCAGGCCTCATCCAATGCCTTGCAGGCCTGAATAGAACAAAAGATTGAGCAAGAGAGAATCTGCTCTCTCCGCTTGACGGTCTTCAAGCTGGGACATCAGTCTCCTGCTTTCACATTCAGATTGGAACTTGCACCATAGGCTCTCCTGGTTCTCAGGCTTTCAGCTGCAGATCTTGGGAGTTCTCAGTCTTTATGATCACATTCAGATTGGAACTTGCACCATAGGCTCTCCTGGTTCTCAGGCTTTCAGCTGCAGATCTTGGGAGTTCTCAGCCTTTATGATCACATGAGCCAGTTCTTTATAATAAATTTCTCTGTGTATGTGTGTGTGTCTCCTGGTTCTGCTCCTCTGGAGAACCCTAACTAATACAACTAGTGTTAGTCATGCAAACGAAAAACCAGGAAAGAATGGGTATCCTCAAAAGAGGTGGTAGGTTAAATAATTTTTTATTCAACCGAGTACATGAGAACTGCTTACAGAAATGACAAGGATTAACATGAACTGAGTTGGAAAGATGTCCCCAGCATACTGCTGAATTTTTTTCAAGCAGGTTACAGAACAGCATATACAGTGTGATTTCATTGATAGAAAATTGTGGTTATCATGCACAAAAGTGTGTGTGTGTGTGTGTGGTGTGTGTGTGTACGTGGTGTGTGTGTGTACGTGTCAGATGGGACACAGTGCAGGCTGGGCAATACAGAGTGGTGGTCTTTTATTAGCTTAGTTTGTGGCAGGGGTCAGCTGGTCTAGGATATTTCAAGTTATTCATTCATTCAATAAACATGAAAGTCAAATATAAAATAAGAAATGAGGGGCCTTCTCTGGTGCTGCAGTGGTTAAGAATCTACCTGCCAATGCATGGAACACGGGTTCGATCTCTGATCCGGGAAGATCCCACATGCCAAGGAGCAACTAAGCCCATGCACCACAACTACTGAGCCTGCATGTAGAACCCGCAAGCCACAACTACTGAGCCCATGTGCCACAACTATTGCAGCCCGCACCTAGAGCCCATGCTCCTCAACCAGAGAAGTCACCACAATGAGAAGCCCATACACTGCAGCGAAGAATAGCCCCCACACACCACAACTAGAGAAAGTCCGCGTGCAGCAACGAAGGCCCAACGCAGCCAATAAATAAATAAACAAATAAATGAATAAAAAGAAAGAAAGGAAGGAAGAAAGAAAGAAAGAAGAACCCTCAAAAAAAATGGGACATAATGTTTTGTGAAAGGCAATTTACCTCTGGGTGATGGCATTTTGGATGATTTTTACCTTCTTCAAATTCTGTATTATTTGCATTTTTCTCCCATGAGCTTGTTTATCAGGAAAATCAATAAAGCTAGTCACTCTCATTAAAAAAAAATTCATAGAGGCAAGAAAAGAGAGAGAAGCCTATATCGAGAGGGGAATCTGGGTAAAAGGAGGGTTTGTGGTAGTTGTTGTTTTACAATAGGAGACATGAGAACGTTAAGGGAGGAAAGAACCAAGAGGGGATGAAAGACAGCACCGGAGGCCAAGCAGGTTGAGTGTGTCCAGGGGAATGGGGAACGGGGAGGAGTTGGTTCCTACCCTCAGGCGAGACAGATAAGAGCTTACAAATGCAAAAATAATTCCCGATCCGTGACACCGCAGCTGCAGAACACAGAGGAACACTGCCAACAAGAGGGATCTGGAAAGGAATGTTGGAGGAGATGGTGCCACTTCCAAGGTGGGTCGGATTTCTGTGCACGGAGACGGCTGGTAGGAAAAGCAGCGCCTGCTCAAGGACTGGCAGGCTTGTGAGATCAACACAGCAGAATCTGGGGGTCAAGAAGCAGCAGGTGATGAGACTAGAAAATTAATCTGGAGCTCCCAGTAAAATGGCTTGAAGAGGATGAGGACCTAGACCACAGCACAGGAGGAATTCTAGGAGGGCTGCGCCGCACAGTGACCCCACTCTTAGCGGCGCCCGGCACATACACAACCAGCAGCTGTTTGTTGGATTTACAGATTGAAGGAACTTGACTGTGGAGGCAGGGAAAGCCCAGTGAAACAGCTAATGTGACAGAGATATGAGCCAAAGTTGTGAATTAAAATGGTGGCAACAGAAGGAGAGAGTGACGTGAAAAGCATGGTGGAAGGAGTCTACTCATAGTATGAAACATGCGACACTGACAACCGCGGGAAACCAAACCAAGACAAGGCTGAGGCGTAGTGGTTAAGAATCCACCTGCCAATGCAGGGGACACGGGTTCAAGCCCTGGTCCGGGAAGATCCCACATGCCAAGGAGCAACTAAGCCCGTGAGCCACAACTACTGAGCCCATGTGCTACAACTACTGAAGCCTGCACGCCTAGAGCCCGTGCTCTGCAGCAAGAGAAGCCACCGAAATAAGAAGCCCACGCACTGAAATGAAGAGTAGCTCCTACTCTCCGCAACTACAGAAAGCCCTCGAAGCATGAAGACCCAAAGAAGCCAATAAACAAACATAAATTAATCAATTAATTTAAAAAAAAGACAAGGCTGAGCTGATTCCATGAGGCTCTGCTGTCAATCATCTGCATTTAGAATTTTACTCAAATATCACATTTTAAAAACAGGTGTCTTAGGACTTTCCTGGCGGTCCAGCGGTTAAGATTCTGCACTTCCATTGCAGGGGGCATGGGTTCGATTCCTGGTCAGGGAACTAAGATCCCCCATGCCATGTGGTGCAGCCAAAAAACAAAACAAAACAAAACAAAACAAATACCCATGTGTTCCTCTTCTGCTTCTGTAACTGACTTTTGTGCTGGGTATAAGAAAGTGAGGCAATCATAATGCACAGTTCTCCTAAAAGAAATCCAAAGCCCAAGAGACAGCCTTAGTGCCTCATTAGAAAGAGCTGAATTTACAATAACCATTACTCATGAGGTGAAAAACAGACCCAGAACTGGGGGATGGAGGAACTGAAGGGATGGAGGTGAGAAGGGAGAGACTAAGGTAGGGAAAATCAAAAAGAAACACGTGGTAACACAAATTTTTACAAAATGATATGCCTTGGATATTTTCTGAAAATACTAAAAATTCTAAATACAGATTATGTGGCCAGAGAAACACTATAAAACCACTTAGGTTAGCTAGAAAAAGTCAGAGCCACTCAGAAAAACTAAAATAAAAAATTTAATTCTAAGCAACCCTCACATTCAACCATCAAAAGTGAATATATTTCTCATGCCAAAATAAATAATGTCTCAATATTTACAAATAATATGGGTAAGAACTTGACTTTTGCTCTGGTGATTTATACACATTTTATATATTTCCCCATAGTCTGGTCTCACTTTTAAATAAAAGATTACAGGTAATACAGAATATTTCATTAAATTTTGAGTAAAAAAAAAAAAAATCCAGACAGGTAAGATAAGTACCCTCCTCATCACCTATTAGGTAAAATGTGAGTTTCCAGACTCCCAGATCAGAACTTCAGAAATCTCCTTAGAGTGTGAGGGTAAACTATTTTTTTAAAAAACCGCCTGTCAAGCCTAAAGCCATACATTCGTGGTATGAGTAAAGTTTCAAACTCCACCCTAAAGGAATTTCCTTCAGTTTCAGGTTTCACAAAAACAGATGCTTCGCACTTAGGCCTCAAAATGCTACCTGGATAAAGGAGTCCTCCAACATGCTTTCAGAAGTTAGGCCTGTAGGAGGCCTGGGCAACAGTGATTTGCCCTACACAGGGTGAGCTCTTGTGATACTCTTAAAAGAAAACCAGTGAAGTGTTCACCTTTGGCCATGATTCCAATCTTTCTAGGAATCCCACCTTTCAAGTCATTTGTATACTAAGCATTATGACCTCAGCTCTAGAATTACAAAAATCTGTGGGCCTTCCATCTCAACTTTTGATCTATCTACGTAGCAAGTCCTTGATAAATACAGGGCATACATACTGTGGCTGACTCTAAGAGTTTAAAATACCAAGACAAGAGTCCAGTAAATAGTTGAGGACTCCATCAAAGTATCACAGGTATAGTACTCGCTTCAGCAGCACATATACTAAAACTGTAATGATACAGAGAAGATTAGCATGGCCCCTGCGCAAGCATGACATGCAAAAAATCGTGACGCATTCCATATTTGGAGGGGATTAGCAGATACAAACTACTATGTATAAAATAGATAAACAACAAGGTCCTACTGTATAGCAAACGGAGCTATATTCAATATCCTGTAATAAACCATAATGGAAAAGAAAATGAAAAAGAATGTGTATATATATGTATGTATAACTGAATCACTTTGCTGAATACCAGAAACTAACACAACATTGTAAATCAACTATACTTCAATTAAAACAAACAAACAAAAAAACAATATCACCAGTATAGTACGAAACAGGATTCACAGTACCTAATTGGAATGAATGAAGTATATTCCACCTACAAAGCAAACTCCAAACAGTAAATCAACTCACCAGCAAGTATGTGGTATATTCAAAAGGGGAAAAAAAAGACTTCCAATTGTGTCTATAAATAATATAACTTGTATACTATAATATCATAAATATCAACTGATTGTAGTTTTTCTCTTAGAGACCTCATGGATGAAACTTAAGTGACCAACCTTACAGTATCAGATTCATTAACAAAGTTGTTGAAACTTTACTTCTTGGGGGGGGAAATCCGAACGAAGTTAATCAATAGCTTTTCAACATAAAGATCTCTTACAAATAGAAAGTTTACAAGAAAGTGAATACTTCCAAAAAAAAAAACAAAGTGGACAAGGAATACACAGGTATTTCACATATACAGAGAAGAAAAAGAAATCCAAGAGCTAAAAACATATACAAATGTTCAGTCTTCTTCATAATCAAACCATGAAGATACAATTTTTTACCTTAAAATTGAATGCAAAATAATTAGAATAATCCCTACTGACAAGAGGACAAGAAAACAAACGCTCACACATTGCTAGTGAGCATTTCTGGAGGGCAATTTGGCAACATGTGTCAAAAGCCTTAAAAATAAAAACAAATATCTTTTGACTCGGCAATTCCATTTCCCTTCCAGGAAAATAACTTCAAGAGTGAGATTAACACACAAAGATATTTACTGAAGCATTTCATGTAAAAGTGAAAATCTGGAAGCCACCTAAAGCTTCAACAATATGGGAACACCTTAATAAACTAAAAAATACCTATCCAGTCAATGTAGTTCTCTTTTAGGTATGATGATATTGAAAAGTATAGGCAAATGCTCATGATACATTATTAAGAGAAAAAGTTACAAAGTATTGTAACATGAAAAGTATGACCTCAATGTTGTATACAAAAAACATATAACGGTATGTGTAATACCAATATAGTAACAGGGGTTATTACAGGTAGAAGAACTGAAGATGTTTATCTCCTCTTCTGCTAATTTTTACACTATCTACTTTCTTTCTTTCTTCCTTCCTCCCTTCCTTCCTTCCTTCCTTCCTTCCTTCCTTCCCTCCCTCCTTCCTTCCTTCCTCTCTTTCTTTCTCTCCCTCTCCCTCTCCCTCTCCCGCCCTGCTGCAGGGCTTGTTGGATCTTAGTTCCCCAATCAGGGATTGAACCTGGGCCCTCGGCAGTAAAAACCTGGAGTCCTAACCCCTGGACCGCCAGGGAATTCCCACTATCTACTTTTCTACAATGAATATGTATTAATTTTGCTGGCTAAGTAATTTACCCATAACAAAACAACAAGGTAGATATTATCATTATCCTCATTTTAAATATGAGGAAACTGAGGCACAGAGAGGTTAAGTAGCTTATCCAAGGTCCCACAGTTAATATGTCATAAAGCCAGGTACTGTCCTAAGTTGCCCTAGCTCCAAAGTCTGATCTCTTAACCACTTTGCGATGACTCACATTTTTAAAATAATTTAAAGTAAAATGCCAGATAATCTATAATTACACGCACTATAAATTCTTAAAGAAAGAGGATCTTTGCAGGCCAGAATTTTCAGAGCATATTGGGAGACAGGTGGTGAAGCTGGATGTTCTCTCCTGTCTCAGCAGGTTGTCCCTTCTCATTTTAGGTTTTCACTCAGATTATGTGAAAAATCATCTATTTATTCCTCTATCACCATTCTCCCTCTCCTCAATACGCACACATAAACACACAGCGTTCTCGAAATCTCAAACTGCTGTTGGTACACTCTCCTGCTCCCTTCCCAGCCCATGACAATTCCCTGAAAACGTCTTTCCTGCTCCTAAAAGCCAAGGGGGGTCCCCTACAAATAAGTCTTAGAGGTCTTGAAACAGAGCAGGACTTTGTGGGGTATGGGGGGTGGGGACTCCCAGATCCAAAAGCCCTTCTACATCCCCTGTCTCTTGTTTGTAGAAAAGCTGTAGTCTCCCAGGTCTCCCCTGAGTTACAAAAGAGCAGGCTCAAGTAGTTAATGATTAGGACAAGAGAGTCACAGAATCTTTAGTTCCTCCCTGAAGGACATAGATAACAGTGTCTGATACGCATTCCTGAGTTGTTCTGCAGATACTAAAACTGACACCAGAGGGAAAAAGCTAATTTCGGGATGACCAGACTACAGCCATGACATAAGCTGCTCTGTCTTGAGCAGTACTGAGTCTGTGCCTTGCACAATTTCGAGAACTGGCCTCAAGGAAATGGGAACAAATCAACCCTGGCATTGAAGATTAACTCTACTTAAAACAATCACAATGATGCCGATTAGACCACTGCATGACCAGTTTCAAGATGACTGTCAGAGCTAACTGTGCTGTTCTGCAGGTAGGGGCCCCCCCAACCACCTGTGTACACCTGAAGCTCACCTTTAAAACCTTCTTCCCCCTAACCAACAACTGGGAGGTGGTTTAGGGGATGCTAGTCCTCCATCTCCCCAGGTTGCCGGCTTCCTGAATAAAGCATCCTTCTTTTTTCATCAACCCTTGTCTCAAACATTGGCTCCAGAGCAATGAGCAGTCAAACTTGAGTTTGGTTCTGGCTCTGGCTGGTAACAGTCTACCCAGGGCTTCCTTGGTGGCACAGTGGTTAAGAATCTGTCTGCCAGGGGCTTCCTAGGTGGCGCAGTGGTTAAGAATCCACCTGCCAATGCAGAGGTCACGGGTTCGATCCCAGCTCCAGGAAGATCCCACATGCCACGGAGCAACTAAGCCCGTGTGCCAAAAAATAATAATAATAATAATAAAAATTAAAAAAAATAAAAATAAAAAATAAGAATCTGTCTGCCAATGCAGGGGACATGGGTTCGATCCCTGGGCCAGGAAGATCCCACACGCCACAGAGCAACTAAGCCCATGGGCCACAACTACTGAGCCTGAGCTCTAGAACCTGCAAGCCACAGCTACTGAGCCCACGTGCCACAACTACTAAAGCCTGTGAGCCTAGAGCCCATGCTCTGCAACCAGAGAAGCCACCCCAATGAGAAGCCTGTACACTGCAATGAAGAGTAGCCCCTGCTCTCCACAACTAGAGAAAGCCGTTGCACAGCAATGAAGACCCAACGCAGCCAAACATAAATAAATAAATAAATAAATAATAAATCTTTAAAAAAAAATCTACTATAAAAAAAAGTCTACCCAGACATATTAACTCACAGTCCAGTATAAAATAATTTTCCATTTCCCTCACAAACAGAAATGTATACTATTTTTCCCCTAAGGAAGTTTCAAGTTAGTTCAGATGGAAGCAATGTAAGTTCTTAGAAAGCTGTTGTTAAAATATAAAAGACTCCTGACAAACCATGGTGTGTCACGTATGAATAGGCAAGATTACAGGACCTTTTCCCATGTATCATGTGACATTCCTACTCTGGCCAACAGACAAAAGCCTGACAGATGTAAGTGCTTGTAGACAACACTATGAGCCCTACAGGGCACACCAAGATGTCTGTAAGGGTGCACGGATGATCAAGTTGCAAGGGACTAACAAAATGTTTTCTAACATTAGAAGAAAAAATATTACTAATCAGTACAAAGCAATCTTCAGCCGTCTGCTATTCTAAAATTGGACACTCGATCAGGTTAAAAAGAAGTAAAGTTCCTGCTGATGGAAGTAGGAATTTAGACTACTAGATAAAATATCACCACTAGTGATGAAATTATCTTATTAAAGAACAATGACAGCTTTCTTTTTAACTTCAGGGACCAATAACAGTTCTTCTCAGTTGCAATTCAGAAAGGAGTATTTTATTCTGTTATCCCAGAGCTTATTAAAGATGAGCCACTATTACTGGAGGATTGTGGTTTTACACCTAACTGATAAATTAGATCGATCCATATCTCCAGTACATAGACATACATTATCAAATCTTTGTTTGGCCAGAGTGAACCTAAAAAAGGTTGCCTTACCAAGGAATGAGACTAGTTAATCTGAGCTCCTTCAATTATAAAAATTTATCCAAAAAAAATCTTAAAATTCATATGAAACCCCCAAAGACCTCAAATAACCAAAGCAATCTTGAGCAAAAAGAACAAAGCTAAGGGACTTCCCTGGTGGCACAGTGGTTAAGAATTTGCCTGCCAATGCAGGGGACACAGGTTTGAACTCTGGTCTCGGAAGATCCCACATGATACAGAGCAACTAAACCCATGAGCCACAACTACTGAGCCTGTGCTCTAGAGCCTGTGAGCCACAACTACTGAGCCAGCATGCCACAACTACTGAAGCCCAAGTGCCTAGAGCCTGTGCTCTGCAACAAGAGAAGCCACCACAATAAGAAGCCCACTCACGGCAACAAAGTGTAGCCCCGCTCGCCGCAACTAGACAAAGCCCACACACAGCAACAAAGACCCAAGACAGCCAATAAATAAATAAATAAATAATTTTTTAAAAAGATTTATGTAAAAAAAGATTTATTAAAAAAAAGAGCAAAGCTAATAGCATCACACTATGTGATTTCAAAACATACTAAAAAGCTATAATAAATAAAACAGCATGGCATTGGCATAAAACCAGACATAAACCAATGCAACAGAACAGACAGCCTAGAAATAAATCCACAATGGATCTTCATCAAAGATGCCAAGAACACACAACAGGGAAGGGCAATTTCTTCAATAAACAGAGTTGGGAAAACTGATTATTCACATCAAAAGAAAAAAACTGGACCCTTATCTCACTCCATATGCAAAACTCAACTCAAAAATAGATTAAAGACTTCAGTGTAAGAACTGAAACTATAAAACACAGAAGAAGAAAACATAGAGGAAAATCTTCTTGACATTGGTCAGGGCAACGATTTTTTTTAATATGACCCCAAAAGCGCAGAAAACAAAAGCAGAAACAAATTGGACTGAATGAAACTAAAAAGATTCAAATAACAAAGTACAATCTATGGAATGGGAGAAAACACCTGCAAGTCATCCAAAATATATAAAATACTCAACTCAATAGCAAGAAAACAAATAACCCAATTTAAAAATAGGCAAAGTACCTGCCATCGCCCAAAAGAAGACATACAAACTGCCAACAGATATATGAAAAGGTGCTCAGCACCACTAATCATCAGGGAAATGCAAATCAAAACCACAATGAGATACCACATCACACCAGCGAGAATGGCCATCATCAAAAAGACCAGAGATAACAAGTGTTGGTGAGGATGCAGAGAAAAGGGACCCCTGCGCACTACAGGTGAGAATGTAAATTGGGACCGTCACGACGGTAAACAGTATGGAGGTTCTTCAAAAAATTAAAAATGGAACTACCATATGATCCAGCAATCCTACTTCTGGGTATATATCCAAAAAGAAACGAAATCAGTATCTCCAAGAGATATGTGTACTCCCATATTCACTGCAGCGTTATTCATGATAGCCAAGGTATGCAGGCAACCTAAGTGTCCATTAATGGGTGAATGGCTAAAGAAAATAGGATACAAATATTTTATTCCATACACAGTGGAATAAATTTCAGCCTTAAAAAAGAAGGAAATCCTGTCATTTGCAACATTCATGAACCAGGAGGGTATTATGCTAAGTGAAATGACTCACAGAAACACAAATACTGCATAATGTCACTTATATACAGAATTTTAAATTTTTTTAATTATAAATAGATATTTAAATAGCTGAACTCACAGAAAGAGAGTAGGTTATCAGGGGCTGGAGAGTGAGAGGTCAGCAAAAGGGTACAACTTTCAGTTATAAGATGAATAAGGTCTGAGGATCTAATAATGTACAACGTGGTGACTATAGCTGATAACACGTATAACTGAAATTTGCCGAGTAGTAGAACTGAATGTTCTCACACACACGAAAAAGGTAAACATGTGAGGTGATGGATATATTAATCCCTTCACCATGTTTACATACATCAAATCATCATGCTGCACACTTTAAATATCTCACCAAAAAAAAAATCTTAAAATTGTATTTGTCAATTATACCTCAACGAAGCTAAAGGACAAAAAAAGATGGGGTGGGGGGAGACAAAAATGCCTCATAAACTTAACGTTGGTTTCTCATTAAAGAAAGCTTATCGAATCACAATATTGTACACAAAACTAAGATACTGTAAATCAACTATACTTCAATTAAAAAAAGAAAAGAAAAACAAATTTTTAATTTTTTTTCATTTCTTGGCAGGAAAAAAGAAAGCTTATTAAACACCTCCTCTATATCCTCTCCCAACAAAGACCCCACTAACGTTGGCAAAAAAGAATAAAGATAAGCCACATTAAGGAACAGAACATGGAGTGGCCAAAAGCAAAGGACAGATTTCAACAGGTATGGAAGATGGAAAGCCAATGGAGAAGCGGTAACTTCGTATCAGGGGCAGGGGAAGAAGCCTCAACTTGGTGTTTACAGAGGGAGACACTTGCAGAAAGGGACAACTTTGCCCCACAAAACCCTGCTGAGGTTTGGGACTTAGAACCACTTGGTACTGGGGTGGACACACACACAAATCGGGGAGAAACTGAAGGTCTACAGTTGTACCTGGTTATTGGTGCCCCACACGCACTGATTCATTATGACCCTTTCTGTTTCAAACATTTTAATATTAAAAACAATGCACACCCACACGTGCACACGGGTGAATCATTCTGGTGCTGAAGCGGGAGCGGAGGGAAGATGCGCTTCCTCGCTGGGCCACCTCTTAACGCCACCAAGGTTTCTTTCTGCTTTTACTTCATGTTCAGCTGAACAGTTTTGACCCAAAATAGCTTACAGAGATGTGTAAGTGATAGCAGTAAAGATACTGCAAAAGTGCCTGAGGCACCTTGTAGAAGGCAAAGGATGAAATTTAAGACCAGCTGGTAGGGACTTCCCCACTGGTACAGTGGTTAAGAATCTGCCTGCCAATGCAGGGGGACACGAGTTCGAGCCCTGGTCTGGGACCAGGAGCCCTGGTCCGGGAAGACCCCACATGCCTTGCAGCAACTAAGCCTGTGTGCTACAATTACGAAGCCTGCGCTCTAGAGCCTGTGAGCCACAACTACTGAGCCCGTGAGCCACAACTACTGAGCCTATGCTCTAGAGCCTGCAAGCCACAACTACTGAGCCTGTGTGCCACAACTACTGAAGCCCATGCGCCTAGAGCCTGTGTTTCACAACAAAAGAAGCCACCACAATAAGTCCACACACGGCAATGAAGAGTAGCCCCTGCTTGCCACAACTAGAGAAAGCCCGTGACAGCAATGAAGACCCAACAAAGCCAATAAATAAATGAATAAATAAATAGAAAAAAACATATTAAAAAAAAAAACAGACCAGCAGGTAATCAAGGGCTGGTGGAGGTATCTCTTACACATCACTGGGAAGAGAAGACTGGATGGTGTCTGGAAGAATCTGTGACCAGTATATACATCAGGACTTCAGGGAGCATGGTGGAAAGAACATCTCCAAAGGAATTATGCACAGCCACCCCGTTTATGCTGATTCATCCAGCCCTGTCATTTCTCAAATTGCATACTGAGCTAAAAGGGTGGGTGGTGATTACGTACAGTCAGCAACCCCACCCCAGGCACAGAACACTGTCAGTCAAGCATCTGCTCTCACAAGATGGGATACAAGGAGTTTCCTTCAAATTTTCTCATTCTTATTATGAACTATTTGACACATATAAAAGACTATATGTAACATATTACACATGCATAAGGAATGAAGGTCATAATAAAACACTTCCCAACTTAAAAAACAGAACATAACCAATAACAGTGATATTCTTTATGCTCCACTCCAACCATATCCCCAAACTGTAAGCACTATTCGAATTCTATGTTCAGTTTCTTTTCCCTTTATTATGGTTTTGCCACATATGTATACATCCACAAGCCACATGTCATTTAGTTTTCTTTTTCAATTTGCAAAATTGATATCATATTGTTAATTCATTGGCGGTTCCCCTCAAATGTTGTTTCCTCTCTAGAGAATTTGAACTGTTTCTAACACAAGACCTTCATACACTCTACAATTTTGCACACAGACCTTCCAATTGCCTTTGAGTCTTGAACATGAACACAAAACCAAGCATCACCAGACATTCAAGGAAAGCTTCCAAAATGAAAAGGAGGGATCACAGTAAACAAAAAGAAATAACCCTGGAGTAAACTAAGATAATTCTGGTAACTGATGAGAACTTAAGGGACATCCCTGGCAGTCTGGTGGTTAAGACTCTGTGATTCCACTGCAGGGGACACGGGTTCAGTCCCTGGTGGGGGAACTAAGATCCTGCATGCTGTGTGGTGCGATGAAAAAAAAGACAAGAACTTAAAAAAAAAACTTGAGTTAGTATCCTCAGAGATTAAAGAAAGTATTATAGAACATGTTAAAATGAAAAAAAAAAAAAGATCAGCAAACAAAAGCAAGTTCTTGGAAATAAAAATGTTACTGACAAAATTTTTTTTACTTCAATAGAAGAAATGAAAGTAAGTCTTAAAAATCTCCCAGGAAATAGAACCAAAAAACAGAGGCAGAGATAGAGACAGAAAAGTTAAGCAAAAAGAGAGGCTCAATTCAATAGGTCTTCTGCATATCAGAAGTTTTAAAAGAGAAAACAGAGTAAAAGGACAGGAGAATTATCAAAGAAACAACAGAAGAAAATTTCCCAGAAGTGAACGGCATGAGTCTCTATACCGAACGGGACGAGCACTCAAGCACAATGAATGAAAAAAACCAACCACATCAAGTGGTTGACATTTCAGAATTATCCAAATTCCCTAGATGGAGAAGAAAAGATCATTTTAAAAAGAGAATATGAATCCGTTTCTTTTTCTTTTCCTCCTCACCACTCTGGAATGGATCTGACACTATATAACTTATAACCATTTGCAGATGTGCAAAAGCAAGTATCCAATCAATTATACTAAAAGCTCCAGATCATCTTAGAAGTAAACAAGACACAATTTATTGCTAAGGTTAAGCAGCCGGATTTGGTGAGTTTACAAAGCACTGAAACAAAGTCAGGAGCTACAGCTATAAATAAAAGTTAGCCTTGGAAGGGAACACGTTCTACACTTCACTAGTCCTGTTTCCCACAAGTTGAAAGACCTTATGCTGAATATAGTATTTTGCGAAGCAGGAAATTAAATTCCCATCACAAAGATACTGAAAACTAAAAACTCATCTTGGTGAGTGCCTATGTACTTTTCTGTGTTTTAAAATGTCTCTAAAAATAAACAAAAGGCTCCAATAACAAGAGATCAGTTAAAACAGAAAGTCTGTTAGAGGAATTGCCCAAAGACAATCTTTTATTGTCTTATCCAACAGACCTTATTCTGTCTCTAAGACAAAATGCTACATATGAAATACGAAAGACAGAACACAGACTTGTGAAGCCCACTCCGATCAGGACTTGCGTGTACTGGTACTTCGTAAGCAATCTAGTCATCATCGTGAGTCCCTGTGGTGTGATGCCCTACATGTGCTCTCAGCCTTTACCAGGCAGTCACTTCACTCCAGGTCTTTACCTTGTAGCACAGAGACATCTTTGTGCCTAAGGCAGACAGACAGAAGCCAACAGGGAGCTTGTATCATGTGTCTAGAAAGAACTGTTCATTATTCACCCATCTCTGCTACAAATAAATTTCAATAACCTTGACTCTGCAAAACGGCCTGATCCCAAATGAACACAAACACTGCAAACTTCTTTCACTACATTTTTTTTTAATATTTATGTCTCTTGCTTCATTTTTTAAAAAATTTTTTAAATTTATTTTGAATTATTATTTTTTTTGGCTGTGTTTGGGTCTTCGTTGCTGCGTGTGGGCTTTTCTCTAGTTACGGCAAGCGGGGGTTACTCTTTGTTACGGTAAGCAGACTTCTCAGTGTGGTGGCTTCTCTTGTTTTGGAGCACAGGCTCTAGGCACGTGGGCTTCAGCAGCTGCAGCACACAGGCTCAGCAGTTGTGGCACACAGGCTTAGTTGCTCTGGGTACATGGGATCTTCCTGGCCCAGGGATCGAACCCGTGTCCCCTGCATTGGAAGGTGGATTCTTAACCACTGTGCCACCAGGGAAGTCCCCACATTTTTGAAACTGCTACCACTCACTTCTAATGAGCCTGGGGAGTGAGGCAGAATACAAATATATTAATTCTTAGTTATATTTTTATGATATGAATTATATGAAACTCAGTGTGACAACTAAATTCATTAGGCAAACTTCCAGGGATGTAAAGATTCAATAACATCATTTCTAATACTCTATTCACAAGAGTTTGGATTGGATACTGCACTCATTTATGCAGTTGTGTGCAGTCCTATCAAACTATAACACATTAAGGGGCTTAGACTCATCATATTTTAATAATGTTCCTAATTTTCCTTTATGGATGAAGCCAAAACATCTTTATTTTACAAGTGATATTGAGTTATGAGTGAATGTGGGCTACTAAAAAAGTTTAAATCCAAGGACTTCCCTGGTGGCGCAGTGGTGGTTAAGACTCCACATTCCCAATGCAGGGGGCCAAGGTCCCATCCCTGGTCAGAGAACTAGATCCTACTTGCTACAACTAAAGCTCCCGCATGCAGCAATGAGAACCGGTGCACCCAAATAAATAAACTCTTTATTTTTTAATTCTTTTAAAAAATACCATAAAGCCATGAACCTCATACTTCATACTGCTAAGTCACTTAGGTAACTATATATCTTCCTACAAACAGCACATAATAAATACTGTAGCATAAGTTTACAGTCTGTCATAAGAAATTTCATCTCACACCGATTCTATTCTCTCCCATCAACTAATATACTCTCCACAGTAGTCACTTTCACCCCTGTTCAACTTGCTTCCCCTCCTTTATACAGTCTTCCTGCTCCTTAGCATGTGCTCTTCTGTCATTTCCAGTAAAGTCTCCTACTTCATATTAAGGCATATGTGATATCTGAAGCTGTTGATCCCACATTTTAGAGTTCAGGATCCACCTTTTTTAAAATTTTTTATTTATTTATTTATTGGCTGTGTTGGGTCTTTGTTGCTGCACACGGGCTTTCTCTAGTTGCAGCGAGCGGGGGCTACTCTTCATTGTGGTGCGTGGGCTCCTCATTGCGATGGCTTCTCTTGTGTCGGAGCACAGGCTGTAGGCACACAGGCTTCAGTAGTTGTGGCACTCAGGCTCAGTAGTTGTGGCTCACAAGCTCTAGAGCGCAGGCTCAGTAGTTGTGGCACATGGGCTTAGTTGCTCCGTGGCATGTGGGATCTTCCTGCAGCAGGGATTGAACCCATGTCCCCTGCAGTGGCAGGCACCACCTAGGAAGTCCCAGGATACATCATTTAAGACCAGTATCTTGGGGCAGGGGGATGAACTGGGAGATTGGGACTGACATATATCCAATACTATGTATAAAATAGATAACTAATGAGAACCTATTGTATAGCACAGGGAACGCTACTCAATGCTCTGACCTAAATGGGAAGGAAATCTAAAAAAGAGGGGATATATGTATACGTATAACCGATTCACTTTGCTGTACAGTAGAAACTAACAGAACATTGTAAAGCAACTATACTCCAATAAAAAAAAAAGACCAGTATCTCAAATGAATGATCAAGCTGAAGAAAAATCTACTAATAGATAAATGTGTATATTTGGGTTAATCTAATGGTTTTAGTCAGACATAGAGGCTGAGCATAAACAGTATTCTTGAAAACTCTTAAAAATATTAACTCATTAAGTGTGAGGTAGAAAGTTTGCTTTCAGTAATGTTTAACTTTGACAATATGCCTGTAAGATAAGCAAGCATTTGAAGGTAGAGACTTGCAAACAGGTTTCCCAAAAGTATGACACTTTTTACCCATCTGATTTATACCAGCCAGTCCCCAAGATGGCTCCAATAAGCCACACCTCCTAGATCCATGCTTTTGTGGACTCCCCTTCTACAATGAATCAGGACTGAGTCCAGGCACTTCCCAGGTGGTGCAGTGGTTAAGAATCCGCCTGCCAATGCAGGGGACACGGGTTCAATCCCTGGTCCAGGAAGATCCCACATGCCATGGAGCAATGAAGCCCATGCACCACAGCTACTGAGCCTGTCCTCTAGAGTCTGGGAGCCACAACTACTGAGCCCACATGCCACAACGACTGAAGCCCATGCACCTAGAAACCTGAGCATCACAACGAAGACCCAACGCAGCCAAATAAATAAATAATTTTTTTTTACAAGACTTTTAAAAAGACTGGGTCTATGTTACCAGTAGAACATGGTGAAGATGACAATGTATTGCAGCTTCCGTCTTGACCCCTTGGATGACTCACTCGGAGATATCAGCTACTGTGCCGGGAGGACCTCCAAGCAGCCACATGTAGACAGGAACGGAGGCCTCCCGCCAGCAGCCACCCCCAACATGCCAGCCAAGTGAGCGAGCCGTCCTAAAGCAGATCCTCCTGCCCCAGTCACACTTTCAGATGACTGTAGCCCCAGCTAAATCTGGCAGCAATCTTATTGAAACACCAGGGTCAGAACTTCTCAGCTGAGTCACTAATTCCTGACAGACAGATTTTGAGAGATAAGAAATAATTACTGCTGTTTTAAGATGGCAAGATCTGGAGTGATTTGTTATACAGTAACTGGAACATAATTTTACCCAACATAATCCAGGCCTAATCTTCAGTGCTGTCCTTCATGAGTGATCCTGACTCTTTAATGAGAAGCTTATGTGATCATGGTTTATGTTTTATGTAACCAGTGGTCAAGAAGCCCAGCTATTTTGACAGATAAGTAGTAGAGAAAGGAAATGAAGCAAACAGAAGATGTGAGGCGCTGAACTGTGTCCCTCTCTAACTCCCTCTACGAAGGATGTGACTCTGGAGACATGAGCTTTCACGAGGCAATTAAGTTAAAATAAGGCCATTAAGATAGGCCCCGGACTTCCTAGGTGGCGCAGTGGTTAAGAATCTGCCTGCCAATGCAGGGGACACGGGTTCGATCCCTGCCCCAGGAAGATCCCACGTGCCACGGAGCAACTGGGCCCATGTGCCACAACTATTGAGCCTGAGCTCTAGAGCCCGTTACCCACAACTGTTGAGCCCGTGTGCTGCAACTACTGAAGCCCAAGTGCCTAGAGCCCGGGCTCCACAACAAGAGACGCCACCACAATGAGAAGCCCTGCGCACCACCATGAAGAGTGGCCCCCACTCACCACAACTACAGAAAGCCTGTGTGCAGCAGTGAAGACCCAATGCAGCCAATGTTAATTAATTAATTAATTAATTAATTATTTAAAAAAAGGATAGGCCCTAATCCAACAGGACTAGTGTCCTTATAAGAAGAGAGACACCAGGAGTTCATACGCACAGAGAAAAGACCGTGTGATGACACAGCAAGAAGCTGGCCATCAGCAAGCCAAGGACAGATGCCTCAGGAGAAACCAATTCTGCTAACATCTTGATCTGAGACTTCCAGCCTCCAGAACTGTGAGAAAATAAATTTCTGTTGTTTAAGCTACTCAGTCTGTGGTATTTTGTTATGGCAGCCCTGGCAAACTAATACAGAGGGGAAACCCAAAGAATTAAAAAAAAAAAAAGACTTAGAAGACATAACAAAAGCATTTTAAAGAACAACACTAAACCATACTGCCTAAAGATGCACACTTGGATAACAGATCTACAAAAAAATACAAGGAAGTGATTACTATGACAAATAATACAGGCAGCCTTCACTTCCCACGGTTCTAAAGTGCACAATTTCAGGTCCTACAGTTTAAATTATACCAGTCCTCCAACAACACTTACCATGGTGTATTAACTTTGAGAAACTGCATGAGGTACCAACTTCACTCATAGCTCACCGCCAGTCTGCCAATCGCTATGTAATTAACAGACATGCATCATGATTGGTGACCAATCACGTCACATCTTTCCAAGTCTGTCAGTGACCGGTCACTCCTCATTTGCTGTTCACTGCACACAGACAGCAAACCATATAACCACGTTGTCTCCTTGTCTCCCATTGAAAAACTCACATAATAGCTTACTGAAATGAACAATTAAAAGATGGAATTAACCAACAAAGAAGAAAGTGAAGCAAAGAAAGGAAAAGTGGTAACACTGGAAGTGAAATCTGAATGGAGTAGGATGGAGTCACAGGAGAAATGGGTGCTACCACCTGAAGACTCTAGATGTGCAGCCTGAGGAAGTGAATGAGGGGAACTGATCCCCATAAATGAGGAAAGGGTGGAGGGGAAAGGGATGAAGAAATGACACTGCAAAAACGTCACATTAAAGGAACTCCTGCAGATACGTCACAACATTGAAAGCATGAAGGATAAAATGTTGGAAACTGATCCAGACTTCAACAAGAATATGAGAGTTAATCAAGGCATAGAAAAGAGGCTTGTTGCAGATGCAAACTAGTATATATAGGATAGATAAACAACAAGGTCCTACTGAATAGCACAGGGAACCATATTCCGTATCCTGTGAGAAAACCATAATGGAAAAGAATATGGAAAAGAAGTATATATATATATATACATTATATGTATGTATAACTGAATCACTTTGCTGTACAGCAGAAATTAACATTGTAAATCAACTATACTTCAATAAAATAAATTCTGAAAAGATGCTCGTTCTGTATCATAAGTTATAGGAAGGGAAAGGCAAACCAAACTACTCTTGATCTTACAAAGAAATAAAAGTCTAGTTCTCAAAGTGGCTAATGTTTTAAATTACCGTGTACTAAATTTCAGTATTTTTAAATTTATAACAGACAGTAAAAGAGTGTTTAATGTTTTGGCCAAACATTTAAAGGTCCCAGAACGATCGCAATTTCCCCCACTGATTATTAAGATAGCCTATCAGGGTTTCAGCGTGCACTGTTTTCTTTATTGTACCACAGTGCCGTGTAAGGCAAGGACTGTCTGTAGTTAATTTGGAGGGAGAGTGGGAGTTATGATTGAGATGCAACCCAAGGACGGGCTTCTGGGGCGACTGGCAAAGTTCGAGTTCCTGACCAGAGTGGCCGTTGTAAGCGTATTTGGCTTATTATAATTTGTTAAGCTAAAAAAATGTTTCTGTGCCTCAAATCCACAGGGGCAGGGGACTAGTCAATGAGAACCTCCCTGAAACATTGGGCCAGTGGTCACCTTTCTAAGAGAAAAGAAAAGAAAAGCCGCAGAAGTAATAAAGTGACTTGGCAGAGGGCACAAAGGCAGCTGTCAGACATGAAATCGGAACCCAAGCCCTCCTGGCAGCCAGGTTGCACTCTTCTCTTTAAAGCCTGCCCATCTCCCATGAAACAGACTTCTCCTGACGGGCATCTGTAGTGTCCATTTCCAAGAGAGGTAATTCAGCCAGGTTTGAATGTGGAAGCCTGGGGTTTTAAGATACATTATCCAATGCTAATCAGAAAGAAAAAGACAAATACATTTGGAGGCCAAGAGAGAGTCGTTGACCTTAAGAATTTTTTTCCTAAATTATTTTCGAGGTAGAGAAATTAGGCTTTGTAGAGAACAGTAAAACAGTTTGGCCTCCCTGATTCTAGGGTAACAATACACTCACACTTAATGAATGCCATTTATTCTATGGGGCTAAGACAGCACTGCTGTGGATTTACGCTATCTGGTTTGCTTACAATCAATACTTGGTCTTTTTTTTTTTTAATTTTTAAAAAAACGTTTATTTTATATTGTAGTACAGTTGATTAACAATGATGTGTTAGTTACTGCTATACAAAGTGATTCAGTACAAAGTGATTCAGTTACACACATACAAGTATCCATTCTCTTTGATCTTTCCTTTTAGATTTAGTACTATAACAAAGGATTCTCCCCCTCACTTACATACCCTAACAGCCTCCAACATTTCTTTTCTCATACAAAATCCATCATGGCTTCTATCTGCTTACTAATTTGCAGAATATGTTTTCTGTCCACTGTATACACAACTTTTATTAACACTAACAAGAAGTGTGCTTTATATAACTGAGACATTAACCTCCATCCAATTTAGTTGGCTAGTAAATTCGGAACAAATACTACAAGTCTCTTAAGATTTACTCTCTTACCCCCAAAGTTAACGTCTCTGACGTTAAGGTAATTGCAAAGGCTGGGGAGAGAGGGACATAATAGGAAACTGCACAGAAGTCCTGGGGCAAAATCTGGGACAGTATTTCACGTTCTATCTTTAGACACACAAAAACATGGTCACTTTTAACACAACCAGTCAATTATAAGCACAGTGTTAGTGTTTTTGAGTCTTTAAATACCAAGGGAAGAATATAATTTGTGAGTTTAGGATTTAAAAAGACAGAAATGCACTGAGCATCAAGACAGTTTTTGGTATATCAAAATAATAATCAGTTTTTAAAGACAGAGTGGCCTTTTCTCAAGGGTTTATTAATAGGAAGGAAAGAAATTCTGCTATCTCCAGATAAATCAGACCTGTTATATATTTTGGAGGGAACAAAAGGAAAGATCTACAGCTATCATTTTAATAAAAACAGAAGATGGTCATTTATTCAGCAACCTTTTGAGAACGTGTTCCCCGATATACTCCTACCTTCCCAGCAATGCTGGGCTCCCTTAAAGAGGATATACTTTGAATATACTTTGAATGATTAGTAATTCTAATCACATATTAAATATCCTGGGTCTAAGGGAACTCATTACCGAAAGGAATCCTTTGATAATCTTACATAGGATTCTTTAAATCCTTATTAGCATATGTTTTTGAAGTCAGTTTCCCAAGACGTCTCCCAACAGGAAGGCATCTAATTAGCTGTAAGTCCTTCATTGGATGATAAAGTGTTTACTTTACTTACATTTCAAAGTACAAAATACCCTGGCTTGCATCCAATCAACCATCCAGCTTTTGTTTCAGCAGGGTAGCAAAGACGGAAAATGTCTAAAGGCACCTCGGCCTCCGTTTTAAAACTGCTTTTGAACAGCCACACAGCTCCCCTCACATTAAGTACTGAAGGTGTGAGGCTCTTTGATCCTTCCTTCAAGTTTTTATTTTCCTGTTTCTTGTTTCTGGAGTATTTTTTTTTTTGCGGGGGGGGGGCCGTCCTCACTTTTTCCCATATTGTATAAAAACCCAGCGGGTACCAAGGGATTTTGCTATTATTCATTACGGGCTCTGCAGCTCTTTACTATACTAAGTTTTTGAATAGCAAATGGAGGAAAACAAAGGCTTCGGTGAGCAAGCCGTTCATTACGTATCACGTAACCCAGGATAATACATTCTGGAGATTAAGGAAATTATAAACAATTAAATAAGCATCCATTCTTAAAGCGCCTATAAAGCACCCGGACTTAGGTTCTTCCTCGCATGGCACCTGCTTTTGCTATTAACTTTTACCTTGATTTTTAAAAAGAAACAGCTAACCCAGGGCTATAATACTAATTTTAGCTTTGATTTGTTCCCTCTTAGCACCAAGAGGCATATGGAGCTACAATGTAAACCAGTCACTTTCTCGGAAGCCCCGGTGCCAACTTTCCTATCATTATTCCTATTTGAAAGCAAAGCAGCAGATGGCTGTATAGGTGCGGTCAGGCAGTGAATGATTTGATTTACACGAGGAGCCCACTGCCGGGTCTCTCTGCATACGTTCAGAATGCTGATGACTAACGCCGCCCGGCAGTCCCCTTCTGGTTCCAAGCTCTCCTATCAAGTAGGCAAGGCTTCAGTTCTGGGGAAGTCAAGAAGCATATCTGGAGATGTCAGAGAAACTATTGCTAGGGATCCAAAGACAAGCTGCCACAAGGGTCTGAGTTACTTGAAGTCCAGGCCACCTGCATCAGAATCTGGGGTGCTTGTTACACGTGCTTCTCCCCAGACCTGTTGAATCAGGGACCTAAGGAATGAGGGTGGGCATCTTTGAATTTTAATAGAGTTCCCAGATGATTCGTACGCATGATCAGTTGGAAGTAGATTGATCTAAGGAAGCCTACTGGAAGACAGACTGGCAGATAGCTAACGAGAAGATCAATTTAGTAACTTGCCCCGAATCACTTAAAGACTACTTTAACTCCCTCGAAAGGTAGGTTTTATTATTCCCACTATGATGGCGAACTGTGGACCAGAGATTAAGTAAATCCTAACTAGGAGTAGAGTCACCTCAAATTAAGTTATACTAATTTTAAGTCTAGGGAAAGGGTTAGCAAACCTTCTGTAAAGGGATGGTAAATAAATACATTAGGTGTTGCAGGCCATATGGTCTCTGTGATAATTACTCAACTCTGCCAGAATGGAATGAAAGCAGCCATAGACAGTATGTAAATCAATGTGCGTGGCTGTGTTCTAACAAAACAGGCAGTGGGCTAGAGCTGGCCCATGGCTATAATTTGCTGACCTTTAGTCTAACGCACCTTTACTTCCAACATGGGCACCATAAAATACATCTTCAAAAAAATCAGGACATAAAAGATGGTAAATATTAATGATTGGGACCTATTCCTTACGTAGAACAGCCTAATCTCAACTAGTAACAGATAAATGAAACATTACTACAGGCAGACCTCAAAGATACTGCGGATTTGGTCCCAGACCATTGCAATAAAGTGAATGCTGCAATAAAGCCAGTCACACGAGGAGTCTTCTGGTTTCCTAGTGCATATAAAAGTTGTATTTACACTACACTGTAGTCTATTTAGTCGGCAATAGCATTATGTCTTAAAAATGTACGTACCTTAATTTTAAAATATTTTGTTGCCAAAAAATGTTTATCATCCACTGAGCCTTCAGTGAGTCATAATCTCTTTGCAAGAGTAACATCAAAGATCACTGACCACAGAGCACCATAACAATAATAATAAAAAAAATTTGAAATATTGCAAGAATCACTAAAACGTGACACAGAGACACAAAGTGAGCAAATGCCGTTAGAAAAAT
Source organism: Hippopotamus amphibius kiboko (assembly GCF_030028045.1). Classification (NCBI taxonomy): domain Eukaryota; kingdom Metazoa; phylum Chordata; class Mammalia; order Artiodactyla; family Hippopotamidae; genus Hippopotamus; species Hippopotamus amphibius. The sequence continues at coordinate 75,985,342 of NC_080191.1, read as the reverse complement.
TGTGCCGGTGGACTTGCTCAATACAGGGTGGCCACAAACCTTCAATGTGTAAAAAACGCAGTATCTGTGAAGCACAAGAAAGCGAAGAGAGAGAAAACGATGTGCCCGTCGAGTGAATGTAACTGCTGAAGTTGTGGACCACGTTCTCCATGACTTCAGCTAAGCACTGCGATCTTTCACATGATCTTTTATTAATCCCTCAATATTCTCCATTTCTAGCTGTCGGATGCTGGATACAGCCAAATGGTGCCCTCCTCGCCACAAGATGGCTTCAAGCAAATAAGATAAATAGGTCCAAATCTTACCAGTTTAGTTTCCCTTAATAGCAAATAAATAAAAGTGACACATACATTTATGGTTGTGTAATACATCCTACGGGGAAGACTGCTTTTGTGCCTTTGTTTTGGTTTTCTCTTTTTTGAAGAGGAACATTTTCATACTTGCCTGTTGCCAGCAGCTAGAAGTAGTTTTAAATTATTATGAGAATACTCATGAACCCAATAAGACATGCATATTCTTGTTCTTTGCTAATCTTCCTCTTTGCTATGTTCCATCTTTCTCAAATGTACAATTCTTTATGTGGTTGGATGGCTCTGAATAAATAAAATTTACTTCATTCCCTAATAAATGTACGAACCTAGATGACTTAATCCCATTTTTATTTGCTCAACAATTATGACAAAAGTGTTTCCTGTATGAAGGTCTCATCCACACCTTACACTACAAGACATAACACTCTATATATAGCTGTTTGGAAAGTGAGAAATAAATCATATGAAGGCAGTTACACTGAACTGACCGGTTAAAAGACTAGCATATTAATATAAAAGATGGCTACTTATCCACCAAAGAGTTCTGTCCCTCTTCTAAAGTAAATGATTACTGGGAATTCTTTGGCGGTCCAGTGGCTAGGACTCAGTGTTTTCACTGCCGTGGCCCTGGGTTCAATCCCTGATCCAGGAACTAAGATCCCGTAAGCTGCATTCACAGCCAAAAAATAAAAAATTAAATAAATAAATAAATAAAGTAAATGCTTATTGCTCAGAAGCAGCTGTCCACCCAGGCACTATATTTCCCAGTCTCCATAAACTGAGGTGGGGCTCTGAGCTGGTTCTGGCCAATGGAATGTGAGCAGGGGTGATGTTTTCACTTGCTGCTGGAGGTAGTTAACCTGGTTGCCTTTTCCATACTCTCTTCCCCCTTGTAGTGACACTAGAAACCACACGTTGAAAATGATGGTATAACAAGATGGAAGGAGCCTTTATGTCTGAGTCACTTGTAGAAGAGCTAACCAGGAGAATTGCCCAACCAGGAATAACCTATTTGGGCTTTGGGTGAGCTGGAAATAAGTTTTTACTGGATTAAGCTGAGATTTGGAGATGTTTGTTACAACTGTTAGCTTACTTTAACAGAATATATTTGAGTTGGATAAATGAGTCAAGTCATGATTTATTGAAGGGTTACTAGGATGAATGCAAATATGGAAGAATTCCACCTAAGAAAAATTTGCAAGTTACAATTTTTCCCATTTATGCAAGCCACTCATATGAGTTAAAAACCAGTGTGAATGACTGGAGAGCTCTAATTACTAAATAAATTCTGATATTTAACATCTTTTATAACAATACATCACCTAAATCATTGGATACTCCACAGAATGTTTTGCATGATATATTTATACACATTTAAAACCTAAATGTCCATCAACAGATGAATGGATAAAGAAGATGTGGCACATATATACAATGGAATATTACTCAGTCATGAAAAGGAACAAAATTGAGCTACTTGTAGTGAGGCAGATGGACCTACAATCTGTCATACAGAGCAAAGTAAATCAGAAAGAGAAAAACAAATACTGTATGCTAACGCATATATATGGAATCTAGAAAAATGGTACTGATGAACCTAGTGGCAGGGCAGGAATAGAGATGCAGATGTAGAGAATAGACTTGAGGACAGGGTGGGGGGGAGGGGAAGCTGGGAGAGAGTAGCATTGACATATACACACTACCAAATGCAAAAGAGATAGCTAGTGGGAAGCTGCTGCATAGCACAAGGAGATCATCTCGATGCTTTGTGACAACGTAAAAGGGTGGGATAGGGAGGGTGCAAGGGAGGTTAAAGAGGGAGGGGATATGGGGATATATGTATACATATAGCTGATACACTTTGTTGTATAGCAGAAACTAACACAATACTGTAAAGCAATTATACTCCAATAAAGAACAAAAAAACAAAGTGTAAACCAGAAGACAATCTAAGAATTAAATTTGCATTCCCCAAGGCAGAATTTACTGAACTTCAGTCGTTCAGGACTGCTTCATGAGTTTTCCATAGCTGTGTACCTCAAGTATTATTTTCTTCCTATTTTTCTGGAGCCTCAGGAGGGCAGGGACAGAAATGGCAGTTGTGAGGCTGAGTCCTGCAGACTCTAGTTCCTTATCTGCCACTGGGGATTCCAAGAGATGGTTTGCTCTGGGACTCCCCTGGCCCGTGAGGAATGGATCCTGAAATTTGTAGGATACGAGAGAGAATGGCTGCAGGCTCTGAGGGAAAAGAATTGTTCAGGCTTCTCCACATTTGAACAGAAAGAAAGCCTCTGGAGTTTGATGGGGGAAAGATATACCAGAAAACCGAAAGGGGCTAAGACACCCAAGTGAAAGAGCCTGTTATGTGGAGCGTAGAGCTCTGTAAACAATATTTTCTTGTACTGCTTACTAACATTTTTGGGTTAGGTAACCATGTGAGAATATAACAAAAGCTATGGGATGTCTTCCCTCTCATATATACATATAAGCATTTGCTTAAATACTTAAACCTAAATTCTGGGAGCTCTTAGAGCATCTGTAGCCCATCAATGAACCTCAGGTTAAGAATCCCTATTTCAAAGTAAGTCAGACAGAGAAAGACAAATATCACGATATCACTTATATGTGGAATGTAAAAAAAAAAGGGTACAAATGAACTTACCTACAAAAGAGAAACAGAGTTACAGATGTAGAGAACAAACTTATGATTACCGGGGGGGGGGGGCGGGGGGGGGGAGGGATAAATTGGGAGATCGGGACTGACATATACACACTACTATATATAAAATAGATAACGAATAAGGTCCTACTATGTAGCATAGGGAACTCTACTCAATACTGTGTAATGTCCTATATGGGAAAAGAATCCAAAAGAGTGGATATATGTATGTGTATAACTGATTCATTTCTGCTGTACAGCAGAAAGTAACACAACATTGTAAATCACCTATACTCCAATAAAAAATATTTTTTTAAAATCAAGCGTTTTCAGAAACATCAAAACAACAACAACAACAAAAAGAATTCCTATTTTAGTAGGAGATTTAATAGCTGCTCCTCAGGTTGATACAGGAACCTACTAATAAATAATGCAGGCTCCTCCCTATACAAGGGAGAACACAGCTATTTTCTGCATCTCTTCTCCTATGACTGGGGATAAGGAGGAGGAGGGAAGAGAGGTAATGTCACTCCTTGGCTTTTCTGGCCATCCTACACTGTCCCTAACCTCTATGCCTTGGTACAGCCCAGCAGTGGGGCCCCATCGATGGGACTTTTGGGTTACTTTTTTAAAAATTAATTAATTAATTAATTGGCTGCATTGGGTCTTCGTTGCTGCACATGGGCTTTCTGTAATTGCGGAGAGCGGGGGCTACTCTTCACGTGGTGCATGGGTTCCTCATTGTGGTGGCTTCCCTTGTTGTGGAGCGTGGGCTCTAGGTGCATGGGCTTCAGTAGTTGCTGCACATGGGCTCAATAGCTGTGGCTCACAGGCTCTAGAGCACAGGCTCGATGGCTGTGGTGCACGGGCTCTGCAGCATGTGGGATCTTCTCTGAGCAGGGCTCGAACCCAAGTTCCCTGCATTGGCAGATGGATTCTTCACCACTGAGCCACCTAGGAAGTCCCTGGTTTGCTTTTTTAAACTTTATTTTGAAACAATATTAGTCTCACATAGAAGTTGCAAAAATAGTACATGAACCTCAAAGACATTACAGTGAGTAAAATTAGCTGGTCACAAAACAACATGTACTGTATGATTCCACTTGTAGAAGGCATCTTGAGTAGTCAAATTGACAAAGAAAGAAAGCAGAATAGTGGTTACCAGGGGCCTGGGGGAGATGGGATTGGGGAGTTATTGTTTAAAGGGTACAGAGTTTCGGTTTAGGATGATGAAAAAGCTCTGGAGACTGACAGTGGTGATGGTTACACAACAATGTGAAAGATAAATGCCACCGAACTGCATACTTAGAAAATTACTGAAATGGTAAATTTTATGTCATGTATATTTTATCACAATAAAAAATAGTACAGAGTTCCTGTGTGCTCTATCTCCCAATGGTACAATTATCAAACAAGGAAATCGGCACTGGTATAATACTATTAAGTAAACTATAGAACTTTTCTGGATTTCACTTTTTCCATGGGCTCACAGGGTTTGTATGTGTGTGTGAGTGCAGTTCTGTGAATTTTATCACATTCATAGATTCATGTAACCACCATCACAGTCAGAGTACAAAACTGTTTAAAATAGAAGACCCAACGCAGCCAATAAATAAATTAATTTTTTAAAAAATGTTACAACCAATAGGTGCCAGAGAGTAAAATCATTCAATCCAAATACAAAAAAATGGTACCAATCAACCAGTTTGCAAGGCAGAAACAGAGACAGAGATGTAGAGAACAAACATATGGACACCAAGTGGGGAAAGTGGGGCGGGGCTGGGATGGGATGAATTGGGAGATTGGAATTGCCACATATACATAACTAATAAGAAAAAAATATCAAATTGTACACTTTAAATATATGCAGTTTATTGTATGTCAATTGTATCTCAATAACAGTTCTTAAAGAAAAAAAAATCATCCAATCCAATAAGATCAACTCTGAAGCCCATGCCTCTTAACCAAAGGTTAACGAAAACTGTGAGTATTTCTAGTGCATAGCTAGGATACTCAAATGCATCCCTGTATACCTACTCAAGGAGTCTGCTCTCTGGTACTTGAATATTTTATATTATATATGGTGTAATACCAAATAGTATACAATGCATCTCAACATTCTACCCAAATTGGGTCAAATTCAGAATTTCATGCTGGCACTTACAGTTCACTTGGTATTTTCTAGCTAGAAAGTAAGTTTAAAAACTGGCATGAAACATGTTATCCCTGCCAAAGAAAGAAAAATAACTCAGTTTTGTGAAAAATATGAATTGAAAATTTCCAAGCCAAATTGTTCACGATTTGATTTATTTTTCATCCTCAATAATAAATTCAAATCACTATCATCTAATCATGATAAAATAGGTCTGTCTCATGTCATTACATTTTTACCTCTCATTAAACAAATATTTTAGTTACTAGAACATCTAAATAGTTCCACTATGGGAACAAAGTATTTTTTAACACATTGAAAAATAATTTTCTTGTGTAATTTTAAAAACTTTTTATCTAATTTATTTTTCTGATTATAAACTGGATATATGTTCACTGTAAGAAGTCTTTAAAATTTCCATAAAGATGCAGAGTGGAAGTAAAAAAAACCCCAATACTCCTAAAACTCACCACCTAGAGGCAATTTCCTTGTATATCTGATTCCCTGGGACTTTCCTAGAGTTAGAAGAAAATGCTGACATTTTTAAAAACTGAAAACTCTAATTTACTGAAATAAGAATATAATTTTTCTGACCTTGGAATCAGGTTTTAGAATAAAATGGTACTTTGGGTTTATATTCTAGGATGTGAATACACGCATACACGGTCTGAAAGGACACTACACAGTAAGCTACTGATGTTCATAATAAAAGGAAGTTATCAGGTTACATCAGGTTAACAATCGCATTAGTTCTCTTTAGTTCACAGACCATCAGGTTGATTCAAGGGCACCTATCTCTAGAAGTGTGGAAGAAAAGTGTTGCTTTTACACTGTGAATATGAATGATTTCACAGAACCATACATTTTTTTAAATAATATTTTGGTCTCATCCCCTTAGTTAGTGAAGAGAAAACTGAAGCTCTGAGAAATTGTCTAGAGCTCCACAGCAAGTTGGTGGCCAGGACTACACCACATTTCCTGATGTCCATCCAATGTCCTTCCATCCTCTCCACAGACCTGGACGTGCCCCTCCATCCAACCCGACAAGATGATGGAGAGCAGGGCTCCTAGAGCTAATGTGGAAAAGGTCACAACTTTGAGAGAACTAAGTTCTGTATTCACCTCTTAACTATTTAATATCTGTAAGGAAAACTGACCTTATTCTTCTGTATTTATTCCTTTTAGAAACATTCTCAAAGTATATGTCCTTTAAAAAACAAAAATAAACCAAAAGAAAAAAGAAGAAAAAAGCCTTGTTGGTTCCTGTTTAGCTATTAATATTAGTTTACTTCAAACTACTTCTCCATTCTTGGTTACTATCTGCTGATGTCTCCATTCAAGTCACCTTTTTTTCAAAGAATGTTTTTTACTATCATGGACAGAAATATTTCCCATAATCTCCATTCTGGAACTGAAGACAAATCAGTGATGTAGAAATTAAGTCCATTCAGTTACCAATAAACTCCCAAATTTAAATTAAATCTTTTCATCCTTACATACCCTTTCCTAGTTTCATATGAAGATATTGAGTCAAGCATTTTCCAGATGGTCAACAGATACACGAAAAGATGCTCAACATTGCTAATCCTCAAGGAAATGCAAATCAAAACCACGAGATATCACCTCACACCTGTCAGAACAGCTATTATCAAAAAGAACACAAATAACAAATGTTGGCGAGGATGTGGAGAAAAGGGAACCTTTGTACACTGTCGGTGGGAATGTAAACTGGTGCAGCCACTAGGGAAAACAGTATGCAGGCTTCTCAAAAAGCTAAAAATATAACTACCACATGACCCAGCAATTCCACTCCTGGGTACATATCTGAAAAATACAAAAAACATTAATTCAAAAAGATACACGCACCCTCATGTTCATAGCAGCATTATTTACAATTGCCGAGATATGGAAGCAACCTACATGTGCATCAACAGATGAATGGAGGACTGGAGAACTCGAGGTTTGTGGGGGCAGGGGGTGAAAGGGAAGCTGAGACGAAGTGAGAGAGTAGCATAGATATATATATACTACCAATTGTAAAACAGATAGCCAGTGGGAAGTTGCTGTATAACAAAGGGAGTTCAACTAGAGGATGGATGATGCCTTAGAGGACTGGGAAGGGGAGGGGAGGGGGGAGTCGAGGGAGGGAGGGAATATGGGAATATGTGTATAAATACAGATGATTGAACTTGGTGTACCTCAAAAAAATAATAATAAATAAATTTTAAAAATGAGAAAAAAAAACATGAATGGATAAGAAAGATGTGGTATGTATATATACCATTTGTTGCTGCCACTTGCAGCAACGTGGATGAACTTGGAGGGCATTATGTTAACTGAAAGAAATCAGACAGAGAAAGACAAATAGTGTATGCTATCACTTATATGTGCAATCTAAAAAATACAACAAGGGGAAGCTGAGACGAAGCGAGAGAGTAGCACAGACATATATATACTACCAACTGTAAAATAGATAGCCAGTGGGAAGTAGTTGTATAACAAAAGGAGTTCAACTCGAGAATGGAAGATGCCTTAGAGGACTGGGATGGGGAGGATGGGGGGGACTTGAGAGAGGGTGGAGGGGGGAGTCGAGGGAGGGAGGGAATACGGGGATATGTGTATAAAAACAGATGACTGAAATTGGTGTACCCCCCCAAAAATAATAATAAATAAAATTTTAAAAAAATACAACAAACTAGTAAATACAACAAAAAAAGAAGCAGACACACATACAGAGAACAAAAAGTGGGGAAGGGGAGAGGGGAGGGGCAGTATAGTGGTACGAGACTAAGAGATACAAACTATTAGATATAAAATAAGCTACAAGAATATATTGTACAACACTGGGAAGATAGCCAATATTTTGTAATAACTATAAGTGGATTATAACCTTCAGAAAAAGAGTGAAGCGCTTCCCAAAGCACTTGGTGCCTGATATCAGATCCTACTAGTTAAAACGGTGCTCAAACTTTCTGACTCTCAATTTTCTTCTAAGTAACAGTTGTAGACAAAAAGGGGACAGCAATTCATTCTAATCCACACTTTATTATCTACAATGCAGTTTTCTACTTTATACCCTAAAACCATAAGATGTTGAGTATTATCTATAAAAATATTGAGTTACTATGTTGTATACCTGAAATCAGTATAATATTGTTAAATCAGCTATACTTTTAAAAAAGATGTTGAGTATTAAATATAATCAGCTTAACCCAAGGCAAGATATGAAATTCTTATTTTTTTAAAAAAGGAGCAATAGGGGGACTTCCCTGGTGGTCCAGTGGTTAAGACTCTGTGCTTCCACTGCAGGGGGCACGGGTTTGATCCCTGGTCAGGGAACTAGGATCCTGCATGCTGCGTAGTGTGGCCAATTAAAAAAAAAAAGAGAAGAAATGAAAAGAAAAGAAAAAAAGGAGCAATATGTTAAATAAAAATAATGCTGACAATTTACAGATGGACATGAAATGGAAAATACAAAACAATTAGTTCAGAAGAATCAAATACTAATAGTTCCTCCCTCCCCACACATACATGCAAATTTTCTAGAGAGGGGAAAAAACCCTCAAGACTATGAACCAAAACAAACAGAAAAAAAATTTTATGTCAATTTGGAAGCATCACCTATGGTTCTGTACAGGTTTCTCAATGATAAATGACTGAAGAAAGCAACAGTAAGAATCTACAACTACGCAAGGGAAACATCACTATTGAGTGTATTCCCATAAATTGTTAAAATATCACCAGGTCCTAGCTTAATAGGACAAGAGAGGAAAGGTCCATGTTTCCTAAAAGGCACCGTGACAACCATATGTGACACCATCATCCACGTCGGCCTTTCCTTGGAGAATTAACAAGTACCTCTTATTGACAGGAATTATCATGAGATGCTCTGCAATTTAATAAAAACCATTTCATTTGGAAAGACTATCTGCCTCTCTGTGCTAAAAGTATATGCAGAAATTAAAACCCTACTTGAAACATTTTCCGGCCTGAAACCTATGTCCAAAGTTCCCAAGACACAAGACAAAGACCTTCCCTTATAAGTCCAGGCTCAATCCAAACTAGGGCACATGGTGACAAATGAAAATGAGTATTCCAAGGATGGTCTGAGAAATCAACAAGTGTCACAATGCGACACCAGAGTTTTCTGTTTGAAAAATGATAAACCATCCTATAATGTGAACTATTACCTCACAGTTTATTTGCTAAGGTTGAGATTTCAAGCACTGGCTATTCTTAAATAAGGGCAATGACATATACCTATCACTGGACATTCATTTAGTATTATTTAGCAATCATTAAAACAGCTACCATTTCTTAGGCCTCCATTATATTCCAGGCCTTTAACAGATGCTTTCATGTACATTATCTATCAATAGTTTAATCCTCTTAATGATCCTTATGAGGGAGGCTCTAGACACTCCATTTTTTGCAGAGGAGAAAACCCAGATGTAGCCCACTGCACACGGAAGCTGAACATGGGCTGCTTCAGGCAGACAGCTTCCTTAGTAACTGATCTCTCCTGGAAAGGGGGTTTTATCTTAGACCAACAACTCCCCAGCTGTGCACCAAGGCACTGGGTGAGGTGTAGCAAATTCACAGGGGCAACTTAGGATATTTGAAAATTTCAAGGGAAACACAGTGTACTAAACTTGCTGAAACTGAGCCTGCAGACTGGAGGAGTTCACAGTTTCAACACCAGATCCCATTACGTTCCTATCAATGACATCATATCACTGTAAAGCTTGGGTTTTCAGTGGTTGCTGTGATAGAAAGCAAGTGCTGCAGAAAAATTAATGTGGGACAGGAAATGAGATTGGGATCCAATCTGATCCCAAAGTTTGTGTGTGCAGCACATACACACACATCCTATTTGTAACTGTGGTTATCCACGGATGATATAGGTTTTTTTCTCTCAGTTTCTGTGCATTTATTTTTCGAACAGCTTCTGTATTGTTAGGATACAAATAATTATTACATTATTTCAACGCAACTACTATTAACTACCTAAACCTAGGGGCACTGTGCAAAAATTACTGAGATACTAAGGGCTCCATGAACCAAGTTTAGGAATCTTTGCCTTAACCAAGAAGTGACAGAGGTGTGTAAGATTCACAGAGGAGAGCTGTGATTCCGTTTAAAGAAATAACTTAAAGTCCCTAACACAACCATCTTAACCAGTAAAAGAAGAATTTAGGTTAAAGCCGTTTTTAAAGGTCACTCTCAGTTGGCTTAATCCTTCAAATCCAATACAAAGACTCAAGCAAAATTTTCAAAATTATAGCCTCCCAAGCTATGTTGGAAAAGACTGGGCCTCCCCAACACTGACAGAACACACCTGCGAAGCCTGTGCCAAGGAAATCAGGGGCAAACCCTGACAGAGAGAATGCCCATACCAGCACTTTGGTACTTTCAGCTTTTTTGTGGTTTGCATCTCACTCTCAATATCCTGCTTTTAAGTTCTACAGGAATGCTCCAAGTTATTGTGGAAATGCTTGTTTGGAAATTTCCCTTCTACAGTTTTTCATATAAGATATGAAGCGCGAAAAGCAAGGGGAAAATAAACACAAAATCCAGACTATCGGTTCCTTGGGGAGAGAAAGAGAAGCTAAGTGGAATGCCACCGGGAGGAGTGCTCGGGGCTGCAAGGTTCTGAGGATGCTCTGGTTCTTCAGCTGAGTGGTGGCTACTTGGGTGTGCCTTCTGTTCTTATTCTTTAATTTGTACCTCTCCGTTTGATACTTTCCAAATGTATGATATAGTGGCGGCACCAGAATGTCAATTTGCAAGGGCCTTGGGAGTTGAAAGTGTGCCTTGTCTCTAAGCAGAGCTGAATCACAAGCTGTCTGCTTTTACTTGGATTATATGCTTATCTGGAGGGGCTCTGGAGAGGTTGATGAGTTTCAGTGGGAAGCTAAGGTTAATTTTTGGTACCACTACCAAACAAGGAGTTAACAAATTAGCATTCTGTTATCACCCTTGGTTTATACTTCCCAACAATGTGCAATCAATTGTTTTCTGGGCTCTTATTCCCTTTCACCCTTCTTCCACTCTCCGGTCCTCATTTATGACCTAGAGGGTAGAAAACTCTTCCAATTTTAATTTATATCCTTAATAAAAAAAATTATTCATTTACCAGATACTAAGCAACTGCTAGGATAATGGAAGATAAATATGTACAGTCCAGCACCTACTACAGGAGGAGAGCAACAGGTTGCTGTTGCTATTTTAAGGTTGGGAAACTCGGTCAGAGACCACCAGTACGCTGCGGGACCACCCGTAGACCCAGGTGTGTTTGTGTTCACTGCTCAAGTTCTTCCCACTTACAGTGGCCTAACAGACATTAGCTCAACGTGAATGAATATCAGCATCCCACAGACACACAAAAAGGATGCTCAGCCTTTAAGAGCGCTACGCCAAGCTTTGCACTTGCATCATCTCATTTCATTTCTACAACAATACTACCAGGTTATGTATGATACACCGAGTTTACAATTCTAAAAACTGAGGTTCAAAGAAGTGGGTTTTCCAAAGTCACACACCCAACAAGTGGCATCAAGACTCAATCTCATGACCCCAAAGGGGATCTCTTCACCACCACTTAGACCATCTCACCATGCTTTAGGGAAAACATTCTTGACACCCTCCAGGAAACTGACGCTCCTCTCGGGTCGCAAATAATACTCCACTTCCCCTCCCGCCCCTCCAATCTACCGGAAGCACCGCACTGAAATTTCCAAGACAAGTGTCCGTGCGCCGATGTCTAAACTCAAACCAAACAACGTGCTCGCTCCCTCGAGCCCGGGGAGGTGCCACTTGCTGACTTGTTACAGAGCTTCGCTTAATTTCAGCCAGAGCGGACCTCCCCCAGGCAGAACAGCCCCCACGTTCCGGCGCCTGCGCCCTTTTGCGGTTCTGGAAGGGGTGAGGGAAGGGGGTCAGGCTCCTGGCGCGTCCGAACCGAGCCCGGTCCCTCTGAGGCCGGCCCGCCCGCAGGCCCGGGGACGGCGGGGGGCGCTGGCGACCAGAGGGGACCCTCCTTTACGCCGGAAGACCGCCGGCCTCCGCGGCGGGTCTGGGACCCCCACCCCCACGCCCCCACTTTCTACAAACTCTCTGAGCTCACTGGAGAAAGAGGAGGGGTTCGTGCAAAGACGAGAAAGTTCTCTGCCCGCCCCCCGCAAAGTTCTATATTCCAGGGAAGCAACTGAAGGAAAGCGACAAGGGAGGTGCCCGGGGAGGGACCCCCCCCCACTCCCGCGCCGGCTTCGCCGGAGGCCGCAGGAAAGGGGGCAACGCGCTCGGTCTGGGACTCCTCCCCAGAGAGACAGCGATCTGGGAGCGCCCCCACCCACGACATCGTCCTCCCCGGATCGGAGGCCCCCCGGGAGGGAGGGGACGCCGGCCCTCGGATGAAGAGGGGTCTCCAAGGGACCCGGCGAGGTCACACGGTACCTTTCTCTCCGCGCCGCTGGGACCGGTGCCGGCGACAGGGTGGGGGGCGAGGGGAGACGACGGGGACGGGCTCGCGCTGGCTCCGGCGGCCCCTGGGCCTCGGCGCCGCCCAGCGCCGCCGCCTCCTGCCCGGCTGCGCTCCCCGCTCCCGCAGGTTACCTGTGGCCGAGCCGCGGCGCCCGCCGCCGGCTCTGCGCTCCGCCCCGCCCCTCCCGCGCTCCTAGGCTGGGGCCGCAGCGCCCTGCAGCGGCGGGTCCCGGCACAGCGGCGGGTCCCGGCACGGGGGCGGCCGGTGGGGTGGGGGCGCCCCCAGGGCCCTCCGGCTGGCGGTGGCCTGCAGCCAGCTCTCTGCCGAGCCGCTGCCCCCTTATAAAGAGTGAGAGGCACTGGGGATGCAGTTGGGTGAGGTTTTCCGGGCAGGGGTTGCCAGGAGCTTTGTAGGAGGAAGCGGGCATACGGGAGGAGAAACCATCCCTCAACCTGTGGCCAAGTGAGTATTTCAATATATTCCTAGTTCACTTAACTGGGATGTCTCAGTGGAAGCTGAACAACAGTGATAAATGATCCAGAGTCATTAGAAAGCTGGAGAGAAGAAAGGAAGCCTTTATTCCAAACAACTTATCTGTTAGCTTGTCGGAAGCATCCCATATGAAACAGGCGAAAGCACTGAACATTCCTGCCTCCTGTATTCAAATCACACTTTACATACCATTAACTCGGTCTGTTTTTGTCCGTTTTTCAGTCACTTCTTCAGTATCTACAGGAGTTCCCTGAACATAGCAAGCGCTCAATAAGTTATTGTTGAAGGAATGTATAAATGAGTAGGACCTCATTCAACCTTTTGAAGAGGCGTGGCGGGTATCTTCTCTCTGAACACAGAGAGCTGGAGGCTGAGGCGGAACCCTAGAACCGAGTTTCGGGCTTACCTGCGCTTAATTTGAACCGGATCGTTCTTCTCCCCTCTGAATATAGGCCTGGTTTCCAGGGGAAAAGAAACACGATGATCTCCTACTTTTTCTTAAGATATTTGTCTCCCTCTCTCCTGCAGAGGGAGAGAAATCCAAACAACCCTAAGCATAGCAGGAAATGGTGAGTGCTCGATTTTCCTCCATTGCTTCCCAACTCTCCCAGCCTCAGTCACAGCTAGGATTTTACTTGGCAGAATGTGAAACCTCTCTCCTGAATGTCCTTTGACCTTCTTCAGAGTTGCCTCCATTCCCTGTCACTCCCCACCTAGAGCTGTTAGAACACATTTCTTTTCCCTGCCCATCAGCTCTGGATTTCTCTCCAGGCAGGTCACCACTGAGTTCTGGGTGAACCCCCAAGGTCAAGATAAGTACCCATTACCATTCAATCTGATCATTTCTAGTTGTTTTTTTTTTTTTTTAATATTTATTTATTTGGTAGCACTGGGTCTTAGCTGTGGTTCACCGGCTCCTTAGTTGCGGCATGCACGAGGGATCTGGTTCCTGACCAGGGATTCAACCCAGGTCCCCTGCATTGGGAACTCAAAGTCTTAACCACTGCACCACCAAGGAATTCCCATCAACCTGATCATTTCTTTCCTATACGTTTCCAGATTAAAGACTTTTCCTAGCTAGTCCCTTGAATAAGCATCCGAAGACAGAGTGCTCCATTCCTCCAGGAGGCTTTTATGACATCAGCACAAAGTCGAGATGAGATGGAGTTTGAAGTTACATTCGTGGGCAGTCAGAGCAGTCGCACATTAATCCTGCTGAAGGGAACAGAAGCCAGCCTGTAAGACATGTGAGTGCTCCTGGGAACTGGCTGACCTGCAATTGTTCCCAGACCTTAGTTAATGGGAATTCCTGGCAGAGGGGCCTCGTGAGAGCCAAAGCAGGCCGTGGGTGAGCTGCTGGGAGATCATGCTTGCTCGTCTCCGAGTGGGAACATAGTCTTTGGACAGCTAACGGAAGGAGAGTCCTAACGCTCCCTCTATCTGAGGAAGGCTCCCAGCCCGCAGTTCCGTTCTGCCCCTCTGCTCAGCCCCATCACAGCCAGCCTCATACATCCATCCACTACCTCCTCCTTCTGTCTCATAAGAAAAAAGTTCTGCTCTACCAATGATAGCTTTCACTGCTTTGTGAGAATATAATCCGCTCCTGCATCCAGCAACATTTCTTTAACAGGTTGACTGCACTAGCTGTCTTTTACATCATTAGCTGCAAGTGGGTCCGTCAGCCCACCATTCTGACTTCCATCCCTTGCTAAGGCTTCCACTTGAGAAAACTTACATGTGCCCCTCCATGATCATACCCTCCTTGTCCTCCAGAGAAAGCCACCATCCATAATGTCGTGTTAATAATTTTCTTGTTGCAAATATGTATAGCCCTAAATACTACACTGTTAAGTTTTGGCAGTTTTTGAGCTTTTTTTGTGAGTGGAATCATTCTGCAAGATTTCTGTGCAACTTGCTTTTTCTTCACTTAGCATTCTGTTTCTGCGATGCGGCTGCTCAATTTCTCTGTTATGTAGTATTTCATTGTAAGAAGATATCACAATTTATTTGCCCAGTTTACTTTTGGATGTTGGGTTGGCTCCAGTTTTTGCTATTGGGAACAATGTTGCTGTGAATATGCTTACATATTTCTTCTGAGGCATAAGTGCGAGAGTTTTTAGGATATATATCTAGAAGTGGAATTGTTGGGTCTTAAGTTATGTGTGGGTTCAAATTTACATACTAGGTAATGCCAGACTGTTTTCTAACTCAGATGTACCAATTTATATTCCCGCCAGCGATGTATGAATGTCCCCTTGGTCCACGTCTTTGCCAGAGCTTGTTTTTCCTGTGGGTGTGAAATGATTTTCACTATAACTGTGGTTTGTATTTCTACAGTTATCTGTATAATTGCTCATCGGTCATGTTTACTAACTATTATTGTTTTCTCTTTTGTTAATTTGTCATGTCTTTCGCCCAGTTTTTTTTTAAGCTCTTTATTGGAGTATAACAGCTGTACACTGTTGTGCCGGTTTCTGCTGTACAAAAGTGAATCAGCTATATGCATACATATATCCCCATATCCCCTCCCTCCCGCAACTCCTTCCCACCCTCCTTATCCCACCCCTCCATCACCCATCATCGAGCTGATCTGCCTGTGTTATGCAGCAGCTTCCCACTAGCCATCTATTTTGCAGTTGGTAGTGTATGTATATATCAGTGCTACTCCCTCACTTCATCCCAGGTTCCCCTTTGCACACCCCCACCCCCCATGTCCTCATGTCCGTTCTCTACATCTGCGTCTTTATTCTTGCTCTGTCATTGTAAAAAAGTGACCATTTTTTTAGATTTTTTGCCCAGTTTTATGTGTTTTGACCCTGAGGATGTAAAATTACTCTCCCATATTTTCTTCTAAAAGCTGTAAAGTTTTGCCTTTCACATTCCATCTGAAATTCATTTCTCTTCTCATTTGCAATGCCAGCGCTATCTTATAATGTGTTTCCATGTATGTATGGGTCAGTTTTAGGTGCTCTATTTTGTTCCATTTCACTATCCCTGTGCACATACAGCCTCAAAAATCTACAGTTTTATATGAAATCTTAATTTCTGATTATGGAAGTCCTACCCTGACTTACTTCTTTATCTTCTTCATAAGGATCTCAAGTATTCTAAGCCCTTTGCTCTTCCATAGACATTTATAATTAGTTTGTCAGCCTCCATGAAAAATTTGGGATTTTGATTTGGAATCGCAGTGAATGTGTTAGTGGATTGCTTTAGTCATTCACAATGATTTGCTCCCTTCCCATCTTTGCCATGCTTTCCTATACTGGTGTGGAGTCCTCTGCCCCACTGGTTTGGGGCTTGTGTGACTTGCCTTGACCAACACCATGTTGGAGCAGAAGCTTTAAATATGTGGTGTGCTTTAGTGCTTCTCCTGCCTACCTTGAGATTTTGCCCTCTGTTATGACACTATCATGCCTCAAAGAGGGGCTTCCTTCAGCTGGGATCCCAGAATGAGAAGATGCATGGACTCACACAGAGCCCAGTATGGCCATAGGCAGTCTGCAGCCCTCATGTAATGGGACCCAGAGCTAAACCATTTGCTGCTACTGCAGTTTGGAGAGAATTGATATCTTTACACTATTGACTCTTCCTGTGTATGTACATGTTTAACGTATCTGTCCATTTATTTAGAATCTTAATGACTTCAACAGTTTTACAACTTTTCATTTTCTGAGATTCACTCTTAATTATCTTGTTTGTTACTATTGCAAGTGATAACATTTCTGAAAATACATGTTCTACCCTTTTGTTGTCAATAAGAAAAATGTAGCTTATCTTTGTTTATTGATCTTATATCCAGCAACATTGCTAAATTCTGTTATTAATATAATTTCAGTAATTTAGGGATTCTTTAGTTTTCTATGTACCTGCAAGTAATGATATTTTATTCCTTACTTTCCAACCCTTATATCTTTACTTTTTTTTTGGTTATTTTGAGATAATGACAGAGTCACAAGAAGTTACAAAGCTAATATAGCGAGATCAGCTATACTTCAAAATAAATAAATTAAAAAAAGTTTTTAAGTATAAAAAATTTTTTAATAGTGCAGAGAGGTCCTGTGTAGTCTTCACACAACCTCCATCAGTGATTACATCTTGCATAACTATGGTACAATATCAAAACATTAAAACACTATCAAAATATTGGCATTGGTACAGTGTGTGTAAAGCTCTGTGAAATCTTATCACACGTGTAGCTTTATGTAACCACCATCACAGGATACAGAACTATGCCATCACTGCAAAGAATCTTCCTGGTGCTCCTTCATTTCAGTCACTCCCAACCTCCTCCCCCACACCATCCCTAACCCCTGACAACCACTAATCTCTTTTCCATCTCTATAATTTTGTCATTTCAAGAATATTCTATAATTGGAATCATACAGTATGTGAACGTTTGAAATTGGCTTCTTTTCAATCAGCATAAATGCCCTTGAGATCCATCCAAGTTGTTCTATGCATCAATAGTTTACTCTTTATTGCTGAGTAGTATCCCATGGTATAGATGTGCCGTAGTTTGTTTGATCATTCGCCTGTTAAAAGGCATCTGGATTGTTTACAGTTTTTGGTTATTATGAATAAAGCTGCTGTGAAAAATTGTGCACAGCTTTTTATATAAACATAAGCTTTCATTTTTCTGAGGTAAGTGCCCATAAGGGCAATTGCTGTGTTGTATAGTACAGTAGTTGTATGTTTAGTTTTATAGGAAACTACCACACTACTTCCCAAAGTAGCTGTTTCCTTTTACATTCCCACTCCTGATGTATGAGAGATCCAGTTCCTCTACATCCTTGCCAACATGTGGTGTTGTCACTATTTTTTAATTTTAGCCATTTTGCTAGCTGTGTAGTGGTAACTCCCTGTGGTCTTAATAATTTGCATTTCTTTAATGGCTAGTGGTGATGAACACTTTTTTCTTTTTCTTTTTTTTTAATAGTCCAAGGGTCTTCTATTTTTTTACTTTTATACCTATTATGCCATGAATTCATAGAAAATGGGTTCTAGCAGCTCAGCCTCCTTTACATTGATTCCTACAAAGTTTGCCTCTCTGGGTGAAGCAGGCTGGAACTTCAGTGGAAACCAAGTACCTTTTTCTTTACCTTCCTTCTTTTTTCCTTCACATTTCAAAAAGCTGTCTCAACTCTTGGCGTGGGTAATGTGTTCAACACGTACATTAATTCCAACGGCAGGAATCTTGTCGTTAACTTGCTTTTTACGGCAATGCCAACAGCATGCTGAGTAACAGCACACGCTTCCGGTTTTGCCGTGGGAATATTTGTGGGCATTCCTTTTTGAACAGGGCCCATTGCCTTGATGTCTGCAATATCACTTTTCTTGCAGATTCACATGTATGTGGCCAAAGGCACAACTTCCTGTTCTAAAAAGCATGCCTTGCCTCTTTCCCTTTGGATTGGTCCTTTGGTAAACACTGGAAGCCAAAAGGCTGAACATCCTTTCATGTGCATATTAGACATCCCTATATCCTCTTCAGTGAAATGTCTCTTCACGTCTTTTGCCTGTTTTCTAATTGGATTTTTTTTTACTGTTGAGTTTTGGAAATTCTTTATATATTCTAGATACGAGTCCCACGTCAGATATGTGGGTAACAAATATTTTGCTCACTCTGTAGCTTGTCTTTTCATTCTCTTAACAGACTCTTTGCAGAGAAAAAGTTTTTAATTTTTTTTTCTGGACATGCCCCAAACCTTCAGGATCTTAGTACCCCAAACCAAGGATCGAACCTGGGCCACGATGGTGAAAGCGCCAAGTCCTAAACACTGGACGGCCAAGGAATTCCCAAAAGTTTTTAATTATGATGAAGTCCAACTGACCGATTTCTTTCCTTCATGGATAGTATGTGCTTTTAGTGTCATAATCCTTTTGTCTTTTTTCCTATCTTATTATGCAATCAAAGACTTACACTGTGGAATAGAAGTCATGGTAGCGGGCATCCTTCTCAGCTCCTGATCCTAAGCTACTGAGTATCGGATCTGTCTCCCTCCCTCACTTTCAGTTATCAAGACAAAGGGGCCAATTGGGAGATTGGGATTGCCCATATATACATGACTAATAAGAAAAAATATCAAATTGTACACTTTAAATATATGCAGTTGTTGTATGTCAATTATATCTCAATAAAAGTCCTTTAAAATAAAGATGAAGGGGCCATGTTTATCAGTTAAAATGTGTGTGGCTGCAAGAAAGAGTGTGCTTGACTAGAGTGGTTTAAACAGATAAAAACTTATGTAATAAAAATATCTGGGTCTAGGCTCTTTGTATTACTCTACTGTCCCACCTCAGTACTGGCTTTTGCCTTTGGCTTGACATCTAGGCAGGAGAAAGGGGCACCCTTTCTCACTGTGTTTGTTTTAATTTGAGAACAAATTCTTCACAGCCGCCCCTTGAATCTGTTTCTCCTTGTGTATCATTGATCACAACTGGGTCACAAAGGTGAGGAGGTGGTTATCGTACCCAGCATAAACCAAGCATGAGTCAACCTCTGAGCCTGGGCTTCCTTCCTCGAGTATGTTGACACCCGAGAACAGTTAAGGATATTAAACTAAGGACAAAGTGGTGGGAGGATTATGCCACCAACAGGCTCTGCCTGACTTTGTTTGACTTTGTATTTCCCGTGCCTGGCCGTGCGAGGCGCGTGGTAGATATATTTGGAAGTTTCTATTCAGCTTACCCCCTTTTGTTCAGAGCTGCTTCCCCGCTCATGAGGGGAGACCTTTGCAGCCACTAGCTGTACCCCCAGCCATAGGGGATTGGACCATTAATTCAGCATATTTATTGGGACTGAACCACCATCAAGCCACCATATTGCACATAAAATACACTGTAAATGGTGTGCCCTGGAATTGTGCTTCATAGAGATTCTGACCACTGTGTTAGGCACTGAGAACTAAATGATTAGCACAAGCAATGGTCCTGGAGTCTGGTGGTGAATACAGTCCTCAATCAAATATTAGATTATAGCTGAGGCACATGTGCTAAAGGAGTAGCGGTATATGGTACCATATAAAGTATGATTGGGGCATCAGGAGTGGACCATTGGCCCAAACTCAAGCAATCAGGTTTTCTTGCCTAGGAATCAAAGAAAACAATAGCTAAAACTTATATTCTGGGACTTCCCTGGTGGCGCAGTGGTTAAGAATCTGCCTGCCAATGCAGGGGACACGGGTTCCATCCCTGGACTGGGAAGATCCCACATGCCACGGAGCAACTAAGCCCATGTGCCACAACTACTGAGCCTGTGCTCTAGAGCCCATGAGTCACAACTACTGAAGCCCACGTGCCCTAGAGCCACCGCTCTGCAATAAGAGAAGCCATCACAATGAGAAGCCCACACACCACAACAAAGAGTAGCCCCCACTCTCTGCAACTAGAGAAAGCCCATGCATAGCAACGAAGACCTAACGCAGCCAAAAATAAACAAATACATTTAAAAGAAAACATATTGTACTCACCTTTAAAAGTGATTTTACATAGTTTAATAGATTTAATTCTTCCTCTAACCCTATTGAGGTACATAACATTATCAACGATTGAGAGACGAGGAAATCAAGGCAGAGAGAGGTTAAGTTTCTTGATCTAGGTCACACAGCTATAGTGGTGGAACCAGGATGTGAACCCAGGGAGCCTAGTTCCAGAACCTGAGCCCACTATCACTGGGCCTGGAAAGGTGGAGTAGCCATCTCCTGCCATCTGGTGGGAGAAGCAAAGAAAGCCAGTTTTCATACAAAGAGAGAAGAATGAAGTGAGAAGTACAGAGAGAAGCAAAACCAAGTTCCCTTTCTAATGCAGCCTTGATTATCTCCTGTAATATCCTCAGATACCTTTCCTAGGATCCTCTGAATATGACATAACTTCTGAATCCACCAATAGGTATATGATCACGTTTCATCCATCTGTCCCTCCTTCCCTCCCTCCACTTATAAAGGTTATATATTGTATCAGTTAGGATACGTTCTACTGCAAAGTTCAGAAAATCCCCCCTTCAGTGGTTTTTTTAAAATTTATGTATTTATTTATTGGCTACGTTGGGTTTTCATTGCTGCACACAGGCTTTCTCTAGTTGCGGTGAGTGGGGGCTACTCTTTGTTACAATTCATGGGCTTCTTATTACAGTGGCTTCTCTTGTTGTGGAGCACAGGCTCTAGGCTCATGAGCTTCAGTAGTTGTGGCACGTGGGCTCAATAGTTGTGGCTCACGGGCCGTAGAGCACAGGCTCAGTAGTTGTGGTGCACGGGCTTAGTTGCTCCGCGGCATGTGGGATCTCCCTGGGGCAGGGATCGAACCCGTGTCCCCTGCATTGGCAGGCGGATTCTTATCCACTGCGCCACCTAGGAAGTCCCCCTTCAGTGGTTTAAATAGAATTTCCCAACCGGTTTGCCACCACCACTTATGTGTCAAAAATGGGTTATTGGGACTTCCTAGGTGGCGCAGTGGGTAAGAATCTGCCTGCCAATGCAGGGGACATGGGTTCGATCCCTACCCCAGGGAGATCCCACATGCCGCGGAGCAACTAAGCCCGTGTGCCAAAACTATTGAGCCTGCGCTCTAGAGCCCGTGAGCTGCAACTATTGAGCCCATGTGCCGCAACTACTGAAGCCCAAGCGCCTGGAGCCCGTGCTCTGCAGCAAGAGAGGCCACCGCAATGAGAAGCCTGTGCACCACAAGGAAGAGTAGCCCTGCTCGCCGCAACTAGAGAAAGCCCGTGTGCAGCAACAAAGACCCAACACAGCCAATAAATAAATAAATAAATAAATAAATAAATAAATAAATAAATAAATTTATTTTTTAAAAAAAGAGTTATTGCTACGGCTAAGTTATTGATCCCCTCAGCCTTTGAGGCAGCTGGGCAGCCTTTGGGGCTCTGGGCCAGTCACCTCTGGCTGCAAGCAGCCTATCTTTTTAGGTCAGTGTGTCATACAAACATGTGTGCCGTGACTGGTCATGGTAGGGAAGCAATGCCTTAAGGAATGGACTTTTAATTTTCTCATGAAATAAGAAGTTTGGCGGTAGGCTTTTCCAGGTTTGAGTACAATAGTTCAGCAACATCTTCCAGGGTCTTCTTTCTTTCTACTCTGCCATTCTCGGGACAGGCTTTTAGTCTTAGGCCTGTTATCTCACGGTTGCAAGATGTCTTTCCTAACTCCAAGCACCATGTTCTCACACAACTGTGTTCAAATCAGGAAAGAGGGGGTGTCCGGGGGCTTTTCTGATACACTGACCTCTTTTATCAGGAAGCAAATCCTTTCCTAGAAGCTCCCCAGTGGGGTTCACCCTGTCTTCTTACTGACAAGAGGTGAAGGAGCCTCAGAGATTGAGTACTATCTGACTTTCCCCATTGCTAGTTTGGGAAATGGGGGAAGAGAAAGGGTTTGGGAATGGATGGTAGGTGGCTCACTGACAGCATCTGCCACTTTTTAAAGTAACATTAATTAGTATGTATAAGTGACGATTCCTAGATTTCATTCTTGTAGATTTTTTTTATGGTTTTAAGTATTTTTATTGAGGTATAGCTGATTCATAACATTATATTAGTTTCAGATGTACAATATAGTGATTCAAAATTTTTATAGATTATACTCCATTTTGAAGTTATCATAGGGGGACTTCCCTGGTAGTGCAGTGGTTAAGAATCCGCCTGCCAATGCAGGGGACACAGGTTCAATCCCTGGTCCGGGAAGATCCCACATGCCTCGGAACAACTAAGCCCGTGCGTCACAACAACTGAGCCTGTGTGCCGCAACTACAGAAGCCCATGTGACTAGAGCCCGTGCTCCGCAACAAGAGAAGCCACCGCAGTGAGAAGCCTGTGCGCTGCAATGAAGAATAGCCCCCACTCGCCTCAACTAGAGAAAGCCCACGCGTGGCAACAAAGACCCAATGCAGCCAAGAAGATAAACGTAAATAAATAAATTTAAAAATAAATAAAGTGATTATAGGGGACTTCCCTGGCGGTCCAGTGGTTAAGAATCCACATTTCCAGTGCAGAGAGCATGGGTTCGATCCATGGTTGGGGAACTAAGATCCCTCATGGCGTGTGGTGTGGCAAAAAAAAAAAAGAAAACCAAAACATCTTCCTCATGCAGGACTCTTGGGCTGGGGAGCCTGATGTGGGCCTCAGACCCCTTGCTCTTGAGGAGAAACTCTGAGACTGTAACTATTCTCCCGCTTGTGGGTTTCCCACCCAGTGGTATGGGCGGTGACTGCACTGCAACTCCGCCCCTCCTACCTGTCTTGTTGTGGTTCTCTCTCCATATCTTTAGTTATAGAAGGTGTTTTCTGGTAGGTTCTGGTTTTTCTTATCAGCAGTATCTCTGTGAATAGTTGTAATTTTGGTGAGCCCAAGGGAGAACGTAAGCTCAGGGTCCTCCTACTCCACCGTCTTGAGACCCCTCTTATTCTTGTGGATTTTTAATAAGGTCATTTGTCTTGGACAATCTGCTTTTTTTGTATCATTGTAGTTAGTGTAAGTCTCCCAGCCAAGGCAGGGGTTGTCAAGTCCAAAGTGACCTACAGATGTGGAACTGTTAATACCTCTGTTTGTCTGACTCTATGGTCAAGAGCTTTCTGCTCTCATGTTATGGCACCATTTATATCAGAAGCTTGTCCTTAAAAGTCCATGTGAATAAAAAGTTAATTTTTCATGGAAGTCCATATGTAGCAATTCCATCTCACTAGTTTGGAACTTTTACAAATGTCTTCTTTAATTCATTCATGGCTCACAGTTGGAAAAATTCATTATTTATACCAAAGACAACATGATAGACATCTAAGAATGGCCAAAATTACAGGATTAAGGTAGCTCACCCTATGGCAATATACAGTAACTGGAATGTTAGAAATCAAAGACTTTGATTCACCGCCCATTCCCCAGTCCTGTTCTTATCTGAGTCATAACTTACTTTATTTTTTTTTTTTTTTAATTTATTTATTTTTTTTGGGGGGTACACCAGGTTCAATCATCCGTTTTTATACACATATCCCCATCTTCCCTCCCTTCCTTGACGCCCCCCCCAAGCATAACTTACTTTAATACATGGCATAATGTCTAGTTACTCAAATCAAATGTCTGGTAGGAGTCCTTTCCCTGACCATCGATGTTAATTAAGCTATCAATAAATCTGATCTATTCTAACCTCCAAAATTTATATCAAATCTGTCCCCTTCTTTCAATTCCCACTGTCTCCATTCATTTCACTTATGGACTACTAAAGTGACCTCCTGTTATATGCTTCCATCCTGAAATCTACAATCCATTTTCCCCACATCAGCCAGAATATGTACATCAGTTATCAGCTGCTGTGTAACAAACCACCCCACATCATAATGGTTTCAAAAACAGCTATTATATTTGCTCATGATTCTGTGGGTTGGCCAGCAGGGTTCAGCTGGAACAACAAGTCTGTATTTCATGCAGAGTGAGCTGGACTTGCTCATGTGGCTGCAATTTCAGCTGGAGAAGCCAAGATGGTGTTACTCACATGCCTGACCCCTCAGATGGATGGCTGGGATTCTGGGGCCTGTGCGCTGGAATCTTTCAGGACCTCTCCATCCATGGGGCCTCTCCAGTAAGCTAGCCCAGACTTCTTTTCATGGCGGCTCAAGGCACCAAGAAAGTGAAAAAGGAAGTAGCAAGGTCACTGTCACTTCTGCCACATTCTGTTAGTTAAAGAAAGTCCCAGAGTCTGCCCACATTTAAGAGGAGGGAAGATAGGAGGCAGGAGTAGTAAAGTCACATTTGCAGAAGGGCATGTGGGATGGCATGATCCATCAATCATTGTGGCCATCTTTGGAAACAGTCTACCAGCATGAGCTCTTTATAAACCATTCATTTCGCCTCCCTTCTTAAAACTCTTCAATGCCTCCGTGACACTTGGAATAAAATCCAAACTCTTTATCCTGGTGGAAAAGACTACCTGTTTCTCATGCCTACCACCCTCCCCCTCTCTCATCACACAGATATTTTGTTCCTCCAACACCAGGTCCTTTCACTTCTCCTTGGTTTTTCCAACGTTGAAGATACCTTTCAGGGGAACAAGCTCCACCCTGACTTTCACTTTGCTGTCTGTCTGCTTCTCACGGTCAACTCAAATGTCACCTTCTTTGAAAGGTCTTCTCTGGCGACCCCATCTAAATCAGGCTCCTTCTCTCATCCCCATTTACCCTCTCGTCTCTCTCTATTTCCTTCAAAGTATAGCCCTAAAAATCCAATTGTCTTCATGTTCATTAAAAAAATATACTTGTAGACTATTAAAGAGATAAAGTTATCAAGTGTAAGTCTCTATAAAGGCTACAAATATGTTTGCACATTTAAAGCAGAATGTTTCTTTCTGTGGAGGGAAACCAGGAGACGGTAGGTCAGGTGTGGGGGTGGGTGAGGGGAAACACCAATATTTCATTGGATGTTCTTTTATGCTGTTTGACTATTTACCATATGCGTGTTCTTAAAATATCAAAACATTATTTTACTAAAATATATTTAATAATGGTTTGCCTCCGTGGAAATGATTTAATGATTTATAATGATTTCATCAGGGCATCCACCCACTGTCTTAAGAGAACTGGAGATTCTGAGCTGCCCTCTTGAAAAATCTGGCTTTCCTGGATTAGCAGGAGTCCGGCAAGATTCTATAGAAGGCTCTTTCCTTTTTTGCTTCAAGAGAGAATTAATGGCTTTAAATACATATTTAAAAAGAAAGCCTGAAAGGCTTTCAACATGTGAATCCCAGGAACCAGGCGCAATGCCATCAGATGCCTCAAAATACCCTAAGATGCAGGCTGCAGGCTGTATTTAATTGCTTGCCCTATTCAGAACTGCAATTATTCTGCCTAAATTGTACAGGTCTCTTTTAAATAGCTCTCATGATCCTTGTCACAAGGCATCTAATTGGTAACAGCAAAATAATTCACTAAAATAAGGGCACAAACTTCTGGCCTTTAGAATTCAAATTTTAAACAGAAATACACTTAGATGTTATACTTTAGCTTAGCGTGGAGTACAGTAGAGCCACATAAGTCATAAAGAGAACTAAATCACTTACAATTTGTGTTCCTAATAAAAAGGAGGGATGCCGATCAATTATTTTATTATAAGTATTTTCTACTTTTGTTCGTTAGGAAGCTTTTCAATTTTTCCTTTTTTCCTTCCTTTCAGTGAATTCTGTAAATTAATGGCCTGAGAAACAGACCCAGTTTTGAGTGTCTATGTGTGTTTTGCTTCTTTACCTAGGAGGTTGGGAGCCAGCTCTTCCCTTCCCCTTCCTCCTTTTCAGTTTCAGGCCATAATGTAATGTAACTTTAGCTTTGGGTCATTAATAGGAATAAGGTCTAGCGTTCAGCTGAGTTCCAAAGTAGTTTTACCATCTACCCCACGCGGTACCTTGGGTGAATTTTTTGTATCGTAAATCAAAGACAATAATATTACTTCAAATATTATTTGCAAGCGTGCCTTCCTTATTCACGGAAAAGAATAAATATTAGTTGGAAAATTTTGGCAAAAGACAAATCTCAGCTTTCATGCTGCTGCAAAATATCTCTGAAAGTTGAGTTTTTTAGAAAGGAAGGGTTGGCAAAAATAGAATAAGCATTCAATAGTCATTATACTGGACTTCCCTGGTGGCGCAATGGTTAAGAATCTGCCTGCTCAATGCAGGGGACACAGGTTCAAGCCCTGGTCCGGGAAGATCCCACATGCTGGGGAGCAACTAAGCCCATGTACCACAACCACTGAGCCTGCGCTCTAGAGCCCGCAAGCTATAACTACGGAAGCCCGCACACCTACAGCCCATTTCCCAACCAGCGAAGCCACCGCAATAAGAAGCCCACGCACTGCAACGAAGAGTAGCCCCCACTCTCCGCAACTAGAGAAAGCCCGCACAGCAACAAAGACCCAATGCAGCCAATAAATAACAAATAAAATAAGTTAATTAATTTAAAAAATAAGCCAAAAAGTCATTATACTGTAATTCCTTCAAATCTTCAGGCAGTCCTAAAGGGATCAAGGCCTGAGAGCCATCATCTCCTGCATGTCAGCTCATTTTGGTCGCACTCTTGCAGAGCATAGTTCATATCTACCCCACTGTGGCATTTCCCAGGGTTTAGAGTAAGTAGAAAATTTGGCTTCTGTTTTGTCCTGAAGTTTCTCTCAAAAATAGGCCTGGCTATGTACTGTATAACTTCCTCCCTTTCCTTTCGTTTATTTCATAAACATTTATTAAGCACCTATCATGTATGTGGCAACCTGCCATGGTTACATACAATAGCAAAAACCAAGAGTAGCCCAGAGACAAGTCCTCCCATTCTTGAGAACACCCTCCCAGGGAGATGTCTCAGAGCCTGAGCTCCGGGCCAGAGTGATCAGGGCAGTAGCTCATTCACCGAGCAGATCTCACACTGAGTGTCTCAAAGCTTTCAGGATTTAGTGTCTTTCTATTTTTATTTAGTTTCTGAAAGAATTCACACACATCACTTTTTAAATTTAAGAACTTCCAAGATATTTTTCAACATATTCCTTACTCCAAAGCTGACAGTATTGCAATAATAATCAAAAAAGAAGAAAAACTATAAAGATTTTTCCTGTTCTATTCGCTCAAACTTTATCAATACTGTACATTTCTGAAATGACAGTGAATTCGAATCTCTGAAACCTATATATGACTCTCATCTGCCTTGGGGTGGAGCATACTTGAGGATTTGGCTTTTATTGATTTGTCTGTGTGTGTGTGTGTGTGTGTGTGTGTGTGTGTGTTTGTTCCTTTCTTTCTCAAGAATCATCTAATTCTCAAATATCCTAGGGTGTACTCCAATCTACTGCTGGTGTTTCCCTCCCCAACCCCCGGCAGGATCTCTCTTTTGGGGGGCAGGCAGAGGACCATCAGGTATCTCCGTTCATTCTTGGTCTCAGGCACCGAGGGGTTTTTGGCTTAGCAATTGTCCTGGCTGAACCCCTGGGTCCCCAGGGCAAACACACTCAACAAACAGCCCGGAGGATGTCCTGATGGTCTGGACTGACCTTGGACTGGCTTCTAGGGCCCCATACATAGCTCTCTGCAGTTTGAATCAGGCCAGCTCAACAGTTCCCCAGGCTGGTGGTTTGTTCTGGGATAGCTGAAAGTCTGAAGACCACTCTAAAAGAGACTTCTTCCCAGGTAGTTCTTTAAACAGAATGGATGAAAATGAACTAGGAAAAGTACCCCTAAAATAATTTCCCCTGAGAAGAGCAAGTAGAGCCTGCTTGTGCTGAATATACTATTTGCCTCCCACCCCAACCCCTGGAACCCACTTTCTGCCCTCCCTACCCAATCTCTGAGTCCTGGACTAGGTTCCAGGCTCTCTAGCCCTCTGGCCTCCAGCTGGATTTGGCCAATGGGAAGCTCTTTCAGCAGAATGGAGAGAATTCCCTGGCGGTCTAGCGGTTAGGACTCTGTGCTACCACTGCAGGGGGCCTGGGTTCAATCCCTGATTGGGGAATTAAGATCCTGCAAGCTGTCAAGCATGCCCCCCCAAAAAAGAAGAGAATTGGGGGTGGGAGGCAAAAGAGGTCAGTGTCTTCCTTCCCATCCTTCCCACTGCTGTCTCCTTGACAGGAGGTGGTTCTGGCAGTGCCTGCTTCCTCATCAGCTATCGTACCTGTTTTGTGCTCCCTGTTCAGGACTCTAGCTCCCTCCCTTTTTCTTTTAATTAAAAAAAATTTTTTTTATTTATTGGTTGCTTTGGGTCTTTTTGCTATGCGTGGGCTTTCTGTAGTTGCGGAGAGTGGGGGCTACTCTTTGTTGCAGTGCGTGGGCTTCTCATTGCGGTGGCTTCTCTTGTTGCTGACCACGGGCTCTAGGGGGCTCAGTAGTTGTGGTTCGTGGGCTCTAGAGCACACACTCCGTAGCTGTGGCGCACGGGCTTAGTTGCTCCATAGCATGTGGGAGCTTGCCGGACCAGGGCTCAAACCCGTGTCCCCTGCATTGGCAGGATTCTTAACCACTGTGCCATCAGGGAAGTCCTAGCTCCCTTCCTTTACACCAACTAGTCCAACTAGTTTAGGGGTGATAATCTCTTCCCACTGTTGCCCTCAACCCCCGTGTGGGTTCCTAAAATCTGCCCACATCCTAGTAAATGGTCCCTTTTCATTTAAAAATCCTCTTAAATTAAAATCTTTGCGTGTACCATCTATTTTTCTCCTGGGAAGGACCTTCCCTGATACATGTTATACTGCCTCTACCTGGAAAATCCCAAGACCTTCCCAATTAGAAGCAGCCACCTTCTAGAAGGTGTCTGCATCCACCTTCAACACCTACAGCTACTACCAAGTCGAGGACAAGAGTCATGATTTGCTAGACTGGGATTTCTTGCAGGGCAAGAACACTGTTCTGAGCCTACGTGGCAGCCCCCACCCTCACCCCTTAGCCCAGCCACTTGGCATAGAGCAGGTTCTTCATCCAAATTCCCTGCGTAGGCCACACCCTGGGACCCCAAGAGCCTCCAGCCTCAGCTCCGTTCCTCCTCTTCTCTTCCCCCACACCACCTGCTGAGCTGCTGGCACCTGTAGGATCTGGAGCATCCTGCCGGCCAGCTGGTTTATTTCTCATTGTGCTTGACAGGAGGAAGTTCATCCACGTGATTTTTTGCAGTATCCAGAAAGGGTGGGTACAGTATGTCCTGTGGTGAAACGCTGGTGGAGCAGTGCAGGTTTTAGTCTCACCCCCACACTGCTGCTATTCCTCTGTGAGAATGGTCTCCCCTCACCACCACCCCTTCTCTCCCCCCAAAAAGCCTTGAAACATTTTATTTTGAGATGTGGGGTTTGGGATTACAGTCTATTCAACAATGAGACAGGAAGAGGTGGCTATGAATAGCCCCTTAGTGTGTTATACACCTGAGACCTTTCCCCACACGCGGCAGAGGAATCATTATTCAGGCTAGGCAGCCACGAGGCGTGTTATTTTTTTCAGAAACATTTACAGCTGGGTAGGCCTGATGAGTGAATACGTATGTTTGCTCGGTGGGAAGCACTTTGAACTGCAAGCGCGCACTGCAAGGGGATTGCTATGGAGACCGCGCCGCCTCTGCGGTGCATTTCTCTTGAGTTTTCTTCTCGGGGAGCCTCAGCACCCACGGGGTGTCCTGGGCACGCCGCTCTCAGAAGGGGCCTCGGCGCAGCAGTGTTGGCGGGGTGGGCAGCCCACGTGGGACTGGAACCCTCGCCCAGGGCCAAAAGCTGGAGAAGGCCGCCCCAGGTAGGGTGTGTGTGTCGGGGATGGGCGGGGAGAGGTTCTCAGGGTGTGCGGGCCCCCAGCTCGCCGGCCTGTGCGGGGACCCCGTGCAGGAGGGGCGCTCGGGGGCCCCCGGCGCGCAGCCGCGGGGGGTGACTGCGCCGCGTCCGGGGGCCCCGGTCCCGGGCGTGTGTCTGTGTGCGCTGCTGGGTGGGCGGAGGGCCCCGCGCCGCCCTGCTCCCCCTCGGACGTGTGTGCGCGCGGCCTCGGCCCAGCGCCCCAGCGAGCGGTGCCTGCGCCCGGGAAAGCGCGCGCGCGCGCCCGTGCGGGGTGTGTGTGTGTGTGTGTGAGTGTGTGACAGTGTGTGTCAGGTGACTTGGGTCACGCAGTCTCTCTCTCCCTCCTCGGGGGAGGAACTGCCGCGCTCCGGCTGACTCCTCCGCCGGCGGGCGGGGCGGGGCGGGGCGGGGCGGGGGGCTCCGGGCGCGCTGGGAACCGCGGGACCCAGACCGGGACGCCGACCGCCGCGGGGGACGCGCGGCCCCCGCCTCCGCCCGCGAACCTCCGCACAAAACCCCAATTCAGAAATAGGTTGCGAGCGGCAGGCCGGGAGGTTTGCCCCCCACCCCCCACCCCTCCCAGCCGCCGGGGACCCCGGTCGCCCCCGGGACGGCCGGCCGTGGGCGCGATGAGCCAGGTGCCGGGGAAGCCGCAGCCCGAGGAGGAGGACGACGACGAGGAGGAGGACGAGCTGGTGGGGCTAGCGGACTACGGGGACGGGCCCGACTCCTCGGACGCCGAGCCGGACAGCGGGGCGGAGGAGGGAGGTGAGCGCCGGGTCCCCCGCTCGGCCCCCCGCCCCGAGCGTCCTCGGCCCGCACCCCGGCCGGGCCGGGCGCGCGCGGGCCGGCGACTTGGAGGGGATCCAGGCGAGCGGAGTTGCGAGATGGGGGTGGGGAGGGGCGCCAGAGGAGCCGCCGCGAGCTGCAAAATGGGGGAGCCCGGGTGCAGGCAGCGGAGGGGGGACCGGGATCGTTGGGGAGGGTAGAGAGGAAGGGACTGGGCAGGAGGGACGCGCGCTCTCTGGCCGCTCCGGGGCCAGTACCTCCCCTACCCCTCACGCCGAGCTTCTCCGCAGGGTCTGGGGGTTGGGGAGGGGAGGGACCGCCCGGCGCGCCCTGGGACCGCTCCCTGAAGGCTGCTGTCGAAGCCGGGGTCAGATGTCGTGGCTAAAAAAGGCAGCCGGCAGCAGCGTGACTGGCAGGGTCGTCGGCAGCTGCGGGTGTCAGTCTTGCCCCGTGCGGCCGCGGGAGGGGTCCTGGGGCCTCCCAGGTCGGCGGCGTGGGGGCGCCGGTGGAGCGGCTGAGGGAGGCACCCAGGTGATAAGGGTGTCGCCGAGTGGCCGCGGGTACCCGGAGATCCAGGCAAATAAGGTTGTTAGGACACCTTATCTCTGCTCAGTGTCACCACCTGGGCATGACAGCGCCTGCCGTGGAGTGAGCGCAGGGCGGCGGAATACAGAGCCACTCAGAAGCAAACTCTTGTTTCCTGTTCAAGAAGAGGGAATTAGCAATTGTTCGGCCTGTGGGGGCTTCCTGCATTTAATTCTTAAGGCCTAAGGGAGTTGAGAGCTTTTGAGGATTCCAGAAAGGTTCATCTTTTTTGTTTCCCTCCAAATCGAGAAAAAAGCCCTTGATCGTAAGGTCATTTGGAAAGGTCAGTAGAATGAGGCAGGTAACCCTAAGATCTAGGTGAAACTGTCAGCATCCTAAAGAAGGAACTAACTTTTAAAGTGTTCACTTTGAAGAAATTGTATGAGGGATAACAGGTACTTTTTTGACTGCTGACTTTGAAGAACTTTTATTGAAAATTCACTGAACTTCCCTTCAGTTCTCCATATAAATCAAGTCTTTCTCTGGGGGGCAGTTTTCATTGTTTTGCATAAGGTAGGTGCTACTTTCAATTAATCAGAAAGGGAAGATTGTTAACTAAACCTTGAGCCTGATAGATGAGAAAGGAGCTTTCCAAGTCACCCATTTTCATAGTGTCCGGTCCCCGGGGAGCACTTGTGCTAATTCCCTATTTGCTTAAACTCGTGTGTGCACCTGTTCGCCTCTCTCTTCCGCACTCCCCATAGTCGGTTCCACAGTCTAGTAGGTGGCCACATGTTTGTAGATAAAGGCTTTCAAGCCTTTTGTTGGAGTCTCTAGGGCTACCTTTGGTAATTAAATTGTTCAGTCGCTTCATTATTATTCAAATTGCATTTGTTAGCTCTTCCTAGATTCTTAGGAGGCTCCGGAGAGATTCAGAAAGGGGATGTACTTGCAAGGTATTTGAAATGGTAGACACCCAATAGGGTGCAATGGTGATCCTCTTTGAAAAAAAAAGGAAAAGAAATGAGACTATATATGGGAAGAAAAACCCTGTAATTTGATATTGTCCTGGGGGCCAGAGACTGAGTTCCAGGAAAAGCCCGGTACCTGTTTGTTTATTCTGCAGTTCTTTAAGGGGGCACTTTAAAATTTTGATCTAGGGACTTGAAGTGGAAATAACGCTTTGGCTGAGGGGGGTAGATTTCCTGAACAAAGGGCTTCCCCAAAGCTGGGTGTGGGATGCTCCCCACTGCTCCTAACCCAAGGTAAATCCGCCTGTAACTGACGCTTGTAATTATTTTAGTAATAAAATCCTCCCTCGTGAGTTCTTGGGATCAAAGTGGAATCTTGCTGTAAAAGCCCTGAGTATATTTGTGTGGTAAGAGGAGCAAACAACTGAAGCCTGGCCTTTCTCCACCTGGGCCTGCTGTGGGTATAGTCTGTTCTCTGAAGAGTTCCTCCATTATCTAGGGCTCCTGTTCTTTCCACGTGTTGCTGGCTTTGGTTTGGGGGTTTAGGCCTGAATGCAGAATCTCTATCAGAACATTCGATTTCTAGAGAAGCAGATAGGTCCCTCAGTCAGCAGTTCTAGCAAGGACTGTCCCTGACAACTGTCATGCCAGCTGATATGGTCCTGGGGAGTCAGGATGGGGGTGGAGGCTGGGAGCTGTGACTTCTGTTCTTGTGGCCTTTTGTTCTTGAGATAGCAGCGTGCTACCAAATGGTCATCCCGGTTTCTGATGGGCCCTGGGCATGTGTTGCCTTATAACCCTGTGTTATTTTGGGTAAATTTTACATTTACCTACTCTCAAACTCAAGAAATGGAAAGTGGGGGCTGGGGAGGAGGACTTATTTTCTCTGAGAAAAGATGAATATGGTGCACTCAGAACCATGAGCAAAGCATTTCTCTAATGAATTCCAAACCTTCCTAATGGACTTGGTCTGGTGCCTGAGCTTTGTGAAGACCTGGGGCTTTTTCCATGAGGTTCAGAAATCTACCCTGGTGGGTGGGATGCAGGCCTGACCAGCACTGCTGTGCAAAAGAACGTGATTGAAGGTGGGTAGTGTGATTTTTATTTCCCGTAGTCTTACAAGGAACCTCTGATCTTATTTTTTTAAACTGAATGCCTTGTACATTGTACCACATTGTGCTAAGGTTGAAAATGTAGTGCAGCAAAGATGAGCCTTAAAGTGCACTTCCCTGACTTACACTCCAGATGTTATTTATGAATAGCCGGTGTGTTCTAGGGCACTTTAGTTCTGTTAAGGACAGATTTGGGCACTTCTCAACCCCCCTTTCAGGGTCGTTAATTGGAGATAAGATGAGTCTCACCTTCAACCCAGATAAAACTCCAGAGAGAGGAAGCAATAATTAAACCATTAAAAACAATTGTACCAAAAGTAATGGTTATTTTTAGACACAGGGGCTTTAAGTCTTTAGTAAATTACAGTGCTTTAAAAACTATAATAACAAGGAAAGCAATTAAAAGATCATATTTAATCAGAAAGTGAAATTACTTTTTCCCAAAGTTCCCCCCAGTTTTAAAGGGAAATTTGGCGAAGACAGCTGCTCACCCACAGTCAAGTGTGGTCTTGTTTTCGTAGCAGCCTGTGCACTCTCTCAGGATCTGAGGAAGTGACAGTTTAGGTGGTTATTGCAGACATGAAAAATCCAGAATCAGCAGGTGATACTTCCCTGAGGGGTGTAAGGGCAGTGAATCTGGCAATTCACTTCTATTAATCATTAGTGTCAGCTTTTTCTGTTGTTGTTAAAATAGTTTAAAAAATTATTAGTGAATTTATCTTCTCATTTCTTGAGAGTAAGTAGAGAGAATTGTTCTGATACTGAATCAATGGCTCAGAGTTGCCAGGGGGCTTTTCTGCAACCACAGTCTGGGCTAGAACTGAGCAAGGTTTAGGAGAGGGTCAAGTTCATGGAAATGTAAGTCCCTTCTCTTGTAATTCTGCCTTGTCCAAAAAGAGTTGGGTTGACTACAACCCTGGCTATAGCTAATCTCTTGGGTTCCCTTCTGGCTCTGGAAATACAGAGATATATAAGTATTGGAAACACAAAATAGTTAAAAATGATGTGACCAAAGTCACACCTTAGGCCCAGTGCTTATTCAGATACATATAGTTGGCACATTTTTATATCGGATGTTTGTAAACATGTTTCCATGATTCCTGGTATTAGAGAATCTTAATTCTCTACTTTTATCAGAAATCTCTCCCATTTTAATGTTAGAACAGACGTGGGGTAGTCTAATGGAAAAAAGAGGCAGAATCAGCAAGTCCTGGAGTTCTCGATAAGGGATGTGGCTCAGAGTTGGAAGGATTGTCTTCTTCTGTCCCCGGGTGCGGTGTCTGAGTTCACCCTGCTTTATTCCGTCCCCCCACCTCCCATCACTGTTGGTGACACGATTTTACTTCTATCACAGTGACGTCTGTCCTGCTCGTTTTTCTTACTTCCTCTCTACCTCCTTTATTCTTGTATTCCTTACCCTTTTTTTTTTTAAGGGCAACTTTTTAATTCTCTCTTAAAAAGGGCTTTAAAGCTCTCCTGTGACAGTGGCTTTCCCTGGTTCTGCTGGGATGTGCAAGACAGATGGATTTTTCACTGCTGGCCTAATGCGCTCAGAGAGCTGGTGGACTTTCTCCTCTTGAGGACCTCTGGGGAAGACTCCAGCCCTGTTTCACAGTGTGTAAAACAGAGGACAGCACAAAACTAATCTTAATCACTCTCTGAATGACTGGGAGGAAAAAGAAGTTCATAAGAACACTTTTCCCTTCTCGCAGAAACGTTGATAAATCAGAACACATTAGAAATGTGGGGTTTTTTTGACCGTGCCACATGGCTTGTGGGATCTTAGTTCCCCTAGCAGGGATTGAACCGGGGCCATGGCCATGTAATGAGTCCTAACCCCTGGACCACCAGGGAACTCCCAGAAATGTAATTGGATACAGATGTAAAGGAAACATTCACATGTAGAATCATTTTTTTTTAGTCACCTGCCAATGTGATATGTGAGAATTTCATAGAAAAAGATTTGGTCTTCACATATAAATAAAAATTACCTTCAAAAACCTTTGTCTTTGAAAATACATGTTGTGATTGCATTTAATTTTTCTTACTAAGTAGTTAAACAGTGAATCTTCATAATTTTTGCATATTCTCTTATTAACAGTACTATTATTCATATATTTAATTCCCACTTGGGTTGGAATTTCTTACTGGACTCCTGGGTCTTGAATGCGTAAGTAGTTCCATTGATCAGACATGTAAAGGACCACAGATAATGATGCAAAGGGAAAAAAACCAGAGGCATCTTCCTAAAACCATAAGTACATAGAACCTTAAGCCTTTGTGGAGCCTGCAGAATACTAATAGCAAAGACATTCTAGCTTTCCCTTAAGGCTGAGTGAGCCTCTCACTGTGGTCACATTCCACAGAAGACCCTCTCGTTACCTAGGCTTGGGCTGGGGAAAGAAAAGAAAGAAGAGGGGTGTGTGTGTGTGTGTGTGTGTGTGTGTGTGTGTGTGTGTGTGTGTGTGTGTGTGTGTGTGTGTGTGTGTGTGTGTGTGTGTGTGTGTGTGTGTGTGTGTGTGTGTGTGTGTACATGCTGATAGAGACTGATAGATGAGGAAGTAAAGGCTCCTGGGCTCTGGAACACGTATGGGCATTTATACAGCTGGTAAGTGGCCAAGCTGGGATTTGAACCCCAGTCTGGCACTAACACAGTATTTTTTCCAGCCAATCCATTTGCTGCCACATTATCCTGATTCTTTTGTTAAAGCTTTGTTTTATTTTCCAGTTTTGGGTCTGTTCAAAGGCATCACGTTTTGGAGAATTTTCCTTCATTATAATAGCTCTCAGTTGTCTGATACATCAGAATTTATGAAATGCATTTCATACGGTGCCTCGTTTCCCCCAGGAAGCCAGGGCCGGCCCCGTCAGAACTTCAGTTCCCATTTTCCTGATTTCTGGTTCCTTCTCTGTTGTGAACATTCCCAGCCCACAGATCAGTCAGGCGTGGCCCCCAGGCAACCCTGTTCCCAAGTCCCTGATCCATCTTTCTCCCTTCTTTCCGTCGTTTTTGACAGGGCTCTGCCACTTCTGGGTTAAGTCATTAGGCTGCAAATGTTAAAGGCTGACAAATGGTCCAGTTAGATAACCCCTCCCCATAACGCTGCTCTTGGGTGACTGAGTTTCCCTGGGATCCTCAGTGGTCTCGTTACAAAGCTGCACTATTTGGGAAATTTGGGTACCGACAGGACCCAGTGGAAGATAGGTAAGGTGTGTTCCGTGCCCCTGACCACAGTGGATAAACTTTACCTGGGAATAAAGCTCATCCTCTTGATACCCAAGTGCTGGGCTGGGCCAAAGTCCAATGTGGAGTTTCTTTTTAAAGTTTCAGTTAATTTAGCTTCACATTCTGCTCAATCACTTTAATTTGATCTTCCCAACCAGCGAACATCTATTGAGTGTTCACTGTGGTAAACACTGAGGCCTCAGTTTTCACGTCTGGATAATAAACGCTATCAATTTGGGGATTAGAGAAGAAACTGCGTGTTGTGCGGGTGCTCGGTAATGGTAACCGCTCGTGATAAGAGGTTGGAGCGGGTGGATTTGAGCAGTTTCTCGGTGGCTGAGGCCAAAACCTCTCCAGCGTGCCCTCACCCTCAGCCAACAAGATCAGGGGAAGAAAGGACGGATGAGGCACGGACCACCTCAGCAACCTGCGTTGCCGCTTCAAACCTGCCAGCAGCTTCACAGCTGTATTGACTTCTGAGGCCCTGGATCTTCTCCTCACTGGAGCTGAGGCCAACAGGTACCCCAGACTCAACAGCTTCAAATCCCTGTTCAGCCTCTTTGCCTTTATGAGCTTCATGAATGGGCCCTTATTCACTTGATCTTCCAGGTCAGGAACGTGGGGTTTCTTTGTCCCTTGTCCTCTATGTTCAGAAGATCACCAAGTACTATTCATTGGATTTGAGCTTCTCAAGAATCCATTCCATCTGCCCATTTCCACCTGCTTCTCATTTGTATTTCTAGAACAGCCTCCTAATTATTGTCAGGGAGGAAAACCTCTTAGGTTCTGAATTGGAGTCCTGCAAATTAAACATTAATGACAAAAGACATTAACAAGAGAAAAATAGATTTAATTAAGTCCTAATGCACAAAAACTTGACTCAAGGAGGCAGGTAG
This sequence comes from Hippopotamus amphibius kiboko, assembly GCF_030028045.1. Classification (NCBI taxonomy): domain Eukaryota; kingdom Metazoa; phylum Chordata; class Mammalia; order Artiodactyla; family Hippopotamidae; genus Hippopotamus; species Hippopotamus amphibius. The sequence goes on along the minus strand of NC_080191.1, from coordinate 75,947,448 downwards.
AATTTGGGCCTTATATACCATTTTAATAGAGGATGAGGAGGGGTAGAGGGGCACTTCTGGGGAGAAAAAGGACTTCAAAGGGGATGGGGGAAGGGGCACTTATGGAAAAGCAAATCACTAGAAAGGTAAATGGGCTCATAGGAGAATAGGTGGCAGATATGATAGGTTGGTGACAGTGTCTGTTTGGGTGTAGGGCTGACTTCTCTTCTGTGTCTCAGTCTCCAAGAAGAGAAGATGAGAGTTGCTCCTGGGGAGGAGGTTTTTGACAGATGAGTTCTTTTGGGAGGGTCTGCTTTAGGCAAATAAGGGATTTCAGGAACTCCAGTGCCTTTAGCTCAAAAAAATTCTTATGCCATAATGGCTTATTCTAGACCCCTTTGCTGTCCCCACACTGACCCCCTCTAAGGGAGTCTGTTTCTGGAGTGGGCTTCCTGAACATGTTAGTCTCCTCTTAAAATCCTTAGTGATTTCATCATGGCGTTCAGCGTAAAATCCAGACTTGGCAGCATCTCATTCATGAGCTAACCTGTTATCTATCAGTTAATTTATTCAATTGACATTTATTGGGTTCACACCACAGGCTACAATGTATTTTGCCTGTGGATATGTGAGACAATAAACAAGTAAATAAGACAAACATAAAGTGGAAAGATAATTTTGTATAGTAAAGTACTGTGAAGGTGATGCAGGGATACTAGGAAGTGATAGGACCCCACGGAGGCAAGAGGAGGTAAAATTGCCTGTGGGCTGAGTGGGAGGAGGAGCCAGGGGAGGCCTGGGAAAAGCCAGCCAGGCAGAGGGAGGCCCTAAGGTGAGGAAGCAGAAGGCCAGTGTGGCTGCAGGTTCGGGAACTGGTGGGGAGTGTGAACCAGGCATGGGATGAGAGGGTAGCCCACTTAGGACCTTTGGGGGAAGAAGGCATTTGAGTGTTATTCTAAATGCTGTGGGAAGCCGCTGGAGAGTGTGCAGGCTTTTCTTGTCTTTAAACTATGTTCCCAAAACTCCAGAAAGGCCAGATTTTTTTTCCTGGCATGACCTTTCCCTCATTCATCTCTTTTACGCCTCCTCTCCTTTAAGGCTCAGATGCTATTTCTCCAGAGAACCTTCTCACGGAACCGGTAACACCTAGATAGCAGTGCCTTGTAGTTGTCAGCTTTTCTTGTCTATTTTCCCCACTAATCACTAAGGAATGAAGCTTTTCTTTGTGCCTGCAGCCCCTGGCTCAGCCCTGTCAAACAGAACACTTGGCAGATGTTCAGGGAACCTTTATGCAAGGGGAACAAACTGCCCTCTTGTTAATTTCACCTCACTCAGGCAACTTCCTCCAAACCCCAGCGGGACACTTTTAAAGAGCCCTCTCTGGGGTCCCATGTCTAGTCCCAGATTCTCCTGTCATTCCTTTCTGATTTTCCTTTAAAAAAAAAAAAAAAAAAAAAAGGACTAGCCCTTTTATTGCCCCTTTCAAAGCAGCTCACATCCTTCATTCTAACACTTTCACTTTTCTCAGGTGGTTCTTATCAAGCTTGAGCAAGTGGGTGATGCTCAAGGAAATGTGATGGGGGGCGGGGGCTGAGGCCCTCTGGCGGGAGGCCTGGAGGCTGGGGTGCTTCCCATTCTGATGGAAGTTCCCTGATTCCACTTCCAGAATGGAACCAGATCCTCTGAGAAACCCCATAGGGTTTCAGAAACAGGGATATTTAAGAGACTGAGAGGATTAGAGGGAAGATTTTTGCCAGCAGGCTTTTCTGATGTAAGAACCACCCCCCCCCCCCCCCAGTTCAACCGCAGTGGCCCTACAACATTTTTTCACTGTGGGTCCACAATAAAAAATACATTTATATTAGGAACCAGCACCCACCTACGTTTAAGTAAATGTAAAAGAGTTTCAGTAGCAGTGTTTACTCTTGTTAGGCATAACGCACTCTGATATTTTCTGGTCTCTTCTTTTGTCTTTGTTGCAGTTTTAGTTTAATGCCAGCTGATTGGTGGCTGAGGCCCTGGGTAAGGGCTCTAGCACATACCAATCCTGTGACCTTGGGCAGGTTCCTTCCCCCAAGTTCCTCAGGTGTAAAACAGACTTGTACCTCCTCCCTGGGTGGGTAAAGTTTGTAGAAATGTCTAGCGAGGTCCCTGGCACACCGTATATTTCTGTACATGCCAGTTAAATACTATAAAATACATCTGCATGGGTGTGCAGGGTCTCCACAGAGTTGCTGGGGGCGGGGGCGGGGGTGGGGTGGGGGTGGATACTTCCAGCTGTGTGTGTATGTTTTAGCTGTATGTGTATTTCACTTCCCGGCTGCTCTCTGTATGTAAACACCCATACACACTCCCTCCCCTTTCCACCGTGGTCTCCATGACCTCCCCACTCTCCCAGCAGGAGGAGATTGAACCTCCAGAGCACTAGTACCCATGATCATGCCACATAGAGACTTGCAGACCCTGCTGAAGAGAAAATCTGCACCCATATCCAGCAGTATCAATTGGGAAGAAATAAAGACATTTATATGCACGTAAATATTTTTGTAGTTGTACATAATTAAACGTGCACTTATATTTTCTACTGGTTTGAGATGCTTATTCTTATATTTTAAAAAAATCAATACATAGGGGCTTCCTAGGTGGCGCAGTGGTTAAGAATCCGCCTGCCAATGCAGAGGTCACGGGTTCGATCCTAGCTCCAGGAAGATCCCACATGCCGCGGAGCAACTAAGCCCGTGTGCCAAAAAAAAAAAAAATCGATACATGACTGTGCTTTTTAAACTAAATAAATTATTTATTTATTTATTGGCTGTGTTGGGTCTCCATTGCTGCCCGCGGGCTTTTTCCAGTTGCGGCGGGCTTCTCATTGCAGTGGCTTCTCTTGTTGCAGAGCACAGGCTCTAGGCGCGCAGGCTTCAGTAGTTGTGGCATGTGGGCTCTAGAGCACACGCTCAGTAGTTGTAGCTCACGGGCTTAGTTGCTCCATGGCATGTGGGATCTTCCTGAACCAGGGATCAAACCCTTGTCCCCTGCATTGGCAGGTGGATTCTTAAACACTGCACCACCAGGGAAGTCCCCGTAACTGTGCTTTTCTAACAAGGACCATAGCTTTCTCTTACTTACCTTTTGCCTACCTCTCCCTCACCAGTCTCCCATGTCTACATTGTCTGGAATTTTAGTTTCTGATTTTTATTCAAAAATTTAAAATCAATACTTACTTTAAATTAATGGGTTTCAGTAAAATTTGTCTTCCATTGCTTATTGCATTCCCCTATATTTGAGTGTGTTTTCTTTCAGGAGTGCATCCTTGAGTAATTCTTTCAGAGAGATTAAGTAGAGAGTAAACTTTTAGAGTCCTTGGGTGTCTGAAAACATCTTTATTTCACTCCTACATTTGAAAAATAGTATGACTGGGTATATATCAACAAATCTGGGTTCAAAGGTATTTTCCTTCAGTCCTTTGACAATACTGTCCTATTCTTACATCCGTGCTGTCAACAAGTCTGATGTCTTTCTGATTCCGTTGTAGGTAATTGTTTTCCTTTTCTCATAGTTTTAAGGACTTTATTATTATCCTTGATGTTTTGAAGTTTTACTGTGATTATTCTAGATGTGGGCTTGTTTTGGTTTAAATTTCTCCTTTTTACTTTGGGGGCCTGTTCATTTTAAGTGTTACTTTTTAAACAGGCTTATCTATTATTTAGTTAAATATTGCTTTCCTCTATATTATGTATTTTCTCCTTTTGGAACTTCTTTGAAGAATAATGGGACTTCTGCATCCTATTCTTGATGTTACTTTAACCTTTATTTCATACTTTCCAGTGTCTATCCCTTTGTACTATGTTCTGAGAGAAGTTGACTTTCTAATTCACTAATGCCCTCTTCATCTGTGTTTATTCTGCTTTTTAACCCATATATCCTCCCCGCCCAACAATTGTGTTTTTATTTCTAAGATCCTTAAGGCCCTTTTTCATAACTGCTCTTATTCTGAAACTGTCTGTTCTTGTTTCATGAATGCCATATTCTCTGTGACCTCTGAGTGTTTTAATTATACTTGAAAGTTTACTCTGACTCCTGTATGAACTCTGCTTCTTCAGGTATACATTCTTCCATTTGTTGAGTCTGTATTCTCTTCTATAATCTTGTCTTTCCTCAAATATTTGGCATTTGAGGAAATGTCTGGAGGCAGGATGGTGCTTCTTCCACCTCTTGGACTACACACACATTGCAGTGAGAGTTAGGGAAGGTCAGAGTACAGGGAGGGGGTACTGTGGGTGCTTCTTGTTTCTTCTGGGCATCACTAGCCACTAGGGCACTGCTTTCCACCTCATACCTACAGTCCTATATTCACTGCTCCCACTTGGAAGATAGTCTAGTGTGTACATAGGGTGGGTGCAGAGTTTATCTGCTTGGCTATTTTCACTGTGATTCTCCAAATAACAACCCTGTTGGTTGTCTTCTTGTCCCTTCCTGTTTGAGCTTCCAGTTCTCTCTTTTCCAGCAGAACCCTACCACTCATAATCAAGGGCTGCAGGTTCCCCCTTCAATCTGATCTTTGTGTTTCTTAGGGATTTCTTAGTAATTTGTCAATTTTGAGTTCTCTTTTTGGTCTCAAGCTTAGCTATCCATTTTTATTTGTTCATCTGTTTATTTATTATTCATATCTTTTGTGTTATGCTTAGGTATTCAGTATGAGAAGGGAAGACTGTGACACGTTATTAGTCTGATATTTTTGAAACTGGAAGTCCTATTTTTTCAGTTCATGTCCTGCTTTTGCTAAGATTGACTTGTAATGATAATACTGTGAGTATAGCATATAATCACTGATGAAGAAGAAGAAAGCTGGTGGTCTTTTGGGTAATTTACTTCCACATCATTCTGTCTAGGGCATATCATCTGCAATTTGTTGATATGTGTTAAGTTGAATGGGAAAAGTGTGTGTGGGAAGGATGGGAGTAAAGTGTTGCTTAGAGTGGACTAGTATCTGTGCACATCTACATCTACTTAGTTTTTCTTTATTCACTTACTGTTTTACCTGAAATTTCTGTATTTCCCTGCACCTATTGTAAATTCAAACATCAAAATATTATATGTAATAAATGAAATTTACTAAGATACTATGAAGTAGTAACCTGTGTTTTAGGTAATTGTAGAACTTTGGAAAAAATTGTTAGTTGCAATAAGGGAAATAAAAGATTGCTTTCCAGTCTCTTTTGGATTGTGCTTAGATCAGGACCAGGGTCTGAGAAAGACATACTGAGGTATAGCTCAGAAGGAAACAAAGAAATTTAGAAAAATAATGTATGTATATTTCTATATTTTTCCTATATTCTGCCTTTTTTTTTAAAGTGTTGGTTTCTTTTTTGATCTTTCTCCAAGTTTCATACTGGGTCTTTTCTTTTTGTCAGTCATGAAGCCTTTTTTTTTTTTTTAATGGGGATATATTTCACATACTACAGTGTTTGCCTTTTAAAGTATACAGATCAGTGGTTTTAGTATATTCACAAAGGAGTGCAATCATACCCGCTATTTAATTCCAGAACATTTTTATCATCCCAAAGAAAACACACATCCATTAGCAGTCACTTCCCACTTCCGCTTCCCTCTAGCCGCTGGCAATCACTAAGTACTTTGTCTTTATGGAGTTGTCTGTCGTGAACATTTCATGTAAATGGGATCGAACGATATGTGACCTTTTGTGTCTGTCTTCTTTCATTTAGCATAACTCCCCACTCCCTACCCTCGGCCAGCCAAGCGGCTCGGCTCTTGGGATCTTTAGTTCCTCCACCAGGGATCAAACCCATGGCCCCTGCAGTGGAAGTGCAGAGTCCTAACCACTGGACCGCCAGGGAATTCCCTAGCATAACATTATTTATTTGTTTGTTTGTTTATTTATTTTATTGGCTGTGTTGGGTCTTCTTTGCTGTGCGCGGGCTTTCTTTTTAGTTGCAGTGAGTGGGGGCTACTCTTCATTGTGGTGCACGGGCTTCTCATTGCCGTGGCTTCTCTTGTTGCGGAGCACGGGCTCTAGGTGTGTGGACTTCAGTAGTTGCAGCACGTGGGCTCAATAGTTGTGGCTCATGGGCTGCAAAGCGCAGGCTCAATAGTTGTGGCGCATGGGCTAAGTTGCTCTGCAGCACATGGGATCTTCCTGGAGCAGGGATCGAACCCGTGTCCCCTGCATTGGCAAGTGGATTCTCAACCATTGCACCACCTAGGAAGCCCCTAGCATAACATTTTTGATGTTCATCCATGCTGTGGCATGAATCAGTACTTCATTCCTTTTTAATGGCTGAGTAACATTCCATCACATGGATATACCACATTTTGTTAATCTGTTTATCAGTTGATGGCCATTGGATTGTTTCTACTTTTTGGCTGTTATGAATTGTGCTGCTGTGAACATTCATGTACAAGTTTCTGCTTGGACACATGTTACTTCTTTATTCCTAGGAATAGAATTGCTGGGTCACGTGGTGACTCAATGTTTAACCTTTTGAGGACCTGCCAAACTGTTTTTTCAAAGCACACCATTTTACATTACCACCCACAGTGTATGAGGGTTCCCATTTCTCTGCACTTGTTATTGCCTGACTTTCTTTTTTTTTTAATTAATTTATTTTATTGGCTGTGTTGGGTCTTTTTTACTGTGCGCGTACTTTGTTTTTAGTTGCCGTGAGTGGGGGCTACTCTTTGTTCTGGTGCGCGGGCCCTTCATTGCCGTGGCTTCTCGCTGTGGAGCATGGGCTCTAGGCACGTGGGCTTCAGTGGTTGCAGCACATGGGCTCAATAGTTGTGGCTCACGGGCTCTAAAGCGCAGGCTCAGTAGTTGTGGCGCACGGGCTTACTTGCTCCGCGGCATGTGGGATCTTCCTGGAGCAGGGATCGAACCCCTGTCCCCTGCATTGGCAGGCGGATTCTCAACCACTGCGCCACCTAGGAAGCCCTTGCCTGACTTTTTTATTTTAGCCATCCTAGTGGGTATGAAGTGGCATCTCATGGTTTTCGTATGCATTTCCTTATTGACTAATGATGTCAAGCGTCTTTTCAAGCGCTTATTGGCCTTTTGTGTACCTTTGGAGAAATGTCCACTTAAATCCTTTATACATTTTTTATATTGTTGAATTGTAAGAGTTCTTTATATATTCTGGATACTAGACCCTTATCACATATATTATTTGCAAATTCTGTGGGTTTTCTTCCCTTTTTTAATGTGTCCTTCGAGCACCAGAGTTCTAAATTTTGATGAAGTCCAACATTATTTCTTTGAGGCGTAACTCAAATAAACCAGCATCTCTTTAGTGCAGAGACTGATGATCTGGGCAAAGAAGGACCTTGCTCTGGAATGCTGAGACCGGGTTCTTTCCCCTGACTGCCTGTGCCAGGAAACCTCTATACTTCACACTCCAGAGTCCCTGCTCATGATGGGGAATTGCCCAGGCTTGCTGGCCCTCTGAAATGGGGTGAGAGGTGGTCCCCGCCCATGAGCGGGGTGATGGAGTTGGCAGTCTCCGAATTTGGAAACGGAGCATCGTCTGTGGATCATAAATCACATCTGAGGCGGAAGTGAAACTCGTCTCGTTAACCGCTGCCACAGCGTCTCACCCTCATTCTTGTCTTGTGGTTTCCCCAGTTCTGGACTTTAGCGACCCCTTCAGCACGGAGGTGAAGCCCAGGATCCTGCTCATGGGGCTGAGGAGGAGCGGCAAGTCATCCATCCAGAAAGTCGTCTTTCATAAAATGTCTCCCAACGAAACCCTGTTCCTGGAGAGCACCAACAAGATCTGTCGGGAAGACGTGTCCAACAGCTCCTTTGTTAACTTTCAGATTTGGGACTTCCCGGGACAGATTGACTTTTTTGACCCTACCTTTGACTATGAGATGATCTTCCGGGGGACAGGAGCCCTGATATTTGTCATAGACTCCCAGGTAAGGCTCCGTCTCGGGGTCCGGTGGGACCACAGCCCCCCTCCCCCACCTTCAAACAAGTTCCTTTGCAGTCGTTTTGGTTTGGTTTTTTGAGTCAGGAATAGGCCTTTCTTCCAGACTAGTGTTTCTCAGTTGAGGCTCTCAGGCTTTGCAAATGGGAAAATGCTCCCTTCCATGCAGCCCGGACAAATAATTGATGTTCGGGAACTGTGTGCTCTCCGCAAACCCTAGAGGAAACCTCACAGATGGAGAGGACCACCGTGCAGGCCAGTGACAGGAACTTTGTGTCCCCCCACTCTGGTACTCTTGGCAGACATCCGTAAAAGGTCACAGGTTCTCCGCAACAAAAACACGTATGTATATATTCACATTTCAAAATGTTTACTGTTTCCTACGAAGATAAAGTTCTAAGTGTGAACATTTTTCTTCTGAATCAAAGTATTGTAGTTACTACTAGTACACAATTAAGGCAGCATGACTAGTGTGTATTTTATAGCTAACTAAATACAAAGTGTAAAATTTGAGATACATATTTTTTTTTTCCACTTATTTCATGTATCTAAGCTTGACTAAGGATTTGACATCAATTCTATTTTTGTTTTTTGTTTGTATAGCTGTAAGTACTGAGAAACCTTGTTCACGTAAAGTGGATATGGGGTGAGTTTTGTTCTAGCATTGGCTCAATTATTTAAACTCCTTGCAAGTTTTATCCCCTAGATGACCCAATTTTCTATCACAAACAAAATTATTTTTCGTGGTTTATCAGACATGCTGATTGTGTCCCCTTTTAATTTTGCGGAAAGCAAAGAATTGGGAGTCCCTTGGCTGATGAAGAACCTTATCACCCAGGCATTAGAGTCACTCCCTTTATCATTATTCAGACCAGCCTTCTGAATGGTCTCTATGGCATCCTGGGTTTTTAATACCCTGGGCCTTTCTCCTGTGAAGTGGGAGCAGGGCTTGAGGCGTAAGGGGAGGAAGAGAAGGGAAGCAGGACCACAGATGCATCTCAGGCAAGTCGGTCTTAGGAAAAAGCACAGGTAGCAGGACTGGGACATTGACATTGATGTTCTTCAGACTCTCCCACATCCAGGTGCTCTTACCTGGCCCCAATGGGTAGCCCAGCCTGAAGGCCCTCCTTTGAAGCTGTGGGGGAATAAAAGGCAACAAGTACTACAGAAATGCCCTAAACCGACTCTAAGCTCAGGCCCCGACGTCTCCCTGAAACTGTGGGCCTACAATCAGACAGGCGGGGCCCAGCCCTCCGTGCCCTTTGGGAGCCCAGTGGTATTAGGGAGGAAGGGCTGTGAAGACTGTTCGTAATAATGGTTCTGTGCCCACGCTTGGAAAACCATTCTACTCATGCCTGAGAGCATCATAAATTCATTCACGGGACGAAGTGCCTGTTTAATATAATAATGAAATTTTCAGCTCAGCCTTTTAGTTCCAAGTGACTGCACGGTAAACTTGTAGAGCTGTGGGAGCGTGGCCATATGGTCCGAAGGAGTTTTCTCGGGGGCGGTGGAGGCGGGAGGCTGTAAATTCCAACACCTGATCCACGAGCAGCCGTGCCTCTCCTCCCGAGGGCCCATCCAGAGATGCACGCTTGTAGCACCTGCACCGGGTCCAGGCCCTGCTGTGAGTCGTGCTTTCCTGGCTGTCCCGCTTGTACTGACCTGTTTTCTGGCCCATCTGTGGCTTTGGCAGTATCTCCTGCCTTCCTGCCTCAGGTCAGCCAGCACCATAAATCAGGGAGCTTGGAGCCCAAGAGGAGCCGGGCCAGGCTGTGAACAAGCCGCTCGTTGGGAGGGGAGACTCTAGGGCTGTCTCGCTCATCTGTCTCTTCCAAGCTCCTTTTTCACCCTGAGTCGTCACAGCTGCTGTTTCTGTAGCTGCTGAAGTAGGTAGCAGCAGGAGTCGTCCTACTCGTGGGTAACTAGATTCCAACCCTGACTCATCACTTCAAGACAGTGGCTTAGGAAGTACTTCTTTCAATACCATATTGTGCTACATAGCAATTTACATTTACAGAATTTGAATTTCCAGTGCACCTCTATCTCAGGTGTGCGTAATATGCCTTTAATGGGGCTAAAATCGGCGTACTTGCCTGTTTATTTTTCATTGTTTAGGGTGTTTTTATTGCCTCAAAGTGTTCTCCCTTTTTATGTTTGGTTGGTTTGTTTTATTGACGTGTAGTTGATTTACAATATCGTGTTAGTTTCAGGTGTACAGCACAGTGATTCAATTATATATACATATATATTTATATGTTTATATTCTTTTTCGGATTCTTTTCCCTAATAGGTTATTACAAAACATTGAGTATAGTTCCTTGTGCTCTACAGTAGGTCCTTGTTGGTCATCTGTTTTGTATATAGTACTGTGAATATGTTAATCCTAACCTCCTCATTTATCCCTCTCCTCCCACACGTGCCTGTTTTTATTTATTCACTATTTATTTATTTTTGGTTCTTTTTAAATTGGAACTGTAATTTGGTTTTAATTTTACCTGAGCATGAAAAGTGAACCTTCAGTTGGGGTTGGTAAATGTGTTCTTTGTTTTATTTTGTTTCTTGGTTTGTTGGGTTTTGTTTTGGCTGTAGGGCAGAGAAAGGAATAAGAATGAGAAATACATCTTTTTAAGTTACACTTTTTAAAAGGGAGGAAGAAACATTGTTGAGAGTTGTCATTTACTAAAAGTAAGGAATAATTAAATAAGCAGTTTCAGAGTCTGCCTAATAGACTTTTCTGTTGGAAGCAGCCAGTAAAAATCACGTTTGTGGGAATCTTTACTTGAGGTGACTGTAAGCACTAAACAAAACCAAACTTGAGGGATGTGTTTCGGCAACTTTTTTTTTTTTAATATCTATTTATTGGCTGTGTTGGGTCTTCGTTGCTGCATGTAGGCTTTCTCTAGTTGTGACGAGTAGGGGCTACCCTTCCTTACGGTGCATGGGCTCCTCATTTCGGTGGCTTCTCTTGTTACGGAGCTCGGGTTCTAGGCGTGCAGGCTTCAGGAGTTGGCAGCACGTGGGCTCAGTAGTTGTGGTGCATGGGCTTAGTTGCTCTGGGCATGTGGGATCCTCCCTGCCCAGGGCTCGAACCCGTGTCCCCTGCATTGGTAGGCGGATTCCTAACCACTGCACCACCAGGGAAGTCCCCTCGGCAACTCTTGACTTTATTTCTAAGCAGTGCTCTGTTTGTCTGACACCTCATATTTTTATTTTTTGCTTGTGAATTCCTCAGAGTCACAGGATTGCAAGATAAATATATCACCAAGGAGAAAATGTTGTAAAATAAAAGAGAATGTCGTAAAATAAAAGAGAATGAAAGCGTCCCGAGTGATTTCCCGTGAGCTGCCCGTGTGACACCGCCGGCCCCCGGGGGCAGCCCACAGAATGTACCACGTCTCCAGAACCACCCTCGGCCCCCCAGGAGCCAGTTCACACGTGCTTGGGATCCAAACTAGAGTGTCTGCTTGACCCACGTTGGGGATTGTGACCTGCCTGTAATTCCTAGATCTAGTTTTGGAAAAGAAGCCAGGCAGTGTATTTTTCCTGTTTTAAGTTTTTGTAGAAGATAATAACAAACAGCAGAAAAAAATCATTCACAATCCCTCCACTCAAATAAGTCAAATACGTTCTTCTTTTTCATGCCATTTTGAGCCTCTGTAGATCTGCACCACTTCAGTTTGTTGGTGATCAGACCACTTTATATGCTTGGCAGGGAGGTTAGAGTGATTTCTGATCTTCTGAGATTGTGATACACTCTTGACCTTGGCTAGTTTTGCTCACAGACATGTGCTTTTTAACGCCTCTCTTCAAAATTTACATACAATAAATCGCACTTATTTTAAATGCACAGTTCAACAAGTTTGACAGAAACCTCTAACCACTTCGCAGTCAAGATAGAGGATGTTTCCACCACCCTGTAAGCTTCCTTTGTGTCCTTTCTCGGAAGGCCCTCCAGACCCAGGCCCCAGGCAACTGCTGAGATGTGCTTTCTGTCTCTGTAGAGTAGTTTGCCTTTTCTAGAATTCCTATATGTGAAATTGTACGGTAGTGACGTCAGTTTTTATTTGAGATATTGTATGTAGAAAGGGCTGCAAATTACTGAACTAGACTTTTTCCAAAATGCTTCATCTGCTATCCCAGGGTCCAATATTTGTTTTTCGTTTTAAACAACTTTTTTAGGGTGCAAAGGAGGAGGACTCCGTTTGTTCTTTTTCTCTCTTCATGGTTTCCTACTAGTATCTTTAATATTTTGGTTTATCTAAAGCGTGGAGATACATTTTTATTAATTTAACTTGGGAAATACAAGAATGCCCCCAAAACATCCTCTATTTTATGGGCTTTTCTGTATTTGTCCAGGTTTGGAGTCAGAATCGGGGTGGGGGTGAAAGATCTTTAAATTCTGTCCTGAAGATCCCTTTCCTTTTTTTTTTTGCTATAAAAACAAGACCTATTCACACCCTTCAAATTGGCAATAATGAAGCGATCTGACAACACTGGGTGTTGGTGAGAGTCTGGACCATCAGGGGCTCTTACACATTATCTAGTCAAGTTCAAGGTGCAAAGACCCAGTAAGCCTGCCTTCAGGGTAAGCCCTAAGAAACTCACAAACAGGCACAGAGATGTGTGCGTGAGGCTGTCCGCATTATCTTCGCCTGAACTAGCACCTAACTGGAAACATTCTGAATGTCCATCAACAGGCAAGTAAGTGATATATTGTAGACCATCCATACAATGGAGTTTATTTGTAGAGTTGTGAACAGGAATCATATACTAGCATTACGTGCTTCAACAAAGGTGAATCTCACTGACATAATGTGAGTGAAGAAGGCAAACTGTAATCCAGGTGCAGGTTGATATTTTTGTACATTTGCAAACAATGTCAGTGAATTCTGTGTGTTGTTTAGGGATACTTATGTATGTATCAGTAGTAATGTATTAAGAGATGAGTGATGGTAAAGGCAGAAGTCAGGATACTAGTTACCTGTGGAGGGTGGAGGGTAGAGGGATGGATGGGTGGGCTGGGAGCGTGGGGAGAAACACACAGGGCTTCAGTGTCTGCTGTTTGATGTCTTAAACAGAGATGCGTACACAGGTGTTCATTATATTATTACATAGGTATCAGCTGTAGGAAGGAGAAAAAAGTGTTGTGTTAGTTGGGGCATTTACACTAGACCAGAGGTCAGCAGACTTTTTCCGTAAAGGGCCAGGTGGTAATTATTTTAGGCTTTGCAGGCTGTGCTGTCTCTGAGGCTTTTCCACAGAGGAAAACTGCTCAGCTCTGCCCCTGTCCCCCCGAAGCAGCCATCGACAGTGTGTATATCACAACATCATGTTGTACCCCTTAAACACACGCAATGTTTGTCATACCTCGATAAAGCTGGGCGGAGGCGGGGTGGAAGACTGTCTGTGGAAGGCAGCCTGGAGGGAGGGTTCAGGAAGAAGCGGCAGCGCGGCCTCCCTGACCAGAGTATGCTTTGTTCCCAGGACGATTACGTGGAGGCCCTGGCCAGGCTGCACCTCACAGTGACCAGGGCCTACAAAGTGAACACTGACATCAACTTCGAGGTGTTCATTCACAAAGTGGACGGTCTGTCAGATGACCACAAAATTGAAACCCAGCGAGATATTCACCAGAGGGCGAATGATGACCTGGCAGATGCTGGATTAGAAAAAATTCACCTCAGGTGAGGACAGAAACCTCCCAGAGATCACAGGGGGCCAAAGTCAATAGGAGTGTTTGGGGCTGGACAGTCATTTACCCGTGCACTCTGCTTTGTGCTGTAGACCCTGGGGTAGTTTTTGGGAAAAGCAAGCGTTGCAATGTGCTAATAACTCTAATCTTTGGGAAAAGCAGTGGGGTTTAAAAAAAATTTTTTTGACCAAAGGTCAAAGCTCAGGTTCTTTTCCCATATGAAAAACACAGAAGAGAAAACCCATGAACTGCATTCAGGAAGTTAATCGATGCTGAAGTTGACTATTAGAGCATCTATAATCACAAGTAAAGGAGTCCTGTGAACATGATTCAAATAGAAATAAATATTCACGGAGGAAAGCCATTTATTTCTCTGTGATTTTTGTGGGGTAGTATGTCTATGCATCAGTCGTTTTGCAAATTGGAAAAAATGAAACGATTAGATGCTTAAGTATCCGTAGTATAACTGTTCCTAACCTGAAATAATTTGGTGTAGATTCTCTTCCAGAATGTAAGGATGATGCTGAAATGGCCACATACGGCTGCATTTTTAAGCGTTCTAGTCCAGCCAGTCAGCAGATGGGAATGGGCACAGTTCTTGCTTTGGGAGAGTGGGGCAGGAATGTCTTGTTAAGACCTGTTCCTTTTTTTACCTGAGGTTGTTTTGAATCCTGAAGGGGGCTAGAATGTGTGTGTAGTAAATACAGAAAGCGTGCTTCTGGTGTTATGACATCGCCCGAACAATCTATTCCTCGGTCAGAGGTAAAAAGTGATGAAATACTGTTTCGTCTTTCAGCTTTTATCTGACAAGCATATATGATCATTCAATATTTGAAGCTTTTAGCAAAGTGGTTCAGAAGCTAATTCCACAACTCCCCACGCTGGAGAATTTGCTAAACATCTTTATCTCAGTAAGTAAATAGTACTGTCCTGTTAGAGTCATTTGCACAATTTAAGAATAACATTGTTAGAGGACTGGGGCAGGGAGGGTGGGGGGGACTCGAGGGGGGGGCGTCAAGGAAGGGAGGGAATATGGGGATATGTGTATAAAAACAGTTGATTGAACCTGGTGTACCCCCCCAAAAAAAAAAGAATGAAAAAAAAAAAAAAAAGAATAACATTGCACGAGTGAAAGTGATCTTATTCTGCTTGCTCTTACAGCACTTCACGGTCACTGAAATATTATGTTTGAAGATTGCGCCCACATACTGTTTTAGGTCCTTTAAAATGTAACTCCCAAAACGATTCTTGTGCTTCACTGTTAAAACAGAAATGTTTATTCAAGTTGTAGGCATTTGTTCAGTGTTAATAGAATCCTACCAGAGGTTGAGAGCGTAAAAGTTGGTGTTGGCTATGAAATATATACTGTTGAATTTTTAAAAATATGTTTAACACTGTGAATGATGTGCTGTCTGGCTGAGTCCTAAAAACCAACAGCTCAAGGCGGACTTCACAAAGTAGAATTAAGGCGGATCTTTGGCTGTATTCACATTGAGCCTCACTGCACAATTTTGAGTTTGTCTAGATTTTTTAAATCTATTTTTAAATTTAAAATTATTAAAATTCTTTTTCTAATTTGCCCCTTTTCCTAACTGCAAGTACATTTCTAACAGTCAGGAAACACCACTTAATGTGTTTACCTAAAGTAAATAATTTGTGATAATTCCAGTGTTCGTTTCTTACGCAAGTCCATTATGAAAAAATTTATGACAGTGAGGTTCAAATTGTAATAAAATGGAACCACCTAAATTTTTGCTCATTCGTATTTGAGACTGAGGCTGGCATATCATTTTACCTAACCATGACATGCTCTGCAATCAGCTGTCCCTTTAAGGCAGCATCTCATTTTTGTTTCAGAATTCTGGAATTGAGAAGGCATTTCTCTTTGATGTGGTCAGTAAGATTTATATTGCAACTGATAGTACCCCTGTGGATATGCAAACTTACGAGCTCTGCTGTGACATGATCGATGTGGTTATCGACATTTCTTGTATTTATGGGTAAGTAGAACATTCTGAAAGGCTACACTTGAGCCATACTTCCCTTTCATAACCTTTGAGAACTTTGCATTTACTTACCTGATCTTAATACTTTTGTTTGAAATGACTGAGATCTATAAATACACCCTTTAGCATGTAATAATAATAACAGAAAATTATTGAGGACATGCCTGGCATTGTGCTAGTAATTTCATGGCCTCATCTTACATCCTTGAATTCTTTACTCTTCCATGAGGCGGAAATTACTATCCCCGTTTTACAAATGGGGAAACCGAGGTTCAGAGCGGTTAAGTTTCTAACCCCTGCTCACACTGTCAGTAAGGGACAGAATTAGTATTTGAACTTGTCTGATTCCTTGTTCCTCTACTGAAAAATCTGTTGTCATATCATAATGTCGTATATACTTGAGGGAGACCATGAGGATCCTTGGACTCTGCATAAATATCTCATGTTTACCACAGTTCTGTTTTCCTCATTACAGGAAATAACTGCTGAGTTGTTTGTTTGGGTTTTTTTTCCAATATGCTTTTGATTGTCTTCTATTGTGGGCAGAAGAGAATTATAAAACTAATCAAACCTTACCTGCTTTTTATTATGACCTTGCGTTCTTAGAAAACAGAACTTCTTAAATGTTTAAAATGACATAAACAAGGAGTGCGGAAAATTGATTTTGTTAGGAGACATAGAAATAATCCCACATCATTGTAAATTTGCTGAATTCAGGGTGTTGTCCAGAGTGAGTGGGTGTGAACTAGTCTGTCTGTCCTCTTAAGACATCATGCTGTTGCTGTCTGTTTACGTTGGATCTCACATCTTCACTCAGTCATTGGTGAGGTAAAGCTTTTCTTCATCTTCCTCTTTACTCACTGGCTATGACCCACTTTAGACAGACAGCCTCCTCTGTTGGCTTCTGGGAGAGCCTCAGTCTCAGCATTTCTCTCTCACTCAGTTCAGACTTTTCCTGTTAACTGTTATACACACATGCACACACACAGTCCCTTCCCTTTTGAAATAGGAAAAGTGATTCTTACCTCACAGGACTGTAGTGAGGATGAATTATCATTAGGCTTCCCCTGGTGGACCCTGGATACATGTAGCTGCCATCATTATGATTAATTATTATTGTTGTTATTGTTATTATTACAAAACATTGCCACCAGCTTTAGAAATAGACCTCATTTTCCAAAATCGCTGTCCTGCAGTATGCTCTTGTTTTTAAGCTCTGAGTGGATGACCTTGAAATAGGCATGGAAGCTGAAACTACCCTGATTACAGTCTAGATGCCTGTCGTAATCCAATACAATGAACAACACAATTAATCTGGCACATATTTAATGATATGCATAATCATTATTTTGCCATATGGTAATTAGACATAAGTGGTAAGTTGTTCGTGTGAAGGATGTTAATCAGCGTTACTTGCATCCAGCTGAAACAGACGAGGGGAGGGAGGGGTCGGGTGGAGGAGCGAGCAGGGCTTTGTCGGCAGATTGTTTTCCCCTGGCTGAGCGCAGTGTTCTGGGAACCTGCCTTGTTCAGTAAGAACCAGTCTGGGTCTGGGTCACACATGGGGCGTGGGCTTTGGGGTTTCTTGAGACTGTTTGCTGCAGCAGCCGTGAGCCAGCTCAGGTGACCTGCAGGGGTGGCCCGGGATGCATGCTGAAGCCCAGGAAGCTGGCGGCCCTGTAATTGGAGACCCTAGACGCAGGTGACCTGGTCTGCTCAGGAATCTCAGCTGAGATTCTGAAAACGCATACAGTTTCAGATAAAGGAAAAGATACAGGACCTGCTCCTTGGCCTATAAAGAAAGAATACATAACTGATCATATCAGTGTCTTCAGAGGGCCCCGTTTTGATCCTTAAGGCCATATTAATAATGATAATAGCAGGTTACATTCATCGTGCATTTTACATGCTCTCAGCACTATGCTTCGTGCTATGCATGTATTATTGCATTGCATTAGGAAACTTTGAGGGAATCACTGTTAATAGGCAGATGAGGAAACTGAGACTTAAAGAAGTTAATTTGCCCAAGCTTATACCGTAAAATAGGAGCGCTGGGATTCAAACCACAGTCATCTGTGCTTGCAGGCCACACCTTTTCTTAAATAGACCAATATATTTAACTTTTTATTTTGAAAAAATTTCAAATCTGTAGAAAATGTGCAAGAATAGTATAGTGAACGCCTGTGCACCCCTCGCTGGGATTCACCAATTTTTATCAATATTTGCTTTTTCTTTTTCTAATACTGTCGGCCCTCCATGTGGATTCTACATCCGCAGATTCAGCCAACCAGGGGATTGAAAATACGCAGAAAAAAAAATTCCAGAAAATTCCAAAAAGCAAAACTTGAATTGGCTGCACGCTGGCGACTATTTACATAGCATTTACATTGTATGAGGCATTATAAGTCATCTAGAGACGATTAAAAGTATATGGGAGAGGGCATCCTGGGTGGCGCAGTGGTTAAGAATCTGCCTGCCAGTGCAGAGGACACAGGTTCAATCCCTGCTCCAGGAAGATCCCACATGCCGCAGAGCAACTAAGTCCGTGCGCAAAAAAAAAAAAAAAAAAAAAGTATATGGGAGGATGTGTGTAGGTTATATGCAAATACATTTACATAAGGGGCTTGAGCATCTTCAGATTTTGGTATCTACTGGGCCATTTTCAAATTTTACCAATGGTCCCAATTCTATCTTTTATAGCAGTTTTTCCCCCGGATCCAGGACTTAGGCCAGCATTTGGCTGCCGTGTCTCTTCCGGTTCCTTTATTTTGGATCAGTTCTTCACCCCTTCTTGGTCTTTCATCAGGCCATGCTTTGGACAGCCCGGTTAGTCTGTCCTGAGAAAACAGGAGGCCCTTGCGGGCCACAGAGAGGGGAGCGAACCTCCATCCCTCACCTGTGTTCCTCAGGTGCCTGGAGAGTTGCCCAGCTGCCGCACCAGCCACTCAGTGTGCCAGTAGGAAAGTGTGTGCACGCTCGTGCGTGGGTGTTTCTGAGCTCTCTAGCCGAAAGGCACTGTACGTGTAAACCTCTTGTGGTTGCGGTTACCATCCTCTGTGTGAAAGCTGGTCTCCGTCGCTGGGTTACAAACTGACGTTCTTTCTCAATGGTCAA
This sequence comes from Hippopotamus amphibius kiboko, assembly GCF_030028045.1. Lineage (NCBI taxonomy): Eukaryota > Metazoa > Chordata > Mammalia > Artiodactyla > Hippopotamidae > Hippopotamus > Hippopotamus amphibius. Next base: position 75,928,711 of record NC_080191.1, on the reverse strand, counting down.
ACGTGTTTTGGTTTCTGTCCCCATTTAGTCTCAAAGAAGATGGAGCAGGAACCCCCTATGACAAGGAGTCCACAGCCATTATAAAGCTGAATAATACAACAGTTCTTTATCTAAAAGAGGTGACCAAGTTCCTGGCTCTTGTGTGCTTTGTCAGAGAGGAAAGCTTTGAAAGAAAAGGTAATTTTTTTGTGTGATTTAAATCCAGCGTTTGCATTCAGATGTTGAATGTGGGTGCGCAGCAGCAAGCGAGCCTGGGGTGGGGGGAGCCTTCCGGACTTTAGTCACAGGCCCCCTTGGCTCCTGCCCACATCAGTGGGGTTTGGGGATCCGTGCACCAGCCTGCCCTCTAGCGATGCAACTGCCATGAGGCTGTAGTGGAACCAGACCATCCTCCCAGGGAGGGGCCTTAGCTTTTCTGGGAGCAGAGCCAGCTGGGGCATTGTTGATGGGCTGTAGACTCTCTTCCCCCGGCGAGGGCCCCCAGCCTACAGGGCAGGTGAAGGCCATCTCTCGGTCCATACCTCTAGAAGATATTAGGGACCTTGTGACCACTTGTCTTCCCCATGTAAAGGATGAAACTCATACAGCCTTAAAGCTAGACATTAGTTAACTTCTGTTCAGCCCTTATCCATTCTTTAGTCCTGAAACATCATGGGACAGCATCGTGATTTCAGAAAGGGACGATATGGGAATTCCCTGACGGTCCAGTGGTTAGGATTCCGCGCTTAACCGTGAGGGCCCAGGTACAATCCCTGACAGGGAACTGAGATCCCACAAGCCAAGAGGCCAAAAAAAAAAAAAAAAAGAAAAGATGTTTAAAAAAATCAGGGGTGGGAGTAGGGAAGGTATGGATATACTTAATAATGTCACCAAATATATTTTTAGGGCCAAATTTAGTTTTATTCTTAAACAAAAGCAATTAACCCTCAAAAAGATACTCATATTCTACCCCCACCCCCTGCCACTATCTAAACTGGGAAATATCAGCTTACTGACGTAGCTAGGGATTTTTGCTAGTAATTAGGGAATGATTTACCCTAAATTCCCAACAAAGTGGCACTAGGAACATCTTCTCAAGTAGCCTTTTTTTTTCTTATAAGCAATACATGTTCATTATAAAAATACTTTGAAACCTTAGGAAAGTATAAAGAACTCAGTTTCACCATCTAGAGCTAAACCCCATGTTAAACTTCTGGAATCCTTTTCTCCTTCCCTCCCACCTTTTCTTCTTCCCTTCCTTCATCCCTTCTTTTGTTCCTTTCTTCCAACAAAAGTGGTGCCGTATTGTCCATACAGTTTTTTATCCGGTTTTATTCACTTAATTTATATCATGAAAATCTTAATTCATGGAGCATGAAAGCTAATTTAGATTTTTATTACTTCTTTTTGTTACAGAGTAATAGATTCATTTAGAAAATTCAGAAATAATAAGCAAAAAAGAAATAATTGACAAGCTTCTCACTCACATAATCACTCTTGATATTTTCTGTGTAACTTTGCAGTTTTTTTTCATAGATATATCTATACATGGGATTATATGATAAATACTACTTTATAAGCTTCATTTAAATTATTACAGCTATCTTTCCAATTCACTAAATCTTTTTTTAACCACATCATCTTAATGGTTAGTTTCTTCTATTGTTAGAAATGCGTGTTGTTTCTAGATTTTGATTTTATAAATAACCCATAATGACCTTCTTTGCACTAAATATTTGTGTACATCTTTGGTTATTTCCTCAGGAAGAATTTCGACAAATGGAATTACTTAGATCAGTACATTTTGGTGACTTCTAATGTGTATTACTAGAATGTCTTTCAGAAAGATTTTATGGTTCTATGCTACTAAGAGAATACGAATGTGCCAGTATTGGTGTATTCTTATAAATATTGGGTATTAACATTAAAAATTGATGGCTGAAAACAAATTTACATTTTTCTGCTTCTTAGTGAAGTTGTGTATTTTTTCTGTATTTACTATTACCAACCAAATTGCCTTTTGTGTCCTTGGCCCTCAAAACTTTTAATTAAGTGGTGTTAGTCTTTTACTTTTTATTTTCATCTTGCTGAAAGTAAGAACAGATTATATAATAGATTCATGGAATTTTGACGATAGACAGGACCATCCCTTGTTTCACTCTCTCAGTTACTAATGATTTTTACCCAGACCCAGGAAACAGAAGTAGCTTTCTCCAAAGATCACACCACCAGTGTATGGCAGTCAGGGCTAAAGATTTCTAGGCTTCTCCCTGTATAGAATCAGTTCTGTGTATTGTGTTTTAAACCATTATACATATATTCCCTTGGTTAAAGATATTTCCAGAATTTATATTTGGTGATTAATATTTCATGCTGATTTTGGAAACTAAGGAAAATAAAAGTAATACAAATAATACAACTATAACTCCCAAACCATCTGGGGTGGTAACAAGTCCTAAAATTCAGGGTGCATTAAAATCAATCTTGAGAGCTTATTTTGAATTGATTTTAGACTTAACAGAAAAGTTGCAAAAATAGTACACAGTTTGCATATATCCCTCATCCAGCTTCCCCAAATGCTAACGTCTTACGTACTGTAATACTGTTATCAAAACTAGGACATGAACATCAGTGTAATACTATCAATGAAACTTTCAGACCTTGTTCAGATTTCACCAGTTTTTCCAAAAGTACCTTTTTTTCTGTTCCAGGATCCCAAATTGATTTAGTTATCATTTCTCCTAGTCTCTGGAATTCCAACCTGTGACCGTCTTTCATGACCTTCACACTTTCAGAGAGCACTCACATCCATTGTTTGGTGCAGTGTCCCTCAAATTGGGTTTGTCCGACGTTTTCACACACTTGGAATGAGCTTATGCAATTTGGCCAGAATACCACACAGAAGTGATGCTGTGCCCTGCTCAGTGCATCATGTTCCTGATGTTGATTTGGCTTATTACTGGTGATACTGACATGGATTTAGTTAAGACAGTCTACCAGGTCTTTCCCCTGGAAAGTTCCTATCTGTCACTTTGTAGTTAATAAATACGTTCACACTGTGCAAATCTTCTTTCTCCTCACATATTTGCCCACTAATTTTAATATCCATCTATGGTTTTGGGAGTTAATTTCAGCAGGAATTTATCATGTGGGTCTTTCCACCTAGGGAGGATCATCACTGAGGATAGGCAGATTTTGTAGAATTTATGAAACTAATTAGAAACGTGGGTATTCGTTTTAATATAACTAAGAGATGTAAATAAATAGGCAGGCAAGGTTTAAGCCCATCACATTAAACTTGTTTGATTTTTAGTGTGACTAACCAGCTCCATTTCCTGGGACAGAGATGGTGGGGGAGAGTCCTGAGACAGGGGACCTTCAGGGCTGAAACTGGGAAAGTCCGAGGCAAATGCGATGAGTCGATCACCTTAGCTTTAAAAGGATCTTGATGCTTTACATATGCACAGAGTCTTTTGATTTGTTTTTGCTGCTTTAATCTCAAGTGTGGGGTCCTGTTTTTGTTGCTGATAGTCAACACTTATTGGTTGGCCTGTCCGTGTGCTGACCTGTGCCTGTGTTTTCTTGGATGATCTCACTGCTTTGGCAGAAAGCGGAGGATAGAAAGCGGAAGTGGGATGCTTGGTCCTAGCCACACATGATAGGCACCTTGGGAAGGGAGGTGGTTAAAAAATATGGCCCTCTGGGCCCGCCACCGAACAATTGGAATAGAATCCCTGGGAGAGGAGCCTGGGGTTTGTAAGTTTTTTAAAAATTCCATGGATGCTTTTAATGTGCAGCTCTGATTGAGAATCACTGAACCAAGAGCAGGATGTAGGACTGTCCCATAGCTGTGTTTGGTGCTAAAAATAGTGCTTATTCTGTTCATGTCTCCGTTCCTGCATTTTCAACTGCATTTTATAAAATAATTGAAATAAACAGCAAACTCTTCGTAGGCACGTCCTTTAAAGACCTCAGTTGTGAATTTTCACTTTTAAAGCTCTAAATGCAGCAAGATTACTGTTACGTTTTAAATGTGCACAGATGAGTAAGTTGAGATTTGTCAGGAATCATCAGTAGGCTCTCTGAAATGTCCCGCGTTGAATTCTAATTGAGCCAAAATCCTTTAGCTAAGCTTTCTGCCTAAGGCAGTTGGTTGCACACATCGGCAGAGAATTTTGAGGTGGTCCTCACATCTCTTATCCAAACTCCCACTAAATAAAATCATTTCTTTGCTCCTTGTTTCTTTCTGTTTTTGAAGTTCATGCTTTATTTGGAAGATGGTTCCAAGAAATAAAAGTGACGAAGTGGGGAAATAGACAGGGGAGGTAGAAAAGCCATCCTCAGTGGAAGCTTTATGCTCACTCCTGATGGGGGAATCTCAGAGAAGCTGTGTGCAAGAAGCTGAGAATCACCCCCATTGGACGTGCAAGACTGCAACTTTGTCCACCAGCTCCCAGATCCCATTGTGTGAGGGGTACCCTCAGAAACTTTTATTCCCATAGCCCTGGTACCTGTCTGTGTGCCAAAGAAAGCCTCAGGCAGAGAAGAGATGCCCACACCTGGGCTTGCTTATTTCTTGTTACTTTCCTCTTGCCTCACTGGTCTGGTCTCTTCTTGAGGAAATTGTCTCCCAGTTTTATAGCTCTGTGGTCACTGTCACTGCAGAAGCAGCAGAGGGCGCCACTCGGAGAGTTTCCTGCTCCTGGAAGCTGCTGAGATGGTGTTTCTTCCAGCGCACTTGTGGTTAGTTATATGACTGCTTTGAAGCATCTGTCTCCTTGGCTGGAATCCCAGTTCTTTTTTTTCTTTTTGGTTGGGGCTCTGGAAACATCACCTGAGTGGATGGAAATAATTTTGGCGCTAGTTATTTTAATAAGTTTGAAGATATTAAATGGAACCCGCTGCCTTATCCTCATTGGTATCAACGTAATGCTGCTCGTAACACTTTTACAAATTAGTGGTGATGATGCAAATGCACTCAGGACTCGGATTATCTTTTATTCTATTTTTATACCACTGATACATTTCTGAAAAGACAAGAAGATTCTCCCTTACTATTTCTCCATTTAAAATTTGCTTAATATCGAAACACTGAGCATGTCCTTGCTTGTTGAATTCCTGAGCTCAGAGTTGACCTGAGGTGATTATAACCACTCTAAACTCCGGGACTTTGTTTTCCTCAGGGTTTATGACGATGGCTTAAATATTTCCTAAATATCTATTCAGCGATATTGATGGATTGGTACTGTGATTCTGTGATCTCAGCTACACTCCAAGTCAGGGTCTGCCTCCACTCAGAGTCAATTTAATAATGCCTTTTGGGGAAAAAATGCTAATAAATATTTCACTGAAGCTGTCTCTTAATTGTTCTTACAGTCTAATTCTGAAAGATTTTTAAAAAGGGCAGTTCAGTTGGTTCTTCAGACCCGTTGGGTCATAGTAACGTTTGAAAATGTGTTGGATACTCTAGAACCTTTTCTTAGTAAAAATATATGTTCACAAAGGCTGTGTCTGCAGTTCTGAAGCCCAGCTGCAGACCTTCTAGGGAAATCGACTCACCTTATGTTAAGCCTGCTCCTCTACTGCCCCCTACTGGCTTATCCTCGCCATTGCTGACATGGAAAGACACGATTATTTTATTTCTAGGTGGCACCTCTAAATATTTTTGTTTGCTTCTCCAGGGCTCATTGACTATAATTTTCATTGCTTCCGGAAGGCCATCCATGAAGTTTTTGAGGTGAGAATGAAAGTGGTGAAATCGCGGAAGGTTCAGAATCGGCTGCAGAAGAAAAAAGGAACCACCCCCAATGGGACGCCTAGGGTGCTGCTGTAGGTGAGGTTTCAGGAACGTCTTTTGAAATCAGACCTTTCAAAGAGGCTGCTGCGCTGTGTTGCACTAAAGGAAGAGGAATAAGGCGATTGGGACACGACATATATTTGTTGTAAAAAAAAGAAAACAAAATTCCTGCCACCCTCTTGATCTTCTCTTTTTGAAATAAAGTAAGCACTTTGAAGCAGAAACTTGTATATTAACAATGAAGTGAAATCTACTGTAACTGCACTACACAAATGTAAACTTTTATGGTCTGTAGTCAGAAAAAAATCCTGTGTGAGAACTGCCAGGAACTGTATATATTTTGCACTTTTTCATGTTTTTTTTTTTTTCTCATTGAACTAAACTTTGATAAAACAACTTTTCTAAGCTTTTTTCTGTCTTTGGTGTCTAGGACATGCATACTGAGTCCATATCTATAAGGCAATCAGAAAGCAATCAAAAAATGATGTGTTGGCAATGACTTTTTATAAATTTGGAAACCTTTGCTACCAATTATTAAGAAAAATCATTTTTCAGTGGAGGAACAGATTGAGGCGGTAAGCTCCAGGAGCAATAAGAACTGTCCCCTGTTTATAACTGATATAAATAGAAATTTTGTAGAATAATATTAGCACCAAACTTATCTAAAAATTTCTATAGCCGTGATAGTGCTTCCCTACTCGACAGTTTTTACGAAACTCTTTACCTCAACACACATATCTATAATCATTTTGTACAGAGAGGTTATTTCTTTTTGCTGCATCACTGTTCTTTAGAGTCTTTGGGACCAGATTTCCAAAATGGTGCCGATCACTGGAGAGGAATCAGAATGTCACTAAATTGCGGGATTTCTGGAGGCTTTTCTGGACCTGCCACCCAGGCTAAAGTAATACCATCAGACGCCACATGGTTTCCCAAATGTAGGTGACTGGCAGTTGCAGATTTCAAAATATATCCTATACAGTCCTATACAATGTTTGGCCCCTATGGAAAGGGCCCCGAAAGGGCCCCTTATTGTGCAACATTGCAAATGTTTATTTAGGACCAGTCTTTTTAATTGCTCCACAGCCACAGGCAAAATCTAATTTCTCTGCCACAGAGCTGAATCCTGGTGGGCACATTTGTCACCTCCAAGCGTCCTTCTCAGCTGTGACAGTGCGCCTTGTGGACCCTGCCTGTTCCCAACTTATGGCTGAACTAGTCAGCTCGCCCACGGCATGTTCTGCACAGCTACAGTGCCGTCCTGAAAACCTCTAAAGGTCAGTGGGAAAGGATGGCCAAAGGAGGCATAACAGTCACCTTTGTGTCTGTTTCTGTGAAATTCTTCCGCTTATGTTTACTTTAGACCAACAGCAAGTTAAGAGATTCTAAACCTACCCCCATCCCAAACCATTCCAGGTAGATAATTCTAGGTCCATCCCAAGAGTGGGTGCCCTAAAGCATGTTGACATGTGTTAGGAAATATACATATATATTTATTTTAGCAGAGCCTCATAGGGATAGCAATGCTGATACTAGCAAAAATGGATCAGGTTCCTAAAGCAACTTGTCCTTGAAACTGTCCCACTGCTATCTGTGACTTCTTTCCATCCTCTCTGCTTCTATCCTCTCCCCAAGTCCTATTCCTTTGAGGCTGGTAACTGCAATTTAAGATGGTAGCTAATTGGGGTTTAAGGTTTGAGCCCTCCTAAGGGTCAGTGCATTTTGGAAGGAAATTTCTAAAACTCATGAAGGTGCCCTAACTCCCTTCCTCATGATTCCTACTCAGAAATACAGGTGGGTAGGAACCCAGGGTTCCAGGGAAGTCTTTTTCCTAATTTCCAGACCTATAACCTGTTGGACCTTTGCCAACATGGTACATGAAGGTTATTCTTATAAAACGAATTCTTTAATATTTTTTACACCGTGTTTCTTTTTGGATAAGCAAATAAAGAACCACTTTTCTAAAGCAACTTTATCCTCAAGATAGAGACATTCGCCTATCTGGTATATCACACATTGCTTAGGTATATATATTATTGTAACTAGGTAGAGCTTCCATTTTTAAGCTGGGTATATGATGGGTTTTTGTGAAAATGTGCCTTAAAAGCCTGTTACTTCAGGAGCAAATGATTCTTTGGGGGAAAGGCAAAAAGTTAATGCTATGGCATCGGACCCAAGGTCATGGTAGTAAGTGCACTCTTTGATTGATGACACACTGATACATAGACTACTGCCTCAAAGCTGTAAGCATGGCAATGACCTCTTAGTTAAAGAGAAATGTAGGAGTTATGTCTGAGCATTCAGTTTCTGAAGTCTGTGCTATTGGAATTACAAAATCTCTGCAATTCCTTTTTCATTTTATTTTTGATATGAGACTTAGCTTACTTGTGTGTGGCCACCTTTAGGTCTCAAATGTAATGCTATAAATATGTATCAATACACAAAACAATGTATAACTACAAAGCCCAACTACATGGCTACAGTGACTGCTCTGGAACATTTTTGTTCGTTTTCAAAGGTTGAGGACTTGACCTGCAGGTTTCCAGGGTAATTAGAACTTCTATGTGGGAATGAGACTGTTTGTGAAATATCATCTTTGGTTATTTTCAGTGATGTAGATTAGCATGTATGACCAGGGTAGCGTGTTTCTGAAGGAATATAAATCGAAAACTGGTTGACATTCACAGACATGTTTTGTGAACATGATATATTTTGGACCCTTCAATATAAAAATGACTAAAAACACAGCAATATTGTTATATACGGGTTACATGAAACATACTCGAGAAAAACACCTGAATTGTCTTGATTATTAAAGTATGGTATGCATTCAACTTATGCGGACTGGATGTAATTTGTAATCAAGTATAGTATTCAGCATTACGTTTTAGTTTAAGCAGTACATCATTCATAACCATTGTTAAACCATTGCTTTCAAGAACGTTAACTGCCAATTTAAAACTGTGTGTCATACGCTAATGATTTGCTAAGGCTCTCATTTTATTTCAGGCATATTCATAACTAATCTTTCTTGGAGCAGAATGGTCTCTGGTGAAAAGGAAGCATGGTCTTCCATGTTTGTGAGATTGTTTACTATATACATGAGTATCACTGCACCATCAGCCCTATTGGGTTCTTTTAGATAAATATGTTTGTCCTAATTAACCAGCTCGTGCTTTATGAAAATGAGGATAAATTGCTGTATTTAAGTTGGATTTACATTTTTATTTTTTTAAACCCTCTTGTCTCTCCATATTTTTAATGGGGACATACCTGTTTTGGCTACAGAACTTATTTCAGTAAACTTCAGATATTCTTGCTGCTCTGGCCCTGGTCCCTAGGCATCTGAAAATTCTTCTCCCTAACAGTTCACCTTTTGATGCTTACTTGCTTAGTAAGATTCCACTGTATAATGACTTTTACAGATCCCTTCAGAGTTCTCAGAGAGGGCTAGCATTAGATATTATATATGAAATCCTGTTTCTGATTGGAAAATCTGAACTGAAGTATTTCCAAGATTTTTTGGGGTTTTTTTTTTTTTTTTTTGGCTGTGTTGTGTGGCACTTGGGATCTTAGTTCCCCGACCAGGGATCGAGCCCATGCCCCCTGCAGTGGAAATGTGGAGTCCTAACCACTGGACCGCCAGGGAATTCCCCAAGATTTTTAATCAGTGGTGATGTTGACTTTCAGGGAAAGAAAATGTCATTAAAAGCATTATTTAATAGTAATAGATATTGAGTGCACACAATATGCTGTGCGCTGGTCTTAAATGCTTTTACATAATTATCCTCATAAACCAAAGACGTAGATACTATTATCACTATTTTACAAATGAGGCAGCTGGGGCCAAAGAGGTGAACTAACTTGGTCAAGATCATATTACTAGTAAGCTACGAGGCCCGGAGTCCGACCTAAGAGTCCACCTTGTCAACTACTGCTCTAAGCAGCCTCACCAAATGTCCCTTAAAATTCCCTCCTTCTATGAATAGGACGAGGGGGACTTGAAGTTCAGGGTTTCTGTTGCATGGGCTTATGAAGGTTGATGTGTTGAGGTGTTTGAAATATCTTTTCTGGGCTTCCTCGTGGCACAGTGGTTAAGAATCCACCTGCCAATGCAGGGGATATGGGTTCAAGCTCTGGTCCCATAAGATCCCACATGCTGCGGAGCAACTAAGCCTGAGTGCCACAGCTACTGAAGCCCATGCGTCTAGAGCCCGTGCTCCTCAACAAGAGAAGCCACCACAATGAGAAGCCCGCACACAGCAACGAAGACCCAACGCAGCCAAAAAATAGATAAATAAATTTTTTTTTAGAAAAGCTTCTTAAAAAAAATAAAATACCTTTTCTTACATAAGAGTCAATAGAAGCAGTCTGCTAATCTGCTTCACTTGGAGGAGAAACTCAACAAAGATTATGCTATTTTTCTTCCTAATCCATGAAATAACTCTAGTGCCAAAAATAATATTAACAGCATTTAAATATCAGAAATTTTAAATACCTTTTCTAGCCATTTGCTTTTCTTTTTTTTTTTCCTTTGGCCACGCTGCGAGGTTTGCGAGATCCCCAACCAGGGATTGAACCCGGGCCACGGCAGTGAAAGCACCCAGTCCTAACCACTGGACGCTCGGGGAATTCCCCAAGCCATTTGATTTCCTAAAGCAATAGTATTATTGAACTGTAAGAAAATCAAGAGAGAATAAGCCTTTGATCTTAGCTGTAGTCAACCTTTACCTTGATTTTTTAGTATGTGTAGCAGTAACTTAAAATACTGACGTGGGTTAAAATTCTAAAAGATACATTTCAATCCTAATCCTTCAAACATATTTACAATTGCCTCTAGCATACCTTTGTTGGACTCTCCTATAAGAGGAACCTCAGATCTAAAATGTCTGAAATGGAACTGGCTTCTTTCTTGCTAAATCTTCTCTCCCTGTGATGGCGTGACCATCCTCCCTAGGGTCCCTGCCAGAAACTTAGGTCTCTCTCTCTCTCTTTTTCCTCCTGCAAAAAGCTTTATTGTTTCCATTTTGGTCCAAGGCTTTGGAGAGGGCTCCAGGGTGGTTAAAAAGCTACATGGTGGCTGCAGAGAGGGGCTTCAGGCAGAAGCCCTGACACCAGAGGGGCTCCTCAAAGGCCACTGGACTCCAGAGACTCCTAGTCCTGCTTGAAGATGAGCCTTCAGAAGAGATACTCACCCAGCCCAGCCTGGGGACCAGCCAGCCTGCGGAGGTTGGTCAGGTGGTACCCATCTTCTCGATGAGTTTCACCTGCTCATCCAGAAAGCGGCTATCCAGGAAGTCACAGAGGTGGGGTTCTGCGTGGTTAGAACCCAGGACACACAGATTCAAAAGGGCCTGGTTCAGGTTCTTCTCCATGAAAATAGTTGCTTCCCTAGCATCCTGGGTTTTACCCTACTCATCTTGGGACGGCTTCTGCCTGTCCTGGAAGAGGGCACAGCAGTCATGCTGGTTTTGCATTTTTAAGAGACACTTGGCGCCCATGCTGCTCTTTGGCCAATTTGTGGAAAAAGTGGTTCATGCCCTCCAGAGCCACATTGTTGCCATGGAAATAGAAGCCAGAGAGAGATAGGTGCGGGAGCCTCCATGGAACAATTCTTACAAATCAGGGAGCTCATGGTTAATCAGTAACAAAGAGCTAAGCTCAAAAAAATGGTATTGGGGGACTTCCCCTGTGGCGCAGTGGATAAGACTCTGAGCTCCCAATGCAGGGTGCCGTGGTTCGATCCCTGGTCAGGGAACTAGCCCGCACATGCATGCCGCTACTAAGGAGCCCTGGAGCAGCAACTAAGGAGCCCAGCTGCTGCAACTAAGACCTGGCGCAACCAAATTAAAGAAAAAAAAATGGTGTTGGCTCCTCTTGGAGGCCAAGGATAGCTGAGTGGCAGATTCCAAAGGCTGCGACTGGAAAAAAAAGGTTGGAAACTGGTGGGAGGCTGGAGGAAGGGGCATCCCTGGGTCTGTTCCTTCCAAACACTGTCATAGCAAGAGACAGATCTGCAGGACCAGTGAGCGCACTGCCTGGACCTCATTCTTGACTCTTCCCTCCAGCTCACCTCCTCCAAGCAATCACACAGTACCTTCAGCTCAGCTTTACAAAGGTCTATTGACTCTCTTCTCTGCATCTTGCCTCCACTATCCTGGTCTAGATCACATTTTCATATTTGAATCTCAGTGGCTTTTTGTTTTTTTGCATTTATTAATCTTTTTTTCCTTCAGATCTTTATTGAAGTATAATTGCTTTACAATGTTGCACCAGTTTCCGCTGTACAACAAAGTGAATCAGCTGATCAACTGTATTTATACATATATCCCCATGAGCCTCCCTCTGACCCTCCCTATCCCACCCCTCTAGGTCATCACCAAGCATCAAGTTGATCTCCCTGTGCTATGCAGCAGCTTCCTTCTAGCCTGTTTTACATTTGGTAGTATATATATGTCAATGCTACTCTCTCACTTAGTCCCAGCTTTCCACTGGGTCCTCAAGTCCATTCTCTACATCTGTATCTTTATTTTTATCCTGCCACTAGGTTCAGTACTGTTTTTTTAGATTCCATATATATACGTTAGCATACAGTATTTGTTTTTCTCTTTCTGGCTTACTTCACTCTGTATGACACTCTAGGTCCATCCACCTCACTACAAATAATTTTGTTCCTTTTTATGGCTGAGTAATATTCCATTGTATATATGTGCCACATCTTCTTTATCCATTCATCTGTTGATGGGCATTTAGGTTGCTTCCATGTCCTGGCTATTGTAAATAGTGCTGCAATGAACATCGTGGTACATGTATCTTTTTGAATTATGGTTTTATTAGGGTATATGCCCAGTAGTGGGATTGCTGGGTCATATGGGAGTTCTATTTTTCATTTTTTAAGGAACCTCCATACTGTTCTCTATAGTGGCTGCATCAATTTACATTCCCACCAACAGTGCAGGAGGGTTCCCTTTTCTCTACACCCTCTCCAGCATTTATTGTTTCTAGATGTTTTGATGATGGCCATTCTGACTGGTGTGAGGTGATACCTCATTGTGGCTTTGACTTACATTTCTCTAATGATTAGTGATATTGAGCATCTTTTCATGTGTTTGTGAGCCATCTGTATGTTTTCTAAGTACATTTCTCAGTGGGCTCTTAACCAGTGTCCCTCTGCCTCAGCCATCCATCCGTTCCATTCTCCACACAAGACCCAGAGTGACCTTCTAGACCACACTTCTGACCACATCACTCGCTTGCTTAACACCTGTCATAGGTTTTCACTGCAGATATCAGACAAACTCCTCAATAAAGTTTGCAAGGCGCTGCCTGCCCGGTCCCGACCCCCTTCTCCAGTCTTGGTTCCTTCTCAACAGAGCTGGACCGATAGCCCATTCCTTCCTTCCTTCCTTTTTTCTTTCTTTCTTTTTTTTTTTTTTTCGGCTGCCTTGGGTCTTTTTTTTTCTGCACTGGAGCTTTTCTCTAGTTGTGGTGTGCAGGCTTCTCAGTGCAGTGGCTTCTCTTGTTGTGGAGTATGGACTCTGGGCACATGCTGGCTTCATTAGTTGTAGTACACGGGCTTAGTTGCTCTGCAGCATGTGGGATCTTCCCAGACCAGGGATCAAAACTGCATTGGCAGGTGGATTCTTAACCACTGTGCCACCAGGGAAGTCCTGCCCATTCTTTTCTTTATCAGACATTTTCTGATTTAAATTATACTTTTTTCATTCAACATTTTTTTTTCATTCAACAGGTATTGATAGGATATCTATTATATGTCAGACCTTGTGCTAGTAAAATAGCTCAAAGACAGACACTGAAGATGGAAGGATTTTAATATCTAAAACTAATAGAAAATAAACAGGTTTTAGATAGGCCCTGTAGATGTTAGTTTTTGCAACCACAGCTGTATAGGGTCTTACCACTCTCCAACAAAGACTGTGGAGAGTCATAAACCAGCATCTGAGAAGTTGAGCTGTTCTACCAAGAGCAGACCAATAGCTATATTTAATATATTATTAATAATCTACTGTAACTAAATATAAGAAGTAGGATGTGAAAGTAGAAATGTTTATTGACGTAGTGCCTCTCCTTGGAATTAAGAGGTGAATTATCTTAAAAATGTGTTTTAAGTGTTAATATTCAGACTTTTCTAACTTGATCCATATATAAAGTCAATATCATTTCGAAAATTAGATTTAATAAAAAGTTTATTTTACTGTTACTCCCCTGTTCAATCTCTTTGTGACAGGAATTCTGAGTGCTGCCCACGGTAGATGTTTATATTCTCTTAATATGTTGATACGGGGAACAGTGGAAGATGTGAGGAGAGTCTGATGGTAGAAAACAGGGATAACGCAGAGCTTCCTCCAGAAGATCTACTTTTATCAAAAATTCAAGTTCAGTTCAGGCAGTGATTTTATTTCAGTTGTACCATGAGTATCTTTGCAGTTTTTATAATAGTCATGGTAGAGTGAAAATATAGGCTTTAATGATCCCTATCATCATTTTTTAAAATTAATTAATTAATTTATTTATTTTAAAGCTGCATTGGCGGGATTTCCCTGGTGGCGCAATGGTCAAGAATCCGCCTACCAATGCAGGAGACACGGGTTCGAGCCCTGGCCTGGGAAGATCCCACATGCCTCAGAGCAGCTAAGTCCGTGCACCACAACTATGGAGCCTGCGCTCTAGAGCCTGCGAGCCACAACTATTGAGCCCACGTGCCACAACTACAGAAGCCCATGTGCCTAGAGCCCATGCTCTGCAACAAGAGAAGCCACCACAGTGAGAAGCCCACACACCACAACGAAGAGTAGCCCCCACTTGCAGCAACTAGAGAAAGCCCACGTGCAGCAACGAAGACCCAACGCAGCCAAAAAAAAAAGCTGCGTTGGGTCTTCGTTGCTGCACGCGGGCTTTCTCTAGTTGCCGAGTGGGAGCTACTCTTTGTTGCGGTGCTCTCAGGCTTCTTACTTCAGTGCCTTCTCCTGTTGTGGAACACAGGCTCTAGGCGCTTGGGCTTCAGTAGTTGTGGCACATGGGCTCAGTAGTTGTGGCTCTTGGGTTCTAGAGCGCAGGTTCAGTGTTGTGGTGCGGGCTTAGTTGCTCCGAGGCATGTGGGATCTTCCTGGAGCAGGGATCCGAACCCATTTCCCCTGCATTGACAGGTGGATTCTTAACCACTGCACCACCAGGGAAGTCCCTCATCACTTTAAAGGTACTTCAAATTGTATCTTATTCTAAGGAACAATTCAATTTCATGAAAACAAATAAGTTTAAATTTACATTATATATAACATAAGTAAAATTATTAAAACAAGTGAATAAATAAAAACAGGTAAAGAAAAAACAAAATCCGAAATAAGATCTTTAATCCAGTAAATACCAGTCAATAATCTTTCTTTATGTAATATTACATTTTTTAGTTTCAATAAATGATTTACAGTTAAAGCTGAGATGGGGTCTGGTCCTCAGTATTCAATTTTGGAAAGATAAACTGTCTTAAAAAGCAGAATGACCATGTGAACTCATACCCAAAGCAATGTTTGAGTGGGAGGCTTAAAACTGCCCTAGGACAGAACTGTAGGAGTTAACTCTTCATGAAACCCATTTTTAACTTTTTGCTGTGAGCCGTGATAAATGAAATTCACATATGCAAACTATCACACCCTCATACTTGCAAATATTGCTTTTTAAAAGATCTTATGAAGTACTATCCTTTCTACCTGCAATGTATTCTAGTATTTTCCTCTTTCATTTCCTTTATAAAAAAGCTGTCACAATCCATCTTAAAGATAATAGTTTGCATCTGCTAATCCCAATGTATAGCAGAAATTGACACGAATTGTAAATCAACTATAATCCAATAAAATTAAAAAAAAAAATCTTACAATCCACTAATGGGTCATGACCTGCAATTTGATAGCCCTGCTAGAGGGAACTCACTGGAGAAATCAGAGATATCTGAGGATTTTCTTTCTAACCTAAAAGAAATTAGGTTAATTTTAAGAGCTTACCAAACATAGGGAAATTCTGAGGAAGTTCTTGAATTTTTCTTTCATTTGATCTGGGCTTTCTGAGGTGTTGATCAGAGCAGTTTCACTTTTCACTGCCATCCCTTGGATGTTTTTGTATGTTGGGTCGTATCAGGAGCGGGGTTCCAGGGGGCTGCAGTCTCTGGAGGATTATCTTTTACTATAGATTCTATCCTTGACTACAATAAATAGCTTGGAATTTAGTGATTCCTGAGTTCATATTTAACTTCTAAGAGGTCCTTTTTTTTGATTCAGATGACATTGGTCCTATCCAGCATCAAGAACCCGTGAGTTTTGGGGACTTCCCTGGTGGCACGGTGGTTAAGAATCCGCCTGCTAATGCAGGGGACGTGGGTTTGAGCCCTGCTCCGGGAAGATCCCACGTGCCTCAGAGCAGCTAAGCCCGTGAGCCACAACTACTGAGCCTGCGCTCTAGAGCCTGCAAGCCACAACTATTGAGCCCACGTGCCACAACTACTGAAGCCTGAACGCCTAAAGCCCGTGCTCTGCAACAAGAAAAGTTACCTCAGTGAGAAGCCCGTGCACCTCAATGAAGAGTAGTCCCTGCTCGCCGCAACTGGAGAAAGCCCATACAGCAACGAAGACCCAACACAGCCAATAAATAAATAAATGAATAAATGAATCTATTAAAAAAAAAGACTCCATGAGTTTTAAAGACTCCATGAGTTTTGCCCTTTTGTGCTACTTTGACACTCCCTAGAACCAGGTGGACAAGGTCCTTTCCCACGAAAGGGAGCTGATTTAGCTCCCTCCACTCAGGTTAGAGGGGGAGGTAAAGGGAGACATGAACTAGTCTCCAGCTGCCTAAGGCCTTGACCACCCTGATTTCTTTTCTCTCTCTTTTTTTTTTTTGAACTTTTATTGAGATACAGTTAACATACAGTAAAGTGCATATATTTAGAGTGTACAATTTGGTATCCCAATCTCCCAATTCATTCCCCCCCAAACCACCCTGCTTTCTTAATTTGTACTAATAAGCTGCTTGGGCCAAGGGGGATCTTTCTGGTCAGAATACTAAGGCCCTTTCCCTGAATGGCCAAGTACAGTAGAGCAATTAAGACCTAGGCTCCAGGCTTCCCTGGTGGCACAGTGGTTAAGAATCTGCCTGCCAATGCAGGGGACACAGGTTCGATCCCTGATCTGGGAGCAACTAAGCCCATGCCCACAACTACTGAGCCTGTGCTCTAGCACCTGCGAGCCACAACTATTGAGCCCATGTGCCACAACTATTGAAGTCCACGTGCCTAGAACCCGTGCTCCGCAACATGAGAAGCCCACGCACCACAAGGAAGAGTAGCCACTGCTCTCCACAGCTAGAGAAAGCCCTCGTGTGTGCAGCAAGGAAGACCCAACACAGCCAATAAATAAATTGGAAAAAAAAAAAAAAAAGACCTAGGCTCTCCCATGCCAGCCCTCTCCATCACTAGGCTCTCCCATGCCAGCCCTCTCCATCACTGTGGAGAATTCCATTCCTACAAGCTATTTCTGCTTTGCTTCCGGTTTCCATTATTGCCTGAGTCCCCTTTGGCAGCTGCCAATTCTCTCTGCCTCTGCCTGATGGATAGCTAACCCCTGCAGTGTTCCACCTTCATCAACTAGATAGTAACCAGGAACTCACTCCAGACTCTCCCAGACCTCTTTAAGGTGGCCTTGGTAACAGGTTTCCACCGTCCCTCCACGGGAAGCAGCCAGTAAAAATGCCGACAGGGAGACACCAGGCCTGGATGTTTTTCCATGTTGACGGGAGGGGAAGAAACCCTGGTTTGTAATGTACAAGAAATACTGCCACCAATTACACTCTTTCATTTAATGCTCCAGGCCACTGTTTCTCAAAATTGCTTGATCTTAAGAATCGTCTAGGGTGTTGAAAGATGCAAATCCCCATCTCTACCCCAATTTTCTGGAATGGGAATTGCTGGGCAGAGGTTTGTCTGGGAATCTGTGTTTTAAAAAAGCACTTGGGGGGAGCGTACTATTGCTTTGCTTAATAAAACTCTTGCTACTTAAAACTGAAAATAAGTAAAGAAATAAATAAGTAAAAATTAAAAATTAACTAATTAATTAAAAAGCACCTAGGCAATTCTTAAAATTTGAGAGACATTGTTTGGCCTGTAGCTTTTGGCGATGACTATTGTGGTTATAGTTATATGGAGCTACGCATGTGATATAATTGCACACACATACGCAAACACAAATCAGTACTTGTATAACTGGTAAAGTCTAAGTTCTGTGCATTGCACCAATGTCAATTTCCTGATTTTGATATTGTATTATATTCATGCCAGATCTTAACATGGGGGAGGCTTCATGAAGGATGTTTGGGACATCCCTGTACATTCTTTTGTTGTTTCCTGTGAATTTATAATGCTTTTAAAATTTAAAAAAATTTCAAGTCAAAAATAAATAAATAAATAAAAGGGACAGAAGAGAAATGGTGAGGGACCATGACCTGAATCACCTGGAGGAGCTCTGTCACTCCTCCACTCTGACACACACACATGTACACACACGTACACACACACATATGCCTCAAGCACTGGTGTCTTTTTCCAACTTGATTATGTAGCTTTCAAAGTCTACAGTAGTTAATCTACAATTTGAATGTAGAATTGTCAGATGTAGATGAATTTAAAAATCTATTTAAACCATTTATTCGTTTGGATATTTAAATACACACATTTAATATCAAAAATTATACAAAGTGGCATTAATTTAGAAAAGTTACGTTTTCCTCACTCAGATGATTTTATTGATTCTTCACAGGGGTCTTCTGTAGCAGGCTCTCTAGCATCACTGGAACAACATATTGAGTCATCTAACAGTTAGTTCCCTTCTAGTTATTTAAGGTAGAAAGGTTTTGAATTGAGTAGGGTGCTGTCAGTGGAGATTTTACTGCATCTCAGGAACCATTTCTTAAACATTAGGACAGGTTTTTGTTTTTTGTTTTCCCCTTGCATATTCACAATCTCCACAAATAGGTAGTTCTTATATTCCTCTTTTTTACGCTTTTTTAAGAAGCTTACTAATAATGATCTCCAATGCTTGTTCTCCAAGGTCATAACCTAGGAATAACAATATGTATGTCTTTACCTTTTCCCCCTGGTTTTGTTAGGTGACCTTTATAAGATAGAAAACTGCCATCGCTTGAGGTCCTTTCAAGAGATAGTGTCTTCTTGAAGAGTGCTTTGTTCAGAAAGGACAAAGTAAAGACAACGTACAAGACAAAGTAAAGCTCTCTTCTGAAGAATGATATTTTTGGGAAAAGTTTGCTTTCTATTCTGGCATATGTGGTGTATATTTCCATTTAAGAACATTTGCACCTAAAGGCCACTTCAACCTCTGTTGAAGTTAGACTGGCCAAGCTGTTTTTTCACAAGATGCTACGAGGCAGACAGAGTATGGTATACCTGCATCTTCTGGTTATTTTGTGCTAAAAGAATACATTGTAGGGAAGTCCAGGACTGCTTTTTAGAAGTGGATGACTTGGTTATTATTCACAATTTGCCTATAATTGTAAAGGGAATTTTAATGTGAAGCAGGTAGGGTTGCTTTTTCTAAAGACGTTACTAATATTGCCTAAATGCTGCAGAATTACTCCCTAATTCCTGGTGCCCTGAGCATTGTCTATATAGAATGTTTCACACATCTATGAACTATTATTTTGGGGGAAGTTTGTGGATGCTTAAAGTAGATGTGGATGTTTAAAAGTATTGAACTCATAGTAATTTTTTGTCATTTTGCATTCTCCCAGTGAATAGAAACTGAAAGTTCTTCCTGTATTCCCTGACCAGGGATCGAACCCAGGCCCCCAGCAGTGGAAGTGCAGAGTCCTAACCACTGGATGGCCAGGGACGTCTCTCTTAGCTGTTCTGGCTGGTTTGTAGCTGACTGAGTGTCATCCATCAGCAAGTGGCTAAAAGGATCCAGAGAATGACCAACTGGGGTGACAGGATATGAGGACGCGGGGAAAAAAGACATAGACAGAGTGGCAGAGGGACAGTGCCTGGAGAGGTATTAGGCGCCAGGAGAGAAGATGCAGAAGGTGCGCGGGAGAAGACACAGCTGTATAGGGCTCTTTGCTAGCCCATCGTGAAGTACCTTTCTTTCATCCACGAACACCAGTTTTAATCTTAGTTGCAGGTGTTTCCTTTGGAGCTAAGTTTAGCAAATGAAAGATCTCACGTCAGACTCATTGGTTCATCAGAACTAATGAGTAAGGAATATGAGTATTGTCATTTTTGTTGCTAATTTTAAAAGCACCTTTATTTTGAAAAAAACAAAACAAAACAAAAAACAAAAAAATGCAATTATGCAAAGAAAGGAAAGGCACAATACTAAGCAGGTTTCCTTTTTGGTAGCAAATTAGGTTTGCAAGAAAAGACATCATTTTTAAGAAAGCCACAGTAAAAATGATTTTAATAATGTTGCAAGCCACTATTAAGTGCTGTATTTAGAAAATGCTTCTTTGCTTATTAATGGGGAAAACCTTTTAAAATGAGGTACAAGTCATCTGGTGGAAGAAATCTACTGCACTGGTATCGTAAGTACTCCACTGGTTTCAAGTATACTCACTTGATATCTCTCCATAATATTTTCCTCTGGAGTATAGTATTAGAAAAGTGTTCAAATAGAATGAGCAGGGAAGACATTATCTTGACTATAGCAGAAACTGAGAAAGAAAACATGAAGAGGCAGTTTCTCGTCTCGATCTCTTAGCCGGCCACCAGATGGTAGACAAAAGCAAAGCTATTAGACCTGCAATGCGGTAAGGCGAGGCGAGGCGTGAGAAAAACAAAGAACTCCTTCCTGGCTGCGTTTTTGTTTAGGTAACCAGAGTTTACACCTGTGCCCCTGATAATAATCAACACCACCTAACATCAATATAAGCCAGCAAATTAGTACCATTGTTCTTATTAACCACTACAAAGGGGAAATCCTGGCCGGAGGGTGGGGGAACAATAGGAAAAACTATGGCAGGTTTTTTTTTAAATGAAAAATCAAGACCTCATGAAATAGTCAAAGTAATTAATGAAATGTTTACAGTAAAGTCCATATATGGCTTTCTGAGGTGCTTTTCATTTTGAATTATACTCTAGGAAGACACTGATATAAAATTTGTCAATTCAAACTGTTAAAAACAGAATTCAACTGAGTTAAAGATCTAATGGGCCTTATTGAAGGATTCGTGAACTAGGCAGCATCCCATGTAGCAAATAAAAAGGAGTTCCAAGGGGTTGTACAAAATGGAAGACTTTTATCGGCAGAAAGGGGAAAAGAGGGGTTGTTTCAGTTTTAGATAACCTAACTATTTGGATGGCAGGGGGCTATGTGGAAGATTACTTCATTGGTGCTCACCAGAAAATGCCAGACTGACCAGTTCAGAATGCATTCCTGGCAGAGGTTGTAACTGCAGTTAGGTTGGGTATTGAGTCTTGATTTGCTGACATGGGGTTTAACACAAGTGACTCCATTTTGGGCCTGTCATTTCCTTTTTAACAACATCAGGGACTTCCTTGGTGGTCCAGCGGTTAAGACTCCATGCTTCTACTGCAGGGGGCATGGGTTCAATCCCTGGTGAGGGAACTAGGATCCCACGTGCCTCGTGGTGTGTCAAAACAAACAAACAACCCCCAAACCAAAAAATAAGTCATAATAGCACTGTGGCTTGCAAAACAAGTAATCCAGTTAGCTGATGGCAGATGTTTTTAGTATTAAAAAAGTATAAAGAAGAGCATTTCAACCCTGTTAACATACCTACCCTAAACGAAGGCTAAAGGTAGGTACACTGAAATGTTAATCATGGCCATTTCTGAGCAGTAGAACTATAGGAGATTTGTATTTTGTTCATATTCCAAATATTAAACAACAACCACGTATTACTTTTATGATCAAGAAAAAAATCAATCATTTAAAAAAATAAGATAACTTTTAAGTGTGAAAGAATACATATTTTAAAGTATGTGGTCCTAAGACTGAGCAGGACCCTGTGGGGCTCTCCCAGGCACAAAAGCTTTTCTGTCTCCCTAGTTTCTTTTTTGTAGGAAAGAGGCTTCAGCCCCCTAGACCTTCTGTGGATTCCAAAGGGCAGGTTCAGTTACTAACCAGGGAAGTGATGGAATGCAGAAACAAAAGAAAAGCACTCAAGAAACAATAATGCAGTGGAAAGCAAGAGTCCTAGTTCCTCCTCAAGGGATATATTGATACATAGGCTCCTTCTACAGGAACTAAGGGCCCCACCTAGGTGGGGGATGGTAACGTCAGGCTGAGCACAAGATTCCTGGAGCTCTGCCCTGTTACCTCACCACCAACCAATCAGAAAAAAAGTCACACCCTGCAGTCCTAAAACTCTCTGTGAAGAACCATCTGGGAGAACTATCCAAGAGTTCAGGGTTTTTAAGCATGAGCCACTCATTCTCTTTTCTTGGCCCTTGAGGTAAACTGTTCTCTGGTTCTCTGCTCCATATTCCAATGTTTTGGTTTGCTTGTCCTCACAGTGTGTAGGGCATACGAACTTGCAATCCACAGGGCTTCCCTGGTGGTGCAGTGGTTAAGAATCCGCCTGCCAGTGCAGGGGACATGGGTTTGATCCCTGGGCCAGGAAGATCCCACATTCCACGGAGCAGCCAAATCTGTGTGCCACAACTACTGAGCCCATGTGCCACAACTACTGAAGCCCGTGACTAGAGCTCATGCTCCACAACAAGAGAAGCCACCACAATGAGAAGCCCACGCACCACAATGAAGAGTAGCCCCAACCCACTGCAACTAGAGAAAGCCAGCACACTGCAACAGACCCAACATAGCCAAAATAAATAAAAGAAAATAAAAATAAATAAACATTTAAAAAAAGAAAAAAAAAAGAAAAGCATTGAGGTTCTAAGAAGCATGTCCCTCTTTTCAAATGGTAGGGAAGAAAGGCCTTATATAACACAAGACAGCCTGATTCCTTTTCAGTGCAGTGAAAACAGTCCTCGTTTCAGAGTTGGAAGACCTGGACTTGAATGTTCTTCCACTTTCTAGATAAGTAGCCTTGAATAAGTCAAAGAATCTCTGTAAATTGGATTGCAAAGTATTCAAATCAAATCCAGAAATTAATAAAAATCTAGATTTTCCTTTCATCAATACGATAAAAAAATATATCAGAAAGATATGTTGACTGAAAAACATGCACAATCTAAAAGTTGAGACATGTTTTATCTGGTGGCCTTACTGAGGACTCTAGCCTGGGATGCGGCCTCTCAGATATCTCTGAGGAACAGTTCCAAAGAGGTAAGAGAGGAGCCAGGATATATAAGAGTTTTTGCGAGGG
The DNA here is from genome assembly GCF_030028045.1 of Hippopotamus amphibius kiboko. Lineage (NCBI taxonomy): Eukaryota > Metazoa > Chordata > Mammalia > Artiodactyla > Hippopotamidae > Hippopotamus > Hippopotamus amphibius. The sequence goes on along the minus strand of NC_080191.1, from coordinate 75,905,571 downwards.
GCAAGAAAAACTGTAACAGGGAAGAGCTAAATTGGACTCCATGTTGGATCTGTTTCTTTGACTTTAACCTTTGCTTTTCATTGCTTTAATCATACACAATGGCCTGCCCCAGGGAACCCTACCCACCTGTGAAATTAACACATCCCTTCCCCAAGGCTAGTCCTTCCAGGAGATGTTTTGCAAGACTGATAACCCTTTTTACTTTACTTCCCTGCCTCTCCCTCTCTGATTCTATAAAAGAAACTGGCATCCAGACCCAGATAAGATGTTTTCTTTTTGGAGACACAAGTCTGTCATCTTCTCAATCTGCTGGCTTTCTGAATAAACTTGTATTCCTTGCCTCAACAAGTCGTCTCCGATTCATTGGCCTGTCATGGGGCAAGCAGAGTGAGCTTGGACTCGGTAACAAAATGAGGTAAAAACCAAGTAGTTGGACATCAAGAGATTACTGTTAATCACAAAAAAACACATATCTCATGTTAATGATTTTAGTGCTTTTCTACCTATGGGAAAATGCAAGAGTCTGGACTCTGAAATTTTTTTTTAAGAACTTTTATTGAGATATAATTGACATGCAATAAACTGCACATATTTAAAGTGTACAATTTGATATTTTTTTCTTATTAGTAATGTATATGTGGCAATCCCAGTTTCTCAATTCATCCCCATCATGTCTTCAATAGCTGTCATTCTTCTAAAGGTCATGCCCTGACCCCTCCTGTCTCAGTGGTGACTTCTAAAATGAAAGAGAAGCAAAATGTCTCCATCTCTGTGGAGAGGAAGAAAAGCAGAGCTCAGAGCACTAGTGTATCCAGAGCCTGACTGATGGACCTGGAGGCTGAATAACGAAAGGTGTTGCTAGTGCTTCCAGAGTGCTGTTTCCTCAGCTGTCAGGTTGAAACTCAGCAGGAACCCTCCTGGGTACAAAAGCCTTTCTGTGTCCTGTCCCCTCCCCCTCCCATTCTTTTTTGTAGGAAAGAGGCTTCAGCATTCTAGACTTTCCCTGAGTTCCTAAGGGCAGATTCCAGCAGTTACTAATTAGGAAAGTGAGGGAATGCAGAAAAAAAGGAAAAGCCATCAAGAAACAATAGTGCAGTGATTAAAACAGAGCCCTAGTTCCTCATCAAGGGACATACACAGCAATCTGCTACAGATCTTTGAGTTGTTCTGAAACAGGAGGGAAGGGGGCAGGGCACAACCTTTGAAAGAATGACATAGCCCAAGGACATGACATAAACTGATCAGAACCAAGTAGGTCCAAGAGGGTGGACAAATCGACTTCCACTAGACGTTGAACTTCAGTATATGTTCACTGTAACACATCAACAAGTTAAATGACACAACCACAGGTTCCATGACAGTTCTGAGGCCAACCATAAAAGGAGAGAAAGCAGGCAGTGGCCCAAATCCTGGAACTCCCTGCCCCTTCCTGAAATAGCTGGAATACTTCTCTCACTCATTAGTCTATGAAATTACCCACCCCTATAAAAACTGACAACCCCCCCATACCTTGGTGCTTTTCTCACCTTTTGAGATGGCCCACATTGTGTTTCTCTCTAAATAAATCCACTTCTTACCTATCACTTTGTCTCTCACTGAATTCTTTCTGTGATGAGACATCAAGAACCTGAGCATTAAGTCCTGAAACCAGGCATGTGATATCAGTTGGAAGACTGAAGGTTTTGGTCAGGTTGAAGTCCAGGCCGTGTGGGTTTAAGTCCCAATCTGAGGTGCATAGTTTCAGTTCTGCAGGAACTAAGGCCCCCACCCAGGTGGAGGATGGTAAGTACTGAGACACCAGACTGGCTGGAACCAGAAGGTTGATGAATGAGGTCTGTAGAACAACACCCTGTTACCTCCCCACCAACCAATCAGAATAAAGTCATACACCCTACAGCCCTCATCCCAAATGTTGCTTTTAAAAACTCTCTGAAAACCATCAGGGAGTTTGGGTCTTTTGAGCACGAGCTGCCCGTTCTCCTTGCTTGGCCCTGCAATAAACCTTTCTCTGCTCCAAACTCTGATGTTTTGGTTTGTTTGGCCTCACTGTGCGTCTGGCATGTGAAATTGTGATTGGTAGCAACAGTACTTGCTTCATAAGCCTCTCCATTGTGAGGTCTCATGCACAAATGTTGGCTTTTTCAGAGCTGTGGTACAGAGAGCGTGTCAAGGATCAGACAATTGGGAGATTCAACACAAGGAATGAGTGACTGAAGCAGCACACTGGGGTTGATTTTGGATGCATAAGCAGGGCCAATCAGTTTATCAGTTTACTTTTCAGAAAACAACACCATGGAATGGTTTTAAAGATACTATCTAGTTTTATTTTTGATACCTTCCACCTCCTCCCTGTTACTGAAAGCTAGGCCTCTCTGTACACTGGTGCCAAATTAAATCCTGGAGATAGAGTTCTGGGTGAAGTAGAAAAGGACAGCTTTATTGCTTTGCCAGGAAAAGGGAACACACCAGGCTTTTGCCTCAAAAAACTATGCATCCCAACCAGGGAAGATTTGATGAGGATTTTATAACAATTGTTCAAAGGTGGGGTCTCTGACAAGATTAGGGTGTGTGCAGGGCTTGCACTCCCTTAATCTTGTCTCAGAACTCCTAATCTTGATGATCTTTAATCTAGTCCCTTTAATCTTGCCTCAGGTGGTTCTGGCTGCTCCTCTGTTCACTAGCAACTGTTTGATAACCTACCCTTTGGAACTCAGGTAAGGTCATGGAGGCTGGAGTCTTGCCTGCAAGAAACGGGGGACAAAAGGGCCTCCTTGCCTGGAAGCCCCACGGGGGTTCACTTGGTTTCATCCCCATGCTTCCTTCAGTTTCACTCTTTACAAAGGGTTGCTGATACAATTGGATATCAAGAACTCAATTCACTTTAGATTCTTAATTTTAACAATAGAAAATATAGGGGAGGAAAATAATTTTCCCTTTAACCTTATGAGTTCTTGGCTGAAACCGCTTGTAGTAGACAGATGAACAAAAGAAAAACAAGCTGAGTAACTCCCTGAGTTGGCCCCAGTCACCACCTTAACCACTATCTTCAGCTAAAGACAAAAGAAATCTGTAGGGGGGATGGAGGTGAAACCGTGCACCTTAGATTGGGACTTGAACCCACATGCCAGGACTCAAACCCAGCCTAAACCCAGATCGAGACTTGAACCCACACAGCCGGGACTTGAACCTGGCCAAAACCCAAGATCTTCCAACTGAGAATGCACACCTGGTTTCAGGGCTTCATGAAGCCCAGGTTCTTGATATCTCATCGCAGAAAGAATTCAGTGAGAGACAAAATGATAGGTAAGAAGTTTATTTAGAGATTCATTTAGAGAGACACACTCCCCAGACAGAGAGTGGGCCATCTCAGAAGGTTAGAAAGGCAGCAGGGTATGGGGGTTGTCAGTTTTTATAAGGGTGGGTAATTTCAAAGGCTAACGAGTGGGCGGAGTAGTCTAGCTATTTCAGGAAGGGGCAGAATTTCCAGGAATTGGGCCACTGCCTACTTTTTGATCCTTATGGTCAAATTGTCATGGTGCCTGAAAGTCGACTTGTCCACCATCCTGGACCCATTTGGTTCCAATCAGTCTGTGTCATGTCCTCGGGCTATGTCATTCTTTCAAAGGTTGTGCCCTGTCCCCTTCCCTCCTGTTTCAGAGGGAGGTCAGTTATGGGAGGTTATAGGAGAAGCACCTAAACAAGGGTAAAGATTGTTTTGCAGATTTGTCCGCACATTCTCCATTGAGATTCTCCTGCAATTTAGTCAAACTTCTCTTCCAGGTAGAGAGGGAGACAATAAATAATGAAGACAATAACAAATGTAAATTTCCCCTAGGAAAGGGTATCTTCTACTCGCTTTTCAGAGATTCTCCTGAGCCTGCTCTTTTTCAAAAATAATTAGCTTGGGCTTCCTAGGTGGTGCAGTGGTTAAGAATCTGCCTGCAAATGCAGGGGGCAAGGGTTCGATCCCTGCTCCAGGAAGATCGCACGTGCGGCAGAGCAACTAAGCCCGTGTGCCACAAGTATTGAGCATGCGCTTTAGAGCGCGTGAGCCACAGCTGTTGAGCCCGTGTGCCTGAACTACTGAAGCCCACACGCCTAGAGCCTGTGCTCCGCAACAAGACACCACTGCAACGAGGGACCCCAGCAGCACAACAAAGAGTAGCTCCCCGCCCCCACCCCCTGCAGCAATGAAGACCCAACACCGCCAATAAATAAATAAATTTGTTTTTAAAAAAAATCAGCTCAAAATAATCCTTATGCCAAAGAGGCATATTTTGGCATGGCATATTCTGCTACCTTCAAAAACAAAGTTTTCTATTTTTACATAACAAAATAAAACTTGCCCAACCCGATTAACCATCTTCATCCCACCTAGAATTCTCTCCCTCCCGCTTCATCCTCTGCACCATCCCAACCCCTCCTCTTTTCCTAAATCCTTGCTCCTCCTTTAAGTCTTCAAAACCCACAGTCCTCTCCTTTTTCTCCATCCCACTGCAATGAAGTCTGAAGTGTGTGTTCCTCGAGGTTAAACCTTTCATATTTGTATGCTTCCTCCAAATTCAATTCTTTATTTTTTCAATCCCCCCAAAGGCTTAAGTGCCTAAACACATTTGTCTCGGGGGGGAAAAAAAAAGAAATTGTTATAAAAATGCTACTCAATCCCTTATCACTGGATTTTCCCTTCCCTACTTAACCGTTTCCACCCCAAACAGCTACTGATCTAAACACAAAGAACTTGGCAGAGCCGGTGCACCGGACGCCGGGCCGGCTCTGAACCGGGTCCCGAGGGCCCGGGCCGGACCCCGCGCGCTTCCGGCCGCGCCGCTCCGCGGGGAGCCCGGCGAGCGCCCGGGGAGCCCGATGGGCCCGGCGGAAGGCCGGCCTGCGGGGGGCCCGGGTGCGCGGAAGACCTGGGTGCCGCCTTCTCTTGCAGATCCCGGAGCGGGCTTCGCCGGATCTGCGAAGTGACCCGTGGCCGCGCCGCCCGCCCGCCACGAAGCGACTGCCACGTCAGGACAACTTCACAAAACCCGGACGAGGGCGGGTGACGCAGGCCGGGCGGCCGCGGCGGCGTTGGGCCCGCGGCCAGACGAAGAGGCGGACCTGCGCCCCGGGGCCGGGCTTCAGCGACACCCGGGCGGGCGCCGGCGCCTGCCCCGCCCTCAGGGAGGCGGGGGCGCAGCGGAGGAGGCGGCGCCACCGAAGAGCCCGCGCCAGCTAAGAGCCTGCGCCCTCCCGTCCGGCCCGCAGTCCCGGCCAGGGCGGGGCGGCATCCGCGGAGGCAGCGCTGCCAGTCCTGGTGGGCCCGAGCGGCGCTGAGACCCGGGCGGCGGCGGCGGCGGGCCGGGAGGCCGGAGCCGAGCCAGCGACCCGCCATGGAGACGCGCTACAACCTGAAGAGTCCGGGTGAGCGGGGCTGCGAGCGGGGGTGGGGGCGGCGCCGCGCGGTGGGCGGGGGGGAGGAATGACCCCGGACTCCGGGGCCCCGCGCCGCGGTCCCCTCGCGTCGGCCGCCACTCGGGGCTCCGCTCCGGGTTTCGCGCTCTACGCGAGCCCGCCGCCTGCCGGGCTGGTACAGGCCGCGGAGCTGGGCGGCCGGGCGGGCAGTAAACCTGGGGACTGGCCGCCGTTCCCCGACTGCCCTTCCGTCATTTCGCCGCGTAGAGCTCGGTTATCAGCTCATCCCTGAGGACAGGTGTAAAGGTGATGGCCCCGGGGAACAGTGATCAGCCCCTTGCCGGACCTGCGCCCTGAGCACCGTCGTTAGCCCTTCGTCGCCGCCACCGGACTTAAATCAGCTGTTTGACCCACTCGGCTTGGCTTTGAGCATTTAGTTTAAACGTCCTGTTTGCAGCATTTGGGGCGGGTAGAATTACAGACAGAAAGGAAATGTTCTGGACTAAACCAGTTAACCAAAAAGCTAAGAAAACTAGCTGAGTCGTGTACTTTAGAGCTAACGGTGGTTTTTTACCATGCTGACTAGTAGGATGTGTGTCTGTGTTCAGTCATAGAAACTTCTCTTCCTGTATTTAATGCCCCTGCTTCAGTCACAGAAGCAGCCAAACAGTCCTAGCCTCAGATTCTTCTCTGGTGTGTTATAAAGATGCACCAAGACTAAGCAGGTCTCTCAGATTAAGACAGGCTTGAAACGAATCTTTGGGTTCTAGAAATGGTATGCGACCTGTACCTTAGGAGGGAGAAACTCCACACTTTAGCTCTAAATGATAATCCTAGGATGGTAGTGATGGTTTGACCAACCCTTGCTGGTTCTTTTTTTTTTTTTTTTTCATCCAAAGAACTATTTCTCAGTAAGAATCATCAAGATTAGCGTGCTCATGGGAAGAGCTAATTGTTAATCCTTGATTTTTTTAAAAAATAACTTAAAAACATACAAAGACTCCAGAAAAGCCTGAAGATACTGGTTCAACAGAGCTTTGTTAACTAGAGTGCTGTCACGCTAAGAAACGTTCTTCTTCCGTAACTGTTACCAGAATCAGTCACAACATTTGAGGGAGCCATAGACTTTTTAAAATATCTGGCAAAGCCCATGGACTCTCCAAGAAATACATTTATAGGATTCAATTTCAGTGGATTCATGACTCCTGCCCCCAGCCCACCTCCTAAGAACACCAGGGGAACAAAAAACAAACAAACAAAAAAAAAAAACAATAAAAAAAAAGGGAAAGCAAAGAGTAAAAGGGAAAGAAAAGCTTAATTTTAGGATTAGATGGTAGAATGATTAGACTGTTAAGATTATGCTGGATTTTAATAAAACTGTGTGGGTAGAATGTAGAGTGACTGCTTGGCCACATGGTACCAAGTTCCTTGAGACAGCTGAGGTGCTTAGTGGAATGTCCAGAAAATAACGAAAATGTGAGTAATAGTGCAGTTTGGAATGGAGAATTGGTGGGTCCCAAGATATTGTTGTCAGAGAATCTTACTTAATTTTGATAGGTTATCAAACCTGAGATTATGATAAGCACTTAAAATTCTCCAGAATTTTGTGTTTCTAGACTATATTACCTACTGTCAGCTGGCTGAGCTTGGGGAGATATGCTTCTAGCTGTGTAATAATTTGCTTCCTCTTTTTTGATTTCATTTCCTCAAAAGTAGTGCTGCTGTTCTAAAAAAGAGATAATTTTTAAAAACCTTTTTTGATTGTCGTACAGTCATTTGGAGTTCATGGAAAAGGTGAAAAAGTGAGATATGGGACTTACTGAAAGTGCGAGAGGCATAGTGAAAATGTTTCCTTCCTTTGTTTTATTCTGTTTTGTAATATTTTGTAGGGTAATGCACGTGTGAAAGGAAGTGGTTAAAAACACAGCACAGTGTAAGAGTTATAACCCTGTTTATCTGATATGGAGTTGTCTTAGAGGTATGGATGGGACAGTTAAGACAGTACAAATACCTGGTCAAAGGCCAGTGTGTTAGCATGTGGATAGTAAGTTTTTTCATTTTTGTAGATGGGAAAATGTACTTTTTTCAACCATTTTTCTAGAATGGACCTGTGGTTGTGGGCAGAGCTCTGAGTGGGGCCACCTCACAAGCCTCTGACTAGCTTGTCAGCGGTTGCCTCTGGATCAGGCTCCCTGATCTCTTTTTAGGTCTGTTCTGGCCATAGTAGCAAGGTCTCAGAGTATAAGTAGGGAGACATGTGTAAAGAACCTCCTGTGGCAGATTTCTTCAGAAGGGCCTTATGGGTGCATTCAGCAGATGATTGGCATGTAAGTGATTGGTGCAAAGGCACCCACTGCCTCTGTGAGAAACGTAGGAGTTATTGTATCCATGCCCCTTCATGCTAATCATTCTCAATTTAATGTCCAATTTAGACCCTTCTCCTAGGCTGTAGATACATAGAACTTACTGGTGATTTAACATCTTTACCCAAATTTCCCTTAGACCAAAAAAATCTCTACAAGGTATAAAATCCCGAAACCAAACTGATCAGTGTTCTCTCCTCCACTAAACTTGCACCTCACCCTGGGATATTCCTTATCCCAGGGATTGACAGCCACCCAGGAATCCGCAGGAGTCATCTTTGATCTCTTGCCTACTCCTTTACTCCACCCTCTACCCTGGAACACACAAGTGCGTGCATTTTCACATGGGCGCCAGTACACACAGTCACATACGTCTAATCGGTCACTACTGTCACCAGATCAATTAAAACAAAACAAAAACTAATTAGGTCACTCCTCAAATTGAGAAAATTTTAGTAGCTTTCTGATAGCCATGGGTTAAGTTCAAAGTACACTGTTTAGCTTGGTCTACAGGGCTGCGTACGATTTCATCCTTGTCTTCCCCACCAGCCTTCTCTCCCACCACTCCTGCGCTCCTTTGCATTTTCACCATCTACCCATTTTGCCTGAGTGATTCTCCAGATGGAGCAGCTCTTCTCACTTATATGCCTTGGTCCCTGTTGGAACCTCTCCTTGGAATGCCTTCCCTTTTATCCATTTGAAATTCCTATTAATTCTTCAAGCTTCTTTAAGGTTCCACCTTGTCCAGCTCCCACAGGCAGATTAAGGTAGTCATTATATTTGTGCGTACTTGGTCAGTACTTGTGTTGTAATTGTTTTCACGTCTTTCACTCTCACTCTGAGCTTTTTGAAGGCAAGAAGCAGGTCTTGGTCATTCTCCTATCTCCATGGCTCAGATATTCTTTAAATGTTTGTGAATGGACACCTTTGCAGGGTCTTTGTGAGGAGAAACGTGAGTCCTTAAAAGTTTGCTTAAGTGCCTTCAGTATGGGAGCAGGAGGAGGTGGTTGTGGAGCATGACATTGGATTCCCAACCTTGAGAAATCTGTCTCCTGCATTTTACCCCTGCTTTGGAGATTGAGGATCTCAAGATGTTTGTTGATACTTTCCAAGAGAAACAGATGCACGAGAGACAGTGACCTGTAAAAGACCCCTTTAGCTGGAGCTTTGTCTCCAAAGTCCAGTGAGCTACCTAGGCATGTGAAGAACGCTAATGGGAGGCCCCTGGCGCCTAGAGTTTGAGTCCAGAGTGATCATGTGGCCTCCGTGAAAAGGAAGAATGAGAGCAGGAATGCAGGTGCTCCCCACCCTCCTCTCTTTCCTGGCACATCATACTTTACCATGGTTGGCGAGTTCCATTGATAACCTTGCAAAGAGATAAGAGCTGGAGCGGAAAATGTTGCCTCACTAGCAATGTGGTAGCAAGAGATGGAGTATGAGGGGAGGCAGACTGTGCTCTAGCCCTAGCTTCCAGGCAGTACGTTGAATCTTGCCCATTCCATAGCTGTGATATTTCTTTGGGGGAGCCAGGGAGCTGTGCCATGCGGCTAGCTACAGATGCTCATGGCCTGGATTTGAACCAGGGAGAGTCGTCGAGAGGGCCTTAAATCCCAATCCGTTTCTGACCTGGGGAAGAGGGAGGGGTGAAAAGGAAAGGAGAATTGTGTGACGAAATTATTGACTTTCATTTGACAGATATAAACATTGAGGCAGAATAAGATTAAGTGACTTGTTCAAGGATTTAGAGCTGCAAAATGTGAGAGCCAGAATTGCAATGCAGCTCTGATTCCACAGTCCACATTTTTTTTCACAAAGATGTTCATAGTATATGTTGTTTCAGAAAAAAATAGATTATAAAAACACTAGAATAATCTTACCTTCTGTTTGGCTATGTACGTTGTCTCCCACATGGTATGTGCCTGTGTGGCCCGTGAACTAATAAAATCAACATATTTTAGTGGTTGAGCCAGTGGCTGTTCCTTTAAGTTCTTCCTTGTAGCAGTTCTGATCCTGTCATATATCTCTCATAACATTCATTGGGTGTCTATTTTCTTGTGTTTGAACTGAGCTGAGTGAGGAAGAGGCAGAGAAAATGTGATAATGTTATGGAATGGCATAAAATCTGACCTCTTCAGCTTAATCATTATGCAACCAACTGATGAGGGATAAAGGAAAAACAATCTTCCTGGCATGTTTGATTGCTGACAGCAGCAATCAAGTTAAACTAATTAACTCCGTAACAACTTCCATGATTTTATTTATATCTAATTATATTACCTTAATGATATTTTTACATGGCTCTAAACCAGGGATTTTCAATTCTTTTTTCCGTGGGCCCCTTAGATAGAATAGGTCGGATGGGGATAAATAACCTGGAGGCCCTTCCATGCTGGCCCTGCTGTTCAGTGTTTTACCTATTGAGGTTCTCCTTGAACCTTTCTTTGAACAAAGGATTTTAACTCATCATCAAATAAATTTGAAAACCACTGCTTTTTTTTGCTTCTTTTTGGCCATGCCGTGTGGCTTGCAGCATCTTAGTTACCTGAGCAGGGATGGAACCCATGCCCCCTGCAGTGGAAGCAGGGAGTCCTAACCTAAGCCTTGAGAAGACTGCAATGAAGTTGATGTTGTTGTTGAGCAAGAAAGACAGGTGTTAATTACAAGTGAGATGAACTTCATGAAAGAGAAATTATAGGGTGTTAAGAGGACTTATAGCAAGGCGACTCAGCCTAGTCTCCAGGGTAGTGGTTTCTAAACCTGACTGACCATTAGGAATAACTCATAGAGAGCATTCCTGGCCTCCACTTGCCTCCCAGCACTCGTCAGGGATTTTTATTTGTCCAAGTGGGAATCTCTAGTCACTCCTCTGAGAGTGGACAAAGGAAGGTGTCAGGGAGACGACCTTCCTGAGTAAATTTCTTCAAGGTCTGGTGGGAGCCAGCCTGCATGATGAGGTGGGGGATGGGAGGAGGAGCAGCTTTGCAAGTTGAGGAACTGGTATGTGGGAAGGAAGGTCTGAAGTAGAGAGAAGGTGGAGCGTGTGCAAAGAACTGAACACGTTCTAGACACGAGTGTCTGGAGGAGTTTGTGTCTCAATATATACGTATAATATAACATTTATCTTGAGGATTTGTATTGACTTCTCCCCCAGACTGTAAGCTCCTTGATAACAGAAACTGTATTTAATTTTGGTTGTAGCTATGGCATCTAGTATGAGCTTGATGAATATTTGCTGATCAGAGGAACAAATTCCCTGCCTGTAGGGCTTAGTTCAGAGTAGGAGAGGGAAAAGAATATTAATAGTTATGGAATAGGATGATGACTTAGGAATTTTTTTTTCCAACTTAGGAGCCCTTGATTAAAACGAAATTTTATGCAGAAGACCTGACACATACCGAACTGTTTGGTGGTATGTGTGTGAGGGTTCCGTTTCAGTTAACTTCTCCCCGTAGCATTCCAGCCTGTGCCGCCGCACATTTACTTTTGTTTCCTCTGCTTATTCATACCTAGCTGGGTAATTCCTACTGTCTTTCTTTCGGATGTCAGTACCTGACCCCTTTTCTCTTCTCTCTGCTCTCAGGTTGGGTGCCACCTGGTGTATACCTCTCTCATAGCACGTATTGAACTTTGTCATATGTCAGGTGGTTCTCAAGCAGAGTTTCAGAGAGCCTTGGGCTTTCTGGTGTTTTCATGGCTTTGCCATCCTGTATCGAACACCAGTATCCTGACTTCTTTAGCACCTAAAGCTTGAGGGTGAGAGGGGCTGAAATCAAAGGATTGACCTTTGTGAACCAATAGGGGAGAAAGGAGGGTTCAGATACACACAGGATTGGAAACTGTCATAAGCTGTTAATAGTCGTTTATCATGGGGGTAAAAGTCTGTGCCATTAACTGAAAGAGGGGGAAGAGAAGTGAGAGTAAAATACGTATGAAACAGTCCTGGAGTGCTAGTTGGAGAGGGTTGGGTGGGGGCTTACTGGAGAAATATAGGAACACAGGGTGGCATTGTGTCCCAGTGGAGGTTGTTGTTAATAGCTCTATAATGGCATCAATGTGCCTGTCTCTGTGAACTTTTTTTTTTTTTAATTTTTATTTATTGACTGCGTTGAATCTTTGTTGCTGCACGCAGGCTTTCTCTAGTTGTGGTGAGTGGGGGCTACTCTTTGTTGTGGTGCACAGGCTTCTCAGTGTGGTGGCTTCTCTTGTTGTGGAGCATGGGCTGTAGGTGCTCGGGCTTCAGTAGTTGTGACACTCAGGCTCCGTAGTTGCGGCACACGGGCTTAGCTGCCCTGCGGCGTGTGGGATCTTCCTAGACCAGAGCTCGAACCTGTGTCCCCTGCATTGGCAGGTGGATTCCCAACCACTGCGCCACCAGGGAAGCCCCTCGGTGACCTTTTAAACCCCCTCAGTAATGCTCAGCTGTTTGGGTATAGACCCCAAATAAAAAGATGGTTGGGTTGACTCAGCTAGAATTGAATTTTATTAGGTGAATGTGAAAGGGGAACTCCTAAGAGCCAAGAGTGTAGATAAAGAGAGGAGTGAATATAGGTATAGGTGGGGTGAAGAATGTTATGGGATCAGTGGATTGGAGGTTTTAATTAAGCTGAAGAATCATTTCAAAAAGGAATTCAGTTAAGGCTATGGAGATTCAGTGACCTCTGGGGACAGTGCCATTAAGTTAATGCAAGATGGTGGTAGAAAGTCCCAAGAGGTTGAGGATATAGGGGGTTTACTGTTTTTTTTTTTTTTTCAAGCTCTTTATTGGAAAATTGCTTTACACCCTTGTACCAGCTTGGTTTACTGTTATGAGCATGAGTTCCAGAGGCCATGTTTTTGTTAATATAGATATTTTAACAAAGTAAAGTTGGACTGCCTGTGTTGGAACCCAAGCTCTGTCATTTGTCAACTGTGTGACCTTGGACATGTTATCTAATCTCTCCATGTCTCAGTTTCTTCATCTGGAAAATGGGGATAAAAATAGCACCTATCTCATAGAGTTGTTTTGAGGATTACATGAATTAATATTTGAGTGCTACCATATAGGAAGTATATATAAGTACTTATTAAATAAAAATAGTGTCTTTATGAGACTTCCCTATATATGTAATTTAGTGTGTAACTCTTCCAGTGCCTAGCTACCATTTCCTGCCCCCATTATTACTTTATCCCATAATTAAATCATATGCTCTGCTGAACAAGTCCTCTGCACATTTTTTGTTGAAGTAGGAACTTTGTAAATGTGTGCTAATTGCTTGGAAAAGTAAATTTTAAATGTCTCTATCTTGTGAATTTTATTTTAGCTGTTAAACGTTTAATGAAAGAAGCAGCAGAATTGAAAGATCCAACAGATCATTACCACGCACAGCCTTTAGAGGTTAGTTTCTATCTCTGTCTTCTACGTATGTATTTTAATACTTTAATACTTTAAACAAGGTTCTTAAAATTGTTTTTTCATTGCTTTGAGTCATTACAAATGTGTTTGATATGCTTTATTGATATATTTTATTCCCTGTATTTCCTGAGTTTTTTTTTAAACTTTTTTTTTAACCATTAAAAAAAAATTGAAGTATAGTTAATTTACAATGTTGTGTTAGTTTCAGGTGTACACTGAGTATTTCTATTAGCCATTCAGAATCAGACATTTTAGAAGAAGCAGATTTCTGGACTCTATAAATTACTTTTAGGTCTTCAGTATGAGGGAGAGAAAGTGGATAGAACTCCAGACTTTACAATTGGAAGACAGCCTCTTTAAGGGGGTCTCTACAGCATTGGGGCTTTGCATATAAACATCTCTACCTCTTTTCAGCCTTCCCATCTGTAAAAGGAGGGTATTTAAATGTGCCCAGAATGAACTAGGAGATTGGGATACCAAATTGTACACTCTAAATATATGCTGTTTATTGTCTGTTAACTGTATCTCAGTAAAAGTTCTGTAAATAAATAAATAAATAAATAAATAAATAAATAAATAAATAAATAAATGTATGTGCCCAGTCTGGTTTTCATGGTAGTAGTAAGAATAAGATGTGATAATGGAAGTATTTTGCAAACTGTGAAGTACGTATGATGATGTTAACAGACTATGTGTTCATATTACTGACCACTTACTGAAAAGCTTTTAGGAATCTATGAGGGATAATTTTTAAAAGTTTGCTAAAATAATCCAAATTTATGGTAAATTATTTGATTACATAAATAATAATTATCACTAATTAGGATACAAGGACTAATTTCCAGTTTAAGTCTATAATCTTTTTTAGATCAAATGATTTTTAAATAACTTAATTACTTAAATCCCCATGCAAAGAACAATCAAGCATAAAGTCAAAATAAATATATTTTCAGACATACAAGAACACAAATTTTCTTCCTTCTTTCCTTTCAGAGGAACATAGTTGACAGTAAACCACAACAAAATAATGTAAAAACCAACCAAACAAACAAACACAGAGGAAGATTGAGATTCCAGTGAACCCAGAAGACACTTAAGTGAAGAATTTTGGAATGTGTCAAGAAAGCAGTTAGTCCAGATTAAAACTTCAGGGCTCCAGAAGAGATTTTTCAGAGAAAATAAATGGAACTAATGTAATAGGAAATACATAAATCTCTAATCTTATTTATGAATATATAACAATGCTCAGATGTTCTAAAATGCATTTGTTTAAAAAATATTTTGGCTCTTATGGGATATAAAAGCTAGATTAAATAGCTTTTATTTATAACTTTTATACTTGAGACATTGTGTGCATTAGAAACTGTTCTAGCAATAATATAAAATGTTAATTTTTCTCACCCATGTTTCTAATACTCACCGATTAAAAACAATCCAACTTTTCAATGTTATTGATTCCTTGCTGGTTATTGTTTTTGTTCAGGATAACCTTTTTGAATGGCACTTCACAGTTAGAGGGCCCCCAGATTCTGATTTTGATGGAGGAGTTTATCATGGACGAATAGTACTGCCCCCAGAGTACCCCATGAAACCACCAAGCATTATTCTCCTAACGGTAAGAATTCTTGGCTTTTTGGAATGCTTCTGGGGTAGCTCTTCCTGGTGGCTGTAAAGTGTACTGCATACTCATTTTCATTAAGAAATAAAGTGGACCATGATTATTATAACTTTGCTTTTGGAGACCAGACCTTGGACTGTATTTTTTCTGGAAAAAAATTCTTAGGAAGTTGAAGCATCTGAGAAGTACTCATGATGCGAATTGCCATAGTGAGGTTGCTAGGATTCAGTGAATTAACATATGCAGAGTGCTAGGCGCAGTGTCTGGTGGCAGGTGGTAAGTACTCATGGAAGGGTAGTTACTGTTATTGTTCCTCTTAATCACGTTATCTCCTTCCACTTCTCACCTTTCTTGTACTTTGTTCTTCAGTTTTCTCATCTTTATGTGCAGCTCTTAGAATAAGAACTGACACAGTCCTCAGTAAATGTTAGCTATGTTATTACTATTTACATCTTAGAATTTCTCTCCATCTTCACATATTTTATCTCCATGTAAAGGAAAGCTGTTGATCCAGTTTTCTCTTTTATTTCCTGGGACATTGTTCCATCAGTAAATTCCTCTCTTAAGTGTTAAGCTTTTCTTCCTTCATTTCCTTTCATTTATGTGTTTAATTATCCTCTAACCTTGAAAGAAGCAAAAACACAAAAACCTTCCCATATCTCTGCTACCACTTTAAGCTGTAGTCTTATTTTTCTCTTTGATAACCTTCAAGACATCCTAACTGTAGTTTAGATGTTGTGTTTTGGTTCCCACACATAGCACCCTGTTGAAGCATGCTTACTACACCAGTCTCAGAGACCAGTTTGAGAAATCTCACCATCTCTTCTCAGTCTTCATCCTATTCTGATACACATAGGGTAGCAAATGGTGAAAGAAAAGATATTCATCATTACCAAATTAATGTTGCTTTTACCTATAGTGTTTGGTGTAGTGGAAAGGACGTGAGTTTTAGAGCCAGTAGACCTGGATTCTGGCCACTACTGTTTCCATTACACCACGGGAAGGTTACCTAATCTTTTTGAAATTCAGTTGTCTCATTTGTCAAAAGGGATATGTATGGTAAATGTAATTACACTGTAAAGTTCCTGGCATGTAGAAGCTGCTTAGTAAACCCTAGGTGATGTTGAGAATTGTTCACGCTGACAGTAGGGCTGGAGCAGGAGGCCCTGGAGGGGTCCTACTGTGTTAGGAGTCTCTTCTTTTAGTTGCTAGATTGTGGGGAGAGCCAGGTAGTCTGAAGGAAGGGCTGGTGCACAGGGAAACTGGTGGGGGGGTAGTTGGGGAAGCAGCTGTTCACCAATGATATCGTCATATATACTGGTTTTCAGCATTTGCTCCTTCTGATTGACTTTCTCTCTTTTAAAAATTCTTCTCCAGGCTTCATTCAACCAATATCTATTAAACACGTGTCATGTGCCCTGTGGGTGTGACAGAGAATAAGGTCAGATTCTCTGCCCACATGTAACTTAAATTCTAACTTCACGCCTCTTCTTCCTATCCTTCCCCTAAGTATGGATATTCTACAAGTTCAGACTTCAGCTGTTTTCTCTTATTTCTATGAAATGGTTTCAGTGATCACCTCTGTGAAAGTCAGGTGCCAGGAATGTATTATCTTCTTCTGACATCAGCATGTCTGTATTTCTGCCTGCTGGCATTAGAAACTGAAATCATTCTCTCTCATCTTTCGCTTCTGTGTTCCTGTATGAAATTGTATCAACCTTCTGAGAATCACTCCCATCTCAGAGCCTTCCTCCCAACTATCTAGTTTCTTTTAGATCCTTCTCAAAGCCTAGCACCATACTAGGCACAGAGGAATAAATCAGGACATCTTTATATGTTAGTTATTGAGATGTCAAGTGTGCAACTCAGTTTCAAAAAGGTGCTACCACAACTTCCAAAAACAGCTTTTATTATTCATTTAGAATCCAACAAATATTTGTGGGGTATCTATAAGAGGGCAAAAATCTGTATCCCCTTGGAGATTCCATCCTTTTAAAATTCTCCAAAAATTATCTTTAAAAATTATTTATATGTAAAATATATTTATACTTATAAAGTATAAAACACTAAACACGCACATGTATAATTTTTAAAATGCTTTATTTATTCCTAAGGCTAATGGACGATTTGAAGTAGGCAAGAAGATCTGTTTGAGCATCTCAGGACATCATCCTGAAACTTGGCAGCCTTCATGGAGTAGTAAGTATTTAAAGTGAATATAAATAAGTCTTATAGAACTTTAGTCAATTCATAATAATAATGTATAATACTCTCTTGAGATTGAAGCTGTTTTGGATAAATAATGTGATATTATTGAATAAATAATAATAATGCTTTTCCTTCTCCAGATTTCTGCATCATTTTAGTACAATCCCCTACTTGTACCTCTTCAGTTAAACCCTATGAGTCTTCTCTTTCTCTCTTTCCAGAGTAAACCCAGTTCCCTTTACAAAGCAATTTAGATTGATGTTTACTTTTTATTTCAGTAAGAACAGCATTATTAGCCATCATTGGGTTTATGCCAACGAAAGGAGAGGGAGCCATAGGTTCTCTAGATTACACACCTGAGGAGAGAAGAGCCCTTGCCAAAAAGTAAGTTTTGCATTTTCTTATTTATTAAGATTGGAATACTGTTCTGGGGACTTCCCTGGAGATCCAGTGGTTAAGACTCCTTGCTCCCAATGCCCCGGGGGGGGGGGGGGGTGGCGGGGGGGGGTGTGTGTCGATCCCTGGTCATGGAACTAAGATCCCACATGCCACATGGCGTGGCCAAAAGAATAAGAAATAAAATAGTGGCTACTAGGAGATAGGCTCTGTCTCTTTGTGACTTACCTTGGCTCTACAGGATCTAGTCTTAGTTTTGCTATCTTAGAAATTCAGTTGTATCAATTTCCCCAGCGGTGACCAGACTCTAAAGAATTTATTTCATGCTGTCTAGCTTTAAAAAGTAGTTGACAGTATCACCCTACTGTGGGCAATACCTTCTAGAAAACAGTACTGGTCATTTGTCTCCACTTGGGCAGTATTACATGAAGTTATAAATAGTATGTTCTTCAAGATCTAGGGCTCTTATTATGTTGAACTAGAAGTAGGATAAGGTAGTTTTTTAAGAAGTTCAGCAGTGTAACAGTATGTTTCTACATATTTTACATATTTACTTCCAGTCATACAAAGGAGAAAATGAAAACAGAGAAAAACACGTTAATCTTAGGAAATAGTCTAAACAGGCTTATCTTGAGCCTCTACTTGTAATGAACGATAAACTTCAGTATCTTTGGATTTTCCATGAGTTCTGTATCTTTCAAATTGTCCTACCATTTAGAGGAGTAGGGTTTGTGAGGTTTTTCCTAGAAATATCTGTAAATTCTTTTTTTTTTTTAATTTTTTAAAAATTTATTTTTGGATTGTTTATTGCTAGTGTATAGAAATACAGCTGCTTTTTATATATTGATCTTGTATCCTACAACTTGCTGAACTTGTTTATCAGCTCATAGTTTTTTGTTTTTTTAATTTTTTGGGCTGTGTTGGGTTTTCGTTGCTGCACACGGGCTTTCTCTAGTTGCAGCAAACAGGGGCTATGCTTTGTTGTGGTGTGCAGGCCTTTCATTGCAGTGGCTTCTTTTGTTGCAGAACACAGGCGGTAGGCTTTTGAGCTTCAGTAGTTGCAGCACATGGGCTCAGTAGTTGTGGCACGCGGGCTTGTTTGCTCCCTGGCCTGTGGAATCTTCCCGGACCAGGGCTCGACCCTGTGCCCCCTGCATTGGCAGGCGGATTCTCAACCACTACACCACCAGAGAGGCTCCCCATGTGAATTCTATTTTAAATTGGCTTCTTTCTGTTATATGTGTTTCTGTCGAAGATGTTTTGAGCTTTATGATGGACTTTTTTTTTTTTTTTTGGCACACGGGCTTAGTTGCTCCACGGCATGTGGGATCTTCCTGGAGCAGGGATCGAACTCATGTCCTCTGCATTGGCAGACAGATTCCCAACCACTGTGCCACCTAGGAAGCCCGTATGATGGACTTTTTTCACAGACTTAATGTAGGCTTGTGATGTGTGATCTTGAGGACAGTGTAGTTAGACAATTTATATGTTTTGTCTTATAGATTTAAAGCTTATTTTCTTTAGGTAATGTGTTGGGAAAAACATGAGTTCTAAGCCCTGGGTTTCTTAAAAAATTTCAGATTGTTTAAACTGAGGTATAATTGACATGGATTTTTTTTTTTTAAACCAACCGAACTTGTATATTTGTCTCAGAACTATAATTATTGCCCAAATTGTCTAATTTACATGTAGTTGAATGTGATATGGAGTTGTCCAGTGATCTTTTCTTTTAAATTTAATCATTCAGTATTTGAGTGTCTTGGATTAACTTTCAAGTATTTGATTTATACCCATCAAAAAATTACTTCCTACCAGATCACAAGATTTCTGTTGTGAGGGATGTGGCTTTGCCATGAAGGATGTCCTGTTGCCTTTAAAATCCGGAAGCGATTCAAGCCAGGCTGACCAAGAAGCCAAGGAACTGGCTAGACAAATCAGTTTTAAGGTACTTTAAATTTGTAAATAAATTCGAATTATGTAGCCCTTTTGTTTATTGCCACCTTTTGGATGGAAAGTAAATCAATATAGTTCTGTTGCACTAAGGTTTTTACAAATAGGTTTTCTTATTACAAAACTAAGTATATATTCACAGAAGCAGCATTATTGTTATAGCATAGCAATGGTTAAAAGCTTGGGCTCTGGTATACGGTGCCAGGGCTCAGCTCTCTGTTGCTGCTTAGTAGTAGGACATCAGACATATCACTTACATTGTACGCTTTTCTCATTTGTGAATAATAGTGGTACTTGCAGGATTCTTGTGAGGATTAATGCTCAGTTAAATGTATTGCATTTAGAACTGTCTCTGGTGCTTAATACATTTTAACTATTATTATAGAAAATACAGATAAGCAGTAAGAAGAAAATGACAATCATGCATAATCCAATCCCCAAGAAATAGCTGCTATTAATATTTTGACATATCGCTCATATCCTTTGGTTCTGGACGTATTTTGCCCAAACGTATAATTACTTCTGGAATTTAATTAGCTCCATCAAAAAGGTCAGCCTGCATTAAACAACATGCTGCCTCTTCCCTTTTCTCTACCTCCCTACATCCTGTATATCCTTCCGTGTCCAGTTCTTGGGAGAAATTTCCCTTTTATTTTATTGTGGTGCCTGGAAGAGGAGATGCTTAATAAACGTTGGTTATTTTCTTCCTTCTGAGGATTCCTATTGTACTTAGCATTACTTCTCTGAAAATCTTAGGGCCGGATGTCTTTTGTCCATCAGAATTTCAGAATTTAGAAAATATGAAATCTGTACTCACACCGTAGCAGGATCTGGGGCAGCACCCCATAATCAAATCTATTAATATCTCATCAGCAAACCCGGGAATATTTACACTGTGTGCAGTAAAGGCCTCACATATCAGACTTTGCCTGAAAGTTACAAAAAACTAGTTTTTAGAGCTTTTTGGAGTGGACTGTGAACCATGAGTGTTAGTTTTGTCCCTCGCCAAGTAACAGCTCCTCCTCCTAAAATACCTAGCACAATATTGGACACATGAGTGCTCAGAGCTTAACTGACTGATAGTTGTTATTAAAGTAGTAGTTAAAATAAATCCAAGAGAGAATTTAGTAGGTTTTGGGTTATTCTGTACATCTCCTCTTGTGACACTGCTCTTGGGTGTGTTGTTTTTTTATAGGCAGAAGTCAGTTCATCTGGAAAGACTATCGCTGAGTCAGACTTAAACCACTCTTTTTCACTAAATGATTTACAGGATGATATACCTACAACATTCCAGGGTGCTACGGCAAGTACATCGGCAAGTACATCGGTATGGCTTTTTACATCTGTATCTATATCTATACCATTGTCATTTAGTATCTTAAGCAAGTTATTCATATTTTCTGAGCCTTCTTTTTTGTTAAATGGGGCTGGACTAAAAAAAATTTAGGTCCTATTGTCCTTCCAGAATTCTACGACTTTTCTGAAAAGTTAGTTTCAATATAGTGCTAGATTCTGAATAAAACAAAATATACATACTTTAGCTACTTTCTAAATAGGCACTCTGTCTTTGGCGGGTTTGTTAAGCTGCATTACGGCACTGACGAGGCTTGGAGTCACAGATTTGCCTTAGGCTGTCTCTGTCCAATACAGTAGCCACTAGCCACATGTGACTATCTAAATTTGTATTTACCGTATTCAGAATGAAACTAAGTTAAAAATTCAGTTCCTTAGTCACACTGGCCACATTTCAGGTATTCAGTAGCCCCCTGTGGCTGGTGGCCACCGTATTGGACAGCATAGATACGGGGCATTGTCATCATCATCTCAGAAAGTTCTCTTGGACGGTGCTGCCTTGCACATAGTAAGTGTCTAAGAAATAATTATTGAATGAAAGTTTACATGGATGCCGTGGGTCTTATAGTTGTGCCGTGACCTGTTGTCTAAACATTAGTGGGCCTTGGTTGTTGGAGAGACTGACTAAGAAAATGTGACTGGATTGTTGCTAAATAATTAGGATTATGGGGAAGAACATTGACTTTCCTTTCCATATATGAGAAATGAACCGTCTTTTTGGTAACAGATAGTTTGGTTGAGTAGCCACATCTTTCCCCCCGCCTCCAGCTTATAGAGGATTTTAAAGGGTCAGGAAAATTGAAATAGAAGCTGGGCAAATACAGATTTGCCTTTTACTCAGGAATACTTTTTATAAAGTAGGACTGAGTGGTCTCTCCCACTCAGAGACTGAGATGGGCAGAAAGAAGTGGGTGGAAGAAAGCAGGGGAGAGGGTACTCTAAAGAAAGTTCTTGGGGGACCAGAGATGGGAAGTATAAGAAAAAAAGTGTATGCTAAGAGTTAAATCATTTTTGTGTTCCCCATGTAATTTTATGAATTACAGAGGGATATAGTGAATTAATTTTAGTCAGTGTCTGTTTTAGCTTGAAATATTTTTAAAAATGTTCAGATTACTTTTCACCTTTAGAAGTCTAATTGTTTTTTATATCATAAATACTTTTTTAAAAAATAGAACCATCTTATTACAGAGAAGAGGAAGATAGTAATCTTTTTTCACCTATAAGGACAGTCTCCTAATATTTGTGATGTATTTAAATTTGGTTTTATTTTAAATCTGTGTCAAGTCCTCTGTTGCATATTCCAGTTGTAATTTATTTTATAATCATTTATTGTCTGTCTCACTTCCCAGAACGTAAGCTCCTTGAGGATCAGGGCTCTCTATTGCATTGCATCCCTAGTGTCTGGCACAGTGCCTTGTGTGTAGTAGATGGTCAATACGTATTTGTTGGTTGAATAAATGAATCTTAGGATTGGTACTTTAAAAATATACTAGGAATACAGATAAAGAAATCAAGAAGTTGATTAGTAAATTAGATTGCACACACTAGCTTTGTTATTACATTTTGATTTTTTTCATATTTTTTCTTCCAGATTTATTGCAGTATAATTGACATACAGCACTGTATAGATTTAAAGGTGTACAACATAATGATCTGACTTACATACACCATGAAATAATTACCACAATAAGTTTAGTGAACACCCAGTATCTCATAGATACAAAATAAATGAAAAAAGAAAAAAGTATTTCTTCCTTGGGATAAGAACTCTCAGGATTTATTCTCTTAACAGCTTTCATATATAACAAACAGCAGTTTTAATTATATTAATCATATTGTACATTACGTCCCTAGTACTTATTTATCTTATACTTGTAAGTTTGTACATCTTGCCTACCTTCATCCAGTTCCCCTCCCCCCAGGCCCCTGTCTCTGATAACCACAAATCTGATCTCTTTCTGTGAGTGAGTTTCTTTGTTTTAGAAGCTTAATTTACCTACAACACTGTTAGTTCCTGGTGCACAACATAGTGATTTGATGTTTCTATACATTACAAAATGATCACCACCCATTTTGATTTTAAAGATATAAAATAGAACTCTTTTTCGTGGGTATCGGTAATTAATTGATACCAATTCTGGTTAAAACAATAAATTGTATACAGTTGCAGGTTTAGCTCTTAGTTATATTTATGTATAGATTATCTCAGAGTATGATTATGTAATTTGATCACTATGGAAATAACTAAAATCTGGTTTTGGCTGGGGGTAGCTGCTTTACATGCAAGTGTAATATAAATTCACTGGATGTTATACATCAAATCCCAGATAAGCTATGTTTTTTTAGCCTTGAGGGGGCGAGAGATTGCTGAAAGTCTAGAGCAGATAACATCAGGCCATCTGTTGCTTTTTGATGCAGATTTTTTAGCTGTGTGGAGATGGGAACAGTACTGATGGTCGATTTATGTTCTTCCAGTGTGTCAGATTTTTTTCTTCTTCCCAGGGATTGAAGTTCTGAATAAGCCACTCCATTTTGTATTTAAAAGCAAACACAAAACTCCCTCACAGATGCTATTTATTCTACGTTACTATAGAAAAATTTATGTATATTACAAGGGACTTATCTGTACCTGTGATTTTTTAATATATATTTAAATGTAATTTAATTAAATACATACAAACGTCACATAGTTTTACATTCCCAGCAGTGATTACTTCATCTTAGTGAAGGACATGGAAACCATTACGAGTTAAGTCTTCATTCTGTGATATGTGTGTTTGAACAAGTGTAGGCAAACAGCAAAGATTTAAACGTCCTACCACCAAACCTGTGGCATTTTGAAAATGTAAAGTCCAGCTTGATTTTGCGTCTGCAGTTCAATATGAACCACCAAAATTTAGTCCAATTAATCCTTCAGCTCCAGATAATCCAGGTTCCTCTGGGTCTATAACCTTGGGGTCATACAGTTTTCCCTTGATGTGATTGTTTTAAATAGGAAGAATTTTATAATATCACAGCACTAAGTTTTAGTAATGTATCATCCAAAAGGCGTCTGAAATACAGGGACCTATTTAAAACAGTATATCTATTTAAATATTTCCGTTAAGTACACATACTAAAATGTCATCCAAAGTCAATGTTTTAAGGGATTGTTGTTCTAAATATATTAATCATACTAAAAGTCCTAAATAAAGACTTATTTTGTTAACCTAAATCTGGGGTTTGCAAAGGGATATATCGATAGTAATATCAATAATGATGAACATCTAATAAGCAATTGTGTATCCTGAGCACTTTATATCATTATCCTGTTTAATCTTCACAGCTACTGAACTGGCTATTTTCCTTGTGCAGGAGAGGGAGCTGAGTCTTAGGGTAAATAACTTGCTTAGGGTCACACATCTGTGAAGTGGCAAGGTGAGCCTGGTGATAAGACGCTCTGTTTTTGTCCGGTGTATGGGCAGGGTAGTGCTCTCCCCTCAAACTGATGGGAAAACAGCATGTATAAAGTAAAAGCTTTAAGATGAGTCCGTGTCTTATGCTAGGTTCTGGATTGATACTACCAGCTTGTTTTTTATTTTCCTTAAGACCCCATTTCCCTGTAAGCCTTGAGTACTTTTGCTCTATCAGACGCTTTTCTTTTCTTGGCTGAACGGTTGGAAGAATGGGGGATTTCAAATGGAATGTCGCTGCTGTCTTGGCCACTGTAATGCAGCTCAGCTGCATTAGTGTTAAGTCACTATGTGACACAGTGTGACAACATAAGACCCATAAAGTGCGGCAGCTTTGCGTGTCTGCTCTTCAGCGAGCATCTTGCTCCTGAGCCCTGGCTTGTGGAAGTCCAAGTTCATGTAACTCTAATTCAGCATCAGCACTTTTATTTTTAACTCAGCGTGAGTAGTTCCTTTCTACCTCTCTGTCATGGGTCATTACATTTGAGTCCTTCCACGGGATAGTTTTAAGACACTCAGAGTATTTAAATCTCTTAATGTTGGGGTGATGTCAGAATTAAAATGTAATTTCTTCTGCAGGTGACTTAGATCAGCAGTTGTCTCCCTATTGTTTATAGTTGTTGCCAGGACAACAACTTTTTTACCTTTAAAAAAAAAAAGTATTTGAGTTACATTATTAGATTTTTTTCCTTCTAAATATTGAAATTTTCTATAATGAAAAGTATTTTAAATCTTTTGTATTTATTCAGTTTAAATAGTTATTCTGAATCAAATATGCATTCTTATTTTTTATTTGAAAGAATGTTTTGGCACTATTATAATCAGCGTAAAGTTGTTTTCAGTACAGGAAAGACTGTTGGATTATTAGAGGTGGAGTTAAGGTATCTATATAAATAAAATGGAATTCATATTTTGTAGAGCTTTTTTGTCTATAAAGCACATTTATGATTTTGAATTGCTTGGTATCACGTGTTTATGCTTTGACCAAGTGTTCACTGAAAGGATAGAAAGCAGCTGACTTCTAGTGCTTTTCAGGGTAACTGGTGAGTCTCCCATACCTACCTCCACATTTTTCTCAGCACATACCAGGGTACTCTTGACAATAGTTCATGCTTTACATTCATAGAGTAAGCAATACAGTTCAAACACACAATGAAGGGTTCTTCTAGACTGTGTTCAAGTCACTTGACAGTAATTGTGAGAAAGGATAAGCCTGTTTTGAAAACCGTATCTAATTTTTATAACAATATTACTATGAAGAACATATGGTTTGAAATTAGTTCCTATGTTGTATGATTATGCATGTAGTAAGATAACATCAGAGGAAGAACACTGTTGAGAGTTGCCCTTTTTTTGCCATTTAGAATATGGCAGATTTTTATGTAGAAAATGGAAATCCAATTGCTTCCCTCCTTGACTCTCCTGAAAGAACGGAGGTAGCCAGATGCCTAACAGGTACTGTTGAAGTTGCAGCTGGAGGAGAGTGCAGAGCCATCTATGGAGAACGTGGGTAAACTCTGTCCTTGTCTTATTTGCTGCTGGTAAATTCCTCCTCCACCTGGTGAGCACTCAGAATAAGTAGTGTTGCTGGCTTACTTAGGAGGGTGAGTTACTAATCTCAGCATTCAGAGAATTCTTGGTAGTGTTGCCCTTAGTCATATTTAGTGCTCTGAGATTCTGTGTACTGTTGAATAGCCTGTATGTGTACAAGCTTTCTTTGCCAATTTCAAACAAAATTTCTTAAAATTTCATAGAATGGAGTCCAGAACCCCTCAGCAGCATCCCTTCAACAACCTGCCCAGCCGGTCGCTAAGAACACCTCCATGAGCCCTCGACAGCGCCGGGCCCAGCAGCAGAGTCAAAGAAGGTCGTCTGCTTCCCCAGATGTGATCCAGGGCCAGCAGCCAAGAGCGCACCACACAGATCATGGCGGGTCCGCTGTACTGATCGTCATCTTGACTTTGGCATTGGCAGCGCTTATATTCCGA
The DNA here is from genome assembly GCF_030028045.1 of Hippopotamus amphibius kiboko. NCBI lineage: Eukaryota > Metazoa > Chordata > Mammalia > Artiodactyla > Hippopotamidae > Hippopotamus > Hippopotamus amphibius. The sequence continues at coordinate 75,879,451 of NC_080191.1, read as the reverse complement.
CGAATATATCTGGCCAATGAGTACATATTTGACTTTGAGTTATAATATTGTTTTGTGTCTTAAGAGCTGTGACTCAGCTGCTTCATTAAACATTCTGCATTGGGTATAATCTAAGAATTGTTTACAAAAAGATTATTTTGTATTTACTGTTCATTCCTTTTTTGATCCTTATAAATTCAGTATAAATATAGCTAGACATTCAGACTATGTCCTGCTTAGTTTAAGGGACTGGGAGTCAAAGTCCCTCGTCTCTCTCTAGGACCTGCTTTACAGGGAAATAACTTATTGTTGTTTTTCATGCCTCAGCCTCTCTTTATGTAAATTTGTGATACTTTTCTGTATAGCCCTTTGACATGTTTGGATAAAAGATGGTATTTTAAGTTCTGGTGAGTATTATTAGTTACTCAATACCATTTATTGAGTACTCGATTTCTACTTATGTAGAATGATATAGGGATAAGAGTTGAAAAGGGAAACATAAAACCCCTCAAGTAGCTTGCTTACAGTGTATTCATGTGAGACATACTGGAATTGCCTATTCTGTGACTGACTCTGTGTCCTAAACATGCTTGGGTGAAAGTGACTATTTCGGTCAAACATTTCTGAGGAAATGAGATTACATCATTGTTATTGGATGTTACTTGAAGAGGGAGGAATGCTTTGTAACCACTTTGATGTGCTGTTGTCCCCTTCTCTCCAGTCCACACACAAGATCTTAAAAGAAAGAAGGAAACAATCCTCCATTGATCTTTGATTTAAGGAAGGAAGGGTCCAAGCCAGGCAATTGCTTGATTTTCTTCCAGAAGTTAAATGGGAGGATCTTAAGATTTGAATGCTTGCTCTACTTTGAATTATCTTTTGAGTTGTATTATGTGCCTAGCTTTATAATCACTATAAATTTATTCTAGGAATATGCGTAATATGGAAATATTTCATGTACCATTTTAACAGAAAAGCTCAGGGCCCTTGTAACAGTGATAGAAATTAGAAAAACCTCTACTTAGAACTGCCCACCTAATCAAAGCCCAGGAGATAATTTTCAGTGCAAAATCAATATATAACTTATTGCTCGCTAGCTCCACAGACTCTAGTAGGTAATTTTATCATCATAAATAATGCCTGGTGAGAACATACAATCACAGGAAAACATTGCCTTCGGCATGTCCAGTGGCAGCATGGAGGGCACTCTCGAGAGTATTGTTAATGAAGACAATTGTTAAATACAGGCTAGTCCCCAGCTTTCGAATAGGTTATGCTCTAAAAGTGCATTTGTAAATGATTTATTTCTCTTTTACAACTCAGTGTTGTAAATCGTGTTTTGGTTCTAGACAAGGCCACAAAAGTCAGTCCATAATGTATCTTGAGTTCTTTGGGGAATGGTATTTATGAAGTCCTTATGTGGTTTTAACTAACTGAAGTTATGGGCAAGATAGAAACAATTTGTAAAATGATTTTAAAGGCAAATTTAATTTTTACTCCTGCTCTGATAGGGTTTTGGTTCTGTGAACTATCAGACACAAGTTGTTTTCATCTTTTAGCCAGTTTATGTCTGCATCTAAAATAAAGAATGTATTGTATACTATTATATAGTACACGGTTTTCTTAAGGTTTAATAAATTAGCATTTTAAAAGTGTTGACAGATTGTTTCTGTTACATCTACAGCTGAAGTTGGTGAAGTCTAAAAAGCCTAAGGACTTTATGAAGACCTCATATGGCAAGAAAATTGAAGGTTACCATTTTATAACTTTATTGCCATGAGAAAATACATTCATTCTGAAAATACATTCATTCTGAAGTCTTGGTTTGGAATGTAAGGTATTAAACATATTGGTTCAGTGGTCTCCTAGCAAGAGGTCACTGACCCCCCCAGGGGAAGACCAGGTAATGTTATCACCGGGGAAGAAGGAAATCCCCGTCTCTCAGCCTGTGCTGAGGTTAATCGTGTGCTAGGAACAGTCTTCCCTCCATGTCCTCTTTGTCGCACTGAGCCAGCCTCCATCTGTGTGATCTTGTTGCATGTTTCCGTGGAGTGTATTTATTCTTTAAAACTGATTAAGCCAAGAAGATCCTCCTCTATCTGAGTTGCCTCTCTGCCCTCACCCATCAACTGTCAGGCCATCTTCGTGTGTGTGTGTGTGTGTGTGTGTGTGTGTGTGTGAAGCACCTGATAACACGTATCTGAAGTGGCAAATCTTTTGCTACTTCCCTTTCAGCTCACATTGCTACCTAAAAATCCTTAAGTTGTCGATCAGACCCCCATTGTGGAGTTAATGAAAAAAATTGATCTTTGGAGCCATTCTTACACCCCGATAAAGGACCTCTTCAGAAAACTATTATTTTTAAAGCCCCAGTTTAACCCCTATTTACAGCATGATGCCAAAACAGGATGTGTGATCTGGGAGGTGAAGGCTTAGGACTCCTTCCCCCCAATCCTCAGATGTAGGTAACTCATGGCTTTTTCTTTGACCAACATAGCACATATCAAGGTAGTTAAAATAGCATGCTTGAAAAAAATGTATAATGTCTGTTTCACCTGCAACTGTTAAAACCAATGAAACCTTCAAATTTTATGTATTGTGGGGCTTTTATGTGGCACTTTACATTTTCATGCTGCTTATAGTTTCATTCTACTGAAATAAATGAATTTCATCAAAATTCTCAACTCATTTTTTAAAACACCTTTAGAAATTGTTTGCTATTTTGACTATGAATACATAAAATTTCCTGTTTCAGGAAAATAAGAAATTATTTTATTTTTGGCTGTGAATAAACTTTCTGGTCCCTTGAGACCTCCCATTTTTATAGTGCAGAATCAGTAAACAAGCAGACCTCACACAATTGGACTTAGTTGTGCAGAAACCTAGGCTGAAGTACTGAAAAGCCTATATTTTATTACTTGCAAAGAAGTATATGAAAGGTGAATGCGTTTACTGAACCTGGCTTAACAAAGAATAACGCGTATGTTAATGTGTACTCTGGGAATTCCCTGGATGTCCAGTGGTTAGGACCCTGTGCGTTCACTGCTGAGGGCCCGGGTTCAATGCCTGGTTGGGGAACTAAGATCCTGCAAGCAGTATGGCATGGAAAAAATAAGAATGTATACTCTTACAGCCTTTGTGGGAGGCTATAATTGTTCCAGAGCTGTTTGGAATGCCTCTTTAAAAGTTGCTTTCAGAACAAGTTGGAGCTGCTCAATAAAACCAGTGACTTGATTCATACCTGGTTTTGAATTCTTTATATCATTTGATCTTCTGTTCATTCTACCTCGAATATTCTGTTTTGTTTTTCCACTTCTCTGCATGCTCACTGCCGCTACCCTAATTAGCCATCATCTCTGAACTAGTGCAATTATCTCTAACAAGTCTCCGTTCTTGCCCCACTCTGCACCCTGCATCCGGAGTCTTCTCCCATGCACAGTACAGATCTGATCCCGTCTCTCCCACTGCTCTTAAAATAGGCCTGAACCGTTAATGTAGGACAGAAGACTGTGTGTGACCAGAGGCCCACCTAGTTCCGGCCTCATCTGACAGCAGATGCTTACTGGGGCCTTTCCACAGCTCTCAACTTGCGCCCTTGGGGCCAATCCTCTGAGAAATAAACAAATGTTAAAGTTATACATCCACTGCCTCACACCACATAGAAATTTAACTCAAAATGGATCTAAGACCTTTATGTAAAAGCAAAAACTCTTAGAAGAAAAAACATTGATGGGTTAGGCAGTGGTTTCTTAGATACGAGATCAAAAGCACAAGTAACCAAAGAAAAAGTAGATAAATTATATTTCCTCAAAATGAAAAACCTTTTGTGTTTCAAAGAACACCATTAATAAAGTGAAAACACAGAATGGGAGAAAATGTTTGCAGATTATATATTATATCGAGACATATCGAAAATAAAGAGCAAAGATAAAAGACCTGGTTAAAAAGTGGCAAAGGATTTGAATAGACATTTGTACAAAGAAGATGCATGAGTCATCAGTTATTGGGGAAATGCACATCAGAACGACAGGGAGATGCCACTTCACACCCATTGTGACGGCCAGAGGGTTCATTGCTGATGGGAACGTGAAAGGGTTCAGCCGCTTTGAAAAACAGTTTGGTAGTTCCTCATCAAGTTAAATGTAGAGTTACCTTATGACCCAGCAGTACACCCAGGAATATATCTAAGACAGGTGAAAGCATGTACACACAAACTTGTACATGAATATTCATAGCAACAGTATTGTAAATAGCCCCAAACTGGACACTCAAATGTCCATCAGATGATGAGTGGATAAACAAAATGTGTTTTATCTATACAGTGGAATATTATTTGGCAATAAAAAGGAATGAAGGTATAATACATGCTTCAACATGGATGAATCTTGAAAACATAGTGAAGCCGGACACAAAACGCTACGTATTGCATGATTCCATTTATATGACATATCCAGAATAGGCAAATCCGTGGATAGAGAAAGTAGATCGGTGATTGCCAGGGGCTGCGGGGAATGGAGAGTGACCGCTACTGGGCAGGAAGTTTCTTTTGGGGGAGATGAAACTGTTCTAAAATTAGATGGTGGTGATAGTTGCACAAAACTAAAAAGCCCATTTTAAAGGGGTAGATTTATGGTATGTGAATGATGTTTCAATAAAGCCATTATAAAAAAAAAGTCACATTTATCTCCAACTGATTTTTCCCCCTACTGTAATCACAATAATTGAACTACTGAAAATAAGATTTAAGGAAAAAATCGGTAGGATCTCAAGTTGCGTCTGGAGTGCAACAAAACCAATATTTCTTTAAAACCAGCAATATCCATGCACAGTTCTAGGATTCCAGTCAGTCAGCCCTGGATAGGCCTGTTCCAAATGGAAGACAGGAAAAGAGATCTTTTGAATAAAAATTTATGAGAAAGAACTTTCATAGGTCTTATCTCTTCCTCACTAAATCTTTGGCAGGAATGAGACTTTTAAACAAATTACCTGGATAATTCTGAGAGGTGGCCAGATTTGGGGACCACTGAGTCAGTCCCTGTACTAGATTATTCCCATTCCCAGATTCCTATTTAATTCATTGCAGTTTGGCTTCTTGCCGCATCTCCCAACTGAAACTCCAGTTTACTGAAGTTAGGAGCAGTGCTCCGGTTGCCAGATCCAGGGACCTGTTTTGTGCCCTTACTTCCTCCCCGCACTGTTAACTACCCCCTCCTGACACTCCTTTGGTTTCCACAGTCAACTTCTCTGCTAGTTCTTCTATGCCTGTGTTCTGGCTGCCCACCCAGCCTTTAAGAGTATAGATTCTCTAGGATTCTGCACTTGGACTCCAACATCTTCTGTTCCCCAGGAGGATCTCACCTTTCACCTTTCCCTGTAGTTTAACTACCACCATTACACTGATGGCTCCATATCTATTTCTTCAATCCAGACCTTTCTCCTGAGCTTCAGGCTCATACTCCAGCGACAGATGGGGCATCCTGTAGTCACGTGACACTTCAAACTCCACAAGTTAAAATTTATCTCATCCTCCTCCCACCAAACATTTTTTTTAGATTTTTTAATTTTATTTATTATTATTATTATTATTATTACTATTATTACTGTTGGGTCTTCGTTTCTGCACACGGGCTTTCTCTAGTTGCTGCAACTGGGGGCTCCTCTTCATTGTGGTACGTGGGCCTCTAATTGTGGTGTCTTGTTGTGGAGCATGGGCTCTAGGCATGTGGACTTCAGTAGTTGCAGCACTCGGGCTCAGTAGCTGTGGCACATGGGCTTAGTTGCTCCGCAGCACGTGGGATCTTCCTGGAGCAGGGATCGAACCCGTGTCCCCTGCGTTGGCAGGTGGATTCTTAATCATTGTGCCACCAGGGAAGTCCCCTCCCCCCCACCAAACTTATCCACTTTTAGGAGACATCAGAAAACGATGGTACTGACCTGCCAGACCTGCCTCCAAACTAGAGTCCTAGCTTGCACTGAATTCTCTCACCTCCTCTTCTATGCGGTCACCACATATATCCTCTTTCAGTGATAACTTGACTATATCAGTCTTCTGTTTTCCCTCTTCTTCTCCTTCCCTCTTCCCCTCCCTCATCCTCTTTTATTATTACAGCTTCTCTGACCCAACTGATCCCAGTTAGGAGTTCCTGAAAAAATGCAGTGGTTTATGTCACTCCACTTTGCTTAAAGGGATCGAAAGAGCCTCTTTTGATTCTTTCTTCCATAAGAAAATCCTAATGCTGTTTCGCTTTGGGCTGTTGCTCCTTCTGACCTCCGTGCTCCCCTTCCTGTGTCTCTACCACACTCATCGTTTCCATTCCCAGGACGCAGGAAGCAAGCAATAGGTTGTTTTTAAACATTTTCTTCCGTTGAGTAGATGAAACAGAACCACGTGTATCTTTTCACTTCTTATGTTCGTAATTCCATATCCCAGGACAGGAGTCAAGCCTCATTCGTGACATTATACATTTTAGGATGAAAGACCAGCATTAATCTAATGCTCACGCTAGGAAGAAGAGCTTACACGCTCATGAATTCTCCTTTGGTTTATGCTTTCCTTCAAAATCAAAACATGTTTTATGTTTTGGTAAGATGTGTTTTCATTGAAAAAAAAAAAAAAAAGATGTGTATTTGGGGGAAAAGCAAGCATGTTTGGCCATAGGTGAAGCACAGGCTCTTAGCTCAAGAAATAAAGGAACCCTGTGGAAACAGGTCATTCATGTGTTTACTCAGCGTTTCCTGGACACATTGAGGCACTCATCTCTGTGTCCACAAGTCTTCCCTGCAAATCCACTCCACATCCAACCTGCTCCCTGGCGGATGTGACAGACTGGTTTTATGTCACCAGAGAGATGGATTAATGATCTCAGCAAAAAGCTGGCATGTTCAAGAGATTTAATTTTTTTTATATAACGGTTTTAACCAAAGCTGTTCTAGGACACAGTGGAAGCTGAGTTTCACAGGAGAACCAACTTATTGACTAATAGCCAATCACTAAGCAGTGGGGTGGGCAAGGCCTTGGTGTTGGTGTCACGGTCCGAGAGCGTGGGAAGCGGGGTGGCTCAAGCATCGGTATCAGTCTTAAATCGGGAAACTCAGCCTGGCCAGCCATGCCCTCCTCGCCGCCCTGGCTCGAGGCAGCAGACCGAATCAATGGTTAAGCTCCGGGGGATCTGCCCCGCTGCAGGTTACTGGAAAGCAGCTTGCGGCATCTTAGACATTCACAGGATGCCTTATTTTTCAAGATTCATTTTGTTCTTGTTTTGCCTGATGGTTCTTGTGGAGAGCAGAAAGCCCAAGAAAAAGAGATGGACAGGGCAGCTGGAAACGTCCAAGCCAAGGTAAAATCGTGGGCGGGAGGGGAGGGAGGTGAGGGAGGTGACTCGCTGTGGCAGCGACACACAGTGGGACAGCTCCCCAGAGGGCTAGGGGTTAGATCGTCTGTCCTATTGGAATCTGTTTTCCAGCCAAAGCTGGACAGGACCTTGCCTCTCCCTGAGCACAAATATGCTATTGTGTCACCCACAGTGAGAGAGGGAAGCTAGACCAGGCTGAGTGTTTCGTTCTAATGTCTGGGTTTGGCTGAAGCATTTTGGTTTAAGGCAGGGAGTTGAAGACTTTGTGGGTAAAGCATCGTTGTACTTCTCAGATTGTGCTGCTTTGCTTCTCGGGATTATATCCTGTAGGGACCATAGATGACCTGCTAAGGAATTACACTCAAGAATTTTTTTTTTTGAGGGGAACTGTATATAGGAATGTAGTTTGAGTTATTAAGAAAAAGTGTAACTGAGAGTTGTCTCCTTTAGATTATTTGTTTGGACACAATTTTAAAATGGTATTGGGTTTCATTGTACTGTTTTGAATCTTAGAAAAGGTGTTTGAAATTTGCTAGGGCATCAGAAATATACGTGTGGACAACAGTGAAGCCTATTTCATGATGTGATGGAAACACTTCCATCACAGAAATACTGGTTAGGCCCAGAATTTGCACTCAGTATCATTACATCACAAATCCAAGTTCCTGAATGTGTTTGTTTTGAACTGATGTACTAAGCATGATATACTAGGCCTGTTCAGCCTGAAGACAAGAGCAAGCAGCTAAGATACTCACACCATGTGTGAGATGTTACACGTCTGTTTTCCATTCTACTAAGCACTGTGTGAGCTAGTGGTTATGAATATAATATCTTGAGGCACATTTTCTAGGTCAGTGGTCTCCATTTTTGATCATGCACCACTCTTTTTTGAAACCGTACCACCAACATGTTTACATAATATGGACACACATTGCATACATGTACTATTATAAATATGTATTTTAAATTGAAGCTTAAAAGCTTCCTTATTTTTAGATAAAAACTGAGTATAAATAAGAGTTACAGTCTCTACTCCCTGCATCCTAGTAGAGCATCCTGAGCCCTGCAGGTGTGCCCCTACTTTAGAGACTGCTGCTCTGGGAGATGTAAAGTCTCTGTGGAGTCTCATTCTATTCAGGCAGAAAGCAAACAGATACAAATTGTTCAGGATGATGGGACAGAGGCACCACTCTTGAAGACTCATCCTGGTTATGTGGCCAGAATCCTAGGCTGTTGAACTGGCAGGAACCGCAGAGGTCATCTGGTCCAGCAAGTCCCTGAGTTCTAATTCTGTGAAATGTGAATAGGTATTGTATGAAGACGGGGTTCCAGGGTCAAAGAAGCTTGGGAAATCCTGGTTTAGAGCATTTTAGACGGATATCTTTATAGCAGAACTTATAGAACATTTATTATGCAAATAGACATTGTAAATCTTGAAGAGGAGGATAAATTGTGCAGTGTTTCTTTAAAAGAAAAAGAGCAACAATTTTGTAGGGGATTCATATTCCACAGAGCACACATGGGGAAACGCTGTCTTATGTTATAGACGGCAAAACGATGGCACGAGTAGTTCACACAGCTCACTAGTGGCTTGACAGGACTAGAACTTAGGATCCTGATTTACTCGGGCTGGAGGGAAGTGTTGTCTGAACCTATTTCTAATATTGGTGCTGGGCTTCAGCACGAGCCCCTCAGGGACCCTCAGGGATTCCACTTGGCAGCCTGGGCAGTTACAGCATCACTGTCACTGACAGAAGACCCATGGTCTCATTCCCAGACACCTGCATGAACGTGTGGACAGACTGAATTTGTTTAAAAATTTTTTTTAAATTGCGGTATAGTTGATGTACAGTATTGTATTAGTTTCAGGTGTACAGCATAGTGATTTAAAATTTTTATGCATTGTACTCCATTTATAGTTATTATAAAGTACCGGCTATATTCCCTGTGTTGTACAATATATCCTTGTAGCTTACTTATTGTATACATTGTAGTTTGTACCTTTTAATCCCCTAGCCCTATCTTGCCCCTCCCCCTTCTCTATCCCCACTGGTAACCCCTAGTTTGTTCTCTATATCTGTGAGTCTGTTTCTTTTTTAAATATTCACTAGTTTATTTTTTAGATTCCATATATAAGTAATATCATATAGTATTTGTTTTTCTCTGACTTATTTCACTTACCACAATGCCCTCCAAGTCCATGCATGTTGCTGCAAATGGCAAAATTTCATTCTTTTTGATGGCTGAGTAGTATTCCATGGTATATATAGACCGCATCTTCTTTATCTATTCATCTGTTGATAGAAACTTAGGTTGCTTCCACATTTTGGCCATTGTAAACAATGCTGCTATGAACATTGGGGCACATAAATCTTTTCAAATTAGTGTTTTCATTTTCTTCACGTGTATACCTGGGCGTGGAATTATTGGATCATATGGTAGTTCTCTTTTTAGTTTTTTGAGGAAACTTTATACTGTTTATGGTTGGAATGCATTTGACCCTTAAGGGTGAAGATAACGTTTTGAAATCTATCCCATGAGGTGTTAAAAGGGGATGAAAAGATGAACACACACGTTCAAAGAATATAAAATAATTATTGAACAGAAGCTGGGAAAAAGCATAGAGAAAATGTACCAGGGAACACCGTGCCAGGCCTTCCTGCAGTCCACCGGGGAGTGTACACGCTCAGACAATCACAGAGCTATGTCTCTGTGAAAAATTTCAGCCAAACATCTGATTAAAAAGTACTTTCATTATTGACACAAGAGTTAAGCTATAATAATAAGTAGGAATGAAACGACCTGACCTTTCTCACCATAGTCTTAGAGCACTTCATCTCCGTGGAGTAGCTCCTTCTCTTAGAAGTCCTGTTCTCTCTCTCTTTCTCTCTCTCACACACACACGCGCATACACACCACATATCACACATAGGGAGGGTTTCATACACTCACACAGTCACACACCACACACCTGGTCTCACACACACACAGTCATACATTCACATGTAACACAGATGGTCACACTCACGCATGCAGCCACACACAGGCACACACACGCACACACACTGAAAGGACCTCGTCTAACCTGTCAAGCTTCCCTGCATCACCCTGGCCACATCCTCACAAAACAAGTACTCTGTCCAGCAGCTGCCTTTTCAAAACTGCTTCCGGTTTTCTGATCCTTTGTGTCCCTCTTGACTGAATCGTCGCCAAGTGAGCCTGTTTGCTCTTAGCTGTTTGCTGTGTTCTGTTCTTCCTGCCTCTCAGCCTCCCCACTGTATTCCGTGCCCTGCTGACCACATGATTGCTTTCCTACCAAGAGAGGCCCTTCTCCCTTAAGATCTGAAAATACACCAAGATCTGGGAGTCTGGGCTCCGCCCTGATCACACTGTCTGGCCCCTCCTGGTCCCGAAGCCTGAGGTCCCCTTTCATCTTTCCTTCCCATTTGCTGCCCCCTTGGTACCACCTGCGCTTGGCATCCTCTCTCCGTTTGCATCACGGCTCCAGTGCTGAACCCAGGAACCGCTTGGCTCTCTTGTTACCCAGTGACCCTCCCCCTCTGCAGGGGTCTGGGGAAGGAGGTTCCGGCCCTGCTTCTGCTGCTCCCTGGCCGTGTGGCTGTGTTTCCTGATCTTTCTGAGCCTCGTTTCTCCACCTGAAACCAACTGAGATGATGGGGTGACCGCAGCTCAGGGCCTGAGCTGGGAGGCGTGATTCACGAGGTGTGGGCGTGATGATTGCTGTTGTTTTTGCAGCAAACAACCCTCAACACGATGGCACCAGCCCTGCTTTTCAAAGGCATAGTGAACACGTTTTTCTCCTTCTTTCTCCCCTCCACACCCTGACAAGGCTGGGTTTGAGGTTCCATGAAGGTTCTGGTGGCCCCATCTCTGGGCTGGGGCTCCACACATGGCCCCTGGCATCTGGGGTCCGAGGGCTCAGGTATCCGGGCGGTGGCCGGCATCCCTTGTGAAGGATGGATGCAGGGCCTTCAGTTCACACAAGTAGCTCAAGGCTCAGGATATCAGTGGCCCGAGTTATCAAATAACTGGACCCTTAAGAAAAATTCGGGGTCCCCATTATTGGCGCTGAGATTTCAATCTCCCTCTTGCCAGCACGCTGGCATGAGGGGAATTCCGCTCCCCTAATCCTACCCTCTAAACGGAGAAGCTGTGCTGACCAGGAGGGATTTGCTCCCTGCGAGTCAGGGGGCCAGTGAGCCAGCTGCCCTCACCATTTCACGTGTGTGATCGGCTAAGCCCTCAGGCTGAGCTCTGCCTCCACGTGGTCTCTGCTGCGGCTTCTGAAACGGCAGCCCAGCACCCGCTGCGCAGGGAGCCGGGCCTGGTCCTGCTCCACTTCTTGGGGAAGAGACCTGGGAGGGCGGAAGCTCCTTGGAAGGGCCCTTCCATGACCACGAGTGCATCTAGGGAACTGACTTAGGTCCCACCTTCCAGCTATCGGGCAGGAAGAAGCCATTGGCCTTTCTTCCTCCTCGGAGTGTGCGGCTGCAACAGGGCTTGTCCAGAAACAAATCTGATCATGGCTTCTTCCTCCAGCTGCCCAACAGCCTTCCTCTTTTTCCCTTGGCCCTTGGATAAAGATAAAATTCTTTTTTTTCTTTTTTCTATTTTTTGGCTGTGCAGCATGTGGGATCTTAATTCCCTGACCAGGGATTGCATCCCCTGCAATGGAAGCTAGAGTCTTAACCACTGGACCATTAGGGATTCATAAAGATAAAATTCTTAACAGGATCTTCAAGGATCTCCCTGGCTGAGCCCCTGCAGCCTCAGTCTGTCATTTTGGCCTCACCCCTCCTACTCTTCCTCCAGTTTCACATAACATGCACTTGTCTTTCAGCTTGGTCACCTCACACTCAGCGGATCCCAAACCATGGACGTGTTGAGTTGAAATGCCTATAGGATACCCAACTGGGGGTAGTCTGTTAGACAGTAGGTTATAAAGGTCTAGAGCAAGGGGCATAGATTTAGGAATCATCAGTAAGTGAATGACAGTTGAGACCACTGCCAGGACTTACTGGTGGTGCAATGGTTAAGAATCCGCCTGCCAATGCAGGGGACATGGGTTTGATCCCTGCCCCAGGAAGATGCTGCATGCCACAGAGCAACTAAGCCTGTGTGCCACAACTGTTGAGCCTGTGTGCCGCAACTACTGAAGCCCCACGTGCCTAGAACCCATGCTCTGCAACAAGAGAAGCCATCGCAATGAGAAGCCCACGCACCACAATGAAGAGTAGCCCCTGCTCTCTGCAACTAGAGAAAGCCTGTGTGCAGCAACGAAGACCCAACGCAACCAAGAAAGAAAGAGAAAGAAAGAAATAAAGAAAGAAAGAAAGGAAGAAAGGAAGAAAGAGAGAGAGAGAGAGAGAGAAAGAAAGAAAGAAAGAAAGAAGGAAAGAAAGAAAGAAAGAAAGAGAAAAAAAGAAAAAGAAAGAAAGAAAAGAAAGAAAGAGAAAGAAAGAAAAAGAAAGAAAGAAAGAGAAAGAAAGAAAGAAAGAAAGAAAGAAAGAAAGAAAGAAAGAAAGAAAGAAAGAAAGAACGAAAGAAAGAAAGAAACCACTGCCAAAAGGAGTGTTGAGAGGGAAGAGAAGGCAGCTGAGGCAGGGCCTTGGGGACCCTGGCATATAAGTGGGCCAGGGAGGAGGACGAGGCTGCAGTGGAGGTGGGAGGAGGACCAGCACCCTGTCCTGGAAGACGAGGTTTCCCGCAGAGGCTGGTCCTCCCCGACCCTCTCCAAGGCACTGCAAAGCCTCAGCTCAGGCACAAGCGGGGCAAGATGTGCTTGGCAGTGAGGAATGGCAGCAGCTCTTTGGGAAAGTTATTTATTTATTGGGGGGGGAGATTTTTTTTAAAAAAAGGAAATGTTCAAAAGAGAGTGTACTACCACCACTGTCCTGCCATCACTTTTTTTTATTAAGGCTGATTTAATCATTTATTTATTGGCTGTGTTGGGTCTTCGTTGCTGCGCGTGGGCTTTCTCTAGTTGTGGTGAACAGGGGCTCCTCTTCATTGCGGTGCCAGGTCTTCTCATTGCAGGGGCTTCTCTTGTTGTGGAGCACTGGCTCTAGGCGTGGGGGCTTCAGTAGTCGTGGCTTGTGGGCTTAGTTGCTCCACGGCATGTGAGATCTTCCCTGACCAGGGCTCAAACCCGTGTCCCCTGCAGGCGGATTCTTAACCACTGCGCCATCAGGCAAGCCCGTGCCGTCACTTTTCAATGATTGTGCACGAGGAGGACGTGGGGTCCAGAGTCTCTGCTTCGTGTTGGTTCCAGGGGAGAGAGACTCGAATCCAGTTTGACTGCTGATGAGAATGAGTAGTGAGAAGGGGAGGAGCTGAGGACGCTGCGCCTGGGTGTTTGAGGGCAGAGTTCAGAGGGCTCTGGGAGAAGGAGCGTCAGGCCCCTCTGCTGAGCCCCCAGGGACCCCCAGAACTTACAAGCACTGAGGAAGTGAAAATACTGCTACGGCTACGGCCTTCTGAGCTGCCCCCACCGCACTCCCTGGGGTCTCACCGGCATCCTGAGAGTCTGATACACCGTCATCCCCACCAACATGCCGCTTCCCCAGTTTTTACCATCTCAGCAAATGTCCCCACCATTCACCCAGGTTCCTGTCATAAACCTGGGCCATGCTTGCCTCTCTGTTTCCCCCATACCCCGTACCCAATCCATCAGCAAGGCCTCTCCGCCTCCCTCAGTTCTTATTACTCCCACAACTCACTGCCCTAACCCAGGCACCATGTTCCCTCAGCAGAAGTCTCCTAATGGTTTCCCGTTTCTTCTCTGCCCTCCCACAGTCTCCTCTATCTTTTGACTCCAGTGCTCAGAATTCCTATGGGTTTCCCCACTCAGTATATACCCCTGAGGGCCTCGGGATCTGGTCCCTGGCTTCCTCTCCCATCTCCTTTATTACTGCTTTCCTCCTCCTTATTCTCCACCCACGGGTTTTCTTACTGTTCCCACACAAGCCAGACGCACCTCAGGACACTTGCACGTGCTCCTCCCGCTCTCAGAATGCACTTCCTTCAGCTCCTCTCATGGCTCACCCTCTCCAGGGCTCAGAAGGCTTCCCTGATCACCCTCTACCCCAACCCATCTCTCGCGTCTTCCTTACCCTGCTTTACTATATTTTCACAGCACAACACTTTCTGAAATTACATTATTTATCTGCTCACGTGTTTACTGTCTAGCTCTCCCACTAGGTCATCAGCTTGGAATATATGTCCTCCCATGAGTTGAGTGAGCAGTGTTTGGACAGAGTAGGTGCCCCATAGAAATGCGTTGAGCAAATAAATTTGAATCCAGGAATTGAAGAATTGTGCACCCGGAGTACAGGATGGGTATCCATGTTGTCCAGGACGAAGACATTGTCCTCTACCCTGATAAGTTCTTCTGGCTGGTCTAAGAATTAAATTGACATGAGACAGATTAACAGGAGAAAATCATACAAAAGGTTAATAACCTGCATCCAAGGGAGAGACCCAGGAAAACTGAGTAATTCACCCACGTGGCCAAACCCTCACCTTAAAAACCATCTTCAGCTAAAGACGAAGGAGGGTGTTGGGGGTAGCGGTTTAGGACTTCAAAGGGAAAAAAGGCAATTCACATGCAGATGGAAAAGAAATGTTTGGTAAACCAATGGCGTCCTGGGCCAGGCAGAGACAACGGCACACGGTGGACCCTGATCTCCAGGCCCCGAAGAATCCCCCCCTCACTCACACCCGACCCGTAGTCTTTGCAGATATCTCTGATGACAGCTCTATTCCAGGAACAGGCCCACTTATGCAAATTCTTTTAGGCAGTTAGGGGGAAGCTCAAAGATTCTTCCTGGATCTTTTGGGCCTTGAGTGTCTTCAGCTTGAAATAATCCACATGCCAAAGAGACACATTTTGGGGTGGCAAATTTTGCTCTCTTACAATATGGCTGTTGACATCTCCAAGGCTGATGGGGGGAACCAAATGGAGATAGAGAGAAGTAGGTGGTACCAGAGCCCTCACCAGAAGCGGGAGCCTGCTTGGGAGGTCGGGAGCTGTGAGAGGCGGGGTCAGGCGGCTCCCGGAGCAGGGCTGGAAGGCGGGGAGGCCCAGCTCATGAGGAATCTGCTTCTTGGGTGGGGAGGGTGGTTCAGGGTCAGGTCAGCACCGAATAATAACACTTTTCATCCTTGTGCAAACGTTACGCATCTGCACTGTCCAGTGCAGTAGCCACCAGCCGCCTGTGACCCTGCAACACCCTAAGTGTGGCTAGCGTAACTGAGGAAACTGAATACGCATTTTATTTAATTTTAATGAACATAAATCTAAACAGTCCCATGTGACCAGTAGGTACTTAATTGATGAGCACAGCTTCAGACCTCCCATCAGATGAGCCCATCTGGGCGGAGCTGGTAGAGGATGAAAGCTAAGAAGGATTTCAGAGAATAGGACCTCGAGACAGGAAATATGTCACTTGCCTCTTACAGAGTTTAAACAGGAAATATGCTTGTTTCTCTAAAAATTAAACAAAGTGTGGTAAGAACACAGAACGGAAATAGGGCTATATACGGATGAACAACAAATACTCAAAACCAAAATCTCTTTGTTGACTTCTAAAACCCTCAGTATCCACCACATAACAGATAGGACAGTAACACTGACTTCTTACAAGGTTATTTTCTTCAGTCAAGAATTAAAGCTCGGGGAGTTCCTTGGTGGTCCAGTGGTTAGGATTCCAGGCGTTCACTGCCGGGCCCGAGTTCAATCCCGGGTCGGGGAACTGAGATCCCGCAAGCCTCTCAGAGCGGCCAAAAAAAGAAAAGAAAAGAAAAGAAAAAAAGAATTAAAACTCACATCCTGTCAGATCCAAATGTACAAATAACCTCCCTCCCTTCCCTTCTTTCCTCCTTCCTTTCTCTCCATCTTCTTCTTCCTCTCCTCCTATTATTTTTCCTGTTTATTGATAATCCTGTAAGTAGAATATTGCTTTAGAAAGCTTTGAATTTGACTGCTTTAGGATTATGTGTGGTTGTGATGGGGAAAAAAAAGATCTGGAAAGAAATGAGTGTGAGTGAGACAGAGGAGAGAATTTCTCCTTTGTCCTCTCAGTTAAAGGAAGGACAGGGAAGCAGGGTCCACAGTCCTGGGCCCCAGCATCCCCTCCCACCACCTGGCTGAATAGTCAGAGCAACTCTGTGCCCAACTGTGGCCTCGATGCCCACTGGCGGTGAATGGTCTGTTCTCCTGAGGGTTGAGGCTCTCTCTGCCAGGGTGGCTTCTGCAAGCAGCTGCCAACTGGACCAATGTAAGGAGCATCAGGTCTGGTTAGGATAAAACCGGCCTTTTAAAACTTTAACTACATTTGTCTCGGAATTTTATTATTTTTGTTTGTTTTTCTAAAAAAAATGCCACTTTGGTATATTGATTTTTAAAAATATTTATTTATTATTTATTTATGTTATTTATTTATTTTGGCTGTTTTGGGTCTTCGTTTCGGCGTGTGGGATCTTCAGTTGTGGTGTGCGGGATCTTTAGTTGCGGCATGCGGGGTCTAGTTCCCTGACTAGGGATCGAACTCGGGCCCCCTGAATTGGGAGCGTGGAGTCTTAACCACTGGACCACCAGGGAAGTTCCTCAGAATTTTACTTATCACAAAACCAATATTATAACAACATTGAAGAAATATTAAAAAAAAATCATAATTTTCCACAATTCAACCCAATCATGACTTTTGGCAAGACAATTAGGAGCTTGCCAAGGTAGAATGGTGTCCTGCTTGAGGGGGTATCTACTTTAGAAAAACTCTGGAAGGGCCAGGTCCTCAGGTCAGCCTGTCTGGGAGGATCTGGGATGCTGGGAGCAAGCTGGAGGGATCCTTTATTTCTTGAGCTCCCTTCAGTGGAGAAAGAGATGGTAGGATGGGGGACAAGGTGCCTAACGGGTAGATCCTGCGGGAAGTAATCTCCCCAAACCATCTCATGCAATGCCTTAGTGGACTGATGCGAAACGTTTCTTGCTTGCCTCTGCAGTCACCTATATAAGAAGAACCTCGACGTGACGAAAATCCGAAACGGAAAACCTCAGCCACTGCTCAGAGTGGATGACCTTGACTTCACCATGAGGCCGGCCTTTGGAGGTAAGACTGTGTCACAGTGTCCCCCCCTCGGCGCTTTGGGGCCTGATCGCAGGCCTGCCTCCTGCTGCTGTTCCATCGGGTTCCCGCAGGCACAGCCTCCCCGGGGGCCCTGATTTTCCCACTCACAGTCAGAGAAGCCCAACCGGCTCCGGGGTCACTAATTATCCCCGGGAGGAAAGAGCCAGGAGGAAGCGCGTGGAGAGGGCTATTGAGAAGAGGAGCTGAGGGTGATTAAGCTGTTTACACTCACGAAGGCCCAGCCCTGCTGCTGCCAACTTTCCTTTCTGAAAAAAATAAGACCAAGGGGAGCGTGTGCGCAGGAAAGGACCCCCCTGCTCTGCCGTCCCACGCCTTGCTAGGAATTTGGGGTTCTGAGGGGGCCCGCTGCTTGCCAGCGCAGCAACAATTTAACCCCTTGCAAAGCCCCCTTGCAGACTTGCCCCCGAAGGAGCTTCTCTGTTTTGGGGGGCCGGGGAGGGGTGGCATGGCCGGTGGCTGCCCCTGTCAGGAACGGGGGGGAATGCCACAGAGCGGAGGCGGCTGGGAAGGGAGCCAGCCATCTTCACCAGCCAGGCAGGGAGAGGGCTGAGAACCGCCGCATGCCCAAGACACGGGGGCCACGCCCACCCTTGTGCAGGTGGGGAAACTGAGGCCTGGGGCACGGCAGCTGATGGGCCCTGGCCAGACAGACCCAGGGAGGCTCGTTTCCATTTGCCCTTTGTCTCGCTCTTGAACTTCTCTCAGGTGCCAGCGTTCTCCTGGGGCGGCAGGAAGGCGTAGGGGTGACTTGTGGGCAAGTCACCGACCCTCTCTGAGCCTCTGCTTGCTGGTTGGTGAAATGGGGACAGGAATCCCTCAGGATTAAACGAGATAATGTATGTAAACCCCCCGGCACCTACGGGTTCCTGGTCCCCTAGAAAAACCCAGCTGTCAGGCCTCCCTCTTGTGTGACTATTAGGGGATTAGGACGTTCGTTTATCCCAGAGGCCTTTGCTTTTTAAAAGGACTCAAAGACTCCCACTCCATTCCCTGAGCCCTGACGCCTGCCGAACAGGAGGGGAAAGCAGGTGACAGATGACAGCCCCTGCCTCTTCTTCCTGCCCCGGGAGGGATGCTGCCCGGCCAGGCATCCTGGCGCCCTCGAGGGCTTGTTTCAGGTAATGCCACCAAAGCGTTTTATGAAATTCAATAGAGTTGTCCTGAATGAGCAGCTGTAAAATTAGCTGTGTGTGCTCCAGGAGGTGCTAGCGGGACCATCTGCAAGCAGGAAGCTCCCCGTTGCCTTCCTTACAGAGGCTCAGCTAAGGCGACTGGAACAAGGTTGACAAACAATCGTATTAATGACCGCGAACAACTTTCAGTCACTCCTGTGCGGGGCCCCGTTCTACGCTGGGTACTTACAGGCACCATCTTACATCAGTCCTCACAACCGCTCCACGAAGTGGATACTATTATTATGCCCAGGTGGGGAAACTGAGGCGCGGAGAGGCAAGATGACAGGTCCAGGTCACGCTGCTGCTGAGGTAGACCCGCCTTCCTAGCTGGCTCTCTTTCTTGCCCCCTCGACCCGCGTGTCCTCCAGTCCTGGGACCACATACCCATTAGGGAGAGTAGGCGGAGTGTTCATGGCTCACAGACAATACCCCTAGGGGCCCTGAAAAGATTCTATTTTATTTCTTAATTTAAAAAAAAATTATTTATTTATTTTTATTTATTGGCTGTGTTGGGTCTTCGTTGCTGCGTGCGGGCTTTCTCTAGCTGTGGAGAGCAGGGGCTACTCTTCGATGTGGTGCAAAGGCTTCTCACTGCAGTGGCGTCTCTTGTTGCGGAACACGGGCTCTTGGCACAAGGGCTTCAGTAGTTGTGGCACGCAGGCTCATTAGTTGTGGCTCACGGGCTCTAGAGCACAGGCTCAGTAGTTGTGGTGCACAGGCTTCGTTGCTCTGCAGTATGTGCGATCTTCTCGGACCAGGGCTCGAACTCGTGTCCCCTGCATTGGCAGGCGGATTCTTAACCACTGTGCTACCAGGGAAGCCCCAAGATTTTACCTTAAAGTCAGAAGAAAGAAATAAAATTTTAGGTAGAAGAGAATGTTAATATATAATAGTAACATATTCTTCTTTATACCAACACAGTTGTCAAATATGCTTTTTCAAATATTTTTTCTGGTGGAAGGGCCCATGAAGGCAAAAGTGCCCAGGGTCGGCCAAAGTCATAACATGGCCCTGCTTCAGTGAATAGTTTTATGCGGCAGCTGAGTGTGTCTGCCTGTGGGTGATCTTCTGAATAACGCATTGTAACTTTCTAATGGAGGCTGTTGTTGTTGGCAGGAGCCTGAGCTATCACCTGGTCAGGTCTTTCAGTTTATAGAAGAAGAGCCTGGGGTCCAGGGGGTTAAGTGATGGCCACAAAACAACTGGGGGCAGAACTTCAGTTTCTTTTGCAATGTCAGATGCAAAGAGTGAAAGCCTCAGAAAAACGCCCTCCTCCTCTGGGAGAAAGCCAGGAAAGCCAAGAGCTAGCTCTCAGGACTGGCAAGTGAAATCCTGCCACGTTAGCAGAAAACCCAGCTCTGAATCATCCAACATGCTGCAGCCCCAGTCAGAGTGCTCCTTCCTCAAGCCACGTTCGAGGAGCAAATTGGACTTCCTGTATCCTGATCCCTGCAACTTCTGGGCCCATCAGCAGTGTCCCCGAGTGTGGAGGATCAGGACAGTCCCCTGCCCCTGCCTGAGTAAGCCTCTGGGGCTGGGAAAGACCTTGACTTTAGGGAAAGCTGCAGGGGAAGGATGTGTCACCTCCAGCAGGTGTGATAAGACCTGAGGCCCTTAAACACCAGCTGTCAAGATCTCAGTCACCAAGGCCATGGGAGGGGGCTGTTCCTCTTTCCTTCCAACCCCCTCCCCCAGAGCAGCTGGTCCTCTGGGCACCTTTTCTCCCCTGCAGGGCTTTCCTGGATGTCTAGATGTTACTTGGATGAAAGAGGGCCAGGGCAGCACATGGTGAGGTACACATGAATTCATAAATAAGAAGCTTTGCAACTCGCGGAGTCCTGGTCAAGGGGGCTGGATGGGGCCATGAGAGGAGGGGGCTTCCCACCGCCCGGGGCTACAATGATTGTTATAATCCACAATCCCTGGAGCATCTGCAGGTGGTTTAGAGCCAAGAAGCCTTTCTTGCAGATGCTCCTGAGGGTCTCCATTCCACCCAGCTCCTCATTCCTGGGCAGGGGCACTGGCCAGGGGGAGGGTGTGTCTCTGAGGAAGGAGGCTGGCAGACAGCACATAAGTGACTCTGTGTGAGTAATAGAAAGCCCACCTTCCTTGGGCGCAGCCCTGTGCCAGGCCCCCGGTCCAACGCAGAGCCTGGGTCCAACCTGCCCTAATGCCAGCCCAGCCTGACAATCCCCCCTTGGCAGCCACGCGCACTCAGCAGGCCGTGCCGACAAGATGCCCCTCAGCAACTGGGGGTGTGTACTTCCACCCCTGTCTTCTCTTCCTAACTTGTTTCTTGAAGAGGGGCGTCCTTGTGGACTGACATTTAAACATAATTGATAGAGAGGAATTTGCCTAAGACTACATACCCCTCGGATGACCTTTTCAGTCTGGAAAAAGAAAAGATTAAAAATCTAGCAGCTTCCTAATAATCCCAGGGATCAGTTAAAACAAAAATATCTTGTCTAAGCTCCCAGCTGCCTGGTTTGGTGGTGTGTCCTGGTTAGGAGAACCTCCAGAGGCCTGGGGTTTCCCCTCCATTTGTTAGGAGAAAGAGTGCAATGCCGAGTTTTTGAAATTAAAATTTAATTTTTTAAAAAATGGGGGTAAAACATGCATAACATAAAATTGACCATTGTAACCATTTTTAAGCATACAGTTCTGTGGCTACAGCACATTCAGGTTGTTGTGCAACCATCACCAGCGACCATCTCCAGAACTTATCCGTCTTCCTAAATTGAAACTCCATTAAATGACAGCTCTCTACTTCCCGCTTCCCCCGGCCCTTGGCAACCACCATGCTACTTTCTGTCTCCGTGAATTTGACTGCTCTAGGTACCTCGTGTAAGTGGAATCATACAGTATTTGTCGTTTTGTGATTGGCTTATTCACTTAGCATTGTGTCTTCAATGGTTGTGGCCCTCCAAAGCTCCACCTTCCCTGACAAAATCTTATTCTTTAGTATTTAATTTAAATTTAAATGACTTCATAAACATAAATCAATTAAATGTTCTCTTTAGTGGGTGATGATAGTAAGAAGTTTGGAATTCACGACACTAACACCATGGCCCCCGTACCACCCCTCGTAGCCAAATCACCTTCTGGAAACACCCTTTCCCTGCACCGCTCCCCCAGAGACTTCAGGGCTTCCCATAGTCTATGGGATGAAATGCAGCCCCTGCCTCTCCCCTCTGGGTCCCGAAACTTCCACGGTCTGGCCCAGCTGCCTCCCCAGCTCACTTTCCCCCTGACAGGACGCTTGTGTCCTAGAAGGCTCTCTGTCCCTGCACATCTGTGCTTGAGTCTGCTATGAGCATCTGTCCCTGGTGGCCCCCTGCACTGTCCTGCTTCCTCTGACAGCCTGTCCCTGCCTAGAGCCCAGTTTAATTCCTTTCCTCTAACACCAAGCATCTTTCAGCTCTTGGTAACCATACTAAAACTGCACAACTCAGATTGGAACTTGAACCCACGGGCTGGGACCTGAACCCAGCCAAAACCCAGACTGGGACTTGAACCCACTGTCTTTTCATTGAAATCACACACCTGGTCTCAGGACTTACTAAAGCTCAGGTTCTTTACGTCTCAGTGCAGAAAGAATTCAGTGAGACACCAAGTGATAGGTGAGACGTGGATTTATTTAGAGAGATACACATTTCATAGACAGAATGAGGTCTGTCTCAAAAGGTGAGGGTGGCCATGGGAGAAACACACTCCGCAGACAGAGTGCCGGCCATTTCAGAAGGCGAGAGTCGCTAAAATATGGGGTGGGTAGTTTTTAAGAGCTGGGTAATTTCATAGGCTAACAAATGGAAGGATGATTGCTACTATTTTGGAGTAAGGGCAAACATGTCCAGGAATTGGGCCACCCACTTTTTGGCCTGTTATGATCAGCCTTGGAACGATCATGGTGCTGGTGGGTGTGTCATTTAGCTAATGTATTACAATGAGCGTATGATGTGGCTCAAAGTCCACTGGAAGTTGAATCTTCTGCCATGTTGGACCTAGTTGGTTCTAACCAATTTTGGTCGTGTCCTCAACGGTTATGTCATTCTTTTAAACGTTGTGCCCTGCCCCTATCCTCTTGTTTCAATGTGACATTTTTCTCCTTTGAAATCATCACACACACTCATTCCTTCACTCACGTATGGGTTAATTACTTTGTTCACAGCATCGTGGTTGTGAACACGGGCTGTAGGTTTCTGGTTTCTGGTTACCCACCCTAAGACGGTGGCCTAAAACAATAGCAGGCATTTATCTGCTCACAAATCAAGTTGTGCTCAGCCGGGCAGTTCTCAGGGGGTTGCAGTCAGATGGTGGTGGCTGGTGGTGTTGTCAGGAAGAACAAAACTCTCTACCCTTCTAGATTCTTCTGACTGCTCTAAGAATTAAGTTGACATGAGAAATTCACCGGAGGAAATCAAACAACTTTAATAACATGTATATATGGGAGAGACCCAGGAAAACGGAGTAACTCACCCAAATGGTGAAAGCTTCACCTTAAATACATCTTCAGCTGCTGACAAAAGAGGGTGTTGGGGATAGAGGTTTGGGACTTCAAAGGAGAAGAAGGCAATTGACATGGAGATGGAAAAGCAAATGTTTGGTAAACCAGCATTTGCTGGGCTGGCCATGCAGTGGCAATGGGACACACTGGACTCTAAGCCCTTCCACACCACCTCATATTCTTTGCAGGTGTCTCTGGCAATAGCTCTATTCTGGAAACAGGCCCATAATGGTCTGTTCTATGTAAATTCTTTAAGGCAGTTAGGGGGAAGGTCAAAGTTTCTTCCCAAGTCTTTTGGACTTTCATTGTTTCCAGCCTGAAATAATCCACACGCCAAAGAGACATTGTGGGGAGGTACATTTTGCTCCCCTACAGGGTCTTCTCAAAAGTGTCTTCCTTCTCCTGTCTGGTGTGTGGGCTGGGAAGATGCCAACACCGGGCCTGGGACAGCTGGGACTCCTCGGGCATCAAGACATTGTTCTCATCGTTCTCTCTCTCTCTCTCTTTCCTTTCTTTCGTCTCTAATTTGGCCACCTGGCAGCTGAGGAGAAACCAGCAGCAAGTGGAAGTTTCACAACATTGTTACTCCCGGTGCATTCTATTCTTTGGATTGACCACAAAGGCCCAATCAGGTTCAAGGCGGAAAGGAGTTAGACTTTTGATAGGAGGAGGGTTGAATTTGCAGACATGTTGTAAAACCACTATAATGAGGCTATACTGCCTTGGTTGGTTCAGACCTCAGCTCTGCCTCTTAATAGCTGTGTGGTCTTGGGCAAGTTCCTGAGCCTCTCTGTTCCTCACCTGCCTCATATTTATAAGGCTAATAATAGTACTTACCTCAGACGGCTGTTCTAAGGATTAAGTGAAGATTATGTGTGAGGGTTTTAGCACAGTGCATGGCCCATAGGAAGTGCTCAGGAAACTAACTGTTTTTATTAAGAATGCTCTGGTTGGTAATTCCCCGGTGGTCCAGTGGTTCGGACTCCGCACTCTCACTGCCAAGGGCCTGGGTTCAATCCCAGTCAGGGAAATAAGATCCCACAAGCCACAAGGCACGGTGAAAAAAAAAAAAAGAATGCTCTGGTTGGCACAGGCATTCATTAGAGCAGGGGCTCTGAAGGTGGCCCCCTGGGATCTACTTGTGGCTGTGCCCCCCTCTGGCTGGGGACCTCCATCACCTCTCTAGTCCTCAGGTTCTTGCCTGTAGAATGGAGGTAATACCAGTACCTGCCACAGCAGGTGGTCGTGAGGATGGAGTCAGGAAGCACTGAGCGCAGCCCGATGCAGCAGAGAGCATGTGCGTGGTGACGGTGGGGGCGGTGCATCAAGCACTGGGTGCTGACGTCATAAAAGACACGCTGCGGCCCCAGGGAGAGCATGGCCTGGCCTCCTAGACTCACAGCACAGCCTCCCTTAGGGCCTCGGCCGGGATAAGGGCTTGTACTGTTGCTACTAATATGATCTGTTCTACTCACAACTCTTCTGACTGCAGTGTGTGGGTTTTCCGCACCGAGCAATTCTCCTGTTGTCTGTGGACACCAGCTGGGTGTCCTACAATTTAATTCAGTTCTAACACTACCTGGGGTTAGTGCAGACTCCACAGGTTAAGGGCTCAGTCCCACAACACTGCCCACCACTGGGACACCAATCTCAAGCAGTGGGTCCCCAAGTTACCCACACTTCTCTCTGACTTGGCTGAAAAATGGAGGGTTCCCACAACCCCCTCCTCTGGTGTGATAATTTGCTATCATAACAGTAAGTAAAGAAAACACTTTACTTACTGTTCCCAGTTTATTATAAAGAACATTACATTATATAAGATACAATGGACAGCAGATGAAGAGGGGCATAGGGTGAGGACCAGAAGGGTCCTGAGCTCAGGGGCTTCTGTCTCATGGAGTTGGGGGCACCACCTTCCCTGCACGTGGATGTATTCACCAACCAGGAGTCTCACTGAACCCCATTGTTTAGGGGTTTTATGGAGGTTCCAGAGGGAAGGCATGACTGATGAAGTCATTGGCCCCTGGTGATTACCTCAACCTCCAGCCCCGCCCCCCAACTTCCGGGGAGGGGTGGGGTTGAAGGTTCCAACCATCTAACCACACGGTTGTTTCCTCGGCAACCAGCCCCCATCCTGAAACCATCTGAGTCCGCACACTAGCATAAACTCAGGCGTGGTTGGGAAGGGTTTGTTATGAACAACAAAAGACACTCCTCCCATCCCTCTCACACAGGAAGTTACAAGGGTTTGGGGAGCTCTGTGCCGGGAACTGGGGCTGAAGACCAAATACATATTTCTTATTATATCACTTTCTTCACGGTGTCTTTGATAAACAAGAGTTCTTGAATTTTTTGATGAAATTTTTTATTGAACTGCAACACGTATATAGAAAAGTACAGAAATCATTAGTGTTCAGCTTGGTGAATTATCAAAGAGTGAACACATTCATGCAACCAGCACCTTGACCCAGAAACAGTATCTCCAGAACTCCAGAAGTCTCCTTCTCCCCTTGTCACTATCCTCCCACCATGGCGAACCATTATCCCGGCTTCTAACACCAAGGATTAGTTTTGCCAGATAGTCTTAATTTTAATGTAAATTTACTGATGTTTTCTTAAAGGTAGTGCTTTTTGTGTCCTCATAAAGAAGTACATTGCTGTCCTGCTATTTGTTGTTTTGCCTCTCACCTCTAGATCTACAGTCCACTTGGAGTTGTTTTGCACGTGGCACGATTTTCATATATATATTGTCTCAGCATTAGTTATTGAAGATACTATTCCCTCTCCAATAATATGCAGCGGTATTTTTTTTTTCAATTTTTTTCCCCAATTTTATTTATTTTTTTGGCTGTGTTGGGTCTTCATTGCTGCGCTGGGTTTTCTCCAGCTATGGTGAGCAGGGGCTACTCTTCATTGCAGTGCGCAGGCTTCTCAGTGTGGCGGCTTCTCTTTTTGTGGAGACAGGTGCTCAGGTTTTAGTAGTTACAGCACATGGGCTCAGTAGTTGTGGCTCGCTGGCTCTAGAGCGCAGGCTCAGTAGTTGTGGCGCACAGGCTTAGTTGCTTAGATACCACCAAGGAAGTCCCTGAAGTGGTATCTTTATAGTAAGTCAGGTGTCTGTAAAGGTGTGTCTGCTTCTGGACTCTCCACCCTTTCTGGACTCTCCACTCTGTTCCATTTGTTAACTTGTCCTTTTTTATGCTGGTACTTCACCTCTTAACTACTGTATTTCTATAGTAAATCTTGATATCTGGAAGAGCAAATCCGCCCAACCTCTTTTCCTTCGAGAAGGACTGCTATTGGAACTTTGAATTTCCTAATAATCTCTTTGTCAAATTCCATAAGAAAACCTAGTGGGATTTTGATTAGAATTGCATTGAGTCTATAGCTTAATATGGGATAATTAATATCTTTACAATGTTGAATCTTCCAATCCATGAAGGTGATTTTTTTTTCATTTGCTTAGATCTTCTTCCATTGCTCTCAATATTTTATAGTTTTCTTCATAGAAGACATTCAGATATTTGTTAGATTTATTTCTAGACACCTATTCCTAGGTATTTTTGATACTACTTGTAAGTGTTATGGTTGAAAAAATTTCCTTTTCTACCTTTGCTGGCGTATAGGAATACAATTGGTTTTTGTAGATAGACTTTGTATTCAACATCCTTAGTAAAATTCATATTAATCTAACAATTTTTCTGCTGATAAAAAAAAATTATATACCCAATCTTATACAAATAACGTCTCTTTTGTCTTAGTTGTTGTAACTTTTTTTCATTTATTGCCTTATTATAAAGTCTAGGACCTTGAGAGCAATGTTGAACCGCAGTGGCATCCAATGGAAGTGTTGAACAAGTATGTCTCATTCTCAGTCTTAAAGGAATCTTACAACATTTTATCACTAAATATGATGTTTACTGTAGCTACTTTTTGGTAGTTATACCTTTTCAGATTAAGGAAGTTCCTTTCTATTCCTATGTGTTTTTAAAAATCATAAATGGGAACTGATTTTAGCAAAGGCTTTTTCTGTATCTTAATCTGTTAATGTGGAAATTTATACTGATTATTCTAAAAGTTTCTAGTTTTGTGCAGAAAATGTCAACCTTAATTTTTAAAATATGTTTGTACTTAGTACACTTAGATTTTTAAAAATTAATTAATTAATTAATTGGCTGTGTTGGGTCTTTGTTGCTGCATGCGAGCTTTCTTTAGTTGTGGTGAGCAGGGGCTACTTTTCGTTGTGGTGCGCGGGCTCCTCATTGCCGTGGCTTCTCTTGTTGCGGAGCACAGGCTCTAGGCATGTGGGCTTCAGTAGTTACAGCACATGGGCTCAATGGTTGTGGCTCACAGGCTCTAGAACACAGGCTCAATGGCTTAGTTGCTCCTAGGTGTGTGGGATCTTCCTGGAGCAGGGATTGAACCCATGTCCCCTGCACTGGTGGGCAGATCCTTAACAACTGCGCCACCCAGGAAGCCCCACTTAGATACTTTTAGTTTATACTATTTCAGTATCATTAAATGCACACAAATTTAGAATTGTTATATTTTATTGGTGAATTGAATAATTTATTATTATGAAATGACCCTCTTATCTCTACTTCATCTCTCTTTAGGTCTACTTTACTTGATATAATATAGTTACACCCACTTACTTTTATTTACTCTTTGCATGTTATATGTTTGCATCCTTTCATGTTGTATCTTATCTTTTCTCCATCTTATATTTTCTTTTTTTTTGGCCACACTGCGGCATGTGGGAATCTTAGTTCCCTGATCAGGGATTGAACCTTCACCCCCCTGCAGTGGAAGCATGGAGTCTTAACCACTGGACCACCAGGGAAGTCCCTCCATCTTATGTTTTCAATATGTCTCTTTAAACAGCATAAAGTTGGATTTTGTTTCTTTTTGTTTGTTTATTTGTATTTGTTTTGGTTTGTTTTTTTAAAGAAATTATATATTTAATGGAAGAGTCAGACAACGTAAGTGTGCAGTTTGATGATTTTCTGTTTGTTTTTGGCTGTGCCCCATGGCCTGCAGGATCTTAGTTCCCCAACCAGGGTTCCAGGGATCAAACCTGTGTCCCCTGCAGTGGAAGCACGGAGTCTTAACCACTGGACCGCCAGGGAAGTCCCAGATTTTGTTTCTTGATCCAGCTTGATAAACTTTCAGCATGTCTGAAAATATTTGCTAACTGGAGCATTTAGACCATTTACACTTATTGACTAATTTATATATTGGTTTAAAAATCTATCATCCCCCCCAAAAAAAATCTATCATCCCATCATATCCTTTTTATTGTCCAACTTGTTCTTTATGTTTTTTTTTCTCCTTCTTTCTTGCTTTCTTTTGGATTGATTATTTTTGGTTATACCTATTTTGGCTTTCCTATTTTAGCTTTGAAAATATATATTATGCTCTTACTACTTTTCTTGTGGTTCCCTAGAAAACAACATGCATCTTTGGCCTATAGTACTAAGTAGTATGTTAATGAACTATTTTTACTGTCCTCCAGACAATGGAAAGACCTCAGAACAATTTCACTCCATTTATACCTCTCCCTTCTTATTTATTTATTGTTATTATTTTTTATTTTATTTATTTATTTATTAAAAAATTTTTTTCTGACTGCATTGGGTCTTTGTTGCTGCACATGAGCTTTCTCTAGTTGCAGTGAGCAGGGGCTACTCTTTGTTGTGGTGCATGGGCTTTTCATTGCCATGGCTTCTCTTGAGGGATCTTAGTTCCCCAAACATGGATTGAACCCATGGTCTCTGCACTGGAAGTGTGGATTCTTAATACTGGACTGTCAGGGAAGTCTCCATAATCCCTTTATTTATTTTAAAATTTATTTATTTATTTATGTTTATCTTCTTGGCTGTGTTGGGTCTTCATTGCTACGCGCCGGCTTTCTCTAGTTGTGGCGAGCGGGGGCTACTCTTCATTGCGGTGTGCAGGCTTCTCTTTGCGGTGGCTTCTCTTGTTGCAGAGCCAAGGGCTCTAGTCGCGTGGGCTTCAGTAGTTGCAGTGCATGGGCTCAGTAGTTATGGCTCGCAGGCCCTAGAGTGCAGACTTAGTAGTTGTTGTGCACGGGCCTAGTTGCTCTGTGGCATGTGGGATCTTCCTGGACCCGGGCTTGAACCTGTGTCCCCTGCACTGGCAGGTGGATTCTTAACCACTGCGCCACCAGGGACGTCCCTATACCTCTCCCTTCTTAAACGTTGTGTATTTTTATTTAGTTTTTTCAGTCCTACAACACATGATTGATATCGTGCTATGTAGTCAGTGTACCCTCAGAATCCCGTGTGTATTTACCATTCTTTTTTTTTTTTTTAATAGTTGTGGCACATGGGCTTAGTTGCTCCATGGCATGTGGAATCTTCCCAGGGCAGGGCTCGAACCCGTGTCCCCTGCATTGGCAGGCGGATTCTTTACCACTGCGCCACCTAGGAAGTCCTATTTACCATTCTTGTTTATTCATTCTTGCATCTCCAGCTTTCTCTCTGGACCATGCTCCTTCTGCTTGAAAAACACCTTCCCTTAGGGCAGGATGCCTGTCGGCAAATTCTCTCTGTTTTAGTTTGTCCTAAAGTTCTACCTCACATGTATTCTTGAAGAGTCAGTGGGGAAGAAATGACATATAGCTTTCTTTCAAAAATGGATAAATCCCTCGTGTGCTTTTTAGGACCATGTGAGGAGAAATAATGTCAGAAAGTCTAGGCTTGGCTAACCATGTATTTCCCTCTGCTGCCTTGAATGGGTGGCCTTACTGTCTCTACTGCCTGAAATTCCACCAGTGACTTCACTTTGGCTCACCAGATCCCCCTCTTAAAGCAGAAAAACCCACGTCAGTGTCGAGGGGCCAAGGCATGAGTGCCTAGTTAGCTTAACTAGACTATTTTCTTTCTAACCCTTATAGGACTCAGTCCTACTCCAAGCATAAAACTGTTCATTAACATTCACCTTGGGCTGCAGGGCAGGTCAACGGTAAAGGTCACCTCTGCTGCGCTCAGACAAAGCAGGGCAGAGCTGTTGGTCCCCTTCAGGCTTGGGGTGCAAGTCCCCGACTGCAGCCCTGGAGCCTCCTGGGCACACAGCTGGTTACCAACCACCCAGGAGTCTCGGGGCCCGACCTGCACTTGCACGTGGGTGACACCTCTGGAGCCTGAATGCCCCTCGCACAGGCTTTATCAACTTTCTCTGCAAAGGATGGCTGGAGCTGCGGAGAGCAAGGCAGGCCCTGGGGACAGAGAGACACGGTAACAGGCACCACGCAAGCTGATGTATTTTATCTGGAAAATGTCCTTTGTCAAAACCAGCCACTGGTCAAACACTGCCTATTATCTGAAAACCAGGCCACGGGGAAGTGGGGCCAAAGAAGGTGATGGCTGTCCTGCTTCTGCCCTTTGACTCTTGGGACGACTGGATGTGGCACTTTAGAGAAAGGGAATGAGGGGCAAAGGTGATGAGGGTTAAGGGGAGAGTTAAGAGCTCCAGCCCTGGGCTGTGTTCATGTCTCAGGCTAAGGAAAGGCTGTCCAGGGGATGGGGAATGAACCAGCCCGGCTTACCATGGTGATATTGGGAGCACATGGTCCTGCACAGGGGCTCAGGGGTCTGGGTACTGGGAGGGGACCCCAGCCAGGCTGCCTGCACACCCTCCCTCTTGTTGCAGGCCCCTTGGGGGAGAAAGGCAGGCCAGTGGGCCCTAAGGAGGGGGCCTCCAGCTCACACTGGCCATTGCACCCTGCCCTGCAGCGCCTTCCTGGAGCCTGGCGTCAGGGAAGATTCTGGCTGCTAGAGCAGTGATCGCTCGTGGGCCCTGACCTGAGCCCTCAGTTGAGAGCACAGGAAAATAAAAAGATCCGCTTACGAGCTGATGTATCTGGGAGGGGGAAAGTAAAAATAAAAAATAAGGCGTTGTGGGAACTCCCTGGTGATGCAGTGGTTAGGACTCAGTGCTTTCACGGCTGTGGGCCCGGCTGCAATTCCTGGTTTAAAGAAAGGAGGGCAGAGGGGTAGGTTGTGCTCATTTGCTTTCATGCCTGAGAACACAGAAAAGAGCCACTAAATCCCACCAGCAATAACAGTAATAAATAAAAGGCCCCCATTCTATCGGGCTCAGCCCAAACCCCGAAATCTTTCACGCTGGGCTTGCGAGTATTAGCCAGCCTACTGGGGGGAGGTGTGGGCAGAGTCCGTGAGCCCATCCAATGCCCTGGCCCACCTCCATGAGAACCCCCTGCCCCTGCTTTGGGGCTGGAAGCGAGGATGGAGACGTATAGCTCCTCCTCCATGTCAGAATCTCTGATCCTTCTTTCCTGCCCTCAGCCAAAGTCCCCAGGCCTCCCAGTCCTCATTCCCTGAGACCCAGACCCCCCCCACCACCCTAAGCGTCTCGCAGCTCAGACCACTGTGAGTTGGCCTGCCCTGGTCCTGTAGCCCCTTGGCCAGGGCCCAGGCCCCTTCCTCTCAGAAGGCCCCGCCCCAGAGGCCACCTGACGCTCTCAGAGACATTTTTTGCCTGTGAGTGCAAAAGCTTTGGTTAACATACTTGACAGACACAGGTTTTTGGTTTTCCGCATTTAAGACTTTTAAAATATTAAAATCTAAAAACAGTATTTATGGAAGCGTAAATATACATCCACTCGTGCAACCAGCATGAGTCAGACACCCACCTTGGCCCAGGAAAGGCACTTAAGGTAGACACAGTCCCCGCCCTCCGGGAGAAAGCTCAGGCACTCAACATGTCAGGAAGTAGCAAGAAAACCCTCATGGAATTCGAACCACCACCTCACCCCCGCTCCACTGAGGTTTCCCCAGGAAGGAGGTTGGGGCCGTCTGCCGGCCCAGTGCTAGAGAGGAAGGCGCCATAACCAGCTGTCTTCACCTCTTTGCAGGCCCTGCCATCCCGGTGGGCGTGGACGTGCAGGTGGAGAGCCTGGACAGCATCTCAGAGGTGGACATGGTATGTGGTACCCTTGGTGGGCAGCTCCGGTGCGGGATGCTGCCGCTGAGGTCCTGCAGGAGCCTGCAGGGGGTGGGGCCACGTTGGTGCTGGCTGGGCCTGGGGGTGGAGCCAGAGCTGGAGTGAATAAAACTGGAACGTGGAGGTGGGCGGGTGCCGTGAAATCTAGAGCCGGGGTTGTCTAGCTTGGTGGGTAAACATAACTTGGGTGGGGGGTTTGTTCAATGCAGATCCCAGGCCCCATCCTAGACTTCCTGATTCAGTCTCTGGGAGTGAGGCCAGCACTTTATGTTCTGAACACACCCCTCAAGGGATGTGAGTGGTTGGACGAGCCCAGGAGGTGGACATGTTCACCTTGAAATTCTGCAGGTCCCCGATCGCCAGTGCCCACCCAGAGCACGGCTCCCTCCCTCCTTCCATGACGGGGCCGAGCAGGATCAGGGGGTCATGGGAGCCTCTTTGAAGAAGCCTCGTTTCAGCTGCGACCTGACTGCTGTGGGGAGGGCCAAGCCAGAGTGTGTACGACGTCTCTGAGGCAGAAGAAACAGGGAGTTTGCAAACTGAAAGAGTGTCAGACAAAACGGGAAAGAGAGGGGCTGGAGAGGCGGGCCGGTGGGGTGGTGCTCCCCTCCGTGGGGTAGGGGTCTGCAGTTCAGGCAGGAGGGTCTAGGTGTGGTTGGCAGAGCAGAAGCGGGCACTCCGCTCTGAGCCCGCCACCACATGCATCTTTCTGGCCTTCCTCCACCTGCTCCCAGGAGAGGCTCTTCTGGGTCGCTATTTACTCATTTGCACTTGTGTCTTAGCTCTGGCTATGGTGTCAGGGGTACCCTCTTGGTTTCAGTCATCAACTGTGCAGACAAGGAGACACTTTTTTTTAAAGTTTTTTTTTTTAATTTTTATAAATGTATTTATTTATTTTATTTATTTATTGGCTGCATTGGGTCTTCGTTGCTGCACACAGGCTTTCTCTAGTTGCTGCGAGCGGGGGCTACTCTTCATTGTGGTGCCCAGGCTCCTCATTGCAGTGGCTTCTCTTGTTGGGGCACACGGGCTTAGTTGCTCCGTGGCATGTGGAATCTTCCCAGGGCGGGGCTCAAACTCATGTCCCCTGCATTGGCAGGCAGACTGTTTACCACTGCGCCACCTAGGAAGTCCTAGGAGACACATTTTAACAGGAGGAGCTTTCAGGCCAAAATTATACTAGACATGGAGCTGTCCATCTCCTCATCTGTTCATCCCCCCATTTTTCCATCCTGCAAATATTTATCGGGCATCCAGTACTGTGCCTGGCCAGGCACTAAACTAGGGTCTGGAGATGCAGTAGTAGGCAGGAAACAATTCCGCCTTTAAAGATCCTACAAGCCTAATGGTAGAAACCCTCCAAAATGGGACACTAGGTGGTCCAGTGATTACGATTCCACACTTCTACTGCGGAGGGCACGGGTTCGATCC
The DNA here is from genome assembly GCF_030028045.1 of Hippopotamus amphibius kiboko. Lineage (NCBI taxonomy): Eukaryota > Metazoa > Chordata > Mammalia > Artiodactyla > Hippopotamidae > Hippopotamus > Hippopotamus amphibius. The sequence goes on along the minus strand of NC_080191.1, from coordinate 75,845,853 downwards.
CTGGTCGGGGAACAAAGATCCCACAAGCCACTCAGCACAGCAAAAACAACAAAAAGGCAAAATGGGACACTTGACTGTCCAGGTTTCTGGAAGCATCTGCTAAGTTGAATTGAATGGTTAGCCCATAGGTAAGGAGCCATGTGTGCAAAGGTCAAGGTGAGAGCACAAGGCTTTGGGGGAAATCCAGCCCTACTCACCTCAAGCCAGGTGGAGGGCATCTCACTGCCATTTTCTCTTGCAAAGCCTGAGGGAGGGGCTGTGCCGTCTGCTGGGCTCCAACCTCATGAGGCACGAAAGTGAGTGCTTCTCTTTCTGTGGCAGCAGTGCCATTGCCTCAGCTGTCGTCCCGCAGGACGGCGGAACCGTCTCCGCCGACTCTGGAGGCTGAGCTTGAGGTGTCCGTCACAGTGGTGGGTGGAGGGTTGACTGTCAGGAAGGGAGCTTTGTAAGCCAGCTCTGTCTGGTCTCACCCGCTCCCACAGGACTTCACCATGACCCTGTACCTGCGGCATTACTGGAAGGATGAGCGGCTGGCCTTCCCCAGCACCAGCAACAAGAGCATGACCTTCGACGGCCGCCTGGTGAAGAAGATCTGGGTCCCCGACGTCTTCTTTGTTCACTCCAAAAGGTCATTTATCCACGACACCACCACGGACAATATCATGCTACGGGTCTTCCCGGACGGGCAGGTGCTGTACAGCATGAGGTAACTGTCCGCCGGCTCGTGGTCTCTGTGTCCAGTGCCGTCCTAAGACGTGTGGACAGCGCCAGGGGTAGTTTGAATGACCTACCGCTGTATCGTCAGAGCTCAACTGTGTTTTCATGGTAGACGAGAAAAGAATATTTGCTGAATGAATTCGCGAGTCAATAGCTTGGTTTTAAAACCACCGCAAGATAAGCCCTCTATTAAAAATAATGTATACGTGTGGTCTGGCCCTTTGGCCGTGAAGAGTTTGTCACTGTGGTTGGGTCTGTGGGCTACACGGGAGGGGCTGGACCTTCTGATGATGGTTAGAACTCTCTGAGGACGAAATGGCCACCCTAGTAGGGGGTGACGTCCCTGTCACTGGGGATCTTAAGCTTGGGTTAGGAGACTCATTGCGCCTGAATGAACTGAGGGAGACAATGACCTTCTGTGTACCCTCCGCCCCTGAGAGCCTATGATTCACGTTGCGGGTAATAAACATTAGAAAAATAACAATAGCTACTGTGTATTAGGCGCTACGGCAGATTGGCTTCTGGGCTGACTTGAGTGATTCCACAGTCTTATCCCATGCCTTCCTGGCCTGCTTGTAGAGTTCGCCAGCATGTTCGATGCTAATAGCCTTGAGTGGGGCCTGGGGAGGCGGGGCATAACCCCCAGCCATCTCTGGGGAGGGCAGCTTGCTCGGATGAGGGCAATGCCCAGAGAAGGCCACTCACAGCCCAAAGCCTCAGGAGCTGGGATCTGGGCAGGACAGGTGCCATCACCTACAGAAGACAAAACTCTAAAAATTAACCTAGAGACCTGGGTTTCCAAGCTTCTGAAGTAGACGTGAGGAGGCAGCTGCCCTTGGTCACGTCTGTGTCCTCCTTACTCTGGGTGGGCATATGGGCCGATAACTCACTGCACAAGCCCACGTGTTGGTTTGGGTTCTAGGATTACAGTCACCGCCATGTGCAACATGGATTTCAGCCACTTTCCCCTGGACTCTCAGACCTGTTCTTTGGAGCTGGAAAGCTGTAAGTATCCGTATTCGTAATGACAAATCTTTGCCTTATGCCCTCTTTATGCCATTTTGGTAACCAAGAGACGGAGTACTCCCTGATAGAGATGAGACCTGTTTACTTCCAGGCTGTTGTAGGATGGCCCTGTTGCTTCTGCCTCAGAAAAAAAGGAGTCAAATTAACTTCTTTTCCTGTCCCAAAAGATGCATATACAGATGAAGATCTGATGCTGTATTGGAAGAATGGGGACGAATCCCTGAAAACAGACGAGAAGATCTCCCTGTCTCAGTTTCTGATTCAGAAGTTCCACACCACTTCCAGGCTGGCCTTCTACAGCAGCACGGGTAGCTAACTTCTGCCATGGTCGGATTCAAATGTGGAAGAAAACACATTAGAATTCTTTTTCAGCCTTAACTTTTTCCCCTTGCAATGAAAATAACTTTTTACTGTTCTATTATAATCATGCCCAGTCCAACAAGACGTAAACAGCACTTAAAAGCAGAGATTTTAAAAGTTGCTGCCCTCTGGTCAGAGGTAGAGATTCTGAATAATTCAGCAGACACCCTTGCAGACATCCTGCTTTCATTATGTGATTTGACAAAAGTAGGGTCAGGGTTTACAAGCTATTCTGTAACCTGATTCATTTGACTTAATATGGATGGATTGGATAGCTTTCTGGGGAAATGCATTTACTACCTATATTCAGAGCTATAGATTCCTTTCTTATGCGTAGTGTGACCTCTTCTTGGACCCTAGGGCCATGTTTGAAGTTTTGAGAGGATCCATTCGTCCGCTCTTCTCTGATCTCACCATCCGCCCTTGTGTTAGTTTCCTAGAACCCTCCTAACAAAGTACTCCAAACTGGCTGCTTGAAGCGGTAGAAATGTGCTCACTCACAGTGCTGGAGGCTAGAAGCCTGAGGGCCATGCTCCTTCTGAAGGCTTGAGGAGGACGCCTTCCTCGCCTCTTACTAGCTGCTGGTGGTCCTGGCGTCATTCCAACCTCTGCCTCTGTTGTCACACGGCATTCTCCCTGTGACTCTGGTCTTCCCATGGTGTGTCTCTGCGCATCTATGTCCAAACTTCCCTCTTCTCTAAGGACACCGGTCACTGGATTACGGGCCACCCTAACTCAATACGACCTCATCATACTTTGATTACATGTTGCAAAGACCCGGTTTCTCAATAAGGTCACATTCGCAGGTGGTGGGAGTTAGGACTTCAGCATATCCTTGTACTATACACAACTCTGCAATACAGAGCTGCAATATACAAGCTGTAACGGCCTTGGGACCTTAGAGGGTGTCTCACTTCCTTACCCTTTGTTCCAGTGCTGAGAAGCCCAGGCCCGGCTGTGGGAAGCTTTTGTGCTACCGTCCATCTCTGCATGGCCACCATCGCCCTGTTCGCCTGCCCTCAGCCCCACCATTCTGTTCACGGCAACAAACACTGGAAAAGAGTGAGCCCCAGCCACGGGTGCCTTGGTGTCAGGACAGCCGATGTCTGCTTCCCTTTATGCCCCAGTTTCACCCGCATCGTTCTCTTCTCTTTTGCTCTGATGTGTATCCCCACACAATTTTCTTTCCTCATCTGTTCTTGGCAAGTTCAAATCAACTCGCTTTCTAAAACCATTTTTAAGTTTCCTTTTTACTACGTGCTGCTGTTTTGAGTGCTTTATATGAATTAACTAATTTCTACCCAACAAATCTATGGTGTCGCTGGTATCAATACTATCCCCAGTTGAGAAAACTGAGACTCCAAGGGACTTGATTTTAGAAAGGAAATGTGTTAGAGTAAGCCAACCAATCATTAACTTTTAACTTTCTGCTGAAGATGTGTGTGATGACAGGGGAAGAAGGGCCCCCAAGGAAGGGGTCTGTTTTTGCCTGTGCAAGGGAGACTCACTGGCTTCTTCCTGTGTCCCCCAGGCTGGTACAACCGTCTGTACATTAACTTCACGTTGCGTCGCCACATCTTCTTCTTTCTGCTTCAAACCTACTTTCCTGCCACCCTGATGGTCATGCTGTCCTGGGTGTCCTTCTGGATTGACCGCAGAGCTGTGCCCGCCAGAGTCTCACTGGGTAAAAGCATTTGATAAGGTGTGGCAGGGTGGTTGTTTTTTTCAACCGATCACTATGTAAGGAAGAAGTGGGACTTCCTAGGTGGCGCAGTGGCTAAGAATCCACCTGCCAAGGCAGGGGACACGGGTTCGATCCATGGTCCAGGAAGAACTCACATGCCGTGGAGCAAACTAAGCCCATAAGCCACAACTACGAAGCCTGTGCACTTAGAGCCTGTGCTCTGCAACACGAGAACCCACCACAATGAGGAGCCTGTGCACCACAATAAAGAGTAGCCCCCGCTCTCTGCAACTAGAGAAAGTCCGCGTGCACAAAGACCCAATGCAGCCATAAATAAATAAATAAATAAATTTAAAAAAAATCATTAAAAAAAAAGGAAGAAGTAAAATCATCATTCAAGGTGCTTAACTGATGGACCATCAGAGTCAGAAGGAGCAAACTTTCCTCCTGTTTCTTGCTTTGCATTCACACGCTGCCCTCAGTTTCCCAGACTATACTGTGAAAACCACAGGGAGCTCAAATTGCATCAGCTCTGCTCGAATCATTTCAGAAAGATAGCGCCTATCTGGGGTGTAGACTTCCACCACTGGCAGAGCTCAGTAGTTTAATAAATAAGACAATTGGGCAAATGCCCAAACTTATTCTGAAATACAAAAAACTGTGTTTGTGGACCTTATTTAGACAGACCGAGAGTTTGGGAGCAGGGCCCATATTTCGTGATTTCTGGGAAGGAGAGGGCTGCCCTCCCTGGAGCTGTGGTTTAGTCCTTCACAGGCCCTAAATGCCAGAGTGAGCATTTGCAACTCATCGCTGTTGATTTGGACAAAATCAGGTTGGGCCCTGAGACGTGAGGGTTTGACCAGCAAGGCACAGTGAAGAAGAAATCGGCATGATAGGCTTCCAGGAATTTCTACAGTCTTCCTGGACTCAGATGAGGGAGCATGTGTTCTTTCCTTGAGGTTTGGGAAGGTTCCTTAAGAGGGGCTAATTTTTAAAAAATATTTATTTATTTATTTACTGCATTGGGTCTTCCTTGCTGTGTGCGGGCTTTCTCTAGTTGCGGACAGTGAAGGCCACTCTTTGTTGTGGTGCACGGACTTCTCATTGTAGTAGCTTCTCTTGTTGTGGAGCACGGGCTCTAGGTGCGAGGGCTTCAGTAGTTGTGGCACACGGGCTTAGTTGCTCTGTGGCATGCGGGAACTTCCTGGCCCAGGGCTCGAACCTGTGTCTCCTGCATTGGCAGGCGAATTCTTAACCACTGCGCCACCAGGGAAACCCAAGAGGGGTTAATTTTTATTAAATTTTTTTTAACTTTTATTTTTTATTGAAGTATAGTTGATTTTTCAGAGCCACTGTTTTAAATTCCACATCTGAGCAGATTAGGAAGCACGGCTGATCTTAGCAGCCACGTCATAGAAACCCAGGCCCCCAAGCGGCCCAGAGGGAAAGGGGACAGGCGGTGAGCTGGCCAGGAGGAGAGTGGGGCGCTGTGCAGGGGCACATCCTCACACCTCTGCGAGGTGGAAACCTGCCCCGGGCACTTCTTGTTAGATGTGAGAGAGAGAAAATGTAAAATGGGACTTAGGGAACTTATTTACAAAACAGAAATAGAGTTATAGATGCAGAAAACAACCTTACGGTTACCAGCGGGGAGAGAGGGAGAAGGATAAATTGGGAGATTGGGGTTGACACGTACACACTACTATATATAAAATAGATAATTAATAAGGACCTACTGTACAGCACAGGGAACGCTACTCAATACTCGGTAATGACCTATAGGGGAAAAGAATCTAAAAAAAATGTGGAGATACATATATGTATAACTGATTCACGTTGCTGTACACCTGAAACGAATACAACGTTGTTAATTGACTATAATAAAAATTTTTAAAAAAAGAATGGAAAAAAACTCTTTAAGCATCGTAAGATCTTGGAAGAAAGATACTGCAAAACCCCATATAAAATGGTTAATAATTGAAAAAGAAAGGGACTCAGTGAAATGTGGGGGCGGCTGTGTACCCTCGTCCGTGGCTGAACGAAAGCTGGATGTTGCAGGGATCACCACGGTGCTGACCATGTCCACCATCATCACGGGCGTGAACGCCTCCATGCCCCGCGTGTCCTACATCAAGGCCGTGGACATCTACCTCTGGGTCAGCTTCGTGTTCGTGTTCCTGTCGGTGCTGGAGTACGCGGCCGTCAACTACCTGACCACCGTGCAGGAGCACAGGGAGCGGAAGCCGCAGGAGAAGGCGAGCGAGGTCTCATTCATTTCCTTGTTGGAGCCCGTGCTGCTGGTTGGATGAGAATAGCGGGAGGGGGCTTGCCTGCAGAAGAGGGAGATGTTCATGCAAAAGGAGGAGGATCTGTTTTCGAATAGTTGGTTTTGTACCCCAAAGTATCCCAGAAAGTAGAGTAGAAAGTCTTTGCCCAAAGACTAGGAAGACTTGGGTTCTTGGGCCCAACTCTGCCACTTACGTTGGGCCATTTCCTTATCTGTGAAAAAAAAACATAGAACAGAACCCACACCCCACCTTCCTCCCCGGGTTATAGTAAGGCTCACAATACCCTCACAATAATGTATATGAAAGGTGTTTTGAAACTATATGATTCTAGATGCACATAAATTGTCACTATTATTACTGAACATGTCTAGGGAAAATGTCTCCACGTTCTATGAACAGACAAGAGGAAAGTTCTAGAATAAAAGACTCCTGTGTTTATGAGTGCTCTGGCCCAGTGAAAATTCAGCCACACATGACTTCAGCCTTTAGACTCCTTGGAAATACTGTGCTGTCTATATGGTACTCAACTATACTGAAGTCTACTATGGGATGGAATGCAAATGAGGGATCCAGGGCGATGCACATGGGCAGAGAGGAAAGTCTATTCTATTCACATGCAGGCTTTTGCTAATCACATTAAGAAATAAAATGCCAACTTGTTGCCTAATCCTTGCTAATCATTGCACTAATCAAAATGGGTACTCACCTAAAAGGTGCAGAGATTGGGGGATGTGAAAAACCCCACATTTTGTGCATCTACGTGGCTGGGAGCTCCTTAGCATAAGGAAGCTTTAAATTTTAGGAAAACAGGACGTGTTGCCTTTTAAAAAATGGTCTTTTAGTGCCCACATTATAGCTGTTAAATATTTCCAGTTGTCTTCAAATACGCTAGATTGCTTAAGAGTTTATATTTTCAATTCTCTTCAGAACGTTTTTGCTTCAGCATTTGAGTATTTGTTCAAATTTTTTTTTTTTCTCCATGCCACGCAGTTTGTGCCATCTTAGTTCCCCGACCAGGGATCGAATCCAGGCCCTCAGCAGTGAAAGCACCGCTGAGTCAAATTTTTGATAATTTTTGATAATCTGTGCATTGACCATTATCAAATGCCTTTGGATTATACTTAAAAAACACTTTTGATCTGCAATCTGTTAGGCTTTTCTTGTATTGAGCTGTTCAAAAAACTAGCAAAGCCTTCATCGGACAAATGTGGGCCCATGAACCATTAACCGCACATAACTTGTACGCAGGCAGATCATACCTGTTACCATGTGATGGGCCTGGTCTTTGCTGGTGATGATATGATGTTGTCTAAAGAACAGCGAGGAAATCATCCGTGGACAGACCACTGGGCTCCAAGTCCAGCTCCCTGTCTATGGGAATAGACCTAGGAAGTGAGGGCTTCTTTTCCACTGTGGCCAAACACAAGGTTGAAGGGCTGAGAAGGTGTGGTTGCCGGAGGGCAGACGGGTGGGAAGACACAAAGTCTCTCTCCCACTGCCCCACAGAGAAACCACTATTCACAATCGTTAACATGGCCCCCAGTGGAGATGAGGTTCCCAAAGTGGGAGCCCAGGAGCACCTGGCCTGCATTCACCTTCTCAGCCTATTAAAGATGAAGATTCCAGGCCACACCAGAGACCTGCAGATTCAGAATCTCTGGAGATGGTACCCTGGAGCTGGCCTTGCGGACAATCTCCCAGGTGATTCTGATGGTCATTGAAGTTTGACTTCTCTGAAGGGGGCAAAGCTGACTGGAGCCTGCTAGGTGCACCCTGGTTCAGAAGTGGACCCGTGCTGCTGTGAGCTGAAGCTGGCAGGCAGAGTTTGGGAGCACGGGGTCTGCCCCTGTATGTTCTCGAGTTCTTCAGCTGATTATCCAGACCGTCCAGTGTACCAGGTGCCCCTTAATTTTTCTTAGAAATGAGCTGATGTGGGAAATAGAGATTTTCCATAATTTGGGGAATTTCCTGATTCTAACTCAAAATCTTAAAAGTCTGTTTTCATTTTAGCAGAAAGAATTTCAGTCTAGAGCAATGTCTTAAAAGAAAAAAGTCCCCAGTCATATGATACTATCTCACAGTTTTGCCAAAGTTTGGGTGTGATTATCTCTAAAAGCAAAGAATTGAATAGATGATCTTTCACTGACTTTTTATCCTTAAAATCTATGAGTTAAGTATTCTAAGAACGTATTAAAGTGCTACTTAATTCTTGTGGCTGATGGGACAAGACAATAGAAATAATAATAAAACAATTACACCTGATTAAAAACATAGCTCTCCAAACCACAGATTTCTTCAAGTGTAAAAATACTTCAAGTAATTCTGATTGGAGTAATTCTGATAAACTCATTCATCTATTTTTGCATTCTAAAGCTTCCTGGTATTCATCTGTGTATTTCAAGATCCATGACAATAGGAGGCAGGGTGTGAAATACTATTATTTCACTTTCCCAGATGGAAACACAGAGGCACCGCAGGGCTGAGAGCCAGGTTAGAAACACATTAAAGCCAACAGTGTTAGCTTGAGAATAAACCCAAGGCCAGTTGGCTGGATCAGGCAGGCGTCATACTTTTGGCCAACACCAACTAAATACAGACCTTTTTTACTTGGGTATGTGAATCTTTGTTCAAATTTTCAATAATCTGTACATTAATTATTATCAAAAACTTTTGGATTATATTTAAATACTTTTGATTTATAATCCATTGGATTTTCCTGTATAGAGTCATTCAAAACATAGCAAAGCCTTCATCCAACAAATATGGGTTCATGGACCAACCCTTAACCGGCACCAGCTTTGCTGACTCAAATGGTGGGGAGGAGTGAAAACCATTTCCCTCCCTCCACCTTACAATTTCTTATCAACATGTTCATACTCACAGAAATGGTTGAAAAAATAGGATAATGTACATCCATACACCCTGCCCCGCCACCCAACACTGTTGACATTTTGCCACTTTTGTGTGAGCTTTTTCTCATATAAACATATTTTTTGTTGCTGCAGTTGAGCTGTTAAAAAATACATGATGGGAAAGCAGGGAGGGGATCAATTAGGAGTTTGGGATTCACGGATACACACTACTGTATATAAAATAGATAAACAACAAGGACCTACTGTATAGCACAGGGATCTATACTAAATATCTTGTTATAATCTATAATTGAGAAGAATCTGAAAAAAGGTTTTATATACATGTGTATCTATCTATATTTGAATTGCTTTGTTGTATACCTGAAACTATACAACATTATAAATCAATTATAGTTCAATTAAAAAAAAAACTTAGAGGATTATCCAAGTAAAAAATACATAAGTTAAAAAGATAAAAGTACGTGACAGGCACCATGACCCTATACCCTTAAATGTAACTCTTCAGAATAAGGACACTTTCCTACCTAATCCTCTTTTGATTCATGTACACAGAGGTGCAGGGCCACAGCTGGAACCAGAGTATGTGGGTTTAAAGTCCTGATTCTGACTCTCACTGTCTGATCCCAGGAGAATGGTATAGCCTCTCTTGGTCTTAGTTTTTGCTTCTGCAGTTGAGGGCACTTGGACTAAACCAGTGGTTCTGGACCCTGGCTGCATAGTAGAATCCCCTGGGGGCCTTAAATTAATTAATCTAGAGTGGACCCCAGGAATGGCCAGTTTAGAGAGCTCCCTAGGTGACTCTGATACACAGCCAGGGTAGAGAATCATTGCAGAAAGTGATCTCTGGAGACGCTTTGCCTTCTGCCTTTCTGTGGTTCTGCGTAGCCATGGGCTTTCCTCTCAGCCCAGGCCGTCTCCTCTGGGCCTCTCACAGACCCAGACACGCCTGACATCTCCCCATGTGTTTGCCGCCCACAGTTTCCGTGCATGTGTGGAATGCTTCACTCAAGAACCATGGTGCTGGATGGAAGCTACAGTGAGTCTGAGGCCAACAGCCTGGCCGGGTACCCCAGAAGCCATATGCTGACAGAAGAAGAAAGGCAAGACAAAATAGTGGTCCACCTGGCCCTGAGCAGTGAATCCAGCTCCTCCAGGAAGAAGGGGCTTCTGAAGGGCCAGGTGGGTCTTCGCATCTTCCAGAACACCCACGCCATCGACAAATACTCCCGGTTGATATTCCCAGCTTCCTACATATTTTTCAACTTAATTTATTGGTCAGTGTGTGCCTAGGGGCTTCGGGGCTGTGCCTGGGGAAGGGCGTGGACATCTATGGGGTCTGGCCTGCCTCCCACACATGGACCTGCTGCCCCTCACAGAGCAGCAGCTCCTGGACCACCTCGATCAGCATCCTGGTTTCCGGAGAAGCCCAGGAGCCCTCTAGGTGCCCTTCCCCAGCCCTTGTGGGCTCTCTCATAGTTCATGCTATGTTGTGTCTCGCTTCTTGCCTCTCTGGGACTGTCTTCTTCTCTTCTTATGTGTGAAAAGGTTCATGAGAGTCTCCCTCCAATAAAAAAAAGACTCAAATGCCTCCCAGACAAACATCCTGAGACCCTTGTGAAACCCAGGATTCAGTGGTAAAGGGAAGGGAAAAATGAAGGGCAAGCTTAGGGGCATTCTGAAAAAGAGATAAGAAATTAGGATTCAAGATAGGAATTAAAAAATCTATAAACCCTAAACTGGATTAAGTGCCTATCTAAGAAGGAAAAAAAAAACTCAGATCCCAGACAGGAAATGATTTGACCTGGGTGCGTCTGGCAAGTCACATGATTTTGCAGTATTAAGGTGCCGAGACCAGCTTGGCGACTCGAGGTGAGTGACGGGTGCCGCAAGCTTGAAGAAGACACAAACACAGACTGAAGAGAAAAGTGGGACCGGGGGGCTCAAGACCTCTCGGATCAAGACCCTTGCTGATTGATCCCACGTTGCTTTTATTGAGTTCTCTGCATAGTCTAAGGGTCTGACACTCCCAGGTTAATCCCATAAACAATCAAAGGCCTCACATGACTGGGGGCAATGATCTTTGTTTGCCTCCTGGGTCCTGATTTGAGCTGGGTGTGGAGAGCAAAGCAGCCCTGGGGGAAGGAGACCTCTCTCAGAAGGATTAAGGGTCTGTGCCCCACCCGTGTTGGCCCCTCTGTGACTGTGCCTGTCTTAGGTTGTTCCTCCCTTGAGGAATCTTACCCGTCTCTGGCTAACCAGTCATCCTCCAGGGCCAAACACGGTGGTATAAGGAAGGCTCTATGCATCACCCCTGTTGGCCCCTCTGCGGCTGTGCCTGTCTTAGGTTGTTCCTCCTCTGAGGAATCTTACCCGTCTTTGGCTAACCAGCCATCCCTCAGGACCAAACAGGGTGATATTAGTCTCCATGCCCCGCAGCCTCAGCTCCTCCACTGCTCAAGCAGGACATTCTGAATCCCATCGCTCGGCCCACATACTTCAACATTTTCAATGTTTCAAAAAGGTTCCAGAATGTCTTCCCACATTAAGGGTCATCTTTCATTCATCCATCCATTCAACCATTCATTAAATATTGAATATCTGCCCTGTGCCAGTGCTTATTTTTCTCAGCAATATGTGACAATATGCACTGAGTATTGCCAACCAGGGAAACATCACCCAAATCCAGCAAAGTGTAGAGTTTTTAGTGGGGGCTGGCCATCTGGATACAGCTGACTACCTGTAGAGCCCGCCTTAGTCTCCAGTTCCTCCAGAGGTTGAGCCCAAGACCCCATCGTAAATCAAATTGTTAGCCTAGACCATCTGGCATGGCCGTAGGCACCCAGGTGAACAAAGACCCTCCTATCAGGCAGGACAGTCCAAGGGTCTGTTACCTCCCAGGAGCTGGAGGACAAGGCCCAAATCTTTCTTTTGTCAAAGTTAACCCTTTACTGCACAGCAATCCTCGTCAGTTCCTCATTGTTAATGTGAATTACTTTGCTGCTAGTATAGATTCACACAACAGACATTTACATCCCTGCACTAGATATAGTGGGGTCCAAATTAAGAATAAGAGATAGGGCCTTCCCCGGTGGTGCAGGGGTTGAGAATCCACCTGCCAATGCAGGGGACACAGGTTCGATCCCTCGTCCCGGAAGATCCCGCATGCCGCGGAGCTAATAAGCCCATGCGTCACAACTACTAACCCTGCACTCTAGAGCCTGTGAGCCCCAACTAATGAGCCCACGTGCTGCCAACTACTGAAGCCCACGTGCCTAGAGCCCGTGCTGCACAACGAGAGAAGCCGCCACAATGAGAAGCCCGCGCACCGCAACGAAGGGTAGCCCCTGCTTGCCACAGCTAGAGACAGCCCTAGCAGCAACGAAGACCCAAGGCAGCCAAAGAGAGAAAGAAAGAAAAACAACAACCCCCCACCACAATCAGCCACCTTAAAAAAAATAAAATAAAAAAGTAAAAATAAAAAATAATTTAAAAAAAAGAATAAGAGATCATCTGATTCTTACATAGCTCTCAGAGAAAGAACTGGTCTAAGATGTGCTATAGAGTTACATATAAATTAAAAAGTATTAAGTGCAACAAACGTGGTTCAGCGTGTAATGGGAATTCTGAAGAAGGAAAGAATGATTTCCAGTGGAAGACTGGATCTCGTGGAGAAAACAGCTTCTGCGCTGCTATTTGAAGGTGGAGGATTTGAAGAAGAAATATTCATGCTAGGTGCACATACACAGAAAGTGTGTGCTAATGTGTGCTGTTAGGTATGGTAGCCACTGGCCACGGATTTATTTAAATTTAAGTTGATTAAAGTTAAATAAAATTTAAAACTCAGTTCTTGCCATGTTGCGTTAGCCGCATTTCAGGTGCTCTACTCAGCAGCCACACGTGGCCAGTGGCTACTGTATTTGATAGTTCAGATCTATAGAACATTTCCACAAAGTCCTGTTAGGCAGTGCTGCTGCAGATGGAAGGATCGGACTGAGCAAAGGCGTGAGAGAGGCAGGAAAGTTTAGGAATCGCAGAGTACAGTTTGTGGGGCGAGTCACCTGTTTTGGCTGGATCCCGGGTTGTAGAAAGAGGTGAGGGGTGAACTTTTTCTGCAACACTAGGGGTCTCGGCAGGTTCCCCCTGCCCCTGCCTCCATGCCAACGCTGATGAAGACAGCTTCCCCTCCACGAAGCTGCCCAGCCCACGACCAGCGGCTCTCCCAGCTTCTTAGATAAATGAGGAATGAAGGTACCTAAACAAGGAAATTGGATGGTACAGGGCATCTGGACACGTTTAGAAACCTTCACTCTCTAGAGACTCTTCTAGGCCACAATGCTGCTCAAAGAATCATAACTATTGATACATTGTCATTTAATATATCCTATTGCTTTGGTTGTCTTATTGAATTCCAACACTTCTCTGCTTCTGACTACCTTGTCTTCATAAATTGAGGCTTATATAACATGGTGGTCTGTTCACACTTTAAAAAAAATAAAGATGTATTTTAACTAGCTTATATAGTGTACTGGAGTTCATTCTATAGCAAACATGTAAAATTGTAAACAGCATTTTATCACGTGGGACCATGAGCCAATGACACCATCAGATTTAGGACGGCCTTATTGCAGTGTAATAATCTGACTCTACTTGAGAAACGCAGACAATTAAATGAGGCAAAGAGGAGGCAACAGCAGGAGTAGAGACCAGGAACTAAGGTGATGTTGAGAATGGAACGATTCACCTTGGAGGCAGGAAGACAGAGGAGTAAACGTGATCGTTATCAGGGATGCTTGAATGATACTTTCTTTCACTGAATCTGACACCATCAGGTGTAAGACGTGCCCACAGTTTATGTACCACTAAGAAAGAAAAAATGCTGCTAATTAAATTATAGCAGCCAATGATTATATGATGAATCCCGACTTCACCGATATTAAATTATAAAAAAATGTGCGTGTTAGAATAAAAGAAACAGGTATCATACAAACCCTGATGATTGGACATACTTCTTTGACAGCAAGAAGCCAACATTTATTGTGCCCTTGTCTTCAAGGCCTTGTGCCTGGGTGGGGGATGGGTGGTGGCGGATGAAGAAATGAATGGGAAACACCTTTTAATCATTAAGAATCTTCCACTGGGGAATTGCCTGGAGGCCCAGTGGTTGGGACTTGGCGCTTTCACTGCTGTAGCCGGGGTTCAATCCCTGGTCGCATGCACTGGCCTATTTGCACTGAGAGCTAAATCTGGTGCCGGGAGAGCCCTACGTCCCAGCCCGTCCAGCCTCCAGGGCCATCGGAGCGCGCCCACACCTGCAGCATGCACGCATTCCCCATTAGCGGGTTGACTGAAACACTCAGTCCTCGCCTTCAGACCTGCACATGTCATCATGACATGGCATTTGGGTCATTCTTTGAAAACACTGGGTTTGGGGTTTATTTTAAAAGATAAATTGAAAAACAAACCTCAGGTGTAGGAAACCATTGCTGAATCTAAACCGACCAGGTTCATGAACACGAATGCTCTCCACCTTGTCCATTTAGCCCAATGCATCTCACACTTTAAGGTGCCTGTGAATCAACTGGAGATCTTGTGAAAATGCAGATTCTCATTCAGTAGGTTTGGGAGCGGGGCCTAGGATTATGTTTTTCTCACAAGCATCCAGGAGATCTCGGTGCTGCTGGTTTGCAGACCACGCCTCAAGTAGTGAGGCCCTTAGAGACCACCCCCTCCACACTTAAAGGTGAGCTCAGATGTCGCCTCCCTTTTGTGACTTTTCCTGACATCCTCTGCCTTCCTAAAGCATAATTTATCTTTAAGTCATCTATATCTATGTTTCCAATGCACATTATGCTTTATGTGACCCACTTTCTTTATGTTGTGACTATTCTCCTTAATCCGTGCTTCCCAGCCCCGGCTTAGTCCCCTGGGGACCTGTTGAAAAAAAATCTCAGTGTCTGAGCCCCACTCCCAGAGTTCCTGATTTTCTTGTCGTCCCAACTTTGTTTTTTTTGGTTGTTATTGTTGTTGATAACACCAATTGTTTTTAAAACGTGAGTACTACAGTCTGAAATTAATTTCTCTGGGAGAGTTTTGCATGGTTTGCAAACTGTGTTCCCTGGGACCCAAGGAGTATTCTGGGGGCGTGCTTCAGGGTCTCCTCTGGGGGTGGGAGATGGGAAAGCAGGAATGAGCAGAGTGCGTGGGGACGAGGCAGTGGACCCAGCCAGAAAGCGGTGGGGGGGCACCGAGGAAAAGAAGCCCACCCTTCCTCTTCCTAGCAATTTGTTCATCTGGATCTTGCGCAAACCAACCAGCCCCACAAGGGATACTAAACCTACGATGAACAGGTGCTTTTACAGGAACCCAGTGCTTTAATCCTTCCAAGAACCTGGTGAAGAGGGTTTAGAGGAGGTGAGAGGTAAAGCTGGCAAGTTACAGGCCAGAAATGGAACTGGGACTTTTGGCCCCAAAACCTTTTCACTTTTTGTGGTCTCCTTCTAGAAAGCTCTGGGGTCCGAGACACAAAGGGCCCAAGGAAAGTTTCCGTCTGTCTTCTAACAAACATTCCTCCCATCAATCAGGAAGATACCTGGCCTCCTGGCATGGATGGAATGGAGGCCGGAGGTGGGAGGGACAGGCAGGCACCACCACCCGCAGAGCTTTGGTTTTCTGCTCTGACATCAGACTTGCCTATACTGCTTGGAGGAAGATTGCAGCCCCAGGTCCTGGTCCTCCGGTTGCCAGCCTCTTCTGGCCTCCAAGTGTTACCCAGTTCCTCCCCCTGTCACCTTCCTTTCCCCCTAGAGAGTACCTCTTTTCCCCTGCCGATAGGAAGCTGGCAGGGGCGGCCACGTATCTCTGACTCCCCCAGGTCTGAGCTGCTGCGGCGTTGGAAGAGCAGCAGAATGAAGCGTGGCCACGAACCTCTCTCCTTCCTCCTGTGAGCAGAGAGAGTACATGTGGGTGAGAGCTGTAGCAGAGGATGAATCACAGATGTAACAAACCCTAGAAGGTCAGTGCCAATGGGCAGGGTTTTTGTCGGTTTTCTTAGCTGCTGTATCTCAGGGTACATAACAGTGTTCAGCACATGTTAGATGCTCAGTAAGTATTGACGGAAGGAATGAATAAAAGCTACTGATTTTTTTTTTAATTGATGTATAGTTGATGTACAATGTTGTGTTAGTTTCTGGTGTACAGCAAAGTGATTCAGTTATACATAAGAAACATGGAACACTTTACAAATTTGCTTGTCATCCTGGAGTAGGGGCCATGCTACTCTTCTCTGCATCGTTCTGATTTTAGTATATGTGCTGTTGAAGCCAACACGAAAGCTACTGTTTATAAATATCCACTAGGTGCTGGATGCTGTGCTACACATAGACTATGGTCATTTTTCTTTCCAAAAACCTTAGGCTTTTGCATGTTTTAAATTTTAATTTCACCATTTTCTTTCTTTAATTAAGATGTTGGAGAAGAGGAGACAGTTGTGCCTCTTCTCTTGCAAAAATAAACAATAAAGTAACAATAAATTTCTCCGAACTAAGATATTTTCCTCACAGTTATACTGTTTACACATATGAACACACGCATGTTTTTTACTGAAATATTTTTTTAACTCTCCTGTTTGTAGAGAAATCGTTTCAAAGATATTGCATTATAGCTTTGTAATTAGGAGAAAAAAAAGATGCCGTATTTACATCAAGTCATTTCCTGTTAGCTATTGAGATATCTTATTCCTGTTCAATATGCAGGCAGGAAACTGGAGATTAAGTGAATGCATTTTTCCAGCTGTGTGACCTTGAGTAATTTACTTAATCTCTCTGAGTTTTCGTTTATCCATCTGGAAAAAAAAAAAAAGATGATAATTCTGGCCTCTTAGGGTGGGGTGGATATGAGGAGTGACTTAAAGTGCCTGAAGTACTCAGCCCAGTGCTGGGCCCAGAAAAATAAAAAGTAGACAAAGGAGAGGAGAAGGAAGGGGATGAGAAGGAGGAAGAAGGAAGAGAAGGAAAGAGAAGGAAGAAGGGGGAGGAAAAGCATTGTCAACTTTTAACTTTGCATGATGAAAATATTTAAGACCACCCCACAATCCAAATTACACTTCCTTCTATAACTGCAATCATTTCTAAAACAACAATATTTTCACACTGAAAATGTCGGAAGACCTGATCTCAGAATATAAAATCCTTCCAGTTTGCTCTTTACCCTGACATTTTCATCAAAAGCACAGATGAAAACTTGGTCATGGACCAGGCAGAGATTTTGGGGACCACCTTTCTAGGGGGCACGTCTCACCCGTCATTTTGCAGATAAAAAGACAGACCCATAGAGGTTGAGTAACAGGCATCATGTCAGACGGCTAGTTTTTAAAGGAAAAGTGCCTGCCCAGATACCTTTTTCTGCCAGTTATAGAATTCAAATTGGTTAATATCCATCAAATTACATGAAGTTGGTGACAGCATGCGACCTGGGTTAAGGCTTGTTGCTTTGGCTACAGATTTCATCCTCGCAGCCCTCTGACCCACTGGGACACCTGTGAATACCCAGACTTCAGTACTGCATGTGTTCTCTCTCAAGTTGGAGTAAGATGGCCCACCTCTCAGGATTCTTCATGGAAAAGCTCATGCTTTTCACTGAGCTTTAGAGAGTATATTTCTGGCCTCAGGAAAACTCCTCCAAAAAAATTTGCTTGATGTCACTGAATACCATGCAGGTTGATGCACATGCTTTCAGTGACTGCTGAATGTCGCCTACCTCCATTTCCATCAGGCTCAGCTATGAGTGACAGAACACGGGCTTAAGAAGAAAGGAGTCTGGAAGTGGAGGTCCAGCCTGGTACAGCAGCGCTGCCCCACGCAGTCCTCAGGGACTGAAAACTCAGGCTCTTCCCAGCTCATGGCGTGCAGCCCTAGAGTGAGGCCCTTGACCTCATGGTTCAAGTTGGTGGCAGGAGCTTGAGCCATCATGTCTGCCATTGGAGAAGAAGGATGCTTAAGGGGATGAAGGGGAAAGAGGGCGTGCTTGCTATCTTTCAAGGAGAAGTTCCAGGAGGCTGCCACACACTTCCCGTTGGCCAGAACTTTGTCCCTCGGCCACATCCATCTGCAAAGAATGCTGGGAAATGTATTTATTCAAATAGGCATATACCTAGCCAAAGACGAGGGATTCTGGAAGAAAGGGATAACATAGTTGTAGGAAAGCAATTCCTGCCATACCACCCAAGAGCACTCCCACATGTTTCCACGAAGCACCAGCTGCAAATTGTAGGGAAGCTCATCTCTAAGGACAAAATGTGCAGCCGGTGCCTTTTCCCTCCCTGCCTCTCGCGCACACACCTTCTTGTTCCATCTCAAGTGTGAGGCAGACAGGTCAGAGAGAAATGGGTCTTTCTAAAGCACTGTGGTAACACCAGGAGCTTCTGTTACAGCTGAGCTCAGGGAGACTTGGAATGTTTCTGTGCCTGGAAAAAAGGACCTGGGCACTGAGTCGCCCAGGTTTATTTTGGGAGAAGGTAGGGTTTCTTGCTTTCCCTCCAACTCTGCCAATGTGGGGGCCAAGCGATGGGGTCAGCAAATCTAAGGCGATTCTCCTTGGGGTAGATCGTGGAGTCCCGAAGGCCCTGCTCCCAGGGGCTGCCCCAAGTGTTTGGTGACCGCTCCCCGAGCTGCTCTTTCCCGAGGCCGAGCTGGCCTGTCTTTCCCAAGCTCTAAGGGGAGCTTAATTACCAGATTCAAGAGAGCAAGACGCAGCCTCCATGGTGAGTCACCCTCTTAGTTGTTTTCCCAGGCGTGGTGGAGGGTTTGCCCCAAGTCATCGCATCCTTGTCATCAACAATAGTGCATCGTTTTGAGATGTCCCGCTGGCTGAAGGGATGTAAATGTGACCACCGAAGAGAGAAGTTCTGAGTTTGAATATTTTTAAGAAATTGAGTCTGGAGGCAAATATGATAGAAACGTATTGAAAATAGGAAGAATACCAGAGTGAGAGAAATAGCCGGAGTTTGTTGTTCTGGAGGTTCTTTCTTAATAAAAGAAAAAAGACTACATTTAAAAACAACATTGCGGGGCTTCCCTGGTGGCACAGTGTTTAAGAATCCATCTGCCAGTGCAGGGGACACAGGTTCGATCCCTGGGCTGGGAAGATCCCACACGCCACGGAGCAACTAAGCCCGTGCGCCACAACTACTGAGCCTGTGCTCTAGAACCCTTGAGCCACAACTACTGAGATCACGTGCCACAACTACTGAAGCCCACACGCCTAGAGCCTGTGCTCCACAACAAGAGAAGCCACCGCACTGAGAAGCCAGTGCACGACAACAAGGTGTAGCCCCCCACTCTCTGCAACTAGAGAAAGCTCATGTGCAGCAATGAGGATCGAATGCAGCCAAAAATAAATAAATAAATAAAAAATAAAAATAAAAACAACATTGTGAATAACAATGTGTCACTAAATGAGTTAGCAATCTGGACCATTTGATTCAAGTTACTGCTTACCTTAAGATAGTAGTGTCCAAGAACAAAGGCATCTTCTTTTGTTTTCTACCATATTATCCTGCTCTTGTCTAGTGAATGTCAGTCAATAGGCCACATGAATGTAGGCATCTAAGTAGTTGGCATGTCTAGTCATATCTGTATTTCTGTAAAAGCTACCTTTTGATAAACAATTATTACATAACTGTACAACCACCTACAGCTGACAGCTTTTATTGAGATATGATTTACATGCAGTAAAATGCACAGAATTTAAGTGTACAGTTCAAGGAGTTTTAATACTCCTTATACCCCAATGAGTATATACCCCTTAACCCACTTTCCTATCAAGAGATAGAACATTTCTGACTTCTCATAAAACCCCTTCATTCCCCATTTCTAGTCAGTCCTCATGTTCGCCTCCCTGTGACCTGACAACTAATGTTCTGAGCTCTATCACCATTAGATTTATTCTGTCATTTCTAAAACTTCACATAAATGGGATCATAAGGTAGGTACCATTTTGTGTCCAGTTTTTCCTCACTCAATATAACATTTTTGAGATGAATTCATGTCGTTTCATGTATCTGTAGTTCCTTTCTATTTGCTGCTGAGAAGTATCCCATTGTTTGAATAAATCATGATTTCTTCATCCATTCTCCTGTGATAGACATTTGGATTGTTTCCAGTCTGGAGAAATAAAGCTTCTCATAATAATGATAATAAACAAATGACTTTGTAACTCATAAATGAAGAAACCGGCAGGTGTGTGCGAGTGTGGGCCTGATTTAGCACAGTCATCAAGAAGTTCCTGGACTAAAGCTCAAAAGTGGCAAACACGCACTTGAACTTTGCTTTGGGTGGACACAGGGGTGAGTGAGGGATTTGTAGAAGTGGGTAGGGAGAAGCCAAATTCATGCAGTTTATAAAAAAGTTGTTATCTGTCAGTCACAATCAAATGAAGAAAATAGGCCTGGTTTGAAAATGCACGTCTATGATGTAGAGATGAGTCAATCCTGATGGGCTCTTAATCACTCCATTTTACAGTGGAAAACATTCTTGGGCTCTTAGCTTCCTTAGGTGTAAAACGGAGGCACTGATTTCTACCTGGTCAACCTCCTAGGGTTGTTGTGAGAAGCAAATGAGAGAAGGTTAGCTTAAAGCTCTAAGTGCAAGGTGACAGTGGTGTCTTTGACAGATTCACAGTTTTCCTTTGATCGATGACCGTGGAACATTTTACATGTCACGTACTTTCTGTTTATTCACTCATTTACCTCCCTAAGAAGTAAGTACTGTTGCTGTCTTGTCCATTTTAGAGATGAAGAACTTGAAGCCTGGGTACTTTTATCACCCAGAAGCTGCACAGATATAAACGGCATCAATGGGATTTGAATCCAGGTCAGACTGACTCACATCTGAGCTGTTACTCTCGTGCCACCTGCCTTTCTGAGAAGTCGTCATCATACCCCCTCCTAACCACCCACTTTACAGTAACTGTCCTCTTCCACAGCCTTTATTTCCTTGTGGGAGGCTTGCTATATGCAAATTCTTTGGCATGTTATCTACTAGATGGAACAGAAGGAGGCTGAAAGTTTGCCTAAGATCTTAATGATTTCCCCTTTTGGTCTTCCTGGAGGTTTGCCGTGAGAAGGCTGAGTCAGCCATATTCTTGGTGTAAACTTTGTATTTGCAAAACATTCAAAGCTACCAAGTTGGGACTTCCCTGGTGGCACAGTGGTTAAGAATCCGCCTGTTAATGCAGGGCACATAGGTTTGAGCCCTGGTCTGGGACGATCCCACATGTCACAGAGCAACCAAGCCCATGCGCCACAACTACTGAGTCTGTGCTCTAGAGCCCGAGAGCCACAACTATTGAAGCCCATGCGCCTAGAGCCTGTGCTCCGCAATAAGAGAAGCCACCGCAATGAAGAATAGCCCCCACTCACCACAACTAAAGTCTGCGAGCAGCAACGAAGACCCAATGCAGCCAATGAAAAAACAAACAAAAAACCACCAAGCTGCTGGAACAGATCCCATGAGCTCCTACATACAACTTCCTTTCCCAGGACGTACAGCGTGGTGTCCCACTGAGGTGGGAAATGCCCCATGGCATTGACTGCTAAGAAAAGGGCATCCCCACACCCGAGGCCATTTGGTCATTTACTCAGTGTCTCTATTGTCAGTGCCTGGATGGTTTGGCCTTGCTTCTTACGTACTCCTTCAGCATCTCAAGGTCCACCTTCTCTCTGAGAGGTTGTGAGTAACCACGTTGAAGAGGTGGGGACTGGGTGGGGACTGGTGGGGACGCACAGCCCAGCTTTCCTTTTTCTTTTCCATTTAAAAATTACTGGATGGGGGACGAGGGATAAATTAGGAATTTGGGGTTAATAAAGACACACTACTATAATAAAATAAATAACACGGATCTACTGCATAGCACAGGGAACTAAATTCAATACCTTGTAATAACCTATAATGGAAAAGAATCTGAAAAAGAAAAAAATATATATGTAACTGAATCACTTTGCTGTACACCTGAAAGATTGTAAATCAATTATACTTCAAATGAAAAAATTACTCGGGACCACCAATTAATGCCTGTAAATTGACCTGAAAGTAAAACATGGTTTTTAAGCAAAAGAATTGTGTTTAAAAATTATATGTCCCTCACACTGAGGTTTCAGAGCATGAACTGTGGAAATTCTAAAGTTAGATGAAACTTCACTCAGCAGCTCCTGAAACAACTGAATATACAACTCAAGAAGAACCAACCGAGAAAACCACCTGCACTGCTCTCTTTAGCATTTTTTTACAGAACGATTAGAAGCAGGAATCACAGCTCCAAGGACCACATCACCAGGGACTGGCCGGCTCTATCTCCAGCATTGACTAAAACAGGAAATTACCAGTTGTACCTAAATGGAACCAATAAAACAAGAACCTCCTATGACTTTATAGCCACTTGGAAAAAGCAGCTAAAGCCAAATAACCCTTCTGGACCTGTTTTCGGGTGGCAAATGAGGTAGGTTAACCCAGGAGCCCCAACGCCTCTCCCAGTTGGAACAGTCACGAGTCTGTAGACTCGGGCCACCGGTGGTCAAGGGCTGCAGCCCCCCACACACCTGTGATGTTCACATCTGAGCTGTCCTGGGTGTTCTGCCGGTGGGGTGGCAGGGAGTGGAGCAAGAGTCAGGGTGATTGCAGAAGCCCCCAGAGAAATCCTAACCCTAGCCCTCAGAGGGCAGAAGGCGGACACATCTACAAAACTCCTTTGTGTCACAAACTCTTAAAGATCTCCAGTGGTTTCTCTCTCTTTGAAGCAAAGAACCAAATCATTTGAAAACATGGAGACGAATAGAGTCTGAAGCGTGCTATTTTTTAAAAAATTTCAACAGATTCAAAGAAAAAATGGAATTTATGTTAACTTATTTTAAGAAATTATATGAACCAAAGGTAATCTGTGAGCCAAGATAGTCACATGCTGGGACTTCCCCTGTGGTCCAGTGGTTAAGACTCCTGGTCAGGGAACTAGGATCCCACATGCGGTGCAACCAAAAAAGAAAAGATAGTGACATGCTGAGAAGAGTTAAATAGTGTAGGGGAGCAGCTTAGATCACCCCTCAACAGGCCACTTTGCCACGTGGATTATTTTGACCTGAAGGCAGTCAACACCCAGCAAACTTGGAAAACTTTTCCTCTCCCTTAACTGCCTAAAAGAATTTAGATAGGGGCCTGGCCCAGAAAGAGAGTTATTAGTGGAGATAATGTTTTATGTGCACGACCTATCTGCACGGCAGGGTGAATATCTAATCATCAAACACCTGCTCTTATTTTCCTGTGAATTACCCTCCTCTCCTTTGAAGACCCAGGCCCCTATCCCAATCCTTGACTCAGGATGCCATATACACCTCAGTTGCTCAACTTACCTTTGGGTCTCAAGTTTTTATGGGACTCCTGTATATACAAAACTAAATTTGGTTTTCTCTTGTTAATCTGTCTTATGTCAATTTAATTATTAGACCAGCCAAAGAACCCAAAATGGAAGAAGGGAAAATTTGTCTACCCCTAGAATAGTCATATATTAAATTGTACAACTGTCCTTTTCTGCTGTACATTTACCCATGAGTTCAGTATACGCCTGCTGTGTATTTTGTCATGCAATTAAATTACATTCTTTTCTTCAAGAGTTGAATAGTTCCAAATGCGACTTTTCATTCAAAGAACTCATTCTTACCATCGCCAAAAAAACCCTCTATTTCATTCAAATGAATCAGTTCCTCTAATTAACAGGAAATAATCTGGAACTAATTAACTAAAAGATCTGAGTTGTCATCAAAATGCCTTGGGAAACATGTTAAGTAAGATAATAAAATTATTTTACAGACCAGCCAGGAAGGGAGAGGAGGATATAGAGTCAATGGAAAAGAACAAGCCCTGGGATTAAAAGTACAAATTTTCCTATTTATTAACCATATGTCCTGGGGAAAATAACTTAACGTCTCAGGGCCTCGGGCTCCTCATTGGTGAAGTGGAGGTAGTAACCTGCTATGCCTGCTTCTAGAACTCACTCTTGGGGCCGAGCGAATCATGGAGGTGAAAATGTGTAAATGCCAAAGGACCATTCAGTTGCAAACTACAATTATTCAGTAATTGGGTTGCTTTGAGGGCAACAAAACAGTCCTTATGTTTTACATTCCGCCCTCAGACCATGTAATGCTGCTGGGGGGTCCGCACATCCACACCCCCTCTTCCATCCCAGCAGACCCCCTGAGGGGCTCCACAGGGTTACTGTGCTTTAGGCCTAGATTGATCTCACAGTATTTCCTCTTTTCTCTGCAGTGACTCCCCTGGAGCCGTGACAAGCATATCAAAGTCCATCAACAAGAAACTAGGTGACTTTTTGGGAAGTTATACTTGCACCTAGAAGCCTGTGTGTTTTGGTTAAGAGCAGACTTGGAAACAGAATGTTCAACAATTTTGCTATGATTCCAGTAGAGGGCGACAGGGCTGCACTGACTCTCCCACAGGAACTGCAATGTAATTCAAAGGTTAACAACACAAAGAGCCTGCCTTTCTTCTTTCCTTTCTAATCAGATGATTATAGTCATAATTTTCATATTTCTTTGTGGAGAAAAGACGTGGCTAAAGGCCATTATGCATTCAGCTGCACTTCCCAAACACTTCCAGAATGGGTTTGCATTTTTTTGATCACAGGAGCCACTAGAGCATTTGGAAAAATCAGCAAAGGCATGTAATGCGTTCAGGCTCCGGATGCCTCACACCTGTGGGTATCCCTGGTGGCTGAGCCAGCGGTCCCCCTGTTTTCCTTCATCCTGAATCAGAACCTTGGTTTTGTTCAAGCATCTGCCCCGTTTCCAGGGCAGAAGAGGATCCTGATTAGTCTAAGCCAATTAGAGCATGTTTTAACCTGGTAAAGTAACTGGTCCAGGGATGGACTTAGGATCTTACTCACTTGGCTCAGTCAGACTGAGGTGTAGGGCTTATCTTTTATGATCTGGAGAAAAGTTTTCCCTTTCTCTCTCCCACTGGGTATGAATGTGGAAACTTGTTGCTATTGGCAGCTGTGAGTAAGATGGCCAGAGGAAAAGGAAGGGAGGGAGGGAAGGAACCTGGGTTTTTGGTGATACCACTAAATCTGACAACCCTGTTTGCCGAGACCAGCTCGGCGACTCGAGGTGAGTGACGGGTGCCGCAAGCTTGAAGAAGACACAGACACAGACTGAAGAGAAAAGTGGGACCGGGGGGCTCAAGACCTCTCGGATCAAGAGCCCTGCTGACTCATCCCAGGTTGCTTTTATTGAGTTCGTGGGCTAACATTCTCAGGTTACACTCATAAACAATCAAAGGCCTCACATGACTGGGGCAATTATCTTTGTTTACTTCCTGGGTCCGAGTTGAGCAGGTGTGGATTTGAGCTGGGGGTGGAGAGCAAAACAGCCCCGGGGGCAGGGGACCTCTCTCAGATATTGGGGGTCTGTGCCCCACCCATGTTGGCCCCTCTGCGACTGTGCCTGTCTTAGGTTGTTCCTCCCTTGAGGAATCTTACCCGTCTCTGGCTAACCAGTCATCCTCCAGGGCCAAACACGGTGATATAAGGAAGGTTCTATGCACCACCCCTGTTGGCCCCTCTGCGGCTGTGCCTGTCTTAGGTTGTTCCTCCTCTGAGGAATCTTACCCGTCTTTGGCTAACCAGCCATCCTTCAGGACCAAACAGGGTGATATTAGTCTCCACGCCCCGCACCCTCAGCTCCTCCACTGCTCAAGCAGGACATTCTGAATCCCATCGCTCGGCCCACATAGTGCAACACTTTCAATGCTTCAAAAAGGTTCCAGAATGTCTTCCCACACCTGTTGCCTAGAATTCTTGCTTTGTGAGATAATATATTTTTGTTTACACCTTCTTGGGCCAAGTCTTTATTTTTTGCAGATACCGTACTTATGAGGATTAATGAACTCCCTTCAGTTTCCCCAAGGCCACCCACTGGGTGGGCTGAAATAATGGTTGAGAGCAACAACTTTGGGCTATTTTTTATTTTAAACTATCTGTTGGTTTTCCATGGGTCACTTGTTGAGGATGTTGTTGCATATTATTTCTGGGATATTATTCTTTTCATTGACCCAATACTTCAGAGATAGTTGTTATTTATTCCTAGTCCTAGATGGGTCTATAATTTAGAGGGGTTATCTCTAAGTGAGGGATGTCAAAACATGTCCAAAGTCACCCAGGATGTCCATGACTGTGCTGAAAATACCGTGTACGTCATGAGCGTGCCTCTCATTTCTAGTTCTAGCCTGATGGAGGGAAAAATTCAAGTTATCTAACATAGCAAACTATCGTAGTTTTAAAAAATAGGAATCTTGGACTTCCTAGGTGGTGCAGTGGTTAAGAATCCGCCTGCCAATGCAGGGGACATGGATTCGATCCCTGGTCCAGGAAGATCCTACATGCCATGGAGCAACTAAGCCCATGTGCCACAACTACTGAGCCTGTGCTTTAGAGCCTGTGAGCCACAACTGTCGAGCCCGTGTGCTGCAACTACTGAAGCCCACACGCCTAGAGCCCATGCTCCGCAACAAGAGAAGCCACAGCAATGAGGAGCCAGCGCACCACAACAAACAGCAGCCCCCACTCACTACTTTGTCTAAAGCCATGGGCAGCAACGAAGACCCAACACAGCAATAAATAAATGAATAAATAAATAAATAAAGTTTATTTTAAAGAAGGGAATCTTTAATACTGTCTTCCTTTGCTCTCCTTTTCAAGGGTGGGGATTACACGTGTTTTTTCTTAGTGATTTCTTCATTGCTGGTTTATATTCATAATTTCTAATGAATTTAAATTAAAAACGACATTATAAAAGCCTCTCGTGGCTCTTGGTGGAAAGAGCTTGCCAAAGCAGGCAACAGTGTTTGCCTCACAGGAAGGAGACCAAGGTGCCCAATATCCCAAGAATTTTGGCCAAGTGTTCGAGGGATTGTTCAGAGATACATGGTCTAAGCATTCGTGAAATGTTTATTATTTGGTCATAATTATGAGAAATAAAGATTCAAAAAGGAAAGCGATTTTTCAGCCAACAGCATACAAAGTCTTGTGCTGGGTGCTAATGTGATTAAAAGGTGAATAAAATGCAGTAATGCCATGTATGTTGTCCTTAGAGAAAGAAGACATAGGGTATATGGGAAACAAGTAGCCAACTATTTACGCAGCAGATAATTAAACGCTTAAATTAAGAGGTACAGAACAAGCGTTATCAGTACACAGGGAAAAGGGCTTCGAGGGAGCTGTTGTGATCAAGAGAGGTTTTTTATGGAAGACATGAGCTAAATAGGATGGTTTGGACTTTGATGAGCTTTCACGGTGAGAAAAGTGGGGCGATTATGGTATTGTGTTTAAAACATTGAATCAATAATAGCCAGAAACAATTTTTGTTTCAAACATTGTTGTTAAACATTTTCCCAAAATGTATTAATACATGAGCATCTGAAATTGTTTACAACATTTTAGAATACTTCAAAATTAAACTTAGAAAAAAATGTAAGCATCTTTACACATATCTTCCTTAGGAAATAAAAGCATCGGGCATTTCATAGGCTCATTTATTCATTTACTAAATACTTATTGAGCATCTACCATGAGCCAGCTAAGGTCCTAGGTGATAAGCAAAACAGATCTGCCTCACTGGTGATTAAAATCTTAGGGATATCCACAAGATACCTTCAGGTCACAAGACTTACACTGTAAACGAGTTAGCTCCAGGTAACTAGAAGCTTCTTGTTAATGTAGACTTCTCATCCGTCATGAAAATTTCTGTATAGATGGTGGGCCGTCTCCAGCGAGCCTATTGTTACTGCCGTATTAAAGAACTTGAATTAAGTAATCTAACTGCTTTTAGTGGGATTGGTGGTTCAACAGGGAAGGGGTAACAGGGAAATAACAAAGAGCACACACATCACAGATGGGCTTTAAAAGACCTAGAGCTCAAGGACTCTGACCTGAATTAAAATAGCGGGCAGCACGGGGGTGGTTACTGCTAATGCCACAAATACCACAGCCTTCTCCACATGCCTCAGATTAATGGTCTGGCTGACGTCTGTCCCCTCTCCCTTTAGTCTGGATGCGCTGACTGGTCTGGAATGTTTAGCTCTACAGATAAAGTGGGACAAGGAGGAAAGGGGCCCCGTAAACCGCAGTAAAAGGGGTTTATAGGAATAGAAGTTGCCATTCAAGTCACGGCTACCTGATCCCTGAGGTGGAAGGAAAAACTGGAGCGTTTGGCAGACGCTGAGTGTTCCCCCAAATTTATTCTCCTTTTTTTCCCATAGTGATGGAGTTTCAGCTAGACATAAGGTGACTCAGCTAGAGATTGCATTTCTCAGACTCTTCACAGCTAGCAGTGGCTACGCGGCCAAGTTCTTGCCAGTGAATGTGAATAAAAGAGATGAGCACGGCTCTTGTGTCACTTGCGAAATTGCCTGCCTTTCATTTCTCCTCTTTGCCTCTCCTGGGCCACAGTCTTAGTGGCAACCCAACTTTAACCATGCATCGAAGGACCACACACTAAGAGGAAGCAATAAGGTAGAATGACCATCATATGGAGCAGACATCCCCATCAGCCTGGACTGTTTGCCTCTGAACTGTTATATGAGAAATAAACAATATTCTGCCTTATTTGTTGATCTTTGAGTGTCTTGATTACAGCAGCAGCTTAGTTTGTAGGCTAGGCAGTGTAGTGAGTAATACACAGCTGCATCAGGAACTCTTCTGTTCATTGTTTCAACAGATTCCTTTCCTTTGTTCTTTCACTTATGCCTCATTTCCTACTTGGCAAGGTCCAGTCCAATCAATACTCGGAAACCACATTTAGGCACTGGACTCAGGGCCAGAGTATAACTGGTGGGCATGTAGCTAGACAATATGCTAGAGGAAGCAACTTGAAAACAATTGATGTGGGCCTGGGGTCATTGGTCTGGGAGCAGTCGGGAGCGTGGTGTCTGAAGTCGACCCTCTGTCAGTGAGTGCCTTGAGAGTGGGGTGTTGACTAGTTCTGAGGGCGGGAGGCAAGGGGACACTTGCAGAGCCTAGAAGAGGCAACAAGAAAGTAAGTGAGCCCCAGCTGCTGCCATGGAAGGACTTACAGCTCTGACGGCCTTACACTGATGTAGGGAAGGGCTTGGTGACTGAGGAATAAAAGGGAAGTGGGAAAGAGGGGAGACTGGTGTCCTGAGTAAAGGGAAAGGAGGGTTTGGTAAAACAAAACAGAACAAAACAAAAGAAACAAAAAAAAACCCAGTGGTTTTTAAAATTGGTCTGGAAATCCAATACTTGAGTCAGTCAGTACAGCTCCCCAATAAGCCTTGATCTTGCTTCCTAACTCCTCTGCCTTCCTGAATCTGGGGGTTGGCGCCAGTTGCTTCTCTCAGGCATGTGTCCTCTTGACAACTGCTTCCCATGTCCGTGTGCTGCAGAGGGGGCACAGTTACTTTGCAGCAGAGTTATATGGTGTTAACGGGAAAAAACTAACCAACCAACCAACCAAACATTTATCACTTACAGGGACTTCCCTGGTGCTCCAGTGGTTAAGAATCTGCCTCCTAATGAGGGGACGTGGGTTTGATCCTTGTTTGGGGAACTAAGATCCCACATGCTGCGGGGCAACTAAGCCGGTGTGCCACAACTAGAGTGAAGCCTGTGCGCTGCAAGGAAGAGCCTATGTGCTGCAACTAAGACCCGAAGTAGCCAAAAATAAATAAATAAATAAACAAATACAAAGGAGGTAAGGGAGGAGTTAGGATACATAGGAGTTAAAAAAAAAAAAAAAGACAACTTACAAGCAGGGAAGTAGCAAAGTGCACACAGCTTTCCAAGCCCTCATGATCCCCCTAAGTTGGATTGAGCAGGTTGGCCAGGGCCAAATGGCTGTAGGACAGGGCCCCTGCCCTCTGGCTCTGCCATGGGAGCTTCCTGGTGGAGGGAGAAGTGGCCTTGTTGGGAAAGCTCAGCACCTGGTATCAGTCTGTGTGCCTACTGAGCTGTCACACCTGCTGAGACAGCTCTCTGCTAAGTTACTGAGAAAAGGTGGGAAATGCACGTGTGAGCCCACCCAGATTTGCTCTTTGGTCATGTCCGGACTCCTGGCCCCTGGAGCTAGTCCGGGGTCCTCCAAATAAGAAAGAAAGACATTTTCTAATCTGAGCATAAAAAAGCTATTTAATGGTCTCCTCAGTGTCCTCTTGGCCTGGAGATGTTTTTACTGTATTCAACCCCAGAATCTTCCCTCTTTGCTACTTTCATTCTTAAGATCAGCAAGTCACTACCAATTAAGTATCTAATCATGCTTGCCTTTTGTTGACTTCTGGAGACATCACATATTCTGCCTTTATTTCTGTATGTTGAATTGTTTCCAACATCTATTTATCTAAAGTGCTTTAGGCTGATTTATATGAGGATCTAATCATAAGTCTCATACAACTATAAAATGAACACACGACAAAGATTTGTTTAACTCATTAAATAGCGAAGGGAACCAGTTCAAATGAGGATTTGATTTACAGAGCTTTGTATTTTCTAGTGGAGAAAAGGAATAATTTGCAAAACTATGGTCAGGAAAGATATGCAGTCCTATCAGCTTTCTACGTGTTCATATCTACCTTTTGCAGAGTTGTAAAATAGCCTAGTCAAAGGGAATCAAAACCGCATCCCTAGAGGATCCGAAAATCCCTGATGTGTCTGCTGGACAAGGCGTAGCCTTCTATTGAAACGACCCTTCCCCGTAATCTCTTTTGACCATTTCAAAGTTTGACAGTTTTTCCTGACACTTTTCCCTTCCCTGTGATCATACATAATTTCAAAGAAAGATTATTCTTGACCATCATAAAGGCTGATCTCATTATGTTTGGCTGATTACCGAGCCAGGAGAACCAAGGCTGTTAATTCCCCAGAGAGGCCTCCTTCAGGTCCCTTGGTAAAATCTAGGATCATAAGAGTATTGAATGATTCCAAATTAACTTCGGTCTGGAAGTTATAAGGAACCTTAGATTGGACTTTTTAAAGCAACTTTTATTTGCTATTATAGGGGAGAAAAATTTGCTACCCCAAAATGTCTCTCTTTGATGTGTGAATCATCTTGAGCTGAAAATCATCAAGGCCCAAAGGACTCAGGAAGAACTCTTGACCTTCCCCTTAACTGCCTAAAAGAATGTAGACAGAGGACCTGTTCCAGGAAGGGAGCTGTCACCATACACTCTTGGCATGAACTAGGAGTGTAGACAGAGAGGGTCCTAGCAAAATCTGTTTGTTAAAATTCTTCTCTGTGTCCCATCATCTCTCTATGACCCAGCAAACATTTGTTTACCAAACATTTGCTCTTTCATTTCCATGTGAATTGCTTTCCTCCCCTATGAGGTCCCAAACTACTCCCTGCAACATCCTCTTTCATCTTTAGTTGATGGTATTTAAGATGAGGGCTTTAGCCATTTTGGTGACTCACTCCGTTTTCCTGGGTCTCCCCCATGTATACATGTTATTAAACTTTTGTTTGATTTTTTCCTGTTAATCTGTCTCATGTCAATTTAATTCTTAAACCAGCCAGAAGAACTGTTCTAGGTTTAAGATAGGTACCTGCAGTACCTATACATTCAGGTGAATTTCTCTTTTCCTGAAGTTTCAAAAACTACCCCAAAGGCCTGCTTGGAAGTGACCTTCCTTGCTACCTGTGATGCTATAAACTGGTCCCTACAGACAGGCCACTTTTCCTAGGAGGTGTTGCAGCCATTGGCTTCATAAGTACAGCCAAAATTTGTTCTTTAAAACGGTTTGTCTCACCTAGCTAACTGAGCAACATTCTCAACTATGACATTCTAGACAAGGCCTTGATTGCATAATTGATTCTTCCAATTACATCCTGGCAAAAGGAAGACATATTCTTTTTTTTTCCTGATTTTTTTTTATTTTTTGATTTTTAATTAAAAATTTTTTAATATAATTTTAAAGGTTACTTTCCATTTATAGTTATTACAAAATATTGGCTCTGTTCCCCACTTTGTATAATACATCCTTGAACCGATCTTATACCCAATAGTTTGTACCTCCCATTCTCACTCCCACCCCTATTTTGCCCCTCCCCCCCCCCCCCCCCACTGATAACCTCTTATTTGTTCTCTATATCTGTGAAGGGAAAACTTTTTTTTTTTTTTTGGCTGTGCCACATGGCTTGTGGGATGTCAGTTCCCGGAGCAGGGATTGAACCTGATCAAAGGCCAGGTAAAAACCCAGAATTCTAAGCACTAGGCAACCAGGGAGCTCCCCAGGAAGACGCATTCTTAATGAACCCATGCCACTATATTGCCATGGGAAGTAAGGATATTGGGTAAGAATTTCTGAATTAGGAGGAGGGGAATTGTGTCAGTGAGTCACATATCATTTTTAAATGGTCACTTTGGTTTACAACAGCAGAATTTACAAAATTATTGTGAATTACAGATAGCATGAGGAGAAAGAGAAAGGGCTTCTTACATATCCAGGAAACAGAGCATTAAAGCAAATCAACAATATTCCAAATAACTTCAATAAAATTTCCCACATCAATTTGTTCCGTCCAATGTAATTAATTCTTGTCCTGTTGTATTTTGGGTTAGCAGTTTGATGAAACTGTTTGCTTTTCAACTATAAAGCATCCTAGAAATCCTGACTCCATCCACCAATGTGCTCTGAAAGTTATCCAAGTCATGTCAGCCAAGCTTTGACAGTATTAGTTTGGAGTACCCCATCCTGTCCTCTTCCACAAGGCAGTAAGACTGTCCTTCTTTGTTGAAGATACAAACTCTGGCCTGTAGATTATAGCAGCATGTTTAATCAAGCATCAAAGGAAAAGAAAAACTATCTACAGTGTCAAAAAACAAAATTCAAAACAGTAAAATTTGAAGATCTTACTGATTTTACTGAACTATTCACGAATCAAGCAGATAGAAAGGAGCTCCGAGGAGCTGCACAAAATAAAAGACTGTTATAGGCAGATGGGAGCGGGAACACTAGATAAAAAGCAGGTTGGTTATTGCAAAGTTACTTCCCTTTAGGGGATGGCAGTGGTCTACCAGGCAGATTACCTAACTAGTGCTTGTCAAGCGACACCTCATTAACTGGTTTAAGATTCCACTTCTGGGAGAGCTGAAACTAACGAAGCTCTCACATTTTGGTGATGAGTTGCTTAAGCAACTTAGCATAAGCAACTCCATTTTGGGCCTGTTGTGTGGTTTTTAACAATAGATAACACAGACTTAATCGCTATTGTTCATGTATCACTGGTATTTTCCAAACGTGGGACGTCTGATGAGGTCCATGATATGAACAGTACAACTGACAAGAAAATTTCAGTTTGCTGTGCAAAAAACAAAGACTCCCCCCCCGCCCCCCCAAAAGCCTCCATTCCCCACGCCTTCCCAACTTCAGCCAAATAGACAACCAGCCCAGGTACAGAGCCCTGAGTTTCCACAGATTCAGCCAGAGAAAGGAGTGGGGGCAGGGAACTGTCTAAATCCAGCCCTCAGCTAAAGCAAATAATAATGGCTAAAAGCTTAAAATGGATGCAGGGAAGAACTCATTTTCAGGGCATAAGAAGCAGTTCAGCATCTCAGGCATTTCTCGTCTTGGAAATTGCTTTGGTTCGTTTTCACTTCCTTCTATTCGTTGGAACAGAAAATACAGACCTTTACAAATGTATTCACCATGTCAGGCAATGAATTCGTTTACCAGCCAAAATAATTGTCCAACAGGGACACAGGACTTCAACCTCAGTTTAGAAAATCCCTGACATCTGACGTAGGAGGATTTATAGGTTTAGTGGAAATTGCTTTCTCCTGCTCTCCAGATTACAGACCGTGGTTTGATTTTTTTTTTTTTTGCATGAGTAAACATCTTTCTAATAATGAACAGACCAATAATGTCTTAAGAGAGAAAAAGAACATCCTTTTCCTTTTTTGCTGTTTCTTGAGCAAACTGTTTGGATTTGGAAACCCATGTTGGCTGTCCAGAATATGAAAGTCAGCGTCTTCCTTTTGTGGTGGGGATGGGTTTTGGCTACTGAAAGCAGAGTGCACTGGCGAAAAAGAGACGTACGGGAGATGTCGAAAAAAGGCAGGTGAGTGGACTTTTCGGGAAGGAGGATTTAGGGGAAGAAAGTGTGTAAAGTGAGCTTCTGGTTTTGTTCTAGAATAATTTCCAGTATATGGTGAATACCTTTTCCCTCTATTTCCCTTTGTTTTCCTGCTCACCCACACCCTCCCTTTTAGGAAGTTAGAATTATGCTTTCTTTTTAAATGATGCTAGATTCAATATAGTGCTATCATTGCATGTTCTTCAGTCTCAGGAATTGTTCTGGGTGAAAGACAGATTCTGAAAAAAAAGAACATACGCACATAAAAAAAATATGGGAGATTATTTGAAGTTTACATCCTAGGTTGGAGCAAGTCTGAGAATTTTCAAATAACCCATGGGACCTCTGATCAGTGAGAATGATTCTGTGGGTTCTAATTATTTCTGCTAGATGTGGAGGCCCCTTTTAAAATCTTTTAAAAGAGAACAAAACAGCTTTCTTCAAGCTGTGTGGCTAGGAGGATGATTAGGTTGTCCGCACTAGTAAATGGGGAGGGTGCAGGGATGAACTGGCCTGGGGACCAGCTGCTGCTGGTTGCCAAAGAGGTACGTGCTGCCCTGGCTGTACCAGCCTGCGGAGGGCGCTTAGACAGAGCCAGACCGTCCCTTTGGCATCAGCCTCACCTGGGCGGCTCTGGGACAGCACTGGTAATGGAAATACACACCTGCAGGTCTGCCCGACATGCATCAATAAAGTAGGATATTTGGAGACTCCCCTCATCCTGCTCTCTCTTTACTGATGAGGAGATGGAGGCAGCAAGGCCATTCTTGATTAGCTTGGGGCTAGTGGGAGGGCTGGGTGTCTAGCTCATCAGTGACCCCCTCTGGGTCTGAGAAAGCCCTCCACACGTGGGCTCTGGAACAGCCTGCTATGGCTCACAGCACTTGTGTCAAGCAGTTGTAGCAACACAGCAAAGCTAGGAGCTGAAACATCCGGCGGTCATGGTGAGCGCTGGACACAGACAGAGACTGCCATGTGCAAGCCATATGTCCTCTTACTGTCCGAGTCAGAAGCTGCTGGGCAAATGGTGGGATTTGTGGAGCAGTGCAGCCATGGAGATGATCTGAACCAAATGTGCTCTCAAGGATTAAGAACAATGACAGCAGTAAATCCTATTGGTTGTCAGCAAAAACTTCTCAGCCTCTCTCCCACGCCAGAGCTGGAGAGGCGCCCTGTTAGTAAATACCATTGAAGAAGAGCAATCGGAGAGCAAAATAGATTTTCTTTAAAAAATTACTTAAAAGAACTTTATTTTTTTATTATGAAAGACATATATGACCATAATTGAAAAAACCATAGGGGATGCAGTTTATTGTATGTTATCTGTATCTCAATAAAAATTTACATTAAAAAAAACCATAGGGGACTTCTTAGATGGCGCAGTGGTTAAGAATCCACCTGCCAATGCAGGGGACACGGGTTCGATCCCTGCCCCAGGAAGATCCCACGTGCCTCAGAGCAACTAAGCCCGTGTGCCACAACTACTGAGCCCATGTGCCGCAGCTACTGAAGCCCACACACCTAGAGCCTGTGCTCCGGAACAAGAGAAGCCACCACAATGAGGAGACCACGCATCACAATGAAGAGCAGCCCCCGCTCACGGCAACTAGAAAAAGCCTGTGTGCAGCAACGAAGACCCAACACAGCCAATAAATAAATAAATACATAAATTAAAATAAATAAATAAATAGAAACCATAGGAACAAAATTTTTCTCAACATATAAAAATCACCCATAATCCCCAAACCTAGAAATGACCTTGTTAACATTTTTGTGTATTTTCTTCCCATCTTTTTTTTTTTTCTGAGCATATATTGAATGTTAACTAGTCTGGGATTATTCTATGTGTATAGTTGTGTAATCTTATTGCATGTAAATGATTTTATCTTCAAATACTTACTTATTGGAAGCCTATAGAATTATCCTTTGAATGGGCACACTGTAATGCCTACAAATATACGTACAATGACCAACATTTAAGCACCTTCCTCTATTCACGGACATTTCATTGCTTCCTCTTTGTTTTTATAAATATTCTGTATGAATATCTTTGTACATCAGGGTAGTTGTCTACATACATGATTATTTAATTAGGATAGACTCCTGGAAGTGTACCGGGTCAGATGACACAAGAACATGTAAATCTCCAATGTAACTGGCAGAATTGCTTTCCAGAATGGTGAACCCAGCCAGGGTTTTATTTTTATGTGGCCTAAACTTTTAAAGGGCTCACTTAATTTCAGCCAGACTCTAATCTCATAAACTGCTGTTAATCTGTGTCTAGGCTTCTTTTCATGGTTCATACTAATGACATTGAAAGCAAGGTGAACACAAGCACAGGATGGGGGTGAGGGAAGTGAGTGGCCTACGATGCAAAATTTAAAGAGGCCCTTGGGAATTTCCTGGCGGTCCAATGGTTAGGACTCCACGCTTTCACTGCCGAGGGTTCAATCCCTGGTCAGGGAACTAAGATTCCACAACACGTGACGTGCACCCAAAAGATAAATAAAGTGAATGAATGGATGGATGGATGAATGAATGAATGAATAGGGCCTTGCACGACCCAAGAGTAAATGCCTCCTTATATTTTGCACCTTGGTTGCCTCACTCTAGTCTCTGCCCTGCCAAATAATTTCTGTGTTTGTCCCAAGATCTTGGGAGGCACATCCAGGTGGTACCCACCTTCACAGAACATGCTGGGTAAAGATCAGAGTGCCAGGGCCTTGGGCAATGTTTCTAGAATTAACCAATACTTATGGTCTCCCTCCTCTCTGGAAGAATGAAGATCTAGCCTGTCTACACCACTGACCCCTGGACAAATACTGGCTCAAGCTCTAGGAGGGCAAACTGATCCCATCAGAAGTAAAGTACCATTGTTATATTGCTCTGTCACTCTAAAGAATTCAAAATTGACTCTGAAGGTAGAGAGGCTCTAATAGTTTCAGCTGATTTCCATTTTGGAGAAATGATACTGGTGGCAGGATGGCAGGAAGACAGCTGCCAGGGGGACAGAGAAAGTCATCCAAGGGTCTCTGCCTTAGGCTGGATGAGAGATGGTGAGAGCCAGAACTAGGATAATATTTGTGGGATGAAATGAACAGGGATGGGGAAGATGGATGAGAGCTTTAGATTGGGTGAAAGTCTAGCAGGTGTTTCGAAGGTATAATTGGGTAGAGGGTGGTGCCTGGGAAAGGAGAACAGGAGGAGAAGCAAGTTTGGGGAGAAAGAGGATGAGTTCAGTATGATCATGTGGGCCTAGATGTGCCTGCAACATACCAAGAGATGGTCATCCAGTCGACAGGAAGGCCTCCAGGTCTGCAGGTCAGGAGAGAATTAGGGCCTGGAGATGCAGCTGTAAAGAGAGTCCTCCTAGGGGTGGGGGGGTGGGGGTGGGGTGAAGGGGAAGCCAGGATGAAGTGAGAGAGCAGCACTGACATATACACACTACCAAATGTAAAATAGATGGCTAGTGGGAAGCTGTTGCATAACACAGGGAGATCAACTCGATGATGAGTGATGACTTAGAGGGCTGGAATAGGCAGGGTGGGAGGGAGTCTCAGGAGGGAGGGGATATAGGGATGTATGTATAAATACAGCTGATTCACTCTGTTGTACTGCAAAAACTAGCACAACAGTGTAAAGCAATTATATTCCAATAAAGAGCTTAAAAAAGAGAGAGAGAGTCCTCCTAGGTGGTGGTGGATGCGGTGACCCAAAGACAGTGTGTAGCATAAAATAAGAGCAAGACAAAGAACAGAGCCTTGGGGATGAGCCACATTTAAGGAGAGGATGGAGGAAGAGGACTCAGTGGAGGAAGAGGACTCAGTAAAGAAGTCGGAAATGAGAGACCGGAGAAGTAGGTGTAACACTGGAAAAGAGAGGTGTCAAGGAGGCAAAGGGAGCATCTATGGGACGGTTATCAGATGATTGTTACCGGGCAGGCACTGCCCTGGGCCATGGGTACCTCATCAGTGCCCGAATCAGATACAGGCTCTACCCGCAAGAGGCTTACAGACCAAAGAAGCGTTCCAGTGAGGTGTCAAGGGTTTCCAGAAGGAGAGAGTGATCAATAGGGTCAGATCCCACTTGGGTAAAACTCAGTTACATAGAGGGCTCCGACGTGAGCCCCAGGTACGGTGCAAAGAGCCACTAGCAACCTCAGCGAGAAGAGAAGGGTGGCGGTGGGTTGAGGAGAGGAGAAAATGGGGTGAGTGTGGTTTACTTTTACAAGAAACCTGGCTGTGAACTGGAAGGCAGAGACCAGAGAAGGTGAGATGGAGAGACAGGCAAGAGCTTGCAGGCGAGGGGAGATTCCAGCGGTTCCGGTGGTGAAGGGCAGAGGTGAGGACGGAGGCAGGGATCATGCGCGAGGCACTGCGGTCACATCCTGTCCTGACAACGCGCAAGCCTCTGTCTGGCTTATGGACGGGGTCTCTCTGACTGCCCTAAACACCGTGGAATGTGGTTTTTCTCGTAAGTTAGTAATGTTTTCTCTTCATCGCATCCCTTCATTCTCCAGAGATTTGGCTGGAACTTTGAGTCTCTACTATGTGCTTCTCTCTCTCTCTCTCCCCCGTGACCCACCCCTCCTCCTGATGGTTTCCCAACCCCCTGCTGTGCTGCTTCTGTGCTCGTGATGCCGTCTCTGCCCTCTTCCTCTGGGTCACGTCTTTTCCTCCTCCAGTATTTAGGATGGATGTCACCTTCTTTGAGGAGCTTTCCTTGGCCCTCCCACACCCCTGCCTCTCAAGTCTCAGGTGACTTTCTTCCGAGCATCCGCGGCTCCTGATCGGTCCTATTTCAGAAGACTAATCATTCAGGATTATCAGCTTTTAAAAAAAAAATTCATTTAATTTTTTGTTTATTTATTTATTGGCTGCATTGGGTCTTTGTTGCTACGTGCAGGCTTTCTCCAGTTGTGGTGAGTGGGGGCTATTCTTCATTGCAGTGCATGGGCTTCTCATTGCGGTAGCATCTCTTGTTGCAAAGCACGGGCTCCAGGCATATGGGCTTCAGTAGTTGTGTCACATGGGCTCAGTAGTTGTGGCTCATGGGCTCTAGAGCGCAGGCTCAGTAATTTTGGCGCACAGGCTTAGCTGCTCCGAGGCATGTGGGATCCCCTGGGACCAGAGCTTGAACCCATGTCCCCTGCATTGGCAGGTGGATTCCCAGCCACTGAGCCACCAGGGAAGTCCAGCAGTATCACTTTTTCCTTGTCTGTCTCAGCTTCTAGACTATGAGCCCCTTTTGTGCTGTCTGCTCGGGTAGCCAAACGAAACACCACAGGCTAGGTGACTTAAACAACAGACATTCATGTTTTCATAGTCCTGGAGGCTGGAAGGCCATGATCAGGATGCCGGTAAATTTGGTTTCTGGTAAAGACTCTCTTCCTGGCTTGCAGATGCTGCCTTCTCCCTGTGTCCTCACATGGCCTATCCTCTGTGCTCTTCGATTGGGAGTGGGGTTGGGGGGGAGAATCCAGGTGTCTCTTCCTCTTCTTATAAGGACGCCAGTCCTATTGGATCAGGGCCCCACCCTCATGATCTTGTGTAAACTTAAGTTACCCCCCTGTCAGCCCCGTCTCCAAATATGGTCACACAGGGGGTTCGGGGACTATATGAATTACTGGCGGTGGGGGGGTGGGGGGAATGTGTGCGACACAGTTCAGTTCATAACGAGGGCAAAACCAGCACCTTTATCCTTGTTTCCCCAGGTTTGAGTGCAACGTCTGATAAATGCTAGATGCTCAAGAAATGTTGGGCATGAATAAATGAGTGACTGTGAACCCTTGCTGTTCCCATACGTCACTCATTCATTCACACACGCAGCAAATGTGTGTTGATGATAGTCTGCTCCAGGCGCTGGAGGCAGCGGGGAGCAAAGCGCACCTCACTCCTCCCCGTGAGGTGCTGACAGTTCAGTGGGGGTGACACACCTTAATCCAATAATTTTTACAGAATGTCAGAATCTCAGAGAAAGGCCCTCCTTTTAAAGATGAGGAGAGAAAGGCCCAGACGGGTACGAAACTCGTGCCAGGTCACACAGCACACCCTCAGAGTTTCGAGTCCCGTTTCTCTACTTCCTGGGCCCTCCTCTGACCACCATAAAATGAGAACAGGAAGTTGCATTCGTGGATGGGAAATTGGGGTTGAACCATACGAAAATGTTTTGACACGTCAGAAACAGTGGACTATCAGCCATTCCTTGTGGTTCTAGCTAAAATTTTCTTGTTTAATCCTTATGCTAGTCCCATAAGGTTAGTATTATTCCCCCATTTTATGGGAAACTGAGAAACAGGAAGACGGAGTAACCCGCCCAAGGTTAACAGCTAGTTAGTGGCCACCCTGGGATTCAAGTTGAAGTCTGAATGGTGCCAAGTCAGTGGCCCTTCCAATACCATGAGCAGCCTCGTTAAAGACAACTAACTTCAAACAAGTGATTGTAACTTGTGATTTCTGTGACATTGGGATCTCCTTGTGAGCCTTTACTTACTTCCTGTTCTAGACCTTGTCTCCTCCCCTTTCCTCAGATGAGATGGCGGGAGGTGGGGACTGGGCGCAGAAGTCACCCAGCAACTTCTCATTCCCAAATGCATCGCAGGCTGAGTCCTTGGTGCACATACGCTTTGTTTTGTCTTGTTTAACAGCTGATATATTTAACTAGCGAGGGGAATTCCACTCATAAGACATTTATTGCGAGTCTAAAAGGTACAAAGCCATATAGGTACATCATGAATAGGATATGTTCGCTAAACTAAGGTTGCTCATAAAGGGGGTGGTATTAGGGACAGATATTGCTTTACAAGTTAGAAAGTAGAATGTTCTATAGTATATGGAAAAAATACAACCTGAGAATTCTGACAAAGAGAATAGGTGGGGAAAATTCAGAGCTTTGTTTATTTGTTTGTTTATCTTTGGCTGTGTTGGGTCTTTGTTGCTGCGGGCGGGCTTTCTTTGGCTGTGCCTCTGCCTGGACCACTCTTTTCCAGCATCAGCAGGTCGTTCTCTCATCTCCCTCAGGCCTCTGCTTGGTTGCCACCCTCTCAAGGAGGCGTTCCCTGGTCACTGATATAAAACAACCCCATTCCCTAACCCCTAACCCTGCTTACCATCAGAGCCCCGAATGTGTGTTCCTGTAAGGTAAGATGCAGGCCTGGATGTATGTCCTTGAGCATTTCCTTTGACATTTTGGCTTGGGCAGGAACAGTTACAGGCAACCCCAAGAATCCATCACCAAATTCCCAAGCCAGAGGGACCGTGGTGGGAAGTCAGGCTCAAACAGTAAGAGGGCCCGGCTCCAGGACTTGGCACTGCCACATTCTCAGGCCATGACTTTGGACAAGTCACTGGACCTCTTCAAATCTGCTCCTTCTGTAGAGTGGAGTCAATTATCTGTCACCTCAGGGTTATTGTAAGGGTCGTGTGGGCCAATGCAGGTCAAAGAATTTTGACTGTAAAGCTCATAAACCCATAAAGCTGCTGGGCCTCATTTATGCCATCCTATGATGGACACAGACCGGAAATGCCAGTGCAGACCCTAATCCACCAGGAACCCCAGAGGGCGTGGCTCTGCTTTGAGGACAGTATACTCTACACATCACCCAGTGATGCTCCCTGATCTGCCAGCATGGAGGCCGTGCCCAGGGAAAGGAGACCACTTTAGGGTGTCTTGCTCTGTCTGAACACACTAAACTCATATCCTATTGACATGATGGGACCCAATAATGTTCCCAAGTCATCTTTGTCATCAAAGTTCTAGAACACGGCCAGGGATCAACTTGGAACTTAACCTCAGCAGTTTCCATGATACTCTTTTTTCTTCTTCATGAGTCTCAAGAAAGCATCCTTCCATCTCCAGTTTTCTGGCTTCTCTCCTATTTTCCAGCTTTTCTCTGCTACAGGATCTTTAAGTTTCTTGAGCTGTAATTCACCTGGGTCTGTAGGTTTGAGTTCCATTAAAAAAGCTAGAGCAGTGGTTCTCTGTGTTGGCTGAGGAGGTCTGAAAGCTGCTGATGGCTGGGTTCCACCCTGATATGGGGTGTGGTCTGGGAGTTTTTAAGCCCTTCAGGTGAACCCAGTGTATCATCAAGGCTGAGAAACACTGAGCGAGGTTATCTTAGGTTATCATTTTTGCCATGCAGGACAGCAACTAGTTCTTTTCACTCTTCCCTTCCCAATTTGAAGACCATTCTCTTTGATGGAGAATATCAAAGTAAAATTGGATTCTGTTAGCCGAATCATTGCCTCATTGTAATGGTCTATTAGCACTCTCCCATCTTGTCCAAGCAGTATATTTCCTTCTACTGACTCTCCTAGCTCAGAATACAACTGTAAAGAATTCTGCATGTCTTTCGCACCTTTCTTGAGTCTCATTTACACTTTGGTCTTCTTGGCACATTGCTTGTGGTCCTGTTCAACTTTTTGGAATATGCCTGTGGGTTTGTGCTTCTCCTTCCATATTTTGTACATATCTTGGAAGAGCCTGAGCTCTGCACACTGTTAGGAGCTGGGGCCACAGAGATGTATGAGACAGAGTCCTTCAAACACAGAGTGCACAGGGAAGTGGGTGGGATGATCAGAAAGCCACACAGGATGGAGCACTTTCTAATGAAAGTATTGACTTCAGTGGGAAGGAGGGAAGCCCAGGAATCCTTCCCAGAGGAGGTGATGTTGATCTGGGAGTGCAAGGCCTCGTCTAGGTAAGAATGGGTACATCGTACAAAGAATGGTGGAAAGGACCTTCCAGACAGATGGGACAGAAGGAGCAAAGGCATGGGGCTAATTGGTAGCTGCAAGAAGAGGGGGGCAGGGTGGGAGCTGAGGCTGGGGTAGTGGGCAGGAGGCTTATTATGGGCCTTGTATGCCCAAGTTCTATAGATTTCACTCTGAGGGGGAAGGGTTTTAAGAGCAGAAGTGGCCTGGTTGTGATTTCCATGCCATGGTGTTGGGTGTGATGGTTGGATTAGAGTAGGATGAGACCAGTAGGGCGAAGAAGCATGCTGCCTCCCATGGGAGAGATGATGGTGCAGAGGGAGTGGGAACGGAGAGGCCTAGACGTGCAGAGAGACTGTGCGGAGGAGGTTCAGCCAGGACTGGCTGAGTGCAGTGCCTGGGGTGGGCGGGACCCCAGCTGGCCTGTTCCCACAGGGCGGCCCTGTGAGCAGAGTCACCTCCAAGCAGTAGAGCTAGGGCTGCACATGTGTTAACTGTTCTTCATGGCCTGGGATGAGGGTGTGAAGGAGGGAGGAGATGAGGATGACATCCAGGTGATTTAGACCACATGCAGGATTTCTCTCCTTGGCTATTCACATGTCAAGAAAGGAAGAATGTTTCATTAGCAAGTTCTTTCTTTTTTCCTTCCTTCCTTCCTTTCTTTCTTTCTTTCTTTCTTTCTTTCTTTCTTTCTTTCTTTCTTTCTTTCTTTCTTTCTTTCTTTCTTTCTCTTTCTTTCTTTCGGATTTTAAAAAATTGAAGTATAGTTGATGCACAATATTAAATAAGTTACACGTGTACTGTAGTGATTCACAATTTTTAAAGGTTACACCCAATTTATAGTTATTATAAAATATTGGCTATAGTCCCTGTGTTGTACAATATATACTTGTAGTTTATTTATTTTATACACAGTAGTTGTACCTTTTAATCCCCTACCCCAATCTTTTTTTTTTTTTTAAGGTTACAGTCCTTTCCTTTATTGGAGTTCCAAATTTTAAAAACTGAAAGTAAAGTAATCATTAAGTGGTTCAGATAAAAAAAAGCATCTTTACCTGAGCTACCCATCAGGCCTACTCTGACCTGCCCTAACTCCTCCCAGAACAAGTTTCTGGGTATCTAAAAAACTGTTTACATATCGACTCCATTAAAAGTCATCTCTACTACATGGGTCAACTAACTATGAGACCAGTTCTTCTCATACCTATTAAATGTACACAGTCCATAGATAGATCTCTTACTAGAACAACATTATCTGCAGAGTAGGTTCTTTGGGGCCCAATAAGGTAGGGATTTCCTGCAAGGCTTTTTCTCAGACTCAAGGTTATTTATAGGGTTTTTCACTTATGTGAGTTCCCTGGTGTACCAAAAGAATTGATCACTGATGGAAGCTTTTCTCATTCAGAGAGTTCGTAAGGTCTTTCCTTAGATTGTTTTTCTTGGGGGGAGGTGCAACCCAAGAAGGCTCTCCACCTAATGCGTTCACCACATGCAAGGCAAATATACACATTTTCACCTGTATGGCTTCTCTGATAGGTAAGAAAGTCATAGTTCTGTTAGAAGCTTTTTTCACACTTGTTGGGGTTTCTCCCCAGTGGGGCTACCGACGTCCAATGACATGTGCATGCTGTCTGAA
The DNA here is from genome assembly GCF_030028045.1 of Hippopotamus amphibius kiboko. NCBI lineage: Eukaryota > Metazoa > Chordata > Mammalia > Artiodactyla > Hippopotamidae > Hippopotamus > Hippopotamus amphibius. The sequence continues at coordinate 75,801,420 of NC_080191.1, read as the reverse complement.
GCACTGCTGACACAGGGCATTAAAAATGTTGTCCTCCAATGTGAACTCTCTTGGAATGAGGAGAGGTGAGCATTGCTAGAAAGCTTTCTCACATTCACCGAATTTGAAAGTTTTCCCACCTGTATGAATCCTCTTGTGGGTGATCAGATATGAGCTTGGACTAAAGGTTTTCCAAAACTCAGGGCATTTGTAAGGTTTCTCATTGGAGTGGTTGATTAGGTTCTGTAAGGACGGCTCCTGGGCAAACCATTTCTCAACTTCCTACAGCTGCAGATGCTCTGGTCCCCAATGAAGTCTGAGCTGTGAGGAAAGTCTGAGATTTGCCTAGAGTTCTTCATCTTAATGAGTTCTCTTACATTGTAAATACATTTTTTATGGTATTATAACTTCTTGTCTGGCCAAGACATTTGTGAGGCTTCTGATGCATGGGGAGGGCTGAGCTCACGACCATTTTCACCCACATTACAGATATATGGCTTTTCGCCGATGAGGACTGTCTGATGTTGCAGAAGGGCTGAGCTCTGGTGAAAGCTTTTATCACAGACACTGTATTTATAATGCCGCTCCTCTGTCTGAGTTCTCATTTTCTGTTGGGCGACAAAGTCCATGCCCAGGAGGAAGCCACTCTCACATGCAGACCACTGATGTGGTTTCTCGTCCATGTGAATTCTTTGATGCACAATAAGGTCTGAGCTACAGTGGAAACTTTTCTCATATTCAAAGTGTGAGTTGCCTGGTGCCTGATTAGGTTGGCACCCCGAGTAAAATTTCTTATATATTCCAAGCATTTATATGGCTTCTCACTCGTGTGGACCCTCTGGTGTACAATAAGGTCAGATTTCTGGCCAAAGCATTTCTCACAGGCCCTACACTTATACAGCTTCTCCCCAGTATGAAATCTTTTATGGACAATGAAGGCTGAATGGTGTCAGTAACTTTTCTCACACTTTTATTACAGTTGTAGGGCCTTTCACCAGTATGAGTTCTCTGGTGGCTGATAAGATCTGATTTCCCACTAAAAGCTTTTTCACACTCCAGACACTTAAATGGTTTCTCACCTGTGTGAGTTCTTCAGTGCCTTATGAGGTTTGTACCTCGGCTGAAGCATTTGTCACACTCACTGCATAGATATGGTTTCTCACCTGTATGGCTTCGCTGGTGGACAAGTAGATCAGAGCTCTGATCAAAATTCTTGCCACAAATATCACATGTATAGAATTTTTTACCTGCATGTGTTCTCTGGTGTCCTGAAAGGGCTAAGTGTTGCCAAAAGCTCTTCTCACATATGCTACATTTATAAGGTTTCTCATAGTTGTGTATCCTCTGGTGTGAAATAAGACCTGAGCTTTGGATGAAGGTTTTCTCACACATATCACATCTATAAAGTTTCTCCCCGGTGTGGGTTCTCTCACACATAATAAGAGCTAAATTCTTACAGAAGTTTTGCTCACGTTCAAGGCACTGGTATATGTGATCATCTATTTGAGTAATCTCATGGAAATGAATAAAAATGTTTTTACCCTTCTGAGGGCATATATGGTATGTTTTCCTTTTCTGAGTTCTCTGATCGTACCTCTCTTCTGAGGTATACATTTTCTACGGCTCTCTCCTAGGGAGTTTTCCACTGGTCTTCTGGACCCATCGTTTTCTTCACAGTCATTTTCTAGATGAGAACTTGAAAGATACATCTGTTTTAGTCCTTTCAGTCATGAGCAATTTCTCTCTACAAGTTTCCAGCATCATACACTAATTCTTTACTTGGTATTTCCAACCCATAACAAAGACTCAAGACTGTCTCCTTTTGGCTCCAAAAGGTCTCTAGTCCATAACTATTCACAATGCTCAATTCTTCCCTCTTCTCTTCCCACGTTTCCTTACATCCTATTTTCTCCTGCAAGAAGTACCTGCCACTGGTAGCCATTGGTTCCTTCCCAAACAGCTCTAGACAGAACATCGAGATTCCTTCTTGGTAACGACTAACTTTAACTTCATAATAACGCCGAGTCCTGTTGTACTTGTTTCAATTTTTCGCCTCTGTGAAGTGTATTACCTCAACTTCTGAGGTCAATGACCCATTCTTCTCCCACTATAAACCTCAAGATGCAGTTGATAAGTGCATATGACACAAAGTTATATATAATGCCGGTTTCCAAAAGTGGCTATGGAATGATTAAACAAACCAGATTCTTCTGCACACAGATTCAATGCAACGTGACCAATCTCTGCCTTAAAGATGGGGGTGGGCGGTGGATGGAGAACTCCATTCAACGTCCTTGGTTTTTCTTCCCCAAAGTGAAAGATACAGATCACTTAGAAAAGTGCCTGGCAGTGTTTGCTGTTATCGTCTCCAGAAATGGTGGTACTAAGCTTCTCTTCCTTCAGCTTTTCATTGACTTCCTTTCAGTCTGCCATCAGGGGGTCCCCAGACCCTGTTTGGTCGCGAGGACCAGAGGCCGCCCCCACCAGGCAGAGGCTGAGGGGGTCTCCGGTCCTGCCGAACCCCTCCCGCCATCCCTGGGCCCCGCAGGCCATGTCCCCCCCCCCACCCCAATCTTGCCTCTCCTCCCTTTCCTCTCCCCACTGGGAACCACTAGTTTGCTCTCTATATCTGTGAGTCTGTTTCTTTTTTGTTATATTCACCAGTTTGTTTTATTTTTTAGATTCCACATATAAGTGATATCATAAGTATTTTTCTTCCTTCATCTGATATATTGCTAAGTGTAATACCCTCCGATGCCATCCATGTCACGGCAAGATGGCATTAGTTCATTCTTTTTTATGGCTGAGTGCTATTCTGTTGTATACATAGACCACATCTTCTTTATCCATTCTATCCTTTCCTCTGTTGACGGGCACTAAGGTTGCTTCCATGTCTTGGCTATTGTGAACAGTGCTGCTATGAACATTAGGGTGCATGTATCTTTTTGAATTAGTGTTTTTGTGTTTTTGAATATATGCCCAGGGGTGGGATTGCTGGGTCATATGGTTCGTTAGCTAGTTCCTGCTTCCTTGTCAAAATTAAGTTCTCTGTCTTCTCAGAGGTGAAATAATCAGCAAAGTGAAATATAACTTATTAAGTGCTCTGCTATTGGCTGAAGGAGCCTTCTGGCAGATACCTTGCTCCTCACAGACCCCATCCCTGCTCTCTTTAACTTCTGTGATGAGAAAACATCATCCACATACAAACTGATGAGGCACTATAGCAAGGAAACATCAAGACCAAAGGTGGAAAGCCAGGGGTGGGTGTTGGGGTGGGATGAATTGGGAGATTGGGATTGCCATATATACATTAACATGTATAAAAATAGACGACTAATAAGAAAAAAAAATCAAATTGTACACTTTATTTATTTACTGAGTTATTTTGTGGCTGCATTGGGTCTTCGTTGCTGTGTGCCGGCTTTCTCTAGTTGTGGAGAGTGGGGGGCGAGTGTGATATATGGTCTTCTCATTGTGGTGGCTTCTCTTGTTGCGGAGCACGGGCTCTAGGCGCACAGGCTTAGTTGCTCTGCGGCATGTGGGATCTTCCCGGCCCAGAGATCAAACCAGCGTCCCCTGTATTGGTAGGTGGATTCTTAACTATTGCGCCACTGGGGAAGTCCCAAATTGTACACTTAAAAAAAAAAAAAAAAGGAAACATCAAGAAGAACCATAGGTCAGAACTTTTCATTCTCTCCAAGAAGAAAGAATAAAAATATCAAGAGATGTTCAAAAAACATGCACCCCCTGTTCAGTCCAAAAAGTTGTCTAAAATGTCATCCTATATCATCATAACTTGGGACATGTCAATTCCTTCTTCATAACTTTCCAGGGACTCATTCAATAAATGCACTCATTTAATCAGTGAGTGGGCACCAGTTTTGTGCAAGGTCCGTGCTGGCTTCTCTGTGAGGGGAGAGGTAAGCTTGGACTTTCCACACCTCACCCAAATTCCGGGCAATGGGAGCAAGATTTTCCAAGACACTGTGGCCAACCTGGCCTCCCACCCTCAGAGCCAGAGCCTCTGGGGTTGACTCCTGGTTCCTTCACTTTTACAAGTTATTCAAACGATCTATGTCTTAGTTTCCTCATGTATAAAATGGGGACAATGGCAGGGCCCAGCTCACAGAGTTGTCAGGAGCGCCAACCCTGGTTAACGCACCTGATATAGTTAGCACGGTAACTGGCAGACAGGTAGCACTCAGGCAGTGTTAGTTATTCTTATTTTTCGCTTGACGTGTCTCACACGTCAAGGTACATAATCATACCTCAGCTGATAAAAAGATGCTGATGACATGAAAAATATTTCAAGATATATTGTAACTTGAGTTAAGCAAGTTAGTGTTTCTCTCTCAGGACTGTAAGGATGTGCTCAGGACGGAACAGTTTATTTCTTAGTGGTTTTCAACCTCTCCTTTATGCTTAAATCTATTTTCCAAAAAGTTTTAACATGGACATGTAAACAGAAAAAAAGTTATTTTAAAATATTAAACAACAATAAAAAAAAAGGCTTTAAGGGGGTTAAGACTTGATGCTTTCACTGCTGGGGCCCAGGTTTGATCCCTGGCCAGGGAACTAAGATCCCGCAAGCCATGCAGTGTGGCCAAAAAAAAAAAAAAAAAAAAAAAAAGACTTTAAGCATCCTATTTATCCTTTTTTTTCCTTAAGCTAGAATCTAAGCTTCATGATGGCAAAGCAATGACATCTCAGAATTTGACAAACCTCCCTTCAGCTGGTGTCCAGTTCTCTAGCTCTGTTTCAGGCTGGCCCAAAGCCACAGTAAGGCTGGGACCTTTGATTTTCATTCCTACCCCCGCCTCCACCCCTCCTGCCTCTCTTTTTTGGCGCTCATCCAAGCGGACTAATGCCTTCCTTCATTTACTAACATGTGCTGGGAGTCCACGGGGGCCCAGCACTGAGCAAAGTGCTGAAGATGAAGAGACTCTGCCCTTGGTGGCCTGTGGCCTCGTGCTGCCCCTGCTGGCCATCCGTCATGATGACCTATAGCCAGAAGGGGAGCCCTCCCCCCAGTCCTAGCCCTTCCCCACCCCTGGGACCCGCTCCTGCAGAGCGCACACCTGGCCCTGCTCCACTTTGCCACGGATGATATAATCCCTATGCATTAGCCCTGAGCTCGTCGGGTTCCGGCAGAAAACAGCACTGCACTCCAAAGGGCTCAACCAATAATCGAATAAAGGGACTGCTCGCAGAGCCGTGGCAGAGTTCAGGGAAGTGACCAGGCAGGCGGATGCCCCCCAAACACTAGGAACAGCAGGAAGCCGGGACTACCCACAGGCCTGAAGGAGAAACTGTGTTATTGGAGCTTATTGAAGACATTGTGATTATCTGTAATCACAGAGCAATGCAGACATTGCTAGTCCCTGGCATCAAAGCAGAGAGAGGAGCAGCAAACACTTCATCTCTCATCTCCTGCCAGTGCCCATTTGGCTGAATCCTTAAGCCCGAGGGCAAGGATGCCCAAGCGATACAGTCCACCTGGCAATGTGTCTCCGTACTGACAGCCTCATGCTAGATCCAGGGTAAGAATGCCATCAGTTTCAGTTGGGGAGGTAGTTTAGGTCAGACCTTTTCAAATCAGGCCTTCTGAGTAATTAATCCTCCAATCCCTTCTCCTGTGGGTCCTGTGAAAATGCTCATCAAAAAGCTAAATTAATAACTTCATAGTTTTTTTTTTCTTTCACACTTTATTCTGGTTAGATTTGAAGCAAATCTGGAGAGTGAGGGGTGTTCTGTTGATGATCGGAGTACCTAGACTCTTTAGGGTGCCTTTATTTTTAATTTTCTCTATTTATTTTATTTCATTTTAAAAAGAAAATTTTAAGAACTTTTATTGAGATATAATTGACATATTTTTAATTTTCACAGTAAGCATAGAAGTGTGTGTGTGTGTTACCCAGGAGAGCACACACGCTGGAGGTGAGACAAGGAGGAGCTAGGAGGGTAGTTTATTGTTTCTGTGGGTTCTAGAGATGATGCTGATGGGTAAATGAAAGCTGTGCAAGGCCCCTGAAGCACTGATAGTAACAGCAAAAGACTGGAAGCACCTCACATGTCCATCAATAGAGGACTGAGCACGTGAGAGATGGTGCATCTGTGCAATGGAACACTATGCAGTGTGAAAAAGAATACGAGGCTTGGGATACTTTGATATGCAAAAAAATCCAAGTTATAAATAAGTAAAGAAAGAAAGAAAAAATAGGAGTTTTTATAATATGTTAACTGTGTATAAAAATAGGAGATCCTTTGCGACAACATGGATGACAAATACTGTGCGATCTCACTTCTACGTGGAAACTGAAAAAATGAACTCGTAGACACAGAGAACAGACAGGTGGTTGCCAGAGGTGGGGGGGTGTGGGGTGGGTGAAATGGGTGAAGACGGTCAAAAGGTACAAGCTTCCAGTTATAAGATAAATAAGTTCTGAGGATGTAATGTACAGCATGGTGACATAGCAATACTGTATTGTATATTTGAAAGCTACTAAGAGAGTAGCTCTTAAAGTTTCTCATCACAAGGAAAAAAAAAATTTGTGACTATGTGAGAGGATGATGTTAACTAGATTTATTGTGGTAATAATTTTACCACAAAATATGTGTGTATCAGATCATCATACATGTACATCTAAGACTAAGATGTTACATGTTAATTATATATTAATAAAACTGGAAAAAATAGGAGATCTAAGAATATATATTTCTATTTACTTGTACCTACAAGATAGACCAGAGACCAATAAGAGAAGTACCAGTGGGTGGGAGAATGGGATGGGTGGAGGCAGAGATAAGAGGCCAACTTTTCACTCTATTTCTTTTTTTAAAAATTGTCAAACCCTGAAAATATATTGCTTATTTAGAAAAAAGTGAAAATAAATTAAAACAGGCCTAGATGCGATTCAAAAGTAGAAGCACAAGAAACTGCTTCTTGGGGAGCCAGTGATTGGCATTTGACCCAAGGGCAAGTCTGTCTTCCCTCCACAAGACAGGCCAGCAGAGTCCAAGGGAGCTGGGCTCAGCCCACACCCACCGCCTCTCCCCTCCAGCTCCAACCTGCCCAAAGTGGCTGAGGAGCTTTGGGGGAATTTAGACTTATTAGTAAGCCCGGGACTGGCAGTTTTCAGCCTTGGTTAGACATTAAAATCATCTGGGAAGCTTTTGAAAACACCAATGTCCAGACCCTATTCCCAGACCACCCTAATCAGCACCTCTGAGATGGGGCCTGGATACTGGTATTTTTAAAGCTCCTCGGTCACACTTCTAAACCCTGTCTTAGACCTTTTGGGTCAGTTCATTTATCCAGGAAGCTGGAGAAAGAAAGAGAGGATTTTCAGCAGCTTTAAACAAGAAATAACACAACCCATCAAACTTGTCAAGATCAAGTCTGAATGCAAATGGGTTTTATCTGGCTTAATTAGGATATGCGATCAACCTGTTTTCTCCCCCTCTGCAGCCCAATTCATAAACGCAGCCCTGACATCACCAAATCGCCACCGACACGATCAGAACAGCTCCTGAGGGTAGAGGACCACGACTTCAGCATGCGGCCTGGCTTTGGAGGTATGAAACACGCGCTCTTGGCACTTGTCTTCTTTCTACAGGCCTTCTGTCTGTCCGTGGGCAGAAATCAAGCCAAGGGACCACCCAGCGTTCCCCCGCCGAATCAGGTCCGCCTCGGTTGTGCTTGGTGGTCAAGGCCCCTGAGCCCACAGCGTCATGTGAGCACCTGCCCCGGCCGGCCCGTCCTGGGCTCTGCTGAACGAATTCTTGGGAGGCGCCTGCTGGTTGGTGGCCAGGCCAGGCCAGCCGCGCTGTCCTCAGGCCGCTGCTGCTGACAAGGATGGCTCAGCACTGGGGAGGCCAGTGGCTGGTTGCGGGGACAACCAGGGGAAGATGGGGCAGCTGCAGCCCAGAGCTGCCTCCTGAAAATGCTCAGAAAGAACGATCTTGGACTAACCTTGTTCTCACCTGGGAGCTGGCAGACAGAACTCTGGGTCCGTATCCAGGGGCAGAGTGTGGTCTTCTGGGTTTAATTAAATGAAAATAGTTTGAGAAAATAATGATTTAGTGCCAAGGGATGTCAAGGCCTTCTGAAGCTTAGCCTGCAGCTGCCAGATTTCAGCTTGCTTAGTGTCAAATCAGGTTTTCATCCTTATGGGGTATTTTTTTCCCCCTAGGAAAAAAAAAATTATTTCGGAAATCATTCTCATGCCTTTTAGTTCTTCCCGTCACCTTTGCCTGAAGAAGAAACAGGTTCTAGAAGGGAATCTCTATCTAGTCCATCATTGGCTGCTGTTGGATCCAAACCCACCTTTTTGCTCTGTGATGATCCAGGTGTGCTCCATGCCTGCCCTATGTGCCTGAAAGCAGGGAGGAAAAGAGGCCGCAATCCACTTCCCTTATGATACTTTCTTTCTCTTTATGAACATTAAGTGTTTGTGGCCTAGAAATGTCCACCCCCTCAATCTAATGCTTTCATATCCATCCCAGTGTATCATATCCCCCATGGAAGCTACTCCATCACGTAGCAAAAGATGCAGATCTGTGGCCTTGGTTAATGTTTTGAATACAACTTTGGGTGCTGATTTACCAAGAAATGCCTTTCTCATGGCCAGAGACGTTGGCTTCCAAGATGAAAGAAGGTGCAAAATCAGGAGGTAAATATAAAAAAGTAAAATACGTGACCTCATGTTAAGGAGTAACTCCTTAGATGGGACCCGACTTTGACCTAGGTCTTCATCGTCCCTTTAGATGAGCATGTGTAACCAAAAACAGATGCTTTGTATTAATCTCATTGTTTCAGAATGACCTGGATGAGTCAAACCAAAAACAAATTTTTTTTTTCACCTTAGTTGGAGTATTTCAGGGAGCCAGCCCATGACTCTACCCTTTTATCTCTGGTTTGACTTCAGCCTGGCATGTGGGACACCAAACCTCTAAACCTGACAAGACATGGAGGTTCTAAGAGAAATGCTCCTTATGCCTGTCTCATTCACAGCCAAAGCTCAAGTGAAAAGAGTAAATGCTCCAGGCTTCCCTGATAGCACAGTGGTTAAGAATCCACCTGCCAACGCATGGGACATGGGTTCGAGCCCTGGTCAGGGAAGATCCCACATGCTGCAGAGCAACTGAGCCTGTGCACCACAACTACTGAGCCTGCGCGCCAGAGCCCGCGAGTCACAACTATTGAGCCCACGTGCCACAACTACTGAAGCCCGCATGCCTAGAGCCCGTGTGCAGCAACAAAGACCCAATGCAGCCAATAAATAAAAATTAATTAATTAATTAAAAAAAAAGAGTAAATGCTCTTGCCATGCCCTGTCCCCAGGTCCTGCCATTCCTGTTGGTGTGGACGTGCAGGTGGAGAGCTTGGATAGCATCTCAGAGGTCGACATGGTAAGTGCTTCTCTAACCACAGCTGCAGACAGGGGGATTCCCATGGGGCCTGTGCTGGGCCAGGAGCTCCTCACACCTGAATTCACCTGGGCTCACAACTTCACTGGTGGTGGGAATTCCCACACTCGTTTTACGGATGGCTCAGGGAGGTTGAGACACTTGCTCAAAGCAACGCAAGTGGGATGAAACACAGCCAGATGACAGACATGGTCTTCCCTGTTCCAGCGTCTAGGCTCTTGCCACAGGGATGTGTTCTCTGGGCAAAGGTTCTCCAACATAAGCAGCAGGGTCCAAGGAGCCACACACATGCTACTACTGTGGATTCTTGTGTCTGGCTGTGAAAGTGCAGAAACACCAAGTTTCCTTTTTTTTTTTAAAGTGGGTATAGATAAAAAATAGAACATGGATAAAAAATAGAACATTCTACAACTCCTTGACTTACAGGACTTTTTAGGGCCTTGTCTTAGTTCAGAAGAAGCAGATCTCAGACTAGCATTCCGGCACAAATAGTTTATTGGGAGATAACCCCAGGAAACACAAGAAGGGGGAGGGCGGAGGTAAGACGGGGGAAGGGCTGAGCCATCAAACCGGATCCATGGGCGACTAGGTCCCATGGGGGTACCCCGGGAAGTCAGCACAGAGCTCACCTTAGGGTTGTCGCAGCTGAGGGGCCAGGGAGCTGGGTTACTAATCCGCCCCACCCCTCTCCCACCCGGCTCCCTGGCTGAAGGCTGCTTCCAGAGGCATGAACTGTCTGGTTCTTGTGACTGGCCCTGTGTGGGGGCTGGGAGCCCTCAGGCTGCGGGTCCCAGGGCTGCTGGTAGCAGCCTTCTCCGAGTGGAGGCGCGTGCCAGGGGCTGGGACGCGGCTCAGGCTCCCCCTCGGTAGAGCCTCTTGCAGAGCGCCCCCTGCAGGGCTCTTTCCCTCCTGCAGCCGCAACCCCCGCGGACTAAGAAGCAAGGCCTCCCAGGGCTCCCTTCACACCCCAGCCAGGTGATGCGGTGCAGGATGCCCTGCTATCACCCAGCTATTCAGTGTGTGGGGTCCCCCTCTCTGCCCTCGGCCCCCCAGGACTTCACGATGACCCTCTACCTGAGGCACTACTGGAAGGACGAGAGGCTGTCCTTCCCGAGCACCAACAACCTCAGCATGACGTTTGACGGCCGGCTGGTGAAGAAGATCTGGGTCCCCGACATGTTCTTCGTGCACTCCAAGCGCTCCTTCATCCACGACACCACCACAGACAATGTGATGCTGCGGGTCCAGCCGGACGGCAAAGTGCTCTACAGCCTCAGGTGAGCCCTCCCTGGCCTCCTTCTGGGCCTCCTACCTGCAGAGTCATCTTACCCTTGAAACCTGGGAGGAAGGGCAAACTTTTGTCAACCAAGAGCATCACTGGTCCCACCACAGCAGTTTTTTTTTTTTTCTCTCTTTTTCTTTTTCCCTTGGCCGCACCACTGTGTGGCTTGCAGGATCTTAGTTCCCTGATCAGGAATCGAACCCTTGTCCCCTGCAGTGAAGCGGGGAGTCCTAACCGTGGACCACCGGGGGAGTTCTGCTTTTTGGCTTTGAACAGCTTAGCTTCTAATTTTTCAGGAGCTGCCGACTTTTCAACATCGAGAGAACCAGACTCTACACATGAGTCAACATTTTCAAGAATTATTTTGCCTTGAAAATACCCTTGGGGAAATTTCTCACGCTGATGCTTATGATTTATGCTCTGCTCAAGTTCAATTTCAAACGTTTAATGAAAGTTTTATTTCTCTAGTAGGAGTCAGAGAAGTAGATAATGTATTCTTCTCAAAGACCTGCCTCCCTCCCCTCCACCTCTCCGATTCCCAATTTCCAATTTGGAATTTTGGTTTAGAAAAAAATTTGTTTACCTTACCTGGCCAGCTCAGGCATGTCTTTTGTCCCTCCTCACCTGTGTCCTCCTTGAGAAACTATGGGATCCCTGGGCCACTTGATGATTTTAAATGATACTTTGAGCATCACTTTGAAAACATACAGAACAAAGTCTTCTCATGAGCTTAGATACCTTAGAAATGTTTCTTTTATTTATTTACTTATTTATTTTGTAGTTGATTTACAATATTATATTAGTTTCAGGTGTACAAGATAGTGATTCAATATTTTTATAGACTGTACTCCATTTACAGTAATTATAAAATATTGGCTATATTCCCTGTGCTGTGCAGTAGCCTTAGAAATGTTTCACTGATCATCAAGCCCTGACCTGGAGAAGCTTTCCTCAAGCACAGACAGCACAGTGGGGCTTTCCCTATATGCCCACCTTAGAAACCTGTGGTGCCCGCCTCCCCTGGGGCGGGTGTGAAGATGAGCTGCAGGCCTTCACAGAGAAGCAGCTCCGCTCCTGGCTGAGACTGACTCCTCTGTGCTGTGCTGATAGTGCATTTCAGCTTTACAGACTTTGTTTTGGTAAAGCTGAATCCACACACCAGTGTCTAAGTAGGGGGTGTCTGCACGGATGTAGTGTGTCTTTGAGTCAGAGATGGCAATGGCGAAGCTAAATTTCTGTCCCCATCCCCCAAAGGAATATTTATAATAATCCTCCATTATTTATCCTGGCTTGGAATCTAAGCAGTTAGATATCAGACTCAGAGCAGGGCTCTGGGGTTTTCTTCTGCATGGCCTGAAATGCCTCCTCCTACAGGAGTACCCAGGTGGCTCAAGTGTGTGCAGCCCCTTCCGCAAGCCATGTTGGGCTGGTTCTCCCAGGAGTCCTCACATTTGAGGCAGCAGCCCAGGTATCTTAAGCTCAAAAACCACCAATGAAATAATACAATCTGACATCACCACCAGGGATGCAGAGGACTAGACCATAAGGCATGTGACCGTGGGTGTGCTAGTTTAACAACTGGTTGTCTGGAGGAAAAGTATGCATACATCAGAGTATTATAAATATTACTGATACGAAGGATGTACAGTACATGATTTACAAAAAAATATATATATAACGCTTTTTATTATAAATTCCATACACTTCCACATGATTTGCTATTTCTTGTAAAATCCCACTGTTATCTTTTTTCCAGACTTCTTGAGATATAAATGACATATAACCCACTATTATTTTTTTATTTTACCACCAAGAATAGTTCTACCACATTAGACTGAGTAAATGTTTGCAAGCATTTACTTGCTTACATGATTGACAAATGAGTGTAGATCTAGTAAGGTGCTGGTTGATATTTTCATTTATGTTAATAAGACAGAAATGAAACAACAAAGAACCATGAAGGAACTTCACTTATTCATCAAAGACATAGCAACTTCTTTGCTGAATTGGATAATAGCTTTCAAATATTGGAAGAATATTTCCTCAATTTTTTGAATTATTTACGTGTAGTGGCAAAAGACACAACACACTTTTAGGTTTAATCTTCTTTCTTAAGTCCAATCAACAGAGCAATAAATCAAGCCCTTTGTGGCATTTGCTGATTTCTGTAGTGTAAATACTCCCATCATGGATGATTTCAAGCAGAGTTGGGAAAGATGTGCACACCATTACCTAGGATTTCCACCATGTAAATGTATTATAGATGAAGGTAACTTCAGGAGTATAGATAATAGGAAAGTATAGTAAATAATTAGGAAGTGATGAATTCTGCGTATTTTTTACTTTTGTTTTTAATGTAATTTTAATTTTAAGTTGATAAAATTTAATTTTTAATAATGGCTATGTTCGCAGCATGAGAAATTCTGAAGGTCTAGCAGTCAGCTCTCATGAGCTGGTGGAGGTCTGGTCCAGCACTAATGGACATGACCCCAGAGGCAGAAGGGAGAAAACCTCTGTCTGTTCAGAATCAAAATTGTCAGTGAGCCTCCTAGTGCCTAAAAATATATGCTTTGATTTTTCATTGCAAATAAAATCATGGGTTTGTTTGAGAGAGAGAGAAAAAAGGCAGAAGTTACTGAGAACTACTACTTTGAGACTTATTTTGGGAAAAACGTGGAGTAGCTCGGTACCATCACCTCTGTCAACAGCAGGTTGACACTAAATCATGTACTAATATGCAGTCCTCCACCTCATCCACACTCACTGATGCAGTCAACAGAATGCGTTTGTGTGAAGGGTGGTTTCCAGAGCTATGCAGATGAAAACCTGCTGGGTCCTGTCTTAAGCTCTGGGGACATAAAGATGAATAAGATAAAGTCACTACTGAGGACGTATGCTCACTCCCTCTTGCAAGAGCACCAGAATTACAACTAACTGCTGAACAATCATCTACAGAAAGACACTGGAACTCACCAAAAAAAAAAAGACACCCCGCATCCAGAGGCAAAGGAGAAGCCGCAATGAGACGGTAGGAGGGGCGCAATCGCATTAAAATCAAACTCCATAAATGCTGGGTGGGTGACTCACAGACTGGGGAACAGTTATGCTGCAGAAGTCCACCCACTAGGGTGAGGTTCTGAGCCACACTTCAGGCTTCCCAACCTGGGAGTCCAGCGGCAGGAGGAGGAATCCCCAGAGAGTCGGACCCTGAAAGCCATCAGGATTTGATTGCAGGACCTCCACGAGACTGGTGGAGGCAGAGACTCCACTCTTGGAGGGCACACAAAAATATGTGCTCACCAGGACCCAGGGGGAAGGAGCAGTGACCCCATAGGAGACTGAACCAGACCTACCTGCTGCTGTTGGAGGGTTGCCTGCAGAGGTGGGGGGCAGCTGTGGCTCACCGAGGGGACAGGGGCACTGGAAGCAAGGGTTTTGGGAAGTGCTTATTGGTGTGAGCCCTCCCAGAGTCCACCATTAGCCCCACCAAAGAGCCTGTGGGCTCCAGCACTAGGTGGCCTCAGGCCAAACAACCAACAAGGTGTGAACACAGCCCTACGTTGGCAGACAAGCAGATTAAAGCTCTGCCCACCAAATCGGATTAAAGCTTTACTGAATTCTGCCCACCCAGCCCTACCCACCATCAGGAAGCACACAGGAGGCTCCCAGATAGCTTCCTCCACAAGAGGGCAGACAGCAGGATCAAGCAGTATCAGCAGTATTTCATCTTGTGGAACTGAAAACCACAGCCACAGAAAGATAGAGAAAATGAAAAAGCAGAGGACTTTGTACCAGATGAAGGGACAGGATAAAGCCCCAGAAAAACAACTAAATGAAGAGGAGATAGGCACCCTTCCAGAAAAAGAATTCAGAATAATGATAGTGAAGATGATCCAGGACTTTGAAAACAGACTGGATGCAAAGATCGAAAAGTTTACCAAAGACCTAGAAGAATTAAAGAGCAAACAAACAGAGATATGCAACACAATAACGGAAATGAAAAATACACTAGAAGGAACCAACAGCAGATTAACCGAGGCAGAAGGGCGAATAAGTGACCTGGAAGACAGAATGGTGATCATCACTGATGCAGAAAAGAATAAAGAAAAAAGAATGAAAAGAACTGAAGACAGCCTAAGATACCTCTGGGACAATGTTAAACGCACCAACATTCGCATTATAGGGGTCCCAGAAGGAGAAGAGAGAGAGAAAGGACCTGAGAAAATACTGGAAGAGATTATAGTTGAAAACTTCCCTAACATGGGAAAGGAAATAGCTACCCAAGTCCAGGAAGCACAGACAGTCCCAGGCAGGATAAATCCAAGGAGAAATACGCCAAGATATATAGTAGTCAAGCTGACAAAAATTAAAGACAGAGAAATGTTATTAAAAGCAACAAGGGAAAAACGACAAATAACATACAAGGGAACTCCCATAAGGGTAACAGCTGATTTCTCAGCAGAAACTCTGCAAGCCAGAAAGGAGTAGCATGATATATTTCAAGTGATGAAAGGGAAGAACCTACAACCAAGAATACTCTACCCAAAAAGGATCTCATTCAGATTCGACGGAGAAATCAAAAGCTTTACAGACAAGCAACAGCTAAGAGAATTCAACACCACCAAACCAGCCCTACAACAAATGCTAAAGGAACTTCTCTAAGTGGGAAGCATAAGAGAAGAGAAGGAACTACAAGAACAAAAACAAAACCATTAAGAAAATGGTAATAGGAACGTACATATTGATAATTACCTTGAATGTAAATGGACTAAATGCACCAACCAGAAGACACAGACTGGCTGAATAGATACAAAAACAAGACCCATATATATGCTGTCTTGAAGAGACCCACTTCAGACCTAGGCACACATACAGATGGAAAGTGAGGGGATGGAAAAAGATATTCTATGCAAATGAAAATCAAAAGAAAGCTGGAGTAGCAATACTCATATCAGATAAAATAGACTTTAAAATAAAAATGTTACAAGAGACAAGAAAGGATATTACATAAAGATCAAGGGATCCATCCAAGAAGAGGAGATAACAATTATAAATATATATGCACCCAATACAGGAGCACCTCAATACATAAGGCAAATGCTAACAACTATGAAAGAGGAAATGCAAGGCAGAAATAGAGACACAGGTGTAGAGAACAAACACATGGATACCAAGTGGGGAAAGCGGGGAGGGTGGAGGGGAATGAATTCGGAGATTGGGATACCAAATTGTACACTCTGAATATATGCCGTTTATTGTCTGTTAACTGTATCTCAATAAAAGTTCTTAAAAAAAAAAAATGCTTTCAAAAGCACTTAAGAAATACCAATACTAAAAGAAAGAAAGAAAGAAAGAAAGAAAGAAAGAAAGAAAGAAAGAAAGAAAGAAAGAAAGAAACCAAATGAGTTATTTGAAAAAAAAAAAAAAAGAATCTGCCTTCCAATGCAGGGTCATGGGTTTGATCCCTGGTTGGGGAACTAAGATCCCACATGCCATGGGGCAACTAAGCCTTTACGCCACAACTACTGAGCCCATGCACTCTGGAGCCCATGTGCCACAACTACAGAGCCTGTGCTCTGCAACTACTTAGCCTGCACACCACAACTAGAGAGAAGCCCATGCACCACAATGAAGATACCGCATGCTGCAACTAAAACCCAACACAGCCAAATAAATAAATAAATAACTTTTAAAATTTGATGATTAAGTGGCCACTAAGAGGTCAGCATTGTACTTGGTGGGTGTTTCAGATACCGAGAGAAATAAGACATAAGCCATCTCCTCAAGGACATAGTCTAATAAAGATTATTGATACTTTAGCACCAAGATGCAATAAAGTATCATAAGTGCTGTGATGGGTACATATAAGAAACAAGAAAACAACAAAGGAAAGAGTAGTTTTTCCTACCTGGATGTGGCTAGAAGGGCTCCTAAAAAGTTATACCAGAAAAAAACAATGCAGAATGTTAAAAATAATCAGCAATCTTTTGTTTCATGAACAAAGAAGATATATCAGTTAGGATTCCAAGAAACAGATGGCAGAAGATAAGTAATAAAAAAGAAAGAAAAAAGAAAAAAAGAAACAGATGGCATACCCCAAGTAAGCTAATGTGTGGAGGGTTTGTTTACAAAGATCTTTTATTTCTAAGTAACTTAATTTCTGTACGGGAATAAACACTTGACAATTTTCAAGAGCAAATAATACTTGTATACTTAATAAGAATCAATGTCATCATTTAAGAATAAAAAAAAATTTAGAATTTTTGTTCCTATTTCTGTGAAAAAATGCCATTGGACTCTTGATAGGGATTACATTGTATCTGTAGATCACTTTGGATAGTATGAACACTAATGACATCAATTCTTCCAATCCATGAACACAGGCAACCTTTCAATTTATTTGTACCTGCTTCAATTTCTTTTATTGGTATCTTACTCTTTTTAGTGTACAAGATTTTACCTCATTGGTTAAATTTATTCCTAATCATTTTATTCTTTTTGATGCTATTTTAATGATATTGTATTCATTTCTTTTTTGGATAATTCATTGTTAGGGTATAGAAATGCAACTTATTTTTGTATACTGATTTTGTATCCTGCAACTTTTCTGAATTTATTACCTCTAATAGTTTTTTGTGGAGTCTGTAGAGTTATATATATATAAGATGATATAATCTATAGCACGAATTTCAATTCTTCCTTTCTGGTTTGAATTTCCTTTCTTTTTCTTGTCTAATTACTGTGGCTAGGACTTCTAGTAAATATTAAGTTTTGTAGAGTTGGTGAGAGTAGGCACCCTTATCCTGTTCCTGATATAAAGGAAAAGTTTCAGCTTTTTACTATTGTGTATGATGTTAGCTGTTTGCTTGTCTATATAGTTTTTGTTATGTTGGGGTGCATTGTATCTTTACCTAATTTGTTTAGAGATTTTTATCATGAAATGATGTTAAATTTTGTCCATGATTTTTCTACATCTACTTAGATAATCATGTGGCTTTTATAATTAACTCTGTTAATGTGGTGTATCACATTTATTAATTTTCATATAGCAAACAATTATTTTATCACAAGGATAAATTCAATTTGATAATAGTGTATAATCATTTCAATGTGCCATTGAATTTGTTTTGTTAGAACTTTATTGATGATTTTTGCATGTATGTTCATCAGGGATATTGGTTTGTATTTTCTTTTCCCGTAACACTCTTCTCTGGCTTTGGTATGACCATAACACTTGCCTCCTAAATGAGTTTGGAAGTGTTCAGTCCTCTTCAATGTTTTGGATTTGTTTGAGAAGGATTGGCATAATTCTTCTCTATTTGGTGGAATTCACTCATGCAGCCATCTAGTCCTGGGCTTTAATTGGTTGTAAGGTTTTGATTATTGCTCAATCTCCTTACAATTTATTGTTTTGTTCAGATTTTTCTATTTCTTTGTTGTTCAGTCTTGGTAGATTGTATATTTCTAGTAGTTTAATAATTTTTCTAGATTATCTAATTTGTTGGAATATAACTGTTCATTATAGTCTCAATATCTTTAAAAAAAAAAAAAGATAAAGTCACTACCCTTAGCGCAAATGCAGTTTGGTGGAGGAGACCTAAAGGAACCAAATGATTAGATGCAGATAGAGGTAGGGACACCAAATAGTGGGGGTGGGGCGGGATGGGGGGGGGGGAGAGGCAGGGAGCAACAGGTCATAGGATGGTGAAATCGAAGTTTCCTAGGCATCAAGAGACCATAACAAGTGAAATTCACAAATGAGATGCTCCATCACACTAGGTAGATTGAAAAACTAATTCCCAGTCAACTTCAAGATATGAGAGTCAGTGATTGTGGGAGGAAGACATTTTTCTTGGGAGAGAGCGGTGGGCGTGCCACGAGCAGGCCTGCATGGGACACTTGGAGACCTTGGAGCATGTGTGCCTACAGCTGGGGGACACTGCAGTTAGAGGATGAGAGAAGAGCTGTCTAACCACCGAGGGGCAGAGCCAGGTGGGGTTGGTCTGCACTCCCAGAGTTGTTGGGAATATTTCAGTGCGTGTGGGATGGACGGTGGGTGAGTCCAGAGCTGGGATGAGAGATGCTGCTGAAGGATGCAGGTGCCCAGTGGTGGGAATGAAGGACCAGGAAGGAAAGTCTTACCTTCAACTGCATAGCAGCCCCAGAGAGCTTGAAGCCACCTCACCAGAGAACTGGCCTGCCCTTTCCCCCCAACACTTCCACCCATGTAGGAGGTGATCAGAGATGGGCAGACACTGACCGCTCAAATGCCAGCTCTGCCTTAGCTGGGGAGGGGGAGCGGAAGTCTCAGTGCAAATGAAATTTGAAGTGTTAATTAGTATCTCGGACCAAAATTCTTTTAATTTCTGAATTGAGATGTGTTTCGTTACTTCTAAGGGTTTTGACTGTCTCTTACATGAGAATAAGCAGGAAAGATCACAGGACCCGGCAAGTTTTCATCTAAGACCAGGGAAGAGCCTCCCACTGAAACGATTTAAAGGAACTTGGGGGAAACAACAGTAAACATGGATGAGATTACACCACACACTCTGCTTGTTCAATGTGTGGGCAGCATGTGGAAAAGCATCAAACCAGGGTGCCAAGAACCAGTCTGATGATGTCTGTGGTTCTAGAAGCATCTGTTCCTGTACCAACTGATACAGAGAGAAGAGCTATTTTGTTCACAGCCAAAACTGCCTGCATTTGACATTTCATGTCCCCAAAGTTTGCCACAAGTGTCTCCAAGCTTAGTTCCCAGTTTCTTTCCTGCTGGTGATGCTATCAGGTGTGGTTATGCTGGTGATGTGCCCACAGAAATGGGAGGCCACCCATTAGGTGTCCAAGTAAGGGGCCAGTCTGACCACTCCCTGAAAAAAACTTCTTGTGTATCAGTAATTCCATGCGAGATAAGACCACCCAGCTGCTAACAATACAGAATCCCTCGTAGAACACAACCATTCCAACACTCAAATGGAATGAGGAAAATAAGGCGAATATTTGGGTAATTTGGTTTCAAGAAAGCTCTTTCCCTTGAAATTTCCATTTAAAAGTATTTTTTTTTCTTTTTGGTCATGAATTGTGCAGATAATTTTCACAACTTAGGGACTTCCTAGGTGGCGCTGTTGCTAAGAATCCGCCTGACAGTGAAAGGGACACAGGTTTAATCTCTGCTCCAGGAAGATCCCACATGCCTCGGAGCAACTAAGCCCGTGCACCACAACTACTGAGCCTGCGTGCTAGAGCCCTCGAGCCACAACTATTGAGCCCACGTGCCGCAACTACCAAAGCCCGAGCGCCTAGAGCCCGTGCTCCGCAACAAGAGAAGCCACTGCAACAAGAAGCCCAAACACGGCAACTAGAGAAAGCCCGTGTGCAGCAACGAAGACCCAACGCAGCCAATAAATAAAATTTAAAAAAAATACAAAGTTAAAAAAAAATTTTCACAACTTATACATAGCCAGTGTTCTGTGGTTGAAGGAAAAATAGTATGTTCACTAGCCAACGACAGTTAATCATATCCTGCCATGGGATTCCACACTTGGGAGGGAGAACCTTCTATGACTAATGACCTGTATTTGCTTATTCTTTGATGCAGAAGGCTACTTTCCTGTGTAAACTCTGAAACAAAACCATTAGATGCCAGCAAGTGCTTGCATGTTGATACAGTAAGATCTTCCAGTGTTTTTCCATTACTCTGATCTCTATGGAATTATCCACTAAAGACACCTGCATCCACTAGTAGATGTTGTTATCAATATGGAAATATCAACAGTGTTAAGAAAAAAAGGGCCAAATTTGGCACCTGGCATAAGTGCTTCATTGATATTATTTCTAAGACACTGTACACAACTACACTGTATAGTGTATTTTATTGATACAAACATCAATAAAATCAATTAAAGAACAGAAGAACTAGAATCTGAAACAGGAGAGCGATATATGTTCCTGTGGTATCTTTTAAGAAACTGTATCAGATGAGTTGTGATTTCACATTTTGTGTCCATTGAGACCACTGCTTCTCTAAAATGCTTGAATGTGATGGGAGTTATTGGAGACATTGTTTGCCGAAGAGTACTCCAATGTGGGTATCACATGTAAGCTATTTGGTTCTCTAAATCCTGACACGCTGCTTATGAATTGTAAGAAGGAGGCAGTTGTATTGGGAGGAAGTAGAGGGCTTTCTGTTTATCACTTTGCACTTGTATTTTGCAGCCTCTGCACACTTGGATTTTGTCTTTTTGTTTCTAGGGTTACAGTGACTGCCATGTGCAACATGGACTTCAGCCGGTTTCCCCTGGACACACAAACGTGCTCGCTTGAAATTGAGAGCTGTGAGTAGGCTGTGCCCAGACATCCCCACACAGATCTTAAGTTATTCTAAACACCGCTGACTCTCAGGAGTGGGAGGAGGATGTGTTCCTAATTCGTGACTATGCTTTTAAAATGACTGTTTAGATAGAAGCTAAGTCTCGGGTAAGTTTGAAAATCAGGAAGAAATTTGGGACTAAAACCTTCTGTTCCCATAATTGACCCTTTTAATGCCCATGACAATGGTTTCAAATGGATGCTGTGGAACCTGGGAGTTTCCCAGTTGGCAAGAGCTTGGGGAGGGGGAGCAGAGGGCTCAATAAATGTGGGTCTCCTTCCAAGCCCCCCGGCCCGGCACTCACACACACAGCCCACCAGAGAGCTCCTTTTGGATCTGTTTTACTGCTCTTCTGAATAAGATTTCCACGGAAGAAAGAATTTCCTGGCAAAAACAAGTTTGGCAGCAATTGCCCCAGGGGACAGCCACTGGGAGTGCAGGTGGTGGTTGAGATGCTCGGGTACAACTAAGGGACCTGGGGACACACACACACACACACACACACACACACACACACACACACTCACGCCCTGGAAAGTTAAACACCAAGCCCCAGGAAGAGCCAGTCTGTGGCCGCGTCCAGGACTAGCCGCTGGCATCCCCAGCTCTCTGTGCACCTGCCCCAACCTCTGCCAAAACGTTTCCTATGATGAGCACAGTCTGGGCCCCCGTGACTCCTATTGCTGTACTCCTCCCAGGCCAGCACACACCCACTGGCACGTCCCAGCCTGTGTCAAAGTCCTGGTGAGGACTCTCGTTGGCACAGGGCACCTTGGTGAGCCTGCCCGGGCTATGGTGATGGATCAGGGGTCCTCTGGCTCCCATCACCCAGGGCATCCAGGGCCAAGGAGCTCAGGGATGTGGACACTGCACATAGCAGGGGCCGCAGGGACAACTCTGTGGGGCCCTCAAAGTGGGATCAGGGAGAATAAACCCCAGGACCAAGGGCGTGACTGCCTCCTGCACCGTGGCCTCCTGCCTGCTCTGTCCTTTAATCCTCCCAAGCTCCCGGTGAGAAGGTTACTCTCATCACCATTACACAGAGGAGGAGCCTAACAGAGCTAAGGACTGATCACTGGCTCCAGAACCTTGCTTTCCCTGTGATGCCCAGGCAGCGCTATCGGCCAGAACCATAGGAGATGCACGGGGAGAGAGCTGGTGCAGGGGCCTGGGGCATAGGGCTTGGCGAGCACCTGCAGGGCAGGCCCCGGGGAAGGGCAGGCTGGGGACTCTCGGGCAGGAGCCCACCCTGGAATTTCTTCTTCCTCGGGGAAGCCTCAGGTCCGCTCTTAAGGCCTTTCAACGGATTGGGCCGGGCCCGCCCAGATCATCCCAGGTCCCCTCCTTTACTTCAAGTGAACTGGTTGTAGCTACAACACATCTTCCCAGCAGCACCTGGGTTAGTGCCAGACGGAATCACTGGGGGCTTATTATAGCCTGGCCGAGTGGACACGTGCAAGCAGCCACCACACAGGTCAAGGGAGAGAGGCAGAATAAAATAGAGCCGCAGGGAGCCCCAGAAAGAACGGTTTCCACACGAGGAGACTGGACCGGCAACCCCTTCGGGTTTTACCCCAGTTCTGCCCAGGCCTCAGGTAGGTCTGCTCAGCTGGGGTAGGCGGTGTGCTCACCTAAAATAAGCGGGGTGGGAAAGGGCCGCGAGAGAGTGATTCTCAGGGGAATTGCTTTGAGTCTCTCTTGGGCAGGAGCAGCTGGAGGCCTGCAGAGAAGGGACTCGTTCTACTGAGTCTCTTTATGGGTCCTTTCTTGCTAGAATGCAGCCCTTCTTACCTGAGAGTGTTGAAAGGTCTCTGCCATCAGTAATGCATCATCACCCTTTGAAAGAGGAAAGGGCTAAATTACCCTCGGGTTAGAAAGTTGAACCATATGAAATGTCTCCGCTATTTAATCTGCAAAAAAAATTTTTTTAAAAGAGCGAATTGTAGTTTCGGGTCTACGAAAATAGCAACTTCATCTGGTTTAAGGCTGAATTGAGGGGCGAGCACTTTTACAGCAATGATAAGCATTGAGGCCTGAGAGCTCTGCCCTGATGACTTTTGGAAGACTGAGGAGAATGACATTTGTCTTTTTGGATTTTGTTTTGCTTCGTTCAGACTGTGGTTTGTTTATTCAAATGATCTTATTACAGTCCCCACAGAGCCGCACAGACAGGCTCGTCTTTCCTGGCATCTGACGCTGCCTCTGTCTTTTCAGATGCCTACACGGAAGATGACCTCATGTTGTACTGGAAGAAAGGCAATGACTCCTTAAAGACAGATGAGCGGATCTCACTCTCCCAGTTCCTCATCCAGGAGTTCCACACCACCACGAAACTGGCCTTCTACAGCAGCACAGGTGGGGGGCGGGGCAGAGAGAAGGAGTGGGGCATCCCCTGTCTCTGGGAAGCATGTGAATTGGTCGTCAAGTGAGCAGAGCCTGTGCCACTTGGATTTGAAACCAGAGATTGGGACACCTAGGTCAGGTCCAGAGGGTGGTGAGCGTTGGGTGGGGGTGATTTTTTGATACCTCCGGAGCATCAGAAGTGATAACCTAGAAAATGTTGGTAAGGGCTCCGACACAAGCCCCGCGGGGAGGTCTATTTGAGACAATCATGTTGCCCGTTTAGCAGCGGGAATCTCACCCTGATATGGCTCCTGGAGCCCACTCTCCTATGGGCAAGAAAGAATCCAATTGCAGGTTTATTGTCTCCCACTCACGTTCTATTGGCTTCAGCCCCTTTGAGCGCTGCTCTCTTAACCAACCCCCTCCGACCATACTTGCACAGGCCCGCTTGTGACCGTCCTCTTGTGAGCCACGGTGCAGGAGCTACTGGTCATTGGTCGTTCCCTGTGGGCCGTGTTGTCGCTTTTTGAACCGAGGGTCTGGGCAGGCTTGCCATCCCTCCCCCCACTGCCATCGCCTGAGGGCATGTGCTGTGGTCTTCCACCTGGCAGCTGAGGTTACAGCTGAGCTTCACTCCCTCCAACCTTTGCCTCTTTCTTGACTAATCACGTCTCAGGATGATTTTGCTCTACTCTTCATGCAGTTTCTGTTGCTAAAGCATCGCGTGGTTGACTACACAGAGAAGTGCCACCATTTACGTCTCTCTGATCTGTAACAGAGGGCACTGCTCACTTCCAACAAATGGTGATCCTGCATCGCTTATCTTTTGCATACATCACCCACCAGTCTTTGTCCTTTGGGGGACCCCCATTCCTTTGACTCTTAGCATTTTGACCTTCCTTCTTGCATGAGTCCGTTTGGGCTGCTATGACAAAATACCATAGTCTGGGTGGTTCCAAGCAACAGAAATTTATTTTGCACAGGTCTGGAGGCTGGGAAATCCAAGATCAAGGTCATGGCAGATTCAGTGTCTGATGAGAGCCCATTCCCTAGTTCACAGACTCACTGTGGCCTCACATGGGGGAAGGGGTGAGAGAGCTCTCTGAGACCCATGTTATAAGGGCACCAATCCCATTCATGACGTAATCACCTCCCAAAGGCCCCACCTCCAAATACCATCATAGAGAGGATTAGGTTTCAACACATGAATCTGAGAAGGACACAGGCATTCAGTCTGTAAGCACCTCCACAATCACTTTCTGGAGCTGTTATAATTATAACTGTTGCACTAAAATTGTCCTGGATGCCAAGTTTTCCTGTTAATGTTGCCAAGTCCCCACTTTATTTTCAGTTCTCGTCATGTCAAGCTTATCCTGCCTTTTCCTCTCCTTCCACCATCCTCCCGTTTCATTCAACTCCGCCATACAAATTTTCCTTGTAAAGAACACCAGGGTGGAGCTAAAGCATAGCCTACATGCAGTGTCGTAGTTAGCTTGGTATTTTAACTTCCAACATATCTTCCCCCCTAAAGAAATCCAATGGGTGTTGTTAAATCCATGCATCTCAAGCCTTAACATGTGTAGGAATCAGTGGGGAGGAGCCTTAAAAGGAGATTCTGATTCAGTAGATCTGGGGTGGGGCCTGAGAGTCTGCATTTCTAACAAGCAACCAAATGATGGTGATGCTACCGGGCCCTGTGTCATAGTTTGAGTAACGGGAGTCTTATATGGCCTTCCCAAGGGGTTCCCTTTATAGGATGGGGGCCAAAGATTCCTTGAGGTGGACTGGCCCATGTAGTGTGGATTATTATGTAATCACTCTGTTCCACGTTTTTTTCTCACTTCCGCTTTATAAAGGTAGGGTAAGGTTCCAGGGAAGCGTCCAAGGCATTCATGATTTCATGAACAAAATTTGTCCTATGAAGGAGCCGAGTGGCTCTGCTGCGTGTTCTCTTTTCTTCCTGTGTCCCCCAGGCTGGTACAACCGTCTGTACATTAACTTCACGTTGCGTCGCCACATCTTCTTCTTCTTGCTCCAAACCTACTTTCCCGCCACCCTGATGGTCATGCTGTCCTGGGTGTCCTTCTGGATCGACCGCAGAGCCGTGCCCGCCAGAGTCCCTTTAGGTAAGAAACTTCTCGAAACTTCTCAAGTGCGCATTCCAGACATCTGAAAATACAAGTAATTCCTTCCAGATTAAATCATTCTTTCCAAATTGGTCCTGAACCCCTGTTGGCATTATAACCTGGAAAAACTTCAAGTTGTTCATTCGCAGGTAAAATGCCACTATGAAGAATCTATGTAACAGGAATTCCCTGATGGTCCAGTGGTTAGCACTCTGCGTGTTCACTGCCGAGGGCCTGGATTTGATCCCTGGTCGGGGAACTAAGATCCCACAAGCTGTGTGGGAAAAAAAAAAAAATCTATGTAGCAAGGCAGCTTCTAGGTTCCCATAGGTGCCCAGGCAAACAATTCATCTTTAATCTTGTAGAGCTGAGTTCTGGGGTAGATAGTCCTGGTCTGCGGTGCTTTCTCTGCCCACCTGTGTAAGATAGTCACATTCTTCTTCTTCTTCTTCTTCTTTTTTAATTTATTGGCTGCATTGGGTCTTTGTTGTTGCGCGCGGGCTTTCTCTAGCTGTGACGAGCAGGGGCTATGCTTCATTGTGGTGTGTGGGCTTCTCATTGTGGTGGCCTCTCTTGTTGCAGAGCGTGGGCTCTAGGCGAGTGGACTTCAGTAGCTGTGGCTCGTGGGCTCTAGAGCACAGGCTCAGTAGCTGTGGCTCGTGGGCTTAGTTGCTCCATGGCATGTGGGATCTTCCTGGCCCAGGGCTCAAACCCGTGTCCCCTGCATTGGCAAGCGGATTCTTATCCGCTGTGCCACCACGGAAGCCCCAGAAAGTCACATTCTGTAATAGGGTTTCTCAAAAGGTGGCCCAAGGGATCTTTGTGACAGAATCTCTGGGGGAAATTGTTTAAAATGAAGAATCTGGGCTCCCATCTACATGTATAGGATCAGGATCTCTGAGAGAGAACCAAGAATTTGCATTTTGCACAAGCTCCCCAGTAATTCTAATACATACTCAGGTCTGAGAATCCCTACTTTACAAGCCTTCCATCAATAGCTGTTTGCCACGTTCCCCGCTTTCAATATTGCGCCCCCGCCACACACACCACCATTGCTCAGACATCCAGGGCCTTCAAGGGAGAGGGTGACCCACCAGGTTTTAGTGAAACTGGATTGGAGCTGGCCCTTAAGATGACCCCAGTCCGCTGTGATTCTGTGTTTGCCAAGCGAATGTTCTGAGCTTCATTTGAAATCTCAGGGAAATTTCCACTGACAGATGCCCTGGCCTTTAACGGTTGTTCTGTAGCTTGAGCAGTTACTGGGCTTGATAAATAAACATTCTTGTTTAAAAAATCTGTCTCCCATAAATGAGGTTAACATCATTCTTGGTAAAATTGACCTCTGAGTCCTCAAGTTAACAGTGCAGAGTGAGCAGCCAGGTCCAGCGTGGCGGGAGGGGGCGCTGCCAGAGGTGCCCTGACAGGTCCAGGACTACAAGATTCTACACCAGCAACAAGGACACAAAGATTAAATAAAGCACGTGTATTTTTTTTTTTCCTCTTTTGGAGAAGGAGTTACAAGAAACGTACATACCTGCTTGTATATTCAATGCTTGTTCTTTTTATTCATTTACTTTTGTTTTATATATTTATTTTTTGGCCATGCCCCACGACGTGCAGGATCTTAGTTCCCTGACCAGGGAATTGAACCCGGGTCATGGCACTGAAAGCCCAGAATCCTAACCATTAGGCCACCAGGGAACTCCCCTGCAATCTTTGTTTTAAACAATCGGATGGAAAGAAATATTGCACTGCCAACCTGTCAGGGGCTCTCTGCTGAAGAACAAAGTGATGCAAGGGCTGTGATGAAGATGCAGGGTTACAGAGTGGGGAGAGGGTGAGCCTGGGGGATGGAGGAACAGGAGAAGCTTCATCAAATCTAAAACTGGAAAGGTGAGCAGGTGGTGGGGCAAGGATGGGGACATTCTAGGCTGGAGGAGCAGTGGGGAGAAAGAACAGAGGCCCGAAGCCATCCAGTGGATTTGGTGGAAGAGAAACCCGTGCTTGTTTCTCACTCTGTCTGCAGGGATCACCACGGTGCTGACCATGTCCACCATCATCACGGGCGTGAACGCCTCCATGCCCCGCGTGTCCTACATCAAGGCCGTGGACATCTACCTCTGGGTCAGCTTCGTGTTCGTGTTCCTGTCGGTGCTGGAGTACGCGGCCGTCAACTACCTGACCACCGTGCAGGAGCGCAGGGAGCGGAAGCTGCAGGAGAAGGTGACTTTACCACGAGCTGGAGTGTCTGCTCTGGGGTGGGACCTGGTCTAGCTCTGGACCTTGGGCAGGTCCGACCTCCTCTGTAAAATGGGGTAATGACACCCCCTCCTCTACCTACTTCACGGGTTGGCGTGAAGAGCAAACAAAATAATATGTTAAAATGGTGAGAACTTTACTCTGAGCTACCTCTTTCACTCAAACATTTATTTAGCACCTACCATAGACCAGGAGCAGCTAAGCCAAGTTAACGAAGACGTGGTCCCTTTAATTCTGGTGGTGTGGGTAGTGTAGTGATAAAAAAAGTAAATGGCAGTGCAGCACGGTGGAACAAATGATTTATGAACCTAGGGGTATCATAAAGGAAGCTTCCAGGAATTTCTCTTTCCAAGACATTCTTTCTAATAGTTGCATAATAATGAATGGCTTGCTTGTAATATGATTTATTCCCCTATTGATGGACAGCAAATTGTTTCCATTTTTGCCACTATAATAAATGCTGCAGTAAACATTATACATACACATATATATAAAAGCTTCCAGGGAAGCACCTCCTCCAGTCTAGGAAATTTTCCTTCACATGTGAGCTCATACATCTCCCATAATCCTGTCTGCAGTTCAATGGTTATCTCCTCCAGAAAACTCTAGCTACGTAGGAGGAAACTATCCCTGAAATGCCACACCTTTCAAATTCCCACCTCATCCCTCTGTCTCTCTCCTCTCTCTCTCTCTCTCTCTCTCTCTCTCTCTCTCTCTCTCACACACACACACACACGAACTCTAAACATTTTTATCAGGGCTCATATCAGTTTATGATCTCACAGAGAACATGGCGATGAGCTCATCATGAACCTTTTTGTGGGTCTGACGTGACATGATGTTTCCTAGCAGTTGATGGGTTACCGGCTCTTTTAGAATGTTTACCATGCCACCACCGTTATTGCCCCAAACCCATAATAGGAACTAGAAAAAGGCAATGCCCTCCACCAGGCAGCTTCCTTGGAGGGGCTTCTGAGAGAGGACACTGAGCTCGCATCCCAGTGTGCGTCTGCTGTGTCCGCAGCTTCCCTGCACCTGCAGGTTGCCTCAGCCCCGCGCGGTCCTGCTGGACGGCAGCTACAGTGACGGGGAGGTGAACGACCTGGGCAGCTACACCCCTGAGAACGGAGACAAGCCGGACAGGATGATGGTGCAGCTGACGCTGGCCTCGGAGAGGAGCTCCGCACGGAGGAAAAGCCAGAGAAGCAGCTACGTGAGCATGAGAATTGACACCCACGCCATTGACAAATACTCCAGGATCATTTTTCCAGCCGCATACATCTTATTCAATTTAATATACTGGTCGATTTTCTCATGAATGCCTGTAATTCTGTAAATTTCACATTCTTCTGTATGTGCTACAGAAATACCTGAATGATGAAAAATAATTTGTTATGATGAAAAGAAAGTTCCCAGTACCCACCCTTCTCCAACTTTAGAAACCACACTGATAAGGCACTTACTGGTTTAATTTGCACGTATTGACCACCTGTTGTATACACAGCATGATACTTGGTGCTGCAGGTATAGAGACACCCATAGCAACGATGATATTGGTACTGGATCCCCTAGGAAAGCAGTCTGTCAGTGGGGTGGGCCCACTGTAATTCAACCTCTTTAAGACCCTAGATGCTTATTCATTTGAACTATGTCCTTTATGTGAGCATCATTCTATTCTCTGGACCAAGTGGAACTGGGAAGCACCTAAAGTTCATTTACATGGAACATACATGCACCTAAATCCCCACTTTGACTAAAATTCATACTTCAGTTTATAGCCTGTTACCTATTTTATATGCATCTCCTCGTGTGTATTTCAACACAAGACAATAATAATATTCCTACTTTTATTTACAATTTGTGGTTCCTGAAATTTCATCTCTTCACGAGAAAAGCTCTTTAGATTGGTGCAACGGCTTCTGATTTGGGTAGGAATTTCCCTGGTAGGGAAACTTTGAAGAGGAGGGTATATGCATGTGTTTTGTCAGTTTTGTCATAGAGGTAACTAGACCAGAAAACTTGTAAGTGTTCCCTGTTTAATAATCACTGCTTCCTGGATCTCCATCTTGGAGCATGTCCAAGTACAAAGTGAAGTCAGTAATGTGATATCTTCACTGAGAAACCTGGGAATAGACCAATTTTTTTCTGCATAAACGTTTCAAGGAAATGTGTAATTTGGGACTACCTGTAACTCTTTAGGATGAGAAATACTCACATGGTTTCTGAATTTAAAAAAGAGCACCAAAAAGAAAAAGAAATGGGAGCACATCACTGGACATCTCCATTTATACTCAGTGAATACCAACATTTTCTGTGAACCAGAAAATAATAGCCACTGATGTCAGAGCATGAGATAAAGGAGAGGGTTCTAATTTGACGTGTCATTTAAAAACAAATAGCTATTCATACTATATATCTACAGGATCAACCCCTACCAAACTTATCCAAACAGCACTTGTTTGAAACTCAACTGAATTCTATACACAATAATGTCATTTTTATTCCAAAGTTAATCTGACTGATCCCTATGCTAAATTATATCATGTTATTTCTTAATGAGCACTATACTTTGTTCTAATCTTTAAAAAAAAAAACAAAACCAAATTTGCAGAAAGCCTAATTACAAGGCAATCTCCCATTTCCTCCAATAAAAGCGCATCCAAAAAAAAGTTTTTTTAGCAAACTATAGTAGAAAAAAGTAAAGGAATACAGATGACATAGTTGAATGTCAACTTTTAATATTAAAAAATATTTTTAGAACATTACCTTTTTCATGCTTATTTTATGGGACAATTTCAATCAAACTTCGCAAACATCTTTGCCACTTGCTTCGCTTGTCCTCATGAGCAGGGCCACCCTGAATCACCTGGCGGGTTTCCGGGGCACATAATCTGAACTTCCATCTACCCCGTCTGGGAAACTTCACTATTTGAACCAGCATATAGGATGCTATATTAGTCTGCTCAGGCCACCAGAGCAAAGTATCATAGACTGGGCGGCTTAAACAACAGAAATTTATCTTCTTTCAGTTCTGGAGGCTGGAAGTCTGAGATTAAGGTGTTGGCAGGTTTGGTTTCTCCTGAGGCCTCTTACCTTGGCTGGCAGATGGCCGCCCTCTTGCTGTGTCTTCACATGGCTTTTTTCTCTGAGTACATGCATCCTGATGTCTCTCCCTTTTCTTTTAGGGACACTAGTCATGTTGGATTAGAGCCTGCCCTTATGAGCTCATTTATCCTAAATTACCTCTTTAAAGGCCCTATCTTCCAATAAGTCACATGGGGGTGGGGGCGGTGAGGGCTTCAACATACGAATTTTGGGAGGACACAATTCAGCCCATAACAGATGCCCATGGGAATTATTCAGCTGCATAATAGTGTATCCAGTGCATCTTACAGGTATTTACTTTTGATCTTTGCAACATAATCACATACAGTATTGTTTCTTAAAGTGATCTTTATTATTATTTACTTTTTTGGCTGTGTTGGGTCTTCCTCGCTGTGCTCAGGCTTTCTCTAGTTGTGGAGAGCGGGGGCTACTCTTCATTCTGGTGCGTGGTCTTCTCATTGCTGTGGCTTCTCTTGTTGCAGAGCACGGGCTCTAGGCATGCAGGCTTCAGTAGTTGCTGCACATGGGCTCAGTAGTTATGGCTTGTGGGCTCTAGGGCGCAGGCTCAATAGTTATGGTGCACAGGCTTAGTTGCTCCAAAGCATGTGGGATCTTCTCAGACCAGGAATCAAACCCGTGTCCCCTGCATTGGCAGGCAGATTCTTAACAGCCACACCACCAGGGAAGTCCCCAATGTGATCTTTAAAAGGCTTGTATACATTGATGTCTATATTAGTGATTATTAAAAATAATTTATTAAATTCGTGTTAAATTTCTTTGCTATCTTTTCTAGCAATTCTCTCAGGTGACCTCTACAAGTATTTAATAGTAGCATTGATTGAAGTAATTTCCATGGTGATGTTTTCCCAAGACAGCACTTTGCTGTCAAAGCTATATAACTGAGAGAGAACTTTGTATTTTGACTTCATAAAGACCCAAATACAAAGCAACACTCTTTTCTGACAGATAATTTTGGAGAAAACTTCCCCATATATGTGGGCATCTATAGTACTTTCTAAACTTTTGCTGGCATGACTGGAGAGGAAAATTTGGTTAATAACAGTGTCTGATTAAGAGGCAGGAACCATATGGCCATATTGAATAATTTTCAAAGAGTTAAAATACTGTAAAATACACTTGACTAAATCTATATCAAACATAACTTATTCTCTGCTTGATAGTTCAGAAGGCACTCCAGGATTCTGAGGGTTTCTTATCATTGTTGTGATACAGTATAGACATCACAAAGCTGTGCAGTGTTAGCCAGGAGAGAATTGGGGCTAGTCAGACCAGCTTTAATTTAATGACAGTACTCTCTTTCCTGTGTTATATGTTCCTAACCAATATTCTTTAGTTTTTTCATAATTCATATTTTATAGAGAAGAGTAGTGATGCTAGATTTTAGAAAGAATAAAACATGGAAACAATCTAAGTGTCCGTTGATGGATGACTGGATAAAGATGTGGTATATATATTACACAATCGAATACTACTCAGCCATAAAAAATAACAAAGTCTTGCCATTTGCAACAATGTGGATGGACCTAGAGGGTATTATGCTAAGCAAAATAAGTCAGACAGGGAAAGACAAATACCATATGATCTCACTTACATGTGGAATCTAAAAAAAAAAAAAAACCCCAAACCAAAACAAATGAACAAGCAAGCAAAATTAAACAAAAACAAACTGATAGACACAGAGATCAGATTAGTGGCTACCAGAAGGGAAAGGGTTAAGGGGTGGGGTGGGAGAAAGGGGTGAAGGGGGTCAACTGTATACTGATATTGAATTATAATACTGTATACCTGAAACTTATATTTAAAGAAAAGGGGAAAAAAAGGCTTGTTTAATAACAATGAAACCTCACATTTGTAAAATCTAGTTTTTTATATATATATAAATATAGTTTTGTATATATATATATATATATATATATATATATATAAAGCACGTTCACATTCACTGTTTCATTTGAGGCTGAATGAGGAAGCTTGAAAGGCAGAGAAAAGCTGACTGGCACATAGATAACATGGTTAATAGGTGAAAGACCCCAACCCAGTTCTCATTCTCATTACAGATAATGGATGAATACTGAACAAGTAAACAAGCTATCACGCACAATACATAAACATCAGTATGAGGAAATATTTTTTTTTTTTTACCAGTCAGTGGCACCTTTTTTGCTTATTCATTCACTCAGCAAGTAATACCAGGCATCTATGACGTAGCATGCAATGTTCAAGACCAGTGCTCCTCAAACGAACTGTGGTGAAGGACCAGTTTAACTATTTAAAATTTCCAATCCAGTGGAGAATTCCTCACAAACCCAGGTCTGACCCTGCATTCCACCCTCTGGGAACAATGGACTCGTGGGTTTGACCTTGGAGCCCAAAACCGTGTGTGGATGTAAGTTACCATGATCACAATAAAGTGGGAAGAGAACGAACCCTTTCATTTTGATGTTATTAAGAACATTCGTGTTACAACAGAGTTTCTATGCATGGAAAATTCCAGCATCTGCAGTAATAAGAAGGCACATTATCCAGCACACACATCAGTAATATTAGAATAACATCAATAATGTTAGGGTACACTATTTAGTTCACTTCAGTGTTATCACAACTCCCAAAATAAGTGGATGCTTTAACTTTTCAATTTCATGTTCTGAATTGAATTTTTATCTATTTTCTTTCCATCATTTTTAGTATTAGTTCCTTTGTGTGGAAGGAGACATCTTTGATTTTCTTGAGACCAAAGTATTTTATAAATTCTCTGTTTACTTGAAAAACAATTACACATTGCTGAGTTTAGTGGGTTTCAAGTAGCTTTTATAGCTCTGTACGCACTCAGTCCCATTATGACAAAACACGTGCACCTCGCTGGTGCACCTGGCTGGCATGGATGCCTTGACCATGGGGATGGTGTGAAGGTGACTGGGACTCCTTGGGAATTCAATCCACACCTTCCCAGCTGGGGTTACCTTATGTGAGTGCTCAGCCACCCAACTGTACCTTATATCGACAATGGGAGGTGGGAAAGGAGGATGCTTTTAGCTTTTTCATTTTTCATGATTTGCAAGTTTCAATACTCTGTTCAAAATAGCATAATTTGTAATAAAGACTCCAAGTTTCAAGTACAGGAACCTTTCATTTCATGATAACTCACTAAAGAACTCATACTAAGAGACGGAGATGAAGAAGTCAGTGAAGGAAAGAATAAGTAAACTCTTGATGAAAATTTAATATCCAGTTAGCAGGGAAAAAACTCTAACCAACAGTTCCGTTTTCAGGTCAAGTGAGGGTTAAACACAACCCTTAAAGCAACTATACACCAAAAAAATATAAAATAAAAAAATAAACAAAATGAAACAAAAAAACACAACCCTAATGACTGAGAGAAAATTCTACCTCTTTTGGGTCTACACAATGTCCAACAGTTTAACTGGTCTGATTAATTGAACAGTAGCTTTGGCATTTTGTAGACTGGAGCCTCCTTACTTATCTAAACTTTATGATTTCCCAGTGGCTGGGGAAAAGCCTTTGGAGCAAGAAAACAGATGCCAGGAACAAATCTGAATTTTTTGTTGCTATTGCAATGTAGAATCTAGATAAATGCAATTCCAAAACATTGTCCCTAAAAATGATGGATTCTAAGGAAAAAGAAATTTTTGCAGAGGTCAACGGAATTGTTTGGTAAGGATTAAATAAAGAGGCACAAAAGTTGCTGTAGGAAATTTTCCTGGCTACAACAGCAAGATTTCCTTTGAGCAAAGGCCAAGTTTTAAATCTCACTCAGGCATGTTTTAACAGGATGCCACTTGTAATTTTCCAGTAAGTTTCTTTCTCTTAGAGCTTCTATTGGAAAGCAACCAACTTTAGTATTGCCCAACTTAATGATATGCCCAGAAAAATAGTTCAAGTATGAAAAAATAATTTTTAAAATCATCTGAAAATGATAATTTGAAAAGTTCTCAATCTTCACCCCATATTAGCCCCGTTTTCTCATGTTGTGCATCTGAATATAACTATCTTTGTTTATTTATTCATTTATTTGCCACGCCTCAAAGCATGTGGAATCTTAGTTCCCCAACCAGGGATCAGACCCGTGCCCCCTGCAGTGGAAGCTCGGAGTCTTAACCACTGGACTGCCACGGAAGTCCCGCTATTCTATGTAAAAATCAATTTTAATGTTCTGGCTTTTCCCCAAATATACCATGACTACAACTTAATATGAACTTAGGTACATAGTTACCGGCTTTGCCACATGGTTAACAATCATTGCAAAATGGTCTCTAGTTATGAAATATGGCATAATTGTACTTCACTATATCTGGAAGCTAAAAACTAAGGATCTAAGGTATAGTATCACAACTATTTCTCCATTTTGTAATACTGTTCCATAACAAGATTTAGTTACCATGGCACTCCTCAAATTGGATTTTCATTTTGGGGTAATCACTGTACCTATTTTTAATTTGGACAAATGCAATTCCCAGAACAGGGCTGGCATTACCTAGAAACATGTTAGGAAAGCAGAACCTCAAGTCCCATTCCACACCCAATTAGAATCTGTATTTTAACAAGTTCCCTGGGTGATTCTTACGTACTTTCAAGTGAGCAAAGCACTGAACTCGGTTCACGTAACCACGTACCTTTGAGTATCATTCACAAAAAGCGACATGTGCTGCATTTATACATTAAGCAACTCAGTGTTGCGTGCTTCCTCTATGTGATACCCACCGTGTTCAGAGCTGTAGCTGATTTGTTAATCTCATACAGGTTGGTAAAGAACTCCCCTAAAGTCTACAGCACGCAAACACCAAAGCCAGATTGAAGAACACAAATGCCTCTACAAAGTAGGAAGAAATGTTTGTCCAGGGATATTTTTAAAATATTCCTCCACCACAAAACTCAATTGAATTTAAATTTTTTTTTAATTCTAAGGGAGTATGAATCTGAGTTGCCAGGAATTTAAGTACAGATTTGGGAGGTGTATTTCCTTTCTTTTCCATCTTAAAAAAACCATCCATAATCCGATTAGCCATGGACAACTAGTATTACTTCTCGTCTTGTTTTCTATATAGTTTTATATAGTTGCCATCATATTTTACATACAAATTGATATAGGTTCTCTTCCATGACATGGTATGACCGTTTCCCTACTAAAAACTCCCTATATTTTGCAGCCATTAAAATCACTCCATACTATGGATGTACCAAGCAATTTTTCCCTTAATATTGGATAAAAAATAATAGTGTGATGAATACTCTTAGGTATATATTCTTGTCACACTCTAGACTATTTCCTCATATTAACAATGAATGTATAGAATGCATGCTGATTTGAGATCAATATTCTTGTTACGTTGAATAGTGTGCGGTGTAATTTCAGGCTCTTAGCATTTTAAGACTTTAAAAATCACAAATGGAATTAAACTACACCTTAGTGGTATCTGATTCCATGGGACAGTAACTCACTCAAACTAGCTTAAGAACACAGGAGACACACAGATACAAAGTAAATAGAGAGAGGTCCAGCGGTGCCTGATGAGAACAGCAACCATTTCGGACAGCTCTTCTGTTATCTTCACTTTTTTCTGGGTGATTTGCTTTATTTGCTATAAAGATTGTCCTTCTCTGCTCACACATGACATTCAGCTCCAGATTTATTGACCTTAAAATTCCAGGGCTTATTATCATCTAAATGACCTCATCTCAATTCTAAATTCCCAGGAGAGCTAATTTAAGCGTCTCTCCACCCTTATCAGAATTCCATTTCAGTCTGCACAGGCCTTCCAGCGAGCTGAGAGTGAGCTGGCCCTCCCTACTCAGACTACCCTGAGCTGTCTGCAAATGAGGCGAGGATGAGAGGGATCCTTCACACTGTTAAAAACAAACAAACCTCTCAGATAACCAAAACATCAGCAACTGGTTCAACATGAAGAACATGCTTCTGAATATGCAGAAAATATATGTCTTTGGCAGTGGGAATGGATAGATCAAGGCCATATATTAATAGGTAATACATATGGTTATGATATATTGAGGTGAGGACAGAAAATGTTTTATTAGTCAAATTATCTGTTATTATCACCTTAGCATAAAAAATCTGTGCTGAGTTAATTTCCAAGCTTTTGTAGTTTTTTCCCCTTGATTTTTCTAAATTCTTTTTTTCCAACTTTGGATCAATGAAACAAATCATATTTAGGCCAGAATTTAAAAAGTGGCAGAGGGTAGGTGGAGTAATAGCAACATCAGAAGCTGGGGAACATGAGCTAAAATCTGATTGGAGAGAGACACCTAGAGATAAAAATCCAGAATAACTGTCACTGAAATCTCTTTCTGGCTGGGATTTTCTCTTTCTTCCTCTTTTTTTCTTTTTCTTTCTTTTTTTCTTCTTTCTTTTTTAATAAATTTGTTTATTTACTTATTTATTTTTATTGGCTGAGTTGGGTCTTCATTGCTGCACACAGGCTTTCTCTCGTTGCAGCGAGCAGGGGGCTGTGGGAAGACATTCTGGAACCTTTTTGAAACATTGAAAATGTCGAAGTATGTGGGCCGAGCGATGGGATTCAGAATGTCCTGCTTGAGCAGTGGAGGAACTGAGGGTGCGGGGCGTGGAGACTAATATCACCCTGTTTGGTCCTGAGGGATGGCTGGTTAGCCAAAGACGGGTAAGATTCCTCAGAGGAGGAACAACCTAAGACAGGCACAGCCGCAGAGGGGCCAACAGGGGTGGTGCATAGAGCCTTCCTTATATCACCGTGTTTGGCCCTGGAGGATGACTGGTTAGCCAGAGACGGGTAAGATTCCTCAAGGGAGGAACGACCTAAGACAGGCACAGTCGCAGAGGGGCCAACATGGGTGGGGCACAGACCCCCAATATCTGAGAGAGGTCTCCTGCCCCCAGGGCTGTTTTGCTCTCCACCCCCAGCTCAGATCCACACCTGCTCAACTCGGACCCAGGAAGTAAACAAAGATAATTGCCTCAGTCATGTGAGGCCTTTGATTGTTTATGAGTGTAACCTGAGAATGTTAGCCCACGAACTCAATAAAAGCAGCCTGGGATGAGTCAGCGGGGCTCTTGATCCGAGAGGTCTTGAGCCCCCCCCCCCCCCCCCCCCCCCCCTCCGTCCCACTTTTCTCTTCAGTCTGTGTCTGTGTCTTCTTCAAGCTTGCGGCACCCGTCACTCACCTCGAGTCGCCGAGCTGGTCTCAGCAGGGGGCTACTCTTCATTGTGCTGTGTGGGCTCCTCATTGTGGTGGCTTCTCTTGTTGCAGAGCACCAGCTCTAGGTGCACGGGCTTCAGTAGTTGCGGCACATGAGCTCGATAGTTGTGGCCCACGGGTTCTAGAGCACAAGCTCAGTAGTCGTGGTGCGTGGGTTTAGTTGCTCCTCGGCACGTGGGATCTTCCTGAAGCAGGGATCGAACCCATGTCTCCTTCATTGGCAGGTGCATTCTTAACCACTGTGCCACCTAGGAAGTCCCCTGGCTGGGATTTCCTATTACAAGCTCTTTTTATATATGTATTTTCTACAAGGGGCCCTCTCTTAAAAACACACAACCACCTAAGTGGGTTTTGTGACTTAGGGTGGATGGGCAGAAGCTAAAAGCTTTCTAAAGACAATGGAAGGTATGCCAAACAATTACTATGGATAACTGCTCCACCTCTGAAGAAATATTAGGCTGAACAATAACTTAGTCCCCCTCACCACTTTCAGAGATTAATAGGGCTTGGACAACAGTTCAAAACTTTAGGTTTCAACTGCATCTAAGTGTACTTCTTCAAAGGTGGCATCCTACCCCTCTATCAAGCTATAAGCAAACTTGAACTCTTTACTCACAGTCAAGGGGTACTTAGGTTCACATCAAACTCTTTACAGTTCTCATACACAGCACATGATCCTCCTGCGAGGAACGAGTCAGGTCAGATGACAGGGCATGAAGTGACTGTTAATCCCGAATCCACATCATTCACAGGTAGTAACAATGCCTGGACTGGAAGGTTTGGTATTCCCTGAACAAATTAAGCTCAAGTGGGAAAACATGAAATTTCTGAACTGCTTTCCATTCTCTTGAGCCAAACAAAACAGCCAGGCATTAGTGACAAAACAGATAAAAGTTCAAACTGTCTCAAATGCAATTTATTGTATGCCCAGTGGGGCAATGTCTACTTAGTCTTTGATCTAAATGAGATTCTTATCTATTTAAGACCTTGACCTGATATTCTTTTGTATTTTGTATTTCTGAGGTTTATTTTTTAAGGCTATTGGATGCTTTGATCCACTGAACCAACCAAAGCTAATCTTACATTTTAATCACTGGAAAAAAGAGAACAGACCTGGACTCTATTTTGAAAGTCAGTTTAAACCAAAAAACATGGACACCTGTAATTTTTCTCACATAAGGCACTTATTCTTTAGCCATTGTCAAGAACCTAAAAACCTGCTCTATTGCATTTGAGTTATTACGTGGGATTACTTTGTACTGAAGTTAAAAAAATTTTTTTAAAGAAAATTCAATACTGTAATTATGTACTGACTGCACTGGCATTTTTTTGAATCTGAGACTAGTAAAACATTTATTTTTAAACAAAAGGACTTAATTGTTCTTTTAAAATTCTCATATAAATAATATGATGTTTATAGTTTAAAAGCAAATCAACATCTGTAATACTGAAATATATCACAGTGTATTGGGGTAACTGTGCTTTATCTTCACATATTTTCAGAACTCCCTACATATGCTGGAAAAAACCACAAGACAGTTGCTATTTGATAAACATATTTATTAACACTTTAGATTTTTTCATACATACTTTAATATGTATTAAAATATTTTAAAAATGACTATGATCTGATAGTAGTAGAGACTGATTGCTTACTTGAAAATATTAACTTCATACATATCAAAATACACTATCGTCAACTATTTAATTGGTTTGTAAAATGCTTGCTGAAGTATGTAAAAAAATAAAGAAGTTTTTCATATCTTAGAGACTTATAAAGAGTTGCTAGCTGGCACAAAGACAATTTATTTTACAATGAAAATTTACTTGGACAGTTTGAAGGCTAGCACGATGTAGGACATTTTCCAGATAAAAAGAAATGTATAAATCACAACTATTTTTTTTTGAAAAGAATGTATTATGAAATTAGACAATCTTCTTTTAAGAAAAGACTTTCATATCAATTTCTTCTATTCAAACAGACTGACATGACTCAGGTATTCTAAAATATTTTAGAGATACTTCCTCAAAAATTTCTAAGACGGCAGCCTTCAGATGTTCCCTCAATCCCAGTGTCGCTCAAATGAAGCAAATCTTATGAGAACTTACCACCAACCACAAGCTTTTTGAGGCAGGGACTATATTTACACTTTGTCTTACCACCAATGCTTAGAAGTAGGCTCTCCTTGACACACGTTCACTCAGCTTGACTGCTGAAATTGTAACAATCAGTACAATTTACCAATAAATAAACAGTCCTTTGGAGGATTGTGGGAAATCGAAACACTTTCAGTTTATACAAGTATTCATAAACACGTGAAAATGTTCTAGTTTATCCTAAATGCCCCAGCCCTTATGAGTACTACAGGAAGGAGCAATTAAAAGGGAAAATTTTCCTGAATATTTAAAAACTATGGGTAGTTTTTAAAACTGAATAGCAGTTTGAGAATTTTAAGAGGCAAGCTAAATATTAGCTATACTCAATCTTATTATATAGTATATAGCAACTTAGTAATTAGTAGTACCACAGAATTGTTTTATACAGGTCCCATATTCAGTCATGCCTGCTTTTAAAATTAAGTCACAAAAGAGAAAACATTTTTAATCTGTAATTAAATTTAAGCCATTAATTTGGATTATACCCTTAAAGTCTATTAATTTAACAAAGATCACCAAAAGTTGCTATTTGAGGAAAAGGCCTTCAGTTCAGGCTGTGAACAGTGAAAGTTAAAAAAAAAAAGCGTGTAATAAAAGCATTTTCCACAAAAACAAAGATACCTCAAGCAGGTCCATCTATATCTCTAGTTTAGGTCAGAAGCTAACTTGATATTTTAAAAATCATGTTATTTTAAACTTTAACTCAGCTTGGCCTGTTTGTTTTATTTCCAAATGAGTCAGGTTTTAGTGTACTTGAAGGAAATTAAGCATAATGAAAAGACGATGACTTCAAAGAACATGTAATCTAGTGGAGGAATAACATACAATCATTGAGTCTAAGTGACAGTAAAGTGTCATCATTCAGACTAATTCTGGGAAGTTGCCCTCTTCCTCAAAAACAAGACACAAAATTAAAAATTTGAAAAAGTCCCATTCATGTTTCAACCTCCTAAAAATAAACGTTCATCTTTTAAATATAAAGAGCTATATATAACCCTTTTTGTCTAAAAGTGACACTGTTCTCCTGTAATCAAGTGCTTCTCCATTTATCTTCCAAAATCTTTGCACACTTAATCCAAAATATGAGGACTAATCAACAATGATGATTTAAGCTAAGTATAAATGTTTATGAAAATTTAGCACATTACAAACATGCCACCGAAGTATGAGGATAAGGAAAGAACTTAGTTCCAAAAGGAAAAACTACCATTTTACAAAGGAAGGACTCTCCCAAATTCAAACAGCATATTGAAGATTAGCTACAATTGTTCCTCTGGACAGGAGATTTTGACTCAGCATTTATTTATGTATCTATTTACTCTTTTTAGTGTAATACGGCTCAGTTAACTCACTGGTATATAAAAACTAAAAAGGGATTTTTAAAAAGTCTGAATTGTATTAAATAACTTAAAATAACGTAAAATGCCAAGGTGAGATCTGGGGAAAATATATATATATATACTTCTAGATAGACTCTGGAGCACCTCAACCTCTTTTCTGACATGATAAATCCAGGACATATTCCAATGAAGAATCCCATATTTTGACCAAGTTTTTTAAATGTTGAAAGGAAAACAAAATATTACGGAAACTCAGAAGGGACACAAACCTTAGCGGTACACGTCAACATTACCTCCTCAGACTGGGCTGTGGAGCACAGCACTGGTACGGACTGTACCTCTTCCCTGCACACCAGAAGCAACTCCACACCTTGCTCCCTCATGCAGGATGCCTACCAGAACGCAAGTGAATCAGTAACAACAGAATGCTAACCTGACATTTTCTCTAATTTGTTTTTAAAAAGTAAATTAATCACAAATACTTCGCATGAGTAATATTAACTTGTGACCATTCACAAAAGACCGGAGAATATCAGTGTGTCGGGACACCAGTCAACAATCACTGTTCTAGAATTTCAGCGAGGCTTTAGAAAATAAAACCACATTCCTTAGAGTGCAGGATTTATATAAGGCATTTGAAAATTGCAGTTGAGAAATGTATTAAATTGATAATTAGGAAACTAATTCTGTTTTTATAAACCAGAGGTCTTGGACATATCCAATTCTCAGTGTGAAGCCTTTGCTGATCCCTCTCCTGTTTGTAAAATGCATACCAACCATGACTGAGATTAAAATAATCAAAGAGTGTCGTGGAGGATCAAGCTCTAAAACCTGATGTGAAGAGTTAGAAGAGGGGCTTGCAGAGGCGACAGCCTTAAGGCAGCAGGGTAGCTGTATCCCAGAACAAAGTAAATGCTAAAAGAAAGCAAACTTTGAAAGAGCCAGAACCCCCAGTGAGGACAAACCCCTGATGCACTATAATGGTCAACACAGGACACTGCTGCCTAAATCCCCTTCGCAATGTTTTCAATTCAGAGGCTTGAAGTTTTCTTCTAGGAGAAGATCTGATTACATGATGTAAGTCAAAGAGAAACAGTTTTTATTTTACTGTTATGTAGGATGGGCTGGCAAACTTTATCTTACAAAGGGCCAGATAGTAAATATTTTAGGTTTTACAGGTCCCACACGATCTGGTCTCTGACGCTTTGTTTTTTTCCTACAACACTTTAAAAAGGTGCAGACCATTTTCAGCATGCTAGCCATACAGAATCAGGCCGCTTGGCAAATCAGGCCGCGGTCTGCAGACCCCTGATACAGAAGAAAAGCAATTTTCAACTACTAACTCTTCACCCAAATTCCCTTCTCTTTCTTCCAACTTTAAATAAAATTTCAGATAGAATAGGAATTAGAGATTTAAAGGACTGTAAAGATAAGGAGGCTAATCTAACTTTCCAAATGAGGCACCAAAGGCTCAGAGTACCCAGTGACTTGCTTACAGCAGAGGGGCCAAATGCTCACTTTTCTCTCCTTCCCCTTCCACTTTTGGAATGCTTACACTCAAATTTGAGGACTCCCTTTAAAATAAAGTCTACTGGACCTTTACTATATTTACAGCTTAAAATATTTGTTTACTGGATACTTTTTTCACTCTTTTATCATGTTCAAGAAAGTCACACCGGGAAAAATATATGTTTTAGTTTATATTGGGCTAGCATGGGGCTTAAGCAAGCTTCGAATTCTGTCCCCTGAATTCAGTAAACTACTGAGTGTACCCAGGCCAGAGAGGCTAGCTTCTGAGGAGAAGCCTGAATAGGGCTGCTAGGTAGAGGGGACCAGTTATATGACATTAACATTCAAGATAAGCGGACATCACACCACTTATTAAATTCCTCTAGAATACATGGGGCTATCAAGCAAACACCTTACAGGAAGAGTCCAATCCTATCCATCTATCATTTTTCCTATTATAGTAATATGGAATGAGGAATAGCACTTTAATGCCACTTCTCAGAGTATATTACATACAAAAAAGAACATTTTCATTTTCTTTCAAATGGTAAAACTAAAGCTTATTCTTTGTACCTGAGTTTCTAGTTGCTTCCCCACAGCATTTCCGATTAAAAGCCTACTTTTATTATCAATGAAGAGATTCTCTACAGCAAAACAGATATAGTCAGATATTCTGAATGAACCTTCCCTAAATTTAGAACTTGAATTTTAAAACACCTTTATAGAACAATGTTACCACCCTATATCAAAAAAATCTTTCATGTGTCAATTCTGAATATAAGGCTTGAAATCTCTTGGATCTTTTAAAATACACTAACA
Organism: Hippopotamus amphibius kiboko; assembly: GCF_030028045.1. Lineage (NCBI taxonomy): Eukaryota > Metazoa > Chordata > Mammalia > Artiodactyla > Hippopotamidae > Hippopotamus > Hippopotamus amphibius. Next base: position 75,757,476 of record NC_080191.1, on the reverse strand, counting down.
CAATATATGCATTTACAAAATATAATCACGGATAAACCATGTGTCATCCAGGTTGTTTAAGAAATGTCATCACATACCAGCCCTGAAATGTCACAATTCCATCAGATACAGATTTGTGAAATTTTCACTCTAGATATGAGGTAATGTGTTTTCTCCACACTGTGTCCTCATTTTCCAGGTAAGAGGAATTTGACTCCTTTAAGACTGAAAAACAAGCCATGCCCTCCTCCCTCATTAAAAAAGATTAAAGAAAAAAATCATCACTTCTGATGATCTGTAGGCGGCTCCTAAATCTTCCTTTTATTCTACTGTATTTAAAAACTCTTCTTCTTGAAGTTTCAGTTTAAAGTCCTCTCTGATTCTTTTTAGCAGCTCTGGTTTAAAAATAACATCCAACGCAGTCATTGCCAGAGCTTTGGCCGTTCGCAAAGTGTAGAACTGAGCTTCTTGTGATCCTAAAAGGTAGATAAAATGAATAAAGATAACCTCATATGCCTTACAATTGATTTATTTGTTTTCAGATTAGCCTTCAATATCTAAATTGCCTCTCCAACGGCCCACCACAATAAAGTATTTCCTGAGGTGGTGTTAGGTAAAGTAGTAATAATAGGCTAAATTAAACAGTTAGAAAGGCAACTACTACTAGTACTACAAAAAGAGCATATGCCGGGACTTCCCCGCAGTGGTTAAGAATCCACCTGCCAGTGCAGGGCACACGGGTTCGAGCCCTGGTCCGGGAAGATCCCATATGCTGAGAAGCAGCTAAGCCCATGTGCCACAATTACTGAGCCTGTGCTCTAGAGCCCGTGAGCCACAACTACTGAAGCCTGCATGCCTAGAGCCCGTGCTCCACAAGAGAAGCCATCGCAATGAGAAGCCTGAGCACTGCAACAAGGAGCAGCTCCTGCTCTCCACAACTAGAAACAGCCCACGTGCAGCAACAAGGACCCAATGCAGCCAAAAATAAATAAATAAAATAATTAAAAAAAAAAAAAGACCATATGCCAAAACATTCACTTGCAGTAACACTTACCTGCAGCTTCAGTATATTGTTCTGTATGATTCAAGGCCTGAGATCCAATGTAAAAATATGGATGAATCCCAGGAACCACAAAAGTAACATTTCCAAAATCAGTAGATCCTTGGAAAGGTAAGACAAACCATGAATTTCTAATTGCTAGTCCAATGGACACTAGAGCACACTTATCTTAATCCCTATAGCATCTGACATGATCTACTACTCTTCCTCTTCTAGAAGCTCTCTACTCTTTTGATTGTCTGGCTTTCTCTGCCCACTCTCTGTCTCCCTCTCTAGCCACTGCCATCGCCTGCCTCCTGAGCACTGGTGATCCTGGTGTTTCATCTCTGGGCTCCTCCTCCCTCTGTGTACTTAGGCAACCTCATCAACATTGAAACCTACGTTTTCAATCACCTCTCATGTATTGACAACCCCTAAGTCTCCACCTAAACAACTTCTGGAACAGGCTACTGCACAGCTTTCCTTAGCAGTCCTGTGAACACCTCAAATCTAACAAACTAATAATTCATACCAACCCACCTGGGTAGTAACTTATACTACTCCAGCCTGCTCTTTCTCTCAAACTCTTATCTTGCTGAATGACATCAACACCCCATTTTTATCTGCAAGTTCCTCTGAGTCTATTTCATCAACATTTATTATTACATATTAAAAGAAATTTCTAACATGAAAATGTATTAGTAATAATCTCTTAACAGGAAAACAACTAAAGTAACCCGATATGCTTATGATTATTTAAATTCTAATGTTTGTTTGTTACTCTTCAGAAACTGAAAATGCCCCCACATACAACTAAGTCCTTAGTAACCTGCTTACTGATAACTGGAAATCGATTAAAATTCTATTTCCACTTTATGTGCTTACTTAAAAATTAGAACTAAGCAAATTTAAACACTAGAACAAAAAGCAAAGAGTATGTTGGCTATTTCTAAAAACAAATCTGTTCACTTGGCATTCTGCATTCACTGAGGAGTTCATTAGTGTCTTTCCCCTAACCATTAACTTTGTGAAAAACATCATTAAAAAGCATAAGCAACATCTCCCCCAACCCCCAAAGCCATTAAACAAAACCATTTAACCATGGATAGTACTTCCTTTCCTCAAATAGCATGATATGTTTGAAAGAACCTAATCACCTGAAGGGCCATTCAACACTGCATCTTCTGAAATGAAGTCTATCCCCAGCTTTTTTCCATTTTCAATATAAGCTTTCCACAGGCTCTCATTGGGAAGAACATTGTAATAATCATGTGCTCCACCTGTAATTTCTACCTAATAAAAAATTATAAAACAAATTTTGAATTAAGACACTCAAATCCACTATCTGATTTTCAAACCAGCAATGGTTCTCTAATAGAAAGAGGTTTAAGAGGAGACACCTCCCCTTTAGGATATAAACTCACAAATCTTTTACCTTAAAAAAAAAAAAATGGTTTTCTATAATGAGAGTTCCTAGGACCCTATCTCCTTTATGTTATATATGCACCAAAGCACATGAGGTCACCTAGCTCCACTAGCCAGTGAATCTCAACTTCAGTCACCTAAACAGGGTGTGTGGGAGGCCAGGGATCTCCATTTTAAAGCACCTCCAAGTTAGTCTGATGCAGGTGGTCCCAAAACCACATACTTAAGAAACACTGCTCTAGGCTATAGCCTCTAAAAGAAAGAAACGAAGATTTACTAATTTTCAATATACAAACTGACACAGATACTGCCTGGTCTGAAAGGTATAACATCTCCTGAGAAAGACAGAAGCTTCACTATGGGGAAGGGTTGATTATGGTCCTCATTTATTAATTTCAGTGCATGAAGATACAGAAACAGTTTATATGTGCCCAGTTAAGAGGATTTACAGATTTAGACTTGATTAAATAAAAAATGGGCAGTACTCCAGCAAACTAAAGATAATCCCAATAACATTAGCAAAAACCAATTATAAGATGGCAGAGATTATTATTCTACTCTTAGCAACATCTAAGTTAGAAATAATGACAACCTAAGCAGATACTACAAGTCAGCGAAAACATAAAAAATTATTAAAAGACTATTTAAAATACAGGTGAAGAGACAAGCAATCTATCTGATAATAAGACATTTAAGGTAATAATCATAAAGATACTCAAAGAACTCAGGAGAAGCATAGATGAATAGAATGAGAAGTTAGAAGTTTTTAACAAAGGGTTAGAAAACATAAAAAAGAACAAAACAGAGCTAAAGAATACACTAACTGAAATAAGAAATATACTAGAAGGAATCAGGAGTAGATTAGATGATATAGACGAATGGCTCAGCAAACTGGAAGACAGAGTAGTGAAAATCACTCAAGCTGGACACAAAAAGAAAAATGAATTTTTAAAAATGAAGGCAGTTTAAGAGTCCTCTGGGACAACATCAAGAGTACTAATGTTTGGGGCTTCCCAGGTGGTGCAGTGGTTAAGAATCCACCTGCCAATGCAGGGGACACAGGTTCGATCCCTGGGCTGGGAAGATCCTACATGCCGCGGAGCAAACTAAGCCTGTGAGCCACAACTACTGAGCCTGTGCTCTAGAGCCCACAAGCCACAACTATCGAGCCCATATGCCACAACTACTGAAGCCTGCGCTCCTAGAGCCTGTGCTCTGCAACAAGAGGAGCCACCGCAATGAGAAGCCCACACACTACAAAGAAGAATAGCCCCCCACTCACCGCAACTAGAGAAAGCCCACACAGCAATGAAGACCTAATACGGCAAATAAATAAATAAATAAATAAATAAATAAATAAATAAAATTAATTTTAAAATAAACATTAAAAAAAGCACCAAAGTTTGTATTATAGGGGTCCCAGAAGGATAAGAGAGAGAGAAAGGAGCAGAGAACATATTTGAAGACATAATAGCTAAAACCTTCCTTAACAGACATTTAGTCCAGGAAACACAGAGAAAGGAAACAGACATTTAGTCTAGGAAACACAGAGAAGCCCAAATAGGATCAACCACACTGTCATTAAATGGCAAAAATTAAAGATGAAGAGAGAGGACTAATGGAAAGGAGTGAGCATGGGTGACATGACAAAGGACATGAGGAAGAGAAAGTCTCCAGAGGAGACTTCTGCAGGCCAGAAGGAAGTAGGACAATATATCAATACTCAAAGTGATGGAAGAGAAAAAGCTACAACCAAGAATACTCTATCTGACAAGGCTTTCATTCAGATTTGAAGGAGAGATCAAAAGTTTTACAGACAACCAAAAGCTAAGAGGTCAGCATCACAAAACCAGCTTTATGAGAAATGTTAAGAGGACTTCTTTAAGCAAAAAAGAAAAGGCCACAACTAGAAATATGAAAATTACAAAAGGAAAAACCTCATTGCTAAAGGTAAATACACAGTAAAGGCAGTATCAACAGGTCAACCACTTATAAACCTAGTTGGAAGATCTAAAGACAAATGTAGTAAAATCATCTATATCTGTGATAAGGAGTTAAAGGATACACAAAAGAAAAGGGTGTAAAATAGGATATCAAAAACAGTAAGCATGAGGGGGAGGAATAAAAACACAGGGTTGTTAAAATGCATCTGCACTTAAGAGATCAGTAACTTAAAATAATCACACACACATATAGATTCATAAACCTCATAATAACCACAAACCAAAAATCTATATAATAGATACATACACAAAAAAAGAGAGAAGAATTCAAATATAGAGAATTCCCTGGTTGTCTAGTGGTTAGGACTCTGCGCTTTCACTGCCAGGGCCTGGGTTCTATCCCTGGTTAGGGAACTAAGATTCTGCAAGCCACACAGTGTGGCCAAAAAAAAAAAAAAAAAAGACACAGAGTGGTTGAATGGATACAAAAACAACACCCATATATATGCTACCTACAAGAGGCTCATTTCAGATCTAAAGACACAGCCTGAAAGTGAAGGGATGGAAAAAAGCATTTCCATGCAAATGGAAATGAAAAGATAGCCAGGATAGTAATACTTATATCAGACAAAACAGCCTTTAAAATAAGACTGTAATGAGAGACAAAGACAGACATTACATAATGCTCAAGAGGTCAATCCAACAAGAAGATATAACAATTATAAACATATATGCACCCAATGTAGGAACACCAAGATACATAAAGCAAATATCAGCTAATATACAGGGAGAAACTGACTGTAACACAACAATACCCTACTCACATCAATGAACAGATCATCCAGAGAGAAAACCAATAAGGAAACACTGGCTTTAAATGACACATTAAGGCCAGGTGGATTTAATACATATGTATGGAACATTCCATCCAAAAGCAGCAGAATACACATTCTTTTCACGTGTACATACAACATTCTCCAGGATAGACCAAAAACAAGTCTCAGTCAAGATTTAAGAAGACTGAGATCATATCAAGCATCTTTTCTGACCAAGCATCTTTTCTGACCACAACATATAAGACTAGAAATCAACTACAAGAAAAAAACTGCAAAAACCATAAACATGTGAAAGCAAAACAATATGCTCCTAAACAACCAACGGGTCACTAAATAAATCAAAGAGGAAATAAAAATGCCTGGAGACAAACGCAAATGGAAACAAAACAATGCAAAATCCATGAGATGCAGCAAAAGCTCTTCTAAAAGAAAAGTTTATAGCAATACAAGCTTACCTCGGGAAACAAGAAAATCTCAAATAATCTAACCTTACACCTAAAGGAGCTAGAAAAGAACAACAAACAAAACCTGAAGTTAGTAAAAGGAAAGAGATCATAAAGGTCTGAGCAGAAATAAATGAAATAGAGACTAAGAAAACGACAGAAAATATCAAAGAAACTAAGAGCTGGTTCTTTGAAAAGATCAACAAATTTGGCAAACCTTTAGTCAGACTTTTCAAGAAAAAATGAGAGGGCACAAATCACTAAATCAGAAATGAAAAAGAGGTTACAAATGACACCACAGAAATACAAAAGGATCCTAAGAAATTACTATTACAATCTAGAAGAAATAACAGATTCCTAGAAATGTACCATTTCCCAAGACTGAAACAGGAAGAAATAGAAAATATGAACAGTCTAACTACCAGTAATGGAATTCATGAAATGAATCAGTAAAAAAAAATAACAAAAAACTCCAAAGAAACAAAAGTCCAGGACCACATGACTTCACAAATAAATTCTGCCACACAATTTAGAAAAGAGTTAATACCTATTCTCAAACTATTCCAAAAAGTTGCAGAGGAAGAAACACTTCTAAACTCATTCTATAAGGCCAGCATCACTTTGATACCAAAACAAAACAAAGTTATCACAAAAAATATTACATGACAATATATCACTGATAATATAGATGCAAAAATCCTCAACAAAATATTAGCAAACATTTCAACAATACATTGAAAGGATCATATACTATGATCAAGTGTGATTTATCCTAGGGATGTAACAAGAATGGTTCAATATCCACAAATCAATCAATGTGATACACCACATTAATAAACTGAAGAATAAAAATCATATGCTCATTTCAATAGATGCAGAAAAAGCTTCTGACAAAATTCAACATCCATTTATGATAAAAACTCTCCACAAAGTAGTTGTAGAGGCAGCATATCTCAAAAATAAAAGTCAAACAGAAATACAGATTAATGGAACAGGATAGAAAGACCAGCAATAAACCCATGCACCTGTGGTCACCTAATCTATGAAAAAGGAGGTAAGAACATACAATGGAGAAAATAGTCTCTTCAATAAGTGGTGCTGAGAAAACTGCACAGCTACATGTAAAAGAATGAAATTAGAACACTTCCTAACACCATACACAAAAAACACACTCAAAATGGATAAAAGACCTAAATGTAAGGCCAGACACTATAAAACTCTTAGAGGAAAACATAGGCAGAATACTCTTTGACATAAATCGCAACAAGATCTTTTTTGACCTACCTCCTAGAGTGATGAAAATAAAACCAAAAATAAACAAATGGGACCTAATTAAACTTAAAAGCTTTTGCACAGCAAAGGAAACCATAAAAAAACCCAAAAAGACAACCCTCAGAATGGAAGAAAATATCTGCAAATGAAGCAACCAACAAGGTATTAATCTCCAAAATATAGAAACAGTTCACACAGCTAAATATCAAAAAAACAAACAACCCAATCAAAAAATGGGTGGAAGACCTAAATAGACATTTCTCCAAAGACATACAGATGGCCAACAAACACATGAAAACATGCTCAACATCACGAATTATGAGAGAAATGCAAATCAAAACTACGATAACACAACAGTGTAAAGCAATTATATTCCAATAAAGAGCTTAAAAAAACACACACAAACCTACAACGAGGTATCACTTCATCCAGATCAGAATGGCCATCATTAAAAAATCTACAAACAATAAATGCTGGAGCGGGTGTGAAGAAAAAGGAACCCTTCTACTGTTGGTGGGAATGTAAACTGGTACAGTCACTATAGAGAACAGTATGGAGGTTCCTTAAAAAACTAAAAATAGAACTACCATATGACCCAGCAACCCCACTCCTGGGCATATACCCAGAGAAAACTATAATTCAAAAATATACATGCACCCCAATGTTCACTGCAGCACTATTTACAAGAGCCAGGACATGGAAGCAACCTAAATGTCCATCAGCAGAGGAATGGATAAAGAAGATGTGGTACATACATACAATGGAATATTATTCAACCATTAAAAAAGGAATGAAACAGGACTTCCTTGGTGGTGCAGTGATTAAGAATCCGCCTGCCAATGTAGGGGACACGGGTTAGATCCCTGGTCTGGGAAGATCCACATGCTGTGGAGAAACTAAGCCCATGTGCCACAATTACTGAGCCTGTACTCTAGAGCCCAAAAGCCACAACTACTGACCCCATGTGCTGCAACTACTGAAGCCCACGCACCTAGAGCCCATGCTCTGCAACAAGACAAGCCCACGCACCACAATGAAGAGTAGCCCCCGCTTGCCGCAACTAGAAAAAGCCCGTGCACAGCAATGAAGACCCTATGCAGCCAAAAACAAAAAAAACCACCCAAAAAAGGAATGAAACAGTGCCATTTGCAGAGATATGGACAGACCCAGAGACTGTCATAAAGAGTGAAATAAGTCAGAAAGAGAAAAACAAATATCATATAGTACCGCTTATATGTGGAATCTAGAAAAATGGTACAGATGAACTAATTTGCAAAGCAGAAATAGAAACACAGATATAGAGAACAAACTTATGGATACCAAAGAGGGGAAGAGGGGTGGGATGAACTGGGATATTGGGATTGACTTATATACACTACTATGTATAAAACAGATAACTAATGAGAATCTACTGTACAGCACAAGGAACCCAACTCAATGCTTTGTAGTGACCTAAATGGGAAGGAAATCCAAAAAGGAGGGGATATATGCATATGTATAACTGATTCACTTTGCTGTACAGCAGAAACTAATACAAAAATGTAAAGCAACTACACTCCAATAAAAATTAATAATTAAAAAAAAATCATATGCAACAAGCCCATAGCCAACATCATAATCAATAGTAAAAAGCTGAAAGCATTTCCTCTAAGTTCAGGAACAAGACAGGGATGCCCACTCTGCCCATTTCTATTCAACTTAGTATTGGAAGTCCCGGCCACAGCAATCAGACAAAAACAGAAATAAAAGGCATCCAAATTGGAAACAAAGAAGTAAAACTGTCAACTGTTTGCAGATGACATGATGCTATACATAGAAAACCCTAAAAGAGATAGCACCCCACATCTGTCAGAATAGCTATTATCAAAAAGACAACAAATATGTGTCATTGAGGATGTGGCGAGAAGGGCTTGCATACTACTGCTGGAAATCTGAATTGGTACAACCACTATGGAAAACAGTCTGGGGATTCCTCAAAAAATTAAAAACAGAACTAGCATGCTCTCCAGCAATTCCACTTCTGGGTATTTGAAGAAAATAAAAACATTAATTTGAAAAGATATATGCACCCCTATGTTCACGGCAGCATTATTTACAATAGCCAAGATATGGAAGCAATCTCAGTGTCCACCAACAGATGGAATAAAGAATAAAGATATACATATATACAATGGAATATTAAGCAGCCGTATAAAAAGGATGAAACATTGCCATTTGCGACAATGTACATGGACCTAGAGGGTATTATGTTAAGTGAAATAAGTCAGACAAAGAAAGACAAATACTCTTATGATTTCACCTATGTGTGGAACATAAAAAACAAAACAAATGAACAAATATGACTAAAGAGAAACAGAGTCACAAAGAGAACAAACAGGTTGTTGCCAGAGGGAAGGGGGTTTGAGAGAGAAGAACAGTAGGTGAGGGAGGTTATAAACATTCAGTTACAAAATAAATGAGTCACAGGTATGACATGCATAGCGTGGGAAATAGAGTAAATAATTCTGTAATATCTTTGGTGATAGATGACAACTAGACGTATCATGGTGGTCATTTTGAAATGACTAGAAATATCAAATCACTACGCTGTACACCAGGAACTAACATAGTGTTGTAGGTCAATTATACTTCAAAAACAAACAAGCAAACTTAAAGAAAAAGAGATCAGATTTATGGCTACCAGAGTCGGGTGCTGGGAGGGAGGGGGAATTAGACAAAGGTGGTCAAAAGGTACAAGCTTCCAGTTATAAGGTAATAAGTACTAGGGATGTAATGTACAACGTGATAAAGATAATTAACACCTCTGTACACTAGCCATAAATGCTGTTAGAGTAAATCCTGAGTTCTCATCACGAAGGAAAAAAAAATTTTTTTTCTATTTCTTTGATGTTGTAACCTTTGTGACGTGATGAATGTCCACCAAACTTATTGTGATAATCACTTTATGATGTATGTAAGTCAGATCATTATGTTGTACACCTTAAACCTTTACAGTGCTGTATGGCAATTATATCTCAATAAAACTGGGGAAAAAAAGACAAATACAGACTTAAATCTAAAAACAATGAACTTGGGACTTCCTAGATGGCACAGTGGTTGAGAATCTGCCTGCCAATGCAGGAGACATGGGTTCCAGCCCTGCTCTGGGAGGATCCCACATGCCATGAAGTAACTAAGCCCGTGCACCACAACTGTTGAGTCTGCACTCTAGAGCCCATGAGCCACAACTATTGAGCCTTGTGCTGCAACTACTGAGGCCCACCCTCCTAGAGCCTGTGCTCCACAACAAGAGAAGCCACTGCAATGAGGAAGCCGCACACCACAATGAAGAGTGGCCCTCACTCACCGCAACTAGAGAAAGCCCGTGTGCAGCAACGAAGACCCAACACAGCCAATAAACAAACAAAATAAATTTATAAAAAAATAAATAAAATAAATAAATAAGAACAATGAACCTTACTATAAGGGAATATTATACCTTGAGATATTAACTAGTGATAATAGTTCATGTACTTATAAATAAATCTTTTAAATATCTATATAATTATAAATAAATAAAGGATGAATGCTTAATTGTTTACTCTTTGGACACTTAACATATACTGTCTTAGAATCACTGCTACTGTGAGACACCACTACTATCTGAATAAATCATACATCTCCAGTCTACTGAGGGCAGGAAAAAAATAAGATATGAGGTGTTGGCCCTAATTCTTCACAAACATCACGCCATTTAATTCTCACCAAAACCCTAAGATAGATTATATCATTATTTCCATTTTTTCAAGAGAAAATGGAAGCCTACAGAGATTAAATAACATTTCCAAAAGTTACAGAATCAGTGAGGCTGAGAGGCACAAATCCAGATCTTACCCCTCTCCAACCAGACTACAGGCTTGCCCCAGGGCAAGATTTATGTGATTCTGCACCTTCTCATCCCACTGTATGCCCTACATGACTGGTGCAAAAGTGTTGCCGACTTTATGATTCAAATAAACAAAACCTGTTGACTACTGTGTCTATTTTAACTTTTATTCTAGCAAGCCATAAGTATTTATATCACTACCACACATACCTGAAACTTTACCAAAAATAGGTTTGGCTGATTTTGCCATAAAGTTCTCTTTATAGGAAATATACAGAGCAATTCTAAAAGCATATCTGCCAATAAAGAAAAATATGACTTGCAGAAAGGCAGTATCAGTTATCCTAACTCCTGTGTAATAAGATGACTGTAGTCTTCCCTATGCAGACACTGAGCAAAATAAATAAGAATGAAAGACTTTCACACCAACTATTTAGTCAACTGGTGTTGCATATTGAAGACATTGCCAAATGAAAGAGAGGCAAATCAGGTTCTAATGTAACTTAATATAAATAACCCCAGCCCACATATATACTTCTGATTATAACTTAGATTAACTCTTAAAAGTTCTTACTGTGCACCCAGTAGCCAAAGCTGCAGCTCTGAAGCAATCTTCTGCCTTTTTGGTCAAAACAGGAAGTTCTTTCATTGAGGGTGCACGGAAGTAATAGATTAGTTCAGAATAAGAGGGAATGATATTGGGTTTTACACCACCATTTTTTATTATACCTATAAAAAGAACCAAATTACTGGAATTGAGCTTGGAGCTTGGAGACCATTTCTTTAAGCTTAAATATACCCGTAAAGTTTTTTAGCCAATACATACATAAAGAAAAATAATTTAAACTTAGCTTCACATAGATGTTAATCAAATATTTGGTGTTCTACAACAAGTTTTTATGCACAGTGTGATACTTTCTGGCTAACAGGGAAAAAAAAATAATAGTCTATATGTACTTTAGTCTGAGGAATTTTTATGTTAAGAAACTATAATTCCTGACTATAAAGGAACTGTTAGAAATTTTTACAACTATCTTAAGCCTTCTGGAAGAGACTTTTATTTCAGTGGGTTTTATTACAGTTGTAAATTTTGATAAACTTTGACATAAGGAAAAAAAATTAATGGTATGAGGTTCTATAACTACTCTCAAACCTCAGGAATCCCATTTTAAATGGCATTTGGCTCTGGGAAAATAATTTTCATGCCAAAAAGAAACCAACGCAAGTCAAAGATGACAAAGTATACTATCAACTGTCAAAACAAATACATATATTTGGAACTACACTGAGAAGGAAGATGTATCAAAATAATAATGAAAATAAATATGCAAAACCTAATTTTATATGACCTGCTTTTTAAAAAAATAATTTTTTACATACTCCTATTTATTCCTTTAAAAGAAACTAAGGTACAAAATTGGTAAAAGTGCAGTTACAAACTAATTTCAGACTACAGCAAAATCAGGTAAAGAATAGATCTTAAAGTATAATAATTGCTCAAATCATAAGGAAATAAACAAAAATAAATCTATACCTTCAAGACAGCATATATATATACACACACATATATACTTTTTGTATGTGTGTATATATATATACATATACACCTTATTACTGTGCATATATATTAAGGTGATACACATAATTTTAAAAGATGTTACTTAGGATTAACAGCACTTGAGTCCATAAAACCAATAACCATCACTTTTTTTAATGTAAAAAAAGATGAAATTTTATTAAGAGACAAGAATAACTGAAAAATTAAGTTCTAATTTTCAAATACCCACAGAAAGAACATAGATCCTTACATAAAAACATTATTTGTAATACTCAAAATGACCATTCTACTTATGTATACATAATCTTAACTATCTTCTTACCCACATATAAACAAACATCTAGTATTCTGTCCCAGAAATTTCTGAAAAGGTTAAAAATTTTCAGAATATTTATGAAGTATATTAAATGTTTCCAAATTTTTAAAATCAAACATTAAGGAATTATATTGCACTGAAATATATTAAGCATCATCTATTACCCAAAGTATTTGGCATTCGTACCATGAACTCTCCAGGTTGGTTTCATTTGCTGTCTTAACACAGACAGGTTGTTGTAGGCGAGGACAGCAGCATCTAATGCATTTAGCCCTTCCCAGGGATAAGCAGCAGCATGGGATGCTCTCCCATAGTACTTCACAGTCACACTAGGAAGTAAAACACCATTCAGGATTACTTTTTTCAATATCGCTAAAGTAAGAAAATCCAAGTAATTAGAGCTACCCAACTATTATTCAAAATTAATTTGGAATTTTTATTTGCAAATTATTTGTAGCAATAATGTAGCAATTTACATACCTTGGTTCTAGTTTATTATGTAATACAGTGACTAACACAAAGAAGGCACTCCAAAATAAAACAGAGAAAAAGAACTTTGCTCAATCGACCTCCTGCACAAATTAAATTTGTACACAATTCACTTTAAGCAAACAATGCAATACTGTATTAAGTGCTGGAATTACAAAAAGGATGGATGGCTCCTCTCTCCTCCTACACAGCATTGTGATATTTCTATATCAAAAGTCTGCAAAAACTCAGATAATTCCGTCTTAAGGGTGGGGAAAGGTCAAAGAAAGACAGAAAGGAGGTGACTTTTTTTTTTTTATGGTTTTTTTTTTTTTTTTGGCTGAGCCATGCAGCTTATGGGAGTTTTAACTCCCTGACCAGGAATTGAACCTGGGCCCTCAGCAGTGAGAGCGCAGAGTCCTTGCCACTGGACCACCAGGGAATTCCCAGGAGGTGACATCTGAAATGGGTTAAGACAATCTCTAAAAATCAGATTATACTCACAGTATTATAAAATACTCTAGCATTAAGTCAGTTGTTCCTGACCAATATTTTATTAATGTTCCAGAATACCTGTATTACTAATACCTTAAAATTTTATAAGTTGTTTTTCCACTTCCAAGTAGTTCTCATACTAGTCTAACTTTTCAGATACAATAGAAAACAACAGGTTTAGAGAAAGGACTGCAAATTAAATAGTTATTTATAAAGATGACCTTCTTAGATAACACTTTTTAAGCCTGGATAATAGAACCTACATTTAAATTATTAAAAAGTCACTCTAGACTTTTTTTTTTAAATGAATTAGATTCAGGAGGCTCATGACATTTCCTTACTGATTCTAAACATCCTATTAACGAAACAAAAACGAGTAAAAGCATCCAAATACATTTTTTAAATTTTATGGTAATTGCTATTTCCTCAATATATATCTTATCACCATCACCCAGAAACTGGAATTTTAACAAAACTAGTGATAAATAGTATAAAATGGAAAAGGATGTTGTTTATGAAAATGGTTCAAGCACCATTTCTGCTAGGGTTCAAATCTATGTACAATTAAAGCACAATAAACTATAGGAAAAGAAATGCTAATGCTTGGTTTGGATTAGCATTAGTATTTTAGGCTTAAAAAGCACATTAAAAAAAACTGATATAGAATGATACTCAAGACACACTGTTTAATTTTAAAAAGCAAGAGCCAGATCAACAATATATATTTAGCACAATATTTCAGGGGGGGAAATCCTCCTTTAAAATTTAATTTATACATATACTTATTTTATGTCTATAAATATACCTCCAAAGTCCTGGAAGAATATATAGCTCCAGAAAAGGGTCTGGATGTGGGAAAGGTGATAAATAGGGACATAGTGCTTTATCTTATTTATTGTTATAGATTTTTAGCATGAATAGATTCGTAATTTTTTTTTAATTTAATTTTTGTTCTTGTTCTCTTTTCCATCTTAAGAGATGGCCAATGAAAAATCTAAGAAGCCAGATACTAAGAAAAGGCCTGAGGCCAAAAGGGCTGACTTCAGGATCAAGGCCAAGATATCTACCTAACCCTAAATCCTAGAAGGCTAATGGACTGGGAAGCCTGCCAACAGCCACTAGTCCCTTCTAGCCAGAGGTACTGGCAGAGATTTCTAATCTCTAAGGTTTTCCAGAGGTGTACTACTGTACACCATCCCTGAAGCCAAGGTTGAAAGATTCTTCCTACTGTCACAACACCAATTCCTGGAGATAAGACCAAAGATATCAGAACAGTTAAAGTAGTCACCCTGTGAAAACAAGGGATGCAGAGAAATGTAGGGTAACTGAACACAATCTAGAAGCACTGCTGGGGTGGTTCTGCTATTACTCCCTAGCTACTGCAGAGGAGAATGTGCGGTTTTCCTGAAGCAGCTGAGCCGTGGCTCCCTGGGACCAGATCACTAACTGGACCATTAACTATTATGGTTGAAATTTCTGATGTAAAAAATTTAAACCACTTTGATGATGCACTGTCCTAAAAAAAGTGAGCTTTTCAATATAGAGAAAGATAAATTTTAAAAAAGCATCAGCACCAGAGAAATCAGAAAAGGATACATTGGCAAATTCCAATCAAATCCACAGTTTCTGTATTTTGTCTCAGGAACATAACTTATCCTTTTTGCAAAGAACTCAAAATAAGTAAATGAGAAGTTGTGTTTTCTTCCCAAGTCTAATAAAGCTGTCTCTTGCAGATATATTCAGTTGCAAAGGCAACTCCATATCAAAGGACAGATATTGTCCAGAAACCAGATTACTCTCAGTTCAAGATAGAACATAAGCGTCAACATATTCTGTTTGCTATTCTCATGCTTTTTAAGCACTATTTTAACAGTTCAATCATGAACACCGTATTCAATCTCAATTAGGAGGGGCTTACCAAATGTCAGTCAATGGAAATCAATTAAGATATCACATCATTATCTTTCAATTTACCTTTTTTTTCCCAATTTACTTTTTAAAGGCAGAAATACGGAGTTTCAGTCTCCAGTTAAGGCATTAAAGTATTCTAAGAGTCTGTTTTCCGCTAAAGTTTATTTCAGCTTGATTACTCACTCATGTTCGGCCATATCAGGTAGATAAGCAGCATTCTCTTGAGATGGATGCGCCATAAAAACCACATCAAGATTTTTAAAAGCCCCGGCTTCAATTAAATCAATTTTGCCACCACCATCTTCTTCTGCAGGGGTTCCCAGGACAATTACCTAGAAAGAAATACCCATGTGAGAGCAACAAAGAATCCTAGTAGGAAATATCAGCCAGGTTCCCTTGCATATGTATTCACAATCTACATCACACTATGAAGAGAGGTTTTGGTCTCTGACTCTTAAATAATGCAGTGGGCATAAATCTACCGGCTAAATTAACACAAACTTGCAATTGACGTCATTATACCAATTTGGTGCAAAGTAGGTACTAAAGCCTCTACAGGAAACTTTTCCCAATCTTATAACACAATTTTATATAACTAACGTCAAAGATGAAAAAAGATAAGTACTATATACTAAGTTCCTCAAAATTATTTAGGACTTCTTAAAGCTTCTTTTTGACTGTCTTTTAGTATAGGTATATAATTATTCATAAGCACTTTGCTGGTAAGGAACTTACTAGTTACTTTAGTTATCCTCACAACAACCCTGTGAGGTAGGTGAGCGATCTGTATCATCATTTCAGGAAGGATGGTTTTGAGGCATGGAGTGAAGGGTCTTGCCCCAGATCACAGAGCAAGTCTTAAAGCAGAGCTGGGATGAGATACCCTGACCTTCAGGCCTGAACTCTGTTTCTTTACCAAACTACCTTTTTAAAAGGTCTTAACACATTAATCCTTTATGAAAAGCATTAAATAAATCTTAACACCACAGTTAGAAACGGCCAACTATTACACAAACTTACTAATTCGATTCCACCAGCTCAACCAGGCAGATTTATTGGTCACCAAACACCTAATTAAACAAAAGAGAACTTTACAGAATAAACATTTTACTTTGATATTTAAACAACTTCTTCAAACAATTTTTAAAAGCAAAGAAAAATTATCTATAAACAACTAATATACTATCAAGGTCACATATAAGAACACAATAAAACAAGTTGGAAAAAGTCTTGGCTTGCAAAGGGAATCAACATAAATTCCATTTTCAGATAAGACAGATAACCTTGCTAAAACTGAGTATTACCATTCAAAATCAGAAGTGTGTATATTTCCTAAAGTCTTGCTTTATTCAGAAGCTACAAAGCACCCAAGCTCTTAAATTAAGTTGCTTCTTACTTTTAACCCTTGACTCATTAAATCTGGTGACTTTTCAGATTAAATCTTGCTGACTTCTCTGAACCTTTCATAAACCTGATTAAAGCTAAATCTCTCCAGTGTTTCATGCAATGGCAAGGGACACCTCCTCCCGCAAACAAAACAAAAACCTAGCCAGATGAAAAACAAGGCCCAGAGGCAGAAAAGAGAAAGCAGCTAAAGAGAAAAAGCAATGAAAGATGGAACTGTTACGATCAAAGAGAAAGGTTATTGACACTGGAAAAAATGAGCTAAAGAATATTAAAATATAACATTAGTCTTTCCCTTAACCTGAACGGTGTTGACTGAATCTTAGCTCACAGAATGAAGAACATACCATCTGGAAAAACAGAGTAACACAAGGTTAAACTTGCCCTACGACTAACATGAACGACACTGCCCCGTTTAAAGGATCGAGCTATTTCTTAAAATCGCGAAATAAATATGAAGACTTAAGGATCAACTTATCTACGTAGTTAATGTTCATCCTCTTCCCATTTTTTGTATACCTCTAGAGGTTTTGTAGTTCTAACGACTGCACATTTGCTATCCAAATTCCAATGACTCGAATCACAAGAGCTCCTAGGACTGCCACAGACAAAAGATTTTTCGGAGGCTAACGAAGAGGGTCTGTAGATTTCCCTACAATAACTGCCTCCTCCTAGAGACTGCACAGCCTTCAGCAAAATGCGATTGCCCCTATTACCAAAAATAAGCCATCACGAAAACCAGGCTTGCTTCTCAGTTCTTTCCTAAGGGAGAGAGTCCACTCAATGGTTTAGAACTCAATGGTTTAGGAGAGAAAAGGCAAAACCCTGCAAAACGTCGCTAGGTCGGCCAGTCCTGCACTACTAACTCGGATCCAGGGGTTGTGCCCACTACAGCAAAGGCCAGGACGTCGAGGGCTGCCCCCTCCACCTGCCCCGGGGGTGGGAAGGGACGGATGCGCTAGGGAAGCACCGGCTGCCGCCGCTCTCGGGTCGGCGCCGGCCTGGGCAGGCGACGGGAGCCCCACGCCCGGGCCCCACCTCACCTTCACCGGCAGAGGCGGCCCGGGGAGGCTCTGCAGGGCCCCCTTCACGCCCAGCGCGGCCGCCGCCCCGACCTCGGCGATCAGGTTGTGGCCGCAGGCGTGCCCGATGCCGGGCAGCGCGTCGTACTCGCAGAGGAAGCCCAGGTGCAGCGGGCACGGCGCCGCCCGGACCCCCGGCGCCCCCCACTCGGCGCGGAAGGCCGTGGCCAGCTGGTAGTGCGGCTGCACCGCCCACGACGCGGCCGGGGGCTCGCTCCGGAAGAAGCGCGTCAGCACGCCGTGGGCGCGGTGCTCCTCGTAGGCCAGCTCGGGCTCGCTCCAGATCTCGCGGCTCAGGGCCCCCAGGCGCTCGGCGGCCTCGTCGATGCACTCCGCCGCGCGCACCTTCAGCAGCTCCAGCTCGGACACGCCAGCGCAGGCGCCCCCCTCCACCGGCCGCTCCTCTCCGGGTCTCATCGCGCCCGCAGCGTGGCACCGCTCAGCGCCCTTCTCCGTGGCCCGCGAGACAGCTCGCTCCCGGCGGCCCACCGAGCCTGCGCACACGCCCGCCCTCCGCGCGGGGCGGCTCCGCAGCTCCCGGGAGACCCGCCCCCGGGCCCCGGGGGCCCCACCTCCAGCGCCGCGCCGGAAACGTGCCCCGCCCCTCCTGCCGCCGCCAGGTGCTCCGCCCCCGGGCGGGGCCGGGGGCGCCGGAAAGAGCCAGGTGTCGGCCCTGCACGTCTCTGGTCTGTTCCCTTGACCGTCCTGGCAACGTATTTATGATCTGAGGTCATTGTTGCTTTCCCGTTGTTGCTTATGTCCCTGGGCAGAAGAATAGAACGGTTTTAATGGTAAATAGGCATCAGAGACAGACCAAGTGGACCCTAGCCTCCTGAGAAACGGCACTCTCCATTCTGGACTAGTAATAAGCCACTCTCCTATCTAAACCAGTGGTACAAATTTTTACAAGGTTTTTAGTTCCTAAAACTGGGTGTCGATATATACGCTTTACAAAGAACACTGGTCAATAGACTACGTACTTAAGTTTTCTCTAAGTCCCCACTTTCTTCTTGAAGTTACTGTGTTATGTAAAAGCTGAAACTGCTGTGTATGGCTTTCTCGTTAGAATCAGAACTTACTACTAACTAGAACAGCACCTGGAATGTGAGTAGTAAGCACTGGATATATATTCGCTATTATAGTCTATTTGAGTAGAGTGGAATTATTGAATAGAATTAGGAATTTAAAATGAGATTTTTAAAAAAGCCCAAAGAGTTTGATAAAAATATTTATGGTCATATATATTCATAGTGTTTTGTTGATTTGAGTGTGTGTTTTTAAATAGTAACAGCTTTGAGAGAGAGCATATTTTCAAACTATTTTCGTTTAAAACTTTGATTGAAAGTAACATGATGTGTGCCGTTGGTGTCCACATTATAACTCGGTTTTAAATTACCCAATGAAGAAATTCAAGATGCTGTACTCTGCTTCACTCCAGTGAAGCACAAAGTCTGAAAAACGGTTGTTGATGATACAACTATTAATAGCACTGTAGAGATTTATATTCTAAGGTGTTCTACATAGTAAAAGCTTCCATCAGCCTTTCCTACTGTCACCTCTTTCCTCAATTTGTCACAGTTCGGTTGAATGGGACACAATATATTCATATAATAAGACAAATGTATTCTTTCAAAATAAGTCTAAAGGAAGCTAACATACATGAAGACTACTACGATTTTTAACTACTACACATATTAACAATACCAGAGTAAATGTCACATTCTAAATCAGAAAATACTGTCATTCTCAGGCAACACCCTCACTGAAGCTCAGCCCTAAAGACAATGACTGCAGTATTAAATTCCTGGACCCCCTCGTCTATGCTTAATAAACCTTACCAGGATACACTTCTGCAAAAATCCCCTCTGTGTCTATGACATTCAGGATTATTGTGCTCAGTTAGTTGGCTAAAAAATGGCCTTGTTTCAGCAAACACAATAGGTGACATTTATAGAGCACTTACTCTGTGGTAGGAGCTTAACATGTGCTAAGTGCTCTACAAGTATTAACTCATTTAATTCTCATAATAACCTATGAGGTTGTTAATGGGATTGTTTATCTTCACTTTACAGATGTACTGTCTGAGATTACACAGCTAGTAAGTAGTGGATTCAGCCACCATGCTCTACTGCTTCTGTGAGTAGACATCCAAATTCTTAAAGGCATTTACACCTTTTCTATTTACATCAGAACCCATAATAATCACTCCTTTTGAATAAATTTACTGCAGCAACCCTGCCTGTTGACATCAGAAGTACTCATGTTTGCTTGCTTTTGTCAGGCAGCTATAAACAACAACAGAAAAGGGCTACATATAAATTCTACATAGAAGCTGCTGTTTATATTGCTTGTTATGAATTAGCAAAGCTGTCACTTGAGGTAAAGAAGAGACAGATTCATTTCAAGCTCTGTTCTGTGTGTATGCATGCATGTATGTGTTGCGTTTCCATTGTTGGCAGCCTATATTTCTTATTGTATCCTTTAAAAAAATTAATTGGTTAATTAATTAATTTTTATTTATTGGCTACATTGGGTCTTCACTGCTGCGCAGGGGCTTTCTGTAGTTGCACAGAGCCAGGGCTACTCTTCATTTCAGTGCGCAGGCTTCTTATTGCAATGGCTTCTCTTGTTGCGGAGCATGGGCTCTAGGTGCGTGGGCTTCAGTAGTTGCAGCGTGTGGGCTCAGTTTTTATGGCTCATGGGCTCTAGAGCACAGGCTCAGTGGCTGTGGTGCACGGGATTAGTTGCTCCGCAGCATGTGGGACCTTCCTGGACCAGGGCTTGAACCCGTGTCCCCTGCATTGGCAGGCGGAGTCTTAACCACTGCACCACCAGGGAAGTCCTTACTTATTCTATCCTTAATTTATTTAATAAATTGTGATAATTTGTTCAATATGTATCTTCCCCTGCAGTCTTTAAACTCTTTTGCTTTCCTGCTGTGTTCCTCAGCACCTAACATGGTGTAGTGGTAATACAGCCCTTCCTCGTCAATAAATATTTGTTGGTTAATTATTCTTCTTGAATCTAATAAGCTACTTGTGTAATAGTAACAGTTAACCACTCAACTGTGCTGACTACCTGCAGATACTGTGTGTATCAGTGTGATGCTTCTCCCTAGCCTTCTCAGTCCTTTACCTGTAGGAGCTGAGAGGCAGGAAAAGGCTTCTGGAAGTTGATGGAGTTGGATATATGGCCTTCTTGAATCCGGTCAACTCAGTAATTGTTATTATCACGTTCATTTATATCCATGATGTTCATACAACTGTCTACCTCTATGTGCTGCTACTAAGGAGCCTATAATCCTTTTTACCAGACCTTTGCTTTGGAGGGGAGGTGGGTAGAAAGAGTTCTCATTGAAGGATTGGTTTTTAAAGTACAAAGATACATCTTCTCTCACTGTTCAGAAAACGAGCCACCATGGCATCTGACTCGATAACTTTCAGAACAGGAAATTCATGACAAATGAGTGCTTTGGTGGGGAAGAGTAGATCAAATATTTCCTTTATCTCGGGAAAGCAATGTTGTCCCTGGCTGAAATACTAGCTGAAATTGTACAAAACTAGACTGGATATTATTCTGCACTTCAGATTCAGAACT
Organism: Hippopotamus amphibius kiboko; assembly: GCF_030028045.1. NCBI lineage: Eukaryota > Metazoa > Chordata > Mammalia > Artiodactyla > Hippopotamidae > Hippopotamus > Hippopotamus amphibius. The sequence continues at coordinate 75,735,843 of NC_080191.1, read as the reverse complement.
CTTTTTGGCAAGACAACAGACTTGGATATGGTTGATATTCTTTTAATTAGAATAAAATAAGATAATAAAATAAAATCCTCACCATAAACTTGTAAAGCATGTCTTAAATGAGAAGGAAAAAAATACATCAAGAACCCAGAAAAAAGAAATGGAATGAAAAACTAGATAGCACATTAAGAAACCATTTCCGGGCTAAGGTGTTGGGAAAGCTGGCTGTCATTTGGCAGAAAGCAGTGAACCAAGAGAACAGGTCGGGCACTTCCCGGTGGTGCAGTGGTTAAGAATCCACCTGCCAATGCAGGGGTCATGGGTTCAATCCCTGGTCCAGGAAGATCCCAAATGCCTCAAAGCAACTAAGCCGGTGCGCCACAACTACTGAGCCTGTGCTTTAGAGCCTGTGAGCCACAGCTACTGAGCCCATGTGCCACAACTACTGAAGCCTGCACACCTAGAGCCCATGCTCCACAACAAGAGAAGCCACCGCAATGAGAAGCCCATGCACTGCAATGAAGAGTAGCCCCTGCTTGCCGCAACTGGAGAAATCCCCGCACACAGCAATGAAGACCCCAGTGCAGCCAAATAAATAAATATTTAAAAAAAAAAGAAAAGAGAACAGGTCGGCAGAAAGGTGAATTTTGTTTGGGGGGGTGGAGGGCCATAGAGGAATTGTGCACACGTTGTTAAGGAGGTAAATCTCTATCCAGACGGTGGGTAACTAACAAATATTATTAAGCAGGAGAGAAGGAAAACCAGATTTTTGTTCTGGAAAAATAGTTGATGACAATGTGGACGATACATGGAAACAGAGAGACTTTGGGCTGAGACATGCTGAAAGCTTCCTGCAAAGTCCCTGGAATCCAGAAACATTTCACAGACAGAAGTGGCCAGGCTTGATGCCTGATTGCGTGTGTTTGGAGGAAGGGGACGTGATGGAGAAAAGGAGGCAAGATGACTGAGATTTCTAGGGTTAACAACTTGGGTGGACGGTAAAGTCATTCAACAACATAGGGGCAGTGGGAGCGTGGGGGGCCAGTGGGTGGATGTGCATTAGTGGAGGTGGATGCCGCCATCCAAGAGACTAGCGGTGGTGCTAAGGCAAGTGGAAGAGCTAAGGAAAGTGCATGTCCACATATCTATGACGTATAATGGTTATACCCAGAGGAGAGTTAAACCATCCAGGGAGTGAGTGAGTAGACAGGAAAAAATGTAAGCTGAGGAAGACACTCTGCAAAACAAAAACAAAGGGAATGAGCAGAAATGTCTGGCAGGACCTTGCTTCTGTTGGGTAAGGTTCTATTACAACTTGTTTTCAAGTCCTGTATAGATTTCTTCAAATGGCCCATGAGGTAAAGGCAGCTATTTTAAAGCCTGGAATGTCCTGATACTAAGTTACTTGAGGCTCCCTTTGACTTCTCCCTCTCTTGGCAGTGAGGTTAGCTGCTCTGCTGACCATGACCATTCCTGAAAATGAGGACAGTGAGGTTCTCTCAGAGGAAAGGCTTCTCCTCTGCCTGATTCCCTAGGGCTGGTAGACTACAACACTGTGAAGACACAGCCCGGCTTGTGCTGGATGAGAACATTTCTCTCCTAAGGTTATGGTTTGGGGAAATGGAGAGAACTTTTATGGCTCCCCTACCCTTGTTGATACAACATTTGGAACTTGGACCCAATGCAAGGCATGAGGGTCCTTCAAGAGATTCCTCTCTCACGCAGTGTGTACACCTTGACCATGTGCCTATCGCATTAATAATTACCTTTGCTAAGGATTCACCTCCCAAACTTCTTGGTCATTTTGGGGCTACTTATTTTAAGTTGCTAGTAACAATGGAATATGTGGATGGTCACTTGCTTAAAATACTCGAGATACTTTACAAAAGATGTGGTAATGAAGAACCATTAGTTAATTTTAGGTGTGGTCTAAAAATTCATAAATAGAATCTGCCTTCCAATGCAGGGGACGCAGGTTCAGTCCCTGGTGGGGGAACTAAGATCCCACACGCCATCGGGCAACTAAGCCCGTGCACTGCAACTACTGAGCCCACGTACCACAATTAGAAGCCCACATGCTGCAACTGAGATCTGACACAGCCAAATAAAGAAATAAATTTTAAAAAATTAAAAAATTAAAATTAATAAATAAACATCTAGCAATTAGAGATATGATGGAACATGCAACAGGAAGCAATCTAGAAATATCCAATAAAACTAATTAGGAAAAATGCAACTACAATGTTCCTAAAGGTCTTCTGCATAAAGTGCTTCCTCTTCTGTTTTGCTACAAAGTGTGAGGCCAAAATAAGGAAAGGAGAGACACTGGTAGAAACTTATGGCTGACTGAAAAAGATACAAAAGCCAAGTTAAGCCTTTTTACTAGTTAACATTTAAAATATTTACTGTTTGTTACTATAACACAAAATAAGCTTCTGACACTTGGTTAAATTGAAATCAGAGAAAAGCTAAAAGGTTCAGTGGCTGGAGAGAAGTGGTCAAAGGGTATAAAGAATTTCAGTTATGTAAGATGATAAAGTCCAAGACATCTACTGGGCAGCATAGTGCCTGTGTTGACAATATTAAGAATTGTCTAAGAGAGTAGATCTTACGTTAAGTGTCCTTTTCACAAAAAAAGAATAACAGTAAAGAAGTCAGGGGATTTCCCTGGTGGCGCAGTGGTTAAGAATCCGCCTGCCAATGCAGGGGACATGGGTTCGAGCCCTGGTCCAGGAAGATCCCACATGCTTTGGAGCAACTAAGCCCATGCACTACAACTACTCAGCCCACGTGCCGCAACCACTGAAGCTCACGTGCCTAGAGCCCATGCTCCACAACAAGAGAAGCCACCACAATGAGAAGCCCACACTCCGCAAACAAGAGAAGCCCCTGCTCGCCGCAACTAGAGAAAGCCCGTGTGCAGCAGTGAAGACCCAATGCAGCCAATAAACAAACAAACAAACAAACAAACAAACAAATAGATAAATAAATAAATAAATTTAAAAAACCCAGAAGGCAGGATGAAACTTTTGGAGGTGATGGATATGTTTATGGCATAGATGGTGGTGATGGTTTCACTGGTATATACTTATATCCAAAATCATCAAGTCATATACATTAAATATATGTAGCTCTTTATACGTCATTCATACCTCAGTAAAGTGGTTTATTGAAAAAGAAGTGCCTGTGAAAACCTCACAGTCTTTCCAGATGTTGTAGATATTTTCCCCATAGCATGGTGATTTCCAAGTTAAAAGGTTTTAGGGGACTCTGCTCAACTCTATGCATAGTCCCTAGCTTAGCTTAAGAAATGGCTGAGAACATATAAGTATTAGTGGGTATGGTAACAAATTACAGTTGAGTTCTCATGTTTTAAAACATGCCTCTAAATTGTGTAGCCTGTGTTTATGTAACAACAAGAGATGGGGAGCTCATCCCGGTCCTTGACACTTTACCCATGTCTCCCTGGGTCATTCAGGTACTCACCTGTAAAACGAGATTGGACTCAGTTATAGGTAAGACCCATTCTAGTGTAAAGATACTTCCCTAGGATCCCATTCTTTAATTATCCTGTTTATCTGCTTCAATAAAATATTTTTTTTGAAGCACGATTTACTAGTAAGACATTCTTTTCACTGTGATTTAGTTGATCATAGGTGGGGAGAAAAAAGGACCTAGCACAACCTAGATTGATTCTTTCCTCCCATCCTCACTCTCTCTTTTGCTTCTTTTTAAATGTCATTTTCCTTATTTCTAATTTTTAAATTTAATACATCATGGGAATTCCCTGGCTGTCCAGTGGTTAGAACTCCGCACTTTCAGTGCCAAGGGCTGGGGTTTTATCCCTGATCAGGGAACTAAGATCCCACAAGCTGTGTGGCGCAGCCAAAAAAAAAAAAGAAAGAAAGAAAGAAAAGAAAAAAAAAACGGTAATGCATCATAAACGTTTCCTCATCTGTAAAATGGAAGTAATGGTCTCTATATAGCAATCTCTCAGAATAGGTTGTTATCTGAATGAAATGAAATCACTTGGAACAGTGCCTGGCATGTAATCATGTAAACGCTCAACAACGTTAGTTATTAAAGGTGTCACACCCTTGCCTTGCATCTCTCCATTTACAAAAGTCCAGGCATCTGAAGTGCTTTGAAAGAAAATACTAGAATTTCTACAATAATAGAAAAACCAACAATGAAAGAAATTGCAAGTCCCCAGTCTCTTCTGCAATTCTTTTTTTTTTTTAAAGCTCTTTATTGGAATATAATTGCTTTACACTGTTGTGCCAGTTTCTGCTGTACAACAAAGTGAATCATCTGTATTTATACATATATCCCCATATCCCCTCCCTCCTACCCTCCCTATCCCAGCCCTCTAAGTCATCACCCATCATCGAGTTGATCTTCCTGTTTTATGCAGCTCTATCTAGCTGTTTTACATTTGGTAGTGTATACATGTCAATGCTATTCTCTCGCTTCGTCCCAGCTTCCCCTTTGTTCTCCACCTGTATCCTCAAGTCCGTTCTCTACATCTGCATCTTTATTCTTGCCCTGTCACTGGGTTCATAAGTACCATTTTTTTTAGATTCCATATATATGTGTTGTTTTTCTCTTTCTGGCATACTTTGCTCTGTATAACAGACTCTAGGTCCATCCACCTCACTACAAATAACTCCATTTCATTCCTTTTTATGGCTGCATAATATTCCATTGTATATATGTGCCACATCTTCTTTATCCATTCTTCTGTTGGTGGGCATTTAGCTTGCTTCCATGTCCTGGCTATTGTAAATAGTTCTGCAGTTCTTGAAATACTGTTAGCATCTGTAATGTGGTGACCAGCTGAATGAATTAGATGCATCACCACCATCAAATCACTTATGTTGTAATGTTCTAACTGGAAATATCTCCTCTATTCAGAAGTGGTATTTTGATGCTTCCCAAGGTAAATCTGGTACTGCCATCTCCACACTGTGCACCACATCAAACCTTGCCAATCTGCAGGCTCAGAATCTTATAAAACGTACAATCCTTTTAAGTCTGTATTGTGCCTTTATCTACTATATTAGTCTGCCGAGGCTGCTGTAACAAAATACCAGAGCCTAGGTAGCTTGAACAACAGAAATTTATTTACTCACCATTCTGGAGGCTAGAAGTTCAAGATCCAGTTGCTGTCAGGATTGGTATTTGGTGAGACCTCTCTTCCTGGCTTGCAGACAGCCATTTTCTCACTTTGTCCTCAAATGACCTTCCCTCTATGCTGGGGAGGAAGAGGGGGAGTGGAGCAGAGAGAGAGAGAGGGTATCTGGTGTCTTTTCCTCTTCTTATAGGGACACCAATCCTATTAGATAAGGAGTCCATCCTTGTGACCTCATTTAATCTTAATTACTGCCCTAAAGGCCCTGTCTCCAACGACAGTCACACTGAGGGTCAGGGCTTCAACCTATGAATTTGGGGGAATACAGTTCAGTCCACAACACCTACCAAACACCAGCAGTCCAAGATAACTACATATCAGTAAAGCAAATGACTTCAGTATATATCTCATTATAGGCTCTAATAATAAGTATTTCTAAAAAGAAACATGTATGGTAAACACATAAAGAATTAGATAAATTTTTCATAAAGTCTTCCCAAGTATTTTCCTTGAGAAATTGAAAATTCTTAAGAAAATTCTCAACTTATAACATTAGAATTGAAATCGTTCATTTCCTTCTAAAAGATCATCCCTTGAAATTTCAAATTTTTTCATAGTGAAAATATGAGTCAAGTTAAAGGGTTCCTCAAAAGCTGCATTTCACAGTCCTGTTTGCGCAAATGTATTTTATTTCAACTAACGAAAATTTAATTATTGTTATTATGATAAGCTATCGACTTTAGAAAAACCAGCTTCCTTTGTTACAAATTAATGTGGCTTAGGAGAGAAGTTCATTCAAGCTGAATTATGAGAGAAGAGATATTTCATTCAATATTTTAATTTTTTCAGGCAACTGTGATAGCTGGCCAATTTAAAAAAATCTAGAATGTCACGTCTATTATCATTTCAGAAAAGCAAATATTTTACTCATTGCCTAATTCATGTCAAATGGCAGCAATTGATGCTCTCGTTTTTTTCCTTGTCTAAAATTAGTTTATAATTTTACCCAAGTGTTGTTGTTGCCAAGAGGTCAGTTTCTTTCTCCAGGAACACTTGACCATGTAGAGATCTGCAAGCATGAGGACACGTAATATGGATCTATCATGTTGCTTTGAAAGCTTCAAAGCCCAGATTTGACCATAACATTCAATACTGGAGTTTCGCGCAGAACAAAGTTAATTGTGGAACAGCGGATCCTACTGAAGGAACGTGAACCAAAGTTATATTTGAAGTGGGAATAAAAGGCCTAAAATCAGTTATTACACTGAAATGTCCAGGGTTTATACTTATCATTAAAAGAGACAGATCCTATACCACATAATTTTAGAATACTAGAGAAACTAACGATGTAATGTGTATGAAAGAGAGAGGAAAAGAGGGGAAATAAGGAAACATTTTGCAGCCGTGAAATGTTTACACTGCTGTAGTCTTGTCTAAATAGTTTTATTTTAAAAATTAAGTCTGCAATAAATACAATTAAATACACACAAATATGCTTTTTTTTTTTAGCCTAGGGAATACACAATGAAGGTGAAGTTGAAGAAAACAAAGTAGGCTAGATTAAGAAGGTGAAAGGCCAAAATTGCCAATCCATGACCAGCTATTTATCTATTTTCAAATAATGGCCAAATGAGCTTTAGGCGAGATCATATTAAACCCGAGTTTCTATATTGCACAATAGCGAAATCCATCACAGCTGCTAATCCAAGATAATTTGCTCTTGAAATACTAACTCTGTGAAATAAACAAACTCCTCAGACCTTAACCAAGAATCGTTTCAAATGCCCAGATTCTGTAAAGCGCTTCTTATGTCCCTTTTTGACATTTGAGTACTAATGTTTCCATTACCTTTATTGTCTGTTTTTACATCAATATAGAATCTCAGCAAGTGTTTGTTAACTTTGGTTGACGCGGTATCTGAAAAGCAATTATTAGTAAAGCTTCAGGAGAATTGAGACCTGTGTGTGCAAGGAAATGACACCACTCTACAGAGAATCAGTTTAACCAACCTATGATTCTGATAAGACAGCAGGTCTGTGGAAGTTGAGAAACCTTAAAAGCTGACGGAACGATCCGGAGGAAACATCTTATGAAAAATATCATGGTAAAAGTTCTGTAGCAATGGATTCTACGTTTAGCCTCTGCCACTCATACCAGAAAAATTACCCACCATGCTTTTGCTACACTGCCATTTTCTTTAACTTATAATGAAGTGTACGATTGCTCAAAAGAAAATTATGTTCTGAGAAAATTTATAAAATTAACAAGTATAAAACATGGAACTTTTCTGAGTATGGTATGCATGATATATCTGGTTAGAGTTATTTGAAAGATTAAAGCATCATGTGGATATATGTATTTGAAAACTACTTTGTATATTAATAAATTAGAAATAAACTGTACCGAATTAGCAGATTTAGGTGCACATGATACATTTGGTAAGAATGTATCTTGGTCAGCAAGATACTTGGCAATGGGTCCAACAAAGAGGATGAGACCTCACAGTTTGAAGTTCCTGCCAACACAAAAAAGAGGGAGAAACAGAAGTGAAATTTGGGAGGAACTCATGCAGAAGCCAGTGACAAAGATCACAGAGAAGTGTTGGGTTTGTGAATAAAAGGATGTTTCCGAGTCTCATTCAACTCAAGAAATTTTGGGCATAGTGACTGTTGTTTTTCCTGGTACTGTGGTTGGAACAGCATAAATAAACGAAGTGTTCCTGCTTGATAAATGTTTTCCCACCTGTCCTACCCGAAGGCAAATATACTGTGAAGCTAGTAGAGCTTAAGCTTCAGGGTCCCTCACTTACACAGACTCCTTCCAAGCCCATTAAGGGCCTAGAAATGATCTCACAGGGTCATATATTTGAGTAAAATTTGCCAACGATGTTCCAGTCATGATCGGTTAAGACCACTATTTCTTTCCATCATGACGGTCCCTCTGATACACTTCCCCTTAGTCAGGTCACATTGGAATGGCCACAAGCATTTTGGGATCCAGTTAATGGGAAGTTGAACTGAGCATCCATTGGTTTGGGTTTGGTGGAATGTGATTCTCTGTGATGCAGTACTTCTGTGTAGGGGTAAATGCTGCTAGCCATCCAGGTATAGAAGTGGCTTCCAGGAATACTCCTACTGCCCTCTGTGCCAACTCATCTGGGATCCTGTCATGTAAAGGTGTAGGGCCAGAGGTTACATTGCAGTGTGACTTTATGCTACAGTGGATACCACCGTAAGTATGTGGGTTAGTGGAGAAGAAACAGAGATTAAAATGAAGGGAGGTAAAAGTCAGTCTATTGGAAATTCTTCCAGTCACTAGATATGTAAAATTGTTAAGGAGAGAGAAGTCTATTTTTATCCTCCTGGTCAAAAAGGATGTTCTGTCCTGTCGGCAACGTACTCAATAATGCAATGTATGCCATTATCAGTGTATCGTAGTCTTTCCCCCTCTTTTGAAGGAAATTGTACATGATAGAATTTATCAGAATTACTGTTAGTATAAAAGAAGTCTGGTATTCATCTGCAGTGACTCCACAACTACCAGGGACCAAGGCTTCTATGTATCTGCTCTGTCATCCTCGGTATATGGCTTCCTTCCTCAAGGTTTCCTGATGAGTTCAGGATAACTGCTGGTGTTCCAGCTATCATGTCCACATTCTAGGCAGTAGGAAGTAGGAAGAAGAGAAGGATAAAAGATGTGCCCCACAGCCAAACCAAATTCCGTTAAGGGGTCATTCCAGTTGTTTCTCGTAGCATTTACGCTTTGGCCAGAACTTGGTCATGTGGCCATAACTAGATGCAAAGGAGGCTGAGATCTGTAGTCTTTTCAGATAGGTGATTTACTGCTAGAATACAGCTTGGAAAATGGGAAGCAGGTGCACAAGTAGAAACTTAAGAAAGCAGAAAAAGCTGAAATTTAAGCATCTGCAGTCAGAAAAGCCAAAAAGCAAGACAAGAACAGCTGCAGAATTGGAGGCACCTGTCGCTTTAAATGGGGCATGGATTAAAAACAAGATTAGTTGAAAGTCAAATAAAAAGCAGCTAGATCTCTAGATGCCAGTCCTAACATTGCACAGCCAGGCACCCAAACCTTTCACACCCCAACAGAAGAAGACAGGTATTCTCACTGGAAAAAGCGAAACAGAGCTCTAGCCTCAGGAGTATTTCAGGGAAGTAAGACAAAAGGTAAAATAGGGAGGTAAAGTTAAATTTTACATATTGAGTTGTGAGAACTTTAGTCCCCTGCCCTTATTCAACTCCTAGAATAATAGCAGCCAGGCTTACACTCTCTCCTGAAATATACACCAACAACAATACAAAACAAACAAAAAACTAGCCCAAGAGAAGAAAAACCTATAGATGCTAACATTTGAGTGTCTCCAAAGTAAGGCCTGAGTACAAGTCTACAGTAAACTATACAGTGAAGCCACCAGTTAAGACACTTGGGCCAAGCTTCCAAACCATTTTGGGTGTTTCTCTCTTAAATGAGAACAGAGAGCCAAAATCCACTAGACTTTTAAGAATATCTCTGCAAGATAGCCTTTACTGGCAATATAAAGGCCTGTGAGCATAAGTCCCAAAGATGCTTGCAACTGCCATTTATGCTACTTCTGAAGCTCTCAGCTCAAGGAAGCATATGTTGGCCTGAAAGGCTGCAGGTGATTAAAAAAAAAAAAAAAAAAGACAGTGTTCATGCTCAGTATTCTATGCTGTACTGTGCTCTGTCTTGTTTATTGTACACCCCAAGATTGGTGGCGTTCTCCTGGCTCTAGTGAGATGATGTCTGACATATATCAGGATTGGCTTAAGTGCAGAACTACAGGCTCTCAGGCCCTAAAATTATCCAATCTAGCTGCTTGCTACTTCTCTACTGAAAATGAATTACTAGCCTTCTGCTACACACTGGCTGAGATGGCACCCCAATTAAGGGACACCTGAGACCAAAAGTTCCAGTAAGTTCCTGGGTGATGTCAGAGATACAATGGATTAAGGAAGGAGCAGCTGTCAATCTCATTGATTTAATGTGACCTAGACACTCAGCACGTGTGAAAAGGGGCAGCATGAGAGGGGTTAAGAGAATTCATGGACCAGAGGCATCCACTATCTGGGGATGATGTTGTCCCCATTACACGCTGTCTTTCTGACAATGGGGACTGCAGTACGGAAGAATGTGACTAAGCTTCGTTTATTGATGGCCATGTGCACAACCCTTGCAGTAAAAGGCAAGGGAAAGTGAGCCCGAAGGACCTAGTTATGTATTGTGTGGCTGGCTGTACATTCCAATATCTTAGGTGCCTGTAACTTATTTGGAAGATAATCCCAGAAAAAAGAGAGAGATACAGGCAAGGCGAAAAAGCCAATAAATATGTGTTATTGAATGGGTATCACCCTATACAGCTTGGGCTCAATCCTGCTCAATCCTTGGGACTCTCTAAAGAATTATAGAATCCTCTTGGAATTGTACACTATTGATAAACTGTACACATAGTTAAATAAAACATAATATTTATATTATGTATAGAGAAAAATTAAGTAAAAATTTAATTATAGAATTTACATAAGAATAGTTTTACAAAACACTCTTCTGAGAACTAAATGTCTAGTGATTGTTACTTTGAGCACAGGTATGGTCCTTTAAGTAGCATCAGCTTTTAAAATGCTAACGAATGAAATTAAAATTCATTTTGAAGAGACATGATTTTAAAAGTCTCTAGTTTCTTGATGTTGGTTCCAATAGTTGGTTCATTTGAAGTTTGGATTCACTTCAAAGGAACTCACTTCTGTTTTTAGGATTTGAGGGTAGAGGAGAAACTCCAGCCCAAGAAGGGAGCTCCGTAAGTGCTTCCCCAGGGGAGGATGAGAAGGAAAAGGAAGTCTCCGCAGGAACTGTTTCCTTGCATCTGGGGCAGTGATACTTACTGGAGGTGAGGAGGGTGAGTGTGGCCTGGCAGCACGGGAGGCCTCTGCTTTCAGACCAAGGCCCACCATTTGGAGGGACGAGGAAGTTATTATTTGGAAAAGTTTATTGAGATGTTTATTGTGACTCCTAGTTCAGTGACCGGATCATTCTTGTAACTTCAGCCATCGTCTCCTTTTTTCTTGAGTGTCTGGATTTCTCTTCATCTACTTCTTTTATTAGGAAGTATTATTTTATTATTTCCTCCTTCAGGATAGAGTTGGTACTCATCAGCTTTCCATAGACGTCCTCCAGGCTCTGAATTTTTGATGACTCTCTCTCTAGGCTATCCTAGATGTATCCTCCAAAGTGTCCTCCAAAGATGACTCAGTTGCTACATTTCCCCTTTGAACAGTGCGATCCTTGCAAAGGAGCTGACACTTCTCTTAAATTAGTGCTGCCAATGTTGGTGAAATTTTCAGCCAGCATTTGTAAAAGCAGCATTTCCCGTTTCACATAAAGTCAGTTTCTAGACAACTAGACAAGTCTGAATAAATATGAGACACACGAAAATGCTGATGACAGGTGCACACACCTTGGACTCCGGCTGGAGGCTGCAGAGGGCAGGGCCTGGATCCCCATCATCCAGCTGTGGCCCCATCACCACTGCTTCTGCCTTTCCAAGGATGCCTGAAGCCAAGCTCCACAGTGGCTTAAATTCCTTCCATGGCACGGAAGCCCACCACAGAGTTCTGCAGAGTAACCATACCTCTACCAGCTCACAGAAACTTCTGAGATCCCTCCAGTTACGCCTGCAACATCCCACACAGGCAACCTAAGCAGGCCACCAGTGAAGCTGGTCCAGAGAATGGATAGATCAACTTTAAAAAGTTTCTTAAAATTACTGTCTGCTGGCCCTCTTCTCAATTAAAAAAAAAAAATTACAAAATATTTTTTTCCAGCTGTGCTACGCAGCATGCGGGATCTTAATTCCCCAAGAGATGGAATCCATGTCCCCTCCAGTGGAAGCTCAGAGTCTTAACCACTGGACTGCCAGGGAAGTCCTGAAACATTTTTATTAAGGTAAAATATACATTCTGTGAAACACCCATATATTGAATGTATATAATTTGATAACTTTTGACAAATATATACATCTGTATATCCAATATGCCAATTGAGATATAGAACAGTTTCATCACTTTCAGAAAGTTCCCTCATTCCAGCTTCCAGGAATCCTTACTCCCTGAAGGCAATCATCTCTTTGATTTTTATTGACATATATTAATTTGGACTCTTTTGGAACGTCACATAAATGGCATCATGCAGAATGTATCCTTTTGTCTCTGGCTTCTTTTGCTCCATGTGTTCGGGGTTCTACCATGTTGGTCCACCCCTTCTTTCATTCTGAGTCGAATGCCATTGCACGAGCACACAAGATTGGACATCAACCCACCCCTCTTGCTCCCCATTCACTCCACCTCCTCCCACCCCCTCCCCTTTTTCTTCTCACCCCTCCTCACATCAAGGAGGCAGACCCCTGGTCCTGCAGCAAGAGCCCCTCATTGAGTGTTGAGGGGTCCTTGACCACAAAAGAAGCCACCACATCCTCTAGCTTAGATCACATTAGCTTCTCTCCTTTAAAAAATTTTTTTTTGCAATTTATTTGTTAAAAAAACTGGGTAGTTTGTCCTACAGATTCCCACAGAGTGAAACTTGTTGACTGCTTTCCTGTGATGTCATTAATGTGTTCTTCAGTCCTGTATTTCCTGAAAACTGAGAGCTAGAGCTGTCACCAGCCACGGCTGTCTCCACTTACCTTGAGGTATGAATCTGTATGGAAAAGTTAAACTCAAAAGGTGATTCATTAAGCTTGTTATTTTAGTAAATTTATGACCTTGCACACTTACAAATATTTGACATGTTTTAATTCATTGCAGTTACTATTCTTATTGCTACTCAAATTGTCCCCTCTTTAGCTAGTGTTGTCTTCTGAGCACTTGAAATGTGGCTAGTGTGACTGAGTAACGAAATTTTAAATTTTACTTTAAAGGTAAATAGTCATAGGCGGGTAGTAGCTATGGTATTGGACAGTAGAGATACAGAATACTTCCATTATCAAAGCAAGTTTCATTAGACAGTGCTGAGCTAGAGGCTGGATCACTCAGGGTTTTTGCGAGAGTATGCTTATGTGAACGTCCTTCAGGAGGGCATATAACGTCTGGTTGTTTCTTTGTATTAACTGAGCAGGCTTTATGGTCTTTGCCTAGATCTACTATTTCTGTAGGGGTTGCCAAATTGTAATATTTTAATTCTATCATTCCTTCGCTGTTTTACTGACTGAAATACTTTTAGAAAGAAAGCTTCCCTTATCAACCATTTGGGTTTCCCTGAGGTATAAATTTGCACAGAAGAGTTAGGCTTAAAAGGTGATCAGTTCGACTTGTTTTTCAGTGTAAGTATGACCTTGCACACTTACAAATATTTGCTGTGTTTTAACTCATTGCAGTTACTATTCTTATTGATACTCAAATTGTCCCCTCTTTAGCTAGTGTTGTCTTGGAATCCTTTTAACAGGACCCTAGAAGCCTTTGATGGCTTCTCTCCTTCTGATAGGAAAAGATATTCCAGGTTTATCGTGTACATTTCCTGCCCCAGACCTGAAATTAGCCACTCTTTCAAAGTCATGGTTCCTTTGAGGAGAAGATGATATTTAGAGATTAGAGTCTGTGCTCTCAGGGTGCCTGTTGCTACTGGGCTGGTCATTGTTTCTAAGTCTTTTCAGTGGACAAAGCTAAGAAATATTATTTAAATTGAGATATAATTGACATATAACATTGTATTCGTTTTAGGTGTGTGACAATGATTTGATGTATATATATTTATTGTGAAATGATTACCACAAAAAGTATAGTTAACATGCATTACCACACATAGATACACATTTTTGTTTCTTATGATGAGAAATTTTAAGATCTACTCTTCTAGCAACTTGCAAATATGTAATACAATGTTGTGAACTGTAGTCACCATGCTTCATGTCACACCCCCAGGACTTATTTTATAACTGGAGATTTGTACCTCATTTTGTTCATCCTCTCCCTCTAGTAGCCACCAATCTGTTCTCTGAATCCATGAGCTCCATTTTTAAAATCCCTTATGTAAGTGAGATCATATACTAATTGTCTTTCTCTGTCTGAGTTAAGAAATATTTTTGAAGAGAAAACATATCACATGCCTTTTAACTGATCTGCTTGTACCAGTTTCTACTTCACTACTCCTTCCAACTCATCCTCTGCATTTCTGTCAGAATCATTCTTATAAAACACAGATCTGATTTTCTTAATCCCCTGCTTAAAAACTTGTGATGGAGTCGCATTGCCAAAAGGATTAAGCCAAAGCTCCTTGGCATGGTATACATACAGATCCTCTCAAAATCTGGCTCCGATAAAAAACAAAAAAACAAAAAAACAACAAAAAAAATCTGGCTCCGAGTCTGCACTCTAACCTTTTTACCATTCATTCTTCCTTCTTCCATAGTTCAGCACACCACACTGCTCCTGCCACACTGTGTCTTTTCTCACCTGGTTCACTTTCCCTGAAATGCCCTGATTTTTCTATTTCTCGGTAAATTTGTACTCATCCTTCAATAAATATCTCAAACATCAATTTTCTGTAAAATAAATTGCAGTCTCCTTTCCCCACAGAGGACTAATCTGTTTCCATCATGTCCTACATAGTACTCTGAAACATCGTTATGTAGCACTAGTGAAACTGTATAACAATGATTTGTTTACATGTAGCTCTCTCTAGCTAGAATGTCCCCCAAAATGTTGGACACTTACCATTGGTGGTACTGTGGATGGTTGCATGTGTTACACTGATATGACATTATATATTGAATTGCATAGTGTGAGAGTTATTCCCCTTTTAATACTTTAGGGACAAAGCTTTAGTTTTATACTAGTATGGCTTTAACCTCTCGCCATTATTGTGTGATTAATTTCCCTTTTTAAAGAGAGAGCAGGCCTCAGGCTTGGAACTTTGTAGATAAAAATAATTGGCTAGAATTTATATATTTCTATATGATATTCTCTAATGATTACTTTCTGTCTATGAAACTTTAAAAATTAATATTGACGAGGGACTTCTCTGGTGGTCCAGTGGCTAAGACTCTGCATTGCCAACGCAGGGGGCCCAGGTTCGATCCCTGGTTGGGGAACTAGATCCAACATGCTGCAACTAAAAGTCTGCACACCACAACTAAGAAGCCCGCATGCTTCTAAAAGATCCCAAGTGCCACAACAAAGACCTGGCACAGCCAAAATAAATAAATTAATTAAAAAAAAAGATAATGTCAACATAAAATCAATTGTATTTCTATAAAAAATAATATTGATGATAGATTTTTTTAAAAATAAAAGTGAGATAATTTAAAGAAAAATAGTAAGTATGTAATGGTAACAAAGTGCATCATTGTGACAAAACTCTCATAGGATATGTGAAAATGTCTTAACTCTGGGGAATGCTGGGCTAGGTCCTTCAGAACCAGGAGGCATAACTTCTATTTTCATCCCCAGTTCCTAGTACTATATTTGATATACAGTAGATCATCACTAAACATTTGTCAAAATAAATTAGGAAGAAACACGCACCTCCAACATTTTCAAGATTCAGTGTCATTTTGGGGGATATATAGTTAAAGTGACAGGCCCTCTCTAATCTGACTTTTCTGGAAAAGTTAAACAGTATCCATTGTTATCATAGAAATGACCTTTAAAATTATTTCCTATAGCCACCATGGAAAAAATCAAGTTCATAAGAGGATATGACCACAGATTCTCCACTGGAATCATGTCTTATAAACCAAAGTTCAGGGGCAATAGAGGAAGGTTTACAATACATTCTATTGAAATCATCACATCACTTTTCACCATCAAGGTCATGGTATATTTTGAGAGAGGGTGGACCAGAGTAGCTCTCACTAGAGGAGAGCTAGCACCATCTGTTGGGGAGTGAGTTCACAGCATAAGATGATATCAAGCTGACTTCATTACTACGGAATTTATTTCTCCAAAGTACTTTTCAACATACAAATTTCAAGACACTTATACATACCCAAGTACAATTTAATTTTCAATCAGGCCTATTTCTCCACCATGACTGTCAAAAACAAAACTAGTTGATTAATCTGATTAAAATAGACTCGTTTTTCATGATTTGACTCTAATTACAAATCTGATAACTAGACTATTCTGACCCATTTAAGAACTGGAAAAAAGGTTAGTAATATTATACAGCCATGTGCATTATAGGTTTGCTGTAGAATAACAAATACGTACTGCACAAAACAGGCTCATAGATACAGAGAACAAGTGGGTGGTTGCCAGAGGGAAGGGTGGTGGAGGGATAGGCAAAATAGATGGAGGAGGTTAAGAGGTACAAACCTCCAGTTATAAAATAAATAAGCCACGGGGATGTAATATACAGGATAAGGATATGGTCAATAATACTTTAATAACTTTGTATGGGGATGGATGATTACTAGACTTATTGTGGTGATCATTTCATTATGTATGTAAATGTCAAATCACTATGAAACTAACATATGAAACCAACAATATTGTACATCAACTATATTTCAATTAAAATATACATATAGTCAAAGTAAAAAACAAAAATATATTGTTTGTTCTTATAAACCAGCCTTGGTATCTGTTGATTATCTGTGGTCATTAGAAATAGAGGTAGCCTTAAATTTTAAACTTTACTAATAAACCAGAAACAGTAATTTTCTCCTTTCACACTCCTTTCCCCAGAATCTATAGATGAAAATTGAGGGGGCTGTGTTTCTCTTGTTTACCATTTGGAATAGATGCTCCAGAGTGACAAAAAGAGAAGAGACAGCCAGCTAAGTGTAAGTAGGTGGAAAATGAGGGGGAAATCCTAAGCACTTAGATTCTAAATGACAAGTGAGTTACCAGCAATTTCCCCAGAGACAGGGCTTAGGAGTAAAGTTGCAAACATTAGAAATTAGTTCATACGTGCCTCTATTTTAAGCATAACTTACAGATGACTGATTTTAAAGATTTGTCCACTAAGGCAAGTTTTAACAAGTTGAAAAAAGATTCTGAATTTATCTTGCTATATCCTTTATGGAACTGTGATTTTCATTGAAGAAGTTTAAAATCTGTTTACTTTTGAAAAGTGAGCTAAAGTCATGATATTATCTAAATGAGAATAACCTTATCTATTTTCCTAAAATATTTTCCAATCAGAGTCTCTCTCATAGGGAAAAACCAGAAGCATTAGATTGTAATATTTAATTACTTATTTATTTATTTTTAATGGAGCTATAACTGACATAATGTGTACATTTAAGGTGTACAACATATTGATCTGATACATTTATATATTGCAACATGATTACCATTTGCTAACACTTCTATCACATCACATTATTATTTCTTTTTTTGTGGTGAGGATAAAGTGTAATTTAAAAACTGTATTATTATGATTTAATTTTTTGTTTTTGGCCACACTGCACGGCTTACAGGATACATGATATTAGTTCCCTGACCAGGCATCGAACCCATGCCCTCAGCAGTGAAAGCGCAGATTCCTAACCACTGGACCACCAGGGAATTCCCATTAAAATTGTATTAAGTGGAAAGGAAGTAGTGGTTGCTGCAAAGAACAATACTTTCAACTCTGCTGTATAACAGGGGCTTTAGTTATTAAACAATTGTCAGGTTTTGCCAGTGGTATACTCCTTGGGAATTCTCTGGCAATTTAGAGAGAACATTAACTCTCTCAAGCCTGTAGGGTACCATTTAATGCCTTAAAGCAACGATTCATTAAAGTGATACTTTTACTAAATGCACCTAGCTAAATTCTAGGACTTAGGGTAAATGTGAATATGTTTGTGAACCTGGTGACAGGCAGCGTATTTAGTCTTGACCTAAGCCTTCTCCCGGCATCTTTAAGAGTACTCCCAAAATGCCAAGGGAAGGGTAAAGCACAGCTGCATCAGTTACTCATCTCAGCTGGTTTAAGGACATGCTCAAGATGCTGGCGCAACTTAGCCCTGTGTAGCGCTCTTCAATTGTCCATGCCTGACAATGGCCCTCCTCCAGCCTTTCAACTAGAAAGCAGTTTACTTATACTTCTTTACACTCCATTGCCTTGAATCAGATTTGGAAATAGGAAGCGCATACATGTTCATGCAATATAAAGAATTAAGGTTCCATAATTTATTATTTTTAAATTAAAATTGTATACATCTAAGGTGTACAACATGATAATTTGATATACACACACAGTGAAATGATTACAGGTCAAGCTAATTAATATATCCATCTCCTCATAAGTTACCACGTCCATAACTTATTTTAAATCAATTCCAGCTACCTTTAAAGTTCAAGTTTCTAATTGCACCTCCTTCCACAGTTTAAATCCCTTTCCTCAAATACTTCTATCAATAGGAACAGGAAAAAAACCACTACCTATCCACTAAGTCTTTTCAGATATGCCAGTAAAAGCTTTTTTCAAACTGTGAAGAGCTTTGTAGGGTTTTTCCAATTATAAAAAGCTTTTTAAGAATAATCTGACAGTACCAAAAGTAAGAAGAAGAAAGTGAAAATCAGTGTAATGCCTCCACCTGGAAACAACTCTATTTATAAATGAACATTCCAATACATATATTTTTAACTAAATAGGTTTGTGGTTTACATAGAGTCTAGTGAATTTTTACCCCACTTAATATGTCAGGGAAGAGGTTTATTAATAACTCCCATCTCCTATCAAGTCTTTTCTCTGCAAGGTCGGTGTAGTCGGTTGAATGGTGGCCCCAGAAAAGACATGCCCAAGTCCTGATCTTAATTAGAAAAAGGGTCTTTGCAGATACAATTAAGTTAAGGATCTGGAGATGAGATCATCCTGGATTACCTGGGTGGGCCCTAAATCCAATGATAAGTGTCTGGGACTTCCCTGGCAGTCCAGTGGTTAAGACTCCATGCTACCACTGCAGGGGGGTGAAGGTTTGACCCCTGGCCAGGGAACTAAGATCCCGCATGCCTCTGCCTCGGGATGTGGCAACAAAACAAAACAAAACAAAAAAACCCCAAAAAACAAACAAAAAGCCCACAAGTGTCCTCATAAGAGAAAGAGGAGAAAGCTGCACGAAGAAGGAAGCAGAGATTGGAGGCTCCAGGGACTGGAGGAAGCAAGGAAGGATCCTCCCCTAGTGCCCTGCCAACACCTTGATTTCAGACTTCAGGCCTCCTGAACTGGGAGAGAATACATTTCTGTCATTTTAAACCACTGAGTTTGTGGCAGTTTGTTTCGACAGCCCTAGCAAATCAATATAGTCAGCATTGCAGACTCTCCTACTGTACACCCAGCCTGCTCTCCAGCCTCATTTTCCTGTTCTCCAGCCTGATTGCTCCTGTTTGCCTGCTTTCATTTCCTGTATTGCCTCAAAGCCTTTGCACATGCTATTCCAGCGCGAGGGTTGCTCCTCTTCATTCTTCAACTATTTCTCCAAAACTTCATCAGGGAAAAGTTCAGTGACCCTCTAGCCCTGCTTACCAACCCCCGTAAAGTACCATTTCAGCAGCATACAGCTCTTTTCTCAGCTCTTAGCACAGTTTGTGTCTTTAATAGTGGGATCATTCTACCAAGTTGTAAGTTTCATGAGCATGGGAACACGCCCCCACGCCTTATATTCCCGGGCTAGGCCTGAGCTTGCTGTGCCATAGCAATCACTTTTTGAATGAACGGCCACTATTCCAGAAGCACCTGCAGTCGTTGGTAAACTCTCACAGACTTTGAGACAGCCGGGGGTTAAGTAGGGTGACCATCTTATTTACCCTCCAAAATCAGCCACTTCTGAGAATGGAAAGGGGTGCGACCAATAATGACAGGTCACCTGGTTACAGTCCTGGTAACAAGCTGTACTGACCACAGGAGCAAATATGAAGGCAGGAGAATAACCGGAAAGGGACGGCTATGACATTTTGGAGAGAAGGGGAGAGGATAATCTATATTTGCTTAATTGCCTCTGCATTTTCATTGCTGTCTTTTACACCACGTATTCATTTGTTCATTCTTTTATTGTCCGGTCTTCACTCAAGAAGGTAAGCTCTACGAGGGCTGGGACGAAGCCTCTTTTGTTGGTTGCTCTAAACCACACCTAAAATAGTTCCTGGTGCATCGTAGGTGCTCAATAAACATTCGAATGAATGTTCTCACAGCTGAACGGTGTATCCTAAAAGAATAATGGGTGAAGAACCCAAAATACACAGAAAAAAAAAATCCTCGCAGTTCTAAAGCCTAGAGTCTCAACACTAAAGGGGCCAGGAGGCGGAACAATTGCCAAGGTCTTGGGCTGAGGCTGCAAGAACGAAGGCCCCAGTGGCCACCGGGCTGTTGCGCAGGTGAATGCAGCCTTGACCCCGCCCACCCCCCGCTCGCGACACCCTCTGTCTGGATGCTCCCCGACCCCCGGCTCGCCCGCTTCAGCCCCTAGGACCGCTGTGGTCCCTGCCCTCCGGTTACAGTCTGACCCCAGCCGCCTCCTCCCGGAATCCCATTCGACCCCGGCACCCTCGCGCTGCGGGCTCTCCCGAGTCCCTCAACCCGGGGCCTCCAGCGCCGCCCCCTTCTCAGATGCCCTCGAATCCCAGGACCCGCGCCGCCCCCGCCCCCGCTCCCTCCCCCGCGTGGTCCGCGCCGACGGCCCCGCGCCGCGCCGCGCCGCGCTCCCCCCGCGCCCGCCTCTGCGGCTGCGCGCTGGTGGGGCCGAGGCCGAGGGGAGGGGGTCGTGCCGAGGGCCGGCGGAGCTGCTGTGGCGGCGGCAGGAGACGGAGCGAGCCCGGCGGCCGCGGGCAGACGCCGAGCGGACGGAGGGAGCGGTCATGTCTCGCTACACGAGGCCCCCCAACACCTCCCTGTTCGTCAGGAACGTCGCGGACGCCACCAGGTGAGCGGCGGCGGCGCCGCGGGTTGGGGCGCGGGGGAGGGCCGGGTAACGGCCGCGGCGCGGAGCCCGGCGGCGGCCCGCGGGTCTGCGCCGCCCCTCCCCGCCGGCCCGGCCCGGCCCGGCCGCGACGCTCCGCGGAGGAGCCCTTCCCGGGCCGGCGGGGAGCCCTCGGACTTCTCGGGGCCTGGACGGGACTCGCGCCCCCGCTCTCCCGGCCGGCGTTCCGCCCCGGTGCGGCCCCGCGTCCAGGCCCCGCCGCGCCCGGCCGCCCCCCGCAGCCGGGCGGCGGGCCGGTGCCCGTGCCCTCCGCGGGAGCCGGCGGAGCGCGCGCCGCCCCTCGCCCGGGCCCCTCCCCGCCCCCGGCCCTGGGCGTTCCCCGGGCGGGTGCCCGCGTCTCCCGCCTTTGTCGCCGTGCGGGGATGAAGCCGCGCATCTTACCTCCTAAATGGGGAGGAATCGGGGATGGGGAGAACGCGTTACGGAATAATGCGTGTGTTGGGCCTTACGATTCCCTTTCGCTGCAGTCAGTAGTCTGGTCTACTTACAGGTGGTACTGGTTAAATGTTATGTGTTGCACAATTTTGTACTATATGCAAAGGATAACTTCGGTGAATGAGATTTGTATGTTTTTCTTTAAAGTTCTGAGTGCAGTATAAACACCCATCATAACGGTTTGGATAGACTTCCCTTCCCTGGCCGATTTTGGTGCACTCAGCCCACCCGCTCACCCTTTGGAGAATTCTGTTTACATAGTACCTAAACGTAATAGATTTTAAGCAATGACTACTTACAGCGGTGTCTTTTTGCCTTCATAGGAGCTAGAGGGAATGCGGGGGGCGGGGGGGAGGGGGATTAATAGACATTTTAGTATCACTGGGCTTACTTAATTTACTCCCCAGCCCCCCATCCCAGTCTTTATAGGTGTGCTAGATTATCTTATTGTACATAAGGGAAAGGTGAAACTCAGAGTTTTAATGACTTACTTGGGGCTTCACGGCTGGAAACATATTGGAGCCTTGACTCCAGAGCCATCAGGAGTAATCATCATAATTTACCTTTGAGAAGTAAATGTTCAGTGTTTTTAAAAATTTTTATCGCTGCTATTATATATATATGTCACAACTGTAGACTGAGTTAATATACTTTAACATCCTAAAGATGCCTGTGTTTACGTTTCTTCTCTCAACGTGTTTATCAGTATATTACATAGAAAACAAGCAAAATTTATTACTTGGGTAAGGTTAAAAAAAATTCCCACGGTTTAAACAGACCACTTGAATACTGAATAAGACCAAGCCTCTCCAGTGTGCCTACAAAAAAATGAAAGGTTTCCGATTCTGATGGTCACAGGGGCCAGCCAGGGTGATATGAGTGAGTGAAGGTGTCAGGTGAAGGCACAGTAGGATGGTGTGGACTGTGGCAAATGGAAAAGAACATGTGCCATCCCAGGGGGACAGTGGCCGCTACCAAGCTTCAGCTGATTAACTGCTGTACAGACATTTGGACCAGTTGCCACGTCTTTTTAATTTTTAAAAGAAGTCAGAAGCCTCTATTTTGTGTGTAAACTTCCTCAGTTTCAAAATGTTGGCATTTATTGAGTTGAATCATATGAAATTCCCATTTTTGTAGATTTTAAATCTAAAACATTGGCATTTTCGTGTTTCAACACTTTTTAAAAAATGTTTAAACGTTGTGCAGGCCAAATAAAACATATATACATGTGGCAGATAATCAAGCTAGATAGAGCTAGATAATCAAGACTGATAATTGAGATTTATTGATTTACTTTACCATTTTCCCACCAATTTTTAGCATTGCCGCTGGGGGACAGTCAAGATCTAGGAGGTTTGTATTAATGAAATTATAATAATCGCTAACATTTGTTAAGTACTCACTGTATACCAGGCACTGTACTAAAAACTTTACGTATATTATTTTATTACATTTTCAGTAACCTTATATAACAGATAAGAATCTGAGATTTAGAGAGATTAAGGATCTTGCCTAAAACTGCACAGCTGTTTAGTAGTGTTATGAAAGTAGAATCATCACATGTAACCTTAATAGCTTTTTTTGTACAAGGTGTCATATAGTAAAAGTTAACTAGCAGTGTGACACCTAGACACATTTGTTATGCTTAAAGAGAAAATCATTGGGATAAATGTTAAACAGGGTATAAAATTATATACACAGTGTGATTTCAATTATATAAAAAATGAAGAAAGGGAAAAGTTATATTATAGAAAATGAGCCTGGAAAGAAATCCCTTTGAGTGGTTTTCTTGCTTTCAAATTTTATTTAATGTTTTATAACAAAGCCAAATTTTATTTAAAATGTTTCTGTGAAGTGGACATTTTAATATATATATGATAAAGCAGAAGACATTAAAACACATTAGGCATAAAATTTGTTAGGAATGAAATTGAGCACAATAACTAAAGAAAGATTTAAAAATACATTTTATAATTTTATAGTTTGTGTTATGTTTCTTTTCACTGGTGAAGCAAGATGTGGTTTAGGAAGAATATTGATTTTAAATCTTTGCTTTTTGTGTACAGTAATTTTTTTAATGTCAGATACAATTTTCTAATGGAACAAAGTAATGTCCAAATCTCAAACAAAACATTCCCATTTTGATGCTTAACATCATGTTAGGTTGGGGAGCACCGATCAGGTACTTCCCTTGGATGTACTTAGTAGCATTCTTTGGTTGCATTGTGTAATGAGGCTACATTAATATTAATATCAGTGGTGATGTAGAAAAAGCATTAAACAAAATCCAGTAAGATTTATAATAAAAAAGTCTCAGCAAACTAGGAATAGAAGGGAACTTCCTCAGTTTAATAAAGGGCATTTATGAAAAACCTATAGCTGATAACATACTTAATGATGAAACTGAATGCTTTCCCTTTAAGATCAGAACAAGATAAGGATGTCCACTCTCACAGCCTCTATTCAGCATTGTATTGCAGGTCCTAATCAATGCAACAAGGCAAGAAAAAAAAAGACATACAGATTATAAAGGTAAAAGTAAAACCTGTCCCTGTTCTTAGGTGACATGTTTGCTTACATAAAGCTGCAGTAACTAATGATGAGTTTCAGTGAGTTTTCAGGATATGAGGTAAACTTAGTGAAAATTCTGTTTCTCTATACTAACAGCAAACGTAACGAAAAAAGATTTTAATTCCATTTATCTTAGTATCAAAAACACAGGAATAAGTTTCACACAAAAAAACATGTAAAAACCTTTGTATTAAAGACTATAACATGTTGCCAAGAGAAATCAAAGACCAACATAAATTGGTAGATATACTATATTCTTAGATTGGAAGATGAAATATTAATGAAGTTATCAGATCTGTCCCAATTGATTATATTATAGATTCAAGACATTCCTGATCAAATGCTTTTTAAAAAATAGAAACTAACAAGTTAATTCTAAAATATATTAATATGCAAAGGATCTAGAATAGCCACAATAATTTTGAAAAATGTCACTGATGCTGGAAGACTTGTACTACCTGGCTGAAAGAGTTACTGAAAAGTTATGATAATCATAACAGTTTGATATTGGCCTAAGGGTAGACAAATAGATCAATAGAACAAAATAGAGGGCCCATAAATAATCCATACATACAGAGTCAGTTGATTTGTTGACACAGGCACTAATGCCATCAGAGAAAGGAAAGTCTTTTTCAACAAACAGTACTGTAACAACTGGATATATATAGGGAAAAAAATGTATTGCAGCCTCTACCTCACATAATTTGAACTGAATCATCAATTGAAATGTAGAAGATAAAATTGTAAAGCTTTTAGAAGAAAGCATGGGAGAATATCTTCATGACTTGAGGATAGGCAGGAATTTCTTATAGGACAAAGAAAGTAATTACCATAAAAGAAAAAGGAATATTGATAAATTAGATTTCTCCAAAATTAAAATTTCTGTTCATTAAAAAATACTATTTAAGAAAGTAAATAGGCAAGCCAGAGACTGGGAGGAAATATTTACAAAACATATATCTCAGAAAGGACTTTTTCTCAAAATAATAATGAACTTTTACAACTCAATAAAAAGACAAATGTTATTATTAAAAACAGGCAGGGACTTCCGTGGTGGTCCAGTGGCTAAGACTCTGCATCCCAATGCAGGATGTTAATTAAATACGTACATCCTCTTTAACCCAGAAATTCTGCCCCTAGAATAAATGACCCATAAGCATGTAAAGATGTTGCCCGGGTGTGATCCCTGGTCAGGGAGCTAGATCCCACATGCCGCAACTGAAGATTCAGCATGTCACAACTAAAGATCCTGCACGTGGCAACAAAGATCCTGCATGCCGCAATTAAGACCTGGCACAGCCAAATAAATACATATTTTTTTTAAATGGGCAAAAATGTCAGATACTTTCAAGAGAAAAATATACGAATGTCCAATTAGCACATGAAAAAAGTGCTCAGCACCATTTGTTGTTGGGGAAATGCAAATTAAAACCACAGTGAGATTCCACGTAACACCTACTTGAATGGCTAAAATTAAAAAGACTGACAATACCAAGCGTTGACAAAGATTGGCACAACTGAAACTTAGATGTTGGTGGTGGGAGTATAAAATGGTACAGCCACTTTGCAGAACTGTTTGGCCACTTCATAGAAATAAAATATGTACGTCCTCTTTAACTCAGAAATTCTGCCCCTAGAATAAAGGACCTATAAGCATATAAAGGTGTTGTACCTCACTGGTGTTAAGATAAATTAAAATTCAAATAATGAGATACCTACTCACTTTATGTCCTTCGGAATGGCAAAGATTAAAAGATGTTAGGTTGGATCGTTAGGAATTCTGATGCATGTCTTGAGGACTATAAGTTGGCTACTTTGGAAAACGTGTAACGAAGGTGAAGATGTGTATACTCTCCAATCCATCAGTTGCATGGCTAGTGGTATGTCCCAGAGAACTCTGAAGAGCTCTAGGAAGCACATGCACCATAATGTGCACTTACAGCACAGCTTGCAGTTAACGGAAGCATTTTAAATGTTCATCCACAGAAAAACGTATGAATGAATTGTGGTTTAGTCATAACAATACTGAGTTAAAACGAATGACCTAATGCTACATGGAGAAATTTCAAGGGAGGAAAAGGCAAAGTGCAGAATTTTACAAATAGTTTGATACCTTCTATATGCATTTGCAGTAGAAATACAAAGTTATGCCGAGGAACAATGAACACTCATGATTGTTTCTAAGGTAGGATATAATATCTTATTTCTTAAAAAATACTAAAAAGCATATATGGCAAGTGTTGAGATATAATCTTGTTGGTGGATACATGGGTGTTTTATTATCTCTATACATTTCTGAATGTCAAAATGGATCACACCAAAAATACAAAAATAAATGAAAACAAAAGAGTAACTAACAGGTGAGGAAGTAGAGACAGCAAATGGGAGCCAGCTCTTTTGAGATTTGTTCCTTCAGACAGACCTCTGGGATTCTAAGTCTCTGTGACACACATTGCTCCAGCCTCTTTTATATTATCTAGGATCCTATTCTGTCAGCCACTCACATTTGGTTGATGGAATTGGTTGCCTGGGAAAACATACATTTGAAATTCTAGCTTTGCTACTGGCTATGTGTATCTCTGGGCAAGGTAATTGCTCTCACTCTCAGTCTCCTTGACTATTAAATGGTAACAACAATGTGTTCTTCACTCGTAAAGACAGCAAATGTATACTGAGCACCTACTGTGTGCCAAGCAATTATGCTAAGTACTGAGATATACTAGTGAAGACACCTGCTTTACAAGTGATTCTCAACCCCTGAGCAACAGAATTGCCTATGAAACCCTTAAACATAACTGGGGCTCACCATAGGAAGCACGAATTAGGTCAAGGATTAATGCATCAAGCTGGAACGCCTGTTTCTGTAACATCTCCTTCACAGATGATTCCAATATTCGGGAATGGTTGAGAATCTTTACCCTGTAGTCTGTGTTTTATGGGAGCAGCAATTGTGTTTTTCTTGTCCTCCATCATATTCCTAAAGCCTGGCCCGTAGTACATCTCAATAAGTATTTGTTGAATGAATAAATGAAAGAAAAAGACTTTGTCACTGTCCTCTACATATAAAGTTAATAGTCTCTCAGGGAAGGGGGACGATTAAATATGTTATAGTCAGTATTAAATGAAATAAAAATAGTAAAAATATAATGAAGTTTGTCATAATATTGACTGCACTGCCTGGTATATAGTGGCTACTTAGTCAGTGTTAGTTCAGTCTTTATGTAATAACTCCAAAATCCACATCTCTAGCTTTAATCACTGACTTCTAGTCTTGAGAAGAAAATACAATTAATTAATGTAATCTGTGTAATCAGAATATTCAGTTGCTTACAGAATTCTTACGGGTGTTCCACCATCACCTTAAATTTATTGTTTCTAAACCTGGAAACGATAAATTTTGCCTCTCCTCGCTCTTCAGTCTCACTCTTTTCAGGCTATCTGATTTTTATCAGGGACACCATCTTTCTTCCGTTTGCCCAAGTTAGAAGGTTTGCACTCATCTTAGGGTCTTTTTTCTACACAGTATGTTTTGAAATACTCTTATATCTTCTAAGCCATGTTTTGTGCTCATAGCTTGATTTTGAATCTCTAAGATCTCCATGAGGCAGCAGGGTATAGTGGTTACGAACCCAGACTAGTGTAAGATTGTGGGAGTTTGCTTCCAGCTCTGTCGCTTGCTGGCTCAGTGACTTTAGGTGAGTTCATCTGTCTGTGCCCTCATCTATAAACAACATCTGTAAACATCTGTTGTTACGGGAATTAAGTGGTCTTAAGGTGAACAGTGGCTGGTATTTAAATGCATTATAACTGTCAGCTGTTGATGCTAAGTATTTTGTCTCTTCAGTTAGATTGTAGCTCCATGAAGGCAAATATGCTATGTATTTCTTTGGTGTCCCCTCTTTAGTGCCTGTCACAGTGGAAAGCATATCAGTGACTCAAAAATACTTGTCAAATGTGAGACTATGGTAGTTATTTTTGCTTTAAGTTTACTAGTAAAACAACCATTTTTCTTTAAAGCCTGAGAGATAATTTTAGGAGTTCTTTAGAATCTAATTCTTGCTATCTGAAAACAAATAAATGTGAAATTATAGTGAGACAAATGAACGTGTTCTTAATGAAAGGGTTAATAGAACTCTCTATATATTGACAATTGAAAAGTCTTGTAATGGGAGTAACTTTCAAAAGTGGATATGCTGTATATAAAAGAGATAACCAACAAGAACCTACTGTATAGCACAGAAAACTATATTCAGTATTTTGTGATAACCTATAAGGGAAAAGAATCTGAAAAGGAATATATATATATACACACATATGTATATATAAAATATATATAAAAACTGAATCACTGTGTGCTGTACACCTGAAACTAACACGATATTGTAAATCAACTGTACTTCAGTTTAAAAAAAAAAAAGCCAAAAAAAAAGTGGATGTGTTTCCGCAACCTGACTAAGCATAAGAGCCACCTAGAGTGCTTGTAAAAATAGTGTTCCAGACCTCTTCAACCAGAATCTCCAAAAGTGAGACCTGAGAATTTGTTGTTTTCTTTATTTTTTCCTTCTTTTCTGAACACTGAGTGATTCCTATGAGAGACAATTTCAGATAATGCTAGTCCAGATAATATACTTTATTTTAAAGGTTTCAACTGGATTTCTGTAGGCAAAATATTTTAACATAGCTACTCATATTTCTTTACCTTATTTCTAAAACACTTCAGGCCTGAGGACTTGCGCCGTGAATTTGGTCGATATGGCCCTATAGTAGACGTTTACATTCCACTTGACTTCTACACCCGCCGCCCAAGAGGATTTGCTTATGTTCAATATCCTTTATTTTACTGTGTGCATGTGAATAGACTACATACATGTACGTGTATATGTACTCAGGAGAATATGTTGTGAGATTAATATTGCCTAATTAATGTGTTTATGTCTTTATCTCAGAAAATCTAAAGCAGTCCACAGTAGCTGGCAAGCACCCCTCAGTTTGAACCAACCTGTTAGCTAGAATCCAAGCATAAACCGAGCAGGCAAGACAAAAGGCACCTAAAGTTCAAGCATCAAGGAGTAAAGAGGGAGGGTGGACACAGATATAAAGACCTGGAAGAGGGAAAGTCTTTATCAAGCAAAAGACAAAGCCAACACCAGGTTGAGACTTCGGCTTTTCTACATTTACTCAGAGTTCCAGAATCAAAGCCAAGTCTGATTTTGTTGGTTCTGCGTCTCTTATAAAGTCCATCTTGCAAGCCCTAAAGAATAAAGGTCAAGGTTCAAGATCAAGTGACACTGAGGTAATTGCCAGTCTCATTTTGTATTGTATTACTTGAGCTTCTTCTGTTTTCTATTTTAAAAAAGTTAAAAACAGTGACAGCCTCCTGAAATACAGCTATTTAGTCGTTTTATGTAGTTTGTTTCCATTTTAGTTAGGTTTAATACTATCATTTATATAGATGAGGGAGTTTAGTGGGATATTATGAACCAATATATATAATTTCAGATGTTTGCAGATTGTATATTTCTTTTATAATTATATCCCAAATAA
Source organism: Hippopotamus amphibius kiboko (assembly GCF_030028045.1). Classification (NCBI taxonomy): domain Eukaryota; kingdom Metazoa; phylum Chordata; class Mammalia; order Artiodactyla; family Hippopotamidae; genus Hippopotamus; species Hippopotamus amphibius. The sequence goes on along the minus strand of NC_080191.1, from coordinate 75,706,240 downwards.
TAAAAACATCAAGGTATTTTGAAGCAGTAGGTTCAAAGTTAAATATGGTCATATTTTAAAGGACCAAATTGGTTTTGAATATACGTTTTAGCTCACTTTTATGTGTGCACTTCTGTTTATAAGTCATTTCTCCTAAATTGATTAAAAAGCCTTTTAATGAAAGAGTGGTTTTAATTTCAGAATAAAGATTTCTGCATGCTGATTTTTTTCAGTGAAAAACCTGATAAATCTTTTACCTAAGAGAAGGGAGTGAGTCCTAAACAGTTAATTTGATAATACCCTCAATGTTGGACTTACTTTTTTCTCATAATATGTTTCTAATTATACATGCATTACTACAGCTACACTAATGTACACATTAAAAATATAGTTAGAGATTTGTTTCTGTTCTTTTTATTTTTAGATTCACTCTTTTGAATTATAATGGGCCATTTGATCATAAAAGTGACATTTTTTTGATTATTCATATTAGAGATGTGAGCTTAATAACTTGAGCTTGTTTTTTCGAATAATTTCGTGTCACATGTAACTAATTCTTTAAAAATAATATTTTTATTTGATATCTGATGTTCAAAGTGTCCTTAACAGCTAGTCATATTTGAAGATGTTCGTGATGCTGAAGATGCTCTGTATAACCTCAACAGAAAGTGGGTATGTGGCCGTCAAATTGAAATACAGTTTGCACAAGGTGATCGCAAAAGTAAGTGTGACTATATAGTAGATCTTGTTTATTTAGCAGAATGAGTTTCAGCAATGACAGATTTTTAATTTAAAATTCTTTCAGAAAATAATACTATTTCAGTGGTTTATTTATTGAGTGCTTATTTATTGAGATTTTCAGGTAATGAATTATAAATCTTGAACTTCATATCCTAGCTCCAGGCCAAATGAAATCAAAAGAACGTCACCCTTGTTCTCCAAGTGATCATAGGAGATCAAGAAGCCCCAGCCAAAGAAGGACTCGAAGTAGAAGTTCTTCATGGGGAAGAAATAGGCGGCGGTCTGATAGCCTTAAAGAGTGAGTACAGAATACAAGGGGATTGAAAACTTAATTTTCTACTTTTTCTGGGAAACATTTTAAAGAGTTTTCAAAAACAGGCCACCAGAATCATTTTATTTAATATACATAAGGAATCAACTTTTGTAGAAGCATGTGTGTTTCTCCATTTATCATATCAAAAACATTTCCAATGTTTTTATTTCATGACAGACTTAACCTTTTTAATAGAAAGAATAATATATACTGAGGAAAAAGCAAAAAATTAAACAATGTAAACTTGACAAATAAAATGAGGATTTTAAATAAATAAAATTTTCCTAAATGAACTCCTAGGTTAAGAATCTTGAGGTCTGATTAAAAACTCATAAGAAATACAGTATAATCACTTGTGAAAGGAAGTTGACTAAAATTAATGTAAATCAATGTATTTATAAAAGGCAAATTATTTTGAAGAATAAATTCCAAGTACACAACGTTGTAAAGCAACTATACTCCAATAAAAGTGAATTTAAAAAAGTAGAAATAAAATCTGATAGTAAAAAAATAAATAAATAAATTCCAAGTATGGTAGTATTGTAGGAAGAAGACATAAAAGTAGTAGGTTTTTCAGAAAAAGATATTTGGAAGTAATCTATCTTGCTGCCAGGAGTTTGTTTTTGTTAGAATGATAGTAAATCACAATGGAAATTAATTACTTGGTGAAGCTATTTAAGTAATAACTGAAATTGTATTAGCATGCCTAAATTCCTAAACATACTATTTATCTTGAGTTTTAATGCTGTAATTTTTTTCATAGTCATGTAGAATTTTAAGGTGAATTCTGTTCTTGAAGAATGATCAGTGTTTACATTAGTATCCTCTTTCTATGAGTAATAAGAGTTGACTTTCCTGGGAACTTCCCTGGCAGTCCAGTCGTTAAGACCCAGAGCTGCCACTGTAGGGGGTGCAGGTTCAGTCCCTGGTGGGGGAACTAAGATCCCACATGCTGAGACAAGGAGCCCAAAAACCCCCAAAAAAACAAAAAAGGAAAAGATTTGGCTCTCCTGGGCCATGTGTAGTACACTAAGCTGTTCAATGACAACGTAGCCTCAAATCAAAGCTGATCTGCAGAGCTGCTCATTTTCACTCCATTCCCTTCATTCCTCAACTCCAAGAGCCTAGACAAGGAAAAGCCCAAAATAGGGTGTATGTCCCAAAGCTAGACAGAGTCTTTGCCCCAAGTCCCTAGTTCTAAAAACAAGACTGTGGAGTGGCCTGGCTTCAATCCCTCCAGCCAAGTGGAAAGAAAAGATAGGAAGAGAAGTATCCAAGAATCCTGATGACTAGAAAATGTGGCCTATTCAGAGCCCTAGAATCTTACATGTCAGATCAGTCCCACTCCTTGGGTATGAACCAAGTGCTTTGATTTTGGCTCATTCTTTGGGAGGCATGCAAGTGGGAGTAAGCCTTAAACTCCTTTTATAAGCTAGGAGAACCCAAATCAGGACTGAGTCATCACCAATATTGGTGTACAAAAAAAAAATTTAGGAACAGTCATGTTGTGTTCTGGAATTTGATTCTTTTTATCATACTTTGATAGTGTAAGAATATAAACCTCCCTTGCATCTGTGGAGAATAATCCATTTTGTTCCATGGCTAAGGGAAAGCCATTTTCCTACTGATTATTTGATATTTTGACACTGATATACTCAAAGTTACATTTATAGAACCTAAAATATGGTGAGAACAGATTAAGAAATCTTACATCCCATGTGCATAGGAAAGCCACACCAGTACCACTGGTACTGCTTCTGGCCTCACAAAGGACGTGAATATAGGATGAGAGTGATGTTCAGCAGTTCACATTCATAAATTGTGAATAGTGTATATACCAAAAATCAAAGCAGAGGTAGTATTGTACCTACAGCAGCACTGCCCTAACTTACTGAATAATATCCACTGGCCTTGGTGAAAAAGACTTAGTGTGTAAAAGAAAAGTTAAAAATTCCCATCTGAGTCATTAAGAATATAAGCTGTTTCCAGATGCCTTAGAGCCTTAATTAACGAGCTTTTCTCCTGACTGATCTAAAAAAAGGAGAATGTTCACAGCATTTTCTGCCTTCTAGTGGCAGTAAAGTATACTACTTGGCTGGAGAAAAGCCAAAAAAAAAAAAGTCTGTTAATTATCCCAGTCATCACAGAGTATCAGGAATAGGAAGAACCCCATTTTCTTGCAAGACAATGCTGTTCTGCTCTATTCTAGTTATAAGACCATTGCTTAACCTCTCTGACCTCAGTGTTTTTTATTTGTAAAGTTGTATTATAGAGAATGCAAATATTACCCAGCTCTTAAGTTTCATAAGGATCAGACTGTGTGTGTATCAGAATGTATATGTCTAGCATGTACTATAAATATATTCAATGTATGTGGTGTATTACCTTGAACTAAAAAGAGATCTCTTCTTTTGCCTTTAAAGGATGTGGAAAAAAAAATAGTTTGATGCTGTCATTAGACTGTGAACTTTTTGAGGATCAAGGACTATTGTCTTATGCTTAATATCCCCAGCATTTATCAGTAGTCCCTCACTCATGTTAGATATTCCATAAATCTTTGTTAAATATATGTCAGTGATTGTATATATAGTCCTAAATATTCCTGAAGGATGTTAAAATTACCCCTCAATCTTCTTTTCTTTAGTCCAAATATAGCATCCTTTTTTAAAAATTTTTATTGAAGTATAGTTGATTTACAGTGTTGTGTTAGTTTCAGGTGTACAGCAAGTGATTCATTTATATATATATATTTTTTCATTCTTTTTCAGATTGTTTTCCCTTATAGGTTATTACAAAATATAGAGTGTAGTTCCCTGTGCTATACAGTAGGTCCTATGCAGTAGTGTGTATATGCGTCTTTTTTTTTTTAACCTACATTAGAATTTTTTTCCCCAAGGACAGTTTTCCCATTTTGTTCTCTACAATTATCTACACTAGGAATGAAATTTAATAATTTCTAAAAAAACTGTGCTTTAAAAAAAATAAAAATAGAATAAAAGACTGTGTTTTTATTCTAAACTATATTCTACATCAATATATTTATACTTTCCAGTGCTCTTTATGCTTTCCTGTAGTTCCATGCTTCTACCTGGGATTATTTTCCTTCATCTTAAAACATTTTTACCATTTCTTAGAGTACAAAGTCCAGTGGCAGTGAATTTTCTGTCTGAAAACATCTTCATTTTATATTCATTTTTGAAGGATATTTTTGCCGAAGATAGAGTTATAAGTTGGCAGGAAGTTTTTTCCTTTGTTTAATAATGTCATTCCATTGTTCTGATATCCATAGTCTTAATGTTGCTCCTTTGAAGGCAGTGTATCTCTGTTCTCTAGCAGATTTTCAGATTTTTCTCTGACTTTTGTTTTCAGCAGTCTCACTGTGACATGCCTAGCATAGTTTTCTTTGTATTTATTCTACCTGAGGTTTACTGAGTTCCTTGAAATTGTGAATTATTATGCCTTTCATTAGTTTTGGAAAATTCTAGGCCCTCATCACTCAAATATTGCTTTTACCGTATTCAATTTTTCCTTTAGGCCATGTGACTAAGTACCAAATAACTCATGCTTTGGATTGTTTTAAAAAACTCTTTATTGGAACATAATTGCTTTACACTGTTGTGCCAGTTTTTGCTCTACAACAAAGTGAATCAGCTGTATTTGTACATATATCTCTGTATCCCCTCCCTCCCAAGACTCCTTCCCACCTTCCCCATCCCAGCCCTCTAAGTCATCACCCATCATCGAGTTGATCTCCCTGTGCTATGCAGCAGCTTCCCACTAGCTATCTGTTTTACATTTGGGTAGTGTATATATCTCAATGCTACTCTCTCACTTCATCCTGGCTTCCCCTTCGCACGCCACCCACCCCCACCCCCGCCGTGCCCCGTGTCCTCAAGTCCGTTCTCTACGTCTGCATCTTTATTCTTGCCCTGTCACTGGGTTCATAAGTACCATTTTTTTTTAGATTCCATATATATGAGTTAGCATATGGTGTTTGTTTTTCTTTTTCTGGCTTACTTCACTCTGTATGACAGACTCTAGGTCCATCCACCTCACTACAAATAACTCAGTTTCATTCCTTCTTATGGCTGAGTAATATTCCATTGTATATATGTGCCACATCTTCTTTATCAGTTCATCTGTTGATGGGCATTTAGGTTGCTTCCATGTCCTGGCTATTGTAGATAGTGCTTATGCTTTGGATTTTTAAAAATTTCTTTTCTCATTGTGTTTCACTGTAATGTTTTCCTAATAATCAGTTCGCTATTTCTTACTCCTGCTGTATCTAAACTGCTATTAAATCCATCTAATGACTTTTTAAGTTCAGATACCATGTTTTTGGTTCTAAAATCCATTGTATGCTTTTTTTTTTATAGATTCCAGTATTCTGTTTAAATTCCCCATCCTTTTGTCTGTCTTTTCCTTTTATTGTCTTTTTTTTTGTTTGTTTGCCCATGCTGTGCGGCTTGTGGGATCTTAGTTCCCCGACCAGGGATTGAACCTGGGCCCCCTGCAGTGGAAGCACAGAGTCCTAACCCCTGGACCACCAGGGAATTCCTTTATTTTCTTGAACGTATTAATCATAGTAATTTTAAAAATTCCTTTCTGAATAATGCCAATATCCAAATTATTTTGGGTCTCTTTTGTCTTTTATTTTCCTTAGCTTTTAGTCATTTTAATCTGTTTTTCACATACCTCATAATTTTTATTGGATGTTGGACATTATTGATGAAAAATTATAGCGGTTTTGGACGATTTTCCAAAGAAAGCTGTTTTCTTCTAGCAGGCAAAGTATTGGCAGATCACCTCGATCCTGTCAGGGCTTGGTTTGAGGCATTGTTAAGGCTGATCCATCTCAGCTTCACACTTACTCCTAGGGCGTGACCCTTACCTGGAGGAGGAGGCCCTTCTAAGTTCTTATTAGAAAGCCTGAGTTGTTTGTTACTCAAGGCTCCTTTTGGGGGCTTGAATTCCAGCCCCTCTCACCAGCAACCCTGTATCTGAGACAATTTCAGCTCGGTTCTTGAATCTTCCAGCTGCTGTCTTTTGCTGACCTCTTAGAATCTCATCCTGTGCATGTGCAACTTAGAAGATGGCCAGTGACTTGAGAATTTGTAGGCAGATTTTAGGGCCGGGGTGCCGGGGTGGGGGTGATGGCATTGTGTGCAATTCCTCATCTCTGGGGTTTAGGTCTCTCAAGTCCTAGCCATTTTGGTGGCTCTGAATTCTAACCTCTGTCTCTTCAGCTTAGTCCAATAGCTGTTTTCTAGTTGGGCTCAATTCTCCCACGCTGGCATATGGAAAATGGTCTTAGAAAAAGAATCGTGGCTTGTAACCCCTCAAGTTTTGCTTGTGTTGGTTATTCTCCAATGCCTTTTTAACAGTTGTTTCATAAATGTTGTCTAGCTTTTTTATATAGCTCTTCTCTATGGGAAGATTCTTCTAGAACAGGCTGCTCTATCATAAGATTCAAAAGTCCTTCATCTAGATTTTTGTTTTTATAAACATTATTCAGTAAACTTTAAATAATTATTTTCTTTCTTTTTATCTTTTTTTCCCTTGAGATTTTCTTCCCTCTTAGGAATCATGTAACCCAGACTAAATATGCAAAATAAATATATTTTTCAGAACTGACTTATATATCTAGCAGAGTCAAACTCTTTTGGTCATATATTACAAACCTGTATTTATGTTTGAACCAAAAGCATGTATAATAAAATTAGAATTGTTTCTTTTAGCTTATCCAATAAAAACGTAACTAATGTCACGTAAAGTATATAAGTTCCTGAAAGTGTTGTTTCCTAACCTGTTAACTATTTTTGTGTGAAATATATACTTGACATTATGGATGTTTGCAGGTCTCGACACAGGCGATTTTCTTACAGCCAGTCTAAATCTCGCTCCAAATCACTACCAAGGCGATCTACCTCAGCAAGGCAGTCAAGAACTCCAAGAAGGAATTCTGGTTCTAGAGGACGGTCAAGGTCCAAGTCCTTGCAAAAAAGGTCCAAATCGATAGGAAAATCACAATCAAGCTCACCTCAAAAGCAGACTAGCTCAGGAACAAAATCAAGATCACATGGAAGACATTCTGACTCCATAGCAAGATCCCCATGTAAATCTCCCAAAGGGTATACCAATTCTGAAACTAAAGCACAAGCAACAAAACACTCTCATTTTCGATCATATTCCAGATCACGGAGTTATCGTCATAAAAACAGTTGGTGAACAGCAACAGAAGAGTGCTACATAGCATTTAATATAAGTTATTAAACCTCTCATTATGTTAAATAAAAATTCTTCAAGGCTTACAGAAAATGTGAGTTGATATTAGTTCCTTTGGGCATGTGCAAGAAATAAAATCTCTCTAGCTTGGATGAATGAAGATTTGGTCTCTGTTTAAGGGCCCACACTACAAATTATGATGTGAGTAATGTCCCATTTTCTGGACCATTTTTTGTTTACATTGTGGCAGAAGGGTACTTTTCAAAGGAAATGGGTAAAATGGAACTTTAGAAAATTCGACTTGGATGTTAAGTATTAATAATAACTTTTACAAAGATATTTTTTACTTTAAAGTGCTTTACTTTCATGTAAAAAGTAATTATGACTGTATAATTCCATAGAGCAAACTTAAGACTATTTGACACCTTACGTTTCCTTTGTGTTTTCTGTTTAAACTTGGGCCAATTCCTGATGGATATTAGTTCATATTACAAAATTCTGACATTTCTAAAAGCAGAGTTTATATAGAAATCAAGCATTCAAAAGATAAATTCTTTCCTGAGTTCAAAAAAGGTTTTATTTTTACTGGGTGGAACAGTATAGATAAGTTGACATTAAATTGTATCCTCTACCATGTTCATTCACTTCAGAAATATCAAAGTGTTTTAAAAATACTGAATCTTGAATGGTTTGGGACTACTCTAAAAATTATGTGCAACACTCATAGTCCAAAAAATTCATATCAAGCCTTATACATTTTAAGAGTGGTACATTTTGTATAAAAATCATATTTTATAACATTATAAATTCTACATACCCACTTCTCATCTACTGCTTAATTTTTCTTTTTAGAGCTCTAGCTCAAGACTTTAAATTGTATAGAATAAGTCTTATTTATTTTTGAAAATGTTTAGTACCTTGTATTAAGAAGCTCAAGACTGCATCCTCAAAAACAACTTTGCAGTATTGGGATTTACATTATACTGCCCTTCATTTTTTTAAGCCAAATAGCTTTATTGATATTCATTGCTTTTGTAGTTGTTAAAACTGAGAATTTCTTTAAAAATGTGTTTGTAGTTTATGTTTTTCAGAGGGTTTTGGTAGTATTTGTGATAAAATGGTTTTGCATATGGTTATTATAGGGGATATATTTATAGAGCTCTACTTGTGTACCTTGTTGAATTTTATTGAAATTAAAAGTTCTCAGCCCATACAGTTAATATTTGTATCGAGTGCTTAAGAAAAAAATCTGTCTTATATTTTTAGCATATAGGAGCCAATGTTCCTTCTATTTGTTTTGAATACAAATTCCATTTTTTTTTTTTTGCATTTTACATCCTGTGTGTAAGAAACAACTTTACAAAATAATTTATGTGCTGGTAATATTTGGACAAGTACTGTAAATTCGTGTATACTCTACTTTCTGAATAGATTTTCTCTAATCATAGCAGAAATTTATTTCAAAAGTATAGCTCTTCGAAGTGTCCAAATGTAATAAAATTTAGTTATAAAATTATGTTGCACTATTGAAAATTGAAAGGATAGTCTGAAGAAAGAGCAACACAGTAATTTTTTGTATTTTCTAAATACATGTTTAGGTTTACATACACATATATGTAGTTATTCCAAATACTAACTAGGAATTGATTATAGTGTCTTTACTATATCTTAGTAAAAAGTTAATAAGGCAATGTTTCTGAACATGCTTAATCCTTCAATTTACCTCTGATTTGGTTTTCCAGTGTAATCCCTAGGCTACTTAGGAGGATACTGTTTGGTTTGATGGAAAAACTGGAATGATAATAGTCTAAACTTTTTGATCATTTACTGTGTGTTTGGCACTGCTCTGTAAGTTTTACATTCCTCACTCATCACAAGACCTTTATGAGGTCACTACCACTGCAGATAAGGTAAGTGAGATGCAGAGAGGTTAAATGACATGCACAAGGTCACACAACCATTAGACTTTGGAGCTGGGTGGTGGCTAGGCTCCATACTGCCCTCCCTGATCATCACTTTTGTGTTTTCGGAAGAGAAGTCTTTGACAGATATATGCTAAACTAAAATATTTAGAGGAAAACGAGAGAATAGAATTAGGAAAAGAAATGATTATTGGCTCCATTGAAAATGGATTCTGTGACTGAGTGGCAATTGATTGGCAATTGTGCTGATACCCTGAAAATTGTCTTCTGGGTACATCTGTTTTAGGGTTCACTTTTGCTATAGGATTGTTGAGAGGATACTTAGGGTAAGATTGTTAAATAAAGCACATGTATTGCACATCTGTGATCATTTCCTTTAAACATATTTACTCAGGTACTTCCCAAGTTTAGTGTAGGGGCACTACCTACCTCCATTTGTTGAGGATTCATAGAGGATAAGTTAATGTCAAAGAAGACAAAGATGGCCACTATGACTGCTTGTTTTCTTTCTCCCCATGGATAATATACATATAATTTCTGTATAGCAGCTGGTATTTTGCAGCTGCAAACAGATAATGGAATATGCCAGATTTTTTTATCTGGAGTCTAGGATTTAATCTTGTGCCCCTGGGCTATTTATTTTTAAACGTAAAATATTAACTAATTTCAGGACTTCATAGGTTATCTGAAATACATATATATTACTTGAGATACGACTATTCTAAGACATACTGTTGTATTACAAATAAATATGAATGTATGCCTTTATTCCAATTCCATTGCATGAGGCAAAATTAGCTTGAAGACGCATTTAGAAATACTTTCATAACTCTTCTAAACTACATTAAAATTGTAATTTCTTATTTAGAGTTAAAAGTTAAATTTGTTTTCCCAGCAGGGTGGTGGGATATCTGGGGCACCTGTACAAACAAACACATGCTGCTCATGCAGAGGATCTTAGTCTGCACCATGAAACTGAAGTTTCACATCTAGGCCCTGGAGGTTTTCAGACAAGTCCGTGCCTCCCTGTAGTTTAAGGACCAGTGGTGCAATGAGGCATATGGATACTAGTCTCAAAACTCATGTATTTGATTAGAAAACATGTAAGTATTAAATGAAGATTATGAACTTAGCACCTACATCACTCCCTTGATGAAAATAGGGTATTTAGGATCATCGCATTAGCTCTGGCGTTGGTCTACCAGGTCAGTTTAGGCTCTCTGGAAAATTTACATTTTGTACCTTTGAAAAGATGCTCCTAAAATTAAGTAAATTAACCACAGCCTTGTGCATCCCAGACTGGGCCCCATTGCTTCACATAGCAACGAGGAGTAAGCACCTCCTTCCTGGCGGGGTGGGGCCTGGCTGCCATTGCTTAGAGAATGCCCCTAATGCACTGATCCCATACCAGGAACACAGTAGAGCTGGGACAGTCCACAGAGAAGGTGGATGGACTGTGATGGATTGACTGCGATTATGGAATTAAATTGGGTACATCCTTTAAAAAGAAGCAAATTAAGCAGAGAGATTATAGTCAAAACCTATTTAGAAATGTAATATTCCCTTATAGAAGTGTTAGATATTCCAGGTTGATTCACTTCTTTTAAGTTAAAACAGTACAATAATGACATACCATTTTTTATATTTAAAGGAATCATGTGAAGAAATATTGAACCTAAAAATATCCGTAGGCCACTATACCCTGTCAATAGTATTTTCCCCCAAAAAATGGTATAACGTTTTTATTTTGGGGAAAGGGTTATATGATTAGTCTTTCTTGAATGTTATGTTCTAGGAATATACCACAATTTTGAATTTATGAAAAGAGTATCAATTTGTGGAAATAGATGGATGCTCAGTGGGTTGATGGTTGTCATTCTTTAAATGTATTACGCGATTTTAAGCATATGTTTGGTTCACATAATTCAAAACACCATATTCAACCTACCTCTTAGTTTATAAACTGGTAAATAGGTTACAAGTTAAAATCAAGAATATCTTATGGTATGTCAGGTTTCAGGTTCTTTCAGAATGCAGATAGAAAATTTAAAGGGTCAGTCTTCCCAGATGAGGGAACATCTGGCCAGAAATCAGTGCTTTGTGCTAAAAATGGGATTGACTGCATGTTCATTACTGTTTGATCTTAGCTGTTGCAGCTTGTGTAGGATGAGTAGTTTCTCAGAAGAAGTGTAATTGAAACAAGAAGCAAAATTACTGCTTCTCTAATTTAGAAGTATAATTCTGTGAACTAAATGCCTAAGAACTATATGCTTTTTAGAAATGGGTCCATAGACGTAGACTGAGGAAAACCAATCTTTGCTCGACCACCTGTTTTCTAAAGAAATAACTACGTTCTAGTTTTCTTAGCTTAGTCCCGATAGTATACACTTAAAATGCTGTTAAATTGACGAATTTCAACAGAAATTTCAATATAAAATAGTCTCCCAGGCTCAAGTGATAGGCTGTTTTTTTCAATAGTAAGAAAAATTTAACGGATATTTTTTGTGGGGGAAATTAAGAACCATTCCTGTTACATTTGTGAGGCAGCATCTGCTTTGTAGTAATACTACTTTACACCTTGAGAAAAAGAACTCTGTTGAAGACCTTTTTTCAAAATCGACATAAGCTGTATAACTGGTCTGATTCTTCAGGGCAATCCTGCATTTTAAAAATGAGAAGGGATGTTACTTAAATTTATTTTAACACATTGTGAAATATTTATATAATTTCATAAGAACCTTAAGGAAAAGCATTAACATTCATCAGTCAGTAAACCTTAAAATTTTGGCCTTAAATTATTAAGTGTAGCTGAATTAGAAATACTGATGTTCTTAGGATATTCATTATAATTTTTAATGTGTATATACAGTAACCATTTTTGATACTGTTTTATACTTTATAATTTCCTACTCTTGCTATATAGTTTACTATGTGGGATTTTTAAAAAATACCACTTAAAAACATGATGGATAAAAAATTTTTATTCCGAAATATATGTGAAAAGCACTTATATAAGGTGCTCTTAGTTGCCTGTCAGTAGTCAGGCAACTAAGGTAACATACTCTTTAGGAGGTTTTGGTGACCACACTTTTTTCCATCTTTTATCTACTTTGACTAAAAGGTTGAAGTTTTACATGAATGTGTATCATGGAAAGTGGAACTACACTTAGGGAAACTACACTTTTAACTTCCCATTAGCTCCACTGATATTAATTCAGCATTAAAGGCTTTAAGGAGTAGGAGCCAACCAAGTGTTAAAGAGTTGCACCCTGCTTTGCCCTTCCACCTCCTGGTCACTTCAGTGCTAACCAGCCCTTCATCCTTCCCCTTTCTTCTCCTGTGGGAATCTCATACACATACATACTTCCTTACACTGCTTGAAGTTCAGGTTATTCCACTTTAGGTCATTCTTTAACTTTCCTCTCAAACCATAGGCAGTTATTATAAATACTCTTCAGAATCTTTATACTCTCCACCTACCTCTTTATCCTCTCCTAATTAAAGTTTCTTCAAGCTTTAAAATTTATTTCAACATTAACATTAATATCAACTGTCACATTCTCCAAATAAGCCAGTGCTTAAATACATTATCCTTTCTCTAATCTTTCAGTTCTTACTTACAATGGCTTTGGTGTTTCAGTCATTGACTAGAGTTCTATTATTTTAGAAGTGTTATAACCAACTAACCAGCCTAGTTGAACGTGCAAAGAAAAAACATTCAGGCGATTCAGAGTTTACAACCTCAAAAGATTGACTTATTTGTGCTTTATGTTACGTGTAAGCTTTTGAAATTATTGGCAAATACTCAACAGATGTGTAATGTTGGAGTGAACTAGTAAAGCAACCTTAATTTTCCCAATTCTGTTTAACATTTTGTTGTAAAAATCTTTAATAAGAAAGTAACCTTACAGTGAACACCCATATACCCACTATGTAGATTCTACAATTAACAGTAAACTATGCTTGCTTTATCATCTTTTCCTCAGTTATTTTGAATTTAACATATAGTAAATTTTTGAAATTTGGAATGTTCTTAAGTGAGCTATTCCAGTTAGCTAACGAGTGATAAAAACTTGGTTGAGTATCTTTCATAAACATAATTTTGTTTTCTTAGTTTTGAAATTCAAGACCTGGTTTCAAACATCAGATAATTTACAGTAACCTAAGAAACAGACACAAATGGTTAAGGAGACTGTACTGAATGCAGTGACTAAGACCCCTGGAAGGCCGATGGGAAAGGGTAATCTAATCTTTGATGTTAATCCTTCTGTTCTAAAATTTGAAAGCAGTTAATGTCTGATTACTTGAAGAGTAAGGGTAATTTCAACATTGGAAGGGACCATTGAGAGCCATTATTTTATAGCAAGAAGATCCCCCAAATTATAGATCTCTCCGAGGTTCTGTTGGGAAGAACCAAAGCCCTCTGATTCCATGTTGCCAAGTAGAGTGAAATAATAAAGATCTTCCTGTTTAAAGATCTTACTGTTAGAAGGCCATTTTGAGTTCAGTTAAATCAAACATTTCCATGTTGGAAATCATCAAAAGTCGTCAAAATATGTTCTACATGCCATCCCCTCCTCAAGATTCCAGACTCCAAGAACACATTGGTAATTTGGTTTTGAAAACCAATTGGGTTAATCTCTAATCTTAGAACAAAGGAACTAGCTGTAATAATTTAGCAGTAGCAATGTACATGTGACCAGTTTTGGAGGAGTCGGATTAGTATGTATTATCTTTACAATCATAAAATACCACATTTTCCTGCCACTTTATGTAGTAGACTGGGGAAAATTACTTAGCTTTCTTGACTCCTTTCTTACATATGCATAAAAGTTATCATTGTGTGAATGACTGCAGAAATGAAGTGTTTTCAACATTATTGTTTAAGGATGTCATTTTGCCTTTAAGCTATTATACACTCAAGATATATTATCTCTTCTAATTAAATGGATCTTGAATAGAATCTGTAGCCTCCTCTGACAAATGTGCATCTGATTTCCAATGATTATCCACGTAGTTTGCTTTCTGCCATTTCTCCTGTTTCCCCTTTTCTACCATTAGTTAATTCAGAGACTGTAATTAATGCCACGTCATCTATGAGGGAGCCTTAAGTTTGTGTCGCCAGTTCTGTACTAAGGAAACATTACTCTAAACTCTGCTTTAGAAAATGAATTCTGAGATCTTGACAATGAACCCTCAGTAAATGTAACACCATCTATAAATCTTAAATTATAAATCACAAGTTTAAGTTTGGCAGATGTAATTCTTGAGTGTTAGGAATATTAGTCATATTTTAGCATATTTAATTTAGAACTCTGAGAGAATTGCAAACGATATGAAAAGTAACTTAATCTGAAAACTGTCAGATTAATTCAAGACAGTCTAATCCAAGAGATTTAAAGAAAAATGGTTTAGTTCGAGCATAAAATAGATTATCCCTAACTTAAAACTTCATCTACCCCATACCTTCAGAGAATCCTATTTAAAATTTTCAAGAAAGTCTCAAAGATTAATTTTTTATGAGTGTTTATAAATAGCATTCTATAAAATGTACTCTCAAATTTTCTTTTAGTTACAAAAACAAGTAGGTCCTGAGTTACACATGATTTGTGCTTACAACAGTTCTGCCTCCTATACCATCTCATAACAGGCGCACTCTTTTCCCTGTTTGGAAACTGTTGTATTTGGGAGTTTTTGAAAGATTTATGGATTCAGGGGAGAAAGGAACAAAAGTACAAAAAACAACTTGGAGTTAGCTCAGGGCTAAAAGAGCAGGCTTGTGATTTTTAAATGTTCTCATTCAGCAATGTCCTTCAAAATTTTAAATATAGAGAGGAAGATGATGAGACTATCAGCTTTTCATGCCCAAGTATAGGTATGTACGTTTCACTCCCTCAACCTGAAGCAGGTATCAACTGCATAGAGGGTACAGGAGTTGGGGCCTTCCACCCTCTAAATAAAGGATAATGTATTCAGCAATATGGTGGGACGGTCATCAGAACGGGAAAGATTTACAAAAAGAGAAAATGATAAAAGATCAGTTCTACCCAGTTTCAGATCTTGGACTAAGGGAAGGAAACTTCATTCCTCCTTTTCACCAACTGTGCCCCTGCTGTCTGAATCCAGAACTTAATATCAGAACCGTCCACTAACAGACTTCTACAGGTCAGTAATAACTAACCACCATTTAACACTGTTTCAGAGGAAATACTTTCAATTCAACAACGAATTTACTATCACAGATGAAGTTCAGAGTCCATAGGAGACAGAAAGGATGAGGTCAAGAGTACTGGTAAAGATGTTAAACCTAATGAGGGAAAAAGAATATAGGAAGACAAAATATTTTAGTTCTGTATTCATGTTGTAATTAGTGCTTCTGTGCACTATTACCAAAACTTACCTCGCAGCCTGACCTATCTTCTACTTGCTGTGTATTTCCACGTGGATATCCTACACGCATCTCAAAGTTCAACATGCAAATCAAAATTATCTTCCTCAGTAATTCCAACTCCTTCCAGAGTTCCCTAATTGCTGCCTTTATCTTCCTAATTGCTTGATTTAAAAATTCTTCTCTTACCCTTCATTTATTTGCTCAATTCTGAGTTCTACCTCCAAAACATCTCCCAAATAAGTCCATGCCTCTGTAAACCCTCTGATAATGTCCTTTAGGCTCGTTTCTTTTTTAAACTATTGAAATATCCTCAATTGGCTTTCATGTCTCAAGCTTTCCCTTTCCAAACTGTTCTCTATATTTTCACCAGTTTTCTTTTTTGAGGCAGGAATCTCACTACCTTGCTCATAAGCCTTTGATGACTGCTGTGCTCATAGAATAAAGTTGAAATTCTTCAGCATGACACACAAAGCCCTTCATGTTATTACCCCAATACACCATTCAAGACAGTGAATCGTCCTTCCCTGCAGTTCTCTTAAGCTACTGGGTAGTCTGCATCTTTTCATAACACTGCTAAAGCTTTTACCTCTGACAATTATTCAACTCTTCTTTGCCTGTCAGCTACTATAAGTAAGGCCCTACTCAATACTACTTATAAGGTATCAGATTCCCAACTACACAATCCCTAACTCACCAGAATTAGTCACCACCTGCTGGAAGAGAAATGACTTGTTTTTATCTCCTGTGAAGACGTTTGCTTTAGGTTAAGGGGAATGCAGCTTGTTATTTTAGTTAGGGTCATTTCTTCCTCATCCACCTATGCCTGTTAACTTTCAGCTCTGCCAATTATCCTTGTATAGTTGACCCCGGAACAACTCAGGGCTTGGGTGCACCAACCCCTTGCAGTTCAAAATATGTATATAAATTGTAGTCTGACCTCTGTATCCATGATTTCTCCATAGCCAAGGTTCCACATCCTCAGATTCAACCAACTGGAGACCATGCAGTACTGTTGTATTTACTATTTTTAAAAAATTTGTCTAAAAGTGGACCTACTCAGTTTGAACCTGTGTTGTTCAGAAGTCAACTATCTCCTGAACATACTTCACACTTCATTCCCACCTCACTAAACTGTAGACATGCTGCTTAAATATGACACAAAAGAACAGATATTTCAAACAAGGAGTGGAGAGGTGGTTGAGGCCATTTTATCCAATTCAGGAACTCTGTATTAATTCATTGTTAGGACTTTTATAATCATAGGCAGAAATGTGTTATCAAATCTGTGCATAAATGAGCCATTTCCTGGAATCATAGACTGTTAGATTTGGGAGATGGCAGAACTCATCTAGGCCAATCCATTAGTAGTAATATTTACAACACGTTACTTTAAAAAGCTGAAATTAGTGACTAACAATTGGGCGAATTTTCAACTATGGCCTTAGCTCCTAAAATGAGATATCCCCTGTATTTGTAAGGAAGGTATCTGCATTTATGTGAGCAGGAATGAAGCCACACAGAACATGCTAGTATCAAACAGAAGTTCCTTTGCATCTTCAAACCCCTTCCCATCCTTTCTAGAGCTGATTGCTTAATATCCCCCCTCAAAATTTACCTGCCTTTATACTACCTCTTGAAGGCTTCCTTAATCCCAAAACCAGCCTCCCAGCCCCCCCCCCCAACACATCCCCTGCATTGTTAATCTCAAACCATTTAATAATCATGGTTCTCTCCTCAGCACTGCTTCTAGAAGAACCAGGAATAGGGCAGAGGTTGGTAGCTTTGAGCTAGGACAGCCCTAACCCTCCCCAGACATCTAAATGCTTTTGAGAACATGCTGGGAGTTGAGAGACAGGGCATCAGAGGAGTCTAGCTAATCCACCACACCCACAGCTCCTCATAATCCTTAATTTCCATGTCTTAGGTGGGTACCTACCATGCCCTCCTTCCCAGGTCCATTCTGGGCCCTGGTGCTGAGAGGCAGAAGCACTGTGATGGGGCCTGGGTTTTGTTCCTTCTCAACACCAAAAGTTGAGTCGGGGCTTTTAAAGAAGGCAAGTAAAGACAAAAGCAAATACTGTGGGAGTTTTTAGATAGTTTAAAATCATGTACTGAGCAAAAGAAATACAAGTGGTTTTCCCCAAGTATAGCATGACTGGATCCCATTCAAGTTACACATTTGTACTAGCTTTATGAAGGGGGAATTACATAGTATTGACTAAAAACCTGAATGCTGGTCCTGATAAAATGTAAATTACTTGCCTAACACATTTTAGTCTTTAAATTTATAAAGTTCCCTAAAATTTGTATTTTAACTTACAAACCACCTTTAAAAATCTGGTCTTTTATTACCTTTTTTTCCCTTATTTTTCTACAAGGAGGGCACATTACTTAGCAAAAAGATTAATGCAAATAAAAGCAGCTTTCTATAGTGTCACTACATCAGTGGTAGGAGCTGAATAAACTCAGTATCAAATTGTACAAATTTACCTAAAAGCTACTTAAGTATAAAATACTAAACCACATATTGGTATTTGTTTTACATGGAAGTGCCACTGCATGGAACAATTTTTTCCACTCATGTACTACACTTATAAACCTCTTACCCCTTTCCAGTTATAATCTTATAACCAGGCCATTAGTTAAAATTTAGGCCTGGAGCTGGTAACTGCCAACACAAAGTGTGCTTTATATCCCTGCAACACAAATCAAAACAAATTACATGAATATTGGCTGAATAATAATTAGGCTGCACTATGGTCTGAATTCCTATGTTGAAACCCAACCCCCAAGGTGACAGTACTAGGAGGTAAGAGACTTGGGAAAATGATTAGGACATCAAAGCAGGAACCCTCATGAAGGGGATTCGTGCCCTTATGAAAGTGGTCCCAGAAAGCTCCCTCACCTTCTGCGTTGAGTACACAGCGAAAGGACACCATCTATGAACCTCTAAATGGGCTCTCACAAGACACCAAATCTGCTGATGCCTTGATCTTGCACTTCCCAGCCTTCAGAACTGAGAAATTTGTTTACAAGCTACCCAGTGTCTAGTATTTTGTTATAGCAGCCTGAAGGGTATAAGACAGCCTGCTAAATAAGCGTTTTACTTTAACATCAAAACTACTCTTTTAAATTTAACACCTTCTCACTAAATATATCATCTATTTCAACCACTCTTCAAACTATAAAATCAATTGCTTTATAATATAACCCATTTCTTTACATCATCCTTTAAAAAGTGTAACCATCCTCTTCACCAGCGTGTGAACACGTCTCTTGGCTTAAAAAAAGTCTTAACTTACACAAGGTTGAAAGTACACCTATATCTTTCTCTAAATGCTTTTTTAAAATCCAGCTATATATACCTATATGTAAATGAAGTATAACTCTCTCTCAATTCATTTAAGAACAAAGCAGTTACAGTCAGTGCCAGAGAAAAGTGGTTGGATGAGTTGTTTACAAGCTGTATTCCGGACAGCACATCTATTACAAATTCTCAGATTTTGTGGTGGCTATAACAAGTCACGCCATCCTGGCACTGCTTGTCAAGTCAATAGTGATTCTAAGTAAGGTTAGATCAGTGTTGTCCTCCTTTCTAGTGTGAACCAAATGACACAAGAAGTTGAGACTTAAGACTCACTTATTTCTTCCCCAGGATGGTAGCACCTTTCTCATCTATACTACCTTATAGAGTCATATATAACCTCTTAACACCTTTACCTTTTTACATGCCTAAATACTGACCAATTACTCATTACCAATTACCTTTTGCTTTGTATTATGTGGAATAAACTTTGGCTTTGTATAACATAACAAAAAACTGCATAGGGAAAATCATGTTCTAGAATTTCTTCCTGGAATAGACCTCAGATACACTATTGAGAAGTTTGAATTTTAAAGTAAAAATACATATGCTGCCATAATTTCAAGCAAGCTTCAGATTCCAAAATCTGCATCTATTATTTTAACATCAATTATATTTGCTTTGATTCAAGTATCAGTATAAATTTTGTAAACCAAACAAGTGCCATTTTCTTTCACTGTAAATATGTGGTAAGTCAAATGGTACTTTTTGAAACAGTTCAAAAATAAAAACATATTCTAAGCTATAAACTAATCAGCTTTACTTTTGCCCACAAGCATTTCCATTCATAAGATGGGGAATTCCTCCCCTTAGAGGTAGTAGTGTTAAATTACTGGACTCTCCAGATTTCAGAATAAAGATGTACAATTAGTACAGACATTTAGCCAGTAAAAGTAAAGTTAAAATCCATCTCCTAGTTACACATTCAAACATGAAAAAACAATCACACACAAAGAGTCAAGACTAGTTTAAAAGGGGGGGCCAAATTATTATTATTTTAAAATTTGATTACAACCGATTTTGTTGGTATTAAAGTTTTAAATTTGAATGGATATAAACCAAAAACCAGAAATTAAGTTTGGTAAAAATGGGAATAGGAGTTTTCCAGTCATTACAGATTAGAAGGCAGAAATCAATTTAGAAAAACATAGACAAACCCCATGTTTACAATGATTGTGCCACAGATTTAAACTTCAGTAGTGCATTAGTAAACTGTTCACATTGAGATCTTCACCTTGAGATTCAACAGCTGTTTCTTGGGGGGAAAAATCTCAGTACCTTGTGCAAATAAATTGGTCTTTCACGTGCCTTAGCACACTTAAAATTTCTCCATTGTATATATACAAAACACCTACCACTTGGGCAGGGCAAAATACATACTTTCATAACAAAACTATAATGTACCTCTCAAGTATGAACAATATACACATAATACATGGTATACAGTTATTTACAAAATATAAAATATAATACAAGCTGTAACTTTTTAAATTCATCTTTTGCCCTTGTAATGATGCAACAAGGCAATTTTCCATTTCTGTACGTACCACTTCTTTTTCAACAGTTCAGGGGTTTTGGAAAAGCTATGTTTTACATACATATTGAAATCTGAGATCTAAGTTTGAACTTTTAGGAGAGTTTTTAAGTGTACTGCCATCAACTCCCTATTCTGGTTGGAATTTTCAATGGTGCTTCCCATCCAGTGACTAGGAGGCTTTGGAAGAACACTAGGAGAAGGTGGATCACTAAACTTTGCCCCAGCATAATTCTCCTTTTGGCTCACTTCAGTTAGAAATGATGATTTCTTCAAATGCTTATTTTTAATATTCTCAGTGTTTTTAAAAGGCTTTTTTTCCTGCTTCTGAATTATATCAGATGAAACAGAATCCTGCCAAAAGTTATTTTCATTTCTTTTTGCAGAGGTGATCTTGGTTAGTGGTAAGTTATATTTGCTTTTCTGTCTGTTTATCTTTGGTTGTTCACACAAGTGTATACCATGAACAAGCTGGCCGTGGGGAATGGCAATTTTCTCCGATTTTCCCATCTTTGATTTTAATACCTACAAAGACAAGGAACATAAAAGTGAATACAGTCTCATGATTAAATTCAGTCATGAACCTCACCATATATCTAATATATTTTCTCATAAAAAGTTTCCCTGGACTTTGTTCACTGTCTTGATTAAATATGCTTGCTGCACTTACCACTGATGTCCAAATATGTACACATCTAATTTCACCACTAAAAATAGTTAATCATCACTGTTACCAGTGCTGATTCTAAAATGTCAAAGTAAAGAACCCAAGATAAGTCCATCCTTCTATAAAGTAATGAGCTATCTTCCAAACATGTATGCCAACCTCTTCCTAACAAACAAAAGTCAGTGTTTTTACAGTAGGACGTTTCCAAGAGAAATTTTCAAATGCTTTGGTTGATTAGAAAGAAAAACTATGTTAATAGATACACTATTTACCTTTTCAGACAGGTACTATAAAAATTACTTCAGAATAAAAAATTGATTAGCAGGAACTAGGTAGGTTTTAAGTGAGGAAGTGTGATAATGGTTACTAAGTATACACATTAAAAATTATCTCCCAGTTTCTGAAAACAAAATTTCAGAAATTTAAACACTAAAATACTTACCGCTTTCTACTATCTTGTCATACATATAGTAGTCACAAAAAAAAAAATGGTTTCCGCCTTACCCCTACTTTCTGTTTTAACAACTGCTCAAGAACTTTAATTCTAATCACTTTCCGAACTCAAGTGATCCTTTAGGAGGCCATGAGGAGATGGAAAGACAAGGTAATCTATTAGGTCACTGCCCTTTCAACGCTTGTAATATGGTAGGAAAGCAGAATAGAGAGAAAATTGGTGCACCAGGTAACAACCCATGTCAAAAAGGGTAACTGCCAACAGAGCTCCCTGGTTTTAATACCGTTCTAGAAAATAAAGGAATCTTACTAGGAAACAAGTACAAACGCTCCACTTTTACATTATCACTAATATTTCAGAAGAGCCATGGAACTGAAAAGAACCTATAAAAAACTTAAGGAATCACGGTGGACAAATTTAATTTTTTGGAAGGACACAGCTAGATAAAGCTGAAAATCTCTCAAACCAATATTCGTTCCACAAGAGTCAGCAACTTATTCTCATTATTATGAAAGTCTTTGAAATTAAAGTCAGAATGCCGTATTTTGATATAAAAGTTACTTTAAGTAATTTAGCGACTTAATACCGTAAGTCAACTTAGCGGCTTAATACCGTCTTAAGTTTTAAACAATTTTATCCTAGTCCAACAGCAGCTGAGCAGCATAACGTCAATTCAATTAACTTCGCTTTCGAAAACTTCATGATTCTGAACACAAGTAATAAAACTACCTTCCATGAAGAAAGCCTGGTACAGTATACAACGGGAATTGCTAAACAGTAAACTCCGTTCATCGGACAGACTAGCCCAGAGAACTTATCGCATCAAAAAGGCAACAGCTCTGCCATCGCTCCTGCCAACTTCCACAGTGGAAGAGTACAGCGAAGTAGGTCGGCCCGGCGAGGAGCAGCGCCCCAGCTGCACCGGCGCCCCACAAAACTCAGCAAAAAGCCAGCCGGAAGCGGGCGGCCGGCGGCCCACTTGCAAACTCCACACCAGGCGGCGAGAGATCGTGCGCTCCCCACCGCCGGGAAGCCGCCGGCGGGCCCGCGCCCTCGCCCAGCCGGCCCGACTCGCCTCCTTCATGGGCGCCGGAGCGCTCCGCACGTAGCGCGCGCTGACGTCAGCCTCCCGCGGGCCGATTCCCTCCCCCGCCCCCCGCGCGCCCCGAACGCCGAAACCCCCTGGAACGCCGCCAGCCTTCTAAATCCAGGCTGTTGCTGGGGCGCAGCCGCTCCGCTTATTGGCCGGCTCCCCAGAGCCAATCAGCAGCGCCAGCGCAGGCCTCCCCTCCCCCTGCCCCCCCCAGCCAGAACGGAGCGGGCGTCACGGAAACTTCCCTCCCGAGTAAACAGCCGCCCCTCACCCCGGGCCCCCCCCCGGGCCCCCCCCCCGGGCCCCCGGCGCAGGGCCCCAAACCTCGGGGCCCGACTGCGGCCGCCCAGGGGCCGGAACGCCAACGGCACCCCCGCGCCCCGCGAGGACCGTCCCCCTTACCTCTCTTCTGAGCGAGGGCTGGCCGGGCGCCGCGGGCGGCAGCGCGCCAGGGAAAGGGCTCGCTTCCTCAGTTCGGGCTGCGGTCGCAGGAACAGGGGCCCAGGCGACGGCCTGGGCCTGGTCCGGGACTTGTGCTCCGCCGTGGCCCGTCGCGGGGCTCCGCCCGCCCTCCAGGCTCGGCCGGTGCTGCTGGTACTGGTGGAAGCGGCTGGGAAGCTGCCCCGACGGGCTGGCCCGCACCTTCTTCTTTCGCCGCTTCTTTGGTGCTGCTCGAGGGCTGCCCCCCGCCGTGCCGAGGCTGCAGCTGGGCAGCGGTGCCGGAGCGCGAGGCTGGGGGGTCAGGCAGGGACCGTCTCCCCCTAAGAAGTGCGGGAGGAAGAGGGTGGGGGGCAGCCCCCGGGGGTCCGGGATCCGGGGTAGAGGCGGCGGAGCAGTGGTAACCATCGGGAGGGCCCCGAAGTACCCGCGGGCGGAAAAACCCATGGGCGCAAGGCGGCTGCCCAGCACAAGCGGCTCCCGCTGTG
Source organism: Hippopotamus amphibius kiboko (assembly GCF_030028045.1). Lineage (NCBI taxonomy): Eukaryota > Metazoa > Chordata > Mammalia > Artiodactyla > Hippopotamidae > Hippopotamus > Hippopotamus amphibius. Next base: position 75,682,631 of record NC_080191.1, on the reverse strand, counting down.
GGACAGAAACGACGGTCATGGCGCTGAGAGGAAAAGTGGCTCAGTAGGAGTGGAGGAGGAGGTGAAGCCGGAGATCACAGGGCGGCGGCGGCGGCGGCGGCGGCTGCTGCTAGGAGAGCCCGAGAGAACAGCAGACCATGACTCGGGCGGTGGCGGCGCAGCAACAAATAGCCTCAGCCTCTGCTTCGAGTGTTGTTATCGGAAGCTCCGCCCTGTACCCGCCCACCTCCCTGAGAAAGTCCAATCAGAATGCTACAGGGGAGGGCACGCCCCCGGCTCCGCCTCCACTGCCTGGAAGGGACACACACACAAACAACTCGCTTGCTGCAGCCCTGCACAAAGAGCGCACACTGCGCAGGCGCTGCCAACGGGCTCTTTTCGGGAAGAGTCGGTCCCGCGAACAATGAAGTTCCGTTTAGCCCCACCTGCCCCACCCCCAGACTCACTCCACTTCTTCCTCACCCCCGCACCTCGCCCTGAAGGCATTGGTCAGATAGCTAGATCTAGACTGAATTTGGGAGTGGGAGAATCAGAAAGCGTCAAGGCCGCTGACGCCTACTCCTCCGCCTCTGGCCGCTGACCTTGGGGAAGTATTTATTTCAAGCCCCACATAATACCATTATTATAATCTTTTTTTTAATTTTAAGATTTCAGAGTATATTGTAGAGGTTTCATTTCTCGCAGTCAGAAAGAAAACCAGTCCACATTAAATGACATTCGATGAAGTGTGGCTCACGTTGTTTTTATTAACTCGGGAGAGAAACGCTGCTCATTAGCCATGGCAATGAAGTAAAAATTAAGGGAGTGACTTATTGGAATTGGCCTCTTGATATGTAAAAAGTTATGCATAAATCCGTCATTGCGCATTGAAAGTGTAACTGCTTTCATACTGTGGGACTTGGGGATCGCGAAACAGTGCTTGACACTGAGAAGGAAGCAAAGGAGGAGGCTTGCGTCTCAAAGGGAGAAAGTGAAAACAGCTCTGCAACTTACAGTGTATTTTGCTAGGGCTGTGTGGATAGAAATCCCTCATCTCTCTGCACTGCGCTCACACACAGAATTGTGGCTATTTATCAATCACTTACGTGACACGAACTGTGCTTTTCATGAATTATCTCGCTTCAACCTGGAAACAACACTAAAGGAAGAGGTACTATATTTTATCCCCAGTTTACGGGAGTGAAAACAGGCTTAGAGAGGCAAAAAGTACTTGTCAAATGTCATACAATAAGCTAGGAGTAGAATTGGAACTTCAGGTCTGGCAAGACTAATATGTTAACACCATCCCTGCTTCCTGCCACACTAGATTGTAGGTTTTTAGAACACCACAATAATTAAATTTCTCTGTATCCTACCAACCTTTAACCAATATTCTGCAGCTTTGTGGTGCTTGATGAGTGTTTTGTGACTGACAACAGTTGGATAGAGGCAATATCCAGAATACTTCCCAATAACTTTATGTATACTTTTAGTACTACATTCCAGCGTTATTGATTGCTGGACCTTATCATTTTTGCTGGATTGTACTTACCACGTATTAAGTGTTGGAAACCCAATGCTCATGATCATTGTATGAATGGGAATCGTATACTTCCAGCCCTGTAAAAGATCTTAGAGATCCTTTCATTGAAATTGTCAGGTCTGTAAATTGAAGTTGGGTTTAAGATCCAACGGAAGAGACTAGCCTGGCAAGAGTTGGTGGAGAAGAGCAGGTAAAGATTACGGAACCTCTGGAATGAGGTAATGTGTTCTTTTTGTAAGAATTTCTAATTTTTCAAAGCATCTTTTCATCTATCTCATTTTATTCTTATGCCAATCCTTTAAAGTAGATAAAAACATGTAAGTGATATAAATAAAGCCTCTAGATGATAAAGTAACTTGCCTAAAGGCCACAGTCCCTTAGGTCTGAATTAGGGGACTAAATCACTTGAACTCCTAATGCAGAACTCTTTTCACCAGATCCCAAGGCTTAAGATTTGACTTTCCTTGGGGGTACTATCAAATTGTCTTGAAGAATAATTTACCCTTCGGGGGTTGCTAATTTGTAGTCAGTTCAGTGGGGCCCTTGATCAAAGACACCTATTATTGTCTATGTGTGTGTCTTGTGGTTACTAGATGATATGTAGTTTATCCTTTTGAGACCTGAAGTGTAGGCCTTGCGTTAGAACCTGGATTCTGTACTTTAAGAAAGGTAGCTTTGTAGCTGTGACCACCTGAGTGGTAGGTGCTAAGATGGTGCCCACCACCAAGAGCCCGGGAGCTGAAATAGACTGTTGGAAGAGAGTAATCTGGTTTTATAAACCAGATCATTGGATTTCATGATTCCCTTTGTGTATAGTTCCCATAGACTCTTAGTCTTTAGTAAAGTCTGATTTTAATATTGAAACCTGGTTTCATCTGTGCTATGCAATATAAAGGAAAAGATCAGATGCTCTTGTCATGGAGGTAGCAAGACACTTCAAGGGTAAAGTAAATCTTGAGAGGACTTCAGGGTTTTGAAGATTTTTGTTCCATTGCATGTCTTGGTTTTGTTTTTTGTTAAGTCAAAAGTTTATTTAGGGGAGGTGTTTTGTTTTGTTGTTGTTCTTTTTTAAATAAAAAATTGAAAAATAAGCCAGGTGTTAAAGGCCGTTTGTGTTTCTTTCTTTCTTTTTTCTTTTCTTTTTTTTTTTTGGCCAGGTCGAGCCATGCAGGATTTTAGTTCCCTGACGAGGGTTGGAACCCGTCCCATCCTCCCTGCAGTGGAAGTGCAGAGCCTTAACCACTGGACTGCCAAGGAAGTCCCCCCATTTGTGAAATAAGCATGATACCTGCATTGACATTTCAGAGCCCTCTGAATTCCTCCGCCCTGTCTACCTTTCTCTCTCAGATTTTACTTCCGCCCTCATCCTCTCCCTCCCTCTACCTTGAATATCATCTTTCTCTCCTGCTCTGAATGTCTTTCTTCCCCCTTCACTGTTACTTTGTTTCCATTTCCTCTACCTATTGTTGCTTAGATCTTGAAAATCTAAGCTCTAAAGGACACCTGTGTGAAAAGAGGAACACAGTCCAATTTATACTTTGCTTAATTCTCAAATTATTACTCTTTCAAGTCCATGAAATACTATTCCTCTAAACATTGAACATAACCATGAAATCAAAATGTTTATACTTAATAAATAAAAATTCCCCTGACATTCAAGTGTTGATCACAAACCTTATTTTATCAACATACCCTGAAAAGTTTACTTGAAATTTAAGGTTTATATTTAAAAGCAAACGAAATATGCACAAATTTTCACACCAATGACAAAGTTGATACTGACACTTAAATTGCTTGTGAAGTATTATTACTGTAGCTCAAAAGTAATGTCTTCTTTATCCCCACACTTATACCCTTCTGGGGTTGAAGTCATTTTACCATGTGTTTATTTCTTAAATCTTCCTAAGGAGGACAGCAAGCCTTTGCAGACTGTGCTTTGCACAAGGGTGCCTGGCTGAAGGGAAAAGGGGGAGCTGAAACACAGCTCTAACTCTCTCTCGAAAGCCATCATCCCAGGGGCTGGGGCCACCTGGAGGAAGGGATCTCTTCTCCTTATTGGCACAAAGGCTTGGAAAAAACTGGTGGCAACCCTGGGGTACAATAATGTTATCGATACTTGATACTATTTCATCCTAGATAGGAAACCAAAGGAAAAAGCTTGTTAATTACACCAGCTGAGGTTTCAACCAATTGAGTCTTAGTTGGGTCACAGGCCTCGTTGTGTCCTCTGGCCAGCTCTCCTTTTATACACTGATAAAACTTTAAAAATCCTTGCTACTCACTGAATGCTATCAAATGCTGCTCTTGAAATACTTTTTGTTTCACTTGGGCCACCTTACAGAACTCAGTTTCTTATCATTATATATTGCTTGACCTAGACTGTTCATTTTTGCAAACTGATTTTGTCTCATTAATTAATTATAATAAATGCGACCATTGAAAGGTTTCATCTTTCATGAAACAGGGATGGAGCCTACATTATTAACTGTCTTCTATTTTCCTCTGGATGTTTGGCAAATCATCATCTTGAAACACACCACTGAATTCTCCATTTGGTCATTTTGCAACCAAAATGCTGGATCTCCTTTCTACCTGGTTGTTCTGTGTGGCAAGTGATGTGAAACTGTTCTTTCTGTTCTTGGTACAGTTAATATTTTATCCAGGGCTGCTGGTCTGATTCCCAATTCCTCCATTCATCCCTCTCTACTTTCATAACTAAAGAAAAGGCATGTTTGTGCTTTATAAGCTAATTTCAATTTTTATAAAACCCCATGCATAGAATTCCCTGTGTTTATTCAACTTTTTAAAAATTAACATATCTGTATTATCACATTCACTGTCTTTTATAGCCAAACTACCTATTACTAAATTGCAAACTTTTTCCTTTGGAGAATCACTTTGAACTTCCATAGAGTAACATAGTTTCAATGATCTATAATTATTTTCCCTTTTTTGCTTAGATCTTTAGAGATTGTCCAGTAAAAGGGCTTTTAAGATGGTTCTATTGTCTCTTCAGCACTTCTCCCAAATATTTTTGAAAACACTCTTGCTTTATATACACAACAATATGTTTCAGATTATCGTCTTTCTCTGACTCAAAACATGGAATGAGCTATTTTATAAGGAATTTTAGTTCCTTTAAATGAAGAAAAATATTAGTGGTAAAATCTGGGCATCAGGGACGAATATCGGATTGTTCTCCACGAGTATGGATTGGGGTTAAGATAGTTCACTGTTAGACTTTTTCTTTTTTTCCGGACAACTTGGAAGACATTTCTTTTTAAAGTCACAAGTTAGGAATTCCCTGGTGGTCCAGTGGTTAGGACTCAGCATTTTCACTGCCATGGCCTGGATTTAATCCCCGGTCTGGGAACTAAGATCCCACAAGCCACGTGACTAGGCAAAAAAAATTAAAATCATGGGTCTATGTTTTTTGGTTGTTTTGTTTTTTTTGGGTCTTTTTTTTTTTAATTCTAGTTTAATTCAAACACTAAAAATCATTTAAAACATTTACTCCATTGTAAAAAAAAAATTAGTTTTCTGATCTTAAAGTTTTAACCCTTTACCCAAACTGCAGTTGTGCCCTCGTGTACATTCCTTATGTGTCTCATCAGTGGTCATTTCTGTAATCACGTCATTAACTTTGAGGTCTTGGTCTGTCTGCTTAGTGTCTTATGACTTACTCCCTTTTTTATCTTTTCATTTTTTTCTACTGTTCTCATCATCATCCTTATTTCATCTCCTTTCCCTTAAATACTTAGAGCATGGAAGTAAAGCATGATTCTTGCTCTAGAATGTTCTGTAACTCTGGAGAGTTATTGCTGTCTCATGATTTAAGCTCCTTGTAAACCTTGGGACATCCAGGCCCAGCCCTGCTTACAACTACTCCAGATCAAGTCATCAAAAACTTAATGCCATTTGTGTATGTGTGTGTGACAGAATGCACTTTAGAATATTGGCCCATTTTTATTGACTTATTGGTATACTTTTACTTTAGTAACCAGTGTTCTTAATAAGTATTACAGAACAGTTTTAAACATCAAAACAAATAGAGGAGAAAGGCAGAGGATCACAGAAAAGAAGCAGTTAGAACAAGCATTTTGCAACTTATCGAGGTTTGAGAAAATTACCTCTTTAAAAAAAAAAAAGAGTATTGAATACATTGTTATGTTCTTTCATTGCAAGAATTCACTCAGGTTACCTGAAGTAATGAGGTATCTGTTTTAATGATATGCACACACAGACATAAGGGAGTTAAGATGGACCACACACCAGGCCTCATGGAGTCTTAGGAAACCTTTATACTCAGAACTCATGGGAAGAACAGGAAGTACGGTATAGTGCCTAACAGACCTGGAATATAGAAACTCAAAATTTCTTCAGGATCCAGTGCAGCCTAGTTAACTAGGTTTATTTTGTCACTCCTAAACAGAAGATGTTTGCTTGGTCTAATGTTCTGTTATTCCCATGATTCAGCCGCTATTTCTGTTTGTGCTTTTTGTGTATTTCTACCTCTACCATCACTACCAATTAACTCACTGTTTATCTAAAGTTCAAATTCCAGAGAGGGGAACTGATTGGTCCAGTTTAGATTGGTCCTCACTGGACAACTGGGTGATTCAGCACATCATCCTGGTTCAGCAGAATTTTCTTACTAGATCACGTCTCCTCTGGACAGCTGCTGGCGAGGATGATGAGCCAGGATGGCGAGGCACTTAGCTATAAGGAACCACTTAGGACCAGTTTGGGAACCGTGCATACAACAAGCATTGAGAGGCTTGGCCAGCCCAGTACATTACATAACCTATCTTCCAGGCACAAAACATCCCTCTTCTTGGGCATGCATTTCCCAGAAATCCAAGGGAAGTGAGAGGACTTATGGAATCTCTGGAGATCTCTGATTTTCCTTGGAAAGTTGGGTTTCTAGCAACATTGTCCCATCGTCCTTGCTGAAGCAGCAACTAGCTGGAGCTGAATAGAGGCTGCCCTTTAAAAAGGCTGCCTGTGCTCATTCAGATCATTCCACTCCTTTACTTTCCTGACACTTTAGGCCAAAAAGCTTGAAACTCCTCTAAAAATAGATTGGAAGCAATGAGGCAAGTGGCAAAACTTAGCTGTGAGGCACCTGAGGCCTTGGACTAAGATAGTTCAGAGGAAATGGAAAGGTGGACATGGGAATAAAAACCTGAGTCCTGGTGAATGATGGGGGAGACCAGACAGGGTGGGGAGTATGAGGGTGAGGGGAGGTAAGGAGAAGGGAGAGTGAAAGAGGTGACTCTCAGACCTTCTGATGTGGTTGATTTGGAGAGAAACAGTACTTGACAGGAATGTGAAAATCCAGAGGGGGCAATTTGGGGAGAAAATACAATCGTTGGGGTTTAGTAAGGTTTTATTGTCGATGTTCTTCATTTTAAAGCCAAAAAATTGAAATTTTTGTTTTGTTTCTCAAAAACAAAAGAACCCCAAAACAATTAAGTTGTTTTTTACTTGCCTGTGATCCCCTGACAGAAAAAGTGTTCTTACTCTTGTTCAGTAAAAACATGAAATCCATTTGTTTAATCAATCTGGTTATCTTTGGCTACTTTATTTGACATTTCCAGAAAATAGGAGTTAAACTACTTCCAGGAAATTTAAAATAAATTAGGAAAATGAATTGAAATATACCCTGTCAATTTTCCTTTATTTTTCAGGTCCCAGACCAGTCAATTCAATCCTGTCCTTCTACTCAGCTAAAATTGCGTGAAGAAAACAGCACATTTCATTTCTACAAAATAGCACAATGCCCCAATTTTTATGGTATTTGAACTTAGGGTGATATGATAAAGTAGAATTTCAGACTCCAGGGCTCTTTCAACTATGTGATGGTAAAAGGTTCCAAAATGAATCTTTGTTTTAGATAAATGCTTATGATTTTCAAGTCTAAGTGGAACTATCTAGAGTTTTTTTCTTTTTCTGTAATTTGTAACCCCAGAACACAAAAAGAAAAATGAGATTTGGCCAATGATTTTTCTGTTACTTTTTCCCAAGAAAGATTTTCCATGTCCTTATAATATCTGTAAAGATTTAGGATTTGTCCAAAACAACCATATCACTGCCTGAGTTATCTTTACTGTGTCCTAATTTTATCCTTGAAATTTAAGATTTGTATGAGAAGGTAAAACTGACATTGCCTGAGTTATATCATTTTTTTTCACATTCCTGAACAAACAGAGAAAGACCAAAAGAGTGTTTGGATTGCAGAGCCAAAGAAAAGCACAGAGAATCTCAGAATGAAGCTGTGATGTTGATATTTTGCCAAGTTTTCTCTGAGATATTGATTATGACTTGCAGCCAAATATGACTCATTGCTATAATCTAAAATGATGTCATTAGCTTTTTGAGTTGCAGGAGAGTGTTGAGAATGATATTTTGGCCTAATTAGTAAGTTAGCATATTACAGTCATTCCGCACATGTTCAACAAGTGGATATAATGTGATTAGCTTAAATGCTGACATCAGGGGTTCTTTAAGATATAGCCTAGTCAGATCATCCCACAGTGATGCCCACTAGCCAATAATACATGCCAACCACACAGAGTTTACCGTCAGCTTTGTGCTTCTGTACCCTAAAGCGTAAGTAGTCAGGCAAAGATCACCAGACAAATAAATAAGAATAAAAGGAACTTGCAGGACACAGAGACAGAGAGTAGAAGAAAGTTTTAAAAAGCCCCTCTAATTAATAGCCTCAGAGTTTTAGGAGTATAGTATATCTATGAAACAAAACCAAGATGCTATGAAAAGGAAACAGAATTTAAAAAGAGCTATTGAAAACTTAAAATATCATGGCAAAAATAAAAATTGCAGTTGAAAAAAAAAAGGTAAATTTAAGGCAATCTCCCAGGAAGTAAAATCTAAATTTGAAGAGTCTGAAAAATAGAAAATAAAAGAGAGCTAGAGGATCTATCCTGGTGGCCCAATATTCTGAATAAGAATTTCAGAAAGATAAAACAAGACAAGTGGAGAGAAGGAAATTAATAAATCACTCAAATTTCCGAGAACTGAAGAACATGAGTCCGCAGGTTACTCAGCATAATGGATGAAAATAGGCCTACAGCAAGAAAGATAGTTATTTTTTTCAAACGCATGATTATTAAATTCTTCCTAAGGGAAAAACAGTTCACATACAAAGCATGAGATCAGAATAGTATCTGAGATAGCTTGAAGCTAGAAGACAATGGAACAATGACTTCAATTCCAAGGGTAAATGAATTCCAACTCAGATGTCTGTTTCTTCCTGTTATGGACTGAATGTTCCATATGTTGGGACTTCCCTGGCGGTCCCGTGGTAAGGACTCCGTGCTCTCAATGGCCGAGGGCCTGGGTTTGATCCCTGGTCAGGGAACTAAAATCCCACAAGCTGCGGTGCATCAAAAACTAAACAAACAAACAAAAAACCAAAAAACAAAATCCATATGTTAACACCCTACCTCCCTGATGATATTAAGAGGTGGGGCCTTTGAGGGGGTGGTTTGGTCAGACTGTGGAGCCCTCATGCATGAGATTAGTGCCTTTGTAATAGTTCTGAGACAGCTTGCTTCCTTCTCTCTGCTCTCTCCCAGGTGAGGACACATGAAAAGTCTGCAGTCTGTAACTCAAAAGAGGGCTTTCCTAGAACCCAACCAGGCTTGCCCCCTGATACTGGACTGCCAGCCTCCAGAACTGCTAGAAATAAACTTCTGTTATTTATAAGCCACCCAGTCTATGGTAGTTGGTTATAGCAACCTGAACTAAGATACCTCTCGAACTATCAATCAAGCCTAAGGGCACAATAAACATCTTTCAAATACAGAACCACTCATGAAATTTCTTTCATGCATTTTTTTTTCCTCAGGAAGCTACTAGAAGAGGCACTTCATTAGACAGAGTAAACAGAGAAAGAGGAAGACATGGGAACTAGGAAACATGAGAGCCCACACAGGAGAGGAGTAGAAGGATTTTCAGGATAAGGGTAGGAGGTGAGCTCAGGTTAATAGCTGTACTGTGGCCTCGAGGGCAACCAGCTCAGCCTGCACCGGGAAGATGGATGACTCTGGGGGGAGGGGAGAATTTCCAAGAAAAAGGTGAAGTTGATAGAATCCTCAATATGTTTGAAGAAATTGAGAAGAGAGCTTGGGGATGAGTCAGTGATGGGTAAATGGAAAAAAAGCAAGGAAATTAAAATCAAGGAAAGAACAAGACAATTACTGATTCCAAAGAAGAGGAAAACACCCAAGAAAGAAAATATATTTATAGTAAAACTGGTTACATGTCAACACCTGTTGAAACAACAGGCCCCAAACAGGAGTCAGTGTGCTAAGTCACACCAAGACTTCATACCTAATCTATTCAATAATTGCAGTTTTAGCCTCTCCTGGAAGGTTTTAAAACCAGTAAGTCTGAAATTTCCTAGTTGGCACTGGTGAGATAATCTGCCTAAGACCCCCTGCCTTCCCCTCAGGGAAGGTGACTTTCCCTGAAATAATCCACTCTTGTAATTTCCTTGTCCCACCCTCTTTCTGAGACAGAAACCTTCCATTTTGCACAACTCCTCTGGAGCACCTCTCTGCTGCCCACTCATGAGTCATTTAATAAAGCCAATTAGACCTTCAGATTTATTCAGTTGACTTTTGTTTTTTAACACACCAAATATCAGTAGAATCCAAACTTAAGATATAACTGTTAATATTATATTAATAGGATGGGGAAGGAGAATATATGTATATATGTGTATGTGTAAGTATATGTGTATAGATGGGATGTGGGTGGTAACATGGTGAAAAATCTCATCTTTGTAGTAGAAAGTCACCAGTTTATATCCAGCCAAAAAGTAAATATATCATTATTAGCATTTTACTTTCAAATTTGAAGGTTAATACCAAAAGAACCTCTAAGAAAGTTAGAAGGTTGCCTGGGGGGAGGAGCTGTGGACAGGAAACAAGGGTGGGTGGAGTGAGGCTGATCTCATTTTAGGCATTATATTTATTTTACTTTTTAAAGAAATAGCATTTTTTTTTTAAGTAGACCTACAGGATTTCGGTATGAAGACAAAGGCACAGAGGCATGAGTATGCAGGGCAAGCACGGGTAGGAAACAAAAGAATCCAGAGAATTAGAGATTTACATGGAGGTCATACTGAGAGGGGCGCTCAGGGCTCTGCTGAGGGACTTTAAATTCATTGTCTGTGCTGTGGGTACCCCCAGAAGGTGGGGGAGTGGAGATGCCACGTGTAGGGGAGTAGATTTTGGAGGGATTAGAGAGGGCTAAAAAAGAGAGAGGGCCAAGACACCCCAAACTGAAAGGCAAGGAGACCACTTAGAAAATATTTTAATTGATAAATATTTTAATTGGTTTCTATTGATATTTGGTGTGCTAAAAAAACAAAAATCAACTGAATAAATTTGAAGGTCTAATTGGCTTTACTAAATGACTCATGAGTGGGCAGCATCTCAACTGGCAATTGAAATACCAATTAAAATATTTCCCTTAGGGACTTCCCTGGTGGCACAGTGGTTAAAAACCTGCCTGCCAATGCAGGGGACACGGGTTCGAGCCCTGGTCCGGGAAGATCCTACATGGCTCGGAGCAACTAAGCCCATGCACCACAACTACTGAAGCCCTCATGCCACAACTACTGAAGCCGATGCACCTAGAGCCCGTGCTCCACAAGAGAAGCCACCACAATGAGAAGCCCAAGCACCGCAACAAAGAGTGGCCCCCATTCACCGCAACTAGAGAAAGCCCCCCTGCAGCAATGAAGACCCAACACAGCCAAAAATACATAAATAAATAAAATAATACATCTTTAAAAAAATATTTCCCTTAGTCTGAGGGAACTAAGGCACCTTGTGTGGGAGTAGAAGGGGTTAGATATATGAGAAATACTCCAGGTGGAGTTGACAGGACTTGCATTACTGATATGATATTAAAACCATGCACCTCAGTTTGGGACTTGAACCTGGCCAAAACCCGAGATCTTCCAACTGAGATCACATACCTGGTTTTAGGACTTAATGAAGCTCAAGTTCTTGATGTCTCATCACAGAAAGAATTCAGTGAGAGACAAAATGATAAATAAGAAGTTTATTTAGAGATTTATTTAGAGAGAAACACACTCCGCAGACAAAATTGGGGCCATCTCAGGAGGTGAGAAAGGCACCAGGGTATGGGGGTTGTCAGTTTTTGTAAGGATGGGTAATTTCATAGGCTAATGAGTGGGTGGAGTATTCCAGCTATTTCAGGAAAGGACGGGGATTTCCAGAAATTGGGCCACTGCCCTTTTTTTTTTTTTTTTTTGCATTTCTTTTTTTTATTTTTTATTTTTTGGGGGTACACCAGGGTCAATCATCTGTTTTTATACACATATCCCCGTATTCCCTCCCTTCCTTGACTCCCCCCCCATCGAGTCCCCCCCACCCTCCCCGCCCCAGTCCTCTAAGGCATCTTCCATCCTCGAGTTGGACTCCCTTTGTTATACAACAACTTCCCACTGACTATTTTACAGTTGGTAGTATATATATGTCTGTGCTACTCTCTCGCTTTGTCTCAGTTTCCCCTTCACACTCCCCATTTTTGATCTTTACAGTCAGCCGTGGAACTGTCATGGAGCCTGGGAATTGACTTGTCCGCCATCTTGGACCTACTTGGTTCTAGTCAGTTTGTGTCCTGTCCTCGGGCTACGTCATTCTTTCAAAGGCTGTGCCCAGCCCCCTTCCCTCCTGTTTCACTATGGAGCAGGGAGAAAAGGAAGTTTAGAATGACTTGGGTTTTTCCAACCACCCAGGGGGATTCTGATGCCAAAATTTAGTTTGTCCAGTTTTAATGGTCCTCCTCATTCTGTTTGCCCCAAAGGATATTTGGTCTTTAAGAAAATAAGGCACTGAGTTTGGCCGGAAGAAAACAAAATGCTTCCCCTGGTTGGATCTACCTACATTATTTCAGGGTCTCCATGAGGTCCCAAGAATGTGAGTGTTTGTTATACTATACAAATATTGGTGATTCTATCACGGCCATTATTATTTTCTAAAGAATGTGACTCAATAGCTAAGGGCAATGCCAAATGAAAAGTTGCAAAAAACATTTTGAGTAATGTCA